>NC_134237.1:134963145-137363145 GCF_965152275.1 Natator depressus | reverse complement strand
TGTTTCTGTAGCAGCCACAATGCGCCAGGCACTGTCCTCGTACTCCCAGGGAGACAAGTCATGCTCCCAAAGGGTACGGCTACACAGCAAAGGAACCCCCGTGGCAGCGCGTCTCAGAGCCTGCGTGGACAGACTCAACCTTGGGCTAGCCGTGTGGACACTCTGGCTCGGGCTCTGACGCTCAGGGACAGGAGTGGGATTCAGAGTCAGATTTCAGCCTGAGACAGAATGGCTCCGTAGCTATTTTTAGTGCCATAGCACGAGCCCGGCTCTATAGAACCAGGCTCTGAAACTCACTGCCATGGGTTGGTTTGGTTCTTCGTTGTGTAGACATCCCCACAATGCCCCCCAGCGACTGAGCTAACCCGGAAGAGTCTTTGAGTCACAATGGACTGGTCACAGGGAACCCTGTCCACTGAATTTCATTCATAAGAAGTCCTCAAACAAGGACCAGTAGGAATAGGACAGGAACGGAGGCAAAGCCGTCCTAACAGGTTAACAGGAGAAAGGACTAAAGGTTACACTGCACAATGCAAAAATTAAATCACTGCTCACTGACGAGTGTGTGTTACAGGTTCCTCTCTGCGCCCGTCCACACAGGGTAGGAGTTGGTTGCCCCCCAGCTCCCCAGCAAGCTATGAGATCAAGCTGTGCTTTTAGCTTTGGAGGCCCCCGGTTCAATTCCCGGTGCAGCCACCAAGATGGCAGCATCACAGTTACAGTGTAATTACATTTCTTCTTTTGTGTAATTATCACTGAATGCCCGGAACAGGAAGGTGAACTGCATGCCTGCACGTAATTAGGGTCCTGCACACCAGAGCGTGTGAGATTCACCCAGCTCCCTAGACGAACTCTCCCAGAGCGAAAGATGGTGGGAGTGGCTCTGGGCATTTCTGCTGGGTGGGGATGGCTTTAGTAAGGATGGGAGCAGATCACAGTTTCTCCAGGCTATGTGTGGCTTTGCTTGAGAGCAGGGAAGAAGTTATCAGAGTAGCTGCAACTAAGGAGTGTCCTGATTCGGTGTTGAAGCAGGCTGGGGAGTGGTATTCCCAGGGAAGAAGCAAAGAGCGGTGCCTGGAGATGTATTCCACCTCCTTGGCAGCTTCTCAGGGGTTGATTGGCACCAACCCAGAGGGAGAATACCAACCCCGAGTGCTGAGACCAGGCAGGCAAGCTCTGAAGTTATCAGATGCAGCCATCGTGAGATACAGGCTGGTTGAGTGAGCTCTCCAGCACAGAATCACCTTGGGAATTACCCAGCGTGAGCTTCTTGGAGGTGTTTATCAAAACAGAGGCAAGACCTTTCCAACCAAAGTAATGGTGCTGTTGGAAGGGCAAGGTTTAGTACGATCAATCTGCCAATGAATAAACCACTTGGGCGCAGGAGAACAGGTGGTCCAGAAAAGACACAACCACGAAGCTGTGGTACACCAAAGACCACCACAAAACCAAAGGGCTAAAGCCCCTATTCAGGCCTGGTTACCCCCTTCAGTGGGAGTTTTGCCTGAGCGAGGGGTTCAGCATGTAACCCTAGAGAGTGGGGACAGAGGGCTATTTAATAGTAACCCCTAGCTCTTATCTAGCATTCTTCATCAGTAGATCCCAAAGCACTGTACAAAAAGGGTCACAATATCATTATCCCCACTCTACAGATGGGGAAACTGAGGCACAGAGCAGCAACATGACATGCCCAAGGTCATAAAGCAGGCCAGGCAGAACTAGAAGCTTGGTTTCCCAGAGTCCCTCTCCAATGTTATAACTCCACCTCCCCCGGCATCGTTTCCCTCGTGTCTTGTCGAAGCTGTTCGTGGTTCTGTTAGGGCCTGGAGCACTTCCTGGGGTGGGGAGCAGAGCGGGGCTAGGCTTAAAGGTGGAGGTGAAGATGCTGAGCCCCAGACCAGCTGGGGAGGACATTAGTCCCATTCTGGCCATGCTAGCAGTTCACATTGGGATAGGGGGGCACGGGGTTCTGAGCCTGCCCTGGGGAGAGATGTTGCAAGTGAATTGGAGGGGCTGGGCGGAGGCAGAGAAAAGAGAGGGAGTAGGGTGAAGAGAATTCACTGGTGTGGGAGAGAGACAAGACCATGAGAGAGGCTGTGTGGGAACAGGGGCTGTGGTGAAGGATTTAGGGCAGCAAAGCCTGTCCGTTATTACAGCTTTTAGCTGAGCTGCTCTAGGAAGCTCTCGTAAAATTCACACCAACGACTGATCTTATGGCCAAGGCCCGAGAGTGGGACCCAGGTGATCTGAGCTCAATTCCCAGCACTGTCACAGGCACCCTGTGTTGTTTCAGGCAAATCAACTCAATCTCTCTGTGCCACAGGGGTCCCCTTCTGTAAACCACTAATACTCCCTTTGTCTGCCTCGTCTGTTTCAACTGTAAGCTCTTTGAGACAGGGACCGCCTCTTGCTATGTGTCTGTCCAGCGCCTGGCACAATGTGTCCCAGATCTCAGGTAAGATATATGGTTACTAGCACCATATGATTTCTTTTCCTCACCAGCGCCAGGGGATTGTGGGAAATGACCCCTTTTCTGTTCTGTTTGTTTGTTTCACCCAGCGTTGGCAGGCACACCTGGTGCATGAGCGATGAGTGTGAATCAGGATCCTGGAACAGCAGAAACCAGCTGCGGGTTCATTAATCTTGCTACCATCACATCTGTGCGGGGAACCTCACCTAGCTATGAATGTGCTCAGGAAAATGGAATCAGTTCAGATCGTCGGGACAGGCAGGATTCAAAGAGCTTGTTTACATGTTCTTTGTTTGCAGATCAAAATGACATTTAAAAAAAAAGAAAAGTTGTGTAACTGATTCCCGATGACTCAAGCAGGGTGTATTTTTGGTGTCTTGCTGGCACTGACAGTCCTAGCATTGAGAGGCCGATTGACAGCTGCCAAGTTACTGACGTTTACAGTACGTGGTGATGAACAAATGATGTTGATGTTTATGCCCTGGCACTTTTAAGCTGCCTGGCTCCCGGCTCAACACCAAGGATAGTGCATTGACTTTGCATGATGATAGCGCTATCTCCAGAGGCAGAACCCAAAACAGAGTCTTGTCCAGATCTGCTCTTTGTTTGCAGCGGGGATCAGCAAGCGCGTGGGTCCTGCTGGAACACAGGCTCTTTCCACTCGTCTTCACCCAGTGGTTAGAGAGACACAGAGTTGTTCTTTCCATCTTTTCCCAGAGGTATCTGATGTGATTCACTGAGGAGTGGAACTGTAAAAAGTTACAAAAGAGCATTTCATCACAGGACGCAGAGATGTAATTGACAGAATCAGTGAAACTAGGCAGCTGTTCAAATCCCCTTGTCAAAGCACTCGCATTTCCTATAGAGATGGGTCCCATCCAAACCCCTGGGGACCTTCATACCTGCATGCAGAGCCAAACTTCATACCTGGGCCCCTATCTCTGGATGTGGAATTTTGGATCAAGCCATCACAAACTCCCTCCAACCCGGGGGCGGTGGGGGGGAAACTGATCCAAAATTTGCAGCTCAGAGCCGTGGCTTATTTCAAAGGACATGAAATGATAACCAACAATTGGCTCAGCTTTAGGGCTGGACGGAAAGCAAGAATTCCATTTTACGATTGTTTTTTATTCTATCCAGGGTCAAGTCCCTGGGCTGGTTTCCTGCGTGTGAGGTGAGTGTTCTAACCACTGGGCTACCCAGTTATTTCTGCTTGCTCTACTCTTAGAGTTCTTCTTCTTTGTATTAAATACTCATTAGGCCAGAGAGCACTGCCTCTGTAGCCTGGTAATTAGAGCACTCACCTGATGTATGGATGATCTCCGTTCACACTCCTTGCTCTGAAATGGGCAAACCTGGCACTTGACCCTGACTGCCCCACTGCCTACATGAATGCCCTAACCACCACGCTTCGCTCTCTGGGTCAGACCGGAGAAAAACTTTTGCTGAAACGGATACATTTCTGTGAAAAGGTTCTGTTTCAGCCAATTCCTCCAGAAAAATTCCCAACCAGCTCCTTCAGCCTCCAAATTCCAAACCCCTTTGCTTGAGAATTTGGGCTGGACACATTGCAAGGACGGGCTTCAGAAAGAGATTTGTTAATACTTCTGAGTTTCAGCCAGGTCATTAACATGCCAAGAACAGCCTCTCTCTGGTTTGGGTCTCCCTTTTACCAGCTCAAAGCAGGCAGTGAGAAGGGGCTACAAAATACCAACTGCTTGGTGATCCACTCTGACCTGAAGCAGAGAAATGAGTTTGCTTTATGTTCAGAGCCCACAAGATTCTTGATATGGATTGCTCACCTAGTCCCGGTATTAAAGATAACAATCCAAATCTGGGCTGAAGGTCAGGTGATCCAGATGGTCACTTATGGAAAAGAGACAAAGAGGGTGACGTAATATCTTTTGAAAGCTTGTCTTTCTCACCAACAGAAATTGGTCCAATAAAAGATATTCCCTCACCCGCCTTGTCTCTGTAGTGTCCTGGGACTGGCATAGCTACAACACTGCATTCAACTTATGGGAAAGGTCTGTAGAAGTTAATAGAAAATGACAATTCTTCTTTAGGGTTTGTTTTTTTTCTGGACCATCCTATATATTATGGTTTCACACCCAGTCCCCGTCTCTGCTGCTATCTATCCCAGTAACCTGAATGGCTCCAAACAAGGAGAAATTTTAAAGTTCAGATTTGGATCTTAATTCTGTGCCTTTAACTCATCTTTAGAATACATGTTTGTGGGATTGGCAAGGGAAGGGTAGGCCTGCCTTGTGCTTTCCTGATGCTGCCCAGTGTATGTTGGTCTTGAATGCTGGGCAATGTGGAATAGAATTTATTCCAACAGAGCTCGGCACGCATCTTGGCCATTCTAACAATAATAACCCTTTTGCTCTTCACAGCAGCTTGCAAAATTTTGACTAAGCCTCATATGACACCCCCTGTGAGACAGGTATTAGTATTATCCCCTATTTTACAGATGGGGAAACTGAGGTACAAGGCAGGAAAGCCGCTTGCCAAGGACAGAGGAAGCCATTGTTGAAGTCAGGCTTAAAATTCAGTCCCTGGTGCCCAGTTCTGCACTTACGGAACTCCACCCGCCTCTCCCATCAGTCTCTAATCTTGCAAGCTTCCGTTTTTATCCAGAACTGAATGTGTTTTCCCTCTCATTGAATGTACAGGGTGACCACAGAGCTGATCATTTGAGGCTGAGCTCCAGCCACAAATGGTTTCTCTTCTTCGGCAAGAAGATGCAAGCCCAAGCAAATGTTATAGTTTGGGGGGAGGGGGGCTATAAAATGCCTTATGCAAGTCCTGGTGCACCCTGGGAGCTCCCGGCAAGCAGTGAGTTCAGCCCCCGCTACTGGAAGCTTTGGCCTCACCTGGGACCTTGAATTCAAGGAGAACTTTGTCCTTGGCTTCCATGAGAACAACCTCCGTCTGTGTGGTCTAATGCGGAGTAAGCATTGCTGGCAATCATTACTTGAGTTAAATCCAGCCCTGGTGTAAGGAGGTGCAACTCCACTGACTTACACCTGGGCTGGATCTGTCCCATTGGTGGGGCTGGTCCTGGGTTAGAGAAGACAAGCCCAAAAGACCTATAACTGTGAAAGAAAACAATGCGAGTCTCTTATTCAGCAGAGCTCCAGGCCGGGTGACCGCACTGTTTCCAGCTGTGTTGGAATGTCCTCCACAAACAAAGTTTATTGTACGCCAGGCATACAAAGAAGCGGGAGGGGATTATATTCAGAGGCAGTCGAGTTGAGGTACCACTGCGGCCGCTGATCAGTTCAGAGTGGGAGGCTGTTTTACCATTCATGGAAATACTCTCCGGCCTTGTTTGACGAAGAGACAGAGGTGACCTTTCCCTTGTTTGTATTCCGTGGCATGCCGAGTTGCAGCCTGCGAGCCAATCGTATCCATGTTGCCACCCCCCAGTTACTGTATCTGGACTTTATTATGAGCAGCGTGCAGGAACAGGAGAGAAACACTGAGGAAGGGAGGGGCTTGGTTGGGAAATATTTGGTCCCAGTATGGGCCATTGCATGGTATTTAAGGGCCTATTAGTGGGTGGCATGGTGTAGTAGAGTGTTGGACTAGGCAGTCAGGAGGTTTGGTCTGCCACTGACCTGCTGAGAGGCCGTTGTCACGTCACTTCACCTGTTTCCCCCCTCCCCCCCCTTTTTCATAACCGTTTTGATTCTAAGCTCTTCTGGGCAGAGACGGTCTCTCACTGTGTTCGTATAGTGCCTAGCACAATGGGACCCTGATCTCATTTTGCGTCTTGGAGCATTCCTACAATACAAGTGATAATAGTGTCAGATCTACACCGAGGTGACCTGCAGCCCTAGAAGACCTCCCTGAAAGAGGGATTAAAGTGGGCATAGTTTCAACAGGTTGATGCCAAGTTCAAGGGTGGCACTTTGGCAGTTCACAGGAGGTCAGCCCTGGAACCTGTCCCAGAGTCACTTCCTACACTCCTAGAGGAAGAGGGAGCTGTGGGGTGGTGGTTCTCAGACTCCAGCGAAGAGGGCATAACCACAACTCATGGCCCGAAGTGGGGACACAAAGAGAGGTAACCTATGGGCAACTTCTCTGCCATGAGACCTCTCACCTGAGGGTTCCCGTGGGGTTCAGAGCCATGGCTTACATCTAATCTCTGTGGAGCAATTAGAGGATCAGGAATTTGTTGGGGAAACATTTTTTCATTGGGAAATGCCAAAGCAACAAAGCCAAAACTGTGCGTGGGAACAGCTGAGTCCTGATAAATTTTGCATTTGAAAAAAATTTGCAAAACAAAGTTTCTAAATTGTCGACCCCTCTTCCCCTTTCCCCCTTCCTCCCGTTTCAACATTTTTGAGATTGAAAAGTTTGGGGGTTTTGTTCGAAATGACTTTTCCTTTGGAAATTTAAGCAATTTAAGAAATTTAAGCAAAAGTATAGTTTACAAGAAAAGGGGAGAAATCAGTTGAAAATGAAAAGAAAACATTGCCATTGTCCTGATCTGAGATGTTTATTGGATTATTGGTTTGTGAAAAAAGTTGAAATTTCTATTTTTTTCTCCCAATCTGGGAGGGGAATGCTTCCAAACTGTCAGAAATTCTCACTGGACAGGAAAACCCTTTCTCACCCAGCTCTAGTTGTAAGACACCCTAGGCTCCAGTGTGATCTGGGTCCAGCAGTCACATCCAGCACAGAACCTGCTGGATCCCTGTTTTCCTGGTGTCTCGGGGTGCCTGGAGCCAGGAGGGGGGCCAGCTGAGGGGCCCCAGCTGAACCTAGGGAAAGCTGGTGGTGAGGTCAGAAGGAAGAGGAAATAATCAGGAGGCAAATGCAGGAGCCGACTTCTCCTTCTAGTCACCAAAATAACACACAGCCTTGAGGGGGGATGTCTTGCTTCAGTGATCACTGCTCCCAAACACCCAGATCACACTAGCCAGGACAGTCGATGTCTAGCCAGGAGTCTGTACTATTTCGTCCCAGATGCGGGTCTCCAGGCAGACCATCTGCAATGCTTCTTGCTTGGAGCTGAGGGAGAGAGCTACTGCTGGGCCATCACACTACAGCCCGCAACCCCGTCCATAGCGGGATGGCCCATAGAGCGCACATTGCCCTGGGGCTCTTCGGCCTTCACTCTTGCATTGATCCCCCCCGCTAAAGCTTTGAATGTGCTGAGCCCTGGCCAACTCGGAGAACTCCTTCATGTCACAAGCTCTATCAGTGCGGGGGACCAAATGAAATTAATAGGCAGCAGATTTAAAACAAACAAAAGGAAGTGTTTCTTCACAGAACGCACAGTCAACCTGTGGAACTCCTTGTCAGAGGATGTTGCGAAGGCCAAGACTATAACAGCATTCAAAAAAAGAACTAGATAAGTTCATGGAGGCTAGGTCCATCAACAGCTATTAGCCAAGATGGTCAGTGACACAACATCATGCTCCAGGTGTCTCTAAACATCCAGTTGCCAGAAGCTGGGACTGGATGACATGGGATGTGTAGGATTCATACAGGGTTCATGCGCTTGGCAACATTCAGGGCACACCCGGAGTGTTGTGCAGGAGCTGCGCACACACAGCTCCTCTCAAGGGCATGAACCTTGGAATCTCGCCCAGATGACATGAACCGTGGGAAGCCTCCCAGGACTGGGCTCAAGGCCCAAGAGCAAGGAATGAGGTAGATAGAAATTGGTAAATAAGAATGTTAAACAAAGCCAATGTATTCCTTTTATCTGTTGGAGAATGTAATGCGTGGGGGGAGAGAGAGAATAAAGGGGAAGGTGGAAAGCTGACAGGCAGAAGCCCGTTAGCAGACCAGCCGCTTGCTTGCTAAAAGCTGTGTCCCGTCTTGTCATTAAACCGCCACAACTGGCGCCCAACGTGGGGCCCTCAGCACTCACCTCGCCCGGCAAGGGTTTCAGACGCGTCACTCATCCGCTTCGCGGATCCCGGTGAGTATTTTTCGTTGTGGTAAGTATGGGAAGCTCCCTCTCTGCTTTGCAAGTGCAACACTGCAATGAGCTACAGTATTTGCTGCGTAAGGCTCAGCACGACTGCCCCGCTCGAGAACTCACTCTCCTGCTACAGGAGGTGAGTGCCCAATGCCCGTGGTACCCTGAAGCCGGAACCCTTAAGCTAGCGGACTGGGAGCGGTTGGGCCAGACATTGCACAAAGAGCCTCGGGCGCCCGTGCAGGCTTTACATGCCTGGCACCTCTGCCATGACGCGATACAGCATGTCGCCTCGGACAGGCCCTCCCTCGCGAGGCTGGTGATCTCGCCACGCCCGTCCGCTCCTGCAGCCATCCCCTCCCGACGATGCGACACAGTGTGTCGCCTTGGAAAGACCCTCTCCTGCGCCAACAGAGGGGCTGCCGATCCCGCCCCCCCCGTCTGCTCCTGCAGCCATCCCTCCCCCTGCTTTGCCCCCAGTGCCTCTATTGCCACCGCCTCCCTTGCCTTCCCCACCGGAGCCGGTGTGTGATCACCCTCCCCCCGTGGGGCCCCATGCTCCGGGGCCCCCCGGGGGGTCGTCCGCGTCTGCCCAGGGGCTTTCGCTGGTGCAACAAATGGTTCACGCAGCGAAGACTCACTCAGACATTACAGCAGAGGAGCTGGCTGATCTGGTCTCAGTTTGTCCGGTGACCTGGCAGGATGATGGCCAGGGCAACCAGGTTGCAAACTGAGTCAGTTTGCCTTACTCGGTGATCAGAGAGGTAAAGAAAGCAATTCGTGAGTTCGGCCTGAGTAGCACGTATGTACGTGGTCTCATTGAAGGGCTAGGTTCTGGGTACTCCCTGATCCCTGAAGATTGGAAGGAGCTGTTGTGCCTGATGCTGACACCCAGTCAGTACGTTATTTGGCTTAGTGAATATCGGCAGATGGCGGAACGCCAAGCCCAGGTATATAGAGAGCAAGGTGTCATTTATGAGCACTTGGCAGGGGAGGGCCAGTTTGCTACTGTTCAGCTGCAGTCTCAACTCCCTCAGGCCGTCTTCCCCATTATTTCCACCTGCGCCCAGCATGCTTTCCGGAAGGTCCCGGATTTGGGCAGGCCTACCAAAAGCTTTGCCAGTATCTGTCTGGGTGCATCAGAGTCCTTTATGGATTTTACCAACAGATTGCAGGAGGCTATCCTCTGACAGGTGGATAACCCTGCGGCAGCTCAGGAGATCCTGTTAAAAATGGCGGTTGAAAATGCGAATGAGGATTGCCGCCGTGCTCTCCAGGCTGCACAAGCCTCTGGAATTCTAGAGCTGTCAGACATGCTGCGGGCGTGCCAAAACATCGGAACCCAAGCCCATAAAGCTGGAGTTCTGGCCGCCGCCCTGCGGAAAAGCGGGAAGGAGGGGAAGCGTTGTTACCGCTGTGGTAAGGAGGGTCACATTCAGTGGGAGTGCCGCTCATCGACGGCGCCCGCCCGCCCCTCAAAGAAGTGCCCCAAGTGTCGGAAGGGCTATCACTGGGCTAATCAGTGTCGTAGCGGGTCAGGAAACTGCACGATGGGTCTCCCCCGAACCCAGGGCCAAACGGGGGTGTTTCCCACTCAGACAACTGTTCCTCTGCCTTAAAATCCATAGATTCCATGAGG
The DNA here is from genome assembly GCF_965152275.1 of Natator depressus. Lineage (NCBI taxonomy): Eukaryota > Metazoa > Chordata > Testudines > Cheloniidae > Natator > Natator depressus. Next base: position 137,353,095 of record NC_134237.1, on the reverse strand, counting down.
GCGGCGACTGCCGGAAGTGCAGGGCTTGATTTGATTATGCAGGAGGACGCTGATTTTCAGTTGCCGGGGGAGGTCTGCGCCATACCTTCACAGGTGACGGGACCTCTCCCTGACGGATTTGTGGGTCTGGTTCTCCCTCGCTCACACGCTGGGAAACAGGGTTTTTTTGTCATCCCAGGGGTCATTGACGCCGATTACACCGGCGTTATTAAGGTTCAGGTATGGACCCATCTTCCGCAGTCGCTCCCGCGTGGACGGTCAATTGCACAATTGATTTTAGTCCCCTATCAGGTGCCAGCCGCAGAGGATCGAACCCGGGGCGGAGGCGGCTTTGGATCAACGCTGTCCCAGTTGCCGTCTCACAACACGTCCTCTCCACTTGTTGCTCTGACAATGTCGGTCCACCCCTCGAAACCTCAGTTAACACTTCTCTTAAATAATGTTCCTTTTACAGGGCTGGTGGACACTGGAGCTGACATTACGGTGATTCGTGATCTGGAGTGGCCGGTCGGTTGGCCAACAGTTCCTTCTAAAGAGTTGTGTGGGATCGGGGGTAGCAAACCCGGGCGCCAAAGTTTGTCTTGGGTCACGGTCTCTAAACCAGGAGGCCATGCCCTTGCTACAATCCGCCCTTTTGTGCTCCCTGTCCACCTCAATATTTGGGGCCATGATTTACTTACAAAGCTGGACACCACCCTCGATATTAATATATAATGGCCCAAAATCCTCCCTCACCCACCTTGCCATCCGCATTACCATTGGTATGGCAATACTTAGAGCCCGTATGGATTGACCAGTGGCCCCTCCCTCTAGAAAAGCTGAAAGTGCTTCATTCACTTGTACAATAATATTTGCATGCACAGCGCTTGGAGAGCTTCACTAGTCCTTGGAACTAGCTGCTGTTATTTTGGCCTTTCAACTTTTTGCTGATTGTCCCTTTAATTTGATTGTGGACACGCATTATGTTTATCAGGTAATTGATCATTTACCCCTTGCCCTCATTACCCCTCAGGTCGATGCGGACCTCCTTCGCCTGTTTCTGTCCTTACAGTATCTCATCACCACTCGTAATTTCCCTTATTTTGTTGCTCATGTTTGCAGTCATACCCCTCTGCCTGGGCTACTCATTGAAGGCAATGCGCGCGCTGATCGCGCGTTACGTGGTCAGGTAAATTCCCTTTTTTCCGACCCCATTGAAAGCCATGCCTTTTTTCATCAGTCTGCCTCTGTTTTGGCCCGACAGTTTCACATTCCTGCTGATCATGCACGTTCTATTGTTCGTTCCTGCCCCCACTGTGCCGCTGCTGCCCCTACCTTTTCTTATGCCGTTAACCCCAGAGGTACCGCGGCGAATCAGCTGTGGCAAATGGATGTCACTCACGTGCCACAATTCCGCCCCTATTCCTTTTTACATGTTTCCGTTGATACCTATTTGGGATTCCTTTGGGCGACCCCACAGCATGGGGAAGCCACTCCCAAAGTTATTCACCATTTGCTAGCCTGTTTTGCTGTTATGGGTCACCCGAGCCAGATAGAAACGGATAATACCCCGGCCTATTGCTCCACAGCACTTTTCACCTTTTGTGCCCAATGGGACGTCCGTCTCAAACACGGGATCCCTTATAATTCCACAGGCCAAGCCATTGTTGAACGTGCGAATCACACGCTAAAAACCTTGCTCGACAAACAATTAAAACAAGGGGAGCTGCGTCTCTGAACCTTAGGAGACATTCAGCAACAAATGCATATCCTTTTGTTTACTTTAAATAATTTAACGCTGAACGCAGATCAGCAGACCCCCGCGGATCGGCATTTTCACAAATCTGAGGTACTGGAAAGACCGCGTGTCTATTACCATCAGCTGCCCGATCTGCAATGGTTGGGCCCAGTGCCTTTAATTACTTGGGGTCGGGGATATGCTGCTGTGTTTCTCCCTGCAGGACCGTTGTGGGTTCCGGCCCGGTGTGTGCGACCGGCACGGAAACAGCATGGCGTGGCACCAGGGGCTGTCGAACCCCATACCGGAGTTTCAGCTGACCTTGGAGGAGAACACGGTGCCTCCCGGGTCGACAACGGCAGGACGGAGACGGAGGAGACGTAGCATCCCAAGCCAGCCAGTGACATGGGGAGCAGTAAAAGCATTGGTCGCCGCGGCTCAACGAAGACTGGCAGCAAACCAACAGCCAGAGACTCCTGAGACTTTGTTTGTGGCAATTCTCGACCAAATTACTGCTAATTCTGTACTGATTGTATGCCTTTTGTGCCTGCTATTTCCTGGAGGGGTTGACTCGGGAGCGCTTCCTCCGTTACGGGCCCGAATGACATATAACCTATGGGAAAGGTTAATAGCAAATTAACCAAATAACCTTCAATTAAGCTTCAATAGCAAATGTTACCCACTTTTGTTTATTTGATTTTGTAGCAGCTGAAGGATTGTTAGGTACGTGCCTTATTCCAGTATGTCATCACCCTGAGGAAATTGGGAATGAGATGATGCTCGCTGCTTACGCGAACCTCTCTTCCCAGTACTCTAGCATGGCTAATTGGGGCCCGGCCATTCACACTTTACCTTCTTGGGCTTATTTTTTGCTGTTGCTGTGTGCAATGTATTTCCTTTTTGTTAAGGCTTTGTCGAGAACCGCCCTGGCAGGCTCCACAAGTTATGACCTTGTCTGTCTGGGAGTTAATTGGCTTGCAAAAGCAAATTGATGGCTACCATGAGATGGCCGAGCACAAATAAACAAAAAAGGAGGGGATGTAGGATTCATACAGGGTTCATGCGCTTGGCAACATTCAGGGCACACCCGGAGTGTTGTGCAGGAGCTGCACACACACAGCTCCTCTCAAGGGCATGAACCTTGGAATCTCGCCCAGATGACATGAACCGTGGGAAGCCTCCCAGGACTGGGCTCAAAGCCCGAGAGCAAGGAATGCGGTAGATAGAAATTGGTAAATAAGAATGTTAAACAAAGCCAGTGTATTCCTTTTATCTGTTGGAGAATGTAATGCGCGGGGGGGAGAGAAAGAATAAAGGGGGAAGGTGGAAAGCTGACAGGCAGAAGCCCGTTAGCAGACCAGCCGCTTGCTTGCTAAAAGCTGTGTTCCGTCTTATCATTGAACCGCCACAGGGATGGATCACTCAAAATTGCCCTGTTCTTTTCATTCCCTCTGAAGCATCCGGCACTGGCCATTGTCAGAGACAGGGTACTGGGTAGGCGGACCATTAGTCTGACATAGTGTGTCTTTGTTATATTTATGTAATAGTTACATGGTATCAATGTCCAACAAATATTCTGTATTGGATGACCTGCTGTCTACCATGGAGGAAGAGTGGACTTTATTTTGGGATGCTATCACAGAGATTGTTGGAGAAAAACTGGGACTAAGGAGAATGAAAAAACAACATTGTATTACAAATCATGAGAGGAAAAAAAGAGGTGTGATCCAGAAGGGTTGCACTGGAATGTCAGAGTCGAGTGAATGAAGAGAGGAGGAAATGTGCATTTGAGACTTTAAGGTTCTAATTGGATGTCCATTCTCATGGCTTTGAACATAAGAACGGCCATACTGGGTCAGACCAAAGGTCCATCTAGCTCAGTATCCTGTCTTCCAACAGTGGCCAATGCCAGGTTCCCCAGAGGGAATGAACAGAACAGGTAAGCATCAAGTGATCCATCCCCTGTCTCCCATTTCCAGCTTCTGGCAAACAGAGGCTAGGGACACCATTCCTGCCCAGCCTGGCTAATAGCCATGGATGGACCTATCCTCCATGAATTTATCTAGTTCTTTTTTGAACCCTGTTATAGCTTTGGCCTTCACAACATCCTCTGGCAAGGAGTTCCACAGGTTGACTGCGCATTGTGTGAAGAAACACTTCCTTTTCTTTGTTTTAAACCTGCTCCCTATTAATTTCATATGGTGGTCCCTAGTTCTTGTGTTATGAGAAGGAGTAAATTACACTTCCTTATTTACTTTCTCCACACCAGTCATGATTTTATAGACCTCTGTCATACCCCCCCTTAGTTGTCTTTTTCCAGGCTGAAAAGTCCCAATCTTATTAATCTCTCCACATATGACAGCCGTTTCATACCCCTAATCATTTTTGTTGCCCTTTTCTGAACCTTTTCCAAGTCCAATATATCTTTTTTTGAGATGGGTCGACCACATCTGCACACAGTGTTCAAGATGTGGGCGTACCATGGATTTATACAGAGGCAAGATGATATTTTCTGTCTTATTCTCTATCCCTTTCCTAATGATTCCCAACATTCTGTTCGCTTTTTTGATAGCTGCTGCACATTGAGTGGATGTTTCCAGAGAACTATCCACAATGACTCCAAGGTCTCTTTCTTGAGTGGTAACAGCTAATTTAGACCCCATCATTGTATATGTACAGTTGGGATTATGTTTTCCAATGTGCATTACTTTGCATTTATCAACATTGAATTTCATCTGCCATTTTGTTGCCCAGTCACCCAGTTTTGAGAGATCCTTCCGTAGCTCTTCGCAGTCTGCTTGGGACTTAGCTACCTTGAATAGTTTTGTATCATCTGCAAATTTTGCCACCTCACTGATTACCCCTTTTTCCAGATCATTTATGAATATGTTAAATAGGTCTGGGCAGTTAAGAACAAACATAGATAATACTGCCAGAATGTTGATGCCTAACTTAAGTGTTGGTATGAGCATTTTTGTGAATTAATGAGCAGAGCCCCAGCAAGATGTAACCTACGACGTAATCCAAAAATGAATCCAGCAGGAAACAGGCCAATAAGGAGGGAATAATGCTTGTGGTCAAACAGTTACAAAATGATAAAGCTCCTGGTCTTAACAATATTTCAATAGAGCTACTAAAGGGTGGAGGCCTGGATCCAGTTCACTGGCTTCACAGAGTTGTCTTAAAAGTTTGGAAAATTGGTCACATTCCAGAAGATTGGAGAAGGGGCTGCATCATCCCTTTTTTCAGAAAAGGAGAGTGATCAGCGAAGGTGTTAAGAATCATATTACTGAACGGATTGAAGTACTGTCTCAGCCCCCAAAATGAGAGCCAACCATAGTGGTTTCCACACAGGTCAGTCTACAATCGATGTTATAGACGTTCTGCGGAATGTTAGTGGGAAAATGACTAGGGTGACAAAAGGAAGTTAACTTTTGTCTATAGATGTTGCAGCCCATTGATTGCATGGATCAGCACTGTGGATACTGCTATGCCAGTATGGGGTGCTTGAGGATTTAGTGTAGTGGTTCTCAACCCTGGGGGGTACACAGAGGGCTTCCAGGGGGTGCATCAACTCATCTAGAGATTTGCCTAGTTTTACAACATAAAAAGTACTAGTGAAGTCAGTACAAACTAAAATTTCATAAGGACACTGACTTGTTTATACTGCTCTATAGACTATACACCGAAATGTAAGTAAAAGATTTATATTCCAATAGATTTATTTTATAATTATGCGGTAAAAATGAGAAAATCAGCAATTTTTCAGTACTAGCGAGCTGGGACACTGAGGTATTTTTATGTCTGATTTTGTAAGCAAGTAATTGTTAAGTGAGGTGAAACTTGGGGGTACACAAGACAATCAAGACTCTAGAAAGGAATACAGTTGTCTGGAAAGGCTGAGACTCACTGATTTAGTGTGTCTGGTGGGGGAACTGCACCATGGTACCTTTACTGTTGCAAGGGTCAATGGTTGTATTACAGACAGGTTTTCTGTAGAATCAGGAATACACCAGGCATGCGTTCTCTCAGGCATAGGCGCCGACTCTGTGGGTACTCCAGGGCTGGAGCACCCCCGGGGAAAAAAGGGTGGGTGCTGAGCACCCACCAGCAGCCCCCCATCAGGTCCTCCCCACCACCCCCCAGTGCCTCCCGCCTGGCAGTGGGCCCCGCAGATCAGAGCCTCCCCCCACCTCCTGCCCGCTGCGATCAGTTGTTTCGCAGCATGCAGGAGGCTGGTGGAGAAGAGGGGAGGAGTGAGGATGCAGCGCACTTGGGGGAGGGGCAGAACTGGGCAGGAAGAGGTGGGGCAAAGGTGGGAGTCTGGGGGAAGTGGTGGAGTGGAGGCGGGACCTGGGGCAGAGCCGGAGATCGAGCATCCCCCAGCACTTTGGAAAGTCGGCGCCTATGCTCTCAGCTATGTTATTTCATGTTCTAATAGACTAACTGATGACATAGCAGCAAAGTAGGAGGTGTAAAATGTAAAGATTCATCTTTAGGGGATCTTGAGTATGCGAATGATATTGCCTTAGTTGGAGAGGCAACTGACCAACTGCAGCTAATGCTGGAAGCGCTGCGCAAAACTGCCGAACCTTTGGGCCTTAAGATCAGTGGTGATAAAACCAAACCTGTTCATGCCTCCCATCAAATGGAAATGAATGGCCTGCTGAGGCTGCATGTTGCTGGCAGCGACATTGAATGGGTGAAGAGTTTTATCTGTCTGAGTAGCCAGTTCAAAGCCGGCAGCTCGAGAGCCGAAGAAGTCACGCATCTGATCAGTCTTGCGTCAATGGCATTTCAGCATCTTCAAAGGCCCATGTTGGGGCGGCGGGATGTCTGCCTGGCAACTAAGCTATGCGTGTTCAATGTAGCCGTGTTGACAGCTCTGTTATGGAGCAGAAAGATGGCCATTAAAAACAGCTGAGGAGGGAAAAGTAAACAGCTTTCGGTGGCAGAAGTTACGACGTATTCTGAACATCTGTTGCTTTGATTTTGGTCACACGTGAGGGGATAGTTGGATAATCCCAGCAAACTGAAGTCTTGCACCAGCTGGGAACAAGGCGAGTGCAGTGCAGTGTCTGCCGTGCAGAAGAAGGCATGCTTTTACAGAAGGTTTCCAGAGCTGGTTGAAGGAAGTAGAGCACAAGGCCGAGGATGAATGAAGTTGGAAGATGCAATTTTGAGGGATTTAAGGAACCTAAAACCTCCCATACTGACTCTTGCTGAAGGAAGACGACTTGCACAGGACCGTGTGAGAGAGAAGTCCAATTCTACATGCCACCCAGGCTACATCATAGCCATGGGAATCGGCAGCGGCGGCTTTGAATGTCTGTAGTGGGAGAAGGGGGAACATCTGAGGCTGGGGTTAGCGCTGGAAGTTCCATTCTGATTATGGGGGAAAGGCTTTGCCAAAGAGGAAGGTTTTGCAGCTCTTCTTAAATATGACCCAACCCTGGATTTGACACATCTCCCCTGGAGATTCATTCCACAGCCAGATCCCATGGACGGAGGGAGGATGCTATGTCCCTGCCTCTCAGGGTACGTCTACACAGGGATAAAAACAACCTGTATCTGGCCTGAATCAGCTGATTCGGGCTTGTGGGGCTTTGGCTCAAGACTGAAAAATTGCTGTGTAGACCTTTGGGCTTAGGATGAAGCCCAAGCTCTGAGACCCTGCAAGGGTGGAGGGTCCCGGAGCTCGGGCACCATCCTGAGCATGAATGTCTATGTGGCAATTTTTAGCCCCACAGCCTGACCCCTGCACACCTGAATCAGCTGATCCAGGCCAGCTACGGCCATGCCATGGGTCTTTTATCCCTGTGTAGACATCCCCTTACAGTCTTTGTCCTGCACTGAGGGTTCTGCATTGTCCCAGAGGAGTGCAACTGTCTTGGCAAATCCTAGGTCTTTGAGCTCTTTATAGTACACTGTTCAAATCTCCTATGAGTGACTCCTTACATTGAGATTGGATGGCTTTCAATGAGATCTGCCCTATTCAACCTCAGGTTGTGGGGTATGATGCAGGAATCTCCAGGGGAAGGAATCTCCAGGGGAAGGTCTCTGGCCTGTGTTATACAGGTCAGACTAGATGACCCCAATGGTCCCTTCTGGCCTTAAAATCTATTATATCTAGGAAAAAGAAAAGGAGTACTTGTGGCACCTTAGAGACTAATAAATTTATTAGAGCATAAGTTTTCGTGAGCTGCAGCTCACTTCATTGGATGCACTCAGTGGAAAATATAGTGGGGAGATTTTATATACACAGAGAACATACAAGGCCTCCTTTTCTTTTTACGGATACAGACTAACACAGCTGCTACTCTGAAACCTATATCTAGGAAGCAATTTTATTGTATCTCATCCTTCAGGGCACTGGGTTTATAGAACCAGGTGCACCTTTGGGCGTATGGAGGAACGGCCCCAAGCATCCGGATATGGTGACATTGTACAGAGTCCTTTGTAACATGAGGGCAGATTAAAATACTCAACAGGTTTTGCTGCATAACCGAGAAATGAATGCAGCTACTCGATCTTACTGTAATCCTCTGCACTGCTGGAGACCCCCTCAACCACCCTTTCCTAAAGGGCTACACAGACAGCCAAGACTCCTCATGAGTCCCACTGGAAAGTGATTATAATGATCCCTGTGTTACAGATGAGGAAACCGCCGTCTCAGAGAGGTTAATTGATTTGCCCTAGGGTGGCAAAGCCCGGGATAGACCCCAGGTCTGACTGCATCTTGTGCTTTAGCTGTAAAGCTGTTTGGGGCAGCTCCTGTTATTAGCTCCACGTTTGTTCAGGGCCTCGCCCTGTCCTGGCCAAGATCTCTAGCCGTAGTGCTGTATAATCAATCTCCCACCTTTCCTTAGGAAGGAAAATACGCCTCCGGCATTAGATGGAATGAAAAACCTCCTCTGATCTCCTTTCACTTGGATCATGAGTTCTCATTCCCCCAAAGCGGGACCATGTGATCCACCCTCAGCCAATCGGGAACTAAGAATAGACTGGGCAGTTACAAAAGAGTTCTAGGTCTTGGGCCATTTCCCCCAGTTCAAGCCGAGGGGGGCTGCTGCAGGAGTTTGAGGCTGGGGGCACCCTGCCGCCTTGAACATGGATGGACCCCCAAGGCCAGCCAAGGGAAAGGTGAGCTGGGCTGAGGGGCCCTGCATTCTCTGTGCTGCCCTGTGCTTTAGCGCCTGTATAGAGCGGAATTGGGTTAGAGACCTTTCGCTGTGTCCCCTTGTGCTTGCTATCACAGTCCCTGCAGAGGCAAACCTTCGGCGGGATGCTGAGAACATGCACGAGCTGCTGGGCAGGCCTGGGGAGTCGGCACTAGTTTCAGGGCCTGGCAACTGGATCACAGGGCCCGCACTGCCAAGAGTGGTGTCAGAGCCAAGGTCTGCACCTGGAGTGCGTGCCTAGAGGCCACGGCCAGGGATACTGCAAGCAGAGGCCATGTGGGAGTCAGCGTTTGAGCTCCCTCGTTGCAGTGTGCGTATCCGGCAGGGGGAGCGCAACCGGATCTGTGAGAGCAGCTTAACTCCATTGCTAGGAAAGTTTATACCCCAGTTTTCTTCTTAAATAGGAGCACTTACCTTGGTTTCGGGTCAAAAAAGTGCATCCCAAGATGCTCGCAGGCTTGTCGTCGGAGCAGAACAGTGTGTTACCCTCAGAAAGCTGCTGCTTCTGGTTTGCAGCTCAGCTTCTATTTCTTGGCATGTTCCTTGGCAGATTTCTGCCGTGGATGGAACCTCAGATGACAGCTAATCCAGCATGCACTGCTAGCCAGCATCCACTGAGGTTCTGTACTGTGGCCTGTCGGATTCTCCGTTCACCTCTGACTGCTTATCTTGTTATTCCAGTGAGGTCCGGGAAGTACCATTTGTTGGACAGACCGGGAGTCAAAGTCACCATTAGCGTGAGCGGAGATGCATCCATTGTCTCCCGTAGAGTTATGGCAGCTTATGCCAAGGATGACTTTGGCACAAGGACTTGTTAATCGCCTTTCTCTGCTGTGTCCTGGTTGTCCACTCGGGCACCTAACCAGAGAGTCTAGTCCTTTACAGATTGCTCCTGGGGTGGTTCTGGATTTTAGAGGCAAGAATGGCTCCCCAGAACAGTTAGAATGGTGGCTAGGGACCATCCCCATGGTCTGGCTGAGGGAGGGGAACGGAGCCTCGTACAGGTCTCAGTTAAATCCAACCTACCTTCCCAGCCTGAGCGCTAGGACCAGGAGATGTTGTAGGAGGGACTTAATAAAGTGAGGTGCTTGCAGGGCAGGAAGTCACTGACACCAATGAGAGTTAGGCGCCTTTGAAGATATGGGCCTTGCAGTCTGGCGTCCCCTTGCTCCCACTAGTCGCCCTCTCCCATCACTCCCCATTCCAGATCCCCAGACTTCATGCCTAAGAACTGCAGCCACATCCTCTGAGTGCAACATCCAGCAACTCCCTCTTCCTTCAGGATGAAGTGGAGTTTGCACTCCTTGGAGCAGACTGCCATGTAGGTGCGCTAGTGGCATGCAACAGGGAGAGGAACCCTCCTCCTTGGCACTTCTGTCACGTCTACCCACTGCTAACCCTTCCCGAGGGTAGATGGGAGATAGCGGGAAGCCCCCTGCTGAATGCAAGCGCGGCAATGCACTTCCATTCTGGCCTGCTAGCGGCAGTCTCCATGGAGTCATGGATCTGGCAGGGGTTGGGCAGGATCTTCAGTGGGCTTCCTGCTGTTCACCTAAGTGGTGCTGATGAGGAGCTGGGTGCAAAGAGAGCCTTTCTGAAGAACCCAGAAATTCTGCAGGCTTTCCACCTCCTTCCTCCTCCAGTTCTCCATGGAGCCCAGGGCAGCTAGTCACCGACTGTGCTCTGGCTTACTCCTGTGCTTTGCTCTAGTAAGTCATGTGCATGTTTTGCACTGTGATGCCTTTGTTTTCATGTTGATGGCATACATGGTGCTGGTCTGTGGACATAACCAGCCTGCTCGCCCAGGGACAACGCCCTGCCTGTATCTGGCGCCTCGGGCTCAACTGCTGCGAAAGGAGACCTCGCTGGGTGTGGATCCAGGGTTGTGGTGTAACAGACATGCCCCCTTCAGAAGTCAGGTGGGCATTTTTATTCTCCTCCATGTCAATGCACCTCAAAGCACCTCTTAATTTGTCCCCTTGTTTTAAAAAACTCTCTGGCAGCTTCCCCTCGCTTCACAAGGCTCATCTTTCTCCCTTTCCTTGTCTAGCACCAGCCTCCATTCCATTTCTTCGTACACTCTCAACACAGATGGCACAAGAGCCTTCTCCTTTGCAGCCCCTAGCATGAAGAGAGTTCCTCTGCTCTCCACCTCCTTGCCCAGCCCTCTCGCTTAAACCTGCACCCGGCAACACCTGTTCCCCACCTTGCCCATCCCCTTGTGACTTCCGTGGGCCATTCTGTATTCCTTTGAGTAACTCCGAAGTATTCTGGGGTACCGGAGGAGGCGTGATACAAAATAAAGCTGCATCATCAGTATCAAGCTGAGAGTATAGCTCTGAATCCACAAGAACGGCAGGACAAGGGTGTAATTTAAAAATGCCACATCCAAGTGTTCAGGGATGTTCCTAATGAATGTAACACACACTGAGAAACATCATGTGGGAATGCTAGGTGGGGTGGGATCCGAGTTACGACAGAGAATTCTTTCCTGGGCGTCTGGCTGGTGAATCTTGCCCCTATGCTCAGGGTTCAGCTGACCGCCATATTTGGGGTCGGGAAGGAATTTTCCTCCAGGGCAGATTGGAAGAGGCCCTGGAGGTTTTTCGCCTTCCTCTGTAGCATGGGGCATGGGTCACTTGCTGGAGGATTCTCTGCTCCTTGAAGTCTTTAAACCATGATTTGAGGACTTCAATAGCTCAGACATAGGTGAGAGGTTTTTCGCAGGAGTGGGTGGGTGAGATGCTGTGGCCTGCGTTGTGCAGGAGGTCGGACTAGATGATCATAATGGTCCCTTCTGACCTTAGTATCTATGAGTCTATGCTTCTGACGAGACTCAGTTATCACCTGAGCAGACTTTAATCTCAATGCTTAGTTATTTGGGCCAGTGAACATTTCTTGCAGGGTCAGTGAAGTTAGTCTCTTTGGTGGTAAAACTGGACTCCACACCTTTGACTTCCCAGAAAATAATCTCAGTAGGACAGCTACATAATTTTCGTGGGTGGGGGAGAATCCATGATGATAACTCACTGTCAGGTTTCAGCTCTACCTATTTTATATGAGAATTTCATCATACCACAGACACTGCCTTTCCCAGTGGGTTTAATATCTATAAAGGATACGACAGAATGCTTTGATGTTGCATTTGTAATTATAGCTGTATCTATGTATTGACATGTATGGCATTTTGCATAGGTTACAGCAGGTGCACAGAGCAGTCTCTATAATTAAAGCTGAGATCCAACCCTCTTGCTTATGACTGTCCATAACCACTTCTTTCTGGGGATGAAATTTCTCACACTCAGGCTTTGCCCAGAGGTGAATATGTTTTGAGGTGGGTTTTTTTAAGTTTGAACAAAATCATGTTGGAGGGGGTTTTTTATAAGAAAGAAAGAAAGAAAGAAAGAAAGAAAGAAAGAAAGAAAGAAAGAAAGAAAGAATTCTTTGTACTTCCCCATCAAAAATTTGGTGAACTTAAAAATACCTGAACCTATTTTCTTCAAACTTGGCTTGTGTTGTAGATCTCAGCAAGCGTTGAAGAATGCATCACATTTTTCAAGAAGATTGGTTCAGTGGTTTTAAAGTTATGGATGTTTTTAAAACCAGAACATTTCACATCTGCATCATAGAATTTCTTATCGATTTTTCTCTGGTCTGTGTTTTATCAATTTTAAAAATGAGTGTACTTTGTAATGTTAGTGGGGAGGGTGATTCTGTGTCTACATACATCTCTTAGAACCTGTCTATTCTGGGGATTAGAGTCAGGCAAGAATCTGATTTTTTTGGTTAGGAGTAAAATTCACAAATTCCATTTTTTTTCTGTTACGAAACAGAATGAAAACAAAATTCAAACTTTCCCATTTAATGAAATTCTGAACAAAGTGTTCCTTTTGTTTAGATAAAATCTAAATGTTTTGTTCCAGCGTTGATGTTTTAATTTTATATTGTGTCGTACAAAATGGAAAGGGAAAATCGTTTCAAAATGGAAAATTTAAACGTTCCATTCCGAAACGTTCAAAATGCTTTTCTTTTTTCAATTTTTCTTTTCAAATGAAATTTTGTCAAAATCGACACTTTTCCGTGAAACATCTCACTTTTAACAAATCAGTATTTTCCAGAGGAAAAACGTTGCACTGGAATATTTCTGACCGGCAGTCCTGAGGATATTTGTATCAGTGTAACTACACACCATTGCAACCTCCCAGTGTAAACATGCCACACCAGTGTCACTATCCCAGTACAAATGTCCCCCACATAGAAAGGCCCCTAAACCATGAGAACTCTGAACTGCTGTAAGTGTAAAGTTAAGAATAGCACATTTCATATGGGATCAAAATGGTTTCCAGGCAAGGAGCTTACGTTTTCCATTGGCAAGTTATAAGAGCAATTTATATTCCATGCCAATAGCTACGAGTAATGCAATGGGGAGATTGACAAATTAAGCACTCTGAAGTCAGGAAATGCAAAATTAAGACTGCAGATTCGACCTCAACTCCATGCCCTTTCATACCTTTTAAAAAATGGTTTCCTTCTATCAGAATTGCAGCCAGTCAAATTATGGAGACATTGCACACTATTTCAGCCAGAAACAGGGACGCAGCATTGTGAAATTTTTGCAAAAAAATTCATTCTGGCTTTCAACCAGTCATAGAACAGGTTTTAAAAATTGAATTTTTCAAAGTTTCACCATAGAAAGGGATACTCCTGTGTGTGGAAATTTCTGTGACAGTTTTTTCCAATTTTTTTCCCCCAACCTTTTCCACCATTGATAATGGTTGGGTAGTTCACATTAGTGCCAGATTTTGCCTCTGCGTGGACTTAAAAAAGTCTTTGGTGTTAAAATAGTGGCTTGCTTTAAAAAGCGACAGAGTCTGCCTCTCTCTGCTGCCCGGGCAAAACAGGAGCAAACTGCTCCTATTCTTAGTTGGCAACATTTTATACCCAGTATGCCCTGGTATAAATGATTCCACAAAAGAGAATTGGACCCATAGTGGATAATGCAACCTGGAATTTCTTATACAACTTTCTTCTTATTAATTATGCTATTACACTAGTGGCTAAAAACTCCAACCAAGATCAGAGCCCCATTGTGCTGAGCACTGTACATGTACATAGTAAAAAAGTCCCTGCCCAGAAGAGCTGCAAGACCAAAAAAAGGTGGGCAGGGAAAACAGAGGCCCAAAGAAGTAAAGTGAGTTGGTCAAGGTCCCACAGCAATTCAGTAGCAAAGCCTAGGTCTCCAGGCTCCCACACTAGTGCCCTATTCATTAGACCCTTCTGCGTCTCATTAACATGGACTAAATGTTTGCAGAATTCAAACTTGGCTTCATTTTTAAAGTCTAATTAAAATCCACAAGATGAGACAAGTTCTGAAGAAAAATTGACTTCGCCAGGGCTCCGTACAGCCACAGCGGTCCACCGGTATGGACCAACTTGCAACAAACAGGCCTCAGATAGTATCCTTTGAATCAATGCTGAAGCACATTGGCAATACTGTGTTGGGGAAAGCTCATGGTTTGCCACCCATGCAGGCACGATGGATACCTGTCCTTTTGGCAAAAGGAGAACTCCAGAATCCAGACTTGTCAGTCTGGTGCCCTTCACCAGCACTAAATTCGTTTAAAAATGTTAAAGCAAAGTACAGTGTACTCGGCAAACTTCTGCCTGCTCCTGTTTGTCTGTGAGACGCTTCTTTCCCAGGGCTCTCTTCAAGTTTTAACAATCGGGCGGGCTGGGTTATTTTTTTAAAAGCAAAAAACGATATAAAACAGACAAATGTAAAAAAAAATAAATAAAATGTCAAAAGCATAAATATAGGGAACAGACCAAAAAAATACATTTGATTCTTTCTTGGGCACCAATCAGCTCTCCAGAAATCATCTCCAGGGAAATCAGCCAGGCTGCAGAGACAGGAACAACAGCCACGTGGAATGGATGGTTCCAGCAACTAAGGATTGCAAGGAGGGGAGAGGAAAAAGTCTAAAAGACCCGCTGATAAATTAATATGGGATTTTGGCATGAGTGCCCGAAATAAGTAAGGGGTATTTCTTGTAGCAACCCCCCTCAGAGAAAGCCAGACATTTTGAAACCGACTGTCCTGAGTTCACAATAGAGGACCACAGCAAATGAAAATGGAGAAGCCCAGGTGGACCAGATAGGCATACGATGCAGGGAGATATTACATTGTGTGGAACAGACGCGGGAGTGTGTTGTTGGACGACATTTGCAATAGCTCTACCAAACGTCGGAAAAATGACACTCTGGAAATGGCGCACCAGGATGGTCTGCAAGGAGTTGAGATTTCGCCGTGATTGAGAAAGCAACATCCAGCCCTCCTTCCCCTTGAGGCCCCCTTCCCCGACAAATGCAGTGGCACAAGCTTTCCAGACACTCAAGCCTTGTACAAAGTCAAAAGCAGAGCAACAGAGTTGCATCCTTCTTCCCATCTTTGAATCTACTAAAAGAGGCTGGGGGGTGAGGGGAGGGAGACAGAATGGGGCACAGGGAGATTATGTGACTTGCCCAAGGTTACACACCAAGCCAGTGTCAGAGCTGCAAACTAAGCCCAGCTCTTGAGAGTCCCGTTCTAGTGCCTTTGTCCACCAGGCCACCCTCCCTGCTGAGCAGCAGGCCTCTGTCCTGCTCCTTGGAAATGTCACTGACTCTCTCTGTCCAGGTCTCTAGTGGTTTAATTTAAAGGAGACAGGACAGAGGCAGGTGCTGTATAGAGGTGTGTTATGGGAAGGGTGTTGCAAAAGGGACTAGCCCAACCCATTAAAATACTAAAATGTTTTTTGGTGTAAAAGTGGTACCTGTGAAAGTTGCATAACTGAGAGTCCTGGAAAGTGAAGTCTCTCTAGCCACAGCTCGCATAGGGACCCATTTCCCCCACACTGCTCCAGCCCAGAAGGTAACATCTAAAGCCAGTCTATTCAATTCTTAGCCATTCAATTCTTAGCCTTTCTGCAGAGACAGCCAGCGAGGGGCCAGTTCTAGCAAGGGGATGCGGAGGCTAAAATTTGTCCACTAGAAGGAATGAGATCACCAAGGTCACCCAATGACATCAACTTTAGGCCTACCCACAGCGTGGGCTGGATTTGGACCCATATCCTGCCATAGAAAGGTGCTGTAACCTGTTGTCAATACCCAGCACCAGCCTCTTCTGTGTGTTTCTTCTTCTTATACCTCACAGAGGTAGAATGATCCTCCTTTGAGAGTGCAGGAAACTGAGGCGAGGAGGGACGAAGGCCCAGATCCTCCAAGTATTTAGGTGCCTAAATCCCATTGATTTCAGTGGGCATTAGATGCCTAAATACCTTAGAAGATGTGGACCTGTCACGGAGTGGGGGAGTCAGGGTCCTGCACCCCCCACTTCCTGTGATTCACCATGACCCTCAGCCAGCCAGTAAAACAGAATGTTTATTAGACGACAGGAACACAGTCTAAAACAGAGCTTGTAGGTACAGAAAACAGGACCCCTCAGTCAGGTCCATCTTGAGGGGTAGGGAGCCCAGACCCCAGTTCTAAGCCTCCCTCCGTTTCCCCAGCCAGCTTCAAACTGAAACCCCCTCCAGCAGTCTCCCCCAGCCACACACCCCGGCTCTTTCTCCCGCCTTTGTCCAGTTTCCTGGGGAAAAGGGGTCACCTGGCCTCAGCCCCATCCTGGGCTCAGGTTATGTGCTGGCCGTCAAGTATCATCCCTCAGTGAGGTATCAATGCAGACGTAAAACTCCCCTGCAACATTCCCAGGTTAATACTCCCTACTCTGTCACAGGGCCGAAATGACTTCTCCCAATGTCCCATAGGGAGTCAGTGGCGTGGCAGGGTCAGTAGTAGAATCCAGAACTCCTGATTCTCAAGCCCCTTCTCTAGTGCTACTTAAGGGACCAGCCCACTGTAAGGAACTAATATGATGGACAGAAAGAGCTAAATTTTCCAAACAACTAGTGTTTTTGCGTCCCAGACCTGGAGCAGCTGTTCAAAAGCCTGCCTTGTGCAAGTACTGAGTGCTTGGCCTGTAACCACCTGGCTCCAAAAAACCTCATTCACTTTGGAAAACCTCAGCTCAGCACTCTTTGACTCCCTCTCCTCCAGGACCCTCTCAGAGTAACTCTCCCCTTGTGAGGAATCCCCCAGCTCAGACGGAGAGGACTGTTGCTCATGCCTGACTTGGAAAAAAAAATGCCCATAAAGTTGTCTCTACCAATGAGCTTTTAACAAGCAGAAAACGACCAGAACAAATCCTTAGCACAGAGTCTAACAAACACCTCGAAGCGGGGGAATTGTGTCCCATTACAAGCTGTTTGAAGGAAGAAAAGATTAACATCAGCACAGAAGTATTAGATGATTAGCATTGTTTTAAGAAGCAATCTGAGATGTCATCTGCAGATATGCTACTGATCCATCTGGGCAGAAAGAAAGAAGACGGGGGGGGGGGGGAACCCAACAACCCTGTTTTGTTTCTCATTACTGCTCTAATTCTGGTGTAATTGAAAACGGCCTGAATGTGTTTAGGAACATGTAGGACATCTGTTTCTCATTGGAAGAGCTTCGCTTTTTCGAGTGGCGCCTTCCATCTTCATCACAGTCCAAAGATTCCCACATCATGACTTGTCCTCTTTCTTTCGTTCTTTCTTTTTCCTCCCCCCCCCCACCCCCCTCCCGCTTTCCAGAAAATGTGAGGTTGAACTTTCGACTCCATGTAAACCAGTTGGAGGGAAACCATGATAAGCCCCCAGGGATCCCTTGAGCCTTTCTTCCCATTATCCTACTTGATTCTTTGCAGCTTCTCCGTTCTCTAAATGCAGCCTCGAGCCATTTAATGCTGGTGGCATGAAGGAAAGTGCGGAGGGTGGAAAAAAGAAGAAAAGCAGAGGAAGCATTTGGAACACTGAACATCAAAATGGAGAAACAAAGACAGCAGCAAGCAATGAAAGCTAGGTCTGTCCGTAAGCCTGCCCCGAACATCAAGGTTTGCTAAAAGGTTAGATCTTTCCAAAATTAGTTCTGTTGCTTGTGGCTCTCCTTATTATGTGCATGTGTGTCCGAGAGTGAAGAGGCCCACAGAGACTAAGCCAACCAAAGGGCAAAATGCTAGCGCCCCTCTTTGATCCACGTAATGAGTCTCCAATGTTCTCCTCATTCCTTTGGATCGCAGTAGAACAGTCTTCCCTGGAAAGCGGTGGAGACCCTATTGCTTAAGACTTTTGAAACTTGATTGGACAAGAGAGAGATTGCAGGGAACAATCCTAACTTGGCAGGGAGCTGGAGGGCATGGTCCAAGATGCACTCTAACGTCTATTACTCTAACGTCTGTTACTCTACAATTGGAAGATCTATGCCTGGAGAGAAAGCGCAGCATCAAAGTGACTGCAGGGTGGAGTTTTGTCATGACATTAGAGTGGTAGCCGTGTTAGTCTGTAGCCACAAAAACAACGAGGAGTCCGGTGGCACCTTAAAGACTAACAGATTTATTGGGGCATAAGCTTTGGTGGGTAAAAAACGGACATCTGAAGAAGTGGGTTTTTACCCATGAAAGGTTATGCCCAAATAAATCTGTTCATCTTTAAGGTGTCACCAGACTCCTCATTGTTCTGACATTATCAAACGGCTTTGCTCTACCTTTATTAGCACTCCAGTCATCGATGCTCACCCCTCATCATTAGCTTGATTGAAAAATGGACCCCGCTGGGACTACGACTGCTCTGCTCTCAAAACACCAACAGGGAAAAGATAGAGACAGACGTCACGTGGCTAAGGTGCAGAGAGAGCAAAGGGAGCGGAGGCGCAAGAAAGTGGAACCTCAGCAAGACGCAGCACAAGGGAAGGCAGGGACGGTGAAAGAACCCAGGATGGAACATGAAGAAGAATGGGAACAACTTGAGTGAGCTGCAGCAAACACACCAGCCCCTACAGACTAGGGACCGAATGGCTAGGCAGCAGTTCTGCGGAAAAGGACCTAGGGGTGACAGTGGACGAGAAGCTGGATATGAGTCAGCAGTGTGCCCTTGTTGCCAAGAAGGCCAATGGCATTTTGGGATGTATAAGTAGGGGCATAGCGAGCAGATCGAGGGACGTGATCGTTCCCCTCTATTCGACATTGGTGAGGCCTCATCTGGAGTACTGTGTCCAGTTTTGGGCCCCACACTACAAGAAGGATGTGGATAAATTGGAGAGAGTCCAGCGAAGGGCAACAAAAATGATTAGGGGTCTGGAACACATGACTTATGAGGAGAGGCTGAGGGAACTGGGATTGTTTAGTCTGCAGAAGAGAAGAATGAGGGGGGATTTGATAGCTGCTTTCAACTACCTGAAAGGGGGTTCCAAAGAGGATGGCTCTAGACTGTTCTCAATGGTAGCAGATGACAGAACGAGGAGTAATGGTCTCAAGTTGCAATGGGGGAGGTTTAGATTGGATATTAGGAAAAACTTTTTCACTAAGAGGGTGGTGAAACACTGGAATGCGTTACCTAGGGAGGTGGTAGAATCTCCTTCCTTAGAGGTTTTTAAGGTCAGGCTTGACAAAGCCCTGGCTGGGATGATTTAACTGGGAATTGGTCCTGCTTCGAGCAGGGGGTTGGACTAGATGACCTTCTGGGGTCCCTTCCAACCCTGATATTCTATGATTCTATGATTCTATGATTCACCGTGACTCCCTCGTGTTATGAATAGCACCATGCGTGTGGATGGCACTTACTAAAATGATAATGTCGTGTTTATTCAGCCAAAGCTGAGGTCAATGGGCCTGATTCTCACTTATGCCATTCATTTTACACTGCTCTGGTAGCTTAAAGGCCCTTAAAGTGGTAGTTAATTCTCTTTAGCCCAACTTTAAGGCCCCTTAACGCTACTAGGGTGAAATACTGCCTCCATTCAAGCCAATGGGAACTTTGCCATTGCTTGGTGTTAGTGTAAACAACAGTCAGGCCCATAGCAAAGTTTGCAGGAATTGCACCACCATCTGTGAGGATTTGAGAGTGCTGATAAAAGCGCAGCAGACAGACCAGGCGATCCTATCTCTTGCCAAAGAGCTGGCCCAAAAGAAAGTACTGAAGCTGTTCAAAATGTCTTTGATGGAACAGTTTTCCATCAGGAAAATTCAGTTGTGCTGAAATCAAAATGTGTCGTGGGGAACACGTTGATCTCAACAAAATTTTCAATGGGAAAAATTTTATACCATTGGTTTTGACTTTCTCATTTTGATTCAGAAGCATCAAAATGTTTCAGTTTGACTTATATGTCATAATATGTGAATATCACATATATGTAGATAAATGTCATTTATCTACACATATAATATTAAAATATTATGTCGCTATGTTTTCATATTATCTAAACAAAATGGTTTTACTTTAGGGAGGTGAAATATTTCAGCACGATCAAACCAAAATGTTTTGATGTTTCTGAATTGGAATGTTTTGATATTTCCATTCCCCAGGAAATTTTGAGGTGTCAACTTTTGGTCCAATTTCAGGATGGAAAGTTCTGTGCAAGGTTGGACTTTCCAGTGGAACAAAAATGCCATTTTCTACCCCAACACGAGGACGTACGTATCGAGGGGTCACTTCGCGCAAGTGCTGGGCTGCCCCTGAGCTGGAGCTCAGAGGGAACTGACGGTGCTTAGCACCTGGCCTGCGTTTCACATTCAGGAACACATGGAAGAGCAAGCCAAGAACTCCTGATTACTGTAGCAAAATGAAAAGGGTTAACCGGTGACTTTGCAAAACAAAAGTTCAGGTGCTTGTGTGCCTATTTGTATCCAAGCCACGAAGGATATCAGTCTGCTGCAGTCCTCGGCTCCAGAGTCTCGATCTTTAGCTCAAGCTGGAGAGATTCACGTGTTACCTCTGACAGCCCGTCAGGTTTTAAAAGATCAAAGAAGCTGCAGGTAGGGAAGACTGGGAAAGGATAAAAGGAAAACAAAACATACCAACATATAGAAAATTATTATTGCCAGGGAAACTTTGAGAATTATTGGCAAAGAAGTTTTGATGACTCCTGCAAGCGGGGGCGTCAGCTCTCTATTATACGCAGTAATGCATTGCTACTATATGTAATTATAGTAGATCCAGGCAGCATACAGGGCGTTGCACAGAGCACAAGCCTGAGCTTCAGTCCTTAAAATCTAAGTTCAGTTGAATTTGATGGGAGCAGGATTCAATCCTAAAAAATAGGGGCAACATGCTCGTTGAGCCTACGGACCTCATTGCCACAAGATGTCATGGAGACAAAGATCACAGCAGGAGTCGAAACGGGAATAGCCATTCATATGGATAACAAGGATAGCCAGAGTTATATTTAAAAATAGACAAGAGTTTTGGAAAGGATATAAATCCTGCTTATTTAGGGCCTAGTCCAACTCTGATGTGGGTTAGGAGCAGCTTTCCTCAGGGCCAGATTATCCCTTAACTGCAGGGGTTTTGCATTTTCTCTGAAGCTTCTGGTTCTGGGCACTGTCAGAGACAGGGCACTGGACTATATAGACCTCAGGTCTGATCCAGTCTGGCGGTTCCTATGCTCTGAAAATGATGATGCCTTATAGGTCGGAAACAACTTTGCTCACTGTATGTGTAACGACCGCCCTGTGGGCCGATACGTCGGGGAGCCTCTGGAGCTAAACGTATGAGCTGCTATAGCTTAAGCTAAAGACTCAGGCTTCCATAAGAGCAGCTGTAACAAGTCCTATCCTTTGTGGATCAGGAGACCTGTGCGCACATGCATGCTCACCAGTGGGTTACACATGCACGTCATATCAGACAGCAAACCCTGTGAAGTCCCGGACAGCCTCTCGCTCTGATCAAACTGGTACTCAGAGCATGAACAGAACGACAGGGAAATGTCATGCTGAGTGTTGTGGGGAGGACGGTTCTTAACAGGGATTGCTATTGAAATGTGCTGTGGTCTCCCTGGGGAACTGCTGGATGCGTCATCACTCAGGTCATTTCAAACCAGTCTGAGCAAAGCACTGTAGGGGAAAACTTCCTCCATCGGCTGAGGGCGATGGGCTAGCTTGTCCTTCCCAGCTATGATGTCTAAGGTCAGCCAGTTGCAGCGTCTCTCCTTTAGAACGACAGCTAACGTAATTCAGTGAGTAAATCAGAGGCCTTTACTGGCCTCTTCCCCTCCTTCATATAGAGACTAGTTTGGGCCCTGTCATAGAATCAGAAGGGACAATTATGATCGTCTAGTCTGACCTCCTGCACAACGCAGGCCACAGAATCTCACCCACCCACTCCTGTAACAAACCCCTAACTTATGTCTGAGCTATTGAAGTCCTCAAATCGTGGTTTAAAGACTTCAAGGTGCAGGGAATCCTCCAGCAAGTGACCCGTGCCCCACGCTGCAGAGGAAGGCGATCCCAGGAGTGTAGCTACCAGTGCATGGGCAGTGGGCTTGTGTGACCCAGATTCACAATACCCTACCAGCCCTCAGCACCGTATTTCTCGAGCGGCTCAGAAAACTGGAGGGTTTTCCTTGGAAAAATTTGACTTTTTGTGAAAAACTGAAACCCAAAAATGTTTGGCGGGAAACATAGGCTGAGGGTTTCCCCTGCGCTCGTATGACTGATGACAGCTGCTCTTGGATCAACAATCGGGCTAATCACAGAGCAGTTAGAAGAGAAGTGACGTCACTTGCCCAAGGTCACATTGGGAGAGCTGGGGGGCAGAACCCAGGGCTCCTTGCTCCTCGTAAAGCTTTTTAACCCGCTAGAGCACCCTGCCTCCTGAAATAAAATGCACAATGCTGCAAGTGAAGCAACCGCATGTGAGGCCCCCATAGGGCGCTCCATATCTGAACCAGCGGCTTTGGAAGGTCTGGAGGGTAACGGCTGACTGGGAGCACTGCCATCCTCACCAGCGGCTATCTGCAGAGACGGGGGGGTGGTGGCACCGTGCTACTGCCAGGCTCAGAACTTGCCCTAGAAATAATCCCTTCTGTTAGGATCCAAGCTAACGCTGGTGAAAGTTAAGCCTTCGTTTGGCTGTTTGGCCACAACGTGGCAGTAAACTTCCATTTCCCTCTGCTTCTCTGAGCATGCTCTTTACTTTGGAGAATGTGTTACAAACGCCAGGCACAGTAAGGAGGGCGGTGAAGGGACTAGCAGGACTGAATATGCAACAGGACCCTTTGGGAAGTAGGATATCCCCTTCCTGCATGGCTGTGGGGCAACAATTTTTGCTCCTTTCCTGTTTCCAGACAGCTCCGAGGGCTGATTTCAAGGGTCTGGCCCCTTCTCCCTGACAGCTTTGGGAAGGGAATGATGTCAGATGTGTCCGTGGAGCAGTAACAGCATAGATACTGCTGGGTGCCAGTGGCAGAGGCTTGTAGGGAGCCACTGCAGTGAGTTGGATGCCAAAAAGGAGGAATCCCTCTTAGCTGAGCTTCTGCTCATTCCCTTACAGTTCGGGCCCTACCAGGATGCCGAAGATGGAGCACATCTCTCAGCACAGAGCAAGATAGATTCTGGATGTCGCCTCTGTAATACCTCCTCTCCCTGCTTCCATGGTGTAGCAAACCCAAACTCCATGGCACATAGGCTCTGAGAAGAGGCACCCAGACAGCTGGCATGGATTACCTCTTTCGGGGCAAGCGCAGGCGACGTTGCTGGACTAGGCAGGGCCCAGCGGGATTTAGCAGCGCTCAGGTCCGGCATGATCGCCCCAAGTTGTCAGGTTTGATGTTGGGGGCGTGGAACTTTTGTTTCCATTCTTATGACTTTCCTCTCGGTTGAAGCATTTCGGCTCAGGCTCTCGGCATAGTATCATTTCCATTTAGAAAGAGCTTGTCCAGGGTTCATAAGTGCTGACTAGGCAGTTTAATAAACGGTTAATCAGTGGCTGTAGAGCCCAACCGGTGGTTCGTACCCATGGCTTATAACCATCCATAGCACCTTCCGCGGATACGCTGCTAACTGATCCGCCCCATGGAGCCTTCGTGTAAACTGTGACTGCATTAGTGTTTGCTGGGCTGGGTTTCTGAAGTACCTGTTTAATATCGATCTCTCTCCAGATTCCTAATGTGCCCATCACCGTGGAATCTGGGCAACCAACCAGCCCTTGACTGCCTTTGTCACCAGTATCCAATTTACCAAGACCATTTGTGGCTTCATAGACGCCAAATATTCAAATCCTTGTTTCCCAGGCCTCTTTCCCCGACCAACCCTTCCACGCAGTGCAGGGAAATTCAGGAGTGTTTGTCAGCTTTGTCTGTACCTCCTGCTCTCCCTGGGCCGGACTAGTACTCTGGCACCAGCCCAGCTGAAAAATTCAGCACACGCTTAACGTTAAGCCCACGAGCATTTGTAGGAGTGAGCCGCCTGGCGGCAGAATGCCTTCTTCTCTTGCTGCCCAATCTCCCTTCCAAACCTAACTCCAGCCATACCATTGGCTGGGGAAATGAATTTGTTTGCCTCTGTCGTTTCCAGCCGGTTGGTATCCATGAGGTTCTCTTCCAGCCTATTTCAACATCTCTTCCCCTCTCTGCCTCTTGAACGGCTGCCCATGAAAAGTTCACTCTACCACATTTTCTTTGGGGGCCTGGTGTCTTCCAGGCTGAGGACAAGTCTCATCCAGTGAAGCGGAGCCTTCAGAAGCATTGCTTCAACACTGTTTGTGCAACATCTTGGCAGAGCCTCCGTCAGCGTGATGTTTATCTTGCTGCTTTGATATGGATAGTAGCTCAGAGGTACCATTGATTAAATTTTTTCAGCCCTTTGATGTGCCGGCAGCACCTTCTCTAGGTCTTTTTGCAGCCATGGGGTCAGGTAGAGATCACAGCAGCAAAGGTGGACTCGGGTCTTTTGTTTCACTGTGCGCTGGTTCCAGACGCAGGGTCAAACACAGACCTGGGGCAAGGTTCTGTGCTTCAGCCCCTAAGAGAGGCAGCCCAGGGAGAGGAGTGAGCAAAGGTTTTGCCCTGTCCAGATTCTGGGCTGCTGCTGGTCCTTAAATGGCTCCCAGCGTAAGATAGAGCAGCCCCAAGGCAGCTGTAGGCTTCACTGCAACCCTGAGCTACTCCCACATGCAACATGCACCCTCCTATCTGCTGCCTGCACTCTCCCTACACCAGAGCTCGCGAGGGGTGACCAGACAAACTGACCTCGGGCCTACGCTGCTCCTGCACAGGGGGAACTGCCCCCTGCCCCTTGCAGCTCAGTTATGGCCCCTCCCACTGCCAGAGCTTCGGCTGGAATCAGCCCTCCAGTGTTTGCAAGTGCAGCTCCAGTGGGGTCCACAGGGTCACCCCGCTGACGCGAGGCAGTAACCTGGCCCTCAGTCTTGCAATCTGCTGTGGGCAGAACTTGCCTTCTTAAATCCAGGGGTGCCAGGATGGGGGGTCAGGGAGGCATGGACCCATCACTTTTTACCGGCCCTAAGGGCAAGTGATGTGGGGAGGGGGCAGAGAGGAGCGAGCAGGGGGCGGATGTTGGGGGGACGAGGCGGTGCGGGGGTGGGTCGTCAGGGGAAGGGATGGTGCGAGGTTAGGGCCTCAGGGAGAAGGGGCAGCATGGGGGCAGGGCCACAGTTCGGGCACTGGTGCCCCCCAGCCACACTTTTAGGGAGCTTCTGTCATCCCTGATCCAGGGGCTGGTTTCCTGTTCCATGCAGGCAGTCTGACAGAAGCCCTCCGAGGTCAGTGAGCTCCATTAACAGAGCGAGTTGTCTTGTGCCGCTTTTAACAAAGTGGGTGCGGATGAGTCTGAGTCCCCTGGGAATGCGTGCAACAAGTGAACCAATATCTGTCCAAGGAAGCTCATCTCCAACAACTTCCTCATTTGCCCACGTGGAGGTTTCTCAGTCTGCCCCGGTCAAAGGCCTGGCCACTTTGAAATAAGTCCTGGCATCACAGCTGTGGTGGCATCATCAGTCTTCACTTCAAAGAAGACTGATGCTAAAATTCACCGATTCATTGATTCCAAGGGCAAATGGGACCATTGTGATCATCTTGTCCGATCCGCTGTACAGCGCAGGCCAGAGACCTGCTCCACAATAATCCCTAGAACACAGCTTTTAAAAAAAACCCAGCCAGTCGTGATTTTAAAATTGTCAGCGATGGTGAATCCACCACAACACTTGTTAAATTGTTCCACTGGTTAATCACTCCCACTGTTAAAAATTGATTCCGTATTCCCAGTTCGAATTTGTCTAGCTTCATCTTCCAGCCATTGGATCGAGTTATGCCTTTCTCTGCTAGATTGAAGAGCCCATTATTAAATATTTGTTCCCCATGTAGATACTCATAGACTGTGATCAAGTCACCCCTTAACCTTCTCTTTGTTCAGCTAAATAGTTTGAGCTCCCTGAGTCTCTCACTATCAGGCAGGTTTTCTAATCCTTTAATCATTCTCATGGTTCTTCTCTGAACCCTCTCCGATTTATCACCATCCTTGTTTAGCGCCAGTTGATATTACACCCAAAACCATGCCATCCACAGGCATTATAGCCAGCATGCCAACCTGCAACTGATGGGTGATTTGCACAAATTTCTTGGGGCAGCCAAATTTTCAGGAGCGTGTGTGCAGCTCTTGTCTTATGGCTGCCAAATAGATTTTGTCAGATCCACAAAGACTGGAGAGAGGTCTATGTTTGGTTCCCTCTATTTTCCCAAATTTAGGAACACAGGAAGTACCATGTTGAATAAGTTTCAGAGTAACAGCCGTGTTAGTCTGTATTCGCAAAAAGAAAAGGAGGACTTGTGGGCACCTTAGAGACTAACCAATTTATTTGAGCATAAGCTTTCGTGAGCTACAGCTCACTTCATCAGATGCTTATGCTCAAATAAATTGGTTAGTCTCTAAGGTGCCCACAAGTCCTCCTTTTCATGTTGAATAAGACCAGGAGTCCATCTCTGACCTGTCCTGTCTCTGACCATGTCCAGCATCTGCTACTTCAGAGGATGGGGAGAGAAACCCTGCAGCAATGGAATAACCTGTTCCCCAAGGCAGGGACACCCCCAGAATTTCTTTACAAGCTAGGCACAACTGCACCCCCTCATGGCTTCCCCCCACAGGGTTCCCCGCCACCCTTCTCCTAAATACCTCCCTGCGCAGGTGCTCACCGCAGCTCCCTGTACTTGTAGCAGGTCTTGAGGCTGTTGCTGAGCAAGTCCTGCAGGCAGAGCAGAGGGGACAGCGGCTGCTTGGAAGCAGAGTTAGGCCGAGCAGGCCCCCAATTGGTGCTGGAGCCAGCCCCAAGGCACCAGCAAGGAGGAGCAGAGACGGCCTTCCCACTGCCCACTCAAGGTTGGCTGTGTTGCTTTTTCCCCACTGCCGTTAGGCTGGCTCCCACACCAGGCTCCCACATCTCCCCACTTCCAGCAGCCCATGACCTGGGCGCCCCTGGCAGTGGTATGCACTGTGCATGACGTGCATACAGCTCAGGCTCCACTGCCCCAGGCTAGGTCCTTCCTGACCCCCAACGGCAAGAGAGAGGCTTGTGCCCTGAAGCACAAGGGTTTATATCCCTTCCAAAACTTACTTGTTTTTAATATAAACTAGGGATGGCCATGTTATCCACATAAATAGCTAATCCCATTTTAAAATCCACCATCGCTCTTGGCCGCACTGCTATCATGAGGCAATGAGTTCCGCAGGCTGATGGTGTGCTTTGCAGAAAAGCATTCTTTTCTAACGGATTTGAATTTGCCACTTTTCCATTTCATTGGAAGATTCATCAGAATTAACAACAAACAGTGGGAATAAAAGGGCGGGGGTGGATGGGAACTGGGGGAAAGATCCTGTCCTAAAAGCCATTCTATGGTTCTAGAAGGAGTGTCAAGCTATTTAGTGTTTTTCTTAAAGCCCCAGATTCTGGAGTCAGGTGATTTCATGAGAATCTCAGCTTCCATTTTAAAAAAACCTGCTAGCCCTCATGATTGCCGTGAAAAGCTTGGAAATATCACATGAGTGCACTCTGCAGGCCCAGCTACCAGAAGCTGGGAGGCAAGCAAAAAGAAACCAAAATGTGTTATTATTATTAAAAGAAAAAAAACATGACGATTAAGCCACCCTTGTGTTTTTGAGGAGCCTGAGTCATGCGTTGCAGTTGGCGAGATTGTAGCGGTCCCACCTGGCCTTAAAAATCTATGCCTGTATGAAATCCACATTGCTCTTTATGCTGAATGGGCATGTATGGGGTTAAAAGGAAGATGCGATTAACACAGTGTGACTTGGAACAGCCTCCAAGGGCCCGCAGGCTGGAATGAAACAAAACAAAACCAAGCAATGAGAAAAACAAGTTTGGTTTCCAAATAAACAAGTCTCCGCTCCCCTCAGGTACGGGGCTCGTTCAATTCATTTCAGCTCATCTGCCAAACACTACGCCATGTGGAGCCGGTTACTGTCTTTGCAAGCATTCATGCAAAGCTTCAGGCCAAAAGGAAGGCTGAGGTCAACTCCACCCCCAACCCCCCCCAACACACACCCCTCCCTCTGACCCCACCCTCCAAATAACATACACTTTCCCGCTGGCTTGAGCTCTGTGTCTGGCTTTCAGTTTGGGCCTAATTCCCTGCAGTTAGGTACAGCGTGTTTGTGTTTGCAGCAGCGTTCACTTGGCGGAAGGGCTGGCAGGGGGAGGAGATTGGGGTGACAGCTGTTCACTAGCCAGTGCTCCCTGATGAGAGTGTTATTGGAACGGGGGTCTGGCCAGGTTCCACGTTGGATAATTGTGTTCTGCCCTCGTAAAATTCCCCTTGCCACGTTTGATTGGACACAGTGTTCCTGCGTCATGCCCTGTTCTAATCCGTTGTGTCGTGTGGCTGGGCTCTGTTCACGTTTTATTTTGATCCAAATATTTGCTACCTTAACTCTGGGCTGTTAAACTCCTTCTGCACTCCTTCCTAGGGGTGGCTGCATTTCTGAGGTGAGGTGAGGCGATGCCTGTAAGGAGAGGGCCAAATTCTGTCTTTGGGGAGGTGCCTAGGTCTCCCATTTAAGTCAACCTGAGATCAGAGTTTGGCCAACGAACTGGAAAATGTTTTGGGGGATTCCCTGGGCATGGAAGATCTTCTATAAATATAAAATTTATTTTTACTTCTGCTTTTATTGAACCAACTGATTAAGGGTGAAATTCAGCCCTGTGCAGATGAGACACTACACTTATCTGCTGCTTGCTTGCTCGCTCAATGGGCGTAAAACTCAGATTGCATTCATTGTGACTCGAGCAAACTGTCATCCGGCGTTGGTAGAATTTAGGTGCTGTACGGGCTTTGTGCCAGCCCTCCGCAGAGGTTGAATCTCACTGTGAGACTGTAATTTTAAGTAGTCACTAGTAGGGCTGTGTGATTGGTCATCTACATCACATGGCATTGTCTCTGCTCCCTGACGGGATGACTCCCAACCCCCAAAAGCGCTTTCACGTTGGTTACATGAACAGTCCCACCATGGGTCATGCGCCATTGGCATGCACACTAGCAAAATGGTCTCGTAAAGAAAATTCTGAAAATGCAAATGGTGGGAGAAAGCTGGGATCGAATTGGGGTTCAAAGAAAGATAGTGCTTTTCCAAACCTCCACCCACTTTGAGACACCAAAATGAGACGCTACTCTCAGGCGAGTGCACAGATGTTGATCATAGGATTGTGTATTTTGTCTGGGCTCTTGGGCATGGCTCACTGGGGTTCCGATACACCCATGGGTTCTCCTGGGTTCTCTGAGCTTTGCTTCGCCCACAGTGGGGTTTGCATGCCCTGCTTTGCTCCTGGACGGTGGGAAAAATAATAAATAGTGGTAAAACCCATGCACCACCCCCTTGTGGTAACAAAATGAGCAGAATAGATTGTGTAGATCTTCATAATATATTTCTGCTGCCTTCTTCCATGCTGCGATCAGCAGAGAGAGACAGTTAACCAAGTACCATCACTAGCCTCTGAATAAGCAGTGCGCTGACATGAATGGGGCAGGCCGCACTTTGTTTCAGGCTGTCTGCAGACTCAGGCAGACCTCCCTGCCGCACTTACACCATTCCAGACTTACATCTTCATCTTCTTTTTTTAATAATAATAAAAGTTGAGATTCTGGGACTTGGTTGCAAAGCCCATTGAAATCAAGGGAAAGGTGCTCATTGCCTTTAATTTGGATCAAGCCTCTGGAGGACAAGGAGAGAGACCCACAGCGGATCCTAAGCAAATCACCTCACCTCTCTGTGCCTCAGTTTCCCCCTTGTCTATTTAGCTGTTAAGTTGGGATGTCAAGCGATTCAAAAAATTAATCATGATTAATTGCGTGATTAATCGCACTGTTAAACAATAAAAGAATACCATTCATTTAAATATTTTTGGATGTTTTGTACATTTTCAAATATACTGATTTCAATTAAAACACAGAAGACAAAGTGTACAGTGCTCACTTAATATTTATTTTGGATTACAAGTATTTGCACTGTAAAAAAAAAAAACAAAAGAAATAGTATTTTGCAATTCACCTAATACAAGTACTGTAGTGCAATCTCTTGATCATGAAAATTGAACTTATAACTTGATTTAGTTGGGGATTCGTGCTGCTTTGAGCAGGGGGTTGGACTAGATGACCTCCTGAGGTCCCTTCCAACCCTGATATTCTATGATTCTACAAATGCAGAATTATGTGCAAGATAAACTGCATTCAAAAATAAAACTATGTAAGAGTCTGTAAGTCCACTCAGTCCTACTTCTTGTTCAGCCAATCGCTCAGACAAACAAGTTTGTTTACATTTGCAGGCAATAATGTTGCCTGCTTTTTGTTTACAATGTCACCTGAAAGCGAGAACTGGCATTCGCATGGCACTGTCTTAGCCAGCGTTGCAGGATATTTACATGCCAGATGTGCTGAAGAGTCATATGTCCCTTCATGCTTCAACCACCGTTCCAGGGCACATGCGTCCATGCTGATGACGGGTTCTGCTTAATAACAATCCAAAGCAGTGCGGACCGACACATGTTAATTTTCATTATCTGAGTCAGATGCCACCAGCAGAAGGTTGCTTTTCTTTTTTGGTGGTTCGGGTTCTGAAGTTGTCGCATCGGAGTTTGCTCTTTTAAGAGTTCTGAAAGCCTGCTCCACACCCCATCCCGATCAGATTTTGGAAGACACTTCAGATTCTTAAACCTTGGGTCGAGTGCTGTAGCTATCTTTAGAAATCTCACATTGGTATCTTCTTTGCATTTTGTCAAATCTGCAGTGAAAGTGTTCTTAAAATGAATCACATGTGCTGGGTCATCATCTGAGACTGCTATAACATGAAATATATGGCAGAATGCAGGTAAAACAGAGATGGGGACATACAGTTCTCCCCCAAGGAGTTCAGTCACAAATTTAATTAACACATTTTTTTAACAAGCGTCATCAGCATGGAAGAATGTCCTCTGGAATGGTGGCCGAAGCACAAAGGGGAACATGAATGTTTAACATATCTGACACGTAAATACCTTGCAATGCTGGCTACAAAAGTCAGAGCATTCCCAGCAGATCGAGGGAAGTGATTATTCCCCTCTATTCGGTACTGATGAGGCCACATCTGGAGTATTGTGTCCAGTTTTGGGCCCCCCACTACAGAAAGGATGTGGACACCCCAACCCCCTGCCCCAGCCCAGAGCCCGCACCCCACACCCAAACTCCCTCCCAGAGCCTGAGCCTTCTCCCCCGCCCACACACACCAACCTCTTGCCCCAGCCCAGAGCCCGGACCCTGCACCCAAACTCCCTCCCAGAGGCCGGCCCCCACACACTGCACCCAAACTCCCTCCCAGAGCCCGGCCCCCTCAGCCCTCCCACACCCAAACTTCCTCCCAGAGCCCGAGCCCTGCACCCCTTCCAGCACCCCAACCCCCTGCCCCAATCAAGGTACCTCACTATATTTTCATTTACTTCCTATTACTTATAATATAGGAGGAGGATGAAGAAAAAAAGAATGAAAAATGGCGGGGGGGGGAGATAAGAGAGAATGTTCTTTTTCTTGGCTGGGTCCCGAGGGGGGGGGGGGGCGCAAAAAGGAAGCTGCGCACAGGGCCCCACTAACTCTAAATCCACCACTGCCCAGTGGGCAGGTTACCAGCCCAAGCCACAACAGCACCGAACGCGAGCAAAAGGGTTTGTGTGTAGACGGGAGGGGAATTGCGGCAACACCCATGCAAAAGCCCAAATTAGCTCTGCAGTGAAGTCACACCTTAATTACACCCGGGGCAAACTAGGCTCAGGGCAGCAGAACGATGACCGTCCCGGGGTCCAAACACAGCTCAGCCAGGCTGGGGTGTCCTGCTCGGAGACGCTCAGCATTTCCGAGGGCTCAGTCATGCCGGTTGGGCTCTGGCCTGCATTCGGGCCGGTGCTCCTGAGTACTGGCCCACAATGGAGCTGGTCCCATTGGGCACTGGCCCCTGTGGAGCTGCCCCGGCACAGCCAGGGGCTTGTTCTCTTTAGGAGGCACACCAGAGCTCCCAGCTGTGTAAAGGACGGTGCCCATTCCTCTACCCCAGTAGGGGACCCGCCGCGCTCCCCTCTCTGTGGCCTACCAGCGCCACTGCCCCGTCCCTGCCCATGCTGGAGTGCCTGGCACGGGAGAGGCCAGTGTGGCTGTCTGTAGCAGGGGCCGTGCAAGGGCGCTGGCTCCTTGTGCCCTCTCCCGTTAGCACATCTGTGCCTGGGCCCGCCTGAGGCATGAGTAATGGCTGAGTTAGGCTCTCCGGATTTGATGCAGGGCGCGGAGCCAGTGAAGTCCCCGAGTTCGAATCCTGTGCTGCAGCCAAGGGCGGTGACTTTGGAGACAGTCCCCACCGGCAGATCGGAGGTGACAGCACTTGCTCAGCTGGTGGGGATAATTAATGCCGGAGTGGTGCTTTGGCAAACTAAAGTGCTGTGGATTAGGCCGGTGAGTCAAAGCCCTCTAATGGTATTAACTTGCTAAGCCTCGCGAGCTGCCTGGGTAGCAGCTACCGCTGGGGGCGGGGTGATGCGGAAACTCAGGAGGGGAGATGAAATGACTTGCTCAAGGCCATTGACAGGATCAGCCCTGGCACAGGGACTGGCTCATGTGACTGTGCCATGGGATCCTTTTAACAAGGCATTTTTCTTTTAAAGCCATGGGAAAGGACACGGCCCCGTGCATACGACACCAAATTGGGACTCAGGCAACTTGGGTTCTCCTCCTAACTCTGCCACCGGGGGGAGGGCGGGTTTCCTGAGCAAGTCACCTCACTGCTCTGTGCCTCAGTTTCCCCTTTGTCTCTTTAGCTGTTACACTTTTGGGGGCAGTGACTCACTCTTACTACAGCACTTAGCACAATGGGGCCCTG
The DNA here is from genome assembly GCF_965152275.1 of Natator depressus. Lineage (NCBI taxonomy): Eukaryota > Metazoa > Chordata > Testudines > Cheloniidae > Natator > Natator depressus. Next base: position 137,319,932 of record NC_134237.1, on the reverse strand, counting down.
ATCTTGGTTGGCCTTTCTAGGCATTGAGGTAACACGAATAATAATAGTGAATAATGTCTCGTTCCCATGTGGAGTTAATGGGTGACACCCAGCAACAGATTAGCCACTGGGCCAATGGGGCCCGTGCCCAGGGGTCCCAGTCAATTGGGAGGCTCTGGAAAAATGGGCAACCCTGTGCCCCAACTCGCTCAGTGCTCTTGCTAGGGAGCGGGGCAAGCCCCCATGCCCCAACCCTGCTCCCAGGCAGGAGCATCAGCGAGGTGGGGAGGAGGGAACTGCAGGCAGAGGGGGTGGGGAGGGGCCCTCACCTGCTCTGTCCCAGGGCCCCACAAACCCCTAATCTGCCTCTGGTGATATCTGCTCACGAGGGGCGTCTTCAGGGCCACACACCTCAGCGCAGCTGCTGGGGAGACGTGGGAGGCACTGGTAATGCTACGTGGGCCCTCGCCTCATGTCAAGGCAGAGGATTTAGGATCGCCCGGAGGGAGGCGGTGTCACAAAGCACCGGGATGTGAAGATAATAAATAATGTGGAGGTGTGTGTGAAAAACGAGGGGATGCAGGAATCTGGCCAGGAACACAAGACTGTGCTGAAAGGGGCGTGGAGGGCACAGGTTGTTAGAGTAGGCGGCATGGTGATGAAAATGGCCTCTCACAGTTTGGCAACCCCCCAGATAAGCTGGGGTGGGGCACATGGGACAGGGCAGGGGAGTGCAGCTCTGTGCGGAGAAATGTAGGGCCGTGTGACAAAGAGGATGGGGCACCAAAACCAAGCGGGAGGGGGGGAAGCGGGCTGGTGCTCCCTGTCTGAGCGTGGATGCTCTTTAGCGTCTTATTATTTATACAACACCATGGGTGAGCTGTCAGAGCACATCCGCTTCTCCAGCTCACCGGGCGACAGCACGGGCCCACCCTGCCTCTGACTGCCGCACAGCGATAACCCGGAAAGCCCTTTGGAGGGCAACGGTGGATTGCTAAAGAGGGTGAGGCTTAATGGAGCAGAGAAGGTCACAGCAGCGTGACCAGAGACCAAGTGTGAAAAAGCAGGACTAGGGATGGGGGGATAATAGGTGCCTATATAAGGAAAACCCCGAATATCAGCACTGTCCCTACAAAATTGGGACATTTGGTCACCCTGGGTGACAGTAATCCTGTGACAGAGTGGGCTGGGTCTACATCAAAGTGTAACCTCCATTTTGTCTTGCAGCCTCCATCTTGTGTGGTGCTGAACGCATATCGAACCTTGCCCAAGGCAAGGTTACGATGAGGTATTCCAGGTAGCTGCCCTGCCCAGGAAAGGCGCGTGACTCCCCAGGGACAGACTGTCATCACAAAGCTGTCTGGAGCTACCAGCTTTGCTTGGCTCTCAACCACTGGCCCAAATGCATAGAATCATAGAATATTTGGTGTTGGAAAGTACCTCAGGAGGTCATCTAGTCCAACCGCCTGCTCAAAGGAGGGCCAACACCAACTAAATCATCCCAGCCAGGGCTTTGTCACGCCGGGCCTTAAAAACCTCTAAGGATGGAGATTCCACCACCTCCCTAGGTGACCCATTCCAGTGCTTCACCACCCTCCTAGTGAAATAGTGTTTCCTAATATCCAACCTAGACCTCCCCCACTGCAACTTTAGACCATTGCTCCTTGTTCTGTCATCTGCCACCACTGAGAACAGCTGAGCTCCATCCTCTTTGGAACCCCCCCTTCAGGTAGTTGAAGGCTGCTATCAAATTCCCCCTCGCTCTTCTCTTCTGCAGACTACATAAGCCCAGTTCCCTCAGCCTCTCCTCATAAATCATGTGCCCCAGCCCCCTGATCATTTTCACTGCCCTCCGCTGGACTCTCTCCAATTTGTCCACATCCCTTCTGTAGTGGGGGGACCTAAACTGGATGCAATACTCCAGGTGTGGCCTCACCAGTGCCGAATAGAGGGGACTAATCCATGGGACAAAAATGCATGGGTCAATGGACTTGCTACACAGGGGAGTCAGCATCTGCAGCATCTCAGCCCGGGCACATGGCTAAAGGAGACACAGACTGCATTCAAGAGGGGTTGCTTCCCTGCGGACCATTGCCATCAGGCTAGACGAAATGGCTGGCAAGAGAAGAGGCAGGAGGGGCTCTGCCTAGCCAGAAACATTGACAAGACTGCACCTCCACAGTGAGAGCTCAGACTGAGGACAGAGGGCTGTGACGTTGCACTCCATATGCTTTATAAAAATATGTTTGTAAGTGTGAAAATGATGTAACTGGTATATGCTTTGTGCAAAAGATCTCTTGTAAGGTATCTTACAAAGCTTATGATCAATTGAGTGTGTTTATCCTCTTTGTTTGCATGTATTAGTTCTATGACTGGAGTTAGGAGAATAAGATATAAACTTGTGTCACTGATGTTAACATAGTACATGGAGTCCATTAAGGGTTCTTCAGAATCAATGAACTGTGAATGGGTTTATTCACCTGCAAGCCTGCCTGTGTAATGAAGGTAATGAAGAAGGAGGTTTTTACAGTGACATGTGACCATGTCACCTAATACTGGAATCCATTGTAATCCTGGTGTTTTTCCATTTACAAGGAGGGGGTGAGAACCCAGAGAGACAAAGGATTCCCGCCTTGTGTCAAAGATATAAAAGGGAGTGGAAGAGAACAGAGGGGCCTGCCAGTCATGAGAAATCCCCTATTTACCACCTGAGCTGCAACTAACAAGGACTGTACCGGGGAAAGGATTGGGCCCAGACTAGGAAGACGTCTATTCTGTGAAATAAGCTTATTGGAACATCTCTAAGGGTGAGATTTACCTGTATTCAGGTTCTTAATATATTAAGCTTAGACTTGCGTGTTTTGTTTTATTTTGCTTGGTAACTTACTTTGTTCTGTCTGTTATTACTTGGAACCACTTAAATCCTACTTTTTATACTTAATAAAATCACTTTTTTTTATTAATTGACCCAGAGAAAGTGATTAATACCTGGGGGAGCAAACAGCGGTGCATATCTCTCTATCAGTCTTATAGAGGGCGGACAATTTATGAGTTTACCCTGTGTAAGCTTTATACAAAATAAAATGGATTTATTTGGGGTTTGGATCCCATTGGGAGCTGGGTATCTGGGTACTAGAGACAGGAGCACTTGCTGAGCTGTTTTCAGTTAAGTCTGCAGCTTTGGGGGGCGTGGTTCAGACCCTGGGTCTGTGTGGCAGCAGGCTAGCGTGTCTGGCTCAACAAGACAGGGGTTCTGGAGTCCCAAGCTGGCAAAGAAAACGGGTGCAGAGGTCATTTCAGCACATCAGGTGATAGTCCCAAGGGGGTCTCTGTGACCAAACCCGTCACAGGGCATTCCTTTGATAAGCCTGCCTGCTCTTTGCTTCCCTGCCACGTTGTTCCCAAAGAGGTTAAACTAGAAGCTGGAGTTCCCACAGCTAGGTGGAGCTCTGGGGGGGTGTATAAGTGAGTGGGGGACTTGGGAGGTCAGAGGCATTGGATTCAGGGCTTGGGCCACTGGACTGCAGAGTCCTATGTCCCAAGGAGGGGCTCGGACAAGGGGTCAGAGCATGCCCTGGAGATCCAAAGCTAACCACAGTGACTAGACTCTGTCCAGACCCTCTGAGCCTCAAAGCACATGGGATCCAGCAGGCTGGGCGCACTTGCAGCAGTCTGGGATTGACACAGTGCGGGACTGGGCCAGGTTGTGACAGATCACACTAGTGTGACTGCAGACTTGAATTAGAAAAGGAAGGAATGAATCACTTTGCACATTCATTATTAGTACTTTCGTGTCCACGTGTCTGCCCATAAACTCTGCGAATCTCTAACTGTTGCGCTCAGGATTCCTAAAGGGGGATTCCAGTCCTGGGGAAAGCAACCCACTGTGCTGAGTGCTCTGTTGGGAGCCAGAAAGTCCTGCGATCCAACTACAGCTCTGACACTACCACCCTCTCTGGCCTTGGGCATGTCACTTAAACTCTTCCTTTCCTTTTCCTCCTGCAAAGGCAGGCAAATAATATTTCTTTACCCACTTTCGCAGAAGTGTAGCAGTAAGTGCACAGCAGATGCAGGCTTTATTCTGGGCTCTGCCATTGATTTTTTTGCATAGCCTCGAGCAACTCACTTAATCTCACTACAGCAAACTGTGCTCTTGCCTGCACACCCATAACCACAGTGGCCTGAATTCAGCCCTGGTGTAGCGAGTTGCAGCTGCCACTGAAGTCCATGGGAGTGTTCCCCTCCAATGCTGAGGCTGAGTTTAACCCAGTGTGCTTAGTGGGATTGCACAGGGTATAATGGACAGTCTGGGGTTAAACAGGGATATTGCTCAGGGATATAACCAGTGAAGCTCCTTGGCCATCCATGGATGAAAGGTGCAATAGCAAAAGGGCTGTGAGGCGCAGCTGGTTAATACTTGCAAGTGCTTTGAAGCCAGGACGTGATGTGCAAGCATTGACCCTTGCAAGTGATGTGATTTTTGCCCCTAAACTGTCTGGAATTATAGAATCATAGAATATCAGGGTTGCAAGGGACCTCAGGAGGTCATCTAGTCCAACCCCCTGCTCAAAGCAGGACCAAACCCCAACTAAATCATCCCAGCCAGGGCTTTGTCAAGCCTGACCTTAAAAACTTCAAAGGAAGGAGATTCCACCACCTCCCTAGGTAACCCATTCCAGTGCTTCACCACCCTCCTAGTGAAAAAGTTTTTCCTAATATCCAACCTAAAACTCCCCCACTGCAACTTGAGACCATTGCTCCTTGTTCTGTCATCTGCTACCACTGAGAACAGTCTAGATCCATCCTCTTTGGAACCCCCTTCCAGGTAGTTGAAAGCAGCTATCAAATCCCCCCTCATTCTTCTCTTCTGCAGACTAAACAATCCCAGTTCCCTCAGCCTCTCCTCATAAGTCATGTGTTCCAGTCCCCTAATCATTTCTGTTGCCCTTCGCTGGACATTTTTCAATTTTTCCACATCCTTCTTGTAGTGTGGGGCCCGAAACTGGACACAATACTCCAGATGAGGCCTCACCAATGTCGAATAGAGGGGAACGATCACGTCCCTCAATCTGCTGTCAATGCCCCTACCTATACATCCCAAAATGCCATTGGCCTTCTTGGCAAAAACGGCACACTGTTGACTCATATCCAGCTTCTCATCCACAGTACTCCTAGGTCCTTTTCTGCAGAACTGCTGCCGAGCCATTCGGTCCCTAGTCTGTAGCGGTGCATGGGATTCTTCCGTCCTAAGTGCAGGACTCTGCACTTGTCCTTGTTGAACCTCATCAGATTTCTTTTGACCCCCGACGACCACCACCACCCGCCTCCTTCTCTTGGGAGCGGTGGCATGGAACCCCCATCCCTAGGACAGTGCATCTCATGCCTTCCAATCGGCAGAGTCTTCTTCTGTTCCCTTCCCTCAGATGTATCATCTAGTCCACTGTCCGCATTAGTACCTGTGGAGAGAACATGAAAACGGTTACTTACCTGTATCTGCGCTGCTGGTACATGGACACTCCCCTTTCTTCTTCTGGAGGTCACATGCTGCCAAATTTCTTCACCGTTCTCCTGTCCCTGCTGCGCGGCCTGCTCTGAATCTTCAGAACATTGTGTCCGTAGAAGCATATCCTGACGTCTGTCCAGGAAATCTTCAGTTTCTCTTATGCAACGCAGGGTCAATACTTGTTGCTCCAGACCTTGAACCTTCTCTTCCAATATGGAGACCAGCTTGCACTTTGTACAGACAAAGTCGCTTCTGTCCTGTGGAAGAAAGACACACATGGCACATCCAGTGCAAGTCACAACAGCTGAACACTCCCCATCCATATTACCTTCCTTCTACGAGCTTCCTCAGTAGTAACTACTCAGAGAAGCCAGCAAGATGTAAGCCTCAGTTGGCTCTCCCCAGGCGAACTCCTAGGCAAACTCCCTCTGTTAGCCTCTCTGCTGTTTGCCGCTCAGCTGGTTCACAGCTGATTGGCTTTTTATAACAGTCAGGCCACTCAAGGCTCACCTGGAACAAAGCACTCCCAATTCACACTTTTCAAACAACCGATCAAGCACACGGTCAAACTGTCCCCACAACAGACACTCAGATACTCACCAACACAGACTCCCTAATGCAGCCCTTAGCGTACCTCCTCTCAGACAGATCCCAGGCAAACTCCCTCTGTTAGCCTCTCTGCTGGAGCTCCTGTTCATTCCCTTCTCTGGCTCCAGCTGCTGCTCATTCCCTCTTACGGTGCTCAGCACTGCTCAGGATTGAGGGGTTCGTCAAAGCACTTAGAGCATGTGCTTAAAGCCATCCACGTTCAGCCAAGCACTGAGCTTCGGGCCCATGACTGTCAATAGGGCATATGGCTTGTGCTTAAAGTCAAGCACCTTAATTGTTTGGCTGACTAGGGAGGGTTTGCCAAAATGTGGCCTCAGACTGCAGCAGGGGCTGTTTAGTTCAGGTGGTAGAAAAAGTTATCAGTAGGAGCCGTTCCATTGACTTTAACGTGAGGGGGGTTGGACCTTAAGAACATAAGAACGGCCAGACTGTGTCAGACCAAAGGTCCACCAAGCCCCGTATCTTGTCTTCCGACAGTGGCCAGTGCTAGGTACTTACCAGAACAGCTCGAGGCAACAGGACAAGCTGCCAAGGGAGGTGTCAGAAGAGACACGAGGAGAGATGAGTTGTACCAAGTCCTTAGAGCCTGTGACAATGCCTAGGCTCTAGGCTAGGTTCATGTCCAGACGTATGACTAAGGCCCAGGTCTAGAACAGATGCTCATCTTGGTTCAGGGATAATAAATTCATTCCCGCCTGATGCCATGTCTTACCGTTCTGCTTATAAAGTGCCATGCCTGGCTATGGTATTAGATGAGGGAATAACAATAGAAATAACAATCGTGGGTCAGGTGCCCATGGCAGAAGGAGAGCTCAGCCTTTACCTACCTGGGACCCCCAAACCATCTCTTTTCTCCTCCCAGGAGCATGCCCCCCTGAATCTTTTGTGAACATGTGATGCCATCATCCTGACCCCACCCCAGGATTGAACTGGGGACCTCCAGCACTAAAAGCATAAGTTGCGCCAACTTGAGCTAAAGAACCAGTCTAGTGACTGATCAGAGACTCATAGGCTCTGGGGACCAGGCACAGCAAAGGAGTGGTTAGACACTAAACGCCAAGTATGCTGAATTTCAATAAAACGTTTCTGGTGTCTATGATTCAGCATGTTGGGGTTTGATCGTCTGACTCAGAGCACAGGATTCTGAGATCGGATTTTGGGATATGCCGCCATGGGAATTGCTTTCTTCAGCTTTGTTACCTCCCCACAGTTGCACGGCCCACTCATGACTAAGGTAGCGACAGCCGAAGGAAATTGGAAAAAAATTCCGCCTTCAGAGCCCACCTCTTTGCAACAGCCAGCCCCAAAGAACCCAAGAAGGAGGAGAAATGGCAGGGCACATCCCATGTGTCAAACAGGAGCTGGGTGAAGAAAGCATGGATGCCCCGCCAATGGCAGGCCCACCTGGCATTACATACACTTGCTCCTACAGCAAGATGTTCTTTAGCGATGCAGCCAGGCTCCCTGCTGCTGTTCTAAGGACCCCTCACCCTTCATGTCTCTACACTGGGAAGACAGCACAGCAAAGCACTCAGGTGAAGCTGAAGGGAAGAATCAAGCGTTGCAAAGCAACAATTCCCATGCAAGGCATGGCAAATCAGACACCGGGGTGGAAGACACTGAGAACACCCCCCATCCCACAAACGCACACTTCTGAGGGGAGCAAAGCAAGTAGAACAGGAGTGCAGTTGGTGGCAACCCTCCAGAAAGTAGCTCCGTACTCTGCTTTAACCCTGAAAACTTTTGTCTTTTATGAGGGTTAGGCACCTAAATACCATTGTGGATCTGGGCTTCGGCCCCTGAAAAGTGTCCCAGTAGGTAGGGCAGTCATGCTTCCCTGCTCCTGTCCCTACAAGAGACCCTGGCACCATTGAAGCCCATGGGAATTTTGCCACTGGAACCAGGATCACACCCCCCAATCTGTTTCAAGCTTTCTGACTTCCCTCAACTGCTCTCACAAAAGCCCTCGCCGACCCCTCTTCCAGTGCCAACACCTGGAGCTTGACCTTGACACCTTGAACAATGCAGTTATGTGGTGCCACTTCAAAACGCGGCAGCCTCGTGGAAACCCTGCCACACAAACTGAATTAAGTAGCAACCCCCGCGGGCCCCCCCCCCCCCCAGTTTTAGAAAAGGACAAATTTCCCCCCGTGTTAGCGGCATGGAGAAATAAAGGCCAGGAAAGCCTTTCGATGGGGAAAAACTGACCCGGTGGCATTGTACTGGGATCGAGCAGAGTTTATCGGGTGTGTTTAGAGTTTATTTTGGAATCTGAGCACACTAAACACACAGGTTTGCCAGTTTGGAACTGGTACTGTGCTCGGGAATTGAGTTAAAGCTACACAACCCCCCTCCCCGGGCTAGATGCACAAAGAAACGTAGGTGTGGCAAGGCTGAGGCGCCTAGGGACCAGGGGCGGCTCTACCGATTTTGCCGCCCCAAGCAGTCGCCACCGAATGGCCGCCGCGCCCGGAAGAGCGGCGGAGCTGCTGCCGAATGGCTGCCGCGGGACAGGGACTGCCGCCCCATTCCGAATGCCGCCCCAAGCACCTGCTTGGAAAGCTGGTGCCTGGAGCCGGCCCTGCTAGGAACTCATGGGATTCACAAAGCCTGAGTTAGGCCGCCTGTACAATGAATTGGGATCCACAAAAGGCCACGCCCTCACTCCTGTGTTGGAGATCGGCGCCTCCTTCAGCTGGAGATTCCCGGAGGCAAACCCGCTCTCGGAGTTAGGGGCTTAGGCCATTTTTGCAAGATGCTAGAGCGGGAGGAGCTCCCTCGTCGCTTTTCGCCCCATGGTTAGAATCCTCACCCGGGATGGGGAGACCCCCAAATTTAATTCCCCCGCGCCCGACTCTGCCTGAAGGGATTTGACCAGTGATCGGCCATCTGACAAGCAAGTACCTTAACCACTGAGCTATGGGCTATTCTGTTAGGACACTCCGGCTGATGCTGTTCCACTGTGGCTCAGGAAGGACAGACTCCCGGGGCCAGAGAAAACAAGCATGCGGATGATTCTGTAGCCCACTGGTTAGCGCACTCACCTGGGAGCTGCGCAAACTGGGGTCCAGTCCCCTCGCTCCGATGGCTCGTGATTTCTTCACAGTGGAACGGCTGCAACAGGAGAGATTTAGGGAGAGCCTACGCCAGAATTTTAGTGAGAGCCTACTACACCAGAATATCCCATAGCCCAAGTCTCCTCTGGCTCCAATCCCTTCATTCCTAAAGGATCCCAAAGCACTTCACAGGCAGTTGGTAGCTACAGGGGGTCTTCTCACCTACTGCCACCTCTGAGGTGAATCATAACAGCTGTTCCATTACAGCCAGGGGGCAGGTAATGAGTCATTTCTCCAGTAGAAACTGCAATACAGAATTTAAGGTAGGCGGGACTGTAATTACCTGCCTTGGAATTTGTCCAGGAAGGTAGGTTAACTTGCAAAAAAAAACAAATGCCATGGGGTCTTTATCTGACCATGTGTGCTGGAGGGGAGAGGGCTTGGCCTTTATACCTCAGCCAAAAGCACCGTCCCTTACTTGTCTGCGTGCCTCTGACGGAGTCCAAGAGCAACCTTGGCTTACAAACGCTGCCCCGGAGCTTTCCTCCCGCTCCATGACTCAGGTGGGTGGAGGCTGGGCGGCACGCCCCTGCTGGGGAAGCTGCTGCCTGTGAGGAGGGCATATCCAGGGCCTGACAAAACATTTTACCCCACCGATGTGCAATCATCTTTTGAAACCAGGACAGGGAAACTGCCTGCCACCTGTCCTCCATTTCACAATCCGGGGTTAGCCTGAACAATAACCTCTGCACCCCGCGCTGGGCCAGCGGCATCCTGCTCCCTGACTCAGAGAACAGATGACGCCTCCCTGCGTCTTGCCCACTTCCCTGTGGCTACGCTGGGTGGCTGCAATGCGCTGCCTTTGAAGGCCACGGGAAGCTTCACACAGAGCATGAGAAGCTTGGATGAGTGAGATTGCCATTGGTCTGGACCGGCCGCCAGCTCGCTTCTGCGTGGACATTTAAGGCGTGACACCTCCACGCTCCATGCCGCAGCTGCCTTAGAAACCCCTGCCCAACAGCTATGCTGGGCAGGAATGCTGCTGCTGTCCCGGGAGGGGCATTCATGGAAAAGACGTACATAGATACACACAGCCCCCCCCCTGCCCCTCACAACATTTTTAAGGCATGTCTCCTAACACCTCCCCTGTGGTTAGGGCAGTACTAACCTCCCCATTTCACAGACGGGGAACTGACGCCAAGAGAGGCTAAGGCCCCATCTTCCAAGGTATTTAAGCAATTAACTCCCATTGATTTCAACAGGATTTAGGCACCTAAAGACCTCCGAGGATCTGGGCCTACACCACTGGTCTTAGGACACACAAGGAGCCTGTAGCAAAGCTGGGGAATGAACTGGGGTCTCCCAAGTGCCACTGGCCATTGTTGCTCTCTGGGTGTTAGCGGTGACTGGCCTCATTGAAATCTAACTCAGCCTACCCCTGGCCATTTCAGAGCAGCTCTTTGTTCAGGCTTTTTATTGACAGGTATCCCCTTGGGCAGTCTCCATTATCACTGCCCCTTGACATTCATGTAATTCAACTAGCGTCCTCATGTAAGGGCTCCCACAGCTGGCGTTATATCCAGGCCTTTCAGCACCAAAGCAAGGCACTTCAACTACTTGAGCTGCAGGAGTGACTCCAGTAACTGGCAGGAGTAGTAGGCTCTTTTCCAATTTGTGGGCCAGCCCGTGTAGAAGACACCATGCCAGACGAGTATGCCTGCAAAGGTTTATGGCCTTACCATACATATGTCCCATACATAAGTGCTTAGATACTACTAGGTTAGACATTATATAAAATAACCTAACATCTAGAGATATTAAGAGAGAGAGGTTTTTAAGGCCTGGCTTGAGAAAGCCCTGGCTGGGATGATTTAGTTGGGGATTGGTCCTGCTTTGAGCAGGGGATTGGACTAGATGACCTCCTGAGGTCTCTTCCAACCCTAATCTTCTATGCTTCTATGATTAAACAATCATTCCCCTAGTTCTTCAGCCCATCTGTCCTTTCTGATTGGTGAAATTATACAACAGAAGAGAGAGGTCTTTGACCAACTCAAAAGGACCAATGATCTTGAGGTTCAGTCACTTGGCTGGGTCTCTGAAGAACTGGTTTAATTCCTGAATCTTCCTCAGACAAAGCGTGTGAACTTGGACAAATCACTCAGTTTTTCTGTAACTCAGTTTCCCAGCCTATAAATTGGGGATAAAGCATCCCTACTTCAAAGGACTGTTGGGAGGATTAATTTAATTAATGTTTGTGCGGCCCTCAGATGCTACCATGCTGGGGAGCACAGAACTACCCAGATAACTAAATATACAGTGCATGACTTTAACCAAAATGGGTTTTATTAGTTTCTTTGGCTGTCGTGAGAAGTTCTGCCAGAAAAATCAGCATGCTGATTCTTATCGCTGGCAGCGTCTCTGCTTCAGGGGCCATTGGGATAGCATATCAGCTTTACCATGCTCTTCTAAAGCCCTGTCCCGGACCTCACAGAAGTATGCCAGTAAGGGTTACCCACAGGGGTAATTACCCAGGGTACTGGGTGGGTTTGTACTGTCTTGCTTCATAGAACCATAGGGTTAGAAGGGACCGCAAGGGCAATCTAGTCTAAACCTCTTCACTGTTGTGGGACCTGAGCTAGCAAGATTAAAGCTGGCTAGGGTACATCAACTCAAGCTGCAATCACACCCTGAGACTGCAGTTTAGTCTTACCTGAAAATAATTTCTTAGTCTTGAGAAAAGAAGACCGAGGGGGGGACCTGATAGTCTTCAAATATGTCAAGGGCTGTTATAAAGAGGAAGGGGATCATTTGTTCTCCGTGGCCACTGAAGGTAGGACAAGAAGTCATGGGCTTAATCTGCAGCAAGGGAGAGTTAGGTTGGATATTAGGAAAAACTGTCTAATTCTAAGGGTAGATAAAGCTCTGGAATAGACTTCCAAGGGAGGTTGTGGAATCCCCAACACTGGAGGTTTTTAAGAACAGGTAGGACAAACACCTGTCAGGAAAAGCCTAGGTTTACCTGGTCCTGGCTCAGCACAGGGGGCTGGACTAAATGACCTCTCGAGATCCCTTCCAGCCCGACATTTCTATGATTCTATGAGTAAGATGGAGCTCATGTCTACAGCTTGGTTGCCACTAGAAGTGGATGCTGCTTGCAAAGGGATCAGCCATTATCTGGCCCTGAGAAATTAACCTCACCGAGAAGAGAGGGGGCTTCTGAGTAATGGCTTCTGTAATTTCTGGACAGCTTGCAGGAGACCAGTGGTTCATGGGACGGTCAGTGGCACAAGCATGATCCAACCAAACTAGCCTGCTTGGCTTCTTCCAGTACTTTCTGTTATGGGCATAGTCATAAGGGTGGGGAGTGGGAAAACTATAACAATTTTAATAGCTTAAGGCGTGTCCCCTTAATGTAATTAACGAGGCTGCTTTAATTAAGGTCCCAGCACAAAGATCCTCAAAACAACCATGAGTTGTGAGAGAGCAAAAAATAGGCCCTAATGTTGGGTGCAAGTATGAAAGGTTTCGGGTGTTAGCTGGTTCCCTGTCCTGTCATTACATACCACTGAAATCATCCAGCATCAAAGGATCATGAAAGAAATGCGCCGAATGCCATTTCACCATAATCGTCTGGAAAATTAAAGTTCAGTGATGCCAGCCTTTGTGCGTTCGATAGCTCCAGGCAGGAAGGTCGATCCTGGAATAAGTAGGTGTGTCCAAAGGCTAGGCAGGCAGAGTGATGAAAAATTACCCGTCCTTGATCAGCTGGCATCATCCAGCCAATTCTCTGCACTGACATTTACGAAGAGGTCACCCTGCTCCCATGACACAGAGTAGCAAATCCTCAGGATCTTACTCAGTGTTTGCTCAGACCTTATTGAGGGCAAACACAGTGGGGGTTAGCCTGAGTAAGGAATGAGTAAACTCCCACTGAGGTCAGTGAGATTTTAACCTGGGTAAAGACTTCAGGATTTATCCAATGGACTTCACTGATCGAGATGTTTCTAAGGTGAATTGAGTGTTAGTGAAAGGTGCTGAGTTAATAATACCACTGAGCACTCTTCATCTCCAAGCACCTTGCAAAGGGAAGGTGCGTGCTCTTCTCTTTGTGGTACAGATTGATTTGCCAGGCGTCCACACTGCAGGACAATAGCAAAGCTTGGATCAGAACCCAGATCTCCTAGCCCAGCGTCCACCTCGCCATGGCACCACGCTGCAGTATTGAGCAGCAGCTTTCATTTCTTCACAGTGCAAGTGCTCTCATTGCCTCCAGCCTCCCAACAGCCCAGAAATTAAAGAGGCCAGAGGCCAGTTAGGTCACTTGGTGCATCTGCTGCACAGGATTGTTTTCTATCATATGTTTCTACTCCAGTCCTGGTTTAAATGAGTCAAGTAATAGTGCAGCCGCCATTTCCCATGCGGGGAACCTTTTTCCACCAGAGACCACATTGGTAGCAGTTGTTTTCTGCCCTTGGGTGCCTTCCTTTGCTGGTGAGAATGTGCCTAATTGCAATCTCTTGAATGGTCTTCATCACGTGCAATAGGTTTGTAGGGGCCAAGCTGCCCACCCAGCCTGAAACCTACATGTTCCATCCATGTGCTGTTTTTCTGGGGATATCTACAGCACGTTTATAGGTGCCTGTGTTGTCATTATCAGCATTCATCCATTAAGCCGGGAGACTTGTGGCTGGTCAATATGTGAATTCTGGGAAAACACCCAGAAAAAAACAACTCTTAACCCCGAAAAAAACCCCAACAAGACTCAGCGTTCGTGACTCAATGGAAGCGATCTTCCTTCCGAGTCTACCCTGAGTCAATGCCCCCATGCGGTGTTGGGTTGCTGTGTGCAGATGCTGTCTTTCACATAAAACACACCATCAAGAGTCTGATCTCCCTTAGAGATCCCACGACTCTTTGGCAAGAAAAGGAGCGTTCAAGCCAGTGGACTGGCTGGGTTTCAATTATTCTCGCTCCTTCCACTTTGCTTTTGTAGTTTCATTTGGAGAAGTTTCTCGCTTTGCAAGCGATGTTTCAAACTAGTCTGGGCAAAGCACAGTGACAGAGAAGCAAGCCTGTAGTGGCACTGGGATGGAGTTGATGGCTTGATGAGACTTTTCCCAGGCCCAGCGCTTGGGCCTGGATGACTTCACCTCCTAAACAGGCCATTGCATAACACTGCTGGCACAGAATGGCGACTGCGTTCTACCCCAGAGATGGCTGCATTTCAACAGTGAGCAAGCAATCACTATATTTACACCCTGTAAACTGGTTTATGATCCATGGGGATGACAAGAGCTATACGAATGTCAGGCATTATAAACTGTTATTACCCAGCTGCTTCTGAAAATGCTTTCTTTCAAGTTTGTGAACCAGTTAATAGTAAAATAATAGACACGGGGCTCACTTCTTCTAGTATGAATCTAGAGTGATTCCATTAATTTATACCTGGACGGAGTCTATCCAGACTGGTGGGAGCTGGGGAGTTACTCCAATAACTTAAACCTGGACTAACTCTAGGTTCACACCAGGGTAACAGGGAGCAGAACTTGTTCGATTGCGGTTTTTATTTCCCACACCCATCTCTAGGGAGGTGCTGGAGAAAAATGAAGTAGCTGTTGCATCTTAGGGAATGTCCACACTGCAAAAAGCAGACAAACAGCAACCCCAAACCCCACAGCAGCCAGTCTCAGGGTTAGCTGACTTGGGTTGTATGGAGCAAAAAGTAGCAGTGTAGACGTTCCCACTCGGGCTCTGAGACCCACCTCCAGCCCCCAGGTTTCAGAGGCTGGGCTCCCGCCTGAGCGCAAACATCGATGCTACTATTTTAGCCCTCTAGCATGAGCTTGAATCAGGTGACCCGGGCTCTGAGCCTCGCTGGTGTTGTGCAGTGTAAGACGTGCCGTTAGGTATCCCTGCCATCTCTGGCAGAGAAACGAGATTGGAAGACAAGTTCCTTTGGAATAATCACAGCAGTTGCCTTTGTTGTCCTCTCACTCCTTCCCTTCCCAGATGTGTGGGATCCAAAAACTGCAAGCAAAAAGAGATCCATTTCTCTTCAAAATTTTTTAGCTAGCTTCACTAGTGCTTGCCAAAAACCTGGCCACCATCTCATATCACTCACGAAGAGTTCCCTTTGCAACAGCGTGTTGGAAAGTTGATTGCAGTCTCTGCTGACGTCGGATGAGAAGTGAGAGAACAGTATCCTGGCGTTTTGGGGAGTTCTGAACTGGACCTTCACACGCTGTTCTGCAGACTCTCTTTGCAACAGCATGTGAACCAAGAGTTGTTTGGATGTGGAAAGAGAACATTGGGCCAGCAGCTGACATAGGTTTAACTCAAGGCATGAAGTTAGTTTTCATTTGGGGATGAAAGCAGTTTAATGACGGAGAGATTCTCCAGTACAGGAATGGAAGGAACATGGGTCTTTAGAGAGCAGTCACAGGAACAGCCATGCAGCATTGGTCCTCTGCGCCATCTAGTTTAGTTTCCCATCTTCTACACTGGGTAGAACCAGACACTTCAAAGAAAGGTGGAAGAATCCCTAGAAGGGAATTACAAAATAAGCAGCCCACAAAGAAAGTTTCTGCCTAACTCTCATATTTATAGGCTGTCCTGGAGCATCAGGGTTCGTGACTCCAATGCAGGAAAGAACTGTAACTCCGTGTTTAATTTTAAACATGTCCTTAATTCCCATTCCCACATCTTGAATAGCAAATTTGTCATGCTGAATAATCAAGGGTATACTTTGCACAGAGCTAGTGAGAAATTCATTTGCCTAAGTGCTAAAACAACTCCAAGTCGCAAATAAATGGTGGTCTGCTCTCGAGCTGTTCACAAAAGGCTAAATGGGACAAACTGTTCACCATGAATGATATAACCAGCTTGAGTCCCTGCATGCCACAGGGCCCAGATTGGCAAAGGGTTTGAAGATTTCCTTAGTGCTAATGGTGGTACCCCAGTAGTAGGAACAAAGAGAAGCCCCTCAGCTGGGTTGGCTAGAATATATAGCGGTAGGCAAGAATCCTGCATTGGCACTGGGGACTGGATGGGAGGGTTTCATTGGTTTTTCCTGCACTAAATTCCATGCTTTATCGTTCAGTTTAAACTACAGCCAGACCAGGAGCCAGATCCATTTGTGAATCGATATAACTCCATTCATGTTCACAGGCCAGAGCCCCAGCAGCTGTAACTTGGTAATGGTGCTGGTCGAGTCAGTGGGTCTTGTCCCCGGTGGATGTAAACCAGCCTATCTCCCCTGAAGTCAATGGGGTTATCCTGCCTTACACCGACTGAGGAGCTGTCCCAAAGGTTTCCATCCAGCTGTAGAAATCCACCTTGCTGATATCGAGGGAACCATTTCAAATGATTTAGATAATGGCACTTATACACTTATAAAGTTTGTGGATGATACCAAGCTGGGAGGGGTTGCAAGTACTTTGGAGGATAGGATTAAAATTCAAAATGATCTGGACAAACTGGAGAAATGGTCTGAAGTAAATAGGATGAAATTAAATAAGGACAAATGCAAAGTACTCCATTTAGGAAGGAACAATCAGCTGCACACATACAAACTGGGAATGACTGCCTAGGAAGGAGTACTGCAGAAAGGGATCTGATGGTCATAGTGGATCACAAGCTAATTATGAGTCAACAGTGTAACACTGTTGCAAGAAAAGTGAACATCATTCTGGGATGTATTAGCAGGAGTGTTGTAAGCAAGACACGAGAAGTAATTCTTCCTCTCTACTCTGGTCTGATGAGGCCTCAACTGGAGTATTGTGTCCAGTTCTGGGCACCACATTTCAGGAAAGATGTGGACAAATTGGAGAAAGTCCAGCAAAAATGATAAAAGTTCTAGAAAATATGACCTATGAGGGAAGATTGAAAAAACTGGGTTTGTTTAGTCTGGAAAAGAAAAGACTGAGAGGGGACATGATAACAGTTTTCAAGTACAGAAAAGGTTGATTTAAGGAGGAGGGAGAAAAATTGTTCTCCTTCCCCTCTGAGGCTAGGACAAGAAGCAATGGGCTTAAATTGCAGCCAGGACAGGTTAGGTTGGACATTAGGAAACACTTCCTAACTGTCAGGGTGGTTAAGCACTGGAATAAATTGCTAGGGAGGTTGTGAAATCTCCATCATTGGAGATTTTTAAGAGCAGGTTAGACAAATACCTGTCAGGGATGGTCTAGATAATCCTTAGTCCTGCCTTGTGTGCAGGGACTGGACTAGATGCCCTCTCGAGGTCCCTTCTAGTCCTCTGAGTCTATGATTCTATGAAATTTATTTTCAGAGTCCGTGTTGCCTGGGGAGCTATTAACTCTGGGCTGGAACAAAGCAGCTGTCAAATACGGCGCAGCTACACTATGCAACAGGTCAGGACAGAACGTGAAGACGACTCCAATTAAAACCCCAGTGGGACTGTAGGGAGGCAGAACATCGTTAACCCAAATGAGATTTTGGCCATGGTACCACGGCTTTGTTGTTGTCAGAAGCACCTGGGGTCTTTAATGGGCGTAAGGCCGATCATTAGCCTCAGCCCACATGGAAGTTGGCCGCTTTACACCCGATCGGAGGACCTGGGTCCGTAAGGTCAGGAGAGCAGCTTTCCACTGCTTCTCTGTCTAGTTCCTCCCTGGCACTGGTTCTTTTAAAACAATAATAGAAAGGAAACTAAATTATATGTACACACAAACAAATCCCTGTTACTAACAAGAAAAAGCAAACCCAGTTTATAACAATATCCTTTATCAGAGCAGAGACCATTTCTTTCATGAGGGGTGGAGCCAGCCAAGGTCACTGTGTGTGTTGCCTGTAACAGACATAATGACCACATCCTCTCTGCAGTTCCAGTGTCTTTCCACTCCTCCTTTCCATCGGCCCACTGTGGCCTACTGTGTTTTTTTTGTTGTGTTCTCTATCTGCTGTTGGCCCCATGTAAAGACTAACGCATGGACCCAAAAGCACATACTAAAGCATGAGGAGTGTACGGTCAACAGGACCACTCTTGTAGTTAAAAGAAAAGGAGGACTTGTGGCACCTTAGAGACTAACCAATTTATTTGAGCATAAGCTTTCGTAGCTACAGCTCCCTTCATCGGATGCATACTGTAGAAAGTACAGAAGATGCTTTTATACATACAGACCATGAAAAAATGGGTGTTTACCACTACAAAAGGTTTTCTCTCCCTCCACCCCACTCTCCTGCTGGTAATAGCTTATCTAAAGTGATCACTCTCCTTACAATGTGTATGATAATCAAGGTGGGCCATTTCCAGAACAAATCCTGGGTTTAACAAGAACGTCTGAGGAACGGGGGGGGGGGGGGAGGGGAACAAGGGGAAATAGGTTACCTTGCATAATGACTTAGCCACTTCCAGTCTCTATTCAAGCCTAAGTTAATTGTATCCAATTTGCAAATGAATTCCAATTCAACAGTCTCTCGCTGGAGTCTGGTTTTGAAGTTTTTCTGTTGTAATATCGCAACTTTCATGTCTGTAATCGCGTGACCAGAGAGATTGAAGTGTTCTCCGACTGGTTTATGAATGTTATAATTCTTGACATCTGATTTGTGTCCATTTATTCTTTTACGTAGAGACTGTCCAGTTTGACCAATGTACATGGCAGAGGGGCATTGCTGGCACATGATGGCATATAGCACATTGGTGGATGTGCAGGTGAACGAGCCTCTGATAGTGTGGCTGATGTTATTAGGCCCTGTGATGGTGTCTCCTGAATAGATATGTGGACACAGTTGGCAACGGGCTTTGTTGCAAGGATAGGTTCCTGGGTTAGTGGTTCTGTTGTGTGGTATGTGGTTGCTGGTGAGTATTCGCTTCAGGTTGGGGGGCTGTCTGTAGGCAAGGACTGGCCTGTCTCCCAAGATTTGCGAGAGTGTTGGGTCATCCTTCAGGATAGGTCGTAGATCCTTAATAATGCATTGGAGGGGTTTTAGTTGGGGGCTGAAGGTGCCGTCACCGTATCATACACATTGTAAGGAGAGTGATCACTTTAGATAAGCTATTACCAACAGGAGAGTGGGTTTGTGTGTGTGGGAAAAAAAGGGGGGGAGAAAACCTGGATTTGTGCTGGAAATGGCCCACCTTGATTATCATACACATTGTAAGGAGAGTGATCACTTTAGATAAGCTATTACCAGCGGGAGAGTGGGGTGGAGGGAGAGAAAACCTTTTGTAGTGGTAAACACCCATTTTTCATGGTCTGTATGTATAAAAGCATCTTCTGTATTTTCCACAGTATGCATCCGATGAAGTGAGCTGTAGCTCACGAAAGCTTATGCTCAAATAAATTGGTTAGTCTCTAAGGTGCCACAAGTACTCCTTTTCTTTTTGCGAATACAGACTAACACGGCTGTTACTCTGAAACCTATCTTGTAATTAAAGGTATGTAGCACGTGTCTATGTCTTTGCTGGATCGGGGCCTTAGGTTGCAAGCTCCTCAGGTCAGGGACCATAAGCTTGTAAAGCTCTGTGCTTGCCAAGGGCCCTATATAGATAAATAATAATGTTTGCCTTGACCTTGCTTTTGCATACGCTAAAAACATACGCTAAAAACATCTCTTCTCCCAGTCCTGCCCATGAGCTTTAGTTATAAGCTGTTCCCCAGGCGATGGAAGAGTGTTCATATATTTTCCATGTCAAATTCCATCTTATCCTATGTACATTTAGCATGGTCACTATATTCGGGGATGACCTGTGTCGAGACCTGTTCAGCTAACAGGAATACTTGCTTCAGAGTAGCAGCCGTGTTAGTCTGTATTCGCAAAAAGAAAAGGAGGACTTGTGGCACCTTAGAGACTAACCAATTTATCTGAGCATAAGCTTTCGTGAGCTACAGCTCACTTCATCGGATGCATTCAGTGGAAAATACAGCCAGCTTTTCTGGACTCCTTAATGGCCCACCTTGATTATCACTACAAAGGGTTCCCCCCCAACCCGCTCTCCTGCTGGTAATAGCTCATCTTAAGTGATCACTCTCGTTACAGTGTGTATGGTAACACCCATTGCTTCATGTTCTCTATGTGTATAAATCTCCCCACTGTATTTTCCACTGCATGCATCCAATGAAGTGAGCTGTAGCTCACGAAGGCTTATGCTCAAATAAATTTGTTAGTCTCTAAGGTGCCACAAGTCCTCCTTTTCTTTCTGGGGAATACTTGCGACGCTTAGAAAGAAGCAAAGTCGCCTCTGAACTGAATTGCTTCATCCGTGTGACTTCAGGCTCTGCCCTTGTTAGTTTTCATAGACTAAGCAGGTTCAGTCTTCTCAATTCACGGATGGGAGACCACGCACAAAGCGGCGCTGGTGATGCCTGGTCTTCTGAGTCCATATTGAAGCAGTATGCCAGCCTGTATCTTGCAGTTGGTTTTTGGATGAGACAGAAAACTGAGGTCCTGGCTGCCTGCGGTCATTATAAATCCCTACGGCAATTTTGCAACAGTAGGGGTGTTAGCCCGGTGCTGACTGAATTCCAGTTTTGGAAATTATCTTGTGGCCTACAAAAATTCCTTCTGCAGTTTCATCTGGTTATGATTTTCTTAACATCTTCCTTTCCCACGTTGCTGTATAGGGAGGCATGTCAGGGGTGGAGAAAGCAATTCAGACCTAAGCTGCAATTTGGCCAAAGCACAAGGACCGACACCCCAACTGTTGCAAAAAGGAGTCTGGGGTCTTTTATGACCACAATGGTCAGAAGGTTGGTTTTATGGCTCATCCAAAAACCAGCAGAGGAATACATCTCAGCACTGTGCTGGGATATTGGATCAGTGTGTGTGTATATTGATATATATATATATAATATATATACAGTAGTTTGTAATGTGCTGTTAGGATATAGATATTCAGGCCTGTCGGTAAAGGCCTGTACTTTAAGAATTTAGGTGTATTCTTATCACTTGGCTAGTTATAGAGGTATAAAAGAATCAAAATCACTGTCTGCCGGTGTAAGGGCCTTCTCTTACTGTGACAGTCTGAGGCCCTGTTCTTAGGCTAAGATCTCTGGCTAAGCGACAGAGGCAGCCATAAGCTGGAAAGCGACCGGTCACCTCCTCACATTCCAAACTAGTCACACTGAAATAAGGTGCTATTGGGCTGTTAGGAATACAATCCTGTCCTGATGATGCCCATCACCTCCAGAGAAAGGGAAGTGCCTAGAAAATGTAAAAGGAAACTTAGTTTGATAGCATCCTGTCTGGCAAGAACTCACTTATCAATAGCTGGGATGTGAAATCCTCACTTCTGTATTGTTTTGTCATTATAGTTCCCACTTTGCTATTGTTTGTCTGTATAATCTCTGTCTGGTTCTGTGATTGTTCCTGTCTGCTGTATAATTAATTTTGCTGGGTGTAAACTAATTAAGGTGGTGGGATATAATTGGTTACATAATCATGTTACAATAGGTTAGGATTGGTTAGTTAAATTTCAGGAAAATGATAGGTTAAGGTATAGCTAAGCAGAACTCAAGTTTTACTATATAGTCTGCAGTCAATCAGGAAGTGAGTGGGTGGGAGTGGGGAGGGGAAATGGGAACAGGGGTGGGGAAATTGGAATCATGTTTTGCTAAAGGGGGAAATGGGAACAGGGAATGGGGGCGGGGGAAATTGGAATCATGTTTGGCTAAGGGCAGGAATGGGAACAGGGACACAGGTGTAAGGCTCTGTGGTGTCAGAGCTGGGAAGGGGGACACTAAGGAAGGAAACTGGAATCATGCTTGCTGGAAGTTCACCCCAATAAACATTGAATTGTTTGCACCTTTGGACTTCGGATATTGTTGCTCTCTGTTCATGCGAGAAGGACCAGGGAAGTAAGTCTGCAGGGGGCGGGCATTAGGGTGTCTGTGTGTTTGCGTCAGGGAAGCCTGGCTGTTTAAAAATAGCCAGAGCCTCGCGAACCAGCTGAGCAGCGGGGACAGCAGAGCAGCTCACAGCAGGAGTTTGCCTGGGAGTTCGCCTGGAGTGAGCCCAGTGAGGCTTACATCTTGCAAACGTCTCTGAGGAAGCTCATAGTAGGTAGGTGATATGGAAGGGGGGGGTTCAGCTGTTGTGACCTGCACTGGATGTGCCATGTTTGTCTTTCTTCCACAGGACAGAAGCGGCTTTGTCTGTACAAAGTGCAAGCTGGTCTCCATATTGGAAGAGAAGATTGAAGGTCTGGAGCAACAGATAACGACCCTGCGTTGTATACGAGAAACTGAGGATTTTCTGGACAAAACTCAGGATAGGCTTCTAGGGGCACAAAGCTCTAAAGATATAGAGCAGGTTGCACAGAGGAGCCAAGAGGCCAGTGAAGAAGCTTGGCAACATGTGACCTCCAGAAGAGGTAAGCGGACTGTCCGGGTTCCAGTAACCCAGACACAGGTAACTAACCGCTTTCATGTTCTCTCCACAGGTACCATTGCGGAGAGTGGACCAGATGATATGTCTGGGGGGAGAAAGCAGAAGGAGACTCCGCTGGTTGGAAGGCATGAGATGCGATGTCCTGAGGTTGGGGGTTCCACGACCACCACTCCCAAGAGGAGAAGGCGGGTGGTGGTGGTCGGGGACTCTCTCCTCCGGGGGACTGAGTCATCTATCTGCCGCCCTGACCGGGAAAACCGAGAAGTCTGCTGCTTGCCAGGGGCTAAGATTCGCGATGTGACGGAGAGACTGCCGAGACTCATCAAGCCCTCGGATCGCTACCCCTTCCTGCTTCTCCACGTGGGCACCAATGATACTGCCAAGAATGACCTTGAGCGGATCACTGCGGACTACGTGGCTCTGGGAAGAAGGATAAAGGAGTTGGAGGCGCAAGTGGTGTTCTCGTCCATCCTCCCCGTGGAAGGAAAAGGCCTGGGTAGGGACCGTCGAATCGTGGAAGTCAACGAATGGCTACGCAGGTGGTGTCGGAGAGAAGGCTTTGGATTCTTTGACCATGGGATGGTGTTCCATGAAGGAGGAGTGCTGGGCAGAGACGGGCTCCATCTTACGAAGAGAGGGAAGAGCATCTTTGCCAGCAGGCTGGCTAACCTAGTGAGGAGGGCTTTAAACTAGGTTCACCGGGGGAAGGAGACCAAAGCCCTGAGGTAAGTGGGAAAGCGGGATACCGGGAGGAAGCACAGGCAGGAATGTCTGTGAGGGGAGGGCTCCTGCCTCATACTGGGAATGAGGGGCGATCAACAGGTTATCTCAAGTGCTTATATACAAATGCACAAAGCCTTGGAAACAAGCAGGGAGAACTGGAGGTCCTGGTGATGTCAAGGAACTATGACGTGATTGGAATAACAGAGACTTGGTGGGATAACTCACATGACTGGAGTAAAAGATATTACCTCTCCCACCTTGTCTCTATCATAACTCTGGATATTTTTGTTATTCATATGTCTAGCCCTTTTTTGAAAACTGCTTTCAGCTCTTGACCTCCAGGATATCCTGTGGCAATGAGTTCCATGGGTTAATTGTGCATTGTGCAAAGAAGGATTCCTTTTATTCAGGTATAGCTTTCAAATAAAACCTATGGGTAGTGTGTGAAAAACATACAGGAGGAACTGAACAAGCATGTTACAGAGTATGGTAGATGAGACAGAAAACAGGCTTGGGATAAATAACCTTAGGACTCTAAGAATGCCAGAAAAATACTCCAGCTGTTTACCCAGATGTTCTTCCCAGGCTTGGGCCGAGGCAAAAAAGTGATGTTGACGTGAATATCAAACCGTGTAGTGGGGTGGACATTCCCAAGAAATCTATGGCTCTGACAGCTACAGACAAAACCCTCGAGTACATGCTTATTTGCGCTCTGCACCTGTGCTTGCTTGTGCAGCTGGGGATGGGCTACAAATCCAAGCTGCACTTGAGCTCCACCTGGAAGCTGTCCACTTTGCAGCAAGGATGCAGGTGAGATCGCTTGAGTGCTGCTGATAGTCCTCCAATGCCTTCCCACCGCTGGCCCTGATGGACGGACAAGTTCTCCCGCAAATCGGTGGAACTGACTGGGAAAGATTTAGAGCCTCTCAGCACACAGAACCACGGGCTGTGCCCAGTGCTTAATTTGCAATGGAAGAGGTGCCACGGCTCAACCTGGGCAGCTGGAGAGCGGCAGGTGCTGGCTGGGCACCGAGCGCTGGCTGACAGCAGCACAGAAGTATCTGTGCTGTATCATGCCACCCTTATTTCTGTGCCGCTGCGGCTGGTGGCACTGCCGTCACAGCTGGGCGACCAGCATGGGTGGTGAGTATAATAGGTCGGGGGGGGGGGCTGAGCCCCCCCTGCTGCTGCCATGGCCGACGGGCCCCCGGGGGGAAGTTTTTGCTTTATTATGCCCCATGCAGGCTCCGGGGTGGTGTGTGCTATTCAGCTTCCCGGGTTCATCAGTCATCGCCCTGGACCCCAGAGAGATTACTGAGGAACCCAAGAAGCTGAGTAGCACATACCACCTCCTCAGCTGCCCCGGAGCCTGCATGGGGCATATGAACAGCTTCTTCTGGACCACAGACGCTTTTCCCCCGGTCGGCTTGGGGTCTGGGGAGGGAAGCCGCGGTGCGTCTGCGGCAGCCAGGGGCTCCTCCGAGGAAGTGGGGGAGGGACTCGGGGCACCTCTGGGCAGGTGTGGGGGCGCTCGGGCCTCCAGCTGAGGGGGGGAGGGGTGCTCAGGCTTCCAGCGGCCAGGGGCTCCTCCAACTGTGGGGGAGGGGGGGCACTCGGGCCTCCAGCTAGCCTGGGGCTCCTCTGGCTGAGGGTTGGGGCACTCAGGCCTCCGGCCATCCTGGGGCTCCTCGGGAACGGGGCTCATGGCTCCGGCCGAGGGAAGGGCCAGGGGTCTCGGGGCTCTGGCTGCGGGGAGGCGGGGGGACTGCAGGGGGAAGGGGTAGAGCCAGGGCTAGCCTCCCCAAACGGGGGCTCCACCATGGCGACCGGAGAGCAGTGGCTGCTGGCCAGGAGCCCAGAGGTGCCAGGGCTATGAACTGCCAAACCTAGAGGTTCTGGGATTCAATCCCGGCAAGGCCCGGCACAAATTAAGCCCTCAGATATGCCCCCAGATGCACACGAGAGAGTGCAGAAACAGTGAGGATGGGCAGGGCTTTGCTATGGGGGCGGGCGCACCCAGGATAAGCTATCCCGAGGGCTCAGATTTTAGTGCCGATCACCCAGGCTAGCTGTTGCAGTGTAGACAGGCCCTTAGATGCTTTCAGATCCAGGAGAAGAATCAGCCTGGATTCCATTTTAACTGGTCTCCTGATGAAAACCTTTAATGGGCTCCCTCAGAGTCAGACTCTGCCCGGCCCTCACCCATGCACACCAGGAACCTGCCACCCATGAACTTAACAGATCGTCTAAGCACCAGGCAGGATTCCAGTCCCTGCCCTTGAGGGACTGCCCCCTCCTGCCCAGTACAGAGGGAGGGGCAGGTGGGCTGCTGTGTCTGGAAGCCCCCCAAAGCACTTTCAAAGCTCCTGGTGCCCCTTCCCGGGTGCATTGGAGGTGTCCAGCCTGAGGACTGCAGGCACAACTGGACAAGGGGAGGAAGGAGAAGAATTCAAAACCAGGCAGAAGGGTTGCAAAGAAAGTCACCAGAGCCCAGGAGGCCAGTCCCGGAGCTTCTCCTTATGCCAGCCTCAAGTTCATGCTCTGGTGAAGCTTCCAGTGAAGTCAACCTGGGATCTAGAAGTCAACCCGAGTCGGCTGAGTGAGGCTTGAGCCAAGGGGTTTGCCAGAATAACCCCCGGAATCCAGGCCCCCCTCAAAGGGATGGAGCTAGTCATGGGGAGAGGGCAAAGCCACAGAGGTGAATGGAGTCTGGAAGGACCAAATTACCCCAGCCGGGCGTGTTACCTTGGTGAAGTGAACCCCCCAGGCTGTTTCCAAGGCTTTGGCTGATCAGGAGGGTTTCCAGCAGAGCGGGGGCAAGGCAGGACAGGACAAGGTGGGACAGGGTGGGACTCCTGCCTGGAGCCACCAGTGCGCTGCCAATGCAGAGGGCCGGGGGGCGAGGGGGCGGGCAGGGGCAAGGGAGGGAAGGTGTGTCGTGCAGAAAGGAACTTGTTACAGTCACGCTGAAAAATGAGCTCCAGGGAATGCAACAGGTTGTCAGGCCTTATTCTGCTTCCCCACCCCAAGAGCTCAGGCAGCTGCTGCTTCCATGTAGGGGAAGGGCAGAGACCTTCCAGACTCCATTCAGCTTTGCCCTCTCCCCGAAGACGAGCTCCTTCCCTGTGAAATACCCCAGGGCTCTTGTCTTTTTCCGGCGCTCTGGCAACACCCCTCAAGCTTGCCCTGCCAGTGACGTTGCCCTTTGAAGAGAATTGTGGCTGTTGTCTGCCGCCCAATATAGTCCCAGCCCCTGCTGTCCCTGGGGAATCGTGACGCCAGCACAGGAAGGAAGAATTTACAACTCCATCCATGCACCAGCCTCAGAGACAGTGGCCCATAAATTTACCATCTCAGTGTCTCTTCATGGGCAAGGTAGGCCCACAGGCCAGCCTAGAAAATACCAGCTCAGCTTCTGGGCCTGGCAACCTCCTCTCCCTTTCCTCCAGCTCCCTTGGCACCAGAAATAACCATCCTCAGCCACACCGTACGTTTCCTGAACCTGGTCCAATTCACCACCGGCACAACTAAAATGGCTCTCATGGCTGGGGCAGGTGCACCTGCTGTGCACTGTGCAGAAAGGATCAGCAGTACCAAGAGAGGCTGAAAGATCCCATAAACTTTCCTCGCCTGATCCCTCTCCTCGCGAGCCAGAACAACCTGCTGCCGCTCCAAAAACAAAACAGCAAATGGCCAAGCTTTTGAAAAGCCCTTAGCCACCACCTTCGCCCTGCCAAGGAGCGTTCTTAATCCTGTTTTGAATAGATTAGGGAGCTGATTTAAAATGGGAGTGCCTGTCTGCCACATCCTGGTGTGAAAGCGCCAATGTGTCTGCCAAAGCCATGCAACCTTGCGTTGAACGGGCCCTGCTGAGTTCAGGGGTAACTCACCCCGCAGAGGCGAACACAGCAGATCCCAGAAAGGAGGCCTGAAAAATGTCATGAAGGGCCCAGTTCAAAGCCCGCCAGAGTCCATGGGGATTTTACTGACTGCAGCAGCCCCAGAGAGTGGAGCGGAAAGAGCATGTCCCGATCACATTCCAGACCAGATCCGGGAGGGAGGCAGCCTGGTGCAGCCAGAGAAGTGGCTGTCCACAGAGAGACAGAGCCCTGGAAATGGCCTGTTCTCAAAGGGTTCTGTCTAAAAATGAAGCATTTCTGATGTTAGGAGGAGGAGAGAGCAAAAGCCCCAACGGGCTTGAGTGCTGTGACTTTAAAACACAAAATGTGTCCAAGGAAACAAAGGGAGAAGGCAAAATATAAGGGGAGCAGCCACCCCTTCCAAAGTGCCCCGTAAAGCAGTTGCTTCCAGTGTTATGCAAGGGCTTTTGTGCTTTCATTGCAGCTGATTTTGCCCAGGGGTAGCACCAGCATTGTCCAAGGTTTTGTTAGTGGATTTGTCCTTCTTGGAGAAGCAGCTTTTATTTCATGCAAATAGCCAAAAATAAAAATCTCAGCCCACGTCAGCCATCCCCGATCCCCCTGTCAAATTTACCAGGGTTCAAAATCTAGATCCAAATTTCACTCCTTCCTCCGCTCCACACAACAGGTCTACCCCAAGCCCCACTTCGTTGAAGTCTGGAGCTAAATGTTGCATCCAGGACCTCTCTCTAAAAAACTCCTGTGGCCTTTACATAAGAACATAAAAACAGCCACACTGGGTCAGACCAAAGGCCCATCTAGCGCGGTATCCTGTCTTCCGACAGTGGCCAAGGCCAGGTGCCCCAGGGGGAATGAACAGAACAGGGAATCGTCAAGTGATCCATTCCTGTCACTCATTCCCAGCTTCTGGCAAACAGAGGCTAGGGACACCATCCCTGCCCAGCCTGGCTAGTAGCCACTGATGGACCTATCCGCCATGAATTTATCTAGCTTTTTTTTTAACCCGGTTATAGTCTTGGCCTTTGCAACATCCTCTGGCAAAGAGTTCCACAGGTTGACTGTGCGTTGTGTGAAGAAATACTTCCTTTTGTTTGTTTTAAACCTGTTGCCCATTAATTTCATTAAGTGTGTTATGAGGAGGAGTAAATAACACTTCCTTATTTACTTTCTCCACGCCTGTCATGACTTTATAGACCTCGATCATATCCCGCCTTAGTCATCTCTTTTCCAAGCTGAAAAGTCCCAGTCTTATTAATCTCTCCGCATAAGAAGGGTTTCTTCAGGTATGTTGGCAACAAGAAGAAAGCCAAGGAAAGTGTGGGCCCCTTACTGAATGAGGGAGGCAACCTAGTGACAGAGGATGTGGAAAAAGCTAATGTACTCAATGCTTTTTTTGCCTCTGTTTTCACTAACAAGGTCAGCTCCCAGACTGCTGCGCTGGGCATCACAGAATGGGGAAGAGATGGCCAGCCCTCTGTGGAGATAGAGGTGGTTAGGGACTATTTAGAAAAGCTGGACGTGCACAAGTCCATGGGGCCGGACGAGTTACATCCGAGAGTGCTGAAGGAATTGGCGGCTGTGATTGCAGAGCCCTTGGCCATTATCTTTGAAAACTCGTGGCGAACGGGGGAAGTCCCGGATGACTGGAAAAAGGCTAATGTAGTGCCAATCTTTAAAAAAGGGAAGAAGGAGGATCCTGGGAACTACAGGCCGGTCAGCCTCACCTCAGTCCCTGGAAAAATCATGGAGCAGGTCCTCAAAGAATCAATCCTGAAGCACTTACATGAGAGGAAAGTGATCAGGAACAGTCAGCATGGATTCACCAAGGGAAGGTCATGCCTGACTAATCTAATCGCCTTTTATGATGAGATTACTGGTTCTGTGGATGAAGGGAAAGCAGTGGATGTATTGTTTCTTGACTTTAGCAAAGCTTTTGACACGGTCTCCCACAGTATTCTTGTCAGCAAGTTAAGGAAGTATGGGCTAGATGAATGCACTATAAGGTGGGTAGAAAGCTGGCTAGATTGTCGGGCTCAACGGGTAGTGATAAATGGCTCCATGTCTAGTTGGCAGCCGGTGTCAAGTGGAGTGCCCCAGGGGTCGGTCCTGGGGCCGGTTTTGTTCAATATCTTCATAAATGATCTGGAGGATGGTGTGGATTGCACTCTCAGCAAATTTGCAGATGATACTAAACTGGGAGGAGTGGTAGATACGCTGGAGGGGAGGGATAGGATACAGAAGGACCTAGACAAATTGG
This sequence comes from Natator depressus, assembly GCF_965152275.1. NCBI lineage: Eukaryota > Metazoa > Chordata > Testudines > Cheloniidae > Natator > Natator depressus. The sequence goes on along the minus strand of NC_134237.1, from coordinate 137,290,574 downwards.
AGGATTGGGCCAAAAGAAATCTGATGAGGTTCAATAAGGATAAGTGCAGGGTCCTGCACTTAGGATGGAAGAATCCAATGCACCGCTACAGACTAGGGACCGAATGGCTAGGCAGCAGTTCTGCGGAAAAGGACCTAGGGGTGACAGTGGACGAGAAGCTGGATATGAGTCAACAGTGTGCCCTTGTTGCCAAGAAGGCCAATGGCATTTTGGGATGTATAAGTAGGGGCATAGCGAGCAGATCGAGGGATGTGATCGTTCCCCTCTATTCGACACTGGTGAGGCCTCATCTGGAGTACTGTGTCCAGTTTTGGGCCCCACACTACAAGAAGGATGTGGATAAATTGGAGAGAGTCCAGCGAAGGGCAACAAAAATGATTAGGGGTCTAGAGCACATGACTTATGAAGAGAGGCTGAGGGAGCTGGGATTGTTTAGTCTGCAGAAGAGAAGAATGAGGGGGGATTTGATAGCTGCTTTCAACTACCTGAAAGGGGGTTCCAAAGAGGATGGCTCTAGACTGTTCTCAATGGTAGCAGATGACAGAACGAGGAGTAATGGTCTCAAGTTGCAATGGGGGAGGTTTAGATTGGATATTAGGAAAAACTTTTTCACTAAGAGGGTGGTGAAACACTGGAATGTGTTACCTAGGGAGGTGGTAGAATCTCCTTCCTTAGAGGTTTTTAAGGTCAGGCTTGACAAAGCCCTGGCTGGGATGATTTAACTGGGAATTGGTCCTGCTTCGAGCAGGGGGTTGGACTAGATGACCTTCTGGGGTCCCTTCCAACCCTGATATTCTATGATTCTATGATTCTATATGACAGCCGTTTCATACCCCTAATCATTTTTGTTGCCCTTTTCTGAACCTTTTCCAATTCTAATATATCTTTTTTTGAGATGGGGGTGACCAGATCTACACGCAGTATTCAAGATGTGGACGTACCATGAATTTATATCGAGGCGATATATTTTCTGTCTTATTATCTACCCCTTTCCTAATGATTCCCAACATTTTGTTCGCTCTTCTGACTGCCAGAATGAAGTATCTATTTCTTTTAAGAAACGAAGTTGATGCTGGGGAAAAGTGCCAGGTTGGCAGCCTGAGAGACTGAAGTCTTCTTTCAGCTGCATGGCTAGATTGTGGCAATGAGTTCCACAGGATAATTGCACACTGTGTGGAAAAAGTGGCCTTAGCCCTGGGCTGGAGGGTCTATTTCTAGGGGTCAATGGGGAGTCCAGGCGACTCTCAGCAAAGAGGATGTTTGTACCAGTACAAGTTTTATGATGTGAACCCTTATCCAGTAGGAAATGGGCTGAGATCATTTTCATTACAACATGCAGTTATTACAAAGATACGCCCAAGTTGGATTTGTTAGATTGTCTGCTCCAGGCAGTTGGAATCAGGGCTTAGTATACGTAACACATCTGCAATACTATGTACCATGCACCTCAGGAAAGGGCGGGAGGGGGATTTTAAATTAAACTCAAGCACTTGCCATTTTTTCCATTTCCCTTGAAGTTCTGTGAATTCTACCAAACTTCACAGACAGAGCGAGGGTACTTTTCCTACGCCAGCTTGCCCCTGAATAGTAGGGAAACCCCAATGAGTCAAATGTATCGCTGGTGAAAATCTCTCCATTTTTGTATGGGCGATGTGTTGAAGTCTCTTGTGATGTATTTTCAAAGTACTTTTCCATTCAATCTGTAATGACTTTAGTCCAATATCACCAGCTCGCCCAATTTTACCCCAATCTTGGTGGTTTACTTAAAGCCCCAGCTCCTGAAATCCTGTAATTACAGGAGAATTTCAGATTAAATTTTATTAAACAGTAAATTTCCAGCCCTCGTGGTTGAAGAGAAAGAAATGCGACCAGAGCTTAAACTGAAGGCTCAAACTCAAAAGACTAATTAACACCCCCCCCCCCAATGTATTATTTATTTTAAAAAAACTCATGATTTTTAAGCCAATTTTGTGATTTTTGAATGCTTTGGGTTGGCAACACTAAATTGCATCCGGTGATATCGGGCACTGGGTTTTAAGGGTTGAGCTTTCCAGGCACAGTGTCTGGACAAGGCACTGTGTAGCTGTTGGCATTACACACAGCCAACTACGCTCACAGCAGCCAGTCCTGCACGGTAGGCTGCTGGTGCACAGACACCAGTGCCGCTCATGCTGACCAATGTCGTCTCGTTGTTTCCTTGTGCTCTGTCAAGGTTCCTTCCCCACTCTGAACTCTAGGGTACAGATGTGGGGACCTGCATGAAAAACCCCCTAAGCTTATTTTTACCAGCTTAGGTTAAAACTTCCCCAAGGTACAAACTATTTTACCTTTTGCCCTTGGACTTTATTGCTGCCACCGCCAAGCGTCTAACAGATATATAACCGGGAAAGAGCCCGCTTGGAAACATCTTTCCCCTCAAAATCCCCCCAAGCCCTACACCCCCTTTCCTGGGGAAGGCTTGATAAAAATCCTCACCAATTTGCATAGGTGAACACAGACCCAAACGCTTGGATCTTAAGAACAATGAAAAAGCAATCAGGTTCTTAAAAGAAGAATTTTAATAGAAGAAAAAGTAAAAGAATCACCTCTGTAAAATCAGGATGGTAAATACCTTACAGGGTAATCAGATTCAAAACACAGAGAATCCCTCTGGGCAAAACCTTAAGTTACAAAAAGAAACAAAAACAGGAATATCCATTCCATTCAGCACAGCTTATTTTATCAGCCATTTAAACAAAACAGAATCTAACGCGTATCTAACGAGATTGCTTATTAACCCTTTACAGAAGTTCTGACCTGCATTCCTGCTCTGGTCTCAGAAAAAAAAAAAAACCACACACAGACAGAGAGAACCCTTTGTCCGTCCCCCCCCCCGACTCCAGCTTTGAAAGTATCTTGTCTCCCCATTGGTCATTTTGGTCAGGTGCCAGCGAGGTTGTCTTAGCTTCTTAACCCTTTACAGGTGAGAGGGTTTTTTCCTCTGGCCAGGAGGGATTTAAAGGTGGTTAGCCTTCCCTTTATACTTATGACATGTTCCCTTTCCTGTCTGCATCCAGTCATGGTCTCTTGGCTTGTACTTTGATTGTAAGCTCCCTGGGGCAGAGAGCATCCTCTTTGTACAAAGCCTAGAACAATGGGGATCAATGACTGAGGCTTTGAGACATGATGGTAATACAAATAAAAACAGCAGAATGAAGAGGGTGCATTTCTGAAGTAGATCAGGAACCAAGACCATTATTCCACTTCAGAAATCTTGGAAATGTCACTGCGTGGGATGAATCTGGAGTTGCACATTTTATTATTCAGCTAGAGGATTGGTTGGGTTTTGTTTTTTTAAGCTAGGATTACAAAGGTAAACATTGAGGCATTGAGGTAAACACCTCCGGGGGGTTTTAAGAATGCCTTAGGAGACAGACCTCAGACAGAGATACAATCTGTTACACAGAAGCCATGTTTCACAGACATAAACCCGCAGATTATTTATTGCCCAGGTACTGCATCAAACAATTCGTCCAAGATGCAGCCCTCGTTACCACAGAACACCCAACAGAATCTTCACTTGAAAAAGAAGAGAAAGGGCTACTGAGCGTCCCGAGAATCATCGGAAATCTGTTTAAATCAGATGAAAAGAAGCTGATTGCTGCAGCTTCTGCAGACCTGGACAGCCAGGGTCCGGTCGTTAGAGAGTCCGAGTGCTTTTGATTGTTGGTGAGCCCTCAGCTGCTTCTCAGTAGCTCCGTGCAGAATTGATCCCAAAGGGAAGAGATGTGCAAAGGAAAAAAAAGGCCTTAGAGATTTGAACCTTTGTCCACTTAACTCTTGGCACTTTCTTTGAAAGCAGTGGGTGAAGTTCACTCCGGTAGCACCATTCCCAGCAAGCCATGCACCTGTTTGATCTCAGGCAGAAGTCAAACGCTGCATTCCTCTTTGTTCTCCACTAGCCCAGTCCCAGGATTCTCCACTGAGCTCACCCACAACGTCAACTTCAGCTCCCAGTACAGCCTGTACCCTGCCCGGGTCTCTGAGCCAAGGGGGACTGGGTTACCTTGGAGAACTGGCTCATGTCGGCGCATCGCTGCTGCAAACTGCATTGTACGTACACATGGAAAGCTCAGCTACGGCGAAAGCGACCAATTGCCTTCCACCACGTTCCCCCCAATTCAAGCCCTGAGCCAGAGAGGCTGGGTGGGTTGCTAACGGGTGGATGGCTAATGTGTTGTAGGGCTCCCATCTGAATCTCTCATGGGTGGCAGGCAGCAGGGCTGCCCCTGCTCTGTGGCTCAAGGGCTCTCCAGAGATAACCAGCTGGACCCTGCACCCGGCACTAAATGCCGCCAGGCTCAGCACTTTAGAGCAGGATCCTCTGTCGAGCTAGGGCTCCATACTGCTCGCACTGGTGCTGGTTTGACATCAGTGTAACTCCTCTGACCAGTGGGTCTAGCCCCAAGTTACACTGGTGCAAGCAAGCAACGAGACACACCCCTAGGCTTGGGACTACATTCTCCCTGGGACCGGGCACCTGTGTATGGGCATGGGGCGTAAGGCCCACCCGATACTTTCCTGAACTGGCTGCCCAGACAGGGGGAAGCAGGCACTATATTCCCACTTAGTCCCCCTCTCCGGGGATGGGGGAGGGGAGGGGAGGGCTAAGAAATTGGGAGAGTGACACTGGAGAGGAACTGGCCGCAATGCATTCCATAGCTAACTGCCATTATCCACTTCCAGAGCTCCGTCAGCTGTGGGGGGGAGAGGCGGAGGGTCGGGGCCTTGGCCTGTGACTGCCATTCAGAAGGAGCCCTGGAGGTCGAGCAGTCTGAGCAGCAGGCTGGGAGTTGGGCCCTGCTCTCACCTGTACCTGACAGCGTGACCTGGGCCAAGGCATTCTCCTCCCTCCATGTCCCCCTAGTCCCACCTGCTAGAGAGTGACAGCAGGGCAGATCTACAGCACTGGGAGGTTTAGTGAGCGTGGAGACTGTGCTTTGAGGTCCCCAGGCATAAGGCGTGCCGTGCAAAATGCAGTTATTGGTATTGCACTGCTCGGGCCCCATGAGTAATTCCGGCAAACCCTTCGAGCACCTCCCTGCTTATTACGGAACAGGGCGCTACCTTCTTGTGTGTTCTCAAGTGTTCACCCTGTTCACAGAAGAGGCATGAAAGTTGCATTGCTTTGGTTGCTTACCATGACCACTGCAATTGGGTCCATACCCTACTGCGGGCTCCCTCCCAGCTCTCCAGCTGAGAATTGAATGTTGCTCAGCTGAGGGCTCCTTTAGCAGACTGCCACCAGCCCTGGTCTGCATAGGAAGGAGCACAGTGCAGCTTCCTTCAATCCTAATGAGGCGGCACGGCCAGCAGAGACTGAGAGCCCGATTCTCCCCTCACTTGCACTGGTGTACGTCATGGGTGACACCGTTAAAGTCAATGGAGTGTCGCTGGTGTGAAAGAGGCGTAAGAGCACGAAATCCGGCTCTGAATGTCCCAGCGTCCAGTGCTACGCCTTGATCTGCCCAGATCAGGATAACGCAATGCGTGCTGGGACGTTGATGGGCCCACTAATGGGGTGATGCACCACCAGTTCCTGCTTTAGTGGAGTCGAACTGCCCAGTATGTCATATGCCCCATACGCCAGCCAACCAAGGGAGAGTCTCCTTTCTCTCTGCAGTACAACAAATGAAGTTGGGATCTCGGGCCAAGTTCTTCTGCTGATGTAAATCAGCAAAGTTCCATCCATTTCAATGCAGTAGTGGTAATTTACCACAGAGGAGGAGCTGTCCATCCATTTTTTAACATTCACATTTAACTGGGGTCAAAGAAACACAGCTCTACAAAAGACATGGTTGCCCTACTGGAATACGAAGCACATTCCTGTCTAACTACCAATGCCTTCTGCCTAGATACCATAGTGATGGGCACATTACACATGCAGAGGTAGCCTAGGTGATTCTATACAAATATAATAAATAATACTAAACGGGTTAGGGGAGAGAGAGAAACTCCCAAGGAACACAATCGAACATTCCCTACTGGTGTGAAATGGCACCGCCCTTCTGCAGTCAATAAAGCAGCACCATCTTATGCTAGCAGAGAGTTTGGCCCACTGTCTGTTTCGTGACCCCTTGGTGTTTTTTTTGAAATGCTTGCACAAGCTGGCAGTGGGCTGGTCACACCTCTTTCATTTATTACGGCTGGCAAATCAGATCCTGATTGCTCCTAGTGTATCAGCACATAAAACAAATAGAGCAGGGTGTATTCTCTGATCATATCTTCATTTTTTCCTGTGCCCAAAGACAGTAATAAAACTTACCCGGGCACTTGCATTTCTCAACACAGAAACAAGAACAGAGAATCCTAGGAACAGGGGGAAAGGTTACCAGCAAGGTTACCAGCTGCTTGAGCCGCAAAAGGAATTTGGGCCTGGATCTCCTCTTACCTACACACTGTGTAAATCTGGAGTCACTCCGCTGAGTTAGCTATGTCCTTGTAAAACCCATTTAAGTAATCAGAGGCCTTCTCAGTCAGCCTGCGGGTCAATGCCAATTGCCCCCAAGCCCAAGAGCGGTTGGCTCCAATACGGTGAGGTAGGCAGAGACTAGTATAAACCAGCCCAGCTCCACTGATGCCATAGGCAAGCTGCCTGTTAGGAAACCAGTCATACAGGTGGGAGTGTAAAGAGGCAGAAGAGCTGTAGGTTGCATCCCTGACCATCCTGGTGAATAGCCATAGGAACATAGAACGGCAATATTGGGTCAGACCAAAGGTCCATCTAGCCCAGTATCCTGTCTTCCGACAGCGGCCAATGCCAGTGCCCCAGAGGGAATGAACAGAACAGGTCATCATCAAGTGATCCATCCCCTGTCGCCCATTCCCAGCCATTGCTGGGCCTATCCTCCATGAACTTATTTAGTTCTCTTTTGAACCCAGTTATACTTTTGGCCTTCACAAGATCCCCCAGCAATGAGTTCCCCAGCGTCATATGAAAAAGGACTTCCTCTTGTTTGTATTGAACCTGTGGCCTAATCATTTCATCAGGTGACCCTGGGTTTTTGTCTTGTGTGAAAGGGCAAATAACACTTCTCTATTCATTTTTACCACACCATTCATGATTTGATTCACTTCTATCATATCCCCCCTTAGACCTCTCTTTTCTAAACTGAACAGCGTTACTCTTTTTAGTCTTTCCTCATATGGAAGCTGTTCCGAATCCTTGATCATCTTTATTGCCCTTGTTTGAACCTTTTCAGGCCCAGAACAGAACACTGGACTTGCCAGACCAGGTCACACCAGGACTCCATCTTCTCCAGCATCCTGATAGCGGCCAGGACAAGATGAAGATAAATGCACAGTTACTAAATATCCTGCCCCTAGAGACTGTTTCTTCTTAATCTTGTTTTGTCTCTTGCCCCATCACTTAGAGGTTGGTTTATGAGCTGAAACATCCGATTTTATGTCCCTAATTGATTTTATTTCTATTGTATCTAATGCAACTATGAATGTTCTTGTTATTCCTACAAGTGTCTCATCTTTTTAAGAAACCTACTAAGATCTGGGACTCAATGACATCTTGAGGCAGTGAGTTCCACAAGCTCAGTTATTGTGGTTGTACATAATAGGAAGGGCTAGAAGCTTTTATAAAAACCTAGCAAATCACACACACAAACAGTATTAAAAGAACATTATTAAGGTTGCAAAGACAAGTACTCAAGAGTTAGGAAATGTCTAAATTAAGGTGGCCTGTGCAACCTTAATTTGACACCACCCCACCCCCCGCTGCCCTATGCATATGCACCACGATGCAGTCTTTAATTACATGATCACATACAATTTTTTCCACAGGACCCCTGCCTCATTCAGTGCATGGGATGGATGAAGCTCACTGAATGAGCAGCTGTTCAATCTTTTGTTTCCTCCTTGTTGTTCCATGTGTGGCCCCAGGTCTTGTTTACCATTTATACCCTGTTCTGAAGAGAGAATTACTAACTGCTTCATAGACTTTTCTACGGTGCTGATCCCTACGGTATCTAAGTGAGTTTGCAACCTCAGTAATGTTCTTTGAATGTAGTTTTTATATGTAATAGTATTTATATTTCTTTCATCAGTTTTCAATTTGTGCCATAAGAATGTCCCTTTGTTCTCATATTATGAAAGATGGTAAGTTACTTTCTCTACACCATTCATTATTCTGTATTATTAATATACATAGTATGATGGTTGTGCCTAGAAGGCCCAGGTAAAATCAGGACTCCATTGTGCCAGGCGCTGCACAGACACACAGTGGGAGGAAGTCCAGGCCCCAAACAGACAGGTATAGGAGGGGAAGAGAAGCACAGAGTAAAGAACATAAGAACGGCCAGACTGGGTCAGACCAAAGGTCCATCTAGCCCAGTATCCTGTCTTCCGACAGTGGCCAATGCCAGGTGCCCCAGAGGGAATGAACAGAACAGGGAATCATCAGATGATCCAACCCCTGTCGCCCATTCCCAGCTTCTGGCAAACAGAGGCTAGGGACACCATCCCTGCCCAGCCTGGCTAATAGCCATTGATGGACCTGTCCTCCATGAACTTATCTAGTTCTTTTTTGAACCCTGTTATGGTCTTGGCCTTCACAACATCCTCTGGCAAGGAGTGCCACAGGTTGACTGTGCATTGTGTGAAGAAATACTTCCTTTTGTTTGTTTTAAACCTGCTGCCTATTAATGTCATTTGGTGATCCCTAGTTCTTGTGTTATGAGAAGTAGTAAAAAACACTTTCTTATCTACTTTCTCTATGCCACTCAATCATATAGACCTCAATCACTACGCAGTATGAGTAAGGGGGACAAAATGAGGAGTTTTGCAAACAATAAGTGACTCTAATGTCTGTGGGCTTCTTCTTCTTAACTCTTTAATTTCCTCTCTAATGGATTCCCCAGTAGCTATTTTCCCCATTTTTCTTGATCAGCCAGTTACACCAGTGCAAATGGGGCTGTATAGTTGGCTCTGAGGGTATGATCGGAAGGCAATGGGGCTGCACAAGGTCTCACTGCATTTGATCTACAGAATCTTTTTAAACTGGGGATAGTGCACACATGGGAAAGAACCCAGCTGGATTCTCAGATCCCAGGCCACGTTTCCACCTTGGGAAGTGACAAGTTGAAGTGGTGCTTTGTTTTTCTAAACTGGCTCACATTAGATACGTACATTTGTGAGACAACAGGTCAGATACTCAGCTGGTGTAAATCAGCAAAACTTCCATTGAAGTCAATGGAGCCCTATAAACATGGAACCCCACCTGCCCATTTTGACAGCAGGACTTCTCGCAGCAGACCCACCCTGGAAGAGCTAGAAGAAGGGTGATGTGTGTTTGGAGCTAGAGGTTGAGAGCCCTATGCCCCCATTCTGCATGCATGACTTAATATCTGTGAAAGGTCCTCTCCATTCTCATAGACAGAACTCTGGAAGAATCACAGTAGGGCAGACTCTCAAGAATCCATCTCAGGTTTTGCACAGAGCATGGAGATTGATGGACAGGGTGAACGCTATGTTCCCAATGCTGATCTCTCTTGCCAGGGAGAGTGAGGCCTAGCCTAGTAATTCAAGGCTAGGCCTCCGACTGAGACAGGACAGCATGCTCACACACATCATCAGCTCCACCCTCCCTTTAAAAAAGGCATGATAAGTATGATTTGTTCATTTCCCACAGCCAGGTAAAGCACGGGGCTCTATACATGATTAACCTGCGGGGGGAATGTTGTGAATGACACACTTGTGGCCATGTGTCATTCACAAAAGGGAAAAGATCCCCGTGTCGCTCATAACACTCACTGACTTTCACGACTCAGCACAACAAAAGACTCAAAAGGGGCCTCTCCGCACACGCACAGGCAAAATCCAAACACAGCACCTGGCTCTGACACGAATGGGACCCCCAAGCTCTCGGCACCTTTCGGGATCATGCTGCTTTCATGCACGAGCCTAAATAGGGCTTCAGGAGCCTACGTGTCATGCACGTGAGTTTGAAAATCTTGGCTTGTCGATCTTTGCCAGTGCAGGAGAGGTTGCCGCGCTGCACGGAATGCACTGGCATTGGTTCACAGGATTTTCTATTCAGCCTTTTCCATCAGGTTTCATTCATGTGGTTTCACGCGCCCCGGGGCCAGATTCAGAGGTGGTGTCAGTTGCATGTCAGTAAGTAGGTGAGAGGGAGCCTCTGTGAGTCAAAGAGCCTATTCCCGATGATTGAAGCCAGGAGAATTGTTATCCTCACTCTACAGATGGGAAAGGGAGGCAGAGAGATCATGTGACTTGCCCACAGTCACCCCGGGGAGTCTGATTCAGCAGGAAATTGAACCCACGTCCTGAAGCCCTGACCATTGGTCTGTTCTATACAGGTTCTTCTGCTGTGCTCGCCATTTAGCAACTAAACACCTTCCAGCAGTGCATTGAGCGGCGTGGCTCACACTTGTCACATGTTGTGACCGATGATAGTCACCCACTGGCTATCCTTCCTCTCTTGTCCAGCAGAGGGAACTTGGCCTTTGTATTACAGTTTATATTTTGGGTGAGTTCAAACCCAGCACAGTGAAGGGAAACTCCCAGTGAAACCAGAGAGGTCTCTCCAGCTCCCTGCATTGCATGCGGTTTCCTGAGGCTCTGATCAAGACCTGGCTAACTCACACAAGTTCCTCGCTGAAACCAAAAGAAAACGAGGACATTGGAGTCTTGGAAATAACCCCCTGCAGTGCACCTAGCCAGAGACAATAACGTTTCATGATATTGTCAGAGCGGTGACTCAGGATCATGAGCAGGACTCCACCTGCTAGGCGCTGTACAGACTGTACCTAAACCTCATGCTTCAGGGCTCAGGCCTATCTTTATCAGAGTGAGAGCCAACGTGGGGGCAGATTAGTCCACATCTGCAGCTGTGGGGTTCTGACACCTTCCTCTGCAGCATCAGGTGCAGGCCACTGTTGGAGACAGGACACTGAGTTAGACGGACCTCGTGTCTGATCCAGTCTGGCCATTGCTGCATTCCAGACAAGTAACAAAGCAGACAGTCTCTGCCCGAGAGAATTTACAATCTAGGTGTCACACAGGTCGTAAGTGGGTGAAACAGACAAATGGAGTGTAAGGGGAGGTACCAATAAAACGAACAGATTTTAGCAGAGAAGCTAAAAGCTCAGCCTGCCGCTTCTAACTGTGAGACACGGCTCGTGGAAAACCAGAAACAGCAACTTGCCAGGCATCTCAGCTGGTGAGTCTGTACATTTGAACCCACAGCCGAGTGCCACGTGGGGTTTGGGTTTCATTGCAAAAGAGTCACACAGTCCTAACAATATAGTGAATCTCTGTGTCACAGAGATAGGTTTGGAGCTGTGTCCTGACCCAGGTTAGTCTAAGCTTCAGAGCCAGGAAATCTTGGTCCCGGTTTAGAGCAGGGACCAAACAAGGGGTCAGATTAGGTGACACCGAAATCTCTTGCGCTGTTCCCATGACATTTTAGGACCTGAGATCTCAAATTTTCTACTGACTTGGGCCACATTTGGACCTGGAAAACTAGTTCTTTCCATATTTGGAGCAAAAACCCATAGGGTCAGATTCAGAGCCAGAGAGTCTGAACCATTTCATCCACCCACCCCAAAATTTCACAGAGCGGCTCCAGATCCGAGGTTCCCCTTCGGGCCCATCTCTAGACTCTAATGAAGCAGAAGGAGTGGTTTCAATTCACTGCCAGGTGCCAGCTGCAGTTCCAGCTGTGGCGAGCGCAGGAGATCAGTGGCTTTCCGCTCTCCCCCTGAGTGTGGCGATAACCATGCCAGCAGAGCAGGGCACTGGAGACGAGATCGGCCAAGGAGGAAATTTTGCCCATGTGAAGATGTTTATATAGCAGGCAGGGTGCGAGGGAGGGAGGGTAGCCTTCCCTATCAAACGGGTTCCACTCTCTCGATTTTGCCTGCTCAGTTTAGCAGGCTGGGGGTAGGCAAATTCAGATGTAGGTGCAGCCCCTGCAAGGAATTCCTTCAGCTGTGGGAAACTAGCAACCGTTCTGCTGAGAGAAGGGGTTTTTCCAGCGCTTGTCCGGGCATGTGGGAAATCTGTCCCCCAGGCCTCAAAAAGCTCAGGTCAAATGCAGCACTGAAACTGTAATTTGCATATTGCAATGCACTACCCAGCCAACTGGGGCTTTTATTTCTGCTTGCTTCCTTAGGGAGGTAAACTGTCCTCACGTCTTCTGTGCTCTGGGCCTAACCGTCCAAGAAGCAATTGTTCAGGGTGACAAGAAAATGTTATTTTCGCCTTCTCATGACACAAGAACTAGGGGTCGCTCAATGAAATTAATAGACAGCAAGTTTAAAACAAACAAAAGGAAGTGTTTCTTCACACAACACACAATCAACCTGTGGAACTCCTTTCCAGAGGATGTTGTGAAGGCCAAAACTATAAAGAGGGTTCAAAAAAGAACTAGATAAATTCATGGAGGATAGGTCCATCAATGGCTATTAGCCAGGCTGGGCAGAGATGGTGTCCCTAGCTTCTGTATGCCTGAAACTGGAAATGAGCAACAGGGGATGGATCACTTGATGATTCCCTGTTCTGTTCATTCCCTCTGGGGCACCTGGCACTGGCCACTGTCGGAAGACAGGATACGGGGCTAGATGGACCTTTGGTCTGACCCAATATGGTTGTTCTCATGTACTGTCTAGATCCCACACAGCCAACATAGCTTCCACTGAAGTCATTGGGCTAGATCCCCAGCACTGGAAATCACTGTGGCTTCCACTGACCTCACTGGAGTGATGCCAGTTTATACCAGCTGATGGCGTGGCCCTGCTTCTCTAAACCTGATCTCAATGTGACATTTGACCAGTTTGCTGAAGTCGCCTCTGGAATCTTTTCTGGGTAGCGCTACCCCCGCCCCACAGTCTCTAAGGCTGCCCTCCTTGCGTAGATTATAACCAGCATCTACGGATTGTTATTCCACCATGTTTCAGCAATGCCTAGCACATTAAGGGCCCTCTCCCCTTGCCAGCTGTTCCAGTCCAGCTAGCCTTGCTTTTGAGCTACTTGCACTGCCATAGAGACCTTCAGGGCATGATCGTAACTTTTGTGCCATTGACTTGTGTAGAGGCCATTTTGGACCCCCATTTCCCCCGGAAGAACACCAAGTACACTGGCTCAAGCAAAGACAATCTCTCCTAGTGCTGCTCTTTGTACATGGTCTCAGAAGGAGGGGTTCTCAACCTGCCCTTTCTCCTCCTTTCCAGGGGGGTGGGATCCACCACAGAGAGCAGGAGCTGCTCTGAAGGGATCCCCTATTCAAAAAGCTGGTCTGGGGGAGCAACTCCTGAGAAGAGAGCTCTCAGTATCAGTCACGGGACTGGGCAAAGCATGGCTGGACTGTGCAACTAGCTGACAGAGAAAACATTGTGACCTCACCAGGAAAATAGATGCTGATATTTTCCTTGCGCTTTCCTAGGATTAGGGTGGTCTGGATGATTACACCCTCTATAGCCTGAGTAATAGGTTTGCTCCCAGGAAAAGCAGGGTGAAGATCACCCCTACTTATCGCTGTCCATGGTACCTATAGCTCAGGAGAGCAGAAGTAAACAGGGGCAGCCCTGAATTTTGCCCAACGGCCTCTCGATTGCTGGTCTGTCCCATTTGGGTATCAGGCAGAACGTTCCACGGCGTTTCAGGATATGTTGAGACAGCGACTGTATCAGTCTTACTAGGGCCAAAACCTCCAGGCTCAGAATTAAGCTAACTGAATAGCTAAGCTCTCCAAAGTCCAGACTACCTGAAACTGAGTGAACTCGGACCATAACTGTCTTGTTTTGCTATAAAAAAAAACAAATCTACAAATCTACCCAAACCCCTTGGATCTGCAAAATCGGGGCTTCCTCATTCGATCACCAGCTGTTCCTACTTCTTGTCATTGTGAAAATAATGGAATTTCAGCACATCTTTCAGTGCCGGACCAAACCCCAAAACACAGGGAGGTGTGAGAAAATGGAAAATTAATTGTCTGAACATACACAGATTATATTCCTCCAACCCAAACAGTTCTATGTGGGGTTTGGATTTCTCCTTTTCCTAGCAAAACAAACTAACACCAACAGGCCAGTAGGGTGTGTTTCAAAAACCAAAATCAGACCTCTCTCTGTTCTCAGTTCTGGCACCTCAATGAATAGAGCTGGGAGACATTTTTGTAATTTTTTGGGGGCTAAGGGGGTGTCAAATTTAGCCCTTTTTTCCTAGTGTGATTTTCACAGGTGAAATCATTATCAGAAATGATTAGACAAAAGTTTGATGGAAATATATTTTTGATTGCCGGCAAAATGTGCGCAGTATGTAATCTCTAATGTGGTTTATTACTCATGCTGTGTGATTGGTTACCTTAGCCACCTGGTATTATTTCTGTTCCCTGATTCGACGACTGACACTTAGCCAGGAGGAGGGCAAGAACAAGTCCCCTCCTAATCAAACTTTAGTGATAAATTTATTTGCTTGAGTATTCACACGACTCTCACTTTCTGAAAACAAATTGCTTGTGCACATGGTCACAGAAAACTAACTCGGCAGCGCACTGGTCAGCTAGACACTGTACAAACCCACATAGCAAAAGACACTGCCTGCTCCAGCACTGCTTACACAGGCAACCCAAAGGGAGGATTATCATTGGGCCTGTTTTAACGATGGGGAACTGAGGCCCAGAGAGATTAAGTGACTTGTTCAAGGTCACAGAGGAAATCTGTGGCAGAGCTGGGAATTAAACCCAGCTCTCCTGAGTCCCAATCCAGCACTTTAACTACAAGACCACCCTTTCTCTAGTGTTGCTGTCACAACTTGATCCAGCCCCATCCCCTCGGTAGTCACCAGTCTGTTGTGATTGGATCCCACCCCTGAATCCCACGTGCCTCTAAGCCCCCTGACTCTGGGTAGTGACGGATTACTGTTCCTAGCTACACCCTTCTTGGGCAGTGGAACTGTGCATTCCAGCTGCCTGGGTCCTGGAGCCAGTCCCATGTCCCCAGTTGCTTAGACACATTTATACAGAGATAGTCTACGGGGCTGTGGGAGCTCTGGTTTCCCAGTTACACCCTGCGGGGACAATGTGGCAGTAAAGCAACAAACAGAGGCTTAGCAAAGGGATTTATTATCCACAAACGCTTTACTCTTCAAAAAAGAAAAGCACAAGAGAGTTTCAGATCTATGGAAAAACAGTCTGAAGAAGGCAATCCCCCTGGTCTGATCTGTCCATATACCAGGCAGCCCTTCTGGCCTTGCTTCAGGTCGTGGAATGGCCTCCCTTGCTTAGAGAAGCACTCCTTTTAAAATAGACTCTGTCCACTGTCCCCCCTGGTACTGAAAGCTGAGAGGAGGTCTAGGCTCCAGATTTCCTCCCTCCTCTTCCTCCTCACCCGACCCTACCTTCTGCATAGACACACACTCCAAATCAGCGGCCTTCCCAGTAGAAAACCCATTGTTCTGGTAGAGCAGAGCAGTGATGTCTTAAGGCCTGGGCAAACTGGGCATATGCCCAGGGTCCACACCCCCACCAAAAGGGAGTCCCAGCAATGTGTAAAAAAGTGTTTATCAAGGTTCAGATCATGCATTGAGAAGTTTATATGCAAGAGGAGCTGTCAAAAGAAAAAAAAAAGCAGCAGCAGAGAAAAAGAAGCGTCTAAGGCTACTAAAATTGATTTTGTTTTTTCCTGGACAATCAGCCACATCTACGAGTGCTACTCTTGCACAGAGGCAGTGTGAAAGAGAAGGTGCTCAGGCTGACAAAGAAGCATCTACTGCTTCTCCTCGTACAGACGGAATGCAAAGGACAACGGCAATGGCAAGTGAAGAAAATGAAGCTACAGGAATAACCAAGTCACAAGCACTTCCTGCCCTTCAGCAGATCAGCTTTATGGAATCCTAGGAGCAAGGCATTCCATTCCTACTGAATTCGTAAAAGTCCTTCAACCTGTCAGATCAGGACTGTGATTTTTAGTCAGCCTGCCTGCATTTATCAAATCGCTGATGAAAAACAAAAAAAGGTTTTTTTAAGCGTGAACTGCGTAAAGGTGAATTTGTAAATCATCAATGGCTGCTCTATTCCCCATCACCAGCATCAGGCTACTGCTTTGTGTGCCAATTATTTTCTGCTACGGATTTGGCACTCAGTACAGCTGGTTTTAAGGACTGGCAGCATGAAGCTAGTCCTATTTCTGAACATGAAAGTGGTCCCAAGCATTGAAACTGTATGTTAATATACTGCAATCGCCAAAAGGAAGCTGGTTGTATTGACTGAGAATTAGAGGAACAATTCAACCATGAACAACTTTCCTGGCAGTAGGACTTGTTGAAAAGAATGACTGCAGCTGTGAAATTCTTGGCATGAAGGGGTCTGGCATTCCAAGGAGACAACTGGCTCATAGGATCACAACATGATGAAAATTATATGGGTACTTTGGAGCTACTCAGCCAGTTTGATCCATTCCTTGAAGAGCACATCAAGAACTATGGAAATGTTGGCAAGGGGATTCCTTCATACCTATTTGTGAATAAGTTATTACCCTGATGGGTGAGAAAGGTTTGTCTGGAATTATTCCTAAAAAAAGCAAAGTATTATTCACTCCACTCCAGATATGTGCTATGTCAATCGGTTGACTTCTCCAGTGTGATCGGTAAATCAGGCAGCAACAGAGCAGTTCCTGGAATGTATCCTCATTCATGGTCATGGAGCTGAGTATCTTGTGGACGTGGTAGTGAAATTCTTGCAAGAGAAAGGTATTTCTTTATCAGATTGCCATGGCCAGTCAGATGATAATGCATCACATGTGGCAAGACATTACTCAGGTTTGCCAGTAAGACTAAAAAGAAATGAATGAATTTGTTGTATATGTTGCCTGTGTAGGATATTCCTTGAACCTAGTGGTGTCAAAGCTGCTGAATGCAGCATGCAAGTTGTGTCATATTTTTGATTTTGTGCAGAGAGCGTACACATTTTTTGCTTCGTCTACCCATCACTGGGATATGTTGGTTTCTTCTTTAGGCACAGATCACAAGCCCTTGTCTCACACTCAATGGTCAGCTCTTGTTGATGCAATCAAGGCTGTTTGTGATGGCTATGAAACAATTCAAGCTGCTTTTGATTCTCTGTCCAATTATAATGATCAGCCAAGAGATCAAGTTCTCAGTAAAAAAAAAAACGGACAAGCTGGAGACAGTATTTTTGACCATTCTTTGGAATGACAGTCTCATCCATTTCAGTGAAACAGGCAAGACAGTACAAAAAGACGTGAACCTGTCTATTGTTGTCAACATCATCCTGTCTTTGGCTCATATATACAAGACTTGAGACCAGTTCGATGAACATGAGTGCAAGGCAACGGCACAAGCTCCGGAGGCTGATTACAGTAACAGCAATAGACATGTGAAAGAATGAAGCCATCGCATACCTCACTTTGAAGGAGCTGTAAGTGATGCTGTCCTTCAAGGAAGACAAAAAAAAATTCAAGGTCGAAATATACTTACCAATCATTGACTCATTGATTTATGGTTTAACAGGATAAGGGAAGGCATACAAAGACATCAGTGGTCGATTTGGTTTCTTTATGAAAGCGAGGGGTCTGAATACTGAGGAAATTGCAGAGCAGTGTGAGAAGCTGGCCTTTCTTTACTACCATGACCTTATTTCTGAATGTCAACATTTCAAGCATTACACCTCAGCAGAGACATTCAATGTTGATTCCCTCGATTGCTCCATCACAGCTTCTCAGACATAGTCTGTCTACTAGTGTGAAGCCCCTGCTATGGAAATGGATGCTCTAGTCCACAAGGAAGGTTACAATCACAAATGGTGTTCAGAAACCAAAATGGAATTCACACTTTGACACAGATATATCCCCCCCCCCCAGTCTGTCACAGCTATAATCTCATTCTATGAACAGTGCTAAAGTCATAAGTGAATGGTTTGGGGGTGGGGGATGAAGCCCTTAGTCCATCACATTTTATCATCATCTTAAAAAAGAAGCTGAAAAGTGCATTTTTCCCTCACTCTGGCTTCCAGAAGTGCTACCACGGGAAAGGTTGTTCTCTCAGTGTTGCAGGATGGGAATTTAAGGCAGAAATCTTAGGAAAAGATGTGGTGTCATGGTATTTCTAGCCCGGTTTGGCAGATTCAAGAGGATCCAATAATCTGAATAAGGCTCAGCTTTTGGATGCTTATTTGACACAAGCCCAAACACCAAAATTTTTTATTATGGGCAAGAGGAGGAAAAGAGATGGCAAGAGAATTGAGGTGGGGAAAATCCCATTTTCCAAATATTTTCAAAATTTGGAAAAAAAATTTAAATAAAAAAAAAAATCAACCGTTTCACAGTTGCTCTAAAAACAAGGGAACTCTTTTTTTGGTTAAACATTCATTAACATTTTCCCACTTTCTATTAATTTTGAGATTTCACTGATATTCAAACAATTTTAACCAGCTCTGCATTTGCTCATATAAACATGCAAACTTTCAGATACTTCTCAGGAATTTACCGAGACTCTGAGATTATTGAGTTTATCTCCTCACTAGCTAGAATGAGGGGTGGGAAAATTCCCATTAGATATCACCAAATCCAAGAGCATCTGCCCAGGCTTTAAACCTGGGGACCCAAGATACCATGGAAACAATGGGCCTGATTCTGCTGTCTGCTACACTTCTATAAATCTAGCATACTCCCTGAGTTCAGTGGAGTAACTCCAGACTCTCAGTGATCAGAATAGGGTCCAAAGTGGATTGATGCCAGTCTCAAAGCAGTGAAAATCAGGAATAACTCCACTGAAGTCAATGGAGAACTAGGTCCAGTGTGTGTCTACTGATGGGAGCAGGGTCCTGGGCTACAGGACCCCTGAGTCCTAGTCCTGATTCTGCTACCAAGGGATGGCTACATGCAGAGATGCACTGATTGGATCTGATTTTATCCCAATTTAGTTAAACCGGTGCAAAAGGCTGTGTGTACACTCTTATTTCAATTTCAGCCAAGCTAAATAGAAATAAGCCAGAATCAATTAGGAACAGCCTTAAGCTACACCAGAAGAAGACAGTGCCCACAATGGGATTTGCAACTGTTTTACTAAATTGGTTTAAAAAACTAAAAGCTAAACTGGTACAACTTTCTCATATAGACAAGGCCTACTTTGCTTGACCTCGGGCATGTCCGAATTAAGCTAAACTCTGGGGTAATAACCTCGCTCTCTGCCTTAGTTTCTGTCTGTAAATAGGGATAACATTGTACCCACCTCTGAAAAGTGCTTTGAGATTTATGGACGAAAAATGCTGCCTAAGAAAAAAAGTGTGACCTATTATTTAATAGAACCATAAAAAAATAAGCCTAAATCCCACCTGCCACTATTTTCCTGGCGTCTTGTCCCTGTGCAGAAGCAGGAGTTCAAGGAGCATTTAAAAAATAAAACGTTAAAGTCTCCTCAGCTGATTACATGTTAGTCAATGCCGTGTCAGATGCTGCTGAACCAGAGAACCCTGAAATTAGATGGTTTCCAGCCTGTGAGTGCAACATGTGCCTATTTATTTCCTACCTTACATGTTAAATTAGTGCCATTTAGTCAAAGGGGAGTAGAACTCCAATTTGTAATTGAAACTAGACATGTATTTAAAAACACACACACTCGGTAAATACACCCCACCGCTTCTCTGGCGCGTCGCGGCTTCAAAGGGCTGGAAAACATAGGTTCCAATTAACTCTTGCTGGTAGGCAAGTCCGTTTTATTAGCCCTCTTTTACAAGCAAATCAAAGCGAGGCAAAGCGACTTGCCCAGGGGCGCAGAGAGAGTTAGCGTTTGAGCCGGAACTAGACCTGTGGAGTCCAAGCCTGTGAAAACCCAAGGCCACTGGTGTGAATTAGAGTAACGGGGCCTCAGCACCCCACAGGAGCAGTTGCACGATCAGGCCCCAGGAGCTGCTGACTACTGGGGGTCGGCTCCAACTCTCCCTGAAGTCAAAAGGCAGGCTCCCATTGGCTTCCATGGGAGTTGGAGCAGGACCTTTTGTCCTGTTCTTAATCCGCTTGATCATACTGCTTCACAGCAGGCCCCAGTCCTGCAATCGTCACTGAAGTCAATAGGAGCTTTCCCCAGGCTGAGGTTGCAGGATTTGGTGCCATTCAAAAAAGTGGCCCATAATGGCACCGTGCAGCCTGAACTACAAATTCCCTCCTGTGTTTCATCGGTAAATATAAGGTTCATAGATTCCAGGGCCAGAAGGAACCACTGTAATCATCTAGTCTGACCTCCCGTATAACACAGGCCAGAGGACTTCCCAAAATAATGCAGTTTGAACTAAAGCCAAGCTTTTAGAAAAACATCCAATCGTGGTTTAAAAATTGCCCCCATGGAGAATCCATCACGACCTTTAGTAAATTGTTCCAGTGGTTAATTACCCCCACTGTAAGTTGGAGGAGTCATTTTTGGCCCAGTTCTGATCTGAATGAAGTCAGATAACACTGCTTCCATGCGAGAAGGGGGAGGTTGGTGGATTTCTTAAATTGAGTGTGTTCAGAACCTATCAAATCCCTGCTTACAGCTCAGAGACACGGCTCTCGCCAGGGACCTGTGTCTTGACCTGTGACATCTTGAGGCTATTCCAGTCCTAGGAACACCCTGAGCAGCGCAGACCATCAGATGCACCAAACTTTGCTAGCGGCTTAAAATTCATTTCCAGCCACTGATAGCAGAACAAATCTCCTGCAAGTGCTCAGAGGCTTTGCAGCCCTAAAGACGGGTCGATATTTCAGGGATTGTGACCTGTCTGAACATCATGGATGCTGTAAAAAATTTTAAGAAGTGAGGGGAGGGAAGTGCCAGCACACGAACCTATGCATGTTCTCACACCCCCCAGACAAGCTCTCTCTGTCTCACACAGAGACACAAGCACTCACACAGGGGCACAATCAGACGGACATTCTCCTTTGCAAGCTCACACACAAACCATCTGTCTCACTCACACCAGGTGGGACTCCGCCCCTAACCCCCAGCCTCCTCAACTCGATAAGAGGATGGGGTGACCTCTCCCAGAAGAGCACACAGCAGCCTGGACTGGTACAGCATCTTGTACTGGGGACTGCAAACATTAAATGGAGGAGCCAATACACTGTAAAACCAAGAGGCTAGAACCATCCCTAGTGAAGCGACACTGCAATGGATGGAGTTTCAGCAGGGATTATGTTAAGAACATAGGAACAGCCATGCTGGGTCAGACCAATGGTCAACAGTCCCCTGTCTTCCAACAGTGGCCTGTGGCAGATGCTTCAGAGGGCGTGAACGGAGCAGAGCAATTTATCGAGTGACCCCTTGCCTGTTGGCCGGTCTCAGCTTTTGGCAGGGCATGGAGACAGGGGGTGACCCATGGGGTGAAATGTTTTTTGGACCACAGAACAAAAGGTATGGAGAACGCTGGCCCAATGGTTACAGCACTGCCCTAGGACTTGGGAGATCTGCGTTGCGTTCCGTTCCTGACTTCTCCATGGATCCCCCGTGTGACCTTGGGAAAGTCACTTTGTCTCTCACTGCCTCGCCTGTACAAGGAGGAGAATTGCACTTCCCTGCCTCATGCGGGTGTTGTGGGGATAAATGCATTTGTGACTGTGAGGTGCTCTGATGGACGGTGTTGAGGGCCAGACAAGTACCATAGCTAGTATACAAGACAGCATCAGAGAGCATCAGCAGTCCAGGATCTGTGCAGCTCCTCATTTCCCAGGATGAAGGCCTCTTTCATTGATTGGTCCATAATCTTGGGAGCAGCCTGCTATTCCCTAACACTTCTTGAGATCTGATTAACCTTTTGGTGTGCACTACACACAGAGCTTAGGGAAGGCAGGAACAAACAACGCCACTTGGATCTCATTTCCAAGCAGTGCAGCCTCCCACATCTTTCCATTTCATTTCCTTTTGTGATTGTTTTTTCTTTTAATCTTGTGGTTTGCCACCGTCCCATCTAATCAACTTCTCAGTAACCACAGCTGCAGCTTGGCACATCAGATCCCCTGGGCCTCTCTCATGTGAGCCACAGCACCTCCCCCTAACCCATGCTCAGGGAGGGAAAATTCCTTCCTGTTTATAAACCTCATGCCCTTGCTAGGGTTCATCTGTATTCCATGTGGGGGGAGGAAATAATCACAAGCTAATAAATTCAAGTGGCGAGTGCCATGCCCAGTGAATTAGAGGCTATCGCCAAGATGTCCAAATGCCAAACAGTGCTTCCTACTCCTCTTGTAGCTGTGATCCTGACATCGCTGCCAGACACCAGAACGCTAAGGTTAACATTTTCAGAAGCATCTGCATGACTTGGGCACTTCTGACCCATTTTCTGATGACACATTGGAAGCAAGCAGGGCAAACAAAAGATTTCCAGCTCTTTTAAGTACATGGTGGGGGCATAAGGAGATAAGAACGGCCATTCTGGGTCAGACCAATGGTCCAAGTAGCCCAGTATCCTGTCTTACAACTGTGAATTATGCCAAGTGAATCCGAGGGAATGAACAGAACAGGGCAATTATCAAGTGATCCATCCCCTATCATCCACTCCCAATTTCTGGCAGTCAGAGGCTAGAGACACCCAGAGCATGGGGTTGCATCCCCGATCCTCTTGGGTAACAGCCATTGATGGACCTACCCTCCATGAACTTATCTGATTCTTTTCTGAACCCAGTGATACTTTTGGCCTTCACAACATCCCCTGGCAACAAGGTCAACTGTGCAATGTGTGAAGTACTTCCTCATGTTTATTTTAAACCTGCTGCCTATTAATTGCATTGGGTGACCCCTGGTTCTTCTGTTATGTGAAGGAGTAAATAACACTTCCTTATTCACTTTGTCCACACCATTCATGATTGTATAGACTTCTATTATATCCCCCCTTTGTCATCTCTTTTCTTGCCAGCAAGTTAAAGTAGTATGGGCTCGATGGAATATAAGGTGGATAGAAAGCTGGCTAGATCGTCGGGCTTAACGGGTAATGATCAGTGGCTCTGTGTCTAGTTAGCAGTCGTCTCAAGTGGAGTGCCCCAAGGGCTGGTTTTGTTCAATATGTTCATTAATGATCTGGAGGATGGCATGGACTGCACCCTCAGCAAGTTTGCAGATGACACTAAACTGAGAGGAGTGGTAGATACGCTGGAGGGTAGGGATAGGATACAGAGGGACCTAGACAAATTAGAGAAATTGGGCCAAAAGAAATCTGATGAGGTTCAACAAGGACAAGTACAGAGTCCTGCACTTAGGATGGAAGAATCCCATGCACCGCTACAGACTAGGGACTGAGTGGCTAGGCAGCAGTTCTGCAGAAAAGGACCTAGGGGTTACAGTGGACAAGAAGCTGGATATGAGTCAACAGTGTGCCCTTGTTGCCAAGAAGGCTAACGGCATTTTGGTCTGTATAAGTAGGAGCATTGCCAGCAGATCAAGGGACGTAATCATTCCCCTCTATTCGGCACTGGTGAGGCCTCATCCGGAGTACTGTGTCCAGTTTTGGGCCCCACACTACAAGAAGGATGTGGAAAAATTGGAAAGAGTCCAGCGGAGGGCAACAAAAATGATTAGGGGATTGGAGCACATGAGTTATGAGGAGAGGCTGAGGGAACTGGGATTGTTTAGTCTGTGGAAGAGAAGAATGAGGGGGGATTTGATAGCTGCTTTCAACTACCTGAAAGGGGGTTCCAAAGAGGATGGATCTAGACTGTTCTGAGTGGTAGCAGATGACAGAACGAGGAGTAATGGTCTCAAGTTGCAGTGGGGGAGATTTAGGTTGGATATTAGGAACAACTTTTTCACTAGGAGGATAGTGAAGCACTGGAATGCGTTACCTAGGGAGGTGGAATCTCCTTCCTTTGAGGTTTTTAAGGTCAGGCTTGACAAAGCCCTGGCTGGGATGATTTAGTTGGGGATTGGTCCTGCTTTGAGCAGGGGGTTGGACTAGATGACCTCCTGAGGTCCCTTCCAACCCTGATCTTCCATGATTCTAAGATGAACAGTCCTAGTCTTTTTATTCTCTCCTTATACACAAGCTGTTCCATCCCCCACATCATTTTTGTTGCCGTTCTCTGAACTTTTTCCAATTCTAATATCTTTTCGGAGATGGGGCAACCAGAACTGCATGCATTGTTCAAGGCACGGACGTACCATGGATTTATATAGAGGCATTATGATATTTTCTGTTTCATTATCTATCCCTTTCCTAATGGTTCCTAACATTGTTCGCTTTTTTGACTGCCACTGCACACTGAGCAGATGTTTTCAGAGAACTCTCCACAGTGACTCCAAGAGCTCTTTCTGGAGTGGTAACAGCTAACTGGGACCTCATCATTTTGTGTGGATAGCTGGGATTATGTTTTCCAATGTGCATTTCTTTGCATTTATCGACACTGAATTTCATCTGCCATTTTGTTGCCCAGTCACCCAGTTTTGTGAGGTCCCTTTGTAGCTCTTCACAGTCAGCTTTGGACTTAACTATCTTGAATAGTTTTGTATCATCTGCAAACTTTGCCACCTCACTGTTTACCCCTTTTTCCAGATCATTTATGAATATGCTGAACAGCACAGGTCCCAGTACAGACCCCTGGGGGACACCACTATTTACCTCTCTCCATTCTGAAAACTGACCATTTATTCCTACCCTGTTTCCTGTCTTTTAACCAGTTAGTGACCCAAAGTCCATTTCCAATTGGCATGAAGTGGAACACAGTATCATCTCATTCATCTTGACTATGGAGGTGTGGCCCATGTAAACTACATGTCCCAGCACGCAATGTTCCACTTGGGTCCAAGCTGCCCATTGTGCTGACACTGATGCATGATATGGGACAGAACTCAGCTCGTTCTTCCGTATGTGTGCCAACCACATGGGATAATGGGAGCGAGATCTTGTTCGTGTCAAGGGCAGAAAGGGAAGGGCAGCGCTGGTGAGAAAGCGGTTTTCGCAGTCACATCTCTGACTATAACTGCACTTACAACCTGATTTTACATCTAAGAAGCTTCATGGGAAAGAAAAAGAAGAAGCAGCCTGCTTCACTGACCCGGAGTTGCCCTGGGCAGGAAAAACCACAGCTATTTGGTGGAGCCTGCTTGAGTGTCTGGTCGGTCAGCTGGCAGACACAAAAGATAGACGCTCCTCTCTGGTAACCAGACAAGCCAGTGGCTGAAAGTTCCAGTGTCTCCCACCCGCGGCACTGTCACTGGCAGACAGAGGACAGCCTCAGAGCGGGACCACAGCAATGATTATTGGTCTGGGGAAAGACAGCGTCTGCTTGGTGCGGAGGAGTAGGACTTACATCATGAAGAGGAATGGGGAACTAGTTTGGAGCAGCATTGTTTTTCTTGGAGACCAGGCCTAGTGGAGAGGGCCCTGCGGTGGGAGCCAGGGAACCAAGGCTCTGTTCTCAGCTCTTTGAGGAAGGGGCTGTCTCTGACGATGTGTACATGCAGCGCTGCACACAAACGGGGCTCCTACACACTGCCAGAGCAAAAACAATAATCATCACAAGCTACCACACTGTAGGAAAGAGCATTTCCCTGCATTTCCGGGCTTCAGTCTGTTAACACTCCCATGACAGCAGTTGAACGAACTTCCTTACGTGAACAAGAGGCCACATCCTCAGCTGCTGAGAGTTAGCCTAGCTACATTGACTTCAATGGAGTTACACCGATTTACAGCAGCTGAGGTTTTGGACCAATATGCATCTACCTGGCCAGCCCACCGTTACAGGGCTGCTTCAGAAAATGGTACTGGCCTAGGAGGGGTCTCATGGCTGCACACCCATTGAGGCTTGGCACCCAAGTCCAGACTCAGTGGTCTTCCCCTGGTATCTCCCCACTAAACACAGTGAAGTTACTCTAGATCTAACCCATTGTCAATGAAAGGGGCAGTTGGGCCCCAGTTCTGGGCTACGGCATGGACTGTGTTAGGTAAAGACCTCCATGAAATGTATGGGCCACTACCGTGCACTCATTTACCTTAGAGTAACCCAGATTAACTCCCCCTTTAAGTCACTGGTGTTAATTTGGATTCACACCAGTGAAACACTAAGATGAACAGATGGGGTTTTGGCTTTACACCACTGCAACTGAATAGAATCTGAAAAGAGTTTTTTAGGAACTGATCCAATAATATTAGCTGGTATAAATCACTGTTGCTCCATTGGGACTAATAGGGCTAGATCCTCAGTGGGTGTCAATCCCATAGCTCCATTGAAGTCAGTAAAGCCACACCAGTTTATAACAGCTGAGGATCTGGCCTGCTATTGAGAAAGTTGCTACACATAGACCTGGATTCTTCTTTCTGACCCTAGTCCAGACCTGAAGTCAGAGGATTGACAATGAAGTGTAAGCAAATTTAAAAAAGAAAAAAAAAAAGGAAAATGAGAGCCTATTTGTCCTAACTACAATTATTCTTCCATTAATCTTCAAATACTGCACCCTGTGGCAAGGGGAAAAAAAATAAATGGAGCAATTTGTCTCTCTTCTGTAAATAAATAAGCCTTGCAAACCAAAGAGAATATGCTAAAGTGTCTTTCCTGACAGCATTACAAAATATTTCATTTAAAATAAATGTGTGCCTTTATATTTCATAATCAACAATCTTCAGTAAACTAAGGGACTTCTGCAGCCCCTGTGGAATGCTGGAAATGAAGTTCTGGGTTCTTTTTGGTTAGGGTCCTGGAATCAGATTCTGATCTCAGTTATATCAGCATCAGTGCGGAGTGGGCTTTAATGGTGTTACGCCGGATTGACTCCGGGCTAATGACGCAACCGGACCCCAGCCTTGTCATTAGAAGCAAACAGACAGCAACGTGCAGTTCAACCTTTAACTTCCCCCACTCTTTAAAAAGGTCTTTATTTCTCTGAACATTTCTCTAGTTCCATGGTTTATAAGAGCAATAATGACAGTTAATGGGTCTGGCATTTAATGAGTTCCTGGGTTAAGGGCCCTTGAGCCCTCAGCTTCCCGAGTCGGTCATTAACTGTCAGGAAATATCTCTTCATCTATTTGAGGCCTTTCTATTGTACCCATCACTGCAGCATGCATGCGCTTCTGGGGCTTGATCCTGCACCGACTGAGCTTAGTGGTGTAACTCTCATCGACTTCAGTGATGCCAGAGCAGGCACCTACCCCCTTCCTCACTGATTAGCTTTTAAGAAGTGTCTGTGGATCAGGGATCAGCAGAGAACAAGTTGCAAAATGCTGCATTTCTTTTCAGAGACTTGGGCTGCAGCACCTCGATACCTTTGCGGACCAGGATCTCAGGTCCTTCCCTTCCCCCAGGGGGTATCTCAAAAGATAGGAGGACCTCACCGTCCTTGCCTCGTCCAGTCCTTGGCCAACTAACTGAAACAGCCAACTAAGGGTGGTCAATAGTGCAGCCACGATGGTGACTTCTGTAATGTGGACACCTGCGCACTAGGAAATGGACAGAAGCCCTTCTTGCTACGAATCAGCAGCACATGCTTGCAGGGAGCTCGGCTTTGCAATAGCTACCTCTATGGGCCAGACTCCCAGCTGGTGTAAACTGACAACCTCACTGGAGCCAATGGAGCTATTCGGATATACAGCAGCCAAGGATCTGGCCCCAATATTCCCCCAACAATACGTTGACCATACTTTCAAAACCAAACTCCTGGAGACTTGTGATGATACTTACAGCACAAAAAAAGAAGAAAAAAAAAACACCCACAGACTTTCATAAATACAGGTGTGTGCTGGTGTCGCGACTGCCAACTTCTTACTCAACAGTTACACAGGCTTATTTCTTGGCATGGAGGATCTTTTTTTCCCCCAGTAAATTAAGTGTCTGAAAGAGTTTACCTGAAAACACTGAACAAGTCTTAACACTCAGCTCTCAGTGTCCTGTGCTCACTTGACTTTTCTCTTCACTTCACACACTGCTCATCGCACTGTCTGTTCCTTCTTTTGTGGATGTTAGTTCCTGGAAAGAAAGTAAATTCTCCTCTCTACCACAATCTTTAAAAAAAAAAAATACCAAAATAACCCAACATTTAGATGGATGAAAACAGGGACATTTCAGGTACCATGAGAGAAGTTCCTGGAAGACCAGGACATGGTGTATATAAATAAAGGACTGTCTCGGGGAAAACTGAGACTCATAGATTTTAAGGCCAGAGGGGACTATTACAATCATCTTATCTGGCCTCCTGAACACAGCCCAGAGAACCTCTTCAAGGGTTTTTCTACACAAACATTTAGTTCGCAGCAAGCTGGGGTGTGAATCTGCCCCACACTAACTATCCATGTGGACCCTGGCTACCGTGCATTAACTGTTCCCTACTGTGCTTTGATGTACCCCACTTTGAAAAAGGACTTGATCAAAGCACACTGGGGCATTGTTAGTGAGCATCAGCAGGGTCCACACAGACACTTAGTGCATGGCAGGCTAGTGCGGGCAGATTCACACCCCAGCTTGCTGCAAACTAAATGTTGGTGTAGACAAGCCCCAAGTCATTTCTGCACTAAGCCCATACTTTCTCTTTAAGCTACAGTATATCTTTTAGAAAGACATCCAGTCTTCAGTGTATAGACTTAAAGTGATGGGGAATCCCCATGTTCCTAGGAGAGTTATTCCAGTGACCCTCATTGTTAAAAAAAATTGCACCTTATTTCCAGTCTGAATTTGTCTAGCTTTATCAGCCAGCCACTGGAACTTGTTATACCTTCTTCTGCTAGATTAAGGACCCTCTATTATCAGAAGTGTTTTCCACATATATGTACTTGAAGACCAGTGGCTCTCAACCTTTCCAGACTATTGTACCCCTTTCAGGAGTCTGATTTGTCTTGTGTACCCCCAAGTTTCAACTCACTTAAAATCTACTTGCTTACAAAAGCAGACATAAAAATACAAACGTGTCACAGAACACTATCACTGAAAAATTGCTGACTTTCCCATTTTTACCATAGACTTATCAAATAAACTGGCATATAAATATTCTACTTCCATTTCAGTGTATACTATACAGAGCAGTGTAAACTAGTCATTGTCTGTATGAAATTTTAGTTTATTCTGACTTCGCTAGTGCTTTTTATGTAGCCTGTTGTACAACTAGGCAAATCTCTAGATGAATTGATGCACCCCCTGGAAGTCCTCTGCGTACCCCCAGGGGCACGCAGACCCCTGAGAACCACTGTTGTAGACCACAATCAAATCACCTCTTAACCTTCTCTTGAATAGACTGAGCTTAAGCCTCTCACTATAAAGCAGGTTCTCCAGGCCTCAGAGCATTCTTGAGGTATTTTCCATACCACTTCCAATTTTCTCCACATCCTTTTGGACGTGTGGACATCAGAACTGAACAGGGTGTTCTAATAAAGTCTGATTAATGTCCTGTACAGGAAGCAATACCACCTCCCATCTGATTTTCCCCAGATTGTGCATCCAGGGATCATGTTTGCTCCCTTAGCAATGGCATGGCGCTGGGAGTACATTCAGTTGCAAGTTATCCATTATCATCCCTAAGGCCTTTTCCCATTGACTGCATTCCAGGTTACTGTCTCATTTTGTAAGAGTGACCAACCTTCTTTGTTCTTAGAGGTAGGACCTTGAATTTGGAGGTATTAAAGTGTATATTGTTCAAATGAGCCCACCTGACCAAGCCATCAGGATCAGTCTGTACAAGTGACATGCCCACAGCGTTATTTACCACTCTGCCCATTTATGTGTCATCTGCAAATTTTACCAAAAGTGACTTTAGATTTTCTTCCAGCTCGTGGATAGAGATGTTGAATGGCACTGGATCAAGAAGAGCTCCCTGTGGGACTTTACCCAATGATCACTCTAGCTGCTGGAAATGTTTCTGCATTGCCTCAGTAGGGAGATGTGTAGAATCCACACCAGGGAAGTAGTGCCTTGCACATATGAAAAGGAAGTAGACATCTCTACACCACCATCCATGCAGAGACCTCTATTATTAATATTTATATCGCCCTAATGTCCAGAGGCTTTGAATCAGGATTGGAGCCCCATTGGGCTCAGCATAGCATGAGTACTCATGAAGACACAATCCCTGTCCTGAATATCTTGCCTCCATCTTAGGGCTCATAGAAGCTAGAGGCAGAAGAGATCTGTTGAGAACATCTTGCCTATTTCCAAGTTCAAATAGGCAGGCCCATCTTTGCTAGGATGACGACAAAATATCAGACAAGGTAAATGCTTCGCATGGTTTCTGCAAAATCCACATCCTGAATGAAAGGGGCCAAAATGCTGAAATCAGAGTAAGGATGTTAGTCGGCCCTTACACAGGCAAAACTCCCATTGGGCTTCTGGATTTGGTCCCAGCAATGCTCTACAGGAATCCTGCAATCGAAGCATGTCGCGTTCAGAGCTGGGGACCCGGGAGTCAGGACTCCTGAGTTCCAAGTCTAGTTCGACAGAGTAAAATGGAGGTGGGAGATCAGCACTGCCTTCCAGTGGTACAGCTGAATTAGTGTGGGTAAAGCGCTTGTGGCGTTACTGTTTGCAAACTGCTAAAGTACAGCAGCTGTGCAATTTATCACACACAACGCAACCCATGCTCAGTTGCACTGTGTATGCTAGAATCCCAAAGGTCTGAGTCCAGAGAAGGGTTCATTGTTTCACTCCTTATCTGGACGAGCCTATCACATTCTTTTCGCAGTTCCAGACTACTCGATGAATGAAATAATGCCAAAGCGTGTTGGCTTGGAGAGCTCCCTCTTGGAGTGTATTTCAGTGGCTACATCTTCCCAACAGCAGTCGAGCTCCCTTTTCTCTCATTCCTGCCACTCGGACAGCTTAAGGGGGTCGGAAAATAAGTGCGCTTCTAGATTTCAGCTGCAATCTGTCCCATAATGCTGCCTTCGGTGGCCCACAAGGTAAATGACCTTTCTGAGCGTCTAATGGGGCCAGCCGGCTGACTCCCAACATTTAATCCCATGTGCAGTCTTGTCAGGAACAAGATGATTAAGACTGTTGTGGTAAGGGCAGACAGAGCCCAAGAAAAGTCTTTACAAATCCCTTGAAGTTTATGGTTTGCCGTAGGCAGGTAGTGATCCTATAGTGGGTGGGGAGGCAAAGGAGGGGGGATTTCCAAAGCTGTTAACATAACATTGACAGTACGATGCCGGACAGGGGAAAGGATCAATGCTAATATTTCCTTAACAAATTGGTACAAATTCCCTTGTTCCAGGGGCAGAGCTGTGTGCATTTGGATGAATGCTGCTGCCTGGATAAGCCCTGGCTGGGATGATTTAATTGGGGATCAGTCCTGCTTTGAGCAGGGGGTTGGACTAGATGACCTCCTGAGGTCCCTTCCAACCCTGATATTCTATGATTCTATCTCTACTCACCATCGAAAATAGACAAGACAGATAAATGATAGGAGAGGAAACAAATTGCCCAAGGTCAAACAGCAGGTCAGTGTTGGAGCCAGGTACAGAACTCAGGTCTGCCAAGTCCCGTTCCCTACCAGCTAAAGCTACCAGCATGCTTTCAAAAGGGACCACTGTCAAACCAGATTCAAAGCCAGCCAGGATAAGGTTAATGCTCTATTCCATTATTCAGCCACCACTTAGGAAGCCCATCCAAGCTTTAAGACTTCAGTTTGTGGTTCAGGACAGAACAGGACAGGAGACACAAAAGATTAAATCAACACAAACAAAAAAACTCAATGGCCAGCTGCTCCCAAGGGCCTGCTGGGAACTGATCTTTTAGTTCTGCTTTACAAGTTACACATGGAGCATGGTTTACGCTCTTCCAGAAAGGAGAAATTCTTCCAGTAGATTTTGATTGCTTTCCTGTACGCATGCTTGAGTGTCTGGTTTGCTTACTGTGCCCAGAGGTTCCCAGAACAGAGGTTGTTCTTTTGTTGAGGACAAAGAAAACGTTGGACTTTTCTGCTTTGGATTAGTCCCTGTTACTTGACTGTGAATCCATACAGTAGGGCTCCTGGGGGGCTACACACTGTAATATAGCCAACTCTGAGAGCAAAACAGCTGAGTATATACAATCAGATTCGCTACATGGAAGAGTCCTACCGCATTTAATGGAGAATTACACCCTGTCTATAGCACTTTTATCAGTGCTTGGCCTTATGGAATTGCCTAAATTCCCCCAACCAAAATCAGGACCCCTGATCTTACAATAAGAGACAGTCCCTGCCCCAAAAACACACACAGTCTAAATCACCAAGACTGGAAGGCTGGGAGACAGTATTACCTCCGTGTTACAGATGGGGAAAAGAGGCAGAGGGTATGTCTACACAGGGATAAAAGCTGGCCCGGATCAGCGGGCTTGGGCTCACAGGGCTGAAGAACTGTAGTGTAGACATTCAGGCTCGGGGAAGGTCTTGGAGCTTGGGCTCCAACCTGAGCCTGAAGGTCTGCACAGCGATTTTTAGCCCCACAGCCCAAGCCCCATGAGCTCGAGTCAGCTGACCAAGCCAGCCACAGCTGTGCTGCAGGGCTTTGATCCCTGCGTAGACGCACCCAGAGAGATCCAGTGATTTGCCCACTGTTCACATACTGAGTCCATGGCAGACCAGGGAACTGAACTCAGCTGTCCCGAAACTCTGTTCATGTAGTGTTTTATGCCAGGGATCTTCTCATCAAATTGGTTTAAAGCATCCGATGAAGTGAGCTGTAGCTCACGAAAGCTTATGCTCAAATAAATTGGTTAGTCTCTAAAGGTGCCACAAGTACTCCTGTTCTTTTTGTGAATACAGACTAACACGGCTGCTACTCTGAAAAGTATCCTTTGAAAAGATCTTGTGCTGTTAAATTCTTGGGTTTTTAACAGTAAAGTTCCATAGAACCTTCCTGAGTTTCTATCAACCCCTGTCATCCAAATCCCTATTATATCCGCAGAACTTTCCTCTCAGTGTCACGCATGGCCACATGCTATGTGACATGGCTCCCCACTTTGTCTTCCACTGATGCAACAGAACCAGCCATATCAATAGGGAAAGTGTCTCCTGGCGGACAGGCTCAGGAAACCAGAGATATCAAAAGGACCGTGACAGGCAGCATCTTCAGAGCAAAATGCCCACTCTGGTTCTTTGAGCAAGCCTTTCCACAATACCAACAAGGACAAAAATGCACACACAAAAACCCCAAACATGAAGGTTTAGAAACAAGTGTAGAGAATTTGAACACTCACTTCCTATAAATGGGAAGCGTGTGTCCAACTCTCTTAAGCTACTCTGAAAAAACTAATCTCCAGCTAGAGTGGCTGCAGACTTGGAGGAAGAGACCAAGGGATATTGTGAGAAACTCCAGGAGGGACCGACTTAGAGTAAGAACATGGGCAGCGCGATGGCAGACAAAATTCACGGCTGACAATTGCAAAGGAACTCATGTCGAAAGGAACCACCTGAAGTCCTCATACACCTGGGTTCCAAGTTAACTGTGAAAAGAAAGACCTGCGGACAGCACAATGGGAATCTCTGCTTGAAACCCACCAGCCATAAACAAAGCATTAAGATGGGATGGGAGAATACGATAATGCTAGTGTAGTAATCAGGGGCATACCCTAACCTGGAATACTATATTCAGTCTAGTCACCCCCTCTTTAAAAGGATATAGTAGCAATAGAGAAGGTGCAGAGAGAGGTGACGAAAGTTACTGGACTGAAGAGATTAAAATGACTGAATCTGTCTAGAGAAGAGGGAATTATGATTCATTATTTTGTATACATGTATGTTATACACAAGCTAAGCCGGGAGCTCCTAGCTAACCTCTCTCTCCCTACACAAACAAGGGAATATTCAATAAAAATGGAAAGACAAGTTTATAGTTGATAAAAGGAATTTTTAAAATCAGCACATTGTTAACCTGTGGAATTCACTGCCACAAGGCAGCATTTCAGAGCGAGAGACAACTGGACATTTATATGGATAATGAGAACATTCACAGGTATATTGGACAGGATAATTTTCCCCCTTAAACGATACAGAAGTTTCAGAACATAAGTCTAGAAAATTCTGTGATGGGCAGATTGTTCCATAATAGGCTTTTATGGTGTTTCTTGCATCTTCCCCAGCTACATCCGATATTATGCAGTCCTGGAGATTAAAGACCTGGAGTAGATGGACCTCAAGGCTGATCAAGTATGGCAATTTTTGTATTTCATTTAAAGAAAACATCTAGCCATTTCTGAGGTGCTGGTGATGGGCACCGTATAATGACATTCAATAAATGAGCCCTTTCCAGCTTTGACCCTCCCTCCTTATCTACTTTTGTCCCTTATCATGTTGACCCATTCCTCTCTGCTCTGCCCGTGATGCTAGTCTTGTCTGCTTCTGCCTCAACCATCTTCCCTCTCCCTACTGAGCCCTCTGAATGGAACAGCCTCCTGGAACTGGCCCAGAAGCCACCTACCCTATCCTCCTTCAGACCCCTCAAGACCCACTTCTGTGATGCAAACAAAGGGAACAAGGGAGAAGGGTAGCTAATGTGACTATTTATTGGATTACAAGTTCAGAGTTTCTATTTAAATATGTACATTGTATATTCAAATTACATATAAAAGCTGCACTAAGAGAACATTAAGGTTGCAAAGTCAAGCACTAGAAAGTTAGGAACTGGAAGAATTAAGGCTGTCTGGGCAACATTAGCATGATAGAGGTACACAAGGGGACAGAGTTAAGGTTAATTGGGCAGCCTTAACTCTGCCCCCTTCTGCACACACATCTTCAATTACGTGATCTGTTTTCTCCACAGAACCCCTGCACGATTGTGGGGAGGAGGCAGATGTGAGGTCAGAGTGGAGGTAAGAGGAGTGGAATGGGTAGGCAGCGCACACACACCTGCCTTGAGGTCAGAGACCTCAGCAGAAGCACTATCTTGGAATCAAGAGGGACAATTTGGAGCTGGATTCAAAGATACACAGGAAGCCAGGGAAAACGGCAGAGAAAGATGAAAGATCTTGAAGTCTGTGAAAGCGAGGGGTGAGACTCTCACTTGCTGGGGAGAGGGGTTCCAAGTTTTAATAATGATTTTAAAGAAGCAACATGCATGTGTGTGTGCACGAGGTCTGGTTTTTATTTATTCCTCCCCCTCTCTTTTGGAAATGCATCAGAGAGCACTAACCGCCCAGAAGGGAAAATCAGTCCGATCAATGGACCATCAAGAGGACTAATTCATCTAGATACAAAAATTAAATAGGAGGAGCCCCTAATCAGCTGCTGTCTGTGCAAGGAGGAGGCTGGGAAAGTAATTTTTAAAAAACCCTTTGGAGAGGGACTCCACGGCAGAGCACAAAGTACAAATACAGATGGCCAGAAATTAGCAGAGTATGTCTGCATTCCCAGGAACAGGTGGGATTAGTTAGATTCCTCCTCTCCCTGGCAGTTCCTCTCAGGAGTTTACCTTCTGCTTGGCGAGCCTGTGAGCTGGGAAAACAAAATTCCCTTCAAGCTGGTACAGCTGTCGCCATCTACGAAACTTTGCACTGGCTACGGCCCCACTTGGTTTTCAGCAGCAGCACAAAACGCCCCGGTGCCTGGCAAAGCGGGGCCCAAACGGGAAGTTTTGTGTAGGCCTCGTGTATCATGACAACCGACAGAAGTCATCTCTGAGCACCTGCTGGGCGCACAGAACTCAGCACTCTGTTGATTTTTGCTTTGAACTCAGACTCGCAAAGCACAAGTCAGCCGGAGCCACAACTTGATCAAGGAGTTGATTTTTTTAGTTGAAATGGAGTGAAACCACTGGTGCATCCTGTGCTGGCTTCAAATTCTCCCAGGATTTATTAGTAGCAGCATTAGAGCACGACGAGTTCAGCAGCTACCCAGATCAGGTACAGAGCGAACAGACCCTAAGTCACGGGGCTTTGTCTACACTAGACTTGCAGCAACAGGAGCTCTAGCTTAGATCTCGCTAGCTTTTTATGATGCCACAATGATCAGGCTGTCAAATCTTATGCCACTGCCAGAGTTTTAACCACCACATCTCCAAGCAGGGTTAAAATGATACTGTGGTTGGATACCAACAGCCAATCTACACTAGTGCCACCAGGGTTACAACTGCATCATTGGGAGTAATAGCAGAAATTTGATGGGGAAGGTAAGTATTTGTACAGCACCTAGGACAACGGTTGTCCTGGTCCAGGACTGCAGGTTCTAGGCACTGCGATAAGTCGTAGGAGTCTAAACAAGGCTTTGGAGCACAAACAAAACATTGCCACTCTAAGAAGCTTCCATTCAGTTTGAGAAACTCTAGATGACCAAAGCCCAGGGCTAAACAAACTCATGCCTCCTAGGACGGAATACATTACAGAGCTGGAATGCCTCCAATTACACTAACCCTAGCAACATTAGCTACTCAAATATATCAAAAAAGATAAACTGCGCACATGGTTTTCAGCCCCGGGGGTTCTGACTGTAGAGGGGTTGCCAGGAATTGGGCCAAGGGGGGTCAAAAGCAGGGGCACAGCCTGCTCCAATTTCTTCATATGACTTTGGGCAAATTCTTCGGCCCCAATTCTGAAAACACTGGCATAAAGTTAGCCAAGTTAGGCGCCCAAATAAGTGACCTGAGTTTCAGAAGGGCTCCATTCCCAAAGAAGTCAAGCTGCTTATTTAAAATGTTTATAAAGGTCAAAGAGCTTTATAAGCATTCTGAATAAAATTCATCTCCCTTCTCAACTAATCAGGACCTGACTTCCTTTGATCTTGGGGTGTCATAAACCCATGAAGTCCTTCATGGAAGATCTTACACAGGAACTGATTTCCAGTGTTAAAAACAAGCACAAAAATTATATATTTCATGTCTTCTCCATACGTCATAAAGAGAAAAAAGGTCCAAGCTCATATTTTCCCCTTTTGCAGCTCAACTTTAGGTGTTCCTGGAAACAGAACTGTACCTTCTAGCATCTTGTGGCTCGCCGGTACCAGTGATTGGGGTGATTCAAGAACGTACTCAGAAAAGAATGATCGTGCCCTATTACAGTGGTTCTCAACCAGGGTTTTGTGCTGTATTCATGATCCTTTCCCAAGTCCTTCCACTTGAGGCCCACACCTTCTCACCTTTGGCATTCCTGCATCTCCATCATGTCACACAGTATCAAGAACATAAGAACAAAAGAACGGCCAGACTGGATCAGACCAAAGGTCCATCCAGCCCTGTATCCAGAAGTCAAGAGTGGCCCCATGGATTCCAGTCATCTTTGGTGCTATTGGGTGACTCATATTTACTGACCTCAATTTGGTTTTCTTTGGGCACTTCCCTTTCTGAACATTATAGTTCACTCCTGCCATAATATAGCACCACAAACATACATACAAGGCTCTCACACCAGACGCCCCATGATGCGCCCCAGCCAGGGACTCCCATGGTGCACTTCTCCCCTCAAGGGAAGAAAGTGATGCATCATAGGAGATGCCCAAGCACAGAGCCCTGCCCACAGAAAAGAATGGAAGCATAAGGCACCCAAACTACTACTCCCATGAGGCACTGTGGTGACATTTTTAATCTAAATATTTCAGCTTTTGGCCGAGGAGTCAAACTTTTTAAGGACACTTTAGCAAAATAAATAAAGAAAGAAAGAGAGAGATACCTATTCTCTGACCATATCTAATTCTCAGCTTTATGGATGGTCCCAAAATACAGCCAGTTCTCAGACTTCATTGCACCGCGACACCCTTCTGACAACAAAAACTACTACACGACCCCAGGATGGGGGACTGAAGCCTGAACCCACCTGAGCTCCTCCGCCTGCAGGGAGGGTGGGCCAAAGCCAAAGTGCAGGGGCTTCAGCCCCAGGAAAGGGCCTATAACCTGAGCTCCACCACCCAGGGCTGGAGTCCTCAGGCTTCAGCTGCAGCTCTAGCTCTGGGCGGTGGGGCTTGGGCCCGGGCAGTGCGGCGCAGGCTTCAGATGGTGGAGCTAGGGTTTTGGCTCCTGGCCCCAAGAAGTCTAAGCCAGCCCTGGTGACCCCATAAAAATGGGGACGTGACCCACTTTGGGGTCCCAACTCACAGTTTGAGAACTGCTGTTCTAGAAGTTCTTAGGTATAGAGTGGCTTTTTCATCGATACCAAATTTCCATGGGAAACTTATGATTTTGATACATATTTGGGGTTTTCATTGAGAAGTTTGGTTCAGATTTTTGATTTTTCAATTAAAAGCCTAAAACTTTCATTTTCAAAAATGTATTGTGGGAAGGAAAACAGTTTTTCAAACCAGCTTTAGCCCCGAACACTCAGGGCTGGGGAAGGTCCAGAGAGAATATTTGCACACAGGGCTGTCATTTTTCCTTAGGGGATCTTGCACGAAAGCCATCGGACCTGGAGAGAGTGCTACTCTTTAAAACAAAGGGCCGCTAAAAGAAGAGCAAGTGGATGAAGAGAGATGTCAGAGGGACTGGGGAGGTTCTGGAAATACAGCACTTCAGAACAAAGAAATCCCACTTGCTTCATATTGTGTGGCATCATTTCTTTAACGGGAAAAAGAGGAGGAAGCATCTGTCAAGAGACTGGGGCCTCCCAGTGTTACCCCATAGACATAGAGTAAAATAGCAGCTTGGGTGATAGCAAGGTCACGGTTACAATGTGAGAAATCTAGGGGAAACTACCCTTCCAAAGACGCACGTGCCACCAACCTCCAACTCCTAATATAGACTACGTAGAGCTACAGACCAGCTCTTCGTACACTCAGCATGCCCAAGTCATGCGGAAGATTAGTATGAGTCAGTCTGATCCTCCTCCTAAATTTGCATCTCTATTGAAGCAAAAAGGGGAACTTTTCAAGCACAGTGAGGAGGAGGAAAACTTCTCCTTCAAAGCTTAGAGCAGAATTGTTCAACCCTTGTTCATGCTGAGGGCTTACTCACGTAGGTGGTTATACTGAAGTGATCAGATCTCGGAGCTCTCAGGTATTGCACAAGGAATATAATACAGGGGCCCAATCCAGAGTCCACTGACAGCAATAGAAACACTGCCCATGGGATCAGGCCCCAGTGGCTACACAGACAGAGAGTGAATCCTCAACAGAGACTCAGGAACAACTAGTGTCATTTCCCAGAGCTGCCGACTTTCTGATTTCCCGGGGGGGTGCTCGACCCCTGCTCCGCCCCAACTCTACTCCTTCCCTCAGGCTCCACCCCACCCCTCTTCCCCGAGTGCACTCTGCCCTTGCTCTGCCTTTTTCTGCCCCCTCCCCCTGCACAGCGCCTCCTGCCCACCGCTGAACAGCTGATCCTGGGCAGGAGGCACTGGGGGGGCCACCGGTGGATGCTGAGCACCCGCTTTTTTTTTTTTTCTGTGGGTGCTCCAGCCCCGGTGAGCCCAGATGAGGAGCAAGCGGGAACAAAAATAAATCCCAAGTAGCAGAGGCTGAAGCAAGTGGTGGGGAGAGCAATCCGTCTTTTACGGGCAATTTCAATACAAGTCTTGAATGTGTATATATGATGCCTCGAGGCTGTGCTAATGGGTGCCTCACAGTTTGATGGCATGGGATGAATTTGGGTCCAACCCATCTGTACCTCTGCCGAAGCCCAAGGAGTCACAGCAAGGAGGACCTTGGCCCATACAATAGATGCAGAGGGAGCATAACCCCATGCCACAGACAATAAGGACGGGTTTCACCATCCCTTTAACCTGAGGTCTCCCACACTTATCTGCTGTTTTCATGGTCCTTTCGGATGCTGTTTCAGTAGGAGAATGAGACGAATTCTGATGGGCAATTTGCGGCGTTCAGATCCGGGGCTGGATGCTTGGCCCTGCTCCAGCACTGCAGACAGCAGTTGACCAGGGGAGTGTTCCCAACACAGGAAGAGCGAAGGGCCAGCAGAAGTGATCCCAGGCACTTTTTCACCCCACTCACTACCCACAGCCTGGGATAGCACCCAGCAATAGAGGCCTGGGGGCCGCTGTAGATTAAAGCAGCCCACTAGGCCTACCCCACCTTCTCTCAGGGGCCATTTCAGGCTCTTCAGCACCCAGGAATCTCACCAATGCAAAGGTTTGCTCCCCCACCAACCGCTCCTGGGCTGTCTCCTCTCAGGAGAGGCAGCACAGAATCTAGCCCTCGAGATGGAGTAGGCCCCTCAGGTATAGCCCACACCAGGATGCCAAGAGGATTCCCTTGGGCGCTTTGTCCAGTTCAGTTAAATGACTCAAGTGGCCGGACTTACCAGCTGCCTTAGGAGCAGAGCTGCTGGGAAATTTTTCAGTGAAGTGTCTGTTGGAAAATGCCAATCTCAGGGAAGCTTGCTAGGGTCCAGGGTGAAATGTCTGGTCAGACACCCAAACGGGCTCACCCCGGGCTACTGGCCACTCTGGGGTAAAGGGCCTCATTTTTTCCATGACAAGTGTCATGTGATCTCACTCTTGTCCCAACAAAACAAACAGATTCTGAAACCTGGAAGGTTTTTTTGGTTGTTTGGTTTTTTGCAGAAATAAGAGTTTTTGTTCCAGTCCAAGTTGGGAGACTGTCCCAGAGAACCAGTAGATGAGAAAGATCTCACAAGGGATCCGATGTCCAGACTAAATTTACCTCGACTTAATTTCATCCCATTAGTCTTAGTTACATCACCCTTGCCACTCCCCTTAAATGTTTCCTCCTCATCCTGGGTGTTGACACTGTAATGAACTGGCCAGTGCATGTGCGTGTGTATGCAAACACCCATACCATCCCCCTCTACAGGGTGGAATTGGAATGGCTCAGCTGTGTGGCATGGGCCCTACACAGCCCATAAAGATTCTCCTGTAACTCATGTACTGGGGAACCTGTGATCTGGGAAGAGATGGATCTAGGATCTACCCCCAGCAGCACTATGGGTTCCAATGGCCACCGGCTCAAGAATAGCAACAATTCAAGCTGGTAAAATGTTTCAAACCAAAGGAAAGATTTTTTTCATTTGAAAAAATGTTCCATTCAAAAAAAAAAAAAAAAAAAACTTGTGATCCTTTGTTAACAGAGTTTTCCATTTACTCCAGTGAAACCTGAAACCAAGATTCCATTTGTTTCTTCTCCACTTTTAGGGAGGAGAAGACAGCAACAAATGAAAACTTTAAAAGTATTCAAAACTAGGAATTTTGATCAAAGTTTCACAAAACATTTTGAATCCCGCCCCCAACCCGGCAATTTTCTCCAAAACCTGACAAACAATGATTACTTCAAAGTTTCACAAGAAACTGCCACTTTTGGAGACAATTCTTGAGACAACCAGTGTCCTGACGTGGCTGAAATTGTCTTCAAATGCTTCTCACTGAGATGGCTGTCAGCAACCACCGTTGCAGAGGAAAGAGTCATGAAGGCATCACTCACAGATTCTGGGAAATTTTACACTACTCCTCAGACCACACAATAAAGGCTTCTCACCTTATTTTGAACTTCCCATCTGTGGTACAACTGAAGAAAGGAAAAAAACACCAGACTTGGCTGGGCTGGAGTGGTGCACCAACACGTAGAAGACGAATGACATATTCCCCCACCCCACTCTAAATGGAAGTTTTATTTCCCTCTGCCAAGGTGACTGCCAGACCTCAAGAGCTACAGGCGTGTACATCTGTGCTACGTGAAAGGCAGGAGAGCATCACCCGATGGAAAGATCATTGGATGAGTCAGTTTAACAGACATTTGTTAAACTGGATATTACAGCAGGCGCTCGCCTCTGTTGTGAGGCTGGGACTTAGCGACCAAACACAAGGTAAGTACACAAGGAGAAACAGCTGCCAATGGGGCATAACCCACTGATCAGTTCTTACCTTCCTTTTCTGCGCTGTAGGACATGCCCAAAGGGCGTTGCTCCCCATTCTCAAAGATGTGACCCCACTATGATCATAGAAATGAGATGGAAGAGTGCTGTTAAGGACCTCAAGCCCATCCCCACTTGCCAGTTTTAAATGACCCCAAGTAACGGAGCTTCCACCACTTCCCTTGGGGAGACTACTCCCCAGTCTAAGAGTCCGGCAGAAGCAGCTTGCTGATATTCACCACAGATTTTCCCCTTTGATCCCTTTCAGCCCTTACTCCTAGGTATGTCCCTAGATGTAGTATTACAATAGTCCCTAGATGCCCAAACCAAGGTCTGTTTCAGTCGAATCTTTCCTTTGACTCAGGACCACACTGAGAGGTAGTCCAGGCCTTGACGATCTTATAAACAAGAAAGACAGAGGATGGGAGGAGAAAGCAGCACAGAGAGGTGAAGTGACGTGACCAAGGTCACAAAGCAAGACAGTGGCAGAAGCAGGAATAGAATTCGGGTCTTCCTAGTCCTTTGCCATATCAGCTCGCCCACACGGGCACCACACATGATGATGATGATACAGGAAGATACCCCTCTCACTCCAGGCAGTTGCCTCATTCACTACAAGCCATGCATCCTGTGTGCAGAGGGCCCAGTCCCACCCTCAGTTACACCAATGTAAGTGTGAGGAAACTTTTAGATTTACACTGTCACAACTGCAAAATAGAAGTTGCTCCAGAAGGAGTCACAAGTCTGCCAGAACCTGCACACCAAGTAAGAGATGTCCGGTGGAAA
The DNA here is from genome assembly GCF_965152275.1 of Natator depressus. Lineage (NCBI taxonomy): Eukaryota > Metazoa > Chordata > Testudines > Cheloniidae > Natator > Natator depressus. The sequence goes on along the minus strand of NC_134237.1, from coordinate 137,248,102 downwards.
TAATGGTGTTTATGTAATTAGAGACTGTACTGTAACGATAAATCAACAGGGTGGAGAGTTAAGGTTACAAATGCAACGCCTTTGTTGACAGCTCCTTCCTTTTGAGTTTTATCTTTGTAATTTTAATGTTCTCAAACGTGTTTTATAACAATGTAAAAATGTCTTCAGATCACTTAAATACCTATCTGCAATATATTTAGCCAGCATCAATATCTCCATGGCCAACGAATACTTCAAGGGATGACATGATGATTTGGAGAAATCGATCTATGCACAGATTAATTCTGTTTGATACTGGGGTCTCTATACGTCTGTCAGATGGCAGACTTGAATGTGGGACTTGTCATCCTTCCTTATTGTCTTTTTACCTCCATGTTGGAGTGAAATCCCAAAGTGTGGTGACACAGGGCTAACAATGGGAGGTCACTAAACCTTGGTGGTCTTCTATTCACATGGAAGCACCCTTGGACAGAGTTGGCTAGTGCCCAGAAGAACCAGGTAGTATGGTAACTAAGCACTTGATCCCCTGATGGGGGGAATTTTGATCACCTGATGAGACTGTTTGGGGCAAGGGATCACTTGACAAAGGATACTAGAGATTATTTTTAAAAGGGCGGGGGGGGGGAGGGAGGGAGATTAACCAGCCGTTTTGAGAGCAAGAGAGAAGAGACCAGAAGCAGAGAGCAGGCTGAAGGAGTGAGAGGAGACTCCAGGTTCCAGAGGAGAAGCCATCTCAAGCAAAGAAAGGGGAAGAGAAACAACTTGTGCTCCTTAGGAGAATCTGATCAAATCCTACAGAACACTCAAGAATGGTGAGGAGACCAAGGCAGGGGAAGGTGCACAGATATTTTATTTATTTTAAACCACAGATCTGTCTGTCTCATGGGCTAGCTAAATGAAAGAGTAATTGTGCCAGAACCTGTGTGTTGTGTGCTTCAACTCTCACATCTCCCTGAAGAGACAAAATGTAAACCCAGAGTGCCTGCAAGGCTGAACATCTGGGAAAAGGTGCATCAAAGCAACAAGGGTGTCAGCACCAGGGCTGGGGGCCTAGGACTGCTGGACCACACAGTCCCACTTCTGTGAAGTGGATAACAATCTATGCCCAGGAAGTGTGCCAGAGGCCAAACCAGAGCCTATCATAGTATCCTAGAAGTGTCAGGCTAGAAGGGACCTTGAGACGTCATCTAGTCCAGCCCCCTGCACTGAGGCAGGACCAAGTAAACTTAGGCCATCCCCGGCAGGAGTTTGTCCAACCTGTTCTTAAAGGCCATTGATAATTTGAGTACAGTCTTTCAACCAGTTGTACACCCACCTTACAGTAATTTCATCAAGACCCCATCTGCCCAGTTTGCTGAGGCCAAGAGAAACTTACAAACACACAGCCCTGGTCTACACTTTCGGGGGGGGATCAATCTAAGTTACGCAACTTCAGCTACGTGAATAACATACTTAGATCGACTTGCTGGTCCCCCGTTGACTCTTCCTGCACCTCTTGCAGAGCTGGAGTACAGGAGTCAACGGGAGAGCGCTCAGGGGTCAATTTATCGCGTCTAGACGCGATCCGGCGGGAAGTGAAGACATACCCACAGATTCAACATGGTGGGACCCAAACACAGCACCGTGGTGAGTGTCCAGCAGGGGGAGCTAGACTATGGCTGTGACATGAGAGGATGGAATTCTATCAAGCATCAAGAAAAACTGAAGTATCAACTTGCCAAGCTTTGGATTTTAAAAATTCCTGTATGTAGAAGGTGGTTGGGGCAGCCTGTTTAGTTCTTCAGCTCCGCCTCCACCCTTAAAATTCTAAATACATGAAGCAATGCTGGAGAGAAAGCAAATGTCTACATATCAGAACTTAACATGAAGAAACGAGGGCAGCTAATAATGATATTTAAATGGGCCTTTTGCACCAGAGTCCCCAAATGCTCAGAGACTGACCCTCCAGAAGGGGAGCCAGCTCAAGATTTGTGCCCCCTATAAGCCCCAATTTTACACAGGGTTGAGTTTCACCCTCTGAAAATAAGAATTTTTTTGTAAAATACAAAGTTACCAGTGTTGTTTTGAACCAAGTATAAAAAAAAAATCCAGACTCAGACAAGAGAGATTTAAAGATTAGCCAATGTTAAGAGCCCAGAGCTGACGCACAAAAGGAGCTGGAATTCCTGAACTGGAAAAAGCACAACCTGCAAAGGGTTGCGATTTTTAAGAGGTGCGGCCCAGGGGCGTGCAGCTAATCTGAAAGCCACTTGGAGAGTGAACAAAAGGAACAGAGCTGTTCAGTGAGGAAGTGGCAGGAAGCTGGTTAGAATGAAAGGAAAAGAGAGGATTAAGATTTGGGTAACCTGCCTAGAAAGCACAGGTCTTTCATACAGCTGGATTCCTGAGCGGTTAGTAAGGCGTTTCAATAATTGCACACTTGTTATGGGTTTCTACAGACAGCTCAGATGCTCACGTGAAGGGAAGAGTCAAAGAAGTTCATGCTGCCATGGGATGAAACCACTAGAGATCTCTGCATTTAAGGGTTATGGCTGCTTATGACATTCAAACATCCATTGAGTGAATATCGGGACTAAGACTGTTTGGAGCATCAGACTGGGTTCAAATCTGATCCAGGCTCATGATGAGTTGTCAGCCAAAGCATTAAAGCCGTTCCCCTGGGACTTTCCCAGTCTGTCTGGGAGGAGGAAGCTGGCTCAAGACACCATTCGGTAGGGTTAACCCCTTTACAACATGAGGCTGTGGATTCAGCATGGACTGCAGCTGCGGTCCTGCTGGGACCGCAGGCCAGCCCCTTGGTGTGACTGTGACTGGAGAGCCAGCTCAGCACCTAGCCAGGAAGGAGCAGTGTGTGACCGAGAGAAATCAGGAGCATGCAAAGGCAGTGGCTGGCAGGGGTGGGGTGAATGGAGGATGGGGGGAAGGGGAAGGAAGCAGCCTGGGAACCAAACAGCAGGACAAGCAGAGCCGAGGCCAGGAGCAGCAGCCAGCAGCTAGCCTAAAACTCAGCTGAAAAGGGGAGAGCAGCCCAGCTGTGCAGCCATGTGGCCAAGAGGGGAGACGCCCGGGCAGGCTGCAAAGGAGTCTGCTGCAGCCAGCAAAAGAAGCCCGCCAGCTGCAAGGGGCCACAGGAGACATGAGCAGCCTGGGAAGCCAGGGGGTACCGCATTTGGGGTGGGGAGCAGATGAAACAGAGCCCAGGGAGCCGAGACAGCAGCAGCAGTTGTTGAGGGAGTGCAAGCGACAGAAGGACGCCCTGAAGACAAGGGGCAGTGGGGTCAGTGCTCCGGGCTCCTTGAAGGACCATTGGCAGGGAAGATCCTTGAGACCGACAGACATTGGAAGGACAAGGGATGCTGAGAGAACAGGTTCCTACCCACCAACATAGCTACTGCAGGCACCAGGGAGATGCTCAGGGATGCGGCTGCTCTAATCAGCAGCAGAGTGCCCACTGATAGCTGCAAGAGGGATGTGCCTGGTGAGGGGGAACTACAGGAGATATGAACAACCTCAGATACTGCACGGCACCAGAGAGGTTAGCACCACCCTTCCCAGCTGTACGTACCTATGGTCCTAAGCAGTTTCTCAGGGTTGGACCGGGCTTGGTAAATAAGTCAGGCTCCCACACTCTTCCTGCACCCCCGGCATCCCACCCGATCCTCCTTACAGGCCCCTGCTACAGCAAGATCTGCCATGGCTGCGTCTTACACCTAAGTCCTCCCCCTCACACGCAGGAAGGAATGGGAAATCCACTGGATGGGAGCCAGCGTTTTTGTTCTCGGAGGACCACGTTCTTGCCTGTGGCTTATCTTAATGTTCCTGGGGGTTGCTGGAAGCAATCTGATCTCAAATCGGGAAATTCAAGAATGCAGGCATTCGCCACCGAGATATTTTGGACATGGGCAAACGCAAGCACGTGCGTGCGCACACACACACACGCTTCAATTCCTTGGCTGTCCAGTCACAGAGGGGAGAACTGGGGCCTCACCCCATAAATCAGCACTCGGTACATTGGGCAGCTCGGCCAAGAAGAAAGCTCCATGAATCCTGCAGGAGGATGCAGGAAGTTCAGAGGCTTTGCGAATGGCTCAAAGGGGGGGGTGGGGGCAAGACGGCTTTGAGTAACTAACAGCCCCATTAGTTGGGGCCATGTTGTGAAGTAGGCTCTTTAACCCTTGCTCTCCAGCATGTCAGGAGCTGGAGCCCTTTGGGAGCATTTCAGGAGAAGGTCAGAACAATGAAACCCTTTGGAAGAAGAGGGATGGTCCTGCAGCGCCTACCACACCCACTCCCAGCAAGACTCTTCGTTCTCCAAACCCCCGCTGCCGGCAGGCCCTACCTTCCCAGGGCATGCTTTGGGTCTGTAGCTGTTACTCCGCTCAGGTAACAATATTGTTAGCCAGGAGGTCAGATCTTCTCACCCCCTTCCACAGCATTTCCCTCCCCTTCTCTCCAGCTCCTACTTCCTCCCCTCAGTGCCCACAGATTTCCAGCCTAAACAAGCATGCGGGGCTGTCAGAGAGAAAGCTCAGCATAATTATTTGCATTACGTGGTTGCACCTAGGGCCTCGGTCATGGACCAGGGCCCCACTGTGCTAGGCCCTGTACAAACACCGACCAGACAGGCCCCGTCCCAAAGTGCTGACAGTCCAGGGAAACAACCTCGCTCCTGTCACAGGGCCTCTGCCAACCAGAGGGATCCTGGAAGTTCTTGTTCAGCAACCAGGGCAACAACAGGCTGCTAACAAAGCATGCCGGGTAGAAGAGTCCTGTTTGCCTCCATCTGAGGGAGATGGTGGGCCCTGCACCCAGGGCCCTCCTTAGGATTTATGGGGCCCTACGCAGTATTATTAAACTGGTGCCCCTATGCTCGCAGCCCGGGGCTGGGAGGGACGAGGCACCAAAGGATACCGAGCTTCACAGTGGCAGAGAGTCTCAGTTCCCTGCAGAGACCCCCGTACCCTCTGCCTCATGCAGAGTGCGCAGCACCGGCACACTCGGCTCGGTGATTACGGCCCCTGCCAAAGGAGGCTGCAGCGCGTGCTGGGTGTGCGGGAGCCGACCTGCTCTTACCTACTGTCATGGGCAGCGGGTGAAGCTGCCGGTTGGGGAGGCTCGCTCCCCAGCCCACCTGTTCTGCCGATGGCCCCGCCCATACTCCACCCCTGCTCCACCCCTGGCCCCGCCCCCACTCTGCCCGGGTCCCACCCTCTCCCCACTGTCTCCCTCCTCTCTTCCCTCCCCGCTCCTCCCAGCCAAATCCCTGAACCCAAATGAAGCAAATGACATTTGAAAAAACCACTCTTCCGCAATTTCTTTCTAAAGAAAAAAGAAAAGGAGGACTTGTGGCACCTTAGAGACTAACCAATTTATTTGAGCATGAGCTTTCGTGAGCTACAGCTCACTTCATCGGATGCATACTCTGGAAACTGCAGAAGATAATATATACACAGAGACCATGAAACAATACCTCCTCCCACCCCACTCTCCTGCTGGTAATAGCTTATCTAAAGTGATCACTCTCCTTACAATGTGTATGATAATCAAGTTGGGCCATTTCCAGCACAAATCCAAGTTTAACCAGAACGTCTGAGGGGGAGGTGGGGGTAGGAAAAAACAAGGGGAAATAGGCTACCTTGCATAATGACTTAGCCACTCCCAGTCTCTATGTAAGCCTAAATTAATAGTATCCAATTTGCAAATGAATTCCAATTCAGCAGTTTCTCAGTCACCCCCCATGTACGGGTGCAGGCTGGTGACCCAGGGAGGGTGGGGTTGTTATTACCCAAGCAGGTTTAATTTTTCCAGGGTTTCCCCACCCCACCCCACCCTTCTAGGGGTCGTATTTCAGCAGGGTTGCTTGTGCCTAGCCCTTGCGTTTGCGATGAAGGGAGAAGCTGCTCAGAGGAGCCTTGAACAAGCACCAAGAACTTTCCTCTCCAGAAAAGCAACCAAGCCCTCAGATACGAATCCCTTCCTGAAGGGTTCCTCCTTCCCGCTGAAAGCAGCTGGCCACGGGTCCCATTTTGCCTTCGCTCTCGATGCCGACAAGGCCGCCATGGGCCTAACGAAGAGCCGGAATCTAACAGCATCTGTTGGAAAGCAGCATCTCGGTTACACGGTGTGTTTACACTGACAGTCCTGGCAGCCAACACCGAAAGCTGAAGCTGGGAGTCCAGTTTGGCTTATCGAGTCCCACCAAAGCAGATCACAGAATATCAGGGTTGGAAGGGACCTCAGGAGGTTGTCTAATCCCTGTACAGTTCACATTATTCTCCCACTAGTTCAGATGCAGACTTGGTTCCAAGAGTGTTTAACTTTGGGGCATCCCCAGCCCGTTGGGCAGAACCTGCCCACTCCATTGCCTCCTTTCCAGCATTTTCCTGCTGGCAAGATTTCCTCTTGAGGCAGTTTCTGTGGGCTGAGATAAGATCTGGGGGAAGATCTGGTAATGAGTCATTGCGAGGTACAAATAGACACTTCACTGCCAGACCTACAGCCAGCCAAGATACGTGACTCTCTCTCAACCGTCAACAAGGCTCATATTCACAGATGCGCATACAGATATTGGCCGGGTGGTATTTGCTAGAGACCAGTTTGACAGCGAACAAGACACTCCTAGGGAGGCTCTTGGGACGCCTAGAAATTGCCCTACTCGATCAGACCAATCCCATACCAGCTGCTTCAGAGGAAAGTGCAAGAAACTCTGTAATGGAAAAGTTACGCCATATGCATGTTTTGCATAAACTTCTTCCTAACCGTAGGTGGTTACTGGTTGTCTTAAGTGCTGAAGCCCAGGAGCGGATATCTCTTCCTACATTTTTATCCCAAGTAGCATTAAACAGAAGATATTATTCGTATAAATTCCCAGTATTTACCGACATCCTACTAAACTCTTGGTCTGAATAACATCATGGCAGTGAGTTGGCTAGATTAACTCTGCATTGTATAGAAGGGCATCTTCTTGTACCGTTCAGCTTGTCACTTTTTGAATTTCATTGGATGTTTTAATGAGAAGAGGGTAGATGGGGCCTTGGCTCTGTAAAACTCATTGGCTCACATAACTCTGACGTCCCCTCTTAAGCGAAGTATTCCTAGTTAATCCCTCCAGACCCCTCTCAGCGATCTCGTTGCTTTTCTAATCTAGCTCTCGTGTGGGATTTTTAACGAGCCCCGTGCCTTTTGGGGAACAAATATTTATATTTCACCTGGGCCCCAAAATGTTGGGCATAGTTAAGTTCCATTCATGACTTTATTGGCGTAACACATTATTCATGTGTTGCCAGAGTGCAGGAGAGAGAGAGCACCCTCAGGAGGTACAACCCCCTCCCCAGATGGGGTCACACACTATGTCCTCTGCGTCCATTCCTGATCTGGTGGCAGGTAACTAACAGCCATCTCTCTCTTTATCCCCAAGGCCGGGTACAGTTTACAGTCCTTGCCCTAGAGAGATATTACAGTGTACTAGCCAGCCAAACTTGCCACTGTCATCATGCTATTGTACCTATTTCAAGTGCACTCAAGCCTTGATCCAAAGCCCACCAACGTCAGAGGAAAGAGGCCAATGATTTGGAAGGGCTTTGGCTCAGTTGCCTAGATACCATGGGGATGGGCACACTGGGGGTAGATTAGACCATTCAAAGTTCCTAAATTATGCAGAGGTAGGAGCACCACCCAAGATCTCATTCTTAGTGGTAAAGAGCAGCTGATTCAGAATGTGAGAATAAAGAAACTTGGAACAAGTGGCCATAATCTACTTGAATTCAGCAAATTTTTATTTGTATCACAGCAGCGCACAGATGCGCCAACTGAGCTCAGGGCCCTGCTGCGCTAGGTGCTGTACAAATGCTTAGTACACCACTGCCCCAAAGAGCTTGCAGTCCAAATGGAAAAGACAGACAAAGGGGAGGGGAAACAGGGGTGAAGTGACTTGCGTAAGGTCAAACAGAAAGTCAATGGCCAAGGCACACATAGAAAGTCAAGTCTAACTCCCAGTCCAATGTGTTATCCACAGCAAAGGCAGAGTTCACAGAGGGCAGCAGTACAAGGATATTAGAGAAACAGATGTTGAGGGACCAAGATATCAACTGAGCCTGATGCAATAAGAATAGGACTTCAGTAACTCAGCCAGAGGTTAGGGGTTATTTCAGGAGTGGGTGGGCAAGGTTTTGTGGCCTGTGATGTGAAGGAAGTCAGACAAAATGATCAGGATGAACCCCTCTGGCCTTAAATTCTATGAGTCTATTAAAATCCACCAGGGTAGAAGGAAGCTGGTGAATCCAAAAAGGCATCACCACCAAGACTGAATAGCATCCAATTCCTCTGAAAGAGAAAAGTGCAACGAATGTGAAGCAGACCGGCTGGCTCCCTCTGAAACTGTTCAAAGATCTCTAGCTTCAGTTAAAGAGCCACTTTGCCATGTAAACAGAAAAGGAAACCAGAATAGAAAGCATAAAGCTTGAAGGGAAGAGGATAACTCATGCTGCCTTGCTGTTAAAAAGCAAAGGAACTAGGTGGAATAAGAAGGGACTTTCTACATTTATCAGAAAGGAAGGTAGTGGTGGAGAGAAATAGGTTCATTAAGGATGGAGACAATGAATAAAATGAATGCCAGCCCCAAAATAGGGGAGATCATGAGCTCCTGTTACCAATGTTCTTCCCCCTGGCTAAAAGGTTATACAATTGGTAAGGGAAGAAGTTATGCAACAACCAGGGATACAGAGCAGGTAAGGAAATGTTAGGACAGTGTAGATATCAGAGTCAACCTAGGCTGACATTTGCTTCCTAAGCTATTAGGGAAGCTATCAAACAGATTTATTGCACCACTGATTGAGAAGTTAGAGAACTTGAGAAGAACCAAGAAACCAAAGGAAATTAGTACTGATCTTCAGAGTAAGAGGAGCATGTATATTCACACACACACACCCCTACCTAGCTAACCCAGGATACGGACACACAGGAGAAGGAAGGAGCTGCAGACACTGCACTGAATTGGCAACCTATGCTAAATGAAGCCAGTTCTCTTTGCATGGACAGGAGACTGTTTTGACCGGCTCACTCACATAGTAGGTGCCCAGTTCTCCACCGCCTTGGACTGTATGGAGTCACATATGCCTGATTATCATCCCACTACAGGAGAGTTCTAACTCCACATTGTGCAGGTGGAAGCGGCAGCCTGGAGAGAGGCTGGCTGTGAGTTACACCCTTATCCACACAGCGCTTGTGATGTCTTCACTCGTCACTGCACCCTGCAGCGTGACACTTGTGTAGCCCCTTTGCAAGAGGACTCAGACTTGCACAGAAGAGCCAGCCTGCATCAACACCCAGGGAGAGCCTGGTAGTAGCTCCATTCAGAGATGCACAAAAAGCTCCTCAAGGCCTAACAGCAGTGATCCAAGCTGCAAAGCTAAGCTGAAGCCAACAGTTTGCAGAGCCTGCTTCTCCCAAAGTCCATGGGAGGTGTTCTCATTCCGCTGTGGCAGCCCAAGTTCTTGGCCACCAGCTCAGTAAGGGTATGTGGCTAAGCCTTATTCCAAGCACTATCATCCCCCCTCGGCATGCCAGGTAACTCACTCAGAAGGAAACACATCCTGTTCTTTGTGAAACCGAGGTGAGCTTAAGACATTATGTCACCTGCCTTTCCCTTCTTTCAGAGCTGGTGAACTGGAAAGCCATGCAGGTTGCCAGTGTTGGATCCTGGCTGGGAAGCCCAGAAGAGCCTGTCTCTCCTGGTGCACACCTCTAAGGAGCGTTTCTGCCTTTGGAACAGCCACTGTGCTCAACCGCAAAAGGTGAGCGAAGGTGGCAAACGAGGAAACCCGTCAACTTTTGACCCTACGATAGTTTACAAGTTTCAGAGAGCGTGTCATGCTGATTAAGTCAGCTGGTATCTCGTACAGCTCCTGCCTGCACTGGCATGTGCCGACTGTCACCTTCTGGGAGCATTAGCAGCGTTAATCCCAACCAGGAAGAGGGGGGCAGGTGGTACTGTGGCTTTGAGCCTTTGCTTTACGTTGCATAGGACTCGTGCTCAAAGCAAGCAGAAGGGAGAGGGGTTCTCACTGCCTACCGCTACATAAGGGACAACAGAAGCTACAAAAATACACACACACCCATACAATCCAGCATATTTCTCAGCTCCAATATTAAAGTATATTCTGAATTGTTTCCTGATAAACTTTGCCAGCGTGCACACCCCATCGCTCTAACATTTGAGCGCCTGACTCACGTGTAAGGGAGGGGCTGTCACCCCCATTTTGCAGATGGGGGAAACTGAGGCCAAGAAAGATGAAGTGACTTGCCCAAGGTCACCCAGGCAGGCTGTGACAGAGCCAGGAACTGCCCGCAGATGGTCGCATTCTCAGTCCAGCACCTGAAGCTGCAAAGCCATCCTTGCTCCTCCTTTCTGTTGATTAGCCCTTAACTATGCCAACAGGAAGACTGGACCCACTACTGTAGAAGGCAGAAGGAAGACTAACATTGCTACAGTCTATAGGGGCTCAGACCCGAGCTCCATCTGGTCACTGTCCTGCTTCTGGTATGGTCCAGTACTTGAGTGTTTCAAACAGAAAGTGCTAGTTAGTGCCTAGGGTTCTCCGACTCATGTTGTGCAGGAGGTCAGGCTAGATGATCCCAGTAACACCTTCTGGCCTTGGAAATGATGCTCTCACATGGCCAGTATTGCTGTAGGGCTATGTGACAAGATAATTCCTTCCCAACCCTCTTGGGTAAATCACAATTTAGACTCAGCCATTGACACGCCTTACTCCTTCCGAAGTCACCCAGGAATCCTGCCATTTCCAATCCTGTTCCCCTTCCATAGCACCATGGATTTCAGAGAACTTTTACGCCTCTTAACAAATTAACCTCACAGCCCTCGGGGAGGTAGGCATTGCTGTCCTTGTTTTACATGGGATGGGAAGGCAGAGGGAAAATGACTTGGATAAGGACACTCACAGTGGCAGAATCAGTAGCAGAGTGCAGGAAAGAGAGAACACCCTCAGGAGGTACAACCCTCCCCAGATGGGGTCACACACTATGTCCTCTGTGTCCATTCCTGATCTGGTGGCAGGTCATTAACAGCCATCTCTCTGCTTGTCCCACTCACGGTGGCAGAATCAGTAGCTCCCAAAGAACAGGGCTAGGAGTCATAGAAACCAGCTCTGATTCCCAGAGGCTGGTTCTCCAAGCGCTGGACCCTGCTTCTCTTCCATACACCTATCTGCTGGACACCGGCCTCTCCCCGGCTCAGTCTGTCTAGCCTTCTTGCACCTTGAGCTCCCATTGCCATCAAGTTAACTAAGCACATGTGAGCCAAGAGGGAAGAAATGTATAAAATACAACTTCTTTCTCTTTTTTTCCATTGTTTATTAATAATTGCTGTAAAGAGCCAACGCATCCAACATAGCAGAGGACGTAATGGAGCAATAAACATCTCCCGCAGCCATAAACACCTCTGCCTGCCGCAGCCCCCGTGTTTATGAGCGCTGCAGGCTTTTATGGCTGCATGCACCGCTCTGCTACCGGTGGTTATCACTGAAATGGCCACTGCCAGGAAAGAGAAGTCACCTCTGCGCAGAGGCAAAGCACAAGACCCGAGCATCAGCAGGGACTTCCTTTGCAGAGGAGTGAGTTTCACCCAATTACAGCCGACTTCCTGGCTACAGTGTTGTTCCCTGCCTCAGTACCACCAAGCACTGAGAGGCTCCAGCTCAGATCAGGGCCATATTGTACTAGATGCTGTACAAACAGAGAGCTCACAATCAAGGGTGGGAAGAGAAAAGAGGCCCATGGAGGAGAACTGACTTACCCAAGGATCGGGTCAGAGCAGAATAGAACCCAGGTCTTCCTAGTACTAGTCCAGTGCACCAGATTGCCTAGCACCTTCGAAGCCACCCTGAGGCAGCCAACACTGCCTTGAGTAGCAGCTCGCAAGCCAGGCAGCCAGAAGACACTGAGGCAACTCCTCATTTAGGAGGAAAACAAACTAAGCTCTAGACCAAATAGTGTTTCTCTTCTCAGGGGGCGCCTCTCCCTCCCCACTCAGCTGCCCCGCTGCAGCTGTCCCCGTGGTGCTGAACCCTTGGCCACCTTCTCAACAGAGAGGAAGACCATGTCCTGACAAGGCCGGTGAGCTGTCACGCCCTGGAGTCCTGACACTAGTTATATAGGCCTTGGGTCCAACTACCATCGCCAGTGAAGCAGTCCCCCCACCTGCCATGCGTCACCTTTTCCTTAACATCCATGAAGGAGCCACGCCTCTTCTCCCAGACACTTGGAGATAGTGCCACAGTGGCCATGCTATCTCAGAATGCCACCGGCCTGGCCTGACCCACAGACCATGGGGTCACTGGATGGGGGCAGGACCCACAGACCATGGGGTCATTTAAGGGGCAGGAGGACCAGTGCAACTTTCTCCATCTGATAGTCTCTGCCTCCAAACAGATCCAGCCTTCTAATGTTCATCCATCCATTGCATGATCTTCCCCACCCCCACCCCAATCTACCTCCCGTCTCAGCCCGGCGTGCTTCCAACATCCCCCAGCAACTCCCGGGGCTTCCTTCCCTGGCAGCTGCCCCTCACAGCAGCAGTGATGCAGGATTGTGTCTAGGCAAGGCAGTGGGTTGGATCCCCTGGCGACAATCAGCTGGGGAGCAAGTCCTCTTTAGCTTTTGAGATGGCTGGATCTAGCAGGCTGCTGGGGGTCTCCCTTGCCAGGAACCAGGGTGGTGGATGGGTCTCCTGGGCTGGGCAGAGGGGTAGGAGATTTCCCTGTGAGGTGATGGAGCGTGAGGAAGAATAGGGCTCCAGGCTGCCTCCCATTGACCACTTCTTCAAACACTGGGCTGAGGAGTGTTTCTGGGGGACTGGTGAAACAATGTGTTTCTACCCCCAACATACCCAACTCCTTCCTGTGCACAAGGCCAGCCTTGGGGGTTGGGAAAGGGGCAGCGATGCAATTCCTTGAGACGTGTTCTGCCTTGCAGGGACTCGCATCAGCATGGCTGGGATCTTACAAGCTGCGCACCCTCCTGTGAGGGAAGAGGACACCACCCGTTCGGGCCTTTCAGCCTTGGCCAGACATTCACAATGCTACCTTTGCAGGGGACAGAGCTGCAAGGCTTGATTCACCTCCCTAGGTCCCCAAGCATCTCCCCCACACACTCCTCTGCACCTTAGCAGGAGCCGAGTCAAAAAGCTGAATGTCAGCTTTTGCCCAGACTAACGTGGCCTTGGTTACCCACCAGAGTTTTAGTTCGAGCCCAGGTCAAACGCTGGATGATTCAGAGACAAGCAGCTTGGTGAGCAAGAAGGGAGATAAAGGGTTAAGCTGGGTTCTTAGCAAGACTTAGCTGAGCTTCAAGATGCCTTTGAACCATGCAAGTAATGACCAACCGGATCCTAAACCCAGTGTCTTGATAAAGCTGGAGCAACTATGGACATAAGTGAGTTACTCCAGGGTCACACCATGTCAAAGGCCGGCCAGCATGTCAATTGATAACATAGGTACTCCCACCCACTAGGGAAAGAGTAAAGGCCATTTATTTATCCAGCCCCTCCCCAATTTAGGGAAAAAGATCAGAATAAAACACATACCTTAGTGTGTCTCTAAGGACTCAGTATGACCCCCAGCCAACTCTCAGACCTCCTCTTTGTAGTTTCCTATTGATCTGATAGGTTAACTCACTGCACCTGAGGCGCTCCCAGTTGTTAGCAGCCATTGCAGGTGCAGGTATTTGGCTTTGATCATGCAGACCTGTACGGAGAACCTGGAAGGGGGGAAAAAAGGAAGGAAGCCCAATAAAGCCCACTCAGCATCTTACAGCAGTGGACCTCCCGTCCCACCCCACCATAAGTAGGAGAATCAGTCCCAGAGATTCTAAGCCTGGAAAGAAACAGAGAAAGGACCACAGTTAAACCTCACTGATCATTGCAGTGGCTTCCTGAACTGAACAAGAGCTGGCTAGGGTTTGAGTCACTGGCTTGTATGATTCCCTACCATGCCCCTGCAGTGTGACACAGAAGGACAGCTACCGTGAGCAGCTGTGCCAATGCCAAGCCCGCACGTCATGGGTGGCTTTGTTATGTTTCTGGCATACACACAGAGAAGAGAAAAGGAGGACTTGTGGCACCTTAGAGACTAACAAATTTGTTAGTCTCTAAAGTGCCACAAGTCCTCCTTTTCTTTTTGCGGATACAGACTAACACAGCTGCTACTCTGAAACAGAGAAGAGAGAGTATTACATTTTTGTATCTTTCTGGAAGGTTGCAATGTAACTACTTTATTTCTTCAAAACCAGAGCCTTAACATACAAGAACCCAAAAACAAGAGACACAAAGCAGGCTTCTGCCTAAGGCTGTGAGGCACAACTCACCCAATCTTACTTTAGGCTGCCTGTCTGCTGAACTGACTCAGATCACATGCTTCCCTACAGAGCCCCTAGCCTGCAAGCAGGATCAGGAAACACCTGAGCATTTAAAGAAATAGCTTATGATTTTAATACAGTTTTCCATATATCACAGCCTTGGTACCCAGACTACCAAACTTTGTGCCATCTCTTGCTCCCGTTCCCTCCTCCCTCTGCATCCAGACTCACTAAGTCCTGCTGCTGATTCCTCCATGTCCCTGAAATCCGTGCCTGCCACTGAAGCCATGGACAATGCTCCTTCATCACTTTCCATCGGGCTGGGATGGGATCCTCCTCCAGGGCCCCCCAACTTCTCAGTGCTGCCCCTCATAGCACCCAGAAGGCTGCTACGGTCATCTTCCATTTCCATCACTCCAACCACACCACATTCCCCCTCCTCAAAAGAGGCCCATAAGCTCCGTGATAAGTGCAATGGGAACAACCAGGCTAATTCCTGAGAATGGCAGGCCATGGGTACCCATGGCACACTGCCGGCTGAGCTCCTCCACCATGACCAGCCACCTGCCTACATCCCCACTGTGCCATGGAAAAGCCGGGGATGGGGGGAGTTCAAACTGCTCATGGCAGCAGTAGCTGACAATGCCAACAGTCCTGTAGTGTAGGCTGCCCTGATGGGGACGTGCCATATCGTGCAGGGACGGTCCCCACCCCACATACGACAGCTGTGGAGTGGTGAGCTTTGTTCCCAGCCTGTCCCAAGTGGGATACCACCCAAATACGCTGGCGTTTGAGCCACTCGGTCAAATCCATGACACACGAGAAGGTTAGAAAGGAGACAAAACGAGCAGGTGCCTCCCCCCCAGTTTCTTCTAAACTCCCATCTTGGTTCTTCAGCTTGCTGATATTCCCACTATTTACCATTTCGTTGCTACTGCAATACAGAGGCCTCAATCCGGGATCAGGGCCCTATAGTGCTGGCGAAAATATGCACCCAGCCCAAGTGGGTCTATGCTCCAAATTCCATTGCTCCTGGCTGCATTTGATTTCGTAGCCTCATCTCCAGTTTAGCCTACACCAAACCACAGAAGAACAAACATTAACTACCCCTACCCTCTTCCCCTCCCCCCCCCCACCCGCCTGCCCGCCCAGGAGCACTAGCTTCTATTTATGGGTACCCGGGGGAGCAAACATTGTATTTGTTTAAGGGTTTTCTGTAATTTCCTTGGGTTTGACCGCAGCCTCTGAGGTTAACCACAGCCTGCTATTGTGGCTGAAGACATCCTTCTCCATTGTTCTGGGCTAGGTGGCTCTGCCTTGTTTTCTTGGAAGGTTGAAAGATTGTTTGTCATTTCTGGCCCGCTGTTCAATGGAGACAGGGTGGCCGGAGAGGGAGGGAAAAGAGCTGCTCGTTCTTTTTTAGGACTGCGGGTTTCTGAGAAAGACCAGTGTCACTGACCGACTCGGGTCAAGCTGGGGTTGCTTAGATGGCATTCACAACACCATCCAGCTTTCCCTTTGATTAGGATTCCCTTAAGGGTTTTCTGGAGATATTTTAACAATCCCCAGTTCTAGCCTCTTCCACTGGGTCGGGAGGAAATTTCTTTCTCCTGAGAAAAGGAGGAAAGGGACACCCCCGGCCCCAGCCACTCTTGGAGGAACCACATTTGTCCTGCCCCCTGACCTTGTGCTACTGTAACTCAGAGCCTGTCCGACGCTGCCAAAGAGCAATCCATTTTCTGGCTTCCAGTTCGGCTCCCTTGTGGGAGGCTGCAGCCATTCCTTGGCCACACGGAGACAAAGTCTTCCCAGCTCAGCCCTATACGAATCTAAGGCTGGAAACTTACCTCATCGTCATGGGTTATTTTAATCTCTGGTGAACGCAGGCTGGAGCCAAAGACTTTGAGTCTGATTCATGCCTGGGATGACTTCATCGGAGCTATACAAAGGATTAAATGACAGTGGCCGTGTGATCGACTGACCTGGGCATTAGGAGACCTGGGTTCTAGTCCTGGCCCTGCCACAAGGCCTTGGGCAAGTCTATGTAAACCTTCTGCCCATCAGAGTTGGCAGCAACAAGGGCCGGGTTCAGTATCTAGGGGTTCTGTTCCAATAACACAATGCAAAACCAGCTCAAGCCCCCACCCAGTGACCTGGGGCAAATATATACCACCCCCTTGGGCTCCTCTAAGAGGCAATACTTCCCCTCTCACAAGAGTCTGAGTGTAGCAAAAGCCTTTTAATAACACAGAGAAAAAATGTGGCATTATGCTGGGGGAACACAGGATTCATAACACAATCCAACAGGATTCATAACACAAACCATGAGCAAAAGCCCACCCCAAGCAAATTGGGCCATGTCCTTTCCCTTTGGTTCTTGAGTCCAGCAACCGAAAGTCCAGCAACCCAAATGTCTCTGTCTCTGTCCTTGGTGAGTCCAGAGTTCAAAAGTTCATCTGCAGAATTTTAAACTCCCCGCCCCCCTGCAGCCTGTGTGGAAATGGGGGCGGGGAGTAAAGTGGCACCTTACATGCTCCGATAGCCGACTGCCCCATCTCTCCATGGGTTTCTGCTGCAGCCTTCACCGCCAGCTGCTCCTCTGCAGTAGCCATCCTGCAAGCCACTCCGCCAGCTGCTCCTCCCCAGTAGCCATCCTGCAAGCCACTCACCAGTATATCTTCAGGCCCCCTACTACTTAACACAGTACTCAGTGATTTCAGCTCATAGTAGGGGCAGCTCCAGTGCTCATGCACCATTGGCCCAAAGTGAATTCAGCTCTGCAATCTATAACCAGACTCCTAAGGGAATCAAAATTAGCTCTGCTATTACACAGTGGAGAGAAAAGGATACGTAGCTAGCTTTTAGGACCCTCAGAAGCAGCCCATACCACAAAGCACAAAAGCCTATCACCAACCTCTCTCCATTCATTAAGTTTTGGAACCCATGTCCCTTGCCTAGCAAGTGCTACTTAGTTGATGGCGAGTCCCTCCATCATAACAAAAAGCCAAGTACAGTTCCACTGTCCTTGATTCACATAATCAGGATAATAACACTTTATTCTTCCTGCCCCAATAACAGAGAAACTGGGGATCCCACAGCAGCCAAAGTGACCATCTAGGAGGGGTGGGTGTGCCTATGCAAATGAGATCAGCCCCTGAAATTCTTTTCCACAACCCGCCACAACTCACCACCAGATGTCAGGGTAGAGCTCATCCTGACTCTACTTACATCTATGTGCCTCTGTTTCTCCTCCCATCCTTTGTCTATTTAGACTGTAAGCTCTTTGGGGTGTGGATTGTCTCTCACTAGGTGCCTGGCATGTGGGGGCCTCTCAGGTGCTACTGCACTATAAATAACAATACATTTGGCTCCTGGGGCCAGATCCTCAGCTGGTGTAAATGCTGGCAACACCATCAATGTCACTGCCCTTTCACACCAGCTGAAGTCTGACCCATGAGGATGAAATCATCGGTTGAAGAAATGGACGGGGGGAAATAAGCACTTTTTTGTATTGATGGTAAACTCAAGTGGGCAGGGACCATCTTTTACTCTCTGCTTGTGCAGCACCTAGCACAACTGGGCCTGGATCCACTGGGAGCGACTGGAATATAGTGGTAAGTAAGGGGAGAGAGTTACTTCCAGGCATCAGATAGCTCCTGTTTGACAAGAAAAACAAGAGATGAACAAAT
Organism: Natator depressus; assembly: GCF_965152275.1. Classification (NCBI taxonomy): domain Eukaryota; kingdom Metazoa; phylum Chordata; order Testudines; family Cheloniidae; genus Natator; species Natator depressus. The sequence continues at coordinate 137,230,046 of NC_134237.1, read as the reverse complement.
AAGATGCAGCTCTTGGGAGGGGAGAGAGAGCCGTTGGGTTGGGTGGGGACTGGGCATATGCCCTTTTAACCGAAGAGCAGGTATAACCCAGCCATTGCAGAAGGAGGGCTGTCAGTTTCAGTGGCATGTTAATTCTCTGGGCTCCTGGGAGCTCAGCGGGTAGCGGAGGCTGTCTGGAACCTGGAGACTAAGTTATTAATGATGTATTGTTATTGTTGACACCACCCAAAATTGTGCAAGGTGCTTTACAGAGCAAGAAGGGGTGAGTTTTTACCCTATTTACTTTACATTCTCCTAACAATCTCCTCTTGGAGACCTAACCATGCAAGGTAAATCCTCACTGTTCTTAGAATGAAAAGAGAAATGGTGCATCAACAAAGAAGTACCATGTGCTCCCAACAGAGGGTTGGCTCCTCAGCTGGCATGGATAGGCACTGCTCCACCAAACCCAGAGCTACATGATTTACGCTGGCTGAGGAATTGGCCCAGAAAGTCTCAAGAAAAAAAAATCAATCATTGCTTCCCAGCAGAAGTTGCCAAAGTGACGGTAAAAACCCAGTAGTGGAATACAGTCTTTCACCGCTAGCTCACGGGTAGTTGAATTTGAGCCTAGGTACAGCAGTGACCAAAGCCCAGGACCCTCTGAGGGCTGCATGTAAAAAAGTGTTTGTTGGTTTTCCACATCACACACAACAGGCACCAAGAGCCAGATTTTCAAACAAGCTTGGCTTGTATTTAGGCATCAGAATAACTGGCCCAATTTCCCAAACTCACACAGATTCCACCGTGAGAGGCAGCAACCTCCAACGCTAAAATAGCTCCGCGGATTGGGAACATGTTGGATGCTAAGCATTTGATAATCAGCCCCTAAGCTTCTGGGCCCTAACTAATAGAGCTGGGCAGGAGATGGTTTTCCAGTCCCATGAAAAATGTCCCGTCCTGCATTGAGATGAACCTCAGACGTTTCAGTATTTCTGAGAGCAAGTGAGCACACATCCCTAATAGCCCGGTGGGGCAGGAGACATGGAAGAACCACTTCAGGGCCCTCTTTTGCCTAACGCAGACAAGAGACTTGAACGTGGGTCTCCTCCATCCCTGCTGAGTATACCAACCTCCAGGATATTGTCTATTCTGTTGACAAATTCCGGACCAACTCTGCTAGCTAGCTCCATTGCTAGTCATCTCAACAGGGGAGGCCAAAGCTACCCTGAGGATTAAAAGGGGGAAGACGACTACAGAAATGTCGGGCCCCCAAGGACGAGAAGCATGGATAATTTGGCACCTCTGGGCCCACCCGACAGGATAAATGGAAACCCTGAAGAGCAGCCAAGAGCTCAGAATGTACAGCACACAAGCAACAGCCAGAAAAGAAGGCCCATTGGTAATTGAAATGGACTTGGCCTCTCCCTGTCTTCCCCAGTGTTGATGTGTGTTACCCCTGGGAAGCAGGGCAGATGCATGCCGATCATTCAAACCATTGCACAATGCTGCTTAATAAAAAATGGATGCTAAAGCAAAGCCGATGAGTCACCCCTCTCGGTTTTCAAGACTCATCAGTCCTGAACAGGCTGTTGACATCCCATTGGGAAATGAATGTTAGCAATAACAGCCTCTTGTCTCTGCCTCAAGCACCCTTGACCTCGCTTTGAGATCTAAAAGTGGCCTGCGGGACATATGAAGTCAATTACCTTCCCCTAATATTGCCTTTCAAGGGCCTCATTCCATCAGATGGGTTTTTTTTCCCCTCTTCCGTGGAGCTTCCGACTGTCATTCAAGAAAAATCCAGTGCAGCAAAGTCCATGTTAATAGCCTGGGCTCCGACCAATGATAGCAAAGCAGCTAATTAGCGGTGGAAACACAGCGACTGGCCAGAACTACTGCAGGTGAGGGAACCAAAACAAAACAAAAAAGGAGGAGGACAGTGGGTTAAGCACACACACCTGGCATGGAGCACAAATGAATACAAGGTGTGCTGGGCTTCATCTTAGTCTTCACAACACTACTGCACAGGTCAGTGCACATGGTAGCTTTCCTTTCCATGGACGCCCAAGACTGGAATAACACAGGGTGTTGCAAACCTGGGAGGGGGACAAGACTGGAATAGCAGGGCTTGCTGCAGGTTGGGATGTGATCAATCATTATCAGCTGGTGTGGATCCAGGATGGAGTGCTGTAGGTGAGAAGAGTGCATTGCAAGAGATGGGGAGGAGGGGGCTTAGGGTTGGACTGTCTGGGCTTTTGAAGATCTGGACACGGGTCCATGAGCAGGGGTCTTGACTGCACTATGCCTGAGTCTGAGGGTCTGTCTACATCGGCACTGGAGCTGTGATTCGTTGGCACAATCTAGCTAGCATGGCTGAAAAAGCAAAGAAGTACAGAACCCTGGCTATGTACTCTCATTGCTAGCCCATGCCAGGGTCCATGCTGCCACGTCTTCACAGCTATTTTTAGACATGCTACCTAGACTAGTGCAGGTATGCCAACTGGTGTTGCTGTCACACCTCAAGGACTGCAGTGGAGACCTATCCTCAGTGTTCTCAGTCTCTTGCTCTCATGATCCCTACTGTCCCTCGCAAATCTTTGAAGAGAAATATTTTGGGAAGGGAATTGGTGCTGAGCAGTCCTGAAGTCTACACCTCGATTGTGCTCTCACCTACCTGAATCTTAACCCAGTACAACTTCACTGACCTTTGTGGAGTTACAAGCAAGAGAGAGATCAGGCCCAAGGCTCTTGGTCTAGTCACATGCTCACGACCGGTAAGTGGGCAGTCTGACCTAGTAGTCAGAGCATGAGCTGGGAGCCAGGAGGCAGGCCAGGTCGGATACCAGGAGATCAGAGTCCAAGACAGGGCAGACCAAAAGTCACGTGTCAGGAGGCCGGCAGGGGTCAGGTTACCAGGAGACCAGAGTCAGGCAGTAGGAGCAGGTAGTGCAGGGGAAATGCAGTTGCATTGATACACTCCCTGTTCTTCTGCTTGGTTTAATTGGAAGCAGGGAACCAATTGGGACCCCCCCACCAGAGTTCTGCCAATCAGATCCCAGGACTGGCATCCTCTGTTAGTGTTGATCAGAACTTACTGGTACCTAAGAGCCCTCTGGACCAGGGTTTGAGACCTGCAGCCCCTGACACACGCACAGCTTGGCACAAGCTCCTCCTACACAGTTAGCATGCCAGACAAGTGGCAAAGTCATGCCCCAGCTGTGTGGGCAGAAGGATGGCTGCTACCGGTCAGGAACAAGTGCCGTTGGCAGAGCTGAGCATTTCCTCAGCTTGCAGAATATCTGGTGCCAGCCTCCGGAACCCCTGACTTCCCAACATGCCATTTCCACACCATCAGTGCCAGAAACAGTCACCCCTTCCCAGCCTTTCCAAAGAGCCAGTTATTCCTGTATCGCCCATGCTGCTTCCATTCTCGCAGAAAGGGGAAGGGAAAAAAAATCTTTAGTGTGAACTGACAGTGACCCGTTAGAAATATGTTGCATTAAAACTTTCCCATAGAGTGCTGGAAATTTGTTCCTTATTAAAGGGGGGGCCAGCATAACCAATTCAAAGGAGAAGCTGGAGAAGAGAAGAATTTTGTGGCTACTACTGTGGTGTATTTTTTTCCATTCACCCCCCACACACCACACACCCCAGCTCCTTCACGGCCGCCCTGAATCTAATGAGTCCTGTCCAGTGCAAAGAGGAGGCAAATCTCCGATTTGTGGGAACGGCTGACCCGTTAATGGGAATGAAAAGAGGAGTTTGGACTTTCCCATGCTTCTCGCGCTAAACTCTATTTTTACAATTGCCGTTTAACACACAGGGAAAAAAATTAAATCCGTGTTAAAAGAAAGAAATAAAACTCTAGAGTCATCACTCGTGTGTTTGGGGAAGGTGGTTATTATTACTGTGTTATTTATTATTTGTCATGGATTTGCGACTAGGAATGCCAGCCGGGGACCAAGGCCCTATTGTGTTAGGCACTGTACAAACACCACAAAAAAGACCGTCCCTGCCCCCAAAGAGTTTTCAGTCAAAGGAGTTGTTGTCGATGGCGTTTGTTGTTGTCTAGATAACATGGCGCAGGGTGTATAGAGAGCAGGGAATAGTGGACGCAAACACCCTAACTCATTTGAAGATAGATTATATCACAGGGTTTCTTGCGATAGCAGGGGAATGGACATGGTAAGCCAGATAGTTCCTCCAGTCCCTGTGATGAGGGAAGTGCAAAGGCGCTCCTACAGGCGACCCTTATAAGAAAAACCATTGCCGCAATTGTCCTACATGCTGAACTCTCGCTGTGGTGAGAGTCTGCAACTAACTGGAGTTCGTAAGTGCTTGGAACTTGCTTTAGTGTTTGGCAAGTGCCTGGCATGTGCTGGGCACTACTGCTGATAAACAATAACAGTCCTGAGCCGTGTTTTGGACCATTGCTGTGGAAGGATACTTACAGGGCCGGCCCTAGACCAAATGGCGCCCCAGCCAAGGAGTAGTTTCGGTCTCCCCTCCCCCGTTTGTTAAACTTTTGAATACCTTGTTTTTATTGCATTTCTAGCCCATTTCACGACTTTGATGCACAAGTGCACTTCCACAATTACACACTGAAACAAGGTTCACACTATCGCAGCTGGGCTCCCTCTTCTCTTCACTTCGTTCTTATATCTCACTGGCGACGCCCCGCCCCTTGTATACCTGCAAGGGCACGGCTGACAACATGCTAGGAGGAAAATGTCATTCTCAGAAAGTCTGGAAGGTTCCACGAGATCCAGAACATTCTAGGAGGTCAGTGAAAAATGAATCCGCCTATGGAATACCTGCAACCTTTTACTTAAAACATTCTATTTTCCCTTTTGTTGCTAACAACAAAAACAGCCCCCCGAGCCCGGCGCCCCCCCCCCAAAAAAAACACTGCACCCAGGCAGTCACCTGGGTTGCCTGACCCTAAATCCGGCCCTGGATACTTACTATACACTCTTACAGGAGGGAAACTCATCACTGTGCTGGTGGCCAGCACAAGACCGATGTGTCACTTAAATATCACTTTAAGAACTGAGGTCTAGATCCTGAAGCGACCACCACCTCGAAGTAAGGGGCATGTTGCCCCAGGCCCCGAGGGGGGACAGAGGGAATTGAAAGCTTGTCCCTGGTTTCCAGGTGGGAAGCGAGAGTTGGGAGGGAGTACAGATTTCTTCCCTCTCTGCCCTGGCTGGCCCATTGGGGTGGAGGGGGGGGCCCAAGATTCTGCCAACTCCACACCCATATATGTATGCGGGGGGAGCTGCTCTCCCTTGCCACGCCAATCTGCTGTTGGACCTCAGACAAGTCACTTCCCCTCTGAGTCCCCTCCTTCCCTGTGTCTGTCCAGTCTACTTAGATGGTAAGTTCTTGGGGCAGGGACTGTCTATTACCATGTGTTTGTACTAGATCCAGTGGATGGGGCCCCGAGCTCAACTGGGGCCCTACCATAATACAAACAGTCAATAATAATACCAATAATTACGCGGAGGGAGAGCAGCACATCGGTGAGGCAAAGCGTGTGAGACGCTTGCAGGGCCATTGACCATGCTCTATCCTGTTCTGTGGCTACAGAGAAGGGCAGGACTGTTAGCTGGGGTATCTCTCACCAGTGCTAAGTCACAGCCACAGCGTTTTTTAAAAAAAAGTTAAAAACTATAGGCTCCAGAAGAAAATAAAGAATTCCTGTAGCCCCTGAAATGTCTGAGTAGCATGAACTGACGCCCGGGACACCCACGGCCCGATGAGCACTCAGCAAGACGGTTTGCAGGTTAGGTCATTGGTCCAAACCGAGAGGCATCTGACTTGGGTTGGGTGCCGGCAGATTTGTGCAAATCAGAGCCATTTGCCTCTGCAGCAGGCTCATTGCACAACCAGCTTTACTGGCTTCCTCCTTGTAGTGACCCAGGGAATGTCTCACACTGATTGGTTGTGCTGGGCAAAAACTGTCATCGAGGCCCCAATCCAGCAAAGTGTTTTGGCATGACTTTACACGGGTGAGTGGTCTCACTGAAGTCCAGGGAACTATTCTCCCTGTGCTTCAGTACCTATCTATGGGACTTACCCCCGCCATTGTCTCTTCCACATAAAATAGATTGGCAACAACAAATTCTCCATTGGGCTTCATGGAATCTCAGGCTCTTCTCCCTTTTAAGAGGGTACAAGCTGTGCTGGTGGTTGATTTGGTAGGTAGGGATTGCATTTTTGGGGGACAGGCAGAAGAGGGGATCTCGATGCTGTGACCACCTTTCTTGTGATGGTGGAAAAGTTCTGCCAAAGGGGAGAGTTTGCAGCATTCCCCAAAGATGGCCAGGCTCTGGTTCCCCCAATCTCCTCTAGAGGCTGATTCCGGAACGGGGTCCTCTATTTTGCTCGCAAATCTCACGCACTCTATCGCGGGCTTGCTGCTCTAAGGAGCACAGCCATCACAATAGATCATAGACTGAAACTCAGCCTTTAATGTACCTGGGGCTTGATCCATTGATTGCTTTGACAATTGCAAACAAGGCCTTACACTGGTATCAGAAGCTGATTGGGAGTCAGTGGAGGGATTTGAGCATGAGCCTAATGTGCTCTCAGCAGCTTAGACCACAGAGGAAATACTCAGCCACAATTTGTACCAGCTAAACCTTGCGCATTAGCTTCATCAGGGCCGTCCTTAGGCATATGCAGCTGCGTCGGGAACCTGAAAATGTGGGGCACCACCAGGACCATAGGCGCCGACTTCTCACCTTGCCAGGAAGAGCTTGCCCCCAGCCCCACTCCAGACCCCGCCCCCCACTCCACCCCTTCCCCTCACCGACCCACCCTATTCCCACCCCTGCCCCGCCTCTTCCCCACCTCCTCCCCTGAGCGTGCCCCATCCTCCCCCTCCCTCCCAGAGCTTGAACGCTGCGAATCAGCTGTTTGTGGGGCTCCGGAAGCGCTGGGAGGGAGGGGGAGAAGTTGGTAAGCGCACAGAGTCCATGCCTATGACCAGGACAGCAGGTAAGAGCAGGTCGGCTCCCGCACACCCAGCACGCACTGCAGTCTCCTTACTAGGCATAAGGCAGGGGCCGTATTCACAGAGCCGAATGCGCCGGCATAGGGGCACCAGTATTCACAGAGCCGAATGCGCCGGCATAGGGGCACCAGTATTCACAGAGCCGAATGCGCCGGCATAGGGGCACCAGTATTCACAGAGCCGAATGCGCCGGCATAGGGGCACCAGTTTAATAATAACTGCGTAGGGCCCCATAAATCCTAAGGACAGCCCTGATCTTCATGTTCAGCTTCAGATGCGGTGATCCAGCCTGGAGGGGACAAATGCTGGAATCATTGTGGCCAGGTCCTTGTCCAGGAGGAAGGGGCAGAGCTACCTAGCAAGCTGGAGGTGAAAGAAGGCATTTGTTACATACCGACGCTACGTGGTCATCCAAGCTTAGTGAGGAGTCAGGCAGGACTCGGAGGCTTCGCACCACTTTAATTAATGGGTGCTGTGGACAAAAGGGGCAAAGTCCTGGGTAATTCACCAAGGCCTGTCCCCCTTGCAACCAGCATCGCTTCAATCTTGCCTGGGCTGAGTCTAAGCCAGCTGCTCTTCACCCAGGAACTGACCTCTTGAAGGCATCCTGAGATCTTAGTAGTAGTGGTGAGTACATACAGCTATACCTGGAGAGTGAGGAGCACATCGTGGAATTCAGTCCTTTTGGAACTGAAAAGGAAACATTTTTAACCCCTTGCTTGGACAGCTGTTTGGAAAGAGACCCAGGTGAATGAAGGAGTAGCCTGCCTTTTTTTAAGCTAGAAGAGCAATCAGCCCATGTGTTGCACGGCTGTGTGCTACAGGATGGTTGGCCCAAGGCACTATAGTTTTCAATAGTGGCATGGTGATTTTGGACCATTACAGCAGGATGCTTGCAAGAGGGTAGTAAGAAATGATTCCTCCAGGAAAATGTGCTTTCTGCTGGGCCCTGTCCCTGTACCTGTACCTCAGAATCTGTCTCTGCTAGTACCAGGAGAGCATGGAATGGAAGGATGGCCTTGTGATTATGGGCTGAGCCTGGCTCACAGGTAGGTGGGGTTCAGAGTCTGGCTATACTACGGACTTCCTTGGGCAGAACCCACCCAGCTGGCTGGGCACGGCGCTCTTCTGAAATTATCGGTCCCTGAAGTGAGTGCTGAGCTCTTGCATAAATCTGGCCCCGGCTGTGGGAGCTGAAGCCCTTTTTAAAATCTAGCCCCAGATCTCTTGGTTCTGCAGTCCCCCGGTGTAAAATGTGGGGGTTGCCGGTCTTATCTATTTAGATTGAAAGGACTTTGCAGCAGGGACGGGGTCTCGCTACGTGTACCTTCAGCACCTAATGCCATGGGAGCCGGACCTCGGTGGGGTCCGCTAGGCCCTGCTCTCCTACCCATAATAAATAGTGATACACATGCAAACACTGCCAGGGGATTTTGAAGGAGCATAAGTGCTCCAGACCTTGGGTTTTTTTATGTCTCACTCAAAAGACGGTGGCTCCAGCACCACAGTGCCCCCTCCTGCTTACTGGTGACACACTCACTCCAAGAGAAGCAAAAGCCACCATTTCATGCAGCACCCAGAGGTCTCCCATTTGAGCACTGATCCAGCCCAATCCATTTTATTTTATGAGATCTAAGAAAACCACAGCTCATGGTTGCTTCTATCCCCACCCACCGAGATGGGGATGGGGACAAAGGTGGAGGAAGCATGGGCCTGGGGAGAGTCCTGGTTTGACAGGGAGTTTTTTAAATGACAGTAACAAACAAAGGGGCCAGATTCTCAATCGTCCATCGCTCCAATGAGTTTAATAGAGCGGTGCTGATTTACACCCGTGGAGGAGTTGGCCCCTGCACGGTTTCCAATTATTTGGCCCCATTGAATTAAATATGTTGTCATCCTATGTCACTGCATGGTCTTCTTCTTGCTGCCCCCACTTCCCTGCCCACTGCCATTTGTCAGCTTGGCCTCATCTAAACTAGAGAAAAGATTTAATTGGGGATTGGTCCTGCTTTGAGCAGGGGGTTGGACTAGATGACCTCCTGAGGTCCCTTCCAACCCTGATATTCTATGATTCTATGATTCTATGTGTTTGGACCTGCATGCACGAGCACGCGTCCAAATCCCAACGCAGACGAGACACATTGTAGCTTTAACAAATTGTAGTTTGCGTCCTCCACTGGCTCCCTTTTCTCCATCACCTCAAACATAGGCTGCTTGTCATTCTGTACCCCATCTCCCATCTCATATCAAGATATCAACTCCGGCTTCCAACTGCCATGTGATACCAGCCTCCATCGCCCCCTTGTTGAATTTTCAAACAGCAGCTTCTTGTGCTTTCTCCCCTGCTGCCCCTCATGCGTTCCCCGTGGCCATGACCATCCACAAAACGACCTCATTATCCGTCTTCAAATCCTGCCTCAAAACTCTCCATTGGCAGGATACCAACAAAAAACCATGACTGCAGTTAGGCTGCTGGTGTGCAGAGACCCCTGCCTCTCACCTGTATCGTCACACTGTTTCCTCGTACTCCGCTGTCTGTATCCACCTGTTGTCTTGTCTACACAATGAGTTAGTCCACACCAGAGGGGTGTAAGTTCTAGTCCGCACCAGCGTGTTCACACACTAACTGGTGCATTAATGTAGTCCCATTTCAAACAGTAGTACATTAACGAACACTAGGGAATTCTGAGTGGGTGTCAGCAGCACTCACACGGGCCTGACACACTGGTGTGGACTCAAATTTACACCCTCACTGGTGTGGACTAACACACCGTGTAAAGCAGTGGCTCTCAACCTTTCCAGACTACTATACCCCTTTTAGGAGTCTGATTTGTCTTGCATACCCCCAAGTTCCACCTCATTTAAAAACAACTATTTACAAAATCAGATATAAAAATACAAAAGTGTCCCAGCACACTAGTACTGAAAAAACTGCCGACTTTCTCATTTTTACCATATAATTATAAAATAAATCAATTGGAATATAAATATTGTACTTACATTTTGGTGTGTAGTATATAGAGCAGTATAAACAAGTCATTGTCTGTACGAAATTGTAGTTTGTACTGGCTTCACTAGTGCATTTCCTGTAGCCTGTAAAACTAGGCAAATATCTAGGTGAGTTGATATACCCCCTGGAAGAGCTCTGCATACTCCTAGGGGTACGTGTACTACGATTGAGAACCACGGGTGTAGACAAGCCCCCATACTTCGACTGTAAGCTTCTTTGGGGAGGGACTGTCTTTTTGTTTTGCACTTGTACAGCACCTAACACAATGGGGGCCTGGTCCATGACAGGCACTTTTGTAATACAAATAACAACAATTCATGTTAGCCAGTCAAGGAAAAAGCTAGTGGAGAGAACAACTCCACTTTATGGCTGGATGTGAGAGGGTTCCTGGGACTTCTGCAAAAGGAATCCTGAAACTTTTTACTGTTGAACTCGGGATTGTAGTGTGGAGAATCCCTAAAATTTCATTGTAAGCTCTTCAAGCCAGGGGACATGTCTACCTATGTGTTTGTATTGTACCTAGCACAACGGGCCATCTTGACGGAGTCCTTCCATAAAAGATGTTAATAATATTAATGACCATGCTACAGTCTTAGTGGTAGAAGGATCTCGCTTCTGAGCTGTTCCCAGAGCCTGGATCCAATGGAATATCTGAAAGGGAAGAACGTGTGTTGGCAGCATCATTCCGCCCATGTCTCAGGGGTAGCGCTGAGACCATATTTCCACCCCACTGCAGACATAAATGGCTGCAGGGATTTTCTCATAAACAAAGTGCTGGCGGCTAGGTCACCCTCCTCCTTTTGCTTCTGCTCCTTCTCTTCCTCTGGGAACGTTGGGGACTGTGTTTGCTTCTGGGCACCTCAATAGCATTAGGATGTCGTCAAGCTGGAGACGAGTCAAAGCAGGACAGTGGAAGGACTGACTTATGAGGGAAAAAACGAAGGAACTAAATATGTATAGCTTGGCTAGGTGACAGCAAAGGGGGCTAGGACAACTGTCTGTGGTTACTTGAGGGGTGTAAATACCGAGGAGGGAGAGGAATTGTTTAGGTTAGCCCAATGGGGGAATATCCAGGAATCTCAAGCCGAAATTAAGAAATGGAAAATGTAGGCTGAATATCAGGGGAAACATTCCGAACAGTGAGATCTACCGTAGCGGGCGGTGGAAAGCTCTCCCCAGAGGAAGCGGGGAAACCTTGTTAGTCAGGACTTTTCAAACTGGATTGGAGAATAGTCTGCAGAGAACAATCCAGCACTGACAGGAGAAGGGCTAGACACTGGCAGGGGTTTCTCTGGGAGGCCCCATGGCTTTGGGGTTTATTCCCCATCTTAGTCCCAAATAGCCCATCTCTGAGGACCTTCAGGGCATCTGAAAATGGGGGTATGGGAAGGAACAGTAGTTGTAAGGCGGATAGGGGTTGTTCCGGAGGGTGAGAGGGATTTGTGGTGGGTTATCATCAATTGTTGCATTTAGGATCTATTTTTAAGTTATGTCAAGGGTACCTAGAGAGTATGGAGGGGTGCCACTTTCAGCATAGCTATAAATCTGAATTAAATAATTACACAGATAACCTTTCCTGGGTGAGTTCCCTGGCTTGTGCTATACAGGAGGTCAGACAATCATAAGGGTCCCATTTGGTCTTAAAAGTTTATGCACTAGGTCTCTTCAACCTCCATATTATTAGAAGAGAGTGGAGGGAAAGTAAAACACACATTGACACAATGAAAACTAGTGGCAAAAATCTGTTAGGTTTCCTCTAGTCATCTCTGAGCCTGATCAAACACACGGGTAACCTCAGGTGTTTCCTTATCATCCCTGACTAGGGTAGGAGTATCCAGGCAGACACAGTTTGCTGCTCCATACAGAGCTTATAATGTCCTGACAGTATATCAAGCTTTTTCTTCTCACCTTTGGCTGGTACGTACTCACAGCACATCCTCAGTGCTTCTGGCAGCATTGGGATAAAAGGACCTTGCCCATGAAACTTGGAAACATCCCCTGGTGATATGCCTGCTCTCTCCAATTTACTCCTCAAAGACTGAGAAGGATGAAGGTGACTCAAGACATGGTAAAGGGTTTGTGGTCAATGGCTGGCATATTCTGTCATCCCCCTCATCTCTCTGCACAGATCTCCCTCCCTCCCTTCAGGTGACTCCACCAAAACAAACTTCCAGCTGATGACTAATGCAAGACAAAGCACCTGTTGATAACTACATCTCATAGACTTTAAGGCCAGAAGGGACCATCATGATCATCCAGTCTGATCCCCTGCACATTGCAGGCCACAGAACTTCCCCTTGCACATATCTGCAATTATGCATAGCTGTGTAAGCGCTGTTAGTATTTTTGCTATACCTGAAGGACTGCATCAATGGTGATGCCAATCCACCCACTTATAGTATAGAAATTAGCAAGGGAAATCACCTACTATGTCACCCAGTCCACTTCCATGCCCCACAGGCCAGCCTGGGATTGTTCCCTACAGTACATCCTGCAGTTCTCTGTCCAGTTCAACATGAAATTATTCAAGCAATGGAGCTTCCACTCTTCCCAGAGGTGAATTTCACCCAAATCTAAACACCAACCTATTTCTCTCCTTCCTTAATTTGCAGATTTTAAGGCCAGAAGGTAAAGCATTATGATCACCTAATCTGACTTCCTGCATGACACATGCCTGAGAATTTCAGTGCTTCCTGCACTGAGCCCATAACTTCTGAACTAGAATGATTTAAAGACTTCAAGCGATGAATAACTCACTATCTCCCCATGTAAGTTGTTCCGATGGCTCATTACCCACATTATTAAAAAGTTGCACTTCAGCTTCCAGCCAATGTCTCCCCTTATGACGGGTCTTTGTCTGCTAAATTAAAGAGCACTCTACTATAAAAAATCTTTTCCCCCTGTAGGTACCTTGTAGTGGTCCCTCCATCTCAGGCTCGGCGGGAGGGCACTCTGATCACCGTCTGGGCGCTGACACTCTGGACTGGCAGAGCAATAAGCAGTCTTTGGGCCCACGCCTCCTGGCGTAGGTGGACAGTAAACACAGCCTAGACTCTGACTCCTTGAGTGGGGCAGAGCAATAAGCACTCTTTAGCCTAAGCCTTCTGGCTAAGGCAGACAGCAAACACAATCTAGGGGCTGCAGCCTTCTCTCTGGAGCAAGCCACAAAAAAGGCACAAACCTTCTGGCCAAGGGTGGTTGCCACCCCAGGGTTGGGGCTGGCAGCAGTCGGATAGGAGGACCCAGGCCCAACCTACTCCACCGGGTGCCAGCCCAGGACCCTAACAGTGGCAGGGAATCCCGCGACTGGGTCAGTGGTGATCCTGCCGAAACACACTGACTCATAGGGTGACAGTAGAACCTGACTTATGTCTGGTACCCCTGGGCTACTTCCTACCCCAGTCCACTGGTGTGGCTCTGTAGCCTGCAGGTCCTCCGTCTCCTCGGGGTAAGTGGTGGATGGCAGTCCCTGCAACTCTTCTCCACTCTCAGCCTCCTCCGGGGGCAGGGCATTGCACAGCTCATGCTCTGGTCTAGAGTCCTGCAGTGAGCTAGACGTCCGCCTCCTTCGCTGGCTCTGGGCCAACTGACCTGAAGGGCCCGCCTCTTAAACTTCCTGTCCCTCCCCTCCGTTTCCAGCATGGGGGGCAGGGCTGGCTTGACTCCACCCACCAGCGAGAGCGTAGTGGTCCCTCCGTCTCAGGCTCGGAGGAAGGCCACTCCGCCTCACTACATATCTACAGACCGTGATCGAGTCTCCTCTTAACCTTCTCTTGGAGAGGCTAAATAGACTGAATTTGTTAAGTCTCTCATGCGAGGCAGGTTCTCCAGACCTCAAATCTGAATCTTGTAGCGCTTCCAGGAACCCTTTCCAATCTAACAGATACTTGGGAACTGACTCTTCCCTGCCTCGCACCATGTGTTCCAGCCAAGTTAGTGTAAAACATCAGCAGATTATTCATTCAGAGGGCTATTGTTTGCGGCAGCACCCATGATGTGTGAGGTTTGCACTGGCTTGGCTCACCTTTAGTTAACCCAGTGCAACTCGTAATATAGGCAAGGCCTAACGATAGACAAAGCCCCCAGGAAAGGGGAACAGCAAGCGGGGATTTTTTATACCAGTCAATTCAATCCATGGGGGGAAGCACAGCCAAAGTGGGTCTATAAGAGGGACTTCTCAATATGGGCTACGGAAGGGCCTGGGGACTGGGCTCACAGAGGTGGACCACGCCCAGGGTGGATCCGTGAGGATTAAAGCAAGGAGGCAAACGTGCAAGGAGCTGACAATGAGACTGGCTTCTTGTTCGACTCAGTCACACCACTGGCAGCGCTTTGCGCCCAACTTTGCACCAGTGTAAACGACGACACCTGCTGCAGGGCTGGGGAGAAGCAGGCCCTTTCTCTGCTTCTTCGAAAGCAATGCAGATTCGTCAGGCCAGGGTCCCCCTTTCGCCAGTCTGAACCGATGTGGCTTTAACCAGTCAAAACACACCCAGTCTTACCCCCCGCCCCACCACCATCACCACTTTCCTCCCAGAAAGCAGTGCGTCTCCTACCCCCCTACACACACCACTTTCCTCACGGAGAGCAGCACATCTCCTCCCCATCCCTGGCACAGCTCTGCCTCAGGAGTCATAGCGCCAGATCCTGAGCTGGGATCCCCTTTTCTGCAACGGGGCTGGAATGCCGCTGGATCTCTCCAGCAGGGGATTCTCTCAGCGTCCGGGAATCCAAAGCTGGCACAGGGCCAGGCGAGCCAATTCCTGCGCCGTTCCCATAGGGATCATGTCTAGCATGACAAGCAGGGGCAGAATCAGGCCCAGTGACCCTTTCCAATATCCTGATTCTTTCTTTTTGCCACTTACTTCAGAACTGCCCTGCTCCCAGACCTCTGTCAACCTGTCCCCAGAGGGGCTCATGCCCGATTTTCTTCAGCCTTTCTTAGCAAGAGATCATACTGGACTAACAGATCAGACTCACTGGTACGACACTTTCCCTGCCCCATGTGCTGTGTTCTTCCTCTCTGAGAAAGTGTGTCTGCCTCTTGCTTATCCCTGATGACCCACAACCAGTATCAAAGCAAACAGCAGCAACACCTGCTTCTTCTGGATCCTCTGTGACAGCACTTAGGATACATCTACACCGCAACTAAACACCTACGGCTGGCCTCGGGCAGCTGACTCGGGCTCATGGGGCTGTAAAATTGCTCTTAAACATTCATGCTTGGGCTGGAGCCCAAACTCTGGGACCCCATGATGGGGGAGGGTCCGACAGCCCAGGCTCCAGCCCCAGCCTGATCCCAAACATCCACACAGCAATTTCTAGCCCAACAGCCTGACCCCCCATGAGCCCGAGTCAGCTGATCCAGGCCAGCTGCCGCCATGCTGTGGGTCTTTTATTCCAGCGTAAATGTAAATGTAAATGTCTTTTATTCCAGCGTAAATGTACCCTCGCGGCTTTATGGCCTAGTGATCTGACATTCACCTACTTTTCCTTATGTACTCTGGGATGGAGGGGAACATGTTTACATTTAACTCGATATGTCCCTTCTATTCTCCATCTTCCCCAAAAAGCATTAAGAAATATGCTGTAGGGAAGCAATCCTGAATACATCCATGTTTGCAATTTTATGGGCCCCAGTGTTGCACTAGTCACACAGTGTTCACTCCCACGCCGGCACAGACTCAGCTCTGATCAATTTCAGATTTGCCCTTTTCCCAACTATTGTTATATTTCATTCTGTCATCTTCCCCCTGCTGCACATAGGGACACAGGCCCTCCCAGATCATCGAGTCCAGTTCCCTGCTACCACAGGCAACCCCGTCATATAATCCCGTTCACACACTCATCAGACTCCATCTTCACACTGGTTCGGTTGTTGGCTCCCACTGCTCCTATCCAGAACCTCCCTCCTCTGATGGTTTCTTCTTCTAATTTCCAGCCTCAATTTATTCCTGGCCAGTTTATCCCAATTTGTTCTTCTGCCAACACTGTCCTGTTTATAGAGCTCTTCTCTCTCCCTGGTGCTTACTCCCCTGATGTAATTAGAGAGCAATCAGATCTCCTCTGAGTCTGCATTTTGCCAGGCTAAACAATCCAAACTCTTTTAGTCGCCTAGGCTCTCCATTCCCCTGATGATGCACAGGCCTCTTTCACATACTGGCTTCAGTTCTGCCCATCCCCTATGACTTCCCAGTCACCCTTAGTGACAAGTTATTTTCCTTATTTTGGTTATTTTCCTTTCCCTTTATTATTTATAGATGTGTTCAAATTTCTACCTGCCCTACACAAAAGGATTCCCCCAACCCTTGGCCAACTATCAAGTGATTCCCCACAGATTACCCAGCACCAGCGGCGACACAGAAATACTGTTATGGCAAAAGGTGCTCATGGCTTACAAATTAGAGGACACTGATGTATGAGGATCCAGGATAAAACTCTATATAACTCAGAGGTAGTCAATAGGCAGACCACGGGCTAAATCTGGACCATCAGACTTTTTTGAACGGACCCTGAAATCTTTTATATTTACTTGTTATCATTATTGTTACTTTTTATTTTATTTTCTCTCGAGTCTGGACCTTGCCTATATTGTGACAAAAAATAATTGACTACCTCTGTTCTATACCCTAGGTTAAAGAGGCCATGCACTGAGAGAGACACTAAGGTTACTGTGCGGGTTACATAAGAAACATAATAATGGCCATACTGGGTCAGTCCAAAGATCCATCTAGCCCAGTATCCTGTCTTCCAACAGTGGCCAGTGCCAGGTGCCCCAGAGGGAATGAACAGAACAGGGAATCATCAAGTGATCCATCCCGTCATCCATTCCCAGCTTCTGCCAAACAGAGGCTAGGGACACCATCCCTGCCCATCCTGACTAATAGCCATTGATGGACCTATCCTCCATGAACTTATCTAGTTCTTTTCTGAACCCTGTTATAGTCTTGGCCTTCACAACATCCTCTGGTAAGGAGTTAGAAAAAGTTATAAAAAGGGTTAAAGCACTCTACACTTTGTCTGAGCCATGAGACCGTTCTGAGCTTCCTTGCTGTTGCAGAACAAATACACAAAGGAGAGTAGATGCGCAGGTTCAATTCTCCAGGCAAGATGCTCTCTATGAGAGCGGGCCAGTAATGGGAGTTTTCAGTTTGCTGGCAATTGTGAAAAATCAAACAAAAAATTGTTTCAAGCAGAACCAAAAATGGAATTTTTGGAAATTTTCTGTGAATTGGGGGGGAAAAAAGTTTGGGGCTAAAGCAAATGTTTCGGTCTGCTTTCGCGCACTCTTCTTTACACTTTCAGTGTTAAAAAAAATTCAATTAAGGGCAATTTCAAAACAAAAGTTGTTTCAAATCAAAATGTCGAAAAGTTTCATTTCAAAACAGACATAACAAAATATTTTGATTTTTTTTTTCAGAATTTCTTTTTAGGGTATGTTTGCATTATTTTCTTTTTTTAACTACCAAAACAATCTGGCGAAACTGACACTGATTCACAAAATGTTCTGGTGTCGCTGAATCTGCATTTTTCACCCAAAAAAGAGTTTGGGTCCAAAAATTTTACCCAGATCTAGTCTTTGTGAGTAACATTGGACAAGGGGTTTCCCAAATAAAAAGTGTTGCAGCTGAGGGAGGAAAATGGGCACCAAGTTTAGTAAATGATGAGAATTGTGCAAGGCCCTTAAGGGAGACAGAAGCCCAAGACACTACATCTTGGGACAGTGCAGAAGTGCCTTACTTGAGATCTCTGCACAAAGGAATTGCATGCATGCCTTTTGTTACCACCCCTTGTCAAGGACAGAGCAGTAGAGTGCATTTGGTAATTCAACTTGGGGAAACACAGCAACAGAACATAAAGAGTAAAATACATCTCCACACACACACTTCCAGTAGCTTTGGCAGCAGTCCCTTTAGCTCCTTTCCCACCAGCTGATGAGAACGTAAGGTAACAGTCCCTTGGCCACACCTCCTCACCAAACCCCACTCCTGGTTAGGATTGGTGAGTGTCTCCTTACAGATCTGTCTCTCGTCCCAGCAGAGCTGTTTGCTTGATCCCAGCTGCAAGTGCCACTACATAATCCTGTATAGCGACTCAGCTTTATTAAGGTGCTGGGTAGGCAGAACCTCAGTGGAGTCTATTCATCTCAGCTGCTGTCTTCTGGGACAGCTCTCGCAGCAAAGTTCACAGTCTATATCATCTCTCACAATGAACTCCTCAGAGCAAGAGAAACAAGAGCACTTAGAAATCTTGGGCAGAGTCCTGGCTGCTAGGAAATGAACTTTTTACCCCAGCGTACTAGCTCTCTCCCTTCTCTGAGCTGTTCTAGAAGCCCACTACATCTCAAAATCAAAGTTCATATATGGATATGGTGACTCCCCACATTACTAGAGGAATTGTGTGGGTAGGTATTTGATGGAAATTAAGCTATGTCAGCATTTTCCCCTTTTCACCAACAGAGGGAGTACAGAGCTCTTTGCCCTTTGGAGCTTCTGGTCATAGGGCTTTACATATGTTCATTTCTAAGGTCCCCATCACTGCAGTATCTAAAAGCCATTGGACAAATTATGCTGCTTGTCAACAATCCTCCCAGAGAAGAAGCCAGTTCTTCTTTCCCCCCCCCAGTGCTTTCAAGAAGAGCTGGTTGGAAATTTTCCAGCAGAACAATTTTCCGTCAGAAAATCTTGTTTCATTAATATCATAAATTTCTGCAGGAATGTATTGGCTCCAATTAAATTTCATTCTGAAAAAAAAAGCATCTTGATGATGTTGAAACATTCTATTTTGACACTTTCTGAATAAAACGTTTTGGTTTTTTGTTTTCAAATGACTTTTCATTTCAAAATGTATTTCAGTGCATATTATAATGTATAACATAGTATAAAATAAATTTTGAAAGTGTTGAAAGGGAATACACTGCATTGCATTATAATATAATATAAAATTAAAAAGTCAAAATCAGAACTCTTTGATTTCATCGAAACTAAACATTTAGATTAAACCAGAACACCACTTTTTCAAAAAAATTATTTGTGGGAAAATTTGAAATTTTATTTTGATTAGGAATGAAAACAAATTCTGAAATTTCAAAATTTCCCACGAGATGGGAATTCCAGTTCCCTCACAGTTCTGCCTTTAAATCATATATGTGTGAGAAGATTGATCTGAGCAACTCACTCTAGGATTGCTTTGTATGGCCCATCCAGCAGCCTGACCACCTGTCTATAGAGATGAGAAGGTTACAACCTGAAAACTGTAGGACTTGGGAATGTGGTTTTCTCTGGTGGTCACAAATTCCACAGCTGGTCCCTTCAAGCTTGAACCTGGGATCTCTGAGAGGCATTATTTTAGATAGCGCAGTCCTATCTCATTTAGGGCCGTGACAGACCAAGACCCTTAAATTCTGCTCTGGATTGGACTGTTAGCCAACAAAGAACCCAGAGTGCTCTTGTCTTCTTCCCCACTGCATGTGCTTCTTTGCAATATGATTCTCATCTTCTCTAGACATACTGCCCAGCAACTTATTCTTCTCCCCTGGACATACAGCACTGCCTAGATGCCATGTCCCCTTCTCCCTGGCACTTTGCACACACTTCTCCTGCAGGTGACTAGCAGCCCAAAACCCACTGATGAATCCAGATCCTGTTTCCTCTTCTCCCTTTAATTAACAGTGGCCCCTAATACCAGCAGCTTGCCTGGCTCCTCCTCCTCATTTGCAACTGGTTGTATAGGCCTCCAGGCTCTTCTTTGGAATGAAAGGCTTGGAAACCTGCAGAAGCAGCTGGAAACTGTTACGTTCACAGCATACACCCAGGGAGTTAGAAACAAACCATAAATGATCTTCCTGAAACATTGCAGAGTAACACGACTTTACTTCTAAAAAAAATCCAGAAATCTAACACACCACAACCCAGTGCAGTGAGAGAGATAGCAGGCTGGTCTCTTACGCAGAGAGGCACAATGACGCTTAATCTGAAGCAAGGGAGATTTAGGTTAGATATTAGGAAAATCTTTTTAGCTACCAGGGTAGTTAAGCTCTGGAACAGGCTTCCATGGGGAGTTGTGGAATCCCATCATTGGAGGTTTTTAAGAACAGGTTGGACAAACACCTGCCAGGGGTGGTCTAGGTTTACTTGGCCCTGCCTCAGTTCAGGGGGCTGGACGCGATGACCCTTCCAGGCCCATAGCTCTATGATTCTTGGATGGTTTAGACACAACAAATCATGCACCTTGGCAGGGGATTAGACTAAATGACCCTTGCAGTGCCTTCTAACCCTGTGGTTCTATGATTCTAACTCAACCCACCTTGCTCCAGAGTGGTTCTTATGCAGAGGACACAAATCACATGCTTCCCTCTGAGCCCTTTTGCCTGCAAGGAGGACGAGGAAAAGTTATAGCTGTAATTTTTACACTGTTTTCCATACACCACAGAAACAAGGAGGAGCAGCCAGCCCCACATGACCCAGCAGCCCTTAGTAGAACAGACGAGTTATGTTCTTATGTGGCTGTGGAGAGGGCACTACCAGCTCACCCTTAGAGCTGCCCATTCGACAGCAAGGTAGGCACAGCTGCGGTGGAGGAGTTTTCACGGCTGCTGATGTCCTTCCACCTCCAGGGCAAGAGGGCCATTCCCATCACTATGACCCATTCCATCCTCAGCTGCTCTGCCCAGCCTGTCAACATGGGGCTCCATGTTCATTTCAAAGGGGAAATGCCGTACAGCTGTCAGATACGAAGGGCTTCCGGTCTCTATTGGCTAGGCTGATTTCTAAGCAGCAATCTAGAGGGGGAAAGCTTGGCAGCCCATCACCAGCCCCATAAGCCATTCAGTCCCCACCCCCTACCACATTGTATACTATTGGGGTTGACATAAGTGGGACTGCAAACAACCATAGGACACAAACACTTCCCACCTACTTCTACACCACACAACCCACCGCTGACACCATTCACACACAGCACTCACAGTGGGGCTAGGGCCAGTTTCTCGGCCATTTGAGTTGAATTGGGAGCTTTTGCTCCTCTCCTTCATTTCTTTTCCCCCTCAGCTGCGATGACAAGCTTTTCACCCTGAATTCATTCTGCAGGGGCAAGAGGATGAGGCGGTTAGATGTGGTATCAATAGGTAGGTGGTAGAGAGCCTTTTACTGCCAAGGAACACCAGCACTAAGAGTGTGGAACATGTCTTTGTGAGCAATTACAGTTAAAAAAAAAAACCACCACTCATTAAAGATGAGAAACATAAAAAAATCATTGGCGTTTTCCTCCCCCCCGCCCCTCCACCCTCTCTAGGCTGGGATTAGAAACAGATTGAAGTAGCCTGAGAAAACAGATTCGTGTGTCCTAATTCTCCCATTAAACAGTAGGTGGTATGTCTTGCCATGTGTTTGATATCATCAGGGTTTGTTTCCCCACCCCCCACCCCCCTCTCTTTTGCTGTGTGACTCCCCCCATCCCATATGAACAGAATTCCCCAATGAACCTTATGCCTGTACTCTATGTACTTTCTTCCTCCCTCAGGTTTGAAATGGTAGAGAGCTACCATTAGTGATCTTAAGGTAGCTTTTAGAGGCCCCCCCAGCTGGAATCGGGGCCGCCATTGTGCAACGTGCTTTGTACACACACCGTAAGAGACGGCAGTGTTAGCCATCCTTGTTCTGCTAGAAAGAGTTGTTGGCTAGTACAGACTCTCTGCAAGCCTCTTTTATAGCAGGGGCATGTCCCATGCCTGACATATTTTAACCGTACTATTTATTTATAATTAGAGGTGGTTACAAGTTTTCGAATTGTGCGTATGTGACTTTAACCGTACTATTTATTTATAATTAGAGATGGTTAAATGTTTTTGAAATGTGTGTGTGGGTGTGTCTGTTGAAAAATTGCCTTTTCTCAAAATTATAAGTGTTCATGAAAAATCTTTGGGGTTTTTTTCAATTTTTTTCCAGTATTCCAAACAAACTGGAAAATGAAAATTTTACGGGGTTTTCAGTGGAAAAAGAAATAAATGGGTCCAAAAGGGTGGAGGTATGGGGGGAGGGGCAATAGGAAAAGCAAAACAAACAACAAATGAAAAAATGTTAATCCAAACATTGTCTAAACTGAACATCTTTAGAGAAGTTTTTTGCAAAACTGTTTGAAAACAAATTGTTCCTTTCCAAAACCTGCAGAATGAAAAACACCTTAACGTTTTCTAATTTATTTATTTTTTTTACAAAAACTGTTTTCCATTTTTGACCAACTCTAGTCACAATATTTTCCATTCATCCCAAAGAGCTATACAACCTACATACAGCCAGCCCTGCCTTCACCCATCCCTCCCTTCTGTTTATCATAGAATCATAGAAGATTAGGGTTGGAAGGGACCTCAGGAGGTCATCTAGTCCAACCCCCTGCTCAAAGCAGGACCAACACCAACTAAATCATCCCAACCAGGGTTTTGCCAAGCCAGGCCTTAAAAAACTCTAAGGATGGAGATTCCACCACCACCTCCCTAGGTAACCCATTCCAGTGCTTCACCACCCTCCTCATGGAAAAGTTTTTCCTAATATCCAACCTAGCCCTCCCGCACCGCAACTTGAGACCATTGCTCCTTGTTCTGTCATCTGCCACCACTGAGAACAGCCAAGATCCATCCTCTTTGGAACCCCACTTCAGGCAGTTGAAGGCTGCTATCAAATCCCCCCTCCCTCTTCTCTTCTGCACACTAAATAACCCCAGTTCCCTCAGCCTCTCCTCATAAGCCATGTGCCACAGCCCCCTAACCATTTTCGTTCCCCTCAACTGGACTCTCTCCAATTTGTCCACATCCCTTCTGTAGTGGGGGGACCAAAACTGGATGCAATACTCCAGGTGTGGCCTCAACAGTGCCCAATAGAGGGGAATAATCACTTCCCTCGATCTGCTGGCAATGCTCCTACTAATATAGCCCAATATGCCGTTGGCCTTCTTGGCAACAAGGGCACACTGCTGACTCATATCCAGCTTCTCGTCCACTATAATACCCAGGTCCTTTTCTGCAGAACTGCTGCTTAGCCAGTCGGTCCCCAGCCTGTAGCAGTGCATGGGATTCTCTTGTCCTTGTTGAACCTCATCAGACTTCTTTTGGCCCAATCCTCCAATTTGTCTAGGTCACTCTGGCCCCTATCCCTACCCTCCAGCGTATCTACCTCTCCCCCCAGCTTAGTGTCATCTGCAAATTGATGAGGGTGCAATCCACCCCATCATCCAGATCATTAATAAAGATGTTGAGCAGGGCCAACCGCAGGGGCACTCCGCTTGATACCGGCTGCCAACCAGACATTGAGCCGTAGATCACTAGTCCATAGGGGGGGAGATTTTAACTCCCCCCAGCGCAGGCTTGCAGAAGAGCAAGGGGGCATAAGATTTGTCACAGGTAGCACTGCAAGGAGGACAGCAGGATCCAAGAGACTCCACAGGTGGACAGGGAGTGGATAAGACATTGGGTCTGGTTCCCACAATGCACCAGCCTGCACCACTGAGCTCCCACAGAGGGGAAAGCAATGTGTGCCCGGTATAGGTCTGATGCCGAATACTTCCCTACTGGAGCAAGGCAGGAACCAGGCACCAGATTGCGACTCAGTGTCACTGCCTAGTTTCTGGTCTGCCCCTTGCACAGTTCAGCGACAAACTTCCCTTTGCTCAGGGCTTGTGGGAGAGCCACAATTGAACCCTTAGGCTGTAGGCTCCTTGGGGCAGCGACCTGCGTTCGCATGTTAATTTATTCATGCAGTGAAATAGAGTCACCTCTGGGGTGGAGGGCAGCAGCCAAGCAGGCTTCATGAATTATATCAGGTACATGAGTTCACAGGAGGGGAAATTTGGGGCTAATACTAGGGCTAACATCCTTCTTTAAAGAAAAACTTCAAGGGAGCCATAAACAGCAGATAAAACCTCAGGCTTACATTTTTTTTAAACTGGCTAGTGATTTTCTGTGCCCAACTTGAGACGCTTTAAAAAGGGGGCCCAATTTTCAGTAATTGCTGAGCACCCACCATCTGAAAATCAGGCCTCTTTAAGGAGTCTGAAGCCAGGCACCAAAAATCACTAGCCTTTTTTTAAAATTTAGGCCACACGTTGGCCTTTAATGTCTCATCTGAAAGATCCCCACAGAGGATGAAGGTCCAGGGGAGTGTCGGTGTGATGATTAGACCACTAGGCAATCAAGCCCCTTCCCTGCCATCCCAACAGCTCCCCACGCTCCGTCACGCTGCATTTTAGCTGTGTGCTCGCCACGACAGCACGGAGCATGTCCGCAGCTATGTAATGTTTTGCAAAGCCAACCTGGCATGAGGGGAAGCGGAATCCCCATGGAGCTCATTTAAGCATGACAGAGTCCATCTCTGTAAATCCGATTTGGGAAAGTGGAGTCAAATGAACGGCTCCTCTTCCTGTTCTGGCCAAGCCTGTGGTTTTCCGAGGCATGGGGAGGAGGGGACACATACCTTTGGAATTGTCTTTATGGATGGGAATTCATCGGGATTTATTTTCTCAAGGCTCATGGCCTGTCACAAGTCCTTTTAAAGTCATGAGGCTGAGGAGGGTAGGGGGAGAGAGAGTTTTTTTGGTGTTATTTTTGTTAACATAAGAAATGTTGAGTTAGTCATTCCTATCTCATAAGCGAATGATTATAAAGCCACTTGGATGTTCTCATTTGCTGAGGTCTGGAACAAGTGGGGGGGAGTCAAAGGGTGAAGGACTCTCTCGGTACCGCGGACAGCCTTGACCCTATGCCTGTGTGTCCTTGTAGAGCCTGCAGCTCTCTGG
The DNA here is from genome assembly GCF_965152275.1 of Natator depressus. Taxonomy (NCBI): domain Eukaryota; kingdom Metazoa; phylum Chordata; order Testudines; family Cheloniidae; genus Natator; species Natator depressus. Next base: position 137,205,252 of record NC_134237.1, on the reverse strand, counting down.
AGAACCTGGGTGGTTTTTATAGGATGCCTGCTTCCCTGTCCTTTATTCTATACATGGATCTGATCAGCCACCGCCATCTCTTGGCCCACTTCACTGCTGTTCTGCCAGTGTGAACAGGATCAGACTTCCCCGCTCGCTCTTCCTGAGGGCAGTGTTTTACGCTCTCTCTGCACAGCTGTAAATGGCTGCACAAGGGGCAAAGCAGGGGAGAATCAGGCCCAAAGCCAGCTGTCCAGCCACTCGTGCACATTCAGCTGTCTACATGCTACATTATGGGAGAGAATTTGCCCCCTCTCCAGTGGGATAACAGCACAGAGAGCTGTCTAATATCTATGTCTCTGGAAACCATGGCAACATCTTATGGTGTATTGATGACTGTGTTGAAATAGCTATCACTTTAAGAGTAGGGTTCCTGGTCCTGACTGCAGGCTGCAGAGTGTGATCAGGGCCCAGCAGCATTCAGGCTGGAAAGAGCCAGCTTAAAGCAAGATGGGGTGCGTTGTGCCTCTCTGTTTTAGGGAACAGCCTGTTTTCTTGCTCTCTGGTTTTGGGTTCTTGCGTGACAATGTTCTGAATTCTAAGAAATAAGTAGTGTTACATGGCAGCATTCCAGCAAGTGTATTTATGCTTTTATCTAACTTCTTTGTGCGTACGCCGAGAACAAATGTCACCGAGGGTCAAATCCTGCAGCCCTTACTCATGCAAAACTCCCACTGACTTCAGTGGGAATTCTACCCAAAAAAGGATCTCCTACTGTAAGGTGACGAATAACTTAATGTGATTTCATACCATTCCTTCCGCTATAGTGTGACATGGAGCAAAATATAGTACCTCTTGATAGGATGTTCCCAATAACATTCGTGGGTAGCATCGTGCTTCCTGAAAGAATAGCACTGTATAATCATAAATATCAAAATAATAACCAATTGTGTTGGAAGATATATTAACCCTTGAGCTTCAGGTCATAAAGCAACATCTAACTATTGGGGGTGAGGAGAAAACCTTCACTGAGGGCAGACTATCCCCTAACTCCCTATTACAGGATTTTCTCCTTTGAAGCAGCAGGTCCTGGCCACTGTTGTGACAGGCTACTAGGCTATATGGGCCAGTATGGCAATTCCCATGCTTCCAATGTTACTGCCAGTGTCACAGTGCCACATAGTATCACAGCACCTAGTGCGATGTGAATCGTAATGTATACTACGAGCCCAATCCTGCACCCACTGAAGATCCTTTCCCACAGAGCTTGAACCAAAACCCATTGAAGTCAATGGAATAATTGATAGAATCATAGATTATTAGGGCTGGAAGAGACCTCAGGAGGTCATCTAGTCCAATCCCCTGCTCAAAGCAGGACCGACACCAACTAAATCATCCCAGCCAAGGCTTTGTCAAGCCAGGCCTTAAAAAACTCTAAGGATGGAGCTTCCACCACCTCCCTAGGTAACCCATTCCAGTGCTTCACCACCCTCCTAGTGAAACAGTGTTTCCTGATATCCAACCTAAACCTCCCCCACTGCAACTTGAGACCACTGCTTCTTGTTCTGTCATCTGCCACCACTGAGAACAGCTGAGCTCCATCCTCTTTGGAATCCCCCTTCAGGTAGTTGAAGGCTGCTATCAAACCCCCACTCCCTCTTCTCTTCTGCACACTAAATAACCCCAGTTCCCTCAGCCTCTCCTCATAAGCCATGTGCCACAGCCCCCTAACCATTTTCGTTCCCCTCAACTGGACTTTCTCCAATTTGTCCACATCCCTTCTGTAGTGGGGGAACCAAAACTGGATGCAGTACTCCAGGTGTGGCCTCAACAGTGCCCAATAGAGGGGAATAATCACTTCCCTCGATCTGCTGGCAATGCTCCTACTAATATAGCCCAATATGCCATTGGCCTTCTTGGCAACAAGGGCACACTGCTGACTCATATCCAGCTTCTCGTCCACTATAATACCCAGGTCCTTTTCTGCAGAACTGCTGCTTAGCCAGTCAGTCCCCACACTGTAGGTCCATTCCCATGGACTTAAAAGGGGTTTGGAATAGGCCTGTAATGACTCAGAGTATTACTGTTATTCCTCCTTGTAAGTTGCCCTCTCTATCATAGACTATCAGGGTTAGAAGGGACCTCAGGAGGTCACCTAGTCCAGTCCTCTGCTCAAAGCAGAACCAAGACGGTCACAGAGCAAGACGGTACCACCCCGCCTAACAGAGAGCCAATTCTGCAACCCTTACTGACGTTGCATAGGACATGGTTCTGCAAGCAATCTCGCTTACTTCAATGGGGCTATTCACCGGAGTGAGCCCCGCACCGTGTGAGAAGGGGTGCAGAATAGGGCCACGAATGTTACTCCATGGTTATTTGCTTTTGCTTGGCATTTTATTTTGAGGTTTAAATTTTTACAGTGTTGTCACAACCCCAAGAAATCAACAGTTCTGAGCCAGCCCCAGATCTCCCCTGCTGCCATTGTAAGACTGGCTTAACAAATCAGAGGGGTTTAAAAAACATTGGGAGTGAAGGGTACTTGGCTTTTTGGGTTTTAAGCCTTTACGGTTCACATTTACAAGCTTTTCTCCACAACCATGAGGGCAAGAAACGTCCTATTTTTAAACAGTGAAAGCCGAGAGTCTCACAAAACCCCATGACTCCAGCAGCTGGGGCTTGAAGGAAAACACCAATATTGTGAGACTCGTGATACACTCAAGAGAGTTGGTGACACTGTTTTTTATCCCCAACTACTTCACAACAGAGACCCCAGCATTTCTGGGAGCCACCACAGCTCATGGTGAGGGTATTTTAATTTAGGAAACAGACACCTAAGCTGCTCCCACCATAATATACAAACGGCTAGACTGAGACTCTAGGTCTTTGACCTGCATAAGGGGCAACAGAGTTCACTCCAGGAACAGCCCTCGGGGGGTGACTCAGAGAGATGCAATAGCTCCCACTGTTCCCCTCTAATTCCTGATGGGGGAATAATTTACTGAAACACTTCATAAGGTGCAAAATTCTTCCCACCTTGTCCCTGCCAAAGCTGTGCCCAACCCGCACCAAACTCCTCTCACCAGGGCATGCTTCCCGCGACCCACACACACACACACACGCACCTCCACTACATACAGAGAGGTGATCTGGGTGGGCTGCATGACAGCAAAGGAAAGGCAAGTGCCAATGCCATTGCACTTCACTACCCTACCCAACAATTACAGTCTGGCCTGGAAGAAAGTAGGAGAGGCTACCAAGCCCGCAGCTTCCAACTCAGCTTTGATATTGCATCACAAGGGAGAATGACTCCTACACTTCAGTTTCTGGTTGGATGCTCACAGTATCCTGGCACCATGGGATACCCCTAATAGGCCACTCGGCACGCTGAGCTACATCTACTATTCACAGCACCGGAGGAGTACAGTTGCCAAAGAGTCTGCAAGGGGTTCAGGGAAGTCCTGCTTCAATATGTGGTCTGCACGTGTATTAAGGCTCTGGGGTCTGGGCAGGACCTCTCTCACAGTTACGCCCCTCTGTCTTGCCAACACGTCATTCTTTCCCAGGCCATTGATGGAATGGACTCCCTGGGTTCCAAGCCAGCCTTTGGTACCAAGTTCTCTATCATCATGTCCCAGAATTCATCTCCCTGCTAGCATGCGGTAGTAACAGTGTAATCAAAAGCAGAGCACTCAGAGGCCAGAGTACAGGAAGGCTGCTCTGCATATGGTCCATACATGTTAGCACTTCTCCAGGAACAGAAGGGCTGTCTGCATCCCTGTGTCTCTCACTCATATTGATCAGTGATGAGAAAACCTCAAGGGATTCCACTGGGGTCAAATAATCCAGCGTCTGGGTGTTTATTTCACCCCTTTGTGTCTGTGAAACTAGGATTTAGGTCTCCCAGCTGTCACCTCTCTGCTCATATTCCCAGTCTTTTCTGCTTCCAGATGAGCCAAAAACACCATCAGGAGAAACCTCTCTCATGGCATGCTGCGTTCCCGAGCCCGCTGGGCCCAAGGGAACAGAAGTAGTGTGAAAACGGAAAATAATGAACAATGTTAAGCCAACTTTTTCCAATCTCAGAAATGCTTCAGCTCAGGTTTGGTTTGAGTTTCAGGAGTGAGGGTTAACAGGGAGGTTTTCTTTCAGCCAGCCCAGCTCACTCATCCCATGCGTGGTGCAGGGAAGAGGGTATAAACAGGAGGAATAGGATGGAGTTAAGAAAGGGGAAATTTAGGGTTTCATAAATCCAGCAATCTTAAGGCCAGAAGGAACTATTAGGATCATCGATTCCACAGCCTCGTGAGGTTGGGTCCCTTCTAACCCCATGATTCTGATCCCCCGGCATAACACAGGCCACAAAATGTCATCAAGTGATTCCTGCTTCAAGCCCATTACTTCTGGATGAGCTAGAGTATGTCTTTCAGAATGTCTACAGAACATGATTTAAAAACTTCAAGTAATGGAGGCTCTACCATATCCCCATGCTAACCTGTTTGACAGTGAGAGCTTCATGTGGGAAACAGTCTCCCAAGTAAAAGGGAGGAAGACCCACCTCTTAGGACCTTTACTAAATGTACCATCCACAGGGAACATTGGCCAGGAGGTAGAGTGGGTGACCTAATAAATCTTTTCCATCTCTTTTCAATGTACGTATATGTGTCCGATCCAAACACCTTTGGAGTCAATGGGAGTGCCCGTTGACCTGGGTAGGCTTTGGATAAAGTCAATTGATCCCTAATTCTGTCATCCCAGCCCCTCCCAGCTCAAAGCCCACTGTTACTCTCAATGCCAGCACCTTCGAAACTAACACAATCAATCTGCAGAAGCTTCATACAGGCCCAGTTGGCTCCTGAAGGCCAAGTCCCTTCTTTAACAGTCCAAAACCACAGGATGCCGAGTAATTGCCTCTTGAATGACCCCAGTGTTACAGGCTCACCCACCGTGGCTGGGAGGCCATTCTGTGCATTTACGGTGCCTCATGCTTCCTGACATCTGGTTCCAATTTACTCTCACTTCAGTTTCCATGGAAGCTCAAGTGACCTCTTACCTGTGCAAAGGTATAAATAATACATAGGGTAGATGTTACCCACAGCACTCTGACCGGGGCTGCTTCTTCAACTAAAGCCTTCTCTTGGGGGTCCCTATCACAAGAACCCCTACTCGGCCTCTTTGCTGATTCAGGTTAGACCATTACCCACCATGATCAACTCTTTCTAAGGACCCCCAATTTCTCCCTCCGCTCTGCTGCCCCCCTACATAGATAGCTTAGGTTCTTATATGGCCCCGATCCCCATAGGATCTGAGCCCTGCATGGTCGTTAATATATTGCTCCTCACAACCCCCCTGTGAGGTAGGGCAGTGCTTTTATCCCCATTGTACAGATGGGGACCTGAAGCACAGAAGGACTAAGGCTGATTTCAATGGGAGGTAGGGACCTCAGTACATGTGAGGATCTGGGCCTAAGTGATTTGCCCAAGAACAAAGAGGAAGCCTGTGTCAGAGCAAGGAATTGAACCCAGATCTCTGGCTAGCACCCAAACCACTCAGCCATCTTTTTTCTATCCACTCTTTTTGCTGCCATCTTTGTGGCTCTGGCTGGCTGCTTCCGTCAGCTCACTGATTCCACACCCCTTTCCAAACCGTGACCCCCTCACCCACCCATTGTCTCCTACCCACTGTCAGTGGCCAATTCCCCTCACTAGTGGTTTTTCTTATGGCACCACCACCCCTCTCCTTGTCTAGCATCTCAGGAAACAGGTTTCTCAGGTGCCCACACAAATAACCAATCCTGGGCTCAAAGTCCTTAAGAGCCCTAACAGAATACAGAATGCAAACTTAGCCAATCGCCGTTGCTTTGCAAGGACAGGCACTGAGCAAGACGGCTTTCTCATTAGAAAGGGGAGTCTAGTCTTGTAGTTAAAGGGTGGAATTACTACTGAGGGCTTCCGGGCTTCCTTTGTACTAATACATTGACTTGCAATATAGTATTCAGCCACGAAATATCTCTGTGTGCTGTACAAAGTTCCAGGCAGGGTGTGTGGTCCCTGGTAAACGTCAAAGACATGGCTGGAGCTGGAATTGCTCCTGGAAAGATGGTTTGCAATGTTGTGGCCATGTTGATCCCACGGTATTAGAGAGACAAGGGGGGTGAGGTAAAATCTTCTATTGGACCAACTTCTGTTGGTCACAGAGACAAATGTTCAAGCTTACCCAGAGCTGAAGAAGAGCTCAAAAGTATGTGTGATTCAAAAGCTTGTCGCTTTTACCAACAGAAGTCGGACCAGTACAAGACATTACCTCACCCGCCTTGTCCCTGGAAAGATTGTCTATTGTTCTGTGTTGCCGTTTTCCTTTCTCAAACGCCTCCTGCGTATGGTCAATGGCTCCAGCACACCATTCATGGCTGTGCCACTGACCACTGTGACACCTTGGATAAATCATGTCATCTGACTCAATTTTCCCCCTGTAAAATAGTGGTAGTAATATTACCCACTGCCCTCCTGGAGGAAATCTGAATCTTGACTAGATAATGCTAGCAAATTGCTTTGAGATGCTCAGATTAAAGGCACTATGGAAATGCAAGGAGTTAACATTATTATGCCTTTCAACAAGTAGATGCAAAATATACATCGTAGGAGAGTTCCCATGCACTTCCCCTTCTACTGTGCATTTCTTTAATATGTTTACAGCCCAATCCATTCTGACATTTTTTGCGGGGGAAGAGTCTGGAACCCATCAAATCATATGGTTTCTGGGGCCAGCACTGACAAATACCTTCGTAACACAGCTTCGGGTTTCTGGAGCATTGTAACTTCAGGTCAGAGACATGGACACAAGTGACCAAATTCAAATCTGGAACTGGATCTGATTTAGGATGCAGTGGTCCAGTTTGGTCCCCTTACCCCTATGGATCCAGCTGCCTGAGCATGGTCAGAGCAAGAATGGACATTCGCCTACTCTGCAGAAAGGAGTATAAGTCCAGAGCCTGAGCTGGCATGCGCCAGCGTACTGGCACTGAAGTTGGTGGAGAAACATGGCTCCCGCCATCACTGGAGTGACACAAGTTTACACGGATAGAGGATGTGGCCAAGGAGAGATTGAGAAAGAGAGACACTAACATGATCAATTGCAGAGAACAAGCCCAGTCCGCCCACCACCAGCAGCGTCCAAAACCAACACTTTCTGTTGCCTGCAATATAGAAAGAAAACAATAACAATTAAACAGAGATGGGTTTTTTGTATGAGAATTCTCCGACCCAGGGCTCTGCACTACGTGCGCAAATATATATATATATATATATATATATATATATGCCTGAAGCCGATATACATATATATAGGCCCCTCCAGGAGAGCCAGCCAAGCGCCACTCAGTATTTGTTTGCTTGCAAGCCTCCTTGGACTGACTCACATTTCTCTGTCCTACGCACTCCCCTGACAGAGGCTGCAGCCAAAATCATCTGTGGCGCTGCCCAGCTCCACGGCTGGCACGTAATAGCCAGAAGGCAGGGGGAGCGCCCTTTGGCACAGATGGCGTGGTCCATGCTCGGAAAGCACGGGAGAGGAGTGTTTGCTGGTGATTGTCGCTGACAGTCGGGGCCTCTCGGGCATTTTTGGGCCAGGCAACCCTTGGTTTAAAAATATTTAGCACCAGGCAGCTGCACGTTCTCCAGGAATGAAAGCGGCAAGCGAGGCCAAAGGAGTTTATTGCCTGCTTCAGAGCCAGTTGCTGCAGCCCTGCTTCTGCGACGCGTCGTCTCTCTGCAGCGAGGCCACATCCAGCCTGCAGGGGGCAGTATGAGAGCACGACCAACTCGTGCTCCGATTCCAAAGCATCTCTGGCTCCCCCAGGCCCGTGAAGACGGGCACTGGGCAGCGCAAACGCCCAGGCAGGCCCACGCATACAGAGGTGCCCATGTGTGCCGGCGCATGCATGCAGGCGTATGCACACAAAGCTGCCCGCATGCGCTCAATGGCCCGCTCAGGCACACGCACATGCAGACAGACGCTTGGACACATAGACACACAAATCGGGGGCACAGAGACGGTCCCCGGTGCATGCGCCCAGATAGGAAATACACACACACGGAGGCACACAAATTCACAGACAGACACCCACAAGGACACCACTCTCGTATGCCATGGCTCGCTCCCTGACAAGGACATGCATGTGTGACGGCCGTCGTGGTGGCCCACACCCAGGCTCTCCAGAGGTGAAAGCAACAGTCCCTACAGCTTAAGCTACAGAGCCAGGCAGTCCAGCTAAGAGACTCACCCTGGGTGAACTTCTATTTTCGCGCCCCTGGCCCCCACAGGTGCAGCCCACCCCATTGCCCCAGGCTCCCGTGAGTGCCCCCCATTGCTCCCATGGGCTCCCCACTCCCCCTTCACCCCTAACCCCTGCATTCCCCTCCTGTGCCCCAATCCCTGTCCCCTGCTGCACCTCAACCCCTGCACTCCAAACCCCTGCTCCTTCCTGCACCCCAACCCCTGCACTGTGCTCCCTTCGTCCTGCACCCACCTCCTGCACCCCAACCCCTGCACAGTGCTCCCTTTGCCCCAACCCCTACACTCCCTCCTTCACCCCGAACCCCCTCCTGTGCCCACAACTCCTGCACTGTGTCCCCTTCACCCCAACCCGTTCACCCCCCCTCCAGTGCCCACATGGGGAAACTAACCTGGTAGGGTTGCCAACCCTCCCAGTTTTGCAGGGAGTCTCCCGGAATAGGGCTCTAACTCCTGGAGGCTACTGAAGCCAAACCAGGAGATTCTGGTGCTAAAAGTCCAGCGGTGCAGCGGGGCTAAGGCAGGCTCCCTGCCTGCCCTGGCCCCGCGCTGCTCCCGGAAGTGGCCAGCACATCCTTGCGGCCCCTGGGGGGGCAAGGGGTCTCCACTCACTGCCCCCGACCTGAGCACTGACTCCACAGCTCCCATTGGCCAGGAACTGCAGCCAATTGGAGCTATGGGGGAGGTGCCTACAGGCAGCGGCAGCATGCAGAGACCCTCAGGCCCCACTGCTTAGGAGCCGCTGCCAGAGGGATGTGCCAGTTGCTTTCAGGAGCCACCCAAAGTAAGTGCAACCCGGCCAGAGCCTGCACCCCTCACCCCCTCCCGCACCCCAACCACCTGCCCCAGCCCAGAGCCTGCACCCAGCACCCAAACTCCTTCCCACCACCTGCATGCCCCACCCCCTCCCTCACCCAAACTCCCTCCCAGAGCCCGCACTCCCTCCTGCACCCCAACCCCCTGCCCCAGCCTGGTGAAAGTGAATAAGGGTGGGGGAGAGCAAGCGACAGAGGGAGGGGGGATGAACTGAGCAGGGGTGGGGCCTCAGAGAAAGGGCAGGGCGGGGTAAGGGTGTTTGGGTTTGTGCGATTAGACAGTTGGCAACCCTATGACCTGGATGCACGGAGCAGGTGGTATTGTTGCTTGCTCCCACCTTTGAACGCTGCCCCTCCATTCACCCCTAGGGGGAGGCTGTGCGGGGTGGGGAAGCGAGGAGCGACATCAGGGCTCCCTGCATCCAGGTCACTTTCCCTACCTGGGCATTGCTGTGAGGCAAGCATCACCTTACACAGCCCAGGTGGGGACAGTGACCTGGATACAGGGACCCCCGATGTTGCTCTTCATTCCCCCCTGCCGCCCCCTTATAGCCCCCTAGGGGTGTGCAGAAGAACGTTGTGGGAGCAAACAGCATCTGTGTGTCACCACTCACCTCCCTCCCCCCACCCCAATGTTCCTCCGCCAGGAGGAAGCAGAGAAAAATCTGGGCATCCCCCATGTGGCACTCCCCAGGGAGCAGTTTCTAACACTACACCAGCAGCGCGCACCTCTGCACTGCAGCATGGCACCCCCTTGACCACCGGACGCCCTGGGCAGCCACCCCTAAGGCCAGCCCTGGCACCAGGCAGAGAGGGGGGTCACATACCACACATCAACCAGAGAGTCACATGAGCCACTGACCATCACACACACACATACTGAGACAGCCCCAACGTTCAAAGGCTTCCTGCAGCACCGCACTCTCCCCACTGCACCCTACTTGGAGTCCGGGGCAGGTGCAGGTTTCTCAGCCTCCTTCCAATCTCCAGCAGCAGTCTGGACTCTGACAGAAGAGGGGGCCTCTCTGACTTCCCGATCCATCAGAACACTTAGGCATGTTGCCTTGAAGTCCATGGGAGTTGTGCGATCAATTTCAGTGGGAGCAGGACTAGACACCATGGGAATACTCACGTGCTCAAAGTTAAGCACATGCTTAAGTGCTCTCCTGGATCAGGGCCCTAGACTTTCGGGCAGGCGAGGGGAGTAATTTGTCCCAGCCATGTTGAGCACAGTGCCCCCTGCCCCTGCCTCAAGCAAGAAGGAAGGTGAGTAGCTGGAAAAAATTAAACCTAATCTAGAACAGAAGACTTCAAATTAAAGATTTATAACAATCATAATATTCCCCGCTACCCCCGCCCCCAACAGCTGGGAGTCTGGCTGATTATAAACATCAATCGACCCTCACTTTGATCTAAGACTGCAGTAGGAAGGGTTAGTGGTTTCAGCACAGTCTTCCTGAAGCCAAAACGACTGCAGCTGGGGGGGGGAAACAGGGTTAAGCAGGTGGCAGGTGCACATAAAGAGGGCATGCAGAGGGTGCCCTCCACATCTTCTGTTCGTGGGAGGCAGGAAGTGATGGAGGAAGAGCAGGGAACTACCTCTGGGCAAAGTGGTCACCTCCAGAGGGTAAAGTCATAGCCAAATCCTTCCCATTGACTGCTATGGGAATACTGCTCTTAGCAGCAGGTGTTTCTCCTCAGATCCTGGCTCTTCGGGGCTTTAAAGCCGATCTTCTTCCTTTCTGTTTCACTGTGGCACCGACTGGACCATCACTCAAGTTTCTCTCTCATCTGGGTGTCAGAGGTGCCCCCACACAGGGCAAGTGCTCAGGAAGGACCCAGTGTCACTACAGTTGAGCTGGGAGCTATCCTGAGTCTCAGATTGTCAGGGCACGTGTGCTCAGCTGAAGGTGGGTAAACATAGTATGCATGCCTGACCACAAGCACAGGGGACCACAAAGGAGCCTGAACCAATCTCCTGTGCTGTGCATGGTCCGTGAACACTGAACTAATAAATGACTTCCATGAGGAAACCAGCCACAGCCCGTGTGCCTTCGAAACGTTAAGACAGGGCAGAGACTTCAACCCACGCCAGACATGGGTCCCACCATCATATAGCAATGAAAGATCCCAGCTGGCATGGCTGTGTCAATCCACTGGGAACACGCCATGCGCAATTTATTAACAAGCTTTGAACGTTTCAAGAGCTATAGAATGCTAAGTAAGCTGAAAAAGTCCCAAGCCGCAAATTGGGCACGCAAAATTAGTGGATGCTTTTGACTTTAATCTATCTCTGCCTCGCTTCCCATATGTAAAAGAGGCGTAATATCCCTAAAATAAGTTAGTGTTTGTGAAGCACTCGGATACGCCAGAGATAAGCACCATAAAAAAATCCCATTCAAAGCACTGCCCATCCGGTGTGTCAATGAGGTAGGGCTACCGTGGAAAAAAACTAGGCTATGATCATGTAATTAAACACAGCGGGGCTGAATTACGGTTGCACAAGCAACCTTAATTCTTGCTGTTCCTAACTTTTCAATTCTTGACTTTGCAATCTTAATACTTTCCTTTTACTGTAGTCATGTGTGTATAATTTCCTAGAATTTTAAAAAGCAAACTAAAAAACCCCAAATTCCATCATGTGGCATCGTATTGACACTGACAAGGTTCGTCAGCAGGGTTGGAACATTTAGCTTCATCGCACAGACCTCTCTGCACTTGAGTTAATGGAGTAACTGAAAGCAGTGGTAAATTATCATCCTCTATGTGGACTAGCACTGGAGGAGATGGGACACTTTGCCAGAGGGTTTCACAGATATCTGCTGACAGCAGAGGAATGATGAGGCTTAGGGATCTTTGGTTCTGTTCCAGGCTCTGGAGCAGAGTGTGCTGTTGTAAGCACAGGTTCTTCTGCCCATTTTCCCCCAGCGCGATCCTGTCTACCCTGTCCCTTCAACCTGGCCCTGTCTCTTTCCTGCCCCTAGCTCCTCATTTCAATCCCAATCTCCTCCTCTAGCCAGTACCAGTCTCCACTCCTTAGGCTTCTCATCCCAGTCTCCTTGTCCTGCCATTCTTAGTTTGCACACTCCAGCTCCTTGTACCCAATGTCCTTGCCCAGCTAGTCTCAGTCCCACCTCCCCACTCCCCTGCCTCCACATCTGATCTGTCTCTCTCCCTCACAGTGGCCTCCAGTTGTGCCCCCTCATTCACTTTCTCTGTCTCCACTGGTTCCCAGTCCCAATCTCCCTCCCCAGGCTCCTCATCCAATCTCAGTGTTCTCCACCCCTGAGCTTCTCATCCCAGTAGCTTTCCCCAACCAGTCCCTGCTCTCCTGCCAAAGTCCAGCTCCTCATCAGATCTGTTCCCCTGCCTGCTCACCTTCTTCGTCCTGCCCCCTGTCCTGACTCCCAGCCTCCTTGTTTAATCACTACATAATTCAGCTTTTCACCTGGGCAAGGGGGGGACTCCCACAAGTAGCGAGAGCAAGAGTCTCTTGCATGGACCCCTACATTCATATTTCGTGATGGACGCTCCAAAGATACTTCATGTAGGGTGAGTTGGCACCACTGGGCCCTAGTCATTTACTTCTGAAGACCTGGGTTCAAACGGTAACTGGCTCATAAATGAAAAAGGGGGCAGGGTGGAGGGAGGGGGGAACAATGCCTGCACTTACATGCTACGGAGGTCTGAGGATGAGCCCCCTCCTCTGGGATCATGACAGAAAGACAAAGCCAGGAGAAGACGACGTCCAAAGAACACCCATAACTTATTGCTGGAAGGGAGGGAGTTGCAGTTTGTGGCAGAATCAGCTCATTAGGGCTGTAGCTGGTTGTCTCTCCCAGATTTAAAGGGCCAGATGCCAGGGGCCTATGCCTGGAAAGGCTCCTATGAAAGGATAAACAGGGGAGCTCAGGAGTGGTCTGAAAACTAGTCACTCTTAGGGAAAAGGTGTAAGGCACTGTTGTGAGTGAGGCATGTTGCCCTCTAAGGATTAAGGACAGAGCCCAAAAGGGAGGGATTAATAATTTTATTAAGATAACGTTGAAGTAAAGAGAAAACAGTACAGAGTTTAAGCACAGAAGTTTCTGGTTATCAGGGAATAAAGTACAGATTATCAAGGGGTGCAAAATTCTGTTTAGGAACGGGTGGCGTAAGGAATACATAATCTGCAATCTCTCCGATTGGGAGTAAAAATTTAACGGGTCAAAGTACAGACATTGAGATATGGGGGTATGTACTACTCACAGTAATAACCTTCTCCTCTTGCACAAGGGATAGCAGTTAGTGTCTTGGGAGCTGAAGGAAAAGGTTTGAGTCCCAGCTCCCTTTTATATATGATGAATAAAGCCATCGTATCAGCTGGGTTTATTACAAGGGGGCTGAATGCTCTCTTTTTTGGGGGGAGGGACAGCCTGAGATCTCCAGAACCGGAGACTAGCATGCTATGTATATGAACTAGTTAGGGTTCTCTTTTGTTTCACCATAACATCAAGTGGAGACTTCCTGTTAGTGATATTGCAGTAGCGCCTAGAGGCCCCATATGAGATCAGGGCCCTGTTGTGCTGGGCGCTCTACAAACATAGTGAGAGACAGATGTTGCCCCATAGAGCTCACAATCTCAGTAGACAAGACAGACAAATAAAGGGTGGGAGGGGAAACTGAGGCAAAGAGAGGTGACACAACTTGCCCCTGATCACAGAGCTAGGAGCAGAACCCAGGTCTCCCATGTCCTAGTCCAGGAAACCACACCGCCTCTCAATACTGTACAGTAAATAACCAGAGCCTACTTGCTCCCTCTTCTTGATGTTTACCCTCTGCCACATGACTGGGGCGGGGAGCCTCCAACATTTCAGAGTCCAGGTTCACAATCCCAGATGCTTCTTGAGCTACTCAAATCTCTTGAATCTGCAAAAGGTCCAGAAAGTCTCTCAGGATCTGCCTTTCCCATGGCGTTTCAGCCCTCTGGCTTTTGGCTGAGAGTGCAGAGGCAGGCACGAGTAAGAAAAACCAAGTGCCTTTGAACCTGGAAAGAGGTGCGTGGTTTGGGTGGAGCTCTGAGTCAGGGTTCATGGAGCGTGCGAAGGGATACACTATTGAAGCCTGCCTACTCATCCTAAGTGAAGCAAGATTGCAGCAGACCAAGCCTGTAAGGACAAGCCTACCACTAGTGTCTAAACCTGCAGCCAAACCTCTTGAATTCCATCCTGGAGCTTTGAGACAGGGCTGTAAACCTCAGTCTCTCCCTCAGCAACAAAGGCAGCATTCTTCAAGGAGTAGCTGGTGACAAGTGTAACCTTGTCGGGGGGGAGATGAATTACTCAGCCCGTGAAGGGGGAGATCCCTGTTTGCTGGCACCTAGCCGAGGTGAAGAGAAAAAGCTGCCAGCCGTTCATGGTCAGTACAAGAAGCACGGGGGAAAAGCAAAACTAGGATGTGCCAAGCAGCCCAATAATGGCTGGGGAACTAAGGTTACAGCAGTAATGAACGCGAGCCACCAGGGTTAAGGATCAGCACGGAGATTTCAGGGGATGGCCTGAATAATTTCCCTTGTCCCTTTTATCCCATTGTATAACTTTATTCTAAAGGTTTGACAAAGTCTACCAAACCACATTAATATTAGCTCTGGGGCTGAATCCCAAACCCAGATCTGGACTCCCAGCTGGCAGCTTTGACCTGGCCCTACCATAGGACAAACTCAAACATCGTGAATGTTAGGAACTCTTGGATTAAGCTGATTTCAAACCCCCTCAAGGGTGGGAGTGCTCAGATCTGGGAAAGGACAGGGTTGGTTCTGTCCATTAAAGAAATATAAGGCCCAATTTTGGTCTCACTCACACTGTTGTTAATCAGGAGTAACTCCACGTTAGACAAAGGAGTTATACATTTCTAAACACGATGGGCCTGATTCTTCACTTAGACTGGTGTAAATCGAGAGCAACTACAGTGAAATTAACGGAGTTACACTAATGAAAGTGAGAGGTCAATCAGTCTCTGTGTGATCAGATGGCAAGTCTCAGATGTACAACTGGATCTCCTGTGTGTGAACAGTTGGACTAGAAACCTCATGAATTCAGGCTTTCTCCTTCAATTTCACTGCTTCCTGACTTCATTCGGGCCACAGATACTAGTACATTGAGAACAGGCTCTCTCACAGTATTTTGGAATTTCCACTTTTGACACCAGTGTCAGCGGTAAGTACTATAGGCTTGACTCTGCTCTCACTTAAATAGGTATAAATTGGGAGTAACTCCACTGAATGTAGTGGAGTTACACCCCAGTGACAGTTACTGCTCCCCACCATTGTGATGCAGCTGTGTCTCGGCTGGAAGGTGGCAGCTGTTTGGCAGCTCACAGCAACTCTATAATAGTTTAGGACAAGGCGCATAAAACAAAAGAAAAGAACCAGAGAGGAGACTTTCACCTTTAAGACTTCCAGTAGTGAGTATATGAAATAATACCACACCGATAGTGGTTAGACCAGAGGACTTGGGGCCAGGACTCGTGGGTTCGATCCCATGCTCTATCACTCACTTGCTGTCTGACCATGGGCAAGTCCCTGAATCCCTCTGTGACTTGGTCTCTCCATCTGTAAATGGGGAAGAACCACCCACCTGAAGGTGTGTGTTGTGGGGGGCTTGAGTCACTACTGTCTATAAATCACTTTGAGATACTCAAGTTAAAAATCCTCTTTTTGTTGTTATTCCTGTCAATGACCACCCCCATAAGTGAGGGCATTTGCCTTTGATCCCTAGGTTACCCAAGGAAGCTGAGCCTTCCATAGCTACTGATCTACACAAAGAAAGAACAAATCCAAATGGCCTCTTCTTTCCAAATGTGTGGCTCAGCCAGCCAGGGAATATTTCCCAACTAAGACAGCATCACCAGGAGAGTAAATAAACCACAAACTGCACAGTAAGAAAGTGCTTCGAGTCTTGAAGTCACTCTGGAGGGCTGGACTGGTGCTTTTCTTTCTCCCCTGTCTGAACTGGGCAGCCAGGAGATTTTGACTGGCCTTTAGGGGTCATTGAGACAAAGTACCCCATCCACTTCGTTTAGCTGTCTGAACCAGGGACCTGACTATGTCTAATACCACACTGCCCTTCTCTTTTAATAGACAAAATAGTATGAAATAAAATGGCCACTTGAACACTCAGCCCCCAAACTCACCCTTCTAGAAGGCAGCAATATTAGATGCTAAGATCCACCTAGCACAATGAGGTTCTGAACATGATTAAGGCCTCCAAGTGCTACTGTAATGTAAATATTAATGAATAATTATATTATACAGAGTTGTAAGGATTCCCAGGGTTTGATTCAGCCCCTTATATACGGCCATTTGCAAAATCCAAATCTGGCTGTTTAGATTGGGCCCATCTCCATTTTACACACAAAGAACCAAATTCTGCTCTCATACCAGTGTAAATCCAGAGTAATTCAATATATGTCAGTGGCATCCTTCCAGATTGATATGGGGGTAGCTGAGTGCAGGGTTTAGCCCAAATAAATCTGTGCAGTAAAGCTATTCTATTATAATCCATCTTCCTGATCACTGGGCCCGATCTTCACCTGATGTAAATCAGCATAATCTTACTAACATACATGGAGTGGTACTGATTTACGCCAGCTGAGGATCCAGCCCTCACATTTATATCGTGCTGAACATGGCTTTGATACAAGGTGTTCTTAACACTAAGTGGGTTCCATTCACTTTCTTTGGCACAAAGGGGCACAGTGTTAACCCCTGCCCTTGCACTGACTGGGCCCAAATGAGAATTCACTCCTGCAGTGCTCACACCATCAACTTCAATGGGATTTCTGCTAGGGGAGGGCAGCTTTGCTTTCCAGCTGGGCCTCCTACAGAGCCTGGCCAACAAAGGCTCCCCTGGGACATATAATCAATCAACACACCCCTCAGCCACCGTGGCCATATCCCCTTCCCAGGCAATGCCACCTTCTTTCAGGGTGACACTGGTTGGCTCCAGGGCTCCCTGGCTGAGTGGGGTTGCTGGTGTTTTGCACTGCTATGACACTCCTCTCTTTCGTGGCTGATTTTTTGCCAGCCTGGGTTCCACCAACTGATGCGAATCAAGCCCAATAGCTCTATGGATCACGTTTTCCTACACACACACACACCCTCTCCCTCAAATATCAGTGTGGCTGTTCCATTCCTCAGGTATATTGGAATTGATGTACTGGCTCAGACCTGTAGGCTCTCAGGCCCAAATCCTCAAAGGTATTTAGACACCTAACCAAATATCTTTGAGAATATGGGCCCCAGATTCTACAGTGATGAGCATGGAATAAAAACCTATTCAGAACAGAATAGAATTGCCCATCTTGTCTAGTATCCTGTCTCTGACAGTGGCCAGCATCAGCTGCTTCAGAGGAAGGTGCAAGAACCTCACACAGCCATGAAGGTTTCATCCTAATCCCTAACAGAGATTAATTTAAAGACTAAACAGTGAGATTTTATATTCCTTCAAAAACGCTTTTCAGCATTAACCATTATAACTCTGGATATTCTTGTTATCCATAGAAACGTACAATCCAACTTTAAATCTTACTAAATTCTTGGCCTCAATCACACCTTGTGGCAATGAGTTCCACAGCTGAACTACAAGTCAAATGAAAAAGTGTTTCTTTCTGTCTGTTTTGTATTTGCCACCTTCCAATGTCACTGCATGTCCCCTTGTACTTGTGTTATGGTGGAGGGACTGGAGCATGGAAAATCCCCAGCAGGAGCACAGGGACAGCAAAGGTGTCAGAGGCACATTTTAATTTGCCGGACTCCATTTTTTACTGGTGTAACTTCACAGTAGAGTCACACTAACGTAAAACTGGAGTCACGGGACGATGGCTCTAACCCTTTGATGTGGAAACCCCACTTTTAAAAATTTTTGTACATGGCAACCCCTCAGGTCAGAAGATTTTTTTACATTCTTGTTCCCTAATTAAAAGTTGTCTGTGGGCTCCTCTTAACTCACATAGGTTGAAATTAACCCCGTGCACAGGGAAAGACTATTTGCAAGGCCTATGCATGGCATAAATTCCTCTTAAATCCTTAAATTAGGTCTTAAGTGGCATGTAGCCTCATACTAGCCCTCTGTAACCAAGACCAGAACAGAACATGTCCCTTAAAGAGAGCAAATTAAGAACATTTTAGTATCTGGAAATCCAAGAATTGTATCCTGGGACAGGGATGCTTTGCATTCTCCTGCTGACTTTCTCAAAATATATGACTTTCTCTGTGTATATAAATCTCCCCACTGTATTTTCCACTACATTCATCCGATGAAGTGAGCTGTAGCTCACGAAAGCTTATGCTTAAATAAATTTGTTAGTCTCTAAGGTACCACAAGTACTCCTTTTCTTTTTGCGGATACAGACTAACATGGCTGCTACTCTGAAATTTCTCAAAAGGGGTTCTGGGGCTAGACTGGAAACTGCACTGGATTCCTTTTCATTGGTCTTTCAACGTATTCTTTTATGGGAAACTATTATGGTAATTAAAATGCAAATTGTAAGTAGGTCAATATAAATTAAAAAACCTGTTTACACAGGGATAATTGACCTGCTTTGGAAAGGGTTCAAACCCACTTTTTTCCCCTGCAAATTTTATTAGTTCAAAAGCAGAAACAGAGCAGAGTAGGCCTCATGCACTTTAACTGCATTTGTGGCGGAAACTCAAATTTCAACCAGGCAATTTGGAACTTCACATGCTAGCAGGGGTAGGGACTTGAATCCGTTTAACACAATGCAAAAAAGTGCTTGATCCTGCTGTTCAAACAGTTCCACTAGTAACAACAGTTATGGAACATGTTGCCTTTTCCAATGGCTGCACAACCAGTCCCTAATTAATACCCTGGGAGACAGAAAATATTACACCATCGTACAAAAGGGGAAACTAAGGCACTGAGCTGTTCAGCAGCATGTGGGTGCGTGGGGAACCGGGACGGAGCGGGGCAGGAGGATGTACCTAGGAAACCGGTGCACAGGGAAAGAGGCAGTAGGTTTAGTCTTTGAAACAAAACCCAGTGGGCAGGTAGGTTCCACTTGCAACCTTCCATTGCCAAAGGCCCTGCACATCCATCCCTAAAAGCAACTATTTTTAAAGCCCTATTCAGACTCTGGAGTTTCCTGACAATCTCCCGCTTTATAATGTACTGGCTAGTGCATATGTACCCATCCCCTTCTGTGCGCATGTAGATGTGGGTGCCCCACTGCCTCCTGCTGGATGGATTCAGACCTGCTTGTGTGTGTCTGTGTGTGTGCTCATATTCTTGCCCTACTGCCCCCTGCTGGATGGAATTAGACCTAGCTAAGTGCTTGTGATTGTACTGTTGTTGGAGCTTACAAAGAGGATATAAACTCAACTTTGAGTTACCGTTAATAAGAATCTCTTATTTCAAGTGGTATGGGAATCTGGAGCGAAAAATTACCTATTCTTTTCTGTTCCCCATTCAGCAATATGTAGCTTAAAGCCAGAAGCAAGGCACACGGTTACAAACACAACATGACACAAAGATGTAATGCAACACAATCAAAAACTACTACTACTAAAATGTCAATGGGTCCCCTGCACAGGATGAGAGTCTGTTCTAGCCCCAGCTACAGAGGCTGGCTCTTCAGCTTAAGCGCTAGAGCAGTGGTTCTCAAACTTTTTTTTCGCGGACCATTTGAAAATTGCTGAGGGTCTCGGCGGACCACTTAATGATCTTTCCAAGTGTTGTTTGTACTGCTAGATAATTATTGTAAAGCGCTTTGGATAAAAGCGCTATATAAAAAAATAATAATAATAATAAAGTGTTTTTGTTCTACAAATAAAAGCACACAACTCATTTTAGTAACAGTAGTCTTACCTTTCTAATGCAATAGATGTGCCCTCTCTCTCCCGCCATGGCAGCCCCCGGCCTGGGGCTGAGAAGGGGGGGGGTCTCGCCCTCTCTCCCAACCGCAGCAGCCCCCAAGCTGGGGTTGGGAAGGCGGGGGCTCTCCCCCACCACAGCAGCCACAGAGCTGAGGCGGGGAAGGAGGGCCATCTCTCCCCAGCAGCCACAGCCCTGGAGCTGGGGAAAGTCGCCTCTTTCTCTGGCCACCGCAGCCCTGCACATCTCAAATTCCCCTCACCCCAGCTTCTCACCTCACTGCCCCCTCCTACCTACCCCCTATTCCCCCCAAGGCCAACACCTCACCTTACATGTGCATCTCATCCAGGGTCCAGGCACCTAATTAGTGGAGCCACGCCTGCTCCACTAATTAGGTGGGTGGCCCTTCGTTCTCTCGTGTGCGGCCACCCAGGCACGCACCTTAGAGGGAACTATCAGCGGACCACCGGAATGGAGCTCACGGACCACAGTTTGAGAACCTCTGCGCTAGAGAATGACAGAAACTCTCAACTCCAGAGTTCCCAGTTTAATCCCTGGTATTGTCCAATATGGTGGTTATCTGAAAAGTGGTAACTTTGTTGGTCATCACAGTAAGAGTAGACATGCCACTGTTCATCTTAAATTTTGTCTTTCATTTACAATCCACAAAATCAGATCTTTAATAATTCAAGAGTACCTTAATAGCATTTCTGTTTATCTCCGATTGCTCTATATAGTCCATCAGCATCGTGTATAAGCACATAAAAATAGTAATCTTTTCCTACTGGGCACAATAATTCCATGTATGCGTAATGAGACAAATATTGTTAGAGGAAAAGCTATGTATGAACGTAGACTAAACATCATTCTTATGCCAGATCATAAAACTGGGTTCATTACACTGAAAGAGGAACTGCTCGTGCCATGTCCATCCAACATGATAGTTCAGAACAAATATACTCAATTATCCAGATTTATAATGCTGAAAGGGCATAGAAGCCTGATCCAGCTTCCAATACAGGCAAAAGAAAGACCACCGTTGTCTTTACAGGAAGCTGGATCGGGCCCTGAAACACTAACAAACCCAGCGACACAGTTAAGATTGTTTGGATGCGGGTCTTTGAGAATGGTCTGCGTGAGTGAATTGAACATTCAGGTGTCAGAATTGTTTATATAACCTTAGCTTGTAGAGGTCATATTCCTTAACGTTTGTGAGATTCTTTATGGATATGTTCAAGGATATCTTACTTGAATTTCATATGTTAATTTGTTAGATAATTATGTATAATTTGAGTGACGTCTGTGAACTCAGTGCTCTGTAAACATACGGTCCCTGCCCCAAGAACTTTGCAGTCTTATTCAGACAGACCATGCAGGCTGCCATCAGTCATGCCCATGACTGAACACAGTACCTCTTTGCACTGCAGACATGCAGACTTTGTACTGAAAAAACAGTGTCCTAATCACATTTGATCCCAGGCAGAAATGGCAATCCTTTCCGTTTTTAAATAAATTTAGTCTTGGTGAAAGGTACAGGATTAACACTCCTGGTGACTGAAGTTCCCTGTTTATCCACAAAACAAGGTTTGGGAGTTAGTATTAGAACAGGTAGTATCTCCCACTGAAGATAGGAAATAGAAATTCCTTCTGGCAGATATAAAGAGTATTCGTTATCGAGGCTGCTTGAGACAGGTGGACATACCCTGTAGTACTCTAGCTCTCACAATGATTAATACAGCCTTTGCTGCCTAGTGTCACCACATAGGGTCTCTCTATCCCTGACTGGATTAAGCAATAATGGAAGGGACTGCTCAATATGAAGGCGGGGTTCAGATCTAAACCTCCCCAGAGTCCAGGGTTGTCCAGATCAGAGAGTTCTGCTTTTAACCAATCTCTACATTGACCATATTAAGAATGAAGCTTCAGAGAACTTCCCTCTCCTTCCTGTTCCCTGTTCTTACTCCCTAGTGTCTCCCAGCAGTTCTGCACAGGGATCATTTCTGCTGGTTACATCAAAATCCACTGTCGTGGAAATCACCCCCAACAGCTCAAAACGTGCTAATTTGTGAATGGATGGTGGCAGAGGGTTCAAAATGAGCACTGGATATAGAACCGGGTAGGTGGGATAAATCACACAGAGTATCTTAAGCTTACTCAGAAAAGTTATTAAAAACTGGGCCCCAATCAACATAGCAAAGAGAAATTTAGAAATATTTTTTTAATGCTGTAATTGTGGAATAGTCTCCCCAGGGAAGTGATGGAAGTTTTGTCGCTTGAGTGGTTTAAAATATAACTGGACATAGCATCAGAGAGTTGCTGCAGGAAACTATCCTGCGTTTGGCCAAGTAGAGGACGGGTTGAAACAGACGAGATACGATTTCATAGGTCTCTTCCTCCTCTAATAGCTTCAACTCTATATCTATGCTCAATCTGCCTTCCAGTTATTACAGTTATCCCCCGCAGAGACAACACATTTATGGGAGGGATCTGGTCTTGCGCATCTTTAACAGACTCATTAACTAAGTTCTGATTGCAAAATTTTTATTACTGATGCCACCAGTTGCATCTAGGTACTTCAGTCAAGGGTACATTAGATATGCTTTAGCTCAGAAAAGATCAGATCACAGCTTAAGTAAACTCTTCAGGGCAGGGACCATCTGTCTCTTTGCTCTATGTTGGTACACTATGTAGTAGAATGGGGCTGGGGCCTCTACATTCTACTACAACATAAATAATGAACTGCATTTTTCAGATCTTCAGTGCAGTTTGCAGGGCTGGCAGTTAGAAAAATCATCCTTTGAGTTTGATAAATTTGGTAATCTTGCTGAGAAATCATTGAGAGGAAATAAGAATGGTACCTCACTAGGACATTATTTTTTTAAATCACTATTCAGATTATAACTACAATTTGAAAATACTAAAATACATATAAATTGCTTTTTAAAAGAAAGAAATAAACCCTTCTACCACAATCCTTTTCATATCATTCAAAAGTTTATTGATTTTAGGCTGTCATAGCTAACCTGCAAGGCAGAGCTTTTCAATAAGCATGAAAGATGCCATAAATGAGAATCTGACCTGTCAAATGATGACAGGTCATCTACTATAGATGAACATTTTCATTTCTGTCTAGAATCAATAGAAAATCTTTATATTTTGGGGAGAGGAGGGAAAGACCTTCAAAGAAATCAAAATTTTAAGCATAAACCCATTTGCCACTCAATTGTTATTCAACATTTTTTTCGGTCATGTTTGAAAATTCTCAGAATTGGGGACTGGACATTTATCGTTATATTGGACAGTTACATTTCTTAAAATTGGGATTGGATCTTTATATGGCTATCAAGAATATTCAGAGTCATAGTTAATTATAACAGAATTGTAGACGAGATATCAGATCTCATGCTTCAGGGCTTAAGTCAATTTCTAAGTATTAGAGACCAGGATGAGATCTCACGTGAAGGGCAGATTATCCCACATCTGCGTACTGCAAGGTGCTTGCACCTCCTCTGAACCATCTGGCATTGGCCATGGTCAGATACAGGACTACCAAGATCTCAGATATGCTACAGTCTGGTAATTCCTATGTTCCTAAAAATTGCAAATCTGTACCCGCTGAAGTCAATGGAAACAAGAACATAAAAATGCCAGAACAATGGTCCATCTATCTAGCCTAGCCCAGTATCCTGTCTTCCTACAGTGGCCAGTGCCAGACGCTTCAACAGGAATGACTAGAACAGGGCAATTATCAAGTGATCCATCTCGTTCCCCGCATCCCAGCATCTAGCAGTCAGAGGCTTAGTGACCCCAAAGGCATGGAGTTGCATCCCTTACCATCTTGGCTGAATCTGATAGGCACCGGTGTATCAACTGTTACCTAGGTCCTCAGCAGGGACTCAATCCAGGACCTTGAGAGCTAAAGCACAAGCGACTACACATCTTGACTAACTCCTGTAGCTGCCAGCTGTAACAGACTCCTAAAACCTGTGGATCAGAAATAGAGAAGGAAGTGTAACACATTGAACGGTGGGTTACACAAGATGAATAGGCCCTCAACACCTCCTAGGATCATGCAGGGGAATGTCTGAGTCCAAACAATAACAACCCAAAACTCTTGTTCTAATATTTATTTTTAAAATAATTCATGAAAATTTTATAGTTCAGTAAAACTTTACCTAAACGTTGGACCCAACTGATCTGCCATTGTCCCTTTAAATTTCCCAAGTGCAGCTGCCCCTTGTTAGAAATGCTGTGAATACGACCAAAGCCCGAAGCCTACTCTTGACTTGTAAATTAAAGCCATACCTCAGTCAGAACAAGGGGAAGCAAACCCGCTCCTGCAGCCCGTTTCATTTCACAAGCAAGGTCTCTCTAGGGGCCGTGTTCAGAAAATACCCTTTCTACATGCACGCACACACACAAAACCTTTAAAAAGAAACTTTCCAGGAGTTCAGCTAAAGTTAAAACAAAGTGAGTAACGTGAAACTCAGTCCTGGAGCAGAATGGAAAGTACACTTAGTATGAATGACCTGCCCTGCCATATGGAACCCCCCGTGAGACCAACCTATAAAGCTCTGTGCTTCTGTTGGAGCGAGGTTAGCCACATCATCTCTCTCTAGGGGTCGTGCAGCTTTTCAATAAAGTCATAAATAAAAAATAAATAAAATGAAGGGGGAAAAAGAAATCCCAGGGAGAAAAGGCCAAAAGGAAATGACCTTCCCCTCTATTAAGTAGGTGACAGATGGGTATTATAAACGCATCATGGGTTGGAAGGGAAAAAGTGCAAGGAGGTGACACACTGGCCCTTTCAACTTGGGTAGAGTCCGGGAGTTGGATCTAGCTATGAGTGAGCAAAAGCCTGGGATGGTTTTCTTGGCGACAGACGTAATGGACACATCAAGTTCATCACTGGCAGGATGCTTCCATAATAGGAGCCCTTTGCTTAGAAAGGAAGTGGGGACTCAAAGCACCAAATGGGAGGAAATGGAACCTTGGATTATCTGGCCGAACTTAAGGGGCACAATCTTGGGACAAATGGTCATATTTTCCAGTGAACCATAAAGGGCTCTATTAATTCCTCAGGAGTCTTCTTTCCCTCGAACGAGACTGTGGCAAAGGGTTTGCAGAGCAGCGCGTTCTCTAGAGCTCCCTTTACAGGCAGAGGCCAGGTTGAAATACTTTCTGGGGAAGCAAATTACTTTAATAATAATAGTGTGTGTGTGTCTTTCTCACACACACACACCCCACACATTTTCTACTGCATCCAACACCATAGTCTCTAGGTGTCAGTAACACTTACCAGTAGCCTTTCCATAGCACCTTCCACCTGGGCTTCACTAGCACTGAACACAACTCCCACAACCTTGTGAGGCAATCTACAGAAGGGCTAAGGCTAACAGCTTTTAAAGCTTGGATTGGCTCCAATGCAGCCATTCAGAGTCAAGTGGGAGCTGGTCATGTAGGGGACATTTAGTGCTGCTATTTTATCATGCCCATATTGCCTGAGCATGCAGTGCCTTGAGATGAGGCTGGGGTGAGGCAGGTGCACTCAAACAGAATTGTCAGGAGGAGCACCCAGGGGTGCTCAAAGAGTTACTCTGGGCCTTCAAAGGCTTGTGATGTCAGCAATGTGACTGAGCAAAGAGCAGCAGCAGCCTGTTATCAGGGCACCCCTGGAGCAGACAATACGCAGAGCCCCCGCAGACATAACTGAGAGCTTACAGGGCTAGCGTAGAAGAGGAACAGGAGAACCAGGACAAGGGCAGAGAAGTAGGAGGTGGAAATTGGCAGATGGGAGCACCACAGACCCTGGGGTTTCGAGTGGGGGAGCCCCAGGAGGTTGGAAGATGCAGGGGATGGGGATGAAGGTAACAGGGAGTAGGGGTTGGGGTGTGGCTAAAAGCAGAGGGGCAGCCTCCCTGATCCCCCCTGACTTGGGAAACCAGCACCCCCGCACACAAATGGCTGGGGCAGCAGCATCCCCCCCAGCCTCAGAACTCCCCTCCGACCCCTGGCGGGGGGGGGCAGCAGCACCCCTCCCCCTCCGACCCCTGGCTGGGGGGGGGGGCGCAGCAGCACCCCTCCCCCTCCGACCCCTGGCTGGGGGGGGGGGCGCAGCAGCACCCCTCCCCCTCCGACCCCTGGCTGGGGGGGGGGGGGCAGTGGACAGCACCCCTCCCCCCGCTAGATGCCCTGTGACTCAGCAGCCTCCGACCCCCGCCTGGCATCTCCCGCCTTTACCCAGGGCGGGGCTCGGGAGGGGCCCGTCCGCCCCTCGACTCGCGCTGAGGGGGCGCTCTAGGCAGCAGCTCTATGGTCCCGGAGGACCGTCGGCTCCCATGATCGAGCGCCGCCTTCGCCCACGGCCATAGAGACGCGGGGCGCTGGGCGGCACAGAGCGGCGCCAGGGGGGCAGGCCCGCTGGGCCCTATCTCTATGGCCACGGGAGGGTGGCGACCCGGGCCCCGAGCATGTTGGGGGCGGGGCAGGAGTAGGCAGTTGGGCGGGGCTGAGGGAAAGCACCAGAGAGGGTGGGGCGGACACTTGGGGAGATCCTAGGGCGGGAGAGAACCCGGGGGTGGGGACTGTGAGGGGGAAGGGGCAGGAGGAGAGGGGCGGGGCAGATACCTGGGGGCACTCCAGGAGGGAAGGGGCAGGAAGAGAAGGGCAGAGAAAGGCAGCTGGGGGGGACCCTGGGGGGAAAGGGCAGGAAAAGGGGGACAGAGGCATATGGCTGGGGGGAGACACAGAGGAGAAGGGGCAGGAAGAGGGGGATAGAGCAGACAGCTGGGGGGCAGAGGCTGGAAGAGGGGGGCAGGGGCAGACAGCTGGGGGGGACCCCAGAGGAAAAGGGCAGGAAGAGGGGGACAGAGGCATATGGCTGGGGGGAGACACAGAGGAGAAGGGGCAGGAAGAGGGGGATAGAGCAGACAGCTGGGGGGCAGAGGCTGGAAGAGGGGAGCAGGGGCAGACAGCTGGGGGGGACCCCAGGGGAAAAGGGCAGGAAAAGGGGGACAGAGGCATATAGCTGGGGGGAGACCCAGAGGAGAAGGGGCAGGAAGAGGGGGACAGAGCAGACAGCTGGGGGGCAGAGGCTGGAAGAGGGGGGCAGGGGCAGACAGCTGGGGGGGGACCCCAGGGGAAAAGGGCAGGAAAAGGGGGACAGAGGCATATGGCTGGGGGGAGACACAGAGGAGAAGGGGCAGGAAGAGGGGGATAGAGCAGACAGCTGGGGGGCAGAGGCTGGAAGAGGGGGGCAGGGGCAGACAGCTGGGGGGGACCCCAGGGGAAAAGGGCAGGAAAAGGGGGACAGAGGCATATGGCTGGGGGGAGACACAGAGGAGAAGGGGCAGGAAGAGGGGGACAGAGACAGACAGCTGGGGGGCAGAGGCTGGAAGAGGGGGGCAGGGGCAGACAGCTGGGGGGGGACCCCAGGGGAAAAGGACAGGAAGAGGGGGACAGAGGCATATGGCTGGGGGGAGACACAGAGGAGAAGGGCCAGGAAGAGGGGGACAGAGCAGACAGCTGGGGGGCAGAGGCTGGAAGAGGGGGGCAGGGGCAGACAGCTGGGGGGGACCCCAGGGGAAAAGGACAGGAAGAGGGGGCAGAGGCATATGGCTGGGGGGAGACACAGAGGAGAAGGGGCAGGAAGAGGGGGACAGAGACAGCTGGGGGGCAGAGGCTGGAAGAGGGGGGCGGAGGCAGACAGCTGGGGGGGACCCCAGGGGAAAAGGGCAGGAAGAGGGGGACAGAGGCATATGGCCGGGGGGAGACCCAGAGGAGAAGGGGCAGACAGGTATAACATGATCCAATGGTTGGTAGATGAAGCGGAACAAATTGACTGAAAAAATGGTGCAAATTTTTAACAGTAATTAACCATTGGAAGAATTTATAAAAGGTCATGGTGGATCCCCATCATTGCCAATTTTTAAAATCAAGATTGGATGTTTTTCCAAAAGATCTGCTGTAGTTCAAACAGGAATTAATTCAGGGAAGTTCTGTGCCCTGCGTTATGTAGGTCAGACTAGGTGATCATAGCGGCCCCTTCAGGCTTTATAATCTATGAAAATCCAGCAGAGATGCCAAAGAATGGGTCAATGGAGATTAGGGTGACCAGATGTCTGGATTTTATAGGGATAGTCCCAATTTTGGGGCCTTTTTCTTATATAGGCTTCTGTTACCCCCCACCCCGTCCCAATTTTTCACACTTGCTGTCTGGTCACCCTAGTGGAGACTGAAATATCTTTTCCTCCCTAGCAGCAGTCCCTCTGGGTAACGGATTGAGACTTAGCCTATTATCAACGTTTAAAACTCCACAGCAACACAGCTGCACCTGCACTGCTGTAGCACTTTAGTGTACACACCTACTACAGCAACAGGGGAATCGTAAACCCACCTCTCTGAGAAGCGGCAGCTGGGTCGAGAGAATTCTTCTGTCAACCTAGCACTGTCTACATGGGAATTTAGATTGGTTAACTATGTCGCTCAGTGTGGATTTTTCACACCCCTGAGTGACAATAGATGGGTTAATCTAATTTTCTAATGTAAACCAGCCCTTATTGGTGGGAGGGGGGGCGTGGAACCGTTTGCATTAGAGCTGTGTCCTTGTGTGGGAGCTCCAGTGAGGCTCAGTACTAGTACAAGGGGCTAATCACATGGGTCTGTTGGTAACAGAGAACACTTCGCAGCGTGGTAACATAGGGCTTGAATTGCCGGATTTGATCGGACCCATAGGCATCTAGTTCAATATCCAACAGTGGCCAGTACCAGATGTATCACAGATACAAGAAACCCCTAGCAGGCAGTTTGGGGACAACCAAAATCCTAAATACTGGGAGTAGGATTAAGTCCCAAAATGACTACCAGTCATTTTCTATAACTTCCTAAAGAGGTATGTAGCAGAACTGCAATAAACAGAGAATGTCTGGAGATTCAACTCTTTTATTATGGAAGTCTATAAAATAGCCACATTGATTATTTTTTAAGATCACAAAATACACAACATCCATTTTAATATGTGACACATAATATTATATACACATTATAAACCACATGACTGAAACACATGTTCACACGGCACCAATTTCATAACCAAAAAATCCCCACAAGTGCTTTTTCTTAAGATTAAAAACAACTGCAATAAAAACATATTAATATTTTTTCCAGACAAAGTTTACAATAAAGAGAAAATTCATATCTTACTAAATAACAAATATTTAACAGCAAAACTTTTATACTAAATATCTATTTTGAATTATAACAAAAATAGTACTTATAATAGTTTATAAAGACAGACCAAAAAAATTTGTGTATAAAATAATATTATAGCGAATTGGACTGTGCTAGGAAAAAAAATTCTGAGATTCAAAGTGCTTTATTCTGCAAACCCACTGCAGCAACCTTTTTTTTAGTCAAGTTATATTAGTTAGGAATGGTAAATCAAAAGCATGATCTATTTATGTCTAGATAAAATACACACACACACACACACACACACAATAGATAGATGTATGCATCTTACATTATCTCTCTCTGGTCATTTATTCATTCAAAAGCGTGTTTGGTTTTTATTTTGTACTGAAATTTTAAAAAATCAAAACCCTTCACTGATCTCCTGAGAGTCCAATGCCCTTCTAAAAGTATCTCAGAAAACATTTTGCTAATGATTATTTGACGGGATTTGATCTGAAGCCAATGGAAAAATTTTAATGGACTTCGTATGAGGCCTTTTATCCCTCCCCACCCTGCTTTTCTCATTACCTGTGTCCTCTGACTTCTCCTCCTCTTCTCCTTCCCTTGTCCTCTGTGTCCCCACCAAATAATGTTTTCACAAAGATTGTGGGGTTGCAAGTGGCTTTTACAGACAGCTTGAAAACAGAATTGATCAAGGCCTGAAAACTGGGTGTGACATATAAAAAAAGAGTGGTTCTCTAGCTTTTTTATCCTGTGGACCATCTCCATTCCCAACGCCCTCTTCTCCATGATTCTCAAAATGTTTAATTCGGTGGATCACCAGGAGATCATGTGGAGACCCACAGACTGACACATTTCTATCCGGGACAGGGAATGGCAGAAATTTCACAAGAAAAACTGATCTTGTGAAGTTTCCATCAAAAGATAGACCCGGAGAGTGTGAAGACCCAAACTTGGATTGTAAACTTTCTGAGTGTGGGACATGAGCCTGAGCCACACATAGCTGCGGAGGATTTAGATCTGTGTTTTTGGTTCAAACAGCCATAGAGATTACGGGCTAGCTGCCAAATCCGAATCTGGATCTGAACTTCAGAGTTCAGAGGCTACAGAGTCTCGGTTCAAGCCAATCCCTGTTAAAATAAAAACCTTCTGTGAAACGGCCACAGAGAGATTATAGAGCAGCAAGCCTCAGAAACGACCACATTAACACTGAGTTTCCCAAGTCACATGCACTCATGGAAGCAGAGCTCATACGTGTGTGTGTTTGTCGGTCTATGCGCTTCTATATGATTTTTGGCAGCATAGTTTAAAGTGATGATTAAATCTTTAGTGTCTCCCCTTCCAGGGGACCGCCAAAGTCTTTATTGATCCTGGACGGATGAACGGCTGGCTAGAGCAGCCTTCAGCATCTTTCACTCAGCACTGCCTTAGAGCCTTCCACTGACTCATCCCAGTTTTCAAAAGCCAAGCCTGCAAACCCTGCACCAGCCTGGTGGGAAGCTCCCGCCCCTCCTTCCTTCAGATTTCAGCTCCCTCTGACTTATCCTGACAAAAACCAAGCTGCTCACCCACAACAGTTTCATTGGCACTCAGGTCAAGGGAGTTCTCAGCTCTGGCTCCTGTGTTTCTCCTTCTCTGCCCGATGAACTGTATGAGGTGCCCCTGTTACAGCAAATATATCTGAGCGAGAGGGCAAGCACACTGAAAGGTCAGTATAAAGTCAGTGCCTGCAGCTCAGATGAACAGCACGCCTGTCTTGGACAATTGCGAGAGAGATTTCTCTTCCCTGAGACTGCCAGTCATTGACCATGGCCGCCACAAAGTAGCAGCGGTACATGTGGTTTGCCTGGTGCCAGCTGCCAAACCTGTGCTCTGCCACTAGTAAAGCAAAAAGAGATGTTGTTCCTGACTCAGGGCAGAAGTGCTGAGCGCCCACCATGACAGCTGAAGCAGGAATTGGGCATGCCCAGCACCTCGGGGGGGAGGGGGAAATCAGACTGGTAACTTTTTTAAATTCAAGATGGGCCTGAACCAAAACGCCAGATCCAAACACGTCTGAATGCTGAGGATCCAAACACTACAGTACAGGCCTCGCTTATTTCAGAGGAACACCCCCAGTTCAAGTGTGACTGGGCAGCATACGAAGTTCCCAGTGTCTCTAATAAGGGGTTGCATTGATGGCAGCTCACATGCCCTGACAGACACTCCCAGGACCGCTTCTCACTTCAGTTGGATGCTGCGGAGGGCAAGGTTAGCTGAGAGGGAGCCTTCCACCCATCTCCAACACTCTTTAATGCAAACACCTCTATGGGCAGGGGACAGTGGCAGCTGTGGGTGTGACTACCAGTTAATTTTTGGAGGCTTAGTTTTGCAGCGGTTCCATGAACAAAACAACCGCGTGCTCTGAGCCACGTTACTTAGCAGCACCCCAGTACAGTTTATGAAAGTACGTGTGGTTCAGAGTTCAGTGCACACACCGAGGGGCCTGAGAGATCTGGAGAGAAGGCAAAAACAACACAGCTCACTGCAAAACTCTGGGTTTGGGAGGGATCAGACAGGGTGGGGGTAGGGGCGATGGACAGTTACACCATGCCATGTAGCAGCACCAGGCAACTTCAAAAATGACACATCAGAGACCCCAGTTCTACCCTCTGAAGTGAGATCAGCCCTCACTGAAACAGATGAGAGACTCCTATCAGAGGGCAGAATTTGGCCACTACTTTGTCCCACAGTACAGATCAAATGGCTGTCTTGTTCACAAAGCATAGGCAGAATAAAACGCCCTGTCCAGCTGACCCTGCTGCGTTTAGTGGCCCAGTGGTCCTCTGCAGCAACACCAGTGGCCATGCCAGAAGCTAAACTGGGCCGGGTTCAGTTTGCGTGCCATTACCCAGAATGCACTTCCCAGCATTTGTGAGCAGGTGCTGCTGTCATCTGAACACAGAGTTCTTTTCCCCACATGCTGTGAGAGACAAATCAGAATTGGAAAACATTTAGAATGGTTTAGGGATTGGGAGTGGGGGGGGATTTGTTCTTCGTTCTCTCCAAAGAAAGCAAAACAAAACAAACACTTATCACCAACTAATTTAACGCTGTTCAAAAAGATCAAAGGCCACCAGAGGTAGCAGCCTGCCATCAGATCTCACCAACACCTCCTGGCCTGGTTCCAAGGAGGTGCATGGGGCAGTCAGACCTCTGATCGCTAGCTAATTTCAAAAGCTTTTCCCGCAGCAGGCATCCTCTGCCCTCCTCCTTGCAGCAGAAAGGTTTATATATATATAATATTTATATATTGTGTATGGTCAGGCAGTCCCAGCTCTACTAGTGTTTGAAATTCTTCTTAAGACAAAACAAAACCAAAAAACCAAACCAGCTAATCTCCTTGTACTTTCCCCACAGAAATAACAATCATTTTGGCAGCTTTGCTGTGGGAGAAAGTCTCGACCAGGAGGTTCTGCAAGGTTAGTGTTGTGGAGAAGCTTCTTTTCCTTTTTTCTCCTTTCGTTCTGTCCCTTTACCCACCCACCCCCATTGGCCCTCCCCGGTGAAGGAAAAGTCGGCTTACACTGTTGCCCCAAGCATGGCTTCTGTCTCCGTCAGGATCTCGTTCTGGTTGGAATCCAGTCCGAAGAATTTGACCCTGAGTCCATCAACGGGGTGGACCACAGGGACCAGCATGATTCTAGGGAAAGTCCTGGTGGCTAGCTCGAACCGGCTCTTGCTGGCCAGCTCAATGGCTAGCGCCTTGAGGAAAAGCTTGGCCAGGTGCTTGCCGAGACAGGTCCGTATGCCCCCACCAAAGGGGAGGTAGTGGAACCTGCCGTCTTTGTCTTCGGTACGGTCTTGCCCGAAACGGTCAGGGTCAAAGACGTCCACGTCCTTGAATACTGGGGCGGTGTCGTGCGTGTCCCGGATGCTGTACATGACACTCCAGCCTTTGGGGATCTGAAAGCCCTACAGAGAGGGAGACGGGGGAGAGAAAAACAAGAATGCGTCAACGGTAACATAGCCACCCACAGGATGAGACCACGCGAGCTGAGCGAAGCCACGGCACGGGTGAGCGGAGACACTGCTGATACTGGGGACTCTGTTTGAGATCCCCGATCATCAATAGAATATACTGAAGGCTTAATGGGAAAACACCCTGTGATTAGGGTAGGACTGTGGGGTTCTCTTTCTGACCTGCTGGGGAATCAATTATTTATTTGTATTGTGGTAGCGCATCCAATCCCCAGTTACGGACCAAGACCCTGTTGTGCTCAGCACTGGATAAACGCAGAACAAAGACACTTAAAAGGACTTCGGTCAGCGTGAAAGTCCTTCTGTCTGAAATATTTTTACCTACTATTGTTACATGTGGCACCCAAAATATACAGAATTTATTCTTTATTTTTCCCAGTTTGTTTTCAGTCAGTGTGATCTAGTATGTAGGATGCTGGACTGGGAGTCAAGAAACCCAGGTTCTCGTCCCAGCACTGCAGTTCTCCTGCTGGGCAACCCTGGCAAATCATTTCTTTCTCTGTGCTTCTGTTTCCCCTCTCTTCCTTTATCAGACTTGTCTATTTAGACTGCAAGCTCTCTGGGGCAGGGACTCTCTCTCACTGCGTGTCTGTACAACACCTGGTGTAATGGGGCACTGACTTCAGCTGGGACCTGGAGGCACTATTGTAATACAGACAAATACTAATTTGTACATTAGTGAATGTGAATAGTCAGCTTTGATGAGTCCTTGGTGGAGTACAGCTAGGCTCCAATCCAGAAGACACTTCGCCACCAATGCAACCTTTTCTCGTGCGTGCAAGTGGTTGCAGGATTAGAATCTTTGCTTCCCTTGGTGTTTGTGTGGGTCTTTCCCAAGAAGAGAAGAGTGAATTTGCAAAAAAAGGAGAAAAAAAAAAAGCGTGCCTGTAAAAGCACAAGGAACGGCAGAGGGCAGCTGAGGCAAGTGTCGAACATAGAACTACTTCTAACTCCTTTTTGAAAACTAGCTAGCTTTAAATCACTGCTTTCCCTTTAATCACTGTCCCTCTTTTATTAAATCTGGAGAAACTCCATAAGCTTTAGATTTAACCGGTGAAACAGACATCACCGTCTAGCCCACCATATGGCAAAGGGGAAAACTTTTCTCCCATCTCTGCGGTATCCCTCACATTAGTCAGAGCTCCCCAAACAAGTGCCCAGAAAAGCTGTATAGTAGTCCACAGCATCACCTATTCATACACACACGTATTGTCACACACCCATAATGTGTGAGTGACTGCGTGGTTGTGCAGAGAATGCATTGATGAGAAAAAGGGTGATTTATCATCCCCTGCTTACTTGGAAAGGTTTCAGCCTCAAATCATGCCATTAGCAGGGTTTACTCTGACTGACAGGTCTCGAGATTTACTTTTGCTAGCACAAAGTTCCATCCATTATGATGAGTAATATCCCTATTATCCAAAAATCTGTAACTTCCCTTTGCCCCTTTCTGCCGTCACACCCCAATCTCTGGCTTCAGAGATCGCCACATGTTTCTCGCCAAAGTTTCATCAAACTTTTCTCCCCTTTGGTTGCCTGAAAGTTCTGATACCAAATGATGGGCTAGGTTCTGATCTTCAGTTCCACCAGCGTAAATCCAGAGTAATTGCACTGATCTGCCAGCAATATGATTTTAATTTGTCCTCTCTGCGGGCCAGATCCTGACTAACTTGCTAAGTGGCTTGCGAGTCACACCCAAGAGTTGGGCTATTGTGTGCAACCCCTGTAATATCGTGGTGCACAAGTCAACACAGGAACATGCGTGAACGTGTAGACAAACACAAATGTCCTGTGTGCGATTGGGAAAATGCTTTTGCAATAAATGAGGTCACCTGATCTCCTCCTAAAAAAGGAGATTTCATATACTGCAAAAACTTTCCTCTTTGAGAAAGCCTTTTACCATAGGTCAGATTCACAGGACAAACACCTCTTCTACTTCAAACCCCTACCCGCTCACCAAAAAACTACTCCAAGCAAAGCTTTGACTCTGAAAAGGGAGAAGAGGCAGAGACTCCATGAAGTCCACTGCAGACTTCACTATTGATTTTATGTGGAAGACGCTCAGATGCTACAGTGATAGGTGGCAGTATAAAACCCCGAGACAGATATATTGTGTCTCTAGATCTCCAGTGTTTCTATGACCTCCACTGCTGGGAATGCATTACTATACTACCGCGTTTGCTGGATAGTTCAGGTTATGGGAGAACTTTCTATACAACTCTTCCATCCAATTTTCACTTCCTTATAACTTTCTGGAAAACTCTCCTTGGGGGGGCTGGAATTGTCCATGTTTGATCTCAACCCACAACTAACCTTTTTTTAAGCTTCCCCGATGGGCAGATTATTCTACAATTGACTACTACAAGGCATCTTTCCTTGACACATCTGGTACAGGCAGACTTCTACATGCAAGATTCCCCAGTGACTCTGATGGGAACTATACCAAGGGCAGATCACGTGCCTTGCAGAACATGCTGGGACAGCCTCTCATTTAGATTGGATGTGACAAAGGGAAGAACTAGCTTGGAAGGAGATTTATGGGATCAGACCTGTGGTCTTTCTGGTCAAGTAGAGTAGTTTCTAGGTCCCTTTGTTTGGAAGTTTGAGCAAAATCTGTTCAACCATTTTTGAGTTATGTAGGAAGTGTTTAAAAAAGAAAAAGATATTTTCCATACTCTGCCTCAACATTCAGACTTGTTCACAGATAAGCACACAAATTGTCAGGTGGATAGTTCTACATCCCAACAGGCCTGGTTGCAAAATAAATACAACATCAAATATATATATAATCAGTTTCCAGCTTTCAGAAGTTTTGCACCAGCCTGTATGTGGTAGAAACTTTCACTTACATTCAAGTTTGTTAGACAGATTATACTTCCTACATATATATAATATATTGTCATTGATTGTAGCACATTGTACATCTTGTAGTGTTCCATTGATCAATGGACTGTTTGGGTGTTCTTGCAGAGCAAGGGCATTCTACCTGGATGACTCAGCATCCTCTGTGGGTTAGTGTTGGGGATCCACTAGACTGCAACCACACCAGTGCAAGAGTTAGATCTGGTCTGATTTCATGAGCTAAGCAGGTCTGAGCCAGAAGAGTCATTGGATAAGACACCTCTGAGGGGAAAAAGCCAGGGTGATACAAGCACGTAATATGGGTGAGTCAGCAGAAAGTGGCCCTCTAATAACAAAAATTTCTGCTATAACCTGGGGGTTCATCAGTTGGAAACGACAGAGCAGGAGAAAGATCTGGGTGTATTAGTCCATCACAGGATGACTATGAACCACCAATGTGATGCACCTGTAAACAAAAAAACCCATAGATGTGATCCCAGGATGAATCAGGCAAGGTATTTATGCCACTGAACAAGGCACTGGTAAGACACCATCTGAAATATGGTGCACAGTTCTGGTCACCCATCTTCAAGAAAGAGGAATTTGAACTGCAACAGGTGCAGAGAAGGGCTACTAGGATGATCAGGGGACCAGAGAGCCTGTCTTCCAAGAGGAGACTAAAAGAGCTGAGCTTATTTAGGCTGAGAGGGGATCTGATTGCTCTCTCTCTCAGGACATCAGCAGGGTGAACACCAGGTAGGGTGACGAGCTATTTAAAATAAAGGACAAGGGTGGCACAAGAGCAAATGAGCATATATGTGCCAGGAGGAAACTGAGGCTGGAAATGTGAAGAAGGTTTCTAATCATCAGAAGAGGAAGGTTCTGGAACAGCCTCGGAATAAGAACAGGGGCGAGGGGCAAACAACCAAACTGGTTTTAAGAGGGAGCTTGAGAGGTTTATGAATGGGATGATATGACCTGCAATGGCAGGGACTGGACTCAATGATCCAGGAGGTCCCTTCCAGTCCTACGTTCTTTCTGAGTCCGTATTCAGCCAATGCCCCTGTGTAGTGCTGTGCCATTGGAAGGGCGGTCTTGCATTTCTGCTGAAATGTAAACCCAGGCCCTAGTGCTTATGGTCACGTCAAGATCTGGCCAAGCTCCAGTGTCAGGAGGACACTCAGGAGAAATACCCTATTCCCTAACTCGCTTTCCCCCATGGTTTAAAGTGGATCTGGCACATCTTGCCTCCTGTCCTACAATTGCGTAACATTGGCCTGCACGGTTGTAAAACCTGCCAGGTTCCACCCCAGAGGTGGCTATATTCCAATGGGAGGTGCAGAGATTCCTGCCTGCGTCTCTATAAAATACTCCGAAGCCCCTTTTCGGGGGAGAAGCTGTGTGAGACACGACAGGGCTCTGGGCTGTTGTACTCACATCCAGCTCGAAGGTCTGCAGCACCGTCCTGTACCC
Organism: Natator depressus; assembly: GCF_965152275.1. NCBI lineage: Eukaryota > Metazoa > Chordata > Testudines > Cheloniidae > Natator > Natator depressus. Next base: position 137,167,778 of record NC_134237.1, on the reverse strand, counting down.
GCCGGAGATGGGGGTGAAGAGACGTAGCACCTCCTTGATCACGCAGTCCAGGTAGTGGAGACTGCTGATGGTGTCCAGCTGGAGGGAGCCCTCACAGATGCACCCGTTGTGCAGGATGCCCTTGCTGCGGAGCTCTTCGCGAAGCTTCTCCAGGACCCCGGGGTGCTTCAGGAGCTGCATGATCAGAGAGGTGCTGGCGCTGGCCGTGGTAGCGTAGGCAGCAAAGATCAGCTCCAAGGTGCCATCCTGAAGGCCAAAAGGAACCCTGGGTTATATACGGGGAGGGTCACAGCCTCAGGCAACCGGCCCCATGCAGCACGCTGCTGCACTACTTGCTTCATATGGGGCACAGACTAAAATGGGTTCATGCCCCAGCCGTCCACTAGCAGAAGCTAGAACCTGGCACTAGGCCACAGCTGGAAGGAGCTCGGTTTAGCCTCAGCCTGGTACCCAAAGAGATTTTATTTGCAACATACAATTTGGCACAACAGGAAAGCTTTCCTCAGGGCTGCAGCACGTCAACCCACGGGAGGTGCCGCAGAGCAGAACCGCAGGGTGTTGGCAGCACCATCAGGAGAACTGGTTGGAGGAAGCTCCTGCAGTACTTAGCTTGTACGCCCTTTAGGGCAGGGATCTTCTCTCCAGGGCGCGTGTACAGAGCCTAGCACAGCAGGGCCCAGATCCCTGACGGGGACCTCTAGGTGCTACAGGGGTACCAATAAGCTGCAACAAAACCAGCTCTCGCTGTGCCTGGCTCAGTCTCCCGCTTCCATGAACGTTACAATTCATCCTCCCCAGAGGAAGGCCACAAAATGGAAAAAAAACCCACCATCATCGAGACGAGAGGTGTCTGAGGGCCACTGGGAGCTTGTACAGAGCCGCGAGCTAGGGCACAGAGCCTGGATCCCCAGCCCAAGCTTTAGCGTGGCAGCCAAGCTGAGCGGACGAGGCAGCCAGCAGCAGCCTGGGGCGGATCATTTCTTCCTTCCCCGTCACATGACGTAATGGGCTTGGCCGCGTTTCCAATCCCCCCGTCGAGCATCGTCCCCGCTCCTCCTGCAAGCTGCCACCCCGGCTCTCGAATGGGCCTTTCCCCCCGCCTGCCAAGACAGGACGACTCGGGAACAGCACGTTCACCAGTCGCTCGGTCCAAGGCTCCTGCTCAAGTCACTTAAGCTTTCAAGGATTCTTTTCCAGCCGCTGACTAAGCTGGAGGGAGACATTCCCTCTCTGCTTTGGAAGGGGACTTGGGCCCAGCCCTGCCTTCTCCCCGATGGAACTTTGCAAAGTCCAGTTTGGAAAAGAAAAACAACAGCTCCTGTCGGGGCTGCCACTGGCTTCCTCATCCCCCAGCTGCGAGAGAACACAGGCAGCCCCTCCCCGCAGAGACAGCATTGCAGCTTCAGGGGGTTTCCCTTGGCACATACCAACATACGAACACCTCCTTATCTACCTGCCCCCCGGGAGAAAGGAACAAACAACATCCCTCAGGCATGTCTGTCACGCACACAGAGTGCCTAACGCTGATCTCCCCTACGCCACAGTCAACCCATTGACTTCACTGGAGAGATTCCTGATTTACACCCATCTACACCATGAATAAGCCCTACACCCAGTGATGAGCTGCCAAAATCTTAACAACGGGTTCCCTCCTCACCCCATGAGGGGGTCGTTGCCCACCCCCGGCCCCCGGGACTCCTGCCCCATCCACCCCCCTCCCCTGCCCCCTGACTGTCCCCAGAACCGGGTAGGAGGGTCTTGTGGGCCACCATAGTGGGTGCCCACCCCACCCCTAAGAGCCGGAGGGACCTGCCGGGGAGCGGGGTGGGGAGTCCCGGAGGTGCTTATCTGGGGCAGCTCCCAGGAAGCAGCCGGCAGGTCCCTCTGGCTCCTAGGGGCGGGGGAGTGTAGCTAGGCGGGGAGCAGGGGGAGCAGCCGCTCCCCCACTGATCACATTAAAATTGGCGCCTTAGGCGCTGACTCCCTGGGTGCTCCGGGGCTGGAGCACCCACAGGGAAAACTGGTGGGTGCAGAGCACCCACCGGCAGCTCCCCGCCCCACGCCCGGCCCCAGCTCACCTCCGCTCCGCCTCCTCCCCTGAACGCGCCGCCCCGCTTTGCTTCTCCATGCACCCCACACCGCTGGCTTCCCGTGAATCAGCTGTTCGGCAGGAAGCCGGGGAGGGCTGAGAAGCAGGTGGCGGCTTTGCACTCAGGCCGAGGGTGGCGGAGGGGAGCTGGGGCGGGGAGCGGTTCCCCTGCGCAGCCCCCCCCCGGGTTACCTGCTGCGGCGCAGGTGGCCCTCCTCGCGCCCCCCCCGCCCCAGCTCACCTCAGCCTCCCTGGGCCTGAGCAGGAAGCCACCGCCTGCTTCTCAGCCCGCCCCGGCTTCCCGCGCGAACAGCTGATTCACAGGAAGCCTGGGGGGGCGGAGAAGCAGAGCGGGGTGGCGCGTTCAGGGGAGGAGGCGGAGGCGGAGTGTAGGCGATCTGGGGCCGGGGGTGGGGCGGGGAGCTGCCGATGGGTGCTCTGCACCCACCAGATTTTCCCCTTGGGTGCTCCAGGGCAGGAGCACCCCTGGAGTCAGCGCCTAAGGCGCCACTTTTGGCCGGTTAAATTTAGAAGCCCTTTTGGAACCGGTTCTCCCTCACGGAACAACCGGTTCTAAAAGGGCTTCTAAATTTAACAACCGGTTCTAGCGAACCGGTGCAAACCGGCTCCAGCTCACCACTGGCTACACCACTTCTGACCTGCGCAGTGCCACCCCCTGGAAAGCAGTCTGGGTTTCCACAGGCTCAGTCAGTCCTAGGCCTGTCTCCTGAGACTACTAACAAGGGCCTGGGATGGGTCTGCACTAGTGCCCACGGTATCAAAGCCTCTGCCCCCTGGCGAAGCATTCCAGTCTGTGCGCAGCCTTTCCGTGCCAGCCACAGCCAGACGGTGGGCTGATGGCTCTGGAAGTTTTCAAACAACAGCCACCCCTAAAACACTCCTATCCAGCATTGTCTTACTTAGGGTTCTTCGTTCTCGTGTGGTCTTTGCCCCCCACCTCCCACAGATTTAGCATGCACTCAGGGAAAAGGACAAACTTCATTCCAAAGGGAGCAGGCGACACCCCGCATGATGAGCTGCATGGCCAGAAATATCCCCGTTCCGTTCGTCTACATGTCACGGGAGGCAGGAAGGACCCCCCAAGATTCCTCAGTGGCCTTTCTTTCCTCTCCCTCTCAGCATGGCCCGCCCTGCAATTTATAGCTGCTTACTGGTTTTGAGCCAATGTTCAGTCCAACAGAAATAAAGAGCCATGCTGCAGGGCATTCCTGCAGGTTAACAATGGGCTAGAAGGAGCTGATGGCCTATGATGTAGCTTATGGACCCTGGGCAGTCATTAACTGAGTGTAGGGTGAGGCTAGTGGTCCAAGCACAGCTCTAGGCACCAAGAATGCCCAAGTTCTAATCTTGGGCCAGACAGACTCTCTGACAGACACTCGGTGCCTCAGTTTCCCCACCTGTACAACTGAGGATAATACTCCTGACCAGCCTCACAGTGGCAGCATGAGGCTTAGTTAATGTTCGTTAAATGCTTGAAAAGAGTGCCGCTCTGTAATAATAATAATCCCCAGAAATGCTCTTCCCCAAAGCCTGGACAGGATCTGCACATAAATGTGGCTCTTAGGGCAAAGAGTGGTCTGCTGGCACTGGGTCTGAGCCACACAGAGCCCAGGCGGGTGCTGTGCCAATGCTTGCACATGGCTTTGCTAATACACCCCTCCTATTCCAGTCCTGGAGTTCTCCCCCCCGCCAGCTCTGCCAAGGCCCCTCAATCCGCCCCTTCATCGCCCTTCATTAGTCCAGCCCTGAGCCTCCACCCAGCTCTGCTGCTGCCTTTCCTTCCATGCCAGTCTGCCCCTCGGCGATCCCAGCTGGTGCTGTTCTTGAGCAGAAGCTACCCGCCAATCACATGGAGTGGGTGGGATGGACACAGCTATGGGGGATTGGGGAGAGTGAAGGAGGAAACCGACCCTAACCAATGGTGACTTAAGGGAGGAATTGACCCAAGGCTGACCTTCCCCAGGGGATGCACAAGACCCTGCTCTTACCTTCAGCTCCTGCATGGTCAGTTCTTTGCCATGTTCCTTGCCGCTTTCTATCAGGATGTCCAGGGCATCGGAATAGTCCTTGCCCTGCGTGTTCTGCAGCTTCTCCCGAATGGCTTTCTCTAGCCCCTTCTGCAAAGTCTCCCGAGCTCGGATCCCCTGCAAAACAGCAAGCCGTCAGTCCATGAAATAGCCACTCAGCAGGGGTTGAAATCCTTGAAAAATCAGTCCTGGGCAAAAGTCCTTTTGACATGAGTGGAATAACTCCAGATTTACCCCAGTGCAGACGAAGGCCCCAAATATGCAAGATTCCACAAAAGTCTATTGGCACCACCGTCTGAACGTCGTGAGAGCCACAACAATTATCTGCAATTTATGCCCCCTCCCTCCCCCCACTCCACTCCATGTCCCACAAATCTTTAGAAAACTTTACCTCCAAGGAATTTATCCAATTCCTCTGAAGGAGTTCTCTTCCCAAGAACACAATCGTATTCCCAAACTAGCTCTCTCACTAAAAGAGTCTCAGCTTCACAATGCCACTGTGCTCTTATCTAGTGTTTTTCTGCAGAGAATCTGAAAAGTGCTTTAAAAGGCAGGTTGACGTCTATATCCCCAACTTTAGGGCAGGTTGGAAAATGATAAATATTGCAACGAATTTCAAGAGAAGTGAAGAATTTTCATTTCTTTCTAAATTTTCTGGGCTTTCGTTTTTGAAAACCGATTTTTCCCCCCTGAGTACTTCATTCAAAGACTGGAAGGAAGCTAGAAATTAGGAAAAGGCCATTTTTCAGTTGCTGGATCCATTCTACCCCTTTTCCACAGGGGAAAAAGCGGGGCAGAGAGAGGTCAAAGGACATGCACTCGGACAATAATGGCAAAGTCACACATCAAAATAATCAGAAAAGCCAACATCTTATCCTCCTTTATATTGAGCTGTACAGCACCTAGCGCAATGGAACCTTGATTGGCAGTCCTAGGCGCTAGCGTAATATAGAGACTAACAAGAAAAGCCAAGCACAGGAGCTCAGGCCCCTGTCCACTGGACCTCACTGCCTTCTCCTTCAAGGCCAGAAATTTCTGATTCCTTGCCACCTCCATCATCTAAGTGTGGCCCTCATCACTGCAGTATTTGAGCACCTCCCAATCATTAATAAGTGTTATTCTTGACACCCCTGTCTGACAGGGGACTATTATCCCCCATTTACAGGCAGGGAACTGAGGCAGAGTGACTTGCCCAAGGTCACATAGGAAGCCTGTGGCAGAGACAGGAGTTCAGCCCAGGTCTCCTGAATACCAGTTCAGTGCCAGATCCACTAGACCATCCTTCCAAGCTACGCTCAGTGTCGCTAGCTCAAAATCATGGTCATACGCGGTGCTAGAGGAGCCTCTTACCCGCCTGTAGCCACTGAAGGGCAGATCCACGGGCAGCGAGAAGACATTCTCCACAAACTGCTGGTAGACCTCGAAGAGTCGGGTGAGCTCCTCATCAGAGATGCAGAAGCCCAGCAGGACACGAATGGCCATGCGGAAGGTGAGCTTCTGCGCCTCGTAATAGACATTGATGGACTCCGGGTTGCTGCTCCACATCCGGAGCGTATCCTGGATCACCAACTGGATCTTCGGGAGGTAACTCTCCAGGGCTTCATGGCTGAAGATTTTGGAGAATACCTGCAATACAAACCATATACAGATAGAGATGAACCCAAGGTCTTCCAGCCTTCCCTAATAGCCAAGTATTGCTTCTGTTAAATGGTGTCTAAGGACACCAGTGGACAGCAAGGATCCCATTGTGCTAGGTGCTGTGCAGACAAGCAGTAATACAAGATCCCTGCCCGAGAATGCTCACAATCTAAATAAGCAAGATGGCAAGATGGGAAGGAAAATGACTTCCCCAAAGTCACTGAGTAGGTCAGTGGCAGAGCCAGGAAGACAACCCAGTCCAGTGTCCAATTCCAGAGCTCGTGAAAGACCCTCCAACAATAACCCAGCACATGGGCAACCCTACAACCACCAACTAGTATGCCGAGCCCCAGTGCTCACGAGTGACCCTACAATAACAAACCAGTGAGAGAGAGAGGAAAGTCTATGTCAACAGACAGTATTCTTCTAAACGCTGCGATTGAGTCAGCTCTGGAGTGGACGGACCCAGCCCCCCCTTCTGCTACAGGGCCTGTATGTTATGCGAGGACCCCAGCAATGCAAGGAATGTTCTCTGCTCTCTCCCCGCATCCCTTCCCCTCTGCTCTAATCCCAGTTGGCTAACTCTACAGCACACGCTTTCATTCTGACCCCCCCGCCCCATATCCCAGAGAGCATGGGTGGAAAAGCGCTGTTTGTTTACTTTTATTAACTCTCACCCACGCTGCCACGCTCCGGGCCTCCAGGAACCGAGAAAACAAAATCAAATCATGCCCCCGTAGAGGAAAGCGCACGCCAAGGTAAAGGTCAGACGAGACGGCGCAACCTCCTCCAGCTCATGCCGAGGAGATGAGAGGACTTGCCGGGAGGGAGGGGCGGGTCCCCATTTTATCAAATTAAAAAAAGAAAAACCCCAGCCGAAGCCCCTCCAAGAACGTAACCTTTAAAGCTGTAAATGTGAGAATTTCCCCCGCAGTCAGCACTGGAAGGGAAAGGTAACATTTTCCTGGCCATGACCCTGCATTGCTAATGCTCGGCGTCGCTTGCTGAAGTTTGTTTGGTGAAATAACACCCCTGGCCCTTTAAAGCCCGGCCCTGGAGACTCAACAATCGCTGGTTCATAAAGTGCTCCAGTCCCTACACGTACTGACCTTCACGCGGCGCGCTGGGCGACAGGAGGGGCTTTTCCCTAGCTCGGGGCGGGAGGAGCAAAGAAAGACATGAAAGAAGGGCAAGCAGGCTTTGTGGCTGTTAATAAAAAATATTATCCAGCCAAGAGCCGGCGGGGAAGGAGGAAAAGAAGACGGGGGAGTGGGAGAAAGAGAGACGGGGGATGAGAAAGAGCCAAAAAGGGCAAGAGAAATGGACTGATCTTGTCCTGCTTTCTGGAGCACGGAGCCTGCCTGGCCCATGGCGCTTTGGCTTAGTCTATTTTTAAGCCCTGGAAAGAGACGTGTGTGGGTGGGTAAGACACATTTCTAAAAACCATAGCTAGTAAACCTGACAACACAGCAGCACTGCCAAGCCCAGCCGCCGAGCCCCCCCACGCCGAGATCCCCGAATGCCCAGGCTGCACCAAACAAAGACGAGGCCTCCCCCTGTTCATGCTCCAAGAGCCACCTGGGCCAGGGCAAGCAGGGAGGGGAAAGAAATAAACAAGCGTAGGCCGGTTCCAGTAGCTGGGAAAGAGACATTTCCCTGGTGGTCGTGACCGGGACATCGGGCTTTGATACGGCGCCAGGTGCAGAAATGTTGGCGGCGCTTAGTGATTGTTGGCACCCAGAGCCCAGGCGCTACTGCGTGGTGGAAACCTCTGCCACCATCACACAGCAGGGGAAAGAGGGGTGTATTTCTGCCTGCCCCGCCTGGCAGCGCAGGCAAATTGCTAGAGCGGCCTCAGGAACCCCCCGGCAGAAGAACCAGTGACGGGGCAGCCTGGCAGATACCAAAGGCTCAACCCCCCGTCTCCTTCTCTTGAAAGAAGCTCAAGTGATCTTGGCTCTTCGTGATGTTGTGTTGAAGGAGAGTAGATTTGGTAAAGCAAGATATGGCCCAGCAGCACAGGCCTGGGCATCAGGAACTCCTGAACCCAAATCTCCAGCTATTGCATACAAGCAACTCCCCGAGAATCAGCCCCTGGGAGTTCTGATTCTGACACTGATGCTTTACGAGAGCTTGGACAAAACATTTAACCTTCCCCATGCCTCAGTTTCCCCCATCTGAAACACGGGACTGATACGGCATTGAATGAGCTGGGGTTCAGGCTCCAGATTGGGACTCCGGAGACCTGGGTTCAAGTCCCTGCTCCACCACAGACTACTTGTGTGACCTTGGGCAAGTCACGTAAACTCTCTGTGCCTCAGTTCCCCATCTGTAAAACTGAGATAATGACACTTCCTTCCTTCCACCTTTTTCTCCTGTTCTGCCTATTTAGATTTTAACCTCTTCAAAGCAGGGACTGTCTCTTACCCTGTCTCTCTGCAGCACCCAGCACAATGGAACCCTGATCTCAGCTGGGGCCTCTAGTTGCTACTGGTGTGCAAGCAATAAAAAGCAACAGTGTGTGTGTTACTGCACACCACTGCCCTTTCCTGGGTGAAATCAGGACTGTTGAGCTGTGTGCCATAGTCCCCTAACTGTGCCTGATGCATGATTCTCCTGCAGGGAGCATGCGCTTTGGAGCAGGAGCGGCCAGTTCTACCCCTGGAGCCATCGTGAAGTAGCAAGTGATCGGGGTTGTGCAGCACGGTGGGAGGGTTAATGTCTCTTTGAAGGCGAAGAGTGCCATACAGAGTCCTCAGCACTGTTGCAGAAGACGTCTATTTGTATAGCTTCCTCCATCCTACAGCAGCCAAAAGTACTTTTCGAACCCTAGCCCCTCCAGGGATCCCTTCTATTTCACCGCCACCGGCAGGCTGGCTACCAACCCGGAGCGACACGGCTGGGAATCTTTCCCATGTTCCGTTGGTCCACGGCCTGTGTAACATAAGAGAGGGCGCAGCACAAAAACAAACTGCCCCCCTGGCCCCGCCCCCCGCCAGACTCACTGGTACCTTCGTTAGCCACCCTGGCAACCAGACCAACGGATTATAGAGGCAACTCCCTGCACACCTACAGGGCAGGTTCGAGGCACATTGGTGGGATGGTGGATGAGGGAAGCTACCCCGACCACTGTCCAGGCCATATCTATTCTCTTGCACACCCAGACGCTCCCATCACCTCGCTAAGCAACCAATATGCTAGGTGATCTCTCCAGTGCCCCAGTGATGGATGTCTGTATAAGAAGCAAGCTAGGTAGGTATAAAAAGCAAGCAAGCAAGCCTGGTGCAGGGGAGGGCACCCACAGACCCAATAGCACACTGGGCAATAGGGGAGGTGTGTATGCAGGAACATAGGAACAGCCAGACTGGCTCAGCCCTGAGGTCCATCTAGCCCAGTATCCCACCTCTGACAGTGGCCAGCGCCAGCTGCTTCAGAGGAAGGCAACCAGGCAAGAGGCAGCTGTTGGATCCTCTGCCCCCAGAGCACAGCCCCAGGCGCCTGGAGAAAGGGGATGGGTGTTGTCATTGAGCCCCGAGAGCTGCGCCAATTCCTGGGGCTCTAAAAGCAATTTGTGCCAGGAAATGCAAAAAAAATAAATAAAATAAAATACACCCCGCCCCCAAGCAAACACCCTGCCAAAGAGCTAGGGAGGGTTAATCTAGGGATCCCTTCCCGATTCCGAGGAGAGGGTAGCTGGCTACTCTGACACTCAGAGAGTTGCTCCATTGTCAGAACTGGAAGCCCACCTCCTCTGCCTACCGCTCTCTTCTTACCTATGTCGCCTCTGTGTCCCAGCAGCTAAAGCCAGGCTAGACCCACTGAGTCCTATCTAGCCCATCCTGCTGCCCGCCAGGGTTTGTTCCCTGTTACACAAGATGGCCCCTACCCAGCGCCTCCTAGCTCCCAGGAAGTTTGGCTGGCTGGCCCAGCCGCTCCCTAACTCAGGGTATATCAGGATTCACTTGCACTGGGATTTGTCGTGGGCTCATCTCCAATGCGTTTAGACTCCGTATTTACACCTACGCCTCAAACAGCTCCTGCTTAGACCTCTGTAACCACCCTGGCTCCTTAAAATACTTCATCCTCGTCCCCACTCAAGCCTCTTCTCTCAAAACTAAATAATCCCACTGGCCAGTGTGTTCTTCTGTACATTCCCCTCCCTGGCCTGGCCCTCCTTCCCGCTCACCCAGAATGCTCCAATGCAATGGAGCAGCTTCCCAGCTGCAAGGGGGATTCAGTCCCAACAGGTCTCTCCTTCACAAACGCATTCCTGCTTCTAGGCTAAAATCCCTGCGCCCTCTAGTGAACATTTGCCGAATAGCTCGGGTCTTCTAGCCTAGGGAGTCAGGAGGGAAGGAAGGGAGGGAAGGTTAAAGCACAGAAGGGAAGAGGAGGCAAAGGAACCTCAGTGTTCACTTTTCTCAGATGAATTAACAGCAAAAGCTTCCTGCCAGAAAGAGCTTATTAAGGTGCAGAATGGTCTCCCAAGGAAAGGGGAGAAACTCCCTTTGCAGAGTCATTTAAAGCTAGACTAGACAGGCCCCCAAGGCATGCTCTGTAGGGAACAGTCCTACACTACCAGGGGAAACCGGACGGGCTGACCTGATCTATAACATGCTATGGCTGATATGAGAGGCAGCTAATTCCAAATTCACCCAGGCCCTGCCCCATTCCCCACCTAGGGTGACCAGATAGCAAGTGTGAAATATCAGGACAGGGGGTGGGGAGGGGGGGTAATAGGCGACTATATAAGACAAAGCCCTGAATATCAGGACTGTCCCTATAAAATCAGGACCCCTGGTCACACTATCCTCACCTGGAATCCACACCTTAGTCAGGAGGTACGTATTTCACTGGGTTTTAGACCCAGATTTATTCCCCTTCCTTGTGCTACACAGGCCTGCTGTGATCCTTGTGGCTTGTTAGTCAATATAGCTGACAGCCAAGGCTACCGCTGACTCTGGAATCAGAGGGGATAGAAAAATGCGTACTCCTCAAAGAAATTACTTAAGCCCCACACACGCATGCACCCTTTCGCCCACGGGTCAGAAAGAGAGGCCACCATCCAGAATGCGGATTAACCGACCCTGTCTGGAAACTTCCGAATACGCCTCTTCTTGCAACAAAGACAGGATATTTAAGGATTTACGGTTATCCTAAGGCAGAACATTCTTGCCCGGTGTCTCAGCTCCCTGGATCCACAGAGAGTTCCAGCTACGCGTGACAATGAGAGGTGCCTCTTCCCTGTCTGATGTGAACCCACCAGGCCTATTGCATTTCAGCTATTCCTTGAGGCACACCAGAGAGAAGCAGCAGCATCTCTTTATACGCCTTTGGCTCGTACCCACAGTGTTTTCATGGACAGTTACCTTGTTTGAAACAGGTTTGGTTTAAGGGGAGTTTAGTGCATGCACAGGTTCTTTTCAGGCCCTGAGAACAAAACCCTCCATTTATCCAGTGACAGGACAGTTCTCACCACACTGCCCACTCCAATGTGCCTCAACCCTGGCCTCTCGGAATGGGTGAGGAGCTCAGTCTCCATGGCCCATTCAGTTCCTGACCTCAGCTATTGCTGACACCGATGTCCAGCAGGAGCCAGATTGAGATCCATTTCACATCGGCCACTCCACAGTCATCTGGCAATCACAACAGACCTGTGTGGGACTCAAACCAGCAACGGAGTGGCAGTAGGCTTCCTGATTTCACTACCACTAGACCCAGAGTTGCTCTCCTCCTGCTGCTCAACCCGGAAGAGGAGGGAACAAAGACTGTTAATGAAAAGCCCCATAGGAAGAGGACTGGCCTCTTTGCACTTCGAGAACAGGCCTCTGGAACATGGCTCTCCCAGGAGTGGTGACTCAGTGCTCCCTAGGCATGACCTGCGTCCATCAGACTCGCCCCTGCAATGTTTGGAGCCGGTGCCAGCTAGGACAGGTTCATATTCCCTGCCTCCCCTGAGTTGTTGGTCCAGTCCTAGAAAATGAATAAGCTGATGGCATGTTAACACAACACTCTCTGTTGAGCTCCAAAGGCTACTTTGGCTACAGTGGTTGTGTCTCAGCTACCCGCTGCTCTCAGCATGAGCCCAGGAAACACCAAACAGTTTCTAAACCTTGACACAAGAGGTTTATTCACCTCAGTCAAGGGCCAGACAAGTATTTGCTCCAACCCTGCCTTCCCAATTGTAGCCACATTATAGCAGATGTCCTCCTTCCTCCAAAGCATCAGTTCTTGGCCGCGGCTAGAGGCAGGATACCCGACTTGAGGGCTCAATGACCTTGCAAATCTTACATACCAATATTTTCAGATCTGGCTGCCAGGCTCACGAGCAGGAGTGGTTATGGAACCGCAAGCTCAAATGGAAGGGAAAACAAAGTAAGATGCTGCCGGGCACTGAGCAGTCACAGGCAAGGCCGCCAAGCCAAAGGTGTTCAAAAGAAAAATACTTGAAAAATACTTTTTCAGCTGCTATTTTTACCCCCGGAAATGTACATAAATGGGCTTCTTCATTTCACACACACACAGAGCAAAGATACGAGGCTGATCACTGCCTTTCCAAAAAGAAAAGGAGGACTTGTGGCACCTTAGAGACTAACACATTTATTTGAGCATAAGCTTTCGTGAGCTACAGCTCACTTGTGCTGTGCAAGAGATCATCATAAAGAGCCACTGGTTGGAATATCATTGAACAAGACTGATGCCATGTGCCACATGCCGGAATTGATGAGTAGCCTTTTAGAGCGGCCCTTCCCATCCCCCATTCCCATCTTCCTCAATGGCATATTGTCATCAATTGGCAAATACATTATTGTAGGGATTTACGGCCTCTTGAGAGATCACTGGTAAGGTGGAAGCTAAGAATCTGAACTACATGGAGTTTGCTCATCAAAGCCCAGCATTCCCTGAGCCTGCCAGTGGGGTGTGTAATGCAGACATTTCTCCCAGTGGAGGATGAGAGAGCAGTGAATCCGGTTGCAGTAGGGACCCCAAGTGACAAGGGTCAAAGCCAAAGAGGTTGCTGTCGGCCTCAAGGGACCATTACTGGAAGCTAGAGTTGGTTTGAAAATTTTTGAGAGAACAGTTTTCCATCGGAAAGTGCAGCGTCATCGGCACGGAAATGTTTTGCAGGAATGTGTTGGTTGTAATTAAATTTTTGGCGGGAAAAATTTTAAATGCACCATTCCAACTTTTCCTTGTTTCAGTTTGTCTCCATTTATTTTGTTTCCGCTTTGATATCCTATTAAAATTTAAATTGTAATACTATACTAGAGCTATATATTACAAATGTATATAAATATTTTATATTGTAATATAACGTTTCAACACAACTGCCACAAAACAGTTCAGCGTTAGCGGACCAAAATGTTTCAATAGTTTCAAATTGAAAATTTTTCAGAATTTTCATTTCATGGGAAATTTCGGGGGGAGGGTTGTTTCACTTTGGAAGGAAAACAAATTAATGGATATTTCCAATTTCCAATCAGCTGTCCTGAAAACCCACTGCTTCCTTGGTTCTGAAGGCTAAGGACTTGCTCCAAAGCCCATCCAAACCAATGGGAGTCTTTCCACTATTTCAGTGAACTGTCGATCAGGCCCTAACAACATAGGTCATTTTTTTCCAAGTGTCCGTCAGAAATGGGGACTGGCTGCTTTATGGGGATCAGGATACAAAGCCTGAAACCTACATGTCAGCAGCGACCCAATGCTATTAGCCATCCAAAGGGTTTTCATTCGCCTAGATGAGGGGAGCTCTCTCATCTCTGTCCAGTCCCGGTTTGTCATGCTTTACATCCCAACCTCCCCCGCAATCCTCCCACCTGGCTCAGTGACCATGGGAGACTGAAGTCTCCGGTGAAGCACATTACTAAGCCAGCACGTAGGGAGAAGTGCCCCTAACCCTGCCTGTGTTGTACCTGCTCTGTGGATAAATACAGGCCCCCAGGGCTGTCAATCCAGCCCCTTTCCCCAGCAAGATGTACAAATGCAGCTAGAGCACTAAGAAATCAAAGCCTTTCCCTAAGTCTGATAAGTCACAATATTACCAGGGCCCTAACCTCGCTCAGCAACGTGGGTTCTATTTTAGTCCCCTCTTGAACCTTCAACATATATCCTCGGTGGAGTTAGTGACCCGCACTGGTATGGGCCACCGGGTGATACAGCTGCAGGGACACCTGTGGCCGGAAAAGCTAAATTAGCTCACACACCGATCCCCAGTCAAGAGCTGCTGCTCAGCTAACAAGGAGCCCAGGGCCCCCAGCCCAGATGGATCGTTTGATTTTTTTTTTCCTGGTGAGTTTCCGAGATTCCAGGCTAGACTTGGAGTAGCAGAGAATCCCACTGAGTGTATTTGGGAAGGATAATAGCCAGCATCTCTCTGTCCATTGCCCTTGTAGTAGGTTAGGAGATTCTAACCCTGAGAAAATATCTGATGTGTAATGCAATCTGGCCCGTTCTAAAAGGCAGAATAAATGTGCTCTTATGAGCACCAGGCAGGGATGGATTAGCAGGATCCAAAGATGAGGGTGACTCCATCAGAGACGGGGACATCACCCCAGCCCGGACTTCAGCTTCATTGTCTGAATCTTCAAGCAGGAGGAGAGAGTTCCCAAGAGCTACATCCAACACATCCCTGGCAATTACCATATTTATCCCGGTACACGGGTGCTAATGCTTAATCGCGCTTCAATTTCCATCGATAATTAAGATTCCTTCATTCTCGGGAGTATTCCCTCGGCACTTTGCACAGGCGTAAAGAACAGTGCAAGGCAGCGGAGAATAATGCAATTAGAAGTAACCACATGAAATTAAGAGCGGGAAAATGGAAGCAGAATCACAAGAAAAACTTCCTGACAGCAAGATTCCTTAGACTGGAAGAGCACTCTGATACCAGAGTGAGGAGTGGGATAACACAACCTAAATAGAATCAGTAGTTGAGACACTTAGAAGTGGAGGATGGATTAGATGACTTAAAGTTCCTACCCAATGTCTGTGATTTGTACATGGCATTCTATACTCCCTACCCTGCTTTGTTGCTGTACACTGTTGAACCACTGCCATGTTGCACCCTAGAGATGGTTGTGTTTCCAGGATAGGCAAAGAGCATTTGGGGTAAAGCACTACCTTAAATTTCTAGATGTCTCAGAGGATTTCTGGCATCTTTGGATAATAGTAATAATAATACCCAGCTCTCGTATAGCGCTTTTCATAAGCAGATCTCAAAGCGCTTTACAAAGGAGATCAGAATCCTCATTCCCATTTTACAGATGGGGAAATGGAGGAACAGAGAAGGGAAGTCAACTGCCCAAGCTGGTTAAACAGGGCTTTAGTGGAAGGTGGAGGAACGCAAGGTGGCCTGCTTAAAAAGGCCTGTGCTCCCAGGATATCTGTATGATTGCTGGTGTATGACCAAAGGGATTGCACTCTAAAGCATCCTTAAAGCTTGCAAGACATATGAAAATGCAAAAAAGGCAGCATCCATACTGGTGTTTTTTGTGAAAGCCATTGGAGTTACCCTGGATTTTCTCTGAGAGTCAGATCCAGTCTAAACTCAGGGAGCCAGCCTTAGTGACAATCTCTCAGTCGGGACATGATCCTGCACCCTTTGAAGTCAATGGGAGTCTTTCCACTGACTCCAACGGGCTTTGCATCAGGCCCTTTGCATGTGAACTAAAACTCATTGGGCCAGATCCCCTAATGGTGCAAAGTGGTGTGGCTCCACTGATGTACCAGCTGAAAAGTCAATGGAGCCATGCTGATTCACGCCAGCTGAGGATCTGGCCCCATTGGCTCAGGACGGAGGGGATGGTTTCCTTTCCGCCATATGATTTATACTCCATGGCAACAAGGACGAAAGGGTTCAATGGAAACGAAAAATATTTTAAGAACTTGGATCAGGGCTTTCATGATGGGAAAAGGTACCTTCCCACCCCCCTCCCTTTGCCCCTTCCCACAGCAGCTGGTTTGTATTTGGTTGTAAATTTATGGCCCCTTTTGTGTTCTTAATCCTCTCGCAAACTATATTAAAGCCTCAGACCTTTCTGCTTGGTGCTAATAAGCTCAACACTTGTATGCCTTCGAGGCAGAACATTAACTATGGTACGTTAATGAATGCTGTAGTTTTGGACACTAGAGCAGTGAGACAAAGCAGGCCACTTGTCTTATGCCACAGTTTGCTTCCTCCAGAACTCCCAGGGTCTGGGACTTCTACCCATCTTGGGGTGAGGGGGTGGGGTTTGAGCCAGCTATGTCTGTTTTTAGGACTGCCATGCTGGAACAGTCCAAGAGTCTGTCTAAACTAGGATCCTGTTATCAGTACTGAATGTTTCAGAAGAAGGTGTTACCCTTCACCCCATAATGCACCTACTTATACAATACTACCCCATGCAAGAGAAAATTCCTTCCTGACCCCAACTGGATGACCTGTCTATGCCCTGAAGCATAAGAGCCGAGAGCCTTTGCAATTTCATTTTTTTTTTTTTTTTTTTTTGCGAGCTAAGTTTGGCTGCAGAGACTATTATTATTCATAGAAGCATGTGATTCATGTTACTTAAATTTCCTTATTGGTCATTCACATTTTAGAAAACACAAACCCATTTCCCCTAAACCCCACCACAGAGCAGATTTTTCTACTCATCTCTTACAGGTAAATACGGATTTGAGGTCATGTCCTCCCAGGACCCAAATCCTTTGCCAACCCTAAAATGCATAGGGCCCGATTCTGCTTTAGCATACGCTGGTATAAATCCAGAGCAACTGCATTCACTTCAGTGGAGTTGTCCGGGTGTAAATGAGAATAGAATTCAGTCTATAATATTTAAATATATAAACAGTGCCCTCTCTCTATGGCATGTAGGACACAGTATTCAGTTCTGAGTGGTTAGGAGCCAGAGAGGTGCCAATACATTAAGGGGAACTGAGTGAAGTGTAACAAAAATGAGCAAGGGGCTGAAAGGATTTATTAGAAGCCTCGAAATAGAGTGAATGTGAGCAGTGAGGATGACCAAGCCTGGGGTATGACATCAGTCTGACAAGCACTTCAGAGACTGAATTGGGGTAACACCAAAGAAAGAGAAGAATTGTTTAGGGTGATCTAAGAAGGGATAGCCCCGGAGGTAAGACTGAGCAAAGGAAAAATAATAAACTAAATATCCGGCAGACATGTGTGGAACTGTTCAGTGGCAAGAACTCCTATCAACCGAGGCACTGAGAAGCTGATTTTAAAAAGTGATCAGCATCCGGGATTTCGGTGGGAGAGACAGATGCTCAGCCACTATGAAAAATCCGGTCCTTAAACAAATGTGCTGTAGTGCAGGGCACAATCCTGTACTGGCAAAGGGATGGAAGAACGGAACCCAGAGCAGCGTGTCTTTGCCTACTATGGAGACAGCATATGATTTCGGGAAAGGGGTGTCTCATGCTTAGACTGTCAGCAATTTAGAGCAGGGGCTGTTCTTTTGTTCTGAGTTTGTCCAGTGCCTAGCACAATGGGGCCCTGGTCCATGACGGGCTCTGAGAAGCTATGATAATACAAACAACAACAACATTACAACAGCATCCCCCAGCTGGGAAAACTCGCTCCTGTATTTGTGACAGCTGCCCCATTGGAGTGTTTTCTGTGCCTGATCACACACCCTAGCAGGTGTGAGCCTCGGCTACAGTAGCTATTTTCATTCTCATGTGCTCGGTTTGAAGTGGCATACTGTATATTTACAAGCTCCCTCCACGTGGGTGCCTGGGGTTGGTGCTAGTTTGCTGCATAAGCCCAAAGCTGGAAATGATTTTAGTTGGGGATTAGTCCTGCTTTGAGCAGGGGGGTGGACTAGACGACCTCCTGAGGTCCCTTCCAACCCTGATATTCTACGATTCTATGAAAGCCAGCTAGCGTTCTTCTCTGACTTCAGTGTAAACCCTGTGATCCAACAGCAGTAACAACTGCTAGGTACATATTGATCTGGGGCCCCCAGGGCTTGCAAATGTTCTTATCCCTCGGTTTCATCTTGGGCCAAGGGTGAAGCCACCTTTGCTGATATCAGCCATAAACAGATGTGACTGCTGAAGTGTGCGGTCCCACCAAGGACACTGCACACAGCTCCTTTCTCACCTTTCCACCCCAGCCCCTGAGCTGCTTGGTTCTGCTTCTTTAGCCACAGATGCACACTCCAATAAAGACTGATGAGTGAATTTCCCAAAGGCGAGCTTTCTCCAGTTTATATTCGCTTGGACAACCTCATACGGAGGAGTCTTAATAAATGGGGGAGGGGAAGGCCGTGAGCTGCCATAGCTACAGACTTTTTAATATGGCGTAATAAGAATACTTTGTTCTTCTTTAGCACCTTTCATCCCAGGATCTCAAAGCCCTCTACAAATGTTAAGAGATTAAAGCCTCAAGCACAGAGAAGTCAAGTGATTTGTCCAAGATCACAGGCTGTGGCAGGGCTGGCAAGAGAACCTGATCCAAGAGTCCATGGCAAAGCTCAGAACAGAAGTACCTAATCGACCTAGCTCCCAGATCCTGTTTCTAACCCCCACTTCCCAGTAGCTCTGCTTCACCTAAAACATTCTCATTGTTTGAGACATTATGAGCTGGAATGGACAAAGCACGGGAGAGGAATACTGCAGAGAACAATCATCCTTCATTTGGCGCTCCACTGGGGATAGACTAGATGATGCAACACATCATCTTCTGTCGATAAGGCACCGGAGAATCCCTGCCACATGGCCTAGGTTGTTAAAGTTGTCCTAAGCATATGGCTTCCACTTCCTCATGAGCCCTGAAGCACATTCTTGCTAACATTCCCTTCAACCCCGATAGCAGGATGAGAAGAGTTAAAAAATAATAATAATAATGGCAAAACAAATAGCAGCTTCGGAGCGAGACTGCTTTATCCAAAAGAAACCTGAGACTACCGTCTCTGGCAGGGCACCTGGCCTGATAGGACCTTGGGCTGGTCATCATCTTGTCTTCACCAGCCAGAGTACAGAGATACAACCAAGAACAAAGTGATCTTTGTTTTCTTCTTGTTTGAAACATGTTTGTCTGATCTCCAAGGGAGTAACTTACTTGGAACTGCCTCCCATCCAGGGCAAGGACATCCTTGTGTGCATGGAAAAGTATTATTCAAGTGACTGCCACGTAAATAGTTACACTGATGCAGGGAAATCACTTGGGCACACACCTAAGGGCGTGAAACACACCAGATGCTGACAATCAAGAAAACAATAATTAAGAGGAAAGCAGACTAGGGAAGGCAAGGGAACCCGACTAAACTTTTTCAAAGGAAACTGATCCAGCAAGCTTAATCTATTGGTACAATAGTGGATGTTGCTGAAAGGGAAAGCTTAACAGTCACCACAAGAAAATACCTCATTAAAAAATGGTTAGCATCTAAAAATGTCTCTCATTCTCCCTTCCCCCTCGCCCCCATTCCCCAGGCCCCTAATCCTTGAAGGTAGCTTGTGTTTATTTATGATGTCAGCCAGAATTCAAATGGAAAGTAGGCGTAGACTAGCTCAGGAAACAGTGTATAGGGTTCGGATGACACCAAAATCTTATTTGATTTCAGCTCTGCTCAAGTCAAAATCTTGTGAGAATATTTGGTGTCATGAGGTTCTGGCCACATCCTAATTGGAAAATAGGCCCCCAAGTTTTGGATCAGATGTGGAACCAAACCATGGGGGCTGGGGAATTCGGATCTTAACATGCCGTCCCTTCCCACACTCACAAAACTTGGCCTGCATCTAGGGGATGTTGTTCCCCCTCGGTAAAAATAAAGTAACTGGTTTAATGTGTTGAGAGAGAGAGAAAAAAGGCATAGGATGGAAAACTCCCCTTGTGAAATGCTTATCATTCAAGTTCTGATGTCAGCGCCTCAGTGTTCAGTTGAGGTACAAATCATTAGTAAACCTGAAGGGCTCTATAGGCAGGTGCAAAGACCTTTTAAGTGTATTCCCTTTCCATTACCTCATTCCCATAACCTACTCTCTTCCCCGACCCCTC
This sequence comes from Natator depressus, assembly GCF_965152275.1. Taxonomy (NCBI): domain Eukaryota; kingdom Metazoa; phylum Chordata; order Testudines; family Cheloniidae; genus Natator; species Natator depressus. The sequence goes on along the minus strand of NC_134237.1, from coordinate 137,148,007 downwards.
TATAATTTTTCCTGAGGTCTAAACTTCATGGTTTTATTAAAGCTTCCACCTACTGAGATTTCAACCAAAGGTCCTCAGGCCCCCCTTGTTTGCAATAAAGAAGAAACATCTTTCCTTCCCGAAGGGAAACGAAAAAATATTTAGACAGACCTTCACGTAATTGTTTGACTCTGCCCCCTTCCTCAATAGGAAACCTGAGGGAGCTGAAATTGCAGGCTTCAGCACAGCTCGGTTTCCTTCCTGCAGCCGTCCCAAAGTTAGCTTCGCTTTTTTCAGCATTGTATAACCAGGCCTCCTCTCCTCTCCCTCAAACATCCCAAGCGACACCCCCATCCTAGAGGGAGCAGGGTCATCTCTTTTTGTGTGCAGTATCACACCCACATCCTGATACTACAATGGGGCACATTGCTATGTACAAAAAAAAATAAAATAACCCACAACAAATCAAATTTGCAAACTGGAATCAGATATAATGAATTCTACTCAACTCTGTGTAGGTTCTTATACTGTGCTCATCACCGGAGTGTCCGAGCATCTTCCAGTAGTGCATTAAGAGATGGGACTAACATCTCTCATCTTCTCCCCAGTGGGCAAAGCGTGCAGAGAAAAGTGTTTTGTTTTGGTAGGGTTCCCCCAACACACACATACACACACACACCTTTGTGTTTATGTTAGAGAAGGCAAGGTCAATAAACCATTATGGGTCTTCAGTATGCAACAGTATCCGATACCTGGGTCCATTCAGCATGCAGCAGTATTGTGAGATAACGGTTATAGTCTTATATATTTTGTCTCTCATTCTACTGTCCAAATGAAAGAAAGGTCAGAAAAAGCCTATTTTGCGGTGAGAATCAAAGGATACGAGGGGGATCCAATTGCCCCTCTGTAATCTATGCAACCCACAGTACAAATCTGCACTACCTTGAGATCAGGCCACCATCTCCTGCTAATGCAGTGCTTTACGGGCCCGAATGCCAGTGTTTGTCTGCTAACGCCCAGATCTTGCCATGAGCTCTGTGTGGGCACCTGGGAGCAGAAATTCTGCCTGCAAGGAACCCACCACAGGATTGGTGCCTGGGACTGTAAACTCTAGGGTGGAGCAAATGCTGTGACCCTGATCTCGGTTACTCCAGGGTAATTCTCCTGAAGGCAATGGTTCCCTACAGTGTATACTCTAATAATTACCCTTTCCTCCGTGCTTAGATCAGGTGTATTATGATGAGAGAGCTGTTGGCATGCTGGGCGACGCATAGGTCGCAGAGGAAGACAGAGGGACAGGTTCTGCTCCCAGGTTACCCTGGTGGTCGGTCTGGGAATCAGAATCTGAAGTCAGTCCGACAGCATCTGATTTCAACCCTTCCTAACTGAGATCAGAACCTAGCCCTAGGAGGCCTCCTGCCTTCAGTGCAATGCCCGGCATGCTGATGAAGCTCTATAAAAAAAGAGAGAGCTCAGCACAGGTGAAAGCCAGAGACTGCTGGAAACACCCTGGAAGGAACCAGTGGGTGCTGGCTGGAGACACGCTTCTCTGACACCTGGCTTCGGGGCGGGGCAGCACCGTCCTGCGCCTTTGAAATAACAACGTCACTGATCACTAATGAGGCTGTTTCTCCCCTTTCATTGACAGGGACAGGGACAGCCTCCCCCGCCCACCTCTCCCCCCATGGCACAGCCCTGGCGTTGCCCTTTTAAGAGGGGAGCTGATGGACAGAAGTGGATCGGTTTTCAGGTTACAGCGGTTCACGTCACACGTGCCACCGGCTGCAATTGGGGAAGGGCAGCCCCAGGAAGGGGGGTGGGATGTGCCGCCCTCTGTCCTCCCCAGTCTCTCTCTCCTCTCCTCCCCCCCCCCCAAAAGACCCATAGTAAGTCCACGCATAAATCCAGAAGCGCTGACGATCCCGAATCTCCTCCCCGCGCTCCCCAGCCCGCGCTCCGCCTCAGAAAGAAGCGGGGGCTGCAGGCGTCCCTCCCTGGGCTGAGCTCGACCAGCATCGCCCTCCTAGCAGTCGAGCTTGGAGCTCGGCCGGGCGGGCCCTGGTTTCCTGAGCCCCTCGGAGATCTCTCTTCTCCTGGCGGGGATGCAGAGCTGCGGGGAAGCCCGGACCAGCCGCCTGCCAGCCCTGTCCTCCCACCACCACCTCCCCCCCGGGCCCACTCACATCTCTCCATCGCCCTTTTAAATTCCTCAAAGGACTCGCGGGCCAGCCGGCAGCGTTCGGAATTTCGAACGCTCACCCTGCCGCGTTCCATTATCCGAACGCTGCGACTCTGCTGGGGGCACCCACGTGCGGGAAGCGGCCCAGCCCGCAGGGACCCAGGGTCACAAGTTTGCTGCCCCACCCCACCCCGGAGCTGGGGGAGGGCAGTGCCCGTGCCCCCCTCTCGCCCTGCTGAGGCGGAGCAGGGACCCAGCTACCGGGGCAGCTCTGGGACAGGAGCCCACTCGCCTGGTTGGAGCACCCCGGGGTTTGAGGGTGGAGGAGGTACTAAACTCGCTGCCCCCTGCAGCCGGGAGTGGGGGGCAACCTAGTCTCCCCCCGCTGCTCCCTGTGGGTGTGGGTTCAGGGCCTCTTACCTTTCTCTTGTGCCGGTGGATGTCCCCGATGGAGTTGGCCACCGTGTTGGGTCCTAGGAGCATCCTGGTGCTCCGGGGCCACTCCGTGCTCACCAGGTGGTGCTCTCCCATCAGGATCTTCCGCACGTTCTCGGCGCCGGTCACCCGGATTAAGGGGCGTCCCAGCAAGTGAGTCTTAAAGACATTGCCATATTTCTCCCTCCTGGACGACTGGAAGCAGGAACCCTAGGACAGACACACGGACACTGAGCCTGAGGACAGACAATCCCTTATGGGCCCCGAACAGGCACCGACTTTGATCCCTAAAGACAGACACCTTTATTGAGATCTCTGCGACTTTTATTTAAAGCCACATGTCAGTAAAGGGATGGGAGGGTCCTCTCTCTTCTCACCGCTTGTCCCCACTTCCCTCAGGCTAGCCCGGCTCCAGCTTGAGATGGCAGGCGGGGAATGCCCTACAAGGAGCTCCTTGGGATTTCCCAGCGCTCGGATGCGGAGGGGCGGGGGGTCGTGCAATGTACTGGCTTTTCCAATGTTAGGGCCCAGCCAGGAAAATGTATCCCTGTCAAAACCTCTCTCTCTCTGTTTAAAGATCCGGGAAAATATTGTGGGGGGAAATAGATTATGGGCCTGCAGTGGCACCCCCCGTGACCTTTGATTCACCCCCAAGGGGAGGGGGAAGGCTCCTTTAACCCCAATCAAAGGAACTTGTTCCAAGACCATCCATGTACTTTGCAGCACCTCAAGAACTGCCGGCTATTAAAACCAGAATGGCCACTAGCCAGTGGCTAACAACAGAAGGGATCCCACAAGCCCCCTCCCTTTGGATTTATGATGAACGCATTGAAAAGCAGTTTAAAAAGAGAGAAGAAGAAGAAGAAACCTCCCGGAGTTGCACCGCCTAACAAGGAGGAATGCAAAGACGGGCACACACGGGCTGCCGCGCAGGGAGAGACAAATCACTGGACGGAGGCCAAGCAGGTCTTGGGCGCGGTCTGGGGAGAAGTTTGGGGAAAGAAGGTGGACTTGGGCGAGGGGGCTCCCTTTTCTGGGGCGTCAGACGGGACCGAGGTCCTCGATGAGTGCGGAAGGTCAGCGAGGAGAGACGTCAGCCTGTAGCGGGAGGCGATGGGTCAGCGATGCGGGAACGTGAGGGTCTGGACGGGGGTAACTGGGATGGGTTGAGTCATGTGAAACCAGCAGGGCGTGTGGTTCTGTCCCAGCAAGACTCGGGGCCAGTGTGGCTGGATTGGCCATTCAGGCGCATGGAACCAGTGCTAGTAAAATGATCTCGATCTACGGGGCTGTTGGGACATACCGGGGGGGGCTATAGACTGAGGCAGCCTGGGGGAATGAACAAATCTAGCCCCGGCTTTACAGAGCTGCGAGAAATCAAGTGCCCTTAAACCTACCAGGCTGGACTACCAGGGGTGGTGCCGGGCTCCCAGGAAGCTTGGAGGAAGAGGTCGTGTTTGTCACCTTGATAAACTCAAGCTCCCCGGATAATCAGGCTAATTTGGAGAGCTCTCCTGTTGTCCGCACCCCGTAATTGACGGAAGTGCTGGACCCTGGGCGCTGTTTTCTCTGCCTGGCGCCCTAATGAAGTTAGGGAGTCCTCCTATTACCGGCTCTATAATCTTATCCACTACCTCCCGACAAGAAACGTGCTGAGATCTTGGCGTCCCGTTCCTACCCCCTTGCCCTGAATGCACAGACTTTACTTAAAGTACCCTGAGAGCGAACAGCACGAACACCGGTTGTAAGTTGCTAGGTCCTTGCCAAGACAGGTAGATCTGTTTCATGCTACTCTTCTCTGTCTGCCAGGGTGAATTAATTACCAAGTCTTCCAATTAGAGCCGATTTAATGGACCAAGGATGTATCCCATAAAGAACAATTCATCCAGGAAACCAAAATAACTGACTGCCCCCTTCCTTGCTTTGCTGCTCCAGACACATTTTAGTTACATAAGATACCAACGCTTTAAAACTTTTCATGAAATCTGAATTACTTTAAAGGGTGTAATTGTCTTGGGCTAAGTCCGTCTGCAGATTCTGGAGTTTTAATAACTTTCCCACATGCGCGGAGGCTCTCCTGTCGTAGAAAAGGGGCAGGAATCGTCCGATACAAGGCGGCCAAAAAAAATTGCCCCCCCCCCAAAAAAAATTCAGAACGCTTGTGAGAAACTTTCTATCAAGTTTGCAAAAGGAGCTTCCCCTTTAAATACAATCGCTTGGAAGAGAAAGTTGCGATCTGCGCTTCACCATTGTAGCTACACAACCTGAAGTGATGTTTGTGTGTGTGGGGGGGGGGGGGGTGTTTATTTTTAAACAAAAGCGCGGTTGTGAATTTTCAGTGTTTCAGGTGACCCTGTTTCTTGATCTGCGTAAATATAATTAAAGTGCTTTTTGTGGCATTAATAAAGAGTTGTTTGTACAACATTTCCACTGCAGCACAAAGGCTACCTTTATGTGGCAGGAGTTTCGAGCCGAGTCCAATTTATACAACATTTTGTATTTTTAGCCCTGGACTCTGTTTGGATGGAGCCTGTGGAAAGGGAGAACCCTTTTCTGGTCCCCCTGTAAAAATCTGATAAATTTCTTTAAAAAATAAAGCACCATTGAGAGCGTGCGGTTAACTCTTTAGCGGCTGCCAGAAGGCTGGAGCTCTCCTCTTTTACAAGGCTGGGGAGGAAAGAGAGGGTCTCTGGCTGGGTGCTGCCGGAGTGTGTTATGGCTAGAAGTGGTGGGGTCCGAGGGGGAGGGAAAGGTGCGACCGGCATGCACACGCGCCCGCCCGGTGCATTGGATGTGTTGCGAGCACCGAATTGTGCGAGGGGAGGAATCCGCTCAGAAACCAAGAACGTGTAAACCGGTGTAGCCGCCTCTTCCCCAACCAACCAATGAAATCTGCCCTCTGCTCGTTAGAGCATCCTTGAAATAATACATTTGCTAATTCCAGGCGGGTTCCCTCCTAAACCAGTCGAAATCTATTTAAGCGGAGGAGTGAATGAAAGCGACAGATTTGTGCCTCGACCGGCCTGGATATTGAATTTAGAGGGTCTGTACGCTTCAAAGCGCTCGTTATTGACAACAGATTGTACTCTGTTTTCACGGGGCATTGGGGATTGTTCCTTCATAACCAGCTACACTTCATCAGTGCTGCTAAAAGTTAGTTCTTGGACCAGCACACACGTCACCCAGGGGTGACTTTATCCCAGGTCTTTCGGTCTGGGGGTGGTCACATTCCACAAAACGCTGTTCAGCGTTTAACAAGGCTAATCCCGGGTTAATCTAACGATTACCTGCAAAGGCTTCCCACTTCAGTGGGTCCCAGTGCTACTGTTTAGACAGCTAACCTATGGCAACAACTGCAAACACAGGTACAGACGAATGCCTCCGATGAAGGCAGCTGTAGCTCACGAAAGCTTGTGCTCAAATAAATGTGTGAGGCTCTCAGGTGCCACAAGTCCTCCTGTTCTTTTTGCGGATACAGACTAACCCGGCTGCTCCTCTGAAACCTGCAAACCAGAGTCACTTCCCTTCTGTGGCTCCTGAATCGACAGTCTTTCAAACAAGCCGCCCCGCTGCCCCTGGGTGCCACAAGTACTCCTTTTCCTCTTTCAGAAAGTAGCTGGTTTTACCTGGCGGACTAATGGAAAGCTGTCCTCGCCTTAAAGGGGCAATGCACCCACTTGGCTCGTTTTCACTCCCAGGCTGGTTTGCAACGGCATTCTAAGAGGTACCCATCGGGGCAGAACCGTGCCTACAGGGTGACCCCAGCCCCTGGCGATGATGGGACCCGCAACATTACAGCAGTGAAAACAGCATCGTCTTAAAAGTTCACAGTTCACCTCGCCATCTGCTTGGGCGGAGGGGATCATTCGTGAAGGAGACACGCTTTTTTTAGTGGCCAATAAAACACCGTTTCATCGCCCAGATTGTTTGCCTCCTCCAGCAGCAAACGGTCCCGATTCTTAAATGCACGAGTCTATTTAAACGAATGCAATTCCCGTCGGAGACCTGCCTCAAACCGACCTGAGATTTGAGGAGGAAAGCCTAGAAAACACTCAGCAGCTCAAAGCAATCCACTTGCCATGGACATAAAATGTTGCAAATCGATAGGCTTCCACCTCTGCTTTGAAAACGACCCCCCCCCGCCCCGTCACAGAATAAAAGTGCCTCTGAAATCTGCCCCCTGCTCCTGCGAGAACGCATGATGCAATCCCACCGGTGCAAACCAACTGTCCCAGACCACCTTAAATGAAGGAAGGGGAATCCTTACCTGCAGCAGCCAGTGGAAGGTTTCTCCGATTAAGGGGAATCCCATAGACCCTTTAGGGATCGGTAACTTGCAGCTTTTGTCCCGAGTGGCTGCCCAGCGCAGCTGCCACAGCTGTTGGGACACTGCCAAGAGCAGAGTCAATGATACCAGGCATGCAGCAAGGGTAGCCAGCGCAGAAACCAGATCAAAACTTTCGAAAAGCATATTTGGAAGGAGAAGGAGGAGGGAGGGGGGGGGAAAAACAACCCAAACCCTATGAAATGCACCGCACACAGGCACAAAAAAAAGGCAAATAAAAAGTCACCCACTGTAGCGCTTCATAGAAGGTGAGCTCAGAGCAGGGAAGGGGGAGGAGATCAGAATTTGGGGGGTGGGGTAGGGAGGTGTCTGGTTCTCTTCCCCCCACCACCAGCAGCAAAATAAGATTCCCCTCTCTGAAAACTTTTAAAGTCAACTTTTACAGAGCATACAGCCAAAAAGAAAAAAACAACCCACGAACTCTGAGTGTGCAATCAAATTAAAAAGAAAGAAGAAGAAGAAAAAACCCTATGCAAATGCTATAGGTCTCTTTGCTGCCAATGCAAGCCAGAAAAATATAGCATCTATCTAGATCGTGAAATAATTCAGCAAAGATCTGGAGAGATGGAGCAGGAATTAAATATATATATATATATAAATAAATAGAGAGAGCGAGTTATATAGCTATATATAGGCTGGTTATTGTAAGCCCTAGACTTTTCTCCACTGGATTGCTGTAAAGAGGGAGGTTTGGTTGTTAAAGCCTCTCTCAATGTGAGTTTGAGTAAAAAAGAAAGTCAATGTGTGTGTTTATATAGAGGCAGGGAGGCTGAGTAATGGGCAAGCAGCCAGCTGCTGGCTGCTCCCCCCCTTCACTTCAGAGGACTTTTTGGAGGCGGGGTGAACGTCTAGGCAGACCGGGCGCTGGAGCGTGCGAGGTTTGGCTTCAGTCCCAGAAAGGAGACAGCCAGGGAGAGTTGTAGAAGGATCAAACTGAGTTTTTCATTTTCCTGTCTGCTGGAATCCACACCTACAACAAGGAGAGAAACAAACAATCGCTCAGCCATGTGGGGGCATCTTTCCCAGCCCTGGGCTTTTGCCGCAGCTTTCACCTGGACAGGGGCGAGGGGGGTGACTGGGGCATCACCCCTATTTGCAGCCACTTGTGTTTATTGCTTCACTGTTGTTGTTTTTTTATTTTATTTTTTTTTTGAATGAGATTTTCCTTCCACAGTGTCTCCTTGACACACACCCTGCAGCAGCAAGAGGCGACCCTAGGAGAAGCTCTACAACTGATTTACACCAGTGTCTCTGGAGATCAACCAGCTCCCCCCCCCCGCCCCACTCCAAAAAGACTTTAAAATTACTCGACAAAATAACCTCAGGGTCCGCTCCGACTTTCTTGTTCTGCATTAGCAACCTGTGCACGTTCTTGGAGGCAAAGGGCAGAAAGAAAGGTGTGTTTGAAAAGAGAGCACTGCATTTCAGATAGCCCTGAAGTTTTGCCAGCCCAGTTCGAGGGAGGCTGTTAAACTTCCTTGCTCGCTTTTGATTCCTCCTGAGTAGAATAGCGATTGTCCTCCAGATTCTCTGCCTCCCCCCACACAAAGTTTACCACCCACACACCAGGGAAAGGTATTCTCCAAGTGTCAGGGCTTGGTAGTTAAAGGCAGATTTGCAAAGAATTTGCTTCAGATTACAGGGAAAACCGAAGTTCATTGACCCTTCCCCCGCCCCGGTTTGAGTCTGGTGGATAGTGCGGAGCACAGATGTCTGTAGCTGCCTCTCCCCCTTTCGCCGTCTCAGATTCATAGAGTATCAGGACTGGAAGGGACCTCGAGGTCATCTAATCCAACCCCCTGCTCAAAGCAGGACCAATCCCCAATTTTTGCCCCAGATCCCTAAATGGCCCCCTCAAGGATTGAACTCACAACCCTGGGATTTAGCAGGCCAATGCTCAAACCACTGAGCTATCCCTCCCTGCAAAACCATCAGCTTGTCCTGATGGTTGGGTCTTCTCTGAGTCAATGGCACCAGTGTGCGTGTGTCAGAGCGCCTCAGGACTGGGCCTGACTTTCTGCCCTGAACGCACTCCTAGCTCGGAGCACTGCATGAGACAGGAGCTCAGCCCGGCCGCCCTCGCCCTCTCTCTGCTCGCTCCGGAGTGGAAGCGCCGGGCTTGGCTCCCGTCGCGCGGAGCAGCAGCGCGCTTCACTCTTTGCCCTGTAACCCCACCTGGTGGACACTTCGGATACTACATTGCTTTGAATAGCAGGTGAATGCAGGAAAGAAAAGCGCATCTTTCCCTTCTGCATTCAAAATGGGTTTCGTCTGAATGCTAAAGGACATAGGAAACCAGGCGATCTCCTTTCCCCCTCCTGTCCACTTTTCCTTTCCGCCTGTTCCTTGTGCCCACGCAGCCACTGCTAAAGTATCTCTCGTTTAAAAAACCATCATAATCTGTGCAAACAGCTGGGGAATTTTAGTCTTGGGTTCTAAAGGATACCGATACAGTAGGTTGCTGGTGGTAACATTAGATTGTCCCCCGGCACCCCGACCTATCAGTGCTTTGCAGGACCTACTATCCAAATTTAGGGGGCAGAACTAGAAACAGAGCCCGGTCTCCTAGCTAAGTATTCGTCTCCCTCGCTGGACACAGAGGCTGCATGTTCAACAAACTACCCTCTCGGAAGCTCGTTGGGCCAGGAGGTGTCTTTACTGCCCTCCCCAAAGAGGAAGGAGTTGGCGCTTGCAGAAGTGAGACAGAGGCGACCCCTGATTGAATTTCCTGCTAAATAATTCTCTCTCCCGGCTGCTGGGGAGGCTTTCTGCAGTCAAAGGGGTGCTGGGAACGGCTAAACTGCAAGGCAGGTTCCCGGAGCAACAGCAGACCATGCCCTCATGGAGGGCTGCTTCCCATGAAGCTGGGAGCGGGTTCCCAGGCCTCTTTGCCTTCAGCAGGAAACGATGCTAGAAAGTCTGCCGTAAGGAGCAGCCCTGTGTTGGGCGGAGGTGGGAGGGCCTGGAAGTCCTGGTGGTGGTTGAGCTGCCTCTAGTGTCCATCTGCCTTTCTGTGCAAGTTCCTTGGTCAAACACTTGCTCGGCAGGGAGTGGGGTGATCTCCAGGGTCTATGACTAGGACCAATGGGGACCTGGTGCCCCCTTTTTCACACAGGCACCCACGTCTCCCCTGCATTCCCTCCCCTTTGGAGAAGAACATGGAGAAAGCGGTGGGCGCACCGGGCATCCACTGAACTCAGCCTCGTGCTGCGGTTCAGCTTCTCTGGGCCCAGCCTTTCCCTACCTTCCTTCCTGTGCTGTTGATGGAGAAGCATCTTCCAGCTAAGCCAGCTAGTGCATCCCCCAACATGTGGAGTGATCCATTCCCCCCACAGACCTTTACTACACATGGCTACTGGGGGCCAGGGGGTCTAGCAGTTAAAGCAGAGAACCGGTGACTTCTTTCTAGTCTTGATTCCATCATTGAGCTGCTTTGAGTGACCCCGGGGAAGTAACGCAAATGTCGTGCCTCAGTTTCCCCAACCATGGCGATACCACCACCTGCCTTTCAGAGGTGCCTTGTGTTCCTCCTGCTTTCCAAGCAAAAACAGGAGGACAGGGAGGGTGGAAAGGTGGGAGCAGCTGCTTCCTGGCTTCCTTGTGAACAGCATGCTGGGCATCATGAAGAAAGGGATAGATAATAAGACAGAAAATATCATATTGCCTCCATATAAATCCATGGTATGCCCACATCTTGAATACTGCATGCAGATATGGTCCCCCCATCTCAAAAAAGATCTATTGGACTTGGAAAAGATTCAGAAAAGGGCAACAAAAATTATTAGGGATATGGAACGGCTGCCGTATGAGGAGAGATTAATAAGACTGGGACTTTTCAGCTTGGAAAAGAGACAACTAAGGGGGGATAAACTAGAGGTCTATAAAATCATGACTGGTGTGGAGAAAGTAAATAAGGAAGTGTTATTTACTCCTTCTCATAACACAAGAACTAGGGGCCACCAAATGAAATTAATACGCAGCAGGTTTAAAACAAACAAAAAGAAGTATTTTTTTCCACACAGCTCACAGTCAACCTGTGGAACTACTTGCCAGAGGATGCTGTGAAGGCCAAGACTATAACAGGGTTCAAAAAAGAACTAGATAAATTCGTGGAGGATTGGTCCATCAATGGCTATTAGCCAGGATGGACAGGGATAGTGTCCCCAGCCTCTGTTTGCCAGAAGCTGGGAATGGGCGACAGGGGATGGATCACTTGATGATTACCTGTTCTGTTCATTCCCTCTGGGGCACCTGGCATTGGCCATTGTCGGAAGACAGGAGATTGGGCTGGATGGACCTTTGGTCTGACCCTGTAGGACCATTCTTATGTTCTTGGTCCCTGGTTGAAATCCCTCCCTCCAGCACAGTGGGCTGAGCTGCCTCCCTCCATGATGTGCTCTCCTCAGGCCCTGATGAATTTCCAGTAGGAAATGGCTGTGCAAGTCAACATGTCTGCCAAGCAGCTTTCATTCTCCCTTCACATGTTCAATGCCCTCTGGGGAGGGAGGGTTGGCAGAGGCTGTCAGAGGCAGGGCCACCGGGAGCAAAGGGGAGACTCTGGAGCACCCACCTCACCACGCAGCTGCCCCCGGGATCTGTGGGGTGAAGGGAATGATGTCTGGTAGTCAGAGCTCAGGACTAGGAGTCACAACTCCTCGGTTCTATTGTCCAACAGTCCTGCCCTTGGCTTGCTGTGTAACCTTGACCACTCTCTGTGACTCAGTTTCCCTGGCCCCAAGCTGGCCTTCTGCTCAGGGGAGAATTTTACCCATAGTGACCTGAGTTATCTAGGGTACATACAAACACCTCAAACTCCACAGGCTCGACACTCCCTTTTCCCACAGGTTTGAGGTTACTGAAGGTGTTTTTCTACCATACATAACTTGAAGCAATGCACGCAGTAAGACTATAGCTCTCTGGGGCTGGGACTGGCTTTTTGTTCTGCATTTACAGAAGTCTACTGAGGCCTTTGCCCGTGACTACAGCTAGGAGGCACTACTGCGATGGCCATCATGTGCCAGCAATGCCCCTCTGCCATGTACATTGGTCAAACTGGACAGTCTCTACGTAAAAGAATAAATGGACACAAATCAGATGTCAAGAATTATAACATTCATAAACCAGTCGGAGAACACGTCAATCTCTCTGCTCACTCGATTACAGACCTAAAGGTCGCAATATTACAACAAAAACACTTCAAAAACAGACTCCAACAAGAGACTGCTGAATTGGAATTAACTTGCAAACTGGATACAATTAACTTAGGCTTGAATAGAGACTGGGAGTAGATGGGTCATTACAGAAAGTAAAACTATTTCCCCATGTTTATCCCCCCCCCCCACTTCCCACTGTTCCTCAGACGTTCCTGTTAACTGCTGGAAATGGCCCACCTTGATTATCACTACAAAAGGTTTTGTCCCTCCCCCCCACCCCCCGGCTCTCCTGCTGGTAATAGCTCATCTTAAGTGACCACTCTCCTTACAGTGTGTATGATAACACCCATTTTTTCATGTTGTGTGTGTATATAAATCTCCTCACTGTATTTTCCACTGAATGCATCCGATGAAGTGAGCTGTAGCTCACGAAAGCTTATGCTCAAATAAATTGGTTAGTCTCTAAGGTGCCACAAGTACTCCTTTTCTTTTTGCCAATACAGACTAACATGGCTGCTACTCTGAAACCTAATAAAATAACAGTAGGAAGAAAGGCCAGTAGCAGCCAACTCTCTGGCCCAGGGGATGGCTTCTCTATTCTAAGCCTCAGGTTTGCAAGTCCTAGCCACCTTGACTTCAAATCCTCATGGGGAAGGTCTCTGTTCTACATCATTCAGAAGGTCAGACTAGATGATCACAATGGTCTCTTTCATAGATTCCAGCCTATGAAAGGGTCAAGTTAGTCCATCACCCCTTCCTATGTATGTCACTAGAATACTTTGCAATTGACTGTGTTTGGGTCTTTGGGATGAAGCCTGAGGTTGTCTCTGCTTAGAGTGAGGCATTAAGGATCCCATAGGAGCCTGCCTCAGTGTCTTTTGTCAGTTCCCCCCCCCCCCACCTCCTGCTTTGGCCACCCTTTGCCCCAGAGGTGGCTGCATTTCAGTGGCGTGTGAAGCACTTTGGGATCCTTCAGGATGGGAAGGAAGTATGACTGCAGATAACTATAAAATATTGGGGGGGAGGGTACATCTGGTAGTAAATTAGCATAAAATAGCTTTGCCATTCATTTGTCTGATCACAATAGCTTAAATGCCTGGTGGAAAAGATCTTGTTACATCCCCCGTTTTCCACCCTGTACAAAGTGCCTCATTACTGAATCTCAATCAGTTCATAATTCATGTCCCCACCCTCCTTTCCATTGCCCATGGGCCTGACCACATCTCCCCACCCATTCCCCCACCACCAGGTCCTGTTCCCTTTCTCCCTTCGTATTCCCCGTTGTGGGCACCCTGCCTCCCACCCCATCTCATCATCACATAGGCACCGACAGCACTTGTTTCCCTGGCAAAGCAACACTAGGAAAGTATTTAATGTCAATGTAATTGGCTTTTAATGCAATTTAGCAGCTGGGAGCAAGGGGAATCCAGCGCCAGGTGACCAGCCGGTTTTCCTGAGCCTTTGGCAAATGCTCCACTGAGCACAGCGTTAGAACCGCTGGAGTACTGCTTAAAGTTTCAATCCACCGGCCTCAGGCAGTTAGCAAGTAAGGGGAAGTGAGGCATGCCCAGATCAGCTGAGATGGCTATTTTAATTACAGCTGATCGACATAAAAATACTCTGAACCGGGAAGTTTCTTTGTCCTGACTCAGACTGCAGGGAAATGGGGACCAGACCTTGACACAGACTCCACACACCACCAAAAAAAAATTAAACTCCTTTAGCACCTGATTGTTAATATTTCTAAGTCTCCTGAAACAGCCATGTCAATTTCATATGTGCTGCGTTCAGAGTACTCACATGCAGCCGTATTTTGAGCGCACCTGACATCATTCATGAACTCGGGCGCAATGCCTCATCGACATTACAGACTTCCTATGAGATGATGGGCCTTTCCCCCAAACCCAGGGAAAATATACAGGCAAGACAGGCTAGCCACCCCCGGTAGTGTCTTGTAATGAGAGCTGGGGGATTTTCCACCCTGCAAAAAATTTCAAGTGTTAATATTTTTCCCCCGCATTCTGAATTGGGACAAAAAACATTTTTTTTCCAAAAATTTTCTTTATTATAATTCACAAATTTTTCCAACAAATTTTGCTTGGGATAACTAGCAATATTTTGTTATTATTAGTTCAAAACATTTTGTTTCCATTTCATGTAAAAATAAAATACATTACATTAATTAAACACAAAATAAAACAAAGTTAATTCGAAGCAGAAAAATGAAACTTTCCAGTCCCCGAATGTGGAAAGCCAATGTTTCAACATTTTTTATAATTTTCCCATTTATTTGAAACAAAATTTTGATGAAATCAAAGTGATTTCACTAAAAAAATGTCAGTTTAGTTGAAATGGCATTTTCCAATGCAAAACTGTTTCAACGGAAATTTGTTAACACGCTCTACTTGTAATGCCAGGCTCCATTGATCAGGCAGATTTCAAGCAAAGATCTAAAAGTGCTTTACAAGCTTTCCTTAAATAAGCCTTTCAAACCCACTGGGTGATAAATCAATATTTACCCCATGATCCCCATTAAAACAGGCCAAACAGAATGTAACTTTCATGAAAATTTGCTCTTTTTTGTCAAAATTTTGGTGAAAATAATTAGTCAAAATGTCCCAATTTGCAATTTTTTGGTCAGAGCTAGAGCTGGTCAAACAACAGATGAACATTTCTTTCAAAAATCTTAGCCTGTTTTTTTTTTTTTTTCACTGAAATGGCAAATTTCAGGCATTTTTGACCAGCTCTAATCCCCTCTTTATGGAGGAGGAACTGACCACAGGAAAGGCAAGTGACCTACTTCAGGTCATGCAGCAAGTCACTGGAAGAGCCAGGAATAGAACCCAAGAGTACTGGCTCTTAGGGGTCCTGCTCTAACCAGTAGACCCCGCTCTCTGCCACTTCTTGGGAATTCTTTTTGTGTTTGTGCAAAACCAAAACACCTTTCCTAAGATGACACAGGTGCACAGAAACAGGGTGTTGGGGTGAAATAGCTGACCAGTAACAGCTCTGCATGTAGGTTTGGCAGAAACAATGCATGCGTCTAACTCACAGTGCAATTGTACATTGGTGGCTCTAACGGACACTGACAGAGAATTATTAATATTTGCATTACAGCAGCACCTAATCCATTTGAGACCAGGGCTCTACTGGGCTGGGTACCATATGTACAGTCCTTACAGCTTGCACTCTAAATAGACTGAAGAGGCAAAGGCAGACAAGGGAAACTGAGGCACGAGGAGGGGGAGGCAACTTGCCCATGGTCACCTGGCAGATCAGTGTCAGAGCCAGGAATAGATCCCAGGTCTCCTGAGTGCTAGTCCAGTGCACTACTCCTGCTGCCTTTCACCTGGTCCCTATTTTTGCCTCTTCAAATGCTGGCCTTGATGTGGAAAGTAATGGCCCGTACAGGCCGTGAAGCAGGGAATGGCTCCCCATGGGGGCAGGCAACTGGGCTCCGCCTGGGAACGGAGAAAGCCCGTGCTGAAATATAAATGATGCCTCTTAAGCCCCACGGACAGGAAGGAAAACCACAGGGGCACGGCTGGAGCCGTTCGTCATGCTTCATTCTCTGCACGGATGTGCCGTAACCCCACCACAATTGTGCTGCGTCTCGCCCCCCTGCGGCCCTGAGACCACGCGAGGGGCTGGATTGTGCTTTTGACTTTCATGGCTGTGCATAGGGGCGTAAGGGGACACGCCCGCAGGGCTCACTTAAAGGCAGGGCATGATTGCAGCCCTGCATTCTTCCCGACAGCACGCACGCACACACACACACACACACCAGGGGAGAGCTATGGAGCTCTCCGTGTGTCAGACGTCTGCCCCTAAATAATCCCTCTCCCGAGGGACTGTGACTTTAAAAAAGCAATTCCCTCTGCCTGACAATTAGAGCATCCCTGCATTTCCTTCCCTCACCCAGAGGGGCAGGCCTGTCCCCTGCTGGTATTACCCTGACAACTGTTCCTCCTTCTGGGGCCACCTGGTTATTAGAATCTCTCAAGTAGAAGCACTTTCCCTGTTGACCAAGCATCATTCCCCCTTCCCCGCCCCCCCACACACCCCCTTTGTATCGGTCTGCGCACAGCCCATCCCAATCTGCAGCCCCTGGAGCAACCCCCCGCAGCGGCGACCTGGCTGCTGAGTTAATATTTCCCAGGCTCTGTTCCCTCCAGCCAGAGAGTTTGGGGTTAACACAGAGGACCACACCATGCCTTTCCCCCACCCCTCCCACCCCCGCCCATTGGAAAATCCCTCAGGAGGGGAGGTGGCTCTGATGTTCCCCTAAGGGAATCCCCAACTGATCGTTCCACCAGAAAAGGGAGGGGCACTCCCTGAGAAGGGGATTTGGACCCCAGCACCTGTAGACCTCAGGGATATATTGGAAGCCAGGCCCCACTGCTTCCCTGCCAGTCTGCCCCACTGCCCTGACAGCACAGCTCCGTTGCGGTTAGCGTGGCTGTGCTGAACTCTACTGTCCAGCCATATTCACTGGTGCCTGGGTTAAGGGCAAAGCGTGTGCAACCCCAGCTTGCTTCTTTCACCTTGCCTACATATGGAGCCTCAACCCCACAAAAAAATCTGGGAATGGGGGTGGGAAGGAGCTGTGGTGGGGAAAGGGTGCCCCTTCTACACAGACAGAGTGAGAAGCCCTCAGATATCCTTGGGGGATGATGTTATCCCGTGTAACACACCCTATCACCTAGCTTGCTTTTGCACTAATCTTAAGGATTGTAGGAAATGCCAGGGCAGCTCGGACCAGGGGTCCATCTGGCCGAGTATCCTGTCTCTGACAACCACCAGTGTCAGATGCTTCAGAGGAAGATGCAACCCCCCCCCCCAAAAAAAACAACAAAACCAAAAAACACAACCCTCACGTATTGAGCAACTGTGGAATAATCTGCCCACAGCAAAAGTTTCTTCCTGACCCGTCAGTTAGTGATTGCCCTGAAGCATGGGAGTTTATATCCCTTTCCAAGCTTTTTATTTAAAACAATTCTGTTAAATGTAACTGGATGGTCTCATTGTAGCCACACAAATGTCCAGTCCTTTTTTAAATCCTGTTAAGCTCTCAGTTTGGAGAGAATGGCAGAGTCCCACAGGTTAATTATGCATTATGTAAAAATAAATCTATACATATTTCTTAATTTTAAATTTGCTGCAGCCTTTCATTTTCATTGCGTGCCGCCTCGTTCCTGTATTATGTGAGGGTAAACAGGAGCACATGATTTACCTTTCTCAACACATCGCTCCCCCATATACATTTTGTGTTCCCTCTTTTAACTACACAAACTCTCCTGCCGCACTTTTACATGCCTGGCTATGAATATTAGGCAGGAAAGACTGAATCCACTCCATGCTAACAGATATATTTTTTATCACCTGCCATGAAATAGACATTTCTAGGTCCTGTTTCCTTTTGAAATGTAGCATTTGCTTATGAAATTATTTTGTATTTTGTCAAGCATTTGTTGCCTTCTGGCAACGGACATCTTTTTAACATACTGATCTGTTTCAATTCATATTTTAGCCACCAAAGTAAAAAAAAAAAAACCCAAAACAATAAATAAAGACTGCTATGGATTGGAAATGCACCACTGCTATTTTTGATTCTGGCCTGACCATTACAGAAGCGATCTTCTTATACTTCATACCTAACTACACACAAAAGCATAACGTTTGTATTTGATTTGAAGTCAGTTTTCATCAAAAATCTGAAACCTTTGGACATATATTCCCCTCTGCTCTACTTTGTTCAAAATGGATTTCATTCTGCTTCTCTTTTTTATTTAGATTATTTGTTTTATATGATCTAGGCTTTAATTTTCTCCCCTTTAACAATAAGGGGTTTATATTTTTATCGCATATTTCACATGGGTGGATCTCAAAGCACTTTACACACTTAACTGTCTGTGTAAAATTACAACAAGTAAATGTGGATACACTAATGTAAACCCCACATCCAGCTCAGCCAGACAAACAGAATCTATTAAAGATCTGATTTAATTTAAATAAAATCTCCAATTTCTCTGTAATTTAAGCATCATCCTTGCTGAGTTATTAATTGAAAAAACATGACCCTGCAACTTAATTTCCAGCTGGCTTTCTGGTCACCTTTTTTTTTTTAAAACCAAAATAATTCTAAAGTTTATGGGCTAGATTCTCAGCTAGCGTACATTGCTGTAACTCCACTGACTTCAATGAAGTTACTTCAGCTGGAGATGTTCCTTATTGACTTCAATGGAGCTAGATCCATTTTCGCCAGCTGGGGATCTGGCCCTGAGTTATTGACAATCGGACAACTTACACCCTGCATTGAAATTTACAAGTTGCTGGGTAGCTCACCCCTAAGATGAAAAACTTTGACTGAAGCAATTCAGAAAAAGAGACGGATAAGAAGGTTTAGAGAGCAACTGGATCAAATTCCCCAGATCTGGAAGCATCAGTCATCTGATGCCAGCCCCAGTTAGCACTATTTTCTACATTCTGCAGGCTGGGATCTCAAATAGGTAAAACATTTCAGAGTTCAAACAAACAAAAACTTGTAACTTACCAAATACTTAGAGTCCAACTCGACTTGAACAATTTACTGCTCCCCCACCCCCCCCACCCCCAAATCTGTACCTCCTACAGATTGTTCCCCCCTTGAAAGAAGCCAAGAGCATTTTATAGAATAAAAGCTGGTGTGGTATCCGCCCACAGCATGATGTCTGAAAATGAGTATTCATAAGCATTTAAGAGCTGTGGCAAGGTAGGGCCCACCCCCCACACACACACCCTGCCGCCCCTCACATGAGTGTGCACATTTCAGATCGCAGATTAAACTTTTTTTTTTGCTTGTTGTTCTTTTTCTCTCCCCCCGCAACCTCCCCATGAAAACATGTTTTTAAATGTTCAATTAAGATTCTCAAATATCTTCTCCCCCGCCACACCCCTTCTCCCTGCAGTAACAGTTTTTGAAAAGACTCAGAAACCAGTATGTTTCTGCAAAGAGTTTATCAAATTACATTTGGTGACAAAGAGCTAA
The DNA here is from genome assembly GCF_965152275.1 of Natator depressus. NCBI lineage: Eukaryota > Metazoa > Chordata > Testudines > Cheloniidae > Natator > Natator depressus. The sequence goes on along the minus strand of NC_134237.1, from coordinate 137,128,889 downwards.
AGTGCATTTTCTTGAAGGCTTGACAATTGGGGATCCATCAAGGAAATGAAAAGAATGACAGAAAACCAAGGGCTTTTGTCAAATGTAGAAACAGCCGCGTGAAAGGCAAGGATTTGGGGCCCTTTGGGTGGGTTTGCTTGATTTTTGTTTTGGTGGCATTTGGTTTTATTTCATTTTAATGTCTCTCCTGCATGTTAAAGTTCTAACCACAGGGAGGAAGGCAAATTTGGGGGGCTTAAAATTCATGAGCTCTTCTCGTTTTTAACAAGATGTCGGTGTTCAAAAGGCGGCGGGCGGGGGGTGGGGGTGGGAAGAGCCCTTTAGAAATGTGAAGCTTCAGAGATAATGACTGATCGCTTTAAGATTGCATGGGAACAGGTGATATTTTTCCCCTCCTTTCCTTCGTTCCTTTTCTCCCCATCTGTCTTTTGTTTAATATGATACTAACAAGAGAAAGGAGCCAGATCATTTTGATATTCTTCTTTTTGTGTGTGTGTTCTCTTGAGAAGAATGCAGCGTGGTAGAATTCCAAACTTTGTTAGAGACAGGGGCTAAAGAGCTACAAAAACAACCCCCAAAAAGGGGCAAGGTGTCACTTCTTTTCTTACTACGGCGGAACCTGCCCCGAGTGACCAGCTACAATCGGTGGCTTTGCAGAATTAGGCTTTAAACTGAGCTTCAGGAAAATTGTATTGGGGGGCCTTGTATTGGGAACGGGGTGACTGCTGGAGACTTAGCTGATTGATTCTCATTTACACTAAGGCCCCTTTACATAAATGTGTAAGACATGTTATAATATTTACATTCACTTTAAGGCCTCTTTTCACTGCCAAAGAGGTGTAAAGGGGCCTTAGTTTAAATGGGAATCAGACCCTCAGATCCTGCTCCCTTTACAGACTTCTCCAAAGCAGGATCCAGTCACTTAGTACAGATTTCATCGATAGTTCCCTGTTGCAAATAGAGCGTAAGGCTAGAGGGCTAGGGGCGCTGGAGAGAGATATTCAGTGAGTCCTCACACTAATGATCTATGTATTTACTCCCATTGCTGATCCTAGCACCAGAGAAGGATCCCCCTCAGAGACACAGAGGGAAGCAGCCTGTTACGTACACTTTCCGTCCACAAATCTACTTGCTAACGTTCCTCGCTTGAATGACATTTATCCTCTACTGCTTCCTTATAGAAACATCCTACGTAAGGAGGAGATCAGCTTGGGACCTGCTCCCTGTGCAGGACGACTTCCGAGTCCAGACACTTGTGCACTGCTGTTCCTTTCTTGGTTAGTTAGGAACAGTTTGTACGTCTCGTTTCTGGGCGGGAGATGCTGAACACACAAATAGCTCAAGCTTCTTGCTGCTGATGATGAATAGGGAAAGAATAGTCTCTTGAAGTCTTTAACTGAAAGACCGGACATAACTACAAATTCTTAATAATCTCAGGCTTTAAATAAAGTTTCCTGGCTTTGAGATTCTGATGGGGGAATTTCCCCCCTTTCCCCCTCAGATTTTGATTCTTTTTGTTCATTTTTCAGAGTTTTCTGACTTTCTTTTCCATTTTTTAATCTTTCCCTTTTGTTTCTCTCTTTTAAAATGTCCCTCTGGAAATTGTCCGGATGCTTGTAAGCCTCCCCCGTTAAAAAAAAAAAGTATGAATTCTTCCTCTCCTGACACCCTTCACTTTTATTCCACTGCCACAGAAATCTCTCCTCCAAATATCAGTCTTCTTTGCAAACCATCTGGCTTTTCTGCTGCCTAGATCTTCTGCACACAGCAGATAATTACTCGAAAGACGGGGCTGCCTTAGAATTTGTGCATCAGTGCAAGAATGCAACCCCTGTTATTCTGCATGCTATGTGGCCCTTTGTAAAATTAAAAAGGCATAATGAGAAATATCTTATTCTGCTCTGGAGGGGAAATAAATGAGACTGAATTCCCCCATTCATCTCAAATGAAAATGCTAACATAATCCAAGACAAGAATTGCAAGGTAAGGCAAGTAGGCGTACATATATTTGAAAGGGATCATGGCTTGAAGATGCTGCTGCAGTAATTTAAATGTTATATTATATACACACACACCCCAGATCCCTTGATAAAAAGCATTGCTGATGGGACAGCTTCAAGGAAATGTAGTTGCGAGGGAATCTGAAGAATTTAAACTTTGCTCGGAAAGTCCTTTTTAAAACCCAAGTTTGCCTGGGTGCAAATGCTGAGTGCATTGGGCTGTTAGTTCATTTGTAGCTGGGATGTGCTATCCATCCCGGTATTCCTTGCATAGTTTTCCTGGTTTTCACCACTTTGCCCAGCTCTTAAGACTTTCCTACTCCCCTCCCCTCCCCTCATTACAAGGCTGGAGAGAAGGCTAAAAGCATGAATAGAGAGGGAGCGTTGAAGAGCACTGGCTTTTGCGTTTCAGCTGAAGGGACAGCACATGATTTTATATTAGCGACAGACAAAGGGCTGCAGATGTCCTGCTTTTTAACCCACCAAAAGGGGGACCGGGCTGCTTTTTCCTCTGCCCTAAATCATGCCTTGTTTACTTATTAAATTCTCGTCACAAACCAAGGGAAGCTCGATGTGGAATTCATTGTCTCCTTCAGTGCTGAAACGAGGGGCTCAAGATGCGTTGGATTCCTCGTGAGCTCCAGGATTGGAATGGGGTCGTTTGCAGAGGTGGGGGGGATGGCGTGGGCGGGAAACCCTCGTAGGTCTCTTCTGGAGAAGCCACAACCGGGCAGCTCAGGTGGCTACGTTCCAAAAGGCCCCCAAAGAAATTTGCTCTTCATTAGTGTTTTTTATGAGCTGGGGATGAGAATCAGCTCCAGTCCAGCTTGGATAGTTCAGTAAGAACCAGAGAGAGTGAGAAGGGGGGGAGGGACGACTTCACTATAGGCAGGGGACTTGCCTTCCTCAATCCCACTTCATCTTCATCCCTGCTCCAAATGGGAAGGGAGCCAACCACCTTAGGCTGGGATCCTGCAGTGGGCAGACCCCTGCTTCCTGCACGGTGCTGCACTGAGTTAACGAAGCGTCGTTACCGGATCGGGTCCTTGCAGACCCTGCTTTCTCCGGCATCCAAGCCCGATGCTGCTAGAACGTCACTTCAGAGCACTGAGCTCGCCGCTGCAAGCGGTCCCCACCCCGTCGACTTCAGCAAGGCCAACACACCAGAGTGAGCCCTGCATTCACTGATCAGCCTTTCACCCCCCAGCCCGTATTCCGCACCTGCGTAACTTTAAGCACGTGAGTAGTCCTGTGAGACTTAAGCAAGGGTCTGAAGTGAAGCATGTGCTTAAGTGCTTTTCTGAGTACGGCTGTGGGCCAGGAATCAAAGGCCTATGTGACGGCAGGGTCGGGCCCCAAATCTGGAACCTTTGGACTGAAGCCCATGGGGCGACCAGTGTAAGTGGAGCAGAATCAGTCCCCAGGAGAGGTTAGCCCCTCGCAAATGGCTTGTTTTACACAATGACCTTGTCGCACGATTAATACCGCTTCTGCGTTCCACACAGAGCACCAGATCCGGGGTTAGTGTCTAACCTGTGTAACGCACCCGCCACCCATAGCAGTGAAAGACACCGATGAGCCAGAAGGGGGAACGAGGCACAATGTGCCAACCCATAAAGGCAAACCAGCAGACAGCCAGACACACACACCCCTTATCTCAGTCACTTACGGAAAACAAGATCCTGATGGCCTCCAGGCTGGGCTCTGTTGGACAAAGCTGAGAAAGGCAAAGACGGAGCACAGCCCCGTCACCAAACCTGCCCTGCTGTGCTAACCTGGGGGGATGAGAACAGGAGCGTCACAGTTGATTGCAGAGTCAGAGTAAGGGAGAGAGCAGGTGGTGGCTTGGTCCAGAGACACGTCGAGCAGCTTCAGCTCCCTTTGACCGCAGCACCTCCCAAAATCCGGCCCGTCAGTGGAAGAACTGGTAGAAATTCTTTGAAGGAAATAAACAATTATTGGAAAAATAAACAGGCTTTCATCAAAAATGGATCTTTTTGTGAGTAATCTGTGGGGTTTTAAAAAACTTTTTCCATTTTTTCGACAAAACCAGAAAATGATTTTTTTTTAATTTTCTTTTCCCCATCTTCAATGCCAAAATAGAAAAGTGGGGTGTGTGTGCATGTGTGCGTGTGTGTGAGAGAGAGAGAGAGAGAGACAGACAGAAAACATTTTAAAAAAACAATATTGTTGTTAAAAAACAACTGAATAAACTCAAAATTGTTCCTGTTCAGGGCTGGTGGAATAAAAATAATTTCAGATTTTTTGGATATATTTTTGGGGCAATTCTTCACCATGTTTCAGCCGGAGCTAATCCTTAGTCTCACACAACCTGGATTTCTCTAATAAGTGTTTATGTTTTAGTGGGTAAAAAAAGAGATGGAACAACCCCATCTAACCCTGCAGCAGAAACTCACGTGTCACTCACCTACAAGATAGTTTAACAGACACTAATTATTTCTTCATTTTACCTATGTCTGTGTTTCTGTCCCACATCCTCTTTGTTAGTGAGTTATGGAAGGCCATTCCAACCCCCCTTCCAAAAATAAAACTAGTAAAGCATCCTTAAAAACAAGTGTAATTAGCAGGTGGGGAGTTGAGGGGGGAAGGAAGGTGTTAGATTTAAAACAAGAAACTTTATCCACCTTTCCAGTTAGAACTCAGGGAGAGCAATCCATGTCTAGCATCCTTGACAATCAAATTTTTACAGCAGCCAGAACTGCTTCTGCTGCATAAAGGTAGCTCATATATCTCAAACAAATGCTTATTTTTTGACAGGTAAAAAGAGCTGCAGAGATCCTAGCTAATCCTGCAGTATTAGCCCAAGTGTCGCTCATTGTGCTAACTGACATGCTAACTTGTGTGCTGAGCTCACCAGTTATCTCTTCCCTTGATTTCAGGGCATCCTTCCTCCCTTTATAAGTCCTGGTGTAGCCTCTCCCACTGTTCAGAGATCAGAAAGCAGTTCCAGCGCAAAGATGGTATCCCTGTGGCACCTAAGAGAAAGGAGAACAGGTGTTGAAACAGGTCATGCAATGGGGATTAGCAGTTTAGCTTGTGTTCCGAAAATCATTCAGAGCAGATACCATTTGCCGGTGACAGCTTTTCTGTATCACCTACTGATTCCTGAGACCCCCACAGAGAGTAATTTTCACTGGGTTGATTCTCATTTTTCCAACCTGATGGCTCTTTTTAAAACTGCTCTTCAAATATGACTACTAACCCCTTGCTTTTCTGTAGCTTTTTGCATCTGAGGATCTCAAAGCACTTTACAAACATTAATTCATTCAGGCCTCACAACCCACCCGGTGGGAGACAGGGAAGTTAACAAATAGCAGGACAATTATCAATCAAACATGCCCATCTGTGTGAGAGAGAAAAAAGTACTGAATGTGGAACTGTATTTGGCTAATGTTCGTAAAGTGCTTTTAGATCCTCGGGTGAAATTTTACTGAATATAATAATCTGGGCATGCAGCATGGATAGGGCGTTGCCAGAATTTTGGTGTGAAAATGTATCCATTTATCCTTTCAGTCTATGCGGTGCCCTTATCCCTTAGACCCAGACACGGGAACAATTATATTTAAGAGCACAAGACACCCACATAAAATACCACAGCCTCCAAAATCCATTTATGTTCATTAAGACGGAAACCATATTCATCTCTCTTACCCTAGGTTTCTCTTACCCTAGAATCTGCTTTCCCTCCTCCCAACCCCATCCTCATTCAACCTACCTGCCTGTTTGAAAGGTGGCTCTTCCCAGCTGATGCTCAAAGGATTGTGCTTGGCCCACCTAGCTATCAAATGACGGATAAATTAATTAGCTCTGAAAGAGGACGTGTCCCAAAGGCTGTCCACAGAGGCCTCAGAAGAGACAGCTTTGCTCCAAACAACTCAGCAGTTCTGGCTTCTTTGCTCCTTAGGCTGACACTTCAGCCAGACTTTTAGTTTTTGATTGACTGTAAATTGGCCAGACGTGGGCATGTCAGAATACAGGTAGGGATGCAGCTAATGAACTGGCTCCCTTCGGTTTTGGGGGGTTGTTTAATCACTTTGAATACATTCTCCCACACTCACTTTATCCCCTTTTTCTGGGGAATGGGTATTGAAACCTAAGAGATCTGGTAACCAACGTAATTGTCTGATGAGGCAGGAGTGTATTTTAGGGAGGGCAGGAGACTTTCCCCTTTTCCTCACTGACTGTGAAAAATCCATTTGAATTGAGCAGGATTTGAAGAGGGATTGGCCATTCACATGGAGAACAAGAATATCTAGAGTGATAACAGTTAATGCTGACAACGAGCCTGTTGGCAGGGAGATAAAATGGTAGGTTTCAGGGAGTAAGCTGAGAGATCGGTTTAAGACCTAATGTGGGGGCCATTTATTCCACACCCACCCACTGCAGGGTTCTGACATGTTCCTTGGGCATCTGGCACTGCCCCCTGCCGGAGACACAATCAATCATGGACGAGCTGGAGCTCAGGTCCGATCCAGACTGGCAGTTCCCATGTTTCCAATTTCAAACACTTTCTCTCTCTTCCACTGTCAGGCGGCAAAACACAGCGCGGGCCCTGCCTTCTCCACAGGAAAGTGCCTGGGAAAGAGAGTAGTTAGCTGGAATAAAATATCACTTGCCACAGGGGCAGCTAGCTCTTCCCCATGGCAGATCGAGGGCACCCAGGCTCAGGCTCTTGTTGATGGCAATTCCTTATTGCCAGCAAAGGTTATATTTCTTGCCCACGGTGCTGCCCAAGACCCTGCCTGAATCTAGGGTCCGATCCTGCTAACGCTCACTCTTGGGCCCAGCACATACGCCAGCGAATGCTCCCATTGGTTTCAATGGAATTTTTAGTAAGCGCCATGGCTGGTGGCGGCTGCAGCATCGTGCACTTCCGCCTGGTGCATGCTGGGATGTCAGGGCAGCCACCCGGGGTGCAAACGCCTGGAGCGGACATGATTTACACTGGGGCAGTGTGATTTACACAAGGGTTTGCACCAGTGCAGTTGTGCTGATGGCTAAGACCCCCAACCCAGCTGACTTAAACGGCCAGGTAAGGGGCACAGGGTGAAAAGACGTCACGGTGAATAGGAAGGAGAGGGCTTAATGACCAAAGCGTTGGATCCACCCAGTAGCAATTCCTTGCTCCCCACTGCAAGAGCCGCAAGACCGGGGAGAGAAGAATGTTGCAGCCCGGAGCTGCCGCGTGGAGCCAAGAGGAGATTTTTGGCTCTGCGAGAGGAAATCTTCAGCAGCGTTATTTCTATTGAGGTGCTGCCCAAGGACCCGACAGGGCCCCAGTGTGCTCAGTGCTGCATAAACAAGTACCCTAAATGGGCGGAGTCTCAGGGAGAGCTGGCTACATCTGCTCACGGCAGAGGGATATGAGAGGAAGGGTGGTCCAGGGGTCAGGACTCTTGGCCGGGACTTGGGAAATGGGGGTTGAATTCCTGACTCCACCACAGCCTGGCTGTGTGCCCTTGGGTGCATCTCAGTTCCTCCTCTGTAACACGGGATAATAGCCCTGCCTTACCCGACAGCACTGGTCAAGACTGCGAGGTGCTCTGATGTTATGGTAAGAGGGGGCCAAGATATATCATGTGTGAGAGCATCACTCGGAGGTGGAGTTAAACTCCCAGTTTGCTAGAGGAGTCTATTTCGGGTCTCATTCCTCCCTGTTGTGGCTGGAAGGTTCTTGCTAAGTGTTGCCATTGGTCTCCCGTCTTTAAAGAAAATGAGAAAATAAAGACAACTGTCCCCCTTCGCCCACCCGAGGGAGCAGAGCTGGATTTAATTTCTTTTCCTTTTGTCATTCGAGTTCAAAATTTCACTTCAATGGCTCTGCCTCCCCCATCCTGTCCTCTGCTTTTCTAGGACAGGAAAATTCCCTCTGTGCTTTTTATTTTTCCCTCCTTTGTTCTCCCATCACCCCATTTATGTGATTTATTGAATTATTTTTCTCCTTGTTCCTTTGGGGTTTTTTTGTTTGGGTTTTTTTTTTTTTTTGGCTTGTCCCCACTCCATTGTGGTTTTGGTTTGTTTTTTTGTTTGGTCATTAACAACGTCCCATCTTTGCGTGGGAGGTGTTTCAAGAACACTTATTTTTGTTCCTTTTTGTTTTGAGCACCAGGCTGAGTCAGACAGATCCTGCTCAGATTAAAATCCACTCCTGTGCTCGGTATTAAGCACAATCCCACATGGTGCATGGGGTCCAGGGAACCGGCCAGATTAGAAGGAAATGGGGCACACTCCCGGTTGGTGTAAATCTGTAGAGCATGATTGAAGTCAGCTGGTGTAAATTGGCATGGTTCCAATGCAGCCAACTAGCTGGAAATCTGTCCCATATTCTCTTACCATCCCGGACTGCTTTACAACAGGGTTCTGTGTAGGCCGGCGGATCTGCCTCCATGCGGCCCGGAACGGGTTGAAATTTTTCAAAGGAAAAGGGTTGGGTAAAAAAAAAAAAAAAAAGCCCCTTTTCTGAAAATTAAAAAAAAATGTTGATTTTTTTCAAAAATTTTCCTGACTTTTTGGTCCACCCCATTCGTGAAACGGTCGTGGAAATGTCTCAGGTATCAAAATTCAATAATGGTTTCAATTTCAGTTAAAAAGCAAAACAAAACAAAAAATAAAAAACGGATTCGTTTCCAAGCCAGGGAAACGACGTCAAACATTTCCAAAACCTGGTAAGCGCATCCACCAGAGCACTAGTGGATCTGACTGCAGGAACCGCCGCTCCACTGGCTGGGAGCAGGAGATGCAGTGTGGAAGTGTCCCTCGGAGAGAGAGGGGAGAAAATGGTGTTTGTAGAGTACCTGGCATGACGGGGCCTAGTGTGTGCCTTGCGCTCCTATCATTGTTGTAACGCAAAACAATGTGGGGCCTGCACTTTCTGCTGGCTCTTATGCTGTTCAGAGATGGGGCTAGCAGGGCAAGAAATGGCCCCAGGTACACCAAAAAGATAAGCCCCCCCTCTCCCTAAACTCAAGGTTCCCCCATAAATTTTCTAGGCCCTGAATGGGAGTGAGTAGCTGAATCCCGCTGAGTAGCAGCAGCCTGATGGAAGCCTTGCTGGGTATTTGTGCCTGGTGCTGCTGGTGAGAGCCCTGCTATAAGAAGCAGGTAAGAGGGGCCGCCGACCAAGCTCTCATTCATATGGTAAAACGCTCAGGCTGCCCTGTTGAAGCCAGACCCCAGCTGAAAAGTAGAGAGTGGGAGGGGACAAGAGTGTGTTTTCAGATTGGTTTTTGATACACAGCCTAGAATAAGGCACAGAGGAGCTTCTTTTAAGAGATGGCACTAAAATAGCCCTCTCCATTACACAGACACTAATAGAGGCTCAGTGCATTATTCCTATCAAAGTGCAATTTGCATTTACAAAGGACTCCTGGGAAATGATGGATGGGGAAGGAATGGAGAAAGACTTGTAAAACTGAGCGCACTCGCCTGAGAGTAAATTTCAAGTACAAGGCGTTTTTTCTTACACCTTCCCCTCGGCAGAAACTCGTGACGTCTGCTTAAATGAACATTCAGCTTCTAGCCTTTCACCCCACAGCCCATCAATAAAAGACAGACGATCCAAGGAGAAGGATCCTCATTTATCTTCATTAGAACTCTGGCCAGCTCCTCTGATCACAACGTCAAAGTAGCCAGGGATAGAACTGCTACTGTTCAGCGGCTGGCTTTCATACCCACACATACACACAACTGTGTTTGCAAATATTTACGGGTGGAGAACCTGCTTTTCACATCACAACCACCTGTCCTGGACAGAGGGAGAAAGATAAATTCATCAGCCAAGGATTCTGCTTGTACTGCAGTCTCCAGGAATTAAAAGAAAGAAAAGAAAAGAAAAAAGAAAAGAAAAAAGAAAGAAAAGAAAAGAAAAGAAAAAGAAAAAGAAAAGAAAACAAAGGTTTATGAGTATGAAAGCTCCATCAATCATATCTGCTTGATCTAAAGCCAGATTGCGAGGCGAGGCACCTTATTAATAACACCCATGTGAGGGAACATAAAATCTGCACATGGGCAAGGCAGTAAATTGATATACAGCAGTTGGGGTGTGGGGAGTTGGGATGTTTTATTGCAGTAGGCTCTTTCCAGACGACTGTACCCCCTTCAGGAGTCCGATTTGTCTTGCGCACCCCAAGTTTCACCTCACTTAAAAACGACCTGCTTACAAAATCAGACCTAAAAATACAAAAGTGCCCCAGCACACTAGTACTGCCGACTTCCTCATTTTTACCATCTAATTCTTAAATAAATCAATTGCAATATAAATACTGCACTTACGTTTCAGTGTATCATAATACAGAGCCGTATAAACAAGTCATTGTCTGTCTGCAATTTTAGTTTGTGCTGACTTCACTAGTGCTTTTTCTGTAGCCTGTTATAAAACTAGGCAAGTATCTAGATGAGCTGATGTACCCCCTGGAAGAGCTCTGTGCACCCCTAGGGATACGCGTACCCCTGGTTGAGAACCACTGTTTTATTGGACCTCTCTCTGTGCCTAACTCACAGGATTAAGGGATTAGCCACAGGCTGAAGGAAAGATTTGGCAACACTTTATTTGCCATCCTTACCCCTTTCATTAATCATTATATCTCATCAATAACTGATGCTCTCTAGTTCCAACAGGAATTATTTCCGGAACATTCTCTGGCCTATGCTATGCAGGAGGTCAGACTGGATGATCGCAGTGGTCCCTTCTGGGCTTGGAAGCTCTGAACATAGAACTTGCTAGAATGAAGTAGGCCCATGATCCACCTAGGCTAGAATCCTGTCTCCCATAGCTGTAGAGGGAGCTACAAGAAACGCTGCATGCAGGAAGCAGCTGTGGGATAATCTGCGTCCTCCTAACCACCAATAGTTTAAGTCTGATTTAAACCCTGAAGCATAAGGTTTAATATCTCTTCCAAACTGTGTCAGCATTCACTAAAACCACTCTGGACACTCTAGATATCCATATAAATATTCAATCCCTCTTTGAATCTTTTGGAAGTCTGAAAAGTCTTTTGAATGTTTTTTGCCTCAATGACATCCTGTGGCAGTGAGTTCCACAGTCTAACAGGCCCCCATGTGACCATGGATTTCCTTGAATGGGTGGTGAATTTTGCCACCTTTCAATTTCACTGACTGTCCCCTCGTTCTTATATGCAGTGTTGTTGTAACTGGGTTGGTCCCTGGATATTAGAGAGACAAGGTGGGCGAGGTAATCTCTTTTTATGGACCAACTTCTGCTGGTAAAAGCTTGCTCTCTTTCACTTACAGAAGTTGGTCCAATAAAAGATATTACCTCACCCACTTTGTCTCCCGTGTTCTTATGCTATGAGACAGGAACCCCAGTGGTTTCTGATCTACCTTCTCTAGACCATTCATCATTTTATTTACTTCTATCAGGTCTCCTTTTATTCATCTCCCTTCCAAAGTAACACTCCCACTCTTTCCAATCTCTTTCCTATCAGAGTTTTTCCAGGCCCCTGATCATTCTCGTCACCCTTCTCTGAACCCACTCTGCAATATATTTTCTAGGATGGGGTAACCAATTCTGCACACTGTATCAAGACAATGCCACACCATTAATTTATATAATGACATTCCAGTATTCTCCATATCATTCACCATCCCATTTGCACAGCTACTACCAGAAGGTGGAACTTTTGTGCAGGGGCAAATTTAACAGATCAGCATTACAGCAATTAAGTCATAGGGACAGATCCTGAACTGGTGTAAATGAACATCACTCCATTGACTTCAATAAAGCAGTGCTGGTTTACAACACACTGAGAATCTAGCCCATATCAGATGTGAGAAATTGAGGTTCACCGCCTTACCTGTGGCTGGGCTAGTGAAAGATCATTCCTAAAATATATTCTCCAGGGCTCTGACCTCAGTGATTAGGTTCCCATGACATCCCTGGGAGAGGAGCATTCCGCAGCAAAGCTCACCCTAGGGAAAAATCTTCCATCATGTATTTCCCTTGTAATACCATCCCGTTGTCTCAAGCATCATATCCTGGGCACCTAAAAGACACAACCCTAAACCAGTGGTTTGCAAACTTTTTGGGCGGAGCCCCTCCCACCTTTGAGTTACAATTTTTGGTTGTGCCCCCCTCAACCCAGACAAAAACATACACTTGCAAAAGTAAGCCTGATAGCCGACTCATAAACCTAACAGAGACCTAACACAACTTTATTTAAAATTAGTTACCCATCGAAGTTTCAAATACACAGATACTTACCCAGGGCACCGGCAAAGCTTCCTCAGCAACGGGCTGCTTCTACCTTGCAGTCATGCAGCACTCGCTAGGGCAGGGCCAATACCTGCCCCTCTCCCCTCGGGTTTTCAGGGTGGGGGAAGACCTATGCAACGGTCTCTGGGGGCGGGGCCAGTATTGGGTGCAGAGGCCACGGCGGACGTCAGCACTGACCCACAGGCTGGGTGGCTTATTGAGGTGAGTCAGGGGGTGGAAGTGATGCTCCCTCTCTGTCTCCCCCCCCCAAGTGAACTGGCCCAGGCTGCCTGGCATCGCTGCTCCCCCCACCCCCGAATGTTCCTCCATGCCCGCCTGGGAGGGGGGGGCGCCCCACAGTTTGAAAACCTCTGCCCTAAACTGGAGGGAGCTCATTCAAACGAGGCGCCAATGCGAAAGTCAGATCTGAACTCCGCATCGCTCGCCTATAGCAAATGAAACGGATGATAAAGAGGGAGGAGGCCTAGCAGAGACGGATGGTCCTGTGGCTAAGATGCAGGCACCACCTAGGACTCAGGAACTCCACGTTCAAGTCCCAGTTTTACCACTTACTTTCTGTGCGAGAGTCTCTTTGCACCCCGTGTGTAAAATGGGCAGAATAATCCTTCCGGTCTCCCACCCGTTGTCTAGTTGATTCAGACTATAAACTCTTCTTCAGGGGAGGGGCAGTCTCTCACCCTGCGTACGTACGGAGCCTAGCAACCTGAGGCCTAAATCTCCTGGCATGATTGTCACACAAATGAGAACTACCTGGCCGTGCACACCCTGAGGAGGGACCAGGCTTATTTCAGAAGTTCTGAGGAGGGAGAATTATTTCCACTCACGCCCATACCCAGGCTTGGGCATGAGGCTCTGAATCAATTCCCCCACCCCCTACCCCTCTCTCAGGCTCAGCCTGGAGCTGCATGAGGTAAAAGGTGTTTTCCATCCCTGACATCTAGGAGGCCATACTTTGTCACGTCTTTCCTGACTACTGATTAGATGTATGTTTGAACAAGGGTTTTCTTTGCAGACAGCACACAAAACATTGCTCAAGCCTGTCTGACTGAAGGTGACCTTTAGGACCAACTTGCTGGACATGACTGTGAATCCAAGAATTTCAGGCTAATAGACCTATCTGCACACAATGTACAACCTCACCATTCTTTCCTGTAGCCACTGGGTAACACTTTCTCCTGTTGCTTTTACTAAATACAACTGGGGTCATCTAGTTCTGTATCCCAGCTGTGGCGTTAACTAGAATCTGAATGCTTCAAGAGTGGAAGGTGAAGGGGGAAAGTCCATAATGCATCTGGCAAGTCGTGCAATCTTGTACATTGGGGGACATTCCTTTCTGACATGATCAGTTTATGCTCTGAAGCAGGAGATTAGCAAATGCTTTACCCTGCTTTTAGTGTACGATCACCCAGCCTTTTAAAAATCCAACAATACACAAGTCTCTGACTTCCTGGGTCAGTGTAAATTCCACAGGCCCATGACACGCTGGATGAAGTAGTATCTATATAGTTTATTGCAGAGAAAGTTGAGAGGCCTCGATCTTACACAGGGTGAAGGTATCAGATGCTAAAAGGCTCTTGAGTCTAATGTAAGAGCCTATGGCTGGAAGTGGAAGCTGGACAAATTCAAAGGGTAAATCAATCAAATTTTCCACAGGAAGGGTAATTAACCATTGGAACCAACATACCAGGGAAGGTGGTAGTTTCTCCCTCAGTTGGAGTCTAAGTCAAGACTGTGTGTTTTTCTAAAATATACACTCTAGCTCAAGCCAAAGCGATGGGCTCGATGAAGGAAGTGTTGAGTGAATTGTATGGCCTGTGTTATGCAGGTCAGACTAGGTCATCAGAGGTGCCAAGGCCAGAAGGAACTAGTCTGACTCCCTGAATAACACAGGCCATAGAGCTTCCCCAAAATAATTCCTAGAGTGGAGCTTTGAGCATCTCATCATGGTCCCTTCTGGCTTTCAGATCCATAGACTTCCTTGTATTGGTTCTAAATTTGCCTGGTGTTAAAAGGACATTGTACAGTTACAAAATCATGGGTCAGAGTCAGTGTATGCCAAAGTGGAGTCAGTTCCACTCACTGCCGCGGGGTGTTGACTGTGTGCGCCAGGACTCAATTCTGGTTTGTATGTTTAGGGTTTTTTTGTTTTTTTTTAAAGTCCTTATCCGTGTTTTAGTAATGACGCCATAAATGATTTAAACTGAAAGAATTATGAAAATCCTTCAGGAGATGGAGTGGCGCGGAAGGAGGGGTGGCAGATGGGGAGTGGGAGAGGGCAAGGCTGAAGGGTAAGGGATCAGGGGTACAAAAGCAGGCACCAGAATGAGATCAGGAGAGCAGGATTCAGTCTGAACCGCACAGAGGAGATCAGGCGCCAGAGCTAAATCAAACCATGGAGCCAGCTGATCAAAGAGTAGTGATGATTTAAAGCAGGTGTCACGCTGTCTGGAGTGGCTCATGACTGTGAGCACCTACCTCAGGGCAGACTGTCAGCAAACAGGGCAGACACCCCAGACTGCTGGTATGTTCTATAATAGATTTCACCAAGCCAGTGACAAATGCGAATTCCTGGATCACTGTACCAGTCTTACCATGGAGTCACAGACAGTCCCTTTGGCCTCTCCAGTCTATCTTGCCACCCAGACAAACTGCACTCAGTGATAAAATGGTCACTTTACACCAAAAATCACATCACATTTAGGCTGCTTCCAGTCCCAAGAGCCCAGTCACTTACCCCTGATCAATTAACTGGTACTCCAGATCTAACACCAAAGACCACGCTGGCAGCCAATTCTAAGGTAAACTGCCTACATTTTATTGGCTAAGAAAAGGAAATGAGGGTTATTGAAAGGTTAAAGCAGGTAAATAATATATGCACAGGTGAGTCACAGTTTGTAATTCCAAATGATGGCAGTGATGTAATAAACTGCCAGTTTCCCAAAAGTCTTTTCAGGGTACCCGGATTGTCTCTGTGGATCTCTGCTTTGCACCTGATACACTTCCCTGTCAGAGTCCAAACTGTCCAGAGACCAGGATCTTCCCTTGAATCCATACTGACAGCTTCTTCTCACAGAACAGTACTGCAGGAACCAACCAGGGGCCGTTCTCCTCTTGACGGGCTGCTTACAAACAGGGAAGACTTAGGGAAGTAGAAGTGGGGGCAACCTGGGCAGCAGTGACCACGAGATGATTGAGTTCAGGATCCTCACAAAAGGAAGAAAGGAGAGTAGCAAAATATAGACCCTGGACTTCAGAAAAGCAGACTTTGACTCCCTGAGGGATCTGATGGGCAGGATCCCCTGGGAGGCTAATATGAGAGGGGGAAAGAGTCCAGGAAAGCTGGCTGTATTTTAAAGAAGCCTTTTTGAGGGCACAGGAACAAACCATCCCGATGTGCAGAAAGAATAGCAAATATGGCAGGCAACCAGCTTGGCTTAACAGTGAAATCTTCAGTGAGCTTAAACACAAAAAGGAAGCTTACCAGAAGTGGAAACTTGGACAGATGACTTGAGAGGAGTATAAAAATATTGCTCGAGCATGCAGGGTGTAATCAGGAAGGCCAAAACATAACTGGAGTTGCAGCTAGCAAGGGATGTGAAGGGTAACAAGAAGGGTTTCTACAGATAGTTAGCAACAAGAAAAAGGTCAGGGAAAGTGTGGAACCCTTAATGAATAGGGGAGGCAACCTAGTGACAGATGATGTGGAAAAAGCTGAAGTACTCAATGCTTTTTTTTTGCCTCGGTCTTCACAGATACGGTCAGCTCCTGCACTGCTGTTCTGGGCAGCACAGCATGGGGAGGAGCTGACCAGCCCTCTGTGGAGAAAGAAGTGATTCTGGACTATTTAGAAAAGCTGGACGAGCACAAGTCCATGGGGCCAGATGCGCTGCATCCGAGGGTGCTAAAGGAGTTGGCAGATGTGATTGCAGAGCCATGGCTATTATCTTTGAAAACTCATGGCAATCAGGGGAGGTCCCGGATGAATGGAAAAAGGCAAATATAGTGCCCATCTTTAAAAAAGGGAAGAACAACCACCCAGGGAACCACAGACCGGTCAGCCTCACCTCAGTCCCTGGAAAAATCATGGAGCAGGTCCTCAGGGAATCCATTTTGAAGCACTTGGAAGAGAGGAAGGTGATCAGGAACAGTCAACATGGATTCACCAAGGGCAAGTCATGCCTGACCAACCTCATTGCCTTCTATGATGAGATAACTGGCTCTGTGGATATGGGGAAAGCGGTGGACATATCTTGACTTTAGCAAAGCTTTTGACACAGTCTCCCACAGTATTCTTGCCAGCAAGTTAAAGAAGTATGGGCTGGATGAATGGACTATAAGGTGGATAGAAAGCTGGCTAGATTGTCGGGCTCAATGGGTAGTGATCAATGGTTCCACATCTAGTTGTTAGCCGGTATCAAGCAGAGTGCCCCAGAGGTCGGTCCTGGGCTGGTTTTGTTCAACATCTTTGTTAATGAATTGGATGATGGGATGGATTGCACCCTCAGAAAGTTTGCAGATGACACTAAGCTGGGAGGAAAGGTAGATACGCTGGAGGGTGGGGATAGGGTACAGAGGGACCTAAACAAATTGGACGATAAGGCCAAAAAAATCTGATGAGGTTCAACAAGGACAAGTGCAGAGTCCTGCACTTAGGATGGAAGAATCCCATGCACCGCTACAGGCTAAGGACCGAATGGCTAGGGAGCAGTTCTGCAGAAAAGGACCTAGGAGTTACAGTGGACGAGAAGCTGGATATGAGTCAACAGTGTGCCCTTGTTGCCAAGAAAGCCAATGGCATTTTGGGCTGTATAAGTAGGGGCATTGCCAGCAGATCAAGGGACGTGATCATTCTCCTCTATTCGACATTGGTGAGGCCTCATCTGGAGTACTGTGTCCAGTTTTGGGCCCCACACTACAAGGAGGATGTGGAAAAATTGGAAAGCGTCCAGCAAAGGGCAACAAAAATGATTAGGGGGCTGGAGCACATGACTTATGAGGAGAGGGAACTGGGATTGTTTAGTCTGCGGAAGAGAAGAATGAGGGGGGATTTGATAGCTGCTTTCAACTACCTGAAAGGGGGTTCCAAAGAGGATGGATCTAGACTGTTCTCAGAGATATCAGATGACAGAACGAGGAGTAACGGTCTCAAGTTGCAGTGGGGGAGGTTTAGGTTGGATATTAGGAAAAACTTTTTTACTAGGAGGGTGGTGAAACACTGGAATGCGTTACCTAGGGAGATGGTGGAATCGTCTTCCTTTGAAGTTTTTAAGGTCAGGCTTGACAAAGCCCTGGCTGGGATGATTTATTTGGGGTTTGATTCTGCTTTGAGCAGGGGATTGGACTAGATGACCTCCTGAGGTCTCTTCCAACCCTGATATTCTATGATTCTAAGGCTATAAGACAGTTTCTATTTTAAACTTGATTTTTACATCTCCTCCTCACCAAGCTTTCCTTGAAACAACCCTCCACCCAACACTTCCCACTAGATCCAGTCAAAAACATGGAGGGATTGGGAGCGGAACATAGATATCAAGAACATTTCTGCAAAATTTCTCCTCCCCTCCCCCATTGAAATTTCAAATATTAACAGATTTGCTCATGGAAATTTCAAAATATGAAGAATTTCAACCAACTCTACTTTCCACATAAGACAGGCAGGAGGGGAGAGGGACTCCCAAGATGAGGAGGATTGTATGTAATGGGGAGGCCTCGCAGATGGGGGATCAGTCATATTAGGGTTACGTACGATGGGTTTTTTCCTCTTGTCCTATCACATGAGTGCACCGTGAGTGTCCAATTTAAGAGGGGGAAGTGACTTTCCCAAGGTTACAAAGCAGGTCAGGGAGGAAGAGATGCTACTGTGTATATCTATCCATGCATTTTAAAGGGAGTGCTACCTGCCAACAGGCTGGAACGGACTGCTCCTGTCAGGAATGATTATTTCCCAGTTGCAGTGCCAGCTATTAGAGCTGTGGCCGTAGGCAGTGGAAATAAGTTACAATGCAGAAGTCAATCATATCTCCCAGTGGAGTTCATTGTTACGTACCCGGTAACTGTGTGCTTTGATCATCAAGTCAGAGAGACTTGAGAGGTAGGTACATAAACTATGAGCTTTGTTGACTGTCTGCACTGCAGGAGCCTTCACGTCGTCCTCACTAAAGCTGTGGTGCAAGAAAGCATCCTTCATGCAGGAAAGCACCTAAGGCTCCGAAATCAGGGCCCATTGGCCTGCTCCAAAGCCAGCAGAAGTCAATGGAAGGGCTCCCATTGACTTCAGTGGGCTTTGGACAAGCCCCCAATAACCTCAAAGTCCTATCAGAGTATTTACTGGGCTCAGTGTTAAAAACTGTTATGGACTTTCTAAAAACCAGTGACCTCTTCGGCTGTTCCAAAGTCTTAGTCAGGAACCTGAAAGAGATGTCCCCAAAGATATTATATCTCTCCTTGTACTTGGATAGACCAGCAAAGTCATAGCTTTGCCTGCCAGCTACTGCCAGCTATGAAAATCATTATTACTCATGACATCCGGGTAATCTTAGGTCGAACACGAGATGTTATTTCAAAATTCCCTTTGCAATGCCACACATACCTAGACTATTGGAGTCAAAAGGTAAGTGACGTCCAATAGTTGATTCAGAATAATCAGTTACAGACATGAGAGTGGCAAGAGATTGTTTTATTAGGTTTCCTTTGAATTGTAATTGCTATAATGAGAATGAGAATTAGCAGGGTGTGTGTTATTGTGAATGATGGGAGGGGATAGCACACCTTGCCGTTTGATGGCCCTGAGCCAAGCAGACCTACCCACATCACCATGGAACTCCTTTCTTGGGAACTCTTGCTTAAGTGGATTTCTACCCTCGTTAGAAAGGTCACCTGTAATAACACTGTTTCCTGCTCTATCGTAGGTCCTTAACATAGTGGGGCAGGCACACTTCTGTAATTAGCATGCTTGTCTCCAGGGTCTGCTGTACCAGTGGAAAAACAACGAGGAGTCCTTGTGACACCTTAGAGACTCACCAATTTATTGGGGCATAAGCTTTCATGGGCTAGAACCCACTTCATCAGATGCATGGAGGGAAAATACAGGAGCAGGTATAAATACATGAAAGGATGGGGGTTGCCTTATCGAGTGTGAGGTCAGTCTAACAAGATGAATCAATTAACAACAGGATACCAAGGGACGAAAAATAACTTTTGAAGTGGTAATGAGAGTGGCCCATTACAGACAGTTGACAAGAAGGAAGAAATTAGTATTGGGGAAATTAAGTTTAGGTTTTGTAATGACCCAACCACTCCCAGTCTTTATTCAGGCCTAATCTGACAGTGTCCAGTTTGCAAATTAATTCCAGTTCTGCAGCTTCACGTTGGAGTCTGTTTCTGAAGTTTTTTTGTTGAAGAATTGCCACTTTTAGGTCTGTTATTGAGTGACCAGTGAGACTGAAGTGTTCTCCTACTGGTTTTTGAATGTTATGATTCCTGATGTCAGATTTGTGTCCATTTACTCTTTTGGGTAGAGACTGTCTGGTTTGGCGAATGTACACAGCAGGGGGGCATTGCTGGCACATGATGGCATTGGTAGATGTGCTCCTGTATTTTCCACTCCATGCATCTGATGAAGTGGGTTCTAGCTCACGAAAGCTTATGCCCAAATAAATTTGTTTACAAGGCTCTACAAGGACTCCTCGTTGTTTTTGCTGATATAGACTAACACGGCTACCACTCTGAAACCTGTAGCAATGGAGGATGCTGAAACTATTGTGACAAAGTTCTGTCCTTGCCTCCGTGGGTCCCGCGTTTCCTGGTGGATTTCGCTAGCCTCAGATGTTCACTGTGACCCTCCATGTAACCCTTCTCTCTCTAGAGACAAGGGTCACAGTCTACTGAGCCATTTTCATCATAAGCCAGCGAGGGAGGTGAGAAGTTATCCTTCCTTGCACAGTCTCTGTTGTCTCCCAGTCTCAGTGATTAATCAGGGGGCAAAGTGGGGGGGGGAAGCCCGGACCCACCCTCTACTCCGGGCTCCAGCCCAGGGACCCTAATAGTATCAGCTATGGCAGCTGACCTTTTAGAAACATGACACGTACAATTCCCTGGGCTACTTCCCCCACAGCAGCCCTCACTTCCTCAAGCTCCACTTCACCCTTACCTCAGGGTCTCCTTCCTTGTGCCTGATATGGTGTGTACTACTCAGCCTCTCCAACAGCGCAGCTTCCTCCCACAGCTCCTGACATGCACCCCCACCTGACTGACTGGGAGGCTTTTAACTAGTTTCAGCCAGCCCCTGATTGGCTTCAAGTGTCCCAATCAACCTAGCCTTCTCCCTGCCTTCTGGAAAGTTCTTAATTGGCCCCAGGTGTCTTAATTGACCTGGAGCAGCTGCCATTTCACTTATTCCGGTACCAGGGATTTGTTTAGCCTGGAGCTAATATATCTATCTCCCACTACTTTTCTATAGCCATCTGGCCTTGCCCCGTCACACTATGCTTGTCCATGCATGGAAAAATTATTATGAAGAAAACAAAGCCAAACATTCTTCTATAGGACAACTGAAAGGAAAGTTGGCTTTATGGTTAAAGGCACTAGGCAAAAGTTCAGGAGACCAGACTCCATGCGTGACCTCAGGCAAATTATACAATTTCTTTGTGCCTCAGGCCACCAGCAGTAAAATGGGGATAGCATGGGGTGTTGTGAGGACTCCTTCGCCTGTAAATGTGTAAAGCACTTTGAGATAAATGAAATGGACTCAGTGTAACTGCTCTTTACCTGGAAAGGAAGACAGACAATAAAATATCCTAATTGGGGGCAAACTCCCAGGGGAATTACACAGCAGGGTCCTCTCAGGTTCTATAACCGTTCACTCTAGGGTCCAGTATGGGTCTGTTTCCTTACATTTCTAGGGTTTTGTCCAGGCTCCTACCACTCAGACAATGGGATGTCCACAACTTCCCTTGAGAAACAATTCCTCAGTCAACTGGATCTCGTCATCTTCTCCAGAGATCCCAAATTCTCCCTTCATTAGTGAGGGACTGGGGGGGTGTAATAAAGTAATGAGATGAAAGGGAAGGTTAAACTAAATATAGGAACACAGGAATTACTGGATTAGACCTGCAGTCCATCTAACCCAACTGCTTCAGAGGAAGGTGCAAGATATTCTGCAGCACTGGGTAATTATTGGCCCCCAGGGAAAGTTTCTTTCTGACCCAAATAGTTAAAAGTTGCCTTATGCCCTGAAGCAGGCCCTAACCATGATACCTACTGAGCTGTGGAAAAATCTCCCAAGGGAAGTGGGACACTGAAAGCTGGAATGACTGACACATTCATAAATATTACATCCTGTTGGAGCAAAGGGCCCAGACTCCAGAGAAAATAATTAAAAAATAATGACAACAATGATAATAATAAGTAAACACACAGATTTCGGGGTCTGTTCAAAAGCCTCTGGCAGTCTGGATTTGGCCCGCGGTCTGCCTATTGACTATCCCTGGCTTAGATAAATCTGTAGGGGTTTTCCTATCCTGAATGGTCATGATTTCTCCAAACACAAAACACAGGTCCCTGCCAGGAGCTGTTTCAGGCAGTCACATGGCCCCTAACATATTCTTCTGCCTTCTCATGAGTTTAACGAGAGGTGACTAAAGAATCCAGGCTAGAGCAGTTAGACTAGATCCCGCCCCTATGGCGCTTTCACCAGCCAGTCGGAACCTTCCTTTTACAACCTATTTGCAGGCAGTTGGTTTTTAAACCGGTGATGTGGTGATCCAGGGAATGAAGGTGCCAACCCAAAGCAATAAGCAATTTCCCACCGATAGCCTTATGACCCTAAGTCCCTCCACAACAATGATCTAAACTTTGCTACTGGCTGCAGGATTCTGGCGCAGTTCTGTAGAGTACACTACCTTAAGGGTAGTAAGTGCAAAAAGTCAATATACTTCTTCATCTGCTGTTTTGATCAGAGCCATTTACTCGCATTCCCTGGAAGGCCTGGCTGCTGCATGCTTCTTTCTACTCAGCCTGTGGCTACATATAAAGCCCAAGGTATTTAATTTAAAGTCAAAAGGCCAGGAAGAGTTTGACGGGAAACTCTCTCCCCTCAGCAGGATTCATAGAGTTTAAGGCCAGAAGGGACCAGCAAATCATCTAGCTTGACCTCCTGTCTATCACAGGTCACCAGCACCACCCTCACATTAAACCCAACAACCAAAACGAGACCTAAGTATTACAGCCCACAGGAGACGAGGCTGTTATGTGTCACGGACAGAGAATAGGAGGGACCAAGGGGCACCAAAGCCCGAGGCCCCCCGCAATAGCGGGGAAATGATTGTTCTTCTCTGACGAAGCGTTCGGAGATGGGAGCCGTGTAAGGCGGATGGATGGAGAGATTAGACAGATGAGTCCTCACCGCATCCAAACTAGGTAGCTAAGTGGTTCAGTGTGTTTCCCATCCGGCCTCTGACCAGCCAACACTGATGTTTGTCCTGTATTATCTGTATTCCTCGAGTGCCTAGAAGCCCCAGTCACGGACGAGGGCTCTATTGTGCTGGGTGCTGGACAAACAGAAGAAAGAGACAGTCCCTGCCCCAAAGACTTTACAATGTATGTATCAGATAAGAGACAACAGATGGAGACAGAGAGGCAGACGGGGGGATACAAGCAAACAATGGGACAATACTGGGCAGCGTGATGGGCAGTGGTCTCTGCACGCCAGAAGCTGAACCAAGGCTTTGGCAGGCTTCCTGGCAAAGGAGAGCTTTGAGGAGGAATTGGAAGGACAATGAGTTGGCTCTGTGAACATTTACGGAGACTTCACCCCACATGCGAGGGGCGGCGGAGGAGAAAGGTGAAGGTGTTGGCTTGAAAATGTAACAAGTGGGAGACGGAGGTTGGCAGCCTGGGCCGACGGGAGGTGGGAGCTGACAGCTTGATAGCAAATGAGGGTTGACAGCTGGGTGGGGATAGGCCAAGAAGGTCCTTGAACGTGAAGACAAGCAGCTTGTGTTTGATTGGGTAGAGAAGGGGGAGCCAGTGGATGGAAGCAAACAGAGGGGTGAGCTGGTCAAAGCAACAGGCTAGCGGAATGACCTTTGCAGCAGCCTTTCGAATGGATCTGAGTGGGGCAAGAGTTCATTTGCCAAGGCCCAAGAGAAGGATGTTGCCGTGATGGAGATGCAAGCTGATGAGAGCCTGGGTGAGAGTTTTAGCTGCGTGGACGGCCAGGAAAGGCTGGGTCTAAGAGACATCATGCGGAAAGAACTGGAAAGATGCTCCAAAGACACCCTGGGCTTGGTTAGTCAAGGGGGTTGTGGATCATGGTGAATGTGCATTGGCAAAGCTGCATGTGGGACCACCGAACAGGAAAGAGGGGGCTCCTTGGGAGAGCTGAATATGGTCCTTTCACTGCACTATGGTCCTTTCAAAGCACCACTGAAGTGCTTTGCCAGAGCTGCAGGTAGTAGCGACAGGAAGAGATCGCATCACATCTGCTGCACTATACCTGGCCCAAGCCAGCATTAATAGGCTGAGCTCAGGACAGGGACCGTAGTGATATAGAAGGGAAGCCCTTCTACCATCTTCACGCAGCTCCTTTCTTGGAGACACTGGCTGCATCAACTTAGTGGGGTGGTTCAGTAACCGCTTTGTCCAGAGAAAAAAGGAAACACCTTCACCCATCTCCACAATGCAGCCACCTCTGGAGCGGATTGTGGCAGCTGTTTAACAGCAGCACTGCACAACAGGTATAGGAGGGGCTGGGGAGTGAGATCAAGCAGCCCACAATGCTCCATCCAGGATCATAAATAGTGGGCGGCAAAGGGAGGGTGCATGCATGTTCTATGTGCAAACCATCCAAGGGCAGGAGAACCACTCCAGCGGGAGGGCAAACAAATACAAACGAGCACTCCGTGCCCCGCAGCAGGGGACATTAACACTTCGCATGTCTCGGCGGACGTTGAGCGATCGTTTCCTGCGGCGCCACATACATTGGATTTAATAACCCTGCCCCAGCGGCCCCCCCATCCCACGCTGACCAGCGTGGAGATGAATGGGCACCAAGATGACACAGTCCCATGACAATTTTTCATCCAGCGCGTTGCTTAACCTTCCGTGAGCAAATGAGATTTCCCCAGTGCTGGGCCCCACCGTACCTGGAGTAGCTGCAACTGAGTCAGGGAGGGACATCAGTGATTGATGTCGCCTCCTGGCTAATCAGATTCTCAGCAAGGCAGATATTGATGGGCCCTCGCAATTGATGAACGGCTCTCATGAGCCTTCATTCAATTACTCCCCCACTTAAGTCAACGAGCAGGGCCGCTAAAGCATGTGTGTTGCATTTCCTAAAAGTCACAGCACCTCGCGAAGAGGGAGGGGATGTGGCCAAGGAGAAGGTGCCAGACCGGCCCTGCCTGGGGAGGGGAACATGCATCTAGGGTGGCATGTTCTAGCAAGCTGATGGGAAAGTGACCAGGGGAAAGAGAGGAGGAGGAAACGCGCAACTCTGCAGAACAGAAGCTGGCATGAGCGCTTCTCCCTCTCTTTAGAAGCTAATAGGCCAAACACACACAAAGTGTATTTACATTTGGAGGCCTGTTCTCCGTCTAAAACAGATCGACCAAGCTACATCGCTCAGGGCTGTGGAAATTTTGCACCCTGAGCACCCTAGGTAGGTGGACCTACCCCTCAGCGTAGACACGGCTAGGTCCATGGAAGGTTTCTTCTGTCAACCTAGCTACTGCCACTCAGAGGTGAGGTATCTACAATGATGGAAAACTCCCCCATCCTTGTTGGAAGCGTCTACACTACGGCGCCGAAGCTGTGCTGCGGTAGCAGCTGTCATGGAGACATGGCCTTGCTCGGCGAATCCTTGGGGAGCACGGTCTTGGGCTCTCACCTCGCTCTGCTTAGGGCCTGCCTCCTCGAGGGAGTCCCACCAGTGCAGTGCTACCAGCACAAACCCCACGTGTAGACGCACCGCGCTGGCGCAAGGCAGGCCTTGTACCCGTAAGATGATGCCCCAGGTGCGTCATCAGCTCTGGGGATCGAGATGGGGATCCCTAGGTCTAGGCGCATTAACCCTTTAGAGCCTAGCTCAAAGGCCCAGCTTTGTTCTCTCAAAGGCTGTGGAGACTCAACCTTCTATGTCAGGGGTGAGGAACCTACGGCCCATGGGCCGGATCCGGTCCCTTGCTTAATTTCATCTGGGCCACAGGGCCGGAGCCGCGAGTGCTGGCTCACTCTGCTGCGGGGGGAACTGCATAGGTGCGGGAATTAGGGGTGCAGGGGGTGCTGCAGCACCTCCACATTTTACACGGGGTCCCGACTGCCAGCACCGTGCCCGCCCCCAGCTGTGGTCCCAGCCTTGGCCCCCTGACCACTGTCCAGGTCCCCCCCTCCCAGAGATACGGCCCTGCTCCCGGCCCCAGCTCTAGGGGGGGTGGGGGTGTGGACAGAGGTGAGGGGGATGGCTTTCAGCATCTCCACTATTAAAAATGTTCCAGCACCACTGGGGGGGGAAGTCCCGAGCTGCCACACCCTTCCCCTCCCCCCACCTCCACCCCCAGGCAGGGTGAGTGGCCCGTGATTGATTTTTTTTCTGTGGGTCAATGGCCCCCGACAGAAAAAGGGTTCCCCACCCCTGCTTTATGTGGTCCAGCCACTACAGAGAGCGAGACATCCTGTGAAGTGAAGGTTACATGCCTGTGTTGCTTACCAGAGGAAATCTCCCTGATACAACATTTGTATTGGTGCAAATTTCCCTAGTGTAGACATGCCTTTAACGCTGGATCCCCCTGGATAGCCAATCAGAGATGGGCGGCGAGGAACCCGTAATGCAATGTCTCATTCAAAACACTGCACGCCCCAGCAGGGTAGCACAAATAGCCAAACTCCTTTCCCAGCCAGCAGGAAGCAACAGCTTTCCCAGTTGGTTCATACCAAAATCAATCAAACAGATTTGTAGGAGAAAACAAAGGGTGATTTTTGAGACCACAGGGACCTTTTCCCTTCTTCCAAGTGAAGCATTTTTTCCTTAGACCTTGGCTAGAAATAGACCTTGAGGCGGATAATGTGAACAAGGGGTCTGGTTCATCACCGCGCCCTGTGCAGCAGCTTACAGCAGTGCAAAGTATCAGAGCGGCAGTGTTTCTGCACTCACTTTGCACTGGGACACATGACGACACAGGGCAGGGCCAATGATTAATTAGGCCCGTGGGGCTTTTCAGATCACCTTTCTTTTCTGTCCTTGTTTGGATTCCGTCGGCATTTTGCCTATGAAAATGCTCCAGCAGCTCCAAGCCAAGCCAGTTTCCAGCTTAGGGGAAGGGGGCTCTAACTAAAAAAAGGGGAAGTTATTCACCTTGCAGTAACTGAGGTTCTTTGAGATGTGTGTCCCTGTGGGTGCTCCGCTCTAGGTGACGGTGCATCCCGGCGCCGTTGATTGGAGATCTTCGGTAGCAGTGCCCGGTCGGGACGCACGCACTCAGTTGGTATCTCCCGTCTCGTTGGAATCTTCCTGAGTGCATGCGTCCCGCACCCTCCTCAGTTCCTTCTCTACCGTGGAGAAATCATACTAGTACTCCAAAGTAGATGGGAGGAGGGCGGGGCTGGAGCACCCACAGGGACACACATCTCAAAGAACTTCAGCTACTGCAAGGTGAGTAACTTCCCCTTCTTCTTCGAGTGCTGTCCCTGTGGGTCTCCACTCTAGGTGAATGTGTAGCAGTTCCCACTATGGTCGGTGCGACTTTGGAGATGGGGCAGTGAGTACTGTAGAGAGTACTGTATGGCCTACTAGGGTGTCTGCCATGGTATCTTGTGTGATAGCACAGTGCTTGGCAAACGTGTGCTCAGATGACGATGTAGCCACTTTACAGATGTCAGAAATGGGTATGTTATGTAGGAAGGCAACGGATGTAGACATAGCTCGAGTGGAATGAGTTCTAAGGCCTTCGGGCGGTTGAATATTTTGAATACGGTAAGAGGATCTGATGCAGTCAGAGATCCATTTGGACAGACGTTGCTTAGAGATAGCCGTATCTTTCAATCTTTCAGTAATGGAGACAAAGAGTCATGGGGACTTATGGAATGGCTTAGTCCTGTCTAAATGAAAGGCGATTGCTCGCCTGACGTTGAGAGTATGCAGGGTTGCCTCTTGTGGAGTCTCGTGAGGTTTAGGATAGAAAGTTGGTAAGTATATTGGTTGGTTAAGGTGGAAGGTGGATACCACCTTAGGGAGAAATTTAGGATGTGGTCTCAGAGTGACTTTGTCTTTGGAGAAGGTTGTGTAGGGAGGATAGGCCATCAGGGTGCTTATTTCACCTACTCTCCTTGCTGATGTTATTGCAACTAAGAAAGCTACCTTCATGGATATATGAAGAAGAGACGAGGTAGCCAAGGGCTCGAATGGAGGTTTCATGAGACCGTGAAGAATGAGGTTAAGATTCCATGTAGCTGCCGTTGGGGTAGAGATTTTGTAGGTCCATGAGAAATCGTTTTATGGTGGGAGAGTCCATGGATGACGGGAGGACATGCAGAGTAGGTAAGGATACCATGAATGTCTGGGCCAAGCTGGGGCAATAAGTATGACCCACGCATTATCGTCTATGATCTTCTGAAGAACCCTGTGTAGCAGAGGGATTGGGGGGGAAGGCGTACAGGAGAGAGTTGTTCCATGGGATGAGGAACACTTCTTCTAGGGATGCAGTCCCGAGTCCCACTCTGGAGCAAAACAGGTGACATTTTCGATTTTCGTGGCGAAGAGGTCTATTGATGGGGTGCCCCAGAGGGAGAAGAGCTGTTGAAGTATTGCAGGGTGCAGTTCCCATTAGTGGTCTGTCGAAAAGTGCCTGCTGAGTGTGTCGGCAGCAGTATTGTGGCAGCCGGGTAGGTAGGAAGCAATGATTTGTATTTGATGTTGTATGCACCAATTCCATGGTCAGATGGCTTCCATGCATAGGGAATGTGATTGGGCTCCCCTGGTCTGTTGATGTAAAACATACATGCTGTGTTGTCTGTTAAGACCCGAATAGATTTGTTCTTTATGTGGGGAAGAAAGTAAAGGCATGCTCGTCGCACTGCTCTGAGCTCTAAGAGATTTATGTGTCGGCACGTCTCTGATGCAGACCAGCGGCCTTGTGCCCTGTGTCCCCCTAGAAGAGCTCCCCAGCCGATTAGGGAAGTGTCCATGGTGAGCATGAGCATTGGGGATCGTTGCTGGAAGGGAACATGTATTCAGAGGTTTTCGGGTCTTGTCCACCAATGTAGGGAAGCTACAACATTGGGAGGAGGAGTTAACACCATCCCTAAGGTGTGTCTGTTGGGTTTGAAGTTGGAGTTGAGCCAGCCCTGAAGACATAGCATAGCCTGGCGTGCTGGACCATGAAGGTGGTGGCTGCCACGTGACCAAGGAGCTGTAGGCAGATTCTTCCCTGTGTCCTGGGACGAATAGAGAGCGTGCATATCAGTTGTGTGATAGCGAGGAATCTGTGATTTGGGAGTGAGGCTCTGCTTCGGATTGAGTCCAGATGAGCTCCAATGAACTCGATCTGTTGTGTAGATGGTCAGGGTGGATTTCTGGATGTTTATTTCAAGGCCTAGACTGTGAAAGAGGGAGATGGGAAAATGGGTAGCTTGAAGTGTTTCGCCATAGGAGTTGCCCTTGATGAGGCAATCATCCAGATAGGGGAAAAAGCGTGATTCCATGTCTGTGGAGGTGAACCATGACCACGGTTAGAGTCTCCAAGACTCTCGGCACTGCGGAGAGTCCGAAAGGAAGAACTCTGTATTGAAAATGGTCATGACCGATTGTGAATCGTAGGAAGCGTCTGTGAGCTGGATGAATTGGTATATGAAAATAAGTGTCCTGTAGGTCAAGGGCTGTGAACCAGTCCCCTTGATCCAGTGCAGGAATTATTGTGCCCAGTGTGACCATCTTGAATTTTTGTATCCTCACAAATTTGTTCAGTCAGCGTAGGTCCAGCATAGGCCTCCATTCCCAGGTCTTTTTCTGGGTCAGAAAGTAATGGAAGTAGAACCTTTTCCCTCCATGTTGTGTTGGCACAGTTTCCACTGCACCTAGTTGTAGAAGGTGAGCCATTTCTACGCAAAGTAAGTGCTTGTGAGAGGGGTCCCTGAAGAGGGACGGGGAAGGGTAGGATATAAAGGGGATAGAGTAACCGGACTGAACTATTTTGAGGACCCAGCGGTCCTGTGTAATCCGCTGCCGGGCATGCTGGAAACTCTGGAGGCGGTGGCCAAATGGGCAAGTAGGCGATGGATTCAAGGGGAGGTCCTGCAGACCCTCTACCAACATTTCAAAATTGTTGCTTATTCCCCGGTGGGTGGGAGGCGGTTGCTTGAGCTTGATTTTGTCTGTGCTTAGGGGGTCTAGCGCGACTCCTAGTTATGTCGTATGATTTGGGTTGAGGCCAATAATACTGTTGTGCGTGTGGTCTTTGGTAGGGTTGGTATTGTTGTCTCCTGCGAAAAGATGGGTGAATGCCCAGGGTGTGCAGTGTCGCTCTAGAATCTTCATGGTGTGGAGGAGTTCATCGGGGGTTTTTTGTTTGTTTGGGGGATTTTGGGAGAAAAGTTTATCCTGATCAAAGGGGAGGTCCTCCACTTTGGTCTGCAGATCTTTAGGGATGCCAGATGCAGAGAGCCATGAAGATCTGTGCGTAACCACAGCAGCTGCAGTAGTAGAGCTGCTGCGTCTGCCGTGTCTAGAGCTGCTTGTAGGGCCATTCTGGAAATTAACTGACCCTCAACCAGGATTGAGTTGAAGTCTGTTCTCCTATCCTCTGGAATGTAGGATGCAAATTCGAGAAGTTTATTGTAATTTATCAAAGTCGTAGTTGGCGAGGAGGGCAGAATAATTCGCAATTCTGAATTGTAGAGTGGAGGATGTGTAAACCTTGCGACTGAAGATGTCAAGGCGTTTAAGGTCCTTGTCTTGAGGGGTGGGCCGACATTGCGGCTGTTTTGTCCGTTGTACAACTGCATCCATGACAAGAGAGTTTGGTTGTGGATGAGAAAATAGGAAGTCAGCATTCCTAGTGGGAACACTGTATTTACGTTCAGCCTTTTGCAAGTTGGTAATAAAGAAGCTGGAGTTTGCCAGAGAGTGTCAGCTGGCTCCAAGAGTGCCTTGTTTATGGGGAGCGTGATCTTTGAGGGTGCAGAGGGTTGAAGGATTCTGAGGAGCCTGTGTTGTGGTTCCTGAACCTCTTCTAAGGGGATGTCTTGACTGAGTGCCACCCTCTTGAAAAGTTCTTGAAGTTGTTTACAGTCGTCCACGCTCTGTGGAGGTGGAGGGAAGAGGGCTCCATCTGGAGCTGATAGAGAGTCAGGGGCCAGTGAGTCAGGATATGGTCCGTAGCTCATGTTCTCAGGAGGGGGTTCAGGTACTCTAGAAGTGGACGGAGCTGGAGATCGAAGCACAGAAGGAGGTACTGGTTCGGGAGAAGAGGTCTGAGGGTGAGTGGTAGGAGGATGTGGCCAAGGGTACCACTGAGGCCAAGGCATAGGGTAGGAGAACCCAGGTGCCGTCCACAGAGGGGTGCAGTAGGGAAACTGAGGCTGGTGGTTGCGAGCCATGACCTGAGGCTGAAAAGGTTCCGGTGGAGGAGGAGAGGCGGGTGGGGAGAACTCCACCTGCTGCTGTACATCAGGTCCGCTGTCAGTGAAGGTAGCCAGCTCAGGTGGGGAGACCGGCTGTTCAAAAAACGAGCCCTGTGTGTCCAGGAGTGGGGAGTTAGACTCAGGTGGCACCGAGAGGTCACCCTGAGTGAGAAACCATTGCTCCTGCTCCCTGTGCTCTTAGCGCATTGCCAACTGAAAGCCTCACTGGGGCCCCAGGGTGTGTGGAGGAGCCCTGCAGGGGGTCCGCTGCTGGGGCCGGGGCAGGAGGCAGGCTCGGTGCCCACGTTCTTCCCGGCACCGGAGCAGAGCGCGCAGTCTGTTAGCGCTGAAGGGCTTGGTGCCGCGTAAGGCTTCCCAGCACGGGAGGTCGGGTTCCTGCCTCTGCGGGAGCCGTGGCCGAGGCGTTGTGACAGCCTGAGGTGCCTGCCTTCTGCGCTGTCAATACAGAGGGTAAGGATCTCGTGGGAGACCCTTTACCCTTGTTAAAGTCTCTCCTCTGAGACTGTTGGGCTTCTTGCATCTGCTAGAGAGAGGGTGAAGCCATGCTCCCAACTGGCTCTGATCTGGCCGGGGAGCATGAGGGAGAGGGTTTAATTTTCCCCGTCTCCGAAGGTGACTGCAGAGATGTTTCCATTATTAACATTTTAAGCCGCAGGTCCCTGTCGCGACAAGCCCTGGTCTTGAGACTTGCACAGTGAAGGCATTTTGCAGGGACGTGTGTTTCGCCAAGGCACTTCACACATCGTGAGTGCCCATCAGACCCTGGCACGGAGTCCCGACAGGAAACACACTTCTTGAGTCCTGAAGCCCCTGGCATATTGAATTAGAAATGGCAGGGGAAAGTGTCTCAGAAGGAGACAAGCCTGAGGCGAAAAGTTTTTTTTTTTTGTTTTTGTTTTTTAAACTAAGTAACTAAACTATGTAACTATTCTAAAGGAAGGGAAACAACTGTGATGTAACTAATAACTATTTCTATGTTCTTTGTTACTGTTTCCTACAGAGACCAGGGAAGAGAAGCAGCACTGTCCCGAGTCCCGTCTTCATCCGAGGATGGTAGAGAAGGGACTGAGGAGGTTGCGGGACGCACGCACTGAGAAAGATTCCAACGAGACGGGAGATACCGAATGAGTGCATGCGTCCCGACCAGGCACTGCTACCGAAGATCTCCAATCAACGGCACCAGGATGCACCGTCACCTAGAGGAGCACCCACAGGGACAGCACTCGAAGAAGCAGCAAAGTTCCTGGACCACAGGCAATTAGGACAATTCCTCCAACAAGCAAAGAGATAGGAGAGGCATTGTTATGTCATGATCTAGTCAAATGAAAGGTGGGCTGCAGCCATTTCATCCCATTCCCTGGAGAAACCCTGCCAAGTTCAGAATTACCACCACCACCACCACCGCAAGGCTTGAACCCCAAGGGGAGAGGGTGCCGTAGGCCGAACAAAGACCAGCATGGATCACAAGTGACCAGAAATGAAGTGACCCACCACCCCTCTGAGGTAGGTAAATATGACCTTCTTTTCGCTGATGGGGAGATGGAGGCAGAGAGAGATAAATGGAGCTGCCCGTGGTCACACAGCACGTCCATGGCTGAACTAGAAAGAGAGCCCAGGAACCGTAGCGTTTTACGTTGGAACCCTGAAACATGTCTGCGTACTTGCATGGCACTTTTCACCATGGTTTCTGAGCACCTCAGTCATTGATGGATTTAATCCTCAGACATGCCTGTGAGGGAGGGGCAGGGCTGTTGTCCTTCTGTTACAGCTGGGGGAACCAAGGAACAGGGCCGATCAACTGTCTTGCCCCAAGATCGGGCAGGGAACCTGCGCTGAGCTGGGAACTGAACCAGGTCTCAAGTCCCAGGGCATCCTTCCTCCTTGGGATAATGTCCACCCACAGGTGGGGACGTTAGTCCTCCAGTATGTACATGTTACTACAGCGCCACTTGACAGCAGCCCAGTGGCCTGCTAAAAACAGTCTGGAAGGAACTTGGACACTGCAGTAAATTCAGGATCTGCTGCAGGCTAGCATCTCTGGAGGGGTTGTGAAGGTGCATGTTGCATGCCGGCCAGAAAGGAGCCCCCACGGTGGGTGCCGAAGAAGGAGAAGGCGCAGCCCCTCTCTGGCTGCCTTCTTTCTCTTGCAACAAAAGGGACGGTTCCAGATATAGAAAGAGAGCAACCCGCTGGGAAGGAGCCAGGGGAGATTACAAGGCAGACTGCACTATCCGGAGCAGACGGTGCATCTGGAGACACATGGCCTACAGGCAAGTTTGGACCCACTGCAAGGTAGTGGGAAGACTTAGCAGCAAAACAACACAGGATTGAGCTTTGGCGCCTGCTCAAATAAAGGCTGGGACTGGCTCCTCGACTACAGACTTCTCTGACGTGAGAGCTAGGTCACCAGCCTGGGTGAGGCCCCTCTCAGAGACTCCTGGGGGGCCAGCTGGACAGAGTCTCCAAAAGGAATTCCTCTCAGCAGGGACAGCAACCCACCCCCCATATATAAATTGTGCGTGAGTGGGTGCATAGACCCCCCTCCCCCTCATATCCTTATGTAAATAGCATGGATTACATAGCTATAAACTTAACGCATCTGGGCCTTTTCAACCTTGCCTTCTGCGCCTGTAAAGTAGCACTGGGCCACATAACCAGCTTCCGGGCAATGGGATGGGATGGGGCAGTCGTGGGAATTAATCCATTAACTTGCTTTGAGATCCTCCACACGTTCCCCAGTTCCACTCTGAACACCACGCCGATTCAGTCTGGGGTGCCAGCCCTCTGTCTGGCAGCCCATGGGGCAGTGCGGTGTCCGGCTGGCACAGTGACTGGCTGTGAAATGTGGCTGACCCTGGCAGGGGACCAGCTGTTGCTGTAGCGTGAAGAAGAGCTGAGCGTTTGGGTCTGAAAATCCAACAGGCCAGAGCATCAAACTAGTGGGAGCATCTGCAAACCCCACTAAAGCCAATGGGGGCCGTTCTCAGAACCGGGTCCCTTCTTCTGTGACTTTGGGGACAAACTGGGTGGGCAGGGAGTTGATTCTCCCCAACCAAGTTACACACCGTCCTGAACCAGGACCTTGGAGCGTGAGCTCTTCGAGCCAGGGAACGCCATTCCCACATGCATGTATCACAACCGGCCCGATGGGGCTCCAACTTGATTGAAGCCCCTTAGTGTTATTGATAATAAACAATATGATGGCCCATAGCACAGACGCTACACAAGCCTTCCCCTTGCTGTTCTCATGCAGGTCTCATTAGGGAAGTTAAAGCATTTCCTCCCAGCCAGTCCTTTTAAACCTCAGGAATACACACGCAGGCACGAGTCACTCCCCATTAGCTCACTGGTCTTGGGAGTCTGTCTGCTTCTCCGGGGACATAACAGACCATGCAGCCACTCTAACCCATCCCCACCGCCTTAGGTCATGCAAACCCTTTCAGCCCCCAGAGCAGAAAGCGACAAGAACGATAAATCCAAGCCAGCTGTCAGGCGTCAGCGCCCTGCTTGCTGTCGCCAGCACAAGGCCACGGAGACATGCAGTAGCTGTTCTCCCATTTCCACGGGAAAAGCGGACAAGCAGCCCTTCCGTTTGCTTTGAGCGTGCATGTGTCAGGCCAGAAAGTGTCAGTCCACTGCAGGCACCATTCTGAGAGCTGATGGCCGGGAAAAATTAGTCTCAGAACATGCTTGTAAGTCCCCAGGTTGTAATTTAAGGGATATTTAGTTGCTTAAAGAAACACGAGGCAGATTATTTCCTATTGGGTGAAAGGAAGCTTCATTAGGGAAGTTTAGCAGAGTGAATGGGCATTTTATCCTACTAGATATGAATACGATGACCTTATATTACTTATTCAGTGCCGTGGATGTGCCTGGTGCTTTGTGGACAAATAAAATGGACAGGTCTACAGATTTCTTTCGGCCCCTCCCATTCAAGGATCTCAAAGCAGTTTATCAGCGTATTGTGTAGTAAGCCATGCAACGCTTGTGGTGAAGGAGGAAAGACTCTTCTAATGGGGGGTGTGAACTGAAGGTTAAAGAACACGTCCAGCATGGGCACACAGCAAGTGATTAGAATTTTTTTTTTTTTTACCAAAACTAAAATTTTCCACTCACATTTTTTTGTTTTGGTTGAAACACCAAACACGGTTTGATCAGAATTCAAACTGCTCTTGAAAAAATGGAGAATTGGGCTGAGATTCAGTGGAAACAAGTACACGGTCCTACACTAGGAAAGAAAGAAATCCAATGGGCAACCACAAAATGAGGAGTAAGTAGCTTGGCGGAAGGACTAACTAGCTTGCTGAAAAGGAGCTGGGGGTTATAGAGGATGACAAACTGAATATGAGCCCACAACATGATGCAGTCATGAAAAAGGATATAATTCTGGGCTGCATTAAGTAGACGTGTTGTATGTAAAACACGGGAGGTAACTGTCCCACTCTACTCGGCACTGGCGAGGCCTCAGCTGGAGTTTCTGGGCGCCACACATTAGGAAAGATGTGGACAAATTGGAGCGAGTCCAGAGAAGAGCAACAAAAATGAGAAAACTTTAGAAAACCTGACTTAGGAGGAAAGGTAGAAAATGGGACATGGTTAGTCTTGCTGTGGGGTGGGGTGGGGGGGTAACGGACCTGTCTTCCCCCAGCAGTCTTCAAATATGTTATGGGCTTCTTATCTAGAGGATGGGGATCAGCTGTTCTCCAGGTCCACTGAAGGTCAAGAAGCAATGGGCTTAATCTGCAGCAAAGGAGATTCAGGTTGCATGTTAGGAAAAACTTTATAACTCTCAGGGGAGTTAAGCTCTGGAACAGGCTTCCACGGGAGGTCGTGGGATGCCCATCACTGGAGGTTTTTAAGAACAGGTTGAACAAACACCAGTCAGGGATGGTCTAGATTTACTTGTCCTGCCTCAGTGCAGGGGGCAGGACTAGGTGACCTCTCAAGGTCCCTTCCAGCCCGGCATTTCTATGATTCTAATGCAAATGTAACCCATGCTGGCAGCATGGCGCTTTGTTCCCCTCTAGTGACTGAATAATGTTGAAGAGCCATTATAGTTCTCTTACTGCATCCAGGCTAAAGGCACCTGGTCCTTAAACTCAAGCAGTCAAGAGGCTCATGTTTTGCAGAGCACAGAGTCCACTCCTCTGAGGCTGTGAGCACATGGCACCATCAGGAACAGACCCATCACACCGAGGGGGCTGCCAATAAGTAGGCTGGTTTCCTTGGCTTTGACTTTTCCCTGGAAGTGGTGAATCTCCAATCAATCAGGTATCATAAGCAAATGCAACAGCCACCTTCTTGGCTGATGCAGGGATAGAACCAGGAACCTCCAGAGCTAAAAGCACCTTAGCTGGGGCCGTAACAACTCATATCCCCTGTGGATTGTGCAACACACACTCACCAGGAGGTTCGACAAATGCAGTGTTCCGACTGTAAACCCAGCTGATGATCACCTGGCCGTGCAGACCCTGGACTTTAAGTTGATACTCCATCTAGGTTGAAAATCAGTCTCTCACATCGGGTTTACGCCTCTGACCCCAGCGCACCCTTGCTGCAGAGTTAAAAGTTTGACACCATGACCAACAATTCATGTAACTGACAAAACTGGGCCAATTTTTCACCGTGCTTGGATGCTCTAGCTCCATTCTCCCACCCTTCATCGACTTGTGTCTTTTAGACTGTAAGCCTTCCCGGGCAGCAGGCGGCTCTGTGCTTGTACCGAGCCCCGCACAATGGGGTCTTGATGCCACCACAATACAAATATAAACAATGACCTGCACTTTCTTTTCTTACTGGTACCACGTGGGTGGAGGGGGATGAAAGGTGGAGACACGTATTTTTACCGTTTTTGAGTTCCTTCGAGTTCATTTCAGATGGTGGCTTTGTGAGTCCGTTAAACTTGCTTAATTTAATCAAGTGATTAAAGGTCAGATGCTCTGCTGCGAGAACCCGATTTTGATCCATCATTGACACTTATCTTTGTGATCTCCGGAACAGACATATTTTTGGTGTTGACTGATACTTCCGGCCCTAAGTAAGTGGATCAGTTTTTTCTTTTCCAGTAAGATACAGTTCTTTACATCCAGGCAGGAGAGGGATGCTTACGAAGCAGCAAAGGGTAGGTCAGGAGAAACTTCCCAACTGCAGAAGCTTCATCAGTTGGGTCACACAGAATGAACTGGACAAAGCCCTGGAGAATAGATGATGGGATGGATGGTAGGAGGGATTTTCATGAACACTCAGCATTAGACTAACATTGCTCCCATTGAAATGAGTAGTAAAACTCCCACCGACTTCAGTGTCTTTTAGGAACCTGTGCGTGCACAGCCCTTGTCTTTCTATCCACCTATGCAAGGGACTGAGGCATCCTCTTAGCTTCCCACAGACCACTCATAGATCATAGAATCGTAGGCCTGGAAGGGACCTCAAGAAGTCATTTAGTCCAGTCCCCTGCACTCATGGCAGGACTAAGTATCCATTACTCAGAGACCTTCCCTTTTGTAGATCCCATCGGGCAGTTTGTTTATATTGTTTCACTCTACCTCCTTTACGTGCCAGAGCAGGCACAGTATTTACAACTTATCCAGCTTTACTAACCCCTGTCTCCCAAAGGGAGGAGGAAGGGAGGTGTCTCCGCCCAGGGAATTCCCTTTGATCAGGCCCTACTTGTCTCTGTCTCCTGCTTCTCCTCCCCTGCACGTCCTTCCTGTGCTCTTTTATCCGCCCTCCTTCTCAATGGGCTAATGAGCTGCCCAGCCCCAATCTGATCTGGTAATCAGGAACTCCTCTCCTTAACCATTCTATTCCCCAGGGCCCTCGCTGGTTAAACAGTGACCCCAGGGCTGGGCCAGCTGCTGAGTCCCAGCTCGCTGTCACAGGCCCCCCGACCACAGGATCTGAGCTCCTCCTAGTCTTTAGCGTAGTTACACTTATCACCCCCGCCCCCCTGTGAGGCAGGCAGGACCATGACTCCCATGTACAGAGGGGGAAACCGAGGCTCAGGGAGACTAAGTGACTTCCCCAAGGTCACAACAGGGAGTCTGGGGCGGAGCAGGGAATTGAATCTGGGGCCTCCCAAGTGCCAAGAGACTCCCACCCTAACCACTGAACCATCCTGCCTTTCGAGGGAAGCAGAACTAGGCCAGTGTCGGGCACTTGGGAAAATTCCACCCTGGGCCACCTGACCTTTCCAAATCCACGTGGTTCTCCCTGTTCTAGGCAGCTAGTGCGGCTCTAGCATTCAAGGGGTATTGCAGAGACAGGGCACTTCTCAGTAGCAGGGGCAAGCACCAGGGAAGCTGCTAGACATGTATAAATGTATGTGTTGGGGTGGGGGTAACCCAGAGCTTAAAACAAACTCTCCAGAGAGTTTTCCTGGTTCTTATAGCACCGGAAGGGGTTTGTGCAGGACCAGTTTACAGGAGGAGCTAGAAGGATTTGGGATAAGGCTGGGTGCAGAGCGATGTCCAGATGACGTGGCCAGCAGTTCAGAGTTTAATGCTAGCCTCAGCGAAGGAACCCAGCACTGACTCCACATGGCCATCCTCCATTACCAAGTCTGTCTCAACCAGGCAAGCATGCAGGTCATTCTGGGCATCATACATCAAGGGTCTCTACCCACCCCTGCCACAAAGGGCGGAAATCTTTCCCCCAGGCTGGTCTCTGCTCAGTGCCCAGCTTGGAATCACAGGGTTTAAGGGACCGCAAGGCTTAGTTTAGGCTCTGTTCAACTGCCTTGCTACCGTGCGGCCATCTACAGGAGTTCCACACCCAGACCAAGTCTCCTGGGCCTGAACCCTCCACCTAGCTGTTGTTAATGTCAAAGTTCAAGGTGGGTGTAAACCCACCCCTCCTTCAATGCTTTTTGCACTCAAGGGGCTAAATCCAGGCTTGCTGTATGAAAAGATGGTTTAATGGCAGACCACTAAAATGCTTGGAATCAGGGTCCCACTCTTGACTCTCCCACAGACCCTGTTAGAGATCTCTGTGCCTCTCCTCCCCATCTGAACATGGGGTAATAATCCTTACTTTTGTCCACCCAGCCTGTGTCAAGCCTTGACTACTTAATTGTTAAGGGCTTCAGGGCAGGGACCATTTTACTGTGGTATTTTACAATGGCATTTTGGGCTGTATAAGTAGGGGCATTGCCAGCAGATCGAGGGACGTGATCATTCCCCTCTATTCGGTATTGGTGAGGCCTCATCTGGAGTACTGTGTCCAGTTTTGGGCCCCACACTACAAGGATGTGAAAAAATTGGAAAGCGTCCAGCGGAGGGCAACAAAAATGATTAGGGGGCTGGAACACATGACTTATGGAGGAGAGGCTGAGGGAACTGGGATTGTTTGTCTGCAGAAGAGAAGAATGAGGGGGGATTTGATAGCTGCTTTCAACTACCTGAAAGGGGGTTCCAAAGAGGATGGATCTAGACTGTTCTCAGTGGTAGCTGATGACAGAACGAGGAGTAATGGTCTCAAGTTGCAGTGGGGGAGGTTTAGGTTGGATATTAGGAAAAACTATTTCACTAGAAGGGTGGTGAAGCACTGGAGTGGGTTACCTAGGGAGGTAGTGGAATCTTCTTCCTTTGAAGTTTTTAAGGTCAGGCTTGACAAAGCCCTGGCTGGGATGATTTAGTTAGGGATTGGTCCTGCTTTGAGTAGTGGGTTGGACTAGATGACCCGCTGAGGTCCCTTCCAACCATGATATTCTATGATTCATGATACTGTAGGTCTGTACAGCTCCTGGCACAACGGGACCCTGATCTCAGTTGGGGGCCTCTGTATTATAAAGAATAATTGCAGTCAATCACCACCAGCATCCCACCCAACCGTACTTTGCCCCTGTGAAACTCCTTTCACAGGAGGGCCCTCAAAGTGCTTCACAGATATAAATCAGTCAGTCCTCACACTATTCCCCACATTACAGAAAGGTAAACTGAGGAAGAGAGAGATGAAGTGACTTGCCCAACATCACAGAGCAGTGGCAGGCCAGTTTAGAGATTCTAAGGCCAGACAGGACCACTGTGTACCCTGTAGAACACAGGCCAGAGAACTTCCCCACAATAATTCCTGGTTGAATTATAGCATAGATTTTAGAAAGATATCCTATCTTGATTTAAAAATTTTCAGTGATGGAGAATCCACCATAATCCTTGGCAAATTGTTCTGATGGTTAATAGGCCTGTTAAAATGTGCATCTTATTTCTAGTCTGAATTTGCCTAGCTTCCACTTCCAGCCACTGGACTCCATAATATCTTTGCTAGAATGAAGAGCCCCTCTATTGTCAAATTTCTGGTCACCATGTAGGTACGTATAGACTAAGATCAAGTGGCACCATAATCTTCTCTTTGTTAAACTACACAGACTGAGCTCCTGGAGCCTCTCCCGGTAATAATTGTTTCCCAGTCCTTTAACCATTCTCATGGCTCTTCTCTGCTCTCTTCCCAATTTATCAACATCCTTCTTGAAGTGTGGACACCAGAACTGGACACAGTATTCCAGCCATGCTCACACCAGTGCTGAATACAGAGGTAATATAACCTCTCTACTCCTACTTGAGATTCCCTTGCTTATACATGCGAGGATCACATTAGCCCATTTGGTCACAGCATCTCACTGGGAGCTCACATTCAGCTCTTACCCATCATGATCCACCAGTTTTTTTCAGCATCACCGCTTCCCAGGATAGCGTCCCCCATCCTATAAGTATGGCCTACATTCTTTGTTTCTAGATGGTTTACATTCGGCCATATTGAAACACATATTGTTTGCCTCCACCAAGCCTACTCTGTATTAGTGACCCATCCTCTTAATTGTTTACCACTCCCCCAATCTTTGTATCATCTGCAAACTTTATCAGTGATGATTTTATATTTTCTACCAGATCATTAATAAAAATGTTAAATAGCGTAGGGCCAAGAATCAATACTTGCAGCACCCCCTCTGGAAACACCTGTCTGATGATTCCCCATTTTCATTCTGAGACTTATCAGTTAGCCAGTTTTTAATCTACGTAATGTGTGCCAGGTGGATTTTGTACTGTTTAGTTTCTTAATCAAAACGTTGCGTGGTACCAAGTCAAATGCCTTACAGAAACTGAGTATATTACACATACAGTGACAGAACTGGAATACATTTGTGGAATCTTATCTCTTGCTGCAATAAGGCCAAAGATGCTAGTAGAATCATCACATTGAAAGGCTGATAATACAATGAAGCAAACTGTGCAGCCCTAAATAGCAGCACGGCTCTAACAAGAGGGTAAAACCTCCCATAGGAGGTTAAAGCAATTCCCCTTCCCTTGATGAACTGATGCCCATTATGTCAGCTCTGGCTTCAAAACCTTATTTCAGATTCGATATTGTTTTTCCCATCTGCGAGCACAGATTCAATCACGGAAGAGCAGGGTTCAGAACGCAGATTCCTTGAAGGCAGCCACTTCAACTGAAGAGTTGGATCCAATCATCCTTGTTTAAGGCAGAAAGATAATTAAAGCAACCACTGAACTACTGGTGAATCAAAACTTGGCTTCAACTCAGCACACGAAGGAGATGGGGGTGGGGTAAAGGAGCAAGTTAAAGGGCCATTGCCCCTCGGGACCTGCATTGTGAAACAGTCCATGAAACAATAGGAAGAGTTTCTATTATCAACTAAGCAGTGGAGTGGTTGTTAGATAAAAACGTCCCATGAAGTTTTCAAGGCAGGATTTGCTAATCACCTCCAGTTTAGCAAGAATGTGGCTGGGTGACCAAAAGCAACTCCTGTCCCATACCCATGCTTGCTGCTCTCTCACCTTATGTTTCGAAGAGATGCACATCTGAAATGAGCTGGCCATACAGGATAACTGGGCTTGGTCTAAAATGCGCACTCCAAAGGGGACGGTGCTAATGGGGAGGTTGGGAGGAGAAGTAATAAACCATTAGGATACAAATGTGATCAGGTTAGAACCCAGGAGCTGATTTTAAATGCCCAGCAGCACCCCAGCCAGGAGAGCGAGTCACCAAGTGTAGCTCTCACCCCAAAATAGAAACCTAGGAACTGAACCAGAGCAGGGCCCGTCTAATCCTGTACCCTGCCTCTGACAGTGGCCACTACCAGCTGCTCTGGAGGAAAAACCCTTGCAATGGACAATTTTGGAATAAGCTGTCTGCAGGGGAAGCTTCCTTCCAAACCCCAATAGAGATTCTGTCCGGGGGCAGGACGGTTTATATCCCTTCCAAAGCTCTTGATTGTTTTTGAAGCGTTACTATAACACCTCTGAATAGCCTTGCTATCCACAGAAATGTCTAATCCCTCGTATGAATCCTGACGGGGGCTTTTGGGTGAGTTTGGGGGAAGGAGGGGTCGGGTTTGGTGGGATAGGCCAAAACCAGGGAGCCTGGACTTAGATCTGAACATCTGCCAAGCACCGTAGGGTTCAGGCCGAGCGCTTCAGCGTTCTCCCTGAGCTAGATCAGGAAAAACAGCCTTGAGGTTAAAGGTACTTGCAAAGTATTTTTGAACGATCAGGTCTGGACCATTTGTGCTTCTTTATGACAGATAAAGACAACCTGAAAGGGGATTCCACCCCCCAACCCCCTTCAAAAAAAAGTTCTTCTCTCCTGCTGGCTTTTTAACCATAAGAAATATCAGGTCTGGTCTTCCCTGGAGTTTCTGATAGTCCCTGGAGAGAGATCCATTATGGGCTTCCACACCTTAAAAGAAGGGGTGAAGGTGTCAAATTTTTGACAGACACCCCCCTCTCTCTCAGATGTTAATTAGGCATTGGAGATAAATAAATGTCTAACCAAATCCTTCCCCTCAAGTGCTCAGCTTTCAGCCTCTTGGGATGTCGTAATCTCACCAGTTCTTCAGTCTCCATAGAGTCTTCCAGGGTAGGCAAAACCTGAATGTCTAAATAAGTAGTTTTTTTCACACACACACAACCCTTTTATCAGGACATCTTTATCT
This sequence comes from Natator depressus, assembly GCF_965152275.1. NCBI lineage: Eukaryota > Metazoa > Chordata > Testudines > Cheloniidae > Natator > Natator depressus. The sequence continues at coordinate 137,086,054 of NC_134237.1, read as the reverse complement.
ACCAGAAGCACCAAACGGAAGGGCACAAGCCCTTCTCCTCCTTTGCAGGTCTCCTTTAAATCCCAGTATGGGAGTCAGGAGACCGTGGTTTTATTCCTGGCTTTGTCACAGATTCCCTGTGTGACCTCGGGCCAGTTACTTAGTTTCTCTGTGCTTCAGTTCCCCTTCTGCACAAGGGGGATAACAGCACCTGCCTTGATCACAGCGGGGCTGGGAAGTCAAATCCATTCATACTCGTGAACTGCTTTAAGAACCTGGGCTGGAAGGCACCAGAGAAAAGTCAAACTTCATGTTAAAATCCCACTCATTAGGCAAAAAGAAAGATCTCAGGGAGGGAGGGAGAAGCTGTAAGTGGGGATAGTATTAGAATAAAGAAAGGTGCAGTGCTAGGTTCAGAAGAGACTATACACTAAAGTGCATTTGCAGCTGGTACCTGGCCCGCATAACGTCTCATTGGAAGCCCTGTGATGAGAATCCAAGGAAGAGGTCAGAAATCCTAGACAGGGGCTGAGATCCCTTTTTCCGTCTCAGCAGAGGAGAGTTCTGGTCTCATATCGGATGGCCCCGAATTACCATCATAACAGCTGCACATCAGATGACAACATCATGGACTCAGAGCAGAGGTTTTTAGCCAGCCGGGCACAAAGAGAAGGGTAACCCGAACCCAGCAGCTAAAGCAAGAGAGAAAAGGGCAGATAAGGGAGGCACAATGCACACAAGCTCCTTGATTCTCTGCTTTCCTCCTCCTCATTAGGCCTCAGGGTCTTTGTTCCACCTGTGAGATTCTCTCCAGTGAATAATACCCATTAGAAATAAATGGATTATAATGGGATGAGGTGGGGAATAATGCCAGGACTGCTCGAGGAAATCAAACAAAACCCAGAGATTTTAAAGGATCTCCAATTCTGGAACTCACCCCCCTCCCCCAATCCCATTAGTCTATTAGACGCCAACCCAGCCAGGTACTTAAACACACGCTTAAATGTAAACGTGCTGAAGTCCCATTGATTTGAAAGGGACTTCTGCACGTTTAAAGATAAACACATACTTCAATAATCTGCTGAATAGCATAAGTGCTGGAACTAGGGGTTCGGGGGGTGCTGAAGCACCCCCTGACTTTAAGTGGTTTCCATTATGCACAGGGTTTACAGTTCAGTTCAATGGCTCTCAGCACCCCCACAATACACATTGTTCCAGCACCTCTGCTGAATACTGGTGGTTTATGGACTCTCAGGACGTGGAGCAAGGCTCCTATGTCTATCAGGCCCTGGAGAGGAATTTAGGCTGGCCAGCTGATGGAGGTTATTTGTTGGGCAGCTTGTATATTTCATCAGTCCAGGGGCAGGTCAGTGCATTCCAAAACATTCACCCGTGGTTTGTACATTGCAGGGGGTTTTAAGAGTCCTAGAGCTGCTGGGACGGGGATCAAACAAAACTAAATCTAAAGACAGAAAAAATCTTAAAAATTAAAAGGACAAACTATAGAGCTGGCTTCTGCTGTGAAGAGTGACTGCATGAAAACAACTGGCCACTTCTTCCTCCTCAGATCTTTGGCATGTGTTTGGAGTCCCACCTGCTAACTGCAGTGATAAAGAAAGGTTTGGGCTACCTCTGTTGACCTTGCAAAGCCCAAAGGATGACGCTGAGGCTAAGAACTGAGCAAGATTCAAAGAGTGATTGGACATTTATATGGCTAACAAGCATATCCAGAGTTATAATAGTGAATCCTGACAAGAAGAGTATGGAAGGGAGACAAAACCTTGAAAATCAGGGCTTAAACCAATCTCTCGCTATCAGAGCCCAGGATGAGACCTTCTTTGGTGTAGATTTCCCCACAACAGCTACTGCAGGGTTCTTATGCCTTCCCCTGAAGCAGCTGGTGCTGGCCACTGTCAGAGGTGGGATACTGGGCTAGGAGTACCTTGGGTTTAATGCAGTCTGGCAATTCCTATGTTCTTAGGTAATGGAGACTGAACTGGATTCTATTCTGGCTCATGCAAACCACTGCCAATCATCTATACATTCGGCCAGCCCATTTAAAACAACGTGTTAAATGTCGGGGGTCTGTAAAGTCTGTAGAAGGTGGGCTAGACATCCACTGATGACAAAAGTTATTTTCTTCAAAGGTGAAGGGCGAAATGTATGGCAGCCACAGGGGACAGAGCAATACGTGGATTGCTGGGTGGGCTCCAGCCAGTGGCACTGAGCTGAGAGGAGGATGATCGTGTAAGTGCGGGTTCCCCTGGGCCAGGCTATGCCAACGGAGCGACAGTGAAGGCTCTGGTATGAGGATAAGCCCGCGAATGCTGCCAAAGGAAGGCTGGTCCAGTGGTTAGGACGCTAACCCGGGACTTGGAAGACCCAGGTGAATATACATACCTAACCCCTTGCCAGCAAGCTCCTCCAAACACGTCCCCCTGGCCTCAACTCAGTCTGGTCTGGGGGAGTCTGAACTCAGAACTTTGTCTTCTGAACAGCAGCCGTAGCTAGTTATTTGGACAGCCAGGAAACAGAGCATAATGAGCAGACCTGGAATTGCATTTCACCAACATACAGGTGATACTGCAAGTCTGATCTCCTTACTGTCTCTCCCAGCAGCCTCCATACACAGTGAAGAGGAGAGAGAGAACGGAAGCCATCCTGTAGGTCAAAGTGAGCAATCGCCCATCATCCTGCTCCCAGTCCACCGGTTTTGGCCCCCTCCGTGAAGCACTCTGTATGAAATTCACTCACAATTCATGCAGTCAATTGCCTTGTGATCAAAGTTAACAAACACACAGAATTCCAGCACACGTTTAACCAGATTTATATGATGTATTATTTAATAGAAGTTACAATAGGATAAATGTACAGTTGAAATCAACATGCTAATTTCTAATGCATTTTAATCTGTAAACCATGCAGTCCATTTTTAATCAGTAGCTCCGCTAGTGAGTTTTCAGGAAAAAAAAAATGTTCCCTTTAAAGTTAAACCTAATTTACTAAGTATTCCCCTTATTGTGCAACGACTTGTGCAAAAAAAGCGGTTTTCACCACATTAGGTTATAAAATAAACCTCCCCTCCCATCCCCTTCCCATAAAGGCAATACAAGCAGCCAGTGGACACTGAGGGGTGCATGGGAGGGATGGGACAGGGAGGTAAAATCAGAGGGTCAAGCGTAGTTAGAAAGCAATTCAGTGCAGATGTAAATCCCGATTAAGTAGAAGCACGACCTCACTGAGTGCAGAATGGTTGAGACAGAAAGGTCTGCAGGGCTGTCCCTCTAAATTCAGAGCAGTTGGAGGGCAGGCTCAGGGTCACATTGGTCTGAACCCTCAGTTATGCCAAGGCCCCTTTACACCACTCTGGCAGCTTAAAGGAGCCTCATTGTAAATGAGAATCAGGCCCATGTGTCTAACAAGGGCAAAGGCAGGATCAAGTGGACATGTGGAACAGATGCATCGTTTCAGCTCCTTGTGATTAAACCCAGCTGGAACCAGGGTTTAAACCATGACTAGCTAACAGCATGCTGACCACAACCTCTCCCAACCGCAGTCACAATCAGCATTGTGTCAGCTAACTCGACTCTTCACAACCATGTTATAACCCAACATTTGGGCGTTAAGACCAGGCCTTGTTTGGGAGGGATCAGGTAAAAAACAAACAAACCAAGCAGCAACAGCGAGTGTCTTCTGCCGTTTACATCCCCTATGCCACAGGGGTGGGGCAAACTCTGTGTGATCCCTTAGTCTAGGGGTCGTTGGGTGAGCACTTCACCCCCTATATACACAAATGCAGACATCCACAGAATCATCTCACTTAAAAAACAAAACCCATGAAAACGGCTCAGAGTTTGCAACATGGAGGGTTTTTCCCACCTTGAATTCATTAATTAGATGCTTCCCTTTGCCTCCCAAGATTTGGGATAAAACGCAATTTACACCCCATCGCTGGAGGGGGAGGGGAGGAGCCAAGGCATTTTGGTATCCCAAGGGCATGTCGAAACTGGTTCTGAAAGTGAGGGGGGAGTAAACTAAGCCTTGGAACATGTTCTTCTTTGATTAGGTGTATGTCTAATTGAACTGGCCCAGCCCATGGGTGGGACAAATGGAAAATGGTTGTTCTCCATTGCATAGTCTCCTTGCAAGTTCTAAAACTGGAACCAACTAGAAAAAGCCAGGCAGTGACTTAAGAGGAATTCCGAAGCTAGGAAAGAAACGATCTAGAGATACAGTAATGGCAAAGTGAAGATAAATGTGGCAGAATTGGTCGCTGCTTGAGAAAAAGAGTTGCCCCCAACCCCCTTTAATCAGCAGAGTTTTGGGAGGTGAAAGTAACTCCCATTGCCAATTCACCATTGCTTGCCCATTTTCCCTGCATTTAAGTCTGGTGTGGAGATAAATTATATTACACTCAGAATGGCTTTGCCTTGGGACTGGAAATCAAACTCTGATTTGTTGTTGACAACTCATTCCAACTGAACCATAAAAAAGGGAACAGAGAAGTCTTTGAAGGCCAAGGTTATTGATCCATGCTAGCAGATTTTGGATGGGGTACCAGGCTCTCCCACCCACACATCCATCCATACATGGAGTCTTTGGCAGTACTTGTAATGCCTCCATCTAAGAATCAGCTTTGAATGCAACTCAGTTTCCCACAAACAGTTTTAGAACTGGACAAAAAATGTCAAATCTAGCAGATCTGACATTTGTTAACGCAGTCATTTTTGTATCTGCACGGACAGCCTAGCTTTTAACAAATACAGAACAATGCAATGGACAGCTTTCCCACCGGAGAACAGAATTGTGGTCAGATTTAAAACAAAGTGCAAAATTGCTAAGAGCTTTTGTGATTTGAACTCCAGCACTAGAGAATGAACACACACACACACACACACAACATACACCCCTCTCTATGCACTGGTACAATGTGTCTGTAAGTTAGTGCATTAAAGAAAATACAAAACCTATTCCCAACGCATAGGCTGTCAGAAGTGTGTCACCTAAGTTTACAAAGAAGATACTTCTCAGGGAGCGGAACTGTCTTCAACTGGTACTTAGACATCTTTGCAGGGGGAAAAATAACCCTGTCTTCTCTAGCATGACTTAAAAAAACTAAGGGATGTTCATATATGTACGTGGGTACATTAATAGCAGCATTGTTTGATTTGGGGGGCACAGGTCTATCATTAGAGTGGTGGGTTCTGCTCCTGCCCCCGTCTTGTACATTTATAATAATCTTTCCTTCATAAGCACTACCATTCATATCAGAGGATACAAATAATTAGTAAGAGAGTTAGAGGGGACTTTAAACGTCTTCCAAAGCTTTTTAAGCAATCTGTTTAAAAGATTAATTTTATTTTGAAGGGATGGACTGCATCTCTTGGAACAAAAAGTTAATTAGGAACAGAGCACCAAAATTCAATTTTTCATCCCCGTTAAGCGACTTGTGGTTAGGAGTTTGACCTCCTGAAATCAGAGACTCTCTGAATCTCCAACTTGGCGGGGGCTGCTTTCCCAGCAGAAAATCCTCAACGCCAGAGCCAGAGCCAGTTCCCATGATCCTGGTCCAGGCGTTTTCCATGGCCTCTCCAAGCAGCATTCATTTCCTAGCTTTTTCAACTCTGTACAGGCCATTGTACTCCTCTTTAAATTGAGTTTGGTGGAGACAGGACAGAGAGCCCAGCTTGAGGCCACGGAAGGTTTGGTGCTGGCTGGGGTCACAGCTGAAAGGTTTGGCTCAGGGATTCTGTTTACTTTGTTTTTTATATTAATTAGGCACCAAGTGGAACCTCTCACAGTTGAAAATGGAGCCTACACCTTGGAATAACTCTGAATTTTAAAGCATGAAGCATGAGTCTAACAGCTGGCGGCTTTTCTCTGCTAACACCTACTTCAGCATAACCCCTCCCCTAGTTATCAGCCTGAGCTACACACTCAGGGGCACGTTTCCCACTCCCCCCACCCCCATCATTCAACAAGGAGTGGAGAAAAAATCACCACCACCAGCAAAACCTACACCCGGCCCAGCAGCAAAGTCAGTGGCTGACAAATGCGATTAAAAATTGTGTTTGACAGTCTCTCCTCCTCCTAATAAGAAACTGGAAATGCCAGAGCGCCTTATTTGTCATGCCTGCTGATGCTCATTTATACTGTTGCCAGCAGCTGCAGCAGTATGATTCTGAAGGATTTTAAAGTGCTCGTTACTATTTATGGCCCTTAAGTGCCTTGTGGACTCCAATCTCTCCTATTTTTTTCAGCACGGGGCTGCCATGGGTTTTTGATGTTAAAAAAAACCTCTATATTTATTTTAATGCAGGAAGTTTCTCTTGCATCGGATGCATGTTTAATGCTCAGTACGTCGCGACCTGTCCCCGCCTCCTGCATCCGAGAAGTATCCCTCTTCATGGCCCTGCAGAATGTGACAGCACCGTAGAAGGGAAAAACCTGCCTTTTCCATTTGTGGGAGGAGTAAATCACACCTTTGTCCCTTTGTGTTTGATTCTGATGGGACAGAGCTTTGCAAGAGTACTGGGAACTGTGACTGGTGATGCGTCTGGTGACACTTCCTGTGTTTGCTAAGAAACCAGGCCTTCTGGCCCTTACACTAGATTTTCAGAGCAGTTCTGCTGTTTCCCTTTTTCAGTTGCTAAGACTAGTTTTCACTGCAGATCATTTTGTCCCAGAAGCTTCTGAATTCTCCCCTTGCACTGAGCAGCACCCTGGAACCAGAGATGCTGCAGATTCTCCCCTGGAGACAGCACTGTCTATCTAGCTGCTGCAACCAGTGACTCACAAGACTTTGCTGGGGGGGGTGGGTTCAGGGCAGTCAGACTCTCAGCTGTTTTCATCAAGTCAGGTGAACCCAGGAGCTTGCCACCGCAGAGGAGTCTGCATGCAACACGGGAGAAGCTGGGTTTGCCGGCCCCACCTTTACAATCTCGTTGGGCACAGTACAAGTTTCTACATCGAAATGTAAAGGAACAGGGCAGAGCACGGAACTCCTTGCTGGCAGTTTGGAGCATGGCCAGATGTAGCATTTTAGAGCTAGCGTAGGGTCTGAACGGGGAACCAGTCCAGTTCACATCTGTGCCCCCCATGCTGAGGAAAGCGTTTGCTTGCAGAGCAGTTCTTTGGTTTGCAGATCCCTCCAGCTAGCTGCTGCAGGTCCCTTTCCACCCATGCCAATTTCCAACTCACCCACGTCGCTTTCACCATCCTTCAGAACCTGTGCTTTGGAAGCCTTCTTAAGCTATATTCAAAAAGGAAATACAAGGGAAATGCCAATATACAGCCCTCCCAAGTATAAAAAAGTCCCCGCATACGTATCCCATCACTTGGATGTAGCCAGTAGTAGAAGTTCGCTGCTTACAAACGTGGCTATTGACATTCAGGTGTAAGCAACACGTACCCTTATAAAAAACGCATTGCTGAGGAACATTGGAAAAAATCGTCATTAGGAAAGACAAATACAAAATAACCTCCTTGTCCACCCTGTGCTTAAATACGTGTTGGACAGTGGCACCAGCACTGCAGCCAGGAAACGCAGAGTCAACACGCGTGGTCGAAAGGAAGAGGGACTGAACGCGGCCGGGAGAGCCAGCCATCACCTTGCATATTACAGACAATTTGCATTGTGCAGCGTATTTAAACAAGTTCCGTCACCCGCACGATATGAAGCCTTGAGGGAGAAAGGGGTAAAAACTAAATCTCTCCCCGAAGGTTAGAAAAGGTGCATTGGCTTCTTCAAAAAATAACTGCGGTGTGAATAAAAACAACCCAACTCATTTAAACTGATGTAAAAAAACCCCTGTACTTATGTGGTTATGTATACATTAAAGATCTTAATGGCTCCCCGTAATGCTATTACAGTTTTAGGCAAATATGGAGCTTGGCATGCCTGCTCCTACAGAAAAGGGACTCTCTAACACTCGAATATTTTTGTATCTGGATTTGGTATTAAAGACGGACCCACTAGATGTCTCCCCCACCCCCCCAGAGTAGTTACAGTCTAGTAGCTAAATACAAGGTAAGGGCAAAAGTCTCCTCTATCAGGCAGAGTGAATTTCCCTGCCAGCATACATTCTGTACTTAAGCACTCCAGTTGGCTTCAATGGGAGCCTTATGCAGAGGAGGAGGGAGGAATATGGAACAGATACTTGCTACAGACAAGAGAGGAGAATTTTGCCCTTAGGCACTTTTACCAAGTGGATAGTTGGGCTAGAATACTCAGTGGAGTGCTCTTAGATTTCCATGCGACTCGGGAGTGCCCAGGAGTCTGTTCAGAGTTATGCTAGTAACCGCAGGGCCCTGTGCACTGCAAAACTCAGGTTGTGGGGAGCACTGAGCGAACAAAGTGGAGTCACTGGGATGTCCCTCCAAACATTCAGGAAGGGGGAGACAGGGGACAGCATCGAACGGAGTTGCAGAGAAAGGCAAAATTGTGGCATGATGTCCTCATGTTGTTTGCAGAGCGCTGATTTTCTTCCCTGCAACGTTAGCATCGCAGGACTACGCTGAATCACAACAAAGCAACATCCCACGGTAAACTTGGCACCACAAGGTCAGGACGGTGGAGCAGAATTATTTTGTGGCTCTCTCCAACCCCATTTGATGACAATGTAGCTCTCAAGCTCTTCCAGGTAGTGTCTTTGCAAAAGGCAACAGCAGCTCCTAACGAGTTATTCCAGATTACAGCGTCCAGCCCTGCTCAGCAGGTCCAATTACAGACCTGATGGATCTGTTTAGTGTACTTCTCCTGCCAGGAGTCTGCAAACTACAGATGAAGTTAGCATGCACATCAACAAAGCAAAATGAATGGTTTTGCATTTGTTTGCCCTCCCTTCCTAAATACACTCATCTGCAGTATGAGCTCTCAAGCAGTACTCTCTCCATTTGCAAAGGTGTAGCTGAGCTACGGGCCTGGAGGAAAAGCATTGGAGCCACAATGCTCCCTACACTTTTTTTCTGCACTTGAATAACTTAACAAAAGAAAAGTCAAATGGATTCTCTGAATTTGGTTAAGAAAATCATCTGGGCATGAACTTTTATCTCAAGTTTCAGCCTTTACGGTCAAGTTATAAACCCCTGAAAATAGGAGTTTATAGTGGGAACCCACACCCCCACCCTTCGCTGCAGCAGTACACACCATGCCGCGATACCATCCTTTGATTATTCACCTAGCAACACTTTTTCATAAGGGTTGGTTCCATGAATACTATACACGTGAATAAAAAAATACACACATTCTCTTTAAACAGGAATCCCAAATTCAGGTGCAGGGAGGCCGCAGTGCAGAGATTAGCACTGCCCTGAAATCCCAATATCCCATCCCAAACAGCTGACTACCCTCACAAATGGTGGCTGTTGATCAGACTTCGGAGCTGTTTAGCCACAGTGTCTATCAGCTTCTGCTTGTCCCTCTCATTCTTCCGGAACTGCGCAAAGACGTTGTTCTTACGGCTGGTATCTTTCATCCTGTGCAGAGTGGAAACAACCAGTCAGGTTACTTCATCTCCTACATCACTGCTAGGTACCCTATTTAAGAAAAACTCCTACAGAACAGCAAGCCTGCCTTTCCCTTGGCTTTCAAGGACAGTTCTCTTCATACAGTAGTTTAATATCTGACACATCCACGGGAAGGTGACATTTTTGTACTGCCAGAGGGATAGTAGATGCTCTAGAAGATCTTTCCAATCTCTCGCTTCTACGATCTGGGTGCAAACAAGGACGTACAAAGCCAGCGCCGAATATCATGCTCAGGCATTCCATTGTACAAAAACGTCTAGAGATTTGTTCTTGAAACTGTGCAGTCCCAAAAAAGGGCCAGTCTCATGGCAGAATGTTTATTTATGAGGTACCTTAATGCCAAAGCACCGTCTAGGTTCAGGTTCATCTAGTTCCCCTTCCCTTGCTTAGATCTATTTTGCTGTGTCCATGTAAACTCTTATTAAGTGATAAATGACAATGTTGCAATGCTATGGTTCAGGTTTCAACTGCGGAAGAGTCAGGAAATTCAGAAATCTGGAATTATGCATATGGCATTAACTTTTACTACTTAAAATATACATCACACGTGGCTGAGTTTCACAGCTTCTGTGAGGCCACCAAGTTCCTGACTCACGAATTTAAAAGATAATGCAATTTTGCACAGGGGTTGAGTTTCTGCATTGGTTTCCCTGATCTAGGAATATGTTCTTGACGCCTGCATTTTTATTAAAAGTTTAAATATGAAAATAAATCACTTTTATTTGTCTCAGCATCTTCCCTGAGATGCTGGGATCTCCAGCTACGCCAAAGACAGGAGGAGATGATAATTGTGGGTCAGAAAGTGAAACAGATGCAGCTACATTTCTTCCAACATGCGGAGGTCCAGATTCATGCATGTTTGTATATGCACATGTAGGGGGCACTGTGCCTGGCTACATGGTTAAAGCGCTAGCTATGCATAGTCTCTGTGCACATGGGCAGAGCGTATAACATTGGAGGCCAGTGACAGCTAAAGTAGGCAAGTAAGGTTGACAAAAAGCGGCACTCCAAGCCCATTTACAAAGCAGCTGGAGATGGCAATGTTCTGGTTTCAAAGCAGGTAAGGGTACTCTGTATGTCAATGTAATTTCCAGCGTGAGGAGACATACTTGTGCTAGTTCAGACTGAGTTAGTACGCTAAAAATAGAAGTGTAACCACTCCGTGTACAATCCCATCCAAGGCTGTAGGTACATATGCAGGGTTCTAGACATCCTAACTAACATCCAGCCTGCTGGCCTCAAAAAGCCACCACTGTTTTATGATACCACCATTAAAAAAAATTTTTTTTGCAATCAGGCATGTCAGAGGTAATTGTCCTTGGGCAAGGCACACCCATTTTCAGACTTGGATACATAAAATTAGGCAAAAAAGCAATCTGATTTTCAGAGGTGCTAAGCTCCTATTTAGCTGTCTAAATATGGATTGAGGTGTCTAGCTTTGAGCACCCAAATGGGGAAACAGTGATATTAGTCCCTGGAAAATTTGCAATTATCCAAATTAGAGGCTTTTGAGTCATCCAATCAAGAAACAACAGAAACCCCTCTTGAAACACCTCTGACAGATAAAAAATCCACTATGTTTTCATGTTCCAATCTCAGGAAAAAAGTGGAATCTGAAACATTCAAAAAACCATAAACCTTGGAACTATTAACAAGGACAACAATAACCTTTATCCCAAGGGATAATCCTTTGTTAAAGTTATAAATGCCTGAAGACAGGGGCTTACAGTGGCAATGCTTTTTAAACTACTGTATATAGCTTGTGACGATTTTACTCGGCAAAACAAATGCTTTAGTGCACATCTTAAAAGAAAGAGTGTGATTGCCGGAAGCACCATGACATTAATCAGGGAGTGTGTACATGATGGGAGACGTTAGTGTTGCTAACTGCTACAGAAGACAATATTTTTAATGCTACAGATTTCATGTTTCATGCTTTGAAGTGTTATTTAAAATAATAATTAGCACTTATATTAGCACCATGCATCTTCAAAGTGTCCAAGGGGGCTCTGAGTGATTGCAAACAGACAGCTTGCATGGCTCCAGTTGCTGGATCAGGCCCACAATGAGTAAAATCGATAAAACTATTGTGTCCACTGACATTGTCAACATGCTGATTATTGTGACAAAGACAGATAAACTTGAGCTCTTACATTTGGGGCTGGATCCAAAGTTCTTGAAAAGCTGGATGTTAACAGATGGAATTATTTCCCCAAAGATTTAAGTAAACTACGGAAACTGAAGGTGTGTGAAAGCCTTCTATAGTCCATGCCTGGGACCGCATAGAATAACGACAATGCATTGTTCTAAACTATGGCAGAATGCAGCCTCTGGAAGAATATTACTTGAGTTTACTAGCTGACACGGAGTATAAAGAGGTATGCCAAAGAAAGAAAACATGCACTTTTTGGAGATGGTCGAGTTTTTATATGTGATTACTGTTTGATATGATAATACAGGTTTTAATCCTGCCATCGGTACTGGGCCGACAGACTCTTGAGCCTGTGCAGATTCCGACTGATGTCAACTGTAGGATTGGAGTCTTAGATGTCTGGTGTATAATGTAATTAACTCCGATTCCAGCAGCTGTGTAACAGTATACTGGGACCTTTGGATGACGCGCATCTATTGCTGATGCAATACGATGCTATTTTGCTTTGCCATGGCAATCGTTACCTAGAAAAGTGACAAAGCAGCATTGTAATGATTTTTTTTAAAAACATCTGTGCATTCCTTTGGCAGTTTTATCTGTATTCAAAACATTGTGGGCAGCAAAGCTTATTTAAACTGGGCGCCTGTACTACCACTTGTATGTGGCTGGATTTCTTTCCTCTGGACATAGATTTGAATCCATAAACTGAAGCACATGGGCTTGTGTAAACTACGTGATTCATATTAACCCATGCATACAAAGTAATTTCACCTCTATCTGGCTAGAAAAATCTAATGACCCTCTTTTTTTAAAACCCTTTCCATACATTCCTAAGGGCCAAATTTTGTATTTAAAATGTGCCTTCTAGAGTCCCAATCATGTCTGAGGGTTCACACCAGCACTGAGGGCGAAGTTTGATCATAACTATGTGTTTTCACTCAGTCCCATGTGGTTAGCCATCAGTGTTCTGGTGAAATTGCTGAATTCATGGGTCAAGTCCATTTCAACATCAGGCTGCAGAAAATTCCTGATTCTGTAGTAGATGGAAAGCAAAAGCACGCATAGAGAATTTTGGTTGAGGGTTGTACTCTATCATTCCAAAAAAGCAATCTTTTTTTTGAGTGGCCAAACAGTGCTTCTGGAATCGTAAGCTCTTTGGAGTAAGGACTGTCCCTTTTATGATGGGTCTGCACAGCACTGAGCACAATGGGGCCTCTAGGCACGACCATAAGAGAGTTAACAACAAAAATAAAGGAAAGTTAAACTTTATCCCCATCCCAGCCAACACCACCTCAGATTGAGTCAACTTTTGTTGAAATTAATCCATAAAAAAGCGACACAGTAAAAGCTTCTCTTTTAGTTGTATTTAGTGCATTTGAGACGATAGTGTTACCGGGGGGAACGGTTTCAAATAGAGCTTGCATTTAGATCGTTTAGTGCTCCACTTAAATCAAACAATAAAGGATTCATTGCAAGGTGAACGTAAAAGCCCAAACGAGCAGCATACTTACACTCGCGATATCCTACGAAAGAGGTGAGATTAGGAAAAGAGATAATCATGAAAATAAGTTAAAAAATTAACCAGCAGATCAGACTGTCCTGTTGGCAAAGCTAGTTCCGTACAGGTATGGCTGGAATTCTGGTCTCAATGTCTGGGGGAGGAGAGGAAATGTACACGCGTAAAGTCAATGACTGGAGTTCAGTGTGGAACTCCTCACGAGTCATTGAGACAGCATACGCTTTAGAAGCCAATGGGACTGGTGATGCGAGATGGAGTCAGCGCTGCGTTATACACAGAATCCACAAGGGGCCTAGAGTCTGACGGGGGGTGTAAATGAGGCTGCGGAACCAAGCATGTGAATGTCAGCATGAACCTTACAATCACTTAGCTGAGGTATGTGCCAAGCTGTTTGATGCACAGGGGTGTGGTCTGGCAAATCAACTGGACATGTGAAACTCACTTTGACTCGATCAAAATGAGGCAAGTCTCGTGACGCTGGCAGGTGGAATTATTTGTTGTGGCTTTTTGAAAGAAATACTCGTTACACAGGACTGATGTTCAAATGCTGCACGGGTGATATGGAGATATGGGTGAGGTGTGTTGTAAGTGCCAAGCGTAAGGAGCTCTCCTCCCTCCCCTCCCAAGGGTTTCCAGCTAAGCAGACTAATTCCTGACTGACCAGGGAGTGGATTCCTCACTTTCCATCGATTTCAGTCACTTAATTTATGTGCACCTTGCAGCTCCCACTTGCCTAGCACTTTGCCTGGGGTGAGCTGCATCCTGCTAAAGCACTGCTGTTGCCACAGTGTGAACCAAGCCTTTTATGCAGATGGTTATTACCATGCCCTGAATAACACTCAGCATCTATGTACAGTGCTGTACACTTGACAAGTTTCAATTAACCCCCGTTCTACAGATAAACGGCCACACTACAATTCTGTGCGGAATTCGCTACTCCCACCCACATGATGTCAGGGTACATATTTTTTGAGGATTGCTGGTAAGCAGTTGAAGGGCCATGCGAAGCAAGATGCAAAAAGAATACAGCCTTCAAATACGTTGGGGGTATTACAAAAATAACACAGGCATCTAAGGTGGAGGTGAACCCTAACATTGGTAACCAGCAATTTTCAACACTTAGACTGGGATTTTCAAAGGTGCCTAAGGGAGGCAGAGGTGGCTAGCATTACTGGCCCTAGCCACCTGGAGCTACCTACAGCTGAGGAACGAGGGAAGCAAAGGGTGCTCTCTCTCCAGGCTGCCCCAGATCTTCAGAAGGATCATGTCTTTTAAAGACGAACCTCAAGGCACAGCCACTTGGGAGTTCTTAGCATCCCTAGTGTGAAACTGTCTAGTCTTCCCTACAGGGTTGTTGCAGCCCATTAAAAACACATCATCGCATGCAAAGCTGTGAAAGCCTAAAAGGTATCAATTTATAAGACTCCTTTTGGTGGCCACATCACACACACACATATACAGGGGAAGCTACGTATACTATGAGGAAACTGCTCAAAGTAAAGCAGAATGTGTGTCCCAATTTAAAAATATATTGGTATACAACCTATATAGAATAGAAATTGCTTGAAGGCATGGTGATACGTAGAATGCAGCTCCAGTTAGTGTGAAATAGAGGGACTGGCTGCCAGAGGGACTCTTCCACTGCACACACCAAGGTGCAAGATTGACCCTTTGAACGTAGGCATATCTGCTAGCAAGCAATTTTCCGCTTACCTGAGATCAGCACAGAGTAGTCAGTGTGAATAATGAAATGCATTGTTAAAGCAAGTACAACAGTTGAAACCATCAAAAGAATGTCTTGAGCCATACTCACTTTTCCAGCAGGATAAGGGCTGTCGTTGGGTTCACACGAAGATATCTGCATGTGGGTTGCCCATAGTCAGCCAAATACGTCGACCAGTCCCACTGGATGAACAGATCTAGAAGCTGCAACAAACAAACAAACCCGTCATGTGCTGAATACATTTTTTTTTAAAAGATCAGAGGCTCCAACTAAAAGCTACCAAGGGATCAGGCTAGCAGGATCTCTTGGAGAAGATTTTTAAAAATGCTTTACAAACCTGAGTTAATTTAGTTTCACAGCATCCCTAGCAAGCTTGGTAAACACTACCTCCATTTTACAGAGGGGAAACTGAGGCACGCAGCGGTTACCTGACTTGCTCAGACTCACAAAGCAAGTCAGTGCCAGAGCCAGGAATAGAAACCCGGTGTCCTGTTACCATAATCACAAGACCATCCATATACAGATGTTAAAGTCATATTAAGTTCCTCCCTTCTTCAACTACATTACCTGATACTTCATTTGAACTGTGCCAAGGAAGATATTTCCAGTCACACACATTACAGAGGAGAGCTAGGTGAATAACTGGTTTTTCAGTTCATCCAGGAAACCGAAAAAAATCAGGGAAAATATTTGGTTCTGAAAATGTTTGGAATTTGTCTGCAAATTGGTAGGCCCAGCAAACCACTCTGTGTGAGTGTGTCCGTCTGTCTGTCATAACCTTTAGCTCAGTGATTAGGGCATTCACCTGCAATGGGTCTCTCAGGTTTGAATCCTCACTCTGGATCAGGCACCGGAACTCAGCTCTCCCCATTCCCAGGTGAGTGCTCCAACCTGCAGATTATTCTGCAGTGCACTGTTCTCTCTCTCTCTCTCTCTCAGTGGGTCAGAGAAAGAGAGAGAATGGCTCTATAGCCTAAGAACATAAGACCAGCCATACCGGGTCAGACCAAAGGTCCATCCAGCCCAGTGGGCTATTAAAGCCCTCATCTGCAAGGTAGAAGATGATATGGGTTCAAATCTTTGCTCCCGGATACAGAGGAGGAATTAGAATCCACCTCTTCTCGTGCCCAGCTGAGTGCCTTAATCACCAGGCTGTAGAGAGACAAGGTGGAAGAAGTAGTATTTTTTTACTGGACCAACTTCTGTTGGAGAAAGAGGCGGCTCTCAAGCTCACACAGAGCTGCTCTTCAGGCTAGAGAGGCATTTTCACTCTACTCTCTCTTTGGCCCAGTGAACATTTAAGTATTTATACAAAGTGGAACCACGTCAATAGGAAAACTGAATCCCCTGGGTTTCCCACATCCCAGGCAAGTGCCCCAATCAGTGGACTGAAAGTTATCAAGGGGAAATATAGGCATGCACACACCCAGTTTGCTAACTCTCAAAAAAACCACCTCACCCCAGCCGAAACCACCGGGTCAAGTTTGCGAATAGTTTCAGTTCCACCAAAACTGCATTTTTCAGTGAATACACGATTTGTCCAAAAAATGTCGCCTAGCTCTATTACAGCATGCTGGAAGTATTCCAAGAGCTTTACAAAGGTCTCCACTACTGTGGAGTGGAGGGGAGGTAGGTGCCCAAAAGCTCAGACATTATCAAAGCATAATGTGTCTACAAAACTGGACTGGTTTGCGCAGGTGCTTTCCAGCCGTTCCGTTTCTGGGTGGAATGTCCTGGCAGTTCCAACTGGAGGCCGGAAGGGAAGACAGATGGTTTCACAGATGTCTGAGAATCCTGGTTCTGAAGCACTGGACAAAGGTGCAGAGTAGTACATTCTTATCTGAACCATTTCACAAAGCCATAAAATCAACACATGCATGTGCCATGCACACACTTGCACTGTGCCGGGTGTTCCCTCTAAACCCTGATGGCTGCCCACTGTCAACAAAGACCCTGCTAACCTTGATCCTGGGTGAGGAAATAATCATGCTAATGGAATAGTTTTCTCAAGAGCCTCTTTCAAACCTGGGATTCAAAGGAACACGTTCAAACTCTCCTCCCTAAACTCCAAAGATCAGTGACTAATCAAAGACATCTGGGATCTTTCACCCTCCCACCTCGGAGACGTATGCTGCATTGTTCAAATATTTGACATTCAAGTTCACCTACTTGACATTCAGTTCCACATCTTTCGTGGACATAATTTGATTGTCTTTTGCAGTCATACTTGACAACACTGTTTATCCTCTATGAATGTCAAGGCTTCTGGATGGCGTCTGGCTCCCGCCTCAGACACAAAGATGCTTAAGCTTCTCTTCCCCATGCTGCACTTTTAAACTTTGAGATCTTGGCTGCAGTGAGGGTGTTAATTAAGCAGAAGTATGATCAGACGTGCCTTTTACACCCTAACTTCAATCAAAATGACAATCAGAATGACAGTGCATCCAACAATATGCTTAATGTACATTCTGCATCAGAAGGCCACATAACACAAGCCGGCTGGAGAAACGGAAAAAACGTTTTCTTCAAATGAATTTGGTATAATGAATTTAAAATATAGAAGAAAAATTCATTTTGGATAAGTAGCTGCATTTCAGTGATCCTTCATGACTGACATTTCATGCCACACTTTGGGATCATGAGAGACAAAAACCTTTGTGCTGTATAGTTGTAAAGGATTTTATTAAATTAACTGCTCTGATGAATGGAACTGTATATCGGGGGAAACCATGTTCCAGCAGTAGAAATTTACTCAAGATTTCTAAGACCAACCCCTACTTTCCCTTGCGCTGTCTTATTTCACAGGACACTGAATTATCCTACTGCAGTGATTCTCCATCTTTTTTCATATTAGGACCCTCTTTTCCATATGGGGAGCCTTCTTTTCATTTAGCTGAGACCCAGAAAGGACATTTCACCATATGGAAAGAGCAGGGTGCTCACGACCCCCAGGTTGAGAACCCTTCTCCTAGAGAAAGGCATTACCATTGTCCTACTCATATGAAAGTTAAGGTGCTGGTTAAACAGGAAAATTATGGATGCATAATTTCTCGCCCCCCCCTCTAGCTTTTAACCTGACTTTTTTTTTTTGGGGTGGGGAGGAAGGAGAGATTGCAAACTTCCCCACTCGCTTCCCCTGGTCTCAACACCCCTACAGCCACGGCAGATCCCATGAGAAGAACAGCCCAGCTACTTTATCTAGCAGTTACCGTCATGAAGTAAATCAGGACCATAGAGAGCCCATTGTGCCTGCGTCTCCATGGTTTTCCTCCGGGCTCTAGTGCTGTTTAACAACACAGCCCACCACACAAAAAAGGGGATTTGGCTCCATGAGGACCTCAAGGTACAAAACAAAAATGTGCAACAAGATTCTTTTTGACTATGTAGGTCACAGCAAAGAAAACAGACTGTGGGGAACAATCCCGTGCTGGCGGGGGGAGGGATGGATTAGACGGGAGCTTATAGGTCTTTTCCATCTCTCAATTCTATGCGCCATTATACAGTAGGTCAGTGTTAACGGCAAACTGAAGTTCAACATCAACTGCAGGAGTTTTTTCCAAACAGAAACATTCAAAAGCCTTAAAGAGATAAATGCTTAAATATGATTTCATGTTCTCGTTTCACACATTTGCAGAATAATGGGGTCAGAACCTTCTCTTCAGATTCGTTGAGTCTGCCAGGAAATCATATATATACTGGACCATAATATCTACTGACAGCTCGGGACTCAGCGACATAGGAGCGCACTAGATTGCCAGGGCGCACACAGACACAAAACAGCACAGCTTTGCTTCCATACAAATTGGTGTCTCCAGACCCTCCACCCAGCCAGGCAGTGACATGCATGGAGTTGAAATAAAATCCCAAAGCGGAGGGAGAGAAAAACAGAGAGGCACAGACGAGGCTTTCAAAGGAGATTTGAAGAAAGCTGGAGAGTGACGAGGCGGAAGGATACAGGGAGCTCTTCCAAATGACAAGTTCTGCAGTGGCGACAGCGCTCAGGCAAGAGGGTGTGAATGGAAAGAGACTGACACACAGACGCCGACCTTGGTGACACTGATGTAAATCCAAAGTAACTCTGCTGAAGACACCAGAACACAACAGTACCTGGCCCGAGGTGCGTATGGTACGCTACAGCAAGCGCATGGATAGGTGTTAAAATCAAGGAGGATATTTTTCTTCTGGACACTGTAACGCTGGGCAGACAGTGGAACTGCCTGAGGGTGGAGATGATACGAGTGTGAGCAGCAGTAGTATTCGGCAAACACTGGACTTGGGAGAGCTTGCGCTTGGCTAGATGCTCAGAAAAGGGAGTTTCATCAGCACAGTGTGTTCTTTTAAACAGCACATTGGTTTGGAGACTCATTTTTAAATGTAGGGGAAGCAAGGAGGGGGAAAGGAGTTGAACAGAAGTTGAAAAGGCAGAGTTGGGCTTCCAAGTCGTGGCTGGTTGAAGCTGCAGCCTCCTGAAGGGAACACGTATTTAGTCTGCAAAGGAACATGTCTGGAACACGTAGTTAGTCTTCATCTTTTTCCAAGATGAAGTGCAGTATCTGCTTTCCCAGTGTCTTCCCATGCCTGGGACCTGGATGAGGGCTGGTTGGCTAAGACCCAACCCTGGCAAGACAGAGGTGATGATGGCTAGCTAGGGGAAATGTCCTGAGGAGACAGGCGTGATACCTGCCCCTTGCTTTTTGTTAAGGTGTGTGTGGATGGGTGCCATCCCAGAGTGCCCCCTGGTGGCCTGGGATGGCCTTGCAGGTACTTCTTCAGTTCCCTCTTGCGTTCTTTGCAATAACTGACTCTAAGACCAGAATCCTTCTCATAAGATTTCGCCTTTTGGGATCTTATTCATTCAGTCTGTTACCGACTACAGACCCGTTGGCCCCATAGTTCCAGCCCTTTGCCCCACTGGCTCAGGAGTCCAGCAGCCCTCCTTCTTGGGGGGTTTGTATGATAATCCAAGCAAAATCCCACTCCCTGCCACACAGCTCCTTCCTGGGGCCTGGCAGCTTTCAGCCCTTCCCAGGCTCTGTTCAGTCTCTCCTCCCTGGGCTCCCCAGCATTACTCCCTGCTCTCCAGTGAGCAGCAATGCTCAGGGCTTGCTTCCTTCTCTAGCATCTTTCCTTTTCTCCCCAGCAACCCAGGCCTCTTCCTTATTTACCCGAGAGGCCTTACTGGGTCCCAGAACAGGAGGCAGGCTAACCATGTCACAAGTGGGGCTCAGACCATCTCCTCTTAAAGGGCCAGCCACTGGGTGACAGTGAACAAGCCAAGAGTGCTATTTTCACCTAAGCTTGGTGAAGAGTTTCCTTTTCGGGGGCTGGACCTTGCCTCATCCGTGGGCACTTCTGCAGTGCTCTCTGCATGGGGCCACAAAAGCAAAGACTGTTCTCATCTTCAGTTGCTAGCTGCTTACTTATTGGCATGTCTTGCAGGGTGTGTATGACATGGCGGGTAGTTTGCACCAGCCACTACTTCAACTCAGAATGTAATTCAAGGTGCTGCTGTGGATTAGATCCTCCCATTTGAGTCCTGGATACTTTACACCCCCCGCCACTCTCCCCATGTTGAGATCATCCCAGCCACTCATGCTAACAGCTGCCAGATTCAAACAGTGAGCATTTTCAAGGGAAGGTACCTTCCTCCCACTGGGGTGAGAGGGTTTGAATTTGTTGACCTTCCAGACACTTTGCAAGGCCGATCTGCTGATGGCTTTTGCTGGAAGTTTTAGCAGAGTGAGTCTGGATGATATAGAAGGGAGAGCTGTTTGTTTTTTTTAGTCCAATCTGGTGTGTAATTTAGACATCTCCAGTTCCATGCATCGCTTAGGGACCACGACCAGCGGATTTTAAAAAAAATAAAATAAATAAAAAAAATCCTATATGCATGCAAATTCCATTGCTAGGTCTGGGCCTTCCCTCAGCGATCGAGACTGACAAGAGCCAAAACGCAACAGTGATGGATAGTCTGTGTATTTTACAGCACATCCATCTTGTGAGATTGCCAGGCCTGTGGGTACACGGGCTGGACAGGCTTACACCTCTGGACTCTGACTTCTTTATATGGCACAGTTTGAAGGCATCTGCAGTGTCTGTACAATGGCACAGCTTTGCTGTAAAGTGGAGTGTTTTGTATTCCTTAGCCGATGAGGGAGGGAGGCCCTGAAGTAGGAAGTCTTACTGCTATGGGCGAGCTGTCTTGAGACAATTTATCTGCCATATAAATGTAGTTTTATTGGTTTTACTGTTTAAACTTTTCACCTCTGCAGCTAAAACTGAAAGTTAAAGGGGCGGGGAAGAAAGGTTTGTGCACAGACATTCATGCAGCCCCACCGCTCGCAGAGTTCAGTATGTGCCTTCTGGGGGAAATTCCAAAATAAAATATGCAAATACCATTAATTCTTTAAACCAAAGAGTCTACTTTTCAAGTCCATAAATCAAACTCGACAGCACACACACTGGAAAAAAAAAGGGGGGGGAGAAAGAGGAGTATTTCCTATTATGCTACCAAACTGCACTAACTGCACTCAGAGCAGAGCGTACGTCTCCCGGGCTACGTGCAGATGATCAGTGACTGCTCACCTGAGGCACATCGGAACTAGTGCACCATGGAGGTAAAGAAGTACACACACGCTCGCGCTCTCGCTCTCTCTCTGCAGAGTTAATAGTTGGAAGGGGAGAGCAATTTCAATCCTTCCTGAAAGTTAGGGCCTGAAAAAGGATCAGGTTCTTTTTAAACCCATAGACAGCACAGCTGCAGCGGGAACTTGCTCATTCTGTCTCGCTAGCGACTCTGACCTGCATGGATTCCACCCAACTCATACCAGCCTCGGGGCACGCTCCAACGCTACGATCACAGGCAAGAGGATGAAACTGGTTCTGATAGCCCAGAGAGAAGTAGCCACTTTGGAAATAAAAAAGAAAAATGGGCAAAAGGGGCTGGGAATTTGAGATGTGGTGGAAAACCATGAGGTCTAAGGTGAAAACTGATCTGCACAGAAAGGCCCCGCACCATCTACAGAGAGCCTCTACGGGATGTGCCCAGGGAGGGAGTTCCAGAGATGGGATCCCTGAACCACAAAGGCCCTTCCCCCACCCGATGAAGCTGAAGGTGTGAGATATACCTCACCTCTGGGTTTGCTGCATGGCAGAATGGGCAATGACATATACATAAACAAACAGAAATCAGCCAGTGAATTTCAGCCACCCAAATAACACTCAGACTCCACTCTCAGATTCTGGTCTCCCTGGGACTTTTTGGAAATATATTTCTTGTCTGAACTGGGACCATTTTGACAAACAGCACCCAAAGACAATGCTACCTCGAATTCACAAGAAGGCTTTTGACTTTCCATAGCCTTCTACCTATGAATCTTATAGTGCTCTGTGAATATGAGCAAATTCACACACAAGCTCACCCTGGGAGAGTAGGGACGTGTTCTTATTCCCATTTTACAGATGGGGAAACAAAGGGACACAAGTGAAAGTCCTGCTCCCATTGACTAGCAGGCAAATCTCCATTGATTTTAACCTGAGTAGGAGCAGGCCCTAAGTGAGATGCATACGGTCACACAGGAAATCTGTGTCAGGGACAGATTTCTTGACTCCTGACCACCATTCCCCTTCTAAGGAGACAGTTATGTAGCAGGACTGTGCATTTGGGTTCTGTAAAACAAGACTACATGTAATTATCTCAGTACTTGCCCGTCGCCATAGCACAGTGGTGCCAAAACCTGGTGGCCACCTCATGGATTTTCAATTACAGGATGGTAGAAAAAATACCCCTGAAGATGACATCTCACTTTCTTTCAGCTCCACAAGAGTCATCCTGAGCCTCTTAAAAGAGTAAAAACAAACGTATAAAACTACAAATAAACTAATGCTAGAAACCACTCACAGCCCCACTGTGCGGAGATTATTTCTTTTCGGACTAAGCAGCAAGACCAGTGAGAGGACTGGAAAAGAAGCTCCTTTGCCAACACAGGTGCAAAGTTTAAATGTGTCAACTACTCATGGGGAGAGGAAATGGATAATAAAGCAGGAAATAAACTTCCCCTTCAATAAAGTCCAAATTAGGGAAAATTCTAGTTTCCACACTCCTACTGCCCTTCCAGTCATTGTACAGCAGGAGATACAGGCTTAATCGCTATTAGGAGTTTGTTGATTTTCCATGGTGCTCGGGAATCGTGTATCATAGTGAAGCCAGTCTGCGAGGCGTCCCCAGAAACATTATTCCCTGACAAGCCTCTCTCAGAGGCGCACTAACCACTATTCAAACAAACACACACACCATTAGCAAAAAATAAGCTGAAAAGGTAAAGATGACTGAAGTCCGTTAACTGGCAAATCCTTTAACCCGTTTAAACAAATCTGAACACAGTTATCCTGGATTTCTTCCATCAAGTTGAACTCGATTCATCTTCAAGCAAGAGACAGTCAGGTGCCTGGAAGAGTCAGACCTGGATCTAGGAGGTGCCAATAACAGGTCCCTGCAATCTTGCCTCAGAATGAGGGTTTTGGGGGGGGGGGGGAGGGGAGGGAGTGGATTCAGTGTGCGAATGGATAAGCAAAAAGGAACAGCTGTGCTAGAAGGGTATATTAGCCGAGGCTTTTCTGAATAGGATCAAGGTCTTCTACTTACCTGACATGCCAGGGCTCAGATCAGCCTAACACCCTCCCACTATCATCTGGTACACAAGTCTAACACTAATGCTTTGGCTCTTAAACCTAAAATACGGTCATTTTCCCAGCCCTGCTCTTGGTCTTCAAGATAGAGGCTAGTAGACAACAGAAGTCGTCTCTATACACTAGGGATCTACATCTGCAGTTTGAAATTGGACCCAGCTGTAAAAAGCTGCAGCATCTCTTCTTCCCCAACCCTCTCCATTCAGGTACTCACCAGTCACACATGCCTTTGGCCAGAATGGACTGGCAGGTGTCTCCACTTTATTCTGTCTGCTCCCATCAAGGAGGATGAGCAGTCTTTTGCTTGCTGCCTTCTATGTACCAGTAGTTTTTTAGTCTTCATGCTGCCCAAACACCTTCTTAAGTTAAGCTACTTAACACTAAGCTTTTCTTAAAAATTCCCACCCTTGCTGTCACCAGTGGAGCTGCGCAACGGATAGCAACAGTGCGGGTTCTAGTATAAAGAACGAACTTGCCTTCTTACCACCCTGTCATCGAACCCCGCCCAAAGCAAGGTCAGGACTTTTTCAAACGAACCCTTAGAACCACAGCATAAGGTCTTGTCTACACTAACAAGACTCATCCTTGCTTGGCAATAGATGATTGCAACAAATACAGCTGAATCAGTGCTGACGATGGCTTTTGTCCTTGTCTACGTTTGCAGCTAAACTACGCTCCTCATTGGTTCCAGCTCCACCCGTTGTCAGCACTATAGATTTCTGTAACGTTGAAAAGCCCTAAGAGAGTCCAAGATCAGCAGGCACAGAGAAGCAAATTCAAATAATTGATTTTGGTGACATTTCAATTATTCCTACTGGGAAAATAATATTTAGAGATAAAGAAAAACTCCTTGATTGCAGAAGTAACTGAGGGTCTGGACGAAGTTAGCACTAAGAAGAAAAGGCACCAGGAATTTGGTGTGTGTTCATTTTCTTGTGAAAAAGAAAAGAGTGAAAGTCTGGTTTCACTGAAGGCATAGAGAGTTTTATCATTGACTTCAGTCCGGCCAGGATTCCAACCAAACTCTTTTATGAACCCTACTGCCACAATATCTGAGTGTCTCAAAATCTTCAGTGCATTTAACTTCACAACCCTCTGCGAGGTAAGGAAGTCCTATTATTCCCATTTTACAAATGGAAAATCCAGGCACAGAGAGAAAGTAAATTGTACGTATGCTAGAAAGTCAGGATGCTAATTTAATACTCTGAATTTTTCTGCTTCTTTTAAGTTCTTTAAATGAAACAATTCTTGGAAGCAACAAGAGAAAAATCTGGAAGTGTTATGCGGAAGGGCCAGAATTTAATGGAGCAAAATTTGAGACTGACCACACCCTATTCTGTTCAGTCTGGATTATTTTTGGACCCATTATTGCCTGTTTATAAGATTCTGTATTTCTTAAATTGGGTTTCCAGTGGAAGGACTCCAGAAACATTTTCGTCTGCACATTGTATATAAAGGTTTTTTGTTTTTCCATCTGTAAATGTTCATAACTTATTGGGATGAATATCCCTGGATTTCCATTTACTTTGAAGCTATAGTGAAATTACAGTGTGAGATCTTCTGTTTTCTTCAGAGGTTTATTACAAGATTCCTGTTAAAATCTTAGACATGCTGCTATTTATATGATTTATTGTGTGCTTTTGGTTGTAAATGATCTCTGTTTTTTTTAAAAAATAACATTTGTTTTTTTGGTTAATAAGTATTAATTTATTGATTTCTGGAGTCTTTAAAGCACGTTTGCAAAAAAGAAATGACGTTCCAGTAGCCTGTGTGACTAAACTGAAGAACTGGAGGTGAGCTATAACTCTGGTCAGAATTCAAAAAGTCTGATGGCAGATCAATATGAGATCATGGGCAGGAATTAATTTGTCAGATTCTGGTGATAATCTGGAAGATTTTTGGAAATTCTCTTAGGGATGGATCCTATGCCCCTTGAAGTCCATAGCAAAGCTCTCAGTGACTTTAATGGTGCAGGATCAAGGCCTCAGTCATTAAGTAACTGGACTGGTGCCTGCATGGAACAGTAAAGCAAATTCGAGGGAAATCTCAAGGTTCCAGAGCCATTATAAAGTGACATCTAGAGCTGGTTGAAAAGGGGTGAACATTTTTCATGAGAAACTTAATGAAAATTGGAATTTCAAAGTTAAAAAAATCCGAGTTAGCTCTAGTGACAGCTGATTGGCTAGGGAATATTCTGAAAGGGCAATTAACAAGAGTTCACAGCGCTGGATTTATTAGCCAATTTGCACTCTGAGAAATGGTCATGCCCATCAAATTATTTATGCGGCACTGTCTTTCCAGGTAAAGAAGATGGCAAAGTTCCTGTCCTTAGGATTCTACAATCGAAATAAAACAAATAGACAATATGGGAGTGGACAACAGAAAAGGAGATAGAAAGACTGGTCTTCGGGGAATGCTATTTAATAATACGATGCACTTCTACAGCATCTTCTATCCAAGAGACACTCTGTGCTTGGTAAATGTTAAATTTAGTTTCCAAACACCCCTGCAGAGTAGATAAATATTATCATCTCCATTTTACACATGAGAGAATTGAGTCATACTAGAGTTTAGTGGCAGAACTGGGAAGAGAATCCAGTGCTCTGACTCCCAGTGCTACTGTAATTCCAACAACCTCCCCCACTACCCCTGTTCAGATGATGTACTGCGCTTCAAATTCCGCTTGCTTTTCTCTCCCAATACAATTACGGTGAGAGAGGAAGTGTGTTGTGCCACAGTGCAGATTAGCAGTGAAAGTGCTCAAAGAAAGGAGCTTTAAGGCAGGATTTGCCAGGAAAGTGGAAGGGGGTGGGGTGGGGGGGGGGGAGAGACACACCAAGGAAAACATCTTTAGGAGTTATTTTTCCTTCTCATTCTTTAAATTTTTTTCTTCAGACTTTAGGAGCCAAGGAGTTCTTAAAGTCTGTCACTGGCTTCTGCAGACTGGCACCTGCAGTTGTCAGCCAGCCCTGAACTCTGCAAGAGAGTTCTCCATCTCAGCTGCTGGCTGCCTTTCCAGACCAATTTCTATGGAAACGGAGTTCACATCAGGAAAAAAAAAAAAAAAAAAAAAAGGTAAGGACTGGAAATACTGACAGCTCTTAAAACCACAAACTCTCCTGTACCTTATTTGCATCACCCGATCCCCATTTTTACAACAACAGACCTAAGAAGGGCACCAGCAGCTGGCAAGGAGAGCGCTCACCCTTGAATGTTCCAGCTGTTAACTAGAGCCCTTTAATTCGGAAGAAGAAGACAAAAGTTTAGAATTCATTTTTTAAAGTAATTACAAAAAATACGCCCTTATACACCGAAAAGATTTTCAGAAGGGAAGTATAATGGTCTGAGGACAGGAAATGGGATCTGCCGTCTTTGACCTCTGGTGCAGGTCAGTAGTGACCAAAATTTAACAAAACAAGTAGTACTATTTAGCACTTATACATAGTGTCTCCATCTAAGCATCCCCCAGGTGGTTTACAAGCAACGAAAGCCCCACAACAAATCCTCTGAGGTAGGTTTTACTATTCCTGCAATACAGATGGGGAAAACACAGAGGATACATGACTTGCCCATAGCCACACATCAAGTCATTGGCAGAGCTCAAAACTGAAGAACTGATTCCAGTTCCCATGCTCTCTCTATATCCATACAAACCGACTCTCTGGTCTTGGTTATTTATTTGTACTATTAGAAACTTGAAAATCGTCCTTTTTTGTAAAAAACAAACAAACAAACAAAACAAACAAACAAAAAAAACCTTTTACAAATACAGGCAGAGATGACCTGATGGGAAGTGGGGGGGAAGAGTGAGGGCAGCAGCTTCAACAGATGTTACTGAACATGTGCAGTCAGTGTGAACATGCTCAGTACAAACCAAGCAGCAAATCTGGGTGGCACGTAACCCTGCATAGAATCATAGGGTTGGAAGGGACATCAGGAGGTCATCTAGTCCCACCCCCGGCTCAAAGCAGGACCAACTCCAACTAAATCATCCCAGCCAGGGCTTTGTCAAGCCGGGCCTTAAAAACCTCTAAGGATGGAGATTCCACCACCTCCCTAGGTAACCCATTGCAGTGCTTCACCACCCTGCTAGTGAAATAGTGTTTCCTTATATCCAACCTAGACCTACCGCACTGCAACTTGAGACCATTGCTCCTTGTTCTGTCATCTGCCACCACTGAGAACAGCCGAGCTCCATGCTCTTTGGGACCCCCCTTCAGGTAGTTGAAGGCTGCTATCAAATCCCCCCTCACTCTTCTCTTCTGCAGACTAAATAACCCCAGTTCCCTCAGCCTCTCCTTGTAAGTCATGTGCCCCAGCCCCCTAATCATTTTTGTTGCCCTCCGCTGGACTCTCTCCAATTTGTCCACATCCCTTCTGTAGTGGGGGGCCAAACTGGACACAATACTGCAGGTGTGGCCTCACCAGTGCTGAATAGAGGGGACTAATCACTTCCCTCCATCTGCTGGCAACGCTCCTACTAGCGCAGCCCGATATGCCGTTGGCCTTCTTGGCAACAAGGGCACGCTGCTGACTCATATCCAGCTTCTCCTCCACTGTAACCCCCCTGCATGCCCCCTCCCACATGTCGCCGCGATATAGGCAACTTTTCTGAGCAAAAATAGGCTCCTGATAACTAGAAACCAGTTACTGCACAACGACTTACATGTACATTTATCTACACATTCACACAAACTTATTTACTAACAACATTTCAGATGACTCGAAATGCAGAAACTCTCTCTCCTTCTCTACGAGTCAAGTTATGCTGCTCACAAAGCAGCAATCCTACAACAAGCTAACGTGTGTCACCCGCCTTCACAGGTAACCCTAAAATAACAGAAAGGGGAAAAATAGCTTTACATATCCAGTTTCTAGTGGAGGATATGCTGGATGAACCTACGGTGCCTGGATACTCGTAGCAAGCATGTTTTTGATTTAGAGGCTGATAAAAACGATTTTACCATGTTGTGACATTTCTGCAGTAAATCTAAGATATGGGACTATATAGCAGTCAAGTTTTGTATACACATTTTTGGAGATGGGCTGAGCTTCTTGGAAGACTTTAATGTCCCCCATTAAAATTTCAGCATCTACTGGACAAGTGCAGCCATGATGAAGTGCCTAGATACTTAGGCAAACGGGGCTCTGGAATGCCTAAGGGACAAATCCCAACACCCTTATTCACATGGCATAATATTGTACTCTGGTGAACGGTCCCATTGGTTTCAAGGGGATTATTCAATGAGGAAGGTACTACTCAATGTAAGGGTGAGGTAATCTGGACCATCCAGGAGGTATGATCCTCCTTTCTCATGCATGGGAAATTCATGACTTGATGCACATACTCGAATAAAACCCCAAAGATGCTGCTTATCAATTTTCTATCCAGGAGCACTCTGACTGGTGGGTGACAGCAACTGCAGGATACCAGATTCTGCTTTCAGTTAATCATGCAACAATTATTTTTCTTGTTGTTAGAACTATGCCAAGTTCACTGCAAGTAGCATTTTTCTTTTGTTTACATATTAAAGGGAAGAAATAGGTAACCTCTCGCTAACCCCAGTCCGTCTGTGAGAAGCTGCTGCTGCCTTCACCTCTGAATGAACTTCCAGATTATTTTAGACAAGATTCACCTTGCATTGAACTTGTACACTGCTTTGAAGCACACAGTCACGTAGCACTGATTAAACGTTACAGTGCAACGGGGCTATAAATTCAACGAGCATTTATCGGTGCATTTCTGTTTCATTCTTGGAGAGAGAGAAACCGACCAACATGAAGTGGTTTCACAAACGGGAAATTTGTGGAATCCCTCCTTTTGTGGTCATACGCTGTAGAATAAACCAGTACAGGTAAAAAGAAAAGGCACAGCACATGACAAAGCAAAGCAAACAGACTGAGGTGAAACCAAAGATTTCAGAGAGAATAAGGTGCAGGCCCAGGTGCTGGGCCGCCTCCACCCCAGCAGGGAGTGGGTCATGGGTATGGCTGAAGGGCTGCCACGCAGGCTGTACCTCTTCTGCGGATAAACAGAGGACTTTGCCCTCAAGGGCCATCACGCCCGCCCATTTCATCACCACTAAACTCACAGGAAGATCATATCCTATGTGAGGAGGAGAGACGTTCTAAGCTAACCACGCCAAGTAGAATCACCCAACAGCCCCCAATGACGCTAAGGAAACATTTTGATCGGAGCCCTGCATTTTAACAAAAAGAAAAGGAGTACTTGTGGCACCTTGTGTATTTTAACAAATATCAGGCGAGGTGGCTTAGGGAAAAACAGCCAACTGGTGCCAACCACACAACTGATGGCAAAGAAAAATGAAACAGTTACATTATAAAAGCAGCTATGACCATTGAGAAATACATGACACAACATTTCTACTCCCTAGCTAGTGTTTAGCTTGTCCTCACTCACATACGCACCTAGCCCAGCCTTGGGCTTTCACTGCATTTCCTTACCTAAGCTCTGATCACCCCGATAAAACGACTGAATCTGAACAGGAGGCCTGTGTGGACAAGAGGGTTGCCGATTAAAGCAAGTCCTGTCTGGAAATAAAATTGCAGCGAAAGGAACAGAAATATCTTTTGTCCAAAGAGATTACTTTGACAAACAGATGAATAAGGAAATGTACAAAAGCCAACACAAGGAGGATTTACGTGGTTTTACACTGTAAAGACTGGGGAGGGGAGACAGAAACAATGCCACAGAAAAAAGCCAGACTTTGCAATAGCTATGGCAATTGGTATTGTAGCCAGGAAAATACTGTGAAAGGATGTGCATGATAATTGATAACCCAGAAGGAAGTCCTTTTCATACCATGTCCAGCTAAACTCTGGATGGCCTTCTATGTACAATGCTTCACTGTACACCAGTTTTTAGATATATATTAGGATGGGGTGTGGGGGGGGAGGAGAGGGAGAGGCAGAGAGAGAGGCAGCTTCCTTTTATTCTTAGGACTGACACACAACTAAAAGATAGCAAAACACCGCAAGCCTAGCATGGATTCTACCAAAGGAGTCATTCAGCAAAGGTCATTTCACAGTTAAACAGGATAGCATCTGGGCAGTGAAATCGATAGGTCTGGAATCTTTGTACAAGTTCAAGTGCCTAAAATACCTTTTTATTTCTTAACATACACCCAGAATTAAAGTATCTGCTGCCTTGTGGGGTAACTTCCTCTTTCTTGTGCTGTTAGTTTTTGTTGATTAAGAAGAATTACATCCATTGTTCTCTAACTAGCCTTGCCTTGGGGTCCAGTTTGATTTCATTCTCATTTCTCCCTATGTAACTAATCTGATGCTTATTTCCTTTAGTTATATTTTTTAAACGTTAAGTGTACCGCAGCATCCCTGGGTGGGTTGCTGGCAGCCAGGATCAAACCTGGGACCTCGAGATCTCTATTTCTGAGCTAAAAGACTCAGGTCTGTTAGCTCAAAAGCTGTAAGAGACTCATGAACCTCTCTGTGGTCCAGCCACAAGTGAGGGACAACGAGAGACACTGTATTCGCAAGGGTTAAAAATGTGACCTAGTGATTAGAGAAGGAAAGTGAGGCGCAGAACTCCTGGGTTCTACCTCCTACTCTGCAGATGACTTGCTGAGTGACCTTCAACAAGTGACCTTTCTGTGATAATTTCCTCATCTGTAAAACTGGGATGCTACTACTGACAAGGAAGTGATCTGGGACCCTAAGAAGAACAGATGCTGCGTGCCTCACTAGGTTCACTTGCCTGAAGTCTCCTGCGCCGCAGTGTATTATAAGGGAGAGTTAGTGGTGTGAACCTACCGCTCGTTGGAGGTGGAAGTATTTTGTTGGCGGGAGAGCTCTCCCCAGGTGCCTCCTTTCAACCCCTGCCAACAAACAGAAGCGACCCTGCATGCCTTTTAGCAGCACGGCTGTATGGCACAGCTGTGTCGCTAATAGATACGTAGTGTAGACATAGCCTAAAGTCAATATGACACAAAACTCTAGCAACACACAGGTTACAAGAGAAGTTAAGTATCATGCTGAATAAGGGCCTAAAGACGTGTGTTATTTTAAGCACAGGAATGGGATCACTGACGTGCTTAAAGTTAAGCCTGTGCTTAAGTCCTTTGCTGAACTGGGGCCTTAAACATGAAGGAGCTACTTGTGCAATCTCTCCCTTCAGAGAGATAGGGACACAGCTCCTTAATGTTTATTAATGTCCTCCTTATCCGCAAGTACCTTAAATTTATTAATGGTCTGGTGAGGGAGCTGAGTAGTCAGATGGAAAGATCTGCAGATGACGCAAAGAAACTTCAGAGAGACCTAAACAAGCTAGGTGGGGCAACGCCATGGCAAATGAAGTTCAGTGTTGATAATTGCAAAATCAACGCACCGGGGGTGGGGAACGGGGAGAAGAGAAGAGAGAAGGGGCAGAACTTAAACTACTCATACACTGTACAGCAGGGGTTCTCAAACTGGGGGTCGCGAGGTTATTACATGGGGGGTCGCGAGCTGTCAGCCTCCACCCCAAACCCACCTTTGTCTCCAGCACTTATAATAGAATTAAATATATTAAAAAGTGTTTTAAATGT
Organism: Natator depressus; assembly: GCF_965152275.1. Classification (NCBI taxonomy): domain Eukaryota; kingdom Metazoa; phylum Chordata; order Testudines; family Cheloniidae; genus Natator; species Natator depressus. Next base: position 137,053,901 of record NC_134237.1, on the reverse strand, counting down.
ATAAGGGGGGGGTGTCACACTCAGAGGCTTGCTATGTGAAAGGGGTCAGCAGTACAAAAGTTTGAGAACCACTGCTGTACAGGGTTCTAAATGAACCATACCAACTCAGAAAAGGGACCCGGGTGTCGCTGTAGACAGCTCAATGAAGACCTCTGCCCAATGGGCAGCTGCAGTCAAAAATGAAAACAAGATGTTACGATGAATGGGGTGGAGAACAACAAAGAATATCTCAATGCCATAGATCAATGGTGTAGTGTCATCTGGATACTGCGTACTGTACTGGTCACCATATCTCACAAGGATTTTGAAGATTTAGAGGATGTTCAGAGAAGTACAATGAGAATGATCAAGGGTCTGGAAAAACTCTCATAGGAAGAGAGATTTTAAAGATTGGGACTGTGGACCTATGAAAGGAGACATGATAACAGTATATAAAACAAAGTATGGTCTAAAGAAAGTAGACCAGGAATTTCTGTTCTCCCTGTCCCATAATACAAGAACAAGAGGACATTCAATGAACTTAAGAGGTGGCAAATTCAAAACTGATAAGAAAATACTTTTGCATAGAATCGCATAGGCTATGGAACTCACTGCCAGAGGATATCAGCAATGTCCAGAGTGGTTACAATTCATACGAAACTTCATGATTCAGGGCTTAAAACAATCTTTAACTATTTGATACCAAGAGGAGAACTAACATAGTGAGCAGATTATCCCACATCTGCCTTCTGTGGGGTTCAGGCACTTTCCTCAGAAGCCTCTGGTGCTGGCCTTGGCTGGAGACAGAATGCTGGACTAGGATGGACCACTGGTCTGGTCTGGAAATTTCTTGTCAAATCTCAGCATTGTTTATTAGACACGTAACCTTTAAACCCTTCTGAGTCACTCAAGGCCTGTGATGATTCCGAAATACTGGGTCACTGGGTTTGTAGGGGTTTTGTTTTTTAAAATCACCACTGCCCTTTGACTGCCTTCCAATTTGAAAGTGGTCGTATTAGTGTTTAAGGAGAATTTTGTCAGTTAACTGCTGTTCAAATCCCCAAAGAGAGAAACTCACTTCTGAACCCAGAGGAGGCTCATGTTTAAGATTAAATTAAGAGGTATGGGGTTATACTGGAGTGGAAGATGGGGGCTAGAGTGGATTTTTTTTTTTTTTTTAACATAACCCTCTTGTAGTGAAGTCTTTTTTCCCCCCACTGCACATCTCCACTTGACATGAGGATAATAGGTTATCTAGGAACACCAAAAGATTACTTAGACTATAAATTCTGTGGGGCAGGGACCATCTTTTTGTTCTGTGTTTGTACAGTCCCTAGCACGATGGGATTCTGATCCCTGACTAGGGCTCCTAGGAGCTATGGTAATTCAAAAGAGAAATAATAAGCAGGCTTCCCTATAATTGATGGTATTCTTCATAGTGCAGTCTATTGCAACATTTTCAGAATGGCATTCTGAGGTTGTAAACTATTTCAGTAGAGATTGTGTCTTTTGAATGTATTTGGATAACACCTAGCAAAGTGTGAGCCGTGGCCCTGACCAGGGCCATAGTAACATAATTATTATGTACTACCACTACACAATCAATGGTTTGTGTCAGATTCTGCTGGTGTAAATCAGGGGGCTGTGACAGGACTGGACAGGAAGTGATGTGGGGCAACGCTGGCTGTGGGGGGAGGGGGGGAGTGCACTGAATGAGTGCATCCCTGCCCACAGCAGCCATAATTTGCAGGACATTTCAGAGGTGACTTTATCACCGTTTGTAAATACCTATGGGGGAGAAGATTTCTAACAGCATTAAATTAGCAAAGACGTAATAAAATCCAGTGGCTGGAAGTTGAAATTATACAAATTCAGACTAGAGATAAAAATGTAAAATTTTAACAGCAAGGGTAATTAACCATTGGAACAATTTATCTAGGAATGGGGTGGATTCTCTTTCAATGACAAGTCTTTACATTACAATTGGTTGTTTTTCTAAAAGATATGCTTTAGCTCAAACAGATGTTATGGACTTGATGCAGGAGTCACTTGGTGAACTTCTATGGCCTGTGTTATGCAGGAGATCAGTCTAGATGGTCATAATGCCCCCTTCTGGCTTTAAAATGTATGACTCTACGGACCCTGGACTGGGAGCCCCGAAGGAAGGCAATGCAGGAAACAGTGCCTGCCTTCTCCTGGGGGTGAATTTTGCTGAGGTGCAGTGAGACTTGCTCATGCTGGGAGGTGAAATTTGAATACTAGCCTCAATCCTCATTTTTCTGCTTCCTTATAATTGTCTTCACGCCTTCTTCCTTGCTGTCCTTTACACACACGCCACCTTCCTTGACGTGACTGAGGAGACCATGAACCTAGGGTATGCCTCCACCGCAGTTGGTGGGGTAATTGCAGACATACCTGGGCTAGCTTTAAGCTAGCTAGTTCGGGTATCAATAGCAGTGAAGCCACAGCATGGACCTCAGCGCAGTCTAGCCACTCAAGTAATTATCCAGGGCCTCAGGTGGCCTTGTCCAGCTCACATCACCCCTCCGACTTCAGTACAGACATACCTTTGATTTCAAACTGCTCTCAAGACCCTCTTCTGCTGTGATGATGACAAGAAGTGAGTCAGCTCATATTTAGCAGGATGAGGGGCACCTGGGAAGTGTGGATGTCTATTTACAGAGATGCATACATTTTGATTGTTATGTTTTAACTCTCTCTTGAGCCATTGGTGTATTGCTTGCCTTAGCTGGTGAGCTCTCTAGGGCATGGCCTGTGTCCTCAAGTGGGTGTGGACAGTGCCTTGCACACTGTAGGTGCTAGGAGAATACAAGTAACAACTGAACCTCCCTGTGTCAGCAGCGGAGAATTTGGTGCAGAGTTTCACTGCATCCCCGTTTATTATAACCAGAATGTGTTCTCCTGTATGAGGAGGATTTAGGTCCAGGCTATATCATCAATGACCCCCTTATGCATCCACTAATATTTACATGTACTAAGCTTGATGATCCTTAGAGGAGCCTGGATATTAAATGCCTGACATTTCTGGGCAGTGGCTTAGGACATCAAGCTCATTCACAGTTAAAGCATGGATTTAAAAATATATTGAGTAAAGCAGCAAAAGGGTGGTGCTGTACTGTGCTGGAGTTTTATTTCTTCCATCACAGTGCATGTCAAAGCAAGCAACAGAGGATGGTGAAAAAAGAAAGAACATGTAGCCAAGAAAAGACAGCAACAGGTCTTGACTGACACATGAATCCTCATAGTGAAAGGGGTGTGAATACCGGGAAGGGTGAGCAAAGGAGCTGCTCTTGTGATATGGTGTTAATAGCAAGTGACGTTTATCTATGCCTAATGCCAGGCATTATTGCTCTTTGTGAGTTACTGATTAAGAAGAAGGGAAAACTGGCCTGGTGGCCCATGCAGCAGCCCAAGAGTCAAGAGATCCGGATGCTCTTCCTGGCTCTGTTACTCACCGTGTGACTTTGGGTAAGCAACAACTAGAGCAGGTCCACGTTACAAGAAATTCAGAATAACCCCCCCCCACCACCACCAAAAATGTAATACATTTTTTGAAAGAAGTCACCATTTTCCAGCCAGCTAGAGTCACAACTTCTGTGCCTCAGTTTCCCCACCTGTAAAATGAGGATAATATTTATCACAGAGTGTTAGCTTCTACCAGCCTGACTGAGAATGCAGATGTCATTTGTCTACACATGAAAGTTAATCCAGAATAAGGTAGATGAGTTTAAGTTAGATATAAGTTAAAGATGATTAACTATTCCTAATTAACTCCACATGGGAATGCTCTTATTCTTGAACAAAGTGCTATCTAGAGGGTTAAATGATTGTGGAATAATTCTCCTCATAGGCCAGCCCTTAGTTTTGCTGACTCACCCCATTCCAGGTTGAGTCTTTGAACTTCAACCCAGGAGTATAAATTGGTCTGAGGGTATCATAGAATCATAGAATATCAGGGTTGGAAGGGACGTCAGGAGGTCATCTAGTCCAACCCCCTGCTCAAAGCAGGACCAATCCCCAATTCAATCATCCCAGCCAGGGCTTTGTCAAGCCTGACCTTAAAAACTTCTAAGGAAGGAGATTCCACCACCTCCCTAGGTAACGCATTCCAGTGTTTCACCACCCTCCTAGTGAAAAAGTTTTTCCTAATATCCAACCTAAATCTCCCCCACTGCAACTTGAGACCATTACTCCTTGTTCTGTCATCTGCTACCACTGAGAACAGTCTAGATCCATCCTCTTTGGAACCCCCTTTCAGGTAGTTGAAAGCTGCGATCAAATCCCCCCTCATTCTTCTCTTCCGTAGACTAAACATCTCCAGTTCCCTCAGCCTCTCCTCATAACTCATGTGTTCCAGTCCCCTAATCATTTTTGTTGCCCACCGCTGGACTCTTTCCAATTTTTCCACATCCTTCTTGTAGTGTGGGACCCAAAACTGGACACACTACTCCAGATGAGGCCTCACCAGTGTCGAATAGAGGGGAACGATCACATCCCTCCATCTGCTGGCAATGCCCCTACTTATACATCCCAAAATGCCATTGGCCTTCTTGGCAACAAGGGCACACTGTTGACTCATATCCAGCTTCTCGTCCACTGTAACCCCTAGGTCCTTTTCTGCAGAACTGCTGCCAAGCCATTCGGTCCCTAGTCTGTAGCGGTGCATGGGATTCTTCCATCCTAAGTGCAGGACTCTGCACTTATCCTTGTTGAACCTCATCAGATTTCTTTTGGCCCAATCCTCCAATTTGTCTAGGTCCCTCTGTATCCTATCCCTACCCTCCAGCATATCTACCTCTCCTCCCAGTTTAGTGTCATCTGCAAACTTGCAGAGGGTGCAATCCACACCATCCTCCAGATCATTTATGAAGATATTGAACAAAACCGGCCCCAGGACCGACCCTTGGGGCACTCCACTTGATACCAGCTGCCAACTAGACATGGAGCCATTGATCACTACCCGTTGAGCCCGACAATCTAGCCAACTTTCTATCAACCTTATAGTCCATTCATCCAGCCCATACTTCTTTAACTTGCTGGCAAGAATACTGTGTATGTCTACACTGCAAGTGGAAGCAAGCTAAAAATAGCAGTGTGGATGTTGTGGCACTGGCTTCGGCATGGGCTAGCCACCCAACCTCAGATCCAGGAGGTCAGGCAGGTTTGGACTCTGGAAACTAGCCCCAGCTGCCACCCATGCCTCATTGTCCATGCCGCTATTTTTAGTGCACTAGCTGGAGCTGATCTAGCGCAAGTCTGTCTCCGTGGGCTGGGAGCCATACTTCCAGCAGCAGTGTAGACACCCCTGAAGTGTGTCTATCTGAGGCAAAGACAGTGAAGGGGAGAGAGGTGTGTGTTGGGATGAGAGATGGGTGAGGACTCTGCCTGTTCACACTTACCTATCTAAGAGCCCTTGTCAGGCCTAATTAATGCTTTGAAAACACTTTGAGTTCCATGGATGGCAGCTGCTAGCGAAAGGCAGAGTGGAATTCTTCTATTTAACAACATTATCTGTAAAGCTCATTGGGTGTGTGAAATAACCTGAAGATTAGGATAGTTTATTACCACTGTTTTTATAAGGCTGTGGGATACAAATTTCCAGAGCTAAAAATATCATTTGGAAAACAGCAAGAGCCATTTAGAACCATTCTAAAGACAAGTTCACAAGCAAAATGGATATTTAAAACAGCTGTGAAGAAAAGACTGCTAAGAAGCATTTGGCTAAAAGCAAACATGGAAATAAAATAACTTTGCAGAACAGGGAGACAAGGTTAAAAATCAGGGAATTTGGTAACGGGCCCTTTTTAAAGGAAAACGCTTTAGTTTTTAGGCTTTCCAGAGGCTAATACATTATTAAAAAAATGTAAACGCCTCTACCAGGTCCAGATTAACACCCATCACTTCAAGTTTTACTTTCCATCCTACCGTAAAAGCTCTAGTGTATTTTTCACTTCATTTATGCAGTCTACTACTGGCCTCAATTTTTTTTGTCTTTATAAAACTACAGTATATCATGTTCATATGTAATGAATTCTGGGCAATTATTAAATGAAGAGGATCTCTATTTAAAAACCCGTGATGGAAATAATTGTAAGAAATCAAGCAGTTGAATGGGTGTGGATGGATTTCCCCTTTGGAATCTGCATGGCAAATCAATGGAGAGCCACATGTGAGCAGGGTAATGCCACTATACATGGAAAGATGAGAGGATAAACAAGAAGAATATCTTCGCTTCTTTCTAGCCCGGCTAGCAATAGCTGAGATTTGCATGGGCTTTATGCACAGAGAACTTACAAAGCCCCTATTTCACGCTATGTCTGTCGCAGTAGAAACGGCCATATATCATTATCTCCATTGCTTCAAAACACTGCCATTCACTCAGTTTAACTTTTTCTTATCCCTACCCAAACTTAGTTTGAATTTGATGCTGGATTAGCATCTTTGGAGGCTGGAATTCTCTAGTTATCCACAGAACAGGTACAGCATAAGTGGCAGAAGAGCATTCTTCTTCCACAATGCCATGCCTCAACCCTGACCCTTGCAACCATCTCTGAGGGAGTTCAGTCCCCATGATCATTCAGTCCTTGGCCTCCCTGCTCAGACTGCCAGCAAGGGGCCAATTAGTGCTTATTGTGGTGGTTTTGTGATGTGGACACTGGTCCAATAGGATCTCAACAGAGGGACTATCAAATTATCGTGTCAGTTACTGGAACAGCGATCAGCTGTGCACTGGGCTGGATTAAAACCACTCCCTGGTGAAAGACGGTGTGTGTCCCATTACCCTTTCCCTGAGTGAATATGCTGTAGCAAAAACATTTTTAAAGGCTATGTAATGTCAGTAAAATGAGAATTGTACCACACGCCTTCAAAATAATTTAAAAGCAACATTTCACCGTACATTGAAACTTCTCCTCCACCAAAACAGCTGTGACAGCCTTTCTAATGGCTCAGTTACTGGCAGAGTAGTCGGGCGCCCTCTGGTCCTGGGGAACCTAGCAGCCCTGTGAGGGCTGAAGTCTCTGCCATTCTTTGGCACTCTGTGCAACTGGCCACAAAGCATCACTGGGATGACTTTCAACCGTCCAAGCTGTAGCTTCAGTGCTTCGATGCAGTTGTTGCAGACTCCAGTGTGTGAGTGGGGGGAAGCTGATGGCATCAAATATGACAACTCTCAAATGAGTTAAACCCCACTCAGACCTTGAGATTTTCCTTTTATAGGAAGCTAAGAGATCCCTTTGCAAACAGCCTAGACGGAGATGTTGGGCAAGACAGACACTGTATATTGAGAGGCATAGGCCCCTTTGCTGAAAATGGTTTTTAATAATAGTTGCTTATTTCAAAGATAGTCTAGCAACATAAGATTTTCTATGCCAGGCCATTCTATTTAGTTTGGTATCTTGCCTGCAGTGACTGACAATAAGTGATCTTCAGAAGCTTGTAAAGTCATGTGGTAGAGAATGGACAGAGAGATCGGAAAGTTGGGGTTTTTAAAAAATCATTGGTAGCGTTCACAAGCCAAGTTTATTTCTCGATCTTTTTTTAAAAAAAGATATTTCAAGGAAATATTGAGCTTATTTAAATTGCACCCCATTTCCGGCATGCACAAGCCCTTTATGGCAGGGTTAAATAAGCTGCCCTCTAATGTACGGAGGAAGGATAGCCTTCCCACATGGGAAGGCTATGGACCAGTGGTTCTCAAACTTTTGTACTGGTGACCCCTTTCACATAGCAAGCCTCTGAATGCGACCCCCTTTATAAATTAAAAACACTTTTTAATATATTTAACACCATTATAAATGCTGGAGGCAAAGCGGGGTTCGGGGTGGAGGCTGACAGTTCGCGACACCCCATGTAATAACCTCGCAACCTCCTGAGGGGTCCCGACCCCCAGTTTGAGAACCCCTGCTGAAGACCATTTTTTTCTGGCATCCTGAAACCCGACTGAAAATACCCAAGGTAACTGCCGTGCAACTCAAAGTTAAGCAAGCCAAAAATCTTGCCGAACGTGCTTTCTGATAGCTTAAAGCTTTAACTTCACTCCTGGGACCAGCATCAGAGTGCAGGGGATGCGGAGGGTGGATTACAGGTAACGTAATGCAAGCTATGGTAAAGCATTTAATCCTGATGTTGTATCTACTGAGCTTGTTGCTGCAACAGGCAGCAGCGTATCACCCTTGGCACTGACAGAAATAACAGGATTTATGGCTATTTGTTGTAGATTAAAAAAAAATTACAGCAGGAATCTGAAAACAAAGCGAGAACCTTTTCCTTATGCCATGTCACACTAACCTCTGGATGGCCTCATATTTATTGTCGTATCCTTGGAAAGGCATAAAGTCAGATTTCAGATGGCAAGAACAGGATCAGGCCGGCCAAGGAGTGAGGAGGGGATCCTACGTGCATACGGTCTTAATTCCTGAAGAAACCACCTTCTCCAATGACAGGTATTGTATAAAACTTATCTTGATCTCAGTTTATAGTGTGCACACAAGGTTACCTGCACAGTATAAAGCAATTTACAATGAGAGAAGTGACAAACAGGGATGCCCATAAACTTTCATATCAGGAAGGAATCGTGACACCTGTCCAGTTTACCCTTTGAAACAAGCCTGGCTCAGAAGAGAGTGGATGCACACTGCAATGACAATGCAATGTGCTACTGTAAAATATACAGTGTAAATGGTTTTTAAATGACAAGCTCCGCAGATCACAAACCCGTGGCTATTCAAATTCAGAAAAAAAGACAAGACTGTGGAGAGGCAGGGGGCAAGGAGGATGTTGATAAATTGGAGATGGTTCAGAGAAGAGTCACAAGAAGGATCAAAGGATTAGAAAACCTGTTTTACAGAGATAGACTCAAGGAGCTCAACCCATTTAGCTTAACAAAGAGAAGGTAAAGGGATGACTTGATCACAGTCTATAAGTACCTACATGGGGAACAAATATTTCATAATGGGCTTTTCAGTCTAGCAGAGAAAAATACAGGAAGTCGAAGCTAGACAAATTCAGACTGGAGATAAGGTGTCAATTTTTAACAGCAAGGGTGATTAATCATTGGGACAATTTACCACCGATTGTGGTGGATTCTCCATCACTGGCAATCTTTAAATCAAGATTGGATGTTGTTCTGAAAGTTAGGCTCTCAGAATTATTTTGAGGAAGTTCTCTGACCTGTGTGATACCGGAGGGCAAACTAGGTGATCACAATGGTCCCTTCTGGCCTTAGAATCGTAAATCTATGAAAGACTAAAACTTCTAATGATAGCTCTGTAGCCTAGAGGTAAGTGCTCTGCACTACCCTGTGGAAGACCCATGTTTGATTACTGGCAACGGTCTGAAAGTGGTAAGAGAAGTATTTTGTGTTGGTCATCAGCGATCACTCCAGGTAATTAAGGAGCACTACAAGTCACCATCCTCACTAAGGACTAGTGTCAGGCATGTTTAGAAAAGCTACCTCTCCACCCCAGATTTAGTTTTTGTAAAACTTAATAGTCTCAAACTATGAGAACTATTTCTTTTTAAAATGCTTTGGTAGTTCAATCACACAAAATGAAAGTTTTCAAAACCCGTTTGGGCTGAGTATAAGCAGGAGAAATTTTTGAGGAAGGATCATTTTGGAGAAGTTTCCAGGATACAGAAAAGGAGACATGGACTCCAACTGACCCTGAAATCTACACCATTTCCTATTTATGGAAGTGCTGTTCAGATTCAACCCCCAGGATCTGAACCGACTCCCTATTTTTCTGGTTCTGATTCTAAACTGCCAGGGCCTCTTATCCCATTCTAGTTCTGATGCAGCTTAATATGAAGACAGTTTTCAGCTGATCCCTTGAGAATTCAGCCAGTGAACAAGACTGTGGTGCCATCGAACCTGAACTAAACTTGGTTCAGCTTCAAATTCCAAGAATAAACTTCAATCCTGATTTGAATCTGAGTATCAACTCCTGGGTCAGCCTCTGCTAAAACAGATGCTTAGAATCAATGGGCCTCTTCAGCCTTATGGTGCTACAGTTCAATAAGGCATTGCATAATTTCCTTCTATTCAGTGCATTTATTTTTCTCGAGGTTCCTTAGACGTCAGGCTTCGCACATAGGTACCTATACACATTTCCTCCAACTTTCTGCTGCCTCATTCACTTATTTCCGTAGTATTATCCTGCATGCGCACAGAGTTGCATCGGCACAGACAACAGCTGTTTGCTTTCTGCTTCCTACAGTTGAGTGGAAGTGTTTGGGGAAGAGTACAAACAAAACTATGTCACTCTATTTACACCAAGTTGTTTACGTTCTTTTTTTATTGTTTGGTATGAACATAAAGCAGAACCCCAATTGATCAGGCAACGGATATTCTGAATCAGGGGACTTCTTGCAAATTTCCTTTTTTTGTTGTAGTTATAAACCTTTTTTGGGGTTGTGAACTCTTTAAACAAAACAGCTGAGGTAACTGTTAGTAAAAAATGAGACAAACGTTACAGTCACAGTTGAAGCTGCATGGACTTTGGAGAGAGGGAAGCCAAGACTGTGCACAATGAAATCTCTTCTAAGAGCATGACTATTGAAATATCTGATTAATCATAAGAATCAAGGCATTTGCAACTGGGGAACAACTAACTACATGTATCCAGCTTGTGTCCATCAAACCCTTCTTTCACACCTTCTTTTCAGGTTAATTGCATGGAAAATGTATTTTATCACTTGGAAAATGCTAATGTCTAATGACTATGCTGGTATTCTGCGCTTATACAATCAACAGATCTGAACTGGGACACCAGACCTCAGTGCTCTCAAACTGTGGGGAAGTTTGAATCCTGATGCAAACATTCATCTCTCATATGCCAATGATGTCGACTCCCCCAATGAGGCCAGCCTTCATCACTCACTTGTTACATTTTCAAAACACACACTTTTGTGCTTTCTCCCAAGCTGCTCCTCATACATAGGAGGTGTTACCCATAAACACAGAATCTTAGAGTTAGAAGGGACCACTAGCCATCTAGTCTAACCCCCTGCCAAGATGCAGGATTTGTTGTGTCTAACCCATCCAAGACAGAGGGCTATCCAGCCTCCTTTTGAAAACCTCCAGTGATGAAGCTTCCACAACCTCCAGAGGCAGTCGGTTCCCTTGTCCCATTGTTTCTCTGCAAGAAACTTGGCACCGGGGCACAGTGCTTCTAACTTTTGGTATACAAATCTGTAAATAATTTAAACTCAGTCTGTCTGAAGAACAGTCTTCTACAAACCTACTTCATTGTCCTCCTTCAAATCCTTCCTTTGCCATGATGCCTTCAAAAAACATAATAATATTTAGGCAAATGGTACCTATCATGCTGACCAATATTGTCTCGTAGTTTCCTTGTGCTCTCCATTCTGACTGGCTGTATTTACCTGTTGTCTCTTGTCTTATATTTTGATTGTAAGCTCTTTGGAGCAGGGCAAGTCTTTTTGTTCTGTGTTTGTGCAGCACCTCGCACAATGGGGTCCTGGTCCATGACTGAGGCTCCGAGGCACTTCCTCAATACACATAAATAAATACTACTAATAATCATCTCTCTTTGTGGTTCAAACTCATCTCTATGAAAAGGACAATCAGGAACTGTCCTAGGTCACACCTAGTCAATCAGGGCTGGTCTACACTAAAGCTGTAAGTTGACCTAAGTTACGCTACTTCAGTGATATAAATTACAATTACATAAATTATGTAACTGATGTCAATGTAACTCAGGTCGACTTCCAGCAGTGTCTACACCGTGCTATGTTGACGGAAGGTGCTCTCCCGCGGACTTATCTTCCACCTCCCGGGGAGGTGGAGTACACATGTCGAAGGGAGAGCGCTCTGCCATTGACTTAGCTTGTCTTCATCAGACCCACTAAATCGACACCACTGCATCGACTGCAGCAGCGCCAATACAGACAAGCCCTAAGAGAGCGAAGAATAGAAACTGGAATCCTGAAGTCCAGTTCCCCTGCTCAGATCATAAGATTGCAGTTCTTATGGCCCAAAACCAAAAGCTGCTGATTGCCTAGCAAAGTAATTAAACTAAATACAGACTTTCTAACCTAGCAGCCCAAGCAATCAGAGAAACAGAAACCCAAAACAGACAACACATCTCCACAAACTGAAACAGATGAAGAGTTTTAACCTCATTCAGGAAGAGCCCACCGAGGTACAATATGGGAGAAGCACATTCTAACAATGCAGGAACTTTGGCAAAAACTGAGCTGCCCATGCATTCTCTTGAGATTTTACTATGGGACCATCAGCAATTCCAACCCTGGCAGTCTCAGGGCAATGACAAGAGGCGGGACAGCAGCTGGTTCTTCAGACAGGCTACGTTTAAATTATTTACAGATTTATATACCGAAAGTTAGACATTCAAGCACTTGTTGCAGAGAAACATATTGCCAACGTATAGATCAGTGTCTCCATTCCGGGTGAGAAGTTACAGGGATTCGAAAGAAATTCCTTAAAAAAGTGGCTGAGAAAATTCACCTCTGCTTCTAGCTAGATGGGAAGAACTGAACAACCCTAAGCTTGACACATATTGTCCTAATGATAAAAAGACAGAGCTGTAGCGAGTTGAACGACTTTACTGAGATTTGAAGCAGCAGCTCAAGCTGGGGTGTTGGATCTACCTATCTGTGTTGGGGTTCTGTCCTGCCACCGTTCACTGTAGTATCTGAGTACCTTCAACATGAAATAAATTAGCAGTGGTGAAGCTCCTAGTGGACTTCATGAAGTCTTTGGTTCTTTTCCAGGGTATAGAAAGCTCTGGTTGGGGCAGGGTTTGTTGTTTTGGGATGGGGGACGTGAGAGAGAGGCAGCTGATGCTCTGCATATTGTTCTGGTTACAGCGGAAAAACCTAATCAAAGAGGAAGATTTTGCAGCATTTCCTAAAGCTGCTCAGATGATGTGGATATAGACTCCCAAGAAAGATATCCAAATTAACCATCAAAATTCCAACTTTGGATGGAGATTTTAATAATTCCTATGACTTTCGCTTTGCTTCCCGATAGGAGGAAAACTCACAGTCATGGCAGTATAGCCTAACGCAATGGTTCTCAAACTTTAGTAACCCAAGGACCCCCATTTTGATTTAAAATTTTTCCATGGACCCCCAACTCCCCTGCTCAGCCCCAGGTCCCGCCCCCTCTCCACCCCTTCCCTCAAGCCCCCAGCTCCACCCACCTCTTCCTGCCCCTGCTCCACCACTGCCCCTCCTCTTTCCCGCCTCTTTCCACTTCCTCCCCTGAGCGCCTGTCCCCCTCTTTCCCCCCAGTGCCTCCTCCACGCCTGTTCCCCGGCAGGTAGGAGGCGCTAGGAGGGAGGGGGAGGCGTTGAGGGGGAGGAGTTGATCAGCAACCCCCCCGACCCGCTGGAGTACCTTCGCAGACCCCCAGGCGTCCGCCGATCCCAGTTTGAGAAACGCTGGCCTAGTGGATTGACCACTGGACTGGGAGTCAGGAGACCTGGGTTCTATTGCTGGCTCTGCCACTGCCCTGCTGGGTGACCTTGGCCAAGTCACATCACCTCCCCATGCCTGTTTCCCCATCTGTAAAATGGGGATAAGGATATTAGCCTCCTTAGTAAAGGACTTTGAGATATAAAGATGGTAAGTGCTAGGTATTACTATAGAGCAGAATTATTTTACCCAACACTGAAATTGAGTCCACTATTTGGTGGAACTCTTAAGCTATTTAACCCTAGACATTAACAGTTGAGGTGAGAAAGAAAGTGAAGAATAGTTGCTGGGGGAATTTAGATACCATGACTATGGATAGACTGTAATTTCTCAATAAGTCATTCATACTGGGCACAGCTAAACCAAAAGAAAAGGATGCCTAAGAGACACTAACAGAAAATATTTGAAATCAACTAACCAACAAAAAAATGGAAAAACCAAAAGGACGTTGACAGATGACAACATGATTGAGCCTCCCACTCCAACCTGCTGCTACAGTTATAGACTCGGGCAGACAGATTTTCCTCTACCCATCCTACTATGTAATTTCTTGATCCATGCGGGATAGAATGACTCGCAAACCTCCAGAAGCAACTGTAGGCAAGATTTCATTTCAAATTGCCAGTGATACTACATTTCCCACTCAGCGGGACTGTTCTCACCCTTTCCTGAACGTGCTTAGTATTTTTGGAGACCCAGTCCAGAGCCTACAGCCGCTTTGTTACCAGGCACCTTCCGTCCATCACATGTGAACAGCACGAACAAGCAATGGGATGACTGATCCCTACCTTAAACTAGTTCTAACAAAGTTTACCAGGAGCAACAGCTAAGATACAGCTGGGTGAGAGGGGTAAAACAAGCGACAGACAGAAGTGCACAGAAATTTAACTTTCTTGTCTTGCCTTCAAGACCCTACAAACTAGCTCCTGTCTGTCTTTCCATTCTCATCTGCTTTTGGTTCCACCCAGACTACATGGCTAACAGCCTTGCCAATGAGCTTCATCTTTCATTTTTGCCTCCATGACTTCTTCCATGTGGCATCCTTGCACAGGGAATCACATCTCTGATCTGATCAGCTATGCCTCATCTCCTTTCCTCCTTGAAATGCACTTTTCATTGCATCCACCAACCTTCTATTTAGACTGTAAGCTCTGTAGAACAGGGACCTTGCATGCTGCTGGAGCTAGTTGCATAACAATAACGATGACCTGTTTACCCTCTCTCATAACTAGGCTTGGAAGGATTGGATTTTTTCTGGTAAACGTTGGTAAACACTGATTTCACTGAGACTGCACAAAGCAATGAAAAAATATTTCCATTGGCAGTAACCAAAATGTACAAATTGGCAAAGTAAGAGAGATGCTGTTTGAGAACGGATTAGAGTTTGATTTAAGGATATTGACTTTGTATATTTTGACATGTGATGTTGACATTTGTGTTTTATAGTGGTTATAAAGCTCTAACTTTGAATCTCATCGTCTACTGTGATTAAATAATTGTCTCACCCCTGCACAGGTTCCCATAACTGTGAAAATTTAAATAGATAAAATCTAAACAAATGCTTAAAAGCCATAGTTTTGCTCAGTTGTAAGATTCAAATGGATACAAATAAAAAAAACCCACTAAAAATAACATTGCTATCGTCTGTCAGAATTCTAAAAAAAATAAAAATTGAATTCTGCCCGGGCTACTCATAATACAAGAAAGAGCAAAACCTACATTAAAAAGGTCACACATCTTAAACGTGTAAGAAGAAAATGCTTTTTCATTCAGTCTCCAGTTAGCCTGTGGGATTACTGAATTTCAGAAGATTAACAAGGGACTAGGCATTTATAAGAAAAAGTAGCAGTATTTATAGAGATACAGTAGCTAAGACTGAAATCATACAGGTTATTAAATCTGTATGCATCAGGGCCTAATCTAATGCCTGAAAGAGAAGCTAAAAGAAGCCACAATGGGTATGTCTACACAGAAAGTTCATCACCCATGGCTGGCCTGCATCAGATGACTCAGTGTGGGGCTGGAGCTGCCCTTTCACAGGGGCTCAGACTCCAGCCTGAGCCCGAACATATACCCCACAATTTTATAGCCCCGCAGCCCGAGTCAGCTGACACGCACCAGCCACAGGTGCTTTACTGCAGTGAGGCATGCCCTATGTGTTATAGGAAAAACAATGCTTTTAGTTGCCCTGGGAATTAAAGGCATTTGATATTCAATATGCATATTTCTATCTTTAAATGTCTCCCTATACATTCAGTTCATTCTGAAAGCCCTACTAGGAGTTGATCACCAGTTGGGATCAGGAAGAAACTTCAACTCAAGAGATGGAAAAGACCCATTAGATTATGCATCATCCTCTCAGTGCAGGATAGGTCCCTATTGTAAAATTACTAGTGTTCTCTCTAATACAGTTTTAAATGCCAAATGATGAGGCTTCCACCACTTCCCTATGGAGATAATTCCAAAGATGAGTGGATCCCATTGCTAGGTTTAGTATTGCACAGTTAGGTATGCTACAGGGGTTGTGCTCCTGCCCCTGAAGCATCTGGCATTGGCCACTGTCAGAGAAAGGCTACCCAGCTGCATGGACCACTGGTGTCTGTCACTATGGCAATTCCTACTCTGTGTCAGAAGACAAATGGTGTAGCTCTAAATGATCTGATTCCTGATGCCGTATGTGTTAAAGATAAATTGCGAATTTTAATTAATTATGATAACAAGCTGCTACAACTGCCCCAACAGAGTGGAGACCTGGTGCTGTCTGCTCTCTAAATTATTCATTCTGCTTTAGTCACTGACGATCAATAAACTGCAGCTAAAAGTGACAGCTCTTAGTTCAACATATTTATCTGTCTGCAGTCTAGCTCTAGATTCTGAAGCAAGCTGTTCAGGCTGTCAACGCTGCACTTGGGAACGGAGAGCGCTGGGGGAAGAATCGAGGCAGAGTTGCAAAAATACAAATGAGCAATGAGAAAAGGAGGTCTTGTGGCACCTTAGAGACTCACAAATTTATTTGAGCATAAGCTTTCATGAGCTACAGCTCACTTCATCGGATGCAATGGGTAGCTGTGATGTAGTGACAATAATAATACTTTGCACTTTGACTGGAGCTTTCATTTGAGGATCTCAAAGTGCTGCACAGTTAATTAAGCTTCAAAACACCCTGTGAGGTACAGATGGGGAAACTGAGGCACAGAGATTAACAGCCTGATTTTTCAGAGCCACTAGGCACCTGCAGCTCCTATTGAAATATCAGACCATCAGTGACTTGCCCAAAGTCCTACATTGAACTGGTTGCACATAAAAAGGCCAATTTTATTCGATATAGGATCTTTCATGCAAACATATCAAAGAAGGCTTCACAGTACAATGTGAAATAAGTCATAGCAGAGGGTGAGAGAAATTAAGAGATGTAGACAAGAGAGATTTTCAGCTAAGACTTGAAAAGGCACAGAGAGGTGGAAATACAGAGGATGTTCCAGAAGATAGGAGCTGCAGAGGACAAGACTCACATGATCAGAGTAAGGGATACCCAAAGTGTGAAGGGACTAGACAGGTGGAAATTAGAGAGAGGCAAATCCATGGAGGATTTTGAAATTTTTCCAAAAACTTATCACACACTGAGTGCTGAAACAGAAAGCACACTGATGAACTTGGAACTGCTGACAGAGCCCCAGTCATGAAACACATAGACTCTCAATAAGTTCAGTGGAGGTGAATTTACTGTAATAATTAACATTAATTAGAAGATTTTGGAGCAGAAAAGGGATTAATGCTCCCGGTCAATTTTTTGTAGCTGGAGAGGAATTAGATATTTGGAAAATGCAATGGAAAAAAAAGATCAAATCCCCCCATTCATTTTAAGCCTGTCTACTAAAATCATTTAACTCTGGGAAAGTGTGCAAACCCTGAGTTATGAGCATAATTTAAAAATGATAAAGATCTGACCCATCCTTTGTGGTTTATAGATTATGAAACAATCTAGTCTCCCCCGGCCTGCATTCCATGTGAATGTTCATTGCAGAGAGGGTAAAAGGAAGGGTTAGCGTCTCCGATTACTTCCCCCTCCCCCTTTCATTTCTTTTAGGCATCGGTGTATAGTTTACAATTTAATTTTCTGCCTTTGTAATCTGTAGCCCTTGTGTATAAAACGTCTAATGAAAAGGGCCTTTTTAAAATTAACGTGGTATTTGGAAAAAAACATGTGGTTCTATTTCATTATTGAGCTCCATTTATAAAAGAATAAAATGCTCAGACTCAGGGTGATCAGGTTCAGCCAGCAGGAAGCTGGAACGTTTGAAGAATACAGCTACGTTAATGTCAACACCCACATGCTACCAAGCAGGCTTGGGGTACACAAGTCTGTTCTTGCTGAAGTTAATGGCCAAGATCCTTTATTAGGCAGGGCTCAGTACAGGGAATTCTGGTGTGTGCATCAGACTCTGGCTTTCCCTCCTAAATGCCACACGTAGAGGGACTTTCCCCTTCTCCTCCTGGCTCTCTGTGGTGTGCATCAATTGAAATAGGACATTCTAAAATGCAGCCTCCTCCAGCAAGTGATGGAAAGGTCTCATGCTACAGAAGGCCCAGCAGATAGAGTGGCCCTTGCCAGATTTCCCTCCCCGGAACTTTTTAAAGAGAGAAAAGTAACTAAAGGTCTAATTCTGAAGGACATCCAGCACACACATTTCCTATGGACTTCAGGAGGAGTTCGGAGTTCTCAAAGCCTCTCACAATTTGGCCGCTACATTTTTAATATACAGTTATCAACCAACATGGCATAGGCAGGTCATCTGACTTATCTGCATTGCCCCAACTAGACACTGGTTGAACGGGAAATGGAGCCCAGGATTCCTCGTTCTTTGTCCTATTCTCAAGCAACAAGCACACACGATAGCACTGTTGATGGCCCAGTAATACTTCCTCTGAGTGAATCTAAGCTCCTTCTTGCCAACCTCTCATACTGTGGCCTTTAGAAAAGCCACTACAGTAATGGAGGAAAGCAATTGTCCGATAGCAGCAACCCAGCGTAAATTCTTGTACAGCAAGACTCTTAGAAATAATGCATCCAAAAGAGGAAAGCCTTGGGAAATGAACACACGGCACCCATTGGTAGGATACAGAAAGCTGGTACAAGAAGCCCTTCCATTCTATGCTTCTTTTAAGTCTAGTGATGCAGTATGTAGAGTAAGAAAGAACAAGCAACTTAAGTTACAGTTTCTCAGTGTCAAGAAAGATCAAGTAAAAGGCTGAAGTCTCTGCTACACACAGGCCGAAGAGGTAAATGGTAAGGTGCTGCTGCACCGATCACAGGAGATGATGAGGAGTACCACACATTTTAGTGTCGAGCCCCATTTTTCATTCTTTACTGGTTCAGGCTGCTGACACTGACTCCCGCTAAAGGACATATATTAGGGAGATGGACACACACCATTATCTTTCTTTTAGCTGCTTTTCTTTCCAATAATTAGAATCCATTTTCTGGTTTTTATGTTTCTTCTGCTACAGTTTAGCTGTGGGACGCTGGAAAATGTGAAGCTGTACATTCAGTGACTGTATGGGAGGGATAGGAAGACAGTGGAAAGTCATGGGAACTCCATTTGTCAAGATATTATACTGAAAAAGTCACTTGGAAATTCATTGTACAGAAGGTTGCATTTGCAGACGGAGTGACTAGATGACTTGCCAGCTCCAGATTTTCACCAATGGCAACATTTTTAACAAAACCAGAATTCTGGTCAAAATTTGCCAGGACTCCACTTTCCCACGAGTCTGTCTTGACAGAAACTGTGCCCCAATCTGGAGAGGAAGGATGGTCTTCAGGTTAAAGCACTGGATTGGGGCTATCCAGGAGAACTAGGCTCTGTTACCGGCTTTAATACAGACTCCCTGGGACCTTGAAAAAAATCATTTCATGTGCTCTGGTTCCCAATCTGGAAAATGGCAGCAACAAGAGTTCCTTTTCCCCACCCGTTTGTCTGTCTGGTCCACTTAGACTGCAAACTCCTTGGGCCAGAGACGGTCTCTCTTGCTGTAGCATGGTGAGCGCTTGGTTTCAGATGGGGCTTCTAAGCACTACTGTAATACAAATAAATTAATAACATTTGTGGTTGTAAGAGCTTCCTTTTTATATGGAGATGGCTCCACTCCAGTGTACACGGTTAAAAATCCAACACTCTGGTTCTGCACTGAAATGTTGTTTCTCCCTCCTTTTCCCTCCCTCAACAACCACCATTGCAGTGCCATCATAGAATGGTCATAATGGATCAGATTACTGGTCCACTAAATCTATTGTCCTGACTGATAGCAGCTACGAACTGATGCTCCAAAGAAAAGAGAACACTTCCATTACGCATCTGGGATTCCGTTACATAACTTAGTTTCTTCTTTAGATGTTAAGCACTATCTACTAGGGATAAACATTTTTTATATCAGCAGCTCTATATCACTTGCACTCAGGAGTCCCAAATATGTTGGTTGAGGAGATCTCTGGCCCACTGATGTCAATTTTGAATAAATCTTGGCATACTGGAGAAATTCCAGAAGACTAGAAGTGCTAATTTTTACAGAGTCACAGGGTCTGGTCTATGCCCCAGCTTGTCACCTGTCTCCTGGGAGTAACCCTCTTAGTGTGCTGGGACCCAAGGACCCACACAGTTCCACAGAGGCAAGTCTGTGACCTCTGAGACTGGGCTTTCGGCACCAGTGTTCCTGGTCTCTCTCCATGACTCCTTGCAGCAAATCCAACCAAACCAAGCTCCTGCGGAAAGCATGTACTGTGCCCTCGCAGGGCCCAATGCTCTCAGTGAGTATTTACAGTGACCCAGACAGCCTTTTTCAAAAACAAGGTAACCATTTATTAGTCACCTGTCGACAGAATCTTAAAGAGTCCTTAGGTTGGCACAAAGAGACAGAAGTTAAGCCATAGTCTACCCTGGTCAAACCAGTGCCATGATGAGCTAGCCAAGCTGTGATGGACTTCAGCTCTGGCTCGCTCTCTCTGTTTCCCTCTTAGTTGTCCATGCTGCCAAGTCCCTTCAAAAAGCCCCCTTCTTCAAGTCACCTGGCCCCTTGTTTTACAGCTCAGTTCCACCGGCTGGGATTTCCTGCTATTAAGTGTTGACTGCTCAGTGGTTGGTGCATCTCTTTATCTTGCTAGACTCTCTGTGGATTTAAGCCAGTTTCAGCCAGTTCTTTAACGATCCTATCCATTCCCCCAAGAAAGCAAGGTGACACATCCTCTCCTGGCTCCTGCGCTGTGCCAGGACCAGTGCTAACCCTTTTGCACCCACTGGTTAGCCATGCTAAATACATAGGGAAACTGAGCCATGCCTAGGAGTGAGACAAATAGTACAGAAAATTCCCACTTCATCACACTAATGATGTGCCCATATTATTTTTTAAAAAGGGCAAGTGGAACAGCCTGACATCAACCCTAGGCAACATAATGGAAAAGCTGATACAGGATTCAAATGAGAAAGAATTAAAGGATAGGAAGAGAATTTATTCCAGTCAACATGGTTTTGTGGGGGGGAAAAAAAAAGCCTTGTCAAACAAAACAACCTGATTTCATTTTTTATTGAGATTACAAGTTTGGTGATGAAGATAATGGCGTAAATGTCATATATTTAGACTTCTGTAAGGCATTTGACCTAGTACATTCTGATTGCAATTTAGTGCTATACTCTATCAATAGAGCACACATTCAATGGATTTAGAAGTGGCTGACAGATCTCAAAAAGCAGTTGTCGATGGGGAATCGCCATCAAATGGGAGAGGTGGGCTCTAAATGAGGTTCTCGTGTGGAACCGTTCTAGGCCTGGAACTATTCAATATTTACATCAATGATCTGGAACTAAATATAAAATCATGGCTGAAAAATCTGCGTATGACACAAAGATTGGCAGAGTGGTAAATAATGAAGAGGACGGGACAAACAAAGAAAATGTGTCTTAATACAGCCAAATGCAAAGTTATACACCTAGGAGCAAGGAATGCAGGCCATACACAGAATGGGGGACTGTATAATGGAAAGCAGTGACTGAAAAGGTTTTAGGTCTCAAGCAAGTCAACATTGGCTCCCAGTGTGATACTGTGGGAAAAAGGACTAATGTGCATCTTGGCTATATAAACAGGGGATTAGTGAGAAGGAGCAGAACACTCTATCCAGTTCAGTTGTCCATATTTTAAAAAGGATGTTGAGAAATTGGAGAGGGTGCAAGAAAAGAACAGCAAAAATTATCTGAGGAATAGAGAAACTGCCTTACAGTGACAGATTTAAGAAGCTCAGTCTGTTTAGTGTATCAAAACGAAGATCGAGAGGTGCCTTGATTACAATGCATCTTCAAGGGAAGAAAATAGCAAGGTACTAAAGGGCTCTAACCTAGCAGAACAAGAACCAATGGCTGGAAGCAAAAGTCAAATTCAAATGACAAATGAGGCACACATATTTAACAGTGAGTGAGATAAGCCATTGGAGCAGCCTACCAAGGGAAGTGGAGGTTTCTCCATCTATTGATATCTTCAAATCAAGACATGATGCCTTGCTGGAAAATATGCTTCAGTCAAACACGAGTTATTGGTCTCAATAATTGGGGTAACTCGGTTACATTTAAAGGCCTGTGGTATACAAGAGATCAGACTAGATGATCAAATGATTCCTTCAGGCCTTAAACTTTTTGAATTTATGTTGGAGTACAGGACGGATTGAGCAAAGCAAAATCTGTCTCCCTGCCCACCTACTAAGTCTTCCAGTTTTATATTCAGGAAGTTGTTACCCCATCTGCTGAAGTGGAAGTCTAATCTTAACAGCCACCTCTCACCACAGAAAGCTCTCAGATGCTCTGTGAATCCAACAACTCCCCTCTGCACTATTCTCTGAACAGCCATTGCTTTAGATCCAGTATAGACTTCTCCTTTCTTCATTAGCACTTGCCACAGGAAGGACACTCGTGTTCATCTGCATTGACCCTTTTTGCAGATCCCACCTTGAGTTCTCTTCTCAGGTCCCTGAAGTTACCTTTGATTTTAGTTATTCGATGGGTGTCATTTGTTCCCACATGGATTTTAATTAGAGGGAATTCCCCAGAATTTAGGAATCCTTCACCTTTATTATTTCATTCTTTATCCTAACACCTGGGAGGGTGAAAATTATTCTGTTTTCCTTATCAATGTCGCAGGTCCATGGCATTAACTGTAACACAGACGTCCAAGAACGCTACACTTGTTTGTTTTAAAATGGAACATATGTTTCAAAGCATTTCACCATAATACAGCCACCAGTAAGCAAAGTCTTTTTAGCTTTGCAGACATTGTATGGATGCAAATGCTTTTTCCTGTCTCAGAATTGTTTTGATATGCTTAGTCACTGGTGACAGAAACAGTGAACAGTGTTATTCCACATGCAGAGTGGCTGGACCTTTTGTGACTGCTAAGTTCCTTGGAAGTATAAATCAGCTTTCTTGCCCCACTCCTGACCTGAGCAGTCTCTACAGAGTTCCAAGTGACAGAGTTCCAAGAGTCAACTGCAACAAAAATCTCTTCTATCTGAATTTTGATTTACCTGTTGTTAGAAACTGCTTTGGAGAATGAAGCTTAGGTTTAAGAATTCTCTGTTTTGTCAGATTGTTCACTTTGCGCATTTGACAGCGCTGGTATAGTTTCACCGTTTGCCCGGATGGGTCAGTTTGCTCTATTTGTGTGGATCTTTCACACAGCCCTGGGAGTGGGAGGTGAAAAGAACATCTACACAAACAGAAAAGCGTGATGGTAAAACCACAAACGTTGGCAGTGGGCACCACCTGAAATTAATTTTAACTCATTTCTTAAGACTGTAGGCACACTGCCGATGCCTGGAAAATACCCAACACAATATTAACAATAATAACTATTTTTTCCTAATTGACTTTATTACAAGTCACTGGTGTCCCTTTAAGCAGCCAATTTCACTACTGAAACTCTACAATGCAATTATATCACATTTACTCCACAGATGAACAAGGAATCTTGTTTTCCAAATAAATAATAACTATATTAAACAAATTATTTAATAGAATCTAGAGATGGAAAACTCCCCTTAGGTTTTCTCGTCCAATTTCTTTCGCCAATGCAGGATTTTTTACTATTGTGCATCTAGTGGTGTTTTGCCCAGCCTAGTTCTACACGTGTTAAGTGATGAAGCTCCCACTTTCCCTGTGAGATTACTCCAGCTGTTAATAAAATATCAGTCAGAAAACTCCAGTCTAAATTGCCCATGTCCTAATCTTATCCCATTGCTCTGAGTTACTTCCCCCAGCCCCTTTGATTACACTAAACAATTCCTTTTCCTTGGTGTATTTACTCCCTTCCAGTACCTCTGGTCAGGCTGTGGGGACAGCAGACAGGTGCTGAAGAGCACTCAGGTTGGACAGATAAACCAGCTAGGGATGTCAGTGTCATGAAAGGTAACTCTGTGTCCCACAAAGGGTAGGGAAGAAACTACAGCTGACCTGGAGGAGGGACAGGTTGAGGCCACAAGTAATTTCTGAAAAGTAACAGGATGTTACATAGAAATGGACTCAGCTAAAAATAAAGACTATAAATATGTACAAGTATCAAAGTGAGAAATGTAAAGGGGAAAACCAGGTGAACAAGAATGTCTAGCAATGGTATAGGGACCCTGACCTAAGAAGCATAACTGGAGATATCACTTGGCTATCAACTATACTGGTTAGGAGAAGGAGGTAAGGGAATTGCAGTATACTGGAAAGTAAAATGTAAGCTCTTTGGAGCAGGGACCACATCTATCCCTGTGTCTGTATGTATAATGCCTAGTTCAATGGGACCTGCGGTTGCTATGGTTAGGCTTTTTGCTAAGGCAATATAAACAACAAATCAATAATGAAAAACAAAAAATCCACAAAGTAACAGAATTTCATTCCTTCATCCTAATGCCAGGAACAATGATTGTTTCATTATCATTATTTGCATTACGTTAGCACCTGGAGACGCCAACCAAGATTACGGTCCCATTGAGCTAGGTGTTGGACATGCACATAGCAAGAGGTTGTAAGCTCTACAGCGAAGGGACTATCTAAATACAGAAGGCAGACAAGAAGCGTGAGGAAGGATGGATTGTGTAGATGGGGCACTGAGAGGCAGAGAGATTAAGTGACTTGCCCAAGGTCACACAGAAAGCCTGGAAGAGTCAGTATCTAAACCTAGGTTTCCTAAGTATCCCAGTTTAGTGCTTTAACCCAAGGACCATCCTTCCTCTCCCATTAATTGTCTTGCTCAATTGAATGAATTTTGCTTGAAAAATAAAACTTAAAAAAAAAAAGTTTCTAGGCTGGTATCTTAGGAGAGGATGATCACTGCAGAGCAAGTTTAAATACACTGCATTGTAAAGTTACAGGGCGAATAGAAGCCTTATTTCTGAAGTTCCTTGATTTTATCAGAGCCAGTCAGACTAACATTAGTTTGAGATTGTTCTTGGTGCCGAATACTATTTCTACACTGGCTCTGACCTTGTGGTAGTGTGAACTGTAAATGGAGTGCTCCTCCGAGGTTATGGCCTTACGACAGACGGAGGAGGGCAATGTGGTTGAAGGGGATGGAAAGCTGTAAGGGAAGGAGGAATACATTTTTCTGTTACAGCACTCACGTAATTCTATTCAATGCAATTTATTAATTTCTCTCCAATGTCTTTAGAATATTGTGCAACATCTTAAATGGGAGTTACGTACAGGGCGCAAGGAACAGCATCCCAGTGGCCATGCAACTTCATAGTATCCGTATTGCTGTGGCACAAAGAACACACATGCAGGCTGCAGAGAATCCCAGAGGACTTTTAACCAGTAGGTAACACACCAACAGAAATAGATGCAGAGTTTAAGGCCAGAATGGACTACCAGATCATCTAGTCTGGCCTCCTGTATATCCCAGGTCACTGCCACCCCTCAACCACTCTTGCACATTACAGCCAACAACTGGGTTTAGGCCAAAGTATTACAGACCTCAGGAGACCACACTATTGTGTGCCACAGGCAGGGAACAACAACTTTGGGCCACAATTTTCAAAAATAGGAGCCTACAAGTTAGGGTTCTAAAGCCTGTATTTTCCAAAGTGCTGAAAACTAGGAGTCCCCATTATCTCAGGGGAAGCTATGCTGCACACCTCTGAATCCACAGAATCTCGGCAGTCCAGACCCCCAATTATATTGAAAAGCTCTTGTTACTTCTACAACTTTAGACAACCCCACCCCTGCCTCAAAAAAGGACACCCGACTTAAGAGTGGAGACCCATTTCTCATTATTTTCACCTTAGGTAGCTGTAGATGGTCATATTTTTTATGTTTTAAATCCAGCTACTTCAGTTTCTCTTGATGATCTCCTGTGGCAGTGAATTCCAGAGAGCGGTGTTTCCAACCTTTTTTCATCTGTAGATCCCTAACATTTTTGAATGCAGGTGCGGACCCCTTTGGAAGTCTGGGGGTCTGCAGATCACAGGTTGGAAACCACTGCCATAAAGTGACTATTTAATGTGGAAAGAGTATTTTGCTATATTTCAAATTCACAACCATTTAAATTTTAGCTGGCATCCCTTGTTTTTGTACAACAGGACAGAGTAAAAAGCAAGGCCGAAATGGCTTTTTTTTAAAAAATGGTGTTTTTTGCCCTAATTCATCCTTTTGTCAATTACAAAAGTGGGAAAATCACCACCGTTTCCATGCTTCACAAGTCCCCTGAAAGTTCAATCATCTCATGCTAATGCTCCCTCTGTTCGGCATTACTGCTTAAGCTAGCTCTCTGTATGAGCCACAAGTTCCTTCACAGGTACGACTGTCACACACGAAACAGACAGCATCACCTTGATCTGATACAATTAAGTGCGTTTTCTGCTGTGCAAAACACAACTCACTGTGTAAAGAGTGGGTAGCAGAAGTCAGGAGTAAGTCAGTCAGTCAGTCAGAAGCCACATACAGAGATCTACAGCTGCCTTGGTGTTGTCCCTCATAATTTTAATGCATTCATTTCCCCTAAGCACCCAACAATACCCTTACTTGTTACACAGATCAATAAAAGCAAGTAAATAAAAGGCCACCCTTGATATTACTGTTACTGCTGCTTACAGGCAAGGAGCAGAAACCTGCCTACCAACAACCCAACCCCCCCCCCCCCCCGGCCCCACGATTTCCAGAAGAACATCAATGCAAAGCAATGCGTGTTGGTTAGAACCTCACAAGACTTTCTTGTGACAACTGCCAAGTCAGTGATTCAGCTCCTCATTTTTACAGGTGATTTAATATGAATTTCAACTTGTTCCAGGCTCAAGCACAGGGAGAGCACTGTGACATGTCCCAAGACACGTGGATGCAGCTTTATTTAATGATTCCCCTCATCATCTAAATGAATCTAAGAATTTTATTTATGTAGAGTCTAACAAAGCATTTAAAAACGTTATGATGTGTGTGTTTATAAAAACTAAGCTCATTTAATGGCCTTCCTCAAACAGATTTTCCCATGATTTCATACTTGATATTTTGGTCCTTATGCATCTTAGATTTTTCTTTTTTCACCTTTAGAGATAGAACATTTTAGAGATAACAAACCAGAGGAGTCAATGTAGAGATGAACACTGGATCAAAAAAAAAAAAATCCCCATGCAACAGCAAATTTGATTGTATAAAAGATTTTTTTGCAGTTGTTCACAATATCATTGCACTCTGGTGTTAATAAAGTTGATGGGAAAAGCCCTGGATTGCTCCTCAGCCGTTTGGATTTTCCAGTTTGATAATCTTCAGAGAGATTCATTTGTAGAAATTCCATAATATTATGTAATAAAAAAGATTTGAGGTTACATTACCTATAACACTAGCAGTGTGCTCCAAAGCATGTGTTGAACTCAGGTCAGTTCCCTCATGTAGAAGAGCACGACATATTCCCATGTGCTAAATGCCCAAAGTTCAATCAACATAGGGAGAATAAGCACACAAGAATACAAAGGGTAACCTTCCCCCAGAACCCACACTTGCTGGGGAACTCCATGATGTTAAGGAGACTGAGAAGCAATGCTTACAAGAAATACAACCATGGAGCAAAGGATTCCCATCTAAATTATGAATGCAAACAGCGATAGTTACAAATAATGGTCTCTATAAACAAACATTTTTCTGGCTTTATTATTTTTCCTCCCCAAATGGCAAGTATTTGAAAGCTGCTCAAAGGTTCAGAAAGTAAGTTCTTCAGAGCAGGGATATTTCTTTTACTTCTCTGTAAAATGCCACACATATTTCTGGCACTGTAGACATAAGCAGCCTCAGTTCAGGAAGGAGGGTCTTGTGGTTAAGACACAGGACTGGGACTCAAGCATTTAAAAAAACACAATCTGATTTAAAATCTCAATTTCTGCCCACCTCATGCCTTTATAATGAAGGACCCAGAGTGATCCAATAACCTGCAGGTCCTGAATTTTCTATGTGGCTGCCAGGTTTTGAATGGATGACATGGTTTTCACTCACCATCCCTTCTTTTTCCTGAAAGGCTCAGTCATAAAACATACATTTGCAGAAGAAATGCAAGCTAGATCATTAAAATTAGATAACTCTGAATAAACTGCTGTTGAAACCCTACCTAGCCGAATGAAAACCTAAGATCAATTTTTAGTGGTGATAACGGTCATTTAAATCGATAACATGTGCAGACTATGATTCTGACGCTTTGACATAAGCTCTCAAGCGGTGTGTTAACAAGGCCTAACACGGGGACCTTACATTGCACAGGTTTGTCTGCTACTGGGAATACTTATAAGATACAATCTGTTAAGACTGTAAAGCTAGGATGACTTTTTTGAAGTGTGGAAGTGTTTCATTTAGAGCATTTTCTACTAACAGCAATAAGAAGATCTGATTGATAAATTACCCTGCACCTTCTTATTTCTGGGGATTGTTTTTGCCTTTGTTCTGTAATAGCACAACAGAGTCTTTAGGATGCTCTAAGCTATGCTATTTATTTAGTACATACTAAGACACCAGTAGAGACTGTTCTGCCAGCATAATGTCGCCAACTCACCTAAGAGGCAGTTCCCTTACCCCCCAGAAATATTCAAAGGAGCAGCACAACTTAACTTAAACAAAAAGACAAACTAAACAGATAAAGAGATGAGAACGAGAGCTGCATTAATTCTATAAAGAGCAGTGTGCTTTCTAAAGGGAATTCATACAAGGAGAATTTGCTTATGCACATACAAGGAGAGCAACAGTTTACTTCTTTTCTGGGGGATTAGAAGTGCTGTGGCAGCTCAGAGGGGGTTGAGCAGAGAGCGTTATCACAGAGACGGATTGGGAAGATTAGAGCAACTGGGAGGGGATCAAGTAAACAGTAACAACACACAAAAAACCCCATGCCTACTGATGGCAACAAACTGCCTCGTGCATAATTTTTAAAAATTGGCATCGCTTTTTTCTATGTGATTATTTGAATGAAGGGAAGTTTGCAGCAGATCTATGGAGTAGAGGCAGCCAAAAGGGATTTTTAAAACATTGTCATTAATTCTTTTAATAGTGCCCCAACGCCTTGTCTACAGTAAAGCACATGCTCAGAACCATTTTAACCTCCTAGCACGTTTTCATTGCACTTTGAGTCCACACACAAACATTTTCCAAATACTCTACCAGCTGTGCCATGCAGACTAGGATTTTTCACGGGCGTTAGTTCAGTTAGAACTATTTCAGGCTGACCATTTCAGCACCAGTGTGGATGAATGGCCACTAGTTGAAGTGGTTTGACCAGTCTCCGACTATTGTCCTGGTGGTTTTAGGAAATCCCCCAGAATGCACTCCTTCTGAGAGCTGAGCCAGGAACTGTGGGAAAGATACCCAGTCGGCATTGCAACTGACAATTTAAATCAGCACTAGTTAAACCACAGGGCAACCCTGCAATGGCCCTTAAACTGGTTCAGACAGGCAGGGGTGGACTCATGGAACCACTTGTGCTTCAACCACTTCAGTTACAATCAGATCAATTCTCTACTGTAGACAAGGCCAAAACATGCTAGTTGCCTCACAATGCAAACAGAGGATAATCTGACCAATGAGTTCCTTGCATTATGTGATATCATGAAGAGAAACAGAAGAGCAGGAAGGGGTTTGGGGAGGAAGGGCAGGGACTATGGCAAGAAGGTTATGCAGTTACTCATCAAAGGCTAGTGCACAGCCTGGTGGAACACACTTTTTTTAAAAAGCATAAACAAACGTAAATCAACATCTGGCTCTTTTTTTGCAGGTGTCCTGGTGGAAATGGGTATTTGTACCAGGAGGAGGAGGAGGAGATTGGTGGCTTTATGGGCCCGTCTTGCAGGGGTACTCCATGCATAGGGAGCAGCAAGCAAGAAATCACAGAAACACTCGTGGCCAAAGGAGGCAGCATGGCTGCCATCACTGGCAAAGTGTAGGGGCCAGTTATGCGGGAAGAGAAACTAAAGAGGGATGGATTTATGCAGGGCCTTGAAGGCAAAGACACAAAGTTTAAATCTGATGTGGTGTAGAAGGTGGAAGCCAGTTGATGGATTCTTGAGAGTGGGATGGGATGACATGGTCCGATCGAAGAGACCAGTCAGATGGTCCTGGTGGCTACATTGTGTGTGCATTACAGGGGGCTATTTGCATGTCATGGAGGCCAGAGAGGAGGTGAATCTTGTGTCCTCTGCACAGCCTTTCATCGACAAGCTGAAGAAAATAAAAATAAAGGTACTATTATGAGATTGTACCTACAAACTGGGCAGTCTGTGTCTCTGATCCCGAATCTGACTGATCTCCTTGACAGAAAGGATTGCATCTTCCTCTAGCCTGGGACAGCAACAAGCACACAGTAAGCACTCTATAAAAATATCTGTGTGTGTTTATTTGGATCTATTCCCAGAGGAAGCCTCTCCTATAGAAAATATTCATCATTACATTGTAATAATAACTGTATTTATTAGAGACCTATTCCAATCTTTGTGCATCGGAATTTGAAAAACATCATGTAATACAGTTTCATCCAAGGGTTTTAATGACAAACCACAAGAGCCAAACCTCAGCGGTTTATCATTAGAACCCTAAAATTAAATTTATAGGATTTGAATTACACCACTGAATGTTTCTTTACTTTTATAGAATTTTTCTAATATAAAAGTTATGCCATTTCAGTGTGAACCATTTCTGAACATTCGATATTCCAAGTAAATGTTCCTATTCTGGAAAGCACTATGAGTGTACTGCTCACATTCACACTAAAGTAACACTAAGCACTCAATATTTTCTACATGCTGAGCAAACCACAGATGGGAGAGAGTTATTGTACGCTACATAGGATAAATGTTTTTTAGAAGGGTTATTAAATCTACCTGCTTCAGGGCATGAACCAACCTCTAAGAATAGGGGGTTAAATTCCATAACTGTGCACTATGGGGCTTCTTACACTTACTTCTAAAGCAGCTGGCTCTGATCAATGTCAGATATTGGACAATGGACTAGACGGACCACCAGTCCGTTCCAAGATGCCAATTCCTATCTGCCTCTGAGATGTAAAATTCAGATCCAAATTTCTAACTATTCCCTGCTCCCCTTAAACTCTCCTTCTCTCAGCACTTTGGTTTGGGGCCATATCTAGTACAAACATTAGTACCTTATTCTGGTTAATTTAATGTATCAGATGCCCAACTTTACACACCCACAGCCTGATTTGCAGGAGGTACTGAGCACCTCATCTGCATGCTCATCTCCTGTGCAAATCAGGCCCTGCGTGCATAACATTGGGCACCCAAAAATGAGTGGCCACTTTTGAAAATTTGAGCCTACAAAACTTGCCCTAGGTCATACTAAATCAACAGCAGAAGCTTGGCTTGAGGCAGAACAAATGACCCTGTTCTCTCCTGCTCTCTAGGAACTGTCAGTAGCACACACATGTGGCAAATACATTGGTATAAAGAAACTGAATTTTAAAACTACACCTGCAACACTCAGCACACAGTGACCTACATTTGGTCTCAACAGCCAAACTCAGTAGCAAGGCAAAGGGCGGGGGAGGAAGCTGAAAGTTACTGGCAGGTTTCCCTCCCGACTTGGTTTACTGCCAAGGTCATATAAGGGTCAGGCAGAGTTCTTGGTTTGGCCTTTTGTGTTTTCTTTTCTCCCTCCCTTATGTACATACTGATATGGTTTACAACCAAACCTCAACAGCGTTATCACATGGGGTTTTATCATCCTGGAGTTCACGGAAAGCAGGAAAAGAGGTCAGGTGCAGGTCAGGGTGTGGTGTAGCCCCACTTGTGTTATCAGCAGCTGAAGAAAGTGAATCCACCTGGCTTGTTTCTGGCTGTTAAGTGCAGCAAGGTCAGCCAGCATGCGAGAGGGTCATTCAGAGTTCACTTTTATCTAGGCCCCAGTTATCTACAGGATTTAGTTCATCAACTTTTCCAACTTGCAAAGACCAATTTCCTGCTCCGGTTCTCCCTCCCTGTAATCTAAATAGACAAGCCTAGAGTTCAGCCCCAGTTCCAACCTTTAGCTTTATTTACCCCGTTGCAATGGTCACTCCCCCTTCTGCCTTAAAATAGTAATTGTAACAGAGGGCCACTTAGAAAAGCTTCAATTAGTCCAATGAATGCCTTTAAAGTAATCTTTACTGAGTAAGGTATGCCTTGAAAGACAATATTATTACTCAAAATCACATAATATGGCACTATAAACTTGTGCTTTCCAAACTTTGGACAGTTCGAACAAATCCCAGTTGAGAAGCCATTTTACTGTATTATTGTTACAGCAGCGAAAGACCTGTTCGCATTGGCGTGTCTGGAATGCCAGAGTCTACAACAGGAGGAGAACCGGGTCCTAAACCGGGGAAGGTTAATCTATTTAGTGTCTGTCTTTTGTATATCTGACTTCTGTTGGTCAGTGGTGACAAGTCTCACAAAGAACAATGCCAGTGGGAATAATAGCCTGCTCGTCTCTCTGCTGAAGACTAAAAGTCTGTTGCTGTTGACAATCAGCCCTGCCTAAGCTAGATAAAGTACTGAACATGCTTTGGCATGAGCAACAGCAAAACTGCCCAAGAGGCCATCACACTACGGTGGACTAAGAATGGTTGATTTGACCACGTATATTAACACAAATAGAAGAAGTTGTACTGAAATAAATACTTCCCAATGGCCATAGCTCAGACCACATGGAATGAGCATGTTTCTATATATTGACATTGTGGAAGTTCAGGCCTGAGGTTTAGGGGTGCTGAACACATGCATTGGCTTTAACTGGAATTGTGTCAGTCCCTTAGTCAAACACTGGCTGACCAAATATGTGAAGATGCAGTAACGAAAGTAAAAGGTACAAAACACTTGACTTGGTGTGCCTATGAGACATCATACGCTATTTCTGCAAGGAACTGTTCTCTCGTCTTCTTGAGGAAATAGTTAGTGAGACTTGTTGTCAACGGGAGAGGAAGGTTAATAGACAGAACTGGGGTGAGTAAGGGACTTTTTTGTGGGTGGGACAAGAGAGAGTAGCAGGAAACTTCCCCAATCCCAGAAAGCCAAAGGCTGTTTCACAAAGTGATTGGCCATGAAACGTACCTTAAGCCTCTGGACTTAATAGAAAATATATTAATGAGATCACACTGATCCTACTAAGTGGATAATTCCGGCCAGTTAACCCCATCAAAGGCAGTCACTTTATTTATTAATCCCCCAAAAGCAGAAGATTCAGCCAGCCTGTCAAAAGACCACAGTGAAAAGTCAGTTTGTTTAGTCTAATTATGAGTGGGCGAAGCTGAAACAGAAGAGAAACAAACCAGATCTTTGTGCTGCTTAATGTGTTGCTCCCAATGACACCACATAATACTGCATTTGGGAGTGGGGGACCATCTTAGTCAGTCAGTGGGGTCAGAAAGAGTACTTACAAATAGGTCATACTAACGACAAGCTTCAAGCTGTGATATTTAGGGGAGCGTAGCACATAGTCTTCCCCAAATGGTAGCCATTATTTAGTTTTGTCCAATCTGCAAGGTGAACGCTACGTCAAGTTCAAAACAACATTTCACATGTGTCAGCCAGTTAAAAGTTCCATGGCCAAACCCAATGATTCCACCACTTTGATGACCTTGCACATTCAGCTTTTTGCCATTAGAACACTAAGTTTCTCCTACTGGGATTTCACCTGCCTGGTTTTTTACCATTCAATAAAGTAAGTTCAACCAGTGTGTCAACAGGCCATGTGGAGTTCAGGCAACACCTTGCTGCCCTCAGCTAGTAATTACAACTTCTTCCAAAACACACAGATTAAATGCTATTTTCAGCTCTCAGCAACCTTACTAGGCCATGGTAACACATCTTACCTCCTCCCACTTCAACTTCAGGAATCAATTCACTTTAAGTGGTCAAGTGGAGTAATGTTCTCTGCAGCTTTAACAAACTGTTATGCCTCATGCTGCAGCAGAGAGCAAAAATTCATTTGTATTTTCTGATTAACGCTGCTTAATTAATCCCATTCCCTAGCACCAAAAATTAATCTGCTTTTAAAGAGCTGTAATCTTCTTTCTAGAAGTAAAATTGGTCCTGGATTTAACCATGATTTTCACCTGTTTGAGGTCTTGCAGTGTTCAATAAAGGCAAGTTCAGCCAGCGTACCAAGGGACCATGCAGAGGTCAGGCTAACACCTCAGCCATCAGCAGGTTAATTATAATTTCATTTTCAAACACACACACTCACACACACCATGCTTGTTTCAACTCTAAATGACCTCACCTGCTTAATTTTTTTTTTTGTCTATGTGGAGTAAATTTCTGTCAACAAAGCTGTAAGGCCAAGTAGAGTTCATGGTAACAATTCACATTTTTTAACTGGTTTCCCCGAACTAAATTCTAACCTTAAACACCAAACATTCCTTAGAATATACAGTAGCATTAAGAGAAGAAAAATATAAATCCATACCACCTTCCCTTAGCATTGAAAATAATAGTGCATCTGTACAATGCCTCCTGGGCTGATTTCTACAGGCTAGAGTTGTAAGTCAGTCAGCTCAGAGCACCTCATCTATTGGATATTTATCTCTTGCTTAATTGCAAGAACAAAAATGACTTTCTACACCTCATGTATGCTGCTTTTTGAAATCATTATAATGGTGGTTCTTGGCATCATAAATTACACCTGTACTTTTTATAGGGCAAAGCAGTGCGTGAATCTTAAATTCATTCTGGCATTCTACTTTCATACAAATTTACTTCTGTTGTGGTGCTGAATACTGCCAATATGATACAAGATGTCACCTTCCTTTGTTATTGTCCTTGGGAGTCTGCATTCAGCATCCAAGGTTCTGTGTATAATGGTTTTGGAGGAAGGATGATAGAAATGAGCATTCAAATACTACCTGGTTGGGTACTGACAGAAAGTATTTAACATCTATTGGCCATTTAATGGCTCATATGAAATGAGCTGACGTCTCAGGCCAGTTCCTCGCGGACAGGAATGCAGATCACAAAAACCTCCTGCATAATTTCCCTCACGCTCAGAGTTTTAGAGCAAAGGGACCATGGAAACTGAACCACCTTCTCACTCTGGAATTAATCCAAACCTCTGAAGTCAATGGCGAGGCTCCTGCTGACTGCAATGGGGTTTGGATCAGGCCCTTTTGAGGGGCTCCCTTCAGAGCAAGGTGGTGACTATGTCTTGCATTGCATTGTCACAACTTGCATTGTCACTGCCCATGCTATACTTGTTCTTTATACAGAGGATTTTAGTCTCTAGGACTGTCAATAAAGATATGAAAATGACTTAAAAACACAATTTAAGCCAAAATATTGTCCTCTGCAAACAGAGATGCAGTCATGATCTTGCTATCTGTAAATTAAAGTGACTGAAACTTTTTTAATATAAGAAATTAATACTTACACAAAGACTTGTATTAAAAATGTTGCAAAGATCCTCTGACAAACAGCAGTGAATGAACATGTGAAATATTCCTACTTCCTCATTCCCGAATAATGCCAACTTTCTTCCATTTCTGTCCAATCACCTTTGACAATTTGACATTTCAGATTCCACAGTATTTATTTACTTCCTCTTCAGAGAATTCTTTTGAGTGGAGATGGAGGATGCTGCGGTGACCCTTTTAACTTTCAAACTGCAACCGCAGGATCATGCCTGTGGCTCATCAGTACGCTGCCAAGTCACACAACCTTTTTGGGTTATGTAATACTATAAGGTGATTTTCGCGATATTCTTCTAAATGGGAGAACTAACAGGAATGAAAAATGAATGTACAATTACTGTCTTGTATAAAGGAGCTTGATCCAATGATTAGAATAGGGGATTGGGAATCAGGCCTACTGGGTATCATTCTTGGCTCTGCCACCGAATCATTTTAAGATCTAGAGCAATTCACTTACATTCTCTGTGCATCAGCTTACTCCTCTGCAAAATGGGTATGATAATATAGTACTTATTTATCTGAAAAGAGTTTTGTGAGGCTTAATATTTGTACAGCATTACAGGAAGTACAAGGGATTATTACTATTGTAATCTATGGTGGTAAGCCAAACTTTTAAATAGGCTAAATAGCCGTTACACAACCGAGTTATAAATCTTCCAAAATGAATTCAAAATATTCAATATATAGCACTCTAAGCCAAAAAGCAAATTGCCTGTACTAAATTACACAGAATCAACTCCATCAAGGAATTCCAATGTCATCTCAAACCATGAGAACACCAGAATAACCCTACTGAATAATTTCCGTTCAAGTCAGGCAGGACATCCATTATTCCCTACATTATACATGTGCAGTGCCAGCATCATAATCTAACGATATGCAGGATTCATTACTTTTTTGAATTATCAAGGCATTTTACAAATATATAGAATGTAATGTCATTGAAAATTGGTAAATAATGTACTTCTACAAAGCTCAAAAATAGTAGCCCATATCAGTAAATATAATGTCATCCACGGTAAGGTTAAACTGTATCCCAGTGTTTTCTGTGGGTTCTAGTGTAGAGTGGTAGGTGACAACTAGGGGTGTGCAATTGATGGATTTTTTTATTCTGTATTGAAGCAGATTCTCTTGGGATATCTGGATGGCCCACTCCATGATGCAATCTACTTCTCTGGTGGAGTGTCTTGTTTGGTGAAAGAGATTTTAAGTGTGTTAGGTATGTATCCCGGACTTTTTCCTCAGCGCATATTATGCAATATCTGAGTGCCTGGGCTGTAGATAACAGTTTTGTTGGTGTGTCTGAGATAGCTATTGGTGGGGTATCAAACAGTTATAACCCATACTTGATGGGGACCTGTAGCGGGGTGGTCACCCGCTCCTGGCCCAAAGCGGTTAAAAGCCAGCCCTTGGAGAGGGCCAGGGCTGGGAGCCTTAGGCTGGGCTGATTGGGAGGCAGCCTCAGCTGGGGCCACGCCCCGAACAGACTCGGCTGGCCCTATAAAGGGGCTGCTGGGCTGAAGCTCAAGAGACTCTCTCTAGCTTCTGAGAGGGAGGGACCTGGCTGCAGGGACCTAAGCAGGGTACCTAGATTGGAGCGGGGCTGGGGAAGGGCCTGAGGAGCTGGGGAGCTCCAGCCAGGAAAGCCCCAGGCTGCGGCCTAGTATTAGGCCCAACAGGTACCGGGGTTGCAGGGGACAGCTCAAGGTTAGACAGAGGCAGCAGGTCCAAACCCAACCTTGCCTGGGATGAGTGGCTCATACTGCAGTCTGCCGCAGGGCGCGGGGCTAGCTGGTGACTCGCAGGAGCCTACGACTGAGGCAAGGGAGGGGTAGGGGCTGGGGGTTCCCCAGGGAGGGGAGACCCTGCAAGTGAGGGGTTACTGCCAGGGGGCAGCACCCCGGCGTACAAGGGGCACTGGGTCCAGGAGGGACACAGGGTCCGGCGTAAGCAGGACACCGGCCTGCAGAGGGCGCTCCAAGGCTGGAAGTAGAGCTAATTCCCAGGACACCAGCAGGAGGCGCCACAGGGGTGAGTCCCACACGCTTTCAAGTGATGGAGAATGTGGGCATAGGCGGTCCGCCCCCAATACAAGGGGAAGGGCAAGGACGGAGGGACTATTGCCCAGAGACGGTGGAGAGACAATCAGGGACGATGGATCCCGGGTACACGGGGGTCTTCTATGCAGAGGCCCCAGGTGCCATCCCTGGGTGGGGCCCTAAGGCTGCGCCCCGACAGAAGGGGGCTGAAGAGCTGCAGGGGTTCTGGGAGACGCAACAGGGATTGTCGGAGGCACTATGGGCCCTCCAAGAGCAGGTCGCCAGCTGGTGGAGGAACAGCGGGCCCTGCGGAAACTCTTGGGGAGGGAGTTTGGAAGAAACTGCTGAGGGCTGGGGGAGAAGCCCGGCGCCAGGGCCAAGAGGCCTAGGGTGATACAAAGGACTTGTTACTCCTGTGCCCGGCGTGGACACATAAGGCGGGACTGTCCCTACGGGGCTGGAGGCAGGGCGCCTCACCCCGAAAGGGGACCGCGGCAAATCCCTCAAGCAGTCCGCTGGGTGAGGGAACCGAGGCGGCTGCGGGCCTGTTGGGCCTGCGGGGGAAGGGGACACCTAAAGCAGGAGTGCCCCACCCCAAGGAACACGACCCAGGGCAACCCAGGGAGGGTTGGCCCGACAAGGGACAAAAGGGAGAAGCCGAGGCCCAGTGCAGCAAAGGGGCGGCGGGGCTGCTTTAAATGCCGGGAACCGGGCCATATAAAGGAGGACTGCCCCCTTGTGGGAGGGGCCGTACTGCAGCGGGAGAAGGCGACGAAGGCCGCACCCGAGATGGCGGGGACCCAGCAGGGAGGTGGGACCCAGACCATCGCAGAGCCAGTTGCCAATGGGGGAACCCAGACTGAGTGGGCCCAGTGAGAGGCTGGGGCCCAGGTGGGCCACGTCCAAGAGACCAAATGGACCCAGACCCTGAAGGAAGAGAGCCTGGGGGACCCTAACCTGCGTGTGAGGCTGGAGGCTGTGGAGACGGCCCGCTGGAGGGCAGAAGCCCAGACCCGGGAGATGGCCCGAGCCTGGGAGGCGTCAGAGAAAAAGTGTGCGAGCCTGGAGAGCTGACCCTGGAAGGCTAATTTCGGGGAGCCCAGGCCAAGAGGCCCCTCTACCCCCAGGGGTGGGGATTTTGAGGGTGGGGGGGTATAGCGGGGTGGTCACCTGCTCCCGGCCCAAAGCGGTTAAAAGCCAGCCCTTGGAGAGGGCCGGGGCTGGGAGCCTTAGGCTGGGCTGATTGGGAGGCAGCCTCCGCTGTGGCCATGCCCCAAACAGACTCGGCTGGCCCTATAAAGGGGCTGCTGGGCTGAAGCTCAGGAGACTCTCTCTAGCTTCTGAGAGGGAGGGACCTGGCTGCAGGACCTAAGCAGGGTACCTAGATTGGAGCAGAGCTGGGGAAGGGCCTGAGGAGCTGGGGAGCTCCAGCTAGGAAAGCCCCAGGCTGCGGCCTAGTATTAGGCCCAACAGGTACCGGGGTTGCAGGGGACAGCTCAAGGTCAGACAGAGGCAGCAGGTCCAAACCCAACCTTGCCTGTGATGAGTGGCTTATACTGCAGGCTGCCGCAGGGCGCGGGGGCTACCTAGTAACTGGCAGTAGCCTACGACTGAGGTGAGGTAGGGATAGGGGGTGGGGGTTCCCCAGGGAGGGGAGACCCTGTAAGTGAGGGGTTACTGCCAGGGGGCAGCACCCCAGCGTACAAGGGGCACCAGGTCCGGGAGGGACACGGGGCCCGGCATAAGCGGGACACTGGCCTGCAGAGGGTGCTCCAAGGCTGGAAGTAGAGCTAATTCCCAGGACACCAGCAGGAGGCGCCACAGGGGTGAGTCCCACACGCTCACAGGACGACATCTGGAACGAAATCTTTCCTGAACGCCCTCTTCTGGCCTTCAAACATCACTCCCATCCTCATCAGCAGGAGCAAGCTCTCCACAGACCTGGACCCATCTTTTCCAGATCCGAAGAATACCTCTGTGAAGCTTGCAAGCTTATCTCTTTAACCAACTCAAAGTGGCACCAGACCCTGCCAGAACAGATGCAAAACCTGCAGACATATCTCCACCACTAGGATGATCAGTACCCCCCACAACACACCTTTCAAGATCCACAGGTCCTACAAATGCCTATCACATGTGGTGTATCTCATCCAGTGCATCAAATGCCCCAACAAAAACTATGTGGGTGAAACCGGACAATCACCAGGCTCTCAATTGAACTCACACGGAAAAAGGACAAAAGCCAAACACTTTGTTACTCCTGGGACAATACTTTTCACAAAGCGAACACTCCCTATCTGACCTCTCAGTCCTCTTCCTTAGAGTACAACTGCACAACCCCTTCAAAAGACAAGCCTGAGAACTTAAATTCATAACTCTGCTAGACACTAAAAATCATGGACTTAACAGAGACACTGTTTTTTTGGCTCACTATAACAATTTGTAACCTACTAACCATCCTTTGTCTTAGGACTGCAGAGGTGTCAATTGCAGTCATTTTCAAAGGCCTCCTGGAATGCATCAGCCCCTTATGCTTAACAACCTGTCCTAGGGAGTAGCTGTGACACCCTGATTATCTTTTCCAGATCCGAAGAATACCTCTGTGAAGCTTGCAAGCTTATCTCTTTAACCAACAGAAGTTGGTCCAATAAAAGATATTACCTCACTCACTTTGTCTTGCCCAAACATTGTTATTGGAACATCTCTATGCAAGGAATAAGTGCTGTTCCTGGATAAATTTTTGGTTTCTTTTTTAATTGTTGTAAATGTTGTAAAAAAAAAATTTACAATATAGAGATTCTTTTTTCAAAAAATGATGCAGGCAAAAAAAAAATCCCATCTGATTCAGATACTACTCTGTGAATGCTTCTCTCTCTCTTCCTCAAACACACACTTCAGTTCTTTACTCGCAAATGCAATTAGCTACAGAGTGAAGCAAAAAAACAGACTTCTAAGGCCTGGAGCCATGGACCCCTTTCATCTGTTTTAACCTGAAATCTCTGCAATGCCTCAATTTAAAACTGATACTAGTTTTTGTGAGGCACTTTGAGAGATGGACAATAATTATGTATGATATATATTTGTGAAGCACTAGTAAAATAGTACCATATGAGGCAAAAATACAGACAGTCTCTGCCTCAGTGTCTTTACATCTAGAAAACAACCATGGAAAGTGAAGACATCCTGGAAGGTCCAAGGGAAGACAGTAAATATGATAAATATATATGTATTCAGATAACTGAGAATGTATGGCATTGCTGAAAAGTTTAAATGGAAACAACAAGGAGTCCAGTGGCACCTTAAAGACTAACAGATTTATTTGAGCATAAGCTATCGTGGGTAAAAAAACTCGCTTCTTCAGATGCATTTAAATGGAAAGTTATTTAGTTAAGTACATATCTGACATTCATAGATTTTAATGTCAGAAGGATTATTAGATCATTTAATCTGACATCCTGTATAATACAGGCCATAAAATTCCATTCAGTTATTCCTGTACTGAGCCCACTAACTCATGTTTGACTAAAGCATATCCTCCAGAAACACGTCCAGTTTGGACTTGAAGACTTTAAGAAATGGAGTATCTACCAATACTAACAGCCACCATTATAAAAGTTTCAGAGTAACAGCCGTGTTAGTCTGTATTCGTAAAAAGAAAAAAGAAAAGGAGTACTTGTGGCACCTTAGAGACTAACCAGTTTGAGCATGAGCTTTCGTGAGCTACAGCTCACTTCATCCGATGAAGTGAGCTGTAGCTCACGAAAGCTCATGCTCAAATAAACTGGTTAGTCTCTAAGGTGCCACAAGTACTCCTTTTCTTTTTTCATTATAAAAGTGTTTTTCATGTATAAATCTCAAAGGACTTTACATGTTATCCCCATTCTATATCTGGGGAAACTGAAGCAAATATATATGAACAATGTTAGACTCATATGTATGTTTATTTGTATATACATTCTTAATTATTTTTAACACAATACTTTCTCAGTTCTGTTAACGTCACGAGGGACAACGAATACTGCTTCAAGACACAGAGGTAACTAAGGCTCCAAGTCTGCAATAGAGTCTGCCTATTAAGCCAATTGGACTCCATGCAGGTGCAAGATCTGGCTGTCCATGCAGATCTGACTGCAGAATCAGGGTCTCAGCTTTTACTATAACACCACTCTGCATGTTTACAGCACCTCTTGTCTAAGGCTCTCCAAACTCACCTATATAGAACTTCTTACTTGTCAATCTGATTTTGGCTCCTAAATACCTATATCGCTTTTGAAAATGAGCCATAGGCTCCTAAATCAGTTATGAGTTGCAATTCTGACCATAGCAATGCCTACATAACTTTAAAACCTGGGGCTAAGCCTTAAAACCGTTGTCATCAACAGCGGATGGATCACTTGATGATTGCCTGTTCTGTTCATTCCCTCTGAAGCACCTGGCATCGACCAATGTAGGAAGACAGGATACTGGGCTAGATGGACCATTGGTCTGACCAGTATGGCCGTTCTTATGGCATGGCTAATTAAGTACTTTCTTCATTTTACAGATGGGAAAATGGACAGAGATCTTGTCTACCACTCTTGCTAGAAACAGTAAAAACTGTTGTGTACGCTGGCTGCTGGTGTTAACATGAGTGGCTTGCCCGCCCCGAACTAAATCACTGACTGAGCTAATATGAAGTTATTTATTATTATTTTTATCCCTTTCAACACCTTTGCATTACCTTGAACTAGAAACAGATGATGTGATATGACTAGATTCTAAACCATTATTAGCTACCATTCTAAGCACGTCCTCAAAGAGTCAGGTCTCAAAATGCACTATATCATGAAAGTTTTACTAGTTCCTTTTCATATCCATCTTTCATGATCTTATTTTTTCACTGACAGACTCATGGTTTCCAAATCACACCTACAGACAAGTAAGATAATAGCTGCGTTATGTGCTATGTCCAGCGATGTCTTAGCTGACATCTTAAATCAATAAAGTAGGATTTATCAAAATTAGATGATTCATTGCAAAGTTCTTCAACTGAAGCTATCTAATGATGATACCTGGAATCCACGAAATACAGTTCAGGTTGTGGAAAGCCTTAATGAAATCCTCTGAGTAATACCTGTAGTTGAGCAATTCATAATCTGAGCAAAAGGGTGTGTGTTGGGTTTTTTTTGTACTCGAAAATATAGTTCATTCAGAGGTGTACCAGAACCCTACCAGAACCAAGCTTTCTAGTCAGTGTGAAACACACTGGGTAACCACTCCAAAGCTAAACCCCGGCAATTTAAATTTACAAACAGCTCAATGCTGTTGATTGTATGTTTACTGTACTAATTATAACATCACCAGACTTTCTGGTTAATACATTTTAGAAACATCACATACTATTTCTGCCATGCTTGTGTTATCTCCTTCTTGGCTTCTCTCTGTTTTCTCTCTCATTTCTTTTGTCCCATAGATCATGGTTATCTTCTGTGCTGTTTTCAGTCTGTTCCCTCTTTTCCTACATTGTATGTTTTCTCTCTCTTCCCCTCTATTTTATGTCACTCTTTCATTCCCCCCACCCCCAAATTTGCCTCAATTCTTTAATGCTCGTTTTCTAATTTCAACCACTCCCTGTTTCTCCAGACTATTTGCCCCCATCAGCTCCCCTCACCACTCAGTCCTCCTTCCCCCTGGCTGCTAGCGAAGAACAGCCTCTTCAGCTGCTCTGCTTACTGACTCCTAAGGAAAAAGTAGCTCTGTCTGGGTCACTAGGCTCCTAGGTCGCTCCTGTTTTTCATTGAAGGGGGCCAAAGGACACCCAGCCTGCTCTCCTGCTCCGCCTTTACACTTACCCTGCCACTAGATCGTCAGTATTATTTTCTCACCCATTCTTTATACATTCTAACTTTTTCTTTGCTTTGAGCATTCCTGCATAATGATCCGAGGGGCTGTTTTGTCCTGTCAAAAATGGCGCTCAGATCTTTTTCCTGAGTTGACGTGCCCACTATCACCATCTCACAACATTTTACAGATAGGGAAACTGAGGCACAAGCGAGGGTGCCTGACTCTTCTTGGGCCACTCAGAATTTTCTCAGAATGTCAGTGGAACACCCTGGATTAGAACCCAGCAGGGTCAGCCACCCAATGCTGTGCTCAGACCACTAGATCATATCCAGAATAGCGCGTCATCTCCTTTTATCACTGAACTCCATCTTGGTGAAGATTTTACTTCTGAATGCTGAAAACAATTTAACAATATTACCGGATAGTGGAAACGACGACTCAGAAACAATGGTAACAGGTGCTATGTGAAAACCAAAGACAGACAAACACACCGTTCAGTTTCATTTTATGTACTACTCTAAAGGGATCTCTAGCAAACTGCTTGTTGCGCAGGAATATGAAACTAAAAGCCAACCCTGTGTGTTCCTGGCAATGGGTTACTGTCCACAGGCAGTACTTAGGAGATATTCCTCTGCGTATAGTGCTTCTACTCTAACTTACTGTTGTTACCCACAAATTGCACCAAGCTCACTGAATTACAGGTGAGGCACAGCAATTCTGCTGTGAAGGTGGAGAATGCTTGACTATTTTTAGCAGAGTATTTATTTGGATTATTTCAGTGCCTGTTTTAAAGGCCTTGAAAATGCCAGAATTTTCTATTACCTTCCCAGGCAGGTGTGCACCTAGCCTTCCCTTTAAGGCATTCTAACAGATTAGCACTGGGGATAACCTGTGGAATATTTGGTTTCCACTCACATCAGATAAGTAACTGAACGGGTCCTGTTCAGAGTTTTGGCATTGGGAGCTAAGATAACTATACTTTGGCACCAATCCTAACAGTCGGAGATACCTTCAAGGCAGAATTTCTTGTTTTGAAATGGGGAATCTTTGGCCTTTTCCTTTCCTTTGTCTGAACGTGTCAGTTGGCAGGGCCATGGTTTTCCGATAGTATTAGTCTTACTCCAAAATGACAACATGCTTCCGAGTCTCGCCTTTGCTTTTACATCTTTACTAACCAATGACTGCGAATGACAATAAAACGCTTTGCCTTTACATTGCACAGGCCACCAGAGGATCTCTAAGAGCTTAAGTCAGTCTTGCCAAAGTCTACTTGGACACTTGTCTGGAGCACGTAATTCCTTTTATCAGGAGGGTAAAGCAGTGTTCATTATAGCACCCA
Organism: Natator depressus; assembly: GCF_965152275.1. Taxonomy (NCBI): domain Eukaryota; kingdom Metazoa; phylum Chordata; order Testudines; family Cheloniidae; genus Natator; species Natator depressus. The sequence continues at coordinate 137,009,300 of NC_134237.1, read as the reverse complement.
TGTGGTTATGGTAACGGTAGGCAAACAGTTTGTGTATGGCCAGGTAAATGTTTAGGACAGTTTTGCAAGGCTGGATTAATTAAGGCTCAAGACCACCTTGCAAGATGGCTAGCCAGCCAGAGAAAATGTTAAATGACATTCCCAATGTAACACTGCCAGTCAGTGGTTAAGTCCAAACAGGCTATGCTATTAACACTATTCTGGAAATGGGAATGGGGGCTTGATAGTCCTACTTGAAAAAATTTAAAACCTCAGACTTGCTTTATATTATATTACAATTACTGCAGTCAAAGGGACTGTCAATGAAGTGTTGGCACAGTCTCTCCATCCCAATAAACTGAGATGAGGGGAAAACTGTGCAATTTGACCCTTTCCCAGCCCACTCCTGCCGCAACACTGGGGTACAGAGATGCAGTGACAGAAGTAGTTATTAATATATACATTTTTAACAAAACTCTTGATTTCAAAGTGCTTTAAGTTCCTTGAATGAAAGGATTTCTAGAAGAGTGTCTGTAAAATATTAAGACCATTTAGCTTTCCTTGCTTGGCTGCAGAACAGAAGATGATATTTTTGTTATACAGAATAACTCACATTCCTGGATGTTACATGGCGTGGTCTCTCTCTGTTCAAATGGCCAGTCATTTTGGAAAGTGTATTAGCAAGTCTACAACCCCTTTATTCTAAGGAACTCATGCTACAGCAAACCAATCCATTGAAAGTGGGCTGAATGTTGAAATATCTGAAATGTTGAATATATGAAAATATGCTGAATGTTGAAATATCTGAAATGAAGATGGCTACCATCTTGTCTTACAGAATTGTGATACTTTGTGGCTAGGGTGAATATTCCTCTGACTGGGAGAAGGATGATTAAGATAATTTTTCTGATTGCCAGGAACAGCAAGTGTCTAATATCAGGAAACTAGAACTGAAAACAAAAATAACCAAGAATGACCTGCCCAGCAGGGAAATACCATGACATACTGACTGGAGAATTTTCTTCCTTCTCTTGGTACCCGCCCCAAAGATAACAATGGAATACAAAGTCTGTTGATGGCATGGAGAAGGAATGCAGCTGAAACTCAACTGCTGTAATTGGTGCATTAGACATGCAGAGATAAAATGTGCTAAAAAGGAACATTTCACTGTCTTGCTCTAGGAAGCTGGTGCAGAACTTCTTGCTGTGAATTAGTCAGATGACTGTGACAGAATTCTGCTGATTTAACAGGCACTTGGAAAACTAAATTTCTGGGGAAGTTTCCATCCTATAAACACTGAGTTCCATCAAGAATTAGAATTCCTCTGCTTGCTGTTATAACTTATTTCTCATTTTCATGCCAACTTACATAACCAAGGAAGAGTGGTCCCACAGTTGAAGCAGGGAGCAGAGAAGTCAGGATGCCTGGGTTCTGTTTCTAATTGAGTCACTAACTTGGTTGAGTGAGAAAATCACCACCTTTCTGTGCCTCAGTTTACTATCTGTACCACAGGGTCAGTGACGTGTACCTCTCAATGGGATAGAGGGTGCTGCAAGACTTAACTAATGAAAGTGTTCTGAAATCTTCCGATAAAGGTGCTAATAATGTTTGTTATCGTTTGAACACAAGTAAAATAGGGGTCACAAATAAGTAGGAGAGAGACATTGTTGAAAATGAGCATTTAAACTTTTGACTCCTGAAATTCGGTTTGGTCACTCAAATGGATAAAAACTGTCTGTGTCTTGGAACCCAGAGACTGGAACTTGACAGCCACAGCACATGTGATGACTGGGGATCCAGAATGGCGCCAAGCAGAAGCTGTGAGAAAGCAGACCAGATGTCTGCTCTGACACTGTCACCCATCCAAGAGAGGCTCTGCTGAGTGGCGTGGAAGGCAGCCAGGTGAAGAAACAAAGGATGCCTGCTTGTTTTTTTTGTTATTTAATATGTGGGCTTAGCATTCACCCTATATTTGTTCCTTTTCTCTTCACTGATAGCTACCTCATGTCCCTCCCATCTCCCTTCATTGGGACACACACTGTGCTCCACGATACACACAAGAGTTTGGGAAATTAAGTTTCTCAGCCATTAATGCAATGCACCATCATTGCATCAGTCTGGTACTGAATTCCTTCCGAGGACATCCTATTCCAAAATATAATAGCCTTTAAATTCGCCAGATGAGAGCATGTTAAGGGGTTGATCTTTTGAAACTCTCCCATTCCCCTCATAATTTATTGATGAAAGGATTCCTCACTGGTTAGGTAATATCCCTCCAGATGAAAGCCTGGCTAAGTTTCTCTTCTTTCTACCATCTTCAGTAACATACACCTCCTCTCTAATGGCCCCCTGATGAAAAATTCACTATTGCACAGGCTGCAATGCCAGTAATACTGCCAGGGGATTATATTACTTTTTACCCGTTCAGATTAATCAGGTTACAGCTCAAACCTACCGACAAAGCATGGCCTCACACCTCAACTCTAGGACCTCAACTCACTCTGAACATACAAGTTCTGCAAACGCTGCACAGTTATGGGGCTGCCTAGAACAAAGCCTGACCCACAGCCCCCTGGGATGAGTACAAGGCAAAGCTTCAGGTTAAAAGGACACCTTTGTTTTCCTCGCATTGACACAATGCACAAATCATATTTGCACTTCGAAATTGAGCCCTTTTTTAACAAAACAGGATAGAGTTGGCTACTGCTTAGAGCAGAGGAGTGGGAGTTAAGACTGTAGAGTTCTAGTCCTTGCTCTGCCCTGAACAAGTCACAGCTGTCTAGTCGGTAAAATTGGAATATTACTTATCTCCTCACCAGCCAGGAGGAGACGTTTATATTTGCAATGTAGTATGAGAATCTTGCATGCAGAAGTGTTCTTAATTAGTTAGTACATTTAGTACCCCTCAGCCAGAGTTTATTCACCTCTGGGTGAAATTTGCCTTCTGCAGGGAGTCCCAGGCCTATGACACCACCTGAGTCCTAAAACCATGTCTGAAGTGGTGCATAGGACTTGTGCCATCTCTCTGCATGGGAGTAAATGTTAACCCTCTTTGAAGAAACTGCATTTGAGAGAGTACTTTTCAATAACAGTTAAAGAGAACATTCAGCATGCAGCTCGTTACCCAATTTCAGTTTTGACTGTGTAGCGTGCAACAAATCTGTCTACAACACGATACATTTTCTTTAAAAGTATTTAAAAAGAGACAAACTACACATTGTCTATTAATATTAACTGAAGGAACCAGTGTAGCCACTCCACTTAAGAATGCAAGTAACGTAGACTGGTGGTGCAGAATGTGTGCCACACACCCAATGATGCCATTTATCCTAAAAGTGTACCTTGAGGTTACAAAGTATGTTAATCCTGAACTTGGGAACCTAAGTTCCAGCTGATTACATGAGTTAAATGACCTGCATTAGTTTTCATATTTTGCTAGCTCTGTCAGCTGTTCTGTGTTCTTGTTGATGTTGTGATTGGTAGTCCCGATGCTTTGGCTTACCCTAACCAAGGGACCAATGCAGGTTACATTTTATAAACCCTGATCTGTGGAAACACTGATAACCACTGGAGCCAAATTTATCCCTGATGTGAGTCCACTGTAAAGCCCACTGTAAAGTCAAAAAGAATATTAACTATCAAAAGGAACCTTTGTGGATTGTATAATCAGCTAACTGGGAGAAGATCTGAAGGCAAAATTCCAAAGGCAGAGATCTTGACACCTCTTCAAATTGCCTTTGTTGTAAGGAAGGTGCTGAAATGCTCCATAATTCATACTCCAAACTGATCAAGGAAAAGATGGCAGACAAGAAAGACTTGCTGAATACACTGAAAAGCCAAAGCTTGAAAATTTAGAAGCTTAATTAATTTCAGCAGGCGAATATGGCTTCAGGGAGTCTGAAACCATTATTAGTGAACCAATGTTTCTCAACTTTTTCAGTTTGGTATCACCTTATTCAAAGTCCAAAATGTTCATGACCCTCTTACATTTACTGTAAGAGTAAAAAAATATATCGATCAAGGATAAGCCTATATAATTTGTGCATGTGTGAGAATACTTGACCTTGATGGGTAAGAGTGTAACAGGGAGCAGGAGAGCGAGACAGTCTTCACTTTAGATTATAATAAAATATTTAATGACTGATGACTCCCTGACTGCCCTTCCATGACCACCTTGGGATTGTAACCTACCAGGTTAGAAACCCTGGAACAAACACCACATTTATTCCTATTATATTAGTATTAGCATTGCTTTACACTGCATAAAACTTTGCATTTCATCCAAGAACCACAAAGCACTTTCCAAATTTGAATTAAGTCTCACCCTCTTGTAAGGTAGGGTTAGCCCATTTTACAGCTGGGAAAAATAAGGAACAGGGAGGTTAAGTGAGTTGACCAAGGATATCGTGATTCTGTGGCAGACCAGAACACTCTTGACTTGCAAAGCCTTCCTTGATAATTGTGGAATTTTCTGTTCCCTCAACATACACATCAGTGGCATGCTTCAAAACTAGGTTCAAGAAGTTCATCTTCCTCCATAGTGTTTTACATTGCTCATATGTGCTTTATGGGTTTCGCTGCTGGAGGTCTTCGGGCTCTGTTTCTGCTGTCAGAGTTAATCAGGCATGTTGTCTACTTATTGTAAATCACATCTTTAGTTAATTTCTGTTAAAATGCCCAGAGGTGATTATTAATAAAGATCAGGATTCCCCGCAGAAGGCAACATTCTCAGAAAAATAAAGTGCTTCAGAAATGTGAGGAATGCTGCATATGGACCAAGTGGTGAAGAAGTAATGACTTAAATGAAGGAATCACATCTGGCTTAGTTTAGCCTAAAGCCATAACCTAACCACAGTCTCCTCAACAGAACTGGCACTGCTTTTGTGAAAAATCACACAATTATGAGACGACAGTTCAGAGTCCTGTCTGCAGGGAGTGAATATCACTTGATTAGGTGTCAAGCAAAACCTTCCTCACTGAAACAAATCTGATGATGATAACTCTGATCCCGGAGGAACATGGTCATATCATGTAACTGGATGGCTTAAGTAGGGACGCATGTATTTAATGTGCCCCTGGAGAAACAGGCTAAGATGCACTGGCAGAGCGCCACAGTGAATCTACAGCATGCTTATGGTCTGGTGATGGAAGAGATCATGCTCTGTACTCCACCGTTCTTAACAAGTATGGCAAAGTATTCTCATAGCCACTATCCCTTTAGAGTCAGCAGTAAGTAGGATGCGGAATCTGCAACTATTGGGCCTGATTCAGAGACGAGACGAGTGCCCACCACTCCCATCCGCTTCAGTTCATTCACTAACACATGGTTGAATCAGCGCTCGATTCTATGGCACCGAAGCCAATGGAAGCTACGGGTACCCAGGTCCATAATTGGAATAAGGATGATAAACACCATCCAATTTTTTTTAAAGAACAAAAGCAGCGACTTGAAAGGTCAGACTGAGTCGGCGGAGGGATACACGTTAATAACGCTACTCAAGACACTTGGCAACAATGTCTTTTATGCTCTACTAACACCCCTTCCAAGAGAAACTGCTTCGTGTTACCACCAGCCTTGCTTTGTAGCGATGCTGTTCATCATTCCACGGGGGCAACACGCAAGAGAAAACAGTATTTAATCTGTTCTGGACAAACTTTATGACACTAAAAGAACTACAAAATAGACCAAATAGGGTATTTAAGGTTACCGACAATGTAAGTATGTTTTTTAAACAGGAGACAAATCTGTCTGACTGCTGGAATTATAAAATGGTGAAAAAGAAATAGGCGGGGTGGAAATTTAACTTCAAAATAATTGCACAAAACTTATTTTTCATTCATTTATGAACATACGAACGGCCAGACTGGGTCAGACCAATGGTCCATCTAAGCCAGTATCATTTCTCTGGCAATGGCCAGTACCAAAGCTTCAGGGGGAGTGTACATAACAGGGCAGTTTGTGTGATCTACTGCTGTCTTCCCTTCCAGTCTTCTGGCAGTCAGTGGTTTAGGGTCACCGCGAGCATGCAGTGGCGTTCCTGGCCATCTTGGCTAATAGCCATTGATGGACCTATCCGTGAACTTACCTAGTTCTTTTTTGAATGCTGTTCAAAAAGAAATTTCAAAGATTGTTCATTCCCCTGGAACAGAGCCCAGTTAAGTTACCTGTTACTTTTAACATAAAACACTAATGTGAGGTTGCTTATTTCATTTTAAAACCAGCATGTGAGGAAAACTCAACATTTACTTTATTTTTTAATACTAAATTCCACACGGGAATTTTGAAGGCACTGAGCTCCCTCAACTCTTCATGAAGTCAAGTCCTTGTTAATAATTTCGTTTCATTCTCACGGGTGTTCAGCTCATCACCAGGTTGGACCATGAGCAGCATATACTGCCCCCTCCTTCCTAAACACAGGGCCTCTGCTTGGAGTGGAGCTGGGGTGGGGTCCTGCTGCAAAAGGATGGCAAGATTTGGAGACTCAACCAGGGCTCCCTGCACATTGGAACACATCCAACGGGTTACGGGTGTGCTAGACGCTGATCCAGTTCCCAGTGATGTGAATGAGAACCCTTCTATGGACCGCAGGTGAGCCTTGGGATCAGGCTGTAGACAAGAAGGGGCAGTAAATCTGCCACTGCACAGATCCACTATCTTCCCCTCCCCACCAACCCTCTTTGTATAGGGGAGAGCAAGCAGTCCAGGGGGTATTCCAAGCCCAGGCATTAAGTAGTGGCAGCAGGGCAGCTCTCCAGTTCATGGCCTGTGCTTGGGGAAGGATTTAGGCTTCCGTGTTTGTGAAACGGGGGTGCCAGATTAACAGCGCTTTTGTTTCTTCACAAAAAATCTCAGAAGCCGCAGAAGCGGCCCAACCTCACCCTCACCGACGCAGAAACATAGGGGAGGGGACTACCTGTAAAGGGTGACTGGTCAGCTCACTCTGCAGATCAGTTCAGCTGGCCGCCCTGCTGAGATTCTCAACAAAAGGGCCAAGTAGCAGCCATTGCAATGTTGGCTTTTATGCAGGGCTTAATAATTTGTGCCGGGGCTGAGCCGGCACGTCTCGGCTTGGCAGTTCATAGCCCCAGCACTTCTGGGCTTGCCTCATCAGTGCCTTTATGCGTATAAGAGATTCAAACCACTCTCACATCACTCAGCGGCCAGAGGAATATCCCTGGAGTGCTGGGCTGCTGCTTGCATGTGACGCTTGAGCCCCGCTGCCCCGGCATTTCTTGCTTGAGCCCCGGTACCCCTTTCATCACAAATTAGGCACTGCTTTTATGGTGAGGACCATGACCTCTAGGAACTAGGCTCTGACTACTAAGCAGGACACTGGACAAGCATCAGATGGTAATTCTCAATCTCTACTGACTGAAGCCAGATTTGGAACACACTGCTAGCGCTGGGTTGCCAGAGTTGGCGGACAGGCCAAAGAGCTGAATGCAGCCTCATCCTTTGTAGCATAATGTTCTTTTATTAAAAAATAATGATCTCACTTGTACAAAATAAATAGCCTATTACCCTTTGTAGTCTGCAACATTTGTACATGGAGCCTTTGTGGGTTTTGCAAATAGTGAGTGTCAGTTTTGTTCGGTGTTATGACAAGTTTATGTGCTGCTGTGTGCGGCTGACTCAGTTACAAAACTGGCCACAAACCTTTTCAGTAACTCCCACAAAGTAGTTTTCAAACATACGGTGGAAAACATACAAAAAAAATTCACATAAAAATGGTGGAATTAACAAGATCACTGCTGAATTTCAGTACTCACACCCCACCCTGACCCATCATCCATACGTTTTCTGTTTAAACTGTAAACTCTCCAAGGCAGTGATCATGTATTTTTTAGCGCTGTGAAGCACCTAGCACACTTTTGGTGCTCGGATAGTTGTTGACAGTGTTTAACTACCACCAACAATTAATTACACCTTAATCAAACCAGGAAGGTAAGTCAGAAATAAAGTTTTAAAAGAGTCGATGGACATCCTGTTAGAGGTCACACTGAAGAGAATTTCCACACTTCTAATATAGGGAGGAAGGGTGTTCTTTTCATAAATACTTACCGCTTCTGTAACACTAATCATCCATAGAGTTCAAAGCTTTTTACCAAAGAGGGAGTGTATCATTATTCCCATTTTATAGATAGAGAAACCAAGGTGCAGAGAAATAAAGTAGCTTGCTCAAGATCATATGGCAAGTGGTGGCTGAGCTAGGAACAGAATTCACTGTCTTCTGACTCTCTGTCCACTCCGCCAGTCCATGCTGACTGAAAAAGAACAAAGAACTGGGAAACCTGGATTCTATCCCCAGCCTTGTCAAAGATTCTGGGCCAACACTTTACTCATGAGAATAATCCCAGTTACAGAAATCTTGGACTTTTCCCTCGCCACGATTCAGTCTCTGTATCTGTAAAATGGGAATACTGCTACTTATCTACCTCATAGGGCTGCTGGGAGGTTGCATTACTATTTGTAAAGCACTCAGAGATCCTCAGATAGAAAAGATACAATATCAGTGGTCATGGTTTTAGTAGGACAATTGTCAAAACACTGCTTTATGTAAAGACAATACCATGCCCTGAGTGGCGTAGGGAGGTTCATACTGTAACAAGTCAATATTTCACCCAATAGATAAACTTGACTGTCACTGCTAGATTTGGTCAAATTTTTTGTCTAAACCTTTTTTTTTTTAAATCAAATAAACACTTTGATTAAACACATTTTCTTGTGAAAGCTTCTGTGTCTCTCTCTAAAAGGTTCATGGAAAGGAAAATACATTTGATGACCAACTCGACCCACTTCCTTTCAAATTAAAAGTTCAGTTTTGTAATCGATAATATTGCTCATTTGGTACCTACATGCTAAATGCTTCGTAAATTTGATTATACTTTCTAAATAATTAGTTATTTGAAAATCAATTGATTTTCAGTGTCTTAGAACAACTCATCAGACAACTCAACATGAAATTTGTTCCCTTACTCTTATTAACTGTATTACAATAGGTTTCAGAGTAACAGCCGTGTTAGTCTGTATTCGTAAAAAGAAAAAAGAAAAGGAGTACTTGTGGCACCTTAGAGACTAACCAGTTTATTTGAGCATGAGCTTTCGTGAGCTACAGCTCACTTCATCGGATGCATAGCATATTGTGGAAACTGCAGAAGACATGTGTATATAATGTCTTCTGCAGTTTCCACAATATGCTATGCATCCGATGAAGTGAGCTGTAGCTCACGAAAGCTCATGCTCAAATAAACTGGTTAGTCTCTAAGGTGCCACAAGTACTCCTTTTCTTTTTTTTGTATTACAATAGTGCTTCGAGTCCCCCATCAGGGATCACAAATGGGGAACAGAGTGTGTGTGAAGCCCACACGGGGTGAGGAATTCAGAATTGCTGCAGGGAAGGAAACGCAGAACAAAGAACAGGGGAGTCACAAAGCCAGGGACATGGGAGAGAGAAGGATGGGGAAAGAAGAGAAACAATGGGAGAAACACTGGTGGTCCTAAAAGGAAAGTAGATTTTCCCACCGAGTGAGGCTGAATACAGCCATAAGGTACCCAACCAAACAAATAATGATCATAACTGAAAGTTTAGTTTCTATATAAAGGCCAGATTCTGCCCATGACCTTTGTGTAAACCTCAAACTGGCTTCTTCTGAATCACACCTAACTGGTCTATCTTTAAAGAAAGCAATCTAATAATAGAGGTCATAATGTCCACCACCACCACTCTCACTCCTGATTACTACCTATACAGATTTCCTTACAACACTGAAAGAAAACACAGTCGTACATTTATGCACAGTTCTCAGACTATAGTTAGAATTGGAATGTGGCCCTCTCCACCCAAGGAGCTTGACATCCCTGTTGCAGGGTTTCTTGTGAGTGTTCCACTGCTGGAGGAGATTTTTGTTTTGATTAGATTAGGAGAACATTGAATTACTTATGGAAGAGAAAAAATACACCAAATTATGTAAACGCTGCAAAAAGATAAAGTGTAAAAAAAAAAAGGGGGGGGGGCCTTCCAACCTTGGCCATGTGTCGACACATTCTTGGGAATGTAGATTTGGTTGGGTAAATACTTTGCATAAATCCCTCAAAGTAACATTTATTGGGCCATCAGCAGCCCCAACAGCTTTAATTCAAAACTTGCATTTTTCATTAACTGAAATGTATGAGTTTTGAATCTGGAACCTGAGCTCTTCCGTCGGGATGCCAAGTTGGATGACCTGCTTTGAAGTTTAGTTCTTTAACAGAACTCCACGTTCTCTCTCTTTAAAAGTGGGCTGTGCGACTCACTGTTCCCACAGCACCTGCTGCTCATTGAAGAGCTGACCTAAATACTGGGTGCAAAGTGGAAGGAAGCAGAATTGCACATATAAAGGACTGAAAACAACCACCACCACCACCCCAACAGACTTCTCTCTCATGTTGACCAAGCCTGCAAGGTGCAGTAGATTATGGGCGAGGAGCAAATGCAATGAAATCTCAGGGAAGGAAAACATTATTTTAATCAAAATTATTCCCTTAAATTTTACAACTGCTGGGCTTGCTATCTGTATTCTTGCGGCACAGAAAAACGATTGAGAGATTTAGCTCTCAGGCTTAAGTGAACCTAATTCTGAACCAGTGATTATCCAGAACATGTAAAATGGGTCAGTAGGTACCAATGCACTGCATCTGTAAAATATGATGCTCTTTAATAACTATAACAAGTTATTGATATGCTTGATAAAAGTGCAAGTCAATCATGCAAGAATCTCTCAACATTTTACAAAGGGAGGTAAGTATCTTCCTTTTGCACCTGGTGAAAGGGAGGCACAGATTGGTTGAGTTTCTAATGCAGAATTGCTAAGTGACTAGTTGGCAACGCCTGCATTACTGAAATCCTGACCCCCAGGCTCCAGCTCTAACTGCTAAACCATGCTGCCTCTTTAAGAAACCACTCTCCCGTTTGTGAGCTGAGAGTTACCTGGGGGAGTAGCAAGTAAAACATGATAGGGCATCGCAGGGAGAGCAACTTGAGAACCAGACTCCACTAGCTGATGAGAAGGAGCCTTGTAAGGGACTCATTAAAAACGATTTATCTCTCTCCTTTATGTATTAACAAATGGGAACTGGGGAGAAGGGCGAGTTTCAGCTAAAATATAAAGAAGTAATATTTTGCATTTACCATATATGGCATTTTTTCACTCCAGAGAATCCCTAAGAGCTTTGCAAGCTCTGGTCATCCAGCACCAGAGAAATGCAGCCATCTCTGGGGTCGGGGGCAGAAGCCAGGAAGATGAAAGACTCAGGATGCTGCACATCAGTAGGGAGAGAAATTTTGAAAGAGGAAAGCAAGTCAAACCCTGCTCTTCCATGAAGTGCTGTGGGCGGCTGATGCTTGGCTCTTATAAGCACTTTTCCTTTGAAGACCCATAAGATGCTTCACAAAGGAGGGTAGAGTGCCATGTCCACACAGAACAGATGGGACCTGAATTGTCAAGGTCTCTCCTGAAGGCCTCAGTGCAGTAAACTACACTGCATCATCATCAACCGCAGAAAAGTGAAGAGCTGCCAGGATTGAGGCTGTGGCTCCAAGGAGACTGCTGATGCCAAACCTGACGTCTACTCCCTTAAACCAGCCCCTCCGGAACAGACTTTTAAACACAGACTTTTAAAAACTCAAACAAAGTAGTTTCTGAAAATAGCAGATTTCACTAGTCTGGGCTATTTTTTAATTCAACACTTTGGAGCAGAATAGCCCTCCTCCCCCTATACGCCTGAGACCTATCATGCTCACCCGGGCCAGCATTCCACACAGTCTACGTCAGGAACTTGGTCTGGTGTACAAAGTGACGTGAATGTCTGACAGGCACAGGCAGTAAAGATCAGCCATACCAGTGGCATGGATACGGCCGTAATGCTTCTGGATCAATTAATCAAAAAGCAACGGAACAGTAAGTGTCCTCAGGAGCATCTGTAGTCACAGTCTATGCTACTGAGCTTGGACTACTTCATTCCAGTTCATTTTGCCTTCCCCAATGCAAGCTGCTTCAAGTACTTCAAATGTGGAGCTATCAACTGAAATAGGTTTTTATTATTATTCTTACCTGATTTCTCCTTATCAAAGGAAAAACTTTCCTGTGAAACTTGTCACAAGGATTCAATAGAAACACCCAGAACCTGGTCACATGTCAAATATCTCATACATAGGACCCTTGGTTTTTTGTATTATCTGAACAATGGCATTTGTAGCAGCACTAAGGTCCCCTAAACATGGTCCTGAAGCAATGCTTTAGCACTAACGCAGAGGGAGAAGAGTGCTAACTACTGAAAGACCAATTCTGTGCATTTCAATCTTTGGCAGTCTCCTATCCCCATGACTGACCAGTAGCACTCAATTGCCCTGAAGAGGACACAGCAGATAGTGGCATGACAGGGACAGCATTTTCCAATACAACAGTGCTGAAGCTCAGTTCCATAGAGCAATACAGTACATTGTAGTGTACCATACTCCTTCCAACATGTCCCATTCCCAGCCTGTAAAGTAATTTCTAAACTACTGCTCTTTTTTTTGATCATGCCTAAGGAACTGCTGAATCTACTCGACACCCCCAAGCCATGACAGATGGCTCCACATGCTGCTGCTAATGCGCTGGAAACAGCCAAAGGATGCAGTTCTCTGCCTGGGCGTTGTGCATAAGCGATGTGAGAGCTTTAATGAAGTGGTTTACATTTCAATGGTTTTGTGCCTTTTTCTACTATTTATATCACAAGTGTGGTCAGATGAGTGAAGGAATAAAAAAAGGGAATGTTATTTCCACAGTCTACATCACCCTCTCCTCCTGGAACAAATAAATAAATAAATAAATAAAACAATCTTGATATTAAACTAAAACATTTCTGCCATAAATACTGAGGGCATAAGGAACGTGAAACATACACATCCCATGAGGAATACCGAACTGCACATGACTAATTTCCCATCTCACAAACAGATATTAGGGGATTCTCTGCCCACTGGGTATGCAGACTATAGCTTGTGCCTTGATTTTGCTCTCCAGAGCTCCCTTTCTGGCTAGCAAGTATTAGCTTTTCAACATAAAATGTCATTAAATATCATATTGAAAGGGGCAGCAAATTTTTTCAATATCTTCAAATCAAAACCTTACCATATACAAATGCATATGAGGAAAAGCACAACATTGTCAGAAACCAACCACTAGTGATGTGTTCTTTAGGCATATTCTCATTCTTCAACCCAATAGATGAATGTTATGAGTGACTGAAAACAGAATAGGAATCCTTATGTAATCTGCAGCTGTTGATGCTCCTGCTATAATTAGCATTTGTATAAAACTCAGCAATGCAAGTGTCCAAGGCAGTGAACATGTCTCATTCTAAGGACCAAATACTGGTCCCATTACTAACACTGAAATCCACGGAACTTAAGTAAAGCGGGCAGAATTTTGCTAAAGGTTTGGAAATTACATGTAAATTTATTATGCTTCCCTGACTGCACTGCAAGTTTGGGGCCTAAGTCATTTTTAACTGAATTGAATTTTATTAATAATAATAATACCACCTATATCTAACACTGGAGAGAAGACAGTCAAGCAAATTATGTGCTCTCAGACTGACCTTAAAGAAATCCCCCATCCTAAAAATATAAAAAAACCTTTTTCCACAATATAAAACCACCCTCAATAAAAGTGCCGAACTTGTGTCAAACTAATCTCAAACAGCTATTTTCCTCTGACATCCCAGAATGTGACTCTCAAGGACAGAACTGGCTGTTCGATTAGCTCCTACTCCTGCAGAAGCAATTGTTTTCAAACAGTTTTGAAAAATAATTTGGTCTGGGGTGTGTATTCTAGGAAGAAATGCCATTTACAAAAGGTCCTTTTTTCTCTCTCTCTCTGCGCCTCATATTTTAAACATTAAGAACAGAACAGGAACAGATTTCATACAGGTTTGTTCACAGTTACTGGATAAATATGTGTTTGTTTTTATGGCACATGGTAATCAAAACAACAGTGCCACGCTACTTTTTCTGTTGGAACTTTCTGAGTCCATCAGCATGTTTAAATCCAAATAAGTCAATTCATCCACAATGGGAATCTGTTTTAATTAGCGGATCTTTACTCTGGGTATAAATTCTATTTCAGTTTACATGACACATGTAACTGGTCTATCTGTTCATGTTCTCTTAAACTTTAAACAAAGCAATCACATCTACTATAATTCTCATTCCTGATTACCACGTCATTTCTACATCAGGCATGGTATGTCAGCAACCAAATTAAGGTATTAAACTCTGGAACATTTAATCTGATTAGATTTAAGAAACGTTTACTCTTCCATTTGGACAGATGTGATTTCTGTGGACAGGAGATGGTAGTGTGCCAAATAATACTCAGCTTGATACACACCCATTGTTCTCTCTCTTACTGGCTGACTGACACCATATAATGGAAAAGCTGGAGTAGGTTTTGCTGGAAACCTTGGGGAATCTTCGGCTCCATCGAGTGTCCTAAATGAGCTAGAATAAAACTAAACTCAAACACATACTTTCACCCTAGAAACTGATTCTAAGAATTTCATTCACCCTATCATTGGAGTTGCCAGACTGGATCAGACCAGAGGTCCATCTAGTGCAATATCCTGTAACACCTCCCCCCTCCCCCCCCCCCCCCCCCCAGTATGGGATATTCTGCATTAGGTCTCCTCCTGTTCTCTAACAGAAGCCGGGGTAGGCCCTGAAGCATGAGGTTTCATATCCTTTCCAACTGTATATCATACAGCAGAAACCTTGTGACCTTTGTGTCCAATCAAAACCAGCTAACACAGCTCAAACATAGACTATGTAATTATCACAGCAGACTCCTCATAAACATTAAGAAAAACCAAAGATTATTTGTTAAAAGCATTCAGCAAATGGTCAATTAATTCAAGAAAACCAAGGTCTGTTCACAGAAAGCTAAATTAATTAAATTATTCATGACTAATTATTTGTTCAGTTGTATTGAGAACAGGGCTTCTACATGACACACATAATGTAACCATCTCTTTTCCAACAGATTCATCCATTACATGTTGGTCCAAAAACATCTGCCATGTCATCTAAGATCTAGTTTAGGTGAGAAGGCAAAAAGAAATTCTATATTAGAGTTCGTCTAAATTTCTTGAAATTTTCATGGAAATTTTTCACTGACGTTTCAAATTTCGGCAAAATCATGAATAAAACTTCTTGAAATTTGTTCAGAGTGGCTGTGTGTAACATGGGTATGTGCAGCCCTCACTACACTCCCCCCATGACTCTTCCACGGGAGGGCCTCTGGAGTGTAAGCCCTGAAATCTACTGGGAGAGTGAAAACCTATTCTTGTGGATCCCCTCCAAAATGCAGCATTTCAGGCATGCACCTAGCCCGAAGGCTGGATTTGGCGTCTCCAAAGCTATAGAATTAATAAAGCGTAACACAACCTGACTGCAAAACAAAACGAAGTTTAACAGTGCCTTCTACTGGATAGAATCAAAACTGCCAGTCAGAGAGAGAGCCCTATATTGCCAACAATATTTCTCTTTAGTTCATATGGTAGAGGGTTTGTAATTTTGGAACAGGAAGACTTAAGTTTTGTCCCCACTGCCACCATGAAGTTCTTAATAGTCACAATGTGCAACATCATGACAACTATGTTTTCCTACATGGCCACAGCTCTGTTTCAATATTAAGCATAAAAAGGGGCCCAGTTTGTCACTTCATTCTGGTATTTGAGATCACGCAATGAACGGTGCAAGCATCTATGACCCAGAGTTAAAACCAATTCTAGTTATTCTGGAGCAGGATTTTCCAATTAAGGGAAAGTTTATTTTTTCAGTGGTTTCTTTGTAATGATATAAAAGGATGATGCAGCTCCCTGAAGCAGTCTTTAATGGACCAATTCAAGCAACAGTCTCTCTCTGCAATTAACGTGCCTCTCCTCCGTCCAACTAATGTTTACACTATCTGGCAAACTGCAGATCAAGTGTCCATTTCATCACCAGGCATCTTTTGCCTAAGCCAAGACTAACAGACCATGGTGGTAACTTAAACACTGAAAAGCATGCACAGTATCGATCTATGAGACTTGAAGCCAGTTAATTGCTACACTAAAATATATCCTCGAGGGGATGTGCCTTCAGTGGGGACTGATAGAAGGAAAGAACTGAATGAATGGGAAGATTGCTAGAGAGATTAATATGTGCAAGCACATGACTTGAATAAGGTTGCATTTTACTTGGTTTATTAGACGTAGCCATGAGTTAAATTTGTTAGAAAGGGCAGAAGGGATTACGTGGGAGAAGAATGGGAAACATACACCACAAAATGATTGTGGTTCTCTAAAGCAAATACTTATCTGGTATATCAGGACTGCTGCCAAATGATGCAGATGTGGTGCCTAGAAATGCTTAATAGCATTGAGTAATAACATGCACTAAATGAACAGATTACAGTTAGAGAAAACAAACCCTGTATGAAGCTATATACCTAATTTTCATGAGATTTACCTGTCCAAAAGAGGAAAGGGTTTGGGACATTGTGTAAATTGTAAACTAGCTCACCATTGCCCCTGAAAGAGGCATCTAATTCACTTCATTTTCAGTGCTGCAGAACTGAGTCAGAGTGTGGTGTAAAAGTGGTGTCACAGAGGGTCAGTGGCACCTCTGCCCCCTTGTGGTTTCTCTGACAGCACCCCTGCAAGTATCAGACCTCTTGCTCTTACCTGTCTTGGGGCGGAACTGGCAACGCTTCCACTCTCAAGACTTGAACCTCGGTACATTACCCCTTGAATACCAACTGGTTAATGCCATGCAGGCCCATCTCAGTCTGGGCATGTGCTCGATCCTCCTTTTGGGAACCTGTGACTGGGGATACTAACAGCCTTCTTCAAACAAAGTGTTTTTCTTCAGCAATTGGAACAAAGTATCAGAGCAAAAAGGATTTTAAAACAGCACACCGTTACACGCATAGTTAGTCTTCTCTAACCTAACAGTTCATTACAAGCTAAGTTGTGCAAGCTAGCCTCTTCAGACCCAGAGCAGAATCAACTCACATTCTCTTAAAAAGCAAAAGGTCTCCTGTGACCCACCCTGGTCACAACAGATAGCATCTCCTGCTGCTCTCGCTCACCTCCCTTGTTTGTGAGAATCTGTCTTAAGTAGAAGAGAGGCCCTCCAAGTCCAGAAGAAATCTATTACCGTACTGCTCACTTTTTTTTCCTTTTCTTTTGTTGGTTAGAGCGCCCAGGGGTGAAGTTTCCTAGTAACTCAGACTAGATTTACCAGGTCAGCCAGAGCATCCAATGGGGCCTATAAAAGATTCTTAGGCCACAAAGCCACTGTGATAAGCTAGCCTGGCCTCCTGAATAACACAGGCCAGAGACCTTCCCCAAAATAATTCCTACAGTAAAAATTTTAGAGAAACACTAGATCTTGGCTGAAAAATTGTCATTGATGGAGAACCCACACGACCCTTGGTAAATTGTTCCAATGGTTAATTACTCTCATCATTAAAAATTTATGCCTTCTTTTTAGTCTGAATTTGCCTAGCTTTAACTTCTAGCCATTGGAATACTTCTCTGTGCCAGACTGAAGACCCATTATCAAATATATGTTCCCTATGCTGGTACTTGTAGATGGTGATCAAGTCACTCCCTTCACCTTCTCTTTGTTAAGCTAAATAAATTGAGCTCCTTGAGTCTATCATCATAAGGCATATTATTTTATGATCCTTTCATCATTCTCGTGGCTCTTCTCTGAACCCTCTCCAATTTATCCACATCCTTCCTGAAGTGTGGGCACCAGAACTGCACACAATATTCCAGTAAAATAACCTCTCCACTCCTAACCGAGATCCCCTTATGTATGCGTCCCAGGATTGCATTAGCTCTTTTGGCCACAGAATCACACTGGAGCTCATGTTCAGCTGATTATTCCCCATGATCCCCAAATCTTTTTCACAGTCACCACAACCCAGGAGAGTGTCCCCCATCCTGTAAGTATGGCCTACATTCTTTGCTCCTAGATGTATTTACACTTAGCCGTATTAACACACACATTGTTTGCTTGTGCCCAGTTTACCAAGTGATCTAAATCACTCTGTATCAGTGACCTATGCTCTTCATTATTTACCACTGCCCCAATTTTTGTGTCATCTGCAAACTTTATTAGTCATGAGCCTACAAGTACCTACATAGGGAACATATATTTGATAATGGTATTCTTCCAGGTCATTGATAAAAATGTTAAATATCATAGGGCCAAGAACTGACCCCTAAAAAAACCCAAACCCAAAACAAAACAAAAAAACAACCAAGTTAGTTTGACAGGATCTATTTTCCACCAACCCATGCTGATGTGCATTACCCTTGTTTAGTTCTGTGCAATTACATTACCCTTGTTTAGTTCTTTGTTAACTGTATCATCCACTCCATTATCTTGCCCAGGATTGATGTCAGCCATTAGACAAGTGATTACAGTACATTGCAACCAAGAGTTTTAAAAGAGCTGCCTGAGGAGCTTGATAGACTGTTAATGTTGATTTTCAGTAAGTCTTGGAGCACTGGGAAAGTTCCAGAAGTCTAGAAGAACGCTAATGTTGGCTGATCTGCTGTTTTCATGGTTAGACCAACTTGGTCGCAATGTACTGTAATCACTGGCCTAATGGCTATCTCCATTGGCTGCAGGTAGGGGTACTAAAAACTCTGAATATATGGGGATCTCTCATCCCCCTTTGTTAGTCTAACATACTATCTTAGAAGTCAAGCACGTAAATTACATTTTGGATACTTATCCAAATATGCAATTAATGCAGAAACACATGCTACTATTTTGTCCAAAATGGCATCATAATTGGGTTTCCAACATTTACTGTGTCTCAATGACTTCTGGATCAAATTTGTTATGTTTCCAAGTGGTGGTAGGGAGTGAGGGGGAATAAAAAAGCAAGCAAGCTGGAATCTGAAAGTCAATCTGGGATATTTCTGATGGGTCACCAGTTTGTGTCCCATAACCCACATGTGGAGGTTATGCTCTGCCCTCAACTACTCTCTCTTCATGGTGGGTGCATAGGTGTAGCTGAGGATTTGGAACTGAGTTAACAGCTGGTACCTGCAACTAGAAATACAGTAATTCTGTTAATATATGAGCTAGAATAGAATCCACCTCACTTTCCCATTATTCCTGTTGGCCCCCCAGAGCCATCACCTCAAAAACTTACTGTCACTAAAGCAAGCAGATATGGCTCTGAAAAAAGAAAAGGAGTACTTGTGGCACCTTAGAGACTAACCAATTTATTTGAGCATAAGCTTTCGTGAGCTACAGCTCACTTCATCGGATGCATACTGTGGAAAGTGTAGAAGATCTTTTTATACACACAAAGCATGAAAAAATACCTCCCCCCACCCCACTCTCCTGCTGGTAATAGCTTATCTAAAGTGATCACTCTCCTTACAATGTGTACGATAATCAAGTTGGGCCATTTCCAGCACAAATCCAGGTTCCCCCCCCCCCAACACACAAACCCACTCTCCTGTTGGTAATAAGGAGAGTGATCACTTTAGATAAGCTATTACCAGCAGGAGAGTGGGGTGGGGGGAGGTATTTTTTCATGCTTTGTGTGTATAAAAAGATCTTCTACACTTTCCACAGTATGCATCCGATGAAGTGAGCTGTAGCTCACGAAAGCTTATGCTCAAATAAATTGGTTAGTCTCTAAGGTGCCACAAGTACTCCTTTTCTTTTTGCGAATACAGACTAACACGGCTGTTACTCTGAAACCTGTCATTATGCAAGGCACTGCATTTAGCCGTATGGAGTGGAAATCTATCAACTGCATGAAAAACTTGTACAGATACAGACAGACATCATCTTCTTTTCCAAATGCAAACAGATGGACATCGTACCAAAAGGACTGAAGGTAAAAAATCCATTACAATCTACACACCACACAGCCTATGCTGACAGCTTGTGCCACACGCTCTCAAAGAAACTGCGGAACCACCTGATCAACATCCTCTACAGCAAACAGGGAAAGATAAAGAATGAGCTCTCAAAAATGGATACTCTCATAAAAAACCAACCTTTCACACAAACTTCCTCGTGGCTGGACTTTACTAAAACTAGACAAGTCATTTACAACACACACTTTGCTTCTCTACAAAAGAAAAAGGACACTAAACTTTCTAAACTACTACATGCCAAAAGGGGCCACAGCAATGGTTCCCTCAACCCACCCAGCAATATTGTTAACCTATCCAACTATACTCTCAGCCCAGCAGAAGCAGCTGTCCTATCTCGGGGCCTCTCCTTCTGCCCCTCCACCCCCACGAACATGATACAGTTCTGTCGGTGACCTAGAATCCTATTTTCGACGTCTCCGACTCAAGGAATATTTCCAACACACCTCTGAACAACATACTAATCACAGAGACCTCCCTACCAACACTACAAAAAGAAGGATTCTAGGTGGACTCCTCCTGAAGGTCGAGACAGCAGACTGGACTTCTACATAGAGTGCTTCTGCCGATGTGCACGGGCTGAAATTGTGGAAAAGCAGCATCACTTGCCCCACAACCTCAGCCGTGCAGAACACAATGCCATCCACAGCCTCAGAAACAACTCTGACATCATAATCAAAAAGGCTGACAAAGGAGGTGCTGTTGTCATCATGAATAGATCGGAATATGAACAAGAGGCTGCTCGGCAGCTCTCCAACACCGCTTTCTACAAGCCATTACCCTCTGATCCCACTGAGAGTTACCAAAAGAAACTACAGCATTTGCTCAAGAAACTTCCTGAAAAAGCACAAGATCAAATCCGCACAGACACACCCCTGGAACTCTGACCTGGGATATTCTATCTACTACCCAAGATCCATAAACCTGGAAATCCTGGGCGCCCCATCATCTCAGGGATTGGCACCCTGACAGCAGGATTGTCTGGCTATGTAGACTCCCTCCTCAGGCCCTACGCTACCAGCACTCCCAGCTACCTTCGAGACACCACTGACTTCCTGAGGAAACTACAATCCATCGGTGATCTTCCTGATAACACCATCCTGGCCACTATGGATGTAGAAGCCCTCTACACCAACATTCCACACAAAGATGGACTACAAGCCGTCAAGAACACTATCCCCGATAATGTCACGGCTAACCTGGTGGCTGAACTTTGTGACTTTGTCCTCACCCATAACTATTTTACATTTGGGGACAATGTATACCTTCAGATCAGCGGCACTGCTATGGGTATCCGCATGGCCCCACAGTATGCCAACATTTTTATGGCTGACTTAGAACAACGCTTCCTCAGCTCTCGTCCCCTAACGCCCCTACTCTACTTGCACTATATTGATGACATCTTCATCATCTGGACCCATGGAAAAGAAGCCCTTGAGGAATTTCACCATGATTTCAACAATTTCCATCCCACCATCAACCTCAGCCTGGTCCAGTCCACACAAGAGATCCACTTCCTGGACACTACAGTGCTAATAAATGATGGTCACATAAACACCACCCTATACCGGAAACCTACTGACCGCTATTCCTACCTACATGCCTCCAGCTTTCACCCTGACCACACCACACGATCCATTGTCTACAGCCTAGCTCTGCGATACAACCGCATTTGCTCCAACCCCTCAGACAGAGACAAACACCCACAAGATCTCTATCAAGCATTCTTACAACTACAATACCCACCTGCGGAAGTGAAGAAACAGATTGATAGAGCCAGAAGAGTTCCCAGAAGTCACCTGCTACAGGACAGGCCTAACAAAGAAAATAACAGAATGCCAGTAGCCGTCACCTTCAGCCCCCAACTAAAACCTCTCCAACGCATTATTAAGGATCTACAACCTATCCTGAAGGATGACCCAACACACTCACAAATCTTGGGAGACAGGCCAGTCCTTGCCTACAGACAGCCCCCCAACCTGAAGCAAATACTCACCAGCAACCACATACCACACAACAGAACCACTAACCCAAGAACCTATCCTTGCAACGAAGCCCGTTGCCAACTGTGCCCACATATCTATTCAGGGGACACCATCACAGGGCCTAATAACATCAGCCACACTATCAGAGGCTCGTTCACCTCCACATCCACCAATGTGATATATGCCATCATGTGCCAGCAATGCCCCTCTGCCATGTACATTGGTCAAACTGGACAGTCTCTGTATAAAAGAATAAATGGACACAAATCAGATGTCAAGAATTATAATATTCATAAACCAGTCGGAGAACACTTCAATCTCTCTGGTCACGTGATTTGCGATATTACAACAAAAAAACTTCAAAACCAGATTCCAGCGAGAGACTGTTGAATTGGAATTCATTTGCAAATTGGATACAATTAACTTAGGCTTGAATAGAGACTGGGAGTGGCTAAGTCATTATGCAAGGTAACCTATTTCCCCTTGTTTTTTCCTACCCCCCCCCCCCAGACGTTCTTGTTAAACCCTGGATTTGTGCTGGAAATGGCCCACCTTGATTATCATACACATTGTAAGGAGAGTGATCGCTTTAGATAAGCTATTACCAGCAGGAGAGTGGGGTGGGGGGAGGTATTTTTTCATGCTTTGTGTGTATAAAAAGATCTTCTACACTTTCCACAGTATGCATTCGATGAAGTGAGCTGTAGCTCACGAAAGCTTATGCTCAAATAAATTGGTTAGTCTCTAAGGTGCCACAAGTACTCCTTTTCTTTTTGCGAATACAGACTAACATGGCTGTTACTCTGAAACCTGGCTCTGAAAAAGAATCTGCCATTTTACACGTATTATTTTAGAGCAGAATCACACTTTTCATGGCTAAACAACTGATGTTGAGTAAAAGCACGAATTTCCCAGCTATAATGAAATCAACTTCTAAACAAAATAATACCAATGATGAGAGAATTGCTTATCTGACCTATTAAATAACTAACTCATCCATATTTCTAACAGCTACATCTATTCCTTTATTGGTTAAAAAACTATAATTAACGTTTTGTGAGATGCAAACCAGATCTATCAAAATGCAAATTATTATAAAGAATGTATACTATTAATGGGAGGTGGGGGAAAAGGGAACCATAGGGTTGGACAACGTTACAGAAATTAAAATACATTTCACTGTAAAGTTTGCTGTTGTATAGTGCCACCTTGCTGTCAATTCGTCAATACAGGGCTGACATCAATAGAGTGGAATGGCTGTCTTTCTAAAAAGGTATGCTATAGCACAACCACAAGTTATTGTGTTTGATGCAGGAATCACTGGGGGAAATTATATGGCCTGTGTTGTCCATGAGTTGTCAGACTAGAAGATCACAAAGGTACCTGCTTTTCTTAAAATCTGAGAGCACTTTAGTTAGGATGAGAAGACATCTTAACTGCAGATCTGATTTTTAATGCTTCATAACCTTCACCTGCATAACTTTGTATTGCATGCTTCCTGGCAATGTAATATTACATTACCTTAAACACAACCCTGAAATCTCAGTCCTGGATTTGTTTGGCAAATACACCCTGTCTTTCCTTTGGCATCCTCTCATGCCATTCCAACCTTGTCATCACTTCCCCAAAATCTTTCACTGGCTTTCTGTCTCAAACACATCAGATTTAAGCTCCGCCTCCTCACATTTGCCCCTATTTCACATAGCCCCTCCATTTCAAACAGTCTGTCATTTCTTGTCCACCAAGCACACACTCTCCCTAAATCTCATCTCTTCCATAAATTAATCTTCCACTTGTCTCCTCACCAACAGTCTCTCCACACTTTGTCCTGAACAGGCACCCTGCATTTTGTCTTGTCCATGTTAGACTGTAAGCACTTTAGGGCAGGAACCACATCTTATTCTATGACTTGTAAAGTGCCATGCACCATTATGACACCATCTAAATGGTTAATAATAAGGATACCCTTCAGATCAAGTGCAATAAAGTGAAGAGTCAGGAAAACTGAAGTGTTTTTCCTGAAAAATTTTCTTCAAAATTCTTAAGAGACAATGATAATTCCATGGCTGGGACAAATGTCCCATGGTTAAGTCAGTAGCTTTCATGGAAGAACTGGAAAAGGACTGCAGAGATTATGTATATCTGGAGCACACACTCATCACACGATCCTTAATACTGTTCAATTTTGTCCCATCATTTTGCGTATTTGAGCTTTTTACCTATTCGTAACATAACTAAAACGAGAAATGATCTGAGAAACTGTCGATTGCTTGCCTGGCAGAACACTGATAGCCCTTGCCCAACAACTAGCAGAATGACAACAGATCAAACCATTTTCACTCTGAAAAGGAGAAAGTTCTTTGAAAAAAAAAAATTGGGGGTATCATCACCATACTGCCTCGTTGGGGATAAAGGATTGTGCTACAGAACTGACTTAATTACCCAGTGGGCCCCGAATGATCGAAGCTAAAACATTCCTAAAATACACTGCAGCTGAATTTTCACTTTCGCAAGCAGCAAAATGGGCGTGTTTTTTTTTTTTTAATCTACAGGATGAAGCGAAGCTATCGAGCAAGGCAGCTCAATGAAGGTTCCTTTATGGACGGCAATTCCATTCAGCCTGCATAGCTTTCCTAGCCAGCTCAACAGTGACAGCTTCCAAGCATGCAGAGATCATTGGAGTGTATTCAGTTTCACAGGCAGGGATCTTAAGGTTAAGGGCATCCACCTCTGGCCCTCTTCATCCCCCATCAATCCTGCCTCAATCAACAGGTTAAAGGTGAAAGTGGGCCTTATCACTCAACTGGTGTCCATTTCCCTGATCAAATGACTGCCTCACAATCTCCTGCAATTAGAGGGCATCTGCCATCAGGGTGGGGAGGAGAGGTTTGTTGCTACCAAGAAGCTAGCTAACACCATCTAGCTACGACTGTTTATAATCACTCTTCATTACATGGCAAATATTTCAAAGTGACAATTGTCTGATCTAAGGTGTAGGGAACTGATGACACATCCAAAGGGGGTTTATTATCCCTAAGGGGGACAATGAGAGTTGAGTGAGCTCAGCAAAGAGCAGGATCAGACCCCAAATTTTAACAAACAACTAAAACGTGCTCCCAGTCTAGATGCAACTTTTCCTATTCACCGAGGTTCTGGGTAGAAATCAAGTTTCATCTGATTGAATATACTGTTTGTTCCACCGCTGAAGGAAAAACAGACTAGCAAAGACATCCACATAAAATGAGTGCTCATACAACATTTCCGTGCACAGCTGTCATGATTCAACCTCTCACAGCTTTGTGGGGGAAATTACATGATTCTCACAATAAGCTTCCAGTCTACTCCTCACTTAGATAGGACCATAAAGTTACTTCATAGACGACGACTGATTCTCTGACCCTGGAGAGTTTACAACAGAAGGGTACAATCTTTCTGACAATTAATACTGAACCCCCTGCAACATTTACTCCTACCGGCAACCTCATAAAGCTCAGTTAGTTTTCCACTGATGCTCAGTAAATGTTTGCAGGGTCAGACACTAAGTTAAGATGAAAACTACACAGGGAAGAGCAAGAGGGGCCATGGAAGAGGGCAACATGCTCAGGCTTGGGGAAGTTAATGCACCTATCTAGAAGGTTGCAAAGTTCATTGCTTTAATTTTTAATTAAACTGTTTATGTTTTTTGTCTAATGACAAACTCCTGAATTAGACAGCTGGGCTTCTTTATGTTGAATGGTTTATGTCCCTGTCTGCACTGTATTGACTGACCCAACAACATCCACAGGAGTACACCACAATGAAAGAAACCCAGGCAGAATGTTTCTAGACTAACTGAAGCACTAACCGGGTATGTTTGCACTCCCGATTTTTTGTTTGAAGGCTCTGGGGAGTATCTAGGCTCGTTAAATCCCCAGCATGCCAATACATCCTTTCTGGATCAAGGCTGATGGGTTTTGATGGAATCTGAGCAGCTGAATGAAGTAGGGGTTTGTGTGATCTTAATATAATTGAACTGCAAAAAGCCATGTTTAAAGTACCATTAAGACTAGCTTAAACGCACCAAAGCAAGGAAATTCAGAGTTAAGGCTCTAAATCCGCTCTGAACTCATGCCTTCATGCCTTTCATTTTATTTTTTTAACTTCTTGCAGAGCAGTGTTAGCTGAAGACCATGTCAGCCTGGATTTCAGCACAAACTCTGATTCATCTTTCCTTTGTGAGTCAGACATTTAGCATTAGGTAATTTATTTATTTTGAAGAAAGACGCCTTTTTCAAAATACTTTTATTTTTTAGTGCCCAAAAAACACATTCTGAGCCTAACAAGCAAGCTAAACGTTAGCCTGGATTCTGGAATCTGCTGCTAGCTCTTTTAGGATGGCTTAGTTGCTCCACAGAGAATTCTTCCATCATGTTTTCAGGAGGTGCAGGATTGAGGGAGTCATCCTATGTGACACCCATACAGCCTACGGATAGGTCCAAGAGTGGGAAGGAGTATATTCAGGATCAGAAGGAGTGTATGTAGCTGGAGTGCTCTGCTCTGGACAAATGGAGTAACCCATCAGGGGGCCATTCAAAGCCACTGGCAATTTGGACAGTCCTTGACAGTCCAAACCCAGATTCAGGAGGAAAAAGGTGACTTAAAGCCACCTTGCCTCTTCCCATACCCATCAAAATGATATCTTTTGAGAAGTGCAGTTCATATTCAGGGTCATAGTTTCTTCCAAGAAGAGTGGACTGTCTTGATTTGACATGGCACTACCATAAGGAGTCGGAAAGATAAGAAGGGGATGGGGGCAGGAGGACTAGGTAACAATAAAAAGATTTTGATGGCATGACGACCTGCCCATCATGAGGATTGGTGGGGTTTTTTCATTATTTGTTGTCACTTTTCTGCTCCTTCACTTCTCCCAGACTTATTGGTGGAAATGAGTTTTTAGGTACACTTCAGTGTCATAGCCAACAGATCTGAATAGGGCATTCTAAGTGCAACAAATGGCATGGAACTTAGGCCCAGCACCCCCCCTGTGACTCTGTCAGGCAGAGCATCCCAGTGGTTAGAGCACAGGGGCTCGTTCCACTTCTGGCCCTCCCACTGACCTGTTGCATCTTCTCTGACATTCAGCTGTTGGTAATTCAGTTTGCTCACAGATGAAATGTGTTATCTTTACTTGCCTGTCTCAGAGGGGTATTGAGAGGCTTAACCTAATGTTCCTAAAGCACTCGGAAATCCTCACGTGGAGGGCATTATCAAAACCCAGGGTATAACTAGTCAAATCTCCCACAGGACTAGCTTATTAACGCAGGGGTCATAAATGAAATAATTGTTTAAATGGGGCATAAGGAACCCATGACTTTTGCATAAGTTGTATTGTTTTCCAACAAGGCATTATGGTAAATATTTTCAAAGACAGGCAACTAAATTTAAATATGGATTTAGAAGGCTAACTTTAGGCACCAGTTTTTGAAGCTATTGATCTATAAAAGTTAATTTTGTGCCTCTCTAGGCTGAGCTAAAAGACCCAGCTCTGTTAGCTCAAAGAGTGGTCCAGCGAGTCACATTGATTTAGCGTGGGTTGCACAAGTAGTGACCAAACCCTATGAAATGAGAGGACTGAGTGGGGATACAATGCAGAGGGAGAATTAGGAGTACTGCAATGGGATGAAATTAAGGAAAGGAAAATTTACACTGAATATCAGGAAAGACAGCTGGACGGTACAAAGCTATAGCACATTCACCTCCCAGGGGAGAGGTGAAAGCCCCATTGCTTGGGGGCATTAAACACTAAATAGGAAAGAAAACACATCTAGGCATATGGCAGTAGGGCAATGCTTCACAAGCTGTAGCTCACTAACATCAACAATCCAGGAAGCCATCTCCTGCTGCATCAGCAGACTGGAATTTTTAGGGTACTTCTACACTGCGGCTGAGAGTGCACTTCCCAGAGTGGGTAGACAGACAGGCGCTAGCTCTGCTCCAGCTAACACACAAAAATTAGCAGGTGGCTTGGGAGGCGACTAGGCTAGTCACTTGTGTAAATACCCTGGAGGTCGGGTGGACTTGTAGTTGGGAGGGTAGGCTGAGCCGGGACCGGTGTCACTGCAGCCACGTTGCTCGCGCTAGCTCAATCAGATCTAGCACTTGACTGTCTACCCTTACTGGGAAGCATGCTCCCAGCTGCTGCAGACAAACCCATAGAGCACCAGGCTGTGAAAGACTGGGGGTACTGCATGAAGAGCTGGTCTCTCCCTGACAAAGTGGTCTATAGAAGGATTTAGTTGGAGAGCTACTGCAAGAAGGAATACTCCTGCACTGGCTGGGAGGTGAACTGGATGGAACCTAATGGGACATTTTGTTGTGTCTAACTTCTAGGATTCTGTGATTAACGCCATGATTAGCCACGTTTTGCAAGGTCTTCTCTTTCAACTGAAAAATGTGCTTCAAATATGCAATTTGGACCAAAGACATGTCAGAGGCTTTGCCAAAAGCAAAACCATTATCTTTGCTGCAGGGAAATACCTTCAGGGAAATACTCAGTTTAACCGACTTAATCTCTCTCTCGTGGTTTGCACATTGCAGTATGTATTTCATCAAAGGACAAAACAAGCTATTTCTGACATTTTTTTAACAAGTATTTCTACATATTGCTGCACGCTCAGTGGGATGGGCAGTCCCCGTCCAGGTGTGGCCCAGGACTAAATCTAAGCACTTGGTGTAAGGCTCATGCAATTGCCTGTTTTCAACCTGCCTCTTGTTTATGCAACTAGCCCTACACAGAGAATAGAAACAAATTTTCTTGGAAAAAATGGGAGAATATGTGCTCACTGTCAAGCTGTCATGGCCCGTTCTGGGGCCATGCTTTCATGCTGCCGGCTGGCGAGGGTAGCCTTGAATGCAATTACTTCCTAGCATGAAACTGACAAGAGCTACACAAAGCAGACAGCAAGGACGCTGCAGACAGCATTGCAGTACGAAAGGTGTCCATTGGCAGGAGGCTAAACACAAAAATCTTTCATTTCTTCCAACTTTTACAACCAAGTTTCTGATTAAAACATGAACTGGAAATCCACATTGAAGAAATCAATGTATCTCACCAAATAACCTTCGAATTAACTTTGCCATTTCTATGAATGACCAATGAATTATTTTAAAAAAAAAAATCCAGCTTTTCACTTTTTATTTCATGCTACTCATAAAATAAGAAAGGCTACCTATGATTATACAGGTAATGTGGGAAGTTAGGGAATATGGCGGGGGAAGGGGAGGAAAGTGTATATTTGAGGGAAACATCCTTTGATTGTCATTCAACATGAACCCACGACTGCAACTGGCTTCGGCACACAGTAAGAGACGTATATAAAATGTTTGTTGTTTGACAAGTGGCAAGCAAAACAGCTGTTATAAACTCAAAGACAGCGGTTGTCTAAGTCTTACCCCACTGAAGTGGTTTGAAGAGGTGACTTTCAAATTTAGCTCTGTTAAGTTCCTAGTGTTTCACATGATATAACTGTGACAGAGCAAAAGTGTCCGTGGAACACCCCAAACACACGGTTATAGAAAGACAAGGGTTCGGGTTTTTTAAAATTGCCTGTGTTGAGAAAGTCAGCAGGGCTCCATGTATGTGCAGGGGCTGCACAAAATTCCTTGCAGGACCAGGGTTTCACACAGTGAAAATCTGTGCAGACAGGGAACTTATATTTATGTAAAATGTCATGCACTGCCCTGTATGAACAAATGATATCTGTATTTCCCAGAGGTTTTAGAATGACACAGAATGGTCAAATACCATGTGCTACCCGAGCAATACCCTACTTGTATCAAGGCAGCATCACTCCAACACTCAAAGATATCATGGCATTGCCTGTCCTGAACTGAAGATTCCACTAGGCAGCTTAGGTGGGTCAGGTCTTTAACTTTAACCCAGCACAGATTACATCTTTGGCAAGTTATCAAAAATGCTGAAGACCAGTTAATGGAAGAGAAAGAACAGAATACACTTAGTAGCAGGAACTCGCAAACAAATATAATTAGAGAAAACTTGGGTAGAGGAGAGTATTTGACAGAGAAGCAGAAACACCAAAGAGGAAGCAACAGACAGACCACCGTCTAGCTGTATCCTGGCTCATGTTGCATTCACTTGGGTGCATACTGCCCTTATAAACCATATTAACATTACACATACACCGGCCTACCAGTTATTACACTGCTTCATAGAAGTTGAACGCCCGAGAAGCATTTTTAGGGCATTTAATTCTTTAGAAAAAGCCCTAAGCTTTCCTCTTCAAAATCCCTGCATTCATCTCTGCATCTTTGGAGAAGAACCAACCCCTCTATATTACCTAAAACACAAGGTCATGTGTGCTTTGCTGACAACTCCGCATGTGGTGTTGAAACACTTATGTATGCAGAAGCATGAGATTTGGGAATGACACCTCATTTCTTTCCTGCGAGGCATTTAAGACCATATAGCAAATGGACCTTACATTTAACCAAATGGAAAAGTTTGATACAGAAACAAACCATGCAGAATTGAATTCCCAAATGTAAGTGTGTGGAGACTCATTATTATCATCATCAAACTTCAACGTAGCTTTGCACAAGTGTCATTGGATGACAGATTACAATGCACATCAATTGGATTCGGAGAGAGTTCGCAATCCATTATGGGTTAAAAGCTGTTCCGGCATGAATCAGAGTCACAGTGGTGAGGAGATCATCGATACAAGGGATTATGCAGATTAAAGAAATACCCTGTGCATCTGAAAGTTTTCAGAATGCAAACTATGTCAACCCTGAAAACAAGAGGCACTGCATCATTATGGCAGGAGAGACAAAGCGGGGGGGAGGGGGTTAACAGACAAAAAAGATTGTTTTAATAGGAGAGAAACATCAGTCATCGAGTCTTACTTCATTCAGACTTTCTATCCAACCCCATCCATCTTCAGTGCCAGGAGATGACAGGGCCCTGCTCCCTTTTTTCCCCCCCGCCTGGTATATTAATAATGCCCATTTCTACCATAACAAATGACTCGCTCGAATGGCCCTTTTCCCTAAATTGCCCTGCCAAGCTCCAGGGATACCTTAGTACCTGTTACGGTCAACATGGCTATAATGGGATCCCTTGTGAGGTAGGCATCAATGGGCGGAGCCTTTTGTACCCATCTTCATAAACAGCCACTTTGTCATTCATGGCTGGGGAACGTTTGCAAAAGGGGGAGCGGGGGAAAAAAAACACACACACACACACCCTACACAACCCAGAATGCAAATTCCTTCACCCTCCTGAAATGCTTCTCTGGGCATTATCTGCGAACAAAAGTGCTCCATGCAGGCGGTCTCTGCATCACTGCTCTCTCTGTTAGCAACACCTGCTTAGTGTCGGCGCGGAGAGTTTCAGAGTTATCTTTTTGCCATGTCTGCAGAAGCCAACCAGAGCACAATGGGCCCATTGCTTGGGGTCACTAATGTCTTTCTCCCTTTCCCGTACACCACCGACTCGTTCACCTCGGCCACTCCTAGGACCCTGGATAGCTAAATAAGTTGGCGGTCTTGAGTACGGGGGAGGAAGGGGGAGAATATAGGTCTCTGGCCTGAATCCCCAATGCTGCTTCCCCTCCCCTCCCTTTTCCTTAAGACCTGATGGTCTTCAGTCACACATCTTAAAAGAAAAACAAAAAACAAAAACACAAAGACTTACTTGTCTCAAGTCGATGAAGGCCAACTGCAGTGTGTCCCCTTGGAACCCAGGCACTGGCCCGGATCTGGCAAACTCTGTGGGAAAGAAAAGAGGATAAAAAGCGCCTTTAACTAACCATGGACAGGGAGATTGGCAGACGGATGACAGGGAAGACAAGAGAGACTGGGGGAGAGGAGGACTGCACTTCTAAGGAGTCATGTCTCCCTCCCTTCAGCTTCTTTGTTTGCCCTTCAAAATTTGTATCATCAAAACACCATTAATTCCACCGTCCTGACAGCAAGGAAACTGTACTAATTCGACCTGAAATTTATTCCCATGAGCCGCACTGGGCTTCAGAGTATTTGTTTTGTGAATGGACAAACAACTTGCAAAGAAGAAAGGGGAGGTGGGGGTGGAAAAGTTTTTCCTCTCAACACAATAAAATCTTCAGCTGTGAAACTCTTTTCAGTTCCGAAAGCTATTTATATTTTAGGGCACTGAAGGTATTTTCTAATTTCACGCCTGTCACAGGGTTCCATAAGCATTCATCAAAAAAAAAATATGCCCAGCAGCAGCATTAATTATTCTGCAGCAGATTATCTGCATTATCTGGTATAAAATATTATTGCCCATATACAAGCACCCAAAATGGGAAGAACTGCCCCTACTGTGTGGCTTATTTATTTATTTTGGAAGTGGACTTTTGACATCTGAATAACGTTGGTTTATAAAGCAAAGAACACTTCCAAAGCCACGTTTGCCCCTTTCTGGTGTAATCTGGCCCCAATTCTACACTCAGGTGGTTTATTTTTCTTCCAATTTATTGGTTAAACTTAGTCTAAAACTAATACGGGGGACCATACATTATGATTTCAGTTTAGAGGATCTTGGTGGCACATTCGTTTCACAGATCTTGGTTGATAATTGTCACAAAAAGGCTGACAACCGCATCTCTCCTTGCTGAGCGCTTGTGTTGAAGGCCTGTTTCACGCCATCTGATCTTGCCCAAGTCTACTAAAGCAACCGTTTGAATGACTTCATACAAAACCAGGACCTCATTAAGGCCTGGTCTACACTGGGCAGGTCGGGGGGGGGGGGGAATCGACCTAAGATATGCCACTTCAGCTACGAGAATAGCGTAGCTGAAGTCGACATATCTTAGGTCGACTTACCTCGCGTCCTCACGATGCAGGGTCGACTGCCGCTGCTCCCCCATCGACTCCGCTTCCGCCTCTCACCGCGGTGGAGTACAGGAGTCGGTGGCAGAGCGATCTAGACGCGATAAATCGATCCCTGATAGATTGATCACTACCCACTGATCCGGCAGGTAGTGTAGATCTACCCTAAGATACAAGGATCATGGCTGAATCTCCAACTTCACTACTCCCTCATGTCTAAGTGTATGTGGTTTGTGAAGTCACCTAGGAATATGATACACCAACTGTATGTCCTGTGTTTTCACTTGGCTGAATTGTGTTGCTTTTGTGGAGTTACAGCATATCAAACTGGGACAGTTTGCAGGAGACGACATTTACTTTGTGCCACGGCTGTACAGAAGAAGAAAAAATACTCCAAGCTACAGCTTTTAAATAAAATGATCCCAACGCCCATGATTTAGCAGCTACTTCAGCACAGTTATTCATCATGTCAGGGCTTTTTAGGGTAGGAGAACAGCCCTCAGCCTAGCATGAAAACTCCACAGCCCCCCTGTCCCTGCTGAAAGCAAGAAGGGTGTAAAGGAAGATAAAAGCAAGGTTTTACTTCTCATCTTCATGCCCAGACTAAGGTACTGAGGGATAATATATGGTGACCCACAAAGCCCTAAATGATGTCACCTCACTTCATACATTCCCTTCACTGGAAGCCTGCTTGCATTAGTTCTCTCACTTTGAAGTAATACCAAGAAATAAAAATACAGTTAAGAGCCACATTTTTAAGGCCCTGATCCTGCAGTCCCGTCACTGGAGCAGTCCCCCTGGCTTTAATGAGACACAGAGAATTTGCCCTATTTCCAAATTCTCATGCAATTAAGATAATTTGTCCCCCCTCCAACGCAACCTTTTCATTCAAATGTCCGAGGAGGCACATCCTGCAATTTGGAGATTGGCACTTTACGGACAAGGACATGGCAGCCAACTTTCAAATGTCAATAGTTTTAGTTTTACTTTTTCATATATTTTAAAATATCAAAATAGTCTAAACTGGCGTTATGACTAACCTCTCGATCAAACATTTCTAAAGTGACTCTCACTGTAGTACAATAAAGGAATGGAATATTTGGAAAATTGCAGCAAATTGCTTTTTGTTATAGAACTCAGATAGGCAGTCAGATTAATAAACAGGTTTTCAAAACCAAAATTCCATACCTGGGCTACTAACAGAAACTTAATTTAACAAAGAATGAAAAAAAAAAATCTAATTTAAATTTCACCATTCAAGATGTTTGGCAAAGGAAGGTCCATCTTTGATGGTCCCTAAATATGGGCATGAGGCCTAAATTTAAGCATGTATGTTTGACAAGTTTGGTTTTGATTTATATTTGCACATCATGGAGATTGTACAGTTAAACTAAACTGCTCAGTATCTAGTCAATTTCATTTTCAGAGTCTCCAGCTATAGCCACTGTGCTGCAAGGTCTGGGCTGCAAACAGTCCAGGGGAAAGCTGAAATTTAAAGTGACAAGCTATTTTCATTTAATTAGTTTTAAATGTCATTAAACCATTTATATTAATTTTACTGAGCATTTTGTATAAAACTTATTTAACAGACTGAATTTCACCCATGTGCTCAGGAGACAGTCCACACCCTAAGGGTATGTCTACAGTACCCACTGGATCGACGGGC
This sequence comes from Natator depressus, assembly GCF_965152275.1. Taxonomy (NCBI): domain Eukaryota; kingdom Metazoa; phylum Chordata; order Testudines; family Cheloniidae; genus Natator; species Natator depressus. The sequence continues at coordinate 136,974,841 of NC_134237.1, read as the reverse complement.
AGCGATCGATCCAGCGGGGATCTATTTATTGCATCTAGTCTAGACGCGATAAATCGACCCCTGAGCGCTCTCCCGTCGACTCCTGTACCCCAGCTCCGTGAGAGGCGCAGACGGAGTCAACAGGGGAGCGGCAGCAGTCGACTCACCACAGTGAAGACACCATGGTAAGGCGATCTAAGTACGTCGACTTCAGCCACGTTATTCACGTAGCTGAAGTTGCGTAACTTAGATTGATCCCCCTCCCCGGTGTAGACCAGGGCCAAGAGGGACTTAAGCAATGCAGAGGTCTTATGCTGGTGCTCTGGAAGAGGTGATTTTCTGTTACATGCCCATCCCTACAGCATCTGGGCACATTCACATAATACAAACCCCCTATATTAAACCTTTAACTTTGAGCATATACTATCTGAATACCACACACGGTTTAAATACAGGAAAAAGCCTTCTGGCTTCCCATGCATCCGTAAAAACTATCATCACTGAGATGGAGTATTTAAGCAGCCTGGCTACAGGTTTACTGCACTGGGCACTGTGTTGTAACAAAGGAGTGTTTTAAGAGGGGCAGGAGTGTATTTTTGCTTCTATGGATGCAAAATCCATATAAATCCTATGATATCTACAGCTGAGTGAACATTGGGTGAAATATCTGAAATTATTATTTTTTTTTTTTTGAAAAAAGCCAGTTTGTAAATTCAAGTGTCTAACAGTTGCTCGAAACTAATTTAGAATTCTAAACTCAATTGTAAAATTCCCAATTTGTGCAGAGACATGACTTTCAAATATTCATGACAATCTGCGTGCAAAAGATCTGAGGTTGATATTCTTGAATGTTTCCAGATAAGCAATACATTCCCAAATCTTGTGATCTGTTTAGAGACAATTCAAGGTAAAATCCATCCCATTCATTACATGTGTCTAATTATTAGCTCTGCTCTAGTTATGTTGAGGAACCATGTTACAACCCTGTCTGTAGTGGGGTGTAACAGACTTTAATAAACAGCTGTAATAAAGTATGGTCCATCCTGAAGAGTAAACCATGTTATAGCACCGCTGTATTAAACATACATTGCCTCAGTAAATTCTGTAGTGCAGACTGGCTCAAACGGTAACTCATCAAAAAAAAATGGTGGAGGCATGCATTGCACGAATAATACATCCAAGGAGTGAAACAGCCTATGAGATCATTATTATATTACTTGTATTACAGTACAAAGGAGATCACATATATTGCTTATTCAATGTATTGTGTACATTGACTTCAAGGGATTGGAACAGGAATGAATGGGGTGTTTCACCACATTATTATTACAAAGTACTGCAGCACCCTCTGTACCCATAGGTCACATTTTACATACCAATGCCACAAACTTATCTGGGGAAAGGAAATGTACAAAGTCCTTTTAAAAAGAAACAGAGCTTTAAAGGAAAGACACAGCCAGTTCTTGGTTTTAATCTCCTCAATCAGGTTTCAGTACAGTTTTCTCAGAACGACCCAGCACAGTGGTGGCCTCGGCACTGTCAGATTCGTTTATTGTACTTTCTCCACTACCAAGGCAAGTGGCGAGATAGAGCAAGCCACCTACCATACGGCCCCTTGAGCAGAAAATCACAAGAGAATAGAGCAGATCTGTATGCGGCTGTTTGTACAAAGCATTTAGCGAAGCTAAAGGTTTGAGAGGCTTGTGTTCAGGCCAAAGAAGTAATGTCTTTGCAAGGCCTACAGCTAGGGCCACCCAGGGCAGGTTACAGTGGGACTCTAGCCTCTTTTCCAAAAGGCTTCTCCAAAGAAAGAATCAAGGAACTGTTAAGCAATGAACAAAGAATAAAGAGTTCAAACACACAAGGCAAAAAGGCACCCATTGTAAATTAATGATACAGAATTTGGGAATCTCCTTTCATATAGTGTACACAGCTATACATGCAAGTATATAAGTACATAGAGATTCTAACACATTTTGCATAGTTAGGAGTAAACACAGTTGCCTTATTCCCAAATTCACTAATTTAGGGACAAGAACATACAGAATGATGGTGTGGATGGGTGGTACAAAGATTTTATTAGCACTCATTTAATGTAACCTGCATAACTGGCACATGGCTTCACTACTTGTGAAAAATGCAGTTATCCCAAACTCATGCCAATTAAACCTTTATGCCAAACCATCAAGTTCTCTCTCTCTCTTTTTTTTTTTTTACACACACACACACTCACTCTCTCTCTCTGAAGGCCCCTTTTGTCACTGTAGTAGCTGAATTTTATATACACACTATTTATATATATACACACACACTTTTTTTGATATTATATCCCTTGTATTATGTATTTTACACTTACACACACACACACACTCTTGCAAAATCCTACCTTCCCACTTGCCAATGCTGTGCAATATTTTTGCCCCACGTCAAGACGATAATTATAAAAGCACATTTTCTGTATGGGCTCGTAAATGCTCAGAAGAGTTTTGCAAAACTGACACATACACTTTATACACAGACATTGTTCATAGGACTAGTGGAGGAGGTGGGTTTGCAGCAGACCTTTGGAGACAGAGACGGGGGCTTGGAGTATAACAGCTGAGAGGCTGTAGCAGGCAAAGTGGTGGTATCAAGGTAGGGTTTGAACTATGGCAACCCTATAGAGTATCTAACGAGGGCTCCAGACCTCATAGTGCTCCAGAGCTGGGGTGTATAACAGTGATTGAGTCTGAGAGTTGTAACAGTGATGGTACATAGCTGAACAGCATACAGGGTGGAACTTGAGATGTAGGAAAGAGAACATGGGAGCGAAGGGCAAACGGAGAGAACAAAGATGCAGCTGTGCTCAAACTTATGTATGCAGAGGTGGGTGACAGTGAGATTTTGAACAGAATTGAGAAGAGGAGTTGAGTGAAGAGAGCAAATACACAGCCATAAGATCCATCAAGGGAAACACCAGACTGAGGAAGAAGACTAAAGGACGTGGGGATGGATAGGAATTTGAAGGACAGGTGGCAACAGAGCTCATCTGCATACAGAATGAAGACCCCAGGGAGGATAGGAAAAGGAGATCAAGATGTATGAAGGAACAGTTTCCACTGGCAAGAAAGTTGCCTGCTATGGAGTTATTCTCAGCTTCCACAGTGCTGAAAAGGTCTATGGCTTTGTCTACAAGATTCTGGGCAAGGAATGATTTTCCACTGGTGAGCAGTGTCAAGTATAGTATGTACACGTGTATTATACCTATTTATGTACAAAGGGCTAATTCAGCAGATGCATATTGTGGATGGCTCAACAGTAATAAGAATCAGATTGGGATACTTCCAGAAGGGGGTGGGGGCAAAAATGAGCACAGAAAAAATGAAAACATGCATAATCTATACATATTTTGGACACCTAAATATACGGTATGCCTTAGTGTGTACCATACATTTACGCACATTCATCAAAAAAATCAAGATGTGTATGTAACCTAAAATAATCTCTCTAATCCCAGCGCATTGTTACTAGCACTCGCCCTCTCATCTGTGTGTGACATACATCTCACATTTTGGGTGCAGCATAATAAATGTATTAGTGATGATGATTATTAGGGTTAGGGTGGAAAGAACTCTTAGGGCGTCAAGTTAAGGTGAATGAGTTTGGAGGAGAAAAGTTCACTGGAGAGAAGGATGAGGAGCACTGTAGTTAGTGTGGCAGACTGCAATGCTTTTAGAGAATAAATTACAAATCAAGCAAAGCTTAATATCCACTGGTTGCCTGAGATTGTGCAGGAAGGTGCTGGGATAGGAGGATGTATGCGCAAAGAAAAAGAACAGAGATTAAATATGTGGCCTAAATACAGTGGATTAGAACATGAGAAGGCACAGTTTAGCCGCTAGAAGCTGAAAGCAGGAATCAGCTGGCGGTAAATGCCACACACAGCCAAATTGGTTGACAGAACATCCTCCGTAGAATCCAGCGTTACCATCATTTTGTCCACCAGTTCGGCCTAATTTCAGTTAATTGATTTTTAGTCCCACGTTTCTCTTATTTATCCTAGCACAGTCCTTGAGTTATATCAGGAGGCCATTTTATTCAGACTAATTCAGTCTGTCTCCCTTTTACACCTTTTTCCATCAACATTTATGTGTGATTGGAATATTTATCCACTTGCCCACAGTTGAGATCACAATTAGGGCAAACCTGTAGGCACACCTATAACACGACCACCTCCTCTCTCATTTCCCTCCTTCACCACCACTGACACGTTTGAGCATCCAATGAGAAGTTAAAATTATATGGCGCACTTGTAAATCCTCAAAGGATGTCTGACTATTAATGAGTGTTGTCTGTTTGCACGTGCAGGAATTACAGGCAGCTTTAGTTCATGGCAGAATCCTCTCAATTGCTCTAAGTGGCACTGAAATCACTCACATCCCTAATATTGGTGCATCTGTTGGTGTTAACACAAACACTGGTCTCTCATTCTCCTCCAGAAGGCTATGAAATTTGCCCCAAGGATAAAGATTAAAAGATGGATGCAGCGACAAAATGGAGCCCTGAGCGTAGTTTTTGTGCTTCTGAATTTAGGGTCGGTCTGTGGCGTAAAAGATATGGCTGGTGAGAAAGAAATACTAGAAGACACATTGATAGGGCTAGCGGCTCCTAAGACCAAGGATTACTCAGCCAAAAGGGAACTCTAATTATGGACACGTCTCTTTCCTTCTTGATATTTTAGAGCAGTGGTTCTCAACCTTTCCAGACTACTGTACCCCTTTCAGGAGTCTGATTTATCTTCCGTATCCCAAATTTCATCTCATTTAAAAACTACTTGCTTACAAAATCTGACATAAAAATACAAAAGTATCACAGCACACTATTACTGAAAAATTGCTGACCTTCTCATTTTGTCTGTAAGAAATTTTAGTTTGTACTGACTTCGCTAGTTCTTTTTATGTAGCCTGTTGTAAAAGTAGGCAAATATCGAGATGAGTTGATGTTCCCCCCCCCGAGAAGACCTCTGTGTACCCCCAGGGGTACGTGTACCTGTATAACACAGGCCACAGAACTTTCCCCCGGCAACATTCCTAGAATATATCTTGTAGAAAAACAGCCAATCTCAATTTAAAAATCATCAATGATGCGCCACCACAACCCTTTGTAAATTGTTACAATGGTTAATTACCCTCACTGTTAAAAAATTATCCCTTATTTCCTGTCTCAATTTGTCTAGCTTCAACTTCCAGACATTGGAGTGTGTTATATTTTTCTCTGCTAGACTGAAGAGCTCATTATTCAATATTTTCCCCCATATAGATACTTTTAGACTATAAACAAGTCACCCTTTAACCTCTTTGTTAAACTAAATAGATGGAGCTCTGAGACTATCACTATAAGACAAGTTTTCTCATCCTTTAATCATTCTCATGGGTCTTCTCTGAACCCTCTCCAACTTATCAACCTCTTTCTTGAACTGTGGGCACCAGAACTGGACACAGGATTCCAGAAGTGGTTACATATGTGAAGTGGGCATGGTTTTGGGGAAAATACGATACCTAGCTGCAATTCTCAGGAAACTGAATGGTGTGTGCCACATCCTTTAATGCTTTCTTCTTTGAATGAGCTATGATCAGGATATTGTTTAAGACGTGTAAAGATCATCTGTAGGGACATTAATACTTTGTAAAATACCTTGAGTACTATGTCAGACCAAAATGCAAAGCCTTATACTGGAGTTCCTTACAAGAAGGGAAAGGTAAGAAATTATGATGGGAAGGCCAAACAGCGGCATAGCAAGTAGGCCGCTGGAACTTTGGCCAAAGTTTCAATAACCCGTTTCACAATTTCCATATTGAACTTGAATTTCCTCAGTGACTTTCAAACCCAACACTGCTTTGTTGAATTTCCCCTTTAACAGCCAAATTATCAAGGTAGTGAGAATTTCAGAGAATGACCCCCAAGTTATCAAATTGAGCCAAACTGGATCAAATTCAATAAAAACGTCCATTCCTCTAATGCCCTGGGACAAAGAAGAGCCCGGAATCCAGTTTACTTCTTCAAGAGGCAGAACAAATCTGACAGATGTTTCAAGGGGGTGTGCCTGAGCCTTCAGACGCTGGCAGGTCTGAGCTGCATCCACAACAACACAGAACAACTCTCTGCTGGGTTGCCAGACATTTTAAAGTACAAGAAAGTAGAAGTTTTCAGATGAAATTAGAAGTCTTTTGACAGGAAGGCTGGTATCTGTCAATAAGTAATAGATAATGTTGGGCATATGTATAGAAAGAACTGAGTTATGGATGTCTAAAGGTTACTTTTCCAAACCCAGACAAAGACATAGAATAGAAAGAGCAGACGATAAGCTCTCTGCTGAATTAAGATGCTTAATATTTGGAAGAGGTGAAATATCAGCTCGAATGACCATTTTTTCCCCTGAACGGGAGGTTGAAAAGGTTTACAAATGCCAATTGTGTGGTTCTGTATTTCAAAGGACTATTTGGGGAAAAACTGGGACACAGAGATGGAGGACTGCCTGGAAAGATACTGAATTCTGGAAGCCCTTTAACATCAAAGGATTTGACATAGGCTTAGGAGCTTTAAAAGGCAGGAACCAGGAAAGATCTTTGGGACACAAAAGGGAAAGGTGGTGTCAGGAGTGGTCAGAGGTGAATGATTGATAGAGATGTAAGATTTTCTTTTCATTTTACTGTTTAACTTATGAGAAGTTCACATGTAGGAATGTTATGCAGATTGTTTCTCTTTGTTTTACTATCATGTTCTTGCTGTTTTTAAGAAGTCTTTTTAAGAAAACTACTTTTGTACGGGTAATTTCACGCAGACAACCCATAACCACTCAACCATTCAAGGTCTCAGTAAAAGGCACGTGAGAACTGGTATCCTCTCCTAGTGTGTTGCACAGGGTCATGAGCAGATAAACCAAAGGAAAGCCCAGTAACCAAGGAGAAGATGCAAGTACAGAGGGGTACATGTGACACATTGAGAAGATGTCAATGAGGTGTAAGCTATAGAGGGAGGCTGTGACAGATGGCAGGAGCGGTAGAGAAAATAAGAAGAGATGAAGGGATGGATGAGGATTTGAACAGAGGTGAAATCAAGGAAGTGGTACATACGTGCAACATTGCCCAAGTAGATTTACAAATGTAGGAGATGGAAGGGGAGGAGAAGAGCTCATATGAATAAATAGAAAGGCTAAATCAGTGAAGGAGATAGAAAATGGTTCCAGGACAGATGGAATGAGGAGGGTACAAGGTCAAGAATCAAATGAGGGTTGCACGCAGTGGAGACAAGAGGTCTTGGGTGAGGAAGGAAATTTAACTGCTAAAGAGAAGCCCATATATCTTTAACAGTCTGCAAGGCTTCCAAGATTTGCTTGAGCAAGGTCTGAAAGGGTTCGTATTTTGACTTGCAATATTTACATATACCAATACACCACTGAACCATTTTATTATCGCTGTAGCATTTTTTATCCTTTAAGAAAGGTCACACGAGGAAAATGCAAGTGGAAGAAGGTGCCATTGCCTCTAATGACCAGGGATTCTACTTGTGTTCCCTTTGTGACTCCACACACACCAATAATTTCATACTAGTGCTGAAGAAAGCAAAAATTATTTCAGTGACATGTGAAGCCAAAGGTATGGTTCCTGAATGGTTGAGGTTGGGAGGGAAGGGACTTGCTCCTGTTTTGTCTTCCTAGCATAACAGTCTCTTACTGAGAGCAATTAATACTCCTTGTAAGATTTTATGCTGGAAAAACAAGCATTTTTTGTCAATTTTGCTTTGTTTTCCTTTGCTGTTTAGCTCTGTTCCAGCTAGGAACGTTCCAGTACATGGTACTGATGTATACCATCTCAATCTGACCAGTAGAGCTGAACTACCTGGTAGAAGGGCTGCATTTAGACAAACTACCTTTTCCCATGAAAAAAGCCATGATGCCTATAGAACTTACCCAGTTCTCAACCCATTTATACTTTGGACCTATCACACTATCCCATGGCAATGAGTTCCACAGGTTAGTTGTGTGAAAAAGTACTTTCCTCTTGTTTGTATTAAGCCTGCTGCCTATTAATTTCATCAGTTGACCCCTGGTTTTGTATTGTGTGAAAGGGTAAATAACACCTCCCTATTCACTTTTTCCATGCCATCCATGCTTTTATCATAACCTCCCCTTAGTCATCTCTTTTCTAAGTGGAACAGCCCTAATCTTTTCAGTCTCTCCTCAGACTGAAGATGTTTCAAACCCTTGACCATCTTTATTGGCCTTCTCTGAACCTTTTCCAGTTCCACTGTATCCTTTTTGAGCTGGGGAGACAAGAACTGGACACAGTATTCAAGGCATGGGAGAACCATGGATTTATATGGAAAAATACCATAACTCCACTGTCTTATTTTCTATCACTTTCCTAACAGTTCCTAACATACTGTTAACCTTTTTGTCTGCTGCTGTGAATTGAGCAGATGGTGACTATTGATGGTGACTCCATCAGAGAACTATTGATGGTGACTCCAAGATCTCTTTCTTGGATGCAACAACTAATTTAGAACCCATCATTGTATACGTATAGTTGGGGTTATTTTTCCAGTGTGAATTACTTTGCGCTTATAAACACGGAAGTTCATCTGCCATTTTGTTACACAGTCATCCAGTTTTATGAGACCCCGCTGCAACTCCTCATAATCTGCTCTGAACTTAACGATCTTGAATAATTTTGTATCATCTGCAAACTTTGCCACTTCACTGTTCATCCCCTTTTCCAGATCATTAATGCACATCACCTATACCTTAATAGTAACGAGATACATCGAAGATTAAGAGAACATCAGGAAACTGTGAGCTTTGCATGTTACAAACATGAGTGAGGGGAGGGGGGCACACAATATTTTGGGCGAAGGCTGTAGTGCTAAATGAATAACAAGATTTCCATGTGAGAAAAGCTATGGAGCCAGCGAATATAGCGAAGAATGAGGTGATAAACAGTTGCACTGGGATCAGAACAGGCGCATTCTGGCATGCTTACTTACTGGGCTGCAGTGCTCCTCAAACTGGTTGATACAGCTGTGTTTCTTACTGACTATACCCAGGAGTGGTTTAAATGAAAAATTGGAGTTTAATGAAATTTTAAATATAATTTTACTGCCCTTTTAATTTCTCATAAATCATCAGTTAAAGAACTTTAGAGATTATGGAATTGCTTATTTTATGATCTAAGTACTGTAAAAAACAATCTGGTTTAACAAGCACTGGGATATGTTGCGCTGGTGAAAACCACTTTTGTAAGAAAAACCAACAGCGTTCTTTTCTCTTTTTGTCGCAATGTCCAAATTTGGGTCATTTGTGGTTCCAGCTACCTCTGAGATATGCATGGTTTGGAAAAATATCAGAAAGCAGGGGGTCCCAAAACATAAGAAAAGAACAGTGTGCACAGAAGTAGGTTAAAAGCCACATATCAAACTCATTGTAAAATTGCACATAAAGCCCTTTGGAAAAAACAAACAAACAAAAAGACTTTTCTATAAGCATGGGCATTGCCTCTTCTATTTGTGGGTTCACAGCTTTTTTGGGGGGGTGGGGGGGGGGTTCTTTGGTTAAAAAAAGGGAGGAAGCATCTCTATCGGTTAGAACAGACTGGAACCGGACCCCTGGGTTTAGTTCGGACTACTACTGCACTTGTTTCTGTCCTTGGGCAACTCGCTTAACTTCTCTGTGGTTCAGTTTACAATATGTACATAAGAATGTCCAGACTGGGTCAGACCAAGGGTCCATCTAGCCCAGTCTCCTGTCTTCTGACAGTGGCCAATGCCAGGTGCCCCAGGGGGAATGAACAGAACAGGGAATCATCAAGCGATCCATCCCCTGTCGCTCATTCCCAGCTTCTGGCAAACAGAGGCTAGGGACACCATCCCTGTCCATCCTGGCTAATAGCCATTGATGGACCTATCCTCCATGAATTTATCTCGTTCTTTTTTGAACCCTGTTATGATCTTGGCCTTTGCAACATCCTCTGGCAAGGAGTTCCACAAGTTGACTGTGCGTTGTGTGAAGAAATACTTCCTTTTGTTTGTTTTAAATCTGCTGCCTATTAATTTCATTTGGTGACCCCTAGTTCTTGTGTTCTGAGAAGGAGCAAATAACACTTCCTCGTACCATTTATAAAAGTCTTTTATATCTTCGTACAGAAGGTGCTATAAATGCCACGTAGTAGTAGTATCATTACTAGTAATAACAGGAAAACATTCCCAAGTGACTGGTGACCTTCTGCAAACTGCAGACATGGCACTGGTAAAGCCGAACAAAGAACTTCAAACTCTTCAGCAATTACTACATCTTGGGAAACAGCTTTGCAATTGGAAAAAAAAATCAATGTACTTTTATGGGTAGGTCTGGTTCCTTATAACATTTTCTTCAGTGCTTTGTCCAACCTAATTTTAGAAGTCTGAAGCAATGTGGTTTCCATCACTTCCTTTGAGGGACAATTCACAGGATGACAGCTCTCATGATTCACAGGTTTCTCTCCAATCACTAGCCTAACATGTTTGTTAGAACCTTGCAGCTCAATGCCTGCTTACCTTGCTCAAACCAGAAATCCTGCTGACATATATGGGACTACTCATATGAGTAAGGTGGCAGGATTTGGCCTTTCACGTTTACTTAAATTTATTTAAAGCCCTCAGAATGCTTTCTCTGCCAAGGTTTTTAAATAAATAAAAGGTATATTCAGTGCTTTGAACACTCAAAGCACTATCCAAAAATGCTAAGTACATTGCTTCTCAGGAAGAATTAGTAGTACAGACTGGGAATTCCACGATGACCATGTCTGGGTTTGGTGGTGCAGTGCTTGGCCCTAGACATCTGCCTGATTATTGGTTCAGGGTAGGTGAGGTGATATCTTTTATTGGACTAACTTCTGTTGGAGGAAGAGTCCAGTTTTTGAACTGCACAGAGCTCTTCTCCAGGTCCGGGGAAAGACCTGAAGAACTGCTTCTCTTCTTCTTCCTTCTCCATACCCGAAGATTTTTTTCAGTCTAGTACCTAATCATTATGCAAAGACACACACACTAGGCATTTTTAAAAAAACGTGATCATGGACAAAAACTCGAACAGCTCAAGATCCCATACCACTGAAGCCAAAGGGAGCGATGCGTGCTTTGCATATCTGTAAAAACAGCCTTCAATTAAATACCGAGGGTAATTAAAACGTCAGGTGTAGAGGGCAGGAACAAGGCAAACTGCATCACTATTCGCAAAAAGAAAAGGAGTACTTGTGGCACCTTAGAGACTAACAAATTTGGCTGCTCCTCTGAAACCTGCATCACTACTGGAGATGATAAAACTGAGCTTTACTCCTAACCTGACAAGTAGACAGAATTCTCGCAAACAAATTTATTTTCTCAGTACATTGGCTATCCAGTGATTGATTTTTGTTTGTTTTTTAGCGTTGCATTAAAATCATGACAAGCTGCTCCTCAGAGGAGGATTCAAATTATTCACGCTGTCAGCAAAAGCACCAGACAAACAAATAGGAGCGAGGGCTTTCGGTCTTCGAAAAGGAAGAATGACCTACGTCTGCGTTTACCATTCTCAGTGGCAAACAGCAGGGTTGACAGTGATGAATAGGAAGGTCAGGGCAACAGCATCTGTCTCAATTTTCCTGACTGAGATGGCATCTCAGGCCTTGGTTGGGCGGAGCAGGTCGCCTGCCCCTGCTGCTCAGGTTGGCGGCACCTGCTATGGAATGTCTGAGTGCTCCTGATTTTGTCTCGCAGAACAATTGCCTCCAAATCTCATGGAATTTAAGGAATCGTGCTTTTAAAACCTATATTAAATGTCATCCATTTCCCTGAGTGTCTGGGGGTTTTAAGAGGGGGAAAAAGCTGCCGCTTAGTGACCCATGTTAACGAATGGGAAGAAAATTCGACAGGGTTACGAAGTCCATTTTCAGCCAAGCAAAAGAAAGCGAAACTATTATTAATGATGAACGCTTCCCATTATTTTCAGCAGTGCAGACTGGCCCTCCATGAACCCAGATGTTGACAATTCGGGATTGAAAACAACTTTTTCAGGGCATAACTGTTACTAGACTTCTACACGTGGAACTGTGGCAAAATTCAGATACCGTTCACACTGCTTGGGGCCGGATCCTTCCTCAAGGAGGATTCAAATAAGAATGTCGAGAATTAGGAAAAGGTTAAGGATCAGGCCCTCAGACAGAAGAAACTTAACTGGGTAACCTGCCAGGGAACCTATTTAATCTTGATAGTGAATGTCAATGGTTGCTGATTAATTGAAACAGTCTTAGCAGCATGTGTGTTTAACGGGGACATTTGGACCGTATCAAATAGTACTCACCTGGTCTTAAAGAGAAGTGACATTTCAAGTTCTGATTTCTTTATATGAAGATGTTACCAAATAAAGACTATAACAAACCAGCATGAAATGCAATCAGTATTTTCTCAGGGCCCAGTACTACTCGCACTGAAGTCAATGGCAGTTTTGCCACTGAGTTTAATGGGAGCAGCATTGGACTGACAGAATGTCCCAATTCAGAGGGCTCTGCTGTAATGAGATTGTGCCACAGACCTTTGCCAAGACATGTTCCCAATCCGAACATCAACCTTCTGGCTTTCAGGGTCCCAGGAGAGCCACAGGGGTGGGTATTTTGAAAATGCCACAAGTGAAAATTCTAACCCAAGTTGTGCTTTTTGTTTCTGAATTTAAAAAAAAAACAAACCAACCAAACTTTATCAGCCTATGCAGAGGAAATTTGCATCAAGCAGTGTATCTACTGCAGAAGTGGATCATTTGATATTTTCACAAAAGCCCAGGGATGTAATGACAGACATTACATGGTATGGAGCTGAAAGCTGGCATATAAACGGTGAACTCTGAGGCAGTAATTTTCTCCTAAAAACCATAGTGGCTTTGTTAAAACATCTTTCCACTGCAGTTGCAGAAGATTTGGGATGAGGTTTCTGGTCTTGTGTTTGGATACTCTGACAGAACAATTGCTTGATTTGAGAATACGAAATGTCACAGAAAAATTAGTCCGTACTGTGGAATGGTGACTTTTTGTATATTCGCAAATGATTTGAAAATATCCTTATCTTTTAACTTGGAAAAAATGTCTACTGAGCATGTGCACAGTATTTTACCTCTGCTATGATGGAAACAAAATGGTTCTATGGGTTCTGCACTGCACTGCATTTTACTAACCCCTGCATATCACAGAATCATAGGTACACCGAAATAATGAGTTACTTGGGTAAGGGTTTGGGCCTAATGCAAGGTTTACCCAGTTTTTAGCCAGGCAAACCAAAATGGTCTTTACAGGAAGCTTTCCTGAGTAAGAGTTCAGTAAGGACATCAGGATACCATCTATGGTATGTATAGATTCACACACATTCACTTGGCACCTGGACACTCACATCGTGCCTGATTCACTGACACTGCACTGCATACCAAGAAACCCTAAGCTTGATATAGGGGCAAATTCTACTCTCAGTGTAAATCCTTAACCTTAACTCAATCTGCACAGGTGTCACTGAAGTCAATGGGGTTGCACAGGGCATAATCTGGTCTGGAAAAAGCCCATTACTGTAGGGATGAATCATGAGAAGGAAAGAACAGAGATGGAGCATCACAGCCCACGTTGAATTTGGGGGGGGGCTGGCAGAGAAACCTTAACTTGCTAACTGAACAAACTATACATTGAAATCAGTGGGATACAGTGATTAATTAACCCTGCAATGTCATTTTCACAAAGTCACTTTTTTAGGGTAGAAGTGCATTTTAAGCAAAAGATCTAAGGCTTTTTACAGGATGTGTGCATAATTATGCTGTACACCATCAATATTGCCTAGGTCTAATCCTACCTATTATCCTCACTGCGAAATCAAATCATTGCAGAGAATAATCAGGCAAAGCATCATAATCGCTTAATGAGGAGAATGATTAAACTAATATCCACGCCTGCAAATCCTTGGTGTGTGCTTTATATCACCTACTGCTATATCTCCCAGTACATTTTCTTAAATGTACACAACTTATTCTGAATGCAAATGTCATGGATTTAAACAGGCTAGAAATAAGAAAGACCTATCAGATGGCTAGTCCATCTCCATGCCAGTGCAGGACAAGTCCCTACAGCATATATTCTACTGTTTTGCCTAGTCTTGTTTTAAATACTCCAAGCAATTGGGTTTCCACAGCTTGTCCTTTAGAGAATTTTTTTTACCCTGCCAGGTGGATGCCATTGAACAACAGTGAGATACGGTTATTCAAAGGACAGAATAGGAAAGTAAATGCAAATTGTTAGCCAAATGTATACATACCAGGCATAGCACACACCACATTATTCTTGTAGTATACACAGCACGCGGGCAGTTATGTTCACAAATTATATTATGCCTTTCCCACAATGTTGTTCACTTCCATTTACGCGAAAAGCAATACCCATAACCCTTTGCACAGCTGAAGTCAGCAGTGGCACAGGCAGATACAAAACCCTGTGAAAGGCAAGATGCCTGAATGGATGTACCTCTATGACCTAACTGGTACTTGGAATGCAGTATTTCAAACAGAGATAAGGAAGAAACTGGCTGGTGGTTTCAGTCTTGGGTGACGTGCAGAGTGCTATCTAAACTTGCAAACAACCTTACTATAGATATAGCAAGTTTAAAGGCATATTGTTTGAAGCACACTTTCTGTTTCAGGCGAACTGAACACAGAGGTTTCAGAGTAGCAGCCGTGTTAGTCTGTATTTGCAAAAAGAAAAGGAGGACTTGTGGCACCTTAGAGACTAAAAAATTTATTTGAGCATAAGCTTTCGTGAGCTACAGCTCATTTCATTGGATACATTCGATGAAGTGAGCTGTAGCTCACAAAAGCTTATGCTCAAATAAATTTATTAGTCTCTAAGGTGCCACAAGTCCTCCTGTTCTTTCTGTGAACACAGAGTGAGACTCACTTCCCAGAAGGAACGATAAAGTATGAACTCTCTCTGTTCTGTACTGTACTGCTTTGTCTTTGATAATAACATTTGGCATTTTAGTTATTTGTTCTTACACATTCTTAACAACAAATCACAAGCGTAGTCAAGCAACTGGATATACTTTAGACAATAAAATAGAAAGGGATACTGCGGAAAATGAAGACTGTAAAGGTCAGGCCAAGAAGCGTGTTTGTAATGTGGGGAACCCCAGTACGGAAGTTGCCTCAGTAATATATTTTCAATATATCATCACCCTGATCACATGTTACATCCACTCTCCTCTCCATTTGCTCATCTTTTTTAAATATATGCTCCTGAGAGGTAGGGACTGTGTCTTCCTCTGGGGCTGGAAAGTGCTACCGCAAAACAAACAAACAGAATAAAATTCTGAACTAGAATTAGCTTTGCTTCCTTTCAGTAGATCTTCAAGATGAACCCAACAACCACCACTGTCCTAGCAAAAAGCCCCAGTGCACAATGGCTAAACAAGGTACAACAGGATAAACGGAATGATTTTGTGCCTTACGTTCACACTCCTCTACATCCAGGTTGAACTGCTGTAAGGCCCCCAATGTAAGCTGCCTCACTTCAGCTTCTAGCAGCAGCTGCATCAGTGAAGTGGATAAGTGTTTGCATGCAGACATACATGCAGTCTGAGCCACCTTACCCTGGAAAATAAAAGGGAAATCATTAAGGAAATGATGCATAGAATCCAAATGGGACCAACCCGTTCACTTGTTAAAACAAAAAGTACTGTACATTCCACCCTCCTTAAAGAGTCCCCTCTGGCACTAGGCATTTGTACTGTTCCCAGACATATGAAACCTTATTGTAATGATCCTCATTAAAAGGATTCCTTTTTAATAACTTTAAAGAAGCTACAGCAGAGCTAGATCCTGCATGATAGAAAAGGCCATCTAAGTGCAGCTCAGAGCCCTCAATGCTGAAGACCATTGTGGTTATTGCATTCAGCGCCTCTCTGTATCAGTCATGGATCAGCACTCACGTCGCACTCCCCATCTGTACCCAGCCCGGGCCCAGGCAGCTAATGATCCAACCAGTGGATCAAATTCGATGATGAATCCTAGTCACGTGCCATCTAAGGCACATTGCGCATCCGCTAAGAAGAATACCTAAGCAATGCCCAACAGCTAATGGGTACAAGTTACAGCATAAGCTTATTTTGCACATCATCTTTCATGAAAACTGCATGCTTCAGAGACTTTACTTAGTTCCTAGACCAAAAACAATAGCATTAATTGTATTCATAAGTCCTGCAAACTCAAATCAACAAATGAACCAGTATCTGAAGATATGCAGAGTGGGATTTTCAAAAATGTTTAGTAATGGCCTAACTCCGTTTGTATTAAAACCAACGGGCGTTTTACCATTGACTTCAGTGGGAGCGGAGCTAGGCCTAGTGCTGAATTTCTCCCCAGATAACACATGGAATCTATATTATGGTGCGGTTGTAGCACCGTTCTCAGGCACTGGTTTGGATGAGAAGCAGAGTGGAGGTAAGGCCATGGCCCGCTGCAGGGCGCGCACAGGCCTCCTGTATATAGCTGTAAATGTAAAGTCCATTATAAAGACTGGCTCTAGCAAGCTTAGTGCTCTTCAACCTTCTTCTGATGCTATCTAGGCTCCTTGCAGACACAAGCAAGGAGCGAGCTGAAAGAAATGTCATCGAAGGAACAAGGTAATTGAAATAGCTGTGGTTATCCTGATAGAATCACTCCCCGGGGGGAATCCGAGGCAGTTGGCTGCACCTCCTGTCTTGTCCCACCCTAGGGAATGTGATTATCAACATTCTGCTCCCCTTAAACCATACCTAATTCACCAGTGATTAATTAACTGGTGGTGCCTACAGGCAGGAAAAGTAACTCAGCCATTATTACGTGAGGGCAGCAGTGACTGCTGCTGTGCACTAAAGCAAAGCCAAGTGCTCTGTGCAGACATTTTAAAACCTGTGCGGATAGTAACTTCTTTAGCTCCAGCATGAGAAACATAAATGACAGCAAGTACAAGTGGCCATGACCGCTCCGATAAAGGTGATATCCTGTCTATACTTATAGGCATCAGGATTTTCTCACAGTACTTAGGAATTATTCCTCTTGTACATATACACAATTTAAACTCAAAAACATAAAACGTGACCCATTTCCTGGGTTTTCAGTTTAGCCACAGCCACAAACCAACCCCCCCCCCCAGTTTCAGGGCTATCTGCATGGGGAAATTTACTGGTATAATTATACCAGCAGAGCTGGGCCAGCGTAAGTCCCCACGTGGATGCTCTCTTTCGGGATTCAGGATGCCTTTTTTGGTTCCACTTAAACCATTTCCAGAGACACAAACTAAACTGAAAAGTTTCAGAGTAGCAGCCATGTTAGTCTGTATTCGCAAAAGAAAAGGAGGACTTGTGGCACCTTAGAGACTAAAATTTATTTGAGCATAAGCTTTCGTGAGCTACAGCTCACTTCATCGGATGCATTCAGTGAGTGATCACTCTCGTTACAGTGTGTATGTTAACACCCATTGTTTCATGTTCTCTATGTATATAAATCTCCCCACTGTATTTTCCACTGAATGCATCCGATGAAGTGAGCTGTAGCTCACGAAAGCTTATGCTCAAATAAATTTGTTAGTCTCTAAGGTGCCACAAGTCCTCCTTTTCTTTAAACTGAAAAGGGAACTCTAGATCCTGAAAAAGAGATGTCCACATGGGGAGAGATACTGCTATAGCTAGCTTTACTGGTATCATTGCTTAAAGCACAGTATAATTATATTTCAGAGTAGCAGCCGTGTTAGTCTGTATTCGCAAAAAGAAAAGGAGGACTTGTGGCACCTTAGAGACTAACCAATTTATTTGAGCATAAGCTTTCATGAGCGTGAGCTGTAGCTCACGAAAGCTCATGCTCAAATAAAGTGATTAGTCTCTAAGGTGCCACAAGTACTCCTTTTCTTTTTATAATTATATTGGTATAGCTATACCAGTAAACTTGCAGAGAAAAGCCCTAAATCTCTAGTCCTGTTTCGTGGTGGAGTAAAGGAGGATTCAATAAGAAACAGGATCAGAGTTTTAGGGCTTTTATACACATGGAAATTTACCAGTAAAATGGCTTATAGTATAGTATAAATATACTGGTACTGTGACGTACATAAACTTCCTCATGTAGAAAAGCCCAAAAACTCTGATCTGGTTTCTTATTGAATCCTCTTTCACGCCACTAGCCACACCACATATACTGTCCCCCACATAACCTTCAGCTCCCCTGTGCCTGTTCCAACATTTGTAAAATAGGAATGACGCTTATCTTTTGTAGTAAGGCAATCTGAAAATTATGGATGAAAAGACCCATATAAAAGCTAAGTACGACTATTTGTGCAACAGGATTTAGGGACAATCATACTGAGTGTTTCGTTGCACTTCTTTTTACCACTCAGTTTAATAGTTTGTGAAAGTTGTAAGGTAACTTTTTTACCAACTACTTAAACCTCTTGAGATTTGTTAGCATATTATTAAAAACTTAAATTGCTATTAGCTTCAGCTGCTACAGGAACTAAAGAGAAAATTCTTATTAAATCTTTAAGTATTATTTCTAACACGCACTTGCTTTCGGCCTTAACAAATATATTTCATGCTTGAAGAACAGCTGAGATCTCAACACAGGGAAGATCGTGCCAGGTACAACTGCCCGGAAAGGTCAGATAGGCAACACTGGCAGTAAAATGATTTGAGTTAATCATATACAGTGGTGGTATAGCAGTGCTGCTCCCAGGATTTCAGAGAGACCAGGTGGGTGGGGGAATATCTTTTATTGGACCAACTTCTGCTGGTGAGAGATATAAGCTTTCAACCTCTTCTTCAGGTCTGCGAAATGTACTCAGAGGGTCACAGCTAAATACAAGCAGGAACAGATTGCTTAGCATAAGTGAGCTGTAGCTCACGAAAGCTTATGCTCAAATAAATTGTTAGTCTCTAAGGTGCCACAAGTCCTCCTTTTCTTAGCACAAGTAGTTAGCACCTATTTTAAGGGACCATTCAAGGTGTAGGGGCCAGTTAACACCCCCCTGCAGTGCAAAATATGGACAAAGCCAAGCACGAACAATTGAGAATGTAAGGAGCCAGGGATACAAAAGGGAGGAACCAGAACTACTGGTTGTGCAGGAAGTAAACCAGATATTATGGGGATAAGAGAAACATGGTGGGATAGTAGTCATGACTAGAATACAGGCACTGAAGGATGTGTGTTCAGGAAAGACAGAAATAAACGTAAATGTCGTGGAGCAGCACTATATATTAATGACGAGGTAGACTGTAAAGAAATTCTGAGTAGCAGCTATGTTAGTCTGTATTCGCAAAAAGAAAAGGAGGACTTGTGGCACCTTAGAGACTAACCAATTTATTTGAGCATAAGCTTTCGTGAGCTACAGCTTACTTCATCGGATGCATAAAGAAATCTGTTGGCATAAAGTGGAAAATGCAGTGAGGAGAGTGGGGTGGGGGGAGAGAAAACCTTTTGAAGTGATGAACACCCATTTTTTCATGATCTGTGTGTATAAAACATCCTCACTGCATTTTCCACTTTATGCACCCGATGAAGTGAGCTGTAGCTCACGAAAGCTCATGCTCAAATAAATTGGTTAGTCTCTAAGGTGCCACAAGTCCTCCTTTTCTTTTTGTAAAGAAATTAGAAGTGAGGAAATGGATCAAATGGAATCTGTGGTCAAAATCACTGAGGAAAAAAGGGTAACAGAAGCTGCACTGAGATAGTGCTTGGGGTGTCCTACAGACCCCCAAGATTCAATTTCAATATGGACAGAGAAACCTCTTAAATATTTTTTAATGAAATAAATGCTACTGGGAATTGTGTGATTATGGGAGACTTTAATTTCCTAGATACAGATTGGAGGACAAGTCCTACTAATAAGAGTAGGGCCCAGATATTCCCGGATGTGAGAGCCACCAGATCAACACCAATAGTCACCAGATCAATGGCAGGATTTTTAATGAATCTATAAACTCAGGGGTTGTACCCTGTGACTGGAGAATTGAAAATATAGTACCTATATTTAAGAAAAAAAATGATCCAGGAAACTACAGGGCCGTAAATTTTACCTCAATTGTATGCAAAGTCTGAGAACAAGTTTTGAAATGGAGCGTAATTAAAGGCATAGAGGTATCTAATATGGTGTTACAAAAGGTAGATCATGCCAGACCAACCTGATTTCTTACTTTGAAAAGATATCTAATTTTCTAGACAAAGGAAATGCAGTAGATCTAATCTACCTGGATTTCAGTAAAGTATCTGATATAGTTCCACATGGGAAATGAGTTAAATTGGAGAAGATTGGGATCGATATGAGAATTGAAAAGGGGAAAAGGAATTGGGTAAAGCAGAGACTACAATGGGTCATGCTGAAAGGTGAACTGTCAGACTGGAGGGAGGTGGACCAGAAGAGCAGCCACACTAGGTCAAGACCCATGGTCCATCTAATCCAGTATCTGGTTTTCAGGCAGTGGCCAATGCCAGGTGCTTCAGAGGAAATGAACAAAACAGGGCAAATATTGAGTGACCCATCCCCGGCTGTCCACTCCTAGCTGTTGATAGTTAGAGGATAGGGTCACCAAGCGCATGAGGTTGTATCCCTGACCATCTTGCATTGATGGACCTACTCTCCATGAAAGTTCCTCAAAGGTCAGTCTTGGGACCAATCTTATTTAACATTTTCATTAAATGACTGTGGCACAAAAAATGGGAATGTGCTAATAAAATCTGACGACGACACAAAGTTGGGGGTATTTCCAATAGAGAGGAGGACTCGAATATACAATACCTGGATGACCATGAAAACTGGAGTAATAGAAATGGGATGAAATTTAATAGTGCAAAGGACAAGATCATGGCACTTAGGGGCTACCAACAAGAATTTTTGCTCTAAGCTGGGGACTCATCAAGTGGAAGTGACAGATGAGGAGAAAGACCTGGGGTGTACTGGTTAATCACAGGATGACTATGAGCCATCAATGTGATGCAGCCACAAAAAAGGCCAATGCAATCCTAGTGAGCATCAAGCAACACATTACCAGGAGAGATTGGGAAGTGTTAGTACCATCATACAAGGCACTGGTGAGACCTCATCTGGAATACTGCGTGCAATTCTGGTCTCCCAGAAAGATGAATCCAAACTGGAACAGCTGCAGAGAAGGGCTAGTAGGATGATCAGGAATGGAGAACCTACCTCATGAAAGGAGACTTAGGAGCTCAGCTTATTTAGCCTAACAAAACAAAGTCTGAGGGGAGATAAGACTGCTCTCTACAAATACATAAGAAGGATAAACACCAGGAAGAGAAAGTAGTTATTTAAGTTAATGGCCAATGCTGGCACTAGAACAAATGGACTTAAACTGGCTGTCAATAAGTTTAGGCTTGAAATTAGATGAAGGTTTCTAAACGTCAGAGGCGTGAAGTTCCAGAACAGCCTTCCAAGGGGATGAGTAGGGGGCAAAACACCTAACTCGTTTCATGACTGAGTGATACATTTATGGAGGGGATGGTATGAGGAGGTTGCCTGCAATGGCATATGCCCCATCCACAACTGCTATTAGCAAATATCTCCAACGGTCTGAGATGGGATGCTGGATGCAGAGAATTATTTCCCAGGAGTCTGGCTGGTGGGTCTCATCCACACATTCAGGGTCTAACTAATTGCTATATTTGGGGTTGGAAGTAATTTTCTCCTAGTTCAGATAGGCAGAGACCCTGGGGTTTTTTCATCTTTCTCTGCAGGGCAGAACATGTGTCACTTGCTGGTTTGAATTAGAGTAAATACAGGATTCTCTGTAACTTGAAGTCTTTAAATCAAGATTTGAGGACTTCAGTAACTCAGTCAGAACTATAAGTCTGGTTTTCTAAACCTTTTATCATTTTTGTTGCTCTCCTCTGAACTCTCCAATTTGTCCACAACTTTCTTGACGTGTGGCACTCAGAACTGGACACAGTACTCCAATTGAAGTCTCACCAGTGCTGAGCAGAGCAGGACAATTACTTCCCATGTTATTATACCCTAAATATTAGCTTTTTTTGTAACTGTATCACATTGTTGATTCATTAAATTTGCAACCCCTCCCAGCTTTGTGGCGTCCACAAATGTTATTTGCATACACTCCACTCCTTTATCGAAGTCATCAATGAAAATATTGAATAGTTTTGGACGCAGGACAGACCCGCAGAACCCCACTAGATACATCCCCCCAGGTTTGACAGCAAAGCACTGATAACTACTCTTTGAGTATGGTCTTTCAATCAGTTTTGCACCTATTTGACAGTAATTTCATCCAGACTACCATTTCCTAGTTTGCTTATGAGAATGTCATGTGGGACTGTATCAAAAACCTTACTAAAATCAAGACATATCACAACTATGCAACTACAGCTTTCCCTCTTATCCATCAGGCCAGTAACACTGTCAAAGAAGGAAACTAAAATGGTTTAGCAAGAAATGTCCTTGACAAATCCATGTTGGCTGTTACTTATCACTCATCTTCTAGGTGCTTACAAACTAATGGTTTAATAATTTGTTCAACTAATTGTTTAATAATTTGACAAGATGTGAATAAGCCATCTTGTTCAGAGTGGCAGGCACTATTTTCAACTTTTTTTCAATATAATCAGAGCTAAAACATTAAAATATTGAACACTATAATTTACAATGCTGTTCTCCTTTTGAAAAGTGGCTATCGTGTATGTAAAACTGGCAACTTCTTCAACCAACAGATATGTTCTTCATGGGCATTTTCATGCATAGCTGCTTACATTTTCCTTAACAAAAAAACCCAAACACAAAGTTCTTCTAGTCAACACGGCTATGAGAGCGAGCTTGACTCTTCTTTGTCAAATGCATTAGCCAAATCATGACCGGGGTACACCTCTACAACCCCACTGATGTCAATAGAGCTGCAGTGGTGTAACTGACAATATAATTTACCTTGCAGAATCCCAAAAGATGAAAACAGCCATGATGTGGGAGCAAGATAGAATCACAGAATCATAGAACCATAGGGTTAAAAGGGACCACAAGGGGTCATCTAGTCTAACCCCCTGCCAGAATACAGGATTTGTTGTGTCTAAAGACACAACAAGACAGATGGCTATCCAGCCTCCTCTTGAAAACCTCCAATGAAAGAGCTTCCACAATCCTCCATGGCAGTCTGTTCCATTCTCCTACTGTTCTTACAGTTAAGGAAGTTTTTCCTGAGATTTAATCTAAATGTGGTATGCTGTAGTTTGAACCCATTGCCTTGTCTTACCTTCTGTGGCAAGAGATAACAATTTTTCTCCATCTTTTTTATGGCAGCCTTTCAAGTATTTGAAGACCGTTATCACGTCCCCCACCTTAATCTCCTCTTTCCCAAACTAAACAAACCCAGGCCCTTCAGCCTTTGTTCTCAGCTACTCTTCAACTCCCATGATATGAAAGGGGTTTGTTCTTTCAATAAGAAAACCAGGGATCTGTTTTTCAGAGTTTGAATTCCGGCTGCTTCTGAAGAATTATGATGGAAATTATGAAGGAAAATAATGGTAAGGAAATGGACTGATAGAGGCTGAAGAAAAAGTAAACTTTAACATAAATTTAAGGAGGGGTTGAAAAACCAAGCTTTCCCTATAGAATATGATCAAGGACAGGCAGGTCTTTGGGACCTGGATCCCATTCATCTGGCTGAAATACCAGCTAACAGGAAAACTACCACCAGAATAGAGAAAAATACTATAAGCAATCCACCTGAGCCTTTTAAAAAAGGGAGCACTGAGAACCTTCCTTGAGGCTTGACTAAGATCCTATGGCTGAGAAGGACATTGCACCAGAAGATAGATGTGGATATGGTGTTTTAATGGGCAAACAGATTCCCCACCCACTAAAGGGGAATGCTAACTGCTAAGCAGACTTCCAAAGATGCTACCTTCTACAGACCAAAGCAACAAGGTGGGGCAAGTAAGTTTCCTTTCCCTGCACATTTATCATACCCCACAGTCTCAATCTAATGCATTTTTTCTTTAGGTGCTTTCTTTCATAATCTTAAACCAGTTTTGCTTGCCTGGTTTTTTCTCAGGTTTTCCAGCTACTTTTCAACTCCCAGTGGCAAAACTTCCACTAATTCTAATGGGAGCTGGATTGTTTTTTAGGGTTTTTTGTATCAATTGAAGATCCATTGCCACTCTACATTTCAAACCTTCTCTGGCTAAGAAAAGCTAGACGAAGCTCTCTCTTTACAGCCTGTCAAGTCACTCCTTTGGCCACAGGAGTCCTAGAGAAGTGATATGGGGTGACCTCAGTCCCATTGCTGCCCCATAGTATTCTGTTCAGATTCTTTTATAGCCTTTATCACCACGGTAGTTGAATGCCTGCCAGAAATGCCATATACAACTTGACTAATATCTGTTATATGGCTTGTTTCTTCTCCCTTCCACTCTCTATGAGGAAACTGTGTGGATATTTTAAAAAAAACCTATATTATATATACCCTGTGCTATTAACAAAAGGCAGACCAAAGAAGTGCACATCTTGCACTTGGACTGGACAGTAGTGAGATTGGTGGTGGTTCCAGATCCTGTGGTCCTTCATTCCAGAGAGTTGGACCAACACCTTAGAAAGCTGTCCTTGCACAGACAAGTTTTACCTTTGCGGTAGTCAGTTCCACTGAGCTTGAGGAGTAGAGCTGTCTATTCTCCTCATCCTGGAGCTTCAGGTGACTTTTTAAGATGTCCTTGGGCCAGAGCATGCCTGAAGATAAGACCTAATGCCTTCAGTTTGGCACTATATCTCTGAGAAGCTAGCATGGAGTGGAATATAGCTCTAATACACTTGCATAGGCCTGTGTTGCTGAGGAACTATGCTGCCATGTTCTGCAGTAGCTAGAATTCCTCAAAGGCTGATGGTTTCATGCCCAGGCAGATAACATTGCTGTCGTATAGCTGAGAAGTGACAAAGGCATGTATTACTGTGTATGATGGAGTATTTCAGTAAATCTCAGTATGATCGAGAATAAGCCAAAGAAACAAAATCTGACCTTGTGAGGTCAATGTGCAGACCTAATTAATTTTTTTAAATAGTGTTATCTATGTATACAAACTATTTTACAACTATGACGTTTCCGTTAATCCATACAAACTAATATTTAGCTTGTGCTTAAATTGCAGAACTCACAAATTAAGCAGGTTTAGGATGCTAAAGGAAATGGTATCAACAATTCAATAGGTATCACTCTACCTTGTGATTCAGAATTGAACCAATGCCCCAGCACAATAATGAGTTCTGTGCTGCTGGAGAAGCACATTTCAAATAAGATAAAATGGATGTCGTGACAACTTATGGTCATTCAAGACCTTGTGACACTTTTTCTCCTACCTGGATACCTCCATCATTTTCAGTTGTATGCAATATTTTGCCTCATTTCCTGCCCTAAACTAGTTTGTAGTATTGCTATACAGTGTTCAAAAGCTGCTTTGCTTGACTCCACAGACAGCTGAAGTTCTTCTATATAAAAGTTCTCCAAATTTGTGGGTGTAATTTTTAGGTACAATTTTAGATGACTGGACAATGAAATAATCTAAGCATTATCATCATCAATCAACGTTTAACAGCTGCAGGAGCAAGAACATTAAATATATACTTGTATGTTTTAATAAAAACCGGGACATACTTACAGAACAGCTAGTTTTTATGGCAGCTTTCCAAAATTCTACTCACCTTCCCAAATGGGGAGAGAACTTGGTTTTTGTGGATGGTTGAGCAAAATAGCATGAGTTATTTTCATCACTGTAGTAAGGACAGGCAAGTAGATTTTAATGCCTATGCTAGTAAGTTTTCCTGACAGTTTTAGAAGAATCTGTTTTTAAAATTAATCAATATAATCTTAATATATCTTGCAAGCGACCACCATTGTTGGGTTTCATTCATTTTCTGCAGTGGGGATTTTCCTTCTGGTCAGATGCTGGTCTACCCATTATAGAGAAAATACACTATGTGTCTCCTATTGTTTATTGCGGTTCCCAGTGCCATGAGTATTCATTACTCACCTCAAAACAAACAGCTTTATTAAAATTAACATGAAACATGGGAACTTATGTCAGGTAGAGCTAAAGGCTTTTACATTTTATCATGTATTTGTACCATTTTGACACATTCAGTGATTTAAAGATCACTTGTGCCAATTTCTCATTTCCAAACATAGTGGTAATCACAAAACTATTTCATTGCTATTTTTCTTCATTATTGAGAACAGTCACTTGGGTTTTATTATGCACTGGCAACTCAGGTATATTTGTTCACAATTTCATTCTAGCTTTAAATGACAGATATAAACAAAGCTGTCAGAAAGGACAGACAGCGGTAAGTTGTGCGTTGGGGCCAACATTTTGAAACATGAGATCATTTAAAAAATGTAATGTGCTCTCTTCTTCTGTTTTACAAGGAAATCGGGTGTTAAGAGCATTATTCTTTAATGGGAAATACAAATAATAATTTGTATCTGTCAGGCCAGATCCAACTGCCATTGAAGTCAGTGGGGCAAGACTGAACCCTTACAGAACTTTCCACCTGTAATTTTCAAAGTTCTTTACAGAGGAGGGGAAGAGCGGTCATCTACATTTTACACATGGTGTAACTGAAGCACACAGAAGTTGAGAGACTTGCCCAAAGCTACATAGTGAGAGTCGCAGGCAGAGCTGGGAACAGAACCTAGGTGTCGTGAATCCCAGAACCATTTTAAGTCCATTAGATGACAAGTGCTCTTCTGTTCTGGATGCAATGAAAGATAACATTCTAATGTCTGAAAGACAGTTTTGAAGTTTTCTTTCTCTATGTAGACTGAAGGTGGTGATGTGAACTGCTCTGGGACATTCATCAGGTATTTTGCCATGAAGCTCATCTTGTCAGCTATACCATAGCCATACCACCGTCTACTGTTATCCTATCACCTATGGTTCTTTTGGAAGCACGTTGGTGGCCGTTCAGTATGTGGTGCTCTTCTTTGTGAGTAGGCATTGAATCTACTCTCTAAGTGTTGCGAGAGGCCTGGAACCGAAATGACTTGCAGCCATCTTCTGTATGGACTTAGCATAACCCACAGCCATTTTGTATATTCAGCCACCATACGTTGGAAATAAAAACTACAGTCGGGAAAATTCGGTCTTGGCTTAGGTAGATAGACAATACCAGTTGCAGCATTACTAAGAGGGACAGATACAGTAAAGTCATAGATTCATGAAAATGGAAGGGAGCACTGGAATGGGTTACCTAGGGAGGTGATGGAATCTCCTTCCTTAGAGGTTTTTAAGGTCAGGCTTGACAAAGCTCTGGTTGGGATGATTTAGTTGGGGATTGGTCCTGCTTTGAGCAGGGGGTTGGACTAGATGATGACCTCCTGAGGTCCCTTCTGACCCTGATATTCTATGATTCTAAGGGAGTATGGACAAGCTAACCTTGAGTTTCTGCAAGTTTCTTACTGGATGTCTGAGTTTCTTGTTAAAAGTTGCTTTTGCTGATAAGTAGAAACTATGAAGGTTTGCTATTGGTAGAGAAATTGTTTTATCCCATTAGGGGTTATGATTGGCTAGATTTATTGCATAGTCATGTCTTAAGTATAGGGGTTCTCACAACAAATTTTTTGGTGGCCTTAGACTGTGGCCACTAACTCTTGCTGGTGGACACTGACAATTTTTCCTAAAATACTTAATTAACTTTAGGAAAAACAAATAAATATGCACATATCCATGTCCAAATCATTGTAATTGATTTCTGTAGGTTTTTTTTTGCGACCTCAGTAATAAAAATAACGGACAGTTGTCTCTATTCTTTACTGGACCGAAACAGAACAGAAACACAAAGAAGGTGCTTTGCATGTTCTGCTTTTTTGGTTGATTTTTTGTAAAGACTTGCTAGCTAGTAAGTCTGCTGCTGTGAAAAGTGAGATTTGTTAATATCATTTTTCACAGCTGACTTACTCAGCCCCAGCAAGCTGGGCAACAAATTAAGCCCTAGATGGGGAGGTGGATAGGGAGGCGGGGGGACCAGGGGCGATCGGGGGGCTGGAGGCAGCAGTGGGGCTTGGGGTGATGGGGGGTGGGGGTGAGCCCAGAGCTGGAGCCTGGGGTCCCGCTGCACGAAGGAGGCAGCAGGGGCCAGGGGTGATGTGCAGGGGGTGAGTCCAGGACTGGATCACTGGGCCAGAGCCCAAAGCCCTGTGCCTGGGGGAGGGAAGGGGGGGAGGCAGAGACCGCTGCCGCCCAGCCAGAGCCTGCCACCTGCTATGCCAGGGCTGAAGCCCGAGCAGCACAATCCCTGGGAAGGTGGGGAACTCACTCTGGTCACCTGCTTCTACAGTGTTTGTGGCTCCAGAAGGGGGCATGCACCAGCGCCTGCTGGTGGCCCGGGGGGGGGGGCACTGCTTTGCCCCTCCCCACCACCACCCAGGAGGCTGTGGCCACAGGAAAAGCCCCTGGTGGCTGCATTTGAGAAACACTGGAAGAAGGACTCTCATTTTAACTATAATAATGAGGTTCAGAAGAGAAGCTTGTTGGAACCTAACTCCAGGACACAGCTCATGATCAAAGCTGCCAGAACGCTTATACCCTGCACGACCATACCGTGCAGCAGCCGGAGCCCCATCGGGAGATGGCCATCGGCTTTATTGGGAGTGGTGAGCGTTAGATGCTTGGAGTGTGTATTCTGTTGATTAATTGATAATAAACTTACATGAAGGATATTTACTGTGTAAAGGCTTTTCCACTGGGAAAAGGTCCCATTAACCTGTCGAGGGTCACTGCACCCAGATGGGGGAGGAAAGGACTCTAAACTTGTGTGGCTAACACAAGCTGGCACTAACGGGCACTTGTGGTGCCGATATCTTTCACTTAAGATGTAAAAATAAAAAATCTTTGCCACTCCTGGACGAAGATCCTACCACACTTTTCACAAGAGGACTGTCCTGATATTAAAACTTAGTAACCTAAGTTCCAATTCCAGCAACTGGACACACTACGGGCAAAATCAAGGGAATAAAACTAGCAAATACTATGAAAGTGTGAGGAAACCGAGAAATCCCCTTTAGAGAATTCTTGGCTGTCTTTTGAATAGTATTGGCTAGGAATACCCACCCATATGTGTCTAAAAATCATACAAGCAAACTGAATTGGGAAGGAGCATGAATGGCTTATAGGTATTTATGACAATTGCTGTCAACATGCCTACCATGTTGTTCATGTTCTTTTGGCCAGCAGGGCTTACATAATGAAGAGTGCGTGACATGATGTTGCTCGGAGGCAAAAGAGCAAAATCTTGTGCTCAGGTATCTAGTCAATAAGCAGAGGGGAAGGAATTAAGGAGGGAAAGGTAATTTTTATTACTACGGCTTGATAGCACAACAGCTTCTTTACTGAACCTTCAAACAAAGATTTTTTGCTGCCCCAAGGGATTTCCTAGCACCATTTCATTTCACAGACACTAACCGGAATCCGAAGAAGAAATACATACAATAGTCACTTCCAGAAAATTCTCCCTGGCCGCTCGCTTTTCATGCAGGGGATGCTTGGGGTCAAACACACTGCTGGTGTCAGCAGGCACAACCCCACTGAACGCAGTGGAACTACCTCCCTAGCCAAGAATAAGGCCTTTGGTTTCCACAACCCTGACATCTAAAGATGTTTAATCATTTAAACAAGATTAAACTCCCCATGTAAGAGAGAGCTCAGAGTCTTAATAGGATTTTAAAACACATACGAAGTCAGGTAATTCAGATCCAACATTTTTTGGCTTTGTAAAAATGTAACTATAGATGTTTTCTAAATAAAAAATATCAATTAGCCCAGTTATAAACAACCTCAGCTTTAGCTGCTGTTGGACCAAAGATTCCATCTCTCCTCCTCTTCCTCCTCCCTTTCACCCTGGGTAGGAGGCAACTATTGAGCTTTAGGGATGTAGGAATCACCACACTGGATTAGAGCAGTGCCCAGTTTTCTCCAGTATCCTGTCTCTGACAGTGGCCAGTATCAGCATCAGAGGAAGGTACAAGAAAACCTTGCAGTTACGGGATAACCTGAGCACAATGAACATTTTTTTCCTCACCCCAAATTAGTTGGACACTGATTAATTATGCCCTGAAGTATAGAGGTTAATATCCCTTCCAAACTTCTTGGGTTTCTTAAAATCTTATTATAAATCTAAAAATTCCTCTTAGCCACATATAAGCCCAAAGTAAATGATACAGGATGCTCACGTTTGTGTTTGGAATGCATTCAGTTTAACGTTGTTGGGCATTAACGGACTCAACGGATAGTGATCAATGGCTCCATGTCTAGTTGGCAGCCGGTATCAAGCAGAGTGCCCCAAGGGTCGGTCCTCGGGCCGGTTTTGTTCAATATCTTCATTAATGATCTGGAGGATGGTGTGGATTGCACCCTCAGTAAGTTTGCACATGACACTAAACTTGGAAGAGAGGTAGATACGCTGGAGGGTAGGGATAGGATACAGAGGGACCTAGACAAATTGGAGGATTGGGCCAAAAGAAATCTGATGAGGGTCAACAAGGCCAAGTGCAGAGTCCTGCACTTAGGACGGAAGAATCCCATGCACCGCTACAGACTTGGGACCGAATGGCTAGGCAGCAGTTCTGCAGAAAAGGACCTAGGGGTTACAGTGGAGGAGAAGCTGGATATGAGTCAACAGCGTGCCCTTGTTGCCAAGGCGGCCAATGGCATTTTGGGATGTATAGGTAGGGGCATTGCCAGCAGATGGAGGGACGTGATCGTTCCCCTCTATTCGACATTGGTGAGGCCTCATCTGGAGTACTGTGTCCAGTTTTGGGCCCCACACTACAAGAAGGATGTGGAGAAATTGGAGAGAGTCCAGCGAAGGGCAACAAAAATGATTAGGGGACTGGAACACATGACTTATGAGGAGAGGCTGAGGGAACTGGGATTGTTTAGTCTACAGAAGAGAAGAATGAGGGGGGATTTGATAGCAGCTTTCTACTACCTGAAAGGGGGTTCTAAAGAGGATGGATCTAGTCTGTTCTCAGTGGTAGCAGATGACAGAACAAGGAGTAATGGTCTCAAGTTGCAGTGGGGGAGGTTTAGGTTGGATATTAGGAAAAACTTTTTCACTAGGACGGCGGTGAAACACTGGAATGTGTTAACTAGGGAGGTGGTGGAATCTCCTTCCTTAGAAGTTTTTAAGGTCAGGCTTGACAAAGCCCTGGCTGGGATGATTTAGTTGGGGACTGGTCCTGCTTTGAGCACGGGGTTGGATTAGATGACCTCCTGAGGTCCCTTCCAACCCTGGTATTCTATGATTCGCTGCACTAAATGTGTCTTTACCCTAGAAACTTCTGATGCTGTTTTTCTGTATCTATTACACCATCTAACACAGGTAGTTCATTTCACAGAATTTCTAGGGCTCAGAGTGATGCACAATTAGTATATTTAGCCCGGGGGGAGCAAAGACTCCCTTCTTCCTCTCTATGGGCTCCCAGCCAGGCACAGAATCAGCAGGCATATGCCATATACTCGACAGCGTGTTTCAATTTCTAGAGGGGAAACCCATTACGCTGACTGCCATGTTCTTCACCAGTCCTCCGATGAGCACTCTGCTAGCCTTCAGTAACTGCACATGCTGCATTAACGATGACAGCATCTGTGCAATGGTGTAAGTGCTTTGGAAGAGTATAGTACACTTCAAATGGGATACCTCTGGTCAGGCAGAATAGGTAAAAACTACATCCCTCCTCTAGCTAACTCACCAATGGTTCTGCCAGATTTCAGAGGAAGCCACAATATGCCTCCATATCCAGAAGGACAGGGCAGACCAAAGTTTAATTTTTGCATGTAGGCATCCCAGTAGGTGATCTCACATGCAACTTCCCCGCGGTTGCATGGGTTTAAACAATGGCAGGCTCTGATCCCCATTATCCTCTCTGGGGCAGCTGTCCAATCAGCCTCAATGTTGGCATACAGGCATTTCATAGGAAATGCTTTCACACTGGAGCCGTTCCAAACTTGCCAACACTTCAAGGCCAAGAACAATCTTTTTTTAAGTGATGAGGGGGGCGTGCAGGGGGAGGGGAAGATTAAGTATAACCAAGGACATGAGCTCTTTGAATAAAGGATACAGAAAAATTTTGTCAAAGTTACCAATAAGTTATTCAATGACTTGACAAAGCTGAGGGGACTATTATATTAATAAAGTCTTCCAGAAAAACCTCTGTTGTATCAATTGTTTATTCAAACCTTTACAAACTTCATAAAAAATTAACTGGATTTGGGGCAGGGAACCGGAGCCATAGGCGAAAGTTTACAAAATACAATCCTTGAGACGCCTGAATGTCTGCCGGTTTGCCCCTTTTGATTTCAGTGCTAGGCATTACTCAGTTACTAAGTGGTTAGTACTCTAAATAAAGCGCTGGTCCTTCCTCCCAAATACATCATTGGAGTGGGGTTCATGGGTTTGGATTTTAAACTCCTGTAATTCTTGAGTTTTACCCTTATTTTACAACGAATCACTCAGTTCATGTTCTTCAGTACAATCTATTTTAATGCATGTTTCATAACCATTGTTTCACCTCTGTGGTCTAGATCTACATGATATCATCTCAAGGGGAAACTCCTCCCCTTCACAGATCTCCCTCCTGTCCGTGGATGTCACACCCACTATGGCCAACTGGAAGTCTGCCTGTGGATCAGGTGCAAGTACAGAACTCCAGCAGCTGCGTACCACAGAGTCTTCCAATGATTCTGGGGTTAACATGAGACCAGGCAAAACCTTCAAGAGTGCAATTCACAGGCTACCTCCTACATAGCCTGCAAATCCCTGCTGAGTCCATCATGTTTCAGGAAATCAGGCATGAAATCATCTAATTTCATTTGTATTTCATCCTTGGGCGGTAGATTAAACCCTTCAGAACCCAAGGGGCAGAATAGCCACCATGGGGAAGGTCAGCACGGTAACTGCAGAACATTGGTATTATTCACGGTAGCATATTTGTTTGAAAATAGCAAATATGTTAACAATTAGAGAAGGGGAAAGCTGAAAGGCTGCCTTGTTAATTAAGGAACTTGCTATCAAAGGACTCATTAAAAGCTACTGAAACTGAATGGCTGTTCAAATAAATACCCATTAATCTTAACATGCAATCAAGGAGCATGCTGCCGCTACCTACATCACTGTAGGGGAAGGGAAGGGGTTCCTCAGATGCACACCTAACCCTGTTAACAAGCATAAAAACCTCTGTGTAAATCATGTAACCTAAAGGCAACATGCCATGGATTTGAAATGTGAGGGAAGAGAGTTCCATACGTTGTGTTAAGACTTATACAATCACGGCAGTTCAAAACTAAGTGTTCCTGACTGGCTAGTAATTTAGCCAAGAAAAGGGCTTGTATAAAATGCCTGTTTATTTTCAGAGTAAAGACTTGGAAGATTTCTCATAACTGAAAGGCAGCCCAGTAAACAACGTGCAACAATGAAGACAGAGACAAGGACTTGAAGTGACCTCAGACTTGCCAATTTGGTCACTGCCCAACACCTGAATTTCATTAATTTGTAACATAATGTTAGACGTGGGACACACTTAACCTGGGGTTTGGTTCTATAGTCTATACATTACAGTGCCCGTACTTCCTTAAAGGGGCAAGGGAGTGTTTGTTATACCAGACAGCAGGAGGAGGGTGGATGCCAGGATAAGCGGCCTGAATTTGCCAGTAGGTGAGTGCTGCATGACTGCACCTGGGACACAGCTGAGAGTCTACAGCGGGCTGGCTGCAGGGCAGCAATGCGACGCCGAGTCTTGTCTGTCTAGTATAACAGAGTCTACCACAGAACTAGTCCCTGCCTGGCAGAGAGCAGCACTGCCTACAGTGAGTGTTCAAAACCCCTGGGGTTTGTTTTCAATCTGAAATGCACACAAAACTCTTTCCCAATGTACACATCACCGTGCCCCCATGCAGGCACAAGCAACATTGTGTTCTGAGCAGCGCAGGACACTCACCGGGAATCATCCTGAGCTGTTAATGGTTGATGCTTCCTGTTTGCTAGAGTCTTACCTGATTCTGCTATCTGCCTCTGCCCCTGCCACAACAATCACTTTTATTATTTATGATTTTTATGATCCTAGGACCGAGTATATCGAGACCATTCCTGACAGGGGTTTGTCTAACATGTTCTTAGAAACCTCTAATGACAGGAATTCCCCAACCTCCCTAGGTAACCTGTTCCAGTGCTTAGTTATCCTTATAGTTAGAAAGTTTTTCATAATATTGATCCGACATCTTCCTTGCTGCCAATTAAGCCCATTGCATCTCATCCTACCTTTGGTGGACATGGAGAACAACTGATCGGCAACCTTTTTATGACAGGTTTCAGAGTAGCAGCCATGTTAGTCTGTATTCGCAAAAAGAAAAGGAGGACTTGTGGCACCTTAGAGACTAACAAATTTATTTGAGCATAAGCTTTCGTGAGCTACAGCTCACTTCATCGGATGCATTCAGTGGAAAATACAGTGGGGAGATTTATATACACAGAGAACATGAAACAATGGGTGTTACCATACACACTGTAAGGAGAGTGATCACTTAAGATGAGCTAATACCAGCAGGAGAGCAGGGGGGGGGGGACCTTTTGTAGTGATAATCAAGGTGGGCCATTTCCAGCAGTTGACAAGAACATCTGAGGAACAGTGGGGGGTGGGGGTACACCTTTTACATATTTGAAGATTTAAGTCCCCCCTCTGCCTTTTCTCCCTTAGACTAAACATGCCCAGTTCTTTCAACCTTTCCTCTTAGGTTACCTTTTCCCAACCTCTTACCAATTTTGTTGCTCTCCTCTATACTCTCTACAAGTTGTCCACTTCTTTCTTAAAGTGTGGTGCCCAGAACACAATACAGTACTCCAGCTGAGACCTCAGCAGTGCTGAGTAGTGCAGGACAATTATGTCCCACATCTTACATATGACACTCCTGTCATTATGGGA
This sequence comes from Natator depressus, assembly GCF_965152275.1. NCBI lineage: Eukaryota > Metazoa > Chordata > Testudines > Cheloniidae > Natator > Natator depressus. The sequence goes on along the minus strand of NC_134237.1, from coordinate 136,939,855 downwards.
TGTATTAACATTTGCTGCTTTCTGCAACAGCATCAGACTGCTAACTCATATTCAATTTGTGATTCACTATACCTCTCAGATCCTCTTTGGCACCGCTGCTGCCTAGCCAGTTATTGCCCATGTAGTGTGTGTGTATTTGTATAAAGTGCTCTGGGAATTTTAATGATGAATTTCCTGATTTTTGCACAGCTGAGTTCTAGATCTTAACATAGACATACACAGACTGTGGCTCTTTAGTAGGTCTTCTGTGTCTCTCTGCAGCACATAATAGTAACACACTGTGTGATTTAATTATTAACCAGTCTAAGTTATTAATCAATCAGGATGCTTTAACTATGTTATTAACCAATTCAGTTATCAGCTTGCACTAAGTTATTAACTCATTTGCTGGGAGAATAATAAAAACCACTGAATATTTCCCCTATCATTCACACGACGGTGGCTCTTCTGGGTAATGCTGATTGCTACCTTGGCTCCTGAACCACTGAGGTCTGAGTGTCACTGTCCTAACAGAACGTTGACGGAATATTTTGTGTTAAATTTCCATTTTTTGCTTTAAGAGTGAGTGATCACATGGTGAAACAAAAGGCAGTCAAAAAAAAATAAAAGGACCAAAAGAAAGAGAGGCTGGTGCATTTATGTCCCTGGGCTAGACAGTCAGATACAGATTTGAACATTTCAGAGGGGTAGCCGTGTTAGTCTGTATCAGCAAAAAGAACGAGGAGTACTTGAGGCACCTTAGAGACTAACAAATTTATTTGAGCATAAGCTTTCGTGGGCTAGAACCCACTTCATCGGATGCATGCAGTGGAAAATACAGTAGGAAGATGTATATATATACACACACTGAGAGAACATGAAAAAATGGGTGTTGCCATACACACTATAAAGAGAGTGATCAATTAAGGTGAGCTATTATCAGCAGGAGAAAAAAACCTTTTGTAGTGATGATCAGGATGGCTCATTTCCAGCAGTTGACAAGCAGATGTGAGTAACAGTGGGGGGAGGCGGGAAATAAGCAAGGGGAAATAGCTTTACTTGGTGTAATGACCCATCCACTCCATCTTTATTCAAGCCTAATTTAATGTTGTCCAGTTTGCAATTTTGAAAGTGGAAGCCACTGACTGCAAAGTCAAATCAAACTGTGCAAATGCTGGGGCTCAAGAATCAGAGTGAAATGCACCTTAAAATTTTAAGTAATGTGTAAATATTGACAACATTGAAAAGGGCTTTCTGGGCAATTAGCAACTGCTATGGTAAGGCAGGAGTGCTGAATCTCTGCTCTCTTTGTGCCACTCGAGGCAGGGAACCTGGTGCAAGCCCCAAAGGGGCGTGGTCAAGCCCGAGTCCAGTGGACAAGTCTGAGCTCCGTTTGGTATTTGCAGGAAGAGAGGTGCAGCCCAAAAGGCTCGGATTAGGGCAACAGGTTAGGACCAAGAAAAGTGGTTACAATCTTCAAATCAGTCTTCTCTGAACAAGAGCTTCCTGTCCCTCTCTGCTCCATCCAAATTACTCCTCTACATTTCCGATAGCAGCTTGAAAAATTTTTTTTTTAAAAATCACTCAATTATTCTTGAATCACTGAAGATTGCAAGAACAGTGCGGGCACAAAGATCAAGATACCGCCTTCAAGTTGCCTCTGCCTCCGATACCCAGAGTTAGGCTCCAAGAACCCACCTCTCATGGTATGGAAGACAGACCTGTGACTGACTTTACTCATCTCGGTGCTGAATGAACTGGTCAGACCATGGCACAGCAGAGTGATGCATTGGTTAGGGAGCTTAGCAGAAGACAACTATTAAAACTAAACATATCTAAACCTGTAGGACCAGATAACTTGCACCCAAGAATATTAAGAGAATTGGATAAGGAGCTTCCCGAACCATTAATGCGAATTTTAAACAAATCTTGGAAAACTAGGGAAGTTTCAGAGGAAAGGCAAAAAGCTAATATTGTGCCAATATTTAAAAAGGCTAAAAGGGATGACCTGGACAGGGAACCTGATGCTGACCCCAGGCAAAATCATGGACAGGTCAACATGGGAAGCGACCAGTAAAGAATTAATTGGCATAATTAATGCCAATCAATGTGATTTTGCAAAGATGAGTTCATGAAGCTGATATTTTTAGTGAGATTTAAATTTTGTTACTAAAAGGAAACTGTGTGATATAATATCTTTTGACTTCTATAAGGCATGTGTGTCTTAATACTGCAGGATATTCTGACAAAAAAAATTAGCACTACATAAAATCAGTGTAGACCATGTTACATATATTTAAAACTGGCTAACCATTAGATCTTAATAAGGAATTGTAAATATGGCATCGTTAGCCAGTGAGGATGTTTCCAGAGAAATATTAGAGTGATCAGTTCTTTGCCCAATGCTATTCAATATCTTTATCAATTATTTGGAAGAAAAACTGAAATCATCACTAGTACAATTTACACGACACAAAGATTAGTGGAGTCGGTTGTACAGACTGATCTGGATCACTTGGAAAGATGGGCTCATGTGAGCCACATGTGTGTAAATAGAGTGAAATGCAAGATCATACATCTAGGAACAGAGAACACGTCACACGTGCAAGACGGGAGACACGAAAAGGACTTAGCTGACAAATTGGAAATGGTAGAGAAAAGAGCTACAAGAATGATAATGAGGACTGAAAAAAAAAAAGATCCTATAGTGCATTTTTCCTCTTAGCAAATACTGATTTCCTCACCCCTCTATGCACTCCCTCGTCTGGTGCTTTTGTCTACTACTGTACACAGATTCATAGATGCTAAGGTCAGAAGGGTCCGTTGTAAGGATGAACCAATGCCTAAGGGTTAGAGCATAAGGCTTGGCGCTCTTGGTTCTATTCTAGGTTTTGCTACACGTAACAGGTAAGCTCCTTAGGCTGTTTGCTTCACTTTTGCCATCTGTGAATTGAAGAGTATCACAGATATTAAGAGCCTAATGTATCAAAACTTAGGACTCATTCTTTGAAATGCATTTTTTCTTCACAGACTATCCCAAACAGACAGAAGTGGAGAATTAAGTTTTCTGTTTATCTATCCATCAATTTCACTGCAAGCTTCCTCCCACTAACCTAGCAATAAATCTCAGGTCTGAAAAGATACCTCCAAACACATGCAATTTCCCGCCCGTCCCCCAGGTTAGAAGTGGGGGCAACCTATCTGGAGACCTACCCCCTATGATGTGGGCTTAGACTAAAAAGTTTCTTCAGCAGAAATAACTTTCAATCATTACCAATGTGGGCTCAGTAAAAACCAGTGACCTACAGGCAAACAAACACCTGTAAAAGTAAACTACAGTACTTGACTATGGTCTCCAATTCTATCTCAAAAATATTACAGGGATGATTTTTTTTTTAAAACAAACGTCAGGCATGTAAATTGTGCACCTAGTGTGCACATACAATTGCTACAATTACAAGTGCAAATCAAGCAATTGCATGAACAAATGTCCAGTACTGAATTGTACAAGCAATTACTCATCTACACATAATACAATCACATACACAAAGTAGGTGCACAACTGTACATTTTAAAAATTAGGCCTTGTAATTATTGATCTCAGGGTTTTGGTTTTTTTTAGTATCTGAACCTGAAAGTCACCTTGCTTATATAAAAGACCCAGTGCATGCTGTGAATGGCAGAATCTTGAAATCTGCAAGCCTCCATAAATCCTCCTACGCAACCACGTCAATTACGTCACACCACTCACCAGCATATTTACAACTATAAAGTTACTTGTAGACACCTCTGCATTTTTCCTGCTTTAGAACATTAATTCCATTTACAGGGCTGACTGTTTGTTTTGTGGTATTTTTATTAAAAAGGGAAAATGTTTTTTCCCCAAAATTGTTTACAGTGTGAAAAAAATGTCCAGGGGGTTAGCTGGTTTTAAGAGGGAAATGTGCTCTAGGTTGAGACGTATCTCTGCATTAGACATGACCAATCTGCAGTTTCAAAGGAATAGGTGACTGGTGTGTGACTTCATCAGATGGAAAGATTAATGGCCACTTTCTGATTGCAGACTGTGTCAAGCTCTGTATTTGAACTGGATCCATGTGGAACGGCCCCACGAGCCTGAACACTGAGGCCAGTGTGTTGTGTACAGACTTGGAAGAAGAGTGGGACTGGCACAAAGCTATAAACGACACGGTTGAAGTTTATGTGGCTTTGAAATTTGCCAAGGATAAGAGGAAGAAATTTTCTAACCATTAAATTAAAGCTAGTGATGAACAGTATTTGCATATCATGAGGGTTCTGAACACAGAGCAACTCCTGTTGGATTAATAGCTGCCACTTAATCTGGACACCTTGTCAGTTTCATCACATTATACGGCCATTGTAAGGTTATAGGTATTCTGGTGCCCAAATTTACGGAAGTCCAGGAGAAGTGGTGACTACATAAACAAACCATTACCTTTAAACAACATGAAATAGATTTAGGGATCTGGGCACAACTGGAATCTCCAAACTGGCTGACAGTGATATCATCCCGGAGTCCATAATCCCACTTCTAAAGCAGTGAAATCCCTGGAGCCAATCACAACGCAGGACTCACTAACATCTGTAAGCCCCTGCTTACTCCTAACAAGCTATTACTTTGTGCTATAGAATCTTCACCTTCAAAGATTGGTTTGGGTCCTGAGAGACCTCCTTTCTCCCTATGACAGGCCACGGCAGACTTGATCAGGGACAAAAGAGTGCTGGTTCAAAAGAGATGGGGATGCTACTACCAACCACCAGTCTTGGGTGCATTTGTGGGGGAATTCATCCCTTGTAGCTCCTCAACTTCTCTGCATAATGCACCCTGTGCCAAACTCAGGTACTTGGGCTTGGAGTGGGGGAGGAGGGTTTAGCTCTATAGTGGAAAGCATGCTACCAGAAGAAAATCATAGAATCATAGAATATCAGGGTTGGAAGGGACCCCAGAAGGTCATCTAGTCCAACCCCCTGCTCGAAGCAGGACCAATTCCCAGTTAAATCATCCCAGCCAGGGCTTTGTCAAGCCTGACCTTAAAAACCTCTAAGGAAGGAGATTCTACCACCTCCCTAGGTAACGCATTCCAGTGTTTCACCACCCTCTTAGTGAAAAAGTTTTTCCTAATATCCAATCTAAACCTCCCCCATTGCAACTTGAGACCATTACTCCTCGTTCTGTCATCTGCTACCATTGAGAACAGTCTAGAGCCATCCTCTTTGGAACCCCCTTTCAGGTAGTTGAAAGCAGCTATCAAATCCCCCCTCATTCTTCTCTTCCGCAGACTAAACAATCCCAGCTCCCTCAGCCTCTCTTCATAAGTCATGTGCTCTAGACCCCTAATCATTTTTGTTGCCCTTTGCTGGACTCTCTCCAATTTATCCACATCCTTCTTGTAGTGTGGGGCCCAAAACTGGACACAGTACTCCAGATGAGGCCTCACCAACGTCGAATAGAGGGGAACGATCACGTCCCTCGATCTGCTCGCTATGCCCCTACTTATACATCCCAAAATGCCATTGGCCTTCTTGGCAACAAGGGCACACTGTTGACTCATATCCAGCTTCTCGTCCACTGTCACCCCTAGGTCCTTTTCTGCAGAACTGCTGCCTAGCCATTCGGTCCCTAGTCTGTAGCGGTGCATGTTTAAAAATCACCATGTTTAAACGAAGTTGGGACCTGCATTTTACTACAGCAACATTCTACGATAGGTCTGTCTGACTAATATGGCCAGGTATTTCCCCCCGCTACAGCTGCTAGTCAGACTTCACTATATAGTCTATAGCAAGGATTCCCAAACCGTGATCCATATATTACTGGTGGTACCTGAGCTTGAAGTTCCATTATTTCACTTGACAATGATTTTTTTTTTTTTTAAGAAGGTGGTTTGTGAACCAACAAAGTTTGGAAGCCACTGGTCTATTGTATGGTTTTATAAACACAGTTCTGAGAAATTGCCATGTCTTCTCCATACCTGTCTAAGTAAAAATACTAGTAACCACAAAGTCCCTGAAACACAGCGGTGGCTAACATGATTTAAAAATGTAGTCGTTAGTGCAATTCAAAGATCTTCTCACCTGGAGTCTGGATGGCATCTCAAGCCACAACCAGCGGTCTGCGATAATATATGGAACAACGCTGCCCTTGGACTGTGTAATTGCGTTCATCAAGGTTGTGCTAAAGTCCAGCGAAAGCAAGAAAATTCAAAGGGTGTCATGACATCTTTAACTAGCTGACCTCCACGGATATTTATAAGACGGAGGGTATGCCATTAAGAAGTCAATAGTTGCCAACTTACTATTCTTATTTTCTATTCCTACTTTAAAGGGAAATTGTGCTCTCTCTGTCATTGCCACACCATGTCATCTGACAGATACTGAGTTTTCAGTCAACTGCCACTTTTCAACAACCAACCCATATAACAAAATAGCAAAGACAGCAGCTTATCCTCACCACACAGCAAAATAAACCAGACAACCAGAAGAGCTCAAGAAAATAGACTAGCTTTGCAGAATGTGTCACGGGCCAACAATCTGAGGCTATTTCAGACCAACCTGGAGAGAGAATGAGTTTCCAGAGTCAAGGTCCCATCACAGAGGATACTGTTTCAGGAGTTAAATTGCTGAGCACAGGCAACTACCACTGAAGTCAACGGTTGCACACTCTCGGGGTCTATCAGGATTTGACCCATAGATTTGAGCAAAAAAGAGATCAGAAGGAAATACCTGATTTCTAGTTTAGAGATGTCATGACTGTTCCACAATGTCAGCTGCTTTCCCATAAGCCTTTTTTCATATAGGCATAAAGCAGGGGTTCTCAAACTGGAGGCCGGGACCCCTCAGGGGGTCGCGAGGTTATTACATGTGGGGGTCAGGAGCTGTCAGCCTCCACCCCAACCCCGCTTTGCCTCCAGCATTTATAATGGTGTTAAATATATAAAAAAGTGTTTTTAATTTATAAGGGGGGGGAAGGTGTCACACTCAGAGGCTTGCTATGTGAAAGGGGTCACCAGTACTAAAGTTTGAGAACCACTGGCATAAAGGGATCCAAATCCATTATGAATTGCAGATACTCATCAATGAGAGACAGCGAGAGTTTGCCCCTGTGAAAAGTGAACTCAGGACTCGGCACTGGTGAGGCCTCAGCTGGAGTTCTGTGTCCAATTCTGGGCACCACACTTTAGGAAAGATGTGGATAAACTGGAGACAGTCCAGACAAAAGCGACCAAAATAAGAGCTTTAGATAACTGGACCTATGAGGAAAGGTTAAAAAAAGCTCGGGCCACGTTTAGTCTGAGGAAAGATGACTGAGCCGCGACCTGATAGTCTTCAAATGTTACAGGCTGTTATAGAGGGATGGTGATCAATTATTCTTCATGTCCACTGAAGGTAGGACAAGTGGTCATGGGCTTAATCTACCACAAGGTTCGATTTAGGTTAGCTATTAGGAAAAGCTTTCTAACTCTAAGGATAGTTAAGCTCTGGAACAGGCTTCCAAAGGAGGTTTGTGGAATCCCCATTACTGGCGGTTTTTAAGAACAGGTTGGACAAACACCTGTCAAGGATGGTCTACTTTGTCCTCCCACAGCACAAGGGGCTGGACTAGATGATTCTTGAGGTCCTTCCAGCCCTACATTTCTGTGATTCTATGACTTTGGATCCATGCATACGCAGATGGAGTGGTAGTTAATGTTTCAAAAGTTCCACACCCCCCGCATCAGGTAATTGAACCCCGGTCTCCCATGTTACAGGCGGAGATACTTACCACTACACTAATGAGGTGTTACACATGCAGGATCTAGCAAAAAGACGTGCAGTCAAAATCCAAGGCTTTTCCCTTGCGTTTGTTGTGTTGTCTTAAAATCAACGTGTGGCTTTTATTTTTTGAAGGGAAAATAAACAAAAGGAAGGGCAGGAGGGGAGGGAAGTGTCTTGGAACATAGCTGACAAGACTGACCAAAGAACAGTTTCTTCAAAGCATTATGTATTAGTATGTAAGTATGTGCTTATGCACAGATATTTCTCTGCAAAGCCAGGTCAGTATTTTGATACTAACTTAGAGTCTGGAAACCATTAAGGCTACCCCTATGCAAATACACAGAGCAACTGCTTAATTCCAAAGAAGCTGTGTCATTTAACATACCATAGGGTCTAGCACACAAATCCACAGTAAACGTCATAGTGGATAATTCTGGAATAACCAGTTTCTTCCTAATTTATGTCACTTAGCGATTGTCTTATTGCCTTGAAACACCAGGGATTGTATGCCTTATACTTTTTATCCTATATAATGTCATTGTGGATGTTCTCATTCATGTAAATGTCTAATCCTTTTTTGAATCCTGCTAAACTCTTGGCTTCAGTGATACCTAGTGGCTGCAATTTCCACAGATTATTAATACAATCTGTAGGAAAAATTATTTCCTCTATCAGTTTTGAATTTTCTACCTTTCATTTTCAATTGTGTTCCTTTGTTCTTGTATTGGGAAAATGGTAAATGGAAGCTCCCAAAATGTCTTCTCTAGATCATTAATTATTTGTTACACCTCCATCATGTCTCCTCTTAATTACCTACTCTCTAAACAGAGGATGCTGTTCTGACCTATAATGCACATGTACATGCTAAGACTCTTGATTTTTTTTTTCAAAACAAGGAGGGTGTAGAGATTACTGTGGAATTAGCTTCCTCAGTCCTGATGACAGGAGTGTAACCCATCTGACAGCCAAGAGTAACACACATGGATCCAGAAGGGTGGTCTATCCAAATCCTTCCTGGATGGATGACGGAGACAACAGGAGAACCACAAGGGTCTGAGGGAAGAAGGAAAAGCAGAGGGAAATAAAAAGGATTTCCCCCTGAAATTTGTAGTACTCTAGGTGCAAAACTGTAACCTATTTCACAAAGAAGTGAAGAGAATACAAAGATCTCCTCTTCATCTTTGATTGTTTTTAAAGGGTTCATAGAGATGATACTGTCTGAAGTTCAAAATGAGGGTGGGAACCTCTGACTATATCTTGGGAGCTATAAAACTAGGGACTTGAGTTTATTGTTTCAGTAGATGAGGATAGATTTAAAATTTCAGATACAGAGCCCATTTTCTCAGGTAAGTGGTGTTCTCCTGACTATAAGACATGGGACCTGGAAGCGTTCACATCACAACTGGTGCTGACTGACACTCTCGATGCAAGTCTCAGCTGAGAAGCTAAGGACTCAGTGAGCCATGGCAATGGAACTCCCTTCTCACCTTCTCAAGTGGTGCCTCTGGAACAGGGGTGAGACACGCTGCCATGGCAGCATGAAGGAAACTCGCATTGCCTATTCTCCATGCTGTCAACTGGACTGTAGAGAAATAAGGGATTTCTATCTCTTGAGCTGTCAATAGGACACTTTTCCACAGCACTACATTCTTACACAAACAAAACTTAAGGAAGGAAGGTATTGTGGATAAGGCTCCTGTCTCAGACTCAGGAGACAGGAATTCTATTCTTGGCTCCACCACAGACTCACTACACACATCATCTTGCTCACTCATACTAGAGAGAAGACACTTACCCTGCCCCACAAAGGAGCTAAGAGACTAAATTCATCATGTCTGTCAAGTGCTTTGAGATTTTTGGATGAAGGTGCCAGGGAATTATTGGAGAAACACGAAGGTTCAACAGTTGGGGTCTCCAGTCACCTATGACTGAAAAGCATTTCAAATAAAAAAAGATTTCATTTCATCAGTCTGTTCACATGTGGAAAGTCTGAGGCCATATACAGTTCTTCTCAATCCCATTTACACTACGGAAAATATTTAGGAGAGTTAAGTCTTTCACTGTTCAACTAGACTCCCTCTTGTTCTCTAAGTGAGTGAGACTTTCTGAATGGGTCTAATTTGTTTCAAAACCATTCATCCATTCCATGGCCAGAAGGGACTATTGTGATCTAGTCCAACCCTGTATAACACAGGCCAGAGACCTGTCCTGTAATAATTCCTAGAGCAGAGCTTTTAGAAAAATATCCAGTCTTGATTTAAAAATGGTCAGTGATGGAGAATCTACCATGATCCGTGGTAAGTTGTTCCAATGGTTAATTACTCTCACTGTGAAAAATATACACCTTATTTCTAGACTGAATTTGTTTTGCTCTATCTTCCAACCATTAGACCTCTCTCAAGCAGATTGAAAAGTCTTCTAGTATCAATTTTTTGTTCCCCATGTAGGTACTTATGAACTCTAATCAAATCTTCCCTTAATCTTCTCTTTGTTAAGCTAAATAGATTGAGCTCCTGAGTTTACCACTATAAGGCATGTGTTCTAATCCTTTAATCATTCTCATGGTTCTTCTCTGAACCTTCTCCAATTTATCCACATCCTTCTTGAATTGTGGACACCAGAACTGGACACAGGATTCCAGCGGTGGTCACACCGGTGCCGAATACAGAGGTAAAATAATCTCTCCACTCCTGCTCAAGATTTCCGTTTATGCATTCAAGGACTGCATTCGCCCTTCTGGTCACAGCGTCGCACTGGGAGCTCATGTTCAGCTGATTATCCAGCATGGCCCCCAAATCTTTTTCAGAGTCACTGCTTCCCAGGAGAGAGTCCCGCATCCTGTAAGCATGACCTAAATTTTTTGTTCCTAGACGTTGACATTTGCATTTAGATAGAAACATCCCCAGTGCCCAACCATTATCAGTGACCACCATTCCAAAACTGAAACCAGAAAACTATATGACATATTTTCATGCTGCTCTTGTGTGACTTTTATTTTGTTCTGTATTTGCTTTGGGAGTAGTATTCTTTCCATTGGAAAAAGGCAGATTTTCCATTAAATACGAAGCAGCTGCCATATTGGAAACAAAATTGATTAAGCGGATTTTTTTCCCCTAATGTACACTCAGAGAGCTCAAACCGTGTTTATTTTTTAAAAAGTAACCTTTATTACCTTAACTGGCAGACATTTTGCCCTGACAAACCAGCAGGAATATATTATAAAAAAAATTGCAACAGCTTTAGGAAACTATCTTAAAGTATTATGTGAAAGGTGAAATACTGACAGCACTTGATAATGATGTTCTGCATCCACCCACACAGCAGATACTTTACATGAAGTGGCACAAGGTTCCCCATACATTACCCCTCTTGATGTGACTAGTTCAGTCTCCTTGTGTATTTAGACTTCTGACTATTTGCTGAGATTGTCAGAAAGTGGGCAACATGGTCTTGTGATGAGCACGTGTCTATTAGGAATGGGACTGAGACCTGACTTATGTCACTGATGGAGGCCAGACTCAAACTAGTAACTTAGAAGCAAAAAAGCACAGTATCCCATTTCCAATCCCATGTGCCATCAACTCCCTCTTGACAGAATTTCCTTTCTGAGCAGGGTTTGGAGAACTGGCTATAAAGGACCAGTGAACAATATGACCGGCACATAACATTTAGACTCATGTTACATTTTTATAAGAAACAAGTATGTAAATTCAAACACAGTTTAAAACATGTAAAAGTTACACTGGTAAGAGCGGTAGCGAAGGTATTTAGCTCAGATTTTAGCTTGGTTCACTCCACTTATTACCACTCACAAAATACGACGAAAAAGGTCCTTCTAAGTTTGAGAATCAAGCTAAAACCACTTAAGCACCTTGCTTGCCCTCTATTATGTCTAATCTGGACTGTAAGGTCTCTTAAAAATAGACTTTTAAAGATGCTATGCACACTTACAGTGCTCCATAAATAATGATTAATCACAGTCATTTCTATAGTGCTATTATAGTATTTGATCACTCCAATTGTTGTTGAAAAGAACAACAACTCTTAGTGCATTTTCTGCGACAATACTGTGAAAAGGGATTCCAGAAACACCAAAGAGAAATCTTTTACATTTGAAGATCTTGCTCCTTCCTCTCAGGCAGATTGGGCTGCTCCTGTGGCTACATGTAGCTAGATAGCGAGGGCTTTTGAAGCAGATGTGGTGTTAATCAGCATTCCTTTTCACATACACAAGGGCAGTCTTATGAGATTTAATGTGACCAGTGCATGAAATAAGAGAAAAGCGTATAATTGCAAAGTCTATTGTTTCACTTAAATTTGAGCCTAAGGGAAAACACTTCAACTCCCATTAAGGCTTTTGGAAGCTGTGCACTGGAATTCTGGTGCAGGAAACAACAAGCATGTTTGAATCCCTTACCTCTCAAGACGGGTTTTCTATTGCTAATTTCAAAGTTTCATATGCCTGGTTTTTCTATTGCAAAACTTTAAGTATATCATGTTTTTTTTAAAAATTACTCAGTCTGTGAAGTGAACCCAAAGCCAAACATGGCCAATGTAACTAAACAAGTCACATCTAGGTGAATATGAACATGCTGGTTTAAAGGATTTATGGCACAGGGCATTTTGGCTTCAATTACTTTTCAAAGTACTGAGAGCACACAAGAAACCATGTAATAAGATAACTTTTTACCCAGCCTCTAGTTAACCAGCCCTCCCCAGGTTAACCAAAAGTCAGTCTTGTCCCTGGATAACAGCATGCACCAAACATTATTTCCTCTCTTACACTCATTCTTCTAAAAACCCTTTATAAGGACAGGACAGTAACACATGGACATCAAACCAAAACAGGTGAGGCAGCCCAGCAGTGCACCAACCATGTAGGTGACCCTGTTCCAGTTCACAATCTCCATCTCTTGCTCCCAGGCCCAGCTGGGTTTCAGGGGCAGTATGCCCAAACTCACGGGAGGTTTGGTCCTGCACCCATTCAACCCAATGACAGTTTTCGCATTGACTGGAACAGGAGAAGAATCAAGCCAGGGAGGCAGGGGGGAGACACACGGAAAAGAGTACACTGACGACTGCATGGATGGTATTTCAGAAACTTTGCATTGTCTCATCTTCACTAAAATGTAGCCATGTTTGCCTTTGTGTCCCAGACAAGTTACATATAACCTCTAATCTTCATCTTTTTTTCTGTCCACACCAACATGCTATAGCCATGCTATGGAAACCATGGCATAAACCTAGCTGGTTCCTAGGTTAAAACAGGATTTCTTTCTGTCTATCCGGACAGGCAAGAGGAAACCGTGTTATTCGGGATGACTATTGTCCACAGCCACCTTTAAACCCGGTTTCAGGATCTTTGAAATGCTGTAACTTTGCACTATCAGGTTTTATTTTAAAAAATTATTTTTTAAAATGCACACTGCAATTAGTGATCTGCTCGATCAATTAGTTCAAACTACCTACAGAACAAAAAATTAGAGGGTTACAGGAAAAAAAATCTGTGGCAGTTAAAAACAAATCAACTAAAACCAGTTTAGTACAGCCCCACCATATGAAGGCATTCCTTCACTCCTCACACTTTGCAGGGGACTTACAAAGATTATTATTCACCGATTTAGCTTAATGACACTAATGCACCCCCCTCCACAGGAAGCTGACTCCATAGCGGTCTAAGCACTGGATTACATTTAAAGAAGAAATATATATCTGGCTTCTGAATAGTGGAAGTCCTAAAAAGCCAGAAGCTGGACTTCTTGTCCCTTAAAGCGCACTGAGGATAACCCCAGGCTGGCTCAAAAACAAGACAATAACCAGCACTGCTTTTTTAAATCTCATAGGAGGGGAGAGGGTGCTGTCATCAGAGAGGCACCCCTCTCCTGCAGAGGCAGAGTATTCCACAGCACTCAGAGTCCCGGCTGATGCAAAGGATGAGCGACTGGGATCAGGAATTGAGCCATCGCTTTGATGGAATCTAGCCTCAAATTGCTTTAACAAACCACTTTCTTTTCAGAAGCTGGCCTTGATTTGAGACCTACATGTTGACTTAGGAACCCCAAGGTGTCCGAAGGCTGAAGCACTCGAGACATAGCTATGCTCAGTTTCCAGGAAAGGGGGTATGTGTACCCAACTGCATCATGAAATGTCACTACCAGTGTCACAGCCAACAGGCAGCTTTCATAAAGAGCATGGGTTAAATGCAGAAGCTTACAGTTGGGGTAAATACTACAGCTTAATGTGTACTATCTTACACCAGAGAACTGAGTAGAGCAGAATTGCGTCTACAATAATGAGGTGCACTTGTTAACACGTGCCTTGGCTTGCAAAAATTGGAACAGAAAAAACAAGGTAGCTAGAATGTAGTTTGTTTGTGATCTATCCATGAAAATGTCTTAGTTTTTCTACTGAACATGAAAACAAGCATAAATGACAACAATTAGAGGCATTCATTGAACCAGAATGCAGGTCCTGGAGGTCAGCTTTGCTTTCTTTGCGCTAATCCAAATAGCGTGATAGTAACATCAAGAAGAGCCTGCACTACTCATTGAGAAAATATTCCAGCATTATAACCAGAGGGGAAGGTTCAGTGGTCTAAAGCATCAGGCTGGGAATATCTAGACTCTGTGGAACCATAGGTTCAAAACCCAGCAGGGTCAGCTGTGAGAGGAAGACACATACTGAGAAACATGTAGATTACAGCGTACGTGGGAGAGGGTTTTTCAAATAAGATATTAAAAACAAAGGCCAAGTCTGCTAAGTGGAGATTAAAGACCCCCATGGTACTTTTCTTCATAGGAATTTGCCTCAGTTTATTTGGCTAAATGACCCCTCTCCCCATTACTGAGAAGGGTACAGCAGGCAAGAAGTGCACCCCAGAGGTGAGTGCATTTCAATAGCACTATATACATAATGTATATATTATTTATGATGTACTGGAATAAAAGGCACCATTTAAATGGAGATCTTCATCATTAGTTCAACAATTTGGGAAGCGTTCATCTTTCGTAAGGTTGCTGCAACCCTGCCACTTGGTGCCAGTATACTCACTGCCTCTGCCTGTCGTACTGCGGATATCAGCTCAGGACAAAGCTTGGTCCTTGGTCTCTGAGCAGTGCTAATGGGTTTGGGAGGAAGTACTAGCCAGTCCACCATGGCCAGAAGGGCTGCTGCAGCCTTTGAAGCAGGTAAGGGATCCTGGCAGGCTAGGTTTATGGGTGATAGCTCACTCTAGAGTATTCTTTCTGAAAAGATGCTGTGTCAGTGCTACACTTATTGAACCGAGAGCGCCTTGTATGTCAGGAAACCTGCTTCTTCACTGTGCTCCGACACACTCTATTTATTCACTTTCTATTAATAAATGGAGGGAAAAGCGTACATTCTGGCAGCAGCGAAAGGGTTAAACGTCTACTCTGAAACATTAAGATTTTGGTTGCTTTTCTACTCATCTTCATCCCTCCCAGAATACAGACCTTTTCTGGTTCAAATAACCCTCTAATATTTGAACTGCGAGCAGAACATACTGAATGCATACAACACACACTCATACTCACCGACATTGTAGAATGGACATCTACATCCCCCTACAGAGGACAACACAGGGAATTTAAATCAAATGCATCAGAGAGCAAAGGAACAGTGTGAAATGTAGTGAGGTGGGAGCAGTTCAGGAGTACCGTGATCATCTCCTACAACAAAGCTTACTCTTTAAACAAGACTCTCACTAAAGCTGTCACTTCAAAAACTTGACAGCATATTAAAGAACTGCACACACATTTAAATTGACACCCTTATCTCAGTACCTCACTATTATCTCAGTATTAAGCTACAATATAATGAAGTTTTTAGGGCTCATATTCTGTTTTCATGCCAGATATTTTCCACCAGGACACTGTAAGATGAGCATCTTGACCAAAACAGTCAAGGCTATGCCTACAATAAACCTCAGATTTGTCCTGAATTTACTTCCATGCACTGTTTTCCTTCTTTCAATATGTTATGGAGGCAATGTTTCATCTACTAAAGCAAAATAGGAAACCATTTTCTTTATAAGAAAAATCTACCTCTCTTTTGAAGTTCTCTCTACAAAACACGTGAACTGCCAGAATCACTGCGTTTATTTGCAACTGCAAAGAGATGTCGATACAGCTAATGGGGCACTGGACAAAGCATCCCAAGCAAAGAATCCATACAGTTTACACAGTTACAGCTGAAATCTGTGTTCACCATCTGGCAAAAATAAACACACAGGAAAAGACTCCCTGTGCAAAGAGTTCATGCTGAATTGCTTGAGACTGGAGAGGTTACAGTTGTAGGACTGCTGAAAGATTACTTCCCTTTCCCAGGTCACTGTCACCTCTTGGCCTCAGCCGATTACCTTCCAAAGGAGGTTATCAAGATACAAGACTAACAGAGGATTAAAGGAAACTTAAAATAAAAACAAAACACACCCCTTTCCCCAACTCCCCTCCCCGCCCCCAGCAAAAAAACATCCTTGCTTTGTTAACCTGACAGCTCATTGTAGGTGTTGACACAACCCTCCATCTTTGAAAGGCTTAAAGTCAACAAATCAGTGTGTTTGGAGTAGCCTTGTCAATGCGATTTACATTCGCTTGTCTAACAAGAAATAAAAACAACAATCAGCCATCGTGGACAAAAGGCTTTTTCATTCATTCTCTTGAAAGCGTTTTGCACAAAATATTAATCTGTTTAAACTGTGGCCCTTTGCTCCCTAAAGAGCGGGGAAGCCACCTTTTTTTAGCAAAGCATTTTATTAAAACTTTTACAGAAGGAGAGTGCGCTACCTTAC
Source organism: Natator depressus (assembly GCF_965152275.1). NCBI lineage: Eukaryota > Metazoa > Chordata > Testudines > Cheloniidae > Natator > Natator depressus. The sequence continues at coordinate 136,923,294 of NC_134237.1, read as the reverse complement.
CAACAGTGAGGCAGGCAGCATATCGTAACTAACTCACACTTGCTAATTCAGAAAGGAAAGAGCCTCAGGGCCAAATGTTAGCTGTGCTTTTATTCCCAATAACATATTATTTGTTTTGAGACGTTTAGTGCACTTAGCAGACCATTTTTAAATTGTGGCTATAAACCACCATGGAAGTTCTGTGCTGTGGTGTTATGTGCCAGAGTCTGGATGGCTTAACCACGAACTCTTCACCCTGCAACATGTGCTAGAGACATGCTGGGTCCTGGCTCCAATTTGCAGTGCTGCATTTGCCATCTTCCCAAACTAGCAGAAAGTTAGGAAGGAATGCAAATATGTCCTTCCCTAAGCAGCCCTGTCCATCCTAGCCATCAATACACTAATCTGTGCTCTAAAAATCCATATCTAAAGCCAAAATGCTGTCAAAGGATGAGAGCAAAAAAACTAACAGTATCCAGGGAATTCAGCATTTAAGGAAATTGCCATTTTCCTTAGAAATACCTGCTACTGTTTCGCTCTCTCCCAATCATGATAGATGACTCAGTAGAAACTACAATAGACACTTCCCTCCCAACATCCCTGACAAAGTCCAAGCTGACACTGTGGAGTCGAAACTGGAAAATACAACTTGAATGTATGGTTTCAGAGTAGCAGCCGTGTTAGTCTGTATTCGCAAAAAGAAAAGGAGTACTTGTGGCACCTTAGAGACTAACCAATTTATTTGAGCATGTAACTTGAATGTATGAGAACAAAGGAGACGTTCAAAGTTCTTTTTAAGTTCTACTAATTTGTAATACTTTGGGTCAATATTAAAATTTTACCTTACAGCTATCGTGAAAGTTTAGGGTCTCTTGTGGATTCAAATCAGAATTACATGACCAAAGCCCAGCTCTCAGACCAAGATTTACCCTGCGTACTGTTCAGAGTTACCACTTTAATTTTTTCAGCAGAAATGTTGACTTGAGGCACTTGGGTTCTGCAAGTAGATCTGATCTGCTGGATGCGTAGAGCCCTGACTCTGCAGAGACTTCGATACACAGGAACAGTCCCATTTAAGACAATGGAACTACTCACATGCGTAAAGTTAAGCAAGTGAATAGGTCTTTGCAGGACCAGGGCTTCTTCTCAGGGTTATACTTCAGGTCTGGTCCTTTTTGTGTAACTTTTGTGTAGCCTTGGGAAAATTCTGCATGCCATGGGTGAGTTTCTTTGATCAGCAAGCAAAACATTACAAACTTTTATTAGGATCATCATGATGAAAGGCAGGCAAGTTGCTTTTGAGTGTGGGCTGGTAAATGTTCATGAACATTTTCAAGGGTACTTTAATGCTTGCCGTTTAACCTGTCTCTTGCTATTAGTCATTTCCAGAGACTAATATTGACTTTTATTCTGGTGAATTTGAAAAGTTAAAAAAATTAGTGGAGAACATTTGTGATGTTTTTAATTGTGTGAATTCAAGAACTGTGAAAGGTGCCTGATCAACAACCCTGGGAAACAAAGTAACCACAGAACAGGAGCAAGATGGCCAGGGAAAAGGGGCTCTTCCCTCAGCATGTCTCAACCCTGTTTTGCAGAGCCATTTCTATCCGTAAGAGGAAAGTTCACTCTCCATGGACCACTCAATATTTTACTTCTCTTATTAAGCAGCTAATAGTGTGCAACCATGATGGTAATTTTGGGGGGGGGAGAATTGAGACTGCAAACTCTCTTCACACAATGCACCAACACTCATCCCATGGTAGTAATATTCTGTCAATAATGACTTGGGCTGGATTCAAACCAGCAAGCTAGAGGTGAAAGGCTCTATTATTCCTTACTCTCATATATACTATAATTCATCTTTTTTGTTTAGTTGTTTTCTCTTTCATCCATATTCTTCTACAAAGTACATACCGCTTTTGTATTGCTTCTACATACTGCTTTTATACAGTTAGACTTGGGATTTCTTTTGTGCATAATGGTTGATGTTTTACTTGAAAACAATAAAACAACACACTTAGGGCATGGCTACACTTGCAGATGTAGAGCGCTTTGAGTTAAACCAGCCTTCGTAGAGCGCAGTAGGGAAAGCGCTGCAGTCTGTCCACACTGACAGCTACAAGCGCACTGGCGCTGCCACATTAGCAGCTCTTGCAACAGCCACAGAGAGCAGTACATTGTGGTAGCTATCCCAGCATTCAAGTGGCTGCAACGTGCTTTTCAAATGGAGGGTGGGGTGGGGCGGGGCGTGACAGGGAGTGTGTTGTGTGTATGTGGGGGGAGAGAGACTGGGTTTTTGGGGGGCTGAGAGCATGTCGGCATTCTGTCTTGTAAGTTCAGACTGCAGCAGACCCCCCCCCCCCCCCGTCTCCCTCTCCCACACAGCATTCCACAGTAATGGTTGCTTTGTCTCGGAGCAGATAAGCAGCCGGATGTCAGAAACGGAGCTTTCAAAGGGCATATCCACATTCCTACAGCGAGTTCAAAGCAATGAGAAGCCACTTGACTTAAGGGGATTATAGAACGCTTCCGGAGGCTGATCAGAGCACAGTAATGCAACACCTCGTTCACACTGAGGCCCGGGTGTTTCAACCAAGGCACACCAAGCGTTAATCTTCTCGCCAAGATGAAGTACCAGGAGCGCTCTAGCCGTGGAGTCAGAGCGCTCTACGTGCCTTTGCCAATGTGGACGGGTAGTGAGCTAGGGCGTCCGGGGCTGCTTTAATGCCCTCTAACTCACAAGTGTAGCCAAGCCCTTAGAAACAAAGCAAAATTATGGGATCAATCAGGAAAACCCATCAAGAATGGGAGAGAAAAGAGACCAAGGCTAACAATGGAGTCAATATACTTTAAGTAAAGGATTTTTAAAAAACAAAACCAGGATATATACAATGTCACAATTCTCCCTGTCTTTAACATTGACTACAAGTTACAGAGGAACCCTTGAGCAACTTAGAATGAAGGCACAGTCACACGGTTCTTGTAAAGAACATAGCTTTGAAATATCAAAAATTCCACACCCACCTCCACATACAAACTAATTAAGCCAGATCTGCAGCATTACAAATCACACTTTTAGATCTGATTAACTATCTCCCACACCTCCACAGGGCAGTTGTGAGGATTCGTTTTTGTATGATGCTTTGAGGATAAGGTTCTATATACGTGCTGGCTCAATATTGTTAACTTGTTACCTGGCATCCTCACTGTTAGGAAAAGCAGAGTGACTTTTTGAGCAGCTGGGTAGTTTTACATATATTAGATTGATAGAGAGGTTGCTTCTGCCCGCCTCAATCCTTTTTTGGAGTAAGCAGATGCCTTCCCTATTCCCAAAACAATTTTGATTAATTTGAAAAGGAAACGTTAAAGTTTTAAGGAAGATAAATCACTCCAGATCCATCTCATAAATCACTGCGGGCATGTCTTTCCTTCTTTGCAGCCCCACGTTAGCCATGCTTAATGCTCCAGTGAAAAGACACCCTGTCAATCAGGTCTACAGCAAAACACCACAGAAGCTGAGGATGAACAAAGAGGGAGTTTCTCTCCTTACTGACAGGGGTGTGTGTGTGAAAGGGTTGAAGGAGAAGGGGTATGTTGCAATGATTTTGTGGGCACTTATTTTCCCAAATAAATATTCATTTAGATTCCTACAAAAACATGCCTCTCCTATCACCCCAGGTGCTCAGGCATTAAAAACACCAATAAAGCATCCAGAATAAACTGAGAAAGTATGAATTCTTCTTACTTTTTACTGTACCATCTCTACCTAGCAAAACCTTACTTTTGCTACCAGCTAACTGAATTACTCCGCTAGTTCAAGCAGTAGAGGTATGTGCTATGGGGCTGAAGGTCCAGATACAAAACCTGATGACAACCCATGATAGAGGTCACTGTACTTATATCTAGATCCCTAGTAAGAAGACATCTGGTAGTTAAAGAATCCAAATAGGAGCCAGCAATCCCCAAATTCTAAGCCTGGTTCTGATACGAGTCCCTGTCTGGCCACTGACATGTCACTTCTCTATCTACGCTGCAATATGGGATGGAGTCATTTTGAAAACATAGGTGACCCAAAAGGAAGAGATGGGTGAAAACTCTCCAATCTCTCTCCACCACAGCCCAATCTCTCCCCCAAAAGTTAGTTGCGATGCTTAACATTCCCCCTTCTCAACTCATTCACAGTGGTGTCTTCAAATCTGATTAACTGGAACAAATCCTTCTCACCATGCCTCTGGCTGTTTCTCCTTCCCTAGGAATCAGAACTAATTCCCTTCCAGCTGTCAAATCTTCTAGACACCACAACAAGGACCCTTATGGGATCCAAGATGCCGAAGGCGTGGGATTTCAAAAAGGTACCACTAAGGGTTTGGCTTTCATATTGGCTAAATCACACTGACGAGTGGTCTAAAACCTTTGTAGTAGTGCAGTCAGAGAGATGAACAAACAGGATGAAGCTAAGACAGAGAGAACTACAAATGCTTAAGGGTCAGCCTTTTTAGTCTATATAACGGTTGATGAAATTTAACAAACTATGTGCCCAGATGCCACTGAGTTGGGCAGCTACCAGAGTGAATGATAAGTAGTAAAATGAAAGCGTGAAAAGATGTAACCACATGTAATAGAAATACATTTTTCAATGGTTTTGACATTTCAAAGTTCTACTGATGGAAAATATTACCAGGGATCCAATCCAGGAAAATATTACCAGGGATCCAAATCCATAGGACCCAAAATAAATTTTAACAGAAAAGGAGCTCTTTGTGGATAAGCGAAAATGCCTGATTATTAAGTTTACTTTACTAAATAGGATATTTTACTCTTCCAGGTCAACACCACAATTCAATGGATAATGGGATGATTTTTCTAGAAATAAGAAAATGCAGGTGTATTGTAAACAGAGAAAAAGCTACTCTCTGTTATATGATGCAGAGCTCTATTTTGAACTGGTGACATTATGAGCACATTGTTACAAAATGTGCAAATGAAAAACTCAAAGGCAAAATATATTCTCAAATGTGGTACCTTTTCTAAAATAGTCACTTAACGCTGATTAAAATAAAACTATACCCCGGTTATTTAAAATCAAATTTAAACCGAGTACCTCGTTAATTATATCCCTTACCGTATTTTTTATTAAATCAACAGCTCTATACTTTTCTCTCAGACTTTAAGGAGCGGTTTTGAGGGAGCCCCCCCGAGGGAGCCTGCCTTCCGATAGCTCTTGAAATGCCTTATTTGAAAAAATCAGTTCTGTTCATGACAACAGCACAACATTATCATGTACACTAAACTTCGAACAGCCCAAAGTTCTACAGTGGCATTAGAACCCCCATGCACTCCCAGTTTTCAAAGAAAGAGACCACTGTCACTTACAGGTAGGTGTGTGAACACAGAAAAGGTGCTGCGCAGGAAAGCAATGAGATCTACCAGGTAATCGCTGGCTTTGCTGCCCGGTTCAGCAGCCATCCAGTCATAATCTGCCAGCTGCAAAAACTGGTCTATCTTCTGGTTCAGATTAGTGTAAATCTCTTCCTCTGCAGCATGGCGGGCATCCTGGGAAACAAGAGAAGACTCCTTAAAATGGGATGGGAATGAAATCGTCCCACTTAGTGTACAGAGCATGCAGTACTGTGCACCGGTTCAACACACTCCACATTAGTAAGGTAACACAAGATGTGGTGTCACAGTCATAGTTTCAGAGTAGCGGCCGTGTCAGTCTGTATTTGCAAAAAGAAAAGGAGGACTTGTGGCACCTTAGAGACTAACAAATTTATTTGAGCATAAGCTTTCGTGAGCTACAGCTCACTTCATCGGATGCATTCAGTGGAAAATACAGTGGGGAGATTTATATACACAGAGAACATGAAACAATGAGTGTTACCATACACACTGTAACGAGAGTGATCAGGTAAGGTGAGCTATTACCAGCAGGAGAGTGGGGGGAAAAAAACCTTTTGTAGTGATAATCAAGGTGGGCCATTTCCAGCAGTTGACAAGAAAGTCTGAGGAACAGGGGTGGGGGTGGGGGGTGGGGGTGGGGAGGGGGAATAAACAAAGGGAAATAGTTTTACTTTGTGTAATGACCCATCCACTCCCAGTCTTTAGTCAAGCCTAAGTTAATTGTATCCAGTTTGCAAATTAATTCCAATTCAGCAGTCTCTCATTGGAGTCTATTTTTGAAGTTTTTTTTGTTGAAGAATGGCCACTTTTAGGTCTGTAATCGAGTGACCAAAGGGACTGAAGTGTTCTCCAACTGGTTTTTTATGTTATAACTCTTGACGTCTGATTTGTGTCCATTTATTCTTTTACGTAGAGACTGTCCAGTTTGACCAATGTACATGGCAGAGGGGCATTGCTGGCACATGATGGCATATATCACATTGGCAGATGTGCAGGTGAACGAGCTTGTGATAGTGTGGCTGATGTTGTTAGGCCCTGTGATGGTGTCACCTGAATAGATATGTGGACACAGTTGGCAACGGGCTTTGTTGCAAGGATAGTAGGTTCCTGGGTGAGTGGTTCTGTTGTGTGGTGTGTGGTTGCTGGTGAGTATTTGCTTCAGGTTGGGGGGCTGTCTGTAAGCAAGGACTGGCCTGTCTCCCAAGATCTGTGAGAGTGATGGGTCGTCCTTCAGGATAGGTTGTAGATCCTTGATGATGCGTTGGAGAGGTTTGAGTTGGGGGCTGAAGGTGATGGCTAGTTGCGTTCTGTTATTTTCTTTTTTTGGGCCTGTCCTGCAGTAGGTAACTTCTGGGTACTCTTCTGGCCTTGTCAATCTGTTTCTTCACTTCAGCAGGTGGGTACTGTAGTTGTAAGAACTGCTGGAAATGGCCCACCTTGATTATGACTACAAAAGGTCCCCCCCCCCCCCCCCCCGGCTCTGCTGCTGGTAATAGCTCACCTTACCTGATCACTCTCGTTACAGTGTGTATAGTAACACCCATTGTTTCATGTTCTCTGTGTATATAAATCTCCCCACTGTATTTTCCACTGAATGCATCCGATGAAGTGAGCTGTAGCTCATGAAATCTTATGCTCAAATAAATTTGTTAGTCTCTGAGGTGCCACAAGTCCTTTTCTTTTTGTAGTCATGGTTTGTGCTTCATTAGCTTCCCATTTTTGTCCTACATGCTGTGTAGAAAATCTTCCTTTTTTCTACCAGTCTAACTGATAATGCTTCTGCATTCTCCCATTAGCAGCTCCGTTCCCTTTTCTAACGAGGTAACAATGCTATTTACTTGCAAGTCAAAGCAGGATTGTGGGCTTGATTTTGGCCTCTTAAAGTCACAGAAAAATAGTAATTTCTGAATACACCACATAGTCCTTCCAGTTATTACCTGCACCTAGCAAGAGGTTTCCATCCACAAGGAAATATTATTCTGGGACAACCATGCAGAGAAATGCATTAGCAGAACCTATGGTATTTATATTGAACATTGGTCTGGATGAGAACTGGTTAAAAGATTTTGTACAGTCTAAAATTTTAAACATTTTCAACACACATTCTCATGGTGGCCAGACCCTCCCACCCTTACTGAATATTTAAGTGCTCACTCATGCCCTGTGATTATCTGTTTACACAATTCCATTCCACTGGAATTTTGGGTTCAGATTTTCAAGGGCAAATACATGATTTAGCCACACAACTCCCATTAAAAAGAACCGGATTCTTGTGACTAAATCCCTGCAGTGGATTCTTCTGCCTAAAATGGAACCAGCGTTGAGATACCATGCTGGCACGGTAGGCACTATGTCATTATGCTGGTTCAGGGGAAGCGGATGGAGCTGTGCTGAAGGGCAAGGCCAGGAGGGGGCGAGAGAGACAGGGACTCTGCCAGACACCACTGAGACAAACAGAAGGATAAGAACAAATAAGTTTCAGGACATGCTACCTGTCTCTGGATCATGGAAAAGAGGGAACCTCATTTTTTGTCAGATCATTCATATTGATGTATATAGTTCTGTAAACATCTCAGATACCACCAAGATAGGTATGCATGCTAGTTAATCCATCTAGAGGACTGTGATCAATTGTTCTCCATGTCCACTGAAGGTAGGACAAGAAGTTATGGGCTTAATCTGAAGCAGGAGAGATTTAGGTAAAATATTGGGAAAAATTTTCTAACTACTCTAAGGATAGTTAAGAGGTTGTGGAATCCCCATCGCTGGAGGTTTTTAAGAACAGGTTGGACAAACACCTGTCAGGGATGGTCGAGGTTTATTTGGTCCTATCTCAGTGGAGGCGGCTGGACTCGATGACTTCCCAGGGTCCCTTTCAGCCTGACATTTCTATGATTTCTATTATGGTTACAGTCTTCTTATAGCCTAAAATTTACAACTATGTAAACTTATGGCAAGAGAGCCATCAAGCAAACAACTGCTCTCAAGAACAAATGCAGAAAGCTGGTATCTAAGAGAATGTTGGCTTGAAATTCAGTGGATGGTTGCGTCCATGGCTGATGTACTGTAGGAGAGCCAAACCCAGCAGCGTCCTCCAGACTGCTGCTGCTTTACTGTATAAATGAAAAAAACGGCAATGATGTTTTTCCAGCATCATGCATGTTGTGTCTTCCCTGTACTACTACCCTATTGATATTAGTTCACCATTTCACAGAGAAAGCCCAGGCCTGGGCAGCTTTGCTCTTTGGGAAAAATTCACTTACCTGTCATTTGTGTTCTCGAAAGCTTACCCATCCATGTATTTTTGGTGAAGCAGTATACTTCTACCATTTGCTTGTATGAGAGACTGTGTGCTAGGGGCACTAGGGGATGATAAAATGCCTTAGTGGTGGCAGACACTTATTGATGATTTAGTTTTGCGGCTTTAGAATGCTACAGCAAAAAGGAATTTGTGTAGGTCATATGCACTGGGAGCACAAACTGGGGAGAAACTCTACCCTACCTTTTGGAACGTTATATATGTGACTAATCTGTTAGTGACTCATTTGTTATTGTGTTCCTTGCTGCTTTGTTACTGTAGGGTTGAAGATAAACACTAAATTGCTGACAATGGGTTTTTTGTTTTTAAAGAAAGCAGTATTAAAATAATTTGAAAAACAACACATATTGAAAGGATTGCACAGACTTTATAAAATGTGTAAAAAGATTACTGTGGAAGTTTCCACACACATTTCACAGCACAAATTTATTTGTGGACCATGCACAACTCACAAATGGTATATCTACAGTCAGACATAATCCACTGAACACCCCTAGGTTACTATGGTTTTCTCACCTTGAAGGTGGTAGTGCCATAGAGTTTGGTAGTATGGACAGTCTCCGGGAGTACGTTGGTGATATTGGTTATGAATTCTTCTAGGAACTTGCAGGATTTCTCCAAATGAGTCGTATTTATAATAATCTGCACAAGCTGTGAAGGCAAGGAGATGTGTCAGGTATGGCTTGTGTTTTTAAAGTAAGGTGTATGTCGGATTAACGGATGCCAAACCAGGGTGATCTGTCATCATGCTGGACACTGCACAAACATGCTGTACGCTGCTAAAGGCTAAAAAAAGATTGTCCTGTTTTAACATATGAAATTTAAATAAAAGCTCACACTTGAGAAAGTAATTTCCCATGACTTTTGCTAATACCACAAAAGACTATAATGAATTTTATAAACTCATTGTTCATTTTATTACAGTTCAAATACCATTAAAATATAAAGGGTTACAGAAGATAACAGTTTCAGAGTAACAGCCGTGTTAGTCTGTATTCGCAAAAAGAAAAGGAGGACTTGTGGCACCTTAGAGACTAACCAATTTATTTGAGCATGAGCTTTCATGAGCTACAGCTCACTTCATCGGATCCGATGAAGTGAGCTGTAGCTCACGAAAGCTCATGCTCAAATAAATTGGTTAGTCTCTAAGGTGCCACAAGTACTCCTTTTCTTTTTGAGAAGATAACATATTTCTGGTCTAACATAGTATCTGTTAATAAACCCTAAATACCCTGTATTCTTGAGCAACAGCTCACAAAAAACCACACAATGGCATTTAGAAATGAAGCTACAGATGGTTCGATGATTAACTATCAACTGATAAAATGCCTTAGCAAAAGATCCCCTGAAGTTGATACAGCTCAAGCATTGCAAGTTTAGGGCAAACTGATCTTGCTTTTGCCTCTGATTCATTCACAGATAATTATTTAACTTTGCAAATAACTTATTTAGTTCCTTATTCACATTCACTTCTCAGACAGGAACGCTGTCTTCTTACAAATTGCCTCATATTTCAGATGCGATATAAGCAATAATGGAAAGGGTCTAAGAACTTCCCATTTATCCTTGATGTCATGCTAAAATATCTTCTGGGACATTTGTGCTATTTTGCTGGAATATTACAATTCAAAAGTGACATATTAGAGAGAAAAGGAATTGGACTTAGGACACCAGGAGAGTGTGTGTTCGCTGTAGTAATTTTAGAACATTGGTCTATAAGTATTCAAGATCATTTGCTTTCAAGCGCCAATGATTCGGAAATAGGCAAAGTCATATTTGACAGGGTGCTACTCCCTCTCTCCCTTTGCCCACAATTAGGTTATAAGAATTGATTTTTACAATTCAAATCACACAAACCTTCACACCAAGTTCCAGTAATACCAACTAGGCTGAATAGATGTGCATAAATGAGCAATTCCATTTCCTCTTGTTTATTACCCAGGCTTCTAGCACTGGTGTATAGGCAAGTAAATAACTTCATGTCCCTTGATGACTTAACTAATTTTAGAGTGGTAGCCGTGTTAGTCTGTATCAGCAAAAAGAAGGAGTACTTGTGGCACCTTAGAGACTAACAAATTTATTTGGGCATAAGCTTTCGTGGGCTAAAACCCACTTCATTGGATGCACATGCATCCAATGAAGTGGGTTTTAGCCCATGAAAGCTTATGCCCAAATAAATTTAAATAATTTTAGTCTCATCAACTTCATTTTATTCTAAGCGATTTCACATTTGTTCCCCCTTTTGATCTTCCCATTTTGTTGTTAGTTTAACACCCTCTTGATTAGCCAGCTTGCTCCCTAGAAGACTGGTTGCCCTTTTACAGAGATGGAAGAGGTCATCCAAACTGTATAAGTCATTCTCCCCACAGAAAGTGGACCAATGTTCCACAAAATCAGACCCCTCTAATTTTACACCACTTACCTAGCCAGCAGTTCACATCCAGAATCTTCTGCCTTGTGTCCTCCTTTGTTCATGGGACAGGAAGGATCTCAGAGAAGAGCTCTTGGACAGTCTTCTCCTTCAGCATCCTTCTGTCTGAGCTCTTGGAAGTCAGCTACTATCTGTGAGGTATCCTGCTACGTAGCGTCATTATTCACCATCGCCAGTGGGTCCTTGCCCATCGTCTTTAAAAGCTTACCCAATTTTAGTCACATCTCATATCTTGGCTCCTGGAAGACAGCACACCATTCCATTGTCCATCTGGGTCTTGCAGAAAACATTCTTTTCATTCTTAGTACAGAATCCCAAGCAATGATTGTCTATCTTCACTGGACAGTTGGAGATCTCCTTCTGGGCATGTCTGACTGTCTTGTGGGTTGGGCTGAGCAGCCATCCCCAGGTACCTTCCTTCTACTTTCCTTTCCATTCAGCCAGCTGGATCTTCAGAGATATTTTCTGCAGATTCCACACTGAGGACCTACTAAGGATTGGATTCCTCTAGCTATGCAGAATTCCTCCTGGTCCTCTTCCCTCTGGTAACACAATCTGCCCATCCTCATCTGCTTCCAGACATGGAGAATGCTCTCTGTGTCTCTTGCCTCGAGTGCTTATGAAGTGGCAAGCTTACTCTCTGGTTTCCACACACACTGGTTCCTTGATAGTCAATTCCTTTCTTCCTTGAATCTGTAGTGGTGAGGCTTTTCAAATCTGGTTGTCCAAATTAAACAAATGATAGCTCTTTTCTCTGTAGTTCTGTAATCCCTTGTGTCCCTGCTATGCATTTGCTTAATCCCCCTCTTTACTGCTAATGGCTGCCCCATGGTCCTTTGTCTCTTGGTGGGAGATCAAAGCACACTTGGTTTTAATCAGTGCTGCGTAAATCAACAAGAAGGGCGGGTTCATTGTCTCCAATGCAGTCCGCTTAGTATTTATATGGTATATCAAAGTGATAAGACATCTCAATTTACCAGGCTCTGTCCCACAGGCCTCCACCACGTTCCTACAAAAAACATTTCTACAACCTGACCTGGTACTTACATTAACTGTGGTTCTTTGAGATATTTTGTTGGTGTGGATCCTTCTTATGGTGCACATGCACTTCATGCATGCAAGATCGGAATCTTTAGACCAACACTATCCACTGGGGCTGTGATTGTGTCCTGCATGTCCTCGTGCCCCCTCTCCCAAGGGCCTCTAAGAAGAGTGGCCCTGACCATCTCTTTGATTCATTGCTAATTCAAAATCCCAGAGAGCTGGATAACGAAGGTGATGGGATGGAGAGCAGCTGTGAAGTCCACATGCGTTAAACACCTTGGAGACCGACAGTTACCATTATGTAAATGACCTTTCTTTTTTGAGTCTTTGTCCATGTGGATCCTACTTATGACAACTAGTTAGCTGTTCCTAGATTAACTGGACACAGGTATGAGGAGTCCTTCTACAGCTAACTAAATAAGTATTGCAGAACGGCTCTCCTGAATCTGGCATCTGGCCTAGTTGCTAAATCCAGGGCATAATGCTTGGTAAAGGCATGAACTAAGTTGTATGTGAGCCCTGCAGAACTATGATATAGGAACATTTATTAGGCATGTAGAAGAAATTGTATGGTCTCTAGCTGAGTGGGCCCTGATGCCGCCTGAGGAGAGGGGCATATCTGTTAGTTGGTAACAAATGGTGATGTACTGGGTGATCCACTTGAATAATATCCCGAAAGAAATGGCCTGACCTTTCACAGCCTTCTCCAATGCCACAAAAAAATGGGATAATTTCCTGAATGGTTTGGTCCTGTCTACCTGATAAAGAAGGGCTCTGGAAACATCTGAAGTATGGAGCTTGATTTTTCGCAGGTGTGAATGTGGTTTGGGAAAAGAGAACAGCGAAGCTGCTGGTTTGCTTTAAATGAAAATCAGACACCACTTTGGTAAGAAAGTTCTGATGAGGTCTCCGCACACCTTATCTTATGGAAAAGAGTGGAAGGGGTATCTGCTACTGATGCTTCCTCTGCAGGATGGGGCACCATTCACTTGAAGGTTTAAACTAGTGTAAATGGTGAATTCTCTGTAAATTGAAGTCTTTAAACCATGATCTGAGGACTTCAGTAACTTAGCCAGAGGTTATGGGACTATTACAGGAGTGGGTGGGTGAGGTTCTGTGAGCTGCGATGTGCAGGAGGTCAGACTAGATGATCATGATGGTTCCTTCTGGCCTGAAAGTCTATAAGATGTTTAAATCTTATAGAGGGGACAGCCATCACAAAAGTGGTTTTGAGAATTAAATGGTGTAGAGAGTACTTGGATAAGAGTTCACTGGGGAGTTCCATGAGGCCCATAAGAACTACATTAAAGTCCCAGGCAGAAGTGGACTCTCAAACCTGTGGAATTGTATCTAAGTGGACCCTGACAGAATTAATGGTGAGGCCTGATAGCTTAAGAAGATGTAGTCCAAAATCCTGGGACTAGGGTTTAAAGGGATGAGATGATGTGATGAAGCCCAGATGGGAAAACCTTTCCACTTTGAACTGTAAACTGATCTTGTCTCAAGAGGGCTTCCTGCTCTACATTAGAATTTTCTTGGACCTGTGCAGAGCAATCCCGGTCTGTAGTGTTCAGACACCAAACTTCTAACCTATCGGATGTAAAGATGTTGGGTTTGGATGGATAATTTGTCCTTGATTCTGAGAGCGTATATCTAGCAGATCGGTGAGAGCTCTCACTAGCTATGTGGACAGATACAATAGGTCTGTGAACCAATACTATCTGGACCAATAAGGGGCTTTGAGTACTACTGAGGCCATATCCTACATTTTCCTTATGACCCTGGGTATCAAGGGAATGGGAACAAAGGCACAGAGATGGTTGAGACAAAGGGGTTCGGAAGGCATCCTGGAAGAAGCCTGCGCTGGAACAGAATAATGGACATTTGCTCCTGGTGGTGGTGGACAGATAAATTATGGGGGAGCCCCATCTGTGGAATACAGGTTTGAGCATGGAGTCTTTCAGCGACTGAGTCCTCATGAATGGTTGAGATGAATGGCTGAGTACTGCCTGCTGTCGTAATACACCAAATTGTTGTTTGCTCCCAGTAGGTGAAGAGCCATGTAAGTTTTCCCATGAAGATGGCTTGATTGGTTCTTGACAGAGGGAACTGAAAGGGCACCCACTTGCCGGTTAATATAAAACACTGTAGAGGTGTTGTCTGTCAGGATCTGCACCACTATGGTTCCTTTCGGAAGCAGTAGAAATGTTCCACAGGCTAGTTCAAATCACCCAGAATTTCAGCACATGGATATGCAGGGGAGGGACTCTTTCCAGAACCATATGCTTTGAATCTAGGTGTTTTAGCTGGGCCCCCCAATCCGCTATGGAGACATCTGTAATCAGGGTCACTGCGGAAGGAGGAGGGCAGAATATTTCTTTGCAGACAATCTTGGGGCGTCGTCCAACAGTCCAGAAAAGCTAGTAGAGTAGTCCGTACCACGAGATAAGTGTGCTTATGATGTCTGGTTGATTGGAAAACAGACCTCAGGCAGCTCCTGAGAAGGCAGAGGCAAAGTCTGGCAAAAGTGCAGGATGCCACATGACCAAATAGTTTAATGTTTGCAGTGTAGGTCTCTGTGTAAGCTTGAAAGCTTGTCTCTTTCACCAACACAAGTTGGCCCAATAAAAGATACCTCATTCACCTTGTCTCTCAGAGATTCTTGCTGCTGTTGTAGAGTTTCCCCTGAGGCTGGACATTAGGGATGTGATGATCTCAAAACCTGTAGAGATGGAGATATGCCTCCAGCTTGGAATCAAGAAGAGCCCCTATACATTCTATGGACAGAAATGAGGGATGACCCAAATAGCCTGAGAGAACCTGCTTTAATATGGAAATATAACCCCTTCTGACTGCACACCCCTAGTTGTCACCTACCACCCCAAACTGGAACCCATATGGGGTATCATTAAACAATTTCAACCCACTCTCGATAGGGACCACATCCTGAAAGAAATCCCTCCTGGATCTCCTCTTCCAGCCTTCAAACAACCCCCCAAGTTCACAATCAGAAACAGGCTCCGCACAGACCAGGACACACCAACTCAAAGCAGAACCACACCCTGCCAGAACAACAGATGCAAAACCTGCAGACATATCACCACTGCTTCAATGATCAACACTCCCCACAACTCACCTTTCAAGATACATGCATTCTACACATTCCTATCACAACACATGGTGTACCTCAGCCAGTGCACAAAATGCCCTATCACCTGTTGGTGAACACTTTTCACAAAGCAAACACTCTATATCTGACCTATCAGTCCTCATCCTCAAAGGAAACCTGCACAACACCTTCAAAAGACGAGGCTGGGAGTTTAAATTTATAACTTTGCTAGACGCTAAACATCAGGGCCTGAACAGAGACACTGGATTTATGGCTTATAATAACAATCTATAACTCACTAAATTCCCCACAAGCTACCTTTTTCCCCTCTTTCCTTCCTTTCCCAACTATGACTGGAGGGATGTTAACGGGCCACTTCACCTTGAATGGCCCCTAGAAATGTTAACTACCTATGCTAAGTAATCTGTTCCACCTTATATTTAGCTGTGATACTCTGAGTAGGTTTCCCAGATCTGAAGAAGAGCTCTGTGTAAGCTCGAAAGCTTGTCTCTCTCACAAACAGAAGTTGGTCCAATAAAAGATATGACCTAACCCACCTTATCTTTGTAATACACACTCAGTCCTAAAAATGGAATATGCTGAGGAGTGTGGACAGGGCACTGGATACACCCTATGGGGATTTCTCTCTCAGAAGCCAGTTGTCCTAGAATGGGTACATGGTTATATCTTGCTGTCTCACACGGACTTCCACTACTGCCACCAAACTTTTTGTGAACTCTCTTGGGACTGCAGACAGGCTGAAAGGTATTAGTGGCGGTGTGTCCCACTGTCAACTGGAGATATTTTCTATGGACTGCATGAATTGTTATATGAAAATAAGCATCCTGAAGGTCAAGAGACACAAACCAATGCTGAGCTCCCAGAGAGGGGAGGAAGGAAGCTAGCTAGTATCGCTATTCTGACACAGTCTGTGCATGAGTTGCCTTAGGTCCAGGACACGATGCATGTGCTCAGTTGCCTTAGGTCCGGGACACGATGCATCCCTGCTTTTATTGGGGGAATATGAAAGTAGAAAGAACAGAAACCTCCCCTCTGAGCTCCTGAGGTACTATTTCTATTACTCCTATTTCAAAAAGCAAAAGGGAATGGGGATGGGTGAGGGGACAAGAACAGGAAGCAATGGTCTCAAGTTGCAGTGGGGGAGGTCTAGGTTGAATATTAGGAAACACTACTTCACTAGCAGCGTGGTGAAGCACTGGAATGGGTTACCTAGGGAGGTGGTGGAATCTGCTTCCTTAGAGGTTTTTAAGGCCTGGCTTGACAAAGCCCTGGCTGGGATGGTTTAGTTAGTGCTGGTCCTGCTTTGAGCAGGGGGTTGGACTAGATGACCTCCTGAGGTCCCTTCCAACCCTAATCTTCTATGATTCTAGGGGCAAGGGCTGGAATTATATGAAGTAGACTTTGGTAACAAACGCTAATATCCACTGGTCTGAAGTAATTCAAGCCCACCCTGAGAAAAACGGTAAAGGCAGCAATGAAAAGCAGGATAAGGAAGGTCCTCAGGTAGCACTGGTACATGGCTCTCTACATGAATGTCAAACATGCTGTCTGGAAGATGATGCAGGGGTGGGTGTTAATAGAAGAGGAGGGGGCTGACTTGTGGAAGGAACTAGAGATTTACTCTTAGAAGCTGCACTTCAGCTAAGTGCCTAAGTCACTTTTGAAAATGGCACTTGACTCCTAAGTGACCTGGGAGCTTTTGGAAATTTTACTCAATCTGTGTGTCCTCAGACACATTCTGAGAAACAGTGTAAAGGCTCTGAGATCCCCAGATGAAAAATACAATGCACTATCATTTTATTAACACCGGCCAATATTTGTCCTACATAAGAATGAGCATCAGAGTGAAGAACAGAGAAATAGTTTCGAGACAGTGCCAATGTCTTTTCCTACTTTATCCTGACTAAAATGGGGCGGCAAGAGTTACCCATTTAGACCAGAGTGGAAAAAAGGGGAAACTGGCTACTCAAACTGTACATTGATAAGTGGTATAGAGCAGGAGGGTGACGCCAGCCTTAAGATGAAAAGAGTGCCAAAGCAAAACACTGTAGGCAGGCAGCTCCTGCCAAATTAGACCTTTATTTTAAATTGGAGTCATTAAGTCTGAACTGTCGTGACCTGTAGGCATTTCCTGTGGAATCCCACTTCAGCTTCCAGAGACGCAGTGCCAAGGCAGCTGAACAAACCCTCCACCACAGCACTCTCTCAACCACATTATTTTCTTCTCCTGGCATCACCTTTCCTACGCCTCAGAGTGGAACACACACCACATGTCAAGCTCTTCTCTAAGCGGGGGGTAAGCAGTCTGAAGGGACTCCTGTGGTAAGTTAACCAGTCAGCGCTGTTCACAAAGTCACACGAATCAAATTGCTATGGTTTAAAAATATACTCACAACAGAGGATTTTTTTCCCAATGCATAGGGTAGGGCATAGCTCTACATTCCTTACTCCCAAGGACACCCTGGGGGGTAGGACAGGAGGAATATGCGCTCAAAGATCAGAGACACTCCCCTGTGCTGGAGGGCAGCAGGGCAAGGGTGAATCCCAGTTGCAAAACTGAGCGCACATACAGGGATAAACCAGTTCTGATGTGATGAAATTCCCCTAGATGCATCCGCACCTTGGATATATAATTGTTCCCAAAACACAAGAAAGGTTTTCACAGCAAAGTCAGCCACAGATTTCTTAGAGTAAATAAGCATTAGTCAGGTCTCATGTCACAATTCACATACAATTACATCAATTAAATACAGCCATATTTTATTTAATATTCCTAGGATAGCAGAACCTGGAAGGCTCACTAGGATTCATTAGCCTAGGCACAGTACAAAGACTTGTACATGTCTCAGTTAGTTTATCATCTACTCACATTAAATAGATTTAAAATTTTAGTTGACACACATTTATAGAAATGTCAGACACTAATCCCGTGTACACGAGCATAAAATCGCTGGCTCACAAACATTTTGTAACTGCCATAAACCTCATCTTTCCTACAGTTTGGGAAGTTATTTCTAAGTATCTGGAAAGAAATGCGCTCTGGGAGCAGAGACCGCCTTTTATACTCCATGTTTGTCTGGCTTTTAGCACAATGCTGCCAAATTCACTCACTGGAGTTCTGATTTGTGGCTGTAATACAAACGATAGCCATTTGTTTTACCTTATTTAAATTTTTCATTCCTATAACAAGGAATATAATAGCCAGCATACAAATGTGTTCTAGAATTATAAACATTCAAGGAATACAGGCCATCAAATGATAGACAATGACAACTGAGAAAGCAGCAGAGAAATTCCTCTCTGAGCATAAAGTGCTTACTAATTATTACAGCAATAAGCAGTAGCTCCCCATTGTTCTCCAAGAACCTAAGGTTATGATAATGGTCCCATTGCTATATTTTAAAGACGTGTCCTAGAAAGCTGAAATGGAACTACAAACTTTAGATGATGGGACACATTCTCCCGCCATGACTAGATTTGCTCTGGGAACTGAGCTCCTTACCTCTGTCAGCCCTGTGTTTCTCCTCTTAATAACATTCTGCAGACAGTTACTCAGCATTCGAGTCAGCAGCAAGTTGGTTGATTTTCGAATCATGTCGTCAACCTCGGTGGAGCTGAAAAACAGAGTTCAAAAAATAATTTGCGCAATTCTTTGAAGCAGGAGAAAAATCCAAGGCCGCCAGCGCCACAGCATCTGAGCACCTCACAATCTTTACCCTAACAACACTCCCTGTGAGATAGAGAAGTGCTATCACCATTGTACAGGAGAGACAGATACAGATTAAGAGACTTGTCCAGTGTCACATCAGGAGTCTGTGGAAGAGCAGGGAATTTAACTCAAGTCTCCTGAATCCCAGGCTAACACCCTCTTGCCTGGACCGACCATCCTCTCACTTCAGCACCTGATTGGCAAGGGTGCTGATTACCCCCAGCTCCCATTTCAAATGGGAACTGTGGGTAGTTAGCACTGCTTGGTACCCATGTCCACCCCTACAATAGTGCCATGTGTGTCTATATTTATTTATTTTAAACTATAGGTATTACGTTTTGTGAAGCTTCTTAATATCTGGATAAGTATTAATATAAATAAAAACAGATTTTTCCCCAATGCTTTCTACTATGCTTGTTTTTCGTGCAATTCATGTCATACAAGTGACAACATGCCAGCACAGTGCATTTCCACAGGTGGTTAGGAGAATGTCCCTAGAACTGGTTCTCCTATTGGGGTCAATGCTTCCTTCCCACACCCAAGTAAAGCAGGGTAGAGTAAACCTACTGAGAAAGCTACAGGCAGAAGGGAGACCGTGGCTAAGCAGAAATGCTTCCCCCTGCCCAAGGCTGCGATCTGAGGAGAAGCTGTGGAGAGCTAACATTGCTGGAGGCAATATCAACGCTCCTCTGTGTACTCTGCAGAGCCTGGAAGCATAGCAGGTGACAGCAATTCACAGAACAGTGATCATACCATGGTGAGAAACGGAGGAGTCCAGGACTGTGGGGGGCTAGAGTCCCTCTACCCAGCTGCCCACCCTCAGCAGAGCTGGTTGCTCAGATCCCCAACAATCCCCATCCTCCACTGTCTTCTTGAGCCCTGTCAGTTCCATAGACAGAGGGGCAATCAGGGAACATGTCCTGACTCCATTGCTCCAACAGAGCTGCAGAAACCTTTCCATTTCTTTAACCCTCTCATTAGAGAGACATCCAGCCTCCATACTGCAGCAGCCCTTTCAATTGCAGCGCATACAGTTCTCCATTATTCCCAGTATCAGCATTTTACCTAAACTTGCACCAAAGCGATTGATGCTAGGTCTGTGCTGGGCAGAAGTACATTTGCTTCTAAAACGACGGACTTTGTAATGGGTCAAGAAACAGAGCGATAGGGCTCGACTTTCAAAGCTGGCCATGTACAAACCCCACACACAGAGTTGGGTGTGCCTCAACTTACATGTACTAATATCTGATATGCTTGTGCAAGTCAGGTCTTTTCACAAATGGAAATCTGATCTGCAAGCATACCAGGGTATATATGTAACTCACTGGCAAAGTGTGTGGTGCACCCAACCGCAGTGGCTGGCCCACTAGAAGAGAACAGCCTGTTACTGCTAACTGGCTGTTCTCTATCCTTTAGTTCAAGTGATAGAGGTCTTTGGTGCTGAAGGTCCCCTTTTCAAACCTTGCTGATTATCGATGATGGGATTGGGGGCGTCATTATACACACAAAATGCTTACTTTGAAAAATCTGACCCATATATTTTTGCTGAACCAGACCCACTTACAAATTAATACAACTCCATTATAACACATAACATTGATAAAGCCCATTCACTTTAATGGTGTCTGTACGCTTTGGGCTTTATTTTTAAGTGGGTGTTTTCAATATACCAGAGGGATATGAAGGCTATTAAAGAATATCCCCACTTTGCAGGTCACTTTAACTGCTGCTGGGAAGCTCCCCTCCCAAGAAGTCCTGTTCTCCCTCCCCTCACACTCCAGTTAGGTGTAATCTTTTCTTTTTGAAGTAGGTTTTGGAAAGTGACTGAAATGTTGGCTCCTTTGATCTATCATCGGCATCACATTAGGCCTGAAACAACATGGCCTTTATCTCCGAGAGCAGGATGACAGGCGGCTGCTGGTGAAGAAAATCTCAAACTGGAAGGTTCAGAAACATTAATAACTTTAGGGCTCCTGGTAAATCAACCCTGTGACCTTTGGCTCCTTACCCTATTTTACCTGACAAATGGAGAGATTACAGAGCAGAAAATGACATGGTAAACAAAAGAAAGCCTTCAAGTTATCTCCATCCACTTGTGTGCTAGGTAGCCTTGCTCTGTACTCTGCTATCGAGCATGTCAGCTCACTGAAGCCTGTGCTGGCAGTAGAAGCTGATGGGCCCAGCAGGCCTCCTCCCATCCCAGAACTCCCAATCCAAATGATGTAATTTTTGTGCACAGCTGCTCTTATTTCAGTGAGATAAAGGAGACTCTGTTCTTATTTATCTTCCCCAAGAAGGAAAGAAAGCTAGCATAAGTATCTTTGCTCACAAAAGCCACTCTCCAATACCTGTACCCACCAACACACTGCCTTGTCACTGCAGGCTGACCACCTCTGCACCGGTAACCATTTTATCTCTTCTGGTTAATGCCAATCAGGATCTGCGCTTTTGGGCACTGATCCTGCCAGGTGCTGAGCACCTTTATCTGCTACTGACTTCTACGGGAGCACTGAACAGTCAGTACCTTACAGGAATTGACTCTTGATGACAGTTGCTAAGTTCCATTTTAAACTAAACACTACTAGCTGAAGCCTCAACGTGTGTCCCTGCCTGGCACACTTGCTCTGATTCCTCAACTCCTTCTAGCTTTATTTGATTTTTATTATGTTGTACTTTGGGTTTGTTAGTGACGGGACAGAACCAAAACCCTAGGTACATTTGGATCTGGACACCAACTTCTTGTTTCAGGTCCATCTCTATCTCTGGTTCTTTGTAGTATGCTTGGATCCTCTGTCACAGATGTACATTTTATTTTATGTAGTGTTCCCCATCTCCTCCCATCCAAAGCTACTTGTGGTTCTGTACACCACACAATATAAAGATTAAATATAACTATCGTAATATGAGCCACCCCAGGGAAAATTCACAAATGGTAAAAGCAGAGGGGTTAAATAAAGCCACTACATTACACAATACAAAGTTAACTGTTGGTACAGAGGATCACCAGCTTTCTTTATCATGATGTCCCATGTTAATAAGAACATAAGAATGGCCATACTGGGTCAGATCAAAGGTCCATTTAGCCCAGTATCCTGTCTTCTGACAGTGGCCAATGCCAGATGCTCCAGAGGGAATGACCAGAACAGGTAATCATCAAGTGATCCATCCCCTGTCATCCTTTCCCAGCTTCTGGCAAACAGAGGCTAGGGACACCATCCCTGCCCATCCTGTTACCACAGAATCATAGAATATCAGGGTTGGAAGGGACCTCAGGAGGTCATCTAGTCCAACCCCCTGCTCAAAGCAGGACCAATCCCCAATTTTTGCCCCAAATCCCTAAATGGCTCCCTCAAGGATTGAACTCACAACTCTGGGTTTAGCAGGCCAATGCTCAAACCACCGAGCTATCCCTCCCCCTAAAACTTTCCTGGCAGCGGTGGGATGCACAGCTGGTGTTCAGTGTCAGAGCAGACCAGAGGGGACACTACGCATGGAGAAGGGCTTGCAGAGATTGGGGGAGAGAGGTGAAAAACCACATTCAGAAGGATTGAAAAACTGGTCAACAATCTACATAAGTCTGCAGCAATGTTTTGACCATGAGCCCTTTGTCCCTCTGGTGAATTACACAAAGTAATCATGAAATCTGCCTCTTAGTTTTTAGGTTTTGTAGGTGTGACAGGCTCTTTACACACTGATAAGAGAAAAAAGAACGAGAAGTACTTGTGGCACCTTAGAGACTAACAAATTTATTTGGGCATAAGCTTTCGTGGGCTAAAATCCACTTCATCAGATGCATGCAGTGGAAAATACAGTAGATAGACAGACAGACAGACACACACAGAGAACATGAAAAAATGGGGGTTGCCATACCAACTCTAACGACACTAATCAATTAAGGTGGGCTATTATCAGCAGGAGAAAAAAACTTTTGTAGTGATAATCAGGATGGCCCATTTCGAACAGTTGACAAGAAGGTGAGAGTAACAGTAGGAGAAAAATTAGCATGGAGAAATAGTTTTTAGTTTGTGTAATGACTCATCCACTCCCAGTCTTTATTCAAGCCTAATTTAATGGTGTCCAGTTTGCAAATTAATTCCAGTTCTGCAGTAGAGAGTACAGCATATAGCTTGAAGGGCTGAGGGTGACACAAAAACCATCTCATTTCGATTGCTGAAGTTAGGCAGCTTCTTGTTGGTTCCAGCATTAATTTATCCTATTTTTTAATCACTGAATGCAAGTTGAGGGTAGTGGTGGGTGGCAAGCTGGTAGAAATGAGATTTTAGAGAGGGCTTCTTGCCCGTGAGCTCCCATTAGAGTCACCTGGCTGAATCCCTGCAAACAAGGGGCCATGTTATGACTAGACATGAGCTGCTCAACTTGCATGCAAGCAGGAGAGCGAACTTCCCACACCTCTGTTCTTGTTGCTTTCCACAGCAGATGTCTTCTGGAAACCTGCATGGAGGCCATTCTGTAGGCTTGTGATTAGTGGAAACTGTATTGATATGAGAATATTTTGCCAGAGTAAATACTGTAAAGAATTTGGATGACAGGGTCGGTTTTCTGTTTACTTTGAACACAGCCTGTTTTGCTGTTTTAGGAGTTCTAGCTAGAGAAGGTGAGGATGGGGAAAAGCCCTTTTTAAAATTAATTACACCCACTTTTATTATTTAAACAACTTAGCCAACATGTAGGTTGTGCACTATACAAAAGTTCATTATTTAGTTAAAATATGGCCCTGTCATCAGGATTTAGGGGTCCAGCAATTTGGGTATCATCTCTACGCGTATATGTCCCAAAAGGATTTCGATAAATTGGAGAAGATTCAGAGAAAAGGAATGAGAATGATTAAAGGATTCGATAACACACCTTATAGTGATAAGCTAAACAGATTGATATCCTTAAGTGTAACAAAGAGAAGGTTAAGGGGCAACCTGACCATAGTCTGTAAGTACCTACACGGGGAACTAATATTTGATAATGGCCTTTTCAATCTAACAAAGGTTTAACAAGATCCAGTGGTTGTAAGTTGAAGCTAGACAAATGGAGACTGGAAATAAGGCACAATTTTTTAACAGTGAAGATAATTAATCAATGGAACAATTTACCAAGGGTCATGGCGCATTTTCCAACACTGGCAATTTTTAAATCAAGACTGGATGTTTTTTATAAAAATATGCTCTGTTCAAAAAATATTTTGGGGAAGTTCTCTGGCCTGTTGTTATGCAGGAGGTCAGACTAGACAATCACAATGGTCCCTCCTGGCCTTGGGATCGTTGAAACTATGATCCTAGCAGCACATTCACAATGCTTTGGCAAGGATGATACTTTCTGCAAGAGGGTCATTACACCACTTTCCTCGAGCTAACTGGAATAGGACAAAATGCTTTGAAAATGGATGGTTTAATATCATCACTAACTTCACCCTTAAAGCCAGCAATGACATTTCAACAAAAGCCTTTAGTACATAAACAACTAATTCTTAATACCAATGTTTAGCACGTACACAGTGCTTTACATCTTCAAAGCATTTCAAAACTAACCGTTCTTTCTTTTTCAGTCCCCTAATATTATGCTGTCTGGCTCCAGTTCCTCCTTTGATGCATGAATTCATCAATTTGTGACACAAATAAGGTAAGCGATGGGCTGTTAGTATGGAATATGGTACAATTTCGAAACTCTAACTGTCATTTAGATAGTTGGCAACATTGCCTGTTCGAATACTTCAGTTTTAGTTATATTTTGGTTAAGGTTGCTGGAAGACCTTTGGGTTTTGAGCCCCACAGAAATAAGAGTCTATTATTAGTAATAACACTATTAAAATATTCCACATGCTATACAAGATCCATTTACATGACTCCCTTGTGGGTAGACTCCAAATTCAAGTAGGGTTTCTATTCTATTCAGGCTCTTACACTGCACCGACCACCGTGGCATCTCAAAGTGGCTCAGTTGCAGAATGGCATCTGGAGGCATCACACACACCCCGTTCATTTTTAGGCTGGGTAAGTGCTAAGTGACCCTGGCTAATAGGGACATTCAGCATATTTTCCTTTTAGTTCTGAGCGATTGCAGTGCTGGTAACCCTGGAGGCCTCTGTTTATTCCCAGAGCGGGTAAATCCAGGCACAGGCAGTAAGCAGAAAGGCGGCAGTACAGGATTTTCCATACTACCCCACCAATAGGACTCCCTCCTGACCAGCCATGCCCAGCCCTACTTATCTGGGAATGAGACAAGTGTGCGAGTCACCTGGAATACAAAATTTGCCCTGTTTTTCCTTATAGCTAAACTCCTCTGGGGAAGGCCTCCGTATTTGTAATATTTATATATTTGTGTTCTTGTTTTTTTAAAGTTTGGTCTCAGCTGAGTTCCAGCTACAGAGCATCTTAGGCTTTTATATTAGTGCCCAACATGGTGGTATTTGCTCTTTTTCTCCCTTTTCCGACAGTGCGATGTGTTCACGTATTAAAAGTGTACTTGGAAACAGACTTATAGACCGAAATGATACGGACTCCTCGGCTAGATGCAATGCTATGGGGGGAGGGATAGCTCAGTGGTTTGAGCATTGGCCTGCTAAACCCAGGGTTGTGAGTTCAATCCTTGAGGGAGCCATTTAGGGATTTGGGGCAAAAATTGGGGATTGGTCCTGCTTTGAGCAGGGGGTTGGGCTAGATGACCTCCTGAGGGCCCTTCCAACCCTGATATTCTATGATTCTATGAAAATGGATTATTTCTTGTATTGTTCTCCATATTGGTCAGATCTTACAAGCACTTAAGCACATGAGTAACATTGATTTCAGTGGGGCTATACATGTGAGTAAAGTTACCCTGCTGCTTAAGAACGGGATTTTCAAAAGAGACTAGGGGCTTGTTGTCACTACCCTGCTAAATTGGTACCGCTGACGCAGTAGTGCTGATTTAGCATGTCTGGTGAAGACGCATTAAATCGAGGGGAGAGCGTTCTCCTGTTGATGTAATTATTCCACCTCAATGAGAGGCGGAAGCTATACATAGCACAGTGTAGATGCCAATTTAAGTCGATGTAAGTTATATCACTCAGGGAGGTGGGTTTTTCACACCCGAGTGACATAACTTACATCGACTTAGGCAGCAGTGTAGACAAGCACTGCATGATTTAGAAGCTCAAGCCCCATAACGTCAATGTGATTTGTGCTCCTAAGCCACTTGGGCACTTTAAAAATTGCCCCCTACATGTCTGCACAGATTGGGCCCTATGTTTGTAAAATCGAAGTCCTGTTAGATAACAGGTTGACATATTTAAAGGTTTCCACCTGTCTGAAAAATTATATTGGTTCCAAAGATAAGGAATATCTTTAAAATGGGAAATTCCAATAGAATTGGTGACATCTTTTAAACCAGTGGAAATTTTTTAAGACAACTTATACTGGCATTAGAAAAGGTTCAGAAAAGGGCAACTAAAATGATTAGGGGTTTGGAACGGGTCCCATATGAAGAGAGATTAAAGAGACTAGGACTTTTCAGCTTGGAAAAGAGGAGACTAAGGGGGGATATGATAGAGGTCTATAAAATCATGAGTGGTGTGGAGAAAGTGAATAAGGAAAAGTTATTTACTTGTTCCCATAATATAAGAACTAGGGGCCACCCAATGAAATTACTGGGCAGCAGGTTTAAAACAAATAAAAGGAAGCTCTTCTTCACACAGCGCACAGTCAACCTGTGGAACTCCTTGCCTGAGGAGGTTGTGAAGGCTAGGACTATAACAGGGTTTAAAAGAGAACTGAATACATTCATGGAGGCTAAGTCCATTAATGGCTACTAGCCAGGATGGGTAAGGAATGGTGTCCCTAGCCTCTGTTTGTCAGAGGGTGGAGATCACTTGATCATTACCTGTTAGGTTCACTCCCTCTGGGGCACCTGGCATTGGCCACTGTTGGCAGACAGGACACTGGGCTGGATGGACCTTTGGTCTGACTCAGTCTGGCCGTTCTTATGTTCTTAACTTACTAGAGAAGAATCTCTAAAATATGCCTCAGATTCATCCCAATGAAGAAATATTTTAAAACAAAGTTTTAAATTGAAATAATAAAGCAAAACAAAAAATGTGCACACCCACAAAAGCGGCTGAAAATAAGACAGGTCTTTAAATATTTTAAACATCTTTCATAATCACCTCATTATAAAGGAGAATATTTCTGTCCAACAAATACAAGGAGCTGGTTTAGAATAATAATTAAAAATATATGACTCATGTTTTCTGCCGCAGGGTTTATTCTTCAGGAAAAGACTGTTGAGTACTTAAGAGAACTGTCTATGTTAATGATAGGTGATGTCCCATATCCCATAACAGTAGCCATGACCTTCATGCCTGCTGTGATTGACAGCCTGACCCCAATCACTCCAGGGTGCAAGGTAAATGACAACCGAGGAAGAAAGAGAAAGAAAGAAAACTTGCTGCTGGCTTTGCAGCCAAACTTCCTAATAAAAACTCATTCAAACTGTCAGAGTGAAATGAAGAAAGTGTCAACAGGGGTTTTCAGAGAAATATTCAGTATGTTTGGATGGAAAAAACACAACAGCCCCACTCTTTTCCCTTGCCCAAACACACCCTGCACAAAAAAGGATGAAAACTCCGAAGTTGAAAGGAATTTTAATAACTTGTCCATGGGGAGCCCCTGAGGTGGTACCCAGGAGAACACTTTCTTCCATTCTCTGACAAACCTAATCATCTAGGTAATGGTTAAGAGCACAAAGCACTTAGCTGCACTCCTCCAAGGAAGCACCACTGGAGGAGTTAAATGAATCCGATAGCTCTGTGAAACAGGACAATTTTACAAAAAGAGCAGAGGGCAAGCTAGCTTCAGAAGCCTAAATATTTAATGGCAACCCACAGGTTAACACCTGTGGGGCCTACCAATAAGATCATCCTGCCATGAGATGATTAAACTCGGGGACTGACCATCAGAAGGCAGCCACTGGATCTTAGCTTCCATAACAGGACACAGAGAGAATGGTGATTTCTCCAGGAACTGAAGTCCAGACCAAAAAAGACAGCCATTCCATCCCTACAGAGCATTCTACAGACTCTGGAAAAGCTTAGCCTGCAGGCATCCCCAATAGCACTGTTGTAAAAAGATCAGCCCACTGGTGTGATATCCAGCCTCCAGCAGTGCCCCGTACTTGAAGCTGCAAAGATCAGAAACATCCACATACTGTATAGCACCTAGCTACCTGTGTACTGTACACAGGCATTAGGGAAGAAGGAACCCTTTCTTGCCCTTCCAGTGAGAATTCACCATTTATTTATGCACCTTCTGCAAGTTAAATATATTACTGTGCGTAAGCATGGCCCAACTTATAATTACTAGGTTGTATAATTGTTCTCCAGGCTTCCACAGCCACAAAAACACTTGTGTAAATAGCATCAAGGCACCTGGGCAGGGAGGAAGGATAGTAAACAAAGAAATTTTGTAGGATATTTAAAAAAATAGATTCAAATTTCATTTGTTTATTTATAAAATCCCATGGAAAAAAACGGACACACAACTTGTTTGGGAGAAGTCGAGCCTTCCAAAACCACAGAGCTCAAGGAAAACATGTTCTGACAGCAACTGAGTATTCAGCTTAGAGTGCATGTGATCCAGTAGTTAGATCAGAGAACTATGGGGTGGAGTTTTATTCCTGACTCTGGAACTGTAACATTTTGTGACCCTGGGCATGTTTCTTGATCACTCTGGTCTTAGTTTAGAATTGGCATAACTACTACTTACCTTCCTCACTGGGGTGCTGGGAGGCTTGAATGGGAAACTTCTCCTATTTGACTTTTTTTTTTTTTTTTCATTCACTGAGACACTTTCTGCAAATCTAGACTCTTGGGTATAGCTCCTCCCTCCAGAAGGTGGAGAATTTTGAATCTTTTTGGTGATGTCAGACCCTATGTATAAGGTGCTTGTTGGCTCACCAAAGCCAGGTGAAACTCTGAAAGTTCTTCTCTAAGATGGTTTCATGTAATTCATATGAGTTTACTCAAGTTACCAGCTAGAGAAGTTTCTCCGTTAGCTCACATGATACAGGCCCAAGCTTTTAGCTTTGGAGTCCTGTACTCAGTCTCCATAAGCACTGCCCTAGTTGAACAGGTTGAGTAGCTAGATCCCTGGACGGTGATATCTGATGTTTCCGAGATATGCTTTAGAGCAGACTCTCTTTGCTGAGTGGATCTCTTAGCAAGTACCTTTTCCAAACTGGAAAGGGGAGGGGAGGAGAGGCTGCTGGATGTACAACTTAATTAAGGGAAGAGGAACGGGTGAGCATGGACATGCACTGGTATATGCTGCCCTAGGTGATGCTGATGGGCAGGAAAGGGGGTGGAGGACTTGCTGCTATTCTCTCATTGTGTACATGTGCTGCTGGACCAAGATGGTGACACACACTTCTGGTTTTGATAGCACAGAGCTTGTCATTATAAGCTTCTTTGGAGAGCATGGAGGGTGAGTGGTGGAAACAAAAAAAAAGGGAAACGAGTCAGAGGAGGAAGCTAGCTGGTCAACTCCATAGATATGGGAGGGTGTCCCCTGGAGGAGAGTAAGTGAGAGGCTTGGGAAGGCAGAGTTTTCAGGAGGTAGGCCCTTGTGTTGTGACATGAGCTTGGGTCCAAGAGGGGCCTAAGAACACTGGGTGGACCCAGCGGGGTGGTGCCTAGCTTATCCTTGAGTTCCTGAAGTAGGGGAAGAGACCTGTTGGAGGCCACATACTGCCTACACTTCCTACCATTGGAGTAATCTCAGAAGGAGGATCCCTTAACAGTTAGCGCTTGACAACAGCTGTTCCAGAACCTTCTCTGGAGGTGCTCCAGGGAGCCCTATGTGAGATTGCCATGCTATGCCCACACTATGAAGTCCCACCAGCCTTTGCTCTGGTGGGCAAAAGACCATCATTACCTTTGTCAGGGATGGCTGGGCTCAGCTGTGCTGTATGAAGAACTCAGAGGAATCACAGAGGGAACAGACCCTAATCCTCTGATTTTTTTATGCAGCTGGCAAGATACTGCCCTCTCCACCAGCTGGAAACAGCCACAGCTGTTTTTCAAGAGCTGGCAAGCCCCTTATATGAATGGAATATCACTCCATTAAAAAGGAGTGTACCATCTCTGGCAAGAAGGGACTACCCCCAAATATTAGTACTCCCATGGAGGATTAAGGAGAAAATGAATGTTTATGAAGTGTTTTGACATCCTGCAGTGAAAGGAGCTATATAAATTGCAAAGTTATCATATTTACATGAACAATCATCAGTATTGCATACTGTACCTCAGATGAAGATCTTCTGAGAACTTTAGACAAGCATAGATGAATTCTTTAATCTGATTGTAAACTTTAGGCACAAACTCAGAAAAGGGGAACTTCTTTGGAAACGGTTGCTGTAAAATACAGAAAAGAATTAAAATAAGGACAACAGCAGAAATTTAACAGGGAAAAGCACCAATCACAGCAAAATCTAGAGTAGCTGCTTTCCAGCTCCATGCTTTCAAATCAATTCTAATATTCAGCCAGGTTATGCAATGAAACAACAAGCCAGCATTTATTGTGTGTTATACAACTGTTTCAGCCAAGCGAAGGACCAGATAATCACTCACAAATAGCATTGTATTGGGCCTGGAGAGAAAACTGCAGCTAGAAGGGAATAGTCAGAGGAACACCTCACTCATACCCATTACCAGCTCCCTTATTCATAAAAAGAAAATACTGGAAGACTCCTCAATGTTGATTTACCACCATGCACGGCACAAGACATTTTGTTCTCTGTCACCTCTTACTGTTTCTGCCTCAGGCAGGCACTGGCTTACAACATCAATAGCAGGGAGGAAGCAGAGGTCATGTCCTTCAAATCAGACTCTTACTAGCTTGGCTTCAGCCATAGCCTAGACAGGGCCCAAGGGTCCAGAGCACAATGGTGAAGAAACTGGATGCCAAACAGATGGGGAATGGGAAGGGGGGAATTAATGCCCAAACACCTAACTTGGATTGAACTCCTTCCCCCCGCAACCCAGTTTGTAATTACACTCACCAGGCCGGGAGCATACATTTGCCAGAGGCTGAGCGCAAGCCAAGCATGGTTTAAAGAGACACTGTGACACTGTTCAGGTCAAGTTTGGCCCTACTTTTAGAGTTTTGTGAAGACCAAGCTTTTACAAAACTGAAGGTATCGTTATATTTTAAAATTCTGAAGAAATTAAAATAAACCAAGTCAAAAGAAACACTTCCATAAAATCAAAATGAAATTCCGATGGAAACAAACTTTTAAAAAACAAACATTCCCATGTATTGCAAGCATTGCAGAACTGTGCTAGCACAATGATCCAAAAGTGAAATTGACTAGATACTGACAAGTCTGCTCTCTTCGCCTAAGCCCGGAAAACATAAACCATGAAAAATACACGTGATTTTTTAAAAATTATTTCCATTTTAATAATCTTTGGTGTTGTTAGTAACTAGTTTCTTAAGGGTATCCCAACAGGGTCCCCTTTTAGAGGCTTCCTTACCTTTTCCAGCTCTGGATCCTGGAATGGAAACTGTCCTATTATCTTCTTATAAAGTTCTTCATTAGCTACGGGTATAGGACTGTAATTATCAGAATCAAGTATATTTCTGTAAAATATAAGAGAACAGTTACAGTAACTCTTCTTGCACAGAGAAATAATGTTACTACCAGGAGCACACTTGTCCAGAAACCGAGCATAAGAGCCAATATCAAGGGTCCCTGGCATTCACAACGGTCTAGCATAATGAGTTATAGCAGTACAGAGCATTTTCAGGTGAGAAATAGGTGACAGACCAGGCTTGTGGCTCTTTAACCTAAAATGGCTAGGAGTGCTACTCTTACCCAGGTGTTGCCTCTAACCCCAATTCTTTCCATAAACAAAGACCTCTGATCCGAATTAGTAGTGCTTTCAGTCTGAGCTAACTGACTCATCTGGGGTTTTCACTTGGGTTAGTATCCTGCCCACTTTACAGTGAGGACGCAGGCTAAATCACTTGAGTGCTGATGAACCTCCAACGCCTTCCTACAATTCCCCCCACGAGCCCAGAAGGGCAGATACCTTTTCCCAGGATTCACTGACAAAAAAGCTACAGAGCAGCTCAGCTCATTGCAGCACAAAGAACCATGGGATGTGTCTCCAGAAGCCCTGACATCACAGAGGTGAGTGCAGCACTAGTGAAGACACAGCCGCTCGGGTCTGGCTTTGAAGTGTGGCTGATTCACACGCAGGTTAGACTATCCCAGTGCTCAGGCCTGAGTGCCAATCACCCAAGTTAACTCTGCAATGAAGACATACGGTGTATTTTAGGTGGTCAAAGTAGCAGCATAAGTGAATGTATCACATGGATATCACTCGTGATGAGCGCTCTGAGACTGATGAGTCATTTGAGATAATTATCTGCAAGGCCTAAGAGCCCAACCAAACCACAAGCAAGGCTCTAACCAGGTGACCACCACGCAGGTATATAGGCTCCTAATGAAAGCAGTCACTCCAGTCCGCTCCATGTCGCTCCTTTGTTGGTAGTTCTGACAGACTGCTCCCTGCCAACCTGTTCCTGCCCGTTTCAACCTATGCCTATCTCCACTCCTGCTCCAGCCTTCATCTATTCCTGCTCAAGCCATGGCAGGTCGCCCAGGTGTGCTGACCTTTGGAGCAGACTGCTCCCCGACGTGCTCACCTCGAGTGACCAAAATGGAAACCCCTGGCAGTTGGTCCGCAACCTTCAGGGTCAACTTGCCCAATTGCAACAGGAAAACAATTCCCTCTGCTCCCAAATCCCAGCAGATCCAGTACTGCCTGCAACAGTCCCTCTGGGACATGGCCCAAAGGTTCCACTGCCAGAAAGATTTGATCGCAGATGCCAGAAGTTCTGTGCTGTTATTAACCAAAGCTGCTTTTTGTACTGGACGCATTCTGCAATGTATCCTGATGACCAGACCAAGGTGGGACATCTCAGTTTATTGATCAGCGAAGCCCTAGAATGGGCCTCGCCATTTCTGGAACAGGCAAGCCTGATCCTTACTAATTTCAGTGAATTAATCTCATACCATTTTGGTCCCATTTGATGATCCGAATAGCACTCGTATTGCTGAAGCTGCCTTGCAGTTTCTCAAACAAGGCCATTGGCCTGTCCCGCCACTTGCCGTCTCCTTTCAGTGTCTGGTTGCTGATACATCAAGGAATGAGGCAGGCCACATCTACCATTTCTGTCAGGGTCTGAACGATGATGTAGAAAATGAACTGGTCTAGGTCAAACCCCCACTATTCTGAACTCGTATTAAATTTTGCATTGGATCAAGAGTCATCTCAGTGACTCCAAGAAAAGATGGCATGCCTGCAACCTCAGCAAAGCCCTGCTCCATTATGGCCATCCGCATGAACTGCTCCAAAGCCAGAGCCTGTGCAGACTGATGCAACATGAAGGCACTACATGGGTGAAACAGTCTTTGCCTCTACTGGATGGACAAAGCTCCTTTGCCACTGAGTACCCCAGTAAACCCAGGCCTTTGGCAAATCTGGGAAATGACCAAATCCAGCCCCATTAGAGGGGTCACAGCTTTACGTAACCATGGAATCGAGTGTTCCGCACAAGCCCTCTCTTCTGCCGTCATGTATCTTGGCAGCCGCAAACTGCCACTTTCCACATCTGCAGGTCTTGCTCCGTCTCTGCATCCTGACTACACCTGAGGTGAGCTGCACCCACCTCGTGATACTGAATTCCAGGGCTTCTAGTAATTTTATGGATGCAGGGTTGGCCAGTGTGGAAGAATCCCAATGTGGCAGTATCACCTCAGACCAAGTGGAGTCAACTGATGGCAGCATGCTGTTCTCAGGTCCAGTCACATATCAAACCGCACTCCTCCAGCTCAAAATCCAAAACCATATGGAAATTCTGCAGTTCAATTTCAATTCCATCGTGCTCTGCATTCCCTGGCTCTCAGTGCATGATCCAAACATATCTTGCAAGACACAATAGATATGATTCAAGTCAAGCTACTGAGGACCCTTGCTAGAACGTGCGTCTATATAGCGTGAATTTGCATATAATGCGGTCGCAGCCGTAATTACTTCAATTGCAATTCATTTTGACGGGGTCCCCGCTATAACGCAGTACTGCGCATGGATCCCAAATCCCCCGTTCTAGCGAGGGTCCAGTGCACTGCCAGCAACTGTGCCTAGCCACGTCGGGTGCCCAGAAAACAAAAAGGGGCATGGAAAAGGCCATGGCCTTCTGTGTTCAACAAGGAAGCAACAGTTCACTAATGCTTGCAAAACACCACGATTTTATTGACGTATTTGACCAAAGAAATGCTGACATCTTACCCTGCATAGACTCTGTGACCTAGCTGGGGTCAGAATTCCATTTGGATGGATTTTATCCTTACTGGAACCAGAACTCAGGGCCTTATGAGAATACCTGGATGAGACTCTAGCAAAAAATTTCATTTGTCCTTCCATGCCTCCTGCTGGAGCCTCCGTTTTGTTCATTTAAAAACAAGGACAGCTCCTTGCGTCTTTGTGTAGATTACCTGTACTGAACAGAATCACTATCAAGAACAAAAGAAAAGGAGTACTTGTGGCACCTTAGAGACTAACAAATTTATTTGAGCATAAGCTTTCGTGAGCTATAGCTCACTTCATTAGTCTCTAAGGTGCCACAAGTACTCCTTTTCTTTTGTGAATACAGACTAACATGGCTGCTACTCTGAAACCTATCAAGAAACCTTGCCTTTGTTGGAAAGGGTAGATTCTGTTGAGGTATTTATCAAGCTCGACTTAGTGCCACTTGCAATCTAGTCCACATACGGGAGGGCAACAAATGGAAAATTGCATTTCACACCTTATGGTCATTTTGAGTACCTAGTTTTGCCTTTCGATCTCTCCAATGCCCCAGCCATGTTCCAGCACTTTGTCAATGACATTTTTAGAAGTGTTGTAAGACCAATTTGTGGTAATCTCGCCTTCTCAGAAAAATCAAGCCCGCCACGATCATCATATCCTCCTGGTACTCACGCACCTCTGAGCAAACAGCCTGTAAGGGAAACCTGAGAACTGAGTTTGACCACAGTTCTGTTGACTTCTTAGGCTACATATAATTTTCCCTGACAGAATAGGTATGGATCCTCAAAGACTGTCCAGTTGTGACGAAGTGGGAATTTTCTGTAATATTTTTATGAATGCTGTGTATTCCTCAGTTTCCCCTATATGCTGCATTATTTCCCAGTAGGTGGACAAGGACTGTTTGCTCCTAAGAGCCATAGGTATGAATGTTGTCTAGCTATCTGTGCCTTAGTCCCTGCATGAATGGAGCATCTGAGAAGACAATGGCAGATCCAATCACTAGGACATTGACACTTAGCAACCAACAACCTGCAGAGATATTGATTTCCCCCACTCTCCTCAGGGAAGCTGAGCATAATTCCCCAGCTAGAGAACAAAGGACTGGGAAGGTGTAAGAAGGGGAATAAGAGCTGGCTGCTGGAAGGAGTTGGGGCTCTCATCTGGGAACTGACCAAGGCGGTCAGACAGAGACCCACACAGCTTGAACACTACAGCTTGGCTGGGCTCAGGACCAGAATAGCCTTTGCTTTGACCTTCATTTCTCTGTGCTGACCTCAGGACTTCCCATGCTGTGTTTCAGTTGACTAATAAACCCTCCTGCATTGACAAAGCTGTTTGAGTGTCACTGCAAATGCTTGCTGGGGTGCATTAACCCCTGAAGAGTGTATGAGTCTCTACCAGGACTCTTTCTCAGCTGGACTCACTGAACAGAGCTCACGGTGTGAAGCAGGAATGCTGAAGGCCCAGAGGTCCAGTCTACAGAGGCCGTGAAGCAGCATGGCTTACCATGGAGGAAGAGTGAGATCTCAAGGGGGTCTGGAACACTGAAGGGATTCTTCCTAGAGACGGTTCCAAAGCTGAGGGCATAGCACTGATTCTGTGGATCCATGACACCATGATCATGCATTGAGCAGCCCCAAGAAATGTCCATGACATCTAGTGTTTCCCACGGTTTGCCAACTTCTACCGGAGATTCATCAAGGGGTTTTCGAAGGTGATGACCCCAATTGCTCCAGAAAAATACTATATTTGCTTGGACAGTGGAAGCCCAGTCTGCATTTGATCAATTAGAGGAAGAGTGTACATCAGCACACATTTTTCTACAACCAAACCTGGCAAAACCCTCTGATGTTGAAGTAGATGCCTCCAATTATGCAATCAGGGTAGTTCTGTCACAGCGGCACGGGCCCCAGGGTGTGCTTCTTCCTTGTTTGTTTTATTCCCAAAAATTAATGCCCATGGATCAAAACTATGAGATCAGTGACAAAGAACAGCTGACTTTTGAAGAATGGCACCATCATCTGGAGGACGCATGTTTCCCAGTCCAGGTATGTATGATCACAAGAATCTAGAATTCCTGTGAACTTTGGAAGCTCTCAATCAACACCAGATCCACTGGTTCCCCACCTTTTTTTTTTCCTGGTTCAACTTCACCTTGACCTATCATCTGGGTGCCAGGAATGATAAACCCAATGCATGGTTTCATATGAGGCAGTACTGGGACAAAGGAGATGGGGCTCTAGAACCTGCCACTATCTTGAAACCCTGCCATTTTGCCAATGTAGTAATGACAACAGCTTGCAGTCTCTCGTGAAGTCCCTTCTATCCCTCCAATCCATTTGCGGCAAAACTTATGTTGACTGATTCAGGCCTAGCTCCTGACTCTAAATGCTCAGTCAACAATGGGATCCTCTTGTACAAAGACTAGATGTATATCCCTGAAGATCAACCATGCCTAGCAATACTCTGGCTATGTCAGGATTCACCCCAATTGGCCACTTCAGTCACTGGAAAATAATGAGGCTGGTGTCTTGAAATTTCTGTGGCCAAAACTGCATTTGTTCATCGAGCCCTACATGATCAACTCCTGTGACGTGTGTGCTAGAACAAAGGCTCCCTGGGGCAAACCCCTGGGTGTGCTAATTGCCCTGCCAACTCCATCTCAACCCTGGTCTTCCATATCCAAGGATTTTATCACTGATCTTCCCAATTCCCAGGGCCACATGACTGTGTTGGTCATTGTTGACCTGCTTATAAAAAAGTCACCTTTTGTGCCATGCCTTCAAATTCTCACTGTAGAGGTAACACCGCAACGGTTTTACAACCATACCTTGAAACTCCATGGCCTACCATCTAACTTTACATCTGATCAAAGACTGCTGTTTATTTCACATTTCTGGTGAGAGTTGTTTGAGCTCCTGGATGTGGATCTGCATGTCTCCTTGACTTATCACCCCCAGACCAATGGAATGAGTGAACCAAATTCTTGAACAATACCACCATTGCTTTATCAGTTACCACCAGGATGACTGTGTTTTGCTTCTTCCTTTTGCTGAATTCATGTACAACAACTCTGACCACAGATCAACCCACCAGAGTCATTTTTACACCAACTATGGTTTCTACCAACAATTTTATCCATCCATGCCACAAGTCCCACAGCCTCCAACCTAGCTGAACACCTGCACTGTATCCAAGAGGAGTTGAAAGCCCATCTAGAATCAGCCAAAAAGGATTACGAACACTACACTGACCTCTGTAGGCAGGCAATCCCTCAATCACAGTTGGGGATGAAGTATGGCTCTCCACACAGCACTTTGGTTCTAGCCAAACTTCATGAAAAGTGGATTACTGATACCTTGGCCAACTGTGGGTCATCCAGCAGATTAAACCTGTAGCCTTTGAACTCCAATTGCCCAAAAGGATGAAAATACGACCGGTATTCCACATCTCCTGGCTGAAAAAGCATATTGACAACACCTTTCCTGGATGAGTTCAATTGCCCCTCCATCCAATGTGGTCCAGGGACACGAGGAGTAACTGGTAGAGATCTTGGACTCCTAAGTTCATCGAGGGGATCTCACTTACCTTGTTGATTGGGAGAGTTATGGTCCAGCTGATTGCTCCTGGGAGCTGGCCAACAAAATACATGCATCTGCCTTACTTCGAGAAGTCCCTCAGTCACACCCCAAAAAACCAGGTCTGAGGATGCCAGGTAGGCGTCTTTTTTAGGGGTTGGGAGGGAGGGAGGAGGGTACTGTGATGAATGTTCTGAGCTTGATGAGTCATCTCTGAGCCTGATGAGTCACTTGAGAAAATTACCTGCGAGGCCTAAGGGCCCTGTCGATCCACAAGCAAAAATCTGACCAGGTGACCCCAAGGCAGGTATATAGGCTCCAAATGAAAGCAGCAACTCCAGTTTCCTCAACATCACGACCTTGTTGGGAATGTTCCCTGCTAGTTGGTAGTTCTGACAGACTGCTCCAGCCTGTGCCATGCCCCAGCCCCAGCCCCAGCCTGTGCCCTGCTCCAAACCCTCCTCTAGCCAAGGTTGGTTGCCCAGCTTTGTTTGCAGCTATGTTGGTATTTCCTGTCCCTTTCTCAAGGTGGATAGGCTGCACCAAGTTATAGCAAGTTTAACATAAGCCAAATTTTAGACATACGCATGCTGTTAGTG
This sequence comes from Natator depressus, assembly GCF_965152275.1. Taxonomy (NCBI): domain Eukaryota; kingdom Metazoa; phylum Chordata; order Testudines; family Cheloniidae; genus Natator; species Natator depressus. The sequence continues at coordinate 136,884,750 of NC_134237.1, read as the reverse complement.
TCCCTTTAAATAAAAAAAACAAAACATTTTAGCCTGTATATAAAATATCTCTCCAAGTAAAGTCTTACCACCATGTATAAAAGGCTTCTTACCTGAAAACTCCTGACCATTTCTTTAGCAGAGTCTCACTATATTGGTCTCTGATTTCCAGTAGCATGTCAAACAGCTGGTTTACAGGGAAACCATACCCCTGCATTGAGAAACGCAAGCACCTACATTCAGTAAGAAATGCTAACACTGGGATTTACTCCCCCCCGTCCCCAAAAAAGGGAGTAAATTCTACACTTCCATGACAATCATCAAATTTAATCTGATGTGAGGACTGCATGGCTCAGGGATTTAGTACCTGTGTACTAAACTCCAGGCAGCCAGTTCAAATCCAGACTAGATCAGTAACGATTGTATGTTCTTCTCTTTTTCACAGGTCTGGCTCCTAAGGGACAGGTGTGGACATCACAAAAAGCCCTGTCACATTCAACACACTCGTAGGCAGTCTCAGCAGAAAGGCCAAGGGCCTACTTTGAACCCTAGAGGTGGCCTCTTTGGGTCCAGGTGGACCAATCACGTGGGTAAGGCAGAGTGGGCCACTGCCCACAGATTAACTGCCCTGTGCAAACAGAGTGTCAGGCTCCAGGGCTATCAGTCTGGCACCTGAATTCACACACCACTAGATAAAGAAACAGAAGTGACATGGTGAAGCAGTGCCCATCAGCCAGTTTAAATGGCTGACATCTTTCACGAGCACTACAGATGTTTAACGAGATGTACATTAGTGTCTGACAGTCACATACCTGGAGTGTATCTGCAAACAGAACTATGAGGTTCTTCAAGTCTAATACCAGATTTGGGTCAGAACAGTAAGACTAAAAAAAGGAGGGGGAAATTGAAAAAAAGTTTTAATTGCTACAAATAGAAAAAACATCTATACATACTCTTCTGTAATCCTTCATTTTGTGTAATAATATATAGACACTTGATTCAGCCTTTATTATTGGTAGGATTTTAATAGCCTTTTATTATAGAACGTGATCAGTCATATCATGATACACTGTCACAGAATACAGAAATACTGAAACATTATCCCATTCCAGAACATGGTGCAATCAAAAGCTCTACAAGACACAAGGATTTCAGTTGCTGTGTAGATACCCCAGCAAGATGTCTTTAAAAGTACCAAGAAGTTACTGTATTTATCAGGAGATTGAGAAGGGAAAAGGTGCAAAAGCAGTGTACTGACAGATCAAAGACACTGAGTGTTATCTATTACTGAATAAAATTGTTAATTACATTGTGTCTAATGTTAACCAGGTCTTGTAAAACAGAAAATACCCAAATTATGTATATTAAGATTTCATTTTTAACTAGAGGGTTCTGGCAACATGAGGAAAACACATTGCACGCCTAGGTGTCAGCAATATTAACGTTCATACCATGATATAAACAATTACTACAGCTCAAGACTCTAGTCAGAAAGATACACAAGCCTACTGGGAACAGCTGATCAAAATCACAGATTAGGTCATACATCCTCTTTGCACATAATCTTTATATTAGCGGACAACCCTACTAAAGAGAAATATGCAAAATTTCAAACAGACTCTTACCAAATATATAATCAGTGATCCTAAACTGGAAAAAAGAAACTGAGAGATTTCAAGTCCATTGGAAACAAAGAGGAATGACTCTGTTAATCAATGTGACAGACAAAAACATTTCCCAATTCACTGCCCAAAAAACAAAGTAGGAAAGAAAGACAGTTCCCTACTACTCTCAGAAATTATAAAAGGTGTCCCACTCAAAAGCAAAGAAGAAAATCGAAGCATAATCCTGGCCGAAAGGACAGAGATGTAACAGGCTCACTAATGCTTTAACTGGGAATTGGTCCTGCTTCGAGCAGGGGTTTGGACTAGATGACCTTCTGGGGTCCCTTCCAACCCTGATATTCTATGGTTCTATGATTCTATGAATGCGACAGCCTCCCACCAAATCAGAGATGAATGATAATATAGGATGGATATGCTGGGTCGTTATGCTGTCACCAAAATAAGTGTTTGGTGCCAAGATAATTTGATGATGACTGTAATATAAATGCTGAATGACTATGTAAAACTGCATGATTGTTGTAAAAACTATTCCTATCAGACACTTCATACATTAAATTGGGCAACACTTGTCATGTTAGTAAAGTTATTGAAATTTTAAAAAATTGAAGTGTTTTAATTTGTTTTGCTCTCATGGTTTACACTGCGTCACCAGAAACCCCTGATTAAAAGAGTACAGCTTTATGATAGAAATGGTTGGGTCTATTTTTCTCTCTACATATCCCCTTCCTTATGGCACAAATGGAGTCAGCCAGCAAAGTGTATCTCCAGTCAACAGAGCTGCCACACTATGGAAAACCAGAGACACATGGGAAACATCTGCAGATGCTCAATTATTTGGGTATATCTGAACACCAGGTTCCCTTAACATGTTTATAACATGAATTAGTCCCATCCACATTGGCAAAACCAAACCACCATTTTGTAACATCGTTTGTGCTCACCTAAGTGGTGAAAATAATTTTTAAAAAATACTTTCAGTTTTACTCATCCAAGACATTGTAACATAGGGAAGAAAATCTACTTATTTGTCATTAAAATGTATGATATTTAACCCTATGGTGTGTCTTTCACTGGCATTACTTCAATGGAATACCAAAATGTCCATGTTTCAGTTTAAAATACATTACTCCATATAAAACACATTACTCCAATGACAGAGAACAAGTAAACTCCCCCTACTGGTGCATTCCAAAAATGGTCGAGCAAATAATGGAGAAATGGAAGCGAGAGCCAGTATTTACTATTTTCAGTCCCCCAAACAGAGGAGAGCACAGTGAAGGATGATCTAGACTATCCAGAGCCATGAGAGCTGAATAAAGCCTTATCAGTATATAGGTATATATGCAGTATATTTTTTTTTAAAAAAGAACACAGGCAAGAAACACCAAAATAAAAATCTAACCCCTAAAGACTAAGATTGTTTACCTGTTGCTGCAAAGATAATGAATCTGTTGCTTTTACTTACTGAATGTGTTCTTAGCGCGGCAATAGTTTTTGACAGAGCCATTTCCCACAGTTCATCAATATAGGCTCTATTGACCAAGCCCTGGGTCGTATGTAAGATGTGATCTTCAACTACAAAAAAGCTAACAAAGGAGAAGGCACAGCTGTCAGACGGTAGAGTCCCTATGACATCAACATGGTTTTAAAAACACATGCAACTGACACACGCAAAACTAGCAAAACTCTCATCCACCCTGCCTCCACAAGAAAAGCAATCTGCTGCCCAATTCTGTCTATGTGCACAGAAATAAACACCAGGCGATAGACAGCTATAAAACCCCACTGACGTTTTGAAACTAAGCTTTAATTTGTTGCTAGCAGCAAGTAAACTGGTAAACATCAAATTTAAAGTATGTGTCAAGGAGACAGGTTTAAAATAATGTCACCAAAATCCAACACACCCCACAACACAGTTGTCAGAGGGCAAACACTTCCTATAATCTTTCCTACTGACCAATGGCTGCCTTGTGATCAATTATGCTGCAGTGGAGGAAAGAGTCTTTGGGAAGATGCCCTGTTCTGCATGAAAGGAAAGGGAAGGACAGCAGGATTATGGGAGTGGAGGGAACTAATCAGCAGCGACTTGCCTTCTTGCTCATTTTCCTGCATTTATAAACTCAATCCATGCATTTGTTTAGTCTCTGGTTTTCAAGTCTGTGCCAACTTCCCTGCCTCAGAAATGACAGGTTTTTTTTTTTAAAGCAGTGCTAAATAAAGTAAACTGGGTATCAGCATATGGAATAAGAATCAGGTATTTCAGTACATGGGATATTTCCAATTGTAGGAATTTTTAATCACAGAAGCATAAGAGTTAGACCTAGAAGTGACCTGTTACATCACCCAGCCCTATCTCTTGGCCCATCTAGGACTGTGCTCTATAGCACATTTATTAAATGTCTTGTCCAGTCTGCTTTTAAAAGCTGAAAGCGTGGAGGTCTCCACCCAGTCCCTTGAGAAGATAAGAGATCTCACATTGTCAGGAAGTTTTCCTGACTTTTAGCTCATGTTAGTTTTTCCTTCATTTTTTATTACCTCAGTGTTTCACCTCAAATATTTCTTCTTCTCTGGTGTTTATACTTTTCACATGTATGTAGACTTATGTTCCCCTTAGGCATTGCTTAGTCAATTTAGAATTTCATATTTTTTTTATAAGACAATTATTCTGGCTCCATGACAGAAGACAGGGGCATTGTTCCCAAGAAATGGATTCCCTAAACAAGTTACACAGAAGAGTCCATATATTTAAACCAGAAGCAAAGCTAGCATCTTCAGCTTTAACCTGTTCCAACTGCTCCAGGCACGCTGTTCATCAGCCGCTGAAGTCAACAGGACTATTCATGTCCTTAAAATTAAGCATGTTTTAGTACTTTTTTTGACTGAGGCTAAAGTGCACAGCACCTTGCAGGATCGGACCCCAGATGGTCTAAACACTTTGCATTATTCATGTTGCTACATTAATTAATCAATATCTTCATTATAAATCCCCGTTTATCTGTTTATAACCACCATAAAGTATTGTTCATGGCTAAAATAAGGACAGTCTTACAACACTTTGAAATCCTAAAATGAAAGGAAATCTACAGACACAAAGTATTTTTTTTATTATTAATATGGAGGCATAACTCCTAGCCACATTACTATATCACTAGGTTTCCCCCCTAATTTGAATTATCCCTCTAGAGTGCAATCAATCCACTCCAATCTCTAGTTACCAAATATTTTTGCCAAATCAGAACAAGGAGTAATAAGTGACGTGCAATCCATTAAAAAAGCTTAAGACAGAAACCCTAGATTATATAAAAATATCTGCTCAGTGGAGGAAGCCCATTAAGGTATTACAAATCAGTGACAGGATGCTATCAGTGTACATTTTAATAATGTTTGCTGCTCAGATGGATATAACTGTATGCTGTGATTTACATTCAATCCTGGTTGATTACATTTCTCCAGCGTATCCCATCTTTTCAGGGGCAGCAGCCTTATCTTCTCTTCACTCAAATTCGGGCCATTTTTTGGAAGAGACTGTTGCTAGACTGTAGTTTGCAGCAGTAACTAACTCATTTTTTAAGCCACAGGAATAGAGGCTGAATGATCACACCAGCAAACACCCTTTCCTGAGCGAGGCAAGGAGTGGGATATCAAAGAACTATAATCAAGAGGATTACAACATCTGCATAATTCAATCAGATTGGCCTATTCATCTCATTATAGCAGCAAGTTGACATACACCGTGCACAAAACATGTTTACTCTCTTGAACTCACTGTGAAATTTGCAAGCAGTGCACAATAACTGTTCAGTCTTTAGAAAGCCTGCACTAGTGACACAGCACGGTTTATGGGTGCAGTAAAATATGACTCTCCTCTTAAATGTTTAGGAAGCACAAACCACACTTTTCCTGTTTTGGCTCCTAAAAAGAATTGTCAGAAAGATCAACATTTCCTTTTTTTGTGTGTGCTATTCAACAACACAGCACACACATATTTCGAGAATGTGTATATAAAAAGAATACCTACCCTACAATTTGATTAAAATACTTCCTGTAGCCGTCTAAAGTTTCGTGCTGCAACAAAGAAAAGGGAACAAAGTTTAAAACGAAGAAGGGCAGTACAACTGGGAACAAGAGACCACACACATAGAACAATATGTGCAGAGATAATGTGCTGCTCCTTTATTAGGCAAAGTCTCTTTGATCACTAAAGCTATTAGACAGTCATACCATATTTGAGGGGGGCTGAAGCACCAGTCTAGCCTGTTTTCTTCTCTGTTTCCTGTAGTAGTTCTCAAAGGTTTCTCTGGCACCCTGAAAAACAGATCAAATGAAGTCAAGTTCCTGGCCTTAGAGTTAACCCCAATAACCTCCACATACAACTGCTGCTTTTACATGTTAAAAGTTGATTTACACCATTTTTTTCTGACCTCAGTGTCAACATTCCTTTAAAAAGCTTGATCCAAATACCAGTTCATTCTGGATATTATACAGGTAACTATTTTGGCACAAGTATTTCTGAAGAAGCCTGCTATGTTCACAGACACACGCTCTTCCAACACTACTGTGCAACATTTCTGCGAGCATCCATGTCTGCATAGCACCCTTACTGTACTACAGTGCAAATCACAGTTCTATCAGATTTAGCACACGTCAAAAAACCTAGGCATAGTGGAAAATGAAATCATTTCAAGAGAGAACAAGCAAACTTTTTGTGAGAAGGAACAAACAATGCTGGAAAAAGGTTACAGAAATTCCTTTAGACACTTACATGTCCCTTACCACCATTATAGCTGAGCACCCTCAGTAAAACCCAGACGTAAAAATCTAGGACTAGAGCTCTGGTCCTACAGTTCTATACAGACAGGCCTCTCCCACCTGACACAAAGGAAGCTACCTCAGTTAACCTACACAGGGTGAGTGGTTTCCCCCTCACTAGGGAACTTGAGGAGTTTCTATTTTTTTATCATTTGGTGACTGCTTCATCTTGTCCACATCCAGGAGGGTGGCCATCCAGTCAGCACAAAAAAAAAACCAAACTTCTGAGCATCCTCAGAATCCCCCTTATTGAGGCATCAAGACATCCAAATTCTGCCCAGGTTATGTGGCTACTGCAGCATCTTCTTGTTTTATCCCTTAACATTCCTACCTTACTCTGTTACCATCCTTCCCTCCCCACCCTCTTACCTACTGACCGCTCTACTTACCTACATGCCTCCAGCTTCCAACCAGGACACACCACACGATCCATTGTCTACAGCCAAGCTCCAAGATACAACCGCATTTGCTCCAATCCCTCAGACAGACAAACACGTACAAGATCTCTATCAAGCATTCTTAAAACTAAAATACCCACCTGCTGAAGTGAAGAAACAGATTGACAGAGCCAGAAGAGTACCCAGAAGTCACCTACTACAGGACAGGCCCAACAAAGAAAATAACAGAAAGCCACTAGCCATCACCTTTAGCCCCCAACTAAAACCTCTCCAGCGCATCAAAGAGTTACAACCTGTCCTGAAAAATGATCCCTCACTCTCACAGATCTTGGGAGACAGACCAGTCCTCGCTTACAGACAGCCCCTCAACCTGAAGCAAATACTCACCAGCAACCACACACCACACAACAAAAAACTCTAACCCAGGAACCTATCCTTGCAACAAAGCCCGATGACAACTCTGTCCACATATTTATTCAAGTGACACCATCATAGGACCTAATCACATTAGCCACGCCATTAGGGGCTCATTCACCTGCACATCCACCAATGTGATATATTCCATCATGTGCCAGCAATGCCCCTCTGCCATGTACATTGGCCAAACCGGACAGTCTCTATGCAAAAGAATAAATGGACACAAATCTGACATCAGGAATCATAACATTCAAAAACCGGTAGGAGAACACTTCAACCTCTCCGGCCACTCAGTAAAAGATTTAAGGGTGGCAATTTTGCAACAGAAAAGCTTCAAAAACAGACTCCAAGGAGAAACTGCTGAGCTTGAATTAATATGCAAACTAGATACCATTAACTTGGGTTTGAATAGAGACTGGGAGTGGCTGGGTCATTACACATATTGAATCTATTTCGTTAAGTATCCTCACACCTTCTTGTCAACTGTCTAAATGGGCCATCTTGATTATCACGACAAAAGTTTTTTTTTCCTCCTACTGATAATAGCTCATCTTAACTAATTAGTCTCTCACAGTTTGTATGGCATCTTCTAACTTATCTGTCTCTGTGTGTATACATATATATATTTCCATTCTATGCATCCGATGAAGTGAGCTGTAGCCCACGAAAGCTTATGCTCTAATAAATGTGTTAGTTTCTAAGGTGCCACAAGTCCTCCTGTTCTTTTCACCCTCTTACTGTTTCACATCTGAAATTGGATTACAAAATCCTTAGGGCAGGGACAGTGTCTCTATTTGCACTTTAAAGACCAAACATTTTTTTCAGATACTGTACAAAACAAATAAGAACAACAACTCCTAAGTATTTTTAGTCTGCTCCACGCACAACCAGAGACTTGGGTCTTTTTTGTTTAAATGGAGAAAGTGAATTAAAAAGCCAAACATTTGTTTCTATACTTCCCACTCATAAACCTCCTCCCCATATTATTGTACAAACAGAGGTTGAGTTAACAGCCCCTTTATTAAAAGGTTCTCAGGAAATTTCTACCGTTAATATTTCCAGCAGTGCAGTCACACACGCTCCCCTCCTTTGTGTGTAGATTATGGAGCTCCAGCAGGTTAGGTAAAATGTAGCCACGCTGATTTCATTGTGAGGCCCCTCCAGATATCGTCACCCATGTGCTCTGTGTACCTATATCAAATGTGGGCAAACTACGGCCCGCGGGACCATCCTGCCCAGCCCTCGACCTCCCAGCTGGGGAGTCTAGTCCCCGGCCCCTCCCCTGTTGTCCCCGCTCCCCCACAGCCTCAGCTCACTGCGCTGCCCGCGCTCTGGCCCACCGGTCCTGCTGGGCAGTGTGGCAGCGTAGCTGGCTCCGGTCAGGCAGCAGGACTACGAGCTCCTGCCGCTCTGAGCAGCATGGTAAGGGGGCGGGGAGCAGGGGGGTTGGATAACGGGCAGAGGGTTCTGGGGGGTAGTCAGGGGACAGGGCACAGTTGGATGGGGCAGGGCCGTCAGGGGACAGGGAGCAGGGGAGGTTGGATAGGGGGTGGGATCCTGGGGGAGCAGTTAGGGGTGGGGTTCCCAGGAGGGGGCAGTCAGGAGACAAAGGGGGGGGGGGTTGGATGGGTTGGGGACTTGGGGGGGGGCAGTCACAGGGCAGGAAGTGGGAGGGGACGGATAGGGGACGGGGGCCAGACTGTTTGGGGAGGCACAGCCTTCCCCACCCGGCCCTTCATACAGTTTCACAACCCCGATGTGGCCCTCGGGCCAAAAAGTTTGCCCACCCCTGACGTAGATCTTGGAACACAGGGTTTTCAGGTTTTTAACATTGGTTCTCTATTTGTTAGAACATATGCAATACCTTTGTCCTTACTGAAGGTCAAAAGACAAACTAAGACTTGGTATAAACTAACTCAGACCTGGCTTAAGCTAGGGCAAATCTCCTGAAGTCAATCAAGTTGTTCCACTTTGTACCAGGGCTGAAATTGGTTTTAAGTCAACAGCAAGTTTGACATTTTAAAAAGAGGCATTTATGAGCCAGAAGCTGTTTAGCAATAGTCTTTCCCCATGTCCCATCCTCTCTCTCTTCTGACATTACTGCCATCTGTCCCCTCATGCTCTCCCTTCATTTTATCAGCTGGTGTGGGATAACAGGATTGCAAGTCAGGGATTCATAGACTTCAAAGCCAGAGGGCACCATTATCATCATCTAGCGTCTGACCTTTTGCATAATACAGGCCAGAGAATTTCACCAAGTGACTTCTGCCTGCATCTAGTTGACAGCTTCTTTTAGAACTTTTAGAAAGACATCCTTAACACTCAGCTCCTTCCTGCAACCACAGGTCTCAGACCTCCCCTTCCACCTCAACCTAGCTCCTCTGTGAGGATGGAAGCCATTTCTCTGCAGGCAGACTCCCCATTTGACGACTCCTGTTTGTTATGTCATCAGCGTTAGAAACATCAGCTTCATACTTGCAAGTGGAAAGAAACTAAGGCAGGGAAACTCCAAAACTCAAAGTAAAATTGAGCAATTTTTTTTTTACAATGGAATTTTCCTTTAGAAAGGTGCCATCTGGGGATTTAATAGGACTAGCCTCCTTCTTAGGAACTGCAAATGGTGCCCCTACCTAAAGTGCTAAAAATCTTCAGAATTCTTAGCTGCCAGACTTGCATAATAAATACATAGACATTTGTCAGGCTATTGTTGCTATCCATTTCCTCTGACCTCCTAGTGAGTGGGATGATAGTATTGAGACCAAGCTTCTTGTCCCAACTCCACCAGTGATTTGCCCCGTCACTTTACGCATGTCATTTAACTTTTCTATGGCTCAATTTCTGCAATCTCTATTAGTGGCATAATAATGTTTAACTGCCTTACAATGGGTGTTTGTGATGTGAAAAAGTTTGAGGCCCGTGACAAGTGCAAATTACGATATTCTAATTGTAGAATCTTTGAAACAATTTCTACACATCTCTGCATTTCCTCTATGCCATGCAGCAATCCGATGGCTATTATTCAAGCACTTTTCAAGACCAAACCTTGCAACTGTATCTTCATTATGGGCCAGAGTTAGATTCCTCTCCACTCCCCACAAATATGGTGCTCGTCTTTAATTTTCTGTTGAATTTAGGGCTGCTGAAAGGTGCAAGACTTGTCCTTGAGACTGAAGCTCCCCACAACCCACATGACAAGCGAAGCACCTGCAGTACTAATGTTAACTCCTCCACACCACAGCCTCCAATGTGCCTTGGAGGTTGTCTAACCCATTCATCCCTTGGCTACTTTGCTGACACTGCCAATATGGGTGGAAATTAATACCTGATGTAGTCGTGGCTTATACGATGAGGATTTTGTTGACTAGGAACTGGCTTAAAATGACCAATCCATTCCAATTGGCCAATTTAAATTTAAAAAAAAGCTGTCATTACCAGCGTGGTCTGGATTTGAATGTAGGGACCAGAGTAGTGGTTAAAGGCTCTGTATCCCATTCCATTCCCTTCACTTTTATTCTTATACATTCCTTAGATCAGAAATGCAGAATCATGATCCTCAGGTTACAATGTACATTAAGACAAAATTTATTTCAGCTCATTTTAAGTTTCTTTTGCTAACCTCTCAACAGTTGTCTTGTATCATCCCATCTTACATCTCTGCCCCTGAATTGGCAAAATGGATGATACAGACTCAGCTACATGACCACATCAATCATCCTCAGATCACTGCAAGATGAAGGCCCCCTTCAGTAAGGTAATTGCCTATCTTGCTAAATGGTTAGGCAGGAACCTTTCCACAAACAACCAAAACAGGTTGTTGGCAAGAGAAAGTCTGTCTCTCTACTTTCAGAGTAACAGCCGTGTTAGTCTGTATTCGTAAAAAGAAAAGGAGTACTTGTGGCACCTTAGAGACTAACCAGTTTATTTGAGCAAGAGCTTTCGTGAGCTACAGCTCACTTCATCGGATGCATAGACTACCTCAAAGGGTGAACCTACCAAACACACCTCTGACAGCATCATTCAGATTCTTGATTGAAACCACTCAGAATAACATGGGGCAGTCGCCTGTTAACACTGAATTCACAGAGCAAGCTCACATTAAATTCTAGTTTTTCCTTCCCAAAAAACACTACTGAGAAAAGCAACCTCAACTGACTGGGTGAGTTCCAGCAGCGTACAGCACCCTCTGGGAAGTGCAAACAAATGAGATTAGGTGCAATCTTCAATGCGGAAGGGAGTACACGGGATTCCTTCAGTCACTGAAACCAGCCACTGCAATAGCTTTATACAGAATCTTCTGAGAGTCAATTGGTGGTTAATTTCCAATTATTTCCTGTACATAGAGGTTGTCATCTCACCAAACAATGTAGGTGAGATTTTGAGGTGACCTCAAGGGCTTATTGGAGTCTTCAAACACAAGTCACTAGGACCACAACAGCAATTTGAAACTGGTCAGACATTTTAAAGAGTAACTTAAAGAATAACTTAATCCACGATGAAGTTTCTGCTCGGAATAGCTCCCAACCAAGGCACAGTTTTACTCATCCCTCAAGATGCACAGCTAAGAACTCTCCTTCCTTTCCATACATTCTAAGGGAAAAGATGAGGAAGAGTCCCAAATATTGCCCTTACCCTCTCCTACCATTCCCCCAGCCACCTGTTCAAGTGCACTCTTCCATCTTCCCAGCATCCCATACCCCTTTTTGCTCAAGTCCCCTAGTGACTCCCACAATCTCTCTGCTAGCTCTGACAAGGTCACACTCTCATTGTGCGTGCTCTGGGGCATTACCCTCCAAAAACACTACCTAGGCAACAGGACTTTGCATAGAAGGTGCCTTTGGTGTTGAACCTCACTGCAGAAGAGCACTAAGGAAAGCCTACCTCACTCAAAAGCCGCCAGTGCAACCAAGCATCTGTCTTTCCCCAACCCAGTGTTTGGGAGCTAAATTGCCAGCTTTGTTTTCTGAAATATTTTCTATTTGTCTTTTTTAAATACTCTGCCCATCAGCAATTATTTTACACAATAAAATAAGGGGGGGGCGCGAGAGTTGTTTGTTGAAGATGAAATATTTGAGGCAGCTTTACGATGTTCCCTCCCTTTCTTTCCAACGTAAGCAGAGGCTAAGACTGACAAACGATTTCCCTTTGGAAATCGCTCCAGAGACACAATGTGTAGAAGTGTTATTGCTTGATTTTAAAACAGAGTATTGAGACTTGTGGCTTTATCCATAAACTAGTCTCTTCATTTTTGAATGAAACCTCTCCATCCCGCGCAAACTGCCATACTTCGTACACTTCAGAAAGCAAATGCCTCCATATTTCAATATATCAAATGGCTTGAGTCCTAGATTTGAGGGCTGGCGGGGGGGAGAGAACGTAATTGGAAGACAAATTTGAACAGAGATCCTAGAGATCAGAGACAGACAAGACATGCTGGTTCATCCCACTGATCTCACAGGCAATGCCATATTGTTCCCTGCAGAACCTTGGTCAGTCAATTTTTAAACGTCCCAAGTAATGTGAACGAAGAAATTATTCCAAAGCATAAACCGAGCTCTCTCAGGAAGTCTTTCCTGATATTCCTGATATGAGTCAGCAGCGTGCCCTTGTTGCCAAGAAGGCGAATGGCATATTGGGCTGCATTAGTAAGAGCACTGCCAGCAGATCGAGGGAAGTGATTATTCCCCTCTATTCGGCACTGATGAGGCCACATCTGGAGTACTGCATCCAGTTTTGGGCCCGCCACTACAGAAAAGATGTGGACAAATTGGAGAGAGTCCAGCGGAGGGCAACGAAAATGATTAGGGGGCTGGGGCACATGACTTATGAGGAGAGGCTGAGGGAACTGGGATTGTTTAGTCAGCAGAAGAGAAGAGTGAGGGGGGATTTGATAGCAGCCTTCAACTACCTGAAGGGGGGGTTCCAAAGAGGATGGAACTCAGCTGTTCTCAGTGGTGGCAGATGACAGAACAAGGAATAATGGTTTCAATTTGCAGTTGGGGAGGTTTAGGTTGTATATTAGGAAAAACTATTTCACTAGCTGGGTGGTGAAGCACTGGAATGGGTTACCTAGGGAGGTGGTGGAATCTCCATCCTTAGAGGTTTTTAAGGCCCACCTTGACAAAGCCCTGGCTGGGATGATTTAGTTGGGGTTGGTCCTGCTTTGAACAGGTGGTTGGACTAGATGACCTCCTGAGGTCTCTTCCAACCCTAATATTCTATGTTTCCACCAACATTTTCCCCCTTTCTTAATTTCATCCCATCCTCTTAATAATATTCCCCTGTACATCCCTAAACAGTTTCTCATTCCTTTTTTTGTTCTGCACTCCCCATATATTAGAAAGTGTGTTTTTCCTGGGTTGTTGCTTTGCTAAACTATACATATTTTCACTCTTGATCTATCCTCAGTGTAGTCAGCCCTCCAAAAGTTATATTTGTTTCTATTCTGTGAACTCCCTCTAATACATCAGAATTGTTCTGGTAATAAGGTGACCAGAAATGAATGCAATATTCCAGGTTTGTGTATTTTTAAATCTTTTATAAATGAGTCAATATGGAGGACAGAACTGCCATAGGCAATGAATAACCTATATTTTATATTGTTCCCTTATAATCACTACACAATGTCATTACTAATGGTTACTTCTGTTCATGTCCCTATTTCTCTTTTTCTAAAATGCTATCATGTTAGTATCTAAAGGCTGTTCAACAACCAGATTGCCCAGAGAGCCTATTAAAGCATCACTGACCAACTCATGTTGTCCTGCCGCCCTTCCTATCGCTTTACTACTCATCTGATCTTTTCTATAGATGGTCTCCGTGTCTTCTTGTCCGTCACAAATGTTCTCAGCTTCTTTCTAGTCATATTCATCGATTACAAGGCCACAAGGGACCACTGTGATCATTTAGTCTGACCTGCTATATATATCACAGGCCAAAGAACTTCCTCACAATAATCCCTAAAGCATATCCTTTAGAAAAACATTCCATCTTGATTTTAAAATTGCCAGCGATAGCAAATCCATCATAAACCTTGGTAAACTGTTCAACTGATTAATTACCTTCACATTTAAAAATTTACACACCTTATTTCCAGTTTGAATTCATCTAGCTTTAATTTCCAGCCATCGGATAATGTTGTACATTTCTCTGCTAGACTGAAGAGCCCATTAGCAAATATATGTTCTCCAAGTAGGTCCTTATAGACTGTAATCAAGTCAGCCCTTAATGTTCTCTTTGACTGAGTTTCTTGAGGCTATCATTTTAAGGCTTGTTTCTAATCCTTCAATCATTCTCTTGGCTCTTCTCTGAACCCTCTCCAATTTATCAACATCCTTCTTGAATTGTGGGCATCACAACTGGACATAGTATTTCAGCAGTGGTCATACCAATGCCAAATACAGAGGTAAAATAACCTCTCTACTCCTACTTGAGATTCCACAGTTTGTGCATCCCAGGATCGCATTAGCCCTTTTGGCCACAGAGATGCACTGGGAGCTCATGTTCAGCTGATTATCCACTACGGCCCCCAAATCTTTTTCAGAGTTACGGTTTCCCAGGACAGAATCCCCCATCCTGTAAGTATGATCCACATTCTTTGTTCCTAGATATATACATTTACATTTCACCATATTAAAACACACACTCATAGAATCATAGAATATCAGGGTTGGAAGGGACCTCAGGAGGTCATCTAGTCCAACCCCCTGCTCGAAGCAGGACCAATTACCAGTTAAATCATCCCAGCCAGGGCTTTGTCAAGCCTGACCTTAAAAACCTCTAAGGAAGGAGATTCTACCACCTCCCTAGGTAACGCATTCCAGTGTTTCACCACCCTCTTAGTGAAAAAGTTTTTCCTAATATCCAATCTATACCTCCCCCATTGCAACTTGAGACCATTACTCCTCGTTCTGTCATCTGCTACCATTGAGAACAGTCTAGAGCCATCCTCTTTGGAACCCCCTTTCAGGTAGTTGAAAGCAGCTATCAAATCCCCCCTCATTCTTCTCTTCTGCAGACTAAACAATCCCAGCTCCCTCAGCCTCTCCTCATAAGTCATGTGCTCTAGACCCCTAATCATTTTTGTTGCCCTTCGCTGGACTCTCTCCAATTTATCCACATCCTTCTTGTAGTGTGGGGCCCAAAACTGGACACAGTACTCCAGATGAGGCCTCACCAGTGTCGAATAGAGGGGAACGATCACGTCCCTCGATCCGCTCGCTGTGCCCCTACTTATACATCCCAAAATGCCATTGGCCTTCTTGGCAACAAGGGCACACTGCTGACTCATATCCAGCTTCTCGTCCACTGTCACCCCTAGGTCCTTTTCCGCAGAACTGCTGCCTAGCCATTCGGTCCCTAGTCTGTAGCGGTGCATTGGATTCTTCCATCCTAAGTGTAGGACCCTGCACTTATCCTTATTGAACCTCATCAGATTTCTTTTGGCCCAATCCTCCAATTTGTCTAGGTCCTTCTGTATCCTATCCCTCCCCTCCAGCGTATCTACCACTCCTCCCAGTTTAGTATCATCCGCAAATTTGCTGAGAGTGCAATCCACACCATCCTCCAGATCATTTATGAAGATATTGAACAAAACCGGCCCCAGGACTGACCCCTGGGGCACTCCACTTGACACCGGCTGCCAACTAGACATGGAGCCATTGATCACTACCCGTTGAGCCCGACAATCTAGCCAGCTTTCTACCCACCTTATAGTGCATTCATCCAGCCCATACTTCCTTAACTTGCTGACAAGAATACTGTGGGAGACCGTGTCAAAAGCTTTGCTAAAGTCAAGAAACAATACATCCACTGCTTTCCCTTCATCCACAGAACCAGTAATCTCATCATAAAAGGCGATTAGATTAGTCAGGCATGACCTTCCCTTGGTGAATCTATGCTGACTGTTCCTGATCACTTTCCTCTCATGTAAGTGCTTCAGGATTGATTCTTTGAGGACCTGCTCCATGATTTTTCCAGGGACTGAGGTGAGGCTGACTGGCCTGTAGTTCCCAGGATCCTCCTTCTTCCCTTTTTTAAAGATTGTTTTGCTTGTGCCCAATTCAGATTGCTCTGTATCAGTGACCTGTCCTCTTCATTATTTATCCCTCCCGCAAATGTTCCTAAAAGCAGCTGTTTCACTCTGCATAAATTTAATACTCAACAACTAATACATTGGGCATATCTGCAAAATCTATTCATCTCCTTTTTTAAAAATAGAAAAAGACAAATATTAGTGGCCTAACAAAACAGAAGTCACATTGAAAATATCTTCACACTCTACACATCTTGAATCAACTAGCAGCTACAGGACAGACAGAGAGTGAGGTTTCTAAGGTATGTTTCAGAGGATCTGCAACTCACTATGAAAACTTTCCTCCAAAGCAGACTATTGTCTGTGCAAATGGTTTTTTATATCTCAGTGCCTGTCTCTGGGGTAGACAGTCCCCAGAAAAGAGGGAAAAAACCACACATGCTTGCTCTTTTATTTAGATTTATTTGATTGGAACAGATTTCTCTCCCTCCCTGCCCCCCACCATTCAAGCAGGCAGCCAAAGATTCAAAATTACAGTCACAAACTGCACATTTATTCTAATCACCGGTCCAGGAAAAGCCATCAATAACACCATATGTTTTATAAAATTACTGGGCAGAACTTTATTTTTCAGATTAGCTTTGGAGCATCCAGTTCACAAACTTGGCAATGAGCGCCAGATAATTAAACTTGTTGATGATCACCACATCAGCTGCCATAAGGGAAAATGAAATATAATCACACGAAGGCAGATGCAAGATTTAAGGAATCAAAAAAAGCTCTAGCTAAGGGTAGCAGAGGTGAAAGTGCATCCAGTTATGAATTACATGAGGATAGTTACAGTAAGTTTCATGTTTTTCTTTAATATACATTTTCATCTAATTTATTTTTTCTGCCATTTCAAATCATTAATGCACGGCTTCCTAATTTCTCAGAAGGTTCACAACTACATGCCTAGCAAAGGGTATTTTGGATCCAAAACATGCTGAACATGTCACGTCTCACTAGGATAACAGAGGTTTAAGCGGTGTCAACCCTGAAACAGAAAACCGTCCCATGTACAGAATGTACTAATCATTGAAGAGCAGTAGGTCACTGTGTAAAACATGGTAGTGATAACACTTTGCCCGGATGCAGTGATTGTCAGCTGAGACACTCCAAGCATTTTACAAGTATTTTTTTAATCCTCATATCACCTTTAACATCCGCAGAGACCAGCTAGGACTTCTGTGAGATCTCACGCAAAAGAGACAAAGTAAATGGCACAGTTTGCTATTTATGCACCTCAGAAGGTGGGAGGGCTGGGTTAGTCATGCTGGGATTTGAATCCAGAGTTACAGGGCGTCCAGGTATTTCAAACTAAAAGATTTAGCACAGCCTTCCTACCTACTATAGTCAATTAGTGCTTGATTCTGTAGCTGCTCCCCAAGCACAACTGCTATAAACATTGATAAGAATTGTATCTATGGAGTAGCAGCCGTGTTAGTCTGTATTCACAAAAAGAAAAGGAGGACTTGTGGCACCTTAGAGACTAACCAATTTGAGCATAAGCTTTCGTGAGCTGAAGTGAGCTGTAGCTCACGAAAGCTTATGCTCAAATAAATTGGTTAGTCTCTAAGGTGCCACTAGTACTCCTTTTCTTTTTGTATCTATGGAGTGGCTACAGAATTAGTCCTCTAATGATTTGGAATCACCTAGGTTTCCAATCCAAAAGAAGCACCGTTAATTTATAGCACTGGGAATCCTCTATCCACAGTTTATCTCATTCTAAATACCGCAGCTTTGGTTTAAAGTAAACAGGTTAACAATCAACTTGATCTTCCGCTCATCAGTGATGAGCCTGAGTTAGAGCATGCTCCCATCTGGATTTATGGATGTATTTAGTATTTGCTACTGTTTGGCCCAGGCTCTTCTTAAATTGACTTTTGGCATTCACTGGCTTTTTAATCCTTGCTAAGACTTTGCTCCATGGTGATTTTCAGTTACACGCAGACTTTCCCCCTCCTTCGTTTTCTTTGAGAGACTTACACAGCATCTCAACAAAAACAAAGGTGAGATCAGCTCCATCGTTACAAAACCCACTCTGAGCTTTACACAACTGTTCACAAAAGTTAGTAAATAAGAGGATTTTTGTACCTGCCTTCAAATTACCTGAAGTAACAGGTAGAAATTAACTGGGTGATCTGAAGTTGAGGGTCATTCTTGCAAATTCTCTCTGCACAAAATTAATACCAAAGACAACAGCAGTTCCACGAACAACAAACTTGCAGGATTGGGATCAAATGCCCTGATCATTTTTAGCCATTTAGAATCCCAGAACACTCTTTGCGAGTTGGTGATGCTATGGTCTTCGCCAAACTCCAGTGCTGGAGATTACATTCTGCCAGTCTAAACTCCTCCACCAGTTTTAACTAGATACAGTATACACTTTCTTCTCTACCCCACTGAGTAGTGCTGCTGTGCTTTATTAACTATCACCTTGAACTGGCTGAAATGATACCTGTGGATAGTTTGGATCTTATTGTAATACATGTGTTTGGGTGCCAATGGTGCATTTAGCACCATATAAATATTTTAAACCCGGGAAATTGCAGACCAGTCTGCTTAACTTCAGTACCCGGAAAGATAATGGAGCAAATAACAATGGTGCAAATCAATTAGCTAACACCTAGCAGACAATAAGGTGATAAGTAACAGTCAGCATGGATTTTGCAAGAACAAATCATGTCAAACCAACCTAATAGCTTTCTTTGACAGGATAACAAGCCTCGTGAATGGGGGAGGAAGTGGTAGATGTGACATATAGATGTGACTTTAGTAAGGCTTTGGATACTACCTTACAAGACCGTCTCAAACAACTACGGAAACACAACATAGATAGAGCTAATATAAGGTGGGTGTGTAACTGGTTGGAAAACCATTCCCAGAGAGCAGTTATCAGTGGTTCACAGTCAAGTTGGAAGGGCATATCAAGTGGGGTCCTGCAGGGACCAGTTATGGGTCCAGTTCTGTTCAATATCTTCATCAATGATTTAGATAATAGCATAGAAAGTATACTTCTAAAATTTGCAGATGACACCAATCTGGGCAGGGTTGCAAAAGCTTTGGATGATAGGATTAAAATTCAAAAGGACGTGAAAAAACGGGAGAAATGGTCTGAAGTAAACAGGATTCAATTCAATACGGACAAATGCAAAGTACTCCACTTAGGAGGCAACACTCCGTTGCACACATACAATATGGGAAATGACCGGCTAGGAAAGAGTACTGTAGAAAGGGTTCTGGGGGTCATAGTGGATCACAAGCTAAATATGAGTCAACAGTGTAACACTGTTGCAAAATAAGCAAACATCATTCTGGGATGTATTAGCAGGAGTGTTGTAAGCAAAACACGAGAAGTAATTCTTCCATTCTACTTTGTGCTGACTAGGCCTCAACTGGAGTAATATATCCAGTTCTGGGCACCACATTTCAGGAAAGATGTGGACAAATTGGAGTAAGTCCAGAGAAGAGCAACAAAAATTATTAAAGCTCTAGAAAGCATGACCTATGAGGGAAGATTGAAAAAACTTGGTTTGTTTCATCTGGAGAAGAGAAGACTCGGAGGGGACATGATAACAGTTTTCAAGTACGTAAGAGGTTGTTACAAGGAGGAGTGAGAAAAATTATTCTCTTTAACCTCTGAGGATAGGATAAGAAGCAATGGGCTTAAATTGCAGCAAGGGCGGTTTAGGCTGGACATTAGGAAAAACTTCCTAATTGTCAGGGTGGTTAAGCACTAGAATAAATTGCCTAGGGAGGTTGTGGAATCTCCATCACTGGGGATTTTTAAGAGCTGGTTAGACAAACTCCTGTCAGGGATGGTCTACATAATATTTAGTCCCGCCTTGAATGCATGAGACTGGACTAGATGACCTCTCAAGGTCCCTTCCAGTCATATGATTAACAGAGACACAGGGTCCAAGTCTGCTCTCACTCCTGTTTTACCCCACCATAATGTCATTGTCTTTAATGGAGTTACTCTGATTTTACATTGGTATAAGCAAAATCAGAATCAGAACCACAGTCCCTTCCCCAAAGGGCTGTAACAAACTACAGTAGATAACTAATAGCTCAGTCACAAGGAAAACCATTCAGGCATAATGTGCCTTGTCACAGTGCCAGTTTGAGTTACTGCAGAAATTTTGGAATCTTGCAGATACCATCCCCAAAAGACTTCGTAGAGCATGATGTGTTTTAAGGAAAGATTTGAAGGAAGTGATGGTCATTTGGCACATAAGAAGAGGAAAACTGCTAGAAACATAAGGGGAAGCATGAAATAAATTGCAAATATGAATGTAGGAGAAGTTGGTGAGATGCTTGGAGACCCCTCAAGACGAGAATAAATCATTAGCGTTTCCATTCTCCCATCACACTCTTGTCCTGAGCCCTCCAGTCTAAAGAGAGCCAGTCTCCTCGGTCACGCAGCTGACTCCCTTACTTGTAGTGTTTTGTGCAAGTCAGTTTGTTGAGGTTTTATTTAATTCCTCTCTTCTTTCTTTTAGAGGGTCCATAACTGTGCACTGGACACTGCACAGGTAAACATCCCCTCCTGCTTGTAGCACCTTCTATAGATACTCAATACTTGTTCAATTATTTCCTCGTCCCCCACCAACTCAATGTCACACAAGCCAGACTAGATAGTATCCACTTTCGGACCCTAGCAACCCAGGCCAGACTCAAACAGATGACTTAGTGGGGAAGAATGCTACATCCCATTTCCAGTCCCCTGTATCAGTCACTTCCCACCCACTTCAGCTCCTTGACTTTATTTTATTTTTTTAACTAGTTTTAAGCAAGGTACAGATTGAAGTATGTTCCCTGGAATCTGGCCTCTATGGTCAGAGGCAACATATGACAGTGCTAATCAGGTAGCTGCAGGCACACAGCTTGTTGCTGCCAGTCAGCTGGAGATGGTCTGAGTTGATTGGTCTACCTCTCCTGGAAGGAAGATCAAGGACTTTGAAGAGAAGCTTCTTCCCATCCCTCTCCAGATGGGGCTGCAAAGCTCTGGTAGACCCAGAAAAGCTTTAATTCAGCTCTGGTTTCAAGCATACACTTGTGCAGGTGGGGGAGGGGTGCACGTGTTAGACTGAATTTCCAGCAGTTTTTCTACAAAGAGATGAAGATGCACAAGAAGTTTCTCTTGATGGAAGTCAGCCTAACAGCAACTAGTCACAGTAGGAAAGTGGATCTCCTTGGCCCTGATGGTGGCGTCTCTCATATGGTTAACTATTGTATGACTCACCAGTTTTCTTACCTCGGTTGCTGATTTGCTTCCAACCTCTCTGAGGATAAAGCCAAGAATAGGTTAACTCGACAGGACAGTTTCTTTAAAAAAAAAAAAAAGCTCCTCCCTTTGGGATGGTTTCACAGCAGCCACTCTCTAAAAGGGACCTGTGTTCCCTCCTCTCAGAAAATAGGGGCATTATCCCTTCTTATTGATGGGATGGCAGTGGAGCATTGTTCTCTCAGTTCAGTCTAAGGAAGGAATATCTATTTTCCATTTAGACGGGGTAAAGCCTTTAATTTCACCATCCTGGCTGCAGCTGGAGTTCCCTTTTAACTGCCTGGCCATGGGAGTGAAGACAGTTTTATACGGAGGAAAATGCTGAAAAGGCCACTTTAATATTCTTGCATGTGAAAAGGGGAGCGCTTTTCATAGTGCTCTGTAATGAGGGTCAGCGGGATATTACACTTCACCATATGGCTAATTTGCACAGCAGGTCAAATGCTCTATTTGCTTTTTAAAGACGGCCCTATAGATCAAGCGACACTAAAACAAAACCAAAAAAGCATGAGTAAAAGATGCCCCCTACTGTTCAAGTCTGGAAATTGCCAGGCAGCAGACAAAAAGGCCAATGCATGGCATTCCAGTCACACAGACGAGTACTACTTCATCACATCTTTACCTTTTTAAAAGAGCAAAAAGTAGCAGTGTGGAAGATGCGTTAGCACGGAGTTTCAGCAAACCAAGCAGCAGGCAGAAAAGGAAAGCTGCTTTAGGGAATCCCAGTTGTATCAATATTTTAATATCCCCACACAGAAACACTTGCCAAACTCCACAGACTGCTCAAAACGAGCTTTCACTCCATTTGCTTGCAATATGAACCTGTGCTAACTGCTGTCACTGTTCCAAGCCGTTGACTAGCTGCCTGACCTTCTGACTAACGAGTGCTCTGTTTATTAGCGTGATGGCCCTTGTAACCTATGTTTGTCTTGGCACTTCCTCCTTGCCGTGTCCCAGGCCTGACCCAAAGAAGAACTTCCCCTGCAGGGGCCAGCAGCAGTCTGCAGTACTAAGGGGAAAAAAATCTGATCACTAAAGATTATGGAGCCATGGGGCCTGGACTTTTGAAGAGAGTAAACATTCTGATTAACAAGCCTGGCCTTTGTAATCGGTTTCACCCCTCCCCTCCAGATCAGAGAGTGTTAATTTATTAAATATTTTAACAAAGGGTCTTTATTATTGGCCTCCGCATGGCTGGCTCCTTTCATAGTATTATCACCTACATCTAATAAAGCTTTAATTAACTACTGCTTTTCATAACCTCTGACCTAGGATGATAAACAGTTGGGCCATAGTAGCAAAAGGGTAAATCCCAAAGGAGTTTGCATCCTGCTCACACTTAGCAACCCCCCGGTATAAAATGGATTTGCTTGAACAAAAATCTGTGCGTCATTTGCATTGATACCTAACTTCTGAAAAGCACTTTCCATCTGCAACATTATTCCTAAACATTAACTAATTTATCCTCACAACATCCTTTTTAGTAGATCAATATTCCCATTTTACATACAGGTGAACAAGACTGGATATCTGGGCAAGAGACTTGCTGTAGCTCAGTGAGAGATCATGGGCTTGATGCAGGAATCACTGGGTGAAATTCTGTAGCCTGTGTTGTGCAAGAGGTCAGATTAGATCACCATGTTTTTTTTCTGTCTTAAAATCTATGAATCTATGAGCTGAGGTGCAGAACAGTTTCAATGACTTGTCCAAGCCCACGTAGAGTCTGTATCAAAGCTAGTATTAGAACTCAGAAGTTACTGGCTCCCCATTCTGCACTCAGACCATTCGTAATTAAAATTAGTTGTTTCCATGAAAAATCTTAGGTTTCAGAGTAGCAGCCGTGTTAGTCTGTATTCGCAAAAAGAAAAGGAGTACTTGTGGCACCTTAGAGACTAACCAATTTATTTGAGCATAAGCTTTCGTGAGCTACAGCTCACTTCATCGGATGCAGCTTTCTTGCCGCTTTATTCTTCTTTTTACAGGCACTAGCCTGGAAGGTGAAGGAAAGCGGCAAGTTACAATAGGCAGAAAGACTGGGTTCCAATCCAACAACTCCACCTCCAGGATCATCAGAGGAGCTCATCTTCTGCAAATATTAAAAACACAGTCCAAGAGGGACCAAATTCTCCAGAGCTGAGGCAAGGTGCCACCATTCACAAACTGATGAATGTCCAGGAACTGCACTGATTTGTTTAAAATAGGGCAAATAACCACCACACTAACAATGCCTGCACAACTAGAAATCCCATCATGCGATATTTCATCTTGATAAAAGCATCCAGTCCACCATAGGATATAACTCCAGTATTTTCCCATGAGTCAGGCACAAAAAACATGAAATTGGCTTAAAAATTATGAGATTGGGGGGGGGGAACACCCACATTTGGGGGTCTTTTTATCTGCCTTCTGTTTTCTGAGTCTTTAGGGTGCACTGAAGTCACATTTTTAAGCTTTTCTCCACCAACATGAGGGCGAGAAAGTCACACTAAAAAAAAAAAGAAAAGAAAAGAAAGCTGAGATACTCATATAATCGCTTCTGTGGGAGCTGGGGCTTTAAGTAAAGCACAGAATGCTGCACGCCTCATGACAATATCATGAGGAATACTGTGCCGGGTAAACTAACACCCTTGTTTACTGCCAGGACAGACTCCTTAAGCCCCTACGTTTTGTATAGAGATGTTTGAATGGGGTAAATTCCAAACATGTTTTTCCCAACCTCCTCTTAAGGGATGCCTACACTGCAATCGGGGGGACTGCAGCTTGGACAGGCATGCTCACACTCTGTTTAGCCTAAAAATAGCAGCGAAGATACAGTAGCACTGGGATACATGCCTGTCCAGCACCATGGGTACCTAACTCGCCTCGCTAGCCACTGCTGCTTCACAGCTATTCTTAGCCATGTTAGCGCTGCCGTGCCTACCCAAGCTGCGATCAGTAAGGACGTACCTTCTGTAGTCAAGGTCTGAGAGGGTCTGTGTGAAATCCCCACACAATCTAAAACCACAGCCAGGGTCAAAAAACAAGCTGCACTAAGAATCTAGCAAGAATCAGACTTTTAGGAAAACGGCATGCCTAACACATTTTGTCTGAAATTCTGCAAACGCTAATCTATATTAACCCCATTTGGAGCAGTTAAAGTACGAAAGGGAAATCTTGCATTTCTGGAGAGTACATCCGCTGTTCACTTGTCCCT
Source organism: Natator depressus (assembly GCF_965152275.1). Taxonomy (NCBI): domain Eukaryota; kingdom Metazoa; phylum Chordata; order Testudines; family Cheloniidae; genus Natator; species Natator depressus. Next base: position 136,859,969 of record NC_134237.1, on the reverse strand, counting down.
TTTCTCTATGAAGCTGTGGTCAGGCCATGTATCAGGTGTTTCAGTTCACCGTTCTATCTTCTCTGTCAGTCTAGAATTCCCCATTTACACCTTTCAGGTTATGCTGAGCTGCTCCACTGCTATAATCACTCACCGGAGTATTTACTCAAACATAGTCAGGGCATGTCTACACTTACCTGTAGATCGGCACTGCTGCAAGTGTCGATCTAGCACTCTCCCATTGATCTGTGTACTTCACCTCCCCGAGAAGGGTAAGGGAAGTCAACAGGAGACACTGTCCTGTAGTCATAGTGCAGCGTAGCAACCGCGGTAAGTGGATCTAACTACGGTGACTTCAGTTACGTTATTCACGTAACTGAAGTTGCCTAAGTTAGACTGATTTACCGCGGTAGTGTAGACCAGCCCTCAGAGTGTATAATTCTCTCATTGAGTGTCCTTTGTATGTTTTCCAAATCCATTCAGCATCATATTTCTTGCTTTGGATAAACAGTTTTGGGTTCATGCCTTTCCAATAGCCATTACACAACGTTAAGAAGTTATTCTGAAGATACATCCAACACAATAGTTGTATCACAGCTTGCAATCACGTCTCTACCTGTCAAGGGCCATCAGATCTTTGATCTAACCTTAGAAATATGCTAGCATGTTTATTTTCCTGCCTAGAGAAGTCAAGCTGAATATAGGAAAGGGCTCCTATTTTAATTCTCAATTTTTTCCTATACTACCTCAAATATGAATCAACAGATGAGAATGATCACACAGTCTTGCCAACTCTGACCATTTGATCATGGGTCTTGTGGTATTTGGTGTTGCTCTTAAAGTCCCAGCCTTTGGAATCAAGAGACTGCATCTCTAATGAAATCTAAGATTTCATTTTTTTAAAAAGCCCTCTCAGTTGCAGAGAAAAACTTTAAAAATGTGGAGTATATCTTAATGGCTCAGAAACCAGGAAATAAATAAAAATTCAACGTTTATTCTTTTTTAAGCTTCATGATTAGAGCCCTGCGTGGATACAAAATTTGTATCCGCATCAGATCCTCAATCCACAAAAACAGTCCGCAGATGTGGGTACAGATATAGAGTCATAGATACTAAGGGCAGAAGGAACCATTATGATCATCTAGTCCAACCTCCTGCACAACGCAGGCCACAGAATCTCACCCACCCACTCCTGCGAAAAACCTCTCACCTATGTCTGAGCCACTGAAGTCCTCAAATCGTGGATTAAAGACTTCAAGGAGCAGAGAATCCTCCAGCAAGTGACCCGTGCCCCATGCTACAGAGGAAGGCGAAAAACCTCCAGGGCCTCTTCCAATCTGCCCTGGAGGAAAATTCCTTCCCGACCCCAAATATGGCGATCAGCTAAACCCTGAGCATATAGGCAAGATTCACCAGCCAGATACCCAGGAAAGAATTCTCTGTCGTAACTCAGATCCCACCCCATCTAACATCCCATCACAGGCCATTAGGCCTATTTACCATGAATATTTAAGGATCAATTAATTACCAAAATCATGTTATCCCATCATACCATGTGCTCCATAAACTTATCGAGTTTAATCTTAAAGCCAGATAGATCTTTTGCTCCCACTGCTTTCTTTGGAAGGCTATTCCAAAACTTCACTCCTCTGATGGTTAGAAACCTTAGTCTAATTTCAAGTCTAAACTTCCCAATGACCAGTTTATATCCATTTGTTCTTGTGTCCACATTGGTACTGAGCTTAAATAATTCCTCTCCCTTTCTGGTATTTATCCCTCTGATATATTTATAGAGAGCAATCATATCTCCCCTCAACCTTCTTTTAGTTAGGCTGAGGGGAGATAGAAAGCAGATATCCACAGATTTGCAGGGATCTACTCATGATTTTTTCAGGCCTTACTCCTGATTTCTGGTTGGCAATACTTATTATAATCAGCAATTTTCAGAATTTACAAAACAGTAGCCTCATCTCTAAAGCAGACTTGAAACACTTTACCTTGAATAGTTACTGGGTTTTGAAAATAATAAAGGTCTAGTTTCCTCACCACAGTTCCTCCCAAACACACATCAGCGTGAAAGGGCCTACGACACGGGTCAGCAACCTTTGGCACGCAGCCTATCAGGGTAATCCGCTGGTGGGCCGCAGGACACTTTGTTTACTTTGACTGTCCACAAGCACAGCCCCCGGCAGCTCCCAGTGGCCGCAGTTCGCCGTTCCCGGCGAACGGGAGCTGCGGGAAGCAGCACAAGCTTCCCAGAGCTCCCGTTGGCCGGGAACGGTGAACTACAGCCACTGGGAGCTGCGGGGGGCCGTGCCTGCAGACGGTCAACGTAAGCAAAAGGTCTCGCAGCCCGCCAGCAGATTACCCTGATGGGCCACGTGTCGAAGGTTGCCGACCCCTGGCCTATGACCTTGCCCAGCAGTGAGAGGTAGTGCTGGCAAGCTGCTAGGAGAGAGACACTAAGTGCTGTGAGAACTGGGCTGAAGTGGTCCAAATTGTACAGGAGAGCAGCAGAGAGGATAGACAGTAAAGGCATCTAAATAAACTCCTAGTTTTAATTTCTAGGATCAACCAAAAACACCTAAGCACATTTATGGAATGACATCAGCAAATGGGACACTGGAGGTAAGAGAGCAGAATGAATTGAAAACTTTTATAAATCAAAAATTGAGTAACAGTATTTATAGTTTGTAATATGGCTTTTAAAAATTCACCTATGTAATCTGACTGACTGAACTGACTAATCTTTCTGTCTGTGCTTGAGAGAATGGGCATGAAGCCATCAGCCCCTAGAAAACGCCAATCAGTAGAGAACACTGCAGTATGTCTCCCCAGCAACACTGGCTACCAGTGCACATCAGACCTGTCCTCTGCTCTCTGCATTGGCTTCCCACAGAATATCAATTCAAGGTCAAGGTCTCAGACCTTATCTTCAAGGCCCTCTTTCTACTACAGGATAAAATCCATTTATGCAGCAGACAGAGCTTTAATCATAGAATCATAGAATATCAGGGTTGGAAGGGACCTCAGGAGGTCATCTAGTCCAACCCCCTGCTCAAAGCAGGACCAATCCCCAATCAAATCATCCCAGCCAAGGCTTTGTCAAGCCTGACCTTAAAAACTTCCAAGGAAGGAGATACTACCACCTCCCTAGGTAACGCATTCCAGTGTTTCACTACCCTCCTAGTGAAAAAGTTTTTCCTAATATCCAACCTAAACCTCCCCCACTGCAACTTGAGACCATTACTCCTTGTCCTGTCCTCTTCTACCACTGAGAATAGTCTAGAACCATCCTCTCTGGAACCACCTCTCAGGTAGTTGAAAGCAGCTATCAAATCCCCCCTCATTCTTCTCTTCTGCAGACTAAACAATCCCAGTTCCCTCAGCCTCTCCTCATAAGTCATGTGTTCCAGACCCCTAATCATTTTTGTTGCCCTTCGCTGGACTCTCTCCAATTTATCCACATCCTTCTTGTAGTGTGGGGCCCAAAACTGGACACAGTACTCCAGATGAGGCCTCACCAATGTCGAATAGAGGGGAACGATCACGTCCCTCCATCTGCTCGCTATGCCCCTACTTATACATCCCAAAATGCCATTGGCCTTCTTGGCAACAAGGGCACACTGCTGACTCATATCCAGCTTCTCGTCCACTGTAACCCCTAGGTCCTTTTCCGCAGAACTGCTGCCTACCCATTCGGTCCCTAGTCTGTAGCTGTGCATTGGATTCTTCCGTCCTAAGTGCAGGACCCTGCACTTATCCTTATTGAACCTCATCAGGTTTCTTTTGGCCCAATCCTCCAATTTGTCTAGGTCTCGGGGACTGGTCTGAGACTATAAAACAAATGGTCAAGGGAACGAAAGGACCGTCACAAACCACACCACCCTGCACTCCAAGTGCCAGGTGCACTCCTCCAACCAGCCTCTTCTAACACACACAACATGTACATTTAAAAAAAAAACAAAACACTACTAAAACAAAACATACACAATTCTCTGCCTGGGGAAAGATAAGAGAGAACAAACAAATGATAGATGCCAGATACGTCTCTTACTGCACAATGGGAAGGTCCTCAGATATTATAGTGATAAGAGTGATAAAAGAATGTATCGTAGAATACTGAATGGGCACAACTGGCCTCCTCAGGGAAAATTAGATCACTGCTTTCATCGAAGCACTTTATAAAGCAAAATTTACAAAGACTTCAGAGATGGGAGTAGTAAGACTGATAATTCACCTTTACCTTTTACCGGCCATTTTACCTTTTCTTGGTCTTTGCACGGTTCAACTGCAGCTGTAATATTGTGACCTGTCGGATAAAAGATAGGATTCCCCACTTTGAGTTCTACTTGGCTGTTCAGAATCTAGCTCCTTGGAAACTTGAAACCAATGGCTATTTTCTTAAGAGAAAGGGTGTTTGAGTCCATATGTTCAGGGCTTGGATGGTTAGAGGGTTGTGCTTTCTTTTTAAATAAGTAGAAGGAAAGCCCATGTAGCAGTCAACGCAGAGGACTAGGAGACAAGAGATCTGGGTTCTCTTCCCAGCCCTGCCACTGACCTTGGGAAAGTTAACCTCTCTGTGTGTTTCAGTCCTGCCAGCTGCAAAATGTGGCTAGCACTGCTCACCTTGTACAGGTGCAGTGAGGTTTAATTAGCATTTGTAAACAGCTTTGACAGTCTTGGATGAAAGGTGCCAGAGGAGTTCAATGTAATACAGAAGAAAGGGCATTCTGAAGTACTTTTTGCACTTTACACTGAGCAACATAAAGATTTATGAATTTTATGTATGGACAAGCAAAAAAGACGGATGAAATCTTGGATCTGCCAACTCTGACATCCTTTTAAATAAACTATTCGTGCTCAAGAGAATTTTAATCTTTATTTGTTATAATTAAAGATAGCGGAAATATCAATGCCTTCTGTGATGCTGTCAGATGCCACAAGCTACACAGAGGTAGCTGGGCAAGTACTTTGATGAAAGATCTCCAAGGAATGGTGCACAAAGTGGTACTACCTTTTCAGTGAGGAACACTGTACTTTCCCCTTTAGTTCAGTTCTGGATAAACCTACTAGCAAGGCATTGGGAGCTGCTATCTTTTGGGTGTGACATAAAACCAAGGTCTTGAGCACTTCAGTAAATAGGGATTCCAAGGAATATTTTGGGTGTTAGCCCCTGTTTGCTAGCTAAATTCCAACTCAGATAAAATCCATTTTACCTAAAATCCCCTGTACTTTCAATTGGATTAGAGTCTTAACTTCTAGTCCTAAACTGTTGTGTACTGTCATGCCCCTTTAAACAGCTATTACATTACTCCCCAAAGGTGGATTTTAAGGTCAGAAGAGACTATTATCATCGAGTCTGACCTCAAGCATAATACAGGCAATAAAATTTCACCTTGCATACCTCTGCGGCAAACAAAGTGGTACTTGTGTACAGTTTTATAGTGTTGTCATAGCCGTGTCTGTCCCAGGATATTAAAGAGACAAGACGAGTGAGGTAATCTCGTATATTGGACCAACTTCTGTTGGTAAGAGAGACAAGCTTTCGAGATCACACAGAACTCTTCTTCAGGTTTTATAAACAGGTGTAAAGCACACTTGGATATTCAGGGTGAAATGGACTCCTAGTATGATGCAGCCACAATTCTTCTTGAAGAATAATCTATATCTCAGACTATCACTCACATTTTAGTAGGTTTAAATGTTAACCTGAAATGTGTCTTCCTTCAAATTTAACAGTAGTTGATGAATTTGGTGCAAGTGTTTGCTACTCCTTCAGTCATTCAGAGATGCCAGAGTTTATTCAGCTATGGTCTGACAACCCCTAGCGTATTAGATTTTCAGCTTCTCCAATCCAAATTTTGTCCACCTTACATCATGCTTGGTAAAGTGTGGGGGTTATAATGTTTATTCAAAATAGGTAAACTATAACAGAACGCAGATGATAATCTTCCCAATCGTGCAGCCCTTTTTAACACTTACAACTCACAAAGCTCCCACTGAGTTCCCTACGTACAAGTACTGCTGGATTAGACTTTCAAAATTAAATTTCTTTATTTAAAAATAAATAGTTTGCATATTTAAAATACATTTAATTTTCACACAGAATTAAATGATTTACAGGTTTTAAACATTTTTCTTTTGGGTTCTTCAAAATGTTCATTTCTATTTTTTTAAATAGCTAAAACAGGAAGAGCACAATATTTGAAACTGCTATGGCTGAAAACTGATCTGGGGTTTTGATCATACTGATCTTTAAAAAGTAAGCAATACACTAAACGTTTCCGAAATGACAGCTTTGGCTTTCATATTTCCTTGTAGTGGAGGAAAAACAACATGTATTAATTAAGATACATTGGGAAGAGTAATACTTTTGACTGATGAATACATTTTTATCTCCAAGCAGCAGCAGGGAAACAAGCGTTGCAACACATGATCATGTGCAAGAAGAGATCCAGGGCACTGATAAGACATCAAACAAAAAAGCTTCTCAATTTTTAAAATTTTTATTTTGTTTTATGACAAAACAGTTTAAGAGCGTACTCTTATGGCTGGTAGGCCAAATCATGCATATTCTCCTACCCGTCTGTTCTGAGGTTTGATCCATTCTTGTCCTGTGATCAAAGCCACGGATGGATACATGCAAGATGCAGTCTCTATCATCAATAATTTTTTAAAATCCATTTAAAATCAACATTTGATTATTTTAAAACATGCTTCTCCTAGAACTACCAAGATGTGCACATGCCTAACTGGAGTGATCTGGTGCTGTAACTGGCTTTCCTCATCTGATTCGCCTTCCTAATACCAGTTACCCCATGAATTGCAACATATCCAAGTTAGGTTGTAAAGCTCTTTGTGGCAGGGATCATGTCTTGCCTCTATTTTTTTATTTTTTTTAAATAAAGCATCCAGAACACTTTAGGGACCCACTGGGTAAAATACAGCTTTGCTTTCTAAGAGCTGGTGGAATTTTCTGGAAGGGAGACATTGATTTGGGGATAGAGAAAGGTATTTGAAAGGTGATTTTATGGCACATTTTGGACTAACTGGCCTAAACAGCGCTAACAGTAACATTAAAAGCTAGTATACATGTCTACATTGCTTTTCATCCTCAAAAGCTTTATAAACACACTGAATATAAGCTATATGCAGAAATCACTTCAGTGCCTCTGTGAAAACTTGTGTGACTTTAAGAAATTCATTAGTCTCTCTATGCCTCAGATCACCAAATCTGTAAAATGGAGATAATAGCAAAACCCTATCTCACAGAGGTGTTGTGATGACAGAGACATTAAAAGACTGTGAGCTGCTCAGAGAAGCCATAAAAGTATCTAAGATCGATAAGGCAGAACATTCTGTTCTGTTGACAAGGCAAGGAAGACTTGTATGAAGGCGAAATATGATTAACCAAATCACTAATGGGCTAGAGCACTGTGTTAACATTAACACAACAGGCAAATACATTTCTCTTGAAGATGTACATTAGGGCCACTCAGTAAATCCTGCATGGGAGAAAATGCCACTTCTAACAGACCTGACAGCACAAAGTGAGCACATGCCAAAGTGATATGCATATTCAAGTCCCTATACTTTAACAGCGAAGGAGGAATCCAAATCTATTTTGCAGTGAACACTTCTGCTCGATATCCTATACAAGGAAGCTGATGTTTTAAGTTTTGACTGACGAGACCTTTACGTGGTGACATGCTGCAGGCTAAAAGAAAGAAGCCAATCTCAGACCAGAACTGTGTAACATTTTAAAGAAATTACTGCATGCTCAAACAATGGAATATTTGTCAAAGTACAACTTGATCACCAGAATTCATCTGTTTTTCATAACTACACTTGACCTAAACTACATTGACTGAACAAGGTAGCCTGTGTTTTTCAGTCTGGAAAATATGGCTTTTCAACTTTAAAAAAAAAAATTTAAAGACCACACTAAAGAAACACTAGTTACAAAATGACTGTGGCCCAGAAGACTGAAGTGCATTAGGATTTAGCCAAGGATGACGAAGAATGATTTTTCCTTGTTACAACAGCAAGCAGCTAGTAATCTTCAGGTCATATTTTTGGCAGTCTCCCCTTGTTTCAGCTACCCTCCACGCTTAAGCCCAGGAATGTCTGCCTTACTTGTATGTTGGTTTCCATTCTTTCCTCTATTTCCAGTCTTCCTTTCCTTAGGTTACCCCAGCATCCTGAGGTCATGATGAATGGATACAATAGTGTGGTATTTATGGTTTCATACCATGTTTTAAATTCTTCATTAAAACTTTAATAGTGAGCTGACATGAAAATCCTCCAGTTCTCAAGAGATTACCATTTTTCCCACCAGAAGAACCACATGCAAAGACTTCATGCGAGGGAGAGGGACAATTATTTCTCAAGTATAAGCTGTGCACACTGGAAGGAGTTTGGTCTAGCCTACTTCAGGAAAAGTCCATTCCAAGAATTAGCAAAGAAGGATTTATTCATATGAGTAGTATATAGTTCCACTGATTTCAAAGAGAATACTCACTGAGTAAGGTAATAATCATGGTCAGAGTTGCAGAATCAGCCCCTAGGTACGATGAACAACAAAACTACAGGGCATAGTGGGGACAAGGAAACAGGAAGACCACAGAAAAGGACAAAGGGAGACAATGTTTTTAAGAGAGCATTAGCTGCAAAGAATTCAGGTAATTAATTTTGTTCCTGTTTTGCATTTTGCCTTTCTAATAACCACCTCTTGTCACAGAACTAGTAATCTCTGACAGACAAACTCTGCATTAGTTGCCTGGAAAAGGACACAGGGAAATACGCTACTAAATGGGAGAACTTTGCACTAGAAAAAAAATATGCTATGCCATTAAATTAAAGATGATTTTATTTTAAGGTTTCTTTAGTAAAGAAGAGGCTCCTCTTTCTATCAATTCAATTGCAGGCTCAGAAATTAGCAAAACCATCCATCGCACATATTGTCTTAGTTTCAAGTGAAAGAACATTTACTCATTTTTAAGACTGATATGTGACATTTTAAGCTTGGGAAATCGTTTGTTAAACTCACACATTTGTTTTGCTCTCTTAACCAGGAGCTCTAGGGAAAAAGATCTTGGCCGCAAAAGTGAGAAGTTTATTTTATTTTAGCACGTGTACTGCAGACTATTGTCCTCTCTGCACAGAACAGAAGGCAGTTGTATAAACCCATTCAACAATGTGATCAAACCCCCACTGTTGGGATGAGAGGAGAGTTCAGTCTCTACAACACATTAAGTCCTTAGCCTCTCTGCTGAGACTGCCAACAAGTGGGGCTAGTTAGTTCCAGTTACTATGATGGCTCTTACATGCACAAGAGAGAGACAGACTCACCCCCTTCAGACTTTTGGCTAAGATCACATACAATATCAATGTAATATTGGATACCTCCTCTGTCAGGGGAAGGACTTGGTGATCTAGTAGCTGTTTTCCATCTCTAGACTTAACCACCAGATGGTTACTCCTTTCAGTCACTACCAAAATAGGCTGAATTCAGACAGGCAATCTAGACACTTCATAGCAAACTACTGACCAAAAATGGACCTGAAGTGCAGTAGTTCTCTGAAAGATGGCACCTCCTACTCGACTAATCTCCAACTGCCCGGATTCACAGTCAGATCTGCTTCCTTTTCCAACTTAACGAAAAGTTTGATCTTTTTATAAACCCTGTTAACACTGCAGAACCAATATAGTTTATAGGGTGGAGTCCAACAGTTTAGGACTTGAGGTTGGATGGAGAGCGGCAGAAGCAAGGGGTTGGACTTATTAAAAACCATGCTGAGAGAAAGTTTAACAATGTTAACGCACTACATTAAAAGACAAAGGGCTCTAAGAAATAAGTGAAATGGGAAAGTGCACTAAAAAGAACAAACATGGAAGGGTTAAAAGCACCAGGATTCTTACACACACAAAGAAACATGGCATTCAACAGTGAGGGCTTATGTGCCTCCATCCACCTACTAGACAGGCGCATTTGTAGGTACCTCAGGACACTGGTACCTCAGGATACCATCCCCCTTCTTTTGTGCCCCTCCCCCAAAAAACAACATGCAGATGGCAGTAATTATGGGTTTGCAGATGACAGTCGGGTGAGGAACTTACAATGACTAGGTAGAGGAATAGTTGGGGATAGGTATTACATATACACGCATAAGGACCTCAGGTCACTTAGGTTGTGTGATGGAGTCCTTGACTCTACCCTTTGTCTTTTTAGGCTGTAAGCTCTTTGGGAAAGGGACAGTGCTGCCCCGTTTGTATACCATCACATTTTTCCATTCCACAGCATAAACAACTACGCACTACAGCAGGGGTAGCCAACCTGAGCCTGAGGAGCTGCCAGAATTTACCAAGGTACATTGCCAAAGAGCCAAAGTAACAAGTCAGCAGCCCCCACATCAGCTCCCCCTCTCCCAGCGCCTCCCGTCCACCGACAGCCCCGCCGATCAGTGCCTCCCCCTCCCTCCCAATCAGCTGTTTCGTGGCATGCAGGAGGCTCTGGGGGCGAGGGGGAGGAACGAGGGCACTGCAGGCTCAGAGGAGGGGGCGGGAAGGGGTAGAGTGGGGGCAGGGCCTGAGCAGTGAACCCCCTCCCCCCCTGCAAACTGGAAAGTTGGCGCCTGTAGCTCCAGCCCTGCAGTCGGTGCCTAGACAAGGAGCCGCATATGAACCTCTGAAGAGCTGCATGTGGCTCCGGAGCCCCAGGTTGGCCACCCCTGCACTACAGCATCATGTAAACTAGAGCAGTTTGGCAGGATTGCCTCGGGAAGCATGCTTAGGTGCCCTGTGCTTTCATAAACAAGAGAACTCACTACGCACCCAGGATACAATTTTTTTCTGTTATTCCCACGTTAAAACAAAGAGGTGGTAAAATAAAATGGTATTTGATTTTTTTCAAGCAGCTGTTGTGCAAGATGCACAGCCCTTGGGCTACAAGACCTTTACGGTGATGCCCTCAGTCTACAATTTTCAGCATTATAGTCACCATCAGAAACATATATCCTTTGACTAAAATTTGAAGCTATTATTCAAAAGAACAGGTGCTACTTTTATACAGCATTACACACACACACACACACACACACAGCTTTTCATCCTGAAGGAGCCCAAAGCCTTTCAACTATGTACTACAGGCACACTGAAATACAACCACTTCTGGGGTGAGAGGGCATTAGAAAAGCTGGATGCAGTAAATTATGCAACAAGATGATGTGGTTTAACAGCACAAGGTAAATCCCTAGTCTCATAACAATTTCTGTAGAATCCTAAGTGTCCATGTGTAGCACATAGGACCTCTGATTTTTTAAGGTTTCACCCCACAGATCCACAAACAGTATGCCTCTTAGAACTCAAATTAACAACTTCAGAAGGCTAAAGCGATGAATCATTTGTGCCAGATTTTAAACCTGTGATTCCAGGGAGTCCAGATTTTGCAAAACTGAGTCAGCCTTGAAGCTATATGCAATTTTATTATACATACTGCAAAATACATTACTGCATACATAGAGTGCTTATCAGATCAGATCTCAGAATCTTTGCTCTTGCCTCATGTCATCCATATAACATGACCTAAGTAGACCACCAGTTGCAGTTTGAAGAGGCATTGGTATTCAGAACATTACTCAATGTGTTTCTCTTATCTCTCCATCATTAAAACATCACCATCCCATCAGATAGCAAGCCGCTTTGGTACCACACTCTTGGAATGCAAGGGCATCGTTTGTTCATTGTACATGCTGTGCCTTATTTCCACATTCTCCTGAACAAAGGCATGTGCCCCTGAAATAGCGGGTGTATGCGTCATAAGTCTGTCCTGCAAATTGCACACCCCTTCCTGAATAAGTATTTGTAAACAGACGGAGAATTAACTTTCAGCCAACTCAAGATCCTTCATAAAAAAGAGACTGTATTCAAAACAGGATGACAATCATTTCCCAACTAAGGTACACACAGGTACTTAAACTACATATGTAGCAGGGAAAGAGCAAAACCACAGCTATGCACCAAGCAATTCCATTCTATTCTATGTGATTCACAGAAACATGGTGGCTAATTATTTCACAGTCCTCTTTAGGAATGGGAGTTTCTGGTCAGCTTCATTGTCAGAACTTGACAATTCTCAGGAACTATGTCGGGAGAAAATATGTTGCTTTAGTAATGCAGATAGTTGGACCGTACGACACAAACTCACATTCATAACTTTCTTTACAAGCAACATTTTAAAGGTTTACACTTTCCACTTACTCTATTGAATATAAACACCCTTAGGAACCAAGGGTACCAAACTTCTGGGTACTACAAAGTAACAAAATAAAAGGCGGATATCACATAGACACGATTGGTATCACTTGCTAAAAAAAAAAAAGAGGAAATGAATTCAGTATGCAGAATGTCAGGCTAAGAGCATGGTCTGACAATCTAGTGGCAAGACCCTGCACTTCCATGAGACAATACAATCCGGGCACAACTCAGAGGCGTGGGGCACCATCAATGTAGGGGCAGCAAATCATATTCAGTCCCAGAAGGTAGTCTCCTACTGTTCAACTGCATCACCTACAGCTGTTTAAGGAATGGTTTTGATCCAGCTGTGGAAAGAACAGCAGCTCCAAAGTAGAAATCTGAGGGTGGGAGGAGAGGTTTAAAATGGGAAGATCTGCTAGGCAGGCAGAGAGAACCTTTTCCCCTCCAGTTTAACCGAGTTTTGCCTAGGAAAACAAACTTAATGGAGGTTGACCTTGTTCTCACTCTAATCCAATACACTTTCAGAAGACTCTTTTCAGATCAGTGTTCCTCTTCAGCACTGGCTCCATCACTGTGGTGTTCCTCCTGAGAGGTCACTGCACCTTGACACCATTACGGAAGATCTTCACCATAACGTCAGAGCGTTCTCCAAACTCAGAATGTTTCTGTGACCCTCTCACAAACTCAGCAAGGTCAGTCTGGGTCAGTATTTGAGCAAAACAAGAAGTAGTGCTGGGGATACTGAAAACTCAATCCATTCCATGTTCTGGACCATTTAAAATGAATAATCTCTCATGACGAACTGTCGTCTGAGTCCTGACCCCATACCTTCCGCAGAGCAACTAAGACTGCTGGTTAACCCCTTATTTTAACCACTGGGATAACAACTGATGTGATTGAATCAAGAGAAAACCCAAAGTTATGCTTTAAAGTTTAAATGTATCTGCAATTTGCTAGTCTACATATGCAGTGTAACAGACAGGTAAGGCTCACCTAGTTTTGTAAATAAATAAAAAATGGTGATCACTGTGAAAGGGACTTGAAGCCCTGGATTAATCATGCTCTGCAACCCCTACCTTCAGGTGACAAGGATCCTGCATTTGGGTTACAGTACGTTGCCACTATATTTAGGAGGAATTATATGTTTTTTCCCTAACATGGCTGTTTTCCAAACTGAGTACTTGGAGAGCCAACGCTGTCTGTGATCATATCTAGCCAGCTTAGAACGAACACTGATTTCTCTGCTTCTTCTTTGATCGAAGTCAAGTTGTATCCCCATGGGTAGTAAGGTCACAAGGTTAAAAGAGCAATATGACAATTACAAAAAGTTAAATCTATGGCCACTACAGACAGACACACTAGCCAGGGTCCATTAGCACGTAGTACAGAGCAGTTATCTCAGGTCACTGACACCAGTTCACTCTAATGGCTTTTCCTGTGTCCTTATCAATCCAGTGCACAAAGTATCTCACCCTAGCCTTTCCCTATGATCTCAGTACCATGTTTACAGCTATCTAACTCCACCAGGCACCGGTGAGTCAGCCAACTCAGCAGACAGTGAGATACGCCAGAACAGAATGATGGGACAATCTGCAAAGCAACTGAGATGAACTAGGAGTTAGATATTTCTAGAAGGAAAAATTTCCACTAAACAAAAAAAAATCTCAAGAGAAAAGGTGAAACTTTTTAATAGCTTTACATTCCCAAGGACACAGTGGAAACAAACTTCACAGCCCTGATCTAGAAAATAAGAATTAACAGACCCTCCACATTGTAGTTCACATTTCAGTATCAGTGAATAAAATAAATGTGTGTTTCAAAGAAGAAAGCATCTCTTTTAGTATGAAAAAGAAGTCTGGGAGTTACATTACTTGAACAGTAGTTTCAAGAATAAGAGTGATGATCAGCTCTTAAAAGAGAAACTACTTCAATCCCTATTACAAAAGCATGAGCAGATGAGATTTTTATCTATACTGTAGCACCTCTAATCTTGCAGAGTTGGGCAAGGAGCGAAAAGAAAAGTAACCGTCACAATCAATATTTCCAAGAGGCACACAAAGCAACAACTGGCAGTCACCAGTGCAAATGAAATATTAGAGCAGAAGGTCAGAAAGAAGAGGAACATGAATACATCAGAGTAGGGACTATTAGGAGGGAGGAAAAGTGCTAGGACAAATAAATAATGACATTTAAGTTGTGATTCTGGAAAGCGACTCATGATGTTCCATATTTATGGTCTCTCAAGAACTCCAGATTTAATCTGCTCATTGAACGTAAAAGGATGTTATTTCTAACTACCAGTGCCAAAAATTCAGCCTGGAATCTGAAAGTCAAGCTGGGTTCCCTTGTGCCTCATGAATCACTAACTGCATACATTCTGCAATCAACACTTGATTAACAATTCTGTGGACGCATGAGTCCAGCTCCCATTCCCAAAGCTGTGCTGGCTCTGAAGGACAAACTGAAATAGAGTAGTAAACACTTGCTGCAGTCACTGAAGTAAGCAAATGGCTAAATACTTCCAGAGAGAACACCTGAGTACATGAGGAGTAGGAAAGGGCACATTTTACATAGTTTTGAGAGTTGAACCCCACTTTTAAGGGCAGGTCTACAATGGGAGAAGCCCTCTCGTCATCCTAGCGCTGTCTACACTGGGAGTTAGGTCAGCGTAACTGCGTCACTCAGGGGTCTGGAGTTTTCACACCACTGAGCGACAGTTATACTGATGTAAGTTTATAGTATAGACCTGGCCTAGGACAATAAAGTGACTGATGAAAGGGGATGAGATGAAAACAGGAGGAGAGCTGCATAAAACCTTAAAGCACTGTCTACTGTAGATTTTTTTTTTAAAATAACTCTGTAGGCCACTTGACCTTTACCCGAGGCTGATCCCACTGTAGGCAGGATCAAAGCATGGGGACTGCCCACACCAGTCTTTACACGTGTGTAAAGTATCTCGAGCTAACTGGCAATCAATTAACTTGAGGTTAAAAAAAAAAAGGTCTAGAGAAGACAAAATGAACACTTGACAGGGTAGGTCTACAGAGCCTGCAGAAGCAAGCCTTCCAGCCTGGGTCAACAGACTCGGCTTAGCAGGGCTTGCACTAATGCTCTAAAAAAAGCTGTGTAGACAGCAGTGTGAAGCTGCAGCTCAGGTCGTAGAACAACTTCGAATCACTGTCTACACAGCTATTTTTAGAGCACTAGCGTGAGCCCTGCTAACTCACATCTATTGACCCAGGCTGGGAGGCTCGTTTCTGCAGGCTCTGTAGACCTACCTAGAAAACAATATTCACGGCCTGAACTAGGAACTTTGTTCTCCCTTTAACATTTCTGTACACCACAGCCAAAGGTGTTGAACTGCACCGACAGTAAGTATTCAGAAATGTTTCAAATGATTTTAAAAAACCAAACCTTTTCCTTCCAGTCTCCTTTATCCAGAATCACAGTGTCATCTGCCAGTTCCAAGCAGATTCCTCGGCAACTATAGCCCAAAACTGTACTGGATTTTGTTTTTGACTGTCTCACTGCTGCTAAGTTCCAGGTTTGGGATAAGTTCCCCTCCCTACACCCTTCAGCTTACGGGAAACATAACACAATAATCAATTTTCATTTTATATTATGTAAAGCAAAGCAATTCCATCTCTTGGGTTCGAAATCCAAGACTGCCAACAGCTATACAGATGCCATACGAGATAAACAAACTATCTAACCCAAACCCAATCTGTCCTACTTTACTTTGGATATTGATCAAACCAGCTTTTCTAAGAGTTACATTTGGGTGAGGGAAGACCTAGTATATAATAAAATATCAATGGCAGATTCACTTCACCCAAATACTGTAGTTTCATCTCAGCTTTGTACAGGGATCCATTAACCAATTCTGCATACTGCTCCATTACCTCTGGGTATATATGACATGAAAAGACCACTAACGTAATGAAGTTGTAGATTTACAGGCTAATTGTAAGTAAATGTCTTTAAATATATTGCTGCTAAACAGAAAGTGGGTATATTCTGTTATTTGTGTGTATCCGACTGGGGGTTAACTTTGGTCGATTGGTTAGAATAGAGGAGAGGCAGGGTTTTGTTCTAGGCTCTCTCCCTGACTCCCTGTGCTACTTAAGGCAAATTGCTTAGCCTCACTGTGTCTCAGTGATGATGCATCTGTTCTCTCAACTCTCTAGTTCATTTTTTGCATGCAATTCCAGGATTTAAAATATTAATGTCTGTGGTATCCAGAGATCCCAAGCAGAATTAGGGCCCCATTATGCTAGGCACCGTACAACCATATCAGAAGAACATATCTGTGTCCCTCTCCCAAACAAAGTCCACTATAAGCTGTTAAAAGAGGAGAGGGGTACACCACATACACACAGTTTTTAATGTGCATTTGTCATATTTTCTTTTGCTTGTATATATTTAAAGTGGCGTCTATCTCCATCTGGCCCCACAGCCATTATTAGTCAGCTGGTTTCTCAGAGTAAAGGATTGCTGACAAATAGTCCCATAAAGCATCCCTATCAGAGCCTGTCTCCCCTAGCTCTGTTACCAAGTCAAGGACCAATGCTCAATTAACCACAGCCTGACCCTTGCTCACTTTCTTTCCCTCTCCTCTGCCCTTCCTGCAAAAGTTCAGCGCTTCCTGGAAAAGTCTCACTCCCCGTTTGATATTGTACTTCGCTGCAGTTGCTGAAGGAAGGATTTACAGGTGCCTGGCCCCGTCTGCAAGGCCATGGCCGAAAGCTGACCTCATGTTACAATACGTGAACTCCTGCCCTGCTGATAAGGCTGGCAGATATGAGCAGGATTTTTCAAATAATCCTTTGGGAATTTATAAGCAGCACAGCCATAAAACCGAGGTGACTGGAAGGTCGATTTCACTAAAAATAATAAATATTGCAATGTTTATTCAAAGTAGGCCTTTGTAACTGCAGGCCAAGCACTTAGATAACACTATTGTAAATGACAAATATTAGGAGGTTTTGGTAACTATTATATTATGAGCCTTCCGTCTGACACTGATGTGGCCATTTCCCTTGGTACTTGTCCAATCTTTGATATTGTTCAACACTAGCTGGGCCTAGAAAACCAGTTCAGGATTCAACCACAGGTCAGGAAAAGGGTAATTTTCCTTTATGGTTGCTTGCCTTACTTCCCTGCTCTTGCTTTACACGCATGTCTTCTTGACAATTCTGCCTTTTTCTTGCTTCTTCTAGGCCTTTTGGCTGAGATTCTGTATTGTAGGGTTTTGGTCTAGTGGGCTCATCAGAGGACTGGGGAGAAGAGCTCCTAAATTCTAATCCCAGCACTGTCGCCAACTCCTTCTGTGACCTCACTGCCTCAGGTTTTTCCGTCAAATGGGAATAACACCTACCTACCTATTCCACAGGGATGTGGGGAGGTTTGATGTTTACAATGCAGTTTGAAGATGGAAAATGCTATAATAGTGCTAAGTATTAATATTTGACCTAGCAATTTTAGTATCTCAGAGCACTTTACAAACATTGAGTCCCACGCCTACGTGAGGCAGAAAGGAATAATAATTTAATCATTCAGACATGTATCCATTGGGGGTCTATATTCTATCCCCAGAAGAGGGATGGACTTCATCTAACATGACTCTTCCCATCTCAAGTTACTTTTTGAGCACATCAAAGAGGCTCCA
Organism: Natator depressus; assembly: GCF_965152275.1. Lineage (NCBI taxonomy): Eukaryota > Metazoa > Chordata > Testudines > Cheloniidae > Natator > Natator depressus. Next base: position 136,842,064 of record NC_134237.1, on the reverse strand, counting down.
GGTGCACTCTCTCCCAGAGCATAGTGGCTGGCTAGTGGTTTACTTCCAGCTGCAGCCGAAAGCAATCAAAGAGCGGCGTGGAGCGTTAGCCTGGAATCTGTTTATAGAAGTAGCATTTCTCTAGCATACAATAGGGGAATATACAGTAAAAGCACCATTACGTAAACCAGAATATAATGTCAGTCTAGAAGATAAATATGCACTACAGACTGCAATACTCTGAACATACACTGATGCAAAAAACTAATGTCCTGTTTTCACCCTTTACGTAATAGCATTATATACAGCCTTCTATTAAACAATGATATGCAAAGCTATGAGAACAGAGCCTCTGATTTTGCTTTAAATTAAATATACATATACACCTATGTACAACTGAAGTTTTTCCAAATCAAATGATACTTTGAAATGTACCAAGGGGTTCAGACAATGGTAAGCACACTAGCACACTCCATCCAACATGTAGTATTTTGTCTTTGTCCAAGACAGAGTACACTCAAAATATAACACATTCTGGGTAGGTTAACTTTTTAATGCCAATGAAGTATCATGGCATTGTAGCCAAAGCTATATAATTACTAACAGATGAAGACAAAAAAGTTATATTTGCATTTTTATGATGATTCCTTTCCTTTAGCAAATTCATGTGTAGGTATTGCTGGGGGGGGGGGGGGGAGAACTGGCTTTAGATCTACCATAAAAGAAACAACTCTGTTAGGTCTGGCTCCACAGCTGCAAGGGAGGCAAAGCTGCTCGATTACATGCAGAAACCATGCACTCTTCTTATGTGCTGGCTTGACTTTAGAGGGTCCTCCTGTGGCCAAGAAAGCTGAAGAGCTTTCTTCAGCAACTGTGGGTTACTGTCATTAAAGAACAGCTGCAGACGAATAGGTCTTTGGATTTCCAGTTTGAAAGGCCAGATGAATTACTGCAGCAGTCTAAAAATTATGACACAAGGGAGTAATGGCTGAAGTGTCATCCACAAAGGTCATTTTCTCTGCTCATATTGAAGGGAGTAACTTTTTATCAATATACTGGAAGGCCTGGAAAACCACATTTTGTCTAGCAACCTACCAAAACTAGAGGTGAATTTTATTGGATTTTAAGTGGACCCACCTTTCTAAACAAAGCAAATATTTAGAATTCTAGATCCATCATCTCAAATGTGGACAGAAAATTAACGCGCTCTAAAGTTGCTGATGATCTATCTATCTTGGGGCTTTATACTGCCAAACATCACCTCAGTATCTCAGTGCCTTCCAAGTAAAGATGATCGCAAATTCCCTAGTGGACTTCAAAGTCTCTGGTTCGTCTCAGTTTTCAAAATAAAAGCTCTTGGTTTTGTTGGCTGGTTGACTGACTTGTTTGTTAGTTACAAATTTTTATCTTTGTATTTTTTTTTTTTTTGGAGGGAAATATTTGGGTAAGTAGGAGTGCCAATGTGGTAGGTAACATTTTTGCTATTGTGGGAAGGTTTCCACCATTGTGTGTAACTGATGATCAGGGTCACATGGTTATTTTTCTCTTAATATACAACAGTGATCAAGAACTGACTAAAATGCAGCAGAAAATGGTCTTATCACTTACACAGCCATGTAAACATATCTTGATGTTTTTCAGGGCAGATAAAATGGCAAAAGTCCGACTTCTAGAAAGCTTGAGCCAAGACAGTAAAACTGTGGATTTAGTTACATACCATATGATTTTAAAGATTGGAAATTCTCCAGTTTTCAAAAGAAGGAAGGTGCAATAAACAACCACCACCACCTAAAACTGCTGTCTTTCTTGATTACTCAATACATTACTTTGCACTGATATAACAGTTATTTTGATTAAAGAAGAATTATTTTAGGGAAATATATTTAAGCTAGAAATTGTATTTGGCTCCTTATAAACCTCAAAGCTGTCGTGGCTGAAGAAAATGGTTTATATATCTTTGCAGTCTGCCAATATAAAATAGCTGTTTGGTTTTTACTCAAAGCCCTTCCTCTACTGTGGGCTCCCAATGTTGCCCTTGCTTCCCTTTGTCACATGCTGCTGAGATTCTAATTTTACTAGATACTGCATTTTCTCTCAAGGTGAACATAAGCAGACACTAATACTTGTTATGCAACAGGTTCTTTCCAAGAGTGTCTACATAGATACAAGGAGCTGCACCTAATCTTGCCATTCAAAATCAGGGTAAACTTCCGTGCCATTTGTACAAACTGTACAGTGAAAACACCATCGTAGACCTACTTACCAGTACAGAATATATGTGCAAGCATCGGTACACGGGCGAGAAATCCACCAAATCCTGGGCACCAGGCACCTACAAAGACATGAAATGGAAAACAAGAGGATCAACATATAATCTACAAAGCAATTGGCTACAAATAAAGTACATAGTGTGTGGGAATATACAGACATACTATAGACTGCATGCTGAGGATTTCAGTTATAATGAATTTCAATAGCTAGTAAGTACTGTTCAGTGTTTGATTTTTAAAGCAGGTGCGAGCTGACCAAAGCAGCAAAATTCAACATATGTTGCACCCAGCACTCCGAGCATCAATCTCCCTAAAAAACACATACCGTCTTCATACCCTTTGTTAGTCATCTCAGCAGAGAGGCAAAAGATGTGACCAACCATGGTTGCTAAATGAGCTGTTGGTCCTTGATAAGGGTTGAGGCAGGTTAGCAGAAGCTGTCACTGACTTGATCTGTGCCGCACCTGGCCAGCAGCAAGGTACTTCTCCAGGACTGGCATCAACACTTAACTCACTTAAAGGACAGGTTGAGCCATTTTTTAAAAACTGCTTACTGAGCCTGCCGCAGGGCTGAGAAAGCACACACGGGAGAGGCAGAAAGTAAGAGACCGTAGAAAACTGTGCATGAATGTGAGGTTCAGCATCCACAAGCTTCACCCTATGGATCTATTCAGGTCAGTCGTCTACAATCACAGGCAACGGGCAGTCGAGTGGGATTACCGATGTCAATAGCTCGCTCCGATCTTTTAAAACAAAACCTAAATGTACTAATTGTACACAGGAGCTAAGTAAATGTGTGCTCCTATCACTTGTACCCTCCAGCCCCATTATCTCCATTCCTTACCTCACCGTGTTATGTCTTGTCTTAACTTGATTTCAGGTGTAGACTTAGGGCTTGTTTACATTGCAGGGGTTACAGCAGCAGCTTCGTAGCTATGCCACCATAACCCCAGTGTGTAGATGGGGGAGGTTTAGATTGGATATGAGGAAAAACTTTTTCACTAGGAGGGTGGTGAAGCACTGGAATGGGTTACCTAGGGAGGTGGTGGAATCTCCTTCCTTAGAAGCTTTTAAGATCAGGCTTGACAAAGCCCTGGCTGGGATGATTTAATTGGGGATTGGCCCTGCTTTGAGCAGGGGGTTGGACTAGATGACCTCCTGAGGTCCCTTCCAACCCTGATATTCTATGATTCTATGCACACCACTGTGACAGAAGGGGCTGACCTATCACTGTAGTAACTCCACCTCCCCAAGCGATGGTAGCTAGGACAAAAGCAGCATTCTTCTGCCGGCCTAGCCACATCTCCACCAGGCGTTTAAGTCAGCACAGTGGTGGATTTTTCATACCCCAGTACTGTAGCTATGTTGACCAAAGTTTTAAGTGTAGACCAGGCTAGAGAGCATAAACTCCTCAGGCAAGAACTTTCTCTTGCTATGTGTTTGTACAGTGCTCAGCACAATGGGGCTCCAGTAATAAATCAACAGTAGTAATGGGGGGGGGGACCTCACCTGTTCGCAACATATAATAACGACCAAATTAACCAATGATTTCCCATGAATTAGAATTTAACAACAAACAATTACTCTTCTCCGATTGTTAGCAGTGATCATTAGCAGTCCTTGGAGCCATGGCTGGTGGTCCACAAATGAAATATTTTGCTAACGAAGAGGTGTAGGTTGGGGGAAGCAAAAGGGGAGCTGATCCACAAGAGGAGTTCTCTTACAAGAGCACCCCACAATTTTTTTTAAAAAAATCTCTGTATTTCCTTAAAAATATTAAAGCCCAGACATACACAATATAATAGCTATTGCTCTAGAACAACTGCAGACCCCTGATCAAGACCTTATATTAAGATTTAAACTGTTTATCTAAAGCATTTTCAGACAATCATGCACAAATTCTATAGAATATTTGTTCTAAAAACCACACACATCCTTGTGGAAGTGTTCAAATCCTTTACCCTCTTGTGCAGGGTGTTAACCTGAGATTGACTTAATATGAGGAAAAGAACAGACTGTTCCCTCCACACAGCGCTCCAACTCTAAGAGTGAAAGAAATAACCCACCCAGCCTTTTGAACTCTTTTCAGACTCTGTCCACTGTATGCTTTTGCACGTACAAAGTATTTGAAACAAACTACCGTGGCAAATTTAAAACACTGCCCAACAATCTGCATTGTTTTCTACTGCACTGGAACAATACATTTATTGCTCTCCTAGCAGTCGTTAGCTTCCCTGGGTAGTTTCTTGCGTAACTTTCACCGCCACCCGTCACAAAAAGACGCTGGCCATTACAGTTTTGTACACAAACCCTACCGGAATTATGGCAGGTCGGCAAGAGACGCCCTAGAGACTGATGTCTGTACTACCTCACGTTGCTTACGAACTTGCCGCTCTGACAATACTTACTGCAATACAAAAGCAAAGCTCAGCACATATAGTTTGTGATGGAATGCCACATGCTGGCAGGAAAAGGAAATGAACAATCACTGAAAATCACCCCTGAATAGCTAGATGAAGAGTATTTTAGACACTGAAGTGAAGAACAATACCACAACCAACATATATCTGATTAAGGTGTGGAATCTCTCTTTGTAGCACTCATTTTACTCTCATAGATAAGCTTGTGTTTCTGAGGAGCAGCAGAGATGTTTCTAAGCTTGCAATGAAAGAAACCTAAAGCCCCCTTTTAATAAAAAGGCCACTACACTCTGCCATCAGCACCCCAGTCTCATCTCCTTTCTCCACTTTCATGAACAGCAAGTGCATCCCATCCTTAACCTGAAATTTTCCTTTCTTCGAACACTGAAGCCCACAAACTCTAACTCTGGTCTTCAGCACATTTGCAGGATGGGAGGGGGAGGCAGAGCCATCAGTCCCTGTAAGCAGCCCAAACCCTTCCGTCTGGGTTAACTTGGGTTAGCTTCTATGACTCAGGATTCTAGCTGGCTTAACCTTTATAACAAATTCTTAGCTCTGAAACAGACATACATTGACTTAGGTGACAGCTAAGGAATGCTCTGCTTTTTTGTTTTGGCCCCAAGCTTGTCCAGAATTGGCTGTATCTATGGATATTGCTACTTGTAGATAGAAAGTTTTCATGTAAGTATGGATACATTTTTCTGAACCTCAGCAAGAAAAGAGCCACTGATCTTTCACTCTAGAGTTGATAGGAACTGATTTTTGAGAACTTCCGATGGGGAGCCCATTACCTTGATTACTTTTTTTATAACCTTCCATTCAGGCACTAGATCTGCAATACACCTCTTCAAAGTCCACATGCACTGAGGTTTAAATATCATTTACAATATTTAGCAAACTCATAGGCAGCCACCCTACATCTCTCTGCATACAGTGGATAGATTCTCTTGGCCCAGAATGAGTTCACTAGCCTTAAAGACGAAGCTCTGATTGCTAACAGAGGTACTCTGCTCCTTGCTTTGTACATCTGCGACATGTATCACCTAATCCAGATGGATATTGATGGTTTGAGGCGTTTAACCCCATGTTGGGGGTAGTACACAATAATGCAGATTTACAACATCTTCTTGTGTGGTCTAGGTGTACTTCAGTTGCCCTATGAACACCTAGACCATGCCATAGTTTAACCTAGCAATAAGGGCTGGAGCTATTCTAAGCACCATCTTATCTGCATGAACAGTGCAATACTGGAGCTAACCGGAGAGTCTTTCAAACTCAAACATTCTACCAGCTGAGGTTATGTTGACAGCAAGACTACTTTGATTGACTGGAAGTAAAGACAGGTTTCAGAGGAGCAGCCGTGTTAGTCTGTATTCGCAAAAAGAAAAGGAGGACTAGTGGCACCTTAGAGACTAACAAATTTATTTGAGCATAAGCTTTCTCAAATAAATTGGTGAGTCTCTAAGGTGCCACTAGTCCTCCTTTTCTTTTTGGAAGTAAAGAGATCTCACAAAAGATTAGCACAGCTTTTGCATAATTATTGATGGAGACAAATAAAAAAAGAGTGGTGCTCTCTAGATCACACACAGCTGACTGAGAAGTCTTCCAGGAGGAACTATTAATGTTCAGATGCAAGGATTTTTTTTTTTTCAGTCTGCCTGCTCCAAAAATGCTGACTAAAGCCAACACATTTATTTGGAGCATTGTATTTTTTATTCCCATAGCCAGGCATGCTGGGTACGAGCAGAATAATCCCTTGGGCCTACCAATGCAGCATTTGGATTCCTTCTTCTGGAAGTTCTCTGACACTAAGGTGACAGGCACCAGTACAAAATCTGAAGTTCAGGGTTTTTTGCCACCTTGTTATCATCCTTAGATCCAAAGTCATCCATGGGCAGATTTAAATGATCAGGTTCTACGACTCTAGGATAAAGACTCCATTCTCCCTAGTCTAACCCACATCTGCTCAGCCAGTCTGCCCTGATATTGTGCTTCTCATTAGCATGCAGGGAGGAAACATTCCAGATTTGTTTCTCTATTAAAGGATCTGGGATCTCATCCTTCCTCTCTTTTTGGCCACCAGATCCTTTGAATAGAGCCTCTGGGTCCTCTCCTTCCCAGGGAGGAAAGGACATGCCTTCAATGGAGAAAGCCAATTCACTATGCACCCTCTTGGAGAGGGTGTGTGAGGTCTTTGCCCTGTTTGAATATGGTCTGCAGAGCTCTCTCTTATCTAACTGAAAAAAGGAGAGTAAACACCAATCTACACTGGGACACATCTGATCACTGAAGGGAGGCTCTTGTGCACTAACTTCTCTCTCTGCCATTACTTAGCATTTTGCTGGGTGGGAGATGGGGGGGAGGTATGTGCTCTATTTGGACTGAGCACCCCATGTGGGTGGGGAGTCAGAATGATCCTTGGGAGCAGAAAGGGCCCACTCAGAACGAGAAGGGTAAAGAATATCTAATCTAGCCCAGACTGAGTAATTCCCAGATGGTCTGAAGCACTACATTAGGAGTCAGCTACATGGGACGTTTCTGAGGAATAAATCTCCACCACAAAATGTCCTAGCCACCAGGCCTACTTGCAAGGGAAGGGTGATCCCCACTGAGGAAAGCCCAAGGGGAAACACCCCTGTTCAACTGTGAAGATGGATGGATGAATGGCTAGAGATGAGTCCTAGGGCCTCTCACTGTCCTTCTGCAGGCTGAATCAGTGTCTGCCGGCTTGGTCTCTTTTCAAAGAGTAGAGAGAAGTCCTGGATTGACTTTTGTGCTGAACCAGGGCTGCTGCTGCAGAGGGTTTCAGTGGCCTTTAGTCTATCTGCCCTTACCCTACTGTTCCCTGTATGGGAAAGGGCTGTCTGACACTTCTCCTGGCTTCTTTGTCAGTGGTGCTGTGTTTTTCCCTGGGAAAGGTAAGCCTAAAACAGTCCCTCTGGGGAGAAAGTGATATGGTGCAGAAGATGCAGAGCTCCCCTATGCACTCCACAGGGTGGAGGAAGAAAAGTGCAAGAGGAGAAAATCTTCCTTTAAGACTATTTCCTTGGCTGCCTTGGTCTCTTCCTTTTAAAGAAGCAAGGTGGGGACAACCCACCAGAGTGCATAACGAGATGGTGGCTTCATACAAAACAAGCCAACATTGTTTATTCACCCTTGGGGCTTTTAGCCCTAAAAACGGCCAGTTCGTTTGACTTGAATTTGGAAAATCCAATCTGGAATCCTGGATACCCTAACCTTGGCAGCAGGTGGTCTGATTTCTGCCTACTTGTGAGTGTGGAGACAAGAAAAACTGAGGGGGCTCTTCAAGAGGAGAGGCTAGGGATGCTTTCAATGACTAACAAGTGTGACTGTCTCCAAAGTTGCAAGCAGGCTTAAGGCCTTACTGAAAAACAATAAAAGAAAAAAGAAAAGGAGTACTTGTGGCACCTTAGAGACTAACCAGTTTATTTGAGCATGAGCTTTCGTGAGCTACAGCTCACTTCATCGGATGCATAGCATATCGTGGAAACTGCAGAAGACATTATATACACACAGAGACCATGAAACAAAACTTCCTCCCACCCCACTCTCCTGCTGGTAACAGCTTATCTAAAGTGATTATCAAGTAGGGCCATTTCCAGCACAAATCCAGGTTCTCTCACCCTCCCCCCACCCCCCCCACACACACATACAAACTCACTCTCCTGCTGGTAATAGCCCATCCCTCTTTGAAACCTCTCTTTATAATGCGCATGATAATCAAGGTGGGTCATTTCCAGCACTAATCCAGGTTCTCTCACCCCCCCCCACACACACCCCCCTCCAAAAACCACACACACAAACTCACTCTCCTGCTGGCAATAGCTCATCTTACAATGTGCACAGCAATAATCCAAGTTTAACCAGAACGTCTTGGGGGGGGTTTGTAGGAAAAAAACAAGGGGAGATAGGCTACCTTGCATAATGACTTAGCCACTCCCAGTCTCTATTCAAGCCCAAATTAATAGTATCCAATTTGCAAATGAATTCCAATTCAGCAGTTTCTCGCTGGAGTCTGGATTTGAAGTTTTTTTGCTTTAAGATAGCGACCCTCATGTCTGTGATTGCGTGACCAGAGAGATTGAAGTGTTCTCCGACTGGTTTATGAATGTTATAATTCTTGACATCTGATTTGTGTCCATTTATTCTTTTACGTAGAGACTGTCCAGTTTGACCAATGTACATGGCAGAGGGGCATTGCTGGCACATGATGGCATATATCACATTGGTGGATGTGCAGGTGAACGAGCCTCTGATAGTGTGGCTGATGTTGTTAGGTCCTGTGATGGTGTCCCCTGAATAGATATGTGGGCACAGTTGGCAACGGGCTTTGTTGCAAGGATAGGTTCCTGGGTTAGTGGTTCTGTTGTGTGGTATGTGGTTGTTGGCGAGTATAATATTTTACTCTCACACAATTTCCTAGACATTTAATGGTTGCATTTCACTGTGCTCCCTTCCAGATGAAAACAGCGGTATTTGCACTAATAAACTATTGTTTCCTTTCCAAAGAGCTTTTTTTCCTCCAAGTGGAAGAAATCCGATTACGATAGTTAAAAACACTTCCTCTGCCTGCCCCTGAGGAACTGCTCTCTCCAAAGAGTTAGTAAGGAAACAACAAACAGGAGCTGCATTTTATATTCATGCTTTATGATTCTAAGCAAACTGAATAAACTTTATTTCTTCACTTGCTTCTGACAAGGCACCTAGCCCCTGCCATTTTCATTAGCACTCCCTCTGGACACACTTCTGTTTCACTACTCATTTCATCACCAAGGACAGCAACTACTCATTTATGCTCTGAATCTTGTTCTGCAAAGACATTAGTCCCGTTGCCAATTTAAACCAACTATCTTCCAAAAGGTATCATTAAACCAGGAACGAAAGCTTATTTACTAAGAATCTAGAAATGAAAGATCTTTTCAGTCATCCATCATTCAGTCAATGCAAAACTATTCCCTCCTGTAAGTTTACTAGTGTTCTGCCAGCCTAGCGTTTATTTTGCCAAGAAATGGAGCTGCCACCGCTTCCTCCGAGAGACTATTCAACTGCATAATAAATGGAACTGTTGGGAAGTTTCTCCTAAGATCAGCCTAAATTTTCTTCTTCCTTAATTTCATCCCTGTCTCCTGATATTATAATACTAGTTTTGCTTTCTTAAGTAATTCCTCTCCCTCCTTGATATTTACAACTTGCAGGTATTTGTAGCATTGTGGCACATTAGTCTCAAATTCTTCAGCAATACCAAAAGGGCACCGACGTCTTGTTCTGCAGCCAAGTGGACGTTCCACGGCAGCATGGAATGCAGACAACTATTCAAGAACATAAAGGTTGGGGGAAATCAAATATTATGAGTACATTTACAGGTTTGTATTTATTTCCTAAAAATGTACCTTCCCTATTCATTCTCCTTATGTTTAACTTCTGCCCAATTTCTAATTTGCTGTGGGATCAAGTATTGGTGCAACATAAAAAAAACCAGAGGGCCTTGCCACAGCTTTGAAGATCAGTGTATCACCCCATCTTCTCGCTGCTATGAAGGGGCTGACGCTCTGTTCTCCTTCCTGGCTGCTGGCATGAAAGGATTGCAGCACAGTAGGTAGAAAAAGGGGCTGCCTGTAGATAGGATGCTTGCTTATATTTACATGGAAATGTGAGTAGGCCCAAAAAATTATTTCCTAAAAGCAAGCTTCAGATAGTCAAGCGAGACCTGGTAAAACGTGAGTAAAGTGAAGTGAGACAATTTAAAAGCAAGCTGGAGATAAAAAAACCCCAGGTCATGTTGTAAACATGTTTTGGTCCTATCTGGCTTATACAAGTGTGAGCTGAAGTGTTAATGTTTTGGAAAATGCTATCTATATTGATAGTAATTGGTACTGCATTTACGCAGATACTAATTAAGATTATGTTTAATGTTAAACAGCCAATGAGAACGAAAATATTTAATTATGATAACAGAAATACAGATATGGTAAAAGGTGGATTCAACGTTAACTAATTAAGGGGCAATATTATAATTGATTATAAAAAGGATAGCAGGCTAATTTTAGATTAGGCATGCCCATCCACCATCAAAGGTCCCTTAGAGAAAGGATTATACCCATTCTCCTCATTTAGGGACTGATCACCCCTAAATGCATCATTTCATCTCAGAATATGAGTACCAGTGCAGTGTATGGTTAGTTTGTAATGCCTGTTTGCTTAACTACCTACTTTATAGCAAATAAAGTTTGCAATTTTATCACTTACTGGGTCATTCGCAGTCCTCCACTAAATAATCTGTAACCACTCTGAAGGCTCAAACCTTAAAGAATTAAGTTTGCTTTTATTCCTTATTTTTAAAATTACTAATTGGGAACACATAAATGTAAGGTTCCAAAGAGGGACAGGATGGAGAAAGATGATCATGGGGAGAAGGCATCAAGTTGGGTGAAAAGGAAGCAGGGACTTAGGGGTGGGGAGGCAACAGCAGGAAGGGAGATTATGCATTCCAGGAGCAAGGGCCAGAAAGGTTGTATATGACACAATATATTTTATCTACTGGCAATAACAATTAAACTTCAATGGAGCTATGCCAGTAGAGAATTTGGCTCCTAATCGGTAGAAAAAAGAAGCAAGAGATTCCAAAACACTGAAAATTCTACTATGTGGCTCAAGTTTTTAACGAGACAGAATCTTTATAATCAAGTTATTTAAGCCTCTGAACACAGAAAATGTGCTTTCATTGTCAGGCAATATATACATCAAAGCACAATTCCACAAAGGCCACAGTATCTGTTTAATGGACTTTTTTCCTTCTTTCAAATTTTAAATGGCTATGTAAGACATCAGACTGATTCCTAATAAGTGAAGGACTGGAAGAACCATCCCTAGTTCAGAAAAGGGTAGTTCACTCTGTTCTCATTTTAATTTTTGTCCTCTCCACAGAGATTGCCAGCTGGGATGTCGTCCATAGTTCACTATGAACCATACTGAGAACCAACTACTCATTTCATATAGTCCACTAAACATCTTTCCATGATACGAACCAATGTAGGGCAAATATGAGCTGACAAACTGGGATGTGAAATGTCCTATTTACAATCCCCTGGGCCATCCAATCTCCTGGTTTTTATATTATATAGGTACCTCTTCATCATCATCCTCATCTTCAACATCCAGGATCCCCGAATCCTGTTCAGACATCGGGCTAGTGTTTTTCACTTCCAGATCTGAGCTTGCAGAGACATCTTTCTTGTATTTCTTTCCACCACCTATCCTGGGATGCTGAGATACAATATTATCCAGGTTTCTTTGCTGCTGGGCCTAGAACAAAAGCAGATTTAAAAGTTACTGATGACATTCAATGATTTATTAGTTTGGATGAAAAGATGTAATCGTTCAGAAAATGCTACAAATATGAGACAAAAAACAAAACAAAAACCCACACACACGATGGAACTGACAATTTATTTAACATATTTTCTAACCTAGATATTCCAAACAAGCAGAAGACTCATTTCAAAACCATTCAGGTGATTATGTATTAATGCAAACAATATCATGACCGTTCACAAATCACAATTCCAAACCCATCATGCTGCCATATTGATCTACTTATAACACCAATGGAGAGATATTAGACCACAGGCCATGTGGTGACTGTCACAGGATAAATTAAAGGGCTGACTTAACTGTTGGATATGTTCCTCTATTCAACCCATGTTAACAGAAAGCCCTCCACATCTGGACCCCAGAGATTCCTGAAAGCATTTTTGTGGTACCCCAGGAGAATGTAATTGTGCACTGTTAATTTACATGATCTGTAAAGGTACCCAACTGGAATTCTCTCAGTGAGATAATAACCAGGATTCAGTACTGGAATGGATGACCCAGTAGAGATCCCTTCACAGGAAAATTGCTATATGATTCTATGATCTTGATCTGTAGGTAGTGTTACAACCAAAGGTTTGTTTCTAGGGAAGGATGTTATGCAAAAAAAGCACACATCTACTAACCTGAAACTGGGCGTGGATTTTCCTTTTATTAGTGAGCATAGTATCTGTGAGAGACAGGTAAATTGCTTAGCCCCAAATGCCAAAGTATGTTGTAAGAGGGCTTAAATTCAAAACTGGGATTATACATAGGTGTTACGCTGTCCTATACACAACTGCAAAGCCCTGTTTAATCTGCCACAAAAAAAAATGCCTGCCCAGCAGTAGAAGAGCTGATGCTACAGATGTGGACTGATATCTTGCTACAAGTAGAACTATATCAAGTATTGCCTAAACATGAAAACCCTGTTGAGATGCACTGGACTCTCCAGAATGTCCTTCCCAAAAGAGTTTTTGTTTGTGGGTTTTTTTAAGTGTAGGTTTTCCCCCTTTCAAAAACAGATTCACCTCATACCTGCACTGACTCCCTGTGCCAGATTTAATTTCAACAGACACCTACGTATTTAACTGTGTCTCTGCACCACTGAAAATCCCATTGACAACACATCACGCATGGGTGGGATACACATAGAGCACCTTATTTATTCTGAGTAACTCAATACACAAACTTTGGAGACAGAGGACTACAGAACCAAGGTTTCGGTTGTTAGTGAGAGCAAGAGTGATATACACTCTACATTAATGCAAGACCCATTAGAAGGGAAAGGGGTCATTTCGATTATATATGTTTCCGCAATGGGGGGAGAGAACAGAAGGTTTCCAAAATCCAAATCTGAAGGCATATGCTTTAATGAATGCATTTTGTAAAAGAGTGCATGGATGTAAACTTTCTCTTGCACGGTTTGCAACACTGGGCATTGCAGCCGTGTGATACTGTGAGAAACACGGAAGAGAACCGGATTAGAAACCAAAAGATTAAATTAATCTATTGCCACTGCCCAAACTGAAGGAAAAATCAGGCAGCAAACAAACTATATAAATAGTGAAAAGTAAATTAGGGTGGTTAAAGTTTTTGCTTTTAAACATCTAAAGTGTCAGTATAACAAGTAAGGAATGTATTTTTAAAATATGATTTTTATTTTGACAGCGTCTCTTTAACGTCAGCTCCTTTTTAAAGCCTGGTTGTGCAGAAATTTGCCGCAGCCAGAATCGGGTTATTTTATCCATATTACAGAGATAAGGCTCTTTGAAGCCCATATATTCACATGCTACATCACTTTATATTTGATGCACAAAATACCCCAAGATCTGCTTTACGTCACGAGACTAACATACTTTTATGATGTACATACATGTAACACAATCTACTCATTCTTAATAGATAAATGCAACCGTTCAAATCAAAGGATTTAAAAAAAAAATCACAGTTGGCACTGGACGTCATTGCCTAAGAAAGTAGAACGATGGAGTTAAATGCTAAATGCCTGGGAGCTGCTTATTGTACTGTGCAGTAGCACAATCTTGACCTCTAGTGGTTGGAAAGCAGCAGAAAAAAATAATTAGGTTAAGCTTCAATAAGAAGAGAAAATAATGACTGGGCTGAGATGAGCAACAAACAGCACAGAGACCATTCCAAACAGACCTAAGAATGAGGCTCAAAGACAGATTTTAGCAAGACTGTTCCAGGCAAATGTCTGTTCATTAGCATTGCACAAGAGAAATCCTCCTGGTGATTGTGACACTTCAAAAAGAATGAACAACGGGGAAACAGAGAGGCAAATTCTGCACAGAGTCTCTACTCTACTAGAAGCTCTACTCCATATAAACCTATTGCAACGTCATATACCAAGGATTAGGAATCAAAAAGGGGACTATGCTTTTGTTCTTTCCAGCGTTCAATCCTGGACTTGTTTCTGCTTTCAGATACTCTGATTCAAGCCAAAGCAACTCATCTGAAGTGAATGAAGTCCTCAGACAGAGACAAACACCTACAAGATCTCTATCAAGCATTCTTACAACTACAATACCCACCTGCGGAAGTGAAGAAACAGACTGATAGAGCCAGAAGAGTTCCCAGAAGTCACCTACTACAGGACAGGCCTAACAAAGAAAATAACAGAACGCCACTAGCCGTCACCTTCAGCCCCCAACTAAAACCCCTCCAACGCATTATTAAGGATCTACAACCTATCCTGAAGGATGACCCAACACTCTCGCAAATCTTGGGAGACAGGCCAGTCCTTGCCTACAGACAGCCCCCCAACCTGAAGCAAATACTCACCAGCAACCACATACCACACAACAGAACCACTAACCCAGGAAGCTATCCTTGCCACAAAGCCCGTTGCCAACTGTGCCCACATATCTATTCAGGAGACACCATCACAGGGCCTAATAACATCAGCCACACTATCAGAGGCTCGTTCACCTCCACATCCACCAATGTGATATATGCCATCATGTGCCAGCAATGCCCCTCTGCCATGTACATTGGTCAAACTGGACAGTCTCTACGTAAAAGAATAAATGGACACAAATCAGATGTCAAGAATTATAACATTCATAAACCAGTCGGAGAACACTTCAATCTCTCTGGTCACGCGATTACAGACATGAAAGTTGCGATATTACAACAAAAAAACTTCAAAACCAGACTCCAGCGAGAGACTGTTGAATTGGAATTCATTTGCAAATTGGATACAATTAACTTAGGCTTGAATAGAGACTGGGAGTGGCTAAGTCATTATGCAAGGTAACCTATTTCCCCTTGTTATTTCCTACCCCCAGACGTTCTTGTTAAACCCTGGATTTGTGCTGGAAATGGCCCACCTTGATCATCATACACATTGTAAGGAGAGTCATCACTTTAGATAAGCTATTACCAGCAGGAGAGTGGGGGGGGGGGGGAAGAGAAAACCTTTTGTAGTGGTGAACTCCCATTTTTTCATGCTTTGTGTATATAAAAAGATCTTCTATACTTTCCACAGTATGCATCCGATGAAGTGAGCTGTAGCTCACGAAAGCTTATGCTCAAATAAACTGGTTAGTCTCTAAGGTGCCACAAGTACTCCTTTTCTTTTTTTGAAGTCCTAAAGTGAACCGAATGTAAATGATACCAAATTGAAGCCTAAGGTTTCTATGAAAATCTCCCAGATTTATAGAATCATTTTCCCTCTTGCCCTTTTTAAAAAGAGTATAAGCAAAATTTTCTCCCAATACAAAATTTCCCATGAAACGTTAGTCTTTAAAAGATCCTAAAATGGGCAGTTCAAAGAAAAATTGTATAGGAAATAAATTAGTAACATTGGTCAAGGGAGAGGGGAAAAAAATAACTCAGTGGAGTGAGTATGCTGAAGGTAAATGAGTCTGCACTTCCCACCCTCTAAGCTTTAAAAGTATTCAATAGGTTTTAGCATATTAAGCTGAAATACAGAATTAATAGCAAGAGAGACCATATTACCCAAAATCTCTCCGAACAGAGATCAGGTGATACTCCCTCCCACAGTGCACCACTTGTAGGTGACTTACTTTTATTTGGACAGAGTGCAGGTAATTATTTTTGTTTCTGCTAATAAGTGCAAAAGTATATTTGTTAATTAGTGAACACTAGACAGGTCTGAACCAAAATCCTACAACCAAACAATGTCTCTCTAACAGGAGGGGCAAACCCCCCAGACCTGATTATTCCCAAACCTGGAAGTTCTAAGCCGAGATTCAAACCCAAACTTTCCTGAAGTGCAGGTTGTTTGGATTCAGCCTACTAGAGAAAAAGGAATTTCAGCAATGAATTCAGATCCAAACCCAGCTTTGAGGTTCTTAATGTGGTTTTAGCCCATCTTTATTAAAAAGTATTTCTCCTTGTATTCTCTATTCTACCACTGCAGATCCACAAAAGGCAGTTAGAGAGATTCCCATAATGACTAAGAGCATCTCCTCGCGTAAGAAGCAGCTGTATGCTTTTATGAATTACACACAAGTCTCCGATCATAAAAATAAAACGCTGTTCAGTGCTACATGTCCTAAAGGACTAACTCTTACTTCCTTCACTTACACCAAGAAAACAAAAACCACCACATACATTACACCTAACAAAAGCAACACAGCCATAGCTGATCACTTTGAAGTACATTCCTGTACTGCTATAGTGCTCAGTCTTGCTAAAACACTGATCTGATGCTATGTTAGCTTGCATTTCAGCTATGTTGAAGACGTTCTTACAGAAACGCGACAATGAAGTTGAGAATTAGTTCACAGTGCTAAAAGAAACAGATTCTCTTAGATCTGTAATCTAGATGTTACACTCGAGCTCTATAAAGTGCATGCCAGAAAAAAAAAAAAAAGATTTGCTTTGTGTGTCTGTGGGGTTTTTTTTAATCTTGGCAAGACACAAATTGTACTGAAGTGACCTGTAAGTGAGAAATATCAAATTTTCTGCAAACTTGGGTGAAGTCACCACGGTTTCAGTTTCACCTTGCGTGAGAGAAAAGCAGGGAGAGGCCCAGAGGAAGCTGCTATGGAGAAGTGTGAGTTTAACTGCCAAGGAGCTCCACTCCTGCCTGCACCTTATACACACACGCACACGTGTGAACACACAGCCGTCCCGGGCTCTGGCTGGGAGAAGGCTGGACAGTATGTTTGACCTTGCACATAAAGGAAGAAAAATGACCTGCATCAGAGGCACATTTGGATTTTAATGTTCTGTTTCACATAAAGGCATCTGTAGGGAGCCCAATGAAGAGGCACACGTTAGAAACCACATCAAAGCGTAAGCGACACTCCAGCAGGACCTCTGAAAATTGGCCTGGGGCCAAGGTGGGGGGCCCTCAAAAAAACCCTTTCCTTTTGGTGTGGTTTACATGAAAGCAAGTGCATTTTTCTATTATTCTGTAGAACTGCCTCTATTACACAGAACTATCCATCTCTGTACTCTCTGCTTAATGTGACAATAAAAAAGAGGGAGGTTAAGAAACAAAATGTCTGTTCACAACGCACATTAAATTTAACAATCCACGTAGTTTAAATTCCCTTTAAGCACAGTCATTTTCATCTGCTCACAAGCCTAATGCAGGGGCAGGCCAATTTCATTTGTGCATACCAACAGCTGCACAACTGACCTGATCAGGCAAACTACAGCCCTTCTAAAAAGAGCACCTGTTGGGGGAGGTGGGAACTGGATGGCTCGGGTAATGGGATACAGAGCCTACCACCCCTAGGTAGCAGGATCAAAACCAGGTCACTGATGACCTAAATGTGTTAACCATCAGATGGCTAGTCACTGGTCTATGGTCTGAAACAGGTTGGAGATTTCTGCTCAGTTCCACAGTTGGAAAGTGTCCAGCTAAATTAAAAAACACTCACAACTGACACTAACAATCCTCCTCCTTGGTAGGTTGAGAGAGACCACAGATTGAAAAGACAAGGAAAATAAGCGATCTTCCCATTCTCAGTGCTTGTCCACACTGGGAAGCTATTGCGAAACAAGCTTGGGTGTGAATTTAAAGCACAAGAGCTATTCCTCATTAAATCCCAAGATGGGCACACTTATTCCGCACTGATTTCCTTTTCGCAGCTTGGCTTAAATCACTTCCAAAGTGGACAGCTATTCTGCAATTGCCATTCTTGGCTATTTCGCCATGTCCACAAACACTTACAGGTGACATCTCCCAGCCAGAGTAGAGCAGTGTGGGGTAGTGCTAAATTCTCAGTGAAGGTGTAAAAGGAAAAGGATAGTTACCCCCCCACACACAAACACACACACACACACACACAGAGATCACCCTTAACTAACAGTTCATAAACAAGTCTTCAAGTTCTGGAGTCCAGCCTTGTACTTTTAGCTTCCAGATCAAACTCTCATGAAGAGTAAGATTTCAGGTAAGTGTAACTACCTGGGAGACTTACAACAAACCAATGGGTAGGGATATGCTACGTGTCAGGCCATGCATTCCTTTATTCTTTGCCTGACAAGGCCCTAGCAATGTTTTCCTTTTCAAATATATCAGCAACTTTAGGAACTAACAGTTTTAAACAGCAACACACTGATTTTTTTGTATTGGTTTGCCAGCGCTGAGGGCAAAGCATGTGTCATCTTCACTCCCATTGCTTCCACCCCTCCATGAAACTGACAATGTTTACTTTAAAATAAAGAATCTAATTAGCTCTTTCCTGATGAGATAGTAGATATGGCACAGCAAAGCACGATTTATTATTTAAACAGGACTGAAGTATTGTTGTGGTTAGCTTTAGTGGTTTTGATTAGTTACTGAACATTTGCTGCTGTGATTGTTTTATGGACCCCTCTAATGGACTGAGATGTAGAACTTTAAAGAATATCCCTAGGAATGGAATACATATTCCTTAAAACAATATTAAAAAAAGCAGACTAGCTACAGGGGAAGAAAAAAGAAAGTGAATAAAAAATGATAATGTGGCTGGCTCTCTGCCAAAGAACCATTTGAAAGTTATAAAATCACTCTCAGATCAGATCAAAGCGTGTATTATTACTGCAAGGTGTAAACTCAACACATCAACACAGCTTCTGTTAAGTTTCAACTAAAATCCAATCACTTGTCAGGACGATAAGAGTTTTTGCCTATCTGCTTTCTCAGCACTAACTGGTTATCATGGAGTGCAATTTGTCCAAAGTAAATCTGACAAAGTTCACCATCAGTGCAGGAAACGGGGCCCAAGAACGTGATTTTTACTTGATGCTTAGTCTTAAGAAAAATTTTGAAAACCCTAAATCACTGAAGAGTAAACACTCTCCAATACCTCAATGTTAACACCAAGGAAAGATTCTTCTGCAAATTCCCACTCTCCTCTCCCCAGTAACGTGATCACCACACCCTCGCCCACCCCATTGCTGAAATCAAGATTGTGACGCTGATTCAATACAAGCAACTGCAAATACTGTACTCAGTATGGTATAATAAATGTGCACTGTTCATGTAGACTTTCCGGATCAAGCATAAAAAGAAAAGGAGGACTTGTGGCACCTTAGAGACTAACCAATTTATTAGCACATAAGCTGTAGTCTCTAAGGTGCCACAAGTACTCCTTTTCTTTTTACGGCTGCTGCTCTGAAACCTGGATCAAGCATGGAACGGACAACCAGGAATCTTGAGTTCTTTTCTCAGCTCTGTTACTGACATCCTTCGTACCCCTGGGCAAGTTTTTTAACCTCCCCCTGCCTCATCTTACCCATGTATAAAATATAGTTACTACTACATATATCCTCATAGGGTGTTATAAGGATAAACTAGTTTAGGTTAGTTCAGGGTTATGAACATTTAAAGCTCTTTATAATCACTGAATACTGCTCACCTGTTCTCTGGGACACCTATTATAAAACAGTACGTAGAGAGATTGATTCTAGTAAGACTCACTCAGATACTAGCTCAGGGGTCGGCAAACTTTCAGAAGTGGTGTTCCGAGTCTTCATTTATTCACTCTAATTTACGGTTTCGCGTGCCAGTCATACATTTTAATGTTTTTAGAAGGTCTCTTTCTAGAAGTCTATAATATATAACTAAACTATTGTTGTATGTAAAGTAAATAAGTAAAAACATTTTTAAAATGTTTAAGAAGCTTCATTCTAAATGAAATTAAAATGTAGAGCCCCCTGGAGCGGTGGCCAGGACTCGGGCAGTGTGAGTGCCCCTGAAAATCAGCTCGCGTGCCACCTTTGGCACGCGTGCCATAGGTTGCCGACACCTGCCCTAGCTGTAGTCCACAGAGAACATACCCTATGCTAAAATGATAACTAACTCTCAGCTAAGAGAAGCAGTCAAGTACTATAGGTAAATGTAGAACGAGGCTTAAAGAAAAACAGGTTTTAAAAAATGAGTCCTTTTTCAAAGAAGCAATGGAAATTTATACCCACTGATGATCTGACCCCAAGAACGAGCCACCTGCACGTGTGTATCAGAAGTAACCAGGCTAATGTTATGTAATTGTGTTTATCATACATATGCAGAAGGAACAGAGGAGCGGAGAATTAGAATGAGTTTACTGCATAAATGAGCAGACCCGAAACAGTAGTTGATGCAATGCTTTGTCAGGTTTCTCAGACGTACGATTTAACAGGAATAGAATTTGGTTGCTGGAGAAAAATATCCTGACAATGTCAATATTCAGATTTGATTTTTTTTTTAATCCCAAAACGTCTTTGTTCCCTTATTACCCAAAGCAAAATAGTAGCGTGCTCAGTTAAATAACTGCTTATGAACATTAATCACCACTAACAATTTCGAAGTTCATAATCAAAGATGTTTCTGAGCATAAACAGCTGACGAAGTCTCCTGCTCCCTGCAGCACCGTTTACTCTGCAGTTGTTAGTACAGTCTTTTCAGAGAACACAGAGCATGCAAAAGTGCACAGTGTCTTTGCTGAGATTTAATTATGGCGCAAGGCATATGTGAGAATACTTTTTTCCTCTGTCTCAGTCCCAGTTAAATTCATCAGAAGGAGCAATACATAAAAATAGAATCATAGAATCATAGAATATCAGGGTTGGAAGGGACCCCAGAAGGTCATCTAGTCCAACCCCCTGCTCGAAGCAGGACCAATTCCCAGTTAAATCATCCCAGCCAGGGCTTTGTCAAGCCTGACCTTAAAAACCTCTAAGGAAGGAGATTCTACCACCTCCCTAGGTAACGCATTCCAGTGTTTCACCACCCTCTTAGTGAAAAAGTTTTTCCTAATATCCAATCTAAACCTCCCCCATTGCAACTTGAGACCATTACTCCTCGTTCTGTCATCTGCTACCATTGAGAACAGTCTAGAGCCATCCTCTTTGGAACCCCCTTTCAGGTAGTTGAAAGCAGCTATCAAATCCCCCCTCATTCTTCTCTTCTGCAGACTAAACAATCCCAGCTCCCTCAGCCTCTCCTCATAAGTCAATAATAAGAGCAACTAGATAATCTCAGCAAAAAAAATGGTAACCAGTTCAATGATTCCTTTCCCATCCAAAAATGGTTAACTTCTGCCAGAATAGGGGCATGGAACAGCTTCCGTACTAGGAAAGATTAATAAAACTGGGACATTTCAGCTTGGAAAAGAGACAACTAAAGGGGGATATGATAGAGGTCTATAAAATCATAACTGGTGTAGAGAAAGTAAATAAGTGTTATTTACTCCTTCTCATGACACAAGATCTAGGGGTCACCAAATGAAATTAAAAGGCAGCAGGTCTAAAACAAACTAAAGGAAGTTCTTCTTCACACAATGCACAGTCAACCTGTGGAACTCTTTGCCAGAGGATGTAGTGAAGACCAAAACTATAACAAAGTTCAAAAAAGAACTAAATAAATTCATGGAGGATCGGTCCATCAATGGCTATTAGCCAGGATGGTTAGGGATGGTGTCCCTAGCCTCTGTTTGTCAGAAGCTGGTAATGGATGACGGGATGGATCACTTGATGATTACCTGTTCTGTTCATTCCCCCTGGGGCACCACAGTCGGAAGACAGGATACTGAGCTAAATGGACAATTGATCTGACCAATTATGGCCGTTCTTATGTAATAGACGGAGAAGCAAGGATGGGTTAAGCGCTTTCTTCTCCATAAGGGACTATCAATAGCCTTCTAAGTACTTCTGTGTTTAAATGTGCTCCTGATGGGACAAATGTAAAAGCCTTTTTTATTAGAACCATTAAAAAGAAAAGATCCACACAGGAGGTTTGTTTTCCAGAGATTGAGAGCAGTAGAGTAAAATCTCAATTCAAAGGCTGAAACTCTCTCTTTAAAAGACTACTGAGGAAACACACTGCCTCCTTTCTACAATCCTTAATTTAAGTCTTGCTGTGGTCTAAATACTCATATTACACGGTCACTACACCTAGACACTGAAACTTAGCAGCAGGCAGCCAAAGTATGACCAAAGCAATTTATTTCTCCTAAGTTAGTATTAGAAGAGACTCCCAAGTCTTGGAGCAGTGCTCCTGAGACTGAAATCCTTAAACCTTAACATTCAGAGCCTTTAGGCAGTTCCACTGGAAGTGGTATGTGCCAGCCCACACTGGTAAGAATAACTCTTGCCTCAATCATCTTTCTTTAGGATTGTTAGTACAACTTATGGCTTTTCCATTAAAGTTACCACTATTAGGAAGTTTATGGCAATTTACAAAAAAAAAAATTCCTTGCAACAGCCCTGTCAGAAGGTTGAAAGATGCTTCTTCAGGGCAGGGATTGCATCTTTGTTTATGTTTGTAGGCTGCCTAGTACAATAGGACCCAATTCTGCGTAGGGCCTTTGGGCAGCACTGCATATGCTTTAAAAAAAATACTACAGTACAAACTCAGAGTTATGAACTAACCAGTCAACCACACACTTCATTTGGAACCAGAAGAATGCAATCAGGCAGTAGCAGAGACCAAAAGAAGCAAATACAGTCCAGTATTGTGTTAAACGTAAACTACTAAAAAAAATAAAGGAAAAGTTTAATAAAACGATTTGACAAGGTAAGGCAACTGTTTCTGTTCTTGTTTCATTTAGATTAAGATGGTTAAAAGCAGTGTTTTTCTACTGCATAGTAAAGGTTCAAAGCTGTATTAAGTCAGTGTTCGGTTGTAAACTTTTGAAAGAACAACCATAATATTTTGTTCAGAGTTATGAACAACCTACTACTCCCAAGATGTTTTTAACTCTGCATTTCTACTGTAAGCTATGTAGATGTCTCCTCTTGTAAATTGGGTGTATGAAGGCACAGAGGTTGAGTGACTCACCCAAGGGCACAAAGCGAGTCTGTGACAAAGCCAGATTTAGAACTTGGCAGTTCCCAGGTCTTTGCCCTGTGGTTATTTCGATAAACTACTCCAACCCTCAAAAAATGTTTTGCTATTCAGTTAAGTTTTGCTCATATCTTGGCCACTACTGGGTTGTTTTTTTTTTTTTTTAAAGCTGCCTTTTCTCAGATCTTCAAAGCTGCTATGCTTCGAACGCCCTCTGTGTGCCTTGTCTAGGACTTCACAGATAAGTTTCCTTTCAAGATCCTGTTTTTGTTTCCATGTGTCAGTCTGGTTTTGTTCTTAAAAAAAAAAGTCTGAGAAACCAGCTGAAGACAACATTTTGCATGCCTCTCTTGGACAGTCCTGATTATCCTGGAACAGAGAAAGATATGTCTGGATATGAGAACTATTCAAGGATGATGCCTTGAGAAGTAAAGTCATGCACAAAATGCATGAGATATTTTCTGGCCTTTCCCCAAGGCAGTCTACAAGTTTGATAAGTAGGCATGTAAGTTCTGGGAGGCAGACCTCCTTCAGCATAGTTAAGCAAAAGTTCCCACAGAGTCTAGATTTTGTGTCAGAGATCATATGTGATGATCCGAGAACAGGTTCCATAGCTGGTCTTCAGCCACATCAAAGCAATCTGCAAGCTACTGTGAAATTTAGCCAAAGGGATGGATGATGATCTCTTCTGGCCTCACATCATAAGAATTAAAAATGTTGCAGGATATATACTCACTAATGGCTCCTGGTACATCCTTGTTAATGTCTTTCCCTCACCTCTGCATTAGTGGTTCATCAGCTCCATGAATTGCCCAGCTGAGGCACTTTCCCAATGTCATGCCCATTAACAGCTCCTAGTGCCCTAGGTGCACTGAATCATAGGACTGGAAGGACCTTGAGAGAGCATCTAGTCCAGTCCCCTGGCAGGACTAAGTATTATCTAGATGATCCCCGATAGGTGTTTGTCTAACCTGCTCTTAAAAATCTCCAATGATGGAGATTCCACAACCTCCCTGGGCAATTTGTTCCAGTGCTTAACCACCCTTGCCACAATTTAAGCCCATTGCAACTTGCCCTAGCCTCAGGGGTTAAGGAGAATAATTTTTCTCCCTCATCCTTGTAACAACCTTTTACAAGTACTTGAGAACAGTTATCATGTCCTCTCTAAGTCTGCACCCCAGACTGTTTATGCATATTCTTTTGCTAATTGGACTCATTCTCAGTGCCTTTAGCCTCAAATCATATGATGTCAAATGCAAGCTTCAGCTGTGTGTCAATCCACTTCTTACTGTCTTCACATCAAAACTGGATGTCTTTCTGGAAGATAAGTTTCAGAGTAGCAGCCATGTTAGTCTGTATCCGTAAAAAGAAAAGGAGTACTTGTGGCACCTTAGAGACTAACAAATTTATTAAAGCATAAGCTTTCGTGAGCTACAAGATAAGTGTTAGCCAAACAAGCTACTGGGGGCTCAGTAGAGGGGTAAGTAGGTGAAACAATGGCCTGTGTTATGCAGATCATACTCAATTATCTAATAGTCCCTTCTGGCCTTCAACTCTATGAATCTACGAAAGAGGTTTATAACTCAGATTTTGTATTACGCCTATTTGAGGTAAAAACAATATTGTATACAAAGGAGATGACAACCATGGTAACAATAAACCTCGCACTTCTCTTTAGGCATGACAAACTTTTGGTAACAATAACTATTTTGTAATTAGAAAAGGAGGACTTGTGGCACCTTAGAGGCTAACAAATTTATTTGAGCATAAGCTTTCGTGAGCTACAGCTCACTTCATCGGATGCATGCTGTAATTGCTACTATAGCCATAAATTGGAAAAAATGAATTAAAAACACAGAGGAAGAAAAGTAATATGAGGGAAATAAGGAGCATCTCCTTATCCAAGCAGGCTGACTACAAGGGATGTTTAGTGGCATATTATGTTTTTTCATTAAAAAATTCTCATGTAGAAGAAGCTGAGAGCATTTAACTTTTGTTTGGTTCATTTCTTTTCACTTAAAATCCACTAAGATTTCTAAATGAAAGTTAAAATATCTTGTTAGACAGACCTATTTTCTAAGCAATCATTCTGAAAGTTTAAATAGTTGGGCTTTCTGAGAAGGAACACTGGGAGGAAAAATGGCAGAGCATTCATAATAAAAACTGCATTACCCCGCACAAACCCATGGTCTCTCCAAACTATCCAGTCAATTAGACTTTCAGAAAACAAAGAATGTATTTGTTCACAACTGTCCGCCATATCAAAGGATGTTTCTAAGAGAAACTTTTCCCCTAAATTTGTAATTGAGTATATCATTTGTACTTCAAATATTAAGGTATTTTTAAATTATGCAACATTGTAAATACATGTGGATAACCCAAGACTTGAAATTAACTCAAATTGCCCTTGTAAATTCACTTCAAATTTATCATAATTTCTCCTCACCTAACTTTTAACACTTATGGAAGAATTTAATTGGAGCTATTCACATTAAAAATACATGTACAGTTCACCCTCTATCCACAAGTTTCAATAATTCTCATTAAGAATTACAATGTAAATGCCAGTTATTTACTGAACATGCTCTGCCCTCTACAGGCTAATATGTAAACTATATAGAGAATTGTATTTTTTAATTATTTTGGCAATGCCATAGGTGTGCATGGGTCTTCATAAGTACAAGACAACATGGTTCCAGTCCTGAAAAGTTAGCACTTTAACCCTGAAGAGATTTTAAAAGGACTATTATATATCTGATTTATTTTCTTATCTCGATGAGAAGTTACTTTCCTTTTCAAGTCACAAACATTTCAATTAAAATATCAGAACTTGTACTATCTACAATGTGACTGAAACCTTCTACCAAAACCTCAACATGAAAAGTTTCTTTCATCTGGGTTGAAAGCCTGGCTCCATTGAAGCCAGTGAGAATTTTGCCATTAATTTCAATGGAGCCAGGGTTTCACTCCTGATATTTAGTCTTGTGGAGCATTAAAATATGAGAGGAATATACAAAATATAAACCAGATCAGACCAGACCCTGGGCAGAATCCAATCTATTTTACAAAAAGAAAAGGAGGACTTGTGGCACCTTAGAGACTAACCAATTTATTTGAGCATGAGCTTTCGTGAGCTACAGCTCACTTCATCGGATGCATACTGTGGAAATTGCAGAAGACATTATATACACAGACACCATGAAACAATACCTCCTCCCACCCCACTCTCCTGCTGGTAATAGCTTATCTAAAGTGATCATCCGAAGTGACCTTGCAACAAAGCCCGTTGCCAACTGTGCCCACATATCTATTCAGGGGACACCATCACAGGGCCTAATAACATCAGCCACACTATCAGAGGCTCGTTCACCTGCACATCCACCAATGTGATATATGCCATCATGTGCCAGCAATGCCCCTCTGCCATGTACATTGGTCAAACTGGACAGTCTCTACGTAAAAGAATAAATGGACACAAATCAGATGTCAAGAATTATAACATTCATAAACCAGTCGGAGAACACTTCAATCTCTCTGGTCACGCAATCAGAGACATGAAGGTCGCTATCTTACAACAAAAAAAACTTCAAATCCAGAGTCCAGCGAAAAACTGCTGAATTGGAATTCATTTGCAAATTGGATACTATTAATTTAGGCTTAAATAGAGACTGGGAGTGGCTAAGTCATTATGCAAGGTAGCCTATTTCCCCTTGTTTTTTCCTCCCCCCCCCCCGACGTTCTGGTTAAACTTGGATTTATGCTGGAAGTGGCCCACCTTGATTGTCATGCACAGTGTGGGGAGAGTGGTCAGTTTGGATGAGCTATTGCCAGCAGGAGAGTGAGTTTGTGTGGAGGGGGTGGGTGAGAAAACCTAGATTTGTGCTGGAAATGGCCCACCTTGATTATCATGCACATTGTAGGGGGAGTGGTCACTTCGGATGAGCTATTACCAGCAGGAGAGTTAGTTTGTGTGTGTATGGGGGTAGGGGAGTGAGAAAACCTGGATTTGTGCTGGAAATGGCCCACTTTGATTTTCATGCAGGTTGTAAGGAGAGTGGTCACTTTGGATAGGCTATTACCAGCAGGAGAGTGAGTTTGTGTGTGTGGTTTTTGGAGGGGGGTGAGGGGGTGAGAGAACCTGGATTTCTGCAGGAAATGGCCCACCTTGATTATCATACACATTGTGAAGACAGTGGTCACATTTGATGGGCTATTACCAGCAAGAGAGTGAGTTTGTCTGTGGGGGGGCGGAGGGTGAGAAAACCTGGATTTGTGCTGGAAATGGCCCAACTTGATGATCACTTTAGATAAGCTATTACCAGCAGGAGAGTGGGGTGGGAGGAGGTATTGTTTCATGGTGTCTGTGTATATAATGTCTTCTGCAATTTCCACAGTATGCATCCGATGAAGTGAGCTGTAGCTCACGAAAGCTCATGCTCAAATAAATTGGTTAGTCTCTAAGGTGCCACAAGTCCTCCTTTTCTTTTTGCGAATACAGACTAACACGGCTGTTACTCTGAAATCTATTTTACAGCTCTAAAGCATCAAGTTAAATCCCCCTCTAGTCCCACCTCAAATAATCCAGACTGTCATGAGAATAATACAATTACAAATGCGGTATACACTGATAGAATTAAAAATACTGCGATCCTATTGGTTTGCTAACAATGAGCAAGATCCTATCTCGTAAGTATTCTAGCCAATGATCTTGCCAATACCTCCATTTTTGCTAAAACAAGAAATCAGTTACAGCCTAAACACATGATGCTATGTTGGCCTTTTTTTAATTGTTTACTTCAAAAAAGCATTATATGCAGCCATTTCAATCCTTGGTATTACTTCTAACTCTTCTAAATTTAGGCATCTAAATAAAATAGCCTGATTTTCAAGTCTCCTGAGTACTTTCAGATCCCACATGACTTCCATGGTATTTGTGAGTGCTCTGCACTTTTGCAAGCTAAGGGGCCTTAATAGGAATTAAGAAACGCCATTTTGGGGCACTGAAGCATAATGTGTTTTTGCCTTTTTGGTTGTCTCAGTCAAACTCGGCTGTTTCCTGCCAGTGCTATTTAAAAGATAAAATAAGAACAATAAAACAGTTTGAAGTATTATATGCATTTCTATTTCATAAAAACAGCTTAGAACTCATGAGAACATGACCATGCATAAAAGAAATAAATCTCTACAAATTAAACACATATTGCATTCACTAACTACAGATATTACTGTATCACTTACTGGGTTTTTTTTTTAATGTAGTTATTATTCATTGCCTGTACAGGACTAATGATGAAGTAGGGTTTGGGTTAAGCTGTGACAGCCCAAGATTAAGCATTTAGAACTTGGTATAGTCAGTGTTCATAGCAAAGGGCAGTACTAGCTTGGATATGTTGCACCCTCCCAGTTTGTGACCAATATGTACAATAAAGCCGTATCATTTTTGTAATGCCAATAGTGTGCTAGGTCCTTTATAGGTGAACGCACACATTTTCAAACCTGCGTATCTAGCTATTTTCCTAACTAATCTTTCAGCATGTAAATAAAAGTAGTCTGGTTTTCAAATCTCCTGAGTACTTTTAGCCCCCAAATGGCTTCAATGGTATTTGTGAGTGGCACCATGTTTTAAACACACAAAAGCAAGTACTTCTTCACACAACGTAGTCAGCCTGTGGAACTCATTGCCAGGTGATGTTGTGAAGGCCAAAAGTATAACCTGGTTCAAAAAAGAATTAGATAAATTCATGGAGGATAGGTCCATCAATGTCTACTAGCCAAAATGGTCAGGGACACAACTCCATACTCTGGGTTTCTCTAGCCTCTGACTGCCAGAAGCTGCATCACTTGAGAGTTGTCCTGCTCTGTTCATTCCCTCTGAAGCTCCTGACATTGGCCACTGTCAGAAGACAGGATACTGGGCTAGATGGACCATTGGTCTGACCCAGTATGGCCATTCTTATGTTGAGTGCTCAGCACTTTTGAAAGGCTGTTCATATTAGGGATTAAGAAACATCATTCTGGGGCATTGGTTTTGAAAATTTTGGCTGATATGTGTGCCCCAAAAAGGGTTCAAATCACTTATTCACTTTGGTTTTGACTGTATATCAATGGTTGATGTACTGCAGTAGCCTGACTGCAGACACTATTTAACCATCTGAACCCAATGGAGACTGGTTTTCTGTCGAATTTCACTTGAATTCAATGACATCATCTTAAAGCATTTATAAATCAGCAATACAATCCCTTCATGGTAGAATATGGCATACAGGGCAGGAACTCAGCCTGGAAGCATTTTTCAAAACTTACATTTCACAAGAAAAAAAATCTGCATTTAAAAAGAATATATGAAAGAGGAATTCGTTTCAGTTGTGGTGTGGTTTTTTGTTTTGTTTTTCACATTTGTAAAGCTCAGACTATGGTTTAGATTTAAATAATCTAATTTAAACCCTAATTTGATCATCAAAACAGTATCATGTTTGGTGCTATTGAAGAAAATCTTCAGTGGACAATATATGAAATGAGAAAAGTAAATTTGGGGTTTTTTGCACCCCCTGCATGCACACTTCCAAGATTAACTCAAATGGCTCAGAATCTTACACTGCCCCCTCAGGATGCTGGAATCATTTGTATAGTGGGGATGCTGAGAGCCATTCAACTAAACCATAAACCCTGTATATAATGGAAACCACTTCAAGCCAGGGGGTGCAGCCGCACTCCCAGCACCTCTAGTTCCAGCACCTATGTAGATTTTAATCTCCCAAACACTAAACACCTTCCTTCCTTAAAAGCCACATTCATGAAGTCTTCCACTATACTGATCCCTCAATGATCACTACACCATCTCGCATTGAACTGCTCATTTTGTGTATCGTACTTGCCTGAGATAGACGAAGTTCCTCAAGGAGACCCTATCTTTCAAAGTGTCCTTTATAAGTGGCAGACACCTCATGAGCTATATAATCATGCTACAGTTAATAATAGCTGGCATTTACATAGCACCTTTCACCCAAGGACCTCAAACTTATGCTGGTGAAAGAGACAAGCTTCCAAGCTACGCAGAGCTTGTCTCTCTCAACAACAGAAGTTGGTCCAATAAAAGAAATTCACCCACCTTGTCTCTATCATTTATTTTGGTCTTCTTAATTTGACTTTAACTTCCAAATCTATAGGAATAAATACAGATTAGCATTACTTAGTGGGATGCAAGGCCTTGTTACCTAGTAGTCAGCACAGGGACTGGAGTTTGGAAGATGAGGGGTCTATTTCCCACTCTATCATAGAATATCAGGGTTGGAAGGGACCTCAGGAGGTCATCTAGTCCAACCCCCTGCTCAAAGCAGGACCAATCCCCAATTCAATCATCCCAGCCAGGGCTTTGCCAAGCCTGACCTTAAAAACTTCTAAGGAAGGAGATTCTACCACCTCCCTCGGTAACGCATTCCAGTGTTCCACCACCCTCCTAGTGAAAAAGTTTTTCCTAATATCTAACCTAAACCTCCCCCACTGCAACTTGAGACCATTACTCCTTGTCCTGTCATCTTCTACCACTGAGAATAGTCTAGAACCATCCTCTTTGGAACCACCTCAGGTAGTTGAAAGCAGCTATCAAATCCCCCCTCATTCTTCTCTTCTGCAGACTAAACAATCCAAGTTCCCTCAGCCTCTCCTCATAAGTCATGTGTTCCAGACCCCTACATCATTTTTGTTGCCCTTCGCTGGACTCTCTCCAATTTATCCACATCCTTCTTGTAGTGCGGGGCCCAAAACTGGACACAGTACTCCAGATGAGGCCCCACCAACGTCGAATAGAGGGGAACAATCACGTCCCTCGATCTGCTGGCTATGCCCCCACTTATACATCCCAAAATGCCATTGGCCTTCTTGGCAACAAGGGCACACTGTTGACTCATATCCAGCTTCCTCGTCCACTGTCACCCCTAGGTCCTTTTCCGCAGAACTGCTGCCTAGCCATTCGGTCCCTAGTCTGTAGCGGTGCATTGGGTTCTTCCGTCCTAAGTGCAGGACCCTGCACTTATCCTTGTTGAACCTCATCAGATTTCTTTTGGCCCAATCCTCCAATTTGTCTAGGTCCTTCTGTATCCTATCCCTGCCCTCCAGCGTATCTACCACTCTTCCTAGTTTAGTATCATCCGCAAATTTGCTGAGAGTGCAATCCACACCATCCTCCAGATCATTTATGAAGATATTGAACAAAACTGGCCCCAGGACCGACCCTTGGGGCACTCCACTTGATACCAGCTGCCAACTAGACACGGAGCCATTGATCACTACCCGTTGAGCCCGACAATCTAGCCAACTTTCTACCCACCTTATAGTGCATTCATCCAGCCCATACTTCTTTAACTCGCTGACAAGAATACTGTGGGAGACCATGTCAAAAGCTTTGCTAAAGTCGAGGAACAACACATCCACTGCTTTCCCTTCATCCACAGAATCAGTAATCTCATCATAGAAGGCGATTAGATTAGTCAGGCATGACCTTCCCTTGGTGAATCCATGCTGACTGTTCCTGATCACTTTCCTCTCCTCTAAGTGCTTCAGGTTTGATTCCTTGAGGACCTGCTCCATGATTTTTCCGGGGACTGAGGTGAGGCTGACTGGCCTGTAGTTCCCAGGATCCTCCTCCTTCCCTTTTTTAAAGATTGGCACTACATTAGCCTTTTTCCAGTCATCTGGGACTTCCCCCGTTCGCCACGAGTTTTCAAAGATAATGGCCAATGGCTCTGCAATCACAGCCGCCAATTCCTTTAGCACTCTCGGATGCAACGCGTCCGGCCCCATGGACTTGTGCACGTCCAGCTTTTCTAAATAGTCCCTAACCACCTCTTTCTCCACATAGGGCTGGCCACCTACTCCCCATGCTGTGATGCCCAGCGCAGCAGTCTGGTAGCTGACCTTGTTCATGAAGACAGAGGCAAAAAAAGCATTGAGTACATTAGCTTTTTCCACGTCCTCTGTCACTAGGTTGCCTCCCTCATTCAGTAAGGGGCCCACACTTTCCTTGGCTTTCTTCTTGTTGCCAACATACCTGAAGAAACCCTTCTTGTTACTCTTAACATCTCTTGCTAGCTGCAGCTCCAGGTGTGATTTGGCCCTCCTGATTTCATTCCTACATGCCCGAGCAATATTTTTATACTCTTCCCTGGTCATTTGTCCAATCTTCCACTTCTTGTAAGCTTCTTTTTTATGTTGAAGATCCGCAAGGATTTCACCGCTAAGCCAAGCTGGTCGCCTGCCATATTTACTATTCTTTCGACACATCGGGATGGTTTGTCCCTGTAACCTCAACAGGGATTCCTTGAAATACAGCCAGCTCTCCTGGACTCCTTTCCCCTTCATGTTATTCCCCCAGGGGATCCTACCCATCAGTTCCCTGAGGGAGTCGAAATCTGCTTTCCTGAAGTCCAGGGTCCGTATTCTGCTGCTTACCTTTCTTCCCTGTGTCAGGATCCTGAACTCAACCAACTCATGGTCACTGCCTCCCAGATTCCCATCCACTTTTGCTTCCCCCACTAATTCTCAATTCTAATTCTATCACTGGCTCACTCTGACATCTTGGGCCAATCATTCAGCACCTATGTGCTTTTGTCTTCATGGGTTAAATCCTGGCCCTACTGAAGTCAATGGGAATATTTCTTCAGCAGAAGAACTCTATATCGCTCATATGCAGGTCTCTCTCATCAACAGAAGTTGGTCCAAGAAAAGGTATTACCTCTCCCGCCATGTCTCTCTAATATTCTGAGACCAACCCGACTACACCACCACTGTCGACAAAAAACAACAGCAGGTTTCACAGAAAATGCAACGAAAAAATTAGCATCTCCTTGGACTTCTCTACAGTAAAAATTTTATAACCTTTCTACATGTGGCACTCGGCTATAAAACACATTAGTGGGAATAATGCCCTTAACTACATTTCTTTGTATCTAGTAATGTTCCATGATTGGCAAAGATAGCCTGGTTCCTATTACTAACTTTTTTCCATTTCAAATTTACAAGCTAATTTTATGGAAACAGATAAAGGAACCTGCATATTATAGATGCAATAACAACAAAAGCATAACTCTAAAAGAACCGCAAGACAAACCTCTCACCCTCTTTCCTCCCCATCCCTTCCAATTTTAATTTATGTACTATAAAAACCAGTGCCTTTCAGCTGTGCTGTGGATCCTCCCTTAGACCCCTCCAGTAGCTCCCCTTCTAGCAACTGGCACATGTGCAGCCCAGCTGTACACATCTAACATGCAGGTGCTGGATTCCGTATCGCTGGATAGTATTTTGAATGGTAGTGGATGAATTTACCCACAGTTCTTTCACAGGCAAGTCCACCACTGTTGATAAATTTAAAAAAAAAAAAGATTAAGAAAAAAAAGGTAAGTCAAAGCATCACAACGCAGTGTTAACAGGGGAAGTCAGAGGGTCACGTTTAGACGTGGTTTAAGCAGTTGCACCTGTAACTAGCATCAATGGCTTGTACCTCCTTTTCTCAAGGTGTGAATTTGGCCTAGAAAAAGCTTTGGTGATCTATTTTGTTCTTGTATCAGAACAAGTTAAAGGTAAGGAGAAGTTTCCTGGGACAAAAACAGGAGAGGGGTGCTGAAAGGATAATATCATATCACCACCATCTTTTTGGAATGAGGAGAAAAATTAGTTCTTGCCAGACATCAACCCACCACCCGTTATAAAGGACTTTCCCAATACCTATGAACGTTCTTTACATCAGTAAAAAAGGTAGATTGAGTTTGCCTAGTTAATCATGCTTTATTTCAGGATAGCACAGAAATCCCAAGTCCATCTATGTACTTCAGAGCACTCAGAAGTGGAACAGGTTCACCAACATTTTAAAACTGAAGCCAATTTGGCTGTTACTTTACTGCTGAATTCTTTTGAACTCCATGAAGTTCCAGGAAAACATTCTTGTTCACAAAATTAATCTGGTCTGCACATGGGATCTGGATAAAATGAGGTGGTGGTAGAAGACAACAACAGGACCTTCAGCATGTTGTTTATAGGAACATCTTCAATGACGTAAATCTACATGGGGGGGAAGTATGTTGTCAATTCTAACCTTGGGACATGAATCAAGACAACATGTTGTCAATACATTCGTTTTTCAAATGTTCCACTTACTCTGTAGTCTCAGGACCACTAAGTAACTATGTTTTAAGTGACTCCTGCACCAATTACTTTGCTTTTCACTTCATCTTGTTTTCCAGGGAGAGGCACAGACAGCATGCTGTAGGAACAGTTACGCCAGTTCATCTTTCTTAT
Organism: Natator depressus; assembly: GCF_965152275.1. NCBI lineage: Eukaryota > Metazoa > Chordata > Testudines > Cheloniidae > Natator > Natator depressus. The sequence continues at coordinate 136,807,484 of NC_134237.1, read as the reverse complement.
TAGCCCATTATCTTCCTTGAACGTCTATTTGTCTTACAAATACTTTTTCAAGAGTCATTCTCAGGCACCTAACCTCCTTCGATTCACACTTCTCTGGAAGCCTACACATGAGTTGTCATATTTCTTTGAACAGTAAAGAAATAAAAATACATATGAATTTAAAAAGTTGAGGGGGAGGGTTAAGTGTCGTTGGTCAGCCCAGCAGGAAGACATCCTCTGAATAGGTACACTATGAGCAGAGGTACTGCCTAAAGACTTGTGTGGAGGGACCACCAGTTTTCAGGGCCAGTCATTTGCTCTTTTATTTTCTGCTGAGACTGTCAGAAAAGGATGCTAATTAGTACCAATTCAACTTGTGAATTTTGTGATATGAATACCTAGGACCCAGACACCAATGGCTAGCTAAGCAAAGTGACAATACATAAATTGTATGTAGCATCTTTCATACCAAAGATAGCCCAGGGCACTTTAGAATAGACTGCTACCAGGAATACAGTGATGCATACACGACCACAGCAACTAATACTAAGCAACATAGCACATGACTGAGATTGACCTTTTCTGGAGACTTTGAACTGTGTTAACTGATTTTGTGACTTGCAGGTTTATAAATATTCAGTGGGAGATTCTTCAATGGGGTAATTTCAGAATCAGGTTTCTAAATCACTACCAACTTTTTCTCCTCCAGCTAGCCTTGGTGACAGTGCATTCGCTACTACTTCCCTTAGCTCCGGGGTGCCACTGGCTGAGTCTGTACAAATTGCAGAATCTTTTGTTGCTAGAAAACCCGGGAGTGAGTATCAAGTATTTACAGTCTTTATGCGTGCCACTTATTAGTCCATAAAATAAGGACTAAAGAAAAAATATCAGTCTTTTCCTATCATGGTGGTAGAAGATGAAGCTGCTTTGTGATGTTCAGTGAAATGATTTTTTCCTCAAGCAGGTAACTCACAACAGGTTGGGTCTCCAGATAGTGTACTTTAAATGGATGGTTTCAGAGTAGCAGCCGTGTTAGGAGGACTTGTGGCACCTTAGAGACTAACAAATTTATTTGAGCATAAGCTTTCGTGAGCTACGAAGTGAGCTGTAGCTCACGGAAGCTTATGCTCAAATAAGTTTGTTAGTCTCTAAGGTGCCACAAGTCCTCCTTTTCTTTTTAAATGGATGATGGCCCAATGACACTGAATATGCAACCCTCGACAATAGCAGTAAACTGCTCTCTGTCAGTAAACCAATCGAAAACTCCAGAGCCTATTAGAATGGGACTCTCAAGAGAGCAGAGAAGAGGGATTGTTTTGTAACTAACTGGCCTTAAACTAAGAGTCAGTACCTGGGATCTTTCTTGTTCTGCCACGGAGCTCCTCTTGGACCTTGGGCAAACCCCAAACTATACCTTCCTTCATTTCTCCACTGGTAAAATGGAAAGTAATGAGACACATAATTCACTGATGTTCGCAAAGTGCTATGAAATCCTCTGACGAAAGGCACTCGAGAAGTATTAAATATGATTTAATTTCAATACCTGGCAGGTCTTTGAGTTCCTGACATATCTGCTCGCTATGTGTCTGAGTCACATCTTATGAAAAACAAGTTTCAGCTTTAGTATCATGAATAAAGTATCTCATTAATGTTAACTTGATGGGCTCTACATGGTTGTGGAAGAGCAGGCTGGATTGTAACTGACTCATGCATTGACAGCATCCAACTGCAGAATCTATATCACTGGTGACTGGCAGGATGGAGAAAGAGCACAGCTTGATTTGCAGCTCCTAGGGTGAATTTACAGCCCTGACACTCGTACAAAGCATAATCCGCTGAGCAAGTTTGCGGTGCAAATCACTTGAAGTGCAAAATATGACAATCCTGTCATTTTTCCCAGGATAGAAACACATTTTGAGGCTCTGTATTGACTCTGTAGAACTACTGCAACTAGTTATAAATGATTAAGTGAAACAATCACATTCCATCCAACACACAGAGTATACAGACAATTATTTCAATCACGGCTTTGCTAATTGCTGTTCTATTCAACCCAGACTCAACTTAGTGTGTGGCTAGTAAAATGTTGACTTGATCTTTTCCTTCTTCTGGTCTCATTTTTAAAACATGCTACAAATACTAGCATCATGCTTGGGAAGTATGTCTAGAATCAATTGTAGGTGGGTGGTTTGTGTTTTGGGGGCGGGGGTGTGGTTGGGTAAATAATTGGAACTTTTTGCCTGGGCAGATTTTCAGATGCAAAAGTTAATTAAGAAACAAACAAGCAAAAAATATAGCTTTCCAAGTTTACTTTGGTGGCCAAGCTGGCAATCTTGCTTTGCTCCCAGACTGTCAAGAGCTGGGAGCATTGCAGAGACAGCCTATTTATCTTCTCAGGGAGGAATGACACCTAATGAGTCTTTGAAGGGAACCTTCAGAAGGCTATCAGTGCATCAGGCTCAACCTCTTAGAAGACACTTGTGCAGGGATAGGCTACTGAACTTGGAGCAGTCCTCAAGGCAAATTATGTATGAGAGGAAAAGGCCAAGGTCTGGCTACGTGTCAGAGACAGGTCAAAAATCCAGGCTCTCCATGACCATCCTGAGATACAAGAAATAGTTTCCACTTGTGTCTGTACTTTTCTCAGCCTCCCAGAGGAAAGGCGTCAACAAAGTTGTTATCCCAATGAACAAAGAACACAAATATTTCTAGTGTTAATGGATCTCTACTTACTGTAGAAGAGAGGCACCGCAGGTGCAATAAATGAATATATTACGATGTTACCCACATTCTGATGATACATACTTGTTGATTGAGTTGCCATTTCCTATCATGTACTGGAACAGCAGAGCCAAACTGTCTAGATAAACCAACACAACATAATCCAAACACGCTAGGACTACGTCTACACTACACATCAGTGTCAGCAACATATAGGGTATGTGTAGCTATACACCACAGTGAAAAGCAAGCTGTGTCCACTGTGGTACGATCTACACAGGTCAGTGAAAGTCTCCAGCATCTGGGGAAGGCTTCAGCAGCTCCCCCTTGCCAGAGCCTTTCCACACTACCAGAGTCTTTCCCTGCAGCAGGGGAAGGATCCAGCAGCCAGGCGTCAGTGGGACATTACACTGCTAAAAACAGAAGTGTAGATGAGGAGTTATGGTTTGGGTGAGCATAGAGTTGCGTAGGGTATAGACTTCATGCAAGTTTTTACTAACCTAAGTCATGCCTCACCATCTACACTGCTATTTATACCTGTGCTGGAGGAGTGAGGGGGGGCGTGTGCAGTGTCCATACTCTCTTTGCCCCCGAAAGAAGCATTCAGTGATGACGCACCTTAGGACTGGGGGTTCTGTAAAGTCTGAAGCTTGAATAGCAGAAATGCAGGGCAAATCGCTTTCCTTTTCAGTCTGTTGAAGTGAAAATGTTTCAGGCTCCTTGACATCTTGCCCTGCAAATATACTGGTTTATATGGGACCTCATCCAAAGAGATTGCGGTCTGTTGTCCATATGGGATCCAACAGCAGACCTCACTCAAAAAAGTGAGCAAGCTGAGTCCACGAGACCAGAGATTTCCTGAGATTCACCAAAGAGTTTCTTCTCAGGCCAGGACAGGTGCCCTGGCTGAGCTCTCTCTTGTGGCCTTCCATCAACCTGCTGTAACAGACCCAAATTATGTGCTCTTAGGCTTGCTGGGTCTAGGTAGTCTAGGGCTGTCTCTGGGCCTCTAGGCATACTCTCAGGGTGCAGATCCTCTATCTAGAACCCTTTCTTAAAATATATGAGCCTAAATCCCACTGATTTAGATCAATGAGATTTAGACTTTTAAGTGTTTAAGTCCCTGTGGAAAATGAGACTTGGTCTCCTAAATCAGTTAGGGATTGCAATGCTGAGCGCAGCAACACCTAAATACCTTTAAAAATCAGGACCTAAATCCACAAGAGAAAGGAATTGTCTGGTGGAAAGACAGGCTTAATACAGTACTGGAAGATGCAGATATCACGGATTCTACAGTGATAAGCATGGAATAAAAAGGTCATATAGAACAGAGTAGATGAGAAAATCTTAAGATGCATGAAAAACTAAATTGAGTAATAAGAATTTAAATATAACTTCATAATATCAACAAAAAGAAAAGGAGGACTAGTGGCACCTTAGAGACTAACCAATTTATTTGAGCATAAGCTTTCGTGAGCTACAGCTCACTTCATTGGATGCATCCAGATTCTTTTTGCGAATACAGACTAACACGGCTGCTACTCTGAAATAATATCAACACTTTTCCAACTGTATTAACTCGATGCTGGAAGTGAGAAAAAGCCATTTAGAGAGATACCCAAATAACTTCTTTTGGGTGGGGAAGATTTGGGGTTAGATCAGTTCCAGAAAGGAAAACCAGGTAATAAATTATCCATTCTATTTTCAACTTTAGCATTTCTTGACTCTGTGATTCTGTGTAGCTATAAAGCTTTTTTCTAAACAATTAGGGTAGCAACATTATGCACATTCAGAAATCTCTCATAGTAAATGTCAAAGTTATAGTCAGCAGTTGTGTAATATTGCTAAATACTGAAGATTTAAAAGATTTGTTATTTCAATCTCCTTAAAAGAAAAGCTTGTCAAAGGACCTTGCAACAGCAGGTGATGGCTTACTTGCTCTCTAATCTGTACTGTATTCCTCTTTATGCTTAGTGGTCACAACCCATACCCTGATTTTCTGCTCCCCTAAACTCCATCCACAGTCTCATGTGTGAAGATTCGTGCCATGTGGTTGCTGAAACTTTTCTCTTAATGAGCCTCCTCTCTCCTCCTTGTCAGCTAAAGTTTAGTTGCCTTTTTCTCTTAGAAATTGTTTCTTCCTCGTGGCTACCTCCTAGAAATCCTCCAGACATGTCCTTTATTCCTTGGCAAAGGCAAGAGTCCATTCATTATAGCACATTTCGGTGATTTAAAGAGTTGTCGTAAGATGTCTTGGTTTAGACATTTAACATATTGAGGATGAGGAAGACTTTTCTCGCGAGAAGTCCTGGTTACAGGCACTAACGTATTTTTTAAAGGGTGGGCGGGAGGTATTTGTGCTTGTTCTTTCCTGTCTGGCCTGCATTTTCAGCCTTCTGCAGTGTTCTCTCTCCTGTCAGAAAGGCACATTTTCTTCACAGTTTTAGGACATCCAATCAGCAAACTTCTAGCCAACCACTCAAACTTCTCATTTGGTTCAGCCCATAAGATACAGATGTGGAGAACTGGGAAACATTTTTATTATTTTTACAACTATTGTATGTCTCTAGTGCATCTGTGTGATATGACCCTGCCTAAATACATAGTTAGCTCAGAAGGGTTGCTAAAGAAACTGGACAAGAAAGGGAAAACAATGACATAGATAAGGAACATCCCCTCAAACATAACAACCAGGTTTATAACCATGCCGAGGGACTTCTCAGCAACAGGGATGCTTCCAAGGCTGAGAATCTGAAGGTCAAAAGAGACAGGTCTGTTGAAGGATCTGTTCTACAGAAAGGGAGGGGGGAAGCGGTCAGCAGCTGCAGGCTGTCAGACACCAGGAGGCAGGGGTCTGTAGCAAGAAGGCTGTAATATGGTGCCCCGGAGGAAGGGAGGGACACTAGGGCTAAGTCAGGCCTACCCCAGGGCTCATGGGGAATGTCAAGCATTGGTACAACAATATGCATGTAGGGCTCATTTTAAGTCTCCTTATGGCAAAATAAACCACACTTTGTTTTAAAGAAGCTGCTTCTGTGACACTGAATATTATTACCGTGCACAGGCCCCCGAAGGAAAACTCATTGGGCCTGCTAAGTAACAATTATCAATGAGAAGGGGTATAACACCTGGGGAGACAGTCAGAATGGTTGGATTGCAGGATCCCACTCTGAAGAGAAGTGGGTGCCCAGGCCTGCCACTTGAAAGGCCTGCACTTGAGGGACTGGAGGTGCTGTTGTCATCATGAATAGGTCGGAATTGCGAATACAGACTAACAGGGCTGTTACTCTGAAACCTGTCATTATGCAAGGCACTGCATTTAGCCGTATGGAGTGGAAATCTATCAACTGCATGAAAAAACTTGTTCCGCCGACGTGCACGGGCTGAAATTGTGGAAAAGCAGCATCACTTGCCCCATAACCTCAGCCGTGCGGAACACAATGCCATCCACAGCCTCAGAAACAACTCTGACATCATAATCAAAAACGCTGACAAAGGAGGTGCTGTTGTCATCATGAATAGGTCGGAATATGAACAAGAGGCTGCTCGGTAGCTCTCCAACACCACTTTCTACAAGCCATTACCCTCTGATCCCACTGAGAGTTACCAAAAGAAACTACAGCATTCGCTCAAGAAACTCCCTGAAAAAGCACAAGATCAAATCCGCACAGACACACCCCTGGAACACACCTGGGATATTCTATCGACTACCCAAGATCCATAAACCTGGAAATCCTGGATGCCCCATCATCTCAGGCATTGGCACCCTGACAGCAGGATTGTCTGGCTATGTAGACTCCCTCCTCAGGCCCTACGCTACCAGCACTCCCAGCTACCTTCGAGACACCACTGACTTCCTGAGGAAACTACAATCCATCGGTGATCTTCCTGATAACACCATCCTGGCCACTACGGATGTAGAAGCCCTCTACACCAACATTCCACACAAAGATGGACTACAAGCCGTCAAGAACACTATCCCCGATAATGTCACTGCTAACATGGTGGCTGAACTTTGTGACTTTGTCCTTACCCATAACTATTTTACATTTGGGGACAATGTATACCTTCAGATCAGCGGCACTGCTATGGGTACCCGCATGGCCCCACAGTATGCCAACATTTTTATGGCTGACTTAGAACAACGTTTCCTCAGATCTCGTCCCCTAACGCCCCTACTCTACTTGCGCTATATTGATGACATCTTCATCATCTGGACCCATGGAAAAGAAGCCCTTGAGGAATTCCACCATGATTTCAACAATTTCCATCCCACCATCAACCTCAGCCTGGTCCAGTCCACACAAGAGATCCACTTCCTGGATACTACAGTGCTAATAAACGATGGTCACATAAACAACACCCTATACCGGAAACCTACTGACCGCTATTCCTACCTACATGCCTCCAGCTTTCACCCTGACCACACCACACGATCCATCGTCTACAGCCAAGCTCTGCGATACAACCGCATTTGCTCCAACCCCTCAGACAGAGACAAACACCTACAAGATCTCTATCAAGCATTCTTACAACTACAATACCCACCTGCGGAAGTGAAGAAACAGACTGACAGAGCCAGAAGAGTTCCCAGAAGTCACCTGCTACAGGACAGGCCTAACAAAGAAAATAACAGAACGCCACTAGCCGTCACCTTCAGCCCCCAACTAAAACCTCTCCAACGCATTATTAAGGATCTACAACCTATCCTGAAGGATGACCCAACACACTCACAAATCTTGGGAGACAGGCCAGTCCTTGCCTACAGACAGCCCCCCAACCTGAAGCAAATACTCACCAGCAACCACATACCACACAACAGAACCACTAACCCAAGAACCTATCCTTGCAACGAAGCCCGTTGCCAACTGTGCCCACATATCTATTCAGGGGACACCATCACAGGGCCTAATAACATCAGCCACACTATCAGAGGCTCGTTCACCTCCACATCCACCAATGTGATATATGCCATCATGTGCCAGCAATGCCCCTCTGCCATGTACATTGGTCAAACTGGACAGTCTCTGTATAAAAGAATAAATGGACACAAATCAGATGTCAAGAATTATAATATTCATAAACCAGTCGGAGAACACTTCAATCTCTCTGGTCACGTGATTTGCGATATTACAACAAAAAAACTTCAAAACCAGATTCCAGCGAGAGACTGTTGAATTGGAATTCATTTGCAAATTGGATACAATTAACTTAGGCTTGAATAGAGACTGGGAGTGGCTAAGTCATTATGCAAGGTAACCTATTTCCCCTTGTTTTTTCCTACCCCCCCCCCCAGACGTTCTTGTTAAACCCTGGATTTGTGCTGGAAATGGCCCACCTTGATTATCATACACATTGTAAGGAGAGTGATCGCTTTAGATAAGCTATTACCAGCAGGAGAGTGGGGTGGGGGGAGGTATTTTTTCATGCTTTGTGTGTATATAAAAAGATCTTCTACACTTTCCACAGTATGCATCCGATGAAGTGAGCTGTAGCTCACGAAAGCTTATGCTCAAATAAATTGGTTAGTCTCTAAGGTGCCACAAGTCCTCCTTTTCTTTTTGGTCTTAGAAGCCTAGCCAGAGACTACAACCACCAGGGGTCAGAAAAATTTCTTATTTACAATAATCCTACATTTGTTTCCCACAAAACAGGTAAGTTCAATTTTGTACCAAAGACAGTACAGAAATATATTCCCTTAAATACACCTCAGCTAAAAAAAGCCTAAACACTGTAATTCCCCTTTAGCCAATGGGACTTTGTGAACGGGGACTAAAAAGAAAACCATTGAAGTCTAGCTCTCAACGGACTCTGAAGACTACTCAGAAATGTTTACACTTGCAACTGAGATACCGGTGCAAAATTCTCTGTAACGGCATACATGTATAGAGTATACATAATATATAAACAAATGCATAACATACAGCAGAGCCTTTGTGCAATCCTTCTGAATTGGGAAGTCAGTAACAATCAAAAACAGAAATTCCCATGATAAACCAAATGGCAGAAATATTCAGACACCCCTGCAAAAATAATCTTGCACTAAGATATACAGTAGGTTTTAATTATATTGTAATAAAGAGCTAAATGCATTGTACATTTTTTTCTGATTTACTCTATCACTTCTTTTAATTATAAGCTAAGCTGTGTTTTAAAAATGCTTTTTTTTTAAACAAAAATAGAAACAGCACTGTGGCAAGCATTTGGAAAATTTTCGGAGTCAATTGTTTATTGGGACTATAGCTGATTTTAATGAAAAATATGGTTACAATTTGAAAAAAACAGTGCTTTTATGTTTTGCATAAGGAAAGTCCTTACAATGCAACCTCCAGGGCACTTTAAAAAAAAATTCTGAAATGGTCACAGGATTCTCTGGCCAAAGCCCTAATCGAAAAGCAAAAGATGTGGGTTGCAAACTATTCCAAGTATCCACAACAAGTGAAACTGGATGTAGAAAAATATGTTCTCAACATTTACTTCTGTTTATGATGAAAATGGAAACAGATGACCCATAACAACATATTGTGTGAACTGGTAATTAACCATCTACAGATGGAGCACAATTACCGATCATTTCCATTCGGCTCAAACAAAAGGTCAGCTAACGGGTAACCAAGTACGCTCATGCCAACAGGAGACCATCTATAATGTGCTACCACTTACTGGAGATGGTCTGCCTGCTCTGCTCAATACTGGTTTTAAAAAGGAGATAACCACCTGCTTTGAGAAAGCCTTTCATTCTGTCCAAGCATTGCGGGATGTAGTTCAGGTTTCAGGAAGAATACTCATGGTCAATACAGCCCCTTTAACAAGTACCAAAATTATCGAAGGAAAATTAAATCGGATTTGATTCCAAAGTCTATTGGCAGCACCTGGCACACTGTTGGCTGCTGAGGCTCCCCCAATGACTGAGGGAGGACCTATTTCTTCTGTATAATTCTCTTCCCCCTATATAATAGTTAAAAACTTTATACCCTTAGTCCCACCCCGACGCTTCACAAACTACTCCTGATGCTCTCTTCCTTGCAAGCTTTAACTGTCATGCTTGTTCGGTTTCACCTCCCCTTTTCCAGTAAAAAAATGTTTACCTTCATATCTCTCAGCAGCGTCTAATTAAGGCATATTGGCTGCTTATTAATTGCATTGGTCTCTTTCCTAGAAATTGTGCTTTGCATCTCAATTATGGCCTTGCTTAGAATGTTCCAGCCTTCCCCCACTGTACCATGCTAACTAGATTTCCTAGGGTCCAATCATCAGAGATGCTGAGCACCATCAGGGCACTTCTTTTGAACCTATTCCTTATATTGTGATTTTCCCCCTCTTTACTTATCCAGAAGATCAACATTGTGTACTCCTAATCCAATTGGAAATGTGTCAGAATCACCTGCATGAACAAAGGCATTTCTAAAGCCACAATGAAATCAGGGAATTGGACTAGATGACCTCCTGAGGTCCCTTCCAACCCTGATATTCTGTGATCTTGCATTTGGATCTTTTAAAAAGTTAGCAGGTCCTAAATGAGGAGGAAGACCTAGGAAATTATGGGAGCTAGCTAAAGAAGTTACTTTACTATTGGTAATCATGCAGGCAAGGGTGATCCAGTGGATAGGTCTCCTAATTCATAGTCCAGTGTCCCATTTTCTAGTTTAAATTCTGCCACCAGTATAATGTGTGACTTTAGACAAGTCACTTAAGCTCTCTACCTCATTCACCCACGTCCCCAATTAAAAAAAAAAAAGGGGGGGGGGAGAATAATGGTACAGACCCATCTTTGTAAAGTGCTTTGAGATGGGGTCAGTGAAGCATTCATGGTAATTTTTCAAAAAATTGAATGACAATGACATAACCATCCCCCCACCCCTCAATGCCCATCACTAAGTACAGTAATTTTGTCAATTGTCCGTCGCGCAACATGGTGGTGCCAACCCTTGCTTTGAGATCTATGAATGAGAAGTGCTGTATACGTGCTAAGATATTAATTGGGAGGATGCAGAGGACTGAAGAAAGCATTGCATCAGTTTTTACAAAGAAAGTGATCCTGGAAATTGCCACCCATTGTATGTAACTGCCAACCTTAGAAACAAAGGAACAAACAGTGTCGGAGGAAAAGCTTTAACCACAGAAGATAAAAGGAATAGATAAGCAGCATAAGTTAGTAAAAGAGAAATCATATCATACAAACTTGACATCTTCAGCAATCAGATGATGAAACCTGTGAAAGCAACGGTGGAAGCAGTGGAGGAAAGAAATCAATGAAGCATTTGATAGAGTGTGTCAGAAAATCTTCCTCACCAAATTCATTCAAACTGGCATGGATACAACTTTGACAGCCACCATCTTTGGCAGCACCAAGGAATGAACTGGGAATCTCCAAACTTGAAAGTATGGGTCTCTACAGCTTGAACAAAACAGCCTGGCTTGCCAAGATGAATAGAGCCCTGCACGGATACAAAATTTGTATCCGCATCCGATCCGCAAAAATGTTCTGAGGATATAAAGTGGATATCCGCAGATTTCCAAGGTTCTAAAGATGAAAGTCATTAGAAATCTGAACCCTGTGAACCTCAGTAAGCATAATACACACTGACCAGTGGGTTACATAAGCACTATCATCGAATCATAGAAGATTAGGATTGGAAGAGACCTCAGCAGGTCATCTAGTCCAACCCCCTGTTCAAAGCAGGACCAACATCAACTAAATCATCCCAGTCAGGGCTTTGTCAAGCTGGGCCGTAAAAACCTCTAAGGATGGAGATTCCACCACCTCCCTAGGTAACCCATTCCAGTGCTTCACCACCCTCCTCGTGAAATCGTGTTCCCCAATATCGAAACTAGACCTCCCCCACTGCAACTTGAGACCATTGTTCCTTGTTCTGTCATGTGCCACCACTGAGAACAGCCTAGCTCCATCCTCTTTGGAACCCCCCTTCAGGTAGTTGAAGGCTGCTATCAAATCCCCTCTTAGTTTAGTCTCTTCTGCAGACTAAACAAGCCCAGTTCCCTCAGCCTCTCCTCATAAGTCATGTGCCCCCGCTCCCTGATCATTTTTGTTGCCCTCCGCTGGACTCTCTCCAATTTGTCCACATCCCTACTGTAGTGGGGGGACCAAAACTGGACGCAATACTCCAGATGTGGCCTCACCAGTGCTGAAAAGAGGGGAATAATCACTTCCCTCGATCTGCTGGCAATGCTCCTAATAATGCAGCCCAATCTGCCGTTAGCCTTCTTGGCAACAAGGGCACACTGCTAACTCATATCCAGCTTCTCGTCCACTGTAATCTCCAGGTTCTTTTCTGCAGAACTGCTGCTTAGCCAGTCGGTCCCCAACCTGTAGCAGTGCATGGGATTCTTCCATCCTAAGTGCAGGACCCTGCACTTGCCCTTATTGAACCTCATCAGATTTCTTTTGGCCCAATCCTCCAATTTGTCTAGATCACTCTGGACCCTATCCCTACCCTCCAGCTTATCTACCTCTCCCCCCAGCTTAGTGCCATCCGCAAACTTGCTGAGGGTGCAATCCATCCCATCATCCAGACCATTAATAAAGATGTTGAACAAAACCGGCCCCAGGACCGACCCCTGGGGCACTGCGCTTAATACCAGCTGCCAACTAGACATTGAGCCGTTGATCGCTACCCATTGAGCTGGAGACAATCTAGCCAGCTTTCTATCCACCTTATAGTCCCTTCATCCAATCCATGCTTCTTTAACTTGCTGGCAAGAATACTGTGGGAGGCCGTATCAAAAGCTTTGCTAAAGTCAAGATATATCACGTCCACTGCTTTCTTCATATCCACAGAGCCAGTTATCTCATCATAGAAGGCAATCACGTTGGTCAGGCATGACTTGTCCTTGGTGAATCCATGTTGACTATTCCTAATCACCTTCCTCTCCTCCAAGTGCTTCAAAATGGTTTCCTTGAGGACCTGCTCCACTATCATATGGATTGAAAATTGATTTAAGAGCTATAAACCAAGATTCATGATGAATTTGGGAGGTGTCTAGTAGGATTTGATAGAAATAAGCACAAGACCTGGTTTCATTTAGCCACTATATTAAATGGACGGTAAACTGGAAGGTGCTGCTAATAGCCATGAGGACACAAATACAAAAGTGATCTAGAGAACTTGAAACCTGAACAGAAACTAAAATCAGAATCAGCAAGGAAAAAATCTTCATATGTCTGTAACAATGAGAGAAAAACACATGGAAAAACATAACATCCAAAAGAGACCACGGGATTACAATGGACCAGAAAGCAAGGTATCCGCCAGCAATTTAATATGGCAACAAAGACAGCCAAAGTAATTTGGGACTCCTTACTCGGAAGAATCACGTCATGGAGTAGGACACGGCAGTTCATTTCTACCTGGCACTGGCAAGATCTCAGTTTAGACACAATAAACCAGAAGGATGTTGACAAAGTGAAAAGACATCAGAGGACAAAAAATAATTATGGGAGCTGAAGAGATCGGTTTGTGAGGGAAAGTTAGGAGAAGTTAAATGTCTGTTCACCGGCTATGCAAGGAATAAGGAGATACAATAAATACCTGTCTACAAGTGTGTGAAAGGTATACGCAGTGAAAAGGAAAAGAAAGAGAAAAAAAAGAAAAAGTTTACTGTGGCCCAAAGATAAAAAATTAGTTGTAACGTGTATGCAATAAATTACTGTATATATTTAACAAGGAAAAAAAAGATTAGGAAGTGCCACACACGTGCAATATGGGTTTAACATGTGAAACAGGGGCAAGTTAAAGTTGCAGTCAAACCCTTATTCTGAAATGTCTTGGATTTAACAACTTACTGCTAATTTTTGCACTCAATGTCTTTAGACAGCGCCTGGGAACTAGAGTTATGTTTTGTTCCAAGGGAAAGAGAGAGATGCTGTTAGAGGTCTTTAGTAACACCTCCAAGTTACCTTTGTAATTGCAGGCTCCCAAATGCATTAACCTAGATGCTTAGATACCACAGTGGTGGGCACAGTACAAAAACCTGAACAGAAAATAATCTAACCCCCTCTAGGTAAACATAGAATCACAGAAATATAGGGTTGGAAGGGGACTTTGAGACGTCATCTAATCCATCTCCCTGCACTGAGGCAGGACCAAATATACCTAGACCATCCCTGACAGGTCTTTGTCAAACCTGTTCTTAAAAACCTCCAGTGATGAGGATTCCACAACTTGCCTTGGAAGCCTGTTCCGGTACTTAACTACCCTCACAGTTAGAAAGTTTTTCCGAATATCTAACCTAAATCTCCCTTGCTGCAGATTAAGCCTATTAATTTGTGTCCTAATTTCAGTGGATATGGAGAACAGCTGATCCCTATTCTCTGTCTAACAGCCCTTAACATATTTGACAACCAGCTCTCTGGTCCTCCTTCAGTCTTCTTTTTTCAAAACTAAACATGCCCAGTTTTTTTAACCTTTCCTCAGAGGTCAGGTTTTGTAAACGATTTATCATTTTTGTAGCTCTCCTCTGGACTCTCTCCAATTTGTCCATACCTTTCCTAACAAGTGTGGCACCCAAAACTGGACACGATACTCCAGCTGAGGCTTTACCACTGCCAAGATGGACAATTACCTCCCATATCTTACATAAGTTTATACATCCCAGAATGATATTAGCCTTTTTTGCAACTGCATCACAATGCTGGCACATATGCAATTTGTGATTCACTGTAACCCCCAGATCCTTTACAGTACTACCACCTAGCCAGTTATTCCCCATTTTGTAGTTGTTCATTTGATTTTTCCTTCTGAAGTGAAGTACTCTGCACATATCTTCATTGAATTTCACCTTGTTGATTTCAGATCAATTCTCCAATTTTTCAAGGTTGTTTTGAATTCTAATCCTGTTCTTCAATGTGCTTGTAACCCCTCCCAGCTTGGTGTCATCTGACAATTGTACAAACATACTCCCCATTCCAGTATACAAATCGTTAATGAAAATACTGAATGGGACTGGACCCAGAACAAACCCCCTGCAGGACCCCACTAGATACATCCTCTCAGGTTGACAGCGAACCATTGATAACTACTCGACCAGATATGCAACGAACACACAGCCATTTCACCTAAACCACATTTCCCAAGTTTTATTATCAGAATGTCATGTGGGAATGTGTCAGAAGCCTTATGAAAATCCCCCTTGGCCAATAGGCCAGTAATCCTGTCAAAGAAGAAAATTAGGTTGGTTAGGCATGATTTGCTCTTGACAAGTCCATGCTGGCTCTTCCTTATAATCCTGTTATCCCTTACAAATCAATTGTTTAATAATTAGTTCCAGTATCTTTCCAGGTATTGAAGTTAGGCTGACTGGTCTATAATTCCCTGGGTCCTCTTTGTTCCTCTTTTTTTAAAGACAGATATTATGTTTGCCCTTCTCCAGTCCTCTGGGATCTCACCCATCCTTTAGTTCTCAAAGATAATTGCTAGCGGTTCCAAGATTGCTTCAATTAGTTCCTTAAGTACCCTAGAGTGAATTCTGTCAGGTCCTGCCTACTTGAATACATCTAATTTATCTAAATATTCTTTAACTAATTCTTTCCCTATTCGAGCTTTTGATCCTTCTCCCTTATTGTTAATATTAATTGTGTTGAATCTCTGGTCACCATTAACCTTTATAATGAAAAAGAAGCAAAATAGGCATAAAAAACCTCAGCCTTCTTGATGTCATCTGCTGTTAGCTCTCCTTCCCAATTTAATAGTGGACCTACTTTCTTTCATCTTTCTCTTGCTCCTACTGTATTTATAGAACCTCTTCTTATTGCTTTTTACCTCCCTTGCTAAGTATAGCTCATTTTGTCCCTTAGCCTTTCTGATTTTGTCTCTACATGTTTGTGGTATTCTTTTGTACTCATCCTTAACAATTTGTCCATGTTTCCACTTTTTGATTTTCAGGTCATTAAAAAGCTCCTGATGGAACCATAATACATCCAAAAAATACAGAATTCTAACCTGCATGTACAAAAATTGCAAATATTAATGCTCATAAGTTTAGAAATTTAACAGGACTCTTCAAACAACTTGCTTTTCGATCTTTAACGAAAATAATACTAGCTTTAGCTTCAGCTGTTTTTGAATTATGAGTTACAATTTAAATTGAAGCCTGTACAGAAAGGGTTGGGGGGAGGCTGTCATGCTTATATAACTCAAAATAATTGAACTGATGTTGCTTGAACTTTCCAAACAAATTCACTTTTGGGATGAACACAAATATAAGCCTAGAAGTATTTTGTTTGAGAAAGTAGTGAGAAGCAAAAATGTGGGGGGAGGAGGAGGAGGAAGGTCGGGAGTGGGGAACCAAAACCACATCTCATTCTTAACTATAATGTTTGCTACTGGAGAATAATGTAATAATACAACAATAAATATACGCCAAAGACAATCAAGAAAATACTTTCCAAGTAATCAAAACTCTGGTATGTTTGATTTTTCCCCCCCAAGGTCAGTCATCCTCAACTGAATCAGACTTTTGTTCATTTTCCCATAACACAGCAAATTTAACTATCCAAGAATTTTCTAGTGTCATCAAAATCCATAAACACGTTTTATTCTGTCCAGAAGAACATTGAACTTGGCGGCATAAAAGTACCACAGCAGTGGCCCCAATTCAAGAAAAATCCTCTAAAAGAATCGAATTGTTTCCTAGGAATGAAATGAACTAGGTCTCGAAAATGTGTGTCTAATCTAAATACATATATTCTCTCTTGCTGTATAATATTAATAATACATATAAAATACATTTGGTCTTTGAATTACTTTATATTAACTAACCTTCACGTAATTCAGTGAAGGAGGCAAATTATCTGCATTTTACAGATAAACACACTGAGGCACAAACAGACTCCATAACCTACCCAAGGCCACACAACGAGTCTGATCAGAGCCAGGATCACAACACTGGAATTTCTGGCTCCCAAGCGCTCTTCAGACCTCATGTTATTTTTTCTAACATTGACAGAACTTGGTTCTTACCACAAAATGAGGAAAACACCATGATTAATAGATTCATTGATACGTTCTAAGGCCATAGAGTCACAGATTTCAAGGTCAGAAGGGACCACTGTGATCAATCTAGTCTGACCTCCTGCATTACACAGGCTTTAGAACTTCCATGAATTAATTAATTCCTGTTTGAACCCGAGCACATCCTCCATTATCAAATTTCTGTTCTCCAAATACATAGTTACACTGATCAGGTCACACAAACCTTTTCTTTGATAAGTTAAATAGATTGAGTTTCTTGAGTCCATCACTACAAGGCATGTTCTCCAAACCTTGTATCATTCTTGTTCAAGATCAAAGTTTAAATTTTCCTATCTTTGTAGAGCAATTTCATTGGTCCAGCTAGAAACATGTGTTCAACCTCAGAGGGAGCCAAGATTTCTAATGTAAGAGAATGATGTTAAGGTGGTATTGTGCTGCTGAACTGCCTTTCAGATGAGAAACTAAGAGCTTAACGGACTGTGGTTACTGAATAGCTCGTGATCACTTTCCATAAAGGTAGAAGGGGAGGGACAGGTGAACTCTGGTGTCTCTGTGAAATTACAAGTTAGACAACAAAGCTCTGCTTTTCTCACAACTGTGTAGTGGTTTGGGGTGTAGAAGGAGTAGTACACCTCCGAAAGTTAGGACAGCCACACTCTGAGTTTCTCTCTCTCACTGGTCCTCACTTTGCATCTAACTCTCACTGTTGCTCCAAGTAGCTGCTAGTATGCAGAAATGTCCACTTCCCAGGGCACTGCTTTGACTGGCAGACTAAATTAAGTAGAAGGCAGCTATGAGGGGAAATGCCTAGCCCCAGCATAGTAAGTCTGCTTTGACGGACCAGGTGGAGGAAACTTCTTAATGGTGGAAAGGCACTGCAACACTGCATTACAGAATATGTAAGCTTGTGAAGGCACAAAAGACAGGCTACCCACCACAGCTACTGAAGTTCCCAGTCCCTTTCGTGCTACCAGTCTTTGACTTCAGCAGCTGAGAGAGTGAGACTGCCCCCCCACCACCCCGTGCAATAATCTTCTCACTTAAAAAAACCTCATGCACAGGCATTCGCGCATCATTAACAAAGTCTGACGGCAATGGGGGCGTGCGGAAGTGACAGGTGTAAATGAACACTGCATCACAGTCACAAATCTGCATGAAAAGTGAGCTGGCACACTGGTTGCTTGCCTTTAAATTCTGGACAGCAAGAATGATCAGTAACACCTCTGGTGTCTGAAGAGCACTTTTTCAGGACAGCACTCTTCACTCTAGTAAGGGAAGGGGCTAGAAAAGATGCCCTAAACATTGCCTAACCAACTTTAATCTGGCCAGTTCACTGAGAGTGGTGGAACATCCACCCAGCGGTCATTCTATAAGTAAAATAAGAGTGGTCACTGTGGCAACATGGAACATACAGACCTTAATGGACAGAGGTAACACATCAAGACTTGAAAGACATATAGCATTAATTGCAAGGGAACTTGCTAGACACAGCATCCATATAGCTGCCCTCAGCAAAACCAGACTTGCAGACAAAGGCTCCGTAAAGGAACTAAGAGGTGAGTATGCCTTCTTTTGGAAAGGGAAACCAGCAAAAGACGACAATTTATGGCACTGGTTTTGCCATTAAAAATAACATTCTGAAATCATTGAAGACTTAACTGTGGGCGAAAATAAATGCCTAATGACTATGACTTCCCTTTGGAAATTCACATTTTGAAATGCTTATCCGTGCTTATGCTCCAACCATGAACAGCACAGAAAAAATAAAACAGTTCTATTCTGATATGGATGACAATCAAATCTACATCCAGTAAAGAAAAACTCATACTTCTGGGGGAAACTATAATGCCAGAGCTGGAAAAGAGCATGGCTTGGAGTGGTGTAATAAACAACAATGGAGTCAGAAAAATGAACAACAACGGTCTGCTCCTACTCAGCAAGTGTGCCGAGTGTGAGTTCATTATTACCACCACAATCTTCAGGCAAGCCAAGAAATATAAAACTTTGTGAATACCTTCAAGATCAAAGCACTGACACTTCATTGACTGTATCACTGTACATCAAAACAGCCATCAGGGATATTAAGCTCACCAGAGCAAAGCGAGGAGCAAACTGTTGGACTGACCACAGGATGATCAAAACCATTTTCAATTAATGCTCTACCCTTTTGACAAAACAACGCTGAACAGATTGAATTGAAATTGGGAAAAAAAAACGCACTTGAGACATCCATTTCATCAAGAAAACCATAGAGAAAAAATCTGATAGCAGTAAATCACCACCCAATAACTCACTCAAAAAATGGAATAAATTCAAGTCAGGGAACTTTCAAGCCTCAAAAGAAACTCTGAGCAAGAAATCAAAGACAGCACCAGGATTGGTTTGATGAAAATGATGACGAAACCAAAAAGATCCTTGCAGAAAAGAATGATGTGCTTATGTCTTAGCAAAACAACAAAGTATCATCATAAAAGTAAGACAAATTCAGGTATCTACAACCAAGGCTCAAAGATGACTTCACGTTCTACAAAATAACTGGTGGGGAAAGGAAGCAGAAGAAAAAGAAATAAAGCATTAAATAGATACTTAAAGTTGCCATTTATTGCCCATCAAAATCAGGACCAGCTCTACTAAAGAGTTTAGATGGATCTACCTTAATCAAGGACAACAGAGACAACTCTGAAAGATGGGTACAGCACTTTACTGAGCTTCTCAACCACCCTTCCTCAGTCAATCCACAGGTATTAGAGGAACTAACCCGGCAACCCATACATGAGTTGGGATTCCCTCCGAGACTCCTTCCATTTGGCTTCCACAAGTCAGACCTACAACATGAAGAAACCACCCAGTTGCCTACCACTGATGAAGTATAGAAAGTTATCAAAAAAATGAAGCCAGATAAATCACCAGGCAAAGACAGCATGAAATCTTTAAACTTGCAGATCCCCAAACTGAACTATCTATATAAATAAGGATATCTGAAATCCTGAGAAATTCTCTCTATTTCCCAAAGATACTATCCTAGTTACACTACACAAAAATAAAGGCAACAAATTTGAGTATGGAATCTCTCTGCTATTTCCATAGGTCATAAAATCCTCATTCTGAAACAGTATCAGAGAAGCTTCTACCAGAGACTAAAGGCAGAGTTAGCTCCAACCTGAGCTAACAATTTCCCTGTGAGAAATGCATTGAACTAAACATGGAACTGTGTGCTGTCTTCATTGATCTAAAAAAAGTGTTTGACACTGTGAGCAGAAATGGCCTCTGAAAAATTCTAGAAAAGTTTGGCTGCCCCAGCAAATTTGTTAACATCACTTGTCAATTCCATGAACACATGACTGGTCAAGTACTCTCAGAGCGTGGCCGCTGGAAAGCATTCACCATGTTTAATGGGGTGAAACAAGGCTGCATGTTGGCACCAGTCCTCGTCAGTCTCTCTTTCTCAGCTGTTCTGAATTATGCAACTGACAACCTTCCAAAGGGCATATACATTAGATACAGAACTGATGCAATCTCCAAAGACGTATTGCAAAGACAAGTCCTTGGGGAGCTCATATGTGAAGCCCTTTTTGCAGATGACTGTAGTCTACTTAGTCACAGTGAAAGTGACCTATAGCCTATCCTTGACAGGTTCTCAGAGGCAATTAAACACTTTGGACTCACCAACAGCCTGGAAAAAACTGAAGTCCTCTTTCAACCATCCCATCAACCACTAACTAAACATCACCATCAGTGGTGAAAAACTAAAGAATATTAATCACTTTACATAACTAGGCAGTATAATCTCAACTGACAGATCCCTGGATCATAAAATATCAAACTGAATAGGAAAGGCAAGCCAGGCTTTTGGAAGACACAGGACACTAAATCAGCATACCATCAAAATGTCAACAAAACTGGTGATATACAATAGCAGTGACAAAATCCCTTTTATAAGGGTGCAAAACAGGGACAGTTTATCACAGACACAACTTGAAAAGCAACTTGAAAAGTTTCACATGTGCTGTCTTGCTCTGTTCTGAAGATCTGCTGGCAAGACAAAGTCTCAAACATTAACATCATAGAATATCAGGGTTGGAAGGGACCTCAGGAGGTCATCTAGTCCAACCCCTTACTCAAAACAGGACCTAATCCCCAACTAAACATCAAGACAATGATCATCAAAGATCAGCTTACATGAGCAAATCACACTGTCAAAATAGGTGATGAGAGACTCCCCAGAAAAGTCCTCTATAGTGAGTTGAAACTTGGAAAGCGCAGGAAGGGTGGTCAACATAAAAGACACCCGTAAGCAGAATCTCAACTCATGTGCCACAAATATTGATAACTTGGAAGACAAAGCCAAGAACAGACCTGAATGGAGAGCAACTATCAATAAAGGTTGTCAACACTTTGAGACAGAAACTGATCAAAAAAATGGCCAAGTGTTCGTGACCTTGTTCCTCATAGATTGGACTTCAGAGTCACAAGAGAACATATGACATACCGTGATGTCATCGTCAGATAGCACAGAGACATGCAGTAGTCTACTTCAAAGCTGTAAAGAAATGGCAGTGCTTTGAGAGGGGAAACTGTATTTAAAAAAAAGACAAAATTAGGTGCAAGTCAAGTTTCCGGGAAGCATCCCAAGCACTCCCCTTGCCACAAGGAGTAATTAGGTCCATCTCTTTCTATGTGATTTTGGCAAAAAGTAAACACACTGATTTGGGACACCCCTAGGGCAATTGAAATAGAGTCCATGTCAATCAGAGCACTGAATTCATGGACCATTGAGGCACTATTTGTATTGGGCAGACACTCTAGTTCAAAGGATCTAGGGTGGTATTTCAGGTTGTTTTTAAAGCATGTAAGCAGATCTGCAACAGTAGTCTGCTGTAACCCTGTTGGCATGGCCACGTTATCAATTTATTCACAGCATTTTTTTCAGTGCTGATTGGGAAACTCAAAGAGCATGATCATAACAAAATTCAAGAGCAGAGCTGCCAGAACTTACAACATTAAGCACTTTATCAACAGCTAGCTACAGGCCCAAATAGTACACGAAATTGGCATTAAAAAACTCTACGACTTGCAAGCACCCGCAATGTTTTCTTGCACCCTTATCTTCCTTGGTAGTGGAATAGAAATGGCTAGTCCCAGAGTACATAAACAGTAAACACAAGAAGTTGATCAGCTGTGCTCTCACTCTGCATACTAAGTAGCCAAAGGATGCAGTTGAACATAGGGCCCAATCAATCTGCACCCTGTATTACAGGAGAATGAATTAATCTTATTTCACAGTTCTTTATTTACTAATAATGAGACAATATAAACTGCAACAATAGCTCACTTAACTAGAGGCAGGCAGCTTTAACTGAACAACCGCTGACTGTCATGTAGGAGATATTTGAAAAACTGGATTGTTGTTCAGGGAACAAGAATGAAGACATCACTCCAAACCTAAATCCAGACAAAAGAGGAAAAAGTATTTTTTTCATTATTCAGCCTCTGGAGAGGTTCCAGACTGATTTCAATCTACTCTGTCCACATTTCTACCTTCAATAACAGAAAAGCATAAGTTCAAAAAATGTGACCGCAACTACAGTAAATACAGAGTTTCAGTCATGATGCCTTTAAACGATTTTCAGTATGCCACATCCTCAAGCCCCAAGGTATACGTGTAGACAGAAGGAAAGGGGGAGCATGCATAAGTTGTATAAGCAATCAAACAGTTTTTATCTTCCCTGTAGCTTCTCTTCCAAATCCTCAAGAGAAATTTCATGCCCTCTCTGGCTACCCTTTGTAACATCTCGTACATAATTTTTTTCCCAAAATCCCTAATATGCCCCAAGAAAATGTTCCATGGGTCATGAATTACATCCATCTTCCTGCAATATCAAGATACAAAAATGTCAACACTAGGCTTAAAACAACTGGATTTTAGGATCATCTGTATGGTTTATTTATCCCATTCCGTTACAAAATGCCACAGGATGACTTCCAGAGATCTACCTCCCTGAATGCAGTGACCTGACCTATGCTTCACAGTTGGTCAGCAATTCTGATAAACAATATTGGTTTTCAATTGGTTTTATTGTGATTTCCAACTGAAATATAATTTTCCATTCTTCAAAGAAACTTAATCTCCTTTGTGTTATGGCTATCCTTCAAGTTTTCACTAAATCCCGTTTCTACAGTAGCCCTTCTGTTACCACATCAGTCCTCCCGCTGCAGCAAAAAAATACTTTCCACTGCTATTTTTATCAAGCACTGGAAACAGAATAAAATGTCACTGTAAATAGAGAAACAGTATCTCTCTATTGGGGCCCCGTAGGGATTAGTTCTTGGCCCTATGCTATTTAACATTTTTATCAATGAGTTGGAAGAAAACAAAATCACCACTGAAAGTTTGCAGACAATGCAAAGATTGGGGAATAATAAATACTGAAAAGGACAGGTCACTGATACAGAGTCATCTGAATAGCTTGGTAAACTGGGCATAAGCAAACAATATGGTTTTTAATATGGCTAAATATAAATGTATGCATCTAGGAACAAAGAATGTAGACCACACTTAGAGGATGGGTGACTCTATCCTGGGAAGCAGTGACTTTGAAAAAGATGAGGAGGTGATGGTGGATAATCAGCTGAACATGAGCTCTTAGATGAGATGCTGCAGCCACAGTCTTTGGATGCATAAACAGAGGAATCTCAGGTAGGAGTAGAGAAGTTATTTTACCTCTGTATTTGGCACTGGTGCAACTGCTGGAATACTGCCATCCAGTTCTTGTGTCCACATTGCAAGAAAAATATTGATAAATTGGAGAGGGTTCAGAGAAGAGCCACAAGAATGATTAAAGAATTAGAAAATATGCCTTGTGATAGATTCAAGGAGATCAATCTCTTCAGTTTAACAAAGAGAAGGTTAGTTGATTACAGACTATAAGTACCTGCATGAGAAATGAATATTTGATAAGGGCTCTGCAATCTATAATACAATTCAACACGGGAAGTTGTAGCTAGAGAAAAATCAGACCAGAAATTGGATGTACATTTTTAATAATAAGGGTGATTAACCATTGGAACAATTTCCCAAAGTGTTTAGTAGAGTCTTTATCACTAGTAGCTTCTAAATCAAGATTCAATGTTCTTCTAAACATTCATCTCCAAAAATTATTTTGGGGAAATTCTCTGGCTTGTGTTATATAGGAGGTCAGACTAGATCATCACAATGGTCCCTTAGAGCCTTCTAATCTATGAATCTATACTACAAACTAAAATTGAAAATACATCTTTATCATACAGGAAGGACAAAATGTTAGGTAACATACCAAAGGCTTAAATCAATCAGCCTTGCAAAAATGGTCATGAAAATGTACCAAACAAGGAAAAATCCCTCTATACTTCCCTATGCTACACATGATGATGAAAGAATGTATTTTCACTGGGTTTTCCTAAAAGAAAAGGTTTGCCCCAGCAGAGTGAACAAATAGAACACTGCAAGGCTGAATAAACAGCCTTCATATTTCACACCAGCATTTCTCAAATTACAGCTTGGGAAGTCCTTCCTTGCAGTCCACAAAACCATGATAACAGATAGAGAAAATCATAGGGAAATAGAGGATTGGGTAAAGGCCCAACAGATTCTCTCTCTCTTCCAAAGAGATTCACAGAATGAAAACATTAAAAAACCAACAACAAAAAAACCCAGTTCTCACCCCTGCAATCACAGTAGAAAAAGATCACATTCGAAGCACAATAACCCTGCCTTTTGACAACATCTAGCAGAATGAGGAACTAGGGCTGTCGATTAATTGCAGTTAACTCACACAATTAACTCAAAAATTAATCGTGATTTAAAAAATTAAGCGTGATTAATTACAGTTTTAATCACCCTGTTAAACAACAGAATGCCAATTTAAATGTATTAAATATTTTGGATGTTTTCCTACACTTTCATATATATTGTATTCTCTGTTGATTGAAATCAAAGTGCATATTATTTTTAAAATGATGAACAAAAGAAATAGTATTTTCCAATTCACTTCATACAAGTACTGTAGTACCTGCAATCTCTTTGTGGTGAAAGTGCAACTTACAAAAGTAGATTTTTTTTTTTTGTTACATAACTGCACTCAAAAACAAAACAATGTAAAACTTCAGAGCCTACAAGTCCACTCAGTCCTACTTCTTGTTCAGTCAATCGCTAAGACAAACAAGTCTGTTTACATTTACAGGAGATAATGCTGCCCTCTTCTTATTTACAATGTCACCAGAAAGTGAGAACAGGCATTTCCATGGCACTTTTGCAGCCAGCATTGTAAGGTATTTACATGCCAGATATGCTAAACATGTCCCTTCATACTTCGGCCACCATTACAGAGGACATACTTCCATACTGATGACACTCATTAAAAAAATAACGAATTAATTAAAATTGTGACTGAACTCCTTGGGGGAGAATTGTTTGTCCCCGCTCTGTTTTACATGCATTCTGCCATATATTTAATGTTATAGCCATCTCGGATGATGACCCAGCACGTTGTTCATGTTACGAACACTTTCACTGCAGATTTGACAAAAGGCAAAGAAGGTACCAATGTGAGATTTCTAAAGATAGCTACGGCACTCGACCCAAGGTTTAAGAGTCTGAAGTGCCTTCCAAAATCTGAGAGGGACAAGGTGTGGAGTATGCTTTCAGAAGCCTTAAAAGAACAACACTCTGATGAGGGAACTACAGAACCTGAACCACCAAACAAGAAATTAAACCTTCCGCTGGCGGCATCTGATTCAGATAATGAAAATGAACATGTGTCAGACTACACTGCTTTGGATTGTTATCAAGCAGAACCCATCATCAACATGGACGCATGTCCCCTGGAATGGTGACTGAAGCATGAAGGGACATATGAATCTTTAGCGCATTTGGCACATAAATATCTTGCGACACCGGCGACAACAGTGCCATGAGAACGCCTGTTCTCACTTTCAGGTGACATTGTGAACAAGAAGCGGGCAGCATTATCGCCTGCAAATGTAAACAAACTTGTTTGTCTGAGCAATTGGCTGAACAAGAAGTACGACTGAGTGGACTTGCAAGCTCTAAAATATTACATTGTTTTATTTTTGAATGCAGGTTTTTTGGTACATAATTCTACATTTGTAAGTTCAACTTTCATGATAAAGAGATTGCATTACAGTATTTGTATTGGGTGAATTGAAAAATACTATTTCTTTTGGTTTTTACAGTGCAAATACTTGTAATAAAAAATAAATAAAAAGTGGGTACTCTACACTTTGTATTCTGTGTTGTAATTGAAATCTCTATATTTGAAAATGTAGAAAACATCCAAAAATATTTAAATAAATGGTATTCTATTATTGTTTAACAGTGCGATTAATCGCGATTTTTTAAATCGCTTAACAGCCCTATGAGGAACCTGTCGGTATTAGTGTAGTACAGTGAATAAATCATGCATCTTACTAGCTCAGAAGAACACAGATTGTCTGAAACAAATACAGCAGCAGAAGCAACTCTGTAGCAGAAGGGAAATTTTATGGCTGAGATTTAGCAACTCACCTGCTCCCTAAGTCACCAGAAATACATTACCTCAGTTTGCTTCTGGCTCCCCATTGAACAGAGAGCCCAGCTCATGCTGCCTTTCAAATTTCTGCATGGGATTGGCCCAAGCTACCCAAGAGGCCCCTCTCCTTCTTTGACAACTATTTCATGGTGCAGATTAGCTCCACTGCTAAAATGATGCTGCCAGCAAGACTTGTATCCACAGGAGACAGACCCTTTCACAGACGTGAGACCAAAACTATGGAACTCAACACCAGACAAAATAAAAACCACCACCATTCAAAACCAAATGCAAAACCCATCTCTTCAACTTAGCGTGTCTGCAATAACCCACTTAAACAGATGAGTATTCACTTTTTATATATAGTGGTTTTTTTTTAAGTCTCAAAAATAGATTTAAGCTAGGTCCTGCCAGCAGAGGTGGAAGAGAGATTTCGATATATTTTTGTGCTTATTTCTCATGAAAGATACTCAGATACCATAGGGATGGGGGACCATACAGAAAACCTCTAGGTAAGACAGGGGGTATTTTCTGCCCTTATGTGCAAGGATTTGGAAGTTGATTTTAAAGATGCATGATTGCAACCACAAATGAGGCCCGTTGCTTTGCAGATGTCAAGGAGATATACAGTTCATGTTAAAGTTTCACTTTCTTGTCAACCATTTAGCCAGTTTAATAATAATGGGGATCCTCCAGATGGTTTATTAAGATAACAGAATAGTCATCACAATCCCTGTTTCGCCATAAATCTGAAATGCTACACACAACTTCAATAGTAGCTCTAAATGAAAAGGCATACAAGGAACTAACATACCGCCACAAAAAGCTGAATGAAGGGTATGTCTACACTACTACTGGGACACCATTTGTTGCCATATCCGGGCTACCTCCCCAAAAACAGCAGTGTAGTTGTGATGGCATCAGTGGCAGGACAGACTAGCTGCCCAAGTGTGTACCTAGCCACACACCCATGTATAGCTGGGATTGTACTTGGAAGGCTAGCTTGTGTTGCCGCAGCCACACTGCTATTTTTAGCAAGCTACCTCAATCACAGCTAGCTCAGGTATGCCTACACAAACTGCGATCGTGCTACCCAACTGTTGTGTAGACAGACTCTCTGAATTCAGCGATACAAACTACATTTAGAGGGGCAACAAGGATTTCTTGAGTACTATTCCTGCATCTGACACTGACTGATTACGTGGCCTTGGACTGTAAAATGCAGATAAAAACTTCCCTTCCTAGTATAACACAGGGATGTAGAGAAGGAACTAGGTTAATTCTTGCTCAGTGCTTTAAAGATGGAAAGTGCTGCATAAACAAGTACTATGACTATACCCTATTTAAAAGGGAAACAATTCCCCTCATCCCTCCACTTTCTGAGATGGGATGGTCCAAAGAAGTTTTTTATTCTTAATACCACTGTATATACAGGGAGATTTATATTAAAAACCTAACTTATGGGAGGAATCCTTAGTCACTGACTGGCCCACAGGAAGGAAAGGCAAGGGAAGAGGTGGGCATTCAAATAGGTAAGTCCTCATAATAAAGTAATTTAACAATCACATGCAGAAAGTTTTGAGACACAGTGTCGGTATCGTGGACCACGAACAAGACAGGTGGTTCTAATCATTGCTCTCCTATCCTGAAGAGAGTAAAACCTACATTTTACATAAAAAGAACAGGTCATTAATAGATACACGATGGCCAAGGAGAGGAAGGACAGGAACAACAATAAAAATCATGTAGTACCTCAATAAGGCACATATATATTAACAGTTCCACTATTTTATTTCGGCAAGATGACAAAAGGAAGTTTTTAGGAGGGATCTGAAGGAGCGAGAGAGAAGAATTGACATAAAGGTTTAGAGACGGTGTTCCATAAAGGAGGGACATCATCAAGGTTATTCAACGGAGTTAGTGTGGGGAGATGAAAGCCTGGTGAAGAGAAGAGCCTGGAGGAATTTGAAAGGACTGTGAGAGACCAACATGAATGTTCATAAACTGTATGGAGATGGTTAGATGGAAGACGCTGCAGATATACAAGGTATTTTACAACTTTCCTCTCTCACTGGGGTGTAGAAAAGAGATGTGTTTGGAAAGTGAAAAGTACTATAACAATGCTAAGTAATAAGAACAGGAGTACTTGTGGCACCTTAGAGACTAACAAATTTATTAGAGCATAAGCTTTCGTGGGCTACAGCCCACTTCATCGGATGCATAGAATGGAAGAGAGAGAGAGAGAGAGAGAGAGAGAGATCTTACTATATCATACAAAGAAAAGGAGTACTAGTGGCACCTTAGAGACTAACCAATTTATTTGAGCTTAAGCTTTCGTGAGCTACAGCTCACTTCATCGGATGCATTCAGTGGAAAATATAGTGAGGAGATTTATATACACACAGAACATGAAAAAATGGGTGTTATCATACACACTGTAAGGAGAGTGATCACTTAAGATGAGCTATTACCAGCAGGAGAGCCGGGGGGAGAAAACCTTTTGTAGTGAAAAGAAAAAAGAAAAGGAGTACTTGTGGCACCTTAGAGACTAACCAGTTTATTTGAGCATAAGCTTTCGTGAGCTACAGCTCACTTCATCGGATGCATAGCATATCGTGGAAACTGCAGAAGACATTATATACACACAGAGACCATGAAACAAAACTTCCTCCCACCCCACTGTCCTGCTGCTAACAGCTTATCTAAAGTGATCATCAAGGAAGGCCATTTCCAGCACAAATCAAGGTTTTCTCACTCTTCCCCCCCCCCCCCCCCCACACACACACACATACAAACTCACTCTCCTGCTGGTAATAGCCCATCCCTTTTGTAGTGATAATCAAAGTGGGCCATTTCCAGCAGTTAACAGGAACGTCCAAGGAGCAGTGGGGGTGGTGGGGGGAAATAAACATGGGGAAATAGTTTTACTTTGTGTGAATAGTTTTACTTTGAGTAAACAGTTTTACTTCAATTCAGCAGTCTCTCAGAGTCTGTTTTTGAAGTCTTTTTGTTCTAATATTGCGAATGTTTATGAATGTTATAATTCTTGACATCTGATTTGTGTCCATTTATTCTTTTACGTAGAGACTGTCCAGAATAAATGGACACAAATCAGATGTCAAGAATTATAACATTCATAAACCAGTCGGAGAACACTTCAATCTCTCTGCTCACTCGATTACAGACCTAAAGGTCGCAATATTAGAACAAAAAGACTTCAGAAACAGACTCCAAAGAGAGACTGCTGAATTGGAATTAATTTGCAAACTGGATACAATTAACTTAGGCTTGAATAAAGACTGGGAGTGGATGTGTCATTACACAAAGTAAAACTATTTCCCCATGTTTATTCCCCCCCCCCAGACGTTCTTGTTAACTCTTGTTAATTTAAATGCTTAAATAAATTGGTTAGTCTCTAAGGTGCCACAAGTACTCCTTTTCTTTTTGCGAATACAGACTAACATGGCTGCTACTCTGAAATATATCATACAGAGAACATGAAAAGGTGGAGTAAGAGGCTAATTAAGATGAGCTATTATCAGCAGGAGAAAAAAACTTTTGTAGTGATAATCAAGATGGCCCATTTAGACAGTTGACAAGAAGGTGAGGATACTTAACATGGGGAAATAGATTCAATATGTGTAATGACCCAGCCTCTCCCAGTCTCTATTCAAACCCAAGTTAATGGTATCTAGGTTGCATATTAATTCAAGCTCAGCAGTTTCTCCTTGGAGTCTGTTTTTGAAGCTTTTCTGTTGCAAAATTGCCACCTTTAAATCTGTTACTGAGTGTCCAAAGGGGTTGAAGTGTTCTCCTACCGGTTTTTGAATGTTATGATTCCTGATGTCAGATTTGTGTCCATTTATTCTTTTGCGTAGAGACTGTCCGGTTTGGCAATGTACATGGCAGAGGGGCATTGCTGGCACATGATGTCATATATCACATTGGTAGATGTGCAGGTGAACGAACCCCTGATGGTGTGGCTAATGTGATTAGGTCCTATGATGGTGTCACCTAATCACACTGAAACCTGTGTGCGTGTATATATATATTATATATATCTTCTTACTATATGATCCATTCTATGCATCCAATGAAGTGGGCTGTAGCCCACGAAAGCTTATGCTCAAATAAATACATTAGTCTCTAAGGTGCCACAAGTACTCTTGTTCTTTTTGCGGATACAGACTAACCCGGCTGCTACTCTGAAACCAATGCTAAGTAATGTTACTCCTTGGTTTAGTACTTTTAAATGTATGTAATGCACTCCCGCTACAAAATATCCTGAACCATCCATCTTCTAGACAATGCTACATCAGTGACAGAGCACGTTGGATGTCTTACAAAGCACTAAGAGCTAGGTGTTATTAGCTATGCATAGCAATTTACCAGAACATAATTAGCACTCACATTGCTATTTCAGTTTTTCGAACACTTTACAAACATTCATTAATCCTCCCTATGAGCTAAGGATTGGACACATTTTCAAGCTGGGGCAGCTGAGGCAGAGTGAAAAAAGTTTTGTGCAAGACCACAGAATAGTTTCCTGGTCTCTAGCGCCATTCCCCAGCCTCCAGGCTACACTGATGAACAGCAGCTTCAAATTACAGCCAAAAAATTAACTTTTGAGTCACAGTATTAGAGATTTACAAAGAGATCCATGCTTTATAGGGTAAGTCAGCCCCTCTCCAAGAAGTTCTTCAATCTTTAAAATGGATCTGTTCTGTTAACGTATCATCAGCTGTCTCAGAAGTCTGCTAAGCTTGGTTTGATGGTTGAAAACTTCTACGCTACGAACTGCAAGTTATTACATAATCAGGCAGGATCCTTTGATGTGGCATCAGCAAAGGGGGCCCCATCTAACGTGAAGAGCATTTAAAGCATTTTAGGTTTTCAGGGTCTTGAAATCAAATACAGAAAGAATTTGTGTTTTCAGTTTAGCCCGAACTCTCCGCAACTTGAGAAGACAATCCCCACATGGAGAGATGGGCAACTTTATACGCTTGGCAGCTGAAGAAAATGTGATCTGTAGAAACACTTATGTCTTTTATAAAGATTCTGGGCAGTGAATGAATTTTCTTCTTTTTCTCTTTACTTCTGAACAAACATGTAAGCAGACAAACAAACTCACTATTCAAGACTAAAAAAATTATCGTGTTTCTCCTGTGCTTGCTGTTGCTTCCACTTATGCCTCAATTCCCTCCTTTTCTCTTTCCCTATGAAGCAAGGATCTTTTTGTAAATCTTTAATACTGTCCTAAAACATAAGGGGGTTTGGATCTAGAGGTTTATCTCTCGACAATTTTGCTACAGGGGAAGAGAGGAAAAGGATGAAAGTAACAAACTTTGCTCGTAATTAACGAACACTCAGTGCCGCTGTTCATATATACACTGGTGCACGTTGAATATGTGAATGGATGTATATTCCAATTAACACACCTATATATTCGTAAAGACAAGTGAAAACTGTATATTTGATTTAAATATGGTTTTAAACAGAACAGGGATTGCATCTAGCGGAATGGAGTCCTAAGCCTTATAGTACAAAAAAAACCCACAGCATTTTACATATATCAACAAATTAAACCTCACTATATGCCTGTGAAAAAGGTAAACATTAGCCCCCTTTTACAGGTGAGGAAATCGCAGCAAGGAGAGGGATTACGTGACTTGCCAAAGCTACCCATTAAGTCAGCATTAGAGCTGGGACTACAAAGCACAAGCACTGGAATATACAGCTTTCCTTTCAAATATAGGGTTAAACATTAGAGAGGAAACCTATTAGAGGTAATTTTATCCAAGCCCTTTTCCTTCCCTCAAAAGAAAGTCTCTAAAGGATTGCTCCAAACAGTGTATTTTACAGTTGTGTAATTGAGTACCACAGTCCTATTAGGATAGTGGGTTACTTGTAAAATGCTACACAGGCTGAGATACAATACATCAACTATGTTGATACAAAAAAAAGACCCTTTCGCTGCAAGGCTCATGTCACATCCGACACTGGCATGCAGGCAAACATAGTCTAGTAGACAGTGCACTGGATTAGAAGTCAGGAGACCTGGGTTCTAGTCCCGGCTCTGTTAGTAACTTGTGAGAGTTGGGGGAAGTCACTTCAACTGTCTGAGAATGTTATTTCTCTCCTAGTCTTTATCTTTCTATTTAGACTGTTAACAGTTTGGGGCAGGGACTGTCTTCTCAGCAGGTGTTTGTACATTACCTAGCACAGTGAGATTCTGATTGGGCTCTCTTGGCTCAGCTGTAACATAAATAAGCTATGATATTTGGGTGAACGCTACTCTACATATGCAGCATTGTGCTGAATGTGTCAATTACCACCACTAACTAAATTAATAAGCCACCATCCACAAAGTTAAAAAGAAGAACACTAAGGTTTGTGGAATCACGTTTACCAGCATTATGGGAGGACGTGCCTCTTTCGCCCATGTCCACTGGCAGAAAGTTAAATGGCTTTGCAATTCCATCAAATGGAGCAATTTACATGGCTTTAAAAAAGGGGCCCATAGCCATCAAACCAGCATAGAGAAATACAACCACCCCAGTCGGACCTATAACTCTTCATCACTCCTTTCCCCAAAGATGTGCTCAGGTTTTGGTTTCAGGGCTGGTCCCAGATGATCTCCGGATAGAAGTCAGGGTTCCTGACTGTAACCACAGCCAGTAATCTGGTGACCAACCAACCAAACTGGTCAACATCAAGGCAGAGGGTTTTACAGTGTTATTGACCAACAGGCTAAGTGATATGCAAGGGTTTCATGAGAGAACCAGCCTGTGCACCTGGATGGTGCACAACCTCATGTCCTCAATCTTCCTGCCACGTCTTAGGTTCTTTTATTACTTCTCTGTCCACCTCAACCTTTATTCAGTTCTTGCTGTTACTGTATATGGCTTCTCATTCTCTCCCTCTCCATTGGAGGGACCCCAGGACTGAATCTGATCTCTGTCGGAGCCAGTATGTAGTTTCCCATAGTTTTCTACCCCTAATTTGGCCCTCCACTATGGATTTGCCCCACAAGCAGATTCTGCTTTCTTCTGCGACACTGCACACCTACATAGACACTTTTCATTACTACGTCCAAATAGATAGTTCCCTACCAAAAATCCACGATCCAAAGGAAGAAATAACATGAGTTGCCCCATCAGCATGCACATGCTGAGGGATCTTAACGCTACTGGTGTTGAAAGGGGAAGGCTTCACTCATCTTTTGCAACTCGCTTATTATTTTTGCATTCTGGCAGCACAAAGGCCCAATTTACTAGCCCTAGCGATTGTAGGTGCATGTGTAATGACTGCCAGTGTGGCACCTCATAAGTGGACACAAGCACCTAGGGCTGACTCCCACTAAAGGGAACACAAAGACAGCACCCAGGTTCCCACTACAGTATGAGTTACCAGCACATGAGAGTCTGCATCAAGTTCTGCCAAAACCTCCGGCCTGGTTTAGCTTTGCAGCTGAGGCCAAGTAGAACCCCATACCACATGCATCTTTATTTACATCCTGGAATTTGGCAAAGGCCAAAAATACTTCCTAGCAATTAAAACATCTCCTAGACATCCCTACAGGCCTAATTCCCAGCACATTGAAATCCAAATACCCAAATTGGAAAAAATAAAGAAAAAGAACTATACTGATTACCTTCCAGTTACCTCAAGAGTGGGAAAGTCAAGCCGTTCAGAATCTGTGTTACCATCTGGCTACCACATAGTATCTGGGAAAATATTATTGTTCTAACTGAGTTTGATTTACTTGTCAAGTTAATTGTTTCAGTATTAATTAAATGTGCCTCTCTGCAGCTGCAGAGAAAGCTCACATGGATAATGTACCGATCACATAGTATACACCTCCCTTCAACCACCAGAACCAGGGTCACATTATCCCCTGGGTAGTTTAGAAATATTTAATTTTAACATTTAAAAAATTTGATACCTCTGCAGTACCCATTTACTCTAGGGTGAATTAGGCACAGGACACACATTCAAAATAAATACACGTTTCAAGAAACATAAGCGTTTCCTTACTAAAAATTCAGTGCAAGAGTCGCTATTGCAGACCTGGTTCAGTTATATCCAAGTATAACATTAACGGACAACACCACTTGGCACTCACAGTGCTTTTCATCTGTCGATCTCAAAGCACTTTACAAAGTCACTGCCTCAGGGGGAAATTTTCTTCCAGCACTGAGGAAAGCAGCATATTTCCCGAGGGGTACAGATTCCACACTCACTCAGTTATATAAAAAGAGAGAGAGACAGACAGACAGTCTAAAGCAATTCCTTCCTCTGGGTCTCCCAATATGTTCTGGTTTTGTCTTCCAGACATTTAAACTCTGTGGCACATTAAATAGCAACCAGAAGAAACCCATTGAGTTTTTCCTGAAATACTAACACGCACACTAAAAATACTGAAGACACTCAAGAAAGCTACAAAAGATTTTATAAAATCAGACACGTGCTATGTGATTAAATTAGTAAATTAGTTAAATAAACCAATTATGAAGTGAACTATTTATATAAAGTATTTTTCAATTCACCTCATACAAGCACTGTAGTGCAATCTCTTTATTGTGAAAATGCAATTTATAAATGTAGAATTTTGTTTTTTACATAACTGCACTCAAACAAAACAATGCAAAACTTTAGAGTCTGCAAGTCGAAGCATGAAGGGACATATGAATGTTTAGCATATCTGGCACGTAAACACCTTGCAATGCCGGCTACAACAGTGCCATGTGAACGCTTGTTCTCACTTTCAGGTGACATTGTAAACAAGAAGCAGGCAGCATTATCTCCTGCAAATGTAAACAAACTTGTTTGTCTGAGTGATTGGTTGAACAAGATGTAGGACTGAACGGACTTGTATGAGGTGAATTGAAAAATATGATTTCCTTTTTCTTTTTTACAGTGCAAATATTTATAAAAATAAAATCAAATGAGCACTGTACACTATATTCTGTGTTGTAATTGAAATCAATATATTTGAAAATTTAGAAAAACATCCAAAAATATTTATAATAAATATTAAATTGGTGTGATTAAAACTGCAATTAATTATGACTTTTTAAAATCTAGTTAATTTTTTTTTGCATTAATCGCATGCATTGACTGCAACTAATTGACAGCCCTAATACATACACATATATGCATACAATAGTATGTGGACATATACCAATTTATTTGCTTTTTTCAAGCCCCTACCCTATTATGAAATGTCAACCAGCCAATCTGAATGTCCTTAGAACACACTATTCTGATGTTCAGGTCTTTTAAAAATTGACCAAATTCTAAGGTTTTTTTTTTTTGTTTTTTTTTTTTTACACTTTACTTCCACAATTTTCTATCGTTTTGATACAACAAACCGACAACCTCTTTCAGAAAAATAAATTTGGTGTAGAAGTTTAAATTCCTCAGTTTTAAATACTAGAAATGATGGAACAAAATCAAGACTATGCTCCCTCAGCCACATTTCACCCTCTTCCTTTTGTTCTGTATTCAATTTATGACCACTGTATTTGGATTGGAATAACCTGTGTTACTAAGTAATGGAAAGCGTTCACAGCTCCTTGAAACTGCTTTTGATCTTTTCCTTGCCTGGTTCTACTTCTTTGTTGTTAATTATATCAAGCCAGTTTTCCATTGACACTACAGGCTAATTACATTACCATTTCAATACCTAAGTATCTCCAAAACCTGTAAGTTTACTGACTTTTCATAAAGTCCCATGCTATGTACATTTGTGCTGTGTTTTGATCAAAGTCATCCTCATGCTCAGAGCAAATTTCAACACTTATGGAAGTTGGACTCTCTTACCAAGCTCAAATCTTTGCCTTTCATCACTAACTGCTCCTTGGAATTTTTTGGGTTTGATCAGACGCTGCTCCTAAGTAAATCTGATGTTACAAAGCTGCTTGAATGCCTGGGACAGACACTTATAACCATCACAAATGTGTTTAACTATGACATTGAAAATGTCTCAGTTGGAGATCAAACTCAGTGTTCTGTTCTACCACTCAAATAGACACATTCGATCTTGAAGAATCTAAAGAAGCAAATTTACTGCAATTTTTCAGATGTGTGAATTCTATTTTACTAATTAAAAACTTTTGACCGTGTTTGTATTTTACTTAGGAAGAATTATCTATTTTCATTACTTTAGTCCACTATTTTTTCTCTCGCCCCTTCTTTAAACTTCAGGCCTGCTGAGCTAGATAAATTCACACAATGAAATTCTGTAATCACTCAGCAGTAATCATGGATTTTCAGTATTGGTCAAAGGTTTCAAATTTACTATGATTAGCATAAGAAACAACCACCTAGTGAATTCAGCACTGTAAAGACTGAAAAATAAGATGAGCTAGCCAGACACTTTACCAGATGCCCTGCTCAACCTTCCAAAAATGTCTGAATTCTAACAAACTGGACCTGGTAGTTACTGGCAGCAGGGGAAGACCCTGACTCCTAAAGTTCCTTCCAGTTGAAACACCGTCTGCAATCAGGATACCTCAATATTTTTTCTTTAAATTATAGATTGTGTTAAATATATGTAGAGGGAAAAAAAGCACACCAATTTACCCTACTGTAGAGCATGGGGAATTCCTCCGAATGAAACAAACACAGCTGCTACTCTGAAACACATCTTTGGATGTCAATTTCCAGCTCTGTTCCGGCTCATCCTTTTGTCTTCAGAGTGGGCTGGATCTCCAACCTCCTTATCTGAAGAAAGGACATTTTCAGGTAAGCACAGATACAATTTCCCTATTGATTGTGCTGCAGCCCACAGATCCATTATTTGAAAATGAAGATATGATTCAGTGTAACACCCAGGCTTTAGGTTATGGTCCTCTGCCCGTTTCCATGCAGAAAGATGTTGAGCTGTTTCTTAGCTTGTGTGTGGTATAGATGAAGCAGATGGAAATGGTCTTTTTGGTCCTAGGTTTAAGTCTCCAATGTTTACAGTAGTGGGCAATCTCTTTCATATCTGCCTTCGGGATTTCTTCTAGGTGACTGAAATCCCAGTCCTGAACTGTAGACAAATGTTATTTGCATCGATAAATGTTTGGCAGTGGTGTTGGGAAGGGAATTTGTGAATAGCTTAAGAAGTAAAAAGAAAAAAGAAAAGGAGTACTTGTGGCACCTTAGAGACTAACCAGTTTATTTGAGCATGAGCTTTCGTGAGCTACAGCTCACTTCATCGGATGCATAGCATATCGTGGAAACTGCAGAAGACATTATATACACACAGAGACCATGAAACAAAACTTCCTCGTTTCATGGTCTCTAAGGCATAGAGAAGACTTCTACAAATAAATGGCACTGGCTAAAAGCTGGATGACCAATACGTAAAATTTGGAAATTTATATAAAGATGGCCAGGTAGCCACCTAGGAGATTACCCTACGAAGAGGACAACTTCTCTGCCCTGAGACTATCCATACTCCTAAAAACTGGATTTGATGCTTAGCAGAAGGAAGACTATTTCTTGAATGTACTTCAGAAATCAATGCTACGACAGCCTTAAGGATTACTTGTCAATTAAAAGTACAATACTGGGTCTCATCAGAGAAAGTGCCCATCCTCAAAACCTTGTCTAATTGGAGATAGTAACCATCAGGAGGTCTCCTTTAATGCACAGGAAGTATAATGACTCCTGCAGGAGTTATATTGTGAGTTCAATCTGGGTAGTGCTGAAAGGAGTAGAAAACAATTTCCAGATGGTGCTCTCTGTCCTTGTGCGGCAGAAATAAGGGTTGCAGAGGTAAGGAAGCATTTAATGTTGGGATTGGTACAAAACTTCCTTTTCTTGAACACAGAATCATAGAAATGTAGGGCTGGAAGGGAACTCGGGAAGTTATCAGGTCCAGCCCAGTAGACTGTAGCAGGACCAAATTGATCACAAACTACAGAGACTTGACCTTTTTGCTTGGACACTATTATATACCCACGTTAAGGCCCTCCTGGAGGAACTCAGTTGTTTCACTTGTTTAACATGGTAGTTAAGACACACCAGCCAGGAGAATCAATTCTATTTTGTCAACTTCTATTTTAGGGTCCTTGAGACGATAATCACTTCATCCAAGTATCCGTTTTGAACCTGCCTGGCCCTGGATGTTTTTTGCAATAGAATCATAGAATATCAGGGTTGGAAGGGACCCCAGAAGGTCATCTAGTCCAACCCCCTGCTCGAAGCAGGACCAATTCCCAGTTAAATCATCCCAGCCAGGGCTTTGTCAAGCCTGACCTTAAAAACCTCTAAGGAAGGAGATTCTACCACCTCCCTAGGTAACGCAATAGCAGACCTCTTCTGTGAAACCGAAGCACCAGAAGGCTTGATGATAATCAGGCCTGAGAACCACAGCTGCTATCACCGGAA
Source organism: Natator depressus (assembly GCF_965152275.1). Classification (NCBI taxonomy): domain Eukaryota; kingdom Metazoa; phylum Chordata; order Testudines; family Cheloniidae; genus Natator; species Natator depressus. The sequence continues at coordinate 136,768,843 of NC_134237.1, read as the reverse complement.
AGGTGTAACTAGTATAACTGCAGCTTTTCCCTTCCCATCTTTTGTATGGGCCTGGGGAGCGGTGAAAAAGCTGAGAAGGCATACAGCATCAACACGGCCAAACTTCGAGAGAGGTCATTCACCCCCTCAAATCCTGGGTGCTGAGAAATGTGGAAGCCACAGGGCACTCGGATTCAGAGGTCAATGTCCAACCCACCACATTGATTTATGAGTGAGGATATTTCTGGATATTTCTACTCTGCTTAATCCAGCTTCTGCCACGTGAGCCATGGTGTTCATCTAACCCTCACTAGGCAGAACACAGAGACAGGAAACTTTGCTCTGCCCAATAGAGGCTGAGTTTCTCTGGAGTAGGGCCGATTGTCTTCTTTCTAGTTTGTTTATATTTATGAAAACCCCATCAACTTGCCACAACCAGAACAAGTTTTATCTATAGAAGGAACAGTGTACCAGGACTTCAATGAATTGTGTTCCAGCCAGTGGATGCTGTGTTCTCTCTCTTTATGGTACCCATTCCCTGGATGGCACTGGAACCTGAATGAGACCCCTCCATTATCCAAGCTGGCATTTGACAAAGATCTATCTGCCTGGTTCACTAATGGGTGGAACCCTTCAAATAATCTGATTTTCTGCATTCATGCTGCCAATGGAAGCAATAGGGTGAGATGCAGAGAGGAACAACAGGAATTATTGGATAGGTCTCACAGGAACTCTGGGTCATTATAGCTAATCTTGGCAGAATTTTATTTTTTTTTCCAACTTCAACAATTAATATCGATTTTTAACTATTTCAATTTGTATCTATTTATTTTTACACTTGCTGGAAATTAAGAGCAGGACAGGCTTGGGGTTTGGGCAGTGCTGACAGCGGGGCTGCAGAGAGTTCCCAGCACTGACAGCAGGGCTGACGAGGTCTCCCTGTATGGTCAAGAACCCAAGACATCTGGGTGAAGGCATGGAGGAAGCTGCAGTCCTGACCCAGAAAAGCAGAGACCCCCCCAGCCAGGGCTGCAAGGAGGAGGATGAGCGCCAGGCCACTGCTGAACAATTCCTGCCCGGGGGGTGAGGCCTAAACATCCCTGACTGGTGAGTGAGCAGGGCCATGACAGTGGAGTTGCAGAGAGCTCCCTGCATGGCTGCAGGGTGGAGATACCGGATTCTTGTAGGCACAAGGTGCAGGGGCAGCTGTGGTCCAGGCAAGGCAGAGCAGAGACCCCCGCACCAGGATGGCAAGGAGAATGACAACAAGTCCCCAGTCACAGGGGCGGCCTCTCCACAACTGAATGGCTCTATTGCCAGGCAGGAATCATTCATCTGACGGTGGCCCCTCCTGCTCAACACTGTCCTCTTCACAGCGCTGGCCTGGGGCTCTCTGCTCTGCCGGCCAGAACCATAGCCCTTCCCCTCACTTGCACCTGCAGAAATTCACCATCCCCGGCCTCATGGCTATGCAGGGAACCCTCTGCAGATCCCCTGTCACGGCCCCGCTCACTCACTCTGTTGGCAGCGGGCTCCCTATGCGGCCGCAGGACCAGAGACACCCAATCCCTGCAGGCTCCAGGTGCGGTGGGGGAAGCTGCACTCACAGTTACCTATGGATATTTTTTTCCATTGATTTCTGTGTGTCCGCTGAAACAGATGTTCTCTTCAAAAATCTATTGATTTAAATCAAACCCTTCCCAAGCCTAATTATAGCGTGTCCATGGATGAGATCAGCATTCTTGATAGGCTCCAACAAGCAGATTTTTGTTTCTGTGACATCACTTCTTTTCTTTTATAGCCATCTTTATCCTTTGTTAACAGTCTGCTGAGACAAGACCCTGTAACCAAAGTATTCATCCTCAGCCCAGGCCTAAGACTGAACTTGCCTAGCACCATATGTCTGTCTGTCATGAATCCAAGATACTCCAGAAACTGGTTTAGCTTTCTCTCTGTACAAAGCACGGATCAGAAAAATTGTACAGAAAAAGAGATGAAAGTGAAAAAGACAAAAGTGAACTCAGAAACTCATTCATATAGCACCCAGTTCTGCTGGTTCCCAAATCCCTCAGGCTAGGAACAGGATCGGGAATAGGTTGTATCATTCCATTCTGAATGATAGATGGTTTCATTTATATCCTGGCAGGTCCGCAGATCATCTGAGAGTGGGAATGGGACAAAGCTCTTCCAGTGCTTCTTGCAAAATTCCAGACAGGACCTCAACCGTGGACAATGTTCAGTAACCTCATTTTGACCAGAGCAGTTTGCTCCCAAACTGAAAAAGCCTTGCACCGACTGAGGAGGGGTCTAACTCCAGAAAGGGCTAGTTGGGAGTCACACAGATTGCTCTGAAGCAACAGAGGACAGCTATTGACCTCCCTTCAGCACTGTGCACTTGATCTAGCTACTGCTTACAAAGTAGTCTTGTCTTCTGTTGAACCAAAGAGACTGCTTCAATTTGCCATGTGACCTACATTCCCTTCTAGTGCGTCTGGCAAGAGCCAGAATTGTAAATAGACTTTTCCGATGACTGTGAATTGCATCAGGTCTCTGTAAAGTTTCCCATTGTGTTACTAAACGGGGAAATCATTTGCCTGTGAGACTGATCTCACTATATACTGGTGTTAAACAGATTTGTATTGTTTCCAGGGAGAAACCCGTAGACCATGGGACCTTCAGGTTGAGATAGACTATGCTTGCAATACTGTCCACGCATGTTAGCCCTTATGCCAAAAGCAAGAGGAGGCCCCTGGGGTTTCAGATGAAACTTTTTTCCCCTGGGTTGGTCTGTTGCCGCCTGAAGTTTTCATGAACAAGGGAGGGAGATAAGGTGCTAAATGCCTGCTTGGCCGTCCACGAAGGCCTGTGAAGTGAAGAGGCCAGTCTTTCAGGTAACAATCCCTACCAGCTAGAAACACCATGTCCCTGGCCACCAGGGAAGATCGCCACATTACCCTTCAGTAGAGACACCAGGTTGAATTTAGATCAGTACACAGTTTGGACTGGCGAACGCTGAGGAACTTTCTGGCCTTACAAAACAGAAGCATGAAGGGCAAGAAAGCAGAAATGGTGGGCCGAGGAGCCCCTTCCTGTCTGCTTGTTCTTCTGCATTTGGGCTACTGACCCACTCATCACTCCATAACTAGCTGTTGTGGAGAGGAGGTGGAGGTTATGATGAAGCCTGCCAAGCTGCAGCAGAAGCTTGGGACAATAACCTGAACATTAGAGCATGGTGACCAGCAGCAGGCAGCGGGGAATGACATCTCAATACTTTCCCAATCTTTTTGGGGTGGACGGAAATCCCGTCTGTTACATCTGTCCAGGGCCCATGAAGAGGGATATACAGCTATAGCGTCTCTAAGGCAACTGCAGACATCCTAAGCACAGTAGTCGGAACTCTGCCTGAAGCAGCCCATTCGCTGTTTTTGTTTGGGGGTGGGGGTTGCTTGTTTTTAATATTATGTATACTTTGACTCTCCAACTACATTTTGCACAGCTGCCTTTCTGCCCATAAGAAGAAAGAATTCCCTTTATTTGTGTGCACGCACCCAGAGAAACTGGCACGTCTGTGGCCTGGTCTTTTCTTTACTGATCTGCAAGGCAGCACTCCATGAAGATGACCAGGGGAAACAGCAGTGACTTTATTGGTTTCCTCTTTGGGAGTTTGCCCCTATGATCTTGCTTCAGAGGGAGAGCAAAACTGGGTTCAGATATTGCTCCAAAAATATTTTAAGTGGCTAGCAATCTTCCCTGGCCTCAAAGAGACTCATCTTATTGTCTCCTCTTTTTGTGGATCCCTTCTGGGTCTCAAGGAAGGGATTGGCCTAGGGTTCAAAGAAGGACTTCCCAGAAACTCTGCCCCACCCTCTTCTGGCTGCGGTGTACATGGGCCAGATGGATCTCCGTTTCCCTTGAAGTCCCCAGCCTGGCACATCAGTAGGGATTTCCCTGGGAGGCCTGTTGTAGAGGTGGTAGCAGAGGAGGGAGCTGGACCATCAGATGGGAAGAGGAAGGAGGTAGCAGCAGCTGGGCGTTCCAGGCAGGAGTGGGGCACAATTTTCCACTGGGCGATCCTTCCTTCTGGAGTGGCTTCCCTCATAGTGATGGGTGAGGGTGAGTTGCTTCCTACTCAAGCAATAGTTTTCAAATTGGGATCCACGGACCCATGGGGGTCCACAGACTATGTCTAAGCTGGGGTCCATGAAAGGCAGGCTCCCTGACTGTCCTGACTCCGGCACTGCTCCCAGAAGCGGCCAGCATGTTCGGCCCCTAGGCAGAAGCAAAGTCAGGTGGCTCTGCATGGTGCCCGCGGCCACAGGTGCTGCCCCTGTAGCTCTCATTGACCACAGTTTCCGGCCACTGGGAGCTACGGAGCCTGCGCTGGGGGTGGGGTCAGCAGGTAGAGCTTCCCTGATTTCCCCTGCACCTAGGGGCCAGACATGCCAGCCGCTTCCGGGGAGCTGCCCAGAGCCAGGGCAGGCAGGGAGCCTGGCTTATCCCCGCTGCGCCACCAACCAGACTTTTAACAGCCCAGTCAGCAGTGCTGACCAGAGCCACCAGGGTCCCTTTTCGACCTCAGTAGAGGAAGGAGATCTGAAGGGACAATATCCTCAGAAGGTAAATGCAGCCCTGAAACATGGCTGGGAATGAAATGGGCACATTACAGAGCCAAACTGTTCGAGTTTTCAGTTTTGACTTTCCCTCAGAAAAGCTCAGCAGCAAGGAGTGCTGGGTTAGCTGCCCACAACTGGCAAAGCTGAAGAAATGGAGGGAACTTCCGGGGGCAGAGGATTCCCCTGCTGCCAATGACAAAAAGATCTAGTTTTGCCCCCAGGCTGCAGGCAGACTGAAGTGCCCATTCTAACAAACTTGGGGACCTTAGCATAATGAAAAACAGTTGATGCCATCCATTAACCATACCTCCCTCTCCAATTACCAAGGACTCCACCCATTCCCCTTCAGGCTTCTCCACAGTTCTACAGGGCTATTTCCCAATAGACCTAATAAGAACCTCGAGGCTCTCAGCACTTCTCTGAAGTTCTGACAATACAGTTTTCATTCACAGATTGAATTAGAGCCTACAAACTTTCAAATGCTATTATTGTGTAATACTTCAGAATGGCACAGAAGTTCAAACAAAATGAAAAACTAGGGAAAAAAATCTCAAATACCTGGTAGAATATTTCTCTATAACACTAAAAGCAGAGCAAGGAGTTGCATTCCCGGTAGTGTGTTAAATATCATAGAATCATAGAATATCAGGGTTGGAAATGACCTCAGGAGGTCATCTAGTCCAACCCTCTGCTCAAAGCAGGACCGATCCCCGACTAAATCATCCCAGCCAGGGCTTTGTCAAGCCTGACCTTAAAAACTTCTAGGGAAGGAGATTCCACCACCTCCCTAGGTAACGCATTCCAGTGTTTCACCACCCTCCTAGTGAAAAAGTTTTTCCTAATATCCAACCTAAATCTCCCCCACTGCAGCTTGAAACCATTACTCCTTGTTCTGTCATCTGCTACCACTGAGAACAGTCTAGAGCCATCCTCTTTGGAACCCCCTTTTAGGTAGTTGAAAGCAGCTATCATATCCCCCCTCATTCTTCTCTTCCGCAGACTAAACATCCCCAGTTCCCTCAGCCTCTCCTCATAAGTCATGTGTTCCAGTCCCCTAATCATTTTTGTTGCCCACCGCTGGACTCTTTCCAATTTTTCCACATCCTTCTTGTAGTGTGGGGCCCAAAACTGGACACAGTACTCCAGATGAGGCCTCACCAATGTCGAATAGAGAGGAACGATCACGTCCCTCGATCTGCTGGCAATGCCCCTACTTATACATCCCAAAATGCCATTGGCCTTCTTGGCAACAGGGGCACACTGTTGACTCATATCCAACTTCTTGTCCACTGTAACCCCTAGGTCCTTTTCCGCAGAACTGCTGCCGAGCCATTCGGTCCCTAGTCTGTAGCAGTGCAATGGATTCTTCCGTCCTAAGTGCAGGACTCTGTACTTGTCCTTGTTGAACCTCATCAGATTTCTTTTGGCCCAATCCTCCAATTTGTCTAGGTCCCTCTGTATCCTATCCCTACCCTCCAGCGTATTTACCACTCCTCTATCACTAATATCCATTTCCCAGAGGAAAACTGACCATGAATTTGGAGTTGAGTAGTTAAGTAAAAGGGGGCAAATTATTTAATGCTTTGTTTTAAAATGTATTTGTAGCTGTGAGGGACCATTTAAAAATCATGCATTGTAAATAATACTAACCACACTCAGATTATTAAAACTGAGGATTTTAACAATCCAACTGACTTAGTAATATGTGTGGGCTCTTTGCATTTTTTTTTAAACTTTAAAACATGAAAAACAACTAAATCAATATTACTTATTTGTAGGATTCCAGGTTCTCAAAGCTGCATGTTGGGGGGGTTATTAGTTGCAAACAATGCAGTAACATGTTCTGTTTTTAAACAGTAATTTCCACCTTAATTTAAATAATTATGGAAACATTTCTGGTGGTTCTAGTGTTTTAGAAAACATTGCTTTCTGAAACAAAATCTAAACTCAGGGCCAAATCTGAGCTGACTATTTTCCAACACTACACAACAGATTATAAGACCATGGACTCCAATTCAGCAAAGCACTTAAGAATGTGGTTAGCTTTAAGCACGTGCTTAAATTTTCATTAAAGTGAATGAGATGTAAGGACACGTTTAAGTGCTTGCTAAATAGGGAGGTATTGCTGTAGCAGGACCTTGAACAGTTGTATTTCAGAATTTTACGTTCCCTTTTTAATAGTGACTTATTATGGTTTCTCTTCTAACTGAAAATGAAAAATTAATATGGATGCAATGGTATTTTTCTTGGTAACTGCCATGTTTTTCCAATTCTATGCATGTTATTGCACTCCATTTTACATATGAGCATTATTTATTCAGCTGAACTATTTCCAGTTTATCCTGTATGATTCAAACACTAATTTGATTTTTGGACAATGGTGACTCCTTTCAGAAATCAGTAGGGATTTATGTACAATACACCAGATATTTTTACTGTAGAAGTATGTTTTGTAAGCATTACATTGATCTCAGATTAAAAATCAAATTTGAATCTGTTTTTATACCAGACCATCACCATAGTATCTGAGCCACTGCACACTGCAAGAGGTTTAGAAAAATAAAATCTTTATTAAAGCCTCTTAGGAACATTGAAAATAGAAACTTAAAAGGCACTGGGTCAAATCCTGACCTCAAAGCTGCAAGACCAGCCCTAATTAACTTCAATGGGAATTGTTCTGTGTGTGTATCTGAGTGCAGAATTTGGCCTAACAGCTGCAGGATATGAACCTAGTACAATCACTTGATGCTATTTAAGCCTATCAAAATGAAGGCAACATATTAAAAGTGTTTTCCAGTCTATAATATTTCTAAATCATCGCAAGTTAAAAAGGGACACAGTGAACTTGAATTCTGGTCAATTTCTAAAAGAGATGGTAAAAATGGTTTCACTTTCCTCTTGCTTTGCAAAAGACCTACACAAACAGTGAAACCAACTGTACACAAAATGGTTTTGAATGCACAACGTAAACACATTGAAGTAAAACAAATACATATTTTTCTCACACTAAGCTGGTTCCATTACAGTTGTCTTTGTGTTCTTTTGTTACAAAAGGATATAACATTTTCAGACTGGTTTATGTTTTTTAAAATTGACAGTGTCGCTTTAAGATTGCAAATATAAATGGTACAGTCTTCCACTGATACTTTGCGTTTCTATAGCATTCTCCAACTAAGGATATGTCTACACTGCAATAAAAAACCCAAGGCACCAAGTCTCAGAGCTTGTACACACGAGCACCTACCTCGGTATAAGTCGCTCAGATGTGTGAAAAAGTCATCCAGCTGAGCGACGTAAGTTAAACTGACCTAAGCACCAGTGTGGACAGTGCTATGTTGGCAGGAGATGCTCTCCTGTCAACATAGCTACCGCCGCTCGAGAAGGTAGAGAAATTATGCTGACGGGAGAGCTCTCTCCTGTCAGCATAGAGCGTCTGCAGCTATAGCGGTAAAGCTGCACCGTTGTAGCAATTCTAGTGTAGACTAGCCTTTAAAGTCCAGGTCAACTGACTCTGGCTTGCAGGGCTCAGGCTGCAGGGCTAAAAATTTCAGTACAGACGTTCAAGCTCAGGTTACAGCCCAAGCTTTAAGACCCACCCCTCCCCATGATGGGTTTCAGAGCAAAGGTTCCAGCCCAAGCCCTAACGTCTATACTGCAATGTTTAGCCCCCACAGCCCCAGTCCCAGTCAGCTGACCCAGGCTAGCCACAGCCATGCTGCGGGTCTTTTACTGACACGTAGACAGACCCTCAGTGACTAAGTACTTGACAAATTAATTCTCAACACTTGGCACAGTGAGGAAGAATGGGGCAACCAAGGTAAGGAAAATGGAAGTAATACACTCAGCATGTGGCAGAGATCAGAATAGAATAGACACAGAAATTCAGCACTGACCAGGCACCCAGGAAACATGGAGTCTAGTCTCTGCACTGCCACTGACCTGTGTAATCTTCAGCAAGTCACTTCCCCCTCCATGCCTCTCTTTCTCCTCCCATCCTTTCTTTGTCTTGTCTATGTGGATTGGTGCAAGCACATGCATGTGTTTTGTGCCTAGAACAGTGGGGCCTCCAATCTCAGTTGGAGCTTCCAGGTGCAATTGTCATAAAAATATTTGATAAAATCTCTTTCCCCTGTCCTGTGCTTTAATCTCAACATCACCCCTTTGTCTTATTAAATCAGAGGACATCCTTTCCTCTAAATTATATAACCCAGACTGAGTTCAACCTCCTTATCCCAATGTGGATGCATGATGGACTAGCGGCAAGAGAAAATAATTCAATTAAGGTACAGACTGTACTCTGCAAAGAATAGATTAAATTCACTATCACCTGCATCAGAGGTCCCCAAAGTGTAGTCTTCAAACCACTGGGGGTCTGTGGAGAGCTGGCAAGACTCATGACACCAGTTCTTCCCCATGTCCACTACTGCTGCATTAGTATTATGCAACAGCTGACACACTGAACCACTTTCCGAACATTTGCCACATAAGCAATTACTGTAGATGTCATGGGGGTGTTGCAGGATCCCAAAAGGGGCACTCATGATCCACATGATCACAAAGAGGAGGGCAGGAGTGCCATGAAACTACATCAGTATTAAAATGTGGTCCAAGTTATACAGGGCTTGGGAACCCCAAACCTAAATGCAGGAGCTCCCAGATTTTATTGGTTCATATACTACTGTCTTTAAAAAAAGGTTGTGAAGTGAATGGGTGGAACATCAACCTCATGGACCACTGTTTGAGACCTTTAAACTATAGCATTCTTTAACGTGTCTGAAGGCTTATATGCCTGCAGCAAGGAACACAAACTCAATAGCTTTTGCACAGCTGTGTCACTCTGCAGAGTACTCTTCAAAATAGCACTTCTGCAGAGAACTCCTTATATGCCCTAATGGTAAAACACATGCGTCTAAAGCAACTCCCGAGGCTAATTGGTTAATTATGCTCTTGGTTAGGATTAGCTAGGTTAACCGGCAGAAACCCGAAGGAAATTGTCCAGAATTACTTTTTTTGACCGGGGCGGGAAGGGGAGGAGAAGAGAGGGTTGAGTTGAGGAGACTTCTATCCTGCCATGTGGAGTCTACGTCTGGTTTTACGCTGTTGGTTTTGGCTCTTCAAAAGGAAGGAATTTAAATGAACAAGTTCTTTTTTATCCTTTCTGAATATGAGAATGTTTAGATGCAAAGCAAGGGGGGCAGGGGTTGCCTTTTCTTTGACCACACAACTTTTTGTCAAAGCTCCTTTTAAATTCAGAAGTCCCTCAAACATAATCCCCTGCAGCTGTTATCACCCACACATCAGGTCTCCAATCAACATTCAAGCCACAAATTTCCCTCAGCAAGATTAGCGGGTCATAGGATATTACAGGTTAGCAACTAAGGAGAAGATAAGCTGTTCTTTTTGTAGTAGCCAGACAGCATCTGAAGCCCCAATCCTGCAAGTGGACCTGTAAAGGCAGCCCCCCTTTTACGGTGCTCTACCCCGGTGGATCAGTTTGCAGGATCTCAGTCCAAGTGTCCAGTCCCAAGTACTCCTGCACAATTTACAATACCTGACTCCGGGGAGGGCATTATCAATTGAGTGCCAACAACACACCCAATGCTCTGCAATCATAGATTGAGATGCAGTCCCTGCTCCAAGGAGCTGACAGCTTACTTCAGACAAAAACCAGTTCAGTCTCCTACAGGTCTGCAGTAAGGATGTACAGGTATAAGACGTAACAGTAGGGCTCATAAAGACTAATGGGGATCAAAGAAGGCAGAGGAGGATGGTGACACGTATAGAAAAATGTGAGATGTAATAGCACACTCAGAGCCCTGGGTAAAGATTTAAGCTATTACAGATGGAGAAGAGCTCTTGATAGTTTAACACAGAAGATATGGTAGCTTACCTCTCTTGGGGTGTCTTCCAGGAAAATAAAATGGAAGCGTAAATGTATTTGGATTATACACACACCCGTGTATGTACCCAAAAGATACACACACTATAGGTTGGCACGAGCTTCCTATCAATAAGATATATTCCTGTTCTCTTGTATTTTACACCATTTATTTATTTCTTCTTTCTTGCCTCACTTCCCCAATCTTTCCTTAACCTTCCCCTGTCATTACACATATTGAATCTATTTCCTTAAGTTAAGTATCCTCACAACTTCTTGTCCACTGTCTAAATGGGCCATCTTGATGATCACTACAAAAGTTTTTTTTCTCCCGCTGATAATAGCTCATCTTAACTAATTAGCCTCTCACAGTTGGTGTGGTAACTTCCAACTTTTATTTATATATCTATATCTATATCTATATATATATAGGTATATATACCCAGATATAGATATATATCTTACTATATGTTCCATTCTATGCAGCCGATGAAGTGAGCTGTAGCTCATGAAAGCTTATGCTCAAATAAATTTGTGAGTCTCTAAGGTGCCACAAGTCCTCCTGTTCTTTTTGCGGATACAGACTAACACGGCTGCTACTCTGAAACCTGTCTAAATATACACTCCGCTTGCTCCCCACTCTCCCCATGTTTCCCACTGTCAACTTATATTAGGAAAAACAGAAACAGCGTTTAAAGGCCATACAGAAACAGGGAGAGGTTTAAAGATATGAAATAGAAATGCAGTGTGTTTATTAAAAACAGAAACAGACACTGGCTCCTAAAAAAGAAAAGAATTTGGGACAATCAGGTTGTGCCCACAATGTAAGGGCAAAAGCTTATTACTGTTACCCTCATGCTCCCTCCCCCATTGTTTGTTACTCACTTGTTGAGTCTTCTCTTAAACTAGATCATAAACCCCTTGGTTGCATTTGTACAGCCTCCAGCATGAGGCGGCCCTGAACCTGAGCCTGTGGGTGCTACAGGACTCAGTATTTCCAAGATGCCCCTTTTTCATGTCAGCACCTACTTCCTTGGCCCCTGCAGCACAACCTACAACAATCCAGACTACACTCTCCCAAGCTCTTGAACAGGGGTGGCCAACCTGTGCCTGAGAAGGAGCCAGAATTTGCCAATGTACCTTGCCAAAGAGCCACAGTGATACGTCAGCAGCCCCCATCCTCTCCCCCGCCCCGCCCTGCCCGCCAGCCGCCCCGCCCATCAGCGCTTCCCCTCCCTCCCTTTGCCTCACACAGCATGCAGGAGGCTCTGGGGGGTGAGGAGAAGAGCGAGGGCATGGCAGGCTCAGGGAAGGGGCGGGAAGGGGCAGGGCCTTGGGGGAAGGGGGGAAGTGGGAGTGGCAGGGGTTGAACGGTGAGCATTGGAAAGTTGGCACCTGTAGCTCCAGCCCTGGAGTCGGTGTCTATGCAAGGAGCCGCATATTAACCTCTGAAGAGCCGCAAGCACCTCCAGAGCCAGAGGTGGGCCACCCCTGCTCTACAAATAGTTTCTGGTTCACAACCTGACAAACACAGAACAACGTTACAGGCACAGCCACACAGCCCAGCTCACACATCACCCGACCAAACCAAGGGGGGGAGGGGGGGAAGAAAAGAAAAAAAAGAGTACTCTTGTTTCATAAATACCAGGGAAGACTCCTCAATCATTTCAGCTATTTTACCACCAACCTCCATCTCAAATTTGGGACATTAATCGCTTTCCACGAAACAATGGTTTGTAGCATCCCAATTCTGCCCCCAATTAGAGAGTTAAAGTGAGCAGCATTCAAAGGCTAAAAGTACTCAATATTTCTGCCGGCAGAGACTAGAAGCAGCATTTTCAGTAGCCACTGCTGTTGTGAGCAAATATAAGTGTTCTAACATAAGCATTTCAAGAGATAAACTTGGAAATCAGTGGTGAAGCATATCAATAAAGCAAAGACTGGCTCTCTCATTTCTCCCACAAAGGGTGGAGGAAGAGCAGGCTGTGAAACACAAATTACAGAGCCCGATGAGTAGTAGAGATGACGAGATTAATAACAGGAATCAGTTGGAAAAGGCAGAAGTAAACTGGGGATACAGAGATAGGGCACCTCACTGTACATTAGATAAGTCAAAGGAGCTCCTCCTTACCCCCCTCACAATACAAAAGCAAGGGGTCTATTCAATAACAGGCTTCAAATTTATAGCCGATGAAATATTTTTTAAACTAGGGTTGCCAGTTTTGGTTGGACGTATTCCTGGAGGTTTCATCACGAGATAATCTTTAATTAAAGATTAATCTGTAATTCCTGGAGACTCTAGGACAATCCTGGAGGGTTGGCAACTCTATTTTAAACACATCAAATGACAGAATCTGTACAACTTGTTACCGCTAAATATCATGGAGGCTAAGAACAAAAAAAGATCTGACATGTGCCTTGGCTGACTATAACATCCAGTTACATTTCAGAGGATTTTAATAAAGTCTAAAGAATATAAACTTTCAAACTTCTGGGTTTAAGCCAACCTCAGGGTGGTTAGTAAAATTATTCCATAATTGTCCATTATGGGGATTTCTGCACCTTCCTCTGAAGCATTTGGCATTGACCACCATCTGAGTAACTACACTGGTATGATCTGCTACGGCAATTCCGACAAGCACCACAAACAGTTTCCTTATTTTTCTTGGTTAATGGACAATTTTGTGCTGTTACTTGAATAAAAGTTGTGCAGGTTTTCACCCTGACAAGCGATGGTTAAGATCCAGTTGTGACCAGAGAACGTGTCAAGGCACAGAAATACAGGCAAGAGAAAATATTTCTGAATTCAAAAAACACTCTTCGGTGAAAAAAAATAAATCTGCACACAGCTCCTTAAAATCTTCTACGAAACCTTCACAACCCTCATTCCTCCAAGACTTAGAGAACTATTTGACCTTTGTGTTCTGTTGCCTCTGTTTACCTTTCGGAGAGTTTCATAGTTTCCATATATTAATCTGGTACTAATGTGTTTGTAATTATGGATTCTAATACACAACTCTGTATGATATCACATTTTCTTTAAACGACAACAGTAAGCTCACGAAGCATTAACAAAACTATTATTCTTTAGCACTGGAAGGACTCCAAGACTCTGCTCAATTGGGTGGAAACTACTCAAGTCATTCTGTTTGTATGACCAATGGTTTAAGAGATTGTTCTCCCAAAAGAATCAGATTGATTCCTTCTGGAATATCTGAAAATAGCCTTGTAAACAAGTTCATTAAACTAAATCTTATAAGCAACAAATGAATTGTTGGCATCTGGCATTATTGCAGTCTTACAGAATTTATAACAAATTCAGGGCCACCTAGAACTTCACACTGACCACAATGCTGCTCACCATGCCTCAATTTCACATGGTAGCAGGGACAGAAATATGTTCTTTCTGCTCCAAAAATATAAGCCTCGTACCACTTGAACAAGAGAAGAATCCCCATTAGCTACGAACGATATAGGGACTCTAGGCACACTGTTGAGCAGTACTGACACTATCCAGTAGAGGGCACTGCCATGCACACAAAAACCAGTTTTCTACAATCTAAACGTAGGTGGGGAGGGATAACTCAGTGGTTTGAGCATTGGCCTGCTAAACCCAGGGTTGAGAGTTCAATCCTTGAGGGGCCCACTTAGGGATCTGGGGCAAAACTTGGGGATTGGTCCTGCTTTGAGCAGGGGGTTGGACTAGATGACCTCCTGAGGTCCCTTCCAACCCTGATATTCTATGATTCTAAACATGTTCAGTATCCTTTTTATATAGCATTTACCTGTTCACACATCTATTTTATTAACAAATGCCAAAAAAGTTTAAACTACAATAAAATAATTCTAGAAGAGAGAGATGAGACCTAAAGACCAACAATGGTATCATGTGCAGGAGTTAAGCTAAATGGAACTGTTTGCTACTGAGGTTGTTTTTGGAGTCACTATTAATGAGGTTGTTTTTGGAGTCACTACTTCATTACTAATCAGTATTAAAATTCTGTCTCAGTTACTGAAATGTCACTCCACTGACATTAAATAATGTGGAATATAGATAGAAGCAGAGTAAGAAGTAGCAGGTTCAATTTCTGAATACGCATTGAATAATGAAATTTGCGGGAAGAGGGGGGAGAAATAGACAAAAATGGGTTTTCCAATCTCAGGTTCACACATCACACTCCACTGACTACACAAGAGTAATATCAAGGAAGGCCATGCTATCTAGCAGTTACAGCTGGCAGACCAGGTGCCAACTCATGCCAAGGCCTCTGGGCCTAAACTGAACACTGATCAATACATAGCTGGAAATCAGTCTGGCTCACCTGTGTGTTAGCATGGTTAAAACAGAGGTTAAGTTTATAAGAATGTGTTTCGTGTTTAGACTTTATAAATTGCTCATAGATGCTGCATGTAATAATTTCAGTTATAATATCTTTACTCCATCTTATATAAGGTTATACTGAGTATTTGCATTGAAAACCTCTGTAATTGTATAAGTCAAACAGGAAAGGCGCATTAATTAATGCAAAATGAAGGTGTTAGGTCCTGCTCACCAAGAAGGCCCAATGAAACCAAATGAGCCATTGTGAAACATTCATAGACTCATACAAGATTAGGGATGGAAGAGACCTCAGGAGGTCATCTAATCCAACCCCCTGCTCAAAGCAGGACCAACACCAAATAAATCATCCCAGTCAGGGCTTTGTCAAGCCTGATCTTAAAAACTTCTAAGGATGGAGATTCCACCACCTCCCTAGGTGACTCATTCCAGTGCTTCACCACCCTCCTAGTGAAATAGTTTTTCCTAATATCCAACGTAGATCTCCCCCACGGCAACTTCAGACCATTGCTCCTTATTCTATCATCTGTCACCACTGAGAACAGCCGAGCTCCATCCTCTTTGGAACCCCCCTTCAGGTAGTTGAAGGCTGCTATCAAATCCCCCCTCACTCTTCTCTTCTGCAGACTAAACAAGCCCAGTTCCCTCAGCCTCTCCTCGCAAGTCATGTGCCCCAGCTCCCTAATCATTTTCGTTGCCCTCTGCTGAACTCTCTCCAATTTGTCCACATCCTTTCTGTAGTGGGGGGACCAAAACTGGACGCAATACTCCAGATGTGGCCTCACCAGTGCTGAAAAGAGGGGAATAATCACTTCCCTCGATCTGCTGGCAATGCTCCTAATAATGCAGCCCAATCTGCCGTTAGCCTTCTTGGCAACAAGGGCACACTGCTAACTCATATCCAGCTTCTCGTCCACTGTAATCTCCAGGTTCTTTTCTGCAGAACTGCTGCTTAGCCAGCCTCTAGCAGTGCATGGGATTCTTCCATCCTAAGTGCAGGACTCTGCACTTGTCCTTCTTGAACCTCATCAGATTTCTTTTGGCCCAATCCTCCAATTTGTCTAGGTCACTCTGGACCCTATCCCTACCCTCCAGCATATCAACCTCTCCCCCCATCTTAGTGTCATCTGCAAACTTGCTGAGGGTGCAATCCACCCCATCATCCAGATCGTTAATGAAGATGTTGAACAAAACCGGCCCCAGGACCGAACCCTGGGGCGCTGCACCACTGAGACACGCTCAGTCACAAATAAACAGGTTTCAGAGCCCACTCAGTCCATTCCATGGTGAGTTACTGGGAGGAAAGGGCATTCTGGCACCTCCAAGAAGGTTTGTCAAGATGCCACCTGTTACCCATCAACACTTATAGAAGCACTATGGGCTCAACCTTCATTCCTTTGGGAATGCATCTCTTGGCGGGAAGGTGCTCCAAGAGGTGAACCCAAAATACATTAATGCTGCTAGTTTCAGGGAAGGGAGAACATTAGTCTTCTGAGCTATTTCTCTCTCCCTCCAGACTAAATTTTCACTACTGCTTGCTGTCATAAATCTCTCTTGGGGAAAGTGGTCAGCAGTCAGAATGGAAAATTGGTTACCTGATTATTTCCTTTCAGACACTGACTTCCTTCCTAATCCATCCTGCCTGAGGAAGGTCTTCGGGTATCTTTTTGTACTGCATGCCTGCATGTAATACGGCTAAATAAGCCAGAAAAACATCTCAAAGCTGCAGATCAAGGCAAATTATGTGTGTAAGACAATTAACTAATGACTATGCACACTTCAGAAAACAAAGGAGAGATGGAACAACTGCATTCTCTGGCTGGGAAGTGACTCAACTTTTAGTGCCAGGAAACATATTTGATGGGGATAAGCAGGAATGGAGGGGGTAACCACCCCATGGCAAACAGATCACTGCTGCTATCACCCAACCACCCCCTAAGGCCCATGCCAAGCCCTACCACACAGACTTCAGTGTATTCCCTGCAGACCCTACACTTCCCGTCAGCACAGCAGCTTCAATGATTCTTCTGTTTATCCAGCTAGTTTGAGGTTCTTGCTCACTTCCCAATACCTTATCTGTGAGAAAGGCAGTGAGAGAAACCCGTCCACAACTGCATTTTATTTGAGTCCCTCACAAGCCTCCATGAGGTTCTTTATCTTGTTATTCTAATGCAAACAGACTTCTGGGATTTTTTTTCACATCCAAAATTTCACCATTGCAGTAACCGCAATCCTGGCAGGCTCTCCCCAGCCTGGAAAGGGAACAAACTTTCAAATCATTTATAAATAACCATTTCAAGAACACAGCTTTTCTTCTTTCAGCCCACAAAAGGCAGAAATTTCACTCGGAACCGCAAGCTGTCAGCTTCCCAGCAAACCCAAAATCCCACTTAACTCTCTATTGTAAACAGTGTAGTATTGAGCTACCACATCAATAAATAAAATTCTTGAAGGAATTATTTTTGTGTTTGATTCACATTTGTTCTGCATATGCCACTGAACCAAAGGTATTCGTAACATTCAACTCCTAAAAGCCTCAGTCTTTCCAAAGGACCACGCAAAGGGAGAAGAAATAGCCTTTCCCAATGCTGCCACTTTAGCTTGCTCCAAAAACCAACCAGCACGCAGTCAGAGATGAGGTTGATTTTACACCCTCCCTCCCCACACACACACACACACACACGCTGGTTCAAGCTGGTTGAAACCTGTCTTTGAACTGAGACGTAGGGAATTCAAACGCTCAGTCAGACTCTACACCACCATAATGCACCCTGGGTGGGCACAGTCATGTGATTATTCTCGATCCTCCGATCCAGAGGCCCTCGGTTTCAACTCTGGCATCACCACCACTTTACATATTTGCTTCCTGATATCTGGTGGTAAGTTTACAGTTCCTGACCTTTTCAGAGAAAGGCAGAGGTTGCTCTTGAAAAGGAAAGCAACAAGAAAAAAAAAGACTCATGAAGCTCTTACTGTCTAAAGGCCAAATGAACCATTTCTGGTAGCTACTGACCCTCACCCAGCATGTCTGAGTTGGGCTACTATACGCTATTGCACAGCTACCTAGTTTCTCTCCCTTGCATTTCACCAATGAGTGAAGTGATTCCCGAGCAGCTCTTAAGGAGCTCTGCAAGCCTGAAGAATGTAAGGTGATAACAAAAGATATTATTGGGAGAGGGCTGCACTCTAGCTACTTGAGCAAAGACCTAGGAATCAAGAACTACTCAGGCAGCCTTTCTTCAGGGCACATTAAGAAGGCTCTCTCTGCAGACTCAAGCAGGTGGCTCCACACGAGGAAGGCGCTCTTCTGCAAGCTCAGACAGGTAGCACTACCCAAGTCATGCTGGGAAGGCTTTCCCTGTTGCCATAAGGACTAAGTTGAACGTAAGTTTAGGTTCTGCAGAAACCGATGGAAGTGGTCCTGCTAATTACACACCAGGGAAAGCTTCTCAAGTACAACTGGTGCCTGGACAAGTCATCCTTAGGAGAATTAACATCGGTTAAGTACTTTGAAATGAAAAATCCCCAAAGCAAAATGCTTAATATCAACCACCACTGTAAGCAGCTCAGAGTTCAGCAGCAGGAGAGAATTTAGGTTGACCATTTCAACTTTCCACAGTGGGCGTCTGTCTCACTGAAGTAATAAAGAATTCCTCAGGAAGATTTCGGAAACAGAGGATTATTTAGCCACCCACACACTGACAAAATTAACCAGTCATGGAAATTCAAGATAATTAGTGCCATAATTTTGCCTTTAACTTCATGACATTTTTCTTTCAAAAGTGCATGTTTCTAATTTATTGAGAGAGAAATCTTTCATTAGTTTGTTTTTCCATGGGTCAGAACTCCCAAAAATATAAGAAATTAACACTCTAATCTAAACACTCCACTAGCGTCTGGTCACTGATCAGCCCTGTGCTTGTGTTCCTGGAACAGAGTTATACAGACACCAAAATTGGACTCTCCACACCATTTAGTAACCTCAAGCTGAAGTTTACAAAGACTCTTTTTACCATTACAAGTATTTTATAAAATAATTCTATACATTTTTATAGGCTGCACAGAGCACATTGAGTCATTATTTAACATTAGGTGATTCAAAGCAACCAATACCACTAAGCTCCAGTATTCAGTACCCTAAACCAAAAACACCGAAGACTTTAGCACACAATGCCAGGATCTCAGTGAAGCATTGAAGGAGAGTGTGAAAAGCCAATGAAACATAATTATTAGGGCCAATTTCAAAAAGCTGAAAATAATTATGAGCCAAATCAGATGAGAGGAAGAATTTAACCAGAAAAATGTGAATGATGATTGGAATCATTTAAGAGCACCCTACTAGGTGCCTAAAGAGACAAGCCCACAAATCAAAGAAGAAGGCGGAACTGATTTTTAAAAAAAAAGAACCTGGTTTGGAGGAGAAACAAAGGCAGCTATAAAAATAATATATAACAAATGGAAGAAAGGGAAAGTTGATAGTAATTAATATAAATCAGAAGTTAGGAATTGCGGAAAATGGATCGGGGACACAAGGAGAAATCTATGTCCAGTAGAGTTAAGGACAATAAGAAGGAGTTTTTAAAAGTAGGAACAGAAAGAATCCTAACACAGGTATTAATCCATTACTAGATGGAAATGGTGGAATCATCAATAATAGTGCAGAAAAGGCAGAAGTGTTCAATAAAAATTTCTGTTCTGTTTTTGGGGAAGCAAATATAGTCTCATCATATGGTATTGATAACATTCTTCCCACTGCACTCTCATCCCTGGAGGATGTTACACAAACTAATAAAGTTAGCTAGATCTGCTGATTTTAAAATGTCTAACTTGCTTCCAGGAGTTTTAAAAGAGCTGGCTGAAGAGCCTGACCATTAGTTTTGATTAAAAATGCAGAACAATATAAAATTAACATGGCATGCATTTACTTAATTGAAAACTGGCTAAATAAGTCTCAAAATGTAATTGTAAGCAGGGAATCATCAAGCGAGTGTTTCTCTAGAGGGGTCCCGGAGGGAATGGCTCTTGACCCTAAGCTATTTAACATTTTTATAAAATCCCTAGGAAAAAAACTACTATCATCACTGATAAAGTTTGCAGATGCCACGAAAATTGTGGGAGTGGTAAATAATGAAGAGGACAGGTCACTGACTCAGCAATGTGGATCGCTTGGTAAACTGGGTGCAAGCCCACAATATGCGTTTTAATTCTGCTAAATGTAAATGTATAATGCAGGAAACAAAGAATGTAGGGCATACTTACAGGATGGGGAACTTTGTCCTGGGAAGCAGTGAATCTGAAAAAGGCTTGGGGGTCATCTGAACATGAGCTCCCAATGTGATGTTATGACCAAAAATAGCTAATGAGATCTTGGGATGCATAAACAGGGGAAAATCAAGTAGAAGTAGAGAGGTTAGTTTACCTCTGTATTTCGCACTGGTGCAAATGCTGCTGGACTACAATGTCCAGTTCTGGTGCCCACAATTCAAGAAACATGTTGACAGACTGGAGAGGGTTCAGAGAAGAGCCATGAGAATGATTAAAGGATTAAAAAAACATGCCTTATGGTGATACGCTAAATTGTTAGACTCAAGGAGCTCAGTCTAAGAGGTTATGGGGTGACATTATTATAGTCTGAAAGTACCTACATGGGAAACAAATATTTAACAACAGGGTCTTCAATCTGACAGAAAGATATAACATGAGCCAATGGCTGGAAGATGAAACTGAACAAATTCAGACTGGAAATAAGATGTAAATTCTTAACAGTGAAATTAAATTAACCATTGGGACAATTTACCAAGGTTCATGGTGGATTCTCCATCACTGACAATTTTTAAATCAAGATTGGATGTTTTGCTAAAAGAACTACTCTGGGAATTACTTTGGGGAAGTTCTCTGACCTGTGTTATACAGGAGGTCAGAACAGATTAACACAGTGGTCTTTTCTAGCCTTGGAATCTATGAGTAACTTCACATGCAAAATACAATAACTGAATTTTCAGTTTTGCACTAACAATTAAGATCATCATGTTTCTCACTAGTTATATTTCAGGTTGACAAAATTCTCATTTGTGTCTCTTCTACTTACAAGTCCACATGAAACTTTCAGTTTGATCTTCACCTGGTGCAGAGGGCTCATGCAATGCCCAACAGACCACATAAGCCAGCGGTCGCGTTGTGATGGGGGAGCTCTGGAAAAAGTAGTGAGCAGGATGAGGTTCATGTTCCATCTCCAAATGTTCTTGCAGAAGCAGGATGGGGTAGATCAGAATAAGGGCGAAAGGGTTTGTAACTACATGGATCCAAAGGCCCAAAACCCCAGGCAGGAGACGCAGGGAACCAACAGTCACTATTCTGACCTATGATTTTCCATACACAAAGGTCAACCATGTCCTTGTGACCACGATGAGTTATTTTATGTTTTTGGGGGGGGGGGGGGGAGAATAGGAAAGAACAGAATTAGAGCCTCAGTGAAAGTGCAAAGAATTGTGTTTGCATGCCCAGCGATCTCCTCTGAAGCAGTTGCCTCTGAAAATGAAATAACTGCTGTACAGAACAACCTGCACTGGCAGAGGCAAATGGATGTCAAAGACCTATTTCTGTTAATGAATGAGCCTCATATTGTATGGAAGTGAAACAGTGATTAGGTGAACTTACTTCATGTAAGATGGTAAGGGCCTACCTGTATTGAATGGATCGTACGTTAGCTAGTAATATACAAGCTCATGTACAAGCAATATATAAGCAATATAATTGTTGGTCTTATTTAATGTAGTCAATAAGAACTCTGAATAACCCTTTTGGGAAGGAGTGCAAACAAAGCCTTCACAGCTTCCTAAATATCCTGTTGTTCACTTTTTGGAATGTCCCTAAATGTCCCTGACTTGGGTATAGAACAAAGAAGAAGTTATTGTGACCTACTAAAAACAATCAGGGTAAACAAGGGAAGTCCTTGTCAAACAATAAGATTAACAGCTTTGTTACTGTTGTTAAGAAGATCAACATGTTATTTTATCTAGAGTGTAATGCAGAATTTCATACTTGGTCATAAATATTAATTATTATTACATAACAAATCAAGGGGGTGTTGATAGAAGTAGGATGTCATCTTGGGTATAAGAATGTACTGAGACTTAAACCTTTACCTTTGTTTGTATACAGCCTTTGTTTGTGTACACGCAGCCAATTCATTGCTCTGTTACACTCTAACAATCACTGGGGTGTGGTATTCTATACCTATACTGAAATAAATCTGTTCCTTAGATCTGAACAAGGAGTTAGCAATAGTTTTTGTCTGCTACAGTAAGCAGTGGTTGTCTGCTTTGCGAGGTTCGTAAGGTAACCTGTGGTCCTGGTTGGTGGCCCTGAAATGTCCTTACACATACCACCCCTGTATTGGGACCTTCTCCAACTTGCCAACATTTCAGTCTTTCACAGGGATGCATGCTTCAGCTGTATTTTCTAGGTCTAATTTAAGATTCTTGGGACAGGACTGTGTTTTCCTTTAAGTACTATACTGAGCAGATCGGTAGTGCTCTAATAATTTTTAGTTTTGATTTTTTTAAAAAGATTTCTGGCTCAACTTTAAACAGCATATGGCACTTTTCTGGGTGGAAAGTTTGTAGCAAAGAAATTCTGGCTTCTCAGAAATCAAAAATTTAATCTCAGTTGTAAATTCCTCTTCCGTTCTAATGCTTATTTCCGCCATATCTCTCCCAGTACAATAACCTGAAGGAAATTATAATAATTAACAAAATACCCTCAAGAAAAAGAAAGATCACAGTTCTGTTTGAATCTTTTTTAACCTATTGCTAGAGTACAGATGAAGCAGATGAGGTACTTCTATTCATCATCATAATTAGGGCCTATCAAATTCACAGTCCATTTTGGTCAATGTCATGGTCACGGGATTTTTAAAATACCAAATCAAAGAGTTTTGGAAGGGATATAAACTTGGCTACTTCACAGATTAAGTTCCAAACTCTAATGAGGGTCAGGAATAAACTTTCCTGTTATCAGGCTTTCCTATCATTGCCTACTGCAGGATTTCCAAGAGGCAGTATGGTTCAGCAGACAGGACTCTGGACTGAGATTCCAGACACCTGGGTTCTATTCCCAAATACACTAATGACCTGCTTTGTGACCTTGAGCAAGTCATTTCACATGTATGTACCTCACATTTCCCCTCTCATCCTTTGTCTGTCTTTGAGGTTGTGACTGTCTCTTTCTGTATGTCTTTACAGTGCTAGCACCAGAGGACTCTAAGCAAACCAAATAGTTTTTGCACCTTACTCTGCAGCAGCTAATCAGATGATACTGGACTACATGGCCCACTTGTATGGCAGTTCCTGCAGCACAACGCACATCAAACATTACTATGGCTGAGATTTGAGACGGGGGGAAATATATGATTTCAGTTTATTATATGCATTTGACAGGATGTTGAGCGTAGGTTGGAGAAAGTGATCAACTATACCAGGAAAGCGACGCATGTGTTGGTCTTTCACACCACAGTAGGAAAGAGAAAAATCATTATAAAACAGTTACTGTACACCTCCAAAAATGAGCGCAGTGACTCAAGGGCAAGTGTAGGATATAAAACTACTATTTTTTTTTTTAAATGGACTGGATTTCAAGTTGACTGTGTCCCTTTCACATGAAGCCACGTTTGTCTCCAAATTCCATCCATGCAACAAGAGCTTTTGTGGAATGATTCATTTTTCCACCCACAGAAAAAAGAAGAAATTTTAAAAACGCTAGTTTGATTCCATTTGTAAAATCAGTCCTCCGTCTTTGGTGAACTGGTACATAAGGGATTGACTGCTCAAGTCTGAGAGTTACTTGGGCCTCTACTCAGGGTACGTCTACAGTACAAAATTATTTCAAAGTTATTCCATTTGAATTTTTGGAAGCTATTTTATACATTCAGTCTTCTGTGTCCCCACTAAAGCACGTGAATTCGGCGGATGGCGTCCACAGTACCAAGGCTAGCATCGAATATCGGAGCGATGCACTGTGAATAGCTATCCCACAATTCCCGCAGTCCCCGCCACCCACTGGAATTCTGGGTTAAGTGCCCAGTGCATGATGGGACAAACATGCTCACGGGTGTTTCTGGGTGTGTGTCGTCAGAAAGCTACGGCAGACAATCGTTTCGCACCTTTTTGGCATGCAGACGCCATACTGCTTTCAGCAGATGGTGCACCGCTGCTCTCCTGCTACTATGAATCCACCTCTCCAACTCAACTCTGCTCAGCCATCGTGAACCAAGCAGCACAGCTTCTGCCACCAACTCTGCTCTCCCGCTATTGCCACGCTTCCGAGCTTCTCCATGTTGCCTGTCCTGGGCTCCCACCTCCGTGAAAGCCACAGAAGACAACCATTTTCAGCCTTTGTTTGGCTACCGTGAACCAAACAGCACAGCTTCCGCTGCCACTCTGCTCTCCTACCTGTTGAGCCCTTTTTCCAGGATTACCTGTGCAGGCGCCATAGCCATGGAGCCCGATCAGATCTCCGCTGCAGTTTTGACCATTGTAAATACCTTGCGCTTTATCCAGCAGCATGTGCAGTACCTGCAAAACCGGGCGAGAAAGCGACGACAGTGTGATTACTATACTGATGAGAACATGGACACAGACGGCACGGCATGTGGCGATTGGGAGATCATGGTGCTGTTGGGCCAGGTCCATGCCATGGAACGCCGATTCTGGGCCCGGGAAACAAGCACAGACTGGTGGGACTGCATAGTGTTGCGGGTACGGGATGATTCCCAGTGGCTGAGAAACTTTCGTATCCGTAGGCCCACTTTCATGGAACTTTGTGACTTGCTGCCCTGTACATGTACATGTATGGAGCTGTGACCCAGAGTGCCCGTTCGCCTCTCTGGCTTTTTGGTATGCTTGCCTGAGCTCCTTGATTTTTGTACGACACTGTTCAGTGTCCCTGGAGTAGCCTCTTTCCTTCATGGCCCTGAAGACTTTAGTGTATGTATTTGCGTTCCTTTTTTGGAACGTAGTTCTGCCATAACAGATTCATCTCCCCAACATGCAATGAGATCCAGTACCTGCCCGTTCGGACCATACTGGAGCTCGTCTGCAAATCCGGGACTGCATGGTCTCTTGAGATGGTAGACTCTGCATGGTTGCCTGTGATGGTGGGCTGTGCTGATGGTGACCAAACAGGAAATTCAAAAGTTCCCGGGGCTTTTACTGCCTACCTGGTGCATCGGAGTTCAGAGTGTTGTCCAGAGCAGTCACAAGGGAGCATTCTGGGACAGCTCCCAGACGCCAATATCGTCAAATTGCATCCACAGTACCTGTAACCCGGAACTGCGACCTTGATTTTAGCGCTACTTCACTTGCCGAGGTGGAGTACAGAAATCAGAGTAAAGAGCCCTTTAAATCAAAAAAACTGGTTTGGTCATGTGGACGGAACCAGTTTTATTTCGAGGTAACTCAACTAATTCCGAAATAACCGTGTACTGTAGACCAGGCCTTAGATAAGCTTTATGATTCACAGGATCCATTGAAGTGGTTTCCAATAGCTAAATCCTCAGATCAGCCTGTCAAACTTTGGGACTAGTAAACTCAGAGCACAAGAAACAAAAATGCTGAATGTAACTCTGCCTTCAACAAATACAGCAAGCACAAAAATATTAATAATACACAGTGGCATAATCATGCATTCTGCTTTTACGCAACCCTTGCCACAGAAAAGTCTCAACCACATAACTTTATTAAAGTCACTTCTCCTACAGCAAAGTTCCTTTTCATATGAAAATTTTGCTGTGCACTTAAATTTCACACACTAAGCCATGAATGTATTTAATAAGGAACCAAAACATTTGTGACAGTCACCAAACTCATGAATCAAGCGTTTCCTATAGCATAGCAGGGATCAAAGGGGATTATTTATGTAGGGCCAGAAAAGCAAAAACCCAAGAACAATACTAAACAGAACACAACAAGACAACATCCCTGACCCCAAAGACTTTACAAAGCAACTCAGAAAAGTACAATACACAGACATAGAGAAGGGCATTGTGGATTAAGAGGTCAATGCAAATGTATCACAAAAAGTGGGGCGTTTCAGAAGGGACACAGAGGCGTGGAGGGCAAAGCACTTGACACACAGGGAGCACAAAGCTGACAAGTGTAGGAGGGTGATAAAAGACACTGGAGGGAGCACTAGGGTGAGTGAAGAGGCCTTGTGATAGAGGATGTAGGAGGCAGCAAGGGCAGAAATGCAGGCTAGAGTGGATTTGTGAAGAACCTTTAAAAAAGTGGTTCAAAAGGAAAGATTCTCTGTATGGCACTTGCTTCAACCTGACTTTAGAGGCAAAACTAGATTTCTCACCCAAACTCATGGTAGGGAGAAGCAAACCATTAATTTTTAGCATATTACTACTCATTCTGATCCTTTCTTAAGAATATTCTGGCATCCGTGAACCCTGCATGTACCTTTCAAATAGATATTAAATGGACGGCTCCAACACGACAAAGTATTTCCTGTAGAGAGATGCACTTTAAATACTTATTCAAGTGCTACCCAGTGCATCAAAATATCAGAGAAATATTGTAAGCACTATCCCCTGCATACCAGAGAACAATTTCAACTTACAACACTTCACATTTGTTTCAACGGTGGTTTGTTCTTTTGTCTGGAAAAGTAATTTTTCAAATGAATGGTTCAATTCTTTATCCATCAGTACAGCACATTGAAGAAACATCTTTCTTGCACAAGTACTGTACACAATAGGCTTTGTCTTGTTAAACAAAAGAACATGGACTCTCTTTCAATTATTTCCAGCTGTTTGATCGACGTCTTATGGGATCAGAAGTCAAGAGCAATTGGCATCTGGCTACCTGCACAAAATGCACACAGAGAATCTGAAGACTTCTGTAAGATTAATCAATCTAATTCATAGATTCAAAGGCCAGAAGGGACCGTTATGATCATTCAGTTTGATCTCCTGTATAGCACAGGCCATAGAACTTCCCAAAATAATTCCTAGAGCAGATTTTTAGAAAAACTCCCAATCTTGATTTTAAAAGTATCATTGTTGGAGAATCCACCATGACACTTGGTAAATGGTTAATTAATCTCACCATTAAAAATGCATGCAGTATTTTCAGTCTGAATTTGTCTACCTTCAACTTCCAGCCATTGGATCATGTTATATCTTTCACTGCTAGACCGAAGAGCCCATTATTAAATATTTGTTCCTTGTGTATAAGTACTTATGAACTAATCAAGTCACCCCTCAACCTTCTCTTTGTTAAGCTAAAGAGATTGAGCTCCTTGAGTCTATCACCATAAGGCATGTTTTTGAATCCTTTAATCATTCTTGTGGCTCTTCTCTGGACCCTCTCTAATTTATCAGTGTTCTTCTTGGGCACCAGAACTGGACACAGTATTCCAGCAGTAGTTGCAACAGTGCCAAATAGAGAAGTGAAATGAAGTCTACTCCTACTCAAGATTCCCCCTGTTTACGCATCCCAGGATCCCATTAGCTCTTTTGGCCACAGCGTCACATTCTGAGCTCATGTTCAGCTGATTATTCACCTCAAACCCCAAAATTATCACTCCAAAGAAAAACCTACACCAAATACTTTCTCCATAACAGAAGCTATTGCCATCTGCCCAGTAGACATAGCAGCCAATTCACCACAACACCAAATCCATACGATCAGATGAACTTCCTCAGGTTTTTTTGTAACTCCTAGATCTGTGTATGTTTAAGTTAGAATCACATGCAGGAAGCTCTCCAGTGGGAGGATTCCAAGGTAGATATACAGAGATTTCCAGGAGGCAAGAAAACCAGTGTTTATTGGGCTTTTGGTACTGGATTGGATTTAGATCCTGAATTTCTTGACTAAGAGTGCCAAGGAGGGATGTGGAAGGACCCTTGAAGGAGAATGCATCTGTGACATACCAGGCTACAAATCCAGACTAATAACAGCTGTGCCATCCCTGCCCTGCAACCTTGAGTGCCTTACAATGCTTTGGTTAAAACAGCTCCCACCTGGGCCACTCACAAACAGTCTTCCAGCATACAAGCCACACACTGCTGAGCATGTGTGAAACTACAGCCCACCAGCCACATCTGGATTACCTTCTGGCTCTCACCAACCTGGGTCATATGGCAGGGTGACCCCAACACACCCCCAGTCCTAGATTTTCCTCCAGAAAGTTAAGTCCCATTCTGCCCAGCCCTCTCCTGGACAATACAAGTTATATAAAGTCTGTTATTTCTTTAATAGAAATAACATGCACACACTGTGCCACTGCAAATGGAGTTTCCCAGGCACTTCAATTTAAACACACTAGATTAGATAAAACAATACAGCAAGTTTATTAACTACAAAGAGAGATTTTAAGGGAGTACAAGTTATGGGGCATAAAAGGCAGAAACGGCTACAAGAAAAATAAAAATAAAACACAAATGGTTTCTAACTTAAACTGTGTTAAATTCCCGGCAAAATTTTCTCACCACAGGTTTTCAAGAGTCTTACTGACCAAATTTATTAGGTTTGGACTCCTCCAATCTAACGATTGGTTACTTTGTCCCTTCAGGTTCAGTGAATTGATGGGAGAGAAAGAGAGAGGGGTGCCTGGGGGTGTTTGTCCTTCCTTTTTACAGCATTGGTCTCCCTCTTGAAAGTCGTTTCCAGCTGAGATTCAGGAGACAAAAAGTCCTTGTGGAAGGATATTCCCTGTTGTTTTTTCCCCGTTTGAACTTCATCTCCCCTTCGTCCTTGATGATTTGTTCACTGCTTAAATGCAAATTAAGCAGAGCACACATTCCATTGTTTAGGACAGACCTTTTACCAACTTCTGCTTCGGTAGAGCTATGGTTTGGAATATATGTAAATAACATCATACAGGGGACTGTTATAACATCACAGGCAATGTTGCCACACATATTTTTATCAGGACAATACTAACCAGCAAATTACTAGTTTTCAAATGATTCCTTGCAAGACATGCCTTGTACAAACATTACAATAGTGAGTAGGGTGCGAACACAGCGGCACATTCTGTCACAGCATCTTTAAGTAGTTTTGCGCTAGTGCCTTCAGCAACGTTTCCAGTTGTTCCTCAAACAAATAAGTCAATGAGAAGTTCCTCATTTCCAGAAGATCTCATTTAAGGACCCCTCAGTTTCACAATTCTCCTACTGACTCACTGACACATTCTCCAACTTTATTGACTCTGGCCGCTAGGCCATACAGCCACTCCCAGAGGGGTATCTCCATTGACTCAGGTCACTAGACCTGGCTGCCAGCAAATCTAGTGGATCATTGACTCTGGCCTCTAGTGCTTACTGCCTTGTAGACCAGGGTATCTCTATTGACTTTAGCTCAGGCCTTACTGCCTTGTAAACCCTGGGGTACCCCTATGGACTCTGGCCGCTAGGTCTTACTGCTCAGCAAAGAAGGGCTACCCCCGGACGTGGGTCACATGACCCTACTGCCCCGTGGAGCAAGGTGATTCCACAGACTCCAGCCACTGGGTCTTAAAGCCCTGCGGATTGGGGCATCGCTATGGACTCCTGCCCTTAGGTCTCATGGCCTGGAGACCGAGAGCAGCTTGAAGGACGGGGTGAATTCACCCCGCAGTGGACAGGGTCTCCCACACCCTATCATAACCACCCAGATCAATCCCTGGCAAGGTGCTTAAGGTGGTCTGATTGTTTATTCAGTTTATATCTATCACTGGCAATCCTGTCGCAAACAGAAGCTTCTGGCACCCATGTGATCATGGGCTGTATAGCAGAATTCCTTGGTGCACACACTTCAGAATTTGCTGATCTTTCATTCTAATAAGTCCATACCAAGAAACCCACTGACATCAAACCTGTGCTGAAGGAGGCAGTTGCTGGGTTCGACTCTGAATATCTTCGTTTCTGATCCCCTGTCCTGCCACTTGGTGGAGAGCAAGACAGAACTGGTTATTGTTAACAAGAACATGATCAATAATGGTCCTGGTGAAACCAGCAGACTGTATCACATCTGCTTGTGAGTCTTTGGATGACAGAAAAGCAAGTCAGCAATCACCATGTCATCAGCAGTCACAAATTCCAGCAGTCACTGCCCAGTCCTATTCTTCTGCCCAAGACTAAAATTCCCAAAAATCTGCCCAGATGTCACTATCCTTTCCTACCTACGCATTAAAGTCACCCAGGATCACAATGACATCTCTTCTTGGAGCTTCATTAAAGATTGACTGAAATTGCTGGTCAAAATTATCTGCCGCTGCATTGTTGGCTTTGGTGTTGGTGGAACCATAAATAATTATTATTAACTTGGGCGCCTACTGTTAGTTGACACCTTCACTGAGGGCGCAGTGCTGCCCTTGAATCCACAGAATCTTCTTTATTTATTTATTTATTTTCTAAAGGACCCTGTTATTCTACTGGTTCTTTTGGAGGCCGGACAAAGGTGCATGGAGAAATGAATACCCATTGGAAGCAACGACTATATTTACTTTACAATGTTACATATACATGAAAACCTGCTACACTCAAGAAAAAGAAACACAATGAACATGTTTTGGAGATATACACAGTTTATAATGAGCCCTTCCATCAGTATTTCTACATCAAAGACTCTTGGAATAGATGCGCAGATAAATCGTTTTGCTAAGTTAACATGACTAAAAAAATGCAATTAAAATAGATCACCAGTGTTTTACCTCTCTCAGCTCTTACTCTGATCCCTGGAGCATCCAGAGCCATTAGGTCAAATATGAAACTCAAGGTCACAGCTGCTAATATTTTACCTGAAAAATCCTTTGAAAATTCATATGCATTAGCAGCTGTTCACACTTTCTAGATCTCGTCATGAAACCCAAGTTGCCGAACATCTGCAACTCGGTTGCCAGCTACCAATCAGAGGATCTAATATCTTTGCCACCACCTACCTACAGTCTGATTTCATTGCACAACCTATCTTGAGTCATGCAAAAGAACTGGTGATCAGGTACTAATGGAAAGTTACAGAAGGGTAAAACAACGTTGCTTCATGTGGTCAGGCCAGCCGTCAACTCTTTAAACTATTTCTATGTAGCGTCTGATGTCCAGTAAATACAAGGGAAGTCATATAAGGGAGGAGGGAAAGTGTTAGTGACAAAGAAGAGAAACTGCTAAGAGGTGAATATTTAGTGATTTCACATTTGGCCCCATGGCATAAAGTGTAACTGACCCAGGGAATCTCCATGAGGTGAACAACCCCAGTAACTTCTTTTGCAAGAGAGACATGTATTTTCCAGAAGCCTCTCTCAGCAGTGGGGGAGATGGAGAATCATAAAGGACTGCAGAGTCCAATAGCTAAGGAGAACTTTGCTCCAGAAGAGGATTTTAGTGGGCTGTAGGGGAGCGGTTATATAGATATTGGGTGATGTTTTGTAACAAGACACACGCATAAAAACTAAGTAAACACAAGGCCTCATTATTGTAACCCTTGTTGGCTCAATCTACTGTATTCCCCCAGCTATCATTAAATTAGAAATAAAACGGCAGGGCCTGGAAAATGAATTAGTACCGTACACTGCAGTGATGGAGGCTTAAAAAACATCAGAAGTGTTAGCCTGCTCTAGAAGAAAGATCAAAAGTTTGGGAGTCAAGAGCGAATTCCAGAGTTGAGAATGCCTCATTAGGAAGAGAAGAATGACCATATTGGGTCAGACCAATGGTCCATCTAGACCAGTATCCTGATTTCCAACAGTGGCCATTGCCAGGTGCTTCAGACGGAATGAACAGAACAGATCATCATCAAGTGATCCACTCCCAGATTCTGGCAGTCAGAAGCTAGGGATATCCAGAGCACAGAGTTGCATCCCTGATCATCTTGGCTAACAGCCAATGATGGACCTGTCCTCCACAAACTTCTCTAATTCTTTTTTGAACCCAGTTATAATTTTGGCCTTCACAACATCCCCTGGCAATGAGTTCCACAGGTTGACTGTGCATTGTGTGAAGAAGTACTTCCTGATGCTGGTCTCAAACCTGCTGCCTATTAATTTCATTGGGTGACCCCTGGTTCTTGCATTATGTGAAGGAGTAAACAACACTTCGTTATTCACTTTCTCCACACCATTTATGATTTTACCTTATCTAATCCTCCCACCTTTAGTCATTTCTTTTCCAGCTGAAAACACCCAGTCTTTTTAATCTCTACTTATACAGAAGCTGTTCCATATCCCTAATCATTTTTGTTGCCCTTCTCTGTACCTTTTCCAATTCTAACATATCTTTTTTGAGATGGGGAGACCAGAACTGCACACAGTATTCAAATTGTGAGCATACCATGGATTTATATTGGGGCATTATGATATTTACTGTCTTATTATAGATCCCTTTAATCCTAGTTCCGAACATTCTGTAAGCGTTTTTAACTGCTGCTGCACATTGAGCAGATGTTTCCAGAGAACTCTCCACAATGACTCCAAGGTCTCTTTCTTGAGTGGTAACAGCTAATTTAGACCCCACCATTTTGTATCATTTGTACAGATGGGATTATGTTTTCCAATGTGCATTACTTTGCATTTATCAACATTGAATTTCATCTGCCACTGTTGCCCAGTCACCTAGTTTTGGGAGATCCCTTTGAAACACTTCGCAGCCTGTATCATCTGTATCATTTTTGTATCATCTGCAAATATTGCCATCTCAACTTTTTTCAGATCATTTACGAACATGTTGAACACCACTGATCCTAGTACAGATCCCTGGGGGAAACCACTATTTACCTCTCTCCATTCTGAAATCTGACCGTTTATACCTACCCTTTGTTTCCTGTCTTTTAACCAATTACTGATCCACGAGAGGACCTTTCCTCTTATCCCAGGACTGCTTACTTTGCTTAAGAGCCCCCAAGGTGAGGGACCTTGTCAAAGGCTTTGTGGAAGTCTAAGTACACTATCCTAAGTCTAAGTACACTATCCTAAGCCTAAGTCACTGGAACACTGTTGTCCACATGCTTGTTGACCCCCTCAACAAATTCTAACGGATTGATGAGGCATGATTTCCCTTTATAAAAGCCATGTTGACTCTTCCACAACATATTGTGTTCATTTGTGTGTCTGATAATTGTAGTGTTTAATATCATTTTAACCACTTTGTCTGGTACTGCAGTTAGGCTTACCAGCCTGTAGTTGCCAGGATCATCTCGGGATCCTTTTTAAAAAAATCAGCTTTACTAGAGAGGGCAATAGGTTTAAGCAATAGGTTACATACCACAGATAGGTTGCAGAGTAGCAGCCGTGTTAGTCTGTATCCACAAAAAGAAAAGGAGGACTTGTGGCACCTTAGAGACTAAAATTTATTAGAGCATAAGCTTATAAATTTGTTAGTCTCTAAGGTGCCACAAGTACTCCTGTTCTTTATACCAGAGATGATAGTTCTGCGATTTTACATTTGAGTTCCTTGAAGAACTCTGGGATAAATACCATCAGTCCTAGTGATATATTAATGTTTGATTTATCAATCTGTTCCAAAATCTCCTCTACTGACACCACAATCTGGGAAAGTTTCTCAAATTTGTCACCTAAAAAGAATGGCTCATCTCCCTCACATCCTCTACAGTGAAGTCTGATGCAAAGCATTCATTTATATTCTCCACAATGGCCTTATCTTCCTAGAGTGCCCCTTTAGCACCTTGATCCATCGTCCAGTGACTCCAGTGATTGTTTGGCCGGCTTCCTGCTGCTGAGGTACTTAAAAAGAAATTGCTGTTAGCTTTTGAGTCTTTGGCTACTTGCTCTTCAAATTCTTTTTTGACCTGCCTAATTATACTTTGACTGGATTTGCCAGAGTTTATGCTCCTCTCTATTTTCCTCATAGGATTTAATGTCCTGTTTTTAAAGGATGCCTTTTTGCCTCTAACCGCTTTTTTTACTTTGTTGTTTAGCTAAGGTGGAACTTTTTTGGTCCTCTTACTGTCTTTTTTTTAATTGGGGGTATACATTTAATTTGAACCTCTTTTATGGTGTTTTTAAAAAAAGCGTCCATCCAGCTTGCATGCATTTCAGTTTTGTGACTGTTGTGACGAAGCAGGACTGTTCTTAATGCTTCCTCTGAATATTGTGGGGGTGCCTCAGTTTCCCCTATGCAGTTCTTAAGTATCTAGGTGGTGGGATAAGGGTGTATGATCCTTGCAGAGCCCTAGAGGGCAGGTATGTGCAGGGGTCTGGACACAGAGAATGGCCGACACCCTGTTTCCTGGCAACTGATGGCCTGGGCCCTTCCCCCCTACAAGGTGAGAGCTGAAGGGTTGGAGAACAAAGGAGTCAGGTGACCTCCTGGCCCGGAAAGGGACAAAGCCCAGAGGAGGAGGGGCTGGAAGGTGAGTCAGTCTGGGACTGGCTGGGGACGAGGAGTGAAGTGCAGACATGGTTGTCTGGCTCACTGCCCCCCAAAATGGACCCGGCTGAGGGGTCCTGTTCTCTGCACCTACAAGCTCTATTTTAGACCATGTTCCTGTCGTCTAATAAACCTTCTGTTTTACTGACTGGCTGAGAGTCACATCTGACTGCAAAGTTGGGGTGCAGGACCCTCTGGCTTCCCCCGGAACCCGCCTGGGCGGACTCACTGTGGGAAGCGCACGGAGGGGCAGAGGATGCTGAATGCTTCGAGGTCAGACCCAGGAAGATGGAAGTTGTGTGAGCTGTGTGTCCTGAAGACAGTCTGCTCACAGAGAGGAGACTTCCCCAGAGTCCTGACTGGCTTCGTAGGGAGCAGTTCCAGAGCATCGCCCGGGGACTCCGTGACAACTGTACCTTTTAATTTCCATTTAACTAGCTTCCTCATTTTTGTCTAGTTCCCCTTTCTGAAGTTAAATGCTACTGTGGTGGGCTTCTTTGGTATTTTCCTGCTCACAAGAATGTTAAATTTTATTATGTTTAGTCGCTATTACCAAGCGGTTCAGCTATATTCACCTCTTGGACCACATCCTGTGCTCCACTTAGGACTAAATCAAGAATTGCCTCTCCTCTTGCGGGTTCCAGGACTAGCTGCTCCAAGAAGCAGCCATTTATGATGTCTAGAAACTCTCTCTCTACATCCCATTCTGAGATGACATGTACTCAGTCAATATGGGGATAGCTGAAATCCCCCATTATTACGGAGTTTCTGTTTTTACAGTGGCTCTAATCTGAAAAAGCCATGCCTACAGCCCCCTGCTACTTAAACTTGGAGACCCAGAAAGAGTTCTTATCTGGAGTATCTCAACTGATCTCAGCAGCCACATTACCATAGAAGGTAGAGGTGTTTTTCCAAAGTAGCCAGAAACCAACCTCAATTTAAAAAGCTGTAGATTGCTAGTCTCACTGGAAGTTGAAGAGGCCAAGAAATTTGATCTCCTCCCTCACCACCAGAAGTGGTCCCTCCACACTTGATCAGCAGCAGCTTTGCCACTTCCTATTTGCAGCTGTGCATAAAAGTATTCAGCCTTCAAGGTCAGCATTCTAGAAGATTTCAGCCACAATGAATTCACATTAAGAGGCAGACACACACCCACGTCTTCCAACATTTTATTCCACCTTTTCCTACAAAAGGAATAAGCAGCATCCTCTCACACAGTGACTCGTGACCTTTCCAGACTACTGTACCCCTTTCAGGAATCTGATCTGTCTTGCATACCCCAGGTTACACCTCACTTTAAAAATATTTACTTACAAAATCAGACAAAAATAAAAAAAAAAAGTGTCACAGCACACCATTACTGAAAAATTGCTGACTCTCATTTTTACCACATAATTATAAAATAAATCAATTGGAAAATAAATATTGTACTTACATTTCAGTGTATAGTATAGACACCAGTATAAACAAGTTATTGTATGAAATTTTAGTTTGTACTGACTTCACTAGTGCTTTTTATTTAGCCGGTTGTAAAACTAGGCAAATATCTAGATGAGTTGATGTACCCCCCTGAAAGACCTCTGCATACCCACAGCGCTATATGCGTACCCCTGGTTGAGAACCACTGCTCTAACACCCCGCAACTTTGTGTCCTAGCTTGAGAGATTTACAGAATGTCGAAGATATTAAACTACTCACTTTCTTTCTGAAAGGAAAGAACGTAAACCTATAAACAATGTCGTCAGGGCATTTCAGCCGCTTAATCCAAACAGGGCATGGGGTTTTTTTAGTCAATCTAAGACTGGTGGGTCCATGAAGCCAAAATTGACACAAATTTGGCTTAAGAGGGAGGAAAACAAATATTTTAATGGAAATCGCTTAACATTTCAAAGACTTATTTGTCTGTGATAAAGAATGCAAGGCTCAACTGTACACAAAGCAATCCGGCCCATACACAGACTACGAACATTTTATTGCAATGGCAGCCCAGACCACCAAGCGAGGGAGGCGGTCAACATTTCCATCAGCACCAACTGTTCAGAGGTTTAGAAAGCAGAACGACAAACTTTCTCCAGGCTGGTTGACGCTTCGAGTTCAAGGTCTCTGCCTAGGAGGGGATTATTAGTATTTTTAATACTACATCATATGCAGAGAGTAGTTTTGGTTTTGCTCCGGGCAGAGCAGAGAGAGAGAGAGAAAGGGACACCCAACTTTGTAGAACTGTAGGAGTGCAAAACGAAAGACTAAGTTGGGTAGGATGCATAAAAACTCCAACAAATTTGGGCTCTGACAAACCAAGGTAGGGTGCAAGATGCCAGGTCTAGGACCCCCAATGAATAACCACCAGACAACAGGGCCTTCTCTTTCAGACAAAGGGACTGACTCTTTCAGTGCCACTTTATACTGACTGCAACTGTGGTCATATCACATGGAAACACAGACAGCCCCAAACCAGTTAGAGCTTTATAAATATCAGAATCAACTCACTGAACTCCTCCCAGACATTAATCTGAACCTAGTGCAAATCCCAGAGCATAGGCATAACATTCTACATGTGAAGCACTGCTCAATAAGCAGGCAGCCACATTCTTCTTTGACTTAAGAAGCAACTAAATGCACTTCTTACACAAGATATTTATGAGGAGACTGGCCAAACCACTGGATAACATACTGTGGGACACAATCCTGCAATGAATTATGGTAACAGACTTTGTGCGCTACAAACGTGGGGGGATTTCCCTAATTCTTAAATTTTAATGAGTCTACAAAATAGACAAGCAAGGATTATGTTCCAAATTTCACACTAAGGTCCATACTCTGGAAACATATATGTATGAACTACCATTTATGGAGAAATTATTGGGCATGCATATTCAAGCACAGATTTGGATCCAACGTGTTGAGAAAGTTCACCAATAAAACAAATTATAAGATTAAGAACATAAGAGCCTCCATAATGGGTCACACCATCTTGCCCAGTATCCTGTCCTGGTTTAGAGTCTTCCCAAGCGTTGCACCCCTGACCATCCTGGCTAATAGCAACTGATGGACGTACCCTTCATGAACTTATCCAGTTCTTTTTTGAACCGAGATATAGTTTTGGTTATCACACATCCCATGGCAATGAGTTCTGTAGGTTAGCTGTGTGTTGTGCACCGCAGCAGCAGCCCCCCAATATTTTTAGTATAAGTTATGGACAGGTCACGGGCATGAATTTTTGTTTATTGCCTGTGACCTGTCCATGACTTTTACTAAAAATACCCATGACTAAATCAGAGCCTTAGTTATAATCACTTAAATGTGTATCTTATAGTGTATACTGGTTAGCAAAAAAAAGTACTACATTTAGTGTAAAGGCTACAAACATATTTCACTGGTTATATTAACCAGGGAGAATGAACCTTTCTTTAGGAAATTAACTAAAAAATACAAATGCTAAACAAGATTAAAATCAATTATTTAAACCAAGGTTTACTGCTTGCTGATGTAAATCATGTTTAAAATCAGTGATTTAAATCAGTCCACACAGCAAGATCACATATCTTGTAATAGCCAGTAGTTAGTCAATGGCCCTGATAGCTATTAACTAGCTAAGAAGGCAACAGTGGCAACCAAATATTTCCTCTGCTGTGGGGAAACGTATCAGAAGTGTCCCTTCAGTGAGTCGGCACCATAGCCCCCAGTAACTCAGTGTATTCTGCCATCTCCTGTTCTACTCCTCTGATTTGAAATT
Organism: Natator depressus; assembly: GCF_965152275.1. Lineage (NCBI taxonomy): Eukaryota > Metazoa > Chordata > Testudines > Cheloniidae > Natator > Natator depressus. The sequence goes on along the minus strand of NC_134237.1, from coordinate 136,730,938 downwards.
GCATTTTATTCAGCGATTTTGTTTTAAACACGCAAGAGGGTCAGGAAACGAAGGAGCAAAGATTCTAGGTTAACAGTTAAGTGCTGTTTCTAAAAAGTCGTAGGTTTTCAACCTTCCGGGCTCACGTTCAGTCTCCAAAGCTCCGATGGTGAGTGGATGTGTGTCACAAATGCCTTGTTCAGCTTTTACTCTTGGAGACACTTAACTGGGAGATGTACAAATGTTGTGTATGTATATAGTGCAAGCACATACAAACTTTACTCTGCAGTAGCCACAAAAACAAGCTATCAAAAGTGCAGCTGCAACAACATTGCACTCAAAAGGCGCTTCAATAACATCTGATACATTCATTTTTTTAAAAGTCAGATTTTATAGGGCCAATGTCCCTATTTAAAAATAAAACATGCACTGGTGGCTAATAAAACCGGGCTTTAACAGCCATGCTTGCAAAAGAAATGTTTTTAGAGTTAGCAAAGCTCATAGCCTTTTAATCGCACGTCAAACACCGGGCGCTCAAGAACAAAGCCTTTTTTTTGATAGTCTCTGCCAAGTGCTCCTAGATATTACATCTCTGGCATCCATGCAAACCCCTCAGAACCAAAGGGGTTAATGCAGAGTCTGAAAGCCCACCAAAAAGTTCTTAGCTTCAAGGCAATGCCACCAACTCTGAAAAAAGATAAAATGGAAAACAATTGAGTTTGCCAACTTGGCTTCAAATAAAAAAAGCTTATTAAAAACATTCACATTTACTGCGAATAGAAACAGTGCAAGTAAAAGACATACAAGAACTGTTTTCACTTGTTATTATATAAAGTTTATAATATACAACAAATTTATTTGATCCACAGGATCCAAATTCCTTTTCGTACAAATCTGTTCATTAATATTTTCAGCGACCCACTGTTACAGAATTGCACTTGCCAGGAATTTTATGATGAAAATACTGAAGGCGGCAAAAAGCGTTTACAGCCTTTATTTTGTAACTAATTCCTGGTAACTTCACAACAGGAAGCAACAGCAGCATGCTTTACCATACAGAGAGATCCCATTCAGGGACCTCAAATTGCGTTCCAAACATCAATGAATTATGCCTCCATATCCCGATGGTATAACATGGGTGGCATTCCCATTTCACAGAAAGGAAATGATGTCAGAGAACTGTTAAGTGACTTGTCCAAAGTCACACAGCAAGTAACAGAGCTGGGAATACAACTCAAGAGTCTTAATTCCCAATAACCTGCAGATCATACCTAGGTTGCTTCTGCAAAGTCAGACAACTGGAAAAGTAATCTAGTGTCAGTGTCAGAGGCACATGCCCTACCACAGCATCTAGGGGGGCTAATACAAGACCAGGGCCCCCACTGTTTGCAGTCTGATATACAGGCAAAAAAAAAAAAACGACAGGCCCTGCCCCAAAGAGCAATCAAGGTAATGACAAAATGCAACAGGTGTGTGAGAAAGAAGCAGGTTGCAGAGGGGTGGGAGGGGAAGGGGAAGGATGAGTTTCACCATAAAGCAAGCAAAGATTTCAACTAGTGACCAAGTTACCCAGAAGTAGAAAGAGTCCCTGCTGCCAGAGAGAACAGAAATGCTATAAAAGATGGACAAATCTAGCAGAGTTCTAACAAGGTCTCACGTGACTACCCCAGAATGTGTACACTGCAGTACGTGCCCCAAAGAGAGAAATTCATCCCATGTTTCATACATTAACTCACACACATGCTCCTATCAGGAGCTATACCACCACACTTACATACACAGAGCTTCAGTTGCTACTGAAGAGTATAGAAGTGGCACCTCAAGTGCAGGGGACCAAATTCTGCAGTGTGGCCTGGACAGCACCCTCACCTTCATATGCTCCACCTGTGAATACTTTGCCAACACAGCCAACTTAAACGATCAGAATATTGAAACTGATTGCATTTTACAAAGCCTAACTGAGGGCTGCTGTGTGTGGCCCTTAAACACTGATTAGCAGCCCTAGAACTGAAGATTAGTGGTCCAGGGAAGATGGCCTAGCTCAAGAGAATTAAGATCTAACATTTCTGGATTGACTTCTATTCCTGTTTATAGTAACTGTTCTCTTTTGCAACTTTGAAAATTAAAGAACAATGATGAGTAATTCATTGCTCAGGAGGATAAATTGGAGTTTATTTTAGGCAAATAAACTTTAAGTGTGGCTCATAGGGCACAATATTCTAAACATATGTAGCCCACATGTAGTAGCCAGGATCCAATTAACCCCCTTGCCCTGAATTCTTTTCAATCCCAGGACGGAGGGGGAAATCTATATTAGAAGGGAGGCAGACAAGAGCGAAGAGGGGTTCCAAGGCACTGGGGGAGTAGCAGCAGTGCAGGGGGGTTGGAAGGGAAGAAAGGGGACAGAATTAGCAGCAGAGGGCTGGAAAGGTTAAGATAGAGCTGTGCTGGGAAGGGAGAAAGCCAGGTGGTGAGAAAATAGGTTGAAGGAAAACTGAGCCACTGGAGCGGTAACCAGATTAAAACTAGGCATGGTGACCAGCTGCAGAGGTACGTGTTAGCCCAGAGGAACAGCAGGAGCCATCTGGAAGGGCTGAGGAGGTGGCTGTGAAATGGTAGGAAAGAGAAGAATTTCTCTAGGAATAAGTATGGCCCAGTAGATGTATCCCTCCAGCTCTGATTTGGGCGCCACTGATTTATGCACATCTCATCCATTTTAAACTGTAGGAGGTGCTGAAACTTTGCTAATTGATCTGTGGTGACAAACCTGATATGTTGTGAGCATTTTCTCAACTTTTGTTTCTATCAAGAGCCTGGAATGAGACACACAAAGTAGTTTAAATAAAGCACAGTTGAAAACATCCTAGCCCTCACTCAATACAAATAGCCAGAGAAAGGGTCCTGGGCATGCCGGCAATCACACAAAAGAAAAGAGAACAGTGCACGCCCCACACTTGCTCTTGACAAAAACTGAATGGAAACACCGAAGCCTGAAAACAAAGGTTGGGGATCCTCAAGAAACTCTAGGAACCTCAAGAACAGAAGACACGCCGAAAACAGCCAGCGGAGGAGGGGTGGTTTGGGCTCTTTTTAATGAGCTTAGAGAAAAGGAGGAATTTTGCATATGAAAACTGAAGCAAACAGGTCACAAAAACTTTATGTGGATGACCCAACACTCCTTGTATGTTTACAGGAATTGGCAGGTTAAGGAAACTCACTTTAAGCCTACTTTAAATACAACCTTAGAAACATAAAACTGAAGACTAATTGGTCTCTCCAGTTTTACAGATTGTTACTAATAAAAGACGTTGTACATACATCCTGGTACTTGCTGTTCACCTGCAGCCATGTGGGGAAAGCATCATGCCAATGTCCTGGTCTGGAAATCTACACGTGTGGTTGTCCATTCACTGTCTAAAGGGTTAATATGACATAGGTAAAGAGCTGCTGAATACTCAGGAATGGAAGTGATATACTTATGCTCATACGTGCTGTATTTTGTAGGGACAATTATCCACCCTATCTCCCCAGCAACACATTTCCCAGTGCTTTCTCCAATTTGCCACTTTCTTCTGATTGTTTCCTAAATTCCCACTGTACCTAGTGGTACTTGCTGTGGCCAAGAACCCAGACCTTGCCATCCTCCAAATACTACCCCCCACATGTCCCCAGAGCACCACAATCCCATTTCCCTATATGCCCCACACACAGCCCATTGTAGCCCACTAGCCCCTGAAAAAGACCGCAAATTGGCCCCTTAACCTCCTTTAGCCATACTTCAGTACGTTTTGCTACAAATCATTGTGGATTGGGCACCTAATTAGGTGAGATGTTGCTTCAGATTTCTAACAATAGTTCCTGTGTAGTGCAATTAGATGGGAGTACTGAGCATGAATACTGATTAGAGGTGGAAACTGGATGTCAGGACTCAAGCTCTACTCCCAGTTCTGCCACTGAGACATGGTGAAACCTGGGTCCAAACAATGAAACCCTCTACATTTCAGCTTCACCATCTATAAAATGGAAATACAAATCTTCACCCTCTTTCTAGGGACCTTGTGAAAGTGAAGCTCAACTGTTTGCAAGGCACTTTGAGACCCTTATTTAAAAAAAAAAAAAAGCAGCAATACACACTGAAGAATATAAAGCACTCAGCCACTTAATCTCTTAAGGATTTGCAGTCAGCCTGCACCTGTCAGGACCAGATCTCCTGTAATGACTGATTGCATATAAGGTCTGTTACTATCCTGAAAGATAAGTTTTGTTCCATCTCATCAGTGGATCTAACCAGGGTTTACAGTACTTGTGTTCATTTAATCTCTCACTTTTTTACATCTGCTCATTGGGAACACAAAGTTGAAGGACATGATAAAAAACCCTATTATTTCCATATGGGTTTCCAAAGAAATGCCTTTCAATTGAAATACCATATGCACAAAAGGACTCAGACAGAACCTGTAAGTAGTGTTGTGTACACATACATGTGTCCAGAGTCACTTTTCCCTTTTTGGTGTTTGATTCTGCTAAAACAAATACTTTAGCCCCTATCTTGTAGCAAGACATTTCTTTGCATGTCATTTGGCAGATGCAATTGTGGGGCCCTGCCAATTCACCCTGAAGCCCTCCGTTTTAATCAGTATCACATAAAGTTTAACACATGCTTTGAAATGTGCACCAGATTCAAAGCTTCGCCTCAAGGGGGTCCTGCTGAATAACACATACCATCCTGGCCGCTGCTCCTCTAGCAATTGTCTTTCAACTTTGGCCGAACCATTCCAACTGTCAACGCCAGCACACTGCCAACCAGAGGAAAGGTTGTGGGGTCAGAACTGAAAACAAAACTCCTAAAGGCTGGAGTGTACTGAGGACACTGTGGGGTGTTTGTTTATACTGCTGTCTGCTTATAAGGAGAACCCTCAGGGCACTTGTTCCATGGGTTAGCAGATCTATAAACAGCGTTAAGAGGGGCTGAAAAAGGTTAGCAATGACAGAAGTGTCAGCATCTGCTAAGCTTCTCCTTCAGAAGTTTGAGAAGTCCAGGATGTTTGCACATCATAACAGGCTACCTTCTCTGGTGATCAGAACATAGGATGAGCCAGGAACTTCCAAATTCTAACCCCAGTTCTATCACGGATTCCCTTTGTGGCCTTCGTTAAATGAGGAATCCTCCCAATATCTCAGAACTCATCACCTTTAAATAGCAGATAGTGCACACCTGCTTCACCCACGCGTTGTGAGGACTCCCATTTGTAAAGCGCTAAGAGGACACAAAGCAGTAGGTGGTGTTAAGATTATTGTGGGATTAGGAGATTTAACAGAGTTGGAAGCAAGTGCAAAAACAGTGATTAAAGAGCCTGAGCTTCCATCTACAGAGTGTTGGACTGTTAGTAGCTTGATTAGAAAAATCCCCATGCAATTCCTATTAGAGACCAACAAGAAAACCCTGCCCTCTCAACCGCAACTAGGAAGGTGGTCAGCTGGGACTACTGTCTACCATTCGGAACTTCCTTCATTTCACTTCATCCACTTTCTTCCTCCCACGATATTCGTTAGTTGCATCCACCAGCTGCATCTTGCCAAACAACAAGACTGCAAATTTTTTGAGGCAGGGCCTGTCTTTTTGTGACAATGCCCAGCACAAAGGGGCCTCAATCTCTGATTCTATTTGTAACACAAACGGTAAATAATAGTTTTGAGTCAGAATTCCGTTGCTCCTCCCAGCCCAGCCTTGTCAATTTGTTTACATGCCCACCTTGTGCTCAAAAAAATCTCATCTCTCCAACCTCTTGTGCCCTACAATCTCGATCATATGATGCAGCTGTTCTTGCTTATTTTTATGTAATTTAAAAATTAAGATTGGGATTTTCAGAAATGCTCTTTGTTGGCCTACCAGCTCCCACTCACGTCAATGCCACCACTCTCACTGAATTCAATGGGAGCTGAATTAGGTCAACACTGAGTGCTTCTGAAAATCCCATGCCATGTATAAAAAAATAGAGAGAGAGAGACCCCCATAAATTATTATACTTTGGAGATTGGGGAGTTAAAAGAAACCCTGCAAACAGGGAGGGAGGGGAGCAGTTGTTGCTATATAAACGTAATTGTTAAGCCATGCAATTAATTCATCAGCCCTTCAAGCAAACTTCTTTTGCTGTGGATTTCCTACTGCAAATTCCCACTGACAATAGAAATTATAGGCAAAATAGCCCTCATTAGTATAAACCCAGAGTCCAAAGTGAATTCAGGAAAACATCAGCTGCAGTACGGGGGGGAGGCAAGTTGTAAAACATAAGATCACATTTGTAAAAATTGCATCTGTGCCTCCCAGCAGTGAATTAATTGGTGCGATGAGTGTACCCTCTTTTCGGATGAAACAAAGAATCCTGGATTAATGTCACTGGAAGAATGACTGGAGTGATCAACTGAGTGAAGTGGCCAAATTGTCTCACGTTGTTTCCTATCAATCAATCCACAAGCATCAGAAGAGCTTGACCAGTAACTACCAGGAGTAACATTATCAAATGTGCCTAAGTGACTTCAATGCCTAAATCCTAGTCCCAAAAGTGATTTAGACATTTAAGAGCCTAAATCTCACTGAAAGTTAATAGGATTTAGGCACTTACATCACTGTGGCAACTTTCAAAACTTTTCCCCTTACTTTTCTTCTCTACCACTGAAAAGACGCCTCCTTCAATCTTACTATATGAAAGACCTAAAATGGGGTGCGGGGGGAGAGGGGGAGAAGCCAACTAAGAAAAAATTCACCAGCACTGGTGGAAGTCGGTATGATGGGTTGGATCACAGAAACCTCCTGGGAGCTGCCACCTGATGTGCTCCTGCTTTCCTACCCTGTCAGTTTAGGACTTCAGTGCCCTGCCGGGTTTGAGCCAGACCCACTAGCCTGCTGCAAACCAGACCCAGGTCTGAACCACGTCCCCTCACAGCTGTAGGCTTAACTGAAGCAGCTTACATAAGTGTTCCTGTCTTTAACACTCAGATGCCCAACTCCCAATGGGGTCCAAACCCTAAATAAATCTGTTTTACCCTGTATAAAATTTATACAGGGTAAACTCAAATTGTTCGCCCTCTAGAACACTGATAGAGAGATATGCACAGCTGTTTGCCCCCACCCCCACCCCAAGTATTAATACATATTCTGGGTTAATTAATAAGAAAAAAGTGATTTTATTAAATACAGAAAGTAGGATTTAAGTGGTTCCAAGTAGTAAAAGACAGAACAAAGTGAATTACCAAGCAAAATAAAATAAAACCCGCAAGTCTATGTCTAAACAAACTGAATACAGATAAAAACCTCACCAGTTCCAGTAAGCTCTTTTACAGACTAGCCTCCTTCTAGTCTGGGTCCAGCAAGCACTCACACCCCCTGTAGTTACTGTCCTTTGTTCCAGTTTCTTTCAGGTATCCTTGGGGGTGGAGAGGCTATCTCCTTAGCCAGCTGAAGAAAAAATGGAGGAGTCTCCCATGGGCTTCAATAGACTCTCCCTTGTGGGTGGAGACCCCCTCCTCTCTCCTATGCAAAGTCCAGCTCCAGGATGGAGTTCTGGAGTTACCTGGGCAAGTCACATGTCCATTCATAACTCACAGTTTTTACAGGCAGAAGCCATTGCCCACTTGGTATCTTGAATGTCTCCAGGAAGACTTCTTATGTGGACTGGAGCATTCCAAGATGCATTGGGCACTTAACTTTGCGAATCCTTTCTCCAGGAACTGACCAAACGCTCTACTAAGGTTATTTAGAAATCAAGCCAGTACACGGCCAATATTCATAATTTCTAATACAAAAAATGATACATGCATACAAATAGGATTAATAGATTCAGTAGGTCATAACCTTTACATAGATATGTTATATGGCATATGTAACATGAACATATTCCAGTTATGTCATATATATTCTTAAGCATATTTCCACAAAGCCTTATGGGGGGCACCATCACAGTGGGTTCCTAGATTAAGGCCACAAGGCCCCACTGTGATAATCTAGTCTTACGTCCTACATAACAGGCCATAGAACTTCCCCAAAATAACTCCTGTTTGAACTAGAGCAGATCCTTTAGAAAAATATCCACTCTTGATTTTAAAATTGCCCATGATGGAGAACCCACCACAACCCTTGGTAAATTGTTCCAGTGGTTAAGCAGCAGTTCAGTGACGGTTCTGTAGTAGCTTTTCCCCTGTAAAGACAAGCTCTAACCCTGTTAAAATGTCATCCTCCTTGTCCATTTGTGCATACTGTAGATTCAATACAACAGGCAGTCTAAATTCAAGCAAGGCACAGAACTAATAGGAGGCTTCTTATAAGTCAGGATAGATATCACATAGTGCTTGTGCTGTGTCCGGTAACTCAATGCCTAGATTTAGTCATCTCTAGTCATTCCCTGTTTTCACAACAGCTAAATTCATGCACAATTTTTAAGAGGAAAAAACATCTAAAAAACAAAAACTCAAAAAAAAACCCCCAAAAAACCAAAAAGACCACACTGTGAGGCTCTCGCCACTGACCCCACTCACTTGTTACTGCGAATCAGTCATCTCACCAAACGGACACTAAGCCACAATCAAAAAAATTAACTGACAGAGAAAAGAGACCCTCCCCCATCCCCCAAATCTTCATTACATAAAAACTTTAAAAAGCTCATGGGTGATACAGAAATCATTCTTGAGGTTACATATGACATTAAAATCATGTTACTGCCACATGATTTCTGGACCCAAATGCACTTCCCAATTTAAGATCGTCAGAGGTTTGGGAGTGATTTATTTGTATTCTTCCTACTCGTACAGTATTTACAAAAGGCCACGCAGAAAGAGCTATTTCCAGCAAGGAACAGATCTATCCATTGCACAGCACTACGTTCTCTGGGGAGAACTGTGTGAAGCAGGACCTCACTGCAGCGACAGAAAGAGCCACTGTTTGTGCACGCAATATTCTGGAAACACATCTCATTTGTGACAAGGACACCAGAAGAAGAACCACCACCACACCACCTACAGGCTAGATCTTCGGCTGCTATAAACTGGGGTAGCTCCTCAATTTCAATGACTCTATACACCAATGGCCCTACACTTGGGCTTAAGGATTGGATTTTATCAGTGAAAGTTGAGAAACCTTGATTTCACCATACACACAAACCAGCCAATATGTTTCCATCGATATAAATCAAAATTTACAGCTAGGCAAAGAAAATTCTACTTGGGAACTTATTAGAACCTGATTTAAGACTATTTACTTTGGATATTTTGACATATGATGTTGACACTGTGTTTACTGGTCAGAAAGCTTTAACTTTTTGAACCTCAACATCTATTGTCTTTAAAGAATTATTGTTTGACCTCTCCATTTCCCACAACTGTGAAAATTCAAATAATTACAAATCAAAAAATTGCTTAAAAATAAACATATTATCCATAGAAATTGTATAAATCAATGTGAATTCTGTCATGCCTACCTACACTTAAGTCCCTAAGGCTTGTTACCCTGAAATAGCCTTTTATTGCTGTGTTCTGTGGATTCATTCCTCTTTATGCTTCTGATCAATGGCACAGAACTTTCACATTTTCCACCAGTTCCTGTATAGGAGTAATCGGGTGGTCTTTTGCTGTAACCCTCACTCTCCTCACCCCTCCCCCACCTTTCAGTCTGTACCCTTTACATGTTTTGTCATCAGTTAAATTTACAGTACAAGATCTTTGGAGCTTTTTCTATGTCCTCTGTGAAGCATCAACATAATATGGGTGTCAGTTCCTCTATACTGGTAAAAAGAGTAGACCCAAGCTTAATTCTCTATGGGGATAAAGTTGCCTTCTGCATGCCTTTGGCACATGTTGGATGCAGTATGCTAGGTTGTGTGTTATACATATGTAACACCGACAAACCCCAGTCGGCGGCAGGTGGGAACAAACCTGGGATCTTGGAGCTTAGTGCATGAGCCTCTGCTGCATGAGCTAAAAGCCATATATCCCTTAGCTAAGGCTGTAGAGCGGACTCAATCTCTCTCTCTAAGTGGTCTCCGTGCCACTACATAGGACAGAACACCACACCCAGGTGGTGTGTGGGTTACACATACACATCCGGGTAGTTACATTTCCTTAGATTCAAATACCATGAAAGCTGGTCCAGAAACACTGGTCCAGAAAGCTGGTCCAGATGGCTTGTGGCAGATGCCCACTGTAGTTACTCCCTTTGTTTTTCACTTCTTGTATCATTAAACCAAAATATTTCACTATCAAACTTTCCATTGTAAAATTAAATCTCAATCTCAGAGTAAATCTCTGACGGAGTGCTATGCCTCTCCCTGCTGAAAAGAGGTCTGAAGTACTTATGAATAACATAATGCTACTGAAAAACAAGCTGCGTGCCCTGGAAGCAAATGGTCTGATCTGATGTTGAATCACCAAGTAGTCTCGAAGTCAAAGCTTCATTTGTAAAACAGGGATAATATTTTCTAACCTCACAGGGATATGAATATTTAAGTACTATGCAAGTACTGAGTCTTATCGTATATCTTATGGCCCAAGCAATGACAGTGCATCAAAAGCTCTATCCTTCCCTGTTTTCCGACTTACCACTTACCTTCTGAAGCTGAGAATGTGTTATACTCTAGAACACTGAGGATTTCTCCTTCCACCAATGCTATATATTCCATGGACCAAATTCAAACCTGCCTTCAAAAGAGAACTGCACCTGCACACCAGCGCTTGATTTAGTCCCAAGCATTCTTCCTTTTATTTCCTAGTCACTATTTAATAGGAAATGTCCACAGCACTCTGCAAGCAAAACCAAGAGCCTGCTACTGAGTGGCTCTCCTGAGCAGCATGTCCCTTTCTCTACAACACGTAAAAAGATATAGGAGTGGGTCCCACCTACGACCACTAACAAATCACTGAAAAGCCTGACTTGCCTAAAACTAGGTTCTCAATGTTAACTGTACCTTTATTGTTTGGATGGTTTAAAATAAAAGCCTCTGACAAAAGTTAAAAAAAAAAAAAAGAGCTAACAATCTATGTCAGGCAAGTAAAATATAAGAGAAAAGTTTAGGTGAAGGAAGCAGGCTGGGATCCGAAATGGGCCATAAGGAGGTATTTGTTTGAGGAGAAGAAAGCCAGTTGGTACCCAGTAAGTGGGAAAGTGATCCAAGCATAAGGAAGGGCACATGAGAGAGAAAAGCTAAAGTAAGAGAGACACACAGGAAGCAGTTAGACAAGATTTCCCTTGTTTCTAACCTCCAGAGCACATAATACCTGGCCTTTCAATCCCAAGAATGGATTTCACATGGCCCAGCAAAGCCCAAAAGAGTTCATCTCACTAGTCTATGGTACTGCATTAATGATGATACTCTTATATTGCCTGCCACCATTCCCTCTCTCTCGTCCTGAGAGAGGTTTTGATTCCCCATAAAAATAAACCCATGAGATACCTACAAAAATTAATAAAGCGCAGTTATCAGAGACTTTGCATTTCAATTATCAACCGCATTCAAAGGCTGCAATGCTTGGGTGACTCCTGAATTCAAACAAACGCAATCATGTGTCTGATGAAGACATTCTTACCCCTCATCAGCCTTCTCTAATCTCCCATCCAACTGGAGAGGGGCAAGATTTAATGTAAACTGAAGTGATTGTTCAATAATAAAAAAAAATGGAACACTGGTCTAAATTTATTATGTATGTGAATTTAAAAAGTATGTCAGGAGGCCTAAATGGCCTGAATTTGTCAGCAAAATTTTTTTTTTTTTTTTAATAAAAACAAACTCAAAAACTTGGTTTGCTGAAGGATTTCACTTTTTTTTGATCACACACACCCCATTTGTAATTTGTATAGTAGTGTCATACAAAGTGTGCTCAATGAGTTAGAGGCTATGGAGACTGCTCCCTTAACATTAATCATTAAGATCCATTGTAAAGTGTAGTAGTCCCTTAATATGTTTTATTTTAACTCATTTCCTCCTCATTAGCACACCAGATTCCAGAATTTCCCAATGAGCTGAAATGCTCTTTTGTTGAGTTTTAGAGGGTGCACCTTTCCATATTACTTGTCATCTGCTCAAATCTCACAAACTGAAAAGGGCTGGCCCAGGTCAGTAACTGAACACCTCCAAAAGTCGCATAGCAAAGATGGTGACCCAGGGGGTGTTATGTATAGTGGACAACATGCAGCCAGAGGAGCTGTCTTTCAGATGAATCATAAAACATAAGTCTTGCCCACTGGTGGTCATTATAGATCCCATGCCCAGACCTCCAACATAAAGCTTTTAAAACAAACCTCTGCAGTTTTAAGTGGATACAAAATTCTAGGCACGTCTGGGATATATCCCTGACATTGTGAAAGACTTGCTGCGTGATCTCAGACAAGTCACTTAACCAGTCTGTACCTTACTTCCCCCATTTGCAAGTAAAATTACTGGTCATTCATCCATCTTTGTAAATTGTTAACTTCTGCAGATGAGGAGTTCCATATTCATGCACCGTACTACATATTCTGCTGCCGTACCACGTTAACATAGGCTCCCAGAGCCTTACCAACTTTACTTGTAATATCTACTGTCAGCCCTTGGTACAGTGACTAGAATATCCACCAGCTACAGACAGTAAAGGGAAGTTGCAACATACACACAATACAAGCACCTAATACTGAAAACTTTTAAAGGGACTTTTTAAAATAATTAAAGGTTGATTAATTTGGGAAACTCTTAAATGTTATTACATTAACACCTAGAGAGACCAACCAAGACTGGAGCCCTATTGTCCTAGGCGCTGAGATAGCGCCCCAGCAATGAAGTGATATATATATATATATATATAAACTGAACAGTACCCTTTAGCTGACTTCAGTGTGGTATTCCCGATACCCCAGATAGCTACAGTCCTCTGGCACAATAAGTAGGCACAAGGTAAGTTAAAGATGGCTGGCTTCAATTTGATATTTCTCTGCTTTTGTTAGCCTTTTTTAGTGTAGCTTGAATGTTATGACAGTTGGAGGATGAAAGATTTATTCTGAGAAACATCCCTGGGTTGCAGGAGTTTAAAAAACCTAAAAAGCAACTATAGGAAAAGCTGGTCCAGCAACTATAGGGCTGCCCTATAATTAAACTTTTGAGTTTACTTATGAATGATGTAGCCACGTCTCTGACCAGTTCCACAGAGCAGCCTAGCATGCTACAGGAATACTATAGTCCCTGTGGCCATTAGTCATAGACACACGGAACTAAGCAAACTCTGTGATTTAGCAGTTTAATTTTTGAAGTCATAAAAATTTCAGAAGAATCCCCATTAGTTAATAAAATTTCTATAAAGTATAAATGTTAAACACAGACTTAAAGGCACAGAATTCCTCTTAAATAAACAGAAAAACATTCCATGGAAAGCCAGGAAACATTAGCATAAAAGTTCTTTTATGATAATAAGCACATTTGTGCTCAAATCTTGTGATGTGGGGAAAAGCACAGGAAAGCATAAAGACCTCAAACACCACGCATCACGGGAACAGAAACATGCTTATGTCGGCAAACGTACCTACCACCACCTCCACAGCATGGCCCACATGTGCCGTTCGCCTCCACCTCCACTGAAATCCTCATCCATTCCTCCATCTCCTTCCTCCTTGGCTGTTAGCTTCCCCAAGTCCCAGTTCACCAGACTCCAAGCCTGGTCAGAATGCTGCAGCCTACCTCCTCACACGTACAAGGAAGCCCTCCTGCATCACATCTACTTTCGGCCAACTCCATTGGCTCTTCCATTCATTTCACGATCCACTTAAAAATCATTCTTAAAATCTTCCCTTTAGTTATTCCAACTCTCTCTGCTTGCGTCCCTGTGCCATCTATTCTTGTAGCACTGGTCTCCTGTTTGGTTCTCCACACAATCCCCCTATTGTCAATGCCAGAGTCTTCTCCTCTGCATCTCCTGCTATCCTGAAAAGCCTTTTTGCGTCTTCCTACTTCATCTCTTTTTCAATCTCAATTCTAAACAGACCTTTCCCTGTCTCAGCTATTTGTGTAAGCTCAAAAGCATCTTAGGTACAATTTGCATGAAAGATCCCACTGTTTGGAAGGTATTACACACCAATATTTTTGCCTCTGTTTTGGATGAAAATAACGCTCATGAGAGATTTATACAGACAGACAGGCTAGTATCAACACTAGCGCCCACACATCTGCTACTTGCACAGCTTAGCCAACGTACCTGTCCTAACTTGCAATAGTATCCAACCCTTTACTGGCTGTGTGCGCCTAATGCAGAAATGGCCAGCCACGAGAGTGCAGTTAATCACTGGAACATACCAGGGATGTGGTGGATTCTCAAACACCTGTTGTCTTGAAAGAAAAGATATTTAGAGTCCAGAGTATTTTTCAACAGTTTCCAACAATTTTAAAGAGAAACTATAAACCTTTGAAGATCTCACCCTGACTGTAACAGAATGTGTAGACAGTATTTGGAGGAAGACACTTTATTGAATCTCTCCTAGGAAATTTTCTGATTAATTATACAGTGAATGGCAAGTGCTAAATGATCAGCTCAGTCAGTCATAAAATGGTTGGAATGCAATTTTATATGTCAAATCTTAATGAAGTAGCAGCCTAAGATTAGAAGGAAAAATTAAAGATGAAATAAAAATGAATATTTCTTTTTACACAGGCATTTTGTACTGAAATAAAATGTAAAGCCTGTTTATTTTCTCAAGCTATTTCTAATAGGCTTGAGAAGAGGCGATTTTATGATGGCTTGACAGTTTAAAAAATATTAATCCATTAAATTAGTCTCTGTCTGCACACACGTGCACTACATGGTTAACAAAAACATTTTAAGTCTTCTCAAACTTGTGTGTTTTAAAATGGCATCTTTCGATTAAACAGCTGTTAACAGTAAAATAATCTACTACAGAAAGACATCATGCTGTTTCACTGCTTCCTTGTCAATCCCCTTCCTATTTGTCTGCTTCATGCACCTGCTGCCTCTTGTCACAAGCCTAGACTGCAACAGGGACTGTCTTCATAGCATTTGTTTGAACAGCAGCTGGCACAAGGGGGTCCCCAAAGATACTAGTTTAATACAAACAACAACAACAGTATCCAGACTAAGTTTCTACTGCAGTTATAGTATTTCAGAAAATCAGTTCCAAGTTACCAAATTACCCAGATGGGGAAAAACAAGAGTGAAATTAGAAGAGCGAAACAAAATAGCTAGTCTGACATTGCACCATCACTAGGTGACCTGGCTGGTCCTTTTAACAGGGTTTTTCCCCTTTAAAGTTACTCTGCTTTTGTCAGACTCAACATTATTTAAATTTGTCTTTTTTGTGCTTGTTAAAGAAAACATCTGGCATGGGACAAGATTAAAGCATTCAGTGGACACGCTGAAACCTGAGGAATACTTTATCAGTGCTCGGCCATGTCTGTAAAACAAGGTCCCATAGTAATAAGCACGACACGGGGATCTTACGAGCACATTAAGAACTAACCTCAAACTTGGCATTGGCGTATGCAGCCCACGTGGCAGGGGATCCTAAGACTGAAACAAGGCAAGCACGAAAGGCAAAGCACAAGCAACGACCTTTGGAATAGATCTGCTCTTGCCAAGAGTCTGACACACAGTAGAGCGGGGACATTCTCCGCACAATGCATTCAGAGACGTACAGTTAAATCTAATTTACTATAAAATATACATACAAAGAAAAAACAACTTCCATATGTGTTACAGAAGATTACACAAAGTTTAAAAATCTTGGGGATGATGATAATTAAAAACACTGCACAAAATGCATTTCTTAACATTTTTCCCGGGCCATCGAAAGGCCAACAATCAGCATCTGGAGTTCTAGCAGCAGTCTGAGAAAATGTCATTCTATCCCCCTTTCCAGAGAGGAATTGCTTTGCTCATTTGGCTCAGGATAGTGTGCATGTGTTTACATTTAAAACGAAGCACTGGGACATAGCAGGATTTCCCAATAATACTGAAATTGCCACATGCCACGTCTCAACTTATCACCATCAATTCAAATAAATTAACTGACAAGAACGTCCTCAGATGTTTGGAAATATGTCAGCCATTGTGAAAGCAACCCAAAACAGAAAGCTGAATAGATTCACACTAGGTCCCAACCAGCCTCAGATCAGGGTTCTGAAAACCAGCTAACCCTTTACTCGGCCAGTGGTTCTCAACCTATTTCCCACTGTGGGCCGCATCCAGTACTACCTATGGCCCTGAGGATGTCACATGGGCCGCAGCTTATGCTGATTGTGCCACAAGTGGCCCAAGGGCCACAGGTTGAGAACCACTGATTAGTAGCACCCTATACAACAAGTCATCCTCTTGGCTTCAGTGGAATCACACATGTTAGTTACTATTCAACCGAAGGGCATCCCAGTGTCAACCCAAATCTGTAAGAATGCAAGACTACTGAGGAGATATTTCAAATTTACAAAGTTCTTATCATCCAGGGCACGTAAATATTAGTTTTCCATGATCATCATGGCAAAGGGCAGGCAAGCAAGTAAATTTCTGCCTGGGCTGGTAAATACTCACGCCAATTCTGCAATTGCTATCTATCACATTTAAATATTTGGCAAAGTATTGTGTACAGTAATGTTGCTATTTACTTTAAACAATAAATGAACGTGTCATTTACCTTCCACCATTTAGGTGTGCTATTATTCGATACTCCCAGACAAAAACTCTAAAGAAGCAGTTAAGGCTGAGAGAACACATCAGTAATTTAAAGTAAAAACCATACAGGGATGTTTGTACCTCAAAACTAAGCATTATAAATCCAGGGAATTCAGAGTTCAGATGAAATTTAAAAGAAATCCAAACGTATTAGGGTACGGAAATGCCATGTTTGAATGCCTTAACCTTAACTTCAACCTGTAATGATACCACAAATAACTCTACAATTATAATTAATGTATATTAGCAATTGTGGTCTCAGATTAAATGGTTTTTAAAAGAAGTTAGAAAAATATGAAAGAAATCGGACATCTGTGCTGACATTTTCCTTTTAAACAGCAAGTGTAGCATTATGATAGCAGCATATATGCAGATACACTTTAGTGATCTTTGTCCAAACCTTAGCAAGCAATGAAGTGCTCGATTATATATAAAAAGGGTAAAGCCTAGTACAAAGCAATTTCAGAAAAAGATGCAGTCAGGAGATCTGTATTCTATTCTCAGATCTGCAAATGGTACTTGTCCAGTGTCTCTCAATGTAATTTAATTTTTATCAGTTTCTTGCTTACTTGCTTTTCCCACAGGGCTGTTACAAGGCAGTGTTTGAAAGTGCCTTGTGTTCCTCAGAAGAATGACATCAAGGAAGTGCAAAGTATTGTGTGAAAAGACATTGCACTCCTATCTAACACAGATTAATATTGATTATATCTCAACAGATTTTTAAGAGATTATATTCGTTCATTTGCGTGGCTGATATGTTTTACCACTTTCTAGGAATACATACCCCCAAGTCACGTTACACCACCTCAAAGATGTCAAAAAATGTTATGGGTCTATATTTTCACCATACAATTGTTATATCTGGCTTGAAATAACAGGATCTGTGGCTAAAAATTAAATATCACCTTAAAAAAAAATATGACCAGAATACCAGCACATTTAGACTCGTAACAAGAGTTCACTACCTACTCAACATAAACTGTGACAATTCATCCTACAGATGCTATGAAAACTATGCTTGTTTCCATCTGTCTCTTTGAAAAGCAGGCTGAATGTTTTTGGCCGTCCAGACATAAACTTTATCCGATAATGACTTTTGGATTGGTTATTTTTGGCCCCCTATGTCAAAACGCGCACAGTGCTCACACTGGATACTTAGCATGCAGCACCATTTTAAGCGACCTCTTTCACACGCCTGAAATATTTCCGATGTTAAGCTATATAAAACAAATACATACTGGATATCATCAAGTGTTAATAAGATGTAATGCATTCCCAACAACTCAGATCTTAAAAAAAAACAGGTTCATGGGGCCAAAGTCCAAAGCAAGTTCAACACCGAGACTCTTTCATCTGCCTAAGTGCTATATATTTAGTAACAATATTTGAGGCAGCAAAGATTCCCATGGGATAACAGGTAATAAGGTTCAGAGTTAAAACACACACACACACGGCAAAGGAATTAAAAAACAGTTTCTCAATGGAGCAACACAAAAGTCTCCCAGTTCCTTCGTAAGACTGACCCCAGGAACTATGACTTGACTTCACCCCCACTGTCAGTTTCCTGTCCAACAGAGGGAGCCAAAGAACTCCCAGTATCTTTGAATGCCAGCCAGAGACATAGCTACAGCTTCCTGTGTTCCAAGACAGATCATTCCGAGTATCATAAAATGAAATTCTCAGCTCTTGTCATCATTGGCCTCAGATTCGTAATGCTACAAAAACATCATTTCCTTCACCATCGTATCAAACTCTTTCTGCTCCCCACTGGCAAAATCAGAGAGTTGAATAGAATTTATGCTATGCTCATTTAACCCGAATGCATAGGCCCTATCGCAGCCCACTAGAACTGCCAATCACTGTTCAACACTCCCAGGCCAGATATTATTATGGAGTGACTATCAATCAGAAACCGAACAGATTAAGCAAAAGATATAGTGATGCAAGAAGTGGTGTTGTAAGTCAGCAGGGGGAGCTCTTTCCTTCAGTTCCATCAATATGATGTGAAGGGACACTGTGCTGCTGGCAACACAAAATTTAGGTCCCTGGTCATTTTTGATCACTAAAGATCACATGGCACTTTTTGCCAGAGTAAACCCAATGCACTGGTCAAATTCCAACTTCCCTTGCAGTGTCAATTGGAAGTGGCATTCTTTGCATCATTTCCTAAGGTGCTATGTAGTGCTGTTGTGTGTTTAAAAATCAAACAGAAGGCCCCAACCCAGAGATAGATGCACTTCAGCCATGGATGAAGCAAGCCCTGTTTTACAGTTTGCATCTTAGTTTAATAAGCCTGCAGAAATCTTTGAGATCCTTTTGTACAAAAGGTGTTATAGAAATGGAAGCTGGCAGTACAGCGTATTCAAGATTTTTAAATGTTTGCTACTTAGTGAGTCATGCTGTCACATCTCCTCTGTCCAATAGTCTGTTTCACTTAGCATTTTATTAACTTCTGCCTAGAAGAAAAAAAAATTCCTTCTTAAACTTTTCCCCAAGTAACCAAAAGATACTCAACAGATCCTGTGCAGCCTCAAAAGGGTCACTGGGAAAAAAACCTGTAATCCAAAGTAATGCAATTCAGTTCAGAAGCCTTTAAGACCAAAGGGGTGGTGGATGAACAGGAAGGCAGCATAAGATCAAGCACCACTGACGCACATGAGGCAGTGATCAGAGAGAAAAATCTTCAAAGGGGGCAAAAGAGACAGCAGTGCTTAGTGAAGACCAGATCCAGGGGGTAACCATAACAATAGCCAAGAGACTTTACCTAGGGCTGAAGATCGAATCAGAGAGCTAAGGGTGAAGAAGCCAGAGGCAACAGGGTTGCATGGGTCTGTCACAGCTCCAGTCAAGAGCACGCCTAGTCTTAGGCACTCTTCACATCGCTGTGAGGGGATCCAGCCACAGAATCCCGGAGGGACTTAAGCCTCTGGAGTCTAAACAAAGCCCAAGTGCTGCCCCTAGATATAGTCTCAAGGCACAAACGCTCTGTCTAGTATGCTCCTTGTGAGAGCTGCAACCTCACTATATATGGCCCAGTCCATGGAACCAGTGCTGACTCCTCAGGCTCACCACACAGCTCAACCACACCCTCCCCCAGAATCCCAGCCCTGTGGATATTCTGGGCCCACAGTTCACCTGTTCAAGGGCACGTGAATAGCGTAACACAGCACAGACTTTGCAGAGGGTTCTAACACCATTGCTCTTTACTTAATTGTATAAGAAATACACAGCTCTATACTAAAATAATAAACCCCATATGCATTTCCCTGCCTTAGTTTCCTTACCACTCCAGAGCATTCTTTGGGATGGGGAGAGGGTCCACACGAGCCATCCAGGTTCTTTCTGTTGTGGTGCACAGATTGTGTTCTGAAACATGGAGCCTTCCCCCCACAGCACACTTTCTCTGACCTTGCTGGTCCATCCCCATCTTCTCTCCTGCTCCATGTTTCCAGTGCGGCTTACCTGGTCTCTCCTCCCGCCCACCACAAGAGACCCTTTTAAAACTCCATTTTTGTCACCTTTGTCTCTGTCTGGTTTAGGAATTTTCCACTCTCTCCTCTTCCCTCCCCAGAAACAAGTTGAAGGAAGTATCTTTGCCCAGCTCCAGCCAACCTATTGTCATTCAAGCGTTTCCACCTGTTGACATCAAATGATACATCGGCGGCATGTCTGTCACAGAGGTAACAGATTCTGAGACTTTCTGTGACCTCCTTGACTTTTGCAGCGGCCGGTGCAACTGGCTCCAGGGGAGCAGCAGCAGTTTGGGTGTGGAAGAGAGTTCAGGGCTGGGGAGAGGGTTGGGGTGCAGGGCGGCACTTACCTAGGGGGTCTCCCCAGAATTGGCAGGCATGTCCCTTCAGGTCCTAGGCAGAGGGGCCAGTGGGCTCTGCGCATGGCCTCTGCCTGCAGGCACCACCCCCGCAGCACCCATTGGCTGCAGTTCCCAGCCAATGGGAGCTGCAGAGCCAGTGCTCATGGTGGGGGCAGAGGCCCCGTGGCCTTCCCTCCCCCTAGGAGCTGCAAAATATGCCTGCAGCTTCTGGGCAGCTGGGTAGGGAGCCTGCAAGCCCCTCCAACCCTCCTCCCCAGCACTAGCAGGGGTCCCGGGCCACACACACACACTCTGCACTCGCGGTGACCCCAGACCACACCCCCAGAATCCCCCAGCCCAAGTTTTAGTCAGGGGTATATAGTACAAGTCATGGACAGGGCAGCAAACACAAATTCACAGCCTGTGACCTGTCCATGCCTTTTACTAAAAATACCCATGATTAAAACGTAGCCTTAATCATTATCCCTGGCCTGGCAGGGATGTGACAGCCTTGTCAGCAAGGGTGGAATCTACATACATCCAGGGGCATCCCATGATACAGCAATTTCATAATAACTTCATCATATCAATAAAAACTCGTAAGTTGGACAGGCAGATTCCCCAAGCCATCACAGGGTCATCAACATACAAGTTGAAGGAACCAAGACTGAGGGAGGAACAGAAAGTGAGACACACATCTAACTCATAGACGAAAGAGGACAGTGATGGATAATAACTACCTGGAGGGGAAGAGGATTGGGGAAAAGAGAGACTGATTATGTGTAGTTTGAAAAGACTGAAAGTGGAAGAAAGAAGTGTTGGAAGTAACAGGAGGGACAGCGTGAGAGAGAGAGGAGGAGACCCCACCATGAGAAAGGCTGTACCAGACGGGAAGTGCCAAGTTTCAGTGAGTGCAAGGAGATGGAGGGACATGAGACACGGATCAGAAGCTGCAGCATATATGTTTGAGGTGGCCCAGCCACTCCACTGGGAGTGGCAGAAATGAAAGGGGAAGTGGTGAGGATGAGACTAGTCCATGTATGGGAGGAGAGAGGGTGCAGGTGAAGGCTAGGGCAGGGTAATAAGTGTCCTCGCCAGAGATGGAGAGACAGCAGAGGAGGAAGCAATGTGGGATGTGGATATGCGAGGACGAAGAGATGGATTCATCAGGCACTTACTCTGCCTACCTATTCCGGGGAGAAAACAGGTGTATGTGTGCACCTCTCCCCTGTGTCACCTCTGCCCACAAGGCACCAATGCATACTGCTATGAGCTTTCAATATGCATTAACTAGCCTCACCCCTGCCCCCAATGTCACAACGACAACAACACTGGAAACTAAAACAATCAGACAGAACATCTGCAAGCCCTTATGTTCCAACAATTAGCAAGCCTCCTTAGCTGGACATGGAGCGTATTTGAAGAACAGCACATTCCCTTCATTAGTTGGACCCCAAAAAACGACTGAAAATGATTACTTCTTTCCACGCACACGGCAAAGAATGACCTTTCAAGAAACTGGGTCGGCTTTCATGGCCAGAAAAAAAAAAAAAGTCTTTCCATAAACAATTAGTCCTCTAGTAACTGTTAGCATCAGGTAAATTCAGAACAGTTAATAAGACCAATTTAAATACCAGGAGACAAAAAAAACCACTTTCCAGACATTGTTACTATGTGTGTCTGAGTCTCTGACACGAGGAGATGATCAGAGCCATTTTCTTTGCAGATTCAGAGATGCTAACTTGACTTAACGTAAGTACTAGGTAGAATGGAAAAAGTTTGCTATCCATTATTCCCAAAGTAATGGAGCTCAGAGTAGAAAGCCTATTCTATATTCTGTTGCAGGAGGGTTTTTGAACAAGGACAACAACACAGCAAACACAACATGAAGGAAACCAATTAATGGAAAAGATTGTAGAAAGAATGACATTTAGAAGGCAAAGAAAAAATCATTGAGAAGTTTTAAAGAATAGTGAGAAAAGTGGTATTTCCTTGCTGTAACTAGTTTTGGGGTTTTTTTAATACACATTTATGTACAATTAACCAGGGATCGCTTTCAAAGTCAATGCAATGGCAAGGTATTTGTAAAACATATAGTATAAAAATGTACCTACTATTTTGAAGGAGCTCAGGATGCAGAAACAAAAGCATATTGCATGCTAATGTTTTACACTGACCATGGGAAATTGACACTGGCTCTTTCAGCTCTGTAATTTTTCACTACACACAGCACAGCAGCACAAATGCCATGTTACATTGCTAAACGGGAGATCTGGATTATACAACGCACCCCGGCCTCCTAGACTTTGGGCTACTAGAAGTCTAGGGCAAAGTACAGAAAAACATGTCAGCGCTTTGCAGTTGCATCAGAAACAGAAAACAGACACCCCTAGCAGCTGTAGAATAAAGGATCATTCAGTTTCATATGGCAACACTTATTTAATAGTTAAAGCAGTTTTTGAAACATTGAACTACAAACGTTAAATACTCTAGCATAGAAAAGGACAGTTAAAACTGGACAGGCATGCTAAGCTTATCAGTAGAATGCAACACAAGACCCTACCTGTTTCATCGCTGTCTCTCCAATCTTGTCAGAGTGCTTACGAATGCTCTCCAGAAAGTCTTTGAGGTCTGACATGGAAACGTCTTTTATCTCTTCACGCAGTTTAGGGATATTATCCACCATGATCTTGCAGAAGCGGTAGTGGCTCACCTGTGGCAGGTATGTATGCTCAAGGTGCTCTAATGTCTTCAATGCGGGGTAATGTCTGGGAAGAGCGTAAATCAGATTCAGAAGTATATAAGACTATTCTGCTGTTCCACTTGACATCAGAGGATGACGGCAATAAATTAGCACTTCTATATACCCTGGATCTCAAAACACTGTACAGAAGTACACACACTTCAATGCTCCTGTACAATATAAGGGAGAATTATTCTCACATTTGCAGTTAGATATACTGAGGTTTAGCAAGGTTAAAGTGTGGACATACTCTGAGAAGTGACTGTGTAAAATGGCTCTGCTTTACTAAAGAGATGTCTGTCTTGTGCCTATTGAGAGTCGGATCTGGCTACCTGTCTAATGATTTCAATATTGCCAAGCACTGTTAAAAGCTTCCCATCCTAGAAGTGGCTGCATTTAAGTGGCGGATCAAGTAATTCCTATATATCCCTTACATACCGCACAGGGGTGCCGTAAGGCACAGCATTTGAAACGCACTTTGAAATCCCTGGCTAAAAGGCGCCATAGGAATGCAAACTGTTATTCGTACCCAGCTTCTTCATTTATTTATTTTACTATAATGCCAGAGGCCCCCATGAGAATCCAGACTAAGTGCTGCTTGGGATACAACGACCGTCGTTGGCCCAAAGAGCTTTGCTCTGATGCTGTTACTTCCATTCCTAGGTACTTCATATTTGAGCATGAATTCACATTTACATAGCACTCACCTTCCAAACAAAAGGATTAAGCTACGCTAGCTAATCGTGAACATAACAGATCTGACAAAGGGAAAACCATCAGAACGTTGGTCCACCTAGCCCAGTATCCTGTCTCCAAAAGTGACTGACGCCAGATGCTTCAGAGGGAATGAACAGACCACAGCAATTTATCGACTGATCCATCCAGTCGTCCAGTCCCAGCACGTAAACCTTGACTATGGAGCTGTTAGCGATATCTCTGAAAATTTATTTTGATCATCACTAACATGTCTCTAGGGTAGAATAAGGCAACCGTAACAGGACACAGTTTTGGAGAGGTAATACAGAATACCATGTCCAAAGGGAAAAGCTGGGGAGGTGAAAATTTAAGTAGGAACACAGCAGAGATGAAATTTGGCCAGGAGAACGGGAGTAAAAAACCCCCAACTCAAGCAAAATACGTGCTTAGGCATAAAATATGCACTACCATGTCACTTTAAAAAATAACACTCAAATCTCTTTTCAAAACAATTGTTATGTAAACAGAGAGTCAAGTCGGGGAAATTATTTGAACTAAAAATTGAAAGGACCATTAAGAGCAGCAGTCACATGGTTTAACCTTGTAACATGGGGCACTATTTATATTACAGTGGGGTACAAAAAGCTATTTACAATAAAATGTAATCCCCTCTGGAGAGAGAAACTTAAGAGTGGACGGAAAGCCAGAGCTTAAACTGGAGGAATAAACACACATTGGGGTTTTGTTATATTTTAGGATATTGTTTATTGAAGTAGAAGATGCTAAAATGTGGCCTGCAGAGACAGTGTGTGTTCACTGATGAGGTCTACGACTGCCTGCCGAAAACAAAGTCTAAAATATCTGGAGCAGGGAGTAAGTGCAGAGGCCAGTGATTCTTATTAATGAAGTAATGCAGCTTTAGCCCCACAGTCCCTGGTGAGTTCTTAGCACAAGCAAGGCTTCCAACTGTGTTCTGCTCTCTCGGACAAGAACAGCGGCGCCTCAACCCACTTCAGAAATCTGATATTTTTGTATCTAACAACATCTTACATGAGGTTATCTTTCACCCCAAATGATCCCAAAGTGCTTAACAAGCTACATGCACAGAGGGATCATTTCACCAATGAAATGCAAATTTTGGGGTGAAAGGATGGCAGCCAGGTACACAGATGGGCAAGAAGGCATTTTTGGCCAAGAACATTGCCCTGGTGATCTCTCATGTACAAACCCAGAGCAGAAAGGATCTCATACTTCACTCTCTTGTCTAAACTGGCCACATACAATTTAGTGAGACTTTATTGGCATAAAGAGCTGTGCAAGTGTTACCAAAGAGGACATCCCTCAGCTGTCAGCCAGTGGTTGGAAAAATCCCCTTAGAGCCGTACACTGTTTTGGGGGTTTGTCAGCAGTCTGTCTGTCAGCAGTGTTGAATCCTAATGCAGTGACAGGTTCGTGCATCGAGCAATATCTCCGCCATCCCTCTTTTTCTCCCAGGCTCAGGTACAATTTTTCCTCATCACTTTGTGAGACTAATGAGTCCTGATCATCTGAGGAAATCTCTCTCGCTTCCTTGTATTTTGGACACTGGAGAAGGAAGTGTTGGGTCTCATTCTCTCCTGTCCTGTGGGTTGCACAGTCAATCCTCTCTCGGTTTGGACTGTACTTTGCTCTTCGTTTCCAGCATGTCACACGCAGTAAACCAACTGAGACTGGGTATTCAAACCTGAAGTTTACACTACCAACCCATCCCCTATGGGTTATCAAGAAAAGAGACAGAAGGAGACAGCTGCAAAAAGGGCAAGTTTTGCTGCTTTAGTAAATGGAGCCATCAAATCCAGACAAAAACTAAGTGTTCAGATTTTACTTAAATATGGCCCTCAAAAATAATTTCTGTACAAGTCAAAATGAATCAATCAAAAGAAAAATGGAAGTGATTCCCAGAATCAGTTCATGGAAACACTATATAGAATGAGGGAGGCATATGAATTCCTTTCAGTTCACACCACTGCGATCAGATCCAGCTCCCCCTCCCCCCCCCCCCGCCCCACAAACACACACACACCAATAGCTACGAATCCCAACTACAACTAACATTTTTATGGACATCTCATTGGTCAACAGATAAGCCCCTCACCAATGCTATACACAGTCAAAAATGGACAAACTAGTAGGCTACTTTATACCATGCTCAGACATACTAATGGGGAAAACCCCTTACTGAACAGCTAAATAACTAACTCTAACTTCTAAGCTCTAACTAAGCTCTAACTTCCCCCACTCTAGTCTTTCAGGTGAGAGGCGTATCAATTTACCCAAGGCTCTGGTGGATCCAGAAGCACAGGGGCTGATAGTATTTGTTGGGTAAAGGAATGAGGGGGGAGGCGTTTCATGTCTAGTCAGCTATTTCTGGTTTGTAGCAACTGCTAGTTCAATGTTTTTTATGTGACTGAATGGTGAGCCTAG
Source organism: Natator depressus (assembly GCF_965152275.1). Classification (NCBI taxonomy): domain Eukaryota; kingdom Metazoa; phylum Chordata; order Testudines; family Cheloniidae; genus Natator; species Natator depressus. The sequence goes on along the minus strand of NC_134237.1, from coordinate 136,704,563 downwards.
GATAGGGATTTTGTGTGTGTGTGTCAAATTGAAACATATAAATAAAAATGTAAGTTACTATGAACCTATTCACTAGAAAAACCTGGTATATGAGGAAAGATTATACATTGTTACAACTACTGTTCTAATCTGCACCTGCATTTGGATTAGATTGATGAAAAGGTGAGCAGAAGAGTGGTTTGAGAGCTACTAATGAGATATTAGATAGTTTCGAAGCTGAGCAAACTGCAGTATAGATCTCTCAATTCCTGAGAACCTCTTTCTTTGTTGAGTTTAACTTAGACCTCCAGATTGGTGCTTTGTGATTCTTCAATATGCATCAGTCTGTAAAATTTACCTTTTAGATTTCATTTGCTCTCTCAGTTTGCTGTACATCTCCAGAACTGGGGAGAAAAGAAAAAACACACATACATTAAAGACAAAATATATTGAATTAAATCTAGATGAAACTGTACAGGTAGCAATGATCAATTTCAGATTCCTCACCAGGAAGACACAATGTTAGTTTATCAACGGTAGCAGAAATATTTCTCTGTTGTAGTCGACATTGCTTCAGCTCTTCCATTGCTACTACCAACTTAAAGAGAAGAAAATTAAATTAAATTACGCCAATAGTGGTAAACAAACAGCTTGTATGTACATCTCTATGGTGTACTCATCTCTCAAAAAGGTCCCAACAGTAGGTCTACAACAATGCCTGCTAAGAGCGCTAAGGAACTCATTATTCACTCATGGAGTAGGGAAGAATTTCGAACCCACAGGAAGTTATTAAGCAAAGTTCTATGTCTGTGTAATGCAGTAGGTTAGACTGGCTCATTGTGATCCCTTTTGGAAACAAACAATCTATGAATGGTACTCCACTCCACATATACAAAACAGTATGGTCCCCCTCCTAGCATAAGGAAAGCAAGACTTTATGGATGCACAGGAGCCAACAAACAGAGCTGTAAACGGGAGTTTGAGTGGGAGTTCTATTAGAGGAGAAGGGAGGAAGCAAACCCCTGGTTCTTAGGGGCAGAAAGTGAGGTTTTTTGTGGGTAGTGTGTTTGTTCTGTTATGTGTGGGGGTCTTTTTTTCCCTTTTTCAGTTTGTAGAGGCTGGTAGGGGGCAGCATGCTGTGAGAGAAGCAGAGCCCTGATTAGGGGCCTATAAAAGCAGCCAAACAGCCAGCCAGTGGCAGAGGTGCAGCAACACAGGAGCCAGCGAACACAGGTGTAAACAAGGGAGTTTGAATGGGAGTTTGGGGAAGGAGTGTGTGTGGTGTTCTGGTTTTGTTTTGGTGTTGGTTTGGTTGTTAAGAACATAAGAACAGCCATACTGGGTCAGACCAAAGGTCCATCCAGCCCAGTATCCTGTCTAGCACCAGTGGCCAATGCCAGGTGCCCCAGAGGGAGTGAACCTCGCAGGTAATGATCAAGTGATCTCTCTCCTGCCATCCATCTCCACTCTCTGACAAACAGAGGCTAGGGACACCATTCCTTACCCATCCTGGCTAATAGCCATTATTGGACTTAACCTCCAGGAATTTTTCTAGTTCTCTTTTAAACCCTGTTATAGTCCTAGCCTTCACAACCTCCTCAGGCAAGGAGTTCCACAGGTTGACTGTGCGCAGTGTGAAGAAGAACTTCCTTTTATTTGCTTTAAACCTGCTGCCCATTAATTTCATTTGGTGGCCCCTAGTTCTTAAATTATGGGAACAAATAAATAACTTCTCCTTATTCACTTTCTCCACACCACTCATGATTTTATAGACCTCTATCATATGCCCCCTTAGTCTCCTCTTTTCCAAGATGAAAAGTCCTAGCTTCTTTAATCTCTCCTGATATGGGACCCGTTCCAAACCCCTAATCATTTTAGGTCCCTTTTCTGAACCTCTTCTAATGCCAGTATATCTTTTTTTGAGATGAGGGGACCATATCTGTACGCAGTATTCAAGATGTGGGCATACCATTGATTTATATAAGGGCAATAAGATATTCTCCGTCTTATTCTCCATCCTTTTTTAATGATTCCTAACATCCCGTTTGCTTTTTTGATGGCTGCTGCACACTGCGTGGACGTCTTCAGAGAACTATCCACGATGACTCCAAGATCTTTCTCCTGATTAGTTGTAGCTAAATTAGCCCCCATCATATTGTATGTATAGTTGGGGGTATTTTTTCCAATGTGCATTACTGTACATTTATCCACATTAAATGTCATTTGCCATTTTGTTGCCCACTTAGTTTTGTGAGATCTTTTTGAAGTTCTTCACAGTCTGCTTTGGTCTTAACTATTTGAGCAGTTTAGTGTCATCTGCAAACTTTGCCAACTCACTGTTTACCCCTTTCTCCAGATCATTTATGAATACGCTGAATAGGATTGGTCCTAGGACTAACCCTTGGGGAACAACACTAGTTACCCCTCTCCATTCTGAAAATTTATCATTTATTCCTACCCTTTGTTCCCTGTCTTTTAACCGGTTCTCAATCCATGAAAGGATCTTCCCTCTTATCCCATGACAACTTAATTTACGTAAGAGCCTTTGGTGAGGGACCTTGTCAAACGCTTTTTGGAAATCTAAGTACACTATGTCCACTGGATCCCCCTTGTCCACATGTTGGTTGACCCCTTCAAAGAACTTTAATAGATTACTAAGACATGATTTCCTTTTACAGAAACCATGTTGACGTTTGCCCAACAATTTATATTCTTCTATGTGTCTGACAATTTTATTCTTTACTATTGTTTCAACTAATTTGCCCGGTACTGACATTAGACTTACCGGTCTGTAATTGCCAAGATCACCTCTAGAGCCCTTTTTAAATATTGGTGTTACATTAGCTATCTTCCAGTCATTTTTTTCTTTTTGGGATTCTTGGGGATTTTTGGTTTTCCTCTTTGGTTGGTTGGTTGGTGTTATGGAAGCGGTTTGAGTCTGTTTTCCCCATAAGGTTTGCCAGTTCTAATCTCTGTTAGAAGCATCAGTTCCACCCCCCTCAGCCAGAAACAGATTCTCTCTCCACACACTTTGCCAGTGGTTGTCAAATTTTAAATGGCCAAAGTATCACGGCCTCCACCACTTCCCATGGGAGACTAGTCCTCATTCCAATAGGTCTTTTTCTTTTCCTTCTATGTAGGTTCTTATACTGCGTTCATTGTCTATCTTTGCACCTTTCAGTAGTACATCAAGAAACGGAAGTAACGTGTCATGTGTTTGTTTTCTCATCCTCTGCCCAAGGGGAGAAGTGTGTATAGGGGAGTGTTTTGCTATGGATTTCCTTTTTTTTTAAACACACACACAGAGTTATACATTTATGTTAGAGTAATGAGGGCAAAGAAATGCACCTTGCACTTAGCTCCTGAGGGAGTTCATTTCAGTGTCTTGGGCTGACACCCAAGAGAAACTCTGTCTCTCGCAGAGAGGAGCTTTACCCTTATTGTAGTGAACTCCATTGTGCCCGAAGAGCAGAGCTGTTGGCCATGGTCTTCCTCCCATATGCAGAGCCTCTTTCTTTCCTGATATCAAGTCTAACTTTTCCTTTTCTTAATCATATCCCTTTATTCTCCTAGCTATGCCTCCCTGGATCAGCCTAAATAATCTCCCCCATTCCTTGGTGTTTACCCCATTCAGACTCTTGTACACTGATGTCCTCTCGGCCGTCACTAAGTTATTACTTGGCTATCTCAATCTCTTCCAGAGCCAGTCCTAGGGATGCATGAACAGTGCACTCGCCAGCAGTACACTGTTGGGGTCACAGTTTTTCAAAACACTGATATTTACCACAGGGAACTATCCAACATTGGCAGGAAGATGGAATAGGTCTTTTCCACATCTTAAGCCCATAAGCCAAAGTACTTACTTTGAAAGTTCTGGCACTAAAGTGCATTTCTCTGTGAACTAGGAAGATGGAAGAGGAGAGAAGAGCAGAAGATTTCTTTGGGAGTAAGGAACAAGTGGTGAGAGTCCCTCCAGGAGGACAAGAAGATGAGTTGCAGGAATAGGCGTTTCTAGACACGTCTCAGATATTATATATATGCACACAACTGGCACTTATCTTTCTTCATATATCAGTGCCTCTAGCTCACTGACCACTTGTGTTGCTATCCAACAATTTCCCTTCAATTTCTCAATATCCCTTTAGTTTTAAGATGTAGAAGACTGAATGCAGTTAAAGGGGAAAATCACATCCCAAACATACAGAGCTTCACTTGCTCCATGGTTCGATGCCTCCACATATGCAGCTGAAGACCGCACTGACTTTTACTGCTGCCGTACTGCTCTGCAAACTGGGAGCCTGATCCTTCAGTGTTTATTGACACTAGTTAGGGGTGAAGGATTGAGCCCACTGTTTGTCCATTATCACTTCAAAGTCTCCCTGCTTTCCAGGTTCCCCCCCATTGAGTTTTAATCCACGAATTATGGAACGGGATAGTCACTTCATACACATCCCCATTACATTTACTGAAAATTAGGCACAGGTATCACAAGTACTATACAGATTTAACACTATGGCCACACAGGTTATCACTAGTATTGCCCACACAGCTGTGGACTTCTGCATCTATCAGTATTATAATACATTAAAATATTCAAAGCAAATAGATCATATAAGGGAGGCTTTTAAAAATACAGGGCTTACTTCCTTCCCCTCACTCTGCAGTTTTCTATTCGTGTCTGTCACTTGATGCTGTGGGAGGAAATGGAAAAAAAAAAAACACATTAATTTTAAAATTTACATGTAATCAAGAGGTTTTTTGGTTGCTTGCACAAGAACCTTTACTAGGGGTTTCACCAGCTTCCACGCAATTTCTTACAATTTTCTTCTGCACCCCCTAAAATAGATGTGGTTAATTTGTTTTTTTGTTCATCAAAAGGCATTCAGTGGATTTTCTGACATAAGGAAAGATCCTAAGAGCAGCACAGGCGATATGAAGGTGGACGTGGCTGAGTTTCTTGCCAGTTACTAGACACCAGTGGAAAACAGCAAGGGGTAACACGGCTAGATGCCACCTTTGAAAAGCTGTGCCCCCCAGCACAATATTCTGCAATTGTTATTCATGTAAAGTAGTACCTCCCTCCTTGAATTCCATTCTGTATGAGTAAAGGAGGCATAATCTGGTCCCTGAGTCAAATGCATTTTTTGTCAGCAAGTGAATGGCTTCTTAAAAAACTGAATATCAATTAGCTCACGTTTCATAATGCAGTTTATATGAACTGTTCAAAGTAATTAACATGGATTCATCCATTTCTCCCCTTCCCTGTCAACATGGTACCTGCTCTTGAAACAGAGATGTTCAAACCTGCAAAGTCTAAATTCTCTGGATCAACAGTTATAAAGTTTACAGTTATAAAGGGCACTGTGCTTGCTCCTGTACAACACACAAAAATTAAGATAGTTCCTGCCCCAAAGACCTTCCAAACTAAGTGGTTTACATATTGTAAACAGGGCTGGCTGCCTCCCATGGATGCCTGTGTAGCACAGGGTCAAACTACAGGGAGCCTGCCTCAGTTTCCCCTCTTGGACTGGTCAAATAAATTTCATTTCAGGCTTTTTCTTGGTCAGAAATTATCCCTCACTGGGGACTGAGCTCATTAATATAAAATAACTTGCAAATAAAATTCAAACCCCAAAACAAAGTCCATTCATAAGTCCACACAACAAAAGGTTTCTCTTCCTCCACCCAGAACTTACTCCCTGGAGCCTTTGCCATCCTTCCCTGGCTTGGTCAGGTTCTTTTCCAGGCCTCTCTGCCCTGGAGAGCCTCTCTCTCTCTCTGCAGACACTATCACAGCTTCCTGAGCTTCCTCCTTCATTGCAGCCACCTGCTGCACTGTATAGGGAATTATCCAATTCACCCCAGGTGAACTGGATAATTCTGTCATCAGGGTTCACTAGCCTAAGCTCTTCAGCCCTTAAGGGGCAAACCACCCTATTACACATATTCTTTGGACAGGGAGGAAGAACTGACCAAAAAGAATTTTGGTAGCGTACGCATTCGAGCTTAGCAGCAGATCAGTGCAATACTGTGTGCCTGCAAGCTTCCATTGGATTTCAACTTCTTGCTCAGCTCTCTCATTATTGCATTTTAAAAACTAATCCATAACTTAAAAAAATTACATGAATTTGTTGGATTTTATACAAAAGCAGCAAGAGGCAGGATCACAGCACCCTGAGCCACCACAGAGAACAAAAGAACATAGTGGATTATAAGAGCAAGCAGCCCACCCTCATCACCTCTATTTCCAGCAGAAGAGAAGTTGAGCTTATACCAGGGGTGGGCAAACTTTCTGGCCCGAGGGCCACATCTGGGTATGGAACTTGTATGGCGGGCCATGAATGCTCACAAAATTGGGGGTTGGGGTGCAGGAGGGGGTGAGGGCTCCGGCTGAGGGTGTGGGCTCTGGGGTGGGGCCAGAAATGAGGAGTTCAGGGTGTGGGAGGGGGCTCCAGCTGGGGGTACAGGCTCTGGCGTGGGGCTGGGGATGAGGGGTTGTGGGTGCAGGAGGGTGCTTTGGGCTGGGGATGCGGGGGAGTGAGGGCTCCGGCTGGGGGTGCGGGCTCTGGGGTGGAGCTGGGGATGAAGGGCTGGGGGTGCAGGAGGTGCTTTGGCCTGGGACTGAGGGATTTGGAGGGCAGGAGGGGGATCAAGGCTGGGGTAGGGGGTTGGGGTGCAGGCTCCGGGTGATGCTTACCTCAAGCAGCTCCCAAAAGCAGCAGCAGCATGCCCCCCCTCCAGCTCCTACACGTGGGCATGGCCAGGCAACTCCACGCACTGCCCAGTCTGCAGGTGCCACCCCTGCAGCTCCAATTGGCCGCGGTTCCTGGCCAATGGGAGCTGCGGGGGTGGCACTTGGGGCCAGAGCGGGGACATGCCACTGCTTCTGGGAGCCACACGGAGTGGGGAAAGCCCCCAACCCCACTACCCAGCTGGAGTGCCGGAGCAGGGCAAGCCAAGGACCCCGCTCCCAAGCGGGACCTGGAGGGCCGGATTAAAACATCTGGAGGGCCGGATGTGGCCCCCTGCCCATAGTTTGCCCACCCCTGGCTTATACTCAACTCTTCACCTTGTCATGATTCCCTTATATGAAACCATTACTCACCACAAACTCTGATGTCTTGACCAATTGCTATGGCTGCCGTAGCAAGGATCTGCTGCTGCAGCCATGCTGAGGAAAGTGCAGCAACCAAGATTTCTGAATGAATTAGTACCAGTGAACCATGTCAGACTGACACCCTAGAAATGAGGTCCTCTACTTATCCACTACAACATATATGGCAATGAAATCTTCCCCTATATCACCCCACAATGTACCTCAAACGTGACCTGGAATACTCCAATTCTAGAGATGGGAGGATCATTCAGTCTCTGTTTGCCATTCAACCCTTTACATCTCTCACAAGAACGCTGACAAGACAAATAATTATGATGTCGGGAGGAGGATCTGTGATATAAAGAGGACCAAGACCCAACTCATTCCACAGTGGCCGCTGATTGGCCAACAGATGGCAATGATTTTTGGCCACTTCCAACTTGGGTCAGATTGAAACTGGTGACCTAGCAGTGAAAGGCTTTATACAGCCATCCCAATACCAGCTGCCTGAACTGTCCAGACCCCATGATTGCCAGACTTTAACTGCTTGTGCTTGTTACCATAAACTTATCGCATTGCAGGCAAGAAGGATTCACCTCATGACTTAACTTTTTACAACTTCACTGGAGCGGTCGCATAGCAGCGCTCCCCACACCTCCTGCAGTAGGTTCAGTTCTCCTGGCTGACTGCCCTACACAAAAACTGCTCATTTCCTTTATGATGTCCTGAGATATTTCGAGTAGGAGCATGGTATCTCCTCTGAAGATTATTTTATTTTCTTATACCCCGAAAATCCTACTACGAAAAAGAATTCACGTAGGCTAATTTAAACCTGCTCCAAAAATGATGCCAAGTCTATACAAGTCTTCTATTAAAATTACATCTCAATCCCAGCTAAAGCAAAAACGAACAGGAATATGTTCCACCCTTGTACATTTTCAGTTTTTTTAGAGGCACAGACACACACAGAAAAACAGATGATTATTTACATAGGAGTTCCATAGACACACACAGAGCTTTTCAGACAAAGGGATTTGGAGATTTTATAATCTAAGACAGACAAGCACAGCAAGGGGTAACAAACAGCAGGTGGGGGCATGGGAAGGATGAGGATATGGTAGTGAAGGATCATGAGAGGGGCTTATTTAGTTCATTCTTCTCTATATGGAACATGTGGTACCAAGCATTTGTTTAAATTAATTATAGCGTAGAGACAATCAGAAGGAGGGCAGGAGAAGAGCAATGAAAGGCCAACTGAAAGGAGTTATGAGCAGGAATACGAAGGAGAAGAGAGTGCAATACACGGTGCTGAGGACATTCATGATACAATATTTTACCAGCAAAATAAGCAAAAGGTTCTTTTACTTTTTTTAAACGAGGAGATTAAATGTAAAATAGTGAATTAGTGCAACCTTAAGGCTGCACAGTTATAATCACAAAGAGTAAGCAGAAGTTTAAATGCTGTTATGATTAGAAATTTGTCCAGGTAAAAGTGATGCCTTTTTGAAGATCTGTTCCTGTGAATACAGTAGTTAGTTTCATCTGGGTTACGTTTCTTGCAAAATATAAGTTGCTACTACTGTTAGCTAAGAGAGGTAAACCAAAACGAACCAGCGTCCCAGTGGGGAGCTGCATTGTTGGAGATATCTTCTGGATGAGTTGTAAAAAAAGAGAGTTCCTGACTATGTGTCAGCCTTAATAAGTGCACAGTGTTGCCTGAAAAAGTTAGAGGACTTAACCCTGATGTTCTGATGCAAATTTCAACTTCAGTTGTGACCACCTAAAATGGACACAGAATTCTTCTTCACTTTATATTGTGCCAGGTTTCACCCCAGCGGTGTTAGCACTTCAGTGGCATGCGGGAGGATGGGGTTGAGTCCTGCTATTTAGAGTGCCTGAAAGGCAATACTGTAAATATAAGATTACACAGGACTCCAGAAACTTAAACAAAAGCATATATAAATGATAAATGCTGCAGGTGAAATACTGAAGATGTAGATTTAATGCATATGCTATGGAACTATGTAAGACTAAAACTACTGAGGAAAAAAACAAAAACAAATACTGTAGAGAATGAATAGTTGAAACAAAATGAACATTCTCCGCTGGATCCGTGGATGGGTCTCCAGGGAAACCCTCATGAGAAGGATTCCACTACTTTTTACAAACAGATTTCTGCATTCTTCTCCTCTGGGGCCATTTTATAAATCAGATGGCTATGGAAATCAAGGGATCCCTAAGTGTACATGAAGGGACTTCACAGTGTGCCACCCATAAAGAAGTGATTTGTAGGTTGGGAAATCACAAGAAGTCTTTTCAAAGAATGTGGTATTCTTGGCTAGAAACAATGATACAAGAGTAGGCTGTTCCTTTCATATGTTCTATGGCCTTAATCCTGCAATTGGCACTGCCCGTCAATGGGCCTCCGAGCGAGAGCGGGAGTTTCCCTGCATGCATCACTGCAGGATGGTGGGCCTGTATGAGTAAAACCTGGAGTCCTGCTAGGACATGCCTTACACATGCACTGCAATAAAGAAATGTACGGTTACTTTTAAAACCTCAGCATATTAGAACATGAAACTTTTCTTTACTCTCCAAAGAATTTTTCCTGGGAAATTTTTAGTATTTTCCCCTGCAACATCTTCTGCACTTAGACTTCCATACAACCACCCAAAGGTCCCACATCAGGCTGCCCCATCCTTCCAAGTGAGGAAGGCTAGCTGTGTTACACTCTGGAGACAATCAAGGCGTCTTTTGGGGAGGTGGGTGTCATTGTCCCTAAAGAGCCAGCAATTCACTGTTCTTGGATGGTTTCTGTCAAACTATCTGTGACTCCTTGCTGTTGAAACCTGTAAAGAAACTAGGCCTCAAGAATACACATCAATCATGCCCTACCACCCTCAAAGCAGATATCACAAGAAAATGAGGCAGCTTCCCCAATTCCGGAAACTCAGAAGCTGGGGGTTTGTTCTGATATATTTTTAGAACTGACAAAATTGTTCATTCCCCACATTTTAGGATACATGTCTGAGAGACAGTTCCAAGGTCACCTGTTACTCCATCTGCCCCCTATACCTAGAACAGACTCCATCATCTGGTTTCTCCGTTTCCCCTCAGAGCTCACCCCTGGATTGCTTGCCACTGCTGATCTGCACTTAAAGCTTATTTCACTCAGGGGACTAGTATAAGCAATACTGGCAAAAGTGCAGTCTTTTGCTGGTATAAGGCATGTCTATACTAGAAGGGTTTGCTAGTATAGATATAGTGGTGTAAACGACCAGCAAAGCTTTTCTAGTGTAGGCGAGGACTTGGTCCTTCTGATGTTTCAGGGTATGGCTACACTGTACTGAGGGGGCAGGGAGTGATTGCAAAACGTGAAGGCATAACTGAGCTAGCTTTAATCTAGATAGCTAGGGTATCAAAAGCAATGAAGCCACAGCAGCACACAGTGTACAAGCCTTGATGGGACCCGGGTTATATACTCAAAGAGCTAGACTGCACTGAAGTCCATGCTGTCGTACCCTCATCACTATTGGTATCTGAGCTAGCTCGTGTATGTCTACGTGAGCTGCAATCACACTTCCAACTGCAATGTACACATACCCAGGGCAACCACACTGCAAAACACTCAAACTACACAGAGTGAATGAATTAGCAGCTGATCAGTTGTAACATGAGCTACTGCATCCCCAACTTCATTACCAGCTTGAAGCTTCAACCCATCCCTCCTGATGGACCAGCCAGCTCAAGCTTAAATCACCCCTTAACTCAAGCTAGATTTGTGTGGGGAACGGGATGGGAGTGATGTTAGGAGCAAAGCTACACCTCAAGTTAACAATGTAGTGAAGACAAGCCCTAAGTCAGAAATGAAAATATTTCATTGTGCTACAATATTACCCTTTGATAGAAGAGATATGTCTTTGCTAAATTTCTCTCTTACCTTAAGCTTCTGGGCTTCTCCCCTAACTTTCAGGAGCTCTGTGATGGAATCTACAAAGCCCTGGTAATGGAAGTTGCACATTTTCTCAATCTCTCGGTCATGGTTTCGAATTCGGGCTTCCAGTTTTTCCATGAAACGACCATGCTCTTCGCCATCATAGACAGACCTAAGAAAGAGGAGTTTCCAAGGAGGTTAGAATTGTGTTACCTGTCTATATAATTACTTAGAATAAATTCACAAAATGCTAGTTGTTAAACAATAACCAATAGCCTCTGGACAGAGTTGGGGGGAGGGGAGGTAAAGTGGCGCTTTACTTCTAGTTTTAACTCATGTTTGAGGATATTCTTGTGTCACACATGTTTTTCTCTTTTCCATTCAACAAACATTTGCTTTCATTCCTGTTTCTCTCACAGACCACAACGTTTCTATTCAGGGCACTGGTAACTGGACACAGAACCTTCCTCCTCTATTTAGGTCAGCAGTTCAAATCCAGTTAGGCCAACAGAGACCAAAACTGGCTGCTATTTGACGGGTGATTGGTGGCCTTTATGAAGTGACTCTGTGGGCTTCAGACCAGCTCCCAGAGGACAAGTCACATGAGAAAAGCACAGTCTCTGCTGACACAAATTGCCCCCTTGTTAGCACGGTCAGCAGGGCTGCTGGAATAAGTGGGACGTGGGACTGAACTCCCCACCTCACCTCCCAAATGGCCCTTCCCTGTCAGAGGTAACGAACAAAGGCAGGAAGGCCTGGGGGAAGCTTGCATTCATCCTCCATGTTGGGGAAAAATAGGTAATCTCCAGTGAGGTCAATCCAACAACATCCATACGCACTAAATTCACATTCACGGAAGTCATTCAACAGGATTTCTTGGGTCCCATATTTATTCAAACAGAGAACTCCCATATAAGATTTGATTACTCCCTGCATGGAAAGTTCAGACTGACACCTAAAAAACAAACAAAATCAAACAATGTTCTTTTTACTCCGTACATCAGAGAAAGAAAACACTAACAGCATCATCACCAACAATTCTGTGAGGTGGACTAGATTACAACTCATCCATCGGCAGATATATTGCCTCTGTAAGCCTAACAAACTTGGTCTTGGCAGCAAACATAAGCAGATGTTATTCCAGAAAGATAAAAGAGTGATGTAAAGTATGAAAGGTACTTTTTTTCTGATCATAAGCACATTAATTTTCTAACATGAGCGGAAAGATTTTAAATACAGGCTTACAATCCACAGGATATTCCGAAGACTGTGACAATTTTAAGACATCTAATTCTGAATTTAGCCTTCTTGACTGACTCACTGATTTTCCTGCAAACCTCGACGTTTACAGCAATTGTGTTAAAAAAGTGATGTTATGTAATTTCAGAGACCGAATACCTTAATTCACTATTGCTGTCCAGTGATTTGAAAGGTTGGGGATGAAAAGAAACTACAGAAATACAAAAAAACCCAACTCAACAGATGTATCAAGTAACCCTTTAGAGGAGGTGGTCAACTAGGTGGCTCCTTGTGAACATTTTAAGTAATGCTGGGGGAGAAAAGTACCTAAGTGGTTTAGGAACACAGGTCTGGCTTTCAGTGGAATTTGTGCTCCTAAGTCACTTGAAAATTTCACTCTCTGAACTCAACATAGCATCCCTAGGTGTCTACAGTAAAAATCAAAATGGGACTAAGCGCTGAGGGGGGAAATGTTGAATAATTATCCTTACGATGTATTCTGACATCATGAGTTATGCACTTTCAATCTCCCATTCTCAGCAGGGTCGTAATAGGGTGCAAACCCTGCATATTTAGGGTCTTTACTTATTCTGCATTGATTGCAAAAGAAAGCTTTTAAATAAGTCCAATTCTACGCACATTTCAGGGTCATTGACAAAAAGCAGAGTAAAAAGGCATGCAATTCTTTGAAGTTCACAACACAGCCTCCTTCAGTGCTATCCAGTTTCTGCCTTTGGAATAAGCATCTGAAGAGACAGCGACGTGACATTCACGAAAGCTAGGATGTTGCCACAGTATCGATTATGGTAGTTTTTATTGCACTGTAATCAGGTAGAGTTTTGCCAAGAAATGATTATTTAGAACTTAGAGAGAGACTGCCATCTAGTGATGGTTTACTTATTTGCAATGCTCCTTATGTATATCCTAAATCAATACTGCACATCCTTTCTAATTACCTGCATCTTAGCTACAATCCAAAAATGCAAATACATTAGCATATATGTTATTCAGCTATATAACTCCTTGGTAGACTTCACTATAAATTTAAAAGAAAATGGAAACACTAATTGAAAAAGTTCCAAGCTGACATAATGCAGTTCCACCAAGGGAAAAATACTGTTTTGCATTTATGTAACACCTATTATCCAAGAGTCTCAATATGATTTATGAACATTAAGCAAGCCTCACATCTCCCTAATTTTACAGATGGTAAAACAGATACAGACGTCCAGTGACTTATTCAAGGCCAAAGAATGAGTCAGTGACAGGAAGCAACAAATCCTAAGAGTCCTAGATATCAATCATCAGCTTAAACTTAACACCGCTAAAGCCAAAACCCTTGTCTTCCCTTCATCCATCACTGTCTATACCACCACCATCCTCCCTGTCACTATGACCCATAAGACAGGCATCTTCAATTTCTGTTAGTGAGAGAGACTTGTAGAAGAGCTCTGTGGAGCTTGAAATCTTCTCTCTCACCAACAGAAGTTGGTCCAGTAAAAGATATTACCTCATTCACCTTGTCTCTCTAATATCCTGGGACCAACACAGCTACAACAGTGCAAATTATTAGGTATTTTGGCCATACTATACTCTCCTGTTGGATCACCTTTCTCCCTATATTGGGTGAGCTTTCTCCCCCTACTATTTGCATTATTCCTACATACTCTGACCTACACTCTTACTTGTCTACTTATGCCTGTGGGCATCCATCACCTAGTCTACATCCATTTTATCTAATTATTCCTCTTGCCCTCACTTCTAACCCTCTCTGGGACTCTACACCATTTGCATCCATGCTGAAACCTTGTAAAGCCCCTGGAAACGTTCCGATGGAAGTTCTGTAAAAGTGTTCCTTGTTATGTCTGCCGATTGGATGTTTCTGTTTACTGAGCACATAAAAAAATCAATTTAAAAAACAAAAAATTCAAGACTCAACTCGACCTTGGATTGTGTCACTGTGTTTCACAATGCCCATGTTCATTAAAACAAGCTTTGGTTTTGCAAAGGTCAAACGGAAAAAACTTTCCAGGAAAGTTATAAAAGGCAAATGATGGACCAGAGTCACACCAGTTTCTGTCTGACAGTCTTGTTTTTAACAAAGTTTATCCCTTACAACGGGGCAGCCAAATTTCACCCATCTGAAGCCCATGCTGTCAATCATCAGGGCCCCATCCAAGTGGCATGAATTGGAGCATATGAAGCCACCTTTATCTTTAAACACGGTGGTGAGGATCTTTTAAGACAGGCCTACACTGCACCTCGCCACCCTGATCCACATGCTTCTCAGATCAAAAGGGAGTCGTGCATACTGGGCTCTGTTGTCTATAAGCCACATCCTCATTCTAGAACATGGATGGCTACGGCCTGCATGCAGCCCTTGGGATTCATTTTGACCACTCCTTGCCATACATCTTAGTAACTCATTAAAATGCATTTAGGCACAAGCTGGGCAGATGTTGGGGGGAGGGAGGAAAGAGGGACGGCATGGTTTTGTGGCTACCACACAAGACAAGCCTGGAAAATAGGAGGCCAGGGTTCTGTTCCAAGCTCTGCCACAAGCTTCCTGCATGGCTGAGCTCATCACTGAGGGAAAGGGCATAGAAAAGCTGTGTGTAAACTAGGGATAATGCTTCCCAATCTCACAGGTTTCAGAGTCTAAGAGTTCATTCATTAATATTTGCCAAGGTCTTTGAGATCCCCAGAGGGAAAGTGCTATGGAAGTTTAAAGACAACTTATGCAAGCACAGCAAAATACAAATGCAATACTACAAGAAAGGCTTCCCAAGCCAGTATTCAGCCTGTGTAGGAACTTCTATAGGTTTGTTCTGCATCCTGAAAAGAGTGGGTCCAACGAACGTGGTTAACACCACTCTAATCAGTTTCAAATTATGACAGATTAGGAGCCTGACCCTGCACCTTTGCTCCAAATGGGAGTTTTGCCTGCTTTATGACTGCAGGATTGGATCTCCAACAGAATATAAATAAATTAAACTGAAATTACAAGAGGAGAAGGAATGGGGAGGGAGGCAGGAAATATCTCCCAAGAAATCTCTGGGGACAAAAAAAAAAAATCTGGAACAGTGCAAGGACATTCTGGGGACAATGAACAGAAGTGTCTTGCTTTTTGTTTTCAATTAATATGTGGAAAAAGTTCTTGGGTCTGGTTCCGGACTTCAATTTTTATTTTATTTTTTTTCCTTCTTAATCTTCTGTAGTGGTTTTAAGGCCTCTGAAACATTTCTTCTCATTCGGCTACATAAAAGCTCTAGCATTTTGTTTATTATGAAAGTTAAAAATGAGATGAAAAAAAATTAATTACTGCATAATGTAAAAAAAAAAAAAAAAAAAAGATTAATGCAACATGCCCATGGAAGGGTCAAACAAAGTTTGACAGGCTCAGATCTGTTTCGTACACGATGTGAAACACCAAAATCATTGAGTTCCTGTGCTCACATTCTTGCGATTTGCAAAATATCTGTGTAGCAAAGGGACACCAGCAGATTATACTTTTGTTTGTTTGTTTGTTTTTTTAAAAAACAACCAGTTCTCTTACTCATGTTACTAATACCTGAAATTTTTTCAACTGAAAATCTTAAGTACGGAATTTCCTTTTCATCTTGTATGCTACTTTTATTTGTGCACTTCACTAAGTTTTTGCAGTGATGATCAATCAGTCAATCCACTTTCAGGTTTTCCTGAACCAGCAGAGTGTTCTGACATTTGGGTTACAAACATTAAAGCCACACCGCTCTTGCATACTTTTAATTAAAAGTATTTTTGTAATCGTGACAAATTTTGTATTAACAGTCTAAAAAGTGGTTCCTTTATTTGTATAAATTCAAAACCTTCATTTTCAACCGACATTGACAGAGTCCCTTTAACAATTGTAAACATTAACAAACTACTAGAGGAAGTGGTATTATGTTGTCATTAGATTCTATACTAGAAAACAGCTCCTGAAAATAAATCCTGCTCTTTGCAGGGCTCTAATATGGCTGAATAGCAGTTAAAATACGGTTTGACCCTGCCCTTACAAGCAAGACCTAACCGTATTATAAGAAGGTCAAGAAGCTATCCCACTGTAACCCCAATCCCCACAGTTTGTGTAGCTAGGATGCTAATCTTTGAATCCAACCAGCGCAGCAACATTAGATGCCACCGATTAACACCCTTCATGCAACATGGATTTCCTCAGCGCCTGCCTTCACCACTTACAGCAGAATATGTGACTGTCAGCTCTGTCATGGATGATGGTTCCTGCATGGCTTTGCTGGAACAGGAAACTTAGGGAAACAGGGAGTAGATACAGGGCCTTTAACATTCCAAGGGCATCATTTAAGTAACAACAGGACACAGGCCAACCAAAGCAAGATAATGCAAAATTCAGGCAAGCTACCACTCTTCCCACACTTGTCTAGGTGTTACACAAAGTGTACAGGTAGATACTGTAATATCACACCAGGACCTGAACATCTCAAACACTAAGGCATACCTTAGTGATAGCAGCCTTGGGGCAAGGGGAAGATTGTAAAGAAAATAACAGTATGTGGTGTGAATGCATGGTTTTTTATTCAGAAAACAATGATTTTATTAATATGTTCTGGATCTTTATTAATATGCTAAACTTCAGTAGCACTCTTCATCTGAAAATCTCAAAGCACCTTACAGCCATGAATCATGTCTCAACACCCTATTAAGTAGGAAAGGGATACATATAGATCACTTCCTCCGCACAGAAGTGGGGCCACTTCTGGAGCGAATACAGCAGCTGCTTAATAAAATTACTACATAAGTTTGGGACAGGAAATTAAGAAATTGTACGGAAAAATTTAGGGAATCTGAACAATTATCCAAGCAGGGATTTGGCCAAGAAACTACAGTTAATATCCCTACTCTAACAAAAGTGCCATGGGCCTGCTAATTACCATAAAGAAACAGGATCTCAATATTTACTCGACACCTTCAGACCTATCTATACTAAGACTTTTTCTAAAATTCCTTCCCTTTACTACCACCGGGTCAACCTCTACCAGTGGGTGGTGGCGTCAAGTTAGGGCTTCGCTACATAAGTTATTCTGGAATTACTCGAGATATGAAATTGTTTATTCCAGAATAAAAAGTACTTTTTTCCCCAAACTAGCTTAACAGATTTTGGAAGCAGATTCTGGAATAAGTATCCACACATGGAGTTGTTCGGAAAGAGCGATTCCACTTTAAATTCCCACCCTACGTTATTCCAGAATATCTCGTGTAGACTAGCCCTTCACCACCCTATTGAGGTGCCCTGTTCCGAACAGGGTTAGAAGCACAGAGAGCCTAAAATACTAGTGTTCACTGTCCATGTCTAGGCTAGCACCCTCACGGTTAAAGTAGGTAGGAAGGCTAGTGCAGCAGCAACTATGGCTTCTCAAGAGTCACGCTGCCAAAGCAGTACCCTTTGATAAGCTTCGGGTCTCGTTAGCATGCAGACACTTAACAGGATACTACAACTAATCTCATCTCTGTCAATTCACTGTGTCAAGAATTTACCAAGACCTTGTCTACAGACAAACAGTCACTGGGGGGTTAACTAGAGGTGTTTTTTAAAACCAATTTAGTAAAATCCGTGCAAGTTTACATTCAGATGCTTATTTTGGTTCGGGTGGCTAATTTTGGCTTAGTTTAGTCTGATAAAAGAAAGAAGTCAGAAGCCTCTTTGTTGACCAATCATGGACATGAGCCATCTCAAACCAGTTGCCACTCATGTGTGGCACAAGTGCAGATTCTACAGAGAAAATGCAAATGCCACTCCTTACTAACATGCCAGTCCTAAATGTATCACACTGTGACAAGACCTATGGAATCACTTCACACAAAGATGAATTAAGGGCAAAGGAACAAATTTCCTGGTGTTTTGTCATTGTTCTATTTCCTCACCATTTTGTATTTAATCGGGCCCCGAATCTTCCTACCTTTGTTTTTATTTCATTTTTCACAAGGGGGCCCACCCAAGCTCTGGCCACTGTGTAATCATAGTATCATAGAACTGGAAGGGACCTCGAGAGGTCATCTAGTCCAGTCCCCTGCACTCATCATGATAAAACATACACCAAATAGTGATCCACAGCAGAGTACCTCAAAGCGATTTTTCACAACACCCGTTTGAGGGAGAGATTTTTATAATCATTTCCCATCGTGTGCCTCAGTTAACCAGAAAGGGGATGTGATTTCCCAAGGCTACACAGTGGGTCAGTACCAGAGCCAAGAACATAAGTTAGACAGAGAAACTTAGCATATAAAAGGACTCTGGTTTCTACTTGGGCACCTAAATGAATTAAGTGCATATTTATTCTGGTATTTCTAGATGCTGGAAAAGAATTCAACCACCTGGTTGAACTGCTTCATGGATATTAGTTTGGAGATTTCTGAGAGTCTGTATTATACCTCAGAGGCTCTTTTCGTTGTGAATAGGCAACTAGTAGTTTTTCCTGACCAGTTTTTCATGCCCTCTCTACTGAGGTACTGACAATTCTCTTAAAAAATCCAGAATGAAGATTTTCAATTCAGGGAAACTGTCCTAAGTCACATTTTTACATTTGTTTTGGAAGAAAATGTGGTCTGTCTTTCTTTGATGCAGACCACAGAGACTGCCAGTGGAGCGGAGCCTAGCAGGCACGCCTCAGCAGTCTGTGATACCGTTCTTCTCCTTTCCTGCCAGTCATTGATGTAAAAGCAGACTCCCAGAGCAGGAATTTTTCCTCTTCCTCTCTTGAAGGAGGAACCCAGGGAGCAAGATGCAGGCCCTGGAAACAAAGTGCAGCCTGTTGTCTCCTTTGCTTGCTGCAAAGACGACCACCTGCTCCTCAGACACATCCTCACTGGCATGAAGCAGGTCTTGGATCTTCCTGTGAACCTCCTGGTAGAATCTGGATGCCTGTGGCCAAGTAGCCACATCAACTGCCCTGACCACCATTTCACCTGAGTCAAAGGATATCCATATCTGGTACCGAGCCAGTCCTGCACTCTTGAAGACTAGCTTTTTATGCTCCTACCGTTTTTTTGTGGGGAGGGAATCAACCAGGATGGAGGTCTCTTTCCATAGCTCCATCCTTTAGCTACGCAAGCCTGGTACCCACAATGCAAAGAGCTGCAGAGACCATCAAGTTCTTCCCCCAAATGAATTCCAGCTCAGGATTCTGGAATGCAGCACCACAGGTGAAGCTGCCAAGGTCTCTGAAGCTTGTGGGAGATAAAGTCAGCAACATCCTTGGCAAGGGTGTACTTTTATACTCAATGGTGTTGACATACATAACAGCTAGTAGAGGGTCTGAATAGAATTCTCCCCTGCTACCTCTGCCCTCAAGGGCCAAAAAACCCTCAAGACTAGTTGAGTTCCACAAGTGTCACACTAAGAGGCTAAGACCTAGGGGGGCAAATATGCACAGATGCTTTTAAAAAAAAAAAAAGGCAAACAGCCTGATGTGTGAGCTACTTAGGGCCCAATTCTCTTTCCACTAAAGTCAACATCAACCCTCCCATCAACTTCAGAGGTGCAGGATTGGGCCCTGTGTTAATATTGATTAAGTGCTCTGAAGTACCACTCAGTTGCTTATTTACAGGAGCAAAGCAATTTAAAGAATGTAATACAGGGATCACCCCAGCCACATCTGGGGTGGAACACGGGAGCTGCTTTGTGCCAGCAAGTCCAAACAAGTCTTTAAGAAGAGGAAGTCAAGAATAATGACTCCAATTTAAATTAAGTTTGAACAGCTTGGTTACAATCTTCCTATTAGGAAACAGGCCTTTTATCATCTGCAACTAAGAGGGAGAGCTTGAAAAAAATTAACATGCGGTGTTGAAAAGTGCCAGGAAATGTAGGGAGCTACCCAAAGCCAGGCAGCCAGCGCAGCTACAGCCAACAAGAATCCCCCCAACTGAGGCAAATATGAAGAGAACTGGCCATGAGCAAAGCTTTTAATTTCCCTCCTTTTAGAGAGCACAATGGAAACAATTCCCCAAGAACAAAAGCGATGCGTCAATGGGCCCTACTGTCTCAAACTCTTTCAAGTTGGAAGGACAGTTGATTTGCACCATGTGTAGGATAGGAATGCTAGCTAGAACCAAGCAAGATAAATTCAGCCCCTCCAAGCTGGTTAATATTAAACTGAAATAATCATCTTTACAATAATGGTAAACAAAAACACTGGTTTACAATGGAAGAGATTTAGCAATGTGCCCCAGTCACACTTCCTTTGCGGGGAGTCTCAGTGTTCATACCTCATGTACTATGGTTGGCAAAAGTCTTGAAATATGGGTCAGTCACATGCGTAAATGCCAGAGGACACGGTATTAAAGACACCACAATGTCCTCATCTCACCTCTGCTTGGCCTACCATGGTGTTCCAGCACATTCAGTTCTTTATTAAAAATAAAACAAAGGGGAACATAGAATGGCTTGGATGCAGAGTATCTGTGCTACAACACAGAGAGAAGAGGCTGAATTATAGATATCAATTTTTCCTCTTTGGTGGGCATACCTCTGTCTCTACTAAATAAAACTACTAAATAAAAACTGCACTGTTTAAAATGAAAGTAGCTTTACATTAATTGGAATATAATTTAGCTCTCTCTCATTCCTCAAGGGCAGAGAGAGTAGGGAGGTGATTTTACCTCTGTATATTGCATTGGTGAGACCGATACTGGAATCTTACACCCAGTTCTGGCATCCACATTTTAAAAAGGATATTGAAAAATTTGGAGAGGCTGCAGAAAAGACCCACAAAAATTATTTGAGAACTGAGAAAATGCCTTACAGAGAGAGACCTAATGAGCTAAATCTGTTTAACTTATCAAAAAGAAAATCAAGAGGTGACTTATTTACAATATAAAGTACTTTGGGGGGGAGAAAATACCAGGTAGTAATGGGCTCTTTTTTCTAGTGGAGAAAGGCATATCAAGAATTAAAGCTTGGAAGCTGAAGCCAGATAAATACAAATTAGAAATAAGGTACAAATTTTAACAGTGAAAGTGATTAACCACTCAAACAAACTACCATGGGAAGAGGTGGATTCTCCATATCTTGGTGTCTTCAGAACAAGACTGAATGTCTTTCTGGAAAATACGTGTTAGCCAAAAAAGTTATTGGGCTCAATATAGAGGTGACTTAGTGAAATGTCATACTCTGAGATATACAGGAAGATACCTAATGGTCCCTTTCTGGCCTTAAACTCTATCAATCTATGCAATGCAGGCATTTTTAGAAGGAGATCATCCTTCCTGTACCTGTACCCCACTGAATTTGTGTCTCATTTTCCAGTCTCAGATAAACACCTATTTCCCCACTTGCCTTTATGTCTTAATTTCACTTTCTTTTAATAACTGTGTAACTGTATTTGAAATAGAGATTGTATCCAAGATGCCACTAATTCAAGGGCTGAACAAACTTTATGGCCACCAGAATGCATGGTCTGTTGTAAAAAACGGACACTCTACCACCTGAAGGAAAATCTTCACTAGATATAGTAGCCTTTTGGATTCTGTTCAGGTAGCGTTGGCAGTGGTGCACAAATGCAATCCAGTATATAGCAACACTGTGCAAAATAGTTGCATTTCAGTTAATTCATAGTTGTGGCTAATTCTCCATTGTTCACACCACGCTATTAGAGGATTCAAAATGACATCCCTGACTCCTGTCCTTGGAGAAGTTGCCCCTACCCAACAAGCCATCTTTGTTTCCTCCATTGCCTACAGAAATGATTTACTTGCTAACATCAGCGATAACTAGCTCAACCCTTTCCATAGGGTTGAGGGTAACCTGGGCTCCTCTTTCAGCTGGCTCTTTGGCAGCTGAGCACAAATATAGTGCGTTCTATACAAACCATTGTTCTTGCCCGCAGAGAGTTGGAAAGGAAAATGGGATTATTTTATATACAATAAGGTAAGTACAATTCCCATTTGATAACTGTTAAAAGTGACAATAGAGATTAAGACCCTAAAATCTGACCTACCATATCTCAAGATTTACAACCTGCTATAGAAAGTCTTGCAGCAATCATTGTTGGCAAAGAAAAACTATTCTCAGAGCAGTGATCAGTCACTGACGCTGGGGCATAAACACTTACACTTCAGCATAGTCAGATGCCTTATAAATTGTTGAAAATTCTATGCAAACAAAGCTTCCAATTTCAGCTCCATGTAGAAAAAATTGGAGCAAACCGTATGCAAAAATATGCTCTTGGTTCAGAATATGAATAACCGAATAAAAAATATATTTTCAAACTTTCAAAGCGTTAATATTCTAGTCACTACATCTTTAAAAAACAGATTAGAATACCAAAAAAATATAATATCAAACTTAAAAGATTCAAATTGGAAGCTACCATTCTGATAACCTGACAAAGTAGATAAAGCAACTCCCATGGGAAAGTATATAAAATCAAGTGACTCAAACTGTAAATTCTATCCTGTCTTCCCATAACAACCCTGCTTAAACCATGCCCTAAGTTGCATGAGCTTCATTCCCCATGTCCTGGACCAACTTCTTGGAAGAATTTGTACAGTGGCAATTGTCACTTACAGAGACACCACCAACAAAGATAGTTATCAGAGACTGAGAAATAGTGAAAAGTAAAAAAAAACTAGTGCAGCTTTCCTTTAAGCAAAAAAAAAAAAAGGGGGGGGGGGCCTACAATTTGTAACATAGCTGCCAATGAAATTATTCCAGCTTTATAAATAATTTGTAATACCTGCAAGGCACAGATTGATGGAATCGATCCAATTTGCTTCCAAGCTACACATTCATAACAATCCTAACATCCTCCCCCTTCGACACTTAAGATTGCTTAATTTTTTTAAAAATTATTTACCATGCAATTCATCTTTTAGCAACATACTATTATTTATTATTTGTAATGTGGTCCCACCTAGTGGCCCCAATCATAGAACAGGGCCTAGTTATACTAGGCTCTATATAAACATAACAAAAAGACAGTCCCTGTCCTGTCTCCCCCTTCCCCAGTCACTAGATCTAGAGCAATTTGTTAGTCTCTAAGGTGCCACAAGTACTCCTTTTCTTTCCACAGTACTGTAGTTCTAAACTCAGTAACTATTTCATGCATTTAACGCTCAGCTTTGTTTACGTATAAAAAGGACGAGCCAGCAGCAAGATCAACAAAAAGGTTAGACGTATAGGGAGGCTTTTGAGTACAGGAGCTAGAACTTCTGCTGTAGTGCCTTCCAGAATCTAGGGCCAGATCCTGTGTGAGGTAAAAAGGACCAGGAAACTAGCCACTGTCAGAATTCCTTCATCAGGTTAGGATTTCTCTCAGTTTTCCCCCTCCCTCCCCCCCTCCACACACACACACACACACCGGAAATCAATCAAGTTATGTCACCTTCATGCCAGGAAGGGATGGACTGGTATTGTTATTTCTATTACTGAATAGGCACAATATGGGAGTAATGGAATAAGATGTAGTCCTGGGCACAGTGAGAACACTGGCCACTCTGCATATAATTGTTTCATGCCTCAAACATCACATATTAGTACAATAAAGCTCAAAAAGCATGCAGACATTGGGAATGTCTTCACTCCACTGACAGAAGCTTTGCATTAATGGTGATTTAGTTACTGAAGATATAGCTTATTTGTAAGTGTACGTCTATCTAAGGCATATCTTTAGTCCCCATTACCATAGTAGGGGGAGGGGGCTCACAATCATTAAGGTATTTATCTCACAATGCCCGTGAGGTAGGAAAGTACAATTACTCCCAACAATCTTTTTATTTTTTCATATATTAACATACAGCAAGGAAACTGAGGCAAGAGAATATGCAACTTGCCCAAGGTAAAACAGGAATCCAGCACAGGGAACTGTACTGGGGTCTCCGAGTCCCAGGCTAGCACCACCGGATGATGAAGTCAGCTCTCATGTTGACTTATTGTGTGGCCTTCTCTGGGTAAATCACTTAATTTTTGTGCCTCAGTTTCTCCCTTTGTAAATTGATGATATACTTGATTATATATTTATATTAAGAAAGCACCCAGAGACCCTAACCAGTATCAGTGAGTCGGGCGGTGAATGCTGGAGAAACACAAGTTAAAGTCCTTGCCCAAAACAGCCTACAATCTAATTTAAGACAAGGCACAACAAGTGGGTATAATACACTAGAAGGGAAAGGAAGAGAGAGGTGGTAGAAATAAGAATGTGTGCTAACCCAGGGTCCGAGTTCGAGTCAAGTTGGGACCCAGGGGTCCGAGCCCTATTGCTTTGCGATGTAGCCGTAGCCCTGCTTGACTCAGGTCCAGGGAGTCATCCAGAAGTATCCCACAATTCCATGGGCTGGCTATGCACAGGACCTGACATTTCTGAAATCAAAAGTATGTTGTTGTTTTTTTTAAATTAGGTAAATATCACTGGTCCTCTCCCCAGCTATAGCCAGTTGGGGGCTTCCGGCAGCCATCAAAGTAGAGGCAAGTTCTGGGGAATGATCTGAAGGAGAATGTTGTGGTTTTTCATACTAATTTACGAATGGTGTTTCATGAGGAAGGGGCAGCATGGAAGAGAGTCAAGACGCTTGTGGGAGAAGTGGACACATGTTGACAGAGAGGTAACTATAAAACAGAGACACTGAAAACCTGGTGGCTCCTTAATCTGAATAAACTAGATCATCCCAGTCTTCAACCAGACATTCAGTGACACCACCACCTAGTGTTGTAAATTCTAAATTGCATTTAGTTTAGGCTTCTCTTCAAGCATAGTTACTGTGCGAAACAACAAGCAGCTTGATTTTGGTGTGAAGGTGACTAAAATGAGTCCAGACTGACTACCTGGAAGGCCACAAGTTAAACTTCAAGCACAGAGCAGCTGAAGCCAGGTACTTCAGCTGATGAGCAATCCGGACTCCAGTTGCAGTGGATTTCATAAGAGTTAAAAGCCAGACACAGAATCAAGAGGAAAGTTCTTAGAAAACTGAAACCCAAACAGTAGTTAACAAAAGCAATCTGGAAATATTGTAACACCTTCTCCCTGAATAATCAGCTACAATTTCACAAAGGCTATACTGTACTGAAAAGTAGGACAGGAGCCTGCAAACTTTACTCCTGAGGGAATTCTGTTGCAAAAAATTAAAAATTCTGTGCCAAAAAAAATTAAAATTCTGCACACAGTATTTTAAAATTCCGCAAATTTTAATTTGTCAAACACATGTGGAGACTTCAGCATGCCAATGGGGAGCACAGTGGCTGCATGGAGAGGGGCGGGATCACTCTGCAGCTCGTTCCCAGGACATGGACTCAGTGGTGAGGCTGCACCCAACACTGACAACACAAGGACCGGGCCTTTAGAAAACCAGACCTATGAAGAAAGGTTTAAAACAATTGGGCCTGTTTAGTCCTCCAAAAAGACAACCGAGGGGGGGAATCTGATAACAGTCTTCAAATATGTTAAGGAGTGCTATAAAGAGGATGGCAATCAAGTGTTCTCCATGTCCTGTAGCAAAGGAGGTTTAGGTTCGATATTAGGAAAAACTTTCTAAGGATAATTATATATAAGGATAGTTAAGCACTGGAATAGGCTTCCAAAGTGTTTAAAGAAAGGTTAAACAAAACACCTACAAGGAATGATGTAGGCATACCTACTTGGTCCTGCCTCAGCACAGGAGGCTAGACTAGATGACCTCTCGAGGTCCCTTCCAGACCTATACATCTATTATTCTATGCTTAAACCAAGAAAAAAAACCAACAGCCTGCAGTCACACAGCGCTATTCCTTTGCGATGCTTCACTGGACGTAATTTAAAACATTTGATTCCAGGACACAGCTTTTTGCTTCCTGGGATTGCCACAGAGGTAGTGTGCTGGAATAGGAAGCAGTTACTAGGATGACACGGAAAGCGTTTGGTAATGTTCATTGGCACTTCTGGCACATTTACAAATAAAAGCAAAAACTGGGTGATCAGCGTAACTACTGACATTGGGCTGGGGATCTACATCTGCAACCCTACAGGCATGCCAGCATGGGGCACTTTCAGTTACCAAAAAAGAAACTACCTCCACCCCCACTGCGTTGCACAGAAATCCCATAAGGATAAATTCAAAGCAGTGGGCCCACAACAAGAGAAGGCAAGAATGACCCTGTTTGCATCTGAGAGTTGATTAATGTACAGAAGGAGGAATTTTGTTGTAATTGTATTTAAAAGTACACCTGCATTCACAAAGACTGGTAGCGTGGTTTCAAAGCTGTTAAACCAGGGGTCACTCAGTTCTATTCATCTGAGCCACTAACACACAGTCTAACCTTTGGCAAGTCTTAACAACCACTTTACCCATTTGTAAAATGGTTAGAGGACATAATTTCAAGTTTCCACTAGTTTGGGGTGCCTCAGAGTCTGGGTTCTCAACTTGAGACATCTAGGGCAGGGGTTCTCAAATGGGGGGGGGGGTCAAGAGATTATTACAGTGGGGGGGTGGAGGTGTCACAAGCTGCCAGCGTCCACGCCCAGGTCCCACTTCGCCTCCAGCATTTATAATGGTGTTAAATATTTAAAAGTGTGTTTTTAATAGCTGTGTGAAAGGGGACACCAATACAAAAGTTTTGAGGACTACTGATCTAGGATCTAACTGACATCAAATGGAGTTGTGGGCACTCAGTTCCTTTAAAAGGTACAACCAAGGTTACTAGGGGGAATCAAGCACTGAAGCACTTCAAACTGAGGACTCTTGTAAACCCTTACCATAAGAAGTAAGCCATCTCAGGCAGCTGCAAGAACTCATTACATAGGGTTTGAATATTACCATACCTTTCATCAGAGGATCTTAATAGCCCACACAGTCTTAGCATGCTAGATACTGATTGTCCTGATAAGTCTTAAATGGCTCTAAAGCATTTACTCACATCTGCTACATAAACTTGTTTAATCCCTCTAATTACCCAATCAATGGGAACAGCTCCACAGGGAATAGTTATACCACTACCTTGGAGGAAAGCATTTCAAATTAAAAGGATAGGCACAGGAAGCATGAGAATCCTGCACCTTTACCCAATGCTCAAGCTATCAGTTTCCCGTTGACAGAAGCCAAGAAAATACATGAAATTAAAAAATAAAAATAAACCCAAATTTCAAAATACTCTAACAGGGTCACTATTTACATTCAAAATATTACAATTTAATAAGTGGAGCAGAATTTGACTGCCAATACTCACACTCAGCACTTATATACGTTACATCTTCAAAGGGCTCTACAATGTGAGCTAAGCCTCAACACCCACGGGAGGCACGTACCCCATGCTGTAACAGAGAAACTAGGTACACAGAGGTTAAATATTTTACCCAAGGCAACAAAGTCAGTAGCAAAGACCTCAGCGGTTTCTGGTTCCCAGCCACCTACTTGAATCTAGTAGACTACACTATCTCTTTGAAACTACGGGGAGTAGACTGGTGGGGGTGGTGCAGATAAACGTTTTACTCTACCAACAGTGATTTTTACTCCACCAAAAGCTACCTGCCACTGGAAATCCATTGCTTGTCAGCATGGGACAGTGAAAAAGTAAAAAAAAGTATCAATCAGTTTCTCTATAACAGAGCCTTCCTGGTGGCCTAGCAGGGTGGACCGCAAGCGAAACTGAAATGGTGTCAGTTTCAGTTTGGTATCTGTGGTGTGATACTGGGGATAAGAGAGAGGCAGGACACACAAAATGGGAGGGAACAATCGGCCACCAGAAGTAATCCTAGTAAAGGAGCAGGATGGGTAGAGACACAGAAAAAATACAGGCAATAACTTAAATTCTATGGGAAAGGTATGAGGGAGAAGGGGCTGTGTACTTGAGGTTCTTTCATGTACAAACAGGCACAATTAACCAGCATGGTAACCAAGAGAAATTTAGAAATAAAACTGCTCGCTTCAAAACTTAGAATGTTCCCATTTGAATGTATTTTTGCTGGGAGGGAAGGAAATGTTCATACATGAAAATTAAATCAAAGACAACATAATTTTCTTGTTAGTTAAATATACGGACTGCAAACTTTGAAAGCGCTGTTTTCACTTATGCATGTAACTTCCATTTGGTGGTGGGTTTCAAGATTACAAGCCCAATTACATTTTTAGAGTGCTTTTAAAATCAAGGACAACTTATTATTCGGTTTTATCAAAATACCTCAGATGAGTCCTGTGTGTTGTTATATAGTGGGTACTGAGCTGTTGCTTTGACATATAGGTGCTTTTTGGTTAGTAGAACATATTACTGAAGAGAACTAAATTTGAACTCTTACAGGATTAAGTGATACTTCATTACAAAACATTTGCTTTCAGAAAAGAATCAAATTTAATAGCTTTCTTTTGCTTTGGAAATAGCTGATCAACCTCAAAGTGATTGAGAACATTTACCCAATCATTCAAACTGAAGGTTGGTAATTTTAAGACACTAAACCAAGTTCATTCCTGATGTAAAACTTCATTAACTTCAATAGAGTGATACCAGGGACAAATTTGTCATATTAAGTGCAGAATGTCTGGATTGGATATAAAAACCAAACAGGGTTTGTAATTAAAATATATAAACTATTCTTCAGATATAACCCTTTACCCACAAAAGGAAAAAAAATTGCTCAGCTTTCATAGAATCATAGAATATCAGGGTTGGAAGGGACCCCAGAAGGTCATCTAGTCCAACCCCCTGCTCGAAGCAGGACCAATTCCCAGTTAAATCATCCCAGCCAGGGCTTTGTCAAGCCTGACCTTAAAAACCTCTAAGGAAGGAGATTCTACCACCTCCCTAGGTAACGCATTCCAGTGTTTCACCACCCTCTTAGTGAAAAAGTTTTTCCTAATATCCAATCTAAACCTCCCCCATTGCAACTTGAGACCATTACTCCTCGTTCTGTCATCTGCTACCATTGAGAACAGTCTAGAGCCATCCTCTTTGGAACCCCCTTTCAGGTAGTTGAAAGCAGCTATCAAATCCCCCCTCATTCTTCTCTTCTGCAGACTAAACAATCCCAGCTCCCTCAGCCTCTCTTCATAAGTCATGTGCTCTAGACCCCTAATCATTTTTGTTGCCCTTCGCTGGACTCTCTCCAATTTATCCACATCCTTCTTGTAGTGTGGGGCCCAAAACTGGACACAGTACTCCAGATGAGGCCTCACCAGTGTCGAATAGAGGGGAACGATCACATCCCTCGATCTGCTCGCTATGCCCCTACTTATACATCCCAAAATGCCATTGGCCTTCTTGGCAACAAGGGCACACTGTTGACTCATATCCAGCTTCTCGTCCACTGTCACCCCTAGGTCCTTTTCCGCAGAACTGCTGCCTAGCCATTCGGTCCCTAGTCTGTAGCGGTGCATTGGATTCTTCCATCCTAAGTGCAGGACCCTGCACTTATCCTTATTGAACCTCATCAGATTTCTTTTGGCCCAATCCTCCAATTTGTCTAGGTCCTTCTGTATCCTATCCCTCCCCTCCAGCGTATCTACCACTCCTCCCAGTTTAGTATCATCTGCAAATTTGCTGAGAGTGCAATCCACACCATCCTCCAGATCATTTATGAAGATATTGAACAAAACCGGCCCCAGGACCGACCCCTGGGGCACTCCACTTGACACCGGCTGCCAACTAGACATGGAGCCATTGATCACTACCCGTTGAGCCCGACAATCTAGCCAGCTTTCTACCCACCTTATAGTGCATTCATCTAGCCCATACTTCCTTAACTTGCTGACAAGAATACTGTGGGAGACCGTGTCAAAAGCTTTGCTAAAGTCAAGAAACAATACATCCACTGCTTTCCCTTCATCCACAGAACCAGTAATCTCATCATAAAAGGCGATTAGATTAGTCAGGCATGACCTTCCCTTGGTGAATCCATGCTGACTGTTCCTGATCACTTTCCTCTCATGTAAGTGCTTCAGGATTGATTCTTTGAGGACCTGCTCCATGATTTTTCCAGGGACTGAGGTGAGGCTGACCGGCCTGTAGTTCCCAGGATCCTCCTCCTTCCCTTTTTTAAAGATTGGCACTACATTAGCCTTTTTCCAGTCATCCGGGACTTCCCCCGTTCGCCACGAGTTTTCAAAGATAATGGCCAAGGGCTCTGCAATCACAGCCGCCAATTCCTTCAGCACTCTCGGATGTAACTCGTCCGGCCCCATGGACTTGTGCACGTCCAGCTTTTCTAAATAGTCCCTAACCACCTCTATCTCCACAGAGGGCTGGCCATCTCTTCCCCATTCTGTGATGCCCAGCGCAGCAGTCTGGGAGCTGACCTTGTTAGTGAAAACAGAGGCAAAAAAAGCATTGAGTACATTAGCTTTTTTCACATCCTCTGTCACTAGGTTGCCTCCCTCATTCAGTAAGGGGCCCACACTTTCCTTGGCTTTCTTCTTGTTGCCAACATACCTGAAGAAACCCTTCTTGTTACTCTTGACATCTCTTGCTAGCTGCAGCTCCAGGTGCGATTTGGCCCTCCTGATATCTTTCCTACATGCCCGAGCAATATTTTTATACTCTTCCCTGGTCATATGAGGAAGGAAGAATGAAGAGGCAATTAAGCATAACACTAGGAAGCCAGGAGACCTGGGTTCCACGCCCATTTGAGCTACAGACTTCCTTCTTTGTGACCCTGAGCAAGGCTCTAAGGTATTTGTAATTCAGTTTCCCAATTTGTAAAATGAAGGGGTTTTTAAATCTGTATTGCATTAGTGCCCAGAGTCCCCAGTAAACTACACTTGCTTTGTGTAAAAGAATTAATTTCTTAACTGTTGCACTTTGAGATCTTTGGATGAAAAGTGTTACAGAGATGCAAAGTATTACTATGTTTTTATACAGGAATTAAGGTTTAGCCCTCTTTGCATTCTCCAGCAAAGGTCCTGCAATATTTGCACTTTTGCAACTTTTTTTTCTGGGCTTCTCACAGATTTTTTTAAGAGACTATCTGAGCTTAAATTGTAGGTGATCACTTGAACAACAAACATTTTGAACTGTTGAAAACGGGGAACCAAAGAACAAAACACTGTAGTCTTTATAGAATTACACCATGCTTTTCATGCTGATCGATTTACAACCAAACAAGATAGCAACATTGCAGAAGCAAAACAATCAGGATAGCTAGTACACCGTACAGTCGCCAGATGGCAGCAAAGTAGAAGATTTCTCTTCAGAAATCCAGGGCGGAAGAGTACAAAAGTTACTCAGACTAGTCTAGGTTGAGAGAGAAGTGCCCCGCTGGTGGGGGGGAAGACACGACCACACTCAAACTACGCAGAGTGACTGGATTAAGAGACGAGTTGCAACCTTGAGCTGCTGCATCCCTCCTGCATTACTAACTCAAGTATCAAAGGCACTCAGACTTCAACCCCCCACCCCCCCACCACCCACCAGGCCAGCTAGCTTGAGCTCAAGATTTGCGTGTTAGGACGGGAGTCAGGTTGGGGCAAAATTCAAGTTATACCTCAAGTTAACAATGCAGTGAAGACAAAGTTTTCGAATCTGAATTTATGCCAGCACAATTCAAGTTTCCCACTGCTGATGGGTGCACTGGTGTGGGCAAGTCACCAGCATTTAAACCATCATACCATCTAACCCAGTGGTTCTCACAACAAATTTTTTGGTGGCCTCAACTCTTACTGGTGGCTGCCCTGATACTTTTTCCTAAAATATTTAATTAACTTTAGGAAAAACAAATAAATATGCCCCTATACACATCCAAATCACTGTAATTTATTTATGTAGAGTTGGGGGTTTTTTGCAGACTCAATAAAAATAATGCTGTGAAAAATGAGATTTGTATGTGCGTTTATATCACTTTTCACAGCAGACTTAGTAGCTGGCTAGGAGGCTGTGATCAGTGATATTAACAAACCTACAAGTATCACTGATCACAGCCTCCCAGCTAGCTACTAAGTCTGCTGTGAAAAGTGATACTTGCATGTTTGTTAATGTCACTTTTCTCAGCAAGCCGGGGACAAATACTTGGTCCCCTCATCACCATCCAGGAGACTGTCGTGGCCTCACAAAAAGCCCCTGGTGGCTGCATGTGGCCACATTTGATAAACACTGATCTAACCCCACTCAAAGCAGCCCTAGATAATACAAGGCTTGTTTAGACTAGGAATTGGAAGGTGCTAGTTAACACATGCTAAACTACACAAAGCAGTGTGTCTAACATTTTAAACTGGTCAAGTTTGCACTTAGTCCCTGGGTTATAAACTTGACCATAGTGCTTACCAAAAAATGTGTTTTTCCTGCAGAAAGCCATAATATTTTGATTCAGTAATGCTACCGCAGTGCTTCATGGGACTTGTAGTTCAGGTCCCTTATGCTCCCATTCTCCTCTATAGCCCAGGCTCCCTGGTCAGACTCTCTCTCTCATGATGCACCAGTCTTCCTTTTCAGAGAGGGAGTCAATGCATCATGGGAATTCCTGGCTGTTGTGCATCATGGCAGAGATAATCCAGTTGGAGCACCCAGCCCTGAGAGGAGAATAAAGACATGAGGCAACTCAACTACAATTCCCACAAAGCACTGCAGTGACATATCCAAGTAGAACAAAAGAGAAAAGACCCGTTCTAGAATAATGTGTCCAGTTCTTGTGTCCACAAGTCAAGAAGGATGATTAAATTGGAGAGGGTTTACAGAAGAGCCAAGAGAATCAGGATTAGAAAACCTGCCTTACAGTGAGAGACAATCTATTTATTTTAACAAAAAGAAGGTTAAGGGGTGACTTGCACACAGCCTGTAAGTACCTAAAAGGGAACAAATATTTAATAATGGGCTCTTCAATCTAGTAGAGAAAGGTATAGTACACTCCAATGTCTGGAAGTTGAAGCTAGATAAATTCAGACTGGAAATCAGGTGTACATTTTTAACAGTAAGGGTAATTAACCACTGGAACAAATTTACCATGGTAGAGTCTCCAGCACTGTCAATTTTTAAATCAAGACTGGATGTTTTTCTAAAAGATTTGTTCTAGTTAATATTTTGGGGAAGTTTATGGTCTGTGTTATACAGGAGGTCAGATCAGATTATTATCGTGATCCCTTCTGGCTTTGGAATCTAAAGAAATATCTCTAGTTTTGTCCAAAAACTGAAAATATTGGGGTTTTGGGCAAGCATTTTTTCAACAAAAAACATTTCCTCCGGAAAGCAGGCACATTTCATGAAAATTTTGTTTGGTTGAAAATCCAGTTTTCCACTGAAAAAGCAATTTGATGGAAAAACTTCAACCAGCCTTTTTCGACCAGTTTAACTCACATTAAAGGCGCACTGCCTTCTCTATACGAAGTTAGCAACATATATTGGGTAAAAAGAAAAGGAGGACTTTTGGCACCTTCGAGCCTAACAAATTTATTTGAGCATAAGCTTTCGTGAGCTACAGCTCACTTCTTCGGATGCATGCAGTATTTTCCACTGCATGCATCCGAAGAAGTGAGCTGTAGCTCACGAAAGCTTATGCTCAAATAAATTTGTTAGGCTCAAAGGTGCCAAAAGTCCTCCTTTTCTTTTTGCGGATACAGACTAACACAGCTGCTACTCTGAAACCTGTCATTTATTGGGTAGTATCTTCCAATTCCTAGTCTAGACAAAGCAATGCCGGTCAAAACTCGAGCAACCTGTCCAGACTTGTACACCCACCACTATCTGTGGAGGAGCTGCCTGGGCAGACTTGCTACAAAGGGGGCGGAGGGGGGGTGTGCGGGAGGAGATTAAAAATGCAAGTGTAGACAAGTTTTATATATTACACAGGAAAAAATCCCAACTATATAGCTGAAAAGGTAGCAAGTGGATCAAAATTAGGCTACCAATTAAGTTACTTCTACCAGCATCAAGATCAAGTGTTATCCTTAGACGGTTTTCATCCCTTAATATTTAACTGCAAGGTGTATAAAGTTATACACCTTTAACTGCAAGGTGTATAAACGGAAGGCCCTCACAAAACTCCACTGATCTGTTTTCAAGTATATTTGAAATGGCTTATGTTACAAGGCTACGTAGCTAAAAAGAAGTTCTGTCCCCTGAGAATGATGAAAGTAACCCACAACCACAAGTTATTCATTATTTGTACTTCAACGGCAGTAAAAGTCCCTCTCATGGATGAGGACCCCTTGTGCTAGGCACTGTACAAACTGAAAGGACAATGCAGTAGCTTTTCTTTTTACGGATACAGACTAACACGGCTGCTACTCTGAAACCTATATAGTCTATAAAGCACAATAGGATTCTGCTATATAAAAAACAGCTATTATAGTAAAGAGCTGTTGCATCACTGGGAACAAAGTTTCAAATTTATATAGAAATGTAGATTACTAAAGCAATATGCTTATTTTAAATTACATCCACTTGGCCTTTTTAAAGCAAATGGTAGTTACATTTCAAAAAGTGTTCTGTATGGTATAATCCATGTTGAAGTACTTTGAGGTAGCTAAAAGAATGGCAGATCTACTCATTTCGATACCGGATTTTTTTTAAAAATGATCTATGATATGTTCACCCAGTTTCTATTTTTAGTTCCTGGTGCTCCCTATAAAAGGTAAAAGATGTGTCCTCCAGCTTTAAATAGATGCAACCCCTTCCATTTGATCAAGGAGCTGAAGGTCCTGAATAAGCTTAAAGTTATTAGAATTTATATAGAGGAAAGTTGACCATTCTTATTCATTAAATTAAGTTTGGTCAGGCAGAATAGCATTCTGTTACCTATCTATAGGCCCACCTGTTTTGTGTATCACTCAGCAATAAAATGATTGTAGGCCACTTACACACACACCCCCCCTGTTGCTTAAGAACAAGTGCTTAAGTTTAGGCACTCACTTGAAAATCTTGGCCTGAGTTGTTCTGATTAAGTACCTGAACCCTGCCTAAAGAATGCCTAATCAATATATATGCAAGAACCCGCACCCAGAACCAATCACCCCCCAACACACACACACACACACACACACACACAAACCCCTAATAGCACCACAGGTCTACCAAGAACTATGCAATTTGTGACTGTACCACACAAACAGGTCCCTATATCAGGAGGACATAGCCCAAATTGTCAGTGTTAACATAATCTAGGTGAGCACTCCAGATTTCAAGAGTGATTTTAAGGGAGCTTGAAAAGAAATTTATCATATGGAACACTAATGTTAACTAGTCCCATAACAAAAATTAACATAAAGGAAATTTTTTCTACTTATTATGGAGATTCCTGCTGCAACTATGTAACAGGGATTCAAACTTTTTGGTATGTATGAAATGTTCAACATTTACTCTGGGTACAGAATGAACTTTCAAGTTAATTCGTTTGGGAGTTAAAATGAAAAGTGAATATTTTAAGAACTGCAGAATCACTGTTATGGATTTTGCTCTACATTACCGACACATACTCTCAACCTTAACTCCATCTTGATGCCTGGTGTGTCCAGGAATTTATATTGCCAGAGCACCTAGAGGCCAGGTCAGGTCAGGGCCCACCACTGCTCTAAGTGCTGTCCAAGTGTATAGAATGTGACAATCCCTGCCCCAAGGGTTGTACGCTAGCCTTACATGGCCCATTTCCAGGAAGAAAAAAAAAAGTCGGAGGCTTAGAGAGTGTTTCCTCTGAATTCTTTATTGCTCAGCACCAGTTTCATTCTCTCCACCAGCTGACAAAGTAACATGAAGCTCTTCAGTTCCACCCCCACTTATTATGCTATATGCTATCACACAGTCAGGTCTTTAGAGGCATATCAAGCATAAATTGCTAAATCTACTTGAAACTCATAAATTTGCTAATCCATCTTCTGGCATGCAGGGTTGGTTCCTCTGTTTGTTGAAAACTGTGTTCAAAGTCTATTTTACTTAAAATGAAAACAATAAGGAGAATTTTGCTAAAAATAAAGTCAACTCCCAATCTAACTTTTTGGGCAATTTACTACCAACATTTCAGTCTCAGAGGCTTGTTTTGGAGGGACGGGGGGTTGGCTCTGGTGGCTAGAACCATTTGAGATAACAGTGCTTGAAGCTCTGTATCAGATACATCAGAAATGCAAAAAGGTCTGTTAGATCATGTAGTCTAACCACTAGCCAGTGCAAAATTTGTTCCTGATCTGTAAGTGCTTTGTCCAGTCCTGTTTTCAGTGCCCCAAGCATGCTCACTTCACCATTAAAGTTTTCAGACTGATTTTTCTTTCGCTTAATTGCACCCCATTACTCCTAGTAACATCCTCAATTTCAAGCAACAATACTGAGTTTTGCCACTTGAGGGCACCAAAACAATTGTTAAATTCTCAAAAAGGCAGCAAAATGCCCAATTTATGAGGCTTTGCTGAGACCAAATGCTTTAAAACCCGAAAAGGGGACAACTTGTGGATAACATATTTTACAGAGAATGTGTTGTAGCAAATAATTTATTTTATTTTCCTTAATTATAATTGCAGCAACCAATACTGTAACAATTATCCAACTGTCTGTCTGCATTCTCAGCTGATGGCCCCAGTTTCAAAAAGGTTTATAGCTCATCTGCACTTATGAATCTGGGTTCAGTTGCTAGTCGTCCGTGCCAATATACTGACAGTAACTTCATGCGGAAGCATCAGCTCCCTTCTATGGAAAATGCTTTGGAAGAGATTTGTCACAAAGCAAAGGTTTAAGGAAAACAGACATGTATTTTGCACTTTTAGCATTAACACTTTCAGCAGTCACAGGTCACCAGGATCATTTTTGTTCTTCGTGAAAACAAAGTGGTATCTTTAAAGACAACTCGTTTTCAAAGCAAACATTAAGAGTGTAAGCAGTATTTATAGTAACAGACCTTACATTTATACAGGAATCAATTAAAGGTAGTCCTGTGGCCTGTGCTATTTATACAGAAGGTCAGACTAGTCAGTTACAATGCTCCCTTGATAGCACATTTCATCCCAGAGTATCCCAAGTCACTTCAACTGCCTCATCACTGAAATGTACTAATCCGCAGGTGGAACACAACCATTTAGGACAGGAAGTAAGTACCTTATGCATAACTACAAGGTGGACGAGCAATAGTCAGGGGAACAGGGTGCATTTTAGGATGTATAGCCAGGGTACCAGGTGGTTTAAACATTCTTAATTCAGCATACAGGATGCCTTGAGCTTGTCGATCTGTTCCAATGTTAACATTTAAGGATCGACACTGCAGTCCTTCCTCAGGCAAAACCTTCCATTCAGTTTGGCAAAGGACGACCTGCATTATCAGTCCCATCTGGGGGGGGGGGGGGAATTTATTGAAAATGCTTTATAAAACCTGTCTGTCCTCTAGCTATGCAAGTTCCTAGTGGGTACATATAAATTAATTTATGTCTCATTTGCATCCTAGTCTATGGAGATAACTACCACTCCAAACACTCATTAGATGCCCTACACGGGATGTATCATTAATAAGTACCCTTGGGGAACCACATAACTGTACATTACAGTACTCAGATCTCCTCTAAATATACAATCAGTAGGGAAATCTTGCCTGAATAGGTTACAATGGAAGAATAAAACAGGTTTGAGTTTGTTTTTTAAACATATGTAAGACTTACTCTGAAATATGGTCACTTCCTACCTATGGCAGGTAGCCAAGAACCACACATCCACCATGCTAACTTTTGCTAGTTGGTTTTTCTCTGGTGCATCTGGATAGTCTCAAAGGCAAACTAACTGCACTTGCATTTTGCTTTTAAGTTATATCACTTATTGCTGTACTGGATTTTCTTCCAAGGGAATCATTTTTTTAATTACATGGGGTTTAATTAAAAAAATATGTTTAAGTCAAGGTTATAATTGAAGGTGAGTTTGATGGCCTCAATCCAGTTCCCAGGAGACTGCAGTAGGCTGCTGGTACAGACACAAAAAATGGTGGAGTGATAAACAACAAGGACAAGTTATTTCTGCAGAGTGATCTAGATCACACAGTAAATGGATTCATTTGAACAGCATGTACTTTAATACAGTTGAATGCAAGGCCATATCTAGGAACCATGAACGTAGGTCACATGTATAAGATTGGGGACTGTATTTTGGAAAAACGCAGAAAAAGATTTTAGGGTCACTATGGATAAGCAACTGAACATGAGCTCGCAGTGCAATATGGTGTCTGAGAGCAAAGGCTATCCTTGGACGTATACGCAGGAGAATACTGAGAAGAAGTATAGAGGTGTTATTGTCATTGTATAGGATGTTAGTGAAACCATCAGTGGAATACTGTGTCTAGTTCTGGTGTCAAAGTTGGGAAGGGTTCAGAAAAGAGCTACAAGAATGATTTAAGGTGTGGATAGCTTCCCTTACAGCGAAAGACTGAAGGAGCTCAACCTATTTATGTTTAAGAAAAAGATAGGAGGTGGATAGGATCATGGTCTATACGTACCTAAGTCGGGAGAAGATTAGAGGACTCTTCAGTCTAACAGACAAGAAGATGGAAGCTGAAGCTAGACAAATTTCAAGCTACAAATAAGGCACACATTTTTAACAGTGAGAGTAATTAACCATTGCAATAACTTAACCAGGGATGTGGTGGATTTAGCATCACTAATTCTTTTAGAAAGATATCCAGTCTGATTTAAAAATAAATGCTTTGGCTCAACCAGAAGCCATGCACTGAATGCAGGAATTTCTTGGTGAAATTCTATGGCCTGCCTTACGCATGAGATCTTGATAGTTTAGTGAAACTAAACAGTTAGTGAAAGTGTGGATAGTTTAGCTCCCCTCAGTACTTTTACAGGACCAGTATTACCACTAGCTGCCTCAGCAATCTAACCACCTTGTTCCTAATTTTACTAGGTCAGTCCAGAATCTTCTCATGTCAGAACTGCGGAGAAATCCTGACTTATTAACCTTCAGTAGGGTGTGAGTTATATGTGACAGAAGAGCATTTATTGTGTTGTTTCAAATAAAGAGGTCAGGGTAGGTGCAGGATGGAAAACAAGTAACTAAAGCCGGCATCTGTTGTACACACAAGTAGACTGCAGATGCACCTATTAAACAAGTCCTTTTTCCCGGCCCTGTTCAAGGCTTTAGCAAACTGGACTCTAGCAGAACTAAGTCTGTGAGGTAAAAAACCAGCAGGAGTTGCAAACACCATGCACTCTCCTTATTGCAAACTAACTAATAATCCAAGATCCGCAATCAGAATTGTCATCTTGTACCAGATCAGTAAATCAACCCAAGCCACCCAAAAAGCACAGGAGGAAAAAAAGGAAACCAAAGCTACTGCTCTGTACTAGAGTTAAGCAGCAAGGCAGCCTCTCCCATATCAAGCACATGTCATGCATTTGTGAAAACGGGTGCTAGTGTAAATCATCACTTGGAAACTGTCAGCACAGTCAGAAGTATTTAACATCTGCCCTAAGATCCACAATCCACCTAGAAAAAACAAACTTATCCAATACTCCCTTACAGAAGAAAGTGTGTAAAGATCAACCTGAAGGCTAACTGGGGGAGGGCAAGCAAACAAATCACGAAGGCCATGTGCAAACAGTGTAAGAATTAACACTGACTACACTTGTCAACACACAAAGATCAGAGGTAAAAGCCAAGTGTGAAGCCTAGATCTCAGATGTCACTTATGAACTGCCTTACACCTTTGGTGGCAGTGGGATTTACCCAACACTTCTGACATTGGAGGTGAACTGAAAAGTGTTTATTTAACATTTCTCCCCTGCAGAAGAAAAAAAAAAGGGGGACTAAAAATGTTTCCCTCCATTTTTTCCCCCCTTGATCACCCAGTTTTCCCCACTCACCTGAGGTCACTAAATCTAGAGTTTCTTTCAGATGAAGCCAGCTAATGCTTTGTTCTCAAGGTGACAGCACTGGGGTTCAAGTGATATGGACTTCAATAGCCCTAGCGTTTTCAGAACTTCAGCAACAGCCGGGTCCCAAAAGCTACTAAGAAATGTCAGTGCCAACTCATTTTAAAATGCAAGCAACTTTAAAAGTTTAAAAGCAGGAGAGTTTATTTAACAGAACAGACAACAGTGGCCTTACATATACATGGTACCATCAGAGTTAAGGGCAACTGCACCTGTATTTCCTCGTGGTCCATCAGGTCACCCACTCTAGGCTTCCAGTTCCTCAGTCAGCCATCACCTCTCTTGGGATGAGACCCACGTCTCTCTCCCCCTTAGCTGGGGGGTTTTCAGGCTGCACAATCCCCTGCCTACACTGGGATATCCCAAACAAGCCAGACTGCATAAGCAGGCCAGCATCTGTGCTTTGATTTCTCTCCAAAGGCCAAGAACAGCTGTAATGGCCAGCAGTCAGAAGTTACCACACAGCTCTTTCTAAAGCAAGCACATTCTTAAGGTGAAGCATTACAGAGAAAACATTAAATGCAACAAAAGAACCCACACACATGTGAAAAAGCTTACCAGAGATCATCCCAACTCCAGCATTGGGCTCTGGTTGGTCTCAGTCCTTCAAAACCCACAACTGGGTTTTCCCCATGGTTACAAGTTCATAACTGTCTCAGATTCAGAACCAGAAGAGCCATGAATAGTTCAGTCTCTCTTTTATACTTCTAGAGCCTTTGATCTGCAGATTCTGGGAACAAGTAATCAGCAGATAATGGTCCTCTCCAGAGGGTGCAGCTTCAAAAGGCTGGGTTTTTGCATAAAGGGAGGACAGAAATTTCTATTTACTCCTCCTAGAGATTCCCCAGGCAAATCCATGGACACAGTCCCAAAAGTCCACTCTTGTCTGGCACATTGTTCAATACAGTTCTCTGAAGTTCATAACTAGGGCCCTACCAAATTCATGGCCATGAACAATGTGTCACAGACCATGAAATCTGGTCTTTTGTTTGCCTTTACCCTATACTACACAGATTTCACCTGGAAGACCAGCATTTCTCAGATTGGAGGTCCTGACCCAAAAGGGAGTTGCGGGGGGGGGGGGGGTCATCGCAAAGTTATTTTAAGGGGCTCGCGGTATTGCCACCCTTACTTCTGCACTGCTGCCTTCCAAGCTGGGTGGCCGGAGAGTGGCAGCTGCTGACCAAGGGCCCATCTCTGAAGGCAGCAGCGCAGAAGTAAGGTGGCAACACCACACCAGGCCATCCTTACTTCGTGCTGCTGTTTGTAGCAGCTCTGCCTTCAGAGCTGGGCCTCTGGCCAGCACTCGCCGCTCTCCAGCTGCCCAGCTGTGAATGCAGCACCGCTACCAGCAGCAGTGCAGAAGTAAGTGTAGCAGTCCTACAATAACCTTGCGACCCCCCCACAACTCCTTTTTGGGGTCAGGACCCCCACAATTACAGTACCGTGAAATTTCAGATTTAAATATCTGAAATCATGAAATGTACGATTTTTAAATCCTATTAAATTGACCAAACTGGACCATGAATTTGGTAGGGCCCTATTCACAACATCTCCCAGGGTTCACATCACATCGCCTCAGGGAGGTTGCATAAAATCCCAGCCCACAATAATACATAACCTTTGCATTTAAAACAATGGACTCCTAAGATACTTAAAATTAATCCAATAAGGTTTTTCAAAGATATTGCAGGAAACTGCCATATCTCTTTAAAATAGCTACTGCAATCCATTTCTTAATGTTAATTGGTAATACCAACTCATCCAGCACCCCTAGTGTACACAAGTTTGAAGAAGGAAAGATACCAACACAAAGTTTTTGAGAGAGCACTGAATATGGTGTTCCAGA
The DNA here is from genome assembly GCF_965152275.1 of Natator depressus. NCBI lineage: Eukaryota > Metazoa > Chordata > Testudines > Cheloniidae > Natator > Natator depressus. Next base: position 136,662,698 of record NC_134237.1, on the reverse strand, counting down.
ACACATGCATTTTTGACAGGTATAGAGGATGTATGAAAGGTTGGCATGTTGCTGCTTGCACCTCCAACATTCACTGTGTGATGCCAATCTAGCCTTAAATGTTTTGGAGTCGTGTAGTACCTGTTTAATATCTTGTTCTGGAAGAATCGCAAGGATAAAAGACATGAACTATCTTTCACATTAAGTAAGATATCCTCCCAGGTTTCTGTGGTGACAGTAAGGCGAAGTTCTTTTTCCAGTTTTTCAATACTGAGACTGAGAGGGTAATGCAAAGCACTACACCACCTATAAATAATTCCTACAAAGTGACTTTTGTTTCTGTATTTCTTAACATCTTCTAGAAGTGAGACAGTTGAGACAGACCAATTGTCCCCTGTACTTGCATAAATCCTTGAACATAGCCATTGAAAGAAAGAAATGTGAGCCACCAATAGAAGATATTTGTTAGACATGTAATCCAAGGAGGCCAGTCTATCATCTTGTATTATATCTTTTTGTTAATCCTTTTTCTATCCAAATTGTCTTCAGTGTGGCGATGGCCTTGATCCTGAGACAGGAGGTTACCCCACAGTGGTACAAGAATAGAGTGAGTAAGATTGGATGCTGTAATCAATATGTTGCAGGACGCCCCATGTAAATGCAAAGATTGGATTTTTCATTAAAGGTATAGGTAGCCTCTTAAGGTTATTCCTGGGAGAATTCTGTGCCACTGCACACGCACAGAATTCATGTTGTCCTCAGATTTCTTTGCTTCCCTGCAGAAAAATGACTGTCTGACGGGAAAGCCACAAGAGCAGTCATGTGCTCCTCCCCAGCAGCATGGGCACATGGTTTCAGTGGAGAGGTAAATAACTGCAGGGAAGGAGGAAGGCTGGGGACACCCCAACCAGATCAGATCCACCCCCCCATCTGCCCAATCCCCATGCATCCGGGCCACCCATATCCAGGCTCCCACACCGAGCCTCACATCCAGAACACACGCACCAAGTCCCTCACACCCAAATCCTCCCCACCAAGCCTTACCCACTGCACTTGGAACCCCCTGCTGAGCCCCCTCCCTTGCATCCCCCTCCCTTGCATCCAAACACCCAGACCATCAAGCCCCACCACCCTGCATGGACCCTGCATGCCCTGCATGGACCCACACCCTTGCACCCAGATAACTCCCCACCAAGCCGCCCCATACTCGAATCCCCACCCCCATGCATCTGGACCACCCTAACAAGCCCCCCACACCTGGACTCCCACTCCACCGAGCCCCATTCCCCCAGCACCCAGACCCCCCCCCCCCCCCCGCCGCTGAGCTCCAACCACCTTCACCTGGACCTCCCCCCGATCAGTCCCATTGCCCCTGCACCTGGAAACCAGCCCCCTCACCGAGCCCTGTGCATCCAGATCCCCCACAGACCCTGACCCCGCACTGAGCCCCACGCACCCAGACTGCCCCACACAGAACCATCTCACCCCACACCTGGATGGCCCCACACTAAGCCCTTCCACACTTGGATCCTGTTGCGCTGGGCCTTCCTGCCCACACTTGATGCACCTGACGCAGATGGGCAGGGCTCCGCAGTGTTTCTGGGGCAGGCCAAGCCCTTGCGCTGTGTCAGGATTGGGTGCAGCCTCACGGCCGAGTCTGTGTCCCAGGGATGGGGAGAGCTGCAGGGTGATCTCCCACCTCCGTGCAGCCAGAGGCTCATGCTCCCCACTGCCCTCCTAGAGCCTCCACATTTATTTATTGACAAATAAAATTCACAGAATTTTAAAACAGCGTGTGCAGAATTTTTTAGCACAGAATTGCCTCAGGAGTAGAAGATATATGCCGGTGTGCATATAGAGCTACTGCAGGGGAACGACCTTACAACAGGGTGCATTTAAAATGCTAGATAATAGATACACAAATCTGGCAACCCCCTACCTCCCGTTGCCCAGGATTTTTTAAGAATCTTGTGTGACAAACAAGGCAGCATTTTATCCCATATAAATTGCATAATAGGCATATTTACTTGAGCAAAGAGCAAGGGAGAGACCTTGAAAAACAATAGGCTAATGATAAAAGATAATCTTGGGCAGATATTAATTTTGTCTATTTCTGTTCTCCCCCGTAAGTATCTCCTCCCTCTATCTCATTGGACATTTCTTCTAATATACAGTCCATATTTATAGAAACAATTTTGGGAAGATTAGGACAAAATTTTAACACCTAAATAAGTTATTTCCTTGCATATTTGAAATGGAAAACACAAACTGAGAAGGATCTGGTCTTTTGGATATATCCATAGCTTGGGATTTATTCCAGTTAATGTGAAAACCAGAGATCTTTCAAAAAATATCCACTATATTCAATAATGATGGGATTGATGAGGATGGATTCCTCAATAGTACAAAAATGTCAGCATCATATAAACTGATCTTATATTTTTTCCTGTTTATAGTCACACCTTCAATGGCTGAGTGCTGACATATGTACATTGCCAGGGGTTCAACAGACATGAAGGAGGGGCAAGAGGGGACAGCCCAGGCATGTCCCTCTTTCTAGTTGAAATGAGGGAGAAATAATTCCGTTAGTTCCGAGTGAAGCAAGGGGAGAGTTGTATAATACACTGACCCAATTCAGGAATATTGGTCCAAATCTGAATTTTTTTTTTTAGGACAGCCATCAGATAAGGCCATTCAACCCTATCAAAAGCTTTCTCTGATTCTAGAAATAAACCTATGGAAGGAACATCTGAGCGATTTTTCTTATATTATCAGCAGCCAACCTTCCTTTAACAAAACCAACCTGATCTGTATAATTGATGGGGTGATAGTGTTCAGTCGTGTCGCTAAAAATTTTGTAATCTGTATTCAATGGAGATATGGGGTAGAAGTCACCACATTTGCAACCATCTTTGTTCTTTAATATTAAAAGTAATTAAAGCAGTTCTCATGTCACGAGACATGGTGCCTTTTTCGATGTTTCAGTGAAGATCTTTGAAAGAATAGAAGATAGCTGATTACAAAATGCTTTGTAGAAATCTGCAAGAAAGCCATTCATCCCAGGAGCCTTGCCGGAGCTCATTTTTTATAGCCTGTTCAACTTCTTGTGTTGTGATAGCTTTGTCCATAAGCAACACTTGTCCTGAAGTGAGGATATTAAAAGGCAGGCCTTCAACAAAATGATCAAATTTATTAGAGTCATCAAATTAGTTGTCTGATTTATATAAAGCTTGACAGAATTGCTTAAACTAATTTTTTATATCTATTGGTTCAAGATTGAAACTCCCTTTCTCTTGCAATAAGAAGGAAATATTGTTGTTGGCTACCTCCATCTTAAGTCTTCTGGCAAGTAGTTTACCTGCTTTATCACCCCATTCAAAATACCTGCTGAGTGCAAATTCAACTTGGCTGGATAAGCATTCATTATATTTAGATATGGAGTTGATTAAAGAATGTAAGAGGTTTTCATTATTTGGGTCACTCTTGTGTGTTCTCTGGGACTCATCTATTTTCTTGTCCCGAGAAAGTCTAGTAACTTGAGTCGCGCGCTCTCGCCTTTTGGGAGATATGCTTTATGCATTCACCTTTTACAATAGCTTTCCGAGCTCCTCAAAAGAGGATATCAGAGATAACAGAGTGCTTATTTTCTTGTATGAAGTTAAGATGACTGAATCAACTGTGGAACAAAACTTTGCATCTTTTAGTAGCAAAACCTTCCACCTAGAAGATTTTAATGATGTGTAACCAGCATCCATGCTAAATATAACTGGAACATGATCTGAAATTAATATATCATCAATAACTGCTACTAGGTATGCTGGAATCAGTTCTGAAGACAAGAAAAAAGTCAAATTGGAATAAAATGAATGTACTCTAGAGCAGTGGTTCCCAAACTTGTTCCGCTGCTTTTTCAGGGAAAGCCCCTGGCGGGCTGGGCCGGTTTGTTTACCTGCCGCATCCGCAGGTTCGGCCGATTGCGGCTCCCAGTGCCTGCAGTTTGCTGCTCCAGGCCAATGGGAGCTGCTGGAAGCGTCTGTCTCCATACATCTTTTAAATAAAGTTCATTCATAAACAATGAGGGCTGGCCCATTTGGATTTGTTCAGATGTCTATCTAGCACAGTATTCCAGTTGCCTGCCAGTATTACAGGAATGTCTGTTGTATTAGAAAGAATGTCTGCAATGTCTTTGAAAAATTCAGAATTACCTCCATTTGGATTGTAAACGCTTCCTAGAGTTAACATTTTTGAGCTGAAACAGCCTTCAAGAAGAAGTTATCTTCCTTCAGGCCCAGATCAAGACTGTATACATTGAAAAGTTATACTTTTATGAATTAACACGGACGTGCCTCCGCTCTCAGAATTCAATGATGAATGATACTTAACACCTACCCACATCTTCTTGATTTATCGGCATCTATTTCTGCTACATGAGTTTCCTGCAATAAAGCTACTTTAAGATATATAACCTTATTCCCCCATTGATACTGTAAAACCACATCTCTAGGATATGGTCTATACTTATATATATTAGATACTGGTTAGTTTCTAATGAATTTATGTCTTCAACTGAGCTTCTAAGAGGGGTCAGGTATACAAAAAGAGTTATAGTTAAATATCATGCGTCTTCCAAAGTATATTTGTAACAGAAAACAGAACACACACAAATGTTTAGAGACTTAAAACAAGACAGTGTGGGCATGTTCAGATTCCAGATGGTTTCAGTGCCATCTGCTCCTCCCCTCCCTATATTATCTAACAATAGTCTAAATATCTCTATATGCAAATATATTTTAAGTCAAGTATTACCCTGTAAATACCATTGGGTATTCTAGAACATATACACTATATTCCTACCTAAAGAAGTTTTTATGTATACACATGTGCATGTATGTATATGTACATACAGACAGACTCATCACATGTAAATTTACAATTGGCTTGGTAAATCAAATCTAAATTAAATAAAAAACTAAACAAAAAATACAATATTAAAATCATATTCATGGTATGTCAAATGCCCGGCACAAATTGAAGAACCAGTGCTATTTAAGGTTTAGGTTATAATCTAATTTACATCTCAGGAGTACTGACTGTTCCAAGGGACTTGTGGTCAACAAAACAATCCATCAGAGGCAGAGCTAGTGAAGAGATTCTGTCTAGCAATGCAAGTTGTGATGATTAGTGCAGATAATACTTCAGTCAGTAGACAGTACTACAAACCCCAGCTTAGCATTAAACTGTTACTTATGCACTGAAGTGCTATACAGTTACTATTGCTTAATTCCAATGGAGATCAACAGAAGAGTTGAGCCCAGCTGGTTATCTGCTAGGAGTGGGACTGAGGGGTTCGGCGGGCAGGAGGGGGATCAGGGCTGGGGCAGGGGTTGGGGCGTGATGGTGAGGGCTCCGGCTGGGGGTGCAGGCTCTGGGGTGGGGCTGGGGATGAGGGGTTTGGGGTGTAGGAGGGTGTTCCAGGCTGGGACTGAGGGGTTCAGAGAGCGGGAGGGAGATCAGGGCTGGGGCACAGGGGTTGGACCACGGGGGGAGTGAGGGCTCTGGCGGGGGGCTGGGGATGAGGGGTTTGGGGTGCAGGAGGATTAGGATCGAGGGGTTCAGAGGGGGATCAGGGCTGAGGCAGTGGGTTGGGGCACAGCGTGGGTCCTGGGGGTGCAGGCTCCAGGTGGCGCTTACCTGAAGCAGCTCCCGGAAGGAGCAGCATGTCCCCCTTCCAGCTCCTACATGGAGGCGTGACCAGGAGGCTCTGCCCGCTGCCCTGTCTGAAGGTGCTAACCCTGCAGCTCCCACTGGCAGTGGTTCCTGGCAATGGGAGCAGCAGGGGTGGCGCTTGAGATGGGGGCAACGTGCGGAGCCCCCTGGCTGCCCCTACATGTGGGAGCTGGAGGGGGGACATGCTGCTGCTTCTGGGATCCACGTGGCATGGAGGCTAGCAGGGAGCCTAACAGCCCCACAGCGCCGCGAACTGGACAGTCAACGGCCCAGTCAGCGGTGCTGACCGGAGCCACCAGGATACCTTTTCAACAAGGGGTTCCGGTTGAAAACTGGACACCTGGTCACCCTACCAGTAACTCCTGAAGTGGAGGGAATTATTCTTGAATACTATCTAAGTGAACAGTTATCAAGCCCAACAGCATGTGGTGCCATATATGGATTTTCTTCAGTGGTACTCAGACATCCTGTCTTGTAATTTCATCCTTTATCACCTAGAGGTGAGAGAGATTTCCACCCAGTCTCCTGGAACTTTTTACTTTCAAAACATTCTGAAGGCCATACATTTTTTACCCATCATTCACAGTAAACTGACAATGCGTGAGCATAAAACAGCTCACCCAGAGATTTAGAAAACACTTTTCCGTATCTCCCTCCTCCACACCACATGTAGCTTAAAAAGCTAAACTCAAACAACATGGGAGATGAAGGAGGATGAGGTTTAAATTTAAGCATTTGTAGCGGGGTGGACACCCACTCGGGCCCAGAGGGGTTTAAAACAGCCCTGAGAGAGGGCTGTTGCAGAAGAAAGGTAGTGGGGATGATTGGGGAAGCAGCCTCAGCTAGGGGCCACACCCCAATCAGAAGTCCAGAGAGAGTCTCTCTCTCTCTGCCTTTAGAGGGAGAAGGGCCTGGCTGCTGGGGAGCTTGAGAGAGTACCTGAGGTGGAGCAGGGCTGGGGGAAGGCCAAAGGGGCTGGGGAGCTCGGCCTGGAAACCCCCAAGGCTGCAGGCCAAGAGTAAGGCCAAATAGGTACTGGGGTGGCAGGGGGCAGCCCACGGGTAGGTAGAGGCAGCAGGTCTAAACCCAACCTTGCCTGTGATGAGGGGCTCATGCTGCAGTCTGCCCCAGGGAGTGGGGGCTAGCTGGTGACTGGCAGGAGCCTACGACTGAGGTGAGGTAGGGATAGTGGGTGGGGGGTTCCCCTGGGACAGGGAGACCCAGAACTGTGGGGTACTGCCAGGGGGCAGCACCCAGTGAAAGGAGCACCGGGGTCCTGGGAGGGACAAGGGAGCCAGCAGCAAGGCGAGACACTGGCCTGAAGAGGGTACTCCGGAGGCTGGAACGCTAATTCCCTGAGACGACCAGCAGGAGGTGCTGCCGGTGAGTCTGCGCCTGGTTACACATGTCATTCAACAGAAGTTTAGAATTTTGCCTTGAGAGGAAAAAATAAAGTCCTCTCTCTTTTCCTGTATGGAACCATACAAGGAAAAAAACAGCAGTACACGGCTTCAATAAAAAACACAGGATGTGTAAAAATAGGGCTCCCGATTACAACAGGACAGTCAACTATTTATGAGTTCCACTTCATATAAGGTTACTTATCTGTCTCTCCCACACTTCCAGCAGCTACCAAGGCCTCTATCTACACAAAGGTCTTGAACATTTACAATTTAAAGTGAAACAGAAATCAGGCTTGGTCTACCTACAAACTTGCACCGGTTTAACTAAAGTGCTTTTAAATTTTATTTATTTATTTAAACCACTGCAGATCCCAGTGTGGACACCCTTTAATTGATTTAAACATGGTATATGCAGATTTAGCCCAATGCAGATTCTAACTGCATTAAACTAAATCAACATAAACTGGGTTTAAACCAATGTAAAGGTGCTCTGCCCATGCAGGGATTAGCAGCAGTTTAACTAAATGGATTTGAAACTCATGCAAGTTAAGCTAGTACAAATTTGCATGCAGAGCTACGTTACCTGTGGTTTTAATTAGGAACCAGAGACAAAGTGAGCAGATCTTGACTTTAGCAAAGCTTTTGATATGGTCTCCCACAGTATTCTTGCCAGCAAGTTAAAAAAGTATGGATTGGATGAATGGACTATAAGGTGGATAGAAAGCTGGCTGAATCATTGGGCTCAATGGGTAGTGATCAATGGCTCCATGTCTAGTTGGCAGCCGGTATCAAGTGGAGTGCCCCAGCGGTCTGTCCTGGGGACAGTTTTGTTCAACATCTTCATTAATGATCTGTACGGTGGAATGGATTGCACCCTCAGCAAGTTTGCAGATGACACTAAACTGGGGGGAGAGCTGGATAAGCTGGAGGTTAGGGATAGGGTCCAGAGTGACCTAGACAAATTGGAGGATTGGGCCAAAAGAAATCTGATGAGGTTCAACAAGGACAAGTGCAGAGTCCTGCACTTAGGACGGAAGAATCCCATGCACCGCTACAGGCTGGGGACCAACTAGCTAAGCGGCAGTTCTGCAGAAAAGGACCTGGGGATTACAGTGGACGAGAAGCTGGATATGAGTCAACAGTGTGCCCTTGCTGCCAAAAAGGCTAACGGCATATCGGGCTTCATTAGTAGGAGCACTGCCCGCAAATCGAGGGAAGTGATTATTCCCCTCTATTCAGCACTGGTGACACCATATCTGGAGTACTGCATCCAGTTTTGGGCTCCCCACTACTGAAAGGATGTGGACAAATTGGAGAGAGTCCAGCGGAGGGCAACAAAAACGATCAGGGAGCTGGGGAACATGACTTATGAGGAGAGGCTGAGGGAACTGGGCTTGTTTAGTCTGCAGAACAGACTAAACTAAGAGGGGATTTGATAGCAGCCTTCAACTACCTGAAGGGGGGTTCCAAAGAGGATGGAGCTCGGCTGTTCTCAGTGGTGGCAGATGACAGAACAAGGAGCAATGGTCTCAAGTTGCAGTGGGGAGGTCTAGGTTGGATATTAGGGAAAACTATTTCACTAGGAGGGTGGTGAAGCACTGGAATGGGTTACCTGGGGAGGTGATGGAATCTCCATCCTAAAGCCCAGCTTGACAAAGCCCTGGCTGGGATGATTTAGTTGGGGTTGGACTAGATGACCTCCTGAGGTCTCTTCCAACCCTAATCGTCTATGATTCTTCTATGTCTAGTGGTCAGAGAAAGAGAATGAGCGCCATTTGAGCTGGGATCTATTCCTCTCTGCTACTTATTTGCTGTGTGACCTCAGCTAAGTGTCTGTGCGCCTCAGTTTCCCCATCTATAAAGATAATACTAACCCACCTTTGTAAAGCTCTTCTAAGCCATGGCTTAGAAATGGAAATTAACAGCGGAAAGGTAGAATGGAGTTCCAGTGAGAAATCCCACCAAAACCATGCTGTTAGTAGCAGTAGAATCCATTTCTCTATGGGGACAACTACACATGACTATTGGTCAAGCATCGGTGCAGCTCCGCTAGAGCTGGCAATGGTGGAAACATTAGCATATCCTGAGATAGACAACCTAGCGGTTAAGAGGTCTTCACTAGCACTTACACCATTGCTAGCATCAGTGCTAGCTAAACAGACAAAATCTGAAATCTTTAAATACCAGCTCCCTCCATGGACTTGAGACCTCCCTTGTCAATTTCCCTATACCCACTTTACAAATAATACGTGCCTCAGAAAAATGCCCTCAAATCATTGTGTTTATATAGCACTGTGAATCATTATCCTCCATGATATATAACCTGTACATATTTCCCTGCACCTATCAATACCTGTCAATAGGCCATTTTGTGAGGGGCTAGCTACACCAGCCCTTTGGAAAGTCACCATGGTCAGACAGTTCAGGCTCTGAAGCACTCTCAGCAGAGAAATGATCATGGTATTGCTGTATCTGTTCCAAGCACGAGCAGCTCTAAAAATATAAGCCACGTTAAGGAGATGCACAAAGCATGCCAAGAGCTCATTAAAGAGCGACAAAGTCGGTCTAAAAAAGCCTTCCGGCTGCATTTCAGAAGCTTGAAAACAAGGGAGGGGAAAGGCAAGGACTTGTGAGAAAAACCAAGGTTTCTAAAATTTCTTATGTAAAAGCATACCCCAAAAATCAGTAATAAGCAGGCCTCAACATCTGTAGCGTCTACGCCAGTGGTGGGCAACCTGCGGGTCACACATGGCCCGTCACGGTAATCCGCTGGTGTGCCGCGAGCCAGTTTGTTTACATTGACCGGCCACAGGCACGACCGCCCGCAGCTCCCAGTGGCTACGGTTCGCCGTTCCCGGCCAATGGGAGCTGCGGGAAGTGGCGGCAAATGTAAACAAACTGTCTCATGGCTCACCAGCAGATTATCTTGATGGGCTGCGTGCGGCCCGCGGGTCGCCCACCACTGGTCTACGGTATGAGTGGCAAATCATCCAATGCTAAACAATCACCAAACACTCTGTTAAGATCTACACACAAGACTCTATGGTGACATCTAACAGCTGGAAACAAAGCCTAGTCACGAATTACAGTTACACACACAGACTCCTACAAGCGTACACAGCTCTTTCTGAAAAGAAAATGTAAAGCATAAAAGGAAATCACCTGCAGCTCCTAGGAATCGCCATAACGGATGAGGCCTGTGGTCCATCTAGTCCAGCATCCTGTCTCTGACAGAGGCTACAAGATGCTTCAGAGGAATGTGCAAGAAACCATTCAGTAGGCAGATGTGGGATAATCCGTCCCCAGGGAAGATCTCATCTTAATCCCTGATAGAGAAGGGTTTAAAATCTGAAGTAGGAGGTTTTATATTCTAGCAAAAATTGTTACCATTAACTATTATAATAACTCTAGATATTCTTGTTGTCAATATAAGTGTCCAGCTCAGAATAAATAAAATGGGAGCAAGGTGGAGTGGCAAGAGAGAAGGGGGAAGAAGAGTAGCTCTTCTGGTCAGTGTCTAATGCTAATTCAAACCTCAGAAATCCCCTCATAACTGGAGACTCCAAACAATTTTGCTATGATTGGTAATTATCCTATAAAAATCACATGGTGCTCAAATTGGCAGCCAATTTGACACCCTGTAAGCAACAGTTATGAGTTACAAACCTCTGACTGCCAGAAGCTGAGACTGGATGACAGTGGACAGATCACGCGATAAACTGCCTGTTCTGTTCATTCCCTCTGAAGCATCTAGCACCGGCCACTGTTAGAAGACAGGATACTGAGCTAGCTGGACCATTGGTCTGATCCAGTATGGTCATTCCTATGGTCTAAGCAGGAGATTTTCCTTTCTTTGCAATAGTCCCCATGGCTACAAGTCTATGGAACCGGCATGGTTTCTTTTCTCTCCGGACTAAGGTTAAGTGGGTACTAAATAATTAATCTTAAATTTGCATTAAAATGCAAAATTAACTAGTTTAATGCAACACGAATGTGCAGGTCTCTGAGAAGTGATTATGTAAAAATGACACCTTCTTTGTATATCACCTGCCCCCAGTGAGCATTCAGTCATACCCAACTAAAATAAGGTCACTGCATTTCACCACTCCTTTTGCTGCAAGATCACTACAGCTATTGGAGGGGCAGCTGGATTCCATTCCTTTTCATGCATCATCAGAATTGTTAGTGAAGAGTTCCAATTGCAGAGTGAAATTATGCCCTTGTTTATACTTGTGCAACACATTTGAAGACATATTTGTGCAACCCCAGTGAACATTATAATCAAACAATTTAAATGGAGGAAAGAACTGAATATCCCTGGATCTAAACTTGATTTCTAGAGAGCCTTGGGCACACTATTTATCATCTGGTATTTAACTGTGCTAGTACCTAAAGGTCCTAATCAGGATCAGGGCCCTGTTGTATTAGATCTTGTACAGATATGTAACAATAACATCCCTGCCACAAAGAGCCTACAGTCAGTTTGAAACAAGATATGACACGAGTGTCAAACAAGAGGATGAGGGTAACAGCAAAAAGACTTCAAGGTTACAAAGGCTAACTCTGGAGACAACTCAATACCTCTGAATACCTTACAAAAAAATAATATCCCCTATGATACGCTATCCTGACTGTCCCTTATCACAGGTAATGTTGTAAAGCTCAGCTTTGCCACCTATGCTTAATCAAAGAAAGGATCATCTAAAGATCTGACACTTAAGGATTTCACACCAGTGAATTTTGGTATTGATCACAGTGCATTGTGACAACACGGATTAATTCTGACAATGATTAGAGGAGAAAACTTCCATTCACACAAATATCTCGGCAATCAGCAATTAAGGGGAACAAAATACTGAAAAACTGCACCACCTCAAAAGGATTTTGATGAAGATCACAGAATTGTAGGACTGGAAGGGACCTCGAGAGGTCATCTAGTCCAGCCCCCGGCACTCATGGCAGGACTAAGTGTTAATGTTACACTGTGCGGTGACAAAATGGCTCAGACAACCAGTAATGGGACAGAGCTATTTTCCTGTAGGTTGCCAACTGAAACCAAGCTCAAATTAGTAATGCATGAAAGTTGTTACTTATGAATTGATGGATCTTAGCCCAGTTCACAGACAACTGACACAAATGGGACAATTGCCCCCTTGGCTGACAATCTCCACAGAGACCAGTGGAGACCAGGTTTCTCTCTCACCCCTAGAGGTGCTCTTAGGCTGAGGAACACTGATGTGGCAGGGTGGGGATGCTTGCATTGTTTCTGGCCCTGCTATTCCTGTCCTGTAGATAACAGGATTTTAGTCAGCAGGGCTGTCAGCCTGGCACCTTTCACCAGCACTAAATTCACACAAAAGATTGAAAAAAAGGAAACCATTATCCCGTATTTTAAAGTCTCCCTGAATACAATAGTGGCTCTTGAAACACACTTAGCTAGTTCTCTTCATAAAAAGGGCAGAGATGAGAATGTTCGTATGTCGTTACTTGCAGAGTTAATAGCCAGTTTACTCAGCAAAGCCACAGTTCCATGTTCCACAGCAGGAGTCATGTTTACATGTCACCCAGGAGACTGACTCAGACATGGAAAGAGCCCTACTAGGCCATCCCTTATTGCTGCTCTGAACTGATTTATGAAGGGTCACAGGCTATACAAATAACTGTGGGGAGGGAGACGGAAACCAGTTTTAAACCTGTGCTGGACTGTTCCTTACAGCAAAGCTCCTATTGCTTAAACGAAGCGTAAGTGAGCATTTTCACCTGTACTTGTAACGTGACTGACAAGGATGCTACACTCCACTATAAGAGGGCTTACACCTTTTTACAAAGCTATTCTGTTGACTGAATTCATACATATCATAGATTTTAAGGTCATAAGGGATCATCATCATCATCTAGTCCAGAGGTGGGCAAACTACGGCCCACGGGACCGTCCTACCTGGCCCCCGAGCTCCCGGCCGGGGAGACTAGCCCCCGGTCACTCCCCTGCTGTCCCCCCACCCTCAGCTCGCCATGCCACCAGCGCTCTGGCCCGCCGCTCCTACTGGGCGGCGATCTCTGTGAGCTCCTGCTGCTCTGAGCGGCATGGTAAGAGGGTGGGGAGCAGGGGGATTGGATAAGGGGCGGGAAGTCCCAGGGGGCCTGTCTGGGGGCAGGGGTGTGGATAGGGGTCAGGGCAGTTAGGGGACAGGGTGCAGGGGGGGGTTGGATAGGGGGCGGGGTCCCGGGGGGGCAGTTAGGGACAGGGCGTCTCAGGAGGGGGCAGTCAGGGGACAAGGAGTGGGGGGGAGGTTGGAGGGGTCAGGGGTTCGGGGGGGGGGGGGGGGGGGAATGGGAGGGGGCAGGGGCCAGGCTGTTTGGGGAAGCACAGCCTTCCCTACCCGGCCCTCCATACAGTTTTGCAATCCCATTGTGGCCCTCGGGCCAAAAAGTTTGCCCACCCCTAGTCAGACCTCCCGAACATTGCACACCACAGAACCTCACCCACCCACTCCTGTAATAGAGTGTAACTCTGTATCCTTGAAAATTAAGATGTGGCTGATTCAATAGGAGTGCTAGTTTGAGTATACTTTTGCAGTTTCATACACAGCATTTTTCCATTGCTTTTTAAGTGTTTTACTAAGAGCCTCCACTGAGTTTCCTATCTCATCCCTGCCCCTCTTTTCAGCCTTACCAGGAGTGTGGCTGTGGAGCTCTGAGCAAGTATCTTCTTGTACACAATTTCAAAGTATAGGCGAATTGAAAATTTTAAAGAGGGTAAGTTTGCTCAATTTCTTTAGTTACTTAAGTTTAATTTTTATTAAGATTAGTAGAAGAAAGACTCAAATGCAGTCTGCATCTTAAATTCAATGGATGGTTTCTTTGCTCTGGATCGCTTCCCTATTTCCACCTCACCAAAAAAACAAAAAACAAAACAAAAAAAACAGAGAATTTGTCCCATCTTTTCTAGAATCTCTCTCTCCCCTCAACATTCTTCCTTCTGGGCTGGGATTGCTGCTCCTGCATACAATAGCATGAGCAGCACCAGAATCAAACTGACAGCCATACAGTTAATTTCATCCTCAGCCTCTAGGCAGGTAGAGTGCAACTGAAAGGGGCCTAATCTATGACACTGTCTATGCTCAAAGGCCTAGGTGTGGGAGAGTGAAACCAACCAGGCTGCCATCAATTTCACGGTAGAGCTGCAGCCCTGCAGGAATCCTCCCAAGCAGGGTTGTCCTGCAGAATAATTCTTTTTAACTGAATCTGGAAGTGGCTGAAAGAAAATACTGGATACCTAAACCCTGCAAACCATTGGGAGGCGCAGGTTTTATTTATCAATCAAGCTGGACTTAATTAGTACAGACTTAAAAGACTGGCATAACAGCTTCAGCAGACAACACTACAACCAGTGCTGAGAATCACTGCCCCTCTGCTCCGACATGCTGCTTCACTGTGTTAGAAATATATTGGGGTATCCCCACACAGAGAGATAAGCAGCGTGGCCCAGTGGATGGGGACTAAACTGAGACACAGGACACCTAGGTTCTATTCCTGGCTCTGCCACTGGCCTGCTCGGTGACCATGGGCAAGTCTCTGAGCCTCAGTTTCCCCATTTGTAAACTGTGCTTTTGAATGTGCTTGGAAATTTACGGATGAAAAGAGGTAAGTATTTTTGCTGCTATTATATACTGCCCAAAAATCAAAAAGGCCTTTATCTACTGCAATATCACATTGCAATCTCATATCTTATTTCCTATCTGCTATGGGGACTCATTGCTTTTCAAGTGTCTTCTTCCCATTAAGCATCTGCATTTTGGATTATTTTGCTCTTCAGGTGAGGGGGCTCTCTCTATTTGTGTGTGCAATGCCAAGTAAATTATTGGCATCAAAATTATTGCTCAAACTATAATCACTTGAACTGGGCCATGTTGAATCTCATTTCGTTATTTTGTGTTCATATTTCTAGCCTCTTTGTCCCTCTTGTATTATTTTTCCTAGTGACAGCATTCATACTCAAACCAATCTGGATTCATTAACATAGCAAGTTTTCTGAGCCATTGAGCCAAATTCAGACTTGGTATAAGCAAGCATCCTTCCTTTGACTTCAGATGCACCTGAGTATAGCAAGTCTGAATTTGGGTAACTGTATCAAGTCAGACTCAAAAAGGAGTTGTACAACTAGACAGGAAGCAACACAGGCCCAGATACTACCATCAACTCCATGTGCCTGAATCCCTGTACTTACACAGAGCCCCACTGATTTCAAAAGGGCTCTGCACAAAGCAACTCTCAGAAGTGGGGCCTTACAGTCCAGAGATCATCAAGTGTACACTAGCCACTATTTGAATGATTCTGCCAGTGTTTAGGAACTTGTTTTGATCTGTTTTAAAAAGACAACATTTTGATCTTTTACCTAGGAGATACTATTTCTGTCATTTTCCCTTTAAAATTGTTATTTTAAGCTTATTTGGGATTGGTTTCTTCTGGAAGGGCAGGGAGTACAGTTCAAGGGTGAGTTTGTTTTGTTCTTGCTCCCCATACTTCCTCCTTTTTTTAAAAATTAGGTCAAGCAGGTTAACAGATGAAAGAGCAAGTTAATTTGTGTTTTCAGAAGCCAATCTAAAACACAGCAAGCATGTTTCAGTTTTTCATGATCTTGTGTCTTGTTTTTGACTATTACAGTTATTTTGGGGATGTGCTAACTTTCTCCCTGGGAGTGCAACAGCACCTTTAGTTTCTTTCATTTTTTAAAAAACCTTCAAAGACTTTACTGAAATCCACCTACCATATTCCTGTTGCACAGCTATTTTGTGAGTCCATCCCCAACCCCCCAAAAACACAAACGTATATTCGTCTGGCATGCAACAATTCAGAGCACAATACCACTGAGACAGGTGCATTCATTCAAAGTGGCTACTTCCAAACCAGGAAAGAAACTCACAGGACTGATACATCACACAGCATGTGGTGAAGAAACAAAATAAAGGGTTGGGGTTTATTTTAGTGGACTAACGCAACTGACAGTTCTTGGATACACATTCTGATCCATGGTTCTACGTGATCCCAGCAGGCCACAAAACTGATTCCTGAGAGTTCATATGAAAACTAATGTGGGAGAAAGACATTTAACATTTACAACAATTTAGACCCTCTTACACATCATAGCATGATTTCCTAGATTGCAAGCTGCTGGGGCAAGAACACTAAGTCTAAGTCTGTTCTTTCATTATGTTTGTACAGTACAAAGCCCAACAGGGTCCTGATCATGGCCTATAAGCGCTCTGATAATATAAATCAGTGGTTCCCAAACTTGTTCCACCGCGTGTGCAGGGAAAGCCCCTGGCGGGTCGGGCCGGTTTGTTTACCTGCCGCGTCCACAGGTTCACTGATCGCGGCTCCCAGTGGCCGCGGTTCGCTGCTCCAGGCCAATGGGGGCTGCTGGAAGCAGCGGCCAACACATCCCTCGGTCTGCGCCACTTCCAGCAGTTCCCATTGGCCTGGAGCAGCGAACCGCGGCCACTGGGAGCCGCAATCGGCCGAACCTGTGGACGCGGCAGGTAAACAAACCGCCCCGGCCCGCCAGGGGCTTTCCCTGCACAAGCGGCGGAACAAGTTTGGGAGCCACTGATATAATTAATTAATTCATATCTCCCTTGTGCAAGTGGTGCCCAAAGGATGCATTTCATTCAAAATCCAGTTTCTGCTCTGCAGCACCAGAGGATGATCATGACTTAAGAGGCCTAAGGACCTGGAATATACTTTACTTGAAGCTGCTATGAATCTTTTAGAAAAACATCCAATCCTGATTTAAAAACTGTCAGCGATGGAGAATCCACCACAAACCTTGGTAAACTGTTCCAATGGTTAATCACTTTGACTGTTAAAAATGTATACCTTATTTCCAGTCTGAATTGGTCTAGCTTCAATTTCCAGCCATGGCCTGTGTTATACCTTTTTCTGCTCGATTGTTCCCCATGCAGGTACTTATAGATTGTAATCATGTCTCCCCTTAACTTCTCTTTGTGAAGCTGAATAGATAGAGCTCTGTGAATCTGTCACTATAAAGCAGTGGTTCTCAATCAGCGGTACACATACCCCTGTGGGCACTCAGAGGTCTTCCAGGGGGTACGTCAACTTATCTAGATCAGTGTTTCTCAACTTGGGGATCACTAGTGCAGGGCTGGCGTTATGGGTTGGCAAGCCACAGGGGACCCCATGAAGCTAGGTTACATGCTTCAGCCCCGGGCAGCAGGGCTCAGGCTTCAGGGGTACAGTCATCTGGAAAGGTTGAGAACCACTGCTATAAGGCATGTTTTCTAATCCTTTAAAATCATGCTTGTCGCCCGTCTCTGAACCCTCTGAAATTTACTGACATCCTTTTTGAATTGTGCGCACCAGAACTGGCAGACACAGTATTCCAGCGGCGGTCACACCAGTGACCAATACAGAGGCAAAATAACCTCTCTACTCCTAAAAAGGACATGAGTACTTGTGGCACCTTACTCAACATTCCCATGTTTATACATTCCAGCATTAGCTCTTTTGGCCACAGTGTCACACTCAGAGTTCTCGTTCACCACAACCCCCAAATCTTTTTCAGAGTCACCGTTTCCCATGAGAGAGTCTCTCATCCTGTAAGTGTGTCCTACAATCTTTGTTCCTAGATGTATACATTTAGCCATATTAAAACGCATAGTATTTGCTTGCATCCAGTTTACCCAGTGATCCAGATTGCTCTTATTTAGTGACCTGTCCTTTTAATTATTTACCACTACCCCGATTTGTGTGTCATCTGCAAACTTTACCAGGGAGGATTTTGTGTTTTCTTCCAGGTCATAGACAAAAATGTTAAATAGCATAGAGCCAAGAACCCACCCCTGCAGGACACCACTTGATGATGATTCCCTCTTCACAGTTACACTTTGAGACCTATCCATTAGTGAGTTTTTAATTCATTTAATGGGTCATGTTAATTTTAATATCATTCTAGTTTTTTTAGTCATACTGTCACGCAATACCAAGTCAAACGCCTTACAGAAGTCTAAGTATATTACAGCAACACTACATTTATCAACCAAACTTGTAATCTCAGTAAAAAAAAAAAAAAAAAAAAAAAGATATCCAGTTCATCTGACAGGATCTATTTTCCATAAACTCCTGTTCATTTGCATTAGTTACATTACCTTCCTTTAGTTTTTTTATTGGTCGAGTCCCATGTCAGTCATTCCATTTTCTTGTCTGGGATTGATGTGATGCAGACAAGCCTATAACTAATGGAAGGTCATTCCATTCACCCTTTTTAAAAACTGGCACAACATTAGTTTTCTTTCAGTCTTCTGGAACTTTCCCAGTGCTCCAAGACTTATTGAAAATGAACATTAACAGGCCAGCAGGCTCCTCCGCCAGCTCTTTTAAAATTCTTGGATGCAAGTTATCTGGACCTGCTGATTTTAAAATGTCTCATTTTAGTAGCTCCTGTTTAGCATCCTCCAGAGATACTAGTGGAATGGAAAGAGTGGTATCATTATATGATGAGACTATCATTTTTTTCCCAAATACAGAAATATTAATTGAACACTTCTGTCTTTTCTGCATTATTATTGATAGTTCTAACATTTCCATCTAGCAATGAACCAATACCATTGTCAGAATTCTTTTTGTTCCTAATATACTTTAAAAACCTCCTTGTTATTGTCCTTCACTCTGCTGGCCGCAGATTTTGCCTTGTGTCCTTTGGCTCCCCTTACCAATTTTCTAGAATTTTGAACATCTGGATTAATATTCCTTACTATCAACTTCCCCTTTCTTCCATTTGTTATTTTTATTTTTATTATTATACAACTTTCTTCACATCCCCTCTAAACCAGGTCAGGTTTTTGAACCAGCACAGCTTTCTTTCTCGATTGTGGCTTTTTTGGGCATCTAAGGGCATTCTTAAATGATTCCCAATTGTCATTCACATTTTTCTGATTAAGTTCTTCCTCCCAGCTGATTTAGCTCAATTATTTTCAGAGTTGTGAAATTGGCCTTATTAAAGTACCAGGTATATATATTACTAATCTGGACTTTATTCTGCTTACACAATATAAATGTGATCAAGTCATGATCACTTGTACCTAATCTACCATTAATTTTTAGTTCTGTGATCAGTTCCTCTTTATCTGTTAGGACAAGGTCTAATACAGAATTCTCCTGTGTGGTTGCAACACTTTTTGAGGCAGGAAATTGTCATCTATTACACCTCTACCCCGATATAATGCGATCCAATATAACACGAATTCGGATATAGCACAGTAAAGCAGCGCTCCGGGAGACATCAATTAGTGCCCTATCTTGTGCTTTATCTGTTAGGATATTGATCTATAAGCATTCAACATTTTATTCCAAGTTATCAGTGACTTGGAAACAGGTAATGACATTTTTGACATCGCATTCCAGTCCCCCTTCCTTTTTGCCCACTCAGTTCTTCCTAAATAAATTAAAAGCAATGGTCATAACATTTAAATTGTGCATATCATCACACCAGGTTTCAGTAATACCAACTAGCTCAGACTTATGCTCATAAATGAGCAATTCCAATTCCTCTTATTACCCAGTCTCCTAGCACTGGTTTATAGGCAAAGAAAGACTTTCTTGTCCTCATGTCCTTTAGTTCCTTGATTAATTTTGTTCTCAGCATCACAATTTTGTGCTGAGTGCTCATATCTTCCCTCTTTTTACCCTCTCCTTTTGCTACTAGTTAAATCCTCTCCTGAATATTCTAGCCTGCCTATTCCTAAGGAGATTGGTTCCCCTTCTATTGAGATGGAGACCATTCAAACTATGCAGCCCCCCTCCCCACAGAAGGTAGACCAATGTTCCATAAAACCAAAACCCTTCACCCTATACCACTCACCTAGTAAACAATTCACTTCCAGAATCTTCTACCTTCTGTCTTCCTTTGCTCGAGGAACAGGAAGGATCTCAGAAAAGATGGCTTGGACAGTCTTCTTTTTCAGCACACTTCCAAGTTCCCTGAACTCATCTTATCTGCGTGATATCCCGTGACACAGTGTCATTTGTGCCAATATGAACCCTCACCATCACCAACAGATCCTTGCCCATAGACTTCAGAAGCATATCCAGTCTTAGAGTGACATCTCATGCCTTGGCTCTGGGAAGGTAACACACTTTCCTGTTGTCTGCCTGTTCCTTGCAGAATGTTTATTCAGTTCTTCTGAGTACTGAATCTCCAACAAGGATAGTCTGACTGCCTTGGATGGCTAGAGAACTCTTTGCAGGTAAGCTTGATTTTCTTAGAGGTTGGACCAAGCTGCCATCTACACGTGTGGCCCATATGTCTCTCTGTTTCCTTCGGCCTGCTGGAGCTTGAGAGGTTTCTTCCACAGATTCCATATTGAGGACCTGGTATCAATTTGAAACTTCTAGCTGTGGGAATGCCTCCCATTTCTCTTCTCCCTTGTGGCCAGGGTCTGGCTATTCTCATCTGTCTCCAACCATGTGGAATACTGCCATGACCTCTTGTCTCTGGTGGTTACGAACGACCAGGCCTCCCCTCTGACTTCCTCTGTAACGGATTCCTTTGTGGCCAGCTCCATTCTTCCTTGAACCTGCGATACTGGCGATTTGTCAACCTGGTTGTCTTAAGAACTCTTCAGCTTCTCCAATTCTTACTAGCATCTCAATTTGCCCCTCCAATCCAAGAATCTTTTCCTCCAGTATAGGCACAAACTTGCACTTCAAGCACAGGAAATCCCTTCTGGCTTCAGGCAGGAAAGAGAACATGGCACACCCGCTGCAGCTCCCTGGAGAAACTGAGCAGAGGGTTTTGTTCTTACCCGAAGCCACATGTTATTCATGCAGGGAAAGCTGTGCATGAGGTTTGGTACGCACCTGAGGCCGTGTGTTTAGCCTATGCAGAACTTAACAAGTCCAAGACTCGCCTCCTTCATTTCAGTCCACTCATCTATAGCCTGACACCTCACACATGGTTTATTGCCACCACCCTCCCCTCTCTTCTAGATACCAATATTGCCTCCACTCCAGTCCATCCAAAGTCATCTTACTTGTGTGGTCATGTCACCCCTTCTATAAATCTTTCCATGGCTCTCCACCTCACTGCACAGCAAGTTCGAACTCTTTGTCCTTGGCAATCAATGATCTACAACCCTCCCTCTGACTTTGTCTTCACTTACATTCCATCCTATCAATCTTCATGTCCCCTTTGTTCTCCACCTCCTCCTCTGTCTCTCTGCGTGTGAAATACCTTCCATAAACTTGTTTGCCAAGCCACCCCCCTTGCCTCATTGAAATCACCTCTAAAAAAGCTCTGTTCTCCCATCTCACCTACAAGGAGTGAGGCAGGAAATAAAAGAGAAGCAAGGAGCGTTAAATGAATGGAGCATCAAGAGACATACGTACCTTACTAAGTAGCTGTGTGATAGTACCACCCTTGTCTTTCCCCTTTCCTTCCCCCTGTTTTTTGTCTGTTTATGACCCCGGCTTATTGTGTTATACTTACATTAGATTTATGCTCTTCAGAGCAGGAACCACCTCTGTACTTGTCTTTGAGAAGCTCCTAGCACATTTTGAGGTAATAAAGTTAGGAATTATGCCATGAAATAAATATAGAAAAAAATTAAGGTTGAATCTCAGGGAAAACATCCCAAGAGTGAAATCTATTATTCTGTGAAATAATCTCCAAAGAGGAGTGGAAGCCCCATCTTTAACAGATTTAGACTAGGATAAACTACTAAAAATATACTGGAGAGAACAATCCTGCACTAGACAGACCAGGGAGGGATGTATTAGTTGACCTGTTAAGTCTTTCTAGATCAAATTTCTAAGATCTACAGTTAAAATACAAAGAAAGTGAAGTCTAGATTAATTCAGTTCTCTCCCACACACACATACAATTTCCTTGGCTAGGATTTGAAAAACATCTAACCAAACACCTTCTACCAGAAGACTACACCTACAAGCCAGAGGCCCATACTCAAGGTGGAGCCAGTCATTCCAGCAGGGTGTCAGTTTCAGGATGACTGCATCTGTTTCCCCTCCTTCCATGGTCCACTCCAGGAGTTGCCAGTCAGGCCTCAGGTCTCCAACCATCACCTGTCTCTGGGCAAGAACCCTTGTTCCATTTCCTTCAGACTGGGGATTTTAAGGCTGCACAGCTCCCTGCCTTACACTGTGACATCCCCAGCAGGCCAATCTGCCTGAAGGCCAGCACCTGTGCATTGCTTTCTCTCTGATGGCTATGAACAGCATATTGCCAGCAGTTACAAGTTATTACACAGCTCATTCTAAGCAAGCACATTTATTCTTGAGGTAAAAGCATTGCTGATTCACCCATCAGTTTTATGGGACCCTAGCAGGCCAAAGTCTTTCCAACCTTTACAGAAGGGTATGGATCCCTCTTGGACAGAAGGTCCTGTCTGTTTGCTGGATCAGAAGGAAAGCCTTGTGTCAGTTCAAGCTCATCCTTTCATACTAAAAGCTCTTTCTCTGTGTTCTTTGTTTAGTCTCAGTGACTCACCTTAATCAGCCCCCCACTGTAGGTAGCTTCTGTAGGAACTGTGGTAACCCCTCCTGATGGAGTAGAACACAATCATACATAAAGCTTCCATAAATTTAATAGAATGGCACCCAAAGATACTGCATGGGGTTGCAATATCTGTCACAGAGTTCAAGGCAGTACCTAAGAACTCCTCCCTCATCATGATACTGGAAATGCAGCCTTACCCTTGGACACCACCAAAGCTTCCTCAATCTTCCCTATCAGCCTTTGGTTAATAAGATGTCTGGTAAATGGGGAGCCCTCCTCTTCCCCGCTCTGCTGGGAGGAGGGAGGGAGAAAAAAAAACACTGAGCATTAATCTTTCCCAGATATTCCAGCTGAAAGGCAGGGGCACAATGCTCTGCTCCACTCTCATCCCTCCTTGGGAGGCCTGGTGGATCTCTTTCCCCGAGTGTTGTTCAGCTGTGGAGTGGAGACTTTGTTCATCTGCAGTCACTACTCTGCATTAAGCACAAAAGCAGCTCAGGGAGCAAAGTACCAATCACAGGAGCACTCTCTGCTCAGCTTCATCCTCAGCACATGTGCTTCTTCCAACTTAGCAGACAGAACACTGAACTTAAAGACAGGCAAGTGGAGAGGTCGTTTTAGCTTTACTTATGGCAAAAAAGAGGTCTATGGGGAATTATTTTGGGTTGCACATAATATTTGAAAATGCAAATGAAATATCACCACATAGGATTTCAGGAAATACCAGAAGTGAACCTAGCTATGGAGACTGATGCACCCTCTCCCTTAATCAAATCTGGTGTCTCTCTGTACCCAGAAGAAAATGCAATTTTGATCACCAGCACAAGAAATATCTTTAACTCTATTAATCCTGTGCTATGCTTTAAGAAACTAAAGCACCTCAAGCGCTCCTTGTGCAGTTGTTTGGCTAACTTCTCAACGATTAACACAGCTGAGTGCAGCTTCCACTGGGCTTCTTCACAGCACAGCAAGGGCATGAAAGGACACGCACTGATTAGAGGCCACCATCAATTGTGCCATACATGTCACCACACCCTGCGTGGGTGGATCAAAAGTACCACTGAGAAAGTCCTGTTCAGCTGCAATGCAACAGAGCATTCAAACTTCACAATATATCGTTTGCCTACTCAGATAATCGTTAGAGAGGTGTCTTTGTAAGCAACCTTCATATGCACAATACTGCCTCACTTCATTTCAATTCGCTCCAGCCCCACTGATTACTGCATGAAGCACATTTGCCCTCTGATGAAGCCCCAGACTAGGAGCATTCAATCATACAACAGCCTGGGACAAGCAAAAAACCCCACTTAAGACAAGTGATATTTAATCCCTTATTGCCTTACAGTCCCAATGCTAACCTGAACTTTAGCCTCCCGAGTGCACTATCCGACCAGCCTGTATGACCTGAGGTTGAAAAATGTGAACTAGTCACCTGCCTCAGCCTTCCAGTAGATGCTCTGAGCAGCAGGAGAAATTTGCTCATCTGGCTAAATCTGCTACACTCAACTGGCACAGCTCAGCCACTCGTGCACGAGACTGCACATCCGGAAGAGAGCGCAAGGGTAGTTTTGAGCAGTGATGAGCTGCCAAAATCTTAACAACCGGTTCCCTCCTCACCCTACAAGGGGGTCATTGCCCACCCCCGCCCCCCAGAGACTCCTGCCCCATCCAACCCCCTGCGTTCCTTGATGCCCCCACCCCCAGGACCCCTGCCACATCCACCCACCTCCCTGACCCAACTGCCCCCAAAATCGGGTAGGAGTGTCTCGTGGGCCACCGTAGTGGGTGCCCACCCCGCCCCTAAGAGCCAGAGGGACCTGCCAGGGGGCGAGGTGGGGAGTCCCGGAGGTGCTTACCTGGGGCAGCTCCCAGGAAGTATCCAGCAGGTCCTTCTGGCTCCTAATGGCGGGGGAGCGTAGCTGGGGGGGGAGTGGCCGCTCCCCCCACTGATCACATCAAAGTGGGACCTTAGGAGCCGACTCCGTGGGTGCTCTGGGGCTGGAGCACCCATGGGGAAAATTTGGTGGTCGCAGAGCACCCACCGGCAGCTCCCCGCCCCGCGCCCGGCCCCAGATCACCTCACCTCCGCTCCGCCTCTGAATGCGCCATCCCATGCTGCTTCTCCGCACTCCCCCCCACCGCTTCCCGTGAATCAGCTGTTCGGCAGGAAGCCTGGGAGGGCTGAGAAGCAGGCGGCGGCTTTGCACTCAGGCCGAGGGTGGTGGAGGTGAGCTGGGGAGCGGTTCCCCTGCGCAGCCCCCTTCTCCGGGTTACCTGCTGCGGCGCAGGCGGCCCTCCTCGCGCCCCCCCGCCCCAGCTCACCTCCGCCTCCCTGGGCCTGAGTGCGAAGCTGCCGCCTGCTTCTCAGCCCGCCCCGGCTTCCCGCGCGAACAGCTGATTCACGGGAAGCCTTGGGGGGGCGGAGAAGCAGAGCAGGGCGGCGCATTCAGGGGAGGAGGCGGAGGTGGAGCGGAGGTGAGCTGGGGCCGGGGATGGGGGGGGGGGGGCGGGGATGCGGGGGGGGGCTGCCGGTGGGTGCTCCAGCCCTGGAGCACCCAT
Source organism: Natator depressus (assembly GCF_965152275.1). Taxonomy (NCBI): domain Eukaryota; kingdom Metazoa; phylum Chordata; order Testudines; family Cheloniidae; genus Natator; species Natator depressus. The sequence continues at coordinate 136,637,501 of NC_134237.1, read as the reverse complement.
GGAATCAGTGCCTAAGGCGCCACTTTTGGCCGGTTAAATTTAAAAGCCCTTTTAGAACCGGTTGTCCCTTGTGGAACAACCGGTTCTAAAAGGGCTTCTAAATTTAACAACCGGTTCTAGCAAACCGGTGCGAACCGGCTCCAGCTCACCACTGGTTTTGAGTCCATCTTTTCCCCCACCCCTCCCAAGCAAAAGTGTGGTCCTGAAGGTCACTGCTCGTTGGTGGCAAAGAAAATCCTCATACAGGTGAGTTCCACAGAGGAATGGCCTTCTAAGAAGTCATCCTGACCTAGTCAGGAGAGCTGGTCATCAGTGGACTGATTTGAAAAATGAAAGCCAATGCTGACACTCAAATATGAGTTTCCAAAGGGCATATGGCACATCCAGACTCTCTGAAGAAAGTGTTTGGAAGACAACAAATTAGATAAGATCTTCCTTATGCCCTGAAACAAGAACAGGAAAGTGTCTCCGGTTAAGCGTCTCCTTATTCTCAGCTGATACGGTACATTAACTTCTTAAAGCAATACTCCCCAGCGAACCATAAACAGATGTGTCTGCTACAGCAATAGTACTAAGAAGACTCACCTTCTTCCCCTCTCCCCAGGTCACAAAAAAAAACCCACACCAAACCAAAGTTGAGTAATAATACTTAGCACCCTTCTTCTCCTCACGATGACCCTTTGGAAAGGTAAGTGCTATCATCAACATTTTATAGAGAAAGAAGTTGAGGCGCAGGCAGGTGTCATGACTTGCCCAAGGTCACCCAGCAAGCCAGTGGCTGAGCCAGGACTAAAACCCAGCGCTCTTAGTTCCCAGACGTGTTTCATAATCATATAATCTAATAACTCAATCACCAGTATAAACGGTCCATGAAAAACAGTGATCTCCAAAAAATAACACCCATAGACCCTCTGACACAATTCCCACTCCAAAACTCTCCACTCACCCAGAACGTCCCTGGACATCCAGGAGAAGAGGGACAACGCCAGGCGGTTCTGCAACAGGAGTGCAGCCCTTAAAGCAGTGCTAACTTGTAATACTACCACCACTACTTATTTCATAATAAGCAACAAGATGCACTGAGAGGCTAACACACAAAAGTGAAAATAAAATAAAATCCAATGAGTTGCTGGGGGGAGAAAATGCTCTCCTAGAATGGCCCAGACAGACTTTCAGGCTTCACCAAATAGGAGCAGGTAGGGGGGTTGATAACTTTTGCAAGTAAATTTAATTCTAGAAAGGAAGCTATTTTCCACAAGATTGACGAGGAAGTTAATACTCTCTATAAATAAACTAAGGTCTCTTCCCTGTAACCTACTCTGTGCGGACTGTAAGGGTTCACCAAGATGGAACTACCTATAGCAGGGGTTCTCAATCGCTTTCTTTCTGAGCCCCCCCCAACATGCTATAAAAAATCCACGGCCCACCTCTGCCACAAAAAACTGTTTTTCTGCATGTAAAAGCCAGGGCCAGCGTTAGGAGGTAGCAAGCAGGGCAATTGCCCGGGGCCCCATACCACAGGGGGCCCTGTTAAGTGAAGTTGCTCAGGCTTCGACTTCAGCCCCAGGCACTGGGGCTTCAGCTTTCTGCCCCGGGCCCCAGCAAGTCTAATGCTGGCCCTGCTTGGCGGACCCCCTGAAACCTGCTCGCAGCCCCCCCAGTGGGCCCAGGACACTGGCTTACAGGATCAGGGCCTAACATTATAAAAGGAAGGGGAAACATAAAAAAAAAAGCACATCTTAGTCACAAGTCACAGAAGCTGTAAGTATCAGATTAAACCTGACCAGTCAGTTCCTTAATACTGTGTTTAAATTTCCTGCATAAACGGTCGCAAAGTAACACAGGTACCAGAATTAATGCAATTGTTGATGTTTTTTCCTGCTAGGGAGTTTTGGGCTGGGCAGTATCAGGCTGATAGTGAGGAACATTAACATAATTCAGGTAATAATGCTTTAAGCGTCTTTTAAAAGATAATTATGGGCATACGAACAGGGCACATCTACTTGAGCAGTTTCATTCCTATTGCATTATGTTCTCCCATATGGGAGGGGTCGAGGTGCACTGAAGATGCTCCAAAGAGTCCTAGTCAGCTTCTTGTAGCAACTGACTGCGGTTATAAACAAGCTTCCTGAGTGAGCTCAGTGAACAGAAGAAGTTAGCATCTAATCGGTCAGGCCTATAGCTTCATGACACATTCCTCTAGAGGCTGTTTGCATTTTTTGCCCAGTAATTCATAAGATATGGGACTTATTCAGCCAGCTCAGAATGTCACATGAAAATTATTATTCCTAAGGGTGTAAAATAAGAGGTAAAAGGCTTATTACACAGAGATACAAATTTTAAACACACAGACAGTAATAATAAATGTACACAGCATTCATCTTCAAAGCATTTTACAAGCAGGCCACATTCTTGGCTGCCTTCAGGCAGTGCAGGGAGAGGGGGTTTTCCTCAGCTGGTGCAGAGCAGAGTAGAGGTAGCTGCCCCACTCACTCTCCCCAGCTGAACCCCGGGTGCAGAGAACATATCAGGATAGAGAGACGGTAAGGCCAGAGTGTACTGCTCCCCCAGCAATGCTGAGCTAGAGAATGGACCTTTAGGAACCATAACCAGCTGGCACAGGTAAAAGCAGCCCCAATGCTGAGCTCAGGGTGATACAGATTCACTGCGAGAACCAGGGAGTCATAACAGCAGAAGCCATTAGCCAGTCCTCAAAAAATTCCTGCAGTAGAGATATCTTCATTTTACAGACTGAGGCAGACGGCCAACATTTTCATCCTCCTATCTCGGATTCCTCCATTTCCGAGAGCCCAACCCAAGATACCTAGGGCTGGATTTCCAGAAGCACTGAGCACTCACAACTCCCACTGACTTGGGTTATGGGTGCTCAGAACTTGTGAAAAATCAGGGCCAAGAGCTCTTAAGTTGGGCACCCTAAAACTGAGACACCAAAGAGTAGCAGCAGCCACCTCAAACATTTCTGGACCAAACACATGGCTCAAAGACACAAAAAACACAAACTAGATAACCTCCCCTCCCAGGCCACTGATAGTGGCAAAGCAGAGAATCAGGATCTTGGACAACTATTAGTCTTTTACTGCAGTAATACCCATCACGAATCAGGCCTCACTGTGCTAAACATCATGCAGACAAACAAAAAGACAGTCCTTGCACCGGGAGAGCTTACAATCTAAGTCTAAGATACGTGTAAATGGTGAATTCTCTGTAACTTGAAGTCCTTAAACCATGATTTTAGGACTGCAGTAACTCAGCCAGAGGTTAGGGGTCTATTTCAGGAATGGGTGGGCGAGCTTCGGTGGCCTGAAATGTGCAGGAGGCCAGACTAGATGATCACGATGGTCTCTTCTGACTTTAAAGTCTATGAGAGACACCGGAGGAGCACAAGAATGAAACGATTATGAACAGCTTGATAAGTAGAATTATCGCACACTGGCAGCCTGCCCATCCAAGAGTATTTTGCAGGCATTATCACAGAGAGGAGTTTAAGGAAGGATTCTGACGTTTTACAGCACTTTTATAAACAACAAATTTTGCAAGACACACTTCATTACTTTTCTTGATAAAAGTACAAATATAATGGATGAAAGGAATGAGACAGATGTAATATGTTTGGATTTTATTTGATACAGTGCCTCTCAAAACCCTGGCTTGAAAAGTTATTCCAGTTCATAAGAGAAACACTCCGGAAGACTTAAAACTAGTGGCACAAAAAGGAAACGATGTAGAACAATATACTGACTTAGGAAAAGATGTTTGGTGGGAAGGGGAAGGTTAACCACTTCTTTTAGGACCAATTCTAATTGATAAGGGAAGCTAAAGATATAAGGGAAAAAATCCATTGGGGATTGGGCTAAAGACAGTAAGGACAGGGAAGGAGGTGTGTGTTAAGTATAATAGGAACAAAAAGTAATCCTAGCAATGTTATACACCTGTTACTAGATGGAGATGGTAAAGTTGTTAGTAATAATAAGGCAGAAAAGGCCAAAGCGTTAATACATTTCTTTTCGGTATTTGAAAAGAAGCAGGACGGTGTACTTATATATTGATGAAGTACTTTACAGTCTATTAGTACCTAAGGAGGATGTTAGACAATGTCTACTAGAGATAACATTTTTGGATCAGCAGGCCTAGTTAACTTCTATGCAAGAGGTATAAAAGAGTTGGCTGAAGAGATCTCTGGACTGCTGGGTGTTAATTTATTAATAAACCTTGGAATACTGGGTAAATTGCAGAAGATGGTAAGAATGTTATCGTTGTGCAAAAATGACAATGGAATAATCCCAGGAAACTCTAGGTTATGCAAAAATCAATCCCAGGCAAAATAATGGACAAGCTAATATGGGATTCAACTGATAAAGAATTAAAGGATTGGAATATAAGAAATGCCAGTCAACATGATTACAGAAAAAAAAAGTCTTGTCAAACAAACATGATTTCATTCTCTGATGAAACGAAAGTTTGGTTGATAAAGGTAACCACATAGATGTCATATACTTAGACTTTTATAAGGCATTTGACTTAGTACTGCAAGACATTTGATGAAAAAATTAGCACTACGTAATATTAATAAAGCACACATTAAATGGATTAAGAAGCGGCTAACTGACAGATCTCAAAAAGTAGTGGTCAATTAGGAATCATCATCAAAAAAGGGTGTTTCTTTGGTGGGGTTCCCCGGGGACCACTACTAGGCTTGACACTTAAAAAAAAAAAAAAAAAATCACTGCTGATAACATTTACAGATGACACAAAGATTGGCTTAGTGGTAAATAATGAGGAGGACTGGGCAGCCTTACAGAGCAATCTGCAGCTGGGCCCATTCACACAAAATGCATTTTAATACAGCTAAATGCAAAGTTATACACCTTAGAACAAAAAGAAAAAGGAGTACTTGTGGCACCTTAGAGACTAACCAATTTATTTGAGCATGAGCTTTCGTGAGCTACAGCTCACTTCATCGGATGCATACTGTGGAAATTGCAGAATACATTATTATATACACAGACAACATGAAACAATACCTCCTCCCACCCCACTCTCCTGCTGGGAGAAGGTATTGTTTCATGGTGTCTGTGTATATAATAATGTATTCTGCAATTTCCACAGTATGCATCCGATGAAGTGAGCTGTAGCTCACGAAAGCTCATGCTCAAATAAATTGGTTAGTCTCTAAGGTGCCACAAGTACTCCTTTTCTTTTTGCGAATACAGACTAACACGGCTGTTACTCTGAAACCTATCTTAGAACAAGTAAACCAAGCCAGACCTACAGAATGGGGGACAGTATTCTGGAAAGCAGTGACTCTGAAAAGGATTAGGGGTCATAGTGGACAAGTAACTCAACAAACTCCCAATGCAATGTCGTTACAAAAAGTGCTAAGGCAATCCTTGGATACGTAAACGGGAGTAGGAGTAGGGAAATAGGCGTTTACCTCTGTATATATTGCATTGGTGAGACCTGCATACAGCTCTGGTGTCCACCCTTTTTAAAGGATATTGAAAATTGGAGAGAATGCAGAAGAGAGCCACAAAAATGATTTGAGGTCTGGAGAAAATGCGTTACAGGGCAAGAGACTTAAGAGCTCATTCTGTTTAATTTAGCAAAAAGAGGATTGAGAGGTGACTTGATTACAGTGTCAAAGCACCTTCACATGGAGAAAATACCAGGTATTAAAGGGCTGTTTAATCTAGTGGCAAAAGGCAGAACAAGAAACAATGGCTAGAAGTTGAAGCCTGACAAATTCAAATTAGAAACAAGGCACAAATTTTCAACAGTGAGGGTGATTAAGCATTGGAACAAACTACTAAGGGAAGTGAAGGATTCTCCCTCCATCTCTTGTTGTCTTCAGATCAAGACTGGGTTCCTTTCTGGAAGATGTGTTTTAGCCAGACAAGTTACTGGGCTCATTACAGGGGTAAGTTGGTGAAATTTAATGGCCCGTGTTGTAACAGAAGGTTAGACTAGATGAGCTAAGGGTCATTTCTGGCTTTAAACTCTATGGATCCATAAGTCATTTATTAGGAATCTAGAAGAGTGAGTAAACCATACATTAAAGGAAATATGCATGATAAATTGAAAGGAGGTACAAATGCTAGTGAGGGCAGAGAAGTAATACAAAGGGATGCAAAAAATTTTAAAAAGAGGCAGAAACCAATCCAGTAATAAAAATGTAAGATAATATATCTATGCAAAAAAATGATACATCACATACATTTATTGGGAGGAGACTTTTGGAAAGGGGTAATGCTGAAAGATTCAAAAATTTAGATAGGATTTTGCAACTCTTTCTTTTTTCCTTTTTTTTTTTTTTTTTTTAAGGGTGTGATCCAGTCACACAGAGACATCCAGTCCCAAAACTGTCCTCTATACTGTTCTGGTGTGATTTCACACACAATATTACCTTCACCACATCACCAGGAAGCTAGACAAACTGGAGGGAGTTCAGTGAAGAGCAACAAACATGATCAATGAATTTACGGGGAAGACTGAAAAATCAAAGCGCTAGAACTTACGTGGAGATGATTTATGGGCAGGAAGGCATTATTCTTCCGCAAGGGTGATTAGATACCACAATGATGTTATAAAAATGTGGATGGGTAGAAGAGAGAGGAAAATTATCTACAAATAACTAAATAATGTAAACACAAACGGGAGGAGAGGAACTACTTAGGGTGCTACAAGAGACAATAACTAGGAGTGATTGGATATCTTTAGTAAAGGAAGCATTTGGACTGAAAAGCAGGAAAGACATCCTGACATTTGTTATTTGTATTCCAGCAGTATCCAAAGGTCCTAACCAGATCCCTGCTCCAAAGAGTTTATAATCTAATTTGAAACAAGACATGGTAAGTTTCAGATGTAAAACAATAGTCCAGGAGAGGGAGGCCAAGTTAACAGTAAGATAGCATGGTTATGATAATAGCTATTGCATAGCTTTGTTGCCGGCACCCAGTGCCGAGAGGCAAAACAACAGCAGGGTTTGGTTCGCTACCCGGTATGCTTCACCTAATAATCACAACGGGGTGGAGAAGCAGAAAAGTTTATTTGAAGCTTCAAAAAGGTACAGGGAGAATAGAATCTCAAATCCTGCACACAAAGCAGGAAGTTACACAGGCTTTTATACATCCTTTCTTCAGCATACTTATCCAATAGCAAGCTGCCCTAAGTATCCACATAGCCAGCCAATCCAGTTACCAGCTAGTTCCCTTGTTTTTTGTATCATTTGTTAAACTATACATAAAGCTGCTTTATTCAGCATTTTTCTTCCATATCTGCCCTGTTTGGCCTTGTTTAGTTTCAGGTAGTCTGACTCTGCAACATATTGTTGCAGATCCTCAGCATAACTGCTGCGAGTGCCTCCAGGCGGGGGGGGGGGGGGCGCGCCAAGGACACTTGGGCCTAGTGCGAGGGGGCTTCATCGACACTCATTGTCTTCCATCCCCTCGAGTTACCTAGTGGCCATGCCCCAGTGTCCCCAACAGCTTGATAGTTCTAAAGCACCTGAAAAGGTTCCCTTAAAAATAAATACTCCAACTGTTCTGAAAACACAGGACCTATTAGGCCAGGAAATAGTTTCCCCAAAGGAAACTGGGGAAACCCCATGTTTAAACTAGACTGGACGAGACACTAGTAAATGTACTTCAGGAACTCTTATCTTTGGTTTTGCGATAATGCTCAGCACAGATGTGCTGAAGTAGAGGCAGATTAGACCTGTATGAGAGCATCCTCAGAGCATGCATTTCATCTGTTAAATGGAAGTGAGTCAGCAACCACCTAGTCCTTCTGAAGGAGTCTTTCCTCCCAAATATTTACAGAAGGACTCATGAAAATAAGTGACTTCAATGAAAGACACTGTCCACAGAGGAATCAGAACTCCATAGCAATGACAATTTAAATACAACTGGAGCTGGTCTACATACAGTCTTTATTATAAATATAATCAACGTAGAAACTGATTAAAGTGGTGCAACACCCCAGTGTGGACACAATTATAGGGATATGAAGCATTATATCAGTGTCGTTTATTCCAGGGAAGCACTTTTATACCATGGTAATAGCATCCACACTATGAGATTTTACCCCTTTTAACTATGTTGAAATAGAAACTAGCATAGCTAAGCAAGGCAAAAAACTGTGTGCAGACAAGCCCACGTTGCTAGCAGGATTCCAGCACCATTTCCCTGTACCACAGGCAGAGATTGTGTGTCTGCACTATGTTATGAAACTGTGGTATTTCTCAAAGGGAGCCTAGCCTGTCTCCTGAAGACTCACTTCTTCCATGATGCCCACAAGCAGTGAGTCATTTAAAAAAAAAAAAAAAAAAAAGGTTGTTAAATCTTCTACTTCTCTGGCACACAGCATATCTACTCTGTGTCTATCTAGAGTAGACTGAAAGCTCTTTGGAACTGGTACTGTTGATGCTTGTCATTAATAACATCTCTCAGTAAAATAAAAACAAATCCCATCCCCACCAAGATTAGAAAAGCCATTCTAGAATCACTCCTGTAACAACCATGTTTATACAGTTGATGGTTGCAGAATCCTGAGCTCCCCCACTCCTCAGACAGATACATAGATCCATAGTATAAAAGTCTGAAGACATACATGAGGTCTGAAACCTCATTTGATCTCTGCTGAATATGCCAAGAATAGGAGACTTAAAACCTACCGTTGTAATTTTTACACAATATGAAAAACCTGGACAGATGGCTCTTGAGTATTTTGACTTTTTTTTATTAATAAAACAGACCAGTGTTCAGCAAGTCCTTCCAATAACATCACATGGCCTATCCCCACAAGGTTACAGTTACGGCCCTACTTCTGCTGGGAGAATATTTAAAAGAAGATTTAAAAAAATGAGTCAAGAGCTGACCAAATTGTAATCTTATAATATCACAAAACGAGAGAGTTTCCTGCCACTATACAAATGCAGACACAGATCCTGTGACTATAGTCAAAGACCATTGTTATCAGTCAGAAAGTGTATACACATTTGCTCATTTGAAGGGACACAGGCAGGTAGATTAACTCCAGAAGTTATGGTTTTGTAAAAATGAGACGGTTTTACATAAACCTGATATTAACATAAATGTTTATTTTTTAAAAAAACCGTTCTGTTTGGATTTAAATATCCCCCTTTACCATTGCAATTTAAGCTCCACAGTTAGTGCACAAAAACCAAAACCCGGACTACAAACAAAGGTGAAACTGAACACTGTTTTCATTTCAAAAGGAGAATGAAATTGAAAAAAGAAAAATAGTGAAAAGTAAAAGGAAAGTTTTAGAAATATCAGTTTTAATCTCAGTTTTTGGTAACATGAGGAAATTAATTGGTTTTTAAAGGAAATATTTTTAAAACAACACTTCTACCCTTTAACATGAGGGATCTGGGTATAGTGGACTGTATAGTTTGTTTGTTTGGGGGATAAGGGGATTAAAAATAAAAGTGGTTTACTTCCAGCATTGTGAATAATGTGCAGTCTGGATAGCTGGAACAGATTCCAAGTGGGTATAATTTATCTAAACATTATAAAAATCACACAAAATCAGGTGATTCCTTATGGAAACAGGCCACAGCTACACAGACAAATACCATGTCTTCTAGATTAACAATGCAGCAGAAATCACTGCTGAGAAATTGTAAACTGCATCACAAAGGAAAAACAAAAGAATGAAACACTGACTCCAGAACTTCATAAACTACCACCGAGAGCGAACGAAAAGCAGAAATGATAGCGTTAACAGCCATGCAACCTCTTTCATTTACACCCCTAGGACAGAGAAAATGTCAGCAGCTTCACAGAGTAGGCGAAGACTTTTTCCAGTTGAAAGGTACCGCAAGAACCACCAAAAGAGGATGTTTAATAAGGGAACAAAGGATCCACCAACCAAACAGAAACATTAACCGATATCATCACGAGGATGTAACTTTACTCATACCCCATGGCTTTTCAATTCGTCATACTTTTTGTGAAACAGATACAAATAAAAACCCATAAAACAAGGATAAGGAAAATAACATTCAGATAAGAGTCTGGGGTTTGCGATGAAATCTGAACATTCTCCCTATATGTACATATTGTCAAACAGGCATCCCCACATCTAATGTGACAGTTTGCTACAGTTACCAAAGAACAAACACTCTATACAAACACTCCTTCGAGAGGTTGAGGAAATCAGACCCAGAAGTGCGAATTTAAAAATAATCAGTAGAATATGGAACATTCTTTCACATTGACAGCCCCTTAAAGCAAAATAGGAACCCCCACTCCTCCCCCCCCCCCAAAAAAAGGCCTAGAAGAAGAAAAAAACAATCAGATCATAGTGAAGCCAAATTACGAGTCTAAACAACTACAGGCAAGGCCCTCGGGAATGGGCCACAGTTTCAGATTACAACATTTTATCTTCAACTTCTTGATGCATCTCACCCCTGGCCTGATGAGAAATCCTTCAGCTCCTGCCAGAACTATGACGCGAGGATGGTATCTGGGTATAATGGAGAGGGAGGATGTGGGAAGGAACAAGAGGATTTCATACTCCTCTGCAGCCCAGAGGTGACTTCTGCAGAAAACATTTAAATGCACACAACCCAGGACAGGTTTTTCATAGTTATAAAGCAGAGATTCAGAGTGGGAGGTTAGTAAACTAATTTTCAAGAGGGTGTCTAATTATTAGACGCTTATACCACCCTACCATCAATGCTGTGCCCAAAATTCACTATAGAGAGGGCACCAGGTCCCAAATACAGAAGGCTTGAAGAAAGCCAGTCCCAAGGCAATACTAGTACCTTGCAGCTGCAACCCTCCCTATCACCATCATCTTTTGCTCCACCATCCCCCAAATTCAAGGTCTTGCTGATCCCAATGTTTTTCACATCCCTATCTAAAATCCATTCTTCCCTCTCCAGCACTACAGTTAGAATCCTGGCCTGTACCTTGGTCACCTCCCACATCTCACCTCAACCCTCCACGTCTATTCAAAACATTGCTTCCAAAAAAAGAGTTTTCCCATCCCGCTGCTCCAATTATGTTACCCCACACTCCTTCCTCAAATCCCTTCACTGGCTTGCCTTCCTGCTGAGTTATTAACCACCATCATTTTATTCAATGCCATAAATGTACACAGCACTCTCAAACAGAAGGAGACAAGGCACAGGACAACAGTTTCGAAAAATCAAAAGGGTGGAGAGGGAGGAGAACAAAGTAGGAGAATTCCTGGCAGGAGATGGTTTTAAAGCAGGATTTGGAGAAGAGAGAAGGACCCTTGGTAAAGCAGGAAGAAATGAGTGCAGAGGTTCAGGGGGCTGCAGCTGTTTGGGCTTAGGACAGCAGCTGGGACAGGGGAGAATGACAATGACTGGCAGCTATGCCATGGAACTGTCATTCAGTCAGAACAGGTGGAATATCAGGGTGTATACCTGATTAAGGGGGCATGGGGAAGCCCTTCTTTTAGGGATTTGGTATATTCACAGAGCACCAGGAGGGTCCTTTCTTTGTTTCATTTGGGGGTTTAGAGGGTCTATCAGCAAGGACAGAGAGTGGCAATTTGGACGGATAACCCAGTTTGGTGGGGTTAGAGGGCTCTCCATGTCTGAACAAGGAGTGGGGGAGGGGGAGGTGTCCTCCCTGCTTAGGGGGAAGTGATGAGGGAGCTGGGAGTTCCCAACTTAGGGGAGCCAGGAGTCTCTAGGGCTGAGTGGTGCCGAGGACTCCCTGTTCAGGGGGTAGTGACGGGGGGGCTGGGGGCTCCCTGTTCAGGGGGTAGTGATGGGGGGGCTGGGGGCTCCCTGATGGGGGGGGCTGGGGGCTCCCTGTTCAGGGGGTAGTGACGGGGGACTGGGGGCTCCCTGATGGGGGGGCTGGGGGCTCCCTGTTCAGGGGGTAGTGACGGGGGGGCTGGGGGCTCCCTGATGGGGGGGCTGGGGGCTCCCTGTTCAGGGGGTAGTGACGGGGGGGCTGGGGGCTCCCTGTTCAGGGGGTAGTGACGGGGGACTGGGGGCTCCCTGATGGGGGGTCTGGGGGCTCCCTGTTCAGGGGGTAGTGACGGGGGGCTGGGGGCTCCCTGATGGGGGGGCTGGGGGCTCCCCGTTCAGGGGGGCTAGAAGGTCCCTGCTCAGGACTGTGGCGGGGGGCCCCTGCCCCGGGCCCGGCTGTACCTGAGCGTGGGGCCGATGCAGGCCGTGTCCGTGCTCTCGATCTCCCGCAGGATCCGCTCGTGCTCCGCCGCCGTCTCCAGGCTCTCCAGCTCCGCCATCTTCCCCCGCTCCATGGGCTCCGGGCCCGGCTGGGACGCAGCGAGCCTCGCACACCCCCCAGCGCCGGAGCCGCTCTGCCCCAGCCCAGCCCCAGGCTCGCCGGCCGCGCCCCTTCGCCGCGCCGCGCCTCCGCCCCCTGCCGCGCCGGCATGCCGGGAAATGTAGTCCTGGGGGAAAGGGGGTGTCGCCTGCAGCCCGGGCCCAGAGAGAGACTCCCACCAGCGCCCCGCACTGGGGGGACCCCCACCCCCGTCAGACCCGCCCCAGACCCCTCATTGGGGGGACCCCACCCCCGTCACACCTGCCCCCACACCGGGGGGACCCCCGCCCCCGTCACACCCGCCCCCACACCCCTCACTGGGGGGACCCCACTCCCATCAGACCCGCCCCAGACCCCTCATTGGGGGGACCCCACCCCCGTCACACCTGCCCCCACACTGGGGGGACCCCCGCCCCCGTCAGACCTGCCCCCACACCCCACACTGGGGGGACCCCCACCCCTGTCATACCCGCCCCAGACCCTACATTGGGGGGACCCCCACCCCCGTCAGACCCGCCCCCAGACCCCTCACTGGGGGGACCCCACTCCCGTCAGACCTGCCCCCACACCCCTCACTGGGGGGACCCCCACCCTGTCATACCCGCCCCAGACCCTACCTTGCGGGGACCCCACCCCCGTCAGACCCGCCCCCACACCCCACACTGGGGGGACCCCCACCCCTGTCATACCCACCCCAGACCCTACATTGGGGGGACCCCACCCCCATCAGACCTACCCCCAGACCCTGCATTGGGGGGGGACCCCCACCCCATCAGACCCGCCCCCAGACCCCTCACTGGGGGGACCCCCCCACCCCTGTCAGATCTTCCCCCAGACCCCTCATTGGGGGGACTCCCCACCCCTGTCAGATCTGCTCCCAGACCCCTCACTGGGGGGAACCCCCCACCCCTGTCAGATCTGCCCCAGCGCCCCTCATTGGGGGGACTCCCCTCCCCTGTCAGATCTGCCCCCAGACCCCTCATTGGGGGGACTCCCCTCCCCTGTCAGACCTGACCCCAGACCCCTCACGGGAGGGACTCCCCACTCCTGTCACAACTTCCCCAGTGCCCCTCATTGTGGGGAGACATGTCACCCCTTTCAGACCTGACCTAAGTTCCTCTCCTTGGGGGAGATTACCATCAGACCTGCCCCAAGATGGTGACCACCTTTGTTGGATAGAAATCAGGGAAAACCACATGAAAAATACGGGACAACACTTAATTTTAAGGGACATTTTGGGGAAACACCATTTCCCTCAGCATAGTGTGTATTTTTCTCTCAAGTGTACATGTGTACTGCCTTCAAGTATAAAACGCAATTATCATAAGCTTCAATGTAATGTTTAAAATGTTCAAGGGATGTCCCTTAAAATCAAGTCAAGGGATTTCCCTGAAAAGGTACAAATCAATGAAATAAGGGCCAGTTCCTTAAAATAAGGGGATGGATGGTCACTCTATGCCCCAGTGCCCTCAATGGTGGAAGACATACACACACCAGTCAGACCCACTCCCACTGCCTGTCAGTAGGGAACACACATACACACCATCTGACCTTCTCTTCCTGGGAAGCCTCCAACAGTCAGAACTGCCCTCACTGCCTCTCTTTGGGGGAAGAGACCCCAGTCAGAAGTGCTTTACTGGGGGAGAGACTTCACTCAGCCAAACTTAGCCCCTGAGCCCATCCCAACAAAGGGCACTGGGAGTAGATCTGATTGAGTTGGTGTTTCCCCGAAATGAAAATATCCCATTGACTTCAAACTGCCTTTCATCTTGAAGGATGCTCTGATATCAAGGTCTCATAGTTTTGGTTCTCAGCATTTCTCTCTGATGACTAAGTGACTCCTTGTACTTCTTGTTATTTATTATAGTTACAGCTGCGCTCAGGTTCTTCCATTACTAGGATGGCAACATTGGATGTCGTATAAACACATCAGAAGAGCCTGTCCCTGCCCCAAAGAGTTTACAATCTAAAACAAACTGCAACAAGTAGGTGGAACAAACAAATGGAATGTGAGAAAGAAGGGCAAGGGTAACAATGGTAGGAACACAGGGTTACTTAGACTATCTATGTACACTATTCCTTGTTTTCGAGTCAAAGATTTTTGTTGTTTCAAGTTTTAAGCTATAAATAAATAAGGAAGGCCCTACTGGTCACCTTCTTCTTTGACTGCTAGAACATTGAATGCTGCTGATCTGTCTATAGCTTTGTCTTAGAATATCACCAGATTAAATGAAAAGGTGATAGAAGGAGTGTCCAAACCACTACATATGTCCTGAATGTACTGGTACAGAGAAGGGCAGGGGAAGCTCTAAAAAAAAATGTTAGATAGTGTTAGTACAATAGCTCTCTTAGATCATGTTTACAGTTGCCACATGTGGTGTCTTACGGGACCAGATGGATGTCATTCTGGATGTGTTAAAACCAGAGAGGAAATCTGTACTCTGGTGGCAGTCACCATGGAGATTTGATATATGCTCCCAGAGGACCAAAAGCAAATAAACATGGAAGTGATATAATGAAAGAAGATAAAAATAGTTGGGCAAATTTAGGAACCCAGCATCCTGGTGTTATCTCAAAACTCTGTAACAGATAAATAAGACTAAGGTTTGGACCCAGATAAATATCTCTATCACTTTTTAAAACCCATGAGGTAAGTAAAAACAACGCAGTGTAAAGATAGATTTACTAAGATTTATTAAAATTAAACAAATTAACAAAGGCAACAGAATAATAGCTCAGAGGTTTGATCCAAAAGGGCATAAAGCCAGGCCCCCTTCTACCTTTAGCAAGCTATGGGAACTCCTTTACTTGCAGGAGATGACTTTCACGGGCAACTCGGATGGAAAGGCAGACAGCTGGTCGTGACTGCGGACTACTGCGGTGGTTGCTGGATGCCGGACCTGTAACTGCCTAGATGGGGTGACAGGAGCGACACGTACTGAAGCTGGATCAGGATACCCCACGATGGTCTTCAGGTAGGTACCTCGTGAAGAATCTTGCCTCTCGACGCACGCACAGAAGAACTAGGCACGGGCTGCCTCTGTGGTGGACAGCCCCTCATGCTGAACGTGCTGGCCTTAAATAGACTTGGGCATGTGACCGTTTCCTGCACTTTTCTTCCCACCGTTGAAAGAAAAGGCGTCAAAGACCCAACCAAAAGGACCCACAAAATGGTGTCCAAACGGCAACCTGACCATGACCATTGACCCATAAGTTTCATAAAACAGTACATAAACAGCACAGTATATAAATCAGAACAATACATAAATTCTAATAAACCCTACACTGGAGCAATGTACCTTCACAATAGGTTAGATAGAGAATTCAAAAGGACATTGGGGCAATGTCTATTCTGCATTCCCATCTAGTGGCTGGTCCACAAAAGTTATGTGTCTACTGATGCTACCAACCACGGAACCAATCACCTTAGCTCAAAAGGTAGAGGCTTCTGCCTTTAGTGCTGAAGGTTCAAGCCAGTGGTGAGCTGGAGCCGGTTTGCACCGGTTCACTAGAACCGGTTGTTAAATTTAGAAGCCCTTTTAGAACCGGTTGTTCGCGAGGGACAACCGGTTCTAAAAGGGCTTCTAAATTTAACCGGCCAAAAGTAGCGCCTTAGGCACCAATACCATAGGTGCTCCAGCCCTGGAGCACCCAAGGGGAAAATTTGGTGGGTGCAGAGCACCCACCGGCAGCTCCCCACCCCACCCTGGCCCCAGCTCACCTCTGCTCTGCCACCACCTCCTCCCCTGAATGCGCCGCCCCACTCTGCTTCTCCGCCCCCCAAGGCTTCCTGTGAATCAGCTGTTCGCACGGGAAGCTGGGGCGGGCTGAGAAGCAGGCGGTGGCTTCCTGCTCAGGCCCAGGGAGGCAGAGGTGAGCTGGGGCGGGGGGGCGCGAGGAGGGCCGCCTGTGCCGCAGCAGGTAACCCGGGGGCGGGGGCTGCGCAGGGGAACCGCTCCCTGCCCCAGCTCCCCTCCGCCACCCTCGGCCTGAGTGTGAAGCCGCCGCCTGCTTCTCAGCCCTCCCCGGCTTCCCGCCGAACAGCTGATTCGCGGGAAGCTGGGGTGGGGGCAGGCGCAGAGAAGCAGAGCGGGGCGGCACGTTCAGTGGAGGAGGCGGAGTGGAGGTGAGCTGGTGCCGGGCACAGGGTGGGGAGCTGCCGGTGGGTGCTCTGCACCCACCAAATTTTCCCCATGGGTGCTCCAGCCCTAGAGCACCCAGGGAGTCGGCGCCTAAGGCGCCAATTTTAATGTGATCAGTGGGGGGAGCAGCCACTCCCCTTGCTCCCCACCTAGCTACGCTCCCCCGCCCCAGGAGCCAGAGGGACCTGCCAGCTGCTTCCTGGGAGCTGTCCCAGGTAAGTACCTCTGGGACTCCCCACTTCGCCCCCTGGCAGGTGCCTCTGGCTCTTAGGGGCGGGGTGGGCACCCACTACGGTGGCCCACGAGACCCTCCTGCCCGATTCTGGGGGCAGTCAGGGGACAGGGGAGGGGGGTGGATGGGGCAGGGGTCCGGGAGGAGGGGCGTCAAGGAATGTGGGGGGGTTGAGGGGGGCAGGAGTCCCGGGGGGCGGGGGTGGGCCACGACGCCCTCGTGGGGTGAGGAGGGAACCCGTTGTTAAGATTTTGGCAGCTCATCACTGGTTCAATCCACAGACTCAGACTAAGATGACAGTTGTTACAAATGGGCACTCATTTGTGATTTGAACTGCTGTGGACCTCAGTTGTCTGGGAGGAGCTTCACATCTTTGGGACGTGCCAAGGGAGGTATGTAATGCATTGTTCAGTGTGTTTTGTGTGTCCCCCTGCTAGTGAGCAGTCCACAGAGGCTATGAGTCAGCTACAGGTAACAGCTTTGGTGATTACTCCTTACTTCAAACAGTAGAAGCTCGTACTTTTACAGCCTGATCCAATACTCAGTGAAGTCAACGATGATCCTTACATTGACTTCAGTGGGTGCTGTCTCAAGAATTGGAGAATTGGAGGCCTGAGGTTCAATCCCAGGTGACGCCCATTACAGTGGTTGTTATGCTATGATAACTATAAACATCTATAGCAATATTGGACCCATCTAGAAACCCCTCCAACAGACTGGGTGGCAATGCAGTGTCTCCAGATGTAGTGAAGTCTATTCTTTTCAATGTTTTCTTAAGGGGTAACTTCATTCATCATTCAAGATAAAACAATTGTTCTGCATTATTAGAGAGAACTCAGGAGAGCTATTTCATGTGTTATAGTCTAGTCATATAGTTATTCATAATGCTATTTTGCCCTTAAAATAACACATTTCACATGTAGATCTCAAAGCACTGCACACAGGTGGGTAAAACTTATTTTACAGATGAAGAAACTGTGGAAGTTAATTGACTTGTCCAACATCACAGAGTAATCAGGGTCAGAACCAGGGTTAGAAGCCGGAGGCCTGATCCTGCAAAGCTTTACTCACATCGGTAATCCTTACTCGTGTGAGTCATTCCATTTAGTTCAGCAGAACTAACTATTATTCACTTGAATAAGGCTTGAGGACCAGGCTCTAGATCTCCTAATAATTATGCCAAAGCCTGGTCCATGAGAGCACTAGTAGTTTGAGCATGGAAGTGGGAATCAAAAATCCTGACTCTGACACTGACTCCCCCTGTTGCCTTGGGAAGTCACTTAATCTCTCTGCCTCCATTTCCCCATCTGTAAAACAGATAATCATACTTAATTGCCAGTGCTATGAGAATTAGTTAGGTAATGGGGTAAATTAGTTCTCAGTTACATCCATGAAATCCACTGACCTCAATGGGGCTGCAAAGCTGCGGAATTTGCCATAATGTGCTCTATTCGTGCCTACACTGCATTGATTTCTGCATGCAGGAACCCAGGTACAGGGCCCCCCATGAATAGAAATTCTCCCTGCAGCAGTTTTCACACTGGCACAAGCCACCTGCATCCCTCCTGCTCTGCCAGAGCAGCCCAGAAGGTTGGCAGGACCAGCCAAAAGGGGGTGTGGGCTGGGCATGCAGAGAATGTACTGATTCAACACAGCCCCCAGGAAGTCTCTGTGAACAGAGCTCCTAGGGAGCCCTAACTGTAAATTAAATGAGAGTTGCCCTCACACAAGGGTGAATGCCGCCACTGGCACAGCGACCTGCCCTCACCCTTACGTCCCCACCAGGGATGAATCAAGCCCAGTGTCTGTAGAGCATTTTGAATATGAAAAGTGATACATATACATGTTAAGCATTATTGTTTTAATTAGATAGTTTAGTCCAAAAATCTAGGTTTCGTAAAAAGAGAATATATTACACCTAATATTAATATAACCTTTTCTGTGCATCTAATCTAGCCATTTTAGAGTGCCCATCACCATTGTATCTACTTGCCATTCTCAGTGGCAATCTGGTTTGTTTGCATGTAAACTCCTGCAGTGTAGGGTTGCCAACTTTCTAATTGCTGAAAACCAAACACCCCCTGCCTTGCCTCTTCCCCCAAGGATCTGCCCCCGGTGCACTCCTCTCCCCCTCCTTCCGTCGCTCGCTCTCCACCCCTCCCCATTCCCCTCCCCCGCTCATTCCCCCCTCTCCCAGGACTCACCTGCTACCTGCAGAGCCAGGCTGGGAAGTGCTGATGCAGAGCCTGCCCGCCTGCCCAGTCAGGACATAGCAAGTCAGAGGGGGGGTTGGGGCACAATGGGACATGGCAGGGGTCAATCTCCATAGCAAGGGGCCAGGGCCTGGGTAATCAGGGCACAGCAGGGCAGAATTGGGGGTGAATAGGATTCCCCTCTCCCGGCAGTAGCACCTACCTCTTGGATCCTGGTCTGGAAGCCAGCCACTGCTCTCTTTCAGGCTTCAGCAACTGAGCAGAGAGCAGCTCCTCCATGTGGCTCCAGATGCAGCTGCTGCTCTTCCCACCCCGCAGTGGCAGAGGCCAGTTACTGTGGCCAACCGGACTTTTAGCGTCCGGTCAGCTGTGATGACTAGACGCTGCCACGTTCCCTTTTCCACCAAACATTTCAGTTGAAAACTGGACACCTGACAACCCTATTTGTGACCCAAACACTGAAATATTTCACTACTTCATGAGAACCAGACATCAGAATGAGTGACCTTCATATCAACTGCCCCACCCGCCAACCCTCATCAGAGACATGCTAGCTTGTTTGGGCTGTGTGTAAGGCTGGGGAAGAATGAGGCCATATTTTTGGTATGGATATTTATTTATGTAGAATAAGTGATATTTGTATCCTAGAATCATGTTGACAACAGTGTTGAATTGGGTGTTTTGTTAAAATGAGAGGAAGAGGCCACGTTTTTCAAACCTGAATGCCTCCAGTTACCCACTCCTATGTGGAGAATTATTTATACTTATATACTGATATGTAAGTATCTAAATATGGGCTTAGGCATCTGGCTGGATGAAAATTTTCTGTCAAAACTGTTTTTGATAGAAAATTGGGGTTTTGATTAAACTAAATTTTTCACAAAAAGCATCTGTTTTCCACAAAAAATTTAGAGTTTTCATTAAAAAAAAATGCTCAAAAATTTTAGCCAAAACCAGAACAATTTTGATTGGGAAATGCCACTGCAGTGCCTCAAGGGAATTGTAGTTCAGTTATCCTATGTCCCCATTCCCCTCTGTGGTCTGAGTTCCTCAGCTGGAATGCATCTTCTATGATGCACAATGGCCAGGGACTCAGATGATATATTGGCATGGCTCAGCAAGAGGGGAGGAGATTGTGGTGCATTATGGGTGATGTAGTCCAGCCAGGGAGCACAATCCACAGTGGAGAATAGGGGAATGAGGCATCCAGACTATAACTCCCATGAGGCACCACGGCAGGATAGCTGAATAAAAATGTTCTGGTTTAAAACAAAAGTTTTCTGTTTTTGATTTTTTGTCAAAAAATTGACATTTTCCTTGTGAAAAAACATTTTAATAAATTCATAGATTTGAAGGCCAGAAGGGATCATTGTGATGATCTAGTCTTCCCTCCTACATAGCATTGGCCATAAGACTTCCATGAATTAAGTCTCGCTTCAATCCAATTGCAGTGTTTGAACCTGAGCATACTTTTTAGAAAAGAACCCAGTCCTGAATAAATATTTCCAGTGATGGAGATTCCACCACAAACCTCAATAAACTGTTCCAATGGCCAATCAGATTTACTGTTAAAAATGTGCACCGTATTTCTAGTCTGAATTTTTCTAGCCTCAGTTACCAGTCATTGGATCTTTGCATACCATTGTCAGCTAGATTGAAGAGCCCTCTATTATCCAGTTTCTCTTCCCCATGTAGGTACTTATAGACGGTGATCTAGTCATTCCCTCTCTCTGATAAATTAAATTGATTGAGCTCCTTAAGTCTTTCACTACAAGGCATGTTTTCCAATCCTTTAATCCTTCTTGTGGCTCTTCTCAGAACCCTCTGTGGTCCTGCAGGATGATCATGATAGTCCTTTCTGTCCTTGAAGTCTGAGTCTCTCCAATTTATCAACATCCTTCTTAAAGTGTAGACTTCAGAACTAGACACAGTATTCCAGTAGAAGTTGCACCAGTACCAAATACAGAAGTAATATAACTTCCCTACTTGTCCTCAAGATTCCCCGTATATATATCCAGGGATCACATTAGCCCTTTTGGCTAACATCACACTGGGAATTCATGTTCAGCTGATTATCCACCATGACCCCCAAGTCTTTTTCACAGTCATTGCTACCCAAGATAGAGTCCCCCATCCTGTAAGTATGACCTGCATTCCAAAGATGTAAGATCTTACATTTTGACTTATTAAAACACATATTGTTAGCTTGTCAGCTGATGAAGTGATGCAGATCGCTCTGTATTAGTGACCTGTCCTCTTCATTATTTACCACTTCCCCAGTCTTTGTGTCATCTGCAAACTCCATCAGTAATGACTTTACCTCTTCTTCCAGGTCATTGATAAAAATGTTAAATTGCATAGGACCATGAATTGATCCCTGTGGAACCCCACTAGAAACACACCTGCTTGATGATGATTACTATTACTTTTGTGACATATCAGTTAGCCAGTGTCAAGGGAGGTGCAAGCTGTGTGCTTTTTTTTTTTTAAGAGCTTTGGCTGTCACCCGCAGAAAGCTGGGGCTTGTGCAGAAGGGCCGTGCGCCGCTGCTCTCCGCGCTGCCTTCAGAGCTGGGTGGCAGTATATGTACTTGGGGGGGCGGGGGCGGGGGGAGTACATAACTACAGACACAAAGAAGGGACCCTGATCAAATAAGTTTGAATAGCACTGCTATAAGGCATGTCCTTTAATCCTCTAATCACTCTTGAGGCTCTTTTCTGAACTCTCTCCAATTTATCAACATTCTTCTTGAATTGTGGACACCAGAACTGGACATAGTGTTCCAGCAGTAGTCGCACCAGTGCCAAATACAGAAGTAAAATAACCTCTACTCCTACTACTTTACCTGTTATGCATCCCAGGGTTGCATTAGCCCTTTCAGCCATAGGGTCACACTGAGAGTTGATATTCAGCTGATTACCCACCACGACCCCCACATTTTTTTCAGAGTCACTGCTTTCCAGGACAGAGTTCCCTATCATGCGGTATGGCCTCCATTCTTTGCTCCTCGATGTATATATTTAGCTATATTAAAATGCATATTGTTTGCTTGCACCCAGTTTACCAAGCAATCCAGATTGCTATGCACTAGTGACCTGTCCTCCTCAATATTTACTACTACCCCAATTTTGTATCATCTGCAAACTTTGCAAGTGATGATTTTATGGATTGGATTTTCTTTCAGATCATTAATGAAGATGTTAAACAGCGTAGGGCCAAAAACTGATCCCTGCAGGACCCCACTGGGAACACACCCATTCAATGATTATTCCCTGTTAACAGTTCAGAAAGCAGCAGCTGCTGTTGCAGTGTGGAGGCAGCTAGTTGAATTTGATTAGTTTCCTTCCTCTGTGTTTGTCTGACAGCCACCCCCATGGATCTGTCAGCTACTTGGTTCTGCATCCCAAGTTCCTCATTCCACCCCCTCTCCTGCATTTCTTCTACCCCAACCAGCTTCCTTGCACCTCCACTTAGTCACTAACACATGGCTTCTTTGGCCCTTGCTGGAGTCTTGGAGCTCCTGCTCCTGTCTCAATCCCTTCGCTTTAGCCTCTTGAGCCTTTCCCAATCCCATGCTGCTTCTCACCATTCTCTTCTGTCTCTTTCAGTTTTCAAAGCCTCTTTTGCCGTAACTTAATCCAATTTAACTGCCTATCACATATATTAATCTGTCTTTTACCTGCCCTCACCACCCTAAGCAACTACTTGGAATTTGACAATAAATGTATATGGTATTTCTAAAGCAGCTAATTTTTAAAAAAATAAAACCAGCAAAACTACAGTACATTGTGAGGTGAATACATTATGAACACAGAGCAGCTAATCACAGCCGTATTGTTTACTTTGGGTGTGCAGTGTGGTTTACTTTTCCAAGGCTGACCTTTGGCATGCTCACCTTCAATCAACAGCCATGTTGACTTGTTAATTGCATGTGTGGCCTTAAACTATATTGCCTAGAAATGTGCCTACATTGCAAAGTCTTCTCTATCAACCATCGGTCTCTTTCAGAGTTTCTGCAGTGCCTTAGAATATTTTTCTCCACAGGTACTCACTTGCATGTATTAATAACATATGATGGACCCAGTAACCCAGAATGTGTTTATAATACATGTAAATCCTAGTTTTTCAAACCCCCAAATCTCTGTTACCGGAAATTCACATCCTATCCTGTATCCAAATTTCTTATAAAAACTGAAATACATTTTTAAGACCTTCTGATTTTACTAAGATGTCCCCCATGCCCTTGTAAAATCAGTCTTTACATATCTACAATAATTATTCTTGTTTTGTTCATACATTTTATTGCACTTTTATTTTTATACAAAAAGATTGAAAAAGGAACAAATAGTATTGACTGAGATATTGTAGAGATGGACTCAAGCCACAGTGTTTGGATTGATTTCTGGTTTTGAGGTTTTGGAAGTGTTCAAATCTGGCATTCTGGTTTAGTTAATTATAGAGACAGGGGCCTGTGATGGAGTGTATAGGTCTTTTGGCTTCCCAAAGTTCTGCCAAACCCCACGTCAGTAGTACCCCTAAAAGAGAGCCCCAAGAAGCCAACCAGTGTTCTTGGATTTCAAAGATTCATTCTCAGACAAGATTCAAAGAAAAGCTCAGGGAGGCTCTACAAGCTGGGATCTAAGTAAGTACAGCTTGGGCAGTAGTGAGCGCTTCTGCTGACTTTGGCAAATCCTTTGGAGAGATGGAAAGACCAGAGGTATGCAGCAAGCAGGGCTGCCGCTGTGGAGAAGGCAGAAGAGAGAATGTACAGGGTCCCTTTGTTTGGAACCCCAAGGACAAGTAAACTCATCCTTAGGGTTCTAAGGCTTAACGGTATATGATATTGTTCCACTGTATGTCTGGTGGTGATTATCTCTGGCTCTCATCCGGTCCCCAACCCAGTGATTTGTGCCGCAGCTCTGAGCTATATGGCTTGGCAATAATAATGAATTGGAATGACAAAAAAGAGCTGCACTCAGGAGTTGAAAGGAGAAGATACCCTATGTTTTAATGAGACAAGACTTCCTACTGACACACTTCCCTTCTCATTATGGACATCAGCATGGTAAGGGATTTCTGCTGTGCTCCCCTGCCTGTCCTCATTATCATTACTGGCATGAAAGGAAGGCATCAAGAGTGATGCATCTGGACAACAATACACAGCTGTAATTGATAAATGATCCACTGGTGTTTGGGGGATATCAACCTCCTTGAGCTCACCCGTGAGCAATTAGGTGCTGAATAGGGAGTGGATGAGTGTAATGAGGACTGCTCACACCAAGATTGCCTTGTGGGCCACGAAGAACAACATGCTGAGCAGAAACATTGAGTCCTCCCTTCCAAGGATTTGGCCCATTTATGCATGTAGTCATGGAAACAATCAGGGCCACCACATGTGACTGAGCCTTTCCCTTTCTGGGTGGTAGGAGAGAGCAGAGAACATCAGACCCTTCCTAAAAGATACTGTCAGCATCTCCTTTGCTGAACATACTCCTCTAGAAAATACCCTAGTCCAACCAGCACTGAAGAAACTACTCCTTAAAGCTAGAGACCTTACGAACTACTGTCCACTGTCCAACTAAACCTACTCAAGCTAAAAAAAACCAAACCATCTCCAAGGCCCCCGTGTAGGCTGCCAGTATCCCGATCCCTCTCAGTCAGGCTTCAGGCCTTATTGCTCTGGTAGATGACCGCCTGTCCATAGCAAAGGGAAGTCCATCCTTACTCCTTCTGCTGGACTTCTCTGCAGCATTTGATTCCAACGGTCACCCAATACTCCTGCCTCACCTCCAAGAGGGTGCTGAAGCTAACAGAAATGTCTTTAAATGGGTCGTTTCTTCATCCCAGATCGAACCCAGAGCGTCATTACGGGCAACTGTGCCTTCACCTCGAGACCCCTGTATGGATCAACATCTAAATGAAGGTGCTGGAAGCGTTGATGAGACAACACAGAATGACGTTCTATCAGTAGAGAGATGACACCCAGCTCTCCAGCTCCTTTAGCATCAAACAACCAGGATCACCTCCCACCTGCCTCATTGCTTAGCAGGATGAAGAGCAGCTGGTAAAGCTGAATCCAGGCAACACTGAGGTGATGCTGGTAGAACGGGGAAGTGCTCCAAAGAAGTTGCCTCCAAGGGCACCATGTGCTGTAGAGCAAGGGAGGCAGTTCTCTTCCCCGGCCCTCAGACCTTGGTTGCCCCAACTTTTAATAGGTCTGTATGCTTCATTATTTATTTCCATTCCCCACCCCCACCGCCCCGCACCCCCTGACTTTGCAGAATATAATGTAATCACATAAAATGTTCTATATGCTGACACAACTTTGCCCACCCCCACCCCTGAATTTTTCAGAAAATGACTCCCTGGCTGGTCTCTTCTACAACATTCCTCACTGTTGAGGGCATCTGTCCTCAGTTGGTTAAGTCAGTCCACAGTTAGATGCAATGCTATTGGATGCATAAAACTCCCACTTCCATCATCAACTGGCCAGAAGATTGCATCCTGTCCTATTAGTCACAGACACGGCCACAGTGACCTGCTATCCTGATAACCATTTCCACTGCCTTGCACTGGACCTTTTCAGACTCTGTTATATCTGGCATGAAGTGAGGTGCTGATGAGTGCAGTGCAAACACATATATAGCTATCAGAGTCAAGCATCAATAGTCTTCTTCTGTATTCAGTGCATCTGTCACTGGGCTATTTCAGACACACATTCTCAGCCCAGCAGTAAATATAATGATCAGATTCCCTGTTGGGGCACACCCAGCACATATACTTTCAAATGATGCATGGGCTTTACTACGTGAAAATCCTACTCATATGCCACTTCTACCCCCATAGAAGGGCCTATTACAGAGAAATCATTTCAAAATCAGTCTTGGCAAAAGGAATTTACCCTTTATTTGTTACTCTGCTGGGATACACCAGTGATCAGTCCTGTCTCTTCACTTTCACCTTGTGCAGCTGACAAAAAACAAAGCTTACTTTTGCTTTTTATTAGCTTTAATTTTTAGCATATGATTCCTAAGTATTCCTAGCTCAGCAGCTGACAACTGCTTCAAAGCACTCCAGATTTTTAATATCACTGACATCTAGTATTTGTTTTCTTAATTGCATGCAGATTTGTAGGTGATGACCTAATGCTAATGAAGAGTTGTGGACTTTATTTTCTACACTGGGTTGGAAGATTCATTTCAGTTAGAAAATATATTCCTTTCTTTTTTACCTTAACTATTGATTAATGTTTCTGAGCTCTGCTAAACAGCTATCATGTCTTACCCTGGAAACAACTGCATTTCAAAGATCGCTGAGTGATCCTCATACAGTAGTTACAGTCCGGATAGTTTCTCGAGTATTTTTGAGGACTTTGAAAGAAAAGTGCTATATCAGCATCACTCGTTATAATTAGTGGGTCCAGTCGTAAAGTCCTTACTCTGGCAAATCTCAGGACAGGGTAAGGACTTCAGGGTCAAATCCCTTGTGTACAGAAATGCTTTTAGGAAACAGTATTTTTGTTGCCCTTCTCTGTACTTTTTCCAAGTCTAATATATCTTTTTTGAGATGGGGCAACCAGAACTGCATGCAGTATTCAAGGTGTGGGCCTACCATGGATTTATATAGTAGCATTATGATATTTCTGTCTTATTATCTGTTCTTTTCCTAATGGTTCCTAAAAGCATTTCTGTACACAAAGGGATGTTGTGAAGGCCAAAAATATAACTGGGTTAAAAAAAAGAATTAGATAAGTTCATGGAGAATAGGTCCAGCAATGGCTATTAGCCAAGATTGTCAGGGACACAACCCCATGCTCTGGGTGTCTAAACCTGTGACTTTCAAAAGCTGGGACATGGCAACAGGGAATGGACCACTCAATAATCACCATGTTCTGTTCATTTCCTCTGAAGCATCTGGCACCGGTCACTGTTAGAAGGCAGGATACTGAGCTAGATGGACTAGAGGTCTGACCCAGTCTGGCTGTTCTTATGTTCTTATATTCTCCTTCCAATCTGGCAAACTGATGGCTGCTTTTGTTTATGTGTCTGTCTGTTTCAAGTGTCCCATGATGATTCTTCTGAGCATCTGATTTCCTGATTCTTCCTCTTCTTTTGCTTTCTTCTTTTGATGAGCTATCTGGATCATCCTCCCAGTCTCATTGGTCACAAACTGATCCTGGCCCCGACATCAGAGGATTTAGCCAAATCTGATTCCAGATTTCCCTGTCTCTGGTTGTGAAGGTGTCTGTGTTCCTCTTGGGCTCTGCACTGCAGTCCAGAGGACACCGTTGGGAAGCTTTGATAGAAGCATATCCCCCTGGAGTGTCACATGTCAGCCTTTCATACACCCAGTAGGCTTTGCACTGGAGCAGCAGGTCAGGAAAATCCAGCTTGGTGGCCCCAGGTGTTATCTCAAAGGGGAGCCAAGATAACTCTGAATGTGTAAAGTGGTGTAGGTATCGGAATAGAAAACAAGACCCTTTTTCTCAAAAGAGCAGATTCGCCCTCTGCGGTAGACTGGTGCAGATCTCCTCCCCTCTCCCCTTGTGTGGTGCACAATAAATATAACTGACAAGAGATAAGGTTCAAAGCAAACAGGTAAATGTATGCGGGGATAGAATTACACAGATAGGGAAGGAGTAAATGTAAATGACTAATAGCTATATAACAAACAAACCCAGTGACACAGCAGCTCTTCCCTGCGAGAGCTTGGAGCTCAGACCCAAGAATAAAAGGAGTACTTGTGGCACCTTAGAGACTAACCAATTTATTTGACCATAAGCTTTCGTGAGCTACAGCTCACTTCATCGGATGCATACTGTGGAAAGTACAGAAGACGTTTTTATACACACAAACCATGAAAAAATGGGTAATTATCACTACAAAGGGTTTTCTCTCCCCCCAACCCACTCTCCTGCTGGTAATAGCTTATGTAAAGTGATCACTCTCCTTACAATGTGTATGATAATCAAGGTGGGCCATTTCCAGCACAAATCCAGGTTTTCTTCCCCCCCCCGCCGCCAACACCCCCCCCCCAAAAAAAAACCCACTCTCCTGTTGGTAATAGCTTATCTAAAGTGATGACTCTCCTTACAATGTGTATGATAATCAAGGTGGGCCATTTCCAGCACAAATCCAGGGTTTAACAAGAACATCTGAGGAAGGGGGGGGGTAGGAAAAAACAAGGGGAAATAGGTTACCTTGCATAATGACTTAGCCACTCCCAGTCTCTATTCAAGCCTAAGTTAATTGTATCCAATTTGCAGATGAACTCCAATTCAGCAGTCTCTCTCTGGAGTCTGGATTTGAAGTTTTTCTGTTGTAATATCGCAACTTTCATGTCTGTAATCGCGTGACCATAGAGAGATTAAAGTGTTCTCCAACTGGTTTATGAATGTTATAATTCTTGACATCTGATTTGTGTCCATTTATTCTTTTACATAGAGACTGTCCAGTTTCACCAATGTACATGGCAGAGGGGCATTGCTGGCACATGATGGCATATATCACATTGGTAGATGTGCAGGTGAACGAGCCTCTGATAGTGTGGCTGATGTTATTAGGCCCTGTGATGGTGTCCCCTGAATAGATATGTGGGCACAGTTGGCAACGGGCTTCGTTGCAAGGATAGCTTCCTGGGTTCGTGGTTCTGTTGTGTGGTATGTGGTTGCTGGTGAGTATTCGCTTCAGGTTGGGGGGCTGTCTGTAGGCAAGGACTGGCCTGTCTCCTAAGATTTGTGAGAGTGTTGGGTCATCCTTCAGGATAGGTTGTAGATCCTTGATAATGCGTTGGAGGGGTTTTAGTTGGGGGCTGAAGGTGACGGCTAGTGGCGTTCTGATATTTTCTTTGTTAGGCCTGTCCTGTAGAAGGTGACTTCTGGGAACTCTTCTGGCTCTATCAATCTCCCTACCAACACTACAAAAAGAAGGATTCTAGGTGGACTCCTCCTGAAGGTCGAGACAGCGGACTGGACTTCTACATAGAGTGCTTCCGCCGACGTGCACGGGCTGAAATTGTGGAAAAGCAGCATCACTTGCCCCACATCCACAGCCTCAGAAAGAACTCTGACATCATAATCAAAAAGGCTGACAAAGGAGGTGCTGTCGTCATCATGAATAGGTCAAAATATGAACAAGAGGCTGCTCGGCAGCTCTCCAACACCACTTTCTACAAGCCATTACCCTCTGATCCCACTGAGGGTTACCAAAAGAAACTACAGCATTTGCGCAAGAAACTCCCTGAAAAAGCACAAGATCAAATCTGCACAGACACACCCCTGAGACCCCGACCTGGGATATTCTATCTACTACCCAAGATCCATAAACCTGGAAATCCTGGATGCCCCATCATCTCAGGCATTGGCACCCTGACAGCAGGATTGTCTGGCTATGTAGACTCCCTCCTCAGGCCCTACGCTACCAGCACTCCCAGCTACCTTCGAGACACCACTGATTTCCTGAGGAAACTACAATCCATCGGTGATCTTCCTGATAACACCATCCTGGCCACTATGGATGTAGAAGCCCTCTACACCAACATTCCACACAAAGATGGACTACAAGCAGTCAAGAACACTATCCCCAATAATGTCACGGCTAACCTGGTGGCTGAACTTTGTGACTTTGTCCTTACCCATAACTATTTTACATTTGGCGACAATGTATACCTTCAAATCAGCGGCACTGCTATGGGTACCCGCATGGCCCCACAGTATGCCAACATTTTTATGGCTGACTTAGAACAACGCTTCCTCAGCTCTCGTCCCCTAACGCCCCTACTTTACTTGCGCTATATTGATGACATCTTCATCATCTGGACCCATGGAAAAGAAGCCCTTGAGGAATTCCACCAGGATTTCAACAATTTCCATCCCACCATCAACCTCAGCCTGGTCCAGTCCACACAAGAGATCCACTTCCTGGACACTACAGTGCTAATAAACGATGGTCACATAAACACCACCCTATACCGGAAACCTACTGACCGCTATTCCTACCTACATGCCTCCAGCTTTCACCCTGACCACACCACACGATCCATTGTCTACAGCCAAGCTCTGCGATACAACCGCATTTGTTCCAACCCCTCAGACGGAGACAAACACCTACAAAATCTCTATCAGGCATTCTTACAACTACAATACCCACTTGCAGAAGTGAAGAAACAGATTGATAGAGCCAGAAGAGTTCCCAGAAGTCACCTTCTACAGGACAGGCCTAACAAAGAAAATATCAGAACGCCACTAGCCGTCACCCTTCAGCCCCCAACTAAAACCCCTCCAACACATTATCAGGGATCTACAACCTATCCTGAAGGATGACCCAACACTCTCACAAATCTTGGGAGACAGGCCAGTCCTTGCCTACAGACAGCCCCCCATCCTGAAGCGAATACTCACCAGCAAGTGAGTGGCACATACCACACAACAGAACCACGAACCCAGGAAGCTATCCTTGCAATGAAGCCCGTTGCCAACTGTGCCCACATATCTATTCAGGGGACACCATCACAGGGCCTAATAACATCAGCCACACTATCAGAGGCTCGTTCACCTGCACATCTACCAATGTGATATATGCCATCATGTGCCAGCAATGCCCCTCTGCCATGTACATTGGTGAAACTGGACAGTCTCTACGTAAAAGAATAAATGGACACAAATCAGATGTCAAGAATTATAACATTCATAAACCAGTCGGAGAACACTTCAATCTCTCTGGTCACGCGATTACAGACATGAAAGTTGCGATATTACAACAGAAAAACTTCAAATCCAGACTCCAGCGAGAGACTGCTGAATTGGAATTCATTTGCAAATTGGATACAATTAACTTAGGCTTGAATAGAAACTGGGAGTGGCTAAGTCATTATGCAAGGTAACCTATTTCCCCTTGTTTTTTCCTACCCCCCCCCTTCCTCAGATGTTCTTGTTAAACCCTGGATTTGTGCTGGAAATGGCCCACCTTGATTATCATACACATTGTAAGGAGAGTCATCACTTTAGACAAGCTATTACCAACAGGAGAGTGGGTTTGTGTGTGTGTTGGGGGGAGGGGGAAGAAAACCTGGATTTGTGCTGGAAATGGCCCACCTTGATTATCATACACATTGTAAGGAGAGTGATCACTTTACATAAGCTATTACCAGCAGGAGAGTGGGTTGGGGGGAGAGAAAACCTTTTGTAGTGATAATCACCCATTTTTTCATGGTTTGTGTGTATAAAAATGTCTTCTGTACTTTCCACAGTATGCATCCGATGAAGTGAGCTGTAGCTCACGAAAGCTTATGGTCAAATAAATTGGTTAGTCTCTAAGATGCCACAAGTCCTCCTTTTCTTTTTGCAAATACAGACTAACACGGCTGTTACTCTGAGACCCGAGAATGAAACTAAAGCCACCCTAGCATTCAAGAAATATGACCCCCAACTTAGAAACCCTAATTGCTTTCTCACTCAATTCCCAGCACTTCCGTGACAGGGTGAAGTCCAGGACCTCTACTCCGTAGGTAATTGAAACCCTTGGAGGAGGAACACTGGAGAGTCCCTCGATGGATGTCAGGACAGAAGAAGTGGACCAGGAATGCTCTGGATGGTGACGTTCCCCAGGTGCAGGACAGGTAAGATACTAATGTGTCGTCTTCATTTCTTTTCACTCCAGGAACGAATGCTGTTCTTCGCTGATGCACAAGTGCCACGAAGACCCGAAACCACACACACAGTCGCTATGATGGACTCCCCCATCAGCATGTGATCACAGTTCTTTTATAGAGTCTAGGGTGGGAAAACACAGTACAATCCATAGAAAGGCGGGAAACAGTCTGAGATGATGGAATCTTGGGGATCGCCCAGTGGTGGGAAAAACCCGTTCAGTCCAGTTTTATCCAGACCAGGCTGACTGTATGGAAGGTCACAAGATGACAGTTTTCAGACTCCACCTTGGATTGCCACAGTGTCCTTAAAATCACTGATCATTGGGTCTGATACCCACACATACTTTAATAAACCATGTGTAATGAACCAGAGAACAATACAACAGTCCATACGCAACACTGGGGTGTCTACCCCACACAAGGCGGAACAGGTTAAATTAGGTCGGTTAACCTGGTAGGCTGCACATGGGAGGAGATTTAGGCTTGAAGGGCCAAGCACTAAGTGAAGATGGAGCCTAACTGGGAAGGAGCAGGTTGGGTCTGTATAAAGGGAGGAAGCTGAGACCAGAAGCGGGCTGCAGGGGAAGTAGTCTGCAGTCACACCCTGAGAGAAGGGAGGTGTGTTTGGGTCTACAGAGTCTGGCAAAAAGCGAGAGAAAGGAGTAGGCTACAGTTACTCCCTGGGAGGAGTTTGGCTTGGTAAACCTAGAGGAGGGGCCAGAAGATAGAGATGGGAAGTAGGAAAGAGACCAGGGAAATAGCAACAGGGTCCGGGAATGAGCAGACCAGAGTTGCTAGACATAGGGTCCGTGGCCTGGAACCCATAGTAGTGGGTGGGCCCGGGTTCCTCTACCAGCCACTGGGGCATAGGACCTGGCCTTGGAGCAGAAGACTGTCTGGAATGGCATGTGGACTGCTGACCCAGTGGGACTTTGATAACCCAGAAGGGGAGGACTACAGTGACCTGGCCAGAGAGCTGAGAGACAAAGAAGGAACACTCCAAGTCCCAGAGATAGAGGGAGGGGCCATGGCAAGAGGAAGGGGGTGTAAGAACTCAGTGGAGCTAATCCCCAGACATGGCCACAAGCATTCACCCCAGTGGTGAGTAGAGAACCCCATGACAGCCTCGTCCTCATCACTGATTCTTGCAGTCAGGGAACACGGGTCCCACACCCTGCCCAGAGGCCTGAGCCCTGACTGAGAACTCCTGGAGTGGACCAATGTGGGGGGAAGGGGGAAATCCAGATGCAGTTCCCCTGAAACTGTGATTTTTTAAAAAAAGATCTGCTCTGGTTCAAAAGGAATTGTTTGGGGGAAGGTCTATAGCCTGCATTATTCAGGACATCACACTAGATGGTTTCTTCTGGCCTTTAAATCTATGAAAAACATCTATTAAATCCATGGGACAAAATACAAGGTGTTTTATACATTTTAATAGAGTTGCATTATATGTTACCTCTGTGTCCTTCCCTGATGCTATTGGAATTGGAGTGTCCAGGGAGGGACAAGGCAGAGCTGAGACCAGCTGAGTGCAAACATGGCTGCACTCAGGTCTGTACTGGCCAGTAGTTGAGTGAATCACTAGGCCACAGTCAGCGCTCCGGGCTGTTCACACAGTCACTGCAGCGTAGGCAGGAGAATTGTGGGATTGCAGCGGGAGGACTAACTACACTGTAGCCGTTGCTGCCGCACTGGCAATAGAGCGGAGCGAGCGAGGCAGGAGGCAGCAGGGCTCAGCATGATGATGTGACCGCCTGAGCACCATCTCCAGCACATGGGTGTGTGGGTAAGAGGTGACATCAATGGGATGCTAGGGTTCTGCAGTGCCAAATTCTCTAGTGCAGATATGGCCTTAGTGCAGGGGTGGGCAAACTTTGTGGCCCGAGGGCCAGAGCGGGGTCGCGAAACTGTATGGCGGGCCGGGTAGGGAAGGCTGTGCCTCCCCAAACAGCCTGGCCCCTGCCCCCTATCCGCCCCCTCCCACTTCCCACCCCCTGACTTCCCGCCTCAGAA
The DNA here is from genome assembly GCF_965152275.1 of Natator depressus. Classification (NCBI taxonomy): domain Eukaryota; kingdom Metazoa; phylum Chordata; order Testudines; family Cheloniidae; genus Natator; species Natator depressus. Next base: position 136,603,939 of record NC_134237.1, on the reverse strand, counting down.
CTCCCAACCCATCCAAACCCCCCTGCTCCTTGTCCCCTGACCACCCCCTCCCAGGACCCTCCACTCCTAACCGCCCCCCTGGGACCCCAACCCCCCCTGCTCCCTGTCCCGACTGCCCCAACCCCTATCCACATCCCCGCCCCTTGACAGGCCCCCTGGGACTCCCATGCCTATCCAACCGCCCCCTGCTCCCTGTCCGCTGACTGCCCCCCGGAACCTCCTCCCCCTTATTCACCCCCCCCCCACAACCTGCCCCCTTACCATGCCGTTCAGAGCAGCGGGACAGGCTGGCGGCTCTCGCAGCTGCACTGCCCGGCAGGAGCTCATAGTCCCACCGCCCAGAGCGCTGGTGGCATGGCGAGCTGAGGCTGCGGGGGAGGAGACAGCAGGGGAGGGGCCGGAGGCGAGCCCCCTCGGCCAGGAGCTCAAGGGCCAGGCAGGACGGTCCCACAGGCCAGATGTGGCCCGCGGGCCGCAGTTTGCCCACCTCTGCCTTAGTGGCTGGCCACATAGTAAACCAGTAAGGGATCAGACAACAGCAGTAGAGTCCAGATGAGCACCTAGGGGTCCCAAATGCCAGCCTCATCTTGAGTCCATTAGAACACACCCCCTTCCTCGACCATGCTGCTACCGTAGGTATTATTTCTAAGGCTTAGGCCTCTAACCACAATGAATAACAGAGGGCCTATAACCCTCAAGAGGAGGGTAAAGGGGAGGTCATCTATGCAAGGTTCTTATAATGGGAATTTCTCCTTAGTTGTTCTCTAGGATGCACGATTTGCCTTTCCCTCCCTCACCTGCTCAACAGAGCAGGCTGCGTGGGCCACCCACAACCCTACCTGGATCCCAAAGGCTCAGCAGGAGGGCAGGTCCATCCATGCAGAGACTCGGTGCCAGCTCTCAATCTCTAGCACTAACACTACCTTGGCAGTGCCAGGCCCATGGTTGTCCAGGGACCCTCCATTAAGGGGTGGAGGAGTCTCCACTGGAGAGGCAGGGCTGTGGGAAAGTAATGAGTCCTTATTACATTTCCACCTCTAGCTGCAGGCAACCACTGTATGGATTATGTTTACCCCCATGGTAATCCTTCCCCAGCATGGATCCTGGGCATGTGGGGAGTCCAGCTGGGCAAAATGTTATGAACCAAACTTTCTGAGGAGAAAAATGCAGATTCTGGTCAACTGAAACATTGTTAATTTGTGTTGAGTTCACCGAATTGTTTAGGTTGAAGAGACCCCAAAAGAAGGCTTGTTGCAATGGAGGTCTTGCAGGTCTGATTAGGCCTTAATTATTAGTAATACTTCTCATTCCTATAGCATTTGCATCCCTATATGTCACAGTGCTGCGTGCCAGTGGGTAAATATAATTGGTTCCATTTTAGAAGATGGGAAAACTGAGGCACAGAGAAGTTAACCTGATTTTCAGATATACTGAGCACCAACTCCCATTGCAGTCATTGGGAGCCTCGGGTGCTGAGTATCAGCTTCTTCTTCTAGCCTTAGTCCCAAGTATAGGGGCTCGTCTCGACAAGTCCTTTTTCTCCATCCCAGTTTGGCTTGAGGCAGTTCCTCAGAAACTCTACAGCTAATCAGATCTTTTTGTGTAACATCCATCTCGTTTTGGGTCTTCCACTCCTTCTCTTTCCCTCCACTTCTAAGTCTAAGTCCCTGTTCCCTACATGTTCTTCCCGTCTTCTTCTCACATGTCCAAACCATCTAAGCTTGGATTCTCTCAGCTTTTCTATAATTGGTTCCACCTTCACGCTTCCCTGATGTGTTCGTTTGGAACACGGTCCACCCTTGTCATTCCAAGCATCCATCTTAACATTTTCATTTCCACTGTATTCAAAACTCTGTCTCTTCCTCAGTGCCCAGCATTCAGAGTCTCATAAAAGTGCGGGCCTCATTGAGCATCATTTATATCCAGGCCAAAATGAGTGACTTATTCAGATCAGTGGCAGGGCTCGTAATAGAACTCAGGTCTCTGTACTGATGCTCTCCTGTGCTCTAACCATTGAACCATGCAACCTCCCTATCACACGAAAGAATGTGTTTGACTCCCTCTTTGGCTATCAACCCAACCCTTTCAAATGAAGAATACTTGCCCATGCAAAACAAATACAAATCTTTTAATACATTGTGGTTTGGTAGCTTGGACCAATAAACACCACAATAAGTTGTTGCAATTAGGGTTTTCACACTATTTTCTGATGTACTTGTTCTAGATTACTTATGTGGTCTGAAATCTCTGGGTTACATAGATTCCTAGGGCCAAATTCAAAGCTGTCGTAAGCAGGTGCAACTCCAGTGACCTCAGTGACTTGCACGTGCTTACACGAGGTCTGAATTTGGCCTCTAGTCCAGGACAAAGCTCAGGTAAAACTCCACAGTAGAGGCATGAGGAGAACTCCCAAGATAAAGAGAATAGCCACAGCTGCAACTACATAAAGGTGCTCGTCCTAGCAAGCTTTGCAGACTGGAAAACTGACCAGATGGGGGAGTTACAGAAGATGATTGAAATTTCCTTCCCTGCTGTGAAGTGTCCCTAAGGAACTGTCCAGCAAATCATCTCCTGAAGACCAGCCTGGAGCTGGTGCTGAATGCTGCCCACCTGACAGTGAGTGCTGTCAAGTGACCTGTCCTCCTGCAATGAACAAATGTAAGGACATAACTCTGAGGCAGACATGGTGTTATGACATGGGGCTGTCCCAGCTGCTGCAATACAGAGCTCATTCTGCTTGCCTGATTCCAGTCTGAGGGACCAATTCTCCCACCCTTATTCAAGTGCCGCTACTTTTGTGAGTAAGTTCTCCCCAGTGTGAGTAAGGATAACAACATTGGCCTCTCCCTGATCCCCTGCTGTGCAGACAGCTGATCCCCTCCTCTTTCCACACCATATGGGTGAGGTCTGCAGGGTTACCTTTTAGTTCCTGGTTTGTACAAGACCTAGAACAATGGGGCCCTGGTCCATGACTGGAGCGCCTAGGTGCTCCTGCATTAAAATAATTATTAATGATAATAATCTGCATGGAGCAGGTCCCTGCTGCACACTGATCAGGGCTCTAACACCTTAGGGGCTGGTCTTGCTCCCACTGAACTCACTGGCAAAGCTCCTCGTGACTGCAGTGGGAACAGGACTGAACATTTGGTTTTCTTAACAAATAACACATTTTTCAAAGTTTGTAGAGAGTCTTTTTCTCTTTGATGTAAGCTTTAATGGGCTTGTATTCCCCACGTCTTGGTATACTGTAACTTCCCTGTAGAGGTAAAATTCCCAAAGTACATTGTCAGCATTATTACCACCACTACCACCATTTTTCATTTGGTGCAAGTATACGGACTTATGCTAATTAGATCACTATGTTAGTATCAAAATGGCCATTTTTGTTTAGTGAGGCCTTTGATTGAAGCCCAGTATGGAGCTGTATATTGTCATCTCTAACACTTATTACTGACCTCTGTATAAGTGTCATGGAATTAAAAAACTAGCGTCTGGAATAATGCATAGGCAATTACAAATTAAAACCTTCTACCAGGCAGACTAGATGCTCCATTGCATCTACAAAAGCTTACAAATGGAGAAGCATAACATTAGGAATTCACGTACATTTATATCTACCCACTATACAGTAAAACTATGGGCACGCAATCTACTGCTATTGGTATATAACCTTCAGTGTGAGACTCATCTGGTCAGAACATTTCAACTGAAAACAGAGAAAACTTGTGCGATACTTTGACAATTAGGAATATGTGATGTGAAGACATTTCATGTTAGTATATTTGCAAAATGTCAATATTTGCCATTTTTGCCACAAGCTAAACAGCTTAATCATTTCTGAAAAAAATGAAGAATACTTGCCCATGCAAAACAAATACAAATCTTTTAATATATTGTGGTTTGGTAGCTTGGACCAATAAACACCACAATAAGTTGTTGCAATTATCTTGAAAGGTAAAGACTATAGTCATAGTCCTGTTTCAGTGTTTCTGAAACTCTGCAAAGCATGACACTTTCTCATTTTGGGGACCATGGTTTCACCTCACCTACAGGCTGATGGCACTACTTGACAGCCAGAGGCGGATTAGGGGTTTGTGGGGCCCTGGGCCAGATCAAGTGGGGACCTCTCCTCACCCCTTCCACCGGCAGTCTCCCTGCAGCACTGAGTGCCGGATGGAGCAAGTCTGGGTACGGGGAAACCCATTTTCCTGGGGACCCCCCAATTGGCCAGGGCCCCTGTGCATCGGCCCTATTGACCCAGTGGCTAATCCGCCACTGTTCATAGCTCCACATCAGACCTCCTCTAAACACACATAAAATAAACTTTTAAATTATATACAATGTAGTGGGGGGGAGGTGTAGAGTGGGTACATTAAACCCCAACAACCTGGCCCTTTTTGGAGCATTACCACATTCCTAATACATAGTAAAGTATTCTGTAAGCAGAGCAAATCTCTTGCCTAGCAAGGGACTGATTCAGTTCCATTGAAGTCAATGGGAACCTCTTCATTGACTTCAGTGACTTCATTGACTTGGATTGGGCCCTTGGGTCCTGAGCTCTCCTGATTTGAGTCTCCTGCTGGGGGTGGAAATCAGGTTTTGTCTTTTCTTTATTCCACAATTATGAGTTTTTCTCCCCCTTATTATCTGTATTACAGTATCTCTTAGGAGTCCCAGTCATAGAGCAGGGCCTCGTGCTAGGCACCATGTAAATACAGAACAAAAAGACAGTCCCAGCCCCAAAGACTTCACAGTCTAAGTAACTACTAGTTACTACCAGTGAGAGGAAGTCTCTGCATTTCAGAGCTAGTGTTCCAATGTCTCCCATGTCTCGCTGCACGCTTCTGGCATGCACAGGCATGCCAAGCACTGGAAAGGCCCCAAGATGCACATCCTGCCCTGATATAGGGCACTCACCTGATGTAGAGAAAACCTAGGCACAAGTCAGAGGCTTATTGCATAACTCTACAGCACATTAGACGTGAAAACGTTACACTACAGCATGCATGTGTGGTCATTAGTCCAGGCCAGTCTCTCTCAACGTAGAATACCCAACGTGACCACCCTGTGGCTTGGAGAGCCACATAATGCATCAGCTGTAGTTTACACTATCTTGTGTCCTATGCTGCACAGTAATGTGCAAGATGCAGACATCTCTGTCCTGTGCTGATCCGCATTCATGTGAGTACAGCAGAAATAAGGATTTATGCATTACTCTCTGTCATAAATATAAAGGGAAGGGTAAACCCCTTTAAAATCCCTCCTGGCCAGAGGAAAACTCCTCTCACCTGTAAAGGGTTAAGAAGCTAAAGGAAACCTCGCTGGCACCTGACCAAAAGGACCAATGAGGAGACAAGATACTTTCAAAAGCTGGGAGGAGGGAGAGAAACAAAGGGTCTGTGTGTCTGTCTTTATGCTGCCTTTGCTGGGGATAGACCAAGAATGGAGTCTTAGAACTTTTAGTAAGTAATCTAGCTAGGTACGTGTTAGATTATGATTTCTTTAAATGGCTGAGAAAAGAATTGTGCTGAATAGAATAACTATTTCTGTCTGTGTGTCTTTTTTGTAACTTAAACGGTTTTGCCTAGAGGGATTCTCTATGTTTTGAATCTAATTACCCTGTAAGGTATCTACTATCCTGATTTTACAGAGGGGATTTCTTTACTTCTATTTACTCCTATTTCTATTAAAAGTCTTGTAAGAAAACTGAATGCTTTTTCATTGTTCTCAGATCCAAGGGTTTGGGTCTGTGGTCACCTATGCAAATTGGTGAGGCTTTTTATCCAACATTTCCCAGGAAAGGGGGGGGGGTGCAAGTGTTGGGAGGATTGTTCATTGTTCTTAAGATCCAAGGGTCTGGGTCTGTAGTCACCTAGGCAAATTGGTGGGGCTTTTTACCAAACCTTGTCCAGGAAGTGGGGTGCAAGGTTTTGGGAAGTATTTGGGGGGAAAGACGTTTCCATACAGCTCTTCCCCAGTAACCAGTATTTGTTTGGTGGTGGTAGCGGCCAATCCAAGGACAAAGAGTGGAATATTTTGTACCTTGGGGAAGTTTTGACCTAAGCTGGTAAAGATAAGCTTAGGAGGTTTTCATGCAGGTCCCCACATCTGTACCCTAGAGTTCAGAGTGGGGGAGGAACTGTGACACTCTTGAAACCAGCAGCCTCACCACTAGTAGCTATAGTAGCCCACAGCCAATTAGCAATTAAGAGCATTTTGCCACATGCTTGCTAAAGCTCTGTGGGAGCGTGCAGTTACACACAGCATGCCTAAGGGTAGGTTCATTAAGCCTTCCTTCTCCTCTTCTGGATGCAGGAGCAGTATGTATCCAAAGCAATACCATATATGGCCTATTAAAATGATAGAGGGGAGCTGAAGGTAAGGAACAGTGAAATGGTGTGTGCTGTACTTCATGGCCAGCAGATGGCAGTATCACTCTCTCTGTTGCCATCATCTCTCAATGCTGTATTTACGTAAAATATACCTATTTACCTTGGATTTCTGCAAAAAGCAACAGTCCAAGTGTCTCAATGCTTCACAACACTCCTGTGAGGCAAAAATTTGTGCAACCATAAATGGGCAAGACTGATTAGCAGCCCATCAAAACAGCAATGCCCTTCACAGCCGGCTGATGTTTGGTGATTATGTGTACACAGCAGCGGCATGCAAAGTACTATAATATCAGCTGACAAGTGACAGCGGTGAAGAACCACAGAAAGACCGGCTTTGTTTTCCCATCTGTAAAATGGGTATAACGATACCAACCTCCTTTTTAAAGCTCTTTGAGATCTCCTGATGAAAAGTGCTATATGAGAGCCAGGTATTACTATTATATGCTCCCAAAACCCACATTCTACAAGTACTCCAAAAATTGCTTACACAGATCACTGTACTTTTACAGTGTCTACCAAAATGGGGCCCCAATCCCAGACTCAAAGCCAGAACAATGGTTCACAGCAACTCCCTGGAATATTTTGCTATAGAAATGAAACACTCACGATTCCTACACAGTGAGGGGAACATTAGTTCTACAATCAATCTTTATATTACTAGTAATGAGCAGGCTCATACATCACCCAGAACCCCGCAGCTGTTTCGTTGCCAATAGGCACTCTGCAATAGCAGCAGCAAAATGAGCCAAGTTAACATTTCTTACCAGGTCAAAAAGCAATGCAAGGCAAATAGCAAATTATTTCTTCATTAACACACAACCAACCGACCTACACACCTTATCGCCAGCCGCGAAGGGTAATCCAAATACAACGCTCGCCGTGCACAGGTAAGAAATAGGGCTAAACTTATTTCATCTGTATAGCGTGGGCCAAAAAAACAGGGCAAAATAGCTATAACACTGGAGAGTGAAGGAAAAATATAGGCAGATGGGTGAATAGGTAATCTGTGAATGCTCCAAATATCAGACACTGTCAAAAGGTGCCTTTCCTGGTTATTATTTATTGTAATAGCAACCAGCAGCCCCAGTCATAGACCAAGGCCCAATTGTGCTAGGCACTGTATAGACACAGAACAAAAAAGATGGTCCCTACCACTTAGCTTACCATCTCAGTAAAACCAACCTACTCTAAAAACCACAGCTTGCACATTTGCCTTCCTGGGGTGTGGTCTTATTTACCAAGACATCAACATTACTGTTGTATAATAGTAGCACCTAGAGGCTGCAACTGAGATCAGTACCCCATTGTGCTGGGTGTTGTATAGACTCGTAGTGAGAGACAGTGCCTGCCCCAAAGAGCTTACAATCTAAATAGACAGGGAGGAGAAACAAGCGATGAAGTAGTCTGGCCAAAATCATCCGGCAGGTGAGAGGCAGGACTAGAATCCAGGTGTCCTCAGCCCCAAGCTAATGTCCATTCCACTAGATCACTTTGATTCTAAGACCGAGATAGTAAAGTTCAGCTCATACCTTTACTCCAGGCTTGGTCGCACTGCTAAGGCTCATGCTCAACCCACAGTCTTTCTCCCCAGAGAGCCACTCACACCTCCCTATATCAGGGAGGAGGACAGGGGTGAGGTGGGGAATGAGATGTGCACCAGTGAGCCAGCAAAACCCACATAACTCTTTCCGTGCAGGTTCAATCCTGTGGCTACTGTAGTACCAAGGATCAATCTGGCCCTTGGCCAGCTCTGGGATCAGAGAGCCACAAAGATAGGATAAGGCCACTTTTGTCCACCTGTTGCCCACAGTCCCATGCTGGGCATAGCTCAGCCAGACCAGGATATTAGGGCTAACATTTTCTGAACTGTGCTACCATCCAAAATAAACAAGACAAGGTTAGATCTCAGATCATTTGCTTAGACACCAAATTGCACGTACAGTATGAAAGTTATTCCCATTAAGGTATATTTCTGGACTCTTACATGGTTTTTGCAGAGGAATGAGTTTTCCCTTTTGCTGTCCCAATCACAGTTAAAAAACAAACAAACTGTTCCTTGTTGCTTGTAGAGTAGATAGACTCATAGACTTTAAGGCCAGAAGGGATCTTTGTTATCATGTAGTTTGACCTCCTGAACGTTGCAGGCCACAGAACCTCGCCCACCCGCTCCTGTAATAGACCCCTAACCTCTGGCTGAGTTACTGACAGCCTCAAATCATGATTTAAAGACTTCGAGTTACAGAGAATCCACCTGTTACACTAGTTTAAACCTACAAGTGACCCATGCCCCACTCTGCAGAGGGAGGTGAAAAAACCCCAGGGTTTCCATCAATCTGACCCAGTGGAAAATTCCTTCCCCACCGCAAATATGGTGATCAGTTGGACCCTGAACATTTTGGCAAAACCCAACAGCCACACACATGAGAAAGAATTCTCTGTCGTAACTCAGAGCTCTCCCCATCTGGCGTCCCATCACTGGCCATTGGGGATATTTGCTACTAGCAGATGCAGATCAGCTATATGCCAGTGTAGGCAGTTTCATCATGCCATCCCCTTAGAGAGTTAATGCAGTAAAGAAAGGGGAGTAGGACATACAAGCTACATCTACCATCATTAGTTGAAACTCTCTGTGGTCAGAAAATCACATGGAGCAAGGTCTCTGGCCTGTGTTATACAGAGGGTCAGACTAGATGATCACAATGGTCCCTTCTGGCCTTGGGATCTATGCAGCTGACCCACTCTCACAGAATTCCTAAAGGTGTTGGTAATGCCTGTGTGTCTGTAGGGCCATGCTGCTTTATCAGGGTGCTGATAATACTTGTGGGACAAGAAAGTTTTGACAATCGAGTCCCTACTTCTTTGGGGTTAGGCTGGGCGGACTGGACGTGGAACAACATCATCAGAGCCATACCAGACCTCCCTTTTCACCAGACACTGGGGCATGAGGCTATCTGACAGGATCCTTACTCGTCTGACCCACAGCGGGGATAGCCTACAAGGCTGCTGCTCCTTCCTCTAGGTCAGGGATGGCAACCTGCGGCCCACAGGCCACATGCGGCCCATCAGAGTAATCTGATTGAGGACCACAAGATATTTTGCTGACGTTTACCGTCCGCAGGCACCACTCCCCACAGCTCCCAGTGGCCGCGGTTTGCCGTTCCCGGCCAATGGGAGCTGCGGGAAGCAGCGGGCTGCAGGGATGTGCTGGGTGCCGTGTCCCACAGCTCCCATTGGCCTGGAATGCAGGTTGCCCACCTCTGCTCTAGGTGCAGCAGGAAGAGAGACTGGAACAGTGGCAAGTGCAGCAGCAGGAGGACGAGGCAAGCCCATCAGGTGACTGAAAGTTTATGGCCTGTATTACGCAGGAGGCCTGGTCTCTTCTGGACTCCATATCTACAGAATTACTGCCATTGACTTCAACAGGGCCATGATTTCACCCCTTGAATCCATGAACTCCACAGTGTCTGTGCATGAGGGAGAGGCTGATCCAAGGTGAATGAGACAAAAGGGGAGGGCGGAATAGGCAAGGGCTGAAAAACAATACAAAACATTAGACTGAGCAGGATTAAACAATAAACAAAAATAGCACACAAATAAAATGGCCAAGGGAGAAAATAAATGGGCAAAGAGAAGATGAGAGAGAGGGGTGAGGTCTTAAATATTTTTAAAAATAGAGTTTTGAAGGGTGCATTTTCTCTATAGCACAGCGAAGGTATGTTCCTGCCCAAAAGAACCCTCTTGTGATTGTACCATTGCACTCCTGCTCTTTACCTGTCCCCACTGCTGTGTGACCCAATGGAGGGTAAAAGATGTATCATTAGACTGGAAGCCCCAGAGTCAAGGGCCTAGCATGTTTTCGGGGTGCTGCCATGTTCATGGCTAAGTGGGTGGGCTGATAATGAGACGGTAAGGCCCCTGGGACAGGGACTGGCTTTTTGGGTCTGTGTGTTTGTACAGTGCCCAGCACAGCAAGTTTCTGGTCTGTGGTTGAAGTCCCGAGGTGCTACCACAATACGTATTAAATAACAACAATAATGGCCTCTTGCTCCCTCACCTCTGATTAGTTTAAAAAATGCCCTATACCCCCTCTGTATTATACCCTTGCTAATCAATGCAACCTTGTGTTCCCAATATTGTGTCCTTTGTCTCCCCCCTCCTCCTCCTTATATGCTACACTCCTGCCTCTTGTCACCATTTATGCCCTGATCCAGCAATGAATTCCATATAGAGAGAGCCCAGTTGAGGGGGCTTTGCCTGCGCAGACCTCGTTGCAGGATCCGAGGCCTTAGGCTGTAAGCTATTTGAGGCAGGGATTTTGATTTATTTTATTTATACAGCACCTAGCACCATAGGAGCCCGGTGCTGACTGGGGCCTCTGGGTGCTATTGCAATACCAAATAATAGTTGTAAGTATTAATAGTAATAAGTGTAAGTAAAAAAAAATGTTAAGAATTGAGGTTTTCAGAACAGAGGGGAAAGGACGATTCACACATTGAAAATAGTGGTAAACCGCAATGCTTCACTTGCTCAGAGAGGATAGAACAGCCATTTCCTTCAGTAACTTTCGTCACAAAAGAGGATGTACTTGTAGCAAGGCTGGTAGCATCACCTATTGCTGTACCAGGGGATAGTTAAAAGACAACATTCAAAAGCCAAATATTTATGAGAAAAACCTCTGCAGAGAGACAGCGGTGCCATGGAGGAGTGCTTGTGTTGCCTGTGGCTGGTGGAGTTGGGGTAGACCAGGCTTCCTCACACTAAGGGTACCGAGGTGCCTCGCAAGTCTGGATACCCGCGGGAAGCGTCACACGGGTCTGTATCACTTGCATCTTCTTTGCTGACATGTGACACTAAAGCAGCAATTCTGCTAGCCGAGGATGAATAAATCCGTGCATTTTTGATAGGTGAGCAAAACCTCGTCCTCTTCTTTTTACTATCATGCAAATAGTAAGAAGGGGAGTGAACAGAGCTTGCAGCGGGGCTGGTAAATTTGCATGACCTATCTTGCAAGGCTGCGTTAAAGATACACATACTGATCCTAAATTGCGGCTCCTGTTCACTGGACTCTGAAGGGAATGCCGTACCATTCTTGGCTGGAGAAATAAGGCAGGGTGATGGGCAAGGGTAGATGCAGAAGGAAAGTGGGGGACCCCAGTGGGGAAGGGGAGTGCCATTGTGAGTCTCTGGGCCACATGGACTGAGCCTGGGACCGGAAGCAAGGAACTCCTGACTTCTTTTCCTGGCTGTGCCTACACCAGGCAGTTCTCATGGGGACTTGCCCAGCATCACACAGAGGCCTTCTCCACACTGGGGACGTGCTCTGATTACAGCCATGGGTGTAGCTGCATTGGTGCAAAGCTCTGATGTAGACAGGCAAAGCTGCTATTTGCGTCAGTGGGTCTTGCCTGTGCTTAAAATTAGGGTAAGCTGCAAGGGTACAAATATTGGCTTTGTTTGTCTATGTGGGGTCTGTGCACTGGTGCATTCAGAGCAAATCCCCAGTGTAGAGATTTGTGTGTGTTGGGCAAGTTCCCATGGTTAAGCTGCACAACCTCCCTCTGCCTCAGTTTCCCTATCTGTACCAGAGGGATAATATTGCAAAGGGATGTGATAAGATGAATTTAATTAATATCTATCAGTCCACTTCCAATATTAAGTGCTAGGTAAATACCAAGTACTAGGTTGTGTTCTGTCCCTTTTTTAGGATCACTTGGAGATATTTCCAAATCCTTTGTGGATTTCACCAGCCCAGCCCCAGGTAGGGTCCCTGTTTTGCTGGTTTTGCTGGGGACCAGTGTTCCCTCTAATTTTTCTCCACCCATGTGCAGAATGAATTTTGTTATGTTCACCAATATGGAGGTAATGTCTGGCACATCACCTCCATATTGGTGCACATAAGAAAATTCATGGGGTGGGGGCAGAGCTGAGGAGTTCGGAGTGTGGGAGGGGGGGCTCAGTGCTGGGGCAGAGGGCTTGGGTGAGGGGGGATGAGGGCTCTGGCTGGGGGTGCGGGCTCTGGGGTGGAGGCGGGGATGAGGTTTGGGGTGCAGGCTGCCCCAGGGCTACGGCACGGAGAGAGGACCCCCCCCCCCCGCTCTCTCCGCAGCAGCTGCACCTGGGCTCGGGGGGGAGAGGCACCGCTCCCCGCCATGGCAGCTCCAGGGCTGGGGCCACGGGATAGGCGCCTCTTCCCCATCCACGCCAGGTCCAGGCCGGGGCTGGGGAAGGGGTGCCTCTTCCCCGTCCGTGGCAGGTCCGGAGCTGGGCTGGGTTGGGGACATGGGAGAGATGCCTCTTTCCCATCCGCAGCAGGTCTGGGCCAGGCTGGGTTGGGGCCGGAGAAGGGGCACCTCTCCCCCGGCTGCGGCAAGTCCGGGGCTGGGCTGGGGCTGGCAGGGAGAGGCACCTCTCCCCCGGCTGCAGCAGAGCTGGGGCTGGGCTGGGTTGGGGCTGGGGGAGTGGTGCCTCTCCCTGCCACAGCGGGTCCAGGGCTGGGCTGGGGCTGGCAGGGAGAGGCACCTCTCCCCACCACAGCAGGTCCGGGGAGAGGCCACAGCCCTGAGTGCCTGCATGGCACTTAGGCTGCTGTGCAACCGCACAGCTTAGAGGGAACTTAGCTGGGGGCGCAGGGCCTGATTCTCCAGTGCGTATAACTTTGTCATCTACGATTCAAAGTATCATAAAGTTAGAAGGGACCGCAAGGGCCATCTAGTCTAACCCCCTGCCAAGATGTAGGATTTGTATGAAGCGGTGCTAAAGTGTACCAGATTTGAACAACAGCATCTTACACTGACTTTGTGCTGGTGTTAATCACTATGGAGGGTGCAAGATGAGAGAACCGGGCCCTGGAGACAGTGGTGCTGGGAGTAGGGGAAGGAGGGTTGTTCTTCAGTCCAGTCATTCCATAGAAATACAATTCTTTGCATGAGAGAGCACAGACATCTGTATGATGTGGAAAATAGTTGTCCAGTCAATGCTAGAAATCTCCTGGGGTTACATCACTCTTTTCCTTCCTCTTTGGTGTATATTGACTTTTCTTTTTTTACAGAGAACTTCTTATTCAGACTTAAATTCCACAGAGGCTGTCGGTAAATGGACATCTCACAGAGTGCAATAATATAGCTAAACCCATGCTGCATCGGGATTTACTCAACAAACAAACTATAAAGGAAAAGGAGGACTTGTGGCACCTTAGAGACTAAACAAATTATTTGAGCATAAGCTTATGCTCAAATAAATTGGTTAGTCTCTAAGGTGCCACAAGTCCTCCTTTTCTTTTTGCGAATACAGACTAACACGGCTGTTACTCCGAAACTATAAAGGGGTAGAGAAAGTTAATGGCACGAATAGTAGCTTGGGGGGAATAGTATGTCTCCTGCTCTGTGTTTTACCCACACTCTGCCATATATTTCATGTTCTAGCAGTCTCGGATAATGACCCAGCACATGTTGTTCATTTTAAGAACACTTTCACTGCAGATTTGACAAAACGCAAAGAAGGTACTGCGACGGGATCCACGGGATGCAGCCTGGGACCGCTGTGCCCCCTCAACTCTCCAACTTGGGCTGTCTCTCACGATACTTTGTTAATGACAAGCAGCAAACCCCCACCACAGGTGCTGTTATCACTCAGCAAACCCCCTGTGGTGCCCCACACCCAGCTAGATTGCATGAATGCTCCCAGAACCACTCATGAATCACACAGAGAAAGGCACCAGCTCTCAGCATTGTACCCCAGGAACATACCATCTTGAACTGCTCAAGATGAGCAGTGCAAATTTATTAATTGGTTTACCACTTCAGGGGCGAGGGGATAGCTCAGTGGTTTGAGCATTGGCCTGCTAAACTCACGGTTCTGAGTTCAATCCTTGAGGGGGCCATTTAGGGACCTGGGGCAAAAATTGGAGACTGGTCCTGCTTTGAGCAGGGGGTTGGACTAGATGACCTCCTGAGGTCCCTTCCAACCCAGATATTCTGTGATTCATCAATGGAAAGTCAATATACACTGGCCTTTGCAAACCTGAGCAAGCACCCTTACCAAACACTTCAGGCAAACTCACTGGTAAAGATAAACAGTTAAACAAATTTATTGACTACAAAAGATAGATTTTAAGTGATAGGCTAAAAGTCAGAGTCAGTTAGCAAAATAAAATATAAGCACACAGTCTAAACTCTCAACCCTATTAGACTGGGCAACATCTAGATTAAGCAGTTTTTCTCTCCCCACTGGGTATTGCAGTTTATAGTACACAGATTTCACCCTTGAAAATTGAACCAGTCCCCTCTTTTGGAGTCTTCAGAGTGTCCTTATTGCTTGCAGCATAGGTGGGGGAAGGAGAAAGGCTCAGCATGGGCCCCCTGTATTCTGTTTTATACCCTCAGTGCCACGTACTTGGAGAACACAAGTCCAGGCCAGTCTGGTGGGGATTGCTGAGTCCCCAGGCAAGGCTGAGCAATTCCCCTGGTATGGCCTCATGCAGGTGAGTCATTGAATTGTAGCTCCCTTGCTGGACAATGGTGGTTGATGGTTGTTTGACACCTCGCCCGGGCATTGGTTACTTTCCTTGTTGTTGTCTCTGGGAGCTAATATCTGGCTGATTGCCCAATTTACAGCATGTTTCAGTGACAACCATACAACACAACCTCATAACTTCATATGCATTAATGATATACATATTTAGATAGAACAGTGACTTTCAGCTGATCAGAACCTTTTCCCTGATACCCCACATGGCATGCTTTATATGCAATATCACAACGGAATACGGGGGCTATCAGACGCTCCCCCAAGGTATAGTATGTCACAGGTACCAATGTGAGATTTCTAAAGATAGCTACAGCACTCAACCCAAGGTTTAAGAATCTGAAGAGCCTTCCAAAATCTGAGAGGGATGAGGGGTGGAGCATGCTTTCAGAAGTCTTAAAAGAGCAACACTTTGATGTGGAAACTGTAGAACCCGAACCATCAAAAAAGAATCAACCTTCTGCTGGTGGCATCTGACTCAGATGATGAAAGTGAACATGCGTCAGTCTGCACTGCTTTTGATTGTTATCAGGCAGAACCCCTCATTAGCATGGACGCATGTCCTTTGGAATCATAGTTGAAGCATGAAAGGACATATGATTCTTTGGTGCATCTGGCACATAAATATCTTATGACACCGGCTACAACAGTGCCATGCGAACGCGTGTTCTCACTTTCAGATGACATTATAAACAAGAAGCGGGCAGCATTATCTCCTGCAAACGTGAACAAACGTGTTTGTCTGAGTTACTAACTGAACAAGAAGTAGGACTGAGTGGACTTGTAGGCTCTGAAGTTTTACATTGTTTTATTTTCAAATGCAGTTATTTTTTTGTACATAATTCTACATTTTTAAATTCAACTTTCATGATAAAGAGATTGTATTACAGTACTTGTATTAGGTAAATTGAAAAATACTATTTCTTTTGTTTTTTATAGCACAAATATTTGTAATCAAATATAAATATAAAGTGAGCACTGTATACTTTGTGTTCTGTGTTGTAACTGAAATCAATATATTTGAAAATGTAGAAAACATCCAAAAATATTTAAATAAATGGTATTCTATTATTGTTTAAAAGTGCAATTAATCGCAATTAATTTTTGTAATCGCCTGATAGTTCTGGTCAAAAGCCTTACGAAAGTCAATATATTTCACATCTGCTTCCCTCCATCCACTAGGTCAATATCCCTGTCAAATAAGGCAGTTAGGTTGGCTTAGCATGAAATCCATGCTGGCTATTCCCTAGAACCTTATCATCCTCCAGGTGCATACAAATTGGTAGTTTAATAATTTGTTCCAGTATCTTTTCAGGTATCCAAGTCAGGGTGACTGGTCTGTAATTCCCTAGTACACTTGTTTCCTCTCCTTAAAGATATACTCTATGTTTGGAGCATCTACTCCTTGATAATGACAGCAGGCCAAATTTGGGTCTGGTGTAAATCTGGAATAAGGGCTTTATCCAGTATCCATTGATGTCAGCAGGAAGACTTCAGTGGGCATTAGGTTAGGTACTTTCTACAATGGACCCACTCCTGTTCCCACTGAATTAAGTGAGAATCTGATGAGCTGAATTCTCCATTGCCTTGTGTCATCATTTACACCAATGCTAAACATAAAACACTAGCACTCTGAGTTGGTAGCATTTTTGCACTTTCTGCACAACTGTAAATATAAACAGAAAGTGCAAAGCAGTGGAAGAGCAGGCCTATTGATTTCAGCTGGGCCACTGGCTTCAACGCTTGCTCCCGATTGGTGTGCGGAGAATTGAATTTTGCCTATTGACTTTAGCACCTATTTCCCCCTCACCTGAGGTGCGCTTGCATCCAACCAGGTGCGGAATAGCAGAATAATTGACAGGCTTTTGCATTCCACTTGTCACATGACTGTCCTTTTCTTTTCCCTCTGCCATCTAGGTCCTCTGGACACAGAAATGAAGCAGCTAGCCCACACAAAATCAGGAGACCCAGAAGTGCGCCGGCAATTCCTCAACATGAAGTACAGTGGACAGCTGCTAGACTGCAATGTGTCAGCCCAAAAACTAGTGAACCTTCTGCTGGAGGACACATTCAATTCTGGGGCACATATAGACTTCTACTAAATCTAATCCATCAGCCTCCTTGTTTCTCTTCCCGACATCTTGGTTTCTGCTTCTGCGACTGAGCTACACATAAAATACCTTCTGCTTTTCAGAAATGCTTGTTGGATGTGTTTAAATACCCCGTAGCACTGAAGCTGCAATTTTATGACATCTGAGGATCTCGGAGCACTTTACAAATGCTAATTAAACCTCACAGCACACCTGTGGGGGTAGGAAAGCATTATTCTGTCCATTAAGGTGAACTGAAGCAGAGAATGGTGGTTATATCTGGGCCGAAACAGAAAGGCATGAAGAGCTTGCAAACTAAGATCCCGATCCTGCAGACTGTTTTGCATGAGCCCCACTGAAGTCGGTGGTATGCCCACAGAGAACAGCTTGCAGGATTGGGGCCTCAATTCCATACAGCAGTGGGAGAAAGTGAAGAGATGTTTCTGAGTGAGGTGGTTGGGCAAGGTATTAAGGCTGTCCTCAGTGATGGCTCAGAGAGGGGGAGTGACCTGAAGAGACAAGACCAACTAAGTGGGGAAGAAAGTAATTGGGTGTAAAAGGTCTTGAAGGTGAGGACAAGAGGCTTAAACCTTAATGGGCATAGATCTTTTTTACCAGAGGTGGTGAGCAGCACCCACCACTGCCAAGAGTTACAAAGGAATCTCACTAACCTGGGTGACTGGGCAACAAAATGGCAGATGAAATTCAATGTTGACAAAGGCAAAGTAATTTGTGTAACACTGCACCCCATATTCTTCACAGTAATATTATTATGATATGATTATGACATAATCATAATGTATTTTGTGCAAGATAGGTCATGTGAAGTGTCACTGGAAAGGTTGCGATTTACTAAATATGATTATCCTATTTGTCTGCATGTATCATTTTTGTATCTGAAGTTAGGAATATTGACTAACAATAATGTGTTTACACCTGGGGGACGCCCACTAGGCAATAGACTCTCAATCTAGATGGCTGGCTGGGAAGGGCCCATTCATGTTAATGAGCCATTAGGAGAAAACAGTAGGCCTTAGAAGAAGCTTATCTCCGACAGGGGAGCCTTCCTGAGGACTCTGCAGACAGCCTCAAGTTATGACTGCTGTGACACTACAGGGACATGTGATCAGGTCACCTGGTGCTGGACTCCATCTTGGGATACCAGTATTTTTCCATTGACTGGAGTGGGAACCAAGCTTTGAAACAAAGGTTTCCCGCCATATGCAAAAGCTTTATAAGGCAGGGGAGTGACATCACTGTGGTTCTTCACTGCTTCCCCACCCAAAGATACTCCTGGAAACACCTGAGGAACAAATACTGAACTGGGGAGGAGGTCCTGGACCCAGGATAAAGGGATTTTTAGCCTGTGAAAGAAACACCTGGGGATTCCAAGCTGTAAATTTTTGCAGCTTTCCCCTTAAGAATTTGCAGCCTGTTGGTATCATCCCTTAGGGTGAGAATTTACTACTCATATCCTATCTATTTAGTATATTAAGCTTAGATTGCGGTTTTGTTTATTTGCTAGGTAATCTGCTTTGATCTGTTTGCTATCTCTTATAATCACTTAAAATCTATCTTTTGTAGTTAATAAACTTGTTTTTGTTTTGTTTAAAGTGTGTGTGTGTGTGTGTGTGTGTGTTTGTGAATCATAACTCGGGGCAGAAAGCTGTTATATATTCCTCTCCACATTGAGGGACGGGGCAAATTTCATAAGCTTATGCTGTACAGTTCCCTGTGCAGCACAAGACGGTATAATTTTGGGTTTACACTCCAGAGCACGGTGCGTGCCTGAGTAGCTGGGAAGTTCCTTAGCTGAAGCCTCCCCATGCAGAGCTGATCACAGCATCTGAATGTAACTGCAGCTGGATGTGTCCTTACCTGTATGTGTGCTGGTAAAAGTGCAGGCTGGAGCCTGGGAGAGGGCTTGGCAGGCTGGTCACAGCAATACAGTGTAAAGGGAGCCCAGACTCAGTGGTACCCCAGTTTCAGGTGTCACCGCAGGGGGAACCCGTCACATTATGCATTGGACAACATAATCCCAACTGTACATACAAAATAGTTTTCAGAGTAGCAGCCGTGTTAGTCTGTATTCGCAAAAAGAAAAGGAGTACTTGTGGCACCTTAGAGACTAACAAATTTATTTGAGCATAAGCTTTCGTGAGCTACAGCTCATTAATGCATCTGATGAAGTGAGCTGTAGCTCACGAAAGCTTATGCTCAAATAAATTTGTTAGTCTCTAAGGTGCCACAAGTCCTCCTTTTCTTTATACAAAATAGTGGGGTTTAAATGAGCTGTTACCACTCAAGAAAGATGGAATCATCGTGCATAGTTCTCTGAAAATATCCACTCAATGTGCTGCGGCAGTCAAAAAAGCAACAATATTAAGAACCTCTAGGAAAGATCATTAGACAGTAAATATCATAATGCCACTACATAAATCCATGGTGCACCCACTCCCTGAATACTGCATGCAGTTCCAGTCACTCCATCTCAAAACAGCTATATTAGAATTGGAAAAGGTGCCAAGAAGGGCAACAAAAATGATTAGGCATATGGAACAGCCTCCAAATGAAGAGAGATCAAAAAGACAGAGTGTTCAGCCTGGAAAATAGATGAGTAGGGAGAATATGATAGAGGTCTATAAAATCATGACCGGTGTGGCGAAAATGAATATGGAAGTGTTATTTACCCCTTCACATAACACAAGAACTAGTGGGGATCACCCAGTGAAATTAATAGGCAGCATGTTTAAAACAAACAGAAGAAACTTCTTCCCACAATGCACAGTCAACCTGTGGAACAAATTGCCTGGGGATGCTGAAGGCCAAAAGTATAAGTTCATGGAGGATAAGTCCATCAATAGTTATTAGCCAAGATGGTCAGGGACACAACCCCATGCTTCAGGTGTCCCTAAACCTCCAGCTGCCAGAAACATCTGACACTGACCACAGTCAGAAGATAGGATACTGGGCTAGATGGACCATTGGTCTGACCCAGTATGGCTGTTCTTATGGAACATTCACTGAAGTCCATGGAACAGGGGGGTGCACAGCACATCTGGAAATCTGTCTCCAAGGGTTGGTCTACACAGCAAAGAAAAACCCATGGCTGGCCGATGCCAGCTGATTCAGTCTTGTGGGGCTTGGGCTGCAGGACTATTTCATTGCCGTATAGATTTTCGGGCTCGAGCTGTAGCCCGAGCTCTGGGATCCTCCCATCTCACAGGGTCCTAGAGCCAGGGCTCCAGCCCAAGCCCAGAAGTCTACACAGCAGTGAAACAGTCCCGCAGCCTGAACCCGAGTCGGCGGGCACAGGCCAGCCGTGGGTTTTTCTTTTGCTGTGTCGACTTACCCCAAGTGGCTTGTTCAGCTAGTCACAGTGAACTGAGCAGAGGCCGACTAGAACCCAGAGTCCTGACTCAGTCCCCCACTCCTCATCATTAGATGACATTCCTCGGTCCTGGGGCCTGTTTTGTTCAATATCTTCATTAATGACCTGGAGGATGGCGTGGATTGCACCCTCAGCAAGTTTGCAGATGACACTAAACTGGGAGGAGAGGTGGATAAGCTGGAGGATAGGGATAGGGTCCAGAGTGACCTAGACAAATTGGAGGATTGGGCCAAAAGAAATCTGATGAGGTTCAACAAGGACAAGTGCAGAGTCCTGCACTTAGGACGGAAGAATCCCAGGCACTGCTACAGACTAGGGACCAAGTGGCTAGGCAGCAGTTCTGCAGAAAAGGACCTAGGGGTTACAGTGGATGAGAAGCTGGATATGAGTCAACAGTGTGCCCTTGTTGCCAAGAAGGCGAACGGCATTTGGGGCTGTACAAGTAGGGGCATTGCCAGCAGATGGAGGGATGTGGTCATTCACCTCTATTCGACATTGGTGAGGTCTCATCTGGAGTACTGTGTCTAGTTTTGGGCCCCACACTACAAGAAGCATGTGGAAAAATTGGAAAGAGTCCAGCAAAAGGCAACAAAAATAATTAGGGGACTGGAACACATGACTTATGAGGAGAGGCTGAGGGAACTGGGATTGTTTAGTCTGCAGAAGAGAAGAATGAGGGGGGATTTGATAGCTGCTTTCAACTACCTGGAAGGGGGTTCCAAAGAGGATGGATCTAGACTGTTCTCAGTGGTAGCAGATGACAGAACAAGGAGTATTGGTCTCAAGTTGCAGTGGGGGAGGTTTAGGTTGGATATGAGGAAAAACTTTTTTCACTAGGGGGATGATGAAGCAGTGGAATGGGTTACCTAGGGAGGTGGTGGAATCTCCTTCCTTTAAGGTGTGACAGGGTCGGGCCAGATGGCTATAGGAGAGTAACAGAAGTCAGATATATAAGCCCCAGGCTAAGTAGGTCCCTTTTTCCTGGGTAAGCTAACAGGGAAGGTTCCAAAACAATCAGGAACCTTCTGGAGACAATTAAGACAGGCTGATTAGAATACCTGCAGCCAATCAAGAAGCTGCTAGAATCAATTAAGGCAGGCTAATCAGGGCACCTGGGTTTTAAAAAGGACCTCACTTCAGTTTGTGGTGTGCGTGCAAGGAGCTGGGAGCAAGAGGCACTAGGAGCTGAGAGTGAGAACGCGGACTGTTGGAGGACTGAGGTGTACAAGCATTATCAGACACCAGGAGGAAGGTCCTGTGGTGAGGATAAAGAAGGTGTTGGGAGGAGGCCATGGGGAAGTAGCCCAGGGAGTCGTAGCTGTCACACAGCTGTTCCAGGAGGCACTCTAGACAGCTGCATTCCACAGGGCCCTGGGCTGGAACCTGGAGTAGAGGATGGGCCCGGGTTGCCCCAAATCCTCCCAACTCCTGGTCAGACACAGGAGGAGTTGACCTGGACTGTGAATTCAGAAAAACAGCCAAGCTGAGGGCTGCCGTGAAGCTCCAAGGCGAGCAAATCCACCAATAAGTGCAAGACCCACCAAGGTAGAGCAGGAACTTTGTCACAGAGATTTTTAAGGTCAGGCTTGACAA
The DNA here is from genome assembly GCF_965152275.1 of Natator depressus. Classification (NCBI taxonomy): domain Eukaryota; kingdom Metazoa; phylum Chordata; order Testudines; family Cheloniidae; genus Natator; species Natator depressus. Next base: position 136,581,950 of record NC_134237.1, on the reverse strand, counting down.
AGCCCTGGCTGGGATGATTTAGTTGGGGATTGGTCCTGCTTTGAGCAGGGGGTTGGACTAGATGACCTCCTGAGGTCCCTTCCAACCCTGATATTCTATGATTCTCTTCAGTCAGTGTCCCGGAGTCCAAATACCCTAGTATTGCCTTTTTGTCTTTTGCTACCTCTGGAAGGCTTATGCTTTGATATATAGGGAAAAAATCTTCCCCTGGTATCTTCAGTGAGGCTACTAAATAATCAACAAGCAAAACTTGGCCAGTGCAGAGGACGCGTGGCTGTGCGTAGCCAACAACGCTGACTTGTACAAACCTCTAATGTTCTAAAACAAGCAATTGGATGCATCAGTTAGAGTGGCTGCAGCACGGACCCTTCCTAACATCCTGTCATGGGTCCGCAGCGTGTTTTATGCCTCTGACCTTTACACAGTCTCTCTGGCAGCATACCCTTTTGTCACAGAGTCACAGGGCTTGAGCTCTCTCCACTCCCTACGGCCCCTGGAAGTAACCCCCTTCAGTGTGACAGCCTTCCGCTCCCTGGGGTGAGGCCCTCTGGCCCCATCGCCTTCTGGGACCGCACCTCTCAGCCTCCAGCACACCTGTCTCTCTCCATGAGTCCCCGCAGGGAGTCCACTCGCTCTGGACCTCCGGGGCCTCCACACACAGAGGGAGCAATGCAACCCGCCTCTCTAGACTGTTGTGACTCTCAGCCAGTGTAAAACAGGAGGATTTATTGTACATCTAAACACAGCACAGGAAGTTCTCAGGGCCTTGGGCCTAGAAAGTCACAGCACCATCCATCTGGGTCTGTCCCGCATACAGGTTACTCAAGCTGCTCTTTGTCCCCAGTCCAGAAGTGTCCTCCTTCCAGCCGACCACCCTATAGCACCTTCCTGAAAGCCCCTCCTCTGTCCTTTGTCTTCATTCCCGGGCAAACAGATCACCTGGACCCTCTCTCTTCTGTCCTTTGTTCCCACTGGCCAGAACCGGCTGGTCAGGTCACCGGGGCCCTCTCTCCTCAGCAATTTGTCCTCCCACTGGCCTGAACCGTCTGGCTCCCAAAATGGGGTGGGCCTCCGGGTCACTGGTTGCTAATTTCCGGGGTCCAGGTTGCTTGGCGAGGTAACACCTGGTCCTCCGCAACAACAAATACCCTCTCCCACCACCTCGTTAAACACACAACACACATAGAAGACAGACACCTCAGTATTCATGCAAACCACTAAGAAAATCCCCCACTTCATCACACCTTTTTAGTGTTAGGCTCTGGGCCTCTGCTTGTTGCCAGGGTGAGCCCTGCTGCCACCCTGAAAGTGGGTTCCTGGCTTCAGCACCTCTGTGTCTCCCGGTGGCGCCTTCAGCAGATCCAAAAGAGCTGTAGCCCTGTGAGAGACTTATCCTGGTGGAAGCTATATAACTAACAACAGGGCGGCCTCTTCAACACAAGCCAACCTTCATTAGCGGGCCCACCGAGCGTCCATAGGATAGAGTGGTGAAGCAAAGCTGACCCGCATGTGCATGCTGGCAGTACCACCTGCTTCTCTGGCCCAAAGGACCAAGATTCAACCCTCCGCTACCCTGGGGAGCAGCGTTCTTACCAGTCCGCTCACATCTTGGTTCTTGGTTCTCCTGGCCTCCTTGGATGGCAGGCGTTAAACGTGAATGGGTCATCAGTCTTCCATTATCTCGCCAAGCTCGAAAGCTTGTCTCTCTTCTCAACAGAAGCTGATCCAATACAAGATATTACCTCACCCATGGGTGCTGACTCTGTGGGTGCTCCAACCCTGGAGCACCCACGGAAAAAACCGATGAGCTCTGCCGATCAGCTCCTCCCCCTCCCTCCCAGTGCCTCCTGCTGGCCATGGATCAGCTGTTCAGCAGTGTGCAGGAGGCACTGGGGGGAGTGGGTGGGGAGAGGGCAGGGTGTGCTTGGGGGAGGGGAGGAATGGGGTGGGAAGAGGCGGGGCAGGGTTGGGGTCTCAGGGGAAGGGGTGGAGCGGGGGCGGGGCCTAGGGCAGAGCGGAGGTCGAGCACCCCCGGGGAAATCAGAAAGACAGCACCTGTGACTTCACCCACCTTGCCTCTCAGATCCTGGGACCTGCATAGCTACAGCTATACTCCATTCTCTCGCCAAGGTCATTCCAGCCAGGTGGCTACATGAGCCACGCCCAGTCACCGCTTTGCTTATCCGCTGGCACTGGTGGGGGGGTGCAGGGCAGTGGCACGCGGCCCGGGACCCGTGCGGGGGGGGATGGGTTGCAGTGTGCAGCCTGGGACCCCGCTGGTGCTGGGGGCGGGGAGGGTTGGTGGGGCTGGCAGGCTGCCTACCGCCTAGGAGCTCCAGGGCCATGCCAGTGGGAGCCGGAGAGCCCCCCAGGTAAGCGGGCCCCCCCCCCAGCTTGGGCAGCCCCTGAGACAGCATCAGCCGCTGCAGAAGTCACAGAAAGTCATGGAATCCATCACTTCCGTGACCTCCGCGACAGACACGCAGCCTTACTAATGCGTCTGGATTGTTCCCTAGGCCAGGGGTGGCCAACCTGTGCCTGAGAAGGAGCCAAAATTTACCAGCGTACATTGCCAAAGACCCACAGTAATACGTTAGCTGCCCCCCCGCCCATCAGCTCTCCCACCCACTGGCAGCCCTCCCCACACCACCCAATCAGCTGTTTCGTGGCATGCCGGAGGCTAGGGCGGGGAGGAGCGAGGGCACGGCAGGCTCAGGGGAGGGGGCAGGAAGGGGTGGAGTGGGGGCAGGGCCGGTGGCAGAGCCAGGGGTTGAGCAGTGAGCACCCCCCGGCACCTTGGAAAGTTGGCGCCTGTAGCTCCAGCCCCGGAGTCAGTGCCTAGACATGGAGCCGCATGTTAACCTCTGAAGAGCCGCACGCGACTCCGGAGCCCCAGGGTGGCCACCCCTGGTCTAGGTGCTCTCATTGTTTTTCATGCTCGGAATACACTTCAGTTTAGCATAGTGCACCCATTGAATCATAAGGCTAGATCCACCCCGGATAAAACTCCCATCTCTGAGTGTATTCAGGCTGAGATAACAGTGCGAGCCCCTAACCCAGGGCTGCCTGCTCCTTGGGGTGCTCCATCGGCCCCCTTCTTTTGTCACACCCCAATGGCCCCCCCCCCAGGGAGGCTCCAGGGAAGGCAGATCAGCATTGTATGTGGCTAACACTGTTGCAAGCATCGCAAAGCATTTTGGGGAGGGTCAAAGACGTGCGAGTGGGGAGTGGAAGTTTCCTTTACAGGGTACGAGAGGCCGAGAAAGGGGGGAGAGAAAGAAGAAAGCAGAGAATGGGTTAATTCAACACTGCAGCTAGCAAGCTCAGTCCGAAGATAAGAAGCTGATTCCAGTCCAAGGCCAGCTGCTACCTGCCAAGACAGAAAAGGGGGAAGTCCAACCCCCCCCCCCCAACCAGCTGTGAGAAAGGAGAGTTGTTGAACAAAATGCAGGGGCCAGGAAAAGGGGCAAGACGGCGAAGGCCAGCCAGGAAGAAATAGAACTGTCTCATGGCCCTGAAACCGGGTGTTTTGGGAACGGGAAAGAGACCACAGAAAAATGGTTTGGACTGGCGCAAAGAGGTCGCGGAATGGAACACCCCCAAAGGAGCCCAGGACTTAAAACCCTCCTGAGACCTGGAGCAACTCGGAGAGCACAGCAGATCCTTGGACGGCCTGGGCCCAGGACAGCACTCCCATCCACCTTCCCCCCCCGTCCCCCTTCTTCTTCTGACATTACACCCAGACTTGGCCAGTCTGGGTCGTGCGTGTGTGAGTATGAAAGTGGGTTAGGGCTTGGGGCATTAACACTTTCTTTCTTCCTCTGAGTGACATGGGAGCATTCCTAGCACTCTCTGTTGTAATTTTATTATTTTATTAATAAAGCTTTAAAATTTAGACACTTGGTGTGCCTCGTCATCTCCTCCCCAAAAAGATCCTGTGGCCCCAGCCTGATCAACTGTGACCCCAGGCAGATGGGTGACGAAAATCTGTCACGCTTTCCCTGCACTGCTCCCGGTTTTTATCTGAGTGGGGTGGGAGGACAGGCCATCCATATCTCTGCTCTGTCTCCCGCAGTCCATAACAAGGGAGGGTGTTTCTCATTCTCCCCTTCCCTCCTACCGATCATAGAGCTAGTGAATATGTTGAACAGCACAGGTCCCAGTACAGACCCCCTGGGGGACACCACTATTTACCTCTCTCCGTTCTGAAAACGGACCATTTATTCCTACCCTTTGTTTCCTGTTTTTTAACCAGTTACTGATGCATGAGAGAACCTTCCCTCTTATCCATGGCTGCTTACAGAGGCTGGGATTCTCTTACAGAAGTCCTAATGAATGGCCAGGGAGGGGTGCTCACTAGTATCAGTGACAACCTCTTCCTAGCCAGAGTTCATAGCCAGTACTTCATCCTCATTGCCCTTGACCTGTCAGCTGCCCTCAACATCACTGACCATGCTCCTCTTCTTGAAATCTTGTCCACCCCCACCTCGGCTTCCATGTCTCTGCCCTCTCCTGGTTCTCCTATCTCTCTAATCACTCCTTCAGCGTGTCCTGTGCAGCAGGATCCTCTTCATTGCAGCCTCTGGCTTTTTGTGGGGGTTCCACAGGGCTCTGTCCTTGGTCCCCTTCTCGTTTCCCTCTACACCAGTGGTTCTCAACTCTGGTCCACCGCTTGTGCAGGAAAAGCCCCTGGTGCGCCGGGCTGGTTTCTTTACCTGCTGCGTCCACAGGTTCGGCCGATCGTGGCTCCCACTGGCCGTGGTTCGCCACTTCAGGCCAATGGGGGCTGCAGGAAGGCGGCCAGCCCATCCCCCAGCCCGCGCCGCTTCCCGCAGCCCCCATTGGCCTGGAGCAGCGAACCGCGGCCAGTGAGAGCCGCGATCGGCCAAACCTGCAGAGGCGGCAGGTAAACAAACCAGCCCGGCCCGCCAGGGGCTTTCCCTGAACAAGCAGTGGACCGGAGTTGAGAACCACTTCTCTACACCTTATCTCTGGGTAAGTTCATTTGTAAGCACAAATTCAACTACCATCTCTATGCTGAGGACTCACTGATCTACCTCTCTACTGCAGCCCTGTCTCCTTCTGTCCAAACTGAAATCTCAGTCTGTCTCTCTGACATCTCATGGATGTCAGACCACTTGTTCCAGCTCAACATGGCTAAAACAGCGCTCTGCATCTCTCCCCACAAGCCCTGCCACTCACATCTTGATCACTGTGGACAATGCTATCAACCTGCCCATCACTCAGGCCCGTAACTTGGGCGTCATCTTCGACTTGGACCTCTCTCTAGCTCCTCGCATCCAGGCTGTGTTTAAATCTTGTATGGTCTTTTCCCAAGATACGGCCTTTCCTAGCCATCCCCACAGCTAAAACTCTTGTCCAGGCGCTCATCTTTTGCCTTGATTACGGCACATCCTTCTCTCTGGCCTTGACAAATGCACTCTTGCCCTGCTCAGATCTATTCAGAAGGCTTCTGCAAAGATCCTTTTCCTCACCCATTGCTTTGACCATGTCACCCTTGTCTTTGCATCCCTCCACTGGCACCCCCTTCTCTATCATATCAGCTGCTCATCTTCACTTCCATGGCCCTTCGCACAAGGCAGATCCTAACCTTGACTTGGTTCCTCTAAAGCCCGGGGCCCCTGCTCTATTCGTTCTCCTGCACGCTTTGCCTTGAGAGAGCTGGGGAGGGTTCTCCTATCCACCTTTACCAAGGGCCTGTCTTCCATGCAGTAGTGCTGCCACCTTGTGGGGATTTCAATAGTACGCCCCCATAACACTTCCAGGGCTACATAGATTCCAAGGGCCAGAAGGGACCACGGTTATCATCTAGTCTGACTTCCTGAATAACACAGGCCAAAATAGGCCAATTTATTCCCCAAAATAATTCCTAGAGCAGATCATTTAGAAAACATCCAGTCTTGATTGAAAAATTGTCAGTGATGGAGAAACACCCCTTAGTAGATTGTACCACTTGTTGCCCTCATCAAAATGTACTATTTATTTCCAGTCTGAATTTATCTGGCTTCAACTTCCAGCCATTAGATCTTTGTCTGCCAGACTGAAGAGCCCGTTGTTAAGTATTTGTTCCCCAGGCAGTTACTTATAGACTGTGATCAAGTCACACTTTAACTGTCTCTTTGTTGAGCTGAATAGATTGAGCTCCTTGGGTCTATCACTATCTATAGGGCACGTTTTCTAATCCTCTAATCATTCTCATGGCTTTTCTCTGAACCCTCTCCAATTTATCAACCTCCTCCTTGAATTGTGGGCTCCAGAACTAGACACAGGATTCCAGCAGCGTTCACAGCAGTGCCAAATACAGAGGTAAAATAACCTCTCCACTCCTGCTTGAGATCCCCTGTTTATGCATCCAAGGACTGCATTAGTCCCTTTGGCACCATGTTACACTGGGATCTCATGTTTAGCTGATTCTCCACCACCACCTCCTAATCTTTTTCAGAGTCACTGCTTCCCAGGGTAGAGTCCCCCACCCGGTAAGTATGGCCTACTTACTTATACATTTACATTTAGACATATTTTAAAAGCTTATGGTTTGCTTGCATCCAGCTTACCAAGCAATCCAGATTGCTCTGTCCATGTTCCATCCTCTTCATTATTTACCACTCCCCCAGTCATTCCCTCATTGCCATCCTGTTCACAAGGTACAGAGATGAGCCCCAGTGGACCATGCTCATCTATATTGTTGTTTTATAGGTGGAGCTGGTAGTGACACCTACAGTTAACGTTGTCAGACACACTTCCCATTATAAGACCCTGTTTTCCGTTGCATATAACTTTGCCAAACTTTAAACATTCAGGTTGAAATTCTCCAAGCCAGGCGTCTGCTTCAGACTGAATTTTTTCAGGAAAGTTGCAGCAAAAATGGATCATCTCTTTCTCAGAATGAGATGAGGGGGAAATACACTATTTGCCTATGTTTAAAAAAATTCTCATAATTGTTACTTTGAGAAGCTCCAAGCCCTCCATTCTGTGGAGCAGGGACTGGAAATATGGTATGTGAGTGTGTGTGTGGGGGGGTTACCCTTGTGTCAGGGATGTGCCTTTTGCTGTTCCCAGGGGAACCCCCAATCCCCCCAAATTTAACCAAGTTATAAGCATCTGGGGGGAGATCTCAATTTGCACATGCTCAGTTGAGAGTGGTTAGAGTTTGGCAGCTAAATTTTCTGAAGACGCTATCTGAGGCTGGAGCATGCTCTGTGAACACAGCCCCAACATGTGACCAGACTGAGCATGCTCCATCTCAGAGATGTAGGGGCTGAGCCGGACTTCCCCTGAAACTGCTACTCCCAGCTGCTGGTGCAAAACACAGGAACTGAGAGCAAGGAGATCCTCTGTCTTGTGCTCTGAATGATCTCCCAATCCCAGCTAATGCCTAGGCAGCATGGAGGAGAGGGAGGCGGGAAAGGGGACGTGAGCAGAACCTGCTGGTGGTGGTGGGGAGGTAGAGGGAATTGAGTGGGATAAGGAGCCTGGGAAGGTGGGAGACTAGGATTAGGAGCTGGGGGGGAACGAGGAAGGGAGCTGAGAGCCAGTGGGGTGGTGGTGGAGATAGGAGAAGGAGTTGGGACATCTGGGGGAGACTGGGACTTTCTGAGCAAGGAGCCTGGGAGGGACACTGGGATGAGTAGCCCAGGGAGGGAGACATAAGAAATGCTCTGCCTCCCACTCCACAGAGCTTCGCCCTGGGCTGTGTTGGCATAGCTTCCTTGTCATAGAATCATGGAAGATCAGGGTTGGAAGGAACCTCAGGAGGTCATCTAGTCCAACCCCCTGCTCAAAGCAGGACCAATCCCCAACTAAATCATCCCAGCCAGGGCTTTGTGTCGATCATTATACCCTTGGTGTGGTACCCAGAGCAAGCATGTCGTCAGTGTGACATGTTCTCAGGGAAGAAGAACGGCCCTGGGAGTCAGGACACCTGAGTGCAATTCCCAGCTCTGCTACAGACTTCTCATGTGACCTTGGGCCAGTCACTTCATCTCTCTGTGCCTATTTCCCACACCTGAGAAATGAGGCTGTAATGGGGCACCTGACTTTGTGTACGCCCCAGTAAGACTGGGAGCTGTAACTGCAGGTCACATGCTTTCTCCTAGCCATGTGCCCTACAGGAAATTGCCTGTAAGGCTTCCTACATCCTATGCAGATTGGAAGGGCTTGGTATTCTGCACTGATAGGTGGAAGGTCTGGGGGGAGACATTCGTAGGGCTCAGGCCAAGAGGAAGCTGTCGCTGGAGAGGGCTGTGAACTCCCTGAAGACAAGGGCTCAACCAGACCCGAGGGGCAGTGAGGCTCCTGAGCTGGGTTGTTTTGTTTTGAATCTTTGTCAGTGGAGTCCTGAGAAGACAGGCGGAGCTTGTGCTGATGCTCTGCGGATGGTGAGATCGCACTCAGCTGTTGGAAGTAATACTTCCCTGCTTCATAAAGATGTGGCCAGGGGAGATCCAGTTAATGTAGGCGCTCAGATACTGTGGTGATAGCAGTGAAATAGAGACCTGCACTCAACAGAATTCTCGCCTGGCCCAGTTAGGCAGTGGATGGGCTAGCTGGACCTTTTGTCTGGCCTTCATCTTCAGTCCTCAGCAGAGGACATGCCAGGAGATAAGCATGGAGGGGATCGTAGCCTCGTCTGGAGATGGCCAAGGCAAAGTAGATCACTGTGCCAAGATTGCATCAGAGAGGAGGGGAGAAACAGCGTTGTTGGTCGTGGGTGGGAAAGGGTATTTCTGGCCACTGATGGGACGTAGGGGTCCTACCTTTGGGGATGAGTCTCATGGTATTCGGCTGCTCTGAAACTTATAGAGCACAGCAAAATCAGCAAGGGAGGGGGCAGAGGCTTCCAGCATCTCCTCAGTGCAGGTTCTGAAAGCGTCAGCCCAACATTCATTTGCTTCTCTTCAGATACAGCTTTCTTGTGCACAGGATGTTACACGGAAATGGGTCGAGCAAATCCTCAGCCACCATGTAGCCAGTTGAGAATCACCAAGAACATGTCTCTGCAGCTATGCACTGACTCGACTCCAGACGAAAAGGCCTAGAGGAGAGAATTCTGGGTCACTCCCCTACATTAACACTCACCTGCACCAACTACTTCAGATGGCCCAGGTTGGGATCAGTATCTTTGGTGCCAAGCCTCCATTTGTCTTGGATAAAGGGGTGGTTATCACCGCCAATAGCTCAAACATCTGCTTCTTATGTTTGTGAAGCACTTTGAGCTGAAAGGTGCATTAGAAAACGCAAAATACAGTATCATTGCATTTTCATCCCTTGTTCTGCCATTCAACATCTTGCCGGTAGAGGGCACCTCAAGACCAGGTAACAACACCAGCCGCCCCCGGTTTGAAGCTGCGGCCCTGTTGAAAGCGTGACAGCTGTTCCGAGGAACTCAAAACGTAGCCCGACATCAATGAAAGTTAACCCCAAAATAATGACCGGCGGGACTGGGAAACATCAGCTGTCAAGTCTCAATGGAAATTTCACAGTCTGCTCCCACGAGTGGGTGATAAATGTGATACACTGGACAGAACATGAGCAAATATACCACAGGGACCTCTAGGGTGCTAAAGTCCTTCTTTGTTGTATGGCGAGAAGGGGGGTGCTCCTGGCAGACAAATAGAAATATCAGCTTCAGGCAGCCTCCTGTCATGGCACACTGGCCAACAGCTCTGTTGTAAGGGCCTTACCCATCTGTCACTGAGTGAGAGCAAAGAGATCGTAGGTAAACCATATCTGTCCTTCAATGTGTTTATATGGCACCCAGCACAAAAGGGCCCTGCCCTTGTCCAGGCCCATGGGTGCTACTGAAAGAGAAATGTTATTAGGGGTTATAATGTTTCTCACCGAGTTCGCCCACACCTGCACTCCCACCTGCAATCTGTGCAAGCAGCAGGTGCCAACACATGGCTGTTCCTGGCCATTCCTTGATTCAGCTTCAGTAAATACGGAGCTTTCTAGGAGCTGATGGCTGTTTCTCAGACAGACTGTAAATAAATAAACACACTGTCAGCGTTCCATAGAGCCCAGCTAAGCGCAGCCCAGGCCTTTCCAATTTGATGTCTCGCTGAAGAAGTGCTGTCTAGTGGTTAGAGCACAGGACTGGGGATCAAGAGATCTGGGTTCTCTTCTGGCTTCTATAATAGCCTTACCTTGGGCAAATCTTTTTTGGCATTACTGCAGTACCGAGAATTCCCTCCCCAAGGTTGGAGCCCCCTCATGCATCTCAGCTGGAAAACTGAGCAAGTAAAATGCTCCTGTTTTTTATGACCAGCTCTAAACAGTGTCACCAACTCTTGCCTTGCAGTTTTATCTCAAGTCTCACAGTACTTTTTTCTTAAAGCTCTAGCTCCTGGAGTCAGGTGATTATGTGAGAATCTCAGCTTGTATTAAAAAAAAAAAGTTTTTAGCCCTCCTGGTTGCATAGTAAAGCTGGAAAATGTAACAGCCCCCTACTCTTAAAGGCCCCAAACCCAGAAAGCAAATAAAATGAACACAGTGGTGATTTAAAATCTCGTGATTGTAAAATACATCAAATTATTTTGGGTCAGAGGGCCTGACTCATTATTTTTGAATGCTTGGGGTTGGCAAGAGAAAGGGTGCAGGCTGCACTGAGAGGAAGCACTGGGTCCAGGGATCATGCAGGCTGCATACTGGTCAATTTCTGTCCCTGCTGTCCACCGCTGACACGGTCTGCGTGCTGGTGTGGTCTGGCTCCACGTCACTGCCTCTTTTGGAGCGTTGCCTTCTGGGTCTGCCGTGGAATTTGCTCTTTGTGCAAACAGGAGGGAGGTATGGGAGGAGGGTGGCCAGTGGGCTGGGAGCTAGAAAGAAATGAGCGGTGCAGGCAACAGAAGAAAGCATAAGGAACTAATGGTCCAGCGTAACCACACTGCGCATGTCACGGCTTGAGGGTGTTACAAAGGCTTCCGCAAATGCCTGGGGAGGCTCCTGGGCCCCAGGACACCTGGCAGACTTAGTTCTCTCTCTAAATCGTCCCTTGACAGCTGTGGATTCTGCCGGTTATTGGCAAGGCATGTGGCTGGGGCAGATTGACGCAGGATAGCGGGCGGCTGGGCCTTGCAGTCAGCTGCAGCAGGGGATCAGCGCAGCAGGGGGTGCTACAGAGCACAGCTGGGTGCAGCTGGCTGGGCGTGGCTAGCCGGTCTCAAGGACTCAAGAATGCAGGTCCTTGGGGGAGCTGGGAGGATGCAGGCACCTGGCCTGACCAAGAGCCTTTCCCAGTGCTTAGTGGGTCATGAAAGAGGTGCCGGGGCTCAAGCAATTTTTTACATTCATAACAGATGCAGCGAGCCCAGCGGTGCCAGGGCTATGAACAGCTAAGCCCAGCGGTGCCAGGGCTACGAACTGCCAAGCCCAGAGCTTCTAGGGCTCAGCCCTGGCAAAATTAAGGCCTGGTCTTTCCAAGTGTTGGTGGCTGCATTTAGCCGGGGTAAATCCTGTGCCTGGGTGAATAAGGGAGGTGGGCCAGAAGGTTCCCCTCCTGATCCACACTTTCCCAAAAGCTGGATCCTGGGCTAGGATTGGGCCCATCTCTAGTCGATGGTGATGTGCATGCTATGCCAGGAGGACTTTGTGATGGATGTTAAATGGAGTCTAGAGCAGAGCCAGTAGATAGTAAAAGCAGGGAGGACTTTGTGACAAAGGGTCCCTCTGTCTGTCCCCACCCAGTTATGATAGCTAGCCAGCATCTGATCTTAGGGACCTCCCGGGTGGGGCGAGTGCCTTGCTGTGTTTTATAGGAATTGAGGCGTATCCCTTTAAATCATTTGTGAGCTCAGCTCTCTAGTGGTCCTCGCCATTTCCTATGTTTCCGAAGCCACCAGACCCCCGCCAGGTCAGCGGTTTGTGTAAGTAGCCAGGCCTGGCATGTTCTATGTGTTTCGTGAACATGGTTATTTGGGCCTCACGCTTCATGTGTCCTATAAAGAGCAAAAGACCCGACTTCCTGTTCCATCGACCACCCTGACTCCCGCTCTTCCGAACCCGGCTTTCAGAGGTTGTTTGTCCAGCCTCGCTCTGAACTCTCTGCTCAGCTGCCTAGGCGAGTGTGTCAGGTTTCCTGCGAGGAACACAGACCTCGTCCGTTATCGTAGGAGACCCACTGGGGACACAGCAGCACCTGGGCCCAACTGGAGATCAGCTGTCTGTTGCAGAGAGCCGCGCAGGCTGGCCTGCCTCTCATTCCATCAGAGTGAGGCGATCTTATCTGCCAGGGGCTCTAATTCTCATCCCAGCCCTGCTCTTGTTTGTGTTTCGGAGGCCTCCGTGTTGGCTCTCGGGCTTTGCTTCTTTGCACGGCTATGAGATTCGGTTTCTCCTCTCCCCATGAGAGCTCTGCAGGGAGGGGCCTGTGCGCCCCCCCACCCCCGCCCCCAACCCAGAAAGTTGGGTCATGCCGCTCACCGGTCAGATGGGATTACTGCCACGCTAATCGTGCTATTATCAAATGTAAATGATTCTAAATAGTCTGACACTGTCAATCAAATTAAACAGCAGCCTCTTGTTCAGGGGTGGGTTGGTTTTTTTTAGAACTGTCATATCAACCGGCCAAAGGAGGAGGCGAGGTCTGTGCTACGGGCAGGCACACAGGGAGAACTCACTGCAGCACACGGGGCTAGCCCAGCGTGGCAAACCACACGCGTTCGCTGCAAGCCGCAGTCCCTCATGCTCTGGACGGTGGCCCTGACTCCTCTCTGGCATCCCCCTGCCCTGTGTTCTTAGCTCTGTCTTCCTCCTGCTTCTTCCTTACCAGAGCAAAACCAAGAAGAGGGAACACAGGCCCTTTGGGTTTTCTCTCGGTCTCCCTCTCTGGTTTCCCTCGCTTCTTTCTTTCCCTCTTCTCCCCCCGTGACAGAGTGGGAGCCGCCTAAGGGGACCCGCACTTGGATAAAATATTGCTCAATAAAGCACCCGGGGCTGAACCTACGCAGGAGCACGTGTGAGGGATCCCTGCCCTAGGACCCCTCCCCCCCCCCCCGCCCCTCCACCGTTTTACTTTGATTGAGTGACAACTCGGTGCCTATCCTGACCCGCAGCAGCAGCCAGTCCCCCACTTCAGCTCCACCCGGTGCAGCTTGGATAGAGAGGGCAGGCTTGTGTTTCTCTCTTCCCCTTGGCGTGCAGGAGTGGGGTAAAGGCTGCTCCAACCTGTTCCCTGGGCCTAAAGCAGTTCACCTCCAGTGGTTCTACCCGACTCTCCACCGGGGATCCGTAGGCCCCTTGGGACTCCATGATGCCATGTAATTTAGCCCCTCCAGACAAGATCATACAAAAGGATCTAAAGTAAATAAATCTAAAAGCTGAGGCAATGCAGCAGAACTGACTTCCTGCCCATGTTGCCCTCTGTTCCTCTCTCCTCTCCCTTCTGGTCACTGATAGACTGGATTGGAGAAGATGGACAGCGCCAGGCCCTTGAGATTGTCAGTTACAGAGCAATCTCCTCCCTCAGTGCTGCAGCTTCGGATTCCCTTCTCAAAGGCGCGGGTTTCCAAGAGACCCGACTGGGAGAGGGAAGGGAGCCAGCTCACAGCCTGTGTTGAAATGGTGCCTGAAGTTTGACTGAAGCGAAGCCAGAAGAATTCCCCTTGGACCGTGACCATCCAAACCTTTATCTCTTTCCATACGTTCCCCACATTTCCCCCCTCCTCCTATCTGGACAGCTGCTATGCAGAACTGTTCCTTCTAGGGCAAGGGGAAGATTTGAGTGGGGAGGAGAGGTGATGCTTGTTTACTTGCAGTGTATTAGTCAGCCTGTAGGTGTTGCTGTGTACCATATAGAGGACCAGCCGGGGTGTGGTCACTGGTGAACAGTGGAGACAAAATTGGAACTCAAACTGTGTGGATGCCTGTTGTTTGTCTCTAGTTTGTAGTTGTTTTCCTGTTTAAGGCTGACTGATTCCCTGTAGCATGAAAGCACTAACTAGGCCTTTCACATGAACCTAGGAATTGCCAAACTGGTCCATCTAGTGCAGTATCTCATCTCTGACAAGAGCTAGCACGGAGGACGTTGTAAGAAACCCTGCAGCAGGCAGTTATGGGTTAAGCTGCTGCTGGGGATGTTAGAACTTGGCTCCTGGGTCTCCTTCCCTTGTTGGTCTCCATATTGCCTTTGCTCCAGCTCCCGGGTGAATCTCACTGTGATGCACGCTGGTGTTCAAAGGAGGCCATCTATCACACCTGAAGATGGGATGTCAGAACTGAAGGGTTGGACGTTTGAAATCTGAGTCCATCACTGATCACAGTGGGGAACTCTTCCCATGTATGTTAGTCACCAACCTCCTTCCAGGAGTAACCCCCAGTTATTTCTCTCACACACTCTCTCTCTTTGGGCCCCAGGATGGGGAGTCTGTCTCAGACTTTTCCAACCCGCATCTCTTTGACTTTAGCCGGGGGAACTCCGGTCAGTTGCCTCTCATGGCAATTGAGCTTGACTGCAGCACTGCTCAGGACAAGGGGCAGCGTTCCGAATACGAACACAAGATGGAGCCGTTCACGCCAGGCACTACAGAGGCAGAGCCGGCAGCAGTGGAAGACAGCCAGGCGCAAGTAGAATGCATTTTAATGGGCAGTGCTGATGCAAACATAAGGGCTTGATCCTGCCTCTTAGTCCCATAAAAAATCCCATTGAAGTCAGTGAGGGCTCAGCACTTCTGAAAACGTTTGACCTACACACCTTGCCCAGGGTCACCCAGGTGCCTTGACCCCCCCAACCCCTGCTCTAACCAGTAGAAAACACTGCCTCTTTTATGCTTGCTATGCAGTGATGTGTTCCACACACTGGCAAACACAGGCCTCCGAGAGCTTTAGACTGAAGCATGCAGAGGGATTGTTTTTTAAAGGCGTTGAAGTCACTTCTGGGACCTCTGAACCCGAGTCCCTGCTAGGGGCTGGGCTAGTGCCTCTGCCAAAAATCTCCGCCAAATCCTTGTGACCACAATGCAAAACCTTCCAAATTAAAAAGGGAGAACATGCGGTGACCTTCCCAAGCTTGGACCCTGACCCCATGCTGCTCTGGGGTCAGCCCGTCACCGGGGCCTCAACTGCTCAGTATATTAAGGCTGCTTAGAAAGGCGCTGAAGAGCCATCTCATGGCACCAAAAACAAGCCAGAGGAATTTTCTCTGCCCTTCACACTAAGTACTGGGGTATTTCACCTAGGTCCTGGGAGCATCTTTGTGGGGAGAGGTGAGTGAATCTCATTTGAAGGCCTGATTTTCACAGGTGCAGGTCCCATTCCCTTCTGTGTGACTTCTGGGCATTGACAAGTGAAAAGTCCCAGGCCATGTTCTCAGCTGCTGTAGACTGCTGTCCTTCCCTTGACGCTGATAGAGCTCCGGGGGATTGATGCCAGCTGAGAAACTTCTCTCCTATGCTTACGAGAGCCCTTTACAAGTGGGACTGATAACGCCTCAGGTTCCTGGTGGAGAGGATGGATGGCCCACTGGCTAAGTTGCTGGGCTGGGATACAGTAGGTTCAGGGCACTGGTTTTCCAGGGGCTTCCTGCATGATATTAGGTGAGTCACTTAGGCCCAGATCCACTGTGGTGTGTGGGCTCCTGGCTTCCATGGATTTCAAATTGAACCTCTGGGCCTTAGCTTCTCTGGGTGGGATCCACAAAGGTCTGTAGGCACCTGAGTCCTGCTTTTAGGCACCGCTGCAATCCATAAAATCCCCCTCAGCTGCTGACTAACCATGTAGGCACCTAAACTCGCTCAGCGCCTGAAATTTAGTCCCTTCCCCCCTGGGCTGTGGGATATAATGAGGGAGTCTCCCCCAATCTTTCCTGCTGAAACTGTTCCACTTTAGTAGACTCTGCAGCCCAGTGGGTAGGGTGCTAACCTGAGAGGTGACAGATCCCTGTTCAAATCCCTTCTCAGCAGGCAGAGAGGACTTGAACGGGAGGTCTCCCACATGCAGAGTACCCTAACCGCTGGGCTAAAGGTTACAAGGGGCCGCCACATGGAGTTAGGTGGTCTCTGACTGGACTTACCGGATTGGGCCCCACATGTGACTGAGGCAGAAGGGTGCCTGTCTTCCCCTGGGTTGTGGATTGCTGATGGAGAAATACGCCTCCCAGCAGCCTGGACTTTGGTGCCAAACTCCGAGAGAGGGGCAAGACTTAGCCCACACACCCCTCTCACTAGCATCTCCCCCTGGCTGGCTTAGATGGCTCCCTGCCTCGCCCGCTGGCTTTTGTGGATCACAGTCTAAGGTACCTAGTTCTCCGCACTGATTGTATAGGGAGCCCAGGTGCCTAGCTCAGGCTATGTGGATTGCAGTGTTGCTCCTGTTTTTTTTCTAGGAGCCTAAAAGTTAGGAAGCTTCCCCCACCCCGGTGGTGGTGCCTAACAGTGGGAGGTGGGGCCCAAACCATGACCCCACCCCTTCCCCCGAGGCCCCACCCACACACACCCCTGAGCTCCTGCCCTTGCGCTGACCCCACCCCTCCCCTGTTGCTTGTCCTTATGGATGATAAAAAGTGAGAGGACATAGCCTTCCTACTTTTAAAAGTGGTGGGGCCATGGTCCCTGGACCCCCCCAATCCCAGAGCCCCTGACCATCATGCTGAGTGTCACCAAGCCTAAGTCTGTTTTGGGGCTCTGGGCTGCTGTCTCATTTCCCCCTCTGTAAAACGGGATAACAGTACTGCCCGCCCTTGCAGGGAAAGTGAAGATAAATATATTAAAGACTGTGGAAGACTCAAGCAACATGGCCCATATAAAGTATATAGATTACATATTTTATTTAAATCTGTTACTTACATAATCTATAACTTTTCATCATATGTGGTTTTGCTTTCTAGATTCTATTGGACTCCCACAGCGAAACTAAACTGGTCAGTTTCACTTGTGGTCACCGGTCAGTTTCACTCTCCAGTTCTCATCAAGGCTTTGTGTTGGAGATTCCTGTCTTACAGGGACTGTGTAAACCCCAAACACTTCTCTCACACAGCTCTTCCCCTGAATGGACGTCGAACACCTGGCATGCTCTTTTCTGCACTACTCAACGATCCCAATCAACAATTTCCAGCCATTAGATCCCCCAGATCGTCCTGCAAAGTATGTGTCTAATAGCAGGCCCCTTCTCCCAACACCAGCATCCCACTGTTGACATCAGCATTGCCCCTCTGCTGAGCAGTGGCAGGTATCCAGGGCTGGCTTCCCAGTGGAAGAGGAATCAATGACGGGGAGTCTGGGCATATTTTAAACGTAGCTTGTTTTATTTGCATGGATGCACCAGGCCTGGAGCAGAGGTGGTCACACTGCATGCAGGGCGATCCCTTCTTGCAGGAATCGCAACCCAACTCCAACACCTAGTTCCCAAACCCCTGCTGCTCCTGCAGCTCCTGCACTAAAGGCTGTCTCTACACAGAACCTCGCATAGTCCAAAACTAACAACATGCCGTGTCTTTCAACGACTGAACACTGGCTTGCGCGCTAAGAACTTGGAAGACTCTCTGTAAACAGCGCCAGCTGGTGACACCTGCCATAAAAATATGACCCTTCGGAGTCAGTAGCATGTTGCTGTCTGCACTGGTGTAAGGAACTGCACAAGGGGCTGGGCAGCAGAGAATCAGACCCCCCTAATGTAGACACACTGCCTCGGTGTAAGAAACCGTTTGAAAATGGGGTATGTCATACGGGGGCACGTAATTTTTTACACGAGTGCAATGCATCTGCACGAGGGGTTTGCTCTGATGCAGCAGCAAGTGAGACCAGAAAGAAAGGCCTCCCCAGGTCTGAGCTTGGGTAGCTAGTCTGGTGCTGCAACATCCACACAGCTATTGATAGTGCACTAGTGCAAGCCAGCTCACACAGGTCTGTCTACTCAGGCTGGAAGCTCGCTCCCAGCTGCAGTGTAAACATACCCTCTGAGCTTTTCTTTAAGCCGGATCCTGATCCCGGATCGCTTTTTTCCTCCCCACATCCCCTTGATCCATTTGTCAGTGTCTCAGCATTAAATAAAACGCTACCCAGAGCTGTACATCAGCTTTGCCCCCAGCAGATCCTGCCCTGTAACATGTACCATTTGGTTGGTCAATAAAGCGGAGACAGATAACAGATTAACCCAGTTTAGAGCGATGGAGCAATCAGTTAGCTGGTAAACTGTGCTGTTCCCCAGGGCTTCAAGTGCCTTTAATGAGTTATTATTTAGTAGGCTATATTGTGGTTAATGGAGGGACATTTCAGAAATGATCTGTTATTAATTAAACCATTCCAGGGCAAAGCTACAAGTTCTTCTTCCAGGCCGAATTGGATTGATTCACATCGCTTAGTATGGAAAGATACTGGAGGGTGGACTTCACTCAGGAAGGAAAGATGAGGTTGCCATTTTACAAATGGTATTTGTTTTGATTCTCCCTTTTGTTTGTATTTTTGATCCTTCTTTCCAGCTTGAATAGCTCTAGCTCCACTGGAAGTCACGGGGTTCGGTGCAGGAGTCACTGGGTGAGGTCTCTGGCCTGTGCCGTGCATGAGTTCGGACTAGATGATCACCGTTGTCCCATCTGGCCTTAAAAATCTATGAATCCAGCCTGAGTCCATTTTATTGATTTATTTTGCATTGCCCTAGCACCTCCAGAGCTCCAGGCATCCCCAGATCTCTGACAGCCAGAAGCTGGGAGTGGGCGACAGGATGGATTGCACGATAGTTGCCCTGTTCTGTTCATTTCCAATGACGCAGCTGGTACTGGCCACTGTCAGAGACAGGACATGGGTCTAGATGAACCATTGATCGGACCCAGTCTGGGCCCCCTCCCTCTTGGGCTAGGCGGTGCACAAACATATAACAAAGCGATGGTCCCAAAGACTCCAAGTGATGAGTAAAAGCTATTACCAGCCAGTGGCTGCTTGGTGGCCCATGTGAAGCTTTTCAGTCTAGTTCCCAGTCCCCACCCGTCCACTGATCACCTCGTAGAACACACCGCAGCTACCTGGCCCCCACTGCTGGCAGACTCAGCACAGAGACAGAGGGCAGGGTTGGATGTGTGAGGCCTGGTTCCTCCCAGCCGGGTTGATGAAAAATGGCTTGGGGGCTGGGCAGATGAAGATTGCCCTGTTGTTGTCTGTGCTGGACATATGCCGTCAGTTTCCAGGGCAGTCAAGCCAGCACCTTTTGTAAGAACCCCTCACCTTGGGTCATCAGCAGTGCTTGAACCCAGGGCATTAAGCACCAAAACGCAAATTATTACCACTTAAGGAAAAGGAGTAAATCCACTAGCTGCTAGCAGTAGTAGGCTGTCGTCTTCTGCATGCTACTGGAGGGGGATGTGACACACATTTTACGCTTTTTGCAATCACTATACTCACACAAAGAGCCAGTTAAAAGCAACCAAAGCATTGCCCAGAACCTGAACCTCATCTCGTCACCAAAACTTGGGCCAGATCCCAGCATGAAGTCATTGGAGCTATGTTGATTTATACCAGCTGAGGCTCTGGTGCCTTGTGTGAGGCTCAAATATGTGCAGTTAACTTATTCCATATCACGCCCCTGTGAACGGCGTGGGCTTCGACAGGCCTCGGTGGGACAGGTTGCCGCTAAAAAAGTCTGTTCTCCTGTTCCTCCTCCCAGCCCCATCTTTCAGAGCCAAAGGATCAAGTGAGGATCTGAACTTTCCGCACCAGTTCTCTGACATTTGCCCATCACTGTGTAACCAGCCAAACAATAAATAAACGAGAAGGGTAGCTGCAAAAACAGAGCCAAAGGGAAAAAGCACATTATGGGGGCGGTGGGAAGGAGTCACTAACAAGCCAGTCTGTGCATGTGGATCATTCATTTGGTCTTCACTGCTCTGGACTTTCCACTCTCACCTGCTTCCTGTTAATCACAACCCACATTACAAAACATTGCAGTTAATAGCTGGCAGTCAGATCTATGCCTCTCCCTCTTGGTTCCCTGCCCTCCCTCAGCGCTCACAGCCAGCCTGGCCCCTGTTAGGTGAGCTTGCTGTAGGGAAGAACTCCACGGGGGTTGTTCAGACAGGAAATGGGCCAAGCTGGGCAGGTGCTTTGTTGGCGAAGGGGAAAAATGGGCCAAACTCAACGAGCTCAGAACTTGGGTGCTGTCCCCCTAGATGTCCCTTACTATATTATACAGCATCTTCAGATGAATTGCTTGTTGCATCCCCTCCCCACCCCCAGGGGCTAGTCCATATAACGGATAACAACCTAGTCCTGCTGCTAGCTAACAGAGTTCCCCCGTTAGCTCGGATTGCCTGAGCTTTGGTGCAGAATGTCTTGGTTTGATCCCCAGCTGGTGACCGATGCTGGGAGCTCTTATACTGGCTCAGCATTTTGGGGGACTGGAGGGAAGACAGTGTGCAGGAATTGATTGCTCTGTGCAGTGATGCATTCTTGTTATGAGTCCTCAGAGTCACAGAAACTTCCCATGTCCCTCATTGGCCGAAGTTCGGCGGTGCATTACACAACGGCTTCGCAGGAGCATCCGGGTACCCCAAGCCACCGGGGAGAGTGGTGTTTGTCCTGCCTCTCTGTGGCCCCCCGCCGCACAGCGTCATCTGCGAAAACAGGAACCAAGTGTCGGCAGCGAGTTCTGAGCACCGAGCGAGCAAGAGAGCCGCGGCAACACCCTCCTCTTCCTTCCCCACCCCCATTTCACAGCAATAATATTTTAAACACCGACGACAGTGCCTGTGACAAGGACAATTTACAGCTGCTGTGCTCTCCGGGTACTTTCCCGTGTCTGCTGGTTGGCGGGGGGAGGGCCGGGAGTGTTGCACCATAATGCTTTGCCACTTGCAGGTAATAAATGTGGTTTTCAAGGACTACATTGGCGATAGTGACATCCCTGCAAACGTGACACTTTGCATCATCTGGGTGATCCCAGACAAATGAACCCAATTGGGTCTGTGCGTGCGGCTTTGGATTCCGGATCGTAATGATTTACTAGCCTGCCTAGAACAGCGGTTCTCAACCCGCGGCCTGCAGGCGGCCCAGTTAGGGCACGTCTGCGTCCCAGCTCAGCTATGTGCTAAAGGCTGCAGGCTTTGGGCTCCCAGTTGCCCTGCCGTGTGGTGGGATCCGAGTACCAGCTGCCGCCCTGCCAAGCAGTGGGCTCCAGGGTCCCGGCTGCCACCCTGCTGCACAGGGAGCTCCAGGTGCTGGGCTCCTGGCTGCTGCCCTGCTGCATGGTGGCTTCTGGGGTCCTGGCGGGGTCCAGGATTGGGGTCTTCACTGCCCCCCAACCTCCAAGGCCGAGTCCAGGCAGCTGGCTGCCGCCTGGCCCCACAAGGCAGAGTCCAGGGTTCGGGCATCCAGCTGCCACCCAGCCCTGCACCATGGGATACAGGCAGCTGACCTCTGCCTGGCCCCGCACCACGGGGTCCCGGCAGGGTCTGGGGTCGGGGTCCCTCCCGCATGCCCGGCTCTCTGCTCCTGGCCCCATTCTCTGGAGGAGTCTCTGGGTGGAGGACACGGAGCCATAGGGGTTTGTGGAGGGGAGGTTAGGTGGGGGACACTGTGGTTCTCAGCCTGCAGGCCAGGTAACACTCTGTGGGCTGAATATGCAGCCCGCGATGATAAAGAGGTTGAGAACCACTGGCCTAGAAGCACCAGCTGAGATCAGGGGCCCATTCTGCTGGGTGTGTTCAAAACATTGTAAAAGACAGTCCCTGCCCCGAAAGAGCTAACAGCCTAGTCAGACGGGACTAAGGGTGGGAGGGGAAGCAGGTGCACGGGGGAAGTCACTTGCCTAAATTCACACAGCAGATCAGTGGCAGAACTGGGAATAGACCAGAGGCCTCCTGACTCCCACCCTGGCGTTCTCTCCATTACATCACCCTGCCTCTTACAGGTGGAGCTGGTAGCACCATCTATTGTTAAGGTTGCCCAACACTTTCCATTCTAAGCCCCTGCTTTCAGCTACTTATAACTGAGCCAAACTTTAATCATTTGGCCTGAAATTTTCTACCTCATGTGTCTGCCTCAGGCTGAATTTTTCTAGAAAATTTCAGCCTAAACGGCTCAGCCTCTCCCAAGAACGAGGCTATGGACAAATACATTGTTTTGCCCAAGTAAAAAAAATTCTGACAACCTTCTCCTTGAGAAGCCCTAGCATCCCCATGCTTTGGAGCTAGGTTTTGAAATCTGGCAGTGGTGGAATGGCCCTTGAGTCAGGGATGTGCCCTTTGCTCTCCCACTGGAAATCTGCCCAAATTTGGCCAATTCATGTGTCTTTTCAACATTGCACTTTGCACACGCTCAGTAGAGCCTTGCTATAGCATCACAGATAAATGCCCCACAGATTCCATCCGTGCTGGGCATGCTCCAGCCCAGGGCTGAGCAACACTTCCCCTGCATTTGCAGCCCGGGGCCGGGGGCTGGGGCCAGGCACCAGCGACGGAGCCTGTCTCTCCTGCACTCTCACTGACCCGCTGCTGGGCCCAGGCACTGTGGAGGAGGAAGCTGCCTGATTTGAATGCCAAGGGGGAAAGAGCCAGATCTGGGGGTGGTGGAGGGAGTTGACTGGGACACGGAGCTTGTGGGGTGGCGAGACTTGGACTAGAGGCTGGTGGGGTGGAGAGGAGACAAACTGGGAGTCTGGGGCTGCTTAACGCTTCCCATTAAAAGCATGTATCTAGGCCCCTTGCAGCTGTGTCATCCATCTATCTACCTTTAACTCACCCATCACTATGGTCCGGGGGGCACATGGATCAGCACTCATGTCGCACTCCCCATCAGTACCTGGCCTGGGCCGGGGAAGCTAATGATCCAACCAGTGGACCAAATTAGGTGATGAATCCTGGTCACGTGCCACTGAGGCCTACTGCGCACACGCTAAGAAGACGACTGTGGTCCGTGGGTGCAAATAAATCCTCATAAAGCAAATGTTCATTCACCAAGATGCTAATCTCCCCCTTTAATAAGGCTGCCGTGACCCGGCTAGTGTGTATGGGCTACACTGTCCTCCGGTGGGTGGAATCAGAATGGCCTGTAGGGACTGGCGTGGCCGGAGGCCTGTGCTTACGGAGATGGCGATTCTTTCCCTGTGGCTGCCACGGAGATGCAAGCAAGGACCGTGTGCAGCACAGTGGCTGCTGGGAGATCCGAGGTAGCCACAGATTTGTGACAGCGTTTTGTATTAATGTTGTGCCTTTCATCCCAAAGTGCTTTACGGACTAGGGGGCTCCAGTCCAGCATAGAGACCAGCAGCTCCTGAGAGGTGCTGAGTCCCCTCATCCCCCACTGAAGTCAATGGAGGTTACATGGTGCTCAGCCCCTGGCAGGGCTGAACTCTGGCGATAGGCAGGACCACCGGTGGGATGAAAGGGAAGCTCCGTTTCTTTGGCCTACTCAGCCCCTGGCCATGCTGCGGAAGCTGCCAGCGAAGGGGCACTGACCAGCACTAGTTGTGATAGCCACCTGGGCTGAGGCCACACTTGACACGGGCCACCAGACAGCCTTGAGACCACAGCAGCTTTGGGCTACCTGGATCTCTCTTATGAAGTGTGGCTTGTGGTGCCTCTCTGGCAAATGAACACTGCTCAGACCGGGCAGCTGGGGGCCATCCTGCAGAGCTAACAATAGAAAGTCTTCCTCCTCTGAGACAACTCCTCGGGTTTGCGATATTTAAGGACTACAGTTCTCATCCACAGATCTCAGAGCTCCTCTGAAAGGTGGGCAAGTCACACTACAATAGAATCATAGAAAAGTAGGGCTGGAAGGGAATCTCAAGAGGACATCTAGTCCAGCCCTGTAGTGCTGAGGCAGGACCACGTAAACCTAGATCGTCCCTGACAGGTGATTGTCCAATCACCAGGTGTCACTCAATGAAATTAATAGGCAGCAGGTTTAAAACAGTTAAAAGGAAGTATTTCTTCACACAATGTAGAGTCAACCTGTGGAACTCATTGCCAGGGGATGTTGTGAGAAAGCCAAAAGTATAACTGGATTAAAATAAAGAGTTAGATAAGTTCCTAGAGGATGGATCACTCAATAATTTCCCTGTTCTGTTCATTCCCTCTGAAGCATCTGGCACTGGCCAGTGTTGGAAGACAGGATTCTGGGCTAGACGGACCATTGGTCTGACCCAGTGTGGCCGTTCTTAACCTGTCCTTAAAAACTCCAATGACAACGATTATCCCATCCCCCACCTTATAAAATGGATTTCAGAGAGATTAAGCAACTTGCCAACCTCCCACAGCAAGTCAGCAGCAGAGCCAAGAGTAGAAGTGAGGTCTACTGGTTCCTAGGCCATTGTTCTAGACACTGCACCACGGCTTATTAGCGTTACTCAGGGGTAGGAGGGTGAGAGAGAGCGCGAGATCATGCAAATATCTGTCCCTGGTGTCCTCTCAGTCTTATTGTTGGAGACATGTAGGGGACAAATTTATTTTTCTTTCTTTCTTTCTATTTAAAGACAGATCTCTGCTCATCACCATGGTATCTGCCCTCAGTATTGTACTCAGTGTGGCTGCACGGGTGGGCAGAATTTGGCATGTAGAGTGTTGTATGAAATGTCACACTCATTTGGCTAACAGATATTGTGCCCATTTGAAATTCCTCTCCTTCCCCTTCCCCCACTTCACATATGTTTGGGCGTTCAGGGAAACTTCAAGAGATGCTCCAAAGTTGCTGAGACTGAGGATATTAATAACCCCAGCTGGGACATAGTATCCCCATTTCAGGAAGGGGGGTACCAATAATAATCACCTACTTTCCAGGGGTGTTTTATAAAAGTTTGTTTTCAGAGACTGTACCTTCTGAGCCACATTGAAGTTGTTAGTGGCCCCTTAGTTTATATGGGATTTTGTGCTCTTAAAGGGGAGGGAAGGATTTTTTGTATTATATTTGCTTCAGTTAATTACCAAGTTAGTCTTGTAAACTATCACTGTGTGAACAGGGGCCTTTCCCAGCCTGCTCTGAATCAAAGTGCACAGGCTGTGGCCCCTACCTGAGGTTTGGCTTTGTTAATAAAGAAATTAACAATCAGACACCTTAAAATTCACCTTCAGATGTGTCCCCAAGTCCTCGCTGCTCCTGAGGTTCCTCCCTCAAAACAGCTCTGCCCATACCCTAGATCTTCTTTCCTCACATAGCCACTCCCACTTCTTTTAACTCCAGATGGAGTAATGAGTCACCTGCCTCGTGAGACGCTGATCCTGCAAGGGACTCCACATGTGGTTTCAGGGGTCCTCATGAGAGGAGCCTCTTGTAGGTTCTGTGCCTAAGTCCAGCAGATCCCACTTAACTCTTTCCCAACAGGATCAGCGCCTAACAGGCAGGAGACATTTCAGGCAAACATTGCTGGCCTGTTACGTGCTACTAAGAAAAAAACCTCCATCTGGGACTTCACTGCAGCTTTAAGTACTGCCGCTCTTGAGATAAAACTGATACAGATAAGTTAGAAGAAATGCAGCTTATTCGTATTATTATTACTATGACTTATAACTCTTAAAAGCCCGAGCCCCACATATAGCAAAGAGACAGCCCCTGCCCCAAAGAGGTTACCATCTAAGTATAAGACGAGCGGTAAGGCGTGGCTACTAACAGCACAGGAAAGCAGCGAGTTGATTGTGATCAACCTGATAAGCAGTAGGCACCAGAGGTTTCTTATTAAAACTTCAATAATGTTACAAATGTGATTTACTTGTTTCAATTGATGCTTCAGGGCATAAACCGGTCTCTAGCTGTGAGGATCAGGAAGAAACTTAAAATAACTCTGGACCCAATAGTCTGTAACTGTCCACGATGGGGTTCCTTGCCCTTTCCTCTGAAGCAGCTATTGCTAGCCAGGGTCAGGAACAGGATACTGAGCTAGATGGACCTAGAGTCTGATCCAGTCTTGCAATTCCTGTGTTTGTATTTTGCACTTTATAAAGTGCCTGATCCAAAGCCCATTGAAGTCAATGGGCATCTTTCCATGATTGTCAATGGGTTTTAGATCAGGTCCTAAATTAGATGCATGATATTAGACTGGTTATTTCTACTTTGACATGTTAGTCAGTTTCACTCTGTCTTTCTTAAACCCAATCTTGTTGCTTTCGGGTTCTCAATATCTCAGGGGATTGTTCAAATCCAACTCCTGTGTTCCCGCCCCCGCCCCCCGCACCCCCCATTCTCACTGAGCCTTTCAAAGAATAATTATGAAACATTTTCTCTTCCTTTCTAAGGTTTTTGTGGTGATATCTATTCTTTTTTTTTAATCATAACAAAAACTGAAATATTAGGGCCTAAAGTAAGTTGTGCCTCCTTTGAAATCTCTGGAGGGTTTTACTTCCATTAATCAAATCCTCCCATATTGGCTCAGAGTGGAGAAGTTTCCCCCTCCCCTTTTTTTTTTTAAATAAAGCATCTCAGATCTCTAAGTTGCAACTCATCTCACACCTAAGCGAAATTGTGTTTTGCACAAGCCTTTCAGCTGTTTTCTCAATCTCTCCTCTGTCTCATTCTCAATTCAGTCAGTTGCTATAGGTATGTTTTAATCCCCAGCATGGTAGATTTTAATTAGTCTTTGTACAGATGGCCAATTAACATTCATTACTTTTGCCTTGAGCGATTAATTATGAGTTTGGATAGAAAGGGAGACAGAGACAGAGGAAAGATGGGCAGGTGAATTTTAAAAAAAAAGGATTTTAATCAGAGTTTGGGTTTTCGTTTTTGTACAGTGAAAGAGAAGTGAAGGAAAGCAGCCACATGGACTGAGTTACCCTCCTGCCTGAATCACTTACAGTCCCGGAGTGAAGGCCATGGGCTTGAACAGAAGACCCAAACCCACTTACTCTCACTGTTGCTATCATTGGACTCTAAAGCCAATCACTGGTGCACAAATTAAATGCTAATTGAGCCTCTTAATCGGGAGCTGGTGAGATCTTAGCTGAAGCTTGGGAGGGGCAAAGCAAGAGTAAAACCGGATGGACAACTGATTCCTGAGGGATCTGGGAACATCCGTTACATCTCTGGAGGTCTAGTTTGAAAGGCATGTAATGGAAGGGAAGTTCTTGGCAGGTACTTACTGAACTAGTGGTATTAAACCAGGTCCAGAACAGACTGTGAAAATATGTAACCTTTCAGTACAAATAATAGTGATGTTTTGCACCTCCATAGTACTTTCCATCTGCGGATCTCAAAGCGCTTTATATATATTAATGAACTCAGCCTAACAAATTCCTGTGAGCTAGGTAGATATGTTATAGATGGAGGCTCTGAGGGAAGAGAGAGATAAAATAATCTGCCCGTGGTCACCCAGGGAGTCAGTGACAGATCCAAGAACTGAATCCAGATTTCCTGACTCTTGTGCCTTAATTACAATATCATGTTTCCTCTGAATGAGGTGTGTTAGGGGGCAAGACTTAGTTTATATCATAGCGTAGCATCATACCATTTTGCTGCCTCATGAAACTGTAGAAAATTGATAAGGGAAGCAAAGGGACACAAGGAGAAATCTATGGCCAGACGAATGAAGGACAATAAGGAGGAGTTTTTAAAAGTATATTAGGAACAAAAACAATCCTGACAAGTGTGTTGATCCATTGCTAAATGGAAATGGTTGAATTATCAATAATAAGGTACAGAAAGCAAAAGTGTTAAATAAATATTTCCTTCTGTATTTGGGGAAGAAAACAGATGATGCAGTCATATCATATGATAACATTCTTTCCATTCCACTAGTATTTCACAATGATGTTAAACAACAGCTACTAAAATTAGACAGCTTTAAATCAGCAGGTTCAGATAACTTGCATCCAAGAGTTTTAAACGAGCTGGCTGAGGAATTCAATGGAATGTTATTGTTGATTTTCAATAAATCTTAGAACACCAGAGAGGTTTCAGAAGACTGGAAGAAAGTTAATATTGTGGCAATATTTAAAAAGGGAAAACAGGATGACCTGGGTAATTACAGGCCTGTCAGTCTGACATCAATTCCAGGCAAGATAATGGAGTGGCTAATATGGGACTCGATTAATAAAGAATTAAAGGATTTCAATATAATTTATGCCAGTCAACATGGATTTATGGAAAATAGATCCTGTAAAAGTAATGTGGTATTTTTTGAGATTACAAGTTTGGTTGATAAAGGTAATAGTGTTGATGTGCTATACTTAGACTTTGGTAAGGCATTTGACTTTGTACCGCATGACATTTTGCTTAAAAAACTAGAAAGATATAGAATTAACGTGGCCCACATTAAATGGATTAAAAATTGCCTAACTGATAGGTCTCAACATGTACTCATAAACAGGGAATCATCATGGAATGGGTGTATTTCTAGAAGAGTCCTGTAAGGATGGGTTCTTGGCCCTAAGCTTTTTAACATTTTTATTAATGACCTGGAAGAAAACATAAAATCGTCACTGATAAAGTTTTCAGATGGCACAAAGCAAATAATATGCTTTTTAACTTGGCTAAATGTAAATGTATGCGCCTAGGAACAAAGAATGGAGGCCACACTTACAGGGTGGGAGGGACTCCATCCTGGGAAGCAGTGACTCTGAAAAAGACTTGGTGGTCGTGGTGGATAATCAGCTGAATATGAGCTCCCGGTGCGACCCTGTGGTCAAAAAAGCTAATGTGATCCTGGGATGCAAAAACAGGGGAACCTTGAGTAGGAGCAAAGAGGTTATTTGACCTCTGTATTTGGCACTGGCATGATCACCGCTGGACTCCTGTGTCCAGTTCTGGCGTCCACAGTTCGAGAAGGATGATGATAAATTGGAGAGGGGTCAGAGAAGAGCCATGAAAATGAGGAAAGGATTAGAAAACATGCCTTATAGTGATAGACGCAAAGAATTCAATCTATTTAGCTTAATTAAGAGATGTCCATGGGTTGATGATTACAGTCTATAAGTAGCTATGTGGGGAACAAATATTTAATAATAGGCTCTTCAATCTAGCAGAGAAAGGCCTAACATAATCCAATGACTAGAAGTTGAAGCTAGACAAATTTAGACTGGAAATAAGGTGTGCGTAATGAACAGTGAGAGTAATGAACAATTGGAACAACCTGCCAAGCGGCGTGGTGGATTCTCCATCACTGGCAAATTTTAAATCAAGACTGGTTGGTTTTCTAAAACTCTGCTGTAGGAATTATTGTGGGGCAGGTCTCTGGCCTGTGTTATCAGACTAGATGATCACAATGGTCCCTTCTGGCCTTGGAATCTGTGATCTGATGAGTCTTTCCAAAAGAGATGATAAACCCACCTGGATTTACCTGGAGACAGCTCATTTTTGTCATCTTCTAATTTCCTTGGTTCTACTGCAGGCTGGCTGGAGATGTTGCACGTTTTAGATCAGCCAGCGTACCCCACACTACAGCTGGCATGGTACCTGTGTTACAACAACCCGAGGCTTTGGTTTCCTGTAGATTTGCATCTGCAAACACACACACACACACACACACACACAGACACACAACATATATCATACATACATGCACATAAATGTGTGCACTGGCCGGAAGAATCCTAGAAATAAAGGGCTTGATCCTATTTCTATTTTCTTCAGTGGAAGCTGGCTTAGACCTGAAGTGGCAAAATTCTGTTAGAACATGTGCTAGCCCATAGTCCCTGGGCGTTGTTCCCTACAGTATATTCTCCAACCCCCCAAGTCCCACTGAAGTTAAAGAGACTTAACAACATACTTAAGTGCTGTCCTGAATAGGAATGGACTTAAGCATGTGCTTAAGTGCTTTCCTGAATCAGGGCCTGATTGCTTTGTCCACTCTGGCTTTAAATGTTTTAAGATTCCACTGGGTCCCTTGGGAAAGGATTTTGCAATCTAATAGGAAGTTCCCCCTGAGGTCCAGTCTAAAGTCTCCTTTTCTCAATGCATTCTCAACACAACTGCCCTGCCACGCAGATGCACGCTAAGACACCGACACACAGTAACATGCCTGACAAACAGGTGCCCTTTCATTTCTACATGGGAGAGAAACGTAACACTGTCAGCAAGTGAGAAGGAGGTTGGTAATCCCTCACTGCCTAGTTTTCGTACAGGACCAGTGCTTTATATGTAGCGTAGTCCACTACTCGAAAGGCGCTTTGGGAAGCTGAAGGCACTAAGCAGCCACAGCTGTCAGGAACAGCTCTCAAAGGGAGTTAGACGACTAAATCCCTTTTAAGATCTGGGCCTTAGTTATCATGAAGAAACAAAACTGATGTAAAACCTTTAATAAGCAATAATTTGTCTTCTGTACCTGAGTAATGATTTACTAATTGATCCTGGAACTTGTAATGAGCTGCAAATAATTGTGTGCTGGTGTCGTGGCTCGTTGGTTTCTTCTCATTCAGTTATATTGGGGTAAATCAGGAGTGACAGCACTGAGGTCTGTGTAGGTCGACGGATGTGCAATGGGCTGAAGGAGAAGCACATTTGGACCCCACCCACAGCTTAAGACATGAAAGGGGCACATCCCTAGCTGTCTAAAGGGCATTTGAAGCTGAGTTACAAATTCATCTGGACAGCGATGTCAGCTAAAGGGCCCCATCCTGAGAGCGACCCAGGCCAGGGCAGGAGCTACGTTGTGAGCAGCGGGATTGCTCGCCTGAGTCGGGATGACTTAAGCGAGTCAGACTCGTCAGGACGGGGCCTGTAATTCATCCTGCACAATACCCACTTCCAGCTTGGGCACATCACTAATTCGTTCTAATTGATTTTTCACACTCTCGGGAGGGGGATTATGACATCCAATAACAGAGCCCTGATGTTCTGGCTTTCTCCCTCCCTGAAAAGAGCCTGAAATGCTAGACTCCACCCCCCCCAAGAGCTGGCATACTTTTCTCAGCCCTGGGTAGCCATGGTGAGACAGTTCCCAAACCCTTCCCCTCTGCAGTTTGGATCAGAGGCTGGCTCAGCCTAAAACTCCCTTTCACTCAATATATGAATGTTACTAATGGGCCCGCTGCAGCTGTTTCTGTGCCTTTCCCTCTCATCTGAACGCTCTCTTTCTGGCTGTCTATTTACACAGGCAGACAGAAAATGAAAAGAATAACTCACGGAGGGCCTGATTCTGCTGCCCTCTCCCATGCTGCATTGCATTTCCTCACGCCTGGTGATTTCATCCTGCGGGAGCGTTGCAGAATCGGATCCTCAGTTCACGACAAATTATAATTGCTGGACCATCTCTGTCTCCGAAGAAGCACTTAATCCTTTAGCAGAGAAGATCGAAATTTTTCTGAACTGCCAAGAAGGGCCTGTTCCTACTTACTCATGGAAGTAGGTCCATTGATTTCAAATGGGCTGCTAGCATAAGGATGGCAGGCTGGGACCCCTGGCAATCTCAGGGCCTGAATCTTGCCTCAACTGTACCAGTTCTATCCTGGTGTAACTGCACTGACCACTGTTATGTTGAAATTGGGGGGGGGGGGATTAACAAGCTTTAACTTGGGGTCTAAACTTCCTAAAATTGTCACTTTTATGCAATTTTGCACATGATCAACTTGTCTTGAAAACTCTGAGCCAGGCATAAATTGGCATCGTACCATTGGCTTCAGTGGAGCTATGCTGACTTAGATCAGTTGAGGTTCTGGCCCATCAACTGAAACACTGATCTGTGTTGTAAATGAGGGCCAGATTCTACTCTCTGTTACTCCAGTCTCAGCTCAGACGGTTACAGATTTCTGGCAAGCAGAACTGGTACCTACCAGCAACGGACAGCTAGAAACATTACAGGAGAAGAAAGGACACTCTCAGCTAGAAATCAAGGTCCAGATCCTCAGCTGGTGTGATCCAGCGTAGCCATATTGAAGTCCATGGTGTTTCACCGATTTACACCATGTGAGGATCTGAAAGTATAAGAAACTCTATAGAAAATGTCACACAATGAATGCCAGGTTCTCCAAGTCCCCTTGCCCATTTTTATGATTGTACGATCACATTTTCCCATTACCTTTTTTTATTTTCCCCAGTTGCTGTGTGAAGGACCCACACTAACAAAGGAAACTGGCAGCCTAACTAAGGCCCTGATCTTGCAATTAGCTCTGTTCAGATAAACCCCTGCAGAGCCACAGTGAAGTCAATGAGACTCTACATAGGTACAGGAGTGCATCCCTGAAGGACTGATTGCAGGGGCCTGACTGATGACCGTGGGGAAAGCAGCGAAAATGACAATGTGCAAAGTTCTGTCGAAGGCTCAGAGTAAACAAAATCAGATATATTTCCTCTCAAAACTCTTCCGGTTCTAATAATCATAGGGGTAACTTGTAGCAGGAGTCAGCAAGAAAATAGCAGATGCAAGAGTAGGGTTTTTTAAGTGATGGTGTCCCTTTAAATTCCATTAAGCTGCACTGGACTCGGAGTACTTTGAAAAGGGCGACAGGATAGTGATATAGCTATTGTTTTGCTGAAAATAGCAAGTCCCTTCTAAGAAGGGACAGGCATTACGTGAGCTCAAGGGAAAGTTTCATAGGGGGCTGCCGGTCATTTCTACCAGGCGCTGCCAGCTAAGGTTGCCAACAGTCCCTTATTACAAGGGACATCCCTTCTGTTCTCATCTCTGTACAACAAGATCGGGAGGTGCTGAGTGCTGCAAAAAGCAGCAAGAAATACCCCTGAAGAATGTAGGTGAGTCCTGCTTAGTGTAATTATTATTATTAATAATAATAGTAATAATAATAATAATAATAAAAATAACAATAGCAGGAGGCAGGGTGGGCAGGGGCAGGGTGCTAAGTTAACAGTCTCATGTTTCTGAAATACAACGCTGACAACCCGACTGCCAGCAACTATCATTGACAAAACGGGGACAAAAAAGGAAACATACAAGAAAAGAAATTAAAAGTTGGATCGAATCCTTCTGCAGTAAACTTTGCCTTCACGCCAGTGGACATTCCTTTGCATAAGGCCTATGGTGTCCAGCGCCTTAGGGACTGGCCAAACAGCAAATCTGTTTTGAATAATAGTGTCAATTCTTAATATAAAATGCTGGCACACACCCACCCCAACACACAGTCTGGATAAGTGACCTGCAATCCGCTAACGTACCCTCCTTTGTAGTTTTGTAAAATGCTTATAACAGCAATTGTACCTGTTTGGCTCAGTCCAGAGGCCGAAATCTTGGAAGTTCACACCTCTCTGAACTTATTCATGCTGAAAAGTGCTTCTCCTTTTTAAGTAGTTTCAGATCAGATCAGAAGAGAACACATGCAGTTTCTTTCCGTGTGACATCTCTAACCTATGGCCTTTCCTCTCCATCCCCACAACTGAAACACTCACCCAGGCTCTCATCATCTTGCATCTCCATCACTGCAACATCCATCTCTCTGGCCTTGCCAAGTGCTCTCTTGACCCGCTCAGATCCATTCGCAATGCAGCTGCAAAGCGGGTTCTTCTAGCTGGTTGCACTGACAATCTCCCCCCTTTCTTTGCATCCCCTTCCTTAATTCCCCTTTCTCTATCACCTCAAACATAAGCTACTTGTTTTCACTTTCAAGGCACTTCATGGCCTATTCCCACCCTACCTATCAACTCTCATTCACTACCGAGCTGTCGATGCTCACTTCTAATCAGCCCACGATACCAGCGCCCATCGCTCACTTGGTATATTTTCATACAAGCACCTTCATGCTTCCTCCCACACTGCCCCTCACGCTTGGGAGGAGCTCTCCGTAAACACCTGCATCCACTGTCAAAACCCTCCCTAAAACTCTCCGGTGCAGCCATGCCTACAGAAAAAATTTGATCTGGGTTAGGCCACTGTTGTGCAGAGACCAATATTGCCTCATTGTTCCCTTGTACTCCCCCATTGATCTGACTCCACTGGGTCTCGTTTGTCTCATACCTGGACTGTAAGTTCTGTGGGGCAGGGACCATGTTTTTGTTCTGTGTTTGTACAGCGCCTAACACCTGGGGCTCCTTGGTATTAATACTAATACTCAATAAAAATGATGTTGAATAATACTATAAAAGAAAAGGAGTACTTGTGGCACCTTAGAGACTAACCAATTTATTTGAGCATGAGCTTTCGTGAGCTACAGCTCACTTCATCGGATGCATACTGTGGAATGTGTATATACATAATGTGTATGCATCCGATGAAGTGAGCTGTAGCTCACGAAAGCTCATGCTCAAATAAATTGGTTAGTCTCTAAGGTGCCACAAGTACTCCTTTTCTTTTTGCGAATACAGACTAACACGGCTGCTACTCTGAAACCTAATAATACTATAGTTTCCCTTTGAACAGCATGAAATGTCAATTACATCTCAGAAGGTGCCAAGACATTTACATTTATGGGACTAAATGAGGATGATGATGGTTTATTTTCCATCTGATTCTATGCGACTTGTCCAAGGAATAGAACCCAGCTCTCCTGACACCCACTCCCCTGCCCGAACATACTGCGGGGCTTGACCCAGATCTATAAGATGCAACGCACAGGCCAATCTAGATGACCCGGTGGTCCCTTCTGGCCTTAAACTTGATGATTCTCTGACTGAGGTCTGGTCTACACTCGGCCTTGTCTCCACCACAAAATTAAGTCGACCTTAGTTAGTAATTACTGAGGTAGTTCATGTCCACACTATGCCCTCTCTGTTGGTGGTGCACCTCACCAGGGAGACTTCCACCGACTTAACTGTGTGGGGCATTGTGGGGCACTGACACCACCTAGAGTCCCCCCGAGCTGGGGCCGATAGTCCAAGCTGTCAGCCCCATGCGGGGCTGACAGCCAACAGGCAATGTAAGTAATGCAGTGGATACATAGACACTTCAACACCCTAACTACGTCAACCTAAGCGCTACACCTCTTGAGGAGGTGGAGTTATTAGGTGGGTGGCATGGGCCACTTACATTGGCGAGAGCAATGCTGTAGTGTAGATCATGTCCTAGAAAACTAGGTCGGCATAACTACCTGATAACTGATCCACATCCCTGAGCTGCATAGTTAAGATGACCTAAGTCTCCATGTAGACAGCACTAGGTCAATGGAAGAGTCCTTCCATCAATTTAGTTCCCATCTTTCTGGGAGGTGGATTACCTGCGCCCGTGTCACCATAGGTAGCGTCTACCCTGCGGCATTACAGTGGCACAGCTTGAACACTGAATGCACCTGGCAGCCCTTTCAATGATAGCCGGTGTACGCGTAAAAATCCAAGTCCCTGCCCCATCCCTAGTGGCTGCTAAGAGGAAGGCCCCATGCATGGAGTGGAGTAGGGTTGCCTGGATGTGGTTTCACCAGTGCAAACCCCACCAGTGTAAAAGTGGCTTGTATGGTTGCAGCTCAAGCTGCACAGGGGACAAGGCATTTTTTATACCAGCGCAGTGGAGGTTTGCACGGGTACAATTTCACCAGTGTAACTGCACCAGTGCATCATCCTGCCACCTGGACAAGGCTGGAGTTACTCCACTTCCACCCTGGAACTGATCTCGGTGGAGTGATTTCCACGTGGCAGACTATATCACCCATGATGCTTCTAAAAGTCCCTGCTATATCGTCGACAATAACAGGGTTAAAAAAAGAACTAGATCAGTTCATGGAGGACAGGTCCATCAATGGCTATTAGCCAGGATGGGCAGGGATGGTGTCCCTAGCCTCTGTTTGCCAGAAGCTGGGAATGGGCCACAGGGAATGGATCACTTGATGATTACCTGTTCTGTTCATTCCCTCTGGGGCACCTGGCACTGGCCACTGTCAGAGACAGGATACTGGGCTAGATGGACCTTTGGTCTGACCCAGTCTGGCCGTTCTTATGTTCTTATGCTTTAAACCTCCAGCATCGGGTGCCCAGGATGAGAAGCTGGAGTTATTGATTTACTGGCCTATATGCTGAGAGATGAATGAAAACAACGAAGCCAACTTTTGGCTGTTGGCTCAGAAGAGAGAATCAGGAGACCCAGACTATATCCACTAACTAGCTCCTTGGGCAATTCTATTCCGCTCCCTTTACCTGATTTTCCCCATTCGTAAAAGGAAGCGAGAGCTATTCACGCATACTTGCAAAGTATTGTGAGATCTGCAGGTGAATAAATGGGAACTATTATTATCTGACTGATGCCTGCTTTGAAGGGAGGTGACAACCAAGTTTAATTCCTTGGACTCTCCGCTAAAGGCTTCCTTCATGACCCCAAAATAGCCTTTGAGCCAGAGCGTGCCCCCCAATGTTGGTTTTATGCACAATTCCCATTTGGCACCTTCCTATAGAGCAATGGCAGGGTATGGCCCTCTGTAAGTATATGCCATTAAAATATGCACACTTCCTGAAAGCAATATGGAATGGCTAAATATACTGTGCACAAATCTGTTTACACTAATAATGGCTGGGAGTTTGCCATCCATATGACTGCAGGAAACCATCAATTCAACATAAATTGACTGAAAATTACAAGAGATGGAAACTAACTATTTTTTTCCTTCCCCCCCCGCCCCGCCCCCCCCAGCCTGAGAAGGGGGGAGCACAGAGACATTGGCATCTACGCTATTGACAAGGATGGCTCTGCTTGGCAAGCTTGCGGCGCTTTCTCCAAGCACTCCATGCCATCTCTTTTGTGCATTTGCAACCATGATTAGCATCTTGAGCCTCTGCAGAGGGAAGATGAGAAACGATCGCCGCTGAAGGCCATCAGAGCTTTCTGTTGCCCCTCTTCCCTTGCTCTTTATCAGAGAAGAGCTGAGGTTCGCTGAAAACCAGTCTGCAGATTAATCCCTGTCACAGAAACACTGCAGGAATCGGTGCAAGATTTGAGCCATCCCTCCCCCCCCCGAAATCAGTAGCCAAACTTCAGGGGCAACAGGACTGGCTCAGAAAATACACCAAGGATGAAGATGCTTTGTTTGCACCTTAGGACCTGATTCAGATCCTCTTACTCACAGCTGAGTAAGTCCCTTGCTTTGAGGATCGAGGATTGATTTGTACCAAGAGAAGTGGTGGAGAAAACAATCAGTTGAGAAGCCTCCTCTGGTTCCTCTCAGAGATTTCGTTTTGGGCGCTTGAGCTGAAAAGAGGACTAAACACCCACAATATTTATCCGCGCTCCCAGGAAATCTTGATGGAGCCGCAAGGGCCCAAGGCATTGTTTTGGCACAGGCAGATTGCTAACTTGGTTAAATTTTAAAAAAATCCCAACTTAAAAATATTGGCAGCTCCCGGCATATTAGTTGAAAAGCTGCAGACTTGGCTCCCAGTCACCTCAGCAGCATAATGTTAAATGGCATCAAGACAGTATATCAGCCATTTACATATGTTGCTTATAGACGCCAAACTTATTAACACAATAAAACTGCTGCTAAGATGCCTCCCTGCCTATTTGTCTCATTGAGAATGTCAGTGTTGTAAGCACCTAGTCGCCTCGGATGGAAACACGCTTAGTTTGCCTTTCGTACGGCGACGGGGAAAATAAATATATGAATCATCTAAGGTCCCACAGACCATTTCCAAACACATCTTTCCAGGAGGAAGATTCACAGATTCAAAGGCCTGAAGGGACCGTGGTGATCATCTAGTCTGACTTTCAGCGACTCTCACCCAGTAATGGCTTCAGCAAGCCCATAGCTACAGCATCTCTTTTAGAAAACCAGCCACTCTTAAAGACTTCAGGTGACTGAGAACTCAACATGTCTCTATGGGGTTTGTTCCCATGGCTAATCACCCTCCCTGTTCAAAAGGTGCGTCTTGTTTCTCGAAGAAAACATCTTTCCCGAAGGTAGGATGTTAAGTAAAGGTGTCACTAGGTAATGATCCTCTGCAACTTATCGTGCCCAATGCTATTAACTAATGAGTCCTGGGAAGGAAGTAGCCCGTCACTATTTAGTGTGCCCATTTTACAGAAGGGTTGATGATGCATAAAGTGAAGTGAAGTGATGGGCAATGAGTCCCATAAGGCACAAGTAAGACTAGAAGGGTTCAGTGCTTTACCCACTGGCCCATCCTTCCTGGAGATAAGACTGACCGATCAGTTCAGTCTGAGAAGCCTAAGCGTTGACAGTAATAACCACACGCCATTGGTCTCTGAGCAGGACTTTCCACTGATCTCCATCGGGTGGGAGGTTGCATAAAAACAGTGGCATGATATAGCCCATTAACTGCATTTATGACCCCACAGGCTCCACCAGGCAGTGTGGGACACTTCAGGGGCAATTGCCGTTCAGATGCGCAATCAACATTTCTGGGGATTAGAACAAAAGCCCTCTGGGCTTCCCAACTGTCCTGATGGTCTGAGCAGGGAGTCAGCCCTCCTCTCGCAGCTGCACCTTCACCAACGCTTTGCAGGCCCCTTTGGATGGCTCAGGCTTTGTCGGGATCCTTCAGGATCTGGGCTCCCCACGTTGACCTGAACCCCTGAATGCAGTTAAAGGGAATGTGATTGGACACCGTTAGGGTTAAGCTCCCACAGTATCCTTCAGCGCTCCTGGCTCAAAGGAACCCCTGGCGGAGGCTGGTGGAAGGTTTTCCTACATTCAGGTGCACGGAACTGGGCATTTGGGCCCATGCTCACTCAGAGCTCCCACAGGCTGCAGCTGGAGTGAGATCCAGCCCCACCTTGTAGCCAGGGGGTGACTTGTCTGCACAGTTAAGGGCCTGACTTTGCACTGTGTTGATTTATTTGCCAACACCCCATCTAGGGACCCTCTGTGCATACTTCCTGTGAAACAAATAAATGCCCGGCCTTGAGGAGCACCCTGAAAGCTCAGTAAAGAAACAGACATTTTCTCCCTTCTGCAAGGTTCTCTCAGCTCAGGGTGGTTGAGGAGGGCCCCTGTGGGACTGGGCTATCGAAAAGCAAGGGGCAGGAAATGGAGAAATGTCCAGGAGGGTCTCATCTTACCTCTGCTTCTGCCCTTAACTTCAGTGCAGAGCAGTATCCAGTGGGTGCTGACACCTGCCGGGCAGAGCATGTGTGATCAGGTACCAAACCCAGGAGATGCTCCTTTTCCACTGCAAGGCTTCTTAAGTGCTCCTTGGGGAAAGAGTGCGTGAGGGGCATCCCAGACCTGGACAGTTGGGAGAGCCGTTGATGAGCTGATACCATGTGCACGCACTGGGGAGTGGCTGCAACTTGCTGTGAATGTGAGAGGCGCAAGTGCTAATGTTATTAGTGCATCTTCTTTAAAGGAGCAGCCCTGTGTAGTTTGTCATTAGGTCCAGAATATCTTGGACCACCAAAGTCCTGTGTTTTTCTTGCACCCAAATCTTGTGCTTAGAGATTTGATTGCACATCAGTTGCAGAATTAGTTGGGGGGTGGGGGGGTGATCCAGCTTGGGCAGCCTGGGCCTAGAGGTTAAGGTAACGGGGAGCTAAAAGCAGTGGGGATTTCCCCTTTTTCTGCCTGGCTTGAGGGAGCAGCATCCCCCCACCACCCTTGTCAGGTGCAGCGAGAGCTCCCCCGCTCCTGTTTCGCTTTTGAACCACTGCCCGGGTGGGCCCCTACAGACTGCACCCCCCCTATAGTCTTGTGAGATGGTCTGGCCCTTCTCGCCAGCCCCCCCGCCCTCCACTCCAGCAGCAATAGCTGCGTTTCCAAGTTGTAAGTGAATGTCCTGGCTGTGGGGCTGGTCCCGCCCTGTGTATCTGGAAGCCTTGGAATGACCAGTGCCGCTGGCAGGGCTGTGCTTCTCCAGCAGCTCGCACCTGAAACTCTCCAAGCACACTACAACCACGAGGGACTGAGCACCCGGGGCTGCAGGAAATCAGGCCAGTCCTGCCACGCTCATTTTACAGATGGGGAAACTGAGGCAGTGCAGGTGAAAGTGACTTGGCCAAACTTGCACAATAGGTTAGTGACTGAGCTGGGACTAGACCCCCAGCCCGAATTCCTATTAGATTCCCCCATTAAGGGACACTGCCCATCACTTCCATGGGCATGACATCATGGGGCAATGCAAGCATTTTGAATTTTATCCCAGGTGTCACATTCCAATGCATGATGTCGCAGCACCCTCATGCACTGACATCTCATCAGGACCCCAACCCGTAAACGTTCCAGGATTAGGTTTGTGGGGAGCCCAAGCCTAACTTCAGGGGAGTCCACTCCTGCTCCTCCATTCCAACGCCAGGTGTCTAAGAGATCTGCTCTAGCTCAAACAAGAGTTCTGGGCTTGATGCAGGAATCACTAAGTGAGGTTCTCTGGCTGGTGCGGTGCAGAAGATCCGACTAGGTGATCATGCTGGTCCCATCTGGCCTTAAAGTCTAGGAATAACTTTACTGGGAGTGGAGGGGGCTCAGAGCTTCAGGCTGTCCCACCATCCTAATGCCTGAGCTGAAGAGAGAAAGATGCCATCCAAACCTTTCCTGTTACTCCCCAGGTAACTTTAGAGGTTTCGGATTCCTGTGTCGCTATAGAGTCTGAGACCTGGATGAAATTCAGAAGATGGGGTGCACGGAGGAGGGGGGAGAATCCTGGGATTATGGGAACCAGGTGTGAACCCCTGGATGCCACAGCTGACCAAGCTTTCCCCTTATCTGGGCTGGGGACTGTCTCTCTTCTCCCTCATGTCTGGATTCCTGGCTTATAGTCCCCTGGAAGCAGCTTTAACTATTTAATAAATACAAGCTAATTAGGGAACATGGTTTTCCCCTCACCCAGTTGCACACATGGTTCAATCTTGTAGCAGAGAGCCTGCCCCGTTCCCATGGGTCAGAACCAGGTTAAAACCTTGGCCAGAGCCAGGGCCTGTCTGCCCTACCAGAGTTTAACACAGCTGGGTAACAAGGCTGTAGCCAAAGTATGTCATTGCATGATTTGTTCTTTCCTGTGTGGACAGAAACTGCCATGTAATAGACATGGCCTTTTTTGGGAACCTCCCACCATTGCAGCTCCATCAAGAGTAGGAGCCCTAAAGCAGACAGTGTTCTAGACCACACTCAGTCACTGACTTGCTGGTGACCCTGGGCAAGTCCCTACCCCTCGCTGTGCCTCAGTTTCCCCTCCCGCCCCTTGTCTGTTTGAGTTGTAAGCACTCAGAAAAGGACTGTCTCATACCCAGCACAATGGGCCTCTGATTTCAGCTGTGGTCTTCAGGTGCAAATGAAACTCATGTAAAGTAACATTGTCTCCCAGAAAAGTCCAGTACAGAGCCAGTCCAAACCAGAGAACCAGCAATCAATTATGAGTTAAGGAGGGGGTCATGTGCGATCCATTTTTAAGCAGAGCTCAGTGAGAAGCCCTGTTTTAACACACAGGGGCTGGTTAGCCCTGGGTTCTGTTTCAATGTGGTTATTTGCATAGTGTAGACAGGGCCTAAGAACCAGCCAGATTAAAGGACTTGCCCCAGGAGAAGGGGGCAAATGCTTTTTGCTTCTCTAGCTCCTTCCATTCCAAGTTCCCTTGGTGCGTTACAGGTACTGTCCTCCACAGCCCCCAGTAGGCAAATCAACTCAGGGTGATTATCCCTTCAAACAGAGAGTGAAACCGGGGACCAGGGTGTTGGGGTACCTTCCCGGACCGTTTCTACTCAGGTAGAGAACACCGTGTGCTGTTCTGGGAGAGCACTTGAGCCAGTTCTCTGGAATCCAGAAGCACAGTTCGAATCCAGACTCATCACTGAGGTTTCTCTACGGGCATTTCACAAAGCTACACCTGAGCTGATCAACGTACAGAATTATAAATCAGAATATATACATATTTGAAAACAGATGCAGATTACAGCCTACATTATATTCCACGCTTTATGGTAGGTTTACTAATTGCGGGAACCAATCCCTGAATAGGTTTTAAGCTGTCCATGCACTACAAGGCTAGTGAGGAAAGCTGCAAATTTACCCCATATTACTCTTCTCCTTGCTACTTCTTTATTTACTAGCCACATATTATTTACAAGGAATTCACGCTTTGTCCACTGTTAGCCTCTGTTTCCCTTATTTCTGTTTTCTTTCATTGTTCATGCAAGGCCCATGCTGGGAAGCAAAGTGACTTGTCCAAAGCAGCAGGAGGAGAGACAGTAACAGACCACAGGTTTCCTGACTCTTATTCTGGCATCTTAAGGACAATGCCATCCCTCTCGGTCTATTTGCCTGCCTATCTAAAGTTCTTGAGCTGGGGAGATATTTGTCTATCCTTAACTCAGAGGACTTTACAAAGGAGAAAGCCAGGGAGAGCCTAGAAATAACCAAGCAATTGGAGTTGAGGGTTGGGTGTAGAATGCCTTATTTTAAATCTTTCTGAACCGAGCTGAACAAAATCTATAAGGATGAGTGAAAAGAGGCACAGAATAGACTGAGTCTATGGATAACTCTGCACTGGAAGTAAGGGGAAGCCTTTTATTGGGTCTGGGGTACAGGATTCTGCAATCAGTAACCCAAAGGTGTGCTCAAGTAATAACCTGCGGTTAAATCATGCCCTCCAGCTGACTTCTGAGAGTTCCCAAACTTCATGTAGCCAGGATCAAATCAGCCCTGGTGGGTGGGAGATAAATGATGGAGATAAAATTCCAGCAAAAACAAGTTAATAACCCCACCAAAATAATAATTAGGTGAGTTTAAAAGGAAATGATGCAGCACTTTGAAGTCTGATCAACTTTTAATGTCCCATCAGGCTCCTAACCCATGGTTGCCCTTTAGTGTCTGAGTCTTGATTTTCCACATTTTGCCCTTTGATGATGGAGGCTGATGTGTTACAGATTAACAGGAGGAGGGATTGAGGAAAGCGCCTCCAGTCCTCAGAAACTGCAGCAGGTCTGATCCGAGGATCCACTTTCCTTTCTCGGGGCTTGTCTACACGGGGTACTGCCGAGAGAGGACAAGGGATATGGGGAATCACTTTCCTTTAGACTGAGAAGAGAGATTATGGAGCTAAGGAAGGAAGATGTAGGGAGAGGATGGGGGAAAGACAGAAAAACACCTGCAGTACAATCTGAATTTACTCACAATCCCAGAGCCAGTTCTCTCTCTCTCTCCTGTGCCCATCTCTGCTCCTCTCATTTCGCTTTTGTTGCCCGGCTGGAAAACACAATAACTATTTACCGAAGGCGCATAAAATTCCCGCAGGAGTTCCAGTCCCTTCTCTGGTCAGGATATGCCCCTCCGACCTTTCAGTCCTGTCAGTTACCAATCCGGAGCACGCCTCATTTCTCGCCGTCGCCAGAGTTTTGCGTGGCTGGTAAAATCGAATCAATCCCGAATTGTCTCCACTGGTAACTTTCCTTAATTTTGAATCCGGTCGCTCCTTTTTAATTTTTTTTCTGGTCTAATTATCGTTTTTTTCTCTTCTAATAGGTTCCCCCAAAGAAACACTCATTTCGCTCAGTCAAGACAGATCAAAACTAAGTCCCAGCTTCGCCCTGGAGAAATTCAACCGGGAGCAGGGGGAGAGAAAAGGGGCTCCTTTCTTTCTTTGATTAAATGGGTCCCGTAGACTTGCCAGCCTGTGTCTCTGATTTTTTCTAAAGAGCGGCTCTCTCTGGCCGTGGAAATTCCGCCTGAAACAAGGGGCTTGGGTTACCCTGGAAAAGGGGGAAGATCTGATTCCTAGGCAGGTGCCTTGAATGAGAATCCGACAGGAAATCACCGGCAGAGCAGAGATGGTGTTGATGGTTTATTTTATTTCCAGTTGTTTCCCCTCCTGGGTAGCCGGGGAAACTTGCACCACACAGGCAAGCCGCCCTGCAAGGGGGTTTACGGATTGATTGGTTTTTAATTCGCGCCTTGTAATAACCACCTGTTCGCAAAAGGAAAGTGAAGTGATTTAGCACTGGATGTAAACAGCAGCGCCTCTTAAACGGGGTCAAGTCCGCTGCACCAGGGCAGGGAGCGAGCTGAAACTGACGGGGCTGTGATTGCTCCGGAGCGGGTGGCTCTCTCTGCAGAACAGAAATAATAAACACCGTCTTAGCGGCTCCCTGTTCGCTTTCGGCGGCCCGAGTCGTCTCAGGGCACCTTGGAGGCAGAACCCAAATTCGGAGCTTCTGTGCGAAGAAAGACCCTGTTAAACAGCGATGTATCCTGCAGAAAGGAAGCCTTGCCCTCTGTTTTAATGGCTAGGGAACAAAACGCAGCCGCTCCTGTGAGCCTTGTTCTTTAAGGGTTTTACTTCTCTTTTGAAAACGACCTCCCGTTTTCTGCCAGCCGCAAATTGGGATGTCTCTAGAAAAGCCTAAACTTTCCTCTGTGTGCAAAGGGTCCTGCCTTTCCCACCCTCTCGCGGCCCCCGCGCGAGATGGTGGATACGAGCTGCTGCAGCGGCAGGAAAAGGAGCCGTGTGAACGCTGCAGGAGCGGAACGGCGTCTCCAGGCCGAGCTGATCCTGGTGAAGTCGCTTTCAAAATAGAATTTAAACCGAATTATTATTTTAAAAGAGAAAAGCCGACTGGGCATGTCTGGCTGGCAGAAATGGAAGCTCGATGATTTAGGAATAAGGACTAAATTATTTGCTCCACAGCAAAACCGACGTCGGGAAGCCCAGTTCAAACGGCTCCGGGAAAACAGGCAGCTGCTAGGAGTGACAGGTTTTGACACGTAGGCTGAACCTTCTGGGGGTTACCTCTGTGCACATCAAATACAGACAAGCTTTTATTTTTAGATTTTCTTTTTTACCCACCGAGTGCGCTTGCAACAACAACAAAACCCACCCCGAAATCCCCAAATCAAACACACAGAGCCCTGCCTTTAAAAACGACTTTTTTCTTTTTTACACTGGGAAGAAGAATTCTTTGTTTTTTCCTTCCCAGTGGATCAC
Source organism: Natator depressus (assembly GCF_965152275.1). Lineage (NCBI taxonomy): Eukaryota > Metazoa > Chordata > Testudines > Cheloniidae > Natator > Natator depressus. The sequence goes on along the minus strand of NC_134237.1, from coordinate 136,537,353 downwards.
TGCGGATCTGAAACCGCAGGTCCCTGGTTTCTAAAGCGTCTAATTTTACTCCGCCAAAGTCATAATGGTGTTTCCCGATGGAGACTTGTCCCAGTGCTCGGGAGGCTTTGATCCTGAATACAATAATCTCCCTTCTTAGGTCGATAGCCTGCTCACCTCCATCTGTCTCTCGCCGGTGAGTCGTTTCACATCAGTCCTGGGAAGATCTCTGGGTTTCCGAGCGGAGCCGGTGTGTGCGCAGGGCCTGGCGCTACACGGCGGTTTGATTCGAACCAAACCTCCCTTTTCCCCTCCTCGGGCGGAGCAATTTTCACTCCACTTCGCATTCAGCTCGAAGCCCTTTCTCGTGTCTTAAAATCCTAATCTCCCCCACACCTCCAAAGGCAGCGGAACAAAAGGCTCCGGAGGTCCCGTCTATCAACCTCGGGGCCCGATCCCTTGGGGAGCCAGCGGACTCCAGCCTAAACCGCTCTGCAAGGTCTGGGGCAGGCAGACAGCGCGCCCACAAATAAACACACACCGGGCTAAAGGAGACAGGTGTTTGCTCGCCGCCCGTGCGCGCTTAAACCCGCTTGCACCACGCGGGGACCTTCGTTGGTGTCTCCCCATAAGAGCGTCTCGGTCTTTGTTTATTTGTTGCCCTGTGTTTATTTCTCTTTCTTGGAACCTTCTTCCTGCCCCCAGAGCCAATTCGACCGGCCCGGCCCTACCCCATCCCCCGCTTTGCGTCTCATCCTTCCCCTCACCTGCAGCCTCCTGGCTGGGTTTGCCAGGGCAGCAGTTTTGCTCTATTCGTTTGGAGCGGTGTTTTTACGTGTGTGTCTCCCACCGCACCCCTCCCAGCCCCACTTCGGCCGAAGATGCCCAGAGGAAAAAAGAGGGGGAAACCCTGGGGGTCTGGGCAGAGATCTTGCTGGGGAAGGAGCAGAGATCTTGTTGGGGAAGGATCTGTGTTCGCGGCTGTGTGTTGCCTTGATCGCCCTTCCTAAGGGCCGTAGGAACCTCAGGACAGGAAAGCAAGAAGAATAGAAAGAGAGAAGGGTCTCCCCCCCTCCCCGGCCTTATTTAGTAGTTTTTCCCCCCCTCCTTAAATAGTCTTCCTTTCCAGCAAAAGGAAAAGATCGTGGGTTGCCTGCTTGGTGCATTTCAGCCCACTGGAGTGGAAAATAGACTTTACACCCTCATTATAGCGGACGCTCCGGAGCAGCCCCCTCCTTCACAGGGTTAACAAAACTTCAATCAATGTACGGACACTGGACTTCTCCAACAGGGAGCCAGAGCCAAAACCTGGGGTGAACTCTGCGAGAGAAGGGGTGGAGACCTTAGAGCACGAGGAAGCGGGGTAATAACCAGGGCTCGGGGAGTTTGCACCAGCGGCTGGGAATTCGCATTGATTTTTTTCCCCACACGTCCCCCTCCCAGTCTGCGCCCTAATTAAAAACACCAGGTGCATTGAGTTGGCCGGTGGGGAGATGTCACAAAGCCAGAGCTACCCCATCTTTGAGTCACCGGGGTCAGCCACGAGCTCAGAAAGTTAAGAATAATCAGGCCGACCCCAAAGCATGAGTGTACCCCGAGATCCTGTTGTCCCGAGTGTCCTTTGATGTGAGAGATTTACACTTTCAACTGAAAAGAACCCGTCAGAAATTGTCCACCACTGAGCCGCGTGGTAAGACAGTCAGGGATGTCTACCCATCTATCTGCACAGAATTATCTTCTTCCTACATGAGCACATTCCAGGACGTCTGTGTGTGCAACACACACACACACACAATGCATGTGTGTAGTTATCTGTCAGGGGATGCTTTTAAACATGGATATGGTTCCTATAAACAACCCAATCCACAATAATCAATTCTGCACGTCTTTGGAGCAGAAGCCTTAAAACAGTCTATTTAAAAGCAAACCAACCAAACCAAACCAAAAGACCCACAAAAAGACACATCGCCGCTTCTGAAACCAGCATCCTTTCCACAGCGGATCCTTTCTTGCCAGAGAAGAAATAAATCAAATTTACACGGGGAGAAAGTGCCTGCGTTTGCTGTCTGCTGGCTGTGAAGGTGAATCTGAAATCTCCTAAGGAAATCAGGGAGCCCCAGAGCTGGCAGGCTGTCGGTGGGTAACATTAGGTGTTGTTTTTAAGGAATAACTGTTTGAAATAATGTGGACGCAGATTGTGACGGCGCAGCCTTAAAAACCTCCTGTTGCTCTCCTGGGTGCTGCGCTGCCCTACGATTTTGATCCACACCGCGTCGGGTTCAAAGTGGATCGAGCGATTTCTCTCCGAGGAGTTACACAACAAACACACCCGATTGAAAAGAGGGGGGTTAGAATCGACCCCCCCTCCCTTTAAGCAGCGGAGTGGATTTCGAACCCAAAGACAAGGTCCAAGAACCCAGCGCTCGGTGTGCGCTAAATTCGGTGTGACTCGGCTTTTGGAACTGTCCCTCAAACGAAACACCCCTTCCTGCAAAGCGGAGCGAAGAAGAGGTGTGTGTGTGTGTGTTTGTGTGTTGGGGAAGGGGGGTGGGCTTAGCCAATGGAGGAGCTGGGAGCCCCTGTGGCCGCAGCCCTGCCAAGTTTGCGTTGCTTCTTCTGCAAAGGCTCCAGTCCAGTTTTTTCAGGAGATCTCTCTCCCCATGTGCCCCCCTCCCCAACCTTAGGGCAGGTGAGTTGTCCAATCAGATGGTCCTTGCCAGGTACCAGTCTTATTTGTACTGCTCTCCGGCGAGCCAGCCCGGATTTGTGGACCGGGGTGTGAGTGTGCGGCTTGCGGGAGCGAGAGCCCCCCTCCCCCCCAAAGCAACCAGCCTGCCTGCGGGACTCTGCTCTCCTCTCTGCAAGGGGCAAGTCTGCCTGGATCACAGCTCCCCTGGCTGCTTTCACCTCGCCGGGAAAGACACGCTTACCTGCTTGCACTTCTTCTGGGCTGGGGGGTGGGTGGGTGGGTGGGAGGGGGGCAGAGTTGTGTGTGTGTTGGGGGGGGATCTTTTGCGCACACACACACACAAGGCACAGCCCCCTCCAAAGAGCTCACTCCAGACCAAACCATGTTCCAGCCAGCAGCTAAGCGGTGCTTCACCATCGAGTCGCTGGTGGCGAAGGACAATCACTTGGCTTCCGAGGACCCCATCCGACCTACAGCCCTCAACTACCCCAACCCCTCTGCGGCCGAGGCGTTCGTCAATGGCTTTCACAGCGCGGCAGCCGGCCGGCCCCTGTACAGCAGCCCGGAGCTGGTCTTCCCGGAGGCCGTGAGCCACCCCTCCTTGAGCGTCCACCCGCACCAGCTGGGCGCGTCCCAGCTCCAGCACCCACACTCCTTCTTCGCCCCCCAGCACAGAGACCCCCTCAACTTCTACCCCTGGGTGCTGAGGAACAGGTTCTTCGGGCACCGCTTTCAAGGTAAGTCAGGAATCGCCAGCCTCGGGAAGGAGGGAATTTCCCGGGCTTGTCGCTCCCTCGGTGCTTTGCCTTGTCCCTTTCCCTTCAAAACGCACGGACAGATCTACCGGGCAAACCAGCCAGCCGGCCACTTCCTCTAACTGGGGTGCAGGGAGTCACAAGGAATCGTGGGGTCTATGTAGGTGTGTGCTGGATATGTGTAGATCCAGGCGTATTCACACACACACGAAATGCAAGGGAAGAGTTTTAGTGCATTGAACAATTTCTTGCTGTTGATTTCTTCTTGCATTCAGCATGCTATCTATCTATCTATCTATCTATCTATCTATCTACCTATCTAATCTCATCTCTTTGCAGTGTTGTAAGCCCTCTTGGTCCCAGGATCTAAGAGAGCCAAGGTGGGTGAGATAATGGTCTTTTAAAGAAAACAGCGAGGAGTCCGGTGTCACCTTAAAGACTGACAGATTTATTTGGGCATAAGCTTTCGTGGGTAAAAACCCCACTTCTTCAGATGCATGGAGTGAAAAGCAATTGCTACAAAAGCAATTTCCCCTCTCTTGATCTTGACACCTCATCCTCAATTATTGGGAGTGGACCACATCCACCCTGACTGAATTGGCCTTGTTAACACTGATTCTTCACTTGTGAGGTAACTCCCTTCTCTTCATGTGTCAGTATATTTATGTCTGCATCTGTAATTTTCACTCCATGCATCTGAAGAAGTGGGGTTTTACCCACGAAAGCTTATGCCCAAATAAATGTTAGTCTTTAAGGTGCCATGTGTATATATATATAATTGTATTGCACGCCGTATACGTCTTGTGTATTGTTGTGTATATTCTGAGGAAGAGCTCTGTGTAGCTCGAAAGCCTGTCTCATCCATTAACAGAAGTTGGTCCATTAAAAGAAATATTACCTCACCCACCTTCTATCTATCTATCTATCTATCTATCTATCTATCTATCTATCTATCTATCCCCACCCACCCCATCTATCTATCTGTCTATCTAATTGTGATCTTGCGTGATATCGCATGCTCAGATATAGGGTATGTATCGCCATACGAATTCTTTCTCTCTCCAGAGGGCCCTCTGACACTTTAATACACCAATATATTTCCAGTGCAACAATCTACACAAACAGTATATGCAGGCAAATCAGTTACAAACATGACTGTGTGTAGACGTGTATGTTTATATGTGCCGATTTGTGTGTGTCTAGATAAAGAACCACGCGACTTGAAAACACGGCATCGCTGGTTCAAGGAAAAAGAGAAACCGGAGGTCGATGTTTACAGCGATATTTATAATGGATGAATGCGGTAGTGGAGATGTTGAAAAGCATCTGAGTGTATTTATATTTTAAAGAACAAATATGAACGAATTAATGAGCGTGTGTGGATAGAAAACCTGGGTCTGTAGTAAATCAAATGTTTCTTTTTAGAAGAATGATTGGATGTTGTTTTCAAGCCCTCTGGGTTTTTTTATTTTGTTTTGCTTTTTTTATGATGATTTTAATTTATTTTTTGGGTTTTTTTTTTTTGCGTGCTCGTTTTTGTTTTCACGTAAACTAAACTCGCCCTCCCGGTCCATGCGCTGTTCGTGGCCCTATCTCAGGTCAGGGAGGCAGGGTAGGAAGCATATCCACGGGCGAGGTCTGCGGCGATAAACCTGTGGCTTCGGCAGCCTTGTTCGTACACTCCGCTCAAGGCTTCCTGGCTGGGCGCTGGTGGACGCAACCCCTGGGTAACTGTGAATCTAGTTTCCCAGAAGAAATACAAAAACCTGGAACACGAAATGTAGGACTTGCTCTCCCACTTCCCAGGGCGCGCTGGGACTGGGAGGAACCTCGCCCCCTGCGCTGGGGTATTTTTAATCATAGATCTGAGCAGTTCTGGGGGCAGAGAAATACAATGATCGGATAAGGGATCCGACCCCGGGTGTCTTTGAACTCAAGGAGTCAGGGGGAGTTTTGCCACTGATTGTAAAAGCAAGGATCAGCCCCAGTGTCTAGAGGCCAGGCACGTGGAGAAATCACGTACAATTATATTTGCATCGATACCATATATAATTAGCGATATATCTGGGCCTCCGTGGTATGTGACAGATATAATGTAGTCTGTAAAGTTTGTATGATACACTCAGTGCATGGACACAGTGTAGCGAGATTAGGTTCTATTTTACAAATATAGTCCTCTCTTTATATATAATTTTACACACTCTTACGTGGCTGGGGCGGCGATCTCTCTGTGTGTGGATACACACACGCATTTACTTTGACACAGCTGCTGTAGCCTTGAACCCTGGACGTGATGTGTGCCGGATTCCTAGGGCTGCCTGGTATTCCTTTCGATTTATAACACAGACATTTAACCTACACACGTCAGTGTGATACCTGATGCACCACGAGAAGTATATGAAAAATAGAAGTATCTTGAGTAATTGACACGCATCCATAAGCGCATGCGTGTGGCTGGTGTGTGTTTGTGTATCATAGCCAATCTGAATCCTGTGCAAAAATAATTTCCGGTGCCCACGTGGGTGTTTGTCTCAGAGAATTATTTCTTTAAAACGCATAATATACTGGAAATGATTGTTCCTTCCATATCCCCAAACTCCTGCAGATTCCTCCGTAGCATCATTATATGATCGCTCCTGCAGGACTGTGTGTGTGTGTGTGTGTGTGTGTGTCAATTTCTCTTCTAGTCGCTAAAACCAAGGGAAAGGTTTCGCTTGCACCTAATCTCCAAAAGGAAACTTTTTGGGGGGGTGGGTAAGGAAAACAAGAGCCTGGGTCAGGAGCTTGACCCGGGCTGGGATTGCAAAGCGGCTGCGGAGCTCGGGAGTTTCTCCCCACCCACCCCCTTTCCCCACTCCTCATTACGGAGTTATAAATGCAAATCCACATTAGGCTTTTCACTCCATACACTAAACCGAGTCAAAAGAGAGCAGGGGATCATCAAAGGCGGGCTTTGTTCTGGGCGGGAAGAGAGAGATTAGGTTATCTCCTCAGCAGCAAATTCTCTCGCCTGGCTCCTGGCTATGCCCTGCTCCAGCAATAAATTGCCGCTCGCGAGATTGCTGAAATCGTTGTGTGTCAGCAGCACTGATCAGCCTGACAGATAAAAAAAACAACAACACCAAAAAAAAATCCAGGGGGTCAGAGCAAGTTCCCTCTTTTCCCTGCTCGCGGGAGGGGATCGGCCTGACATCCCCGCCGCTGCCCGCCCCTGCTTCTGGGCCAAAAGGATCCCTGGATCCCATGGGGCACCGGCCTCCCCCGGCCCCATATACAAACCACCCCCCCCCAAACAAACCATTTCTGTCCATTCCAGGCGCGGCGACGCTGCTGTTTTGCTGGGAGGCGGCGCAGGGAAGTGGGCTACAAGGGAAAGTGTAAAAGTCACCCTAGGGCCGCTTTGCGCTTGGAGATCCCTTGTGAATGGCTAGCCCCCGGGGGGCATCCTGCCTCCTTCTGCTCTAGGGCATCTCGGTGGAGAGAGGCTGCAGAGGGGAAGCGAACCTCCAGATCCCCCCACCTGACCTGTGTTCGCCGCTTTATTGATGATTGATTTGTGTCAGCGCCGGATCCGGCGCCCCATTGCGCTCGATGCTGTCCATACCTGCCGGAGGGAAAGGTCCCTGGCCCTAAAGCATCGCAGCCCGGTCCCTGCCTCCCGCACGGCCTGGGCTGTGCGGCGGCCGGGGTCGCTGGTAGCCCGTTCCCGGATCGCGGCTGGGGCCGGGCCGGTTCCCAGCGATTCCCCGGAGGAGCCGCTTGCCTGGGAAGTTGGTCACCAACTTCGCGCGGCTCCCGGAGGGGCCCGGCTGGGATTTCTGGCCCGGTGACTTGGCTGGAGGCCCAGGGGGGAGCAGATAGGAGTGGAAACCCGTGGGGGGCTGGGAATGGGGGAGAAACGGGCCCCCCGCTGTAGAGCCGGGGCGCGCTGGGCTCCGGGGCAGGCCTGGCTGGGTCTGTCGGTGTCGGGAGACACCAGCTGGGTCGGAGTCCCACCCTGGAGCTCAATGGCCAAAGGCTGCCCGCTGGCCCGTGCTCGCATCCACCCTCCTGTTTCCCCCGCTTAACTTCCCCGGCAGCCTGGCCAGCGCCAGCGGGAGGGGAGGAGACGCTTCTCCAGACGCCCCGGTTTGACCAGAGCGGGGCGGGGGGTCCCCCCGATTCCCGCCCGACTTTCCTCCGGTGATACCGGGGGGACGGGGTCACTCGGACAAAGGCAGATGTGTGAGAAGTGTTCGCTCTTTCCCATCCCGAGCTAATGTACCTCGGTCCACTTCTGCCTTGTCACCATCGATCTCTGTTCCACTTCTTCGCCTCCAGCCAATTCCTTCCTTCCTTCCTTCCTTCCTTCCTTCACTTGCTTTCTTTTCAGTCCTCCTTTCTCTTTATTCTTTCTTCACTTCCTAACTTTCTTTCTTTCTTTCTTTCTTTCTTTCTTTCTTTCTTCTTCACTTGCTTTCTTGTCCCTTTTCATAATTCTTTCTTCACTTTCTTTTTCTTTTCTTTTTCTCTATTTACTTTCTTTCTTTCTTTCTTTCTTTCTTTCTTTCTTTCTTTTCACCATATGTATCAATTTCTACTTCTACTCTCGTTCTTTTTTTCGTTCTGTTTTTTTCTATCTATCTATCTATCTATCGGACACTGGGCTAGCTGGACCTTTGTTCTGACCCAGTCTGGCCGTTCTTATGTTTCCAGGCTGTCGCTCCGGCGCTCCGGACCCGGCTGTAACGCCGCTGTAGCCGGGAGTTACTCCCATGACTTTGGCTGTCATGACCCTGCTTTTTGCGGCTCCGTTTCCCAGCCGGGGCCGGGGGCCGGGGCCGGGGCCGGAGCGGGGTACGCGCATGCCGGTAAATGCAGCCCCTGGGACTCTCGCTCGGCTCGCCAGTTTCCGAGGCGTTGCTGGACCCCTGGCCGGGGCTCCCCGGCTTTCCCCGCCCCTCCTTCCCAGTCCCGGGGTGAGCAGCTAATTAAAAGCTCAGCGCGCTTTGCAATTGCTTAAGTGCAGGGTCCTGACAGCCGCCACCAGGTCATTTGTCAGGGGGCTCCCGGGGGTCCCTGCAGCACCTCGCTCTTCCCGCGGCCTGACCCCGCGCGGGATGGGGGCAGAGATAAGGCCAGTTTCAAAGGAGCCACCCGGTGATTTATGGGCACCAATAAGCGCTGCCTCGTTACTCTGCCAGGCCTTTAATTACAGGGCAGGTCCCTGCGCGGAGCGGAGCGGGGCTCACCTTGCTGGCCCGGGCCGCTCGCTGGGGGCCGGGGCCGGGGCCGTCTCCGTCTCCCTGTTCTTGGGGTCTCCTTTGGAAGTGGGGAAGCAGGAGGCCGGATCGATCCATCGCAATCACCCCGCCGCCACGTCTTCCTTCCCTTCCCGTCTTTGTGTGCTTTTCTCTTTCTTTTTCTTTTTCTTTCTTTCTTTCTTTCTTTCTTTCTTTCTTTCTTTCTTTCTTTCTTTCTTTCTTTCTTTCTTTCTTTTTCTTGATTCTTTCTTCACTTTCTTTTTCTTTTCTTCTTTTTCTTTATTCACATTCGTTTTCTTTCTTTCTTTCTTTCTTTCTTTCTTTCTTTCTTTCTTTCTTTCTTTCTTTCTGTTCCCTGGGGCTCCCCAATCCTGAGGCTGCCCAAGGGACTTTCATTCCTGCTCACGAAGATCAGGGTGGGGGGAAGGGCAGCCCCTTTGGGCAGGGACGGGAGCGGAAAAAGAGCAGCCTGCAAAGGCCCAGCCCTGAGAAATGGGGGAGTCACCCCCAGGACACACCTTCCCCCAGCGGGACGGGCCAGGGCAGCACCCCCGCTGGTGGGGCAGGGAGGGGGCTGGGCAGACTGAGAAGCCGGGGGCGCCCTGGGGAGTGAGCCCTGACCAGGCAAGTCTCTGACTCTTGGTGCTTGGTCCGCAGGGAGCGAAGTGTCCCAGGAGGGTTTGCTACTGCACGGGCCCTTTGCCAGGAAGCCCAAGCGGATCCGCACGGCCTTCTCCCCCTCCCAGCTCCTGAGGCTCGAGAGGGCCTTCGAGAAGAACCACTACGTGGTGGGGGCCGAGCGCAAACAGCTGGCCAGCAGCCTCAGCCTCTCCGAGACCCAGGTAAGTACAGTGTGTATGGGGGGGGGGATCCATCCATCCATCTTCCCTCTATCCCTCCCTCCCTCCCTCGCCTCTCTGCCTTCTTTCATTGCGGTGTTAGGTGCCACGCAGAAATGGATAGGTCACCCTTTGCTTGGCTGCGGGGGTGCAGTAGCATGGCACATGTTTCCATGGGGGGGCACAGAGGGGAACAATTGTACCGGGGCCCGAACTCAAGGAGGCCCCCCAAAACCTCTGTAACTGGGGTGACATGGGAGGGCACCAGGCCCCAGGCAATGTAGGAGGCTCCCAGATTTGTCATCCCAGGTCTCAGCACAGCTGCGCAGCCAGTTCCATGAAGCCGCTGCGCTCCCATTCTGCTGTGCCAACAGCGGGCAGACAGGGGTTAGGATGCGGGGGCGGGGGGGTACTCAGACAAGCTACTGCTAGGAATAGCGCATCTTGGGACCTTGAGGAAACAGGGGGGAAGGAGAACATGCCAACCTCTCATTGACTTCCGTGGGAACAGAGGTAAGGAAGGGCTGAGCTCTTTGGAAAACCCCATGGTGTGGGCTCAGGAATTGAATCGGGAAAGCAAGGAGCAAGGCAAGCAAGGAAGCAAGGAGCATGCAATTGCCTTTGCAGGCCAAGGGACTGGTAGTTCTGGAGCACAGAATCATTTTCCTTTTGCAAAGTCGGCTACTATTATTATGGCCTGGCTGTCCATTGTATCTGTCAAGTCAAAACCCGGTCAACTATCTACAAGAAATCATTAAGGAATAAGGATATCTGGGAAGGGGAGGAAATTCCTCATGACTTCAAAGACGCAATCTTATTACACTATACAGCCATAAAGGCAACAAATCTGACTAGCTTAACTCCTGGGCTGACTCCCTGCTATCTGTAGGTGATAAAAGACTTTCCCCTACTTTGCTCAATCAGATTACTATTATTATTCAGTATATCAAGGGCTTGAGACCCAGCAGTACAAATGTTTGTGAGATCATTTCCCCAAAAGTCCTCGACTAATGGAACGATACTATGGGGATTAATTTTTAACTTATACGTAATTATGGGATAACGATTACTGCTAATAACAATCATTACAACATGCATTGCTATAAAAACCCTTGACCTGTAGCATTATTCCATTGTATGTAACACTGCAAAAAAAGGAACCTTACTGCACTTGTTTGTTAATATAAACAAGCTTTACCATTTTTAGAAGTCGAGCCGGATAAGAAATAGAAGCCAGGATGGCTGTAAATTAAAAGGAATGGAGATTCATTTTAATCTAAACTTTCCCCCATCTTGGACAAGATTTTACAAGGGCATTTTTCCTTACAGTGTTAAGAAAAACTGAAATCCAGAAATATTATAGATAGGAATGTGGACGTAAAAAATGTACCATAGAGAGAAAAGATGCAGAGGTGAAGGAACCAAGGAATATACCTAGACTGGATCAGACCAGAGGTCTATCTAGTTCAGTATGCTGTGTCCGAGAACAACAGCTTCTTCAGAGGAAGGTGCTAAATTCCCCACAGTGGACAAGCTGCACATCGGGAAAGTTTCTCAGGCAGTGGTTGGCTTATTCCCTGAATTAGGAGGGTTTATATCCCTTCCATGTTGGTATCCAATCTAATGTAGCTGTGGATGTTCTCATTATCCACATCAATAGCCAATCCGTTTTTGAATCTTGCTAAATTCTGTGTGAGTATATATGATACGGTATAAATATATAACTAAATTTACATGTGTATACACACGCACGCACACACGCGCACACAGGTTCTTGGAAGAAATCAGCAGCAAAAAGTTGCCCCAGGATTAAAAAAGTTTCTGAGTTTGGGTTATTGGGCATAATTTCAGGAACAGCTTTAAACCCTTGGAAAACTGGTTTGATAGATAGATAGATAGATAGATAGATAGATAGATAGATAGATAGATAGATAGATAGATAGATAGATTAGATGAATGATGAGGCTGAGCAACAGAATTCAGACTTGGATCCAGATCCAGTCTTCCCAGTGCTTTGGTTCTGCATATCCCCATTTGGAATTTTTTGAACCCCAGGGGATCATTTTAAATGTGTTCACCCCAAATCCAATGAGACAGGTCAATAGCTGGCATGCCGAATGCTGTAGTTTGCCATCCACCGTCATCACTCACGCTCTGCGGTCCTGTGTTCTTCTTTGCTTCTTCTGTCATGCCTCATGTATGAAGCCAGCTCTAAGAAAAACCCCAAAAGGTTAATGAAACAAATGCCAATTAGTCTTGATGGCAACAGCCGTCAAATATTGCTCCAGGTGGTCAAGGAGTCCTTGGGATTGTGCTGTGTTGCCCCAAGGCTAATTGCGATTTGTTCAGAAAATTGAAAGATGCATATCTCTAAATCTGGGCACACGTGCATATGTATAGACAGAAAGAGAGCAGAATCTTATGCTTTAGTCTCTGTTCAGTAATATTGTATATTTATAGTTCTAGAAATCCTGTGGACACATTTTTGTAGCTTTCTAGTACAGGGTTATTTATCATCTGCATTCACTCAGTGAACACAGGTCGGCAATTTGCACTGAGAGATGTCTCTTTAGAATCGCCAATAACCTAGGGCCGGATTCTGAGCCTTTAACAGCATTTCAGTATCACCTCACTCCACAAGCCGTCCCACAGACGTCATTAGGAGTAAGATGCTAAACTGGAGGAGGATCAGACCTGGCCCTGAATGGTCACCAAAGTAATTTAGCTCGTAAATGCACAAGCAGAGCTATTTCCAAAGGGAACTTTTCGATTTCAACCCAGATGTGTAGTGTTATTAATTTATTTTTTCATTTCGCTTTGTAGCTTTTTTAAATTTATGTTTGATCATGTAAAGTGTGTGTGTGTGGGGGGGGGGCAGAACCAATTTTCCATGAGAAATACACAAATGCTGTACCTGAAACATGTGTATTACTGTATGAATGGGCATCAAAGTACTGACAGAGACCCTTACTCATTGCTGGAATCAATCTGTCACATCCACTCTTCTGAAAATAGGAATTAAAAAGTGTAGCTCAGATTGTAACACACATTTACAGCCACCAAGTATATTACTACAGTGTGGGTATATGCTTTTTAAAATATACATACACACACCTTACATCTCAGACACACACACACACTGCCAGTATAAGGCATACAGTTCCTCATATATGAGACACACATGGTGTGTCATGCATGACACACGCACCATCGCATAGGTAAGATTCTCACACAAACATCCTTCTTACATAACATAGGCACCTTCTCTCCTACCGCGCACACACAGAGCCTCACATATAACCATGCCTGTACATCTTTTCGATTTCAGATGAGAGACGTTCAAATTGCCTAAATGTCCCCCAAATTCAGTAGCTCGACTGCCGAGCCTACCCTCTCCTGCAGAGGTGTGGTGCTCAAGGTGCGGGACCTTGCCCCATCTCTGAGCAGTTCTTCTTCTGGCACTTTGTCCCAGTCTCAGCTAAGACTTTCTGGGACGCTTGGAAGCACCTGCCTCCTCTCCTGAGAAGAGGCAGCTGCAGTGTCACAGCTGGAGTGAGGCACAACTGGGACCAGAGAGCAACATCTGGAGCAGCCCGGAAAGAAGGTGGAGAGGGGTCTGAAGAGACCCACCCACACCCGTCCATCCCTTCGGGTCCCAGCCCAGGAAAGAGTTGGGCATTGCCCAGGCATCGCCTTTGGATATAGGGTACGAGGTGTATAGAAGGGAGACTACCTCCCGCCCTATGGAGTGAACGGACACGGAGACTGGGGCATAGGCACCAGAGAGAGGGGCTGGCATAGAGTCAACAGGGCTCCAGCCTACACCACACCTTCTAATGGGGGTCAGTCTGGGGTGTGCCCACAGGGGATCCAGCCCAGACCATACCCACTAACAGGAGGGGTGGGGAGTTGTGGGTGCTGTGTGTTGATTTCGTCAGGAGGGGTGGGGGTTGGTGGGTGCTGGGCTGCCGTTGGGGGTGTGTGTGTGTGTGTAGTTTGTGTGCTGTGTGTTGATTTGGTTGGGGAGTGGGGGTTTGTGGGTGCTGTGCTGATAATGCTGGCATGTATGTGTAGTTTGTGTTCTCTTTATGTGTGGCTTTGAGAAGGAGGGTTTGGGGTTTGGTGTGATGTGCTGATGCTGGGATGTGTGTACAGTCTGTGTCCAGCCTGTGGAGAACAGATCCATAGCATGTGGGGCAGACAGGACCATACATTGGTCCTATGTCTAGCATCCGTGATAGCATCCTTCTTGTATAATACACGCACCTTCTCTCACACCATTCATGCACAATCACACACACACACTCTCTCTCACACACACACACACAGAGATATTTTTAATTTCAGATGAGAGAAGTGCCAATGCCTAACCAGCCCCCAAAGACACACATACGCACAACTCCAGTGCTGATGCTTGGGGGCAGGAGGTGTCGTCTGTGTACTGTGATTTATACTTGGTCCTACCTTAGCCATACATTTCTATGATTCTATGTGTCAGTCTGTGTCAGAAGGCTTGTGGGCTTGGTGTGACATGCTGATGTGGGATGCAGGTGTAATTTGTTTGTGTCAGAGGGGTTGTGGGTTTGTTGTGACGCGCTGATATTGGGATGCATGTGTAGTTTGTGTGCTGTGTGTGCGTTGATTTGTGTTGGAGGAGCTGGTGTGAAGTCCTGATGTGGGGACGTGTGCGTAGCTTGTGTGCTGCGTATGTGTCGATTTGTGTCAGAGGGTTTGGTGCGGCATGCTGAACTGGAATGCGTGCGTCGTTTGTGCGCTGTGTGTGTGTCGATTTGTGTTGGAGGGTTGTGGGTTCGTTGTGACGTGCTGATGCCGGGATGCATGTGTAGTCCATATGCTGTGTGTGTGTTGGTTTGTTTAGGAGGGGCTGTGGCTCTGTGTTAGAGGTGTGGATGGAGGGGTAGGTGTTGGCTGTTGAGTGTGTGTTTGTGTGTGCTGGGTGTTGGAATAATTTTTCCAGCTGCAATTGACAAAATGCTGCTTGACTTTTTGTGAAGCTTTTCGGCCAATGGAAACCTCCCCGTTCTGCCAGAGGCAGGTCTCGGGGGTGATTCCTGTAAACTCCAGCTGCAAAGCAGGAGAAAGACCATGGCTGGGCGGTTCTGTTCCAAAACACTCCATCCCCAGGTGAGGGCTCAGGGCTGCTCCTGGCAAAGTCAGGGGGAGCTTCGCCATTGACCTGAGAGCAGGGCTTGGCCCATCATTTATTACCCCATAATTCCAAACCTCATTCAAAGGCCCCAGTGACCCCCAGGAAAAACGTGGGCTCAGTTGGGACACTTTATTGAGTTCCTTGTCATCCACCCCCAATGTGGAAAGCCACCCCACCCCAGTGGCAGTCCAGGAAAGCAAGAGATGGAGGTGCACCGGCATGGCCAAGCTGTGAAACTGGGTGGGGGTAGAGGGTGAATTTACACTGCTAAAGTCCTACAGGGTCAGTGAGGGTAGAACGGCCCCTCGCTATGCGGGAGCCGTGCTGGTGGGCTGGCAGTGAGAATGGCAGGGGGTCTCTGAATGGATGCCCCTTGCCCTGCTGATCTGTGGTTTAGGAGGCAGAAACTGCTCGTTGTTCAGTGGGGAAAATTCCTCCTGCTCCAAACAGGCAAAATTCCATCAGTCAAGACTCACATAGGAAAGTGTGGGGTGCTACACTGGAGGACTAGACACCCCATAGAAAGGAGAGGTGCTAGTGGCCTGAGCACAGGCCTGGGAGCCACGCCCTTTTGAGCTTGAATCAGTGACCACAGGCAAGTCACAGCACCTCTGCCTCAGTTTCCCTGTCTCTGACATGGGGGGGAATAACCTTCCCCACCCCCTGAAAAGAATGCTGCGTGGATTCCTAATGAACTTTGGGCTTGGAAGACAAAATGTGCTGTGCAATCTCAAGGGGAAAGGCCTCCAATGTTATTTCTTCTTGCCATTGCTTTTGGCTGTGACTGGGAGGGTTGCGGGGTGGGGAACGAACCGAGCTGTCTCTGGACTAGCTCCCACTTTCACAGGCGGCAGCTCCATAGTGGCTACGGATTTTAAATGAAACCTAGGACAGAGAGGTGGGGCAAGGCCAACAGGTGCGGATTATGTTAGGAGCTGCCATGTCCCATTAACAGGCATGGACAACAGATCCAAAAGCGTGCAGGGCAGAGAGGAAAATCCATCTGTCCTGAGTCTAGCACCTGTGAGAGGTGTGCCTGAAATTAACATAACAAAGCATTCTGTTAATAACAATAACAGCACTAACAATAAAGGCCTAACTGTATTGTAGCAAAGCTATTTGGGTTACAGTGTGACTATATTGCCTCTTAAACAAGCCATGGGATGCTGTTCAATGATGGTTAAGGTAACAGAAATCATAGAATCATAGGGTTAGACGGGACCGCCAGGGTCATCTCGTCTAGCCTTGGTATGAAAATAAATGCACAAATGTTAAGGAAGTAAAGAGTTCAGCTCCCCAAATTAATGTTAGTTTGCTAATCCCATATCTACCACACTTAACGTTACTATATTAAAGTGCACTTTTAAACAGAATAACAGGGATATAAACATATTCATTGGGACGGAGGCAACATTCTGAGGATAAATGTGGGACTAGATTCTGCTCTCAGTTACAGTGGTATAAATCTGGAATATCTCCACTGATTCTGGTGGATTTACACAGGTGTAATTGAGATCTGAATTTCCCCCTTAAAGTGCCATTAGACTCTGGAAGGTGACTGTAGAAACGGCACCGTGGGGTTTTACTTATTTAGTGGCTCCAGATCCAGTTTGCTCCAACGACAATCCCAAAGATGTTTTCTTCTAACTGCCAGCCCAGCAAACTCAGCCTGGCCATCAGAAAGACAAGCTGGGCTCTTTCCGAATTCTGCCTTGACACAAACAATAAAGATCTGTGACTGGAATCTGGTTAACAATTTGGTTAACTATGCATGAGCCGGAACAGAATCCAGCGCCCTCTCTTGTAGCTGTGTTGGCCCCTGCAGGGCAAAAAGGAGTGAAAATGTCCTTTGTCAGGCAGCTTTGACTCAGAGACTCAGATGGGGGCATGTCTGTTGAGTAAGAAGGTGTCATGGTTACACAGTCACTTTTCTGACCATAATCACTTCTTAACTCTTTCATTCCCTGGCATTTGCTCCATTGACCATAAATTCTTGTAATTGAATTTTGCTGGGGTTTTGAAAAGACAAACTCCAGAGGTATTAGGGGTGAGGAGTTTACAAAATGGAGACGCTGATTTCATGAGCTCAGCTGCTTCGGCCAATGCCGACCTGTACCTTGGGAGTGTATTCAGGGAGCAGTTGGACTCTAGTCGATCCAGGACAGCTTAGTCCCAGCCCGGACTGAACAGTGACCCTACGTGGTGTCAATAGACAGCACAAGCTGGGTTATCCAGCCTGGCAGCTAGAGAGCCCGAGAGAACCACTGTGTCCAGCAGCCTCCATAATGAATCTCCTTCATACTGATTATAACTCGGTCCTATCTCATCTCTGCCATGAAGGACACGGCAGGCTCTCAACATGGCACCCTAAAGATACAGTGCAGTAGGGAACGGTGCGAGTTTGCAACGCAGGGCACTTCAGAGATTCTAAGGCCATAGGGGACCACTGTGATCCAGCTCCTGTAAAGGACCCAGAAAGACTGTGCTGAGTAACAGGGCAGAAATGCTGTTAAACCAGTGTTTCCATGTGTTTTTTATTCCTTGCTCAGCTACACACAGGCCCCCTCCACATACAAAGGCACCACCCACTCACCCCCTGCCATAACAACGCAGAGAGGAATGAGACAGGCTGAGAATGGCTGACAAGGTATCTCATTCCTATGCTTGCAATAGCGAGAAACAAGGGTTAATAAATATACTTCTATGGACAATGTTTCATCGTAGAAAGAAAACACTGAATACCTCAGATGGCTGGCCCTGCATTAACACAGATGGGAGGAAAACCCAAGGAAGAGTTTAACCTAGAGTAATTCCTAAGATGAGGATAATGTCCAAAACTTTGAGTGTGTATACAGGGCAGCAGATAAAAAGTTTATAAAACAATGAAAGGGATAGAGAAGGTAGCTTGGGAGCATCTGTTCTTCCTGCTTCATAACACAACAAGAGGGATGGTCAATGAAACTGAAAGGCAGCAAATTGCAAACTGGTAAAAAGAAATACTTTTTCCACTCAAGGTGTGATTAGACTGTGGAACTCACTGCCACATCATGTGACTGAGGCCAAGAATTTAGTACAATTCTGAGGGTCTGGATGGATGTTTATACGGATGAGAATATCCAGCATTATCATAGCTAATGCTAAAAGAGTTTTGGAAGGGATAAAAACTTCATTTAAGCCAATTTCTACTAGGGATTGGGGAGCAGATTCTCCTACCTCTGCCTACTGTGGGGTTCTTGCACTTTTTCAGCAGCATCTGGCTTGTGACCACTGTCAGACAGGATCTGGGCTAGATGGATCACAGGTCTGATCCAGCCTGGGAATTCCTATGGTGTGCGGGAGGGTGGTTTACCTTTGCAGCATGGCTTTCAGGTCCTAGGCACCTGCAATGTTGGAGTGGATTTCTCCAAGCGGAGAAGAGATCAGAAAGAAGTTCTCTCTAGTGCTTAGAGCTCTCCGGCTGTCAGGATAGGTTCCATACCTTGCTCTGATTTGTGCATGATCTTAGCCATTGCTCTGTGCCTCAGTTTCCCCTTCTATACACTGGGGATAATGACACTTCCCAAGATCCTCCGTGTCTGTAAGGTTGGACTGATGTTTGTAAAGTGCTTTGGAGCTGTTGAATGAAAGGCAGCTATAAGTATTGTTTTAAAAATACCCTAAAGTGAAGAAAGCAAATGAGCTGAATGCACGTGCTTTGCTTTCCCTGGGATCCACCGGCACCGCACAGCGTCGGTATTAATAAAATAACCAGTTCTTAGATGTCAAGGTGAAGGATCCTAAATCGCTGCATAAACTGTATACAGGGATTATTTTGCCCACAACTGAAATGCGGCCAGCTGTGATGTGGACAGTGGCCATTGTCCAACCATGGTGCATAGTACTTCAAGACAGAAAGTAAATCATATTGTGTCCAATCGATGCGGCAGTAGAGAAGCAGGAAGTAACTACGCAAACGGGAATCCAGCCAGGCCCGTCCACGGCCCCTGTGGAAATGTTCCATAGGAGTGGTCAGAACAGTGAAGCAGCACAGTGCCCCCTAGTGTCTTGCTGGGGCCTAGACTCAGTAATACTGGGGGAGAATAAGAATCACCATCAAAGCAGAACGCTGACTGTTGTTTATTTCCCAGAGGCCCCTCAGCCAGGTGTTGACTCACTCTGGGCACATGTGCTCTAACGAGATCACACTATGAACGCGGGCTGGGTTCGTGCTTTGCTCTGCCAGTAGTTCTGTTCTGAGGCCGGTTACTCACCCGTTTGCTTTGCAGCTTCTCAGACCTCTCCCCGTAACATAGGCTGACGCTGGAAAATCCCGACACTGGAAATTTTATTCCTTGATCCTTTTTTCCGTCTCTTCATAAGCTTTATGTAGAAGGTAAAGGTTGTTATGCTTGACTCTCCAGAGAGCAGGGGGTGGCATGCAGCCATGCACCTTGGTGAGATGGAGGAGTGGTTTTGTGGCTAAAGTGTTAGCCTTGGCGTTAGCAGAGCGGCGGTCAAGTGCTTGCTCTGCCACTGACTTCCTGCGTGACCTTGGGCAAGTCACCTAGCCTCTCTGTGTCCCGGCAATGGGGGGACATAAATAGGATGAAGATTAACTTGTGCCTAATGAGGAAGCAAACAGCTCACTCAATATCCGAACATGACAAGCAGGTCATTTCTGATGTGTGGGTTCCTGCCTGCCCCCACCTACAGGGGGAGCCCAGGCATCACAGCCTCTGAGCAAGGCCTAAACAGTGACTGGATTTTAAATGCTCCCCTAGCACATTTCACCTGAGGACATAGGTAGGTGCTGGAACTAGGGGTGTGTGGGGGGGGCTTCTGCACCCCCTGGCTTGAAGTGGTTTCCATCATACACAGGGTTTACAGTTTGGTTCAATGACTCTCAGCACCCCCCGCTATTCACACACTGTTCCTGCCCCCCTATCTGAAGTCGGCAGAATGCTACAAATGCTGGTGGATTACGGCTCAGACCACTCGGGTGAGGTAGCTGTCATTATCCCCCTTTTACAGAAGGGGAAATTGCCTTGGCTGGTTCAGTGATTTGGCAGGCCATCAGCAGCACCAAAAATACAGCCCATAAGGCCTGGTTCCTAGGAGATCTGCTGCAATCTCTTAACTAAGCTTCTTCTCCTCCCTTCTCACGCGGCTAGATATTCCTCCTCACTTAGCTTCCTGAGCTATGACACTGAGTCTCCATCCTTGGCCATTCTGAGGATCAGTTCACCACAGGAGCATGGGCTGCCCGCTCCTCCTACAGAACCCCCAACCCCTCCACAGCGTAGTTCTCAAATGCTTCCCTGCGTGGGTCACCGGAAAGGGATGCCTCTGTCTTTGTCACTGCACAGCCCATGGTCTGAGGGCCCCTGATCCATCTAGCTCTAGCTGCACCTGTGAGATGATTCCAGTGGCAAAGGCTTTACAAA
Organism: Natator depressus; assembly: GCF_965152275.1. Taxonomy (NCBI): domain Eukaryota; kingdom Metazoa; phylum Chordata; order Testudines; family Cheloniidae; genus Natator; species Natator depressus. The sequence goes on along the minus strand of NC_134237.1, from coordinate 136,517,255 downwards.
GTAATAACCATGCCAGTGAGGGTATTTTCTGTCTCAAGGGACTGGTAATTAGGGCCCAGACCTTCAGAAGTATTTAGGCACCTAACTCCCATTGCAATCAAGGGGAGTTAGGCACCTAAATACCTCTGAGGACCTGGGCTTACCTTCTCAGGCTCAGTTACGCCAGGCATGGTCCCTGCTCCCCGTTATGGTTCTGGCCTCCAAGCACTTTACCGACATGGATTAACCCCTCCCAGGCCACCTGTGCAGTAAGCAGCTCTGTTCGACCCATGGGGAGCCTGGGACACAGAGAGGTGACTTGCCCAAGGCCATGCAGTTAAGAAGCAGCAGAACTGGAACTCGGAGTCCTCATGTGTCCTGCTTTAACCACTTGCCAGCCCTGGGAGACTCAGCAGAGAATAAAGGCTGTGGACGGGAGCGTATGCCCATGGCTCCTCCACTCAAACAGGGCAGGGATGTGCCGTCTGCCCTCACTGTACTGCAGCCATCACTTATGGGGCTTCTTTCTCACACCCCTGCCCATTCAGGGAGGCTGTCCTTTGGAGCTGGCACGGGGTCCCTCTCAGAGCGCTGGAGATGAAATGTGCATCTCTGAGCTCCACGAACGGCTGTCTGGTTTGTGATTGCATTCCCCTCACCCGGTGCTGCCTTCGGCCTGCCTTTATCGGGTGTCTGTGGAGCCCCCAGCCAAGCCACCAGTGTTATTTTTGCCTGCCCTCTGTGAAACTGGCGGGTTGCTGGGAAGCAAACAGTGAGGCAGGGTCTTCCGCTGGATTGGAAAAGGGGCCGGAACCACAGGGGGCTGGATTTTAAAGCTGCCCAGATGCATCAAATGCTTCCAGGTTTTATCCTAACCTAAGGAGGAAATGGCCACAAGCCTAGAGTGCAGTGGGATTTAAACCATTGTTGCTAAGAAGGGACCAAAATTTCCCAGAGATGCTGAGCACCCGTAGCTCCCAGTGACTGCAAGCAGGAGTTGCAGCTGTTCAATGCTCAAAGATGTGGCCCAGTGATTTTCAGTTTTGGGTCCCCCTCTGAACCAGTTTTCAAAATGGCTTGAGGGCCCATGGAGACAGGACCAAACTACTTCTGAATCTTTCTCATTTATCTCAGGATCAGGGCCGCTCTGCGCTAGGTGCTGTACAAACATAGAAGGAGACACATTCCCTACCCCCCAAATAATCGCTGATGGCATTAAAAAGAATTCTGCACAAGCTATGCTACCACTCGAACAGTCTTCCGTCCTGGTCCCGGGGCCCCCGCGGCTGGCAACTGTTCTATTTCCAGGGCTAGCGGGTCATCACTGAGTTTGGCAGGGGAAAGATATTGTCAAAGCAAGATCAGTGAAATCTGGAGGAGGTCAGGGTCCTTCTACACCGCTAGCGTGACGGGGCTGGGTGGATGTAAGGCAGTGCGGTGCGGCCTGTGAATGCAAGACCATGAACAGTGTGGCCAGAGTGGATTGTATTCCTGTAAAAAGAAAAGGAGCATCGGATGCATCCGATGAAGTGAGCTGTCACTCATGAAAGCTTATGCTCAAATAAATTGGTTAGTCTCTAAGGTGCCACAAGTCCTCCTTTTCTTTTTGCAAATACAGACTAACACGGCTGTTACTCTGAAACCTGTATTCCTGTAAAGACCAGGACCCAAATGTCCTCCCCACTAAATTTGTCCCCACTGACAAATTTAGCCCTGATAAGATGCCACGACACGAGTGTCACAATGTCTTTTAAATCGTACTTCAAGTGCTGTTGTGAGCAGAGAAGTGACTGTGAAAACCGGCCCTTGTTACACAACGGCACTTTTCCCTGTGTGCCTTCGGCATCTGATCTGCTGCCCTTCATGACAGGAATAAATCCTTCCTGCTTTTGCCTCCCATTAGCCTCGCAGAGCTAGCCCGGCTCTGGGAGACGGAGCAGGAGGCTAGAAGCTAGAACATTATCAACAGGATGGTGAACCGAGTTCTAAGTGCAAGGAGGAAGGATAGTCCTGTGTTCTGGCTGCTACTCTGGGGCTTGGGAGACCTATGGTCAGCTCCCGGCGCTGCCTCTCCTTGCATAACCTTGTGTCTCCCTTCCCCATCCGTGAAATGAAGAGCACTTCCCTGCCTCACAAGAGTGTTGAGACGATTAATACTGAGGTGCTCAGATGCTGCTGTATTCGGGGCCGGCGTCGAGTTTGATGACACATTTTCGGCAAATAGTAAATTCAATTAAAAATGCATTTTTCGGGGCACCAAAACTATTTGCGGATTCCTGTGAAATTGAGTGAATAGTCTTGACCCCGCCACCACCAAAAAAATTCCAAATGTTTTGCGTCAACCATTTTGAAATGCGTTGGTTCAGCTTTTCGCTTGTCAGCATTTCAGTCCGACCATTTTGAAATGAAACCTTTTGAAACGGCCTTTCACGGCGCAATTGAAAAAAACAATTTAAAAACAAGCAAGCAGAGAACAGTGACAAATGCCTAAAAACCACCTGGGACAAAAAACTGGTGGTGGTGGGGGGGGGGCGGGAAATTGTTCAGCGGCGAACACAAACATTTCATTCGACCTGAAACAATTTATTTTTCGTTTCGGTGAGGGGGGAAAAAATTCCCTTTCAGTTCAAAGTGACCCAATTTTTCTTTTTAATTCTTCAGCTTAGCCCCCAAACTGAACAATGAACTAGTGCAGCTCTGCTCTGCTTAAGCTAGATAGCTCAGCTCTCAGTCATGCTTGTGTGGCCCAGGGGAGAGGGTGTTAAAATGGGGACTCACAAGACCTGGTCTCAGTCCATTGGATGAGTCACTTCCAGCACCTTTGTCTTGTCTGTTTAGACTGCAAGCTTGTCAGAGCTGTGACTGTCTTTTACTCTGTGTCTATGCAGACCCCCGCACAATGGGGCTCCGACCTTGATTGGCGCCTGTAGACCCTGATGTAATACAGTATACTCCGGAGCCTCTGAATAGCAGGGGGAGACATAGGTTTTATGTGGCTAATCGGGAGTTTGGATGATCAAGAGGGCAGGAGCTGTTCTGCCATTCTGCAGTGAGGTGGCCTTCCTCGTGGCTGGGGGCTCCGGCTCCCCCTCCTCCTCACAATCCTGGCTGGGGGTCTCTGCTCTGTAATCTGAACCACCGCCTTATCCAAATACCTTCCTTGTCCCCCAACTTGGGCAAAAATTGGGGATTGGTCCTGCTTTGAGCAGGGGTTTGGACTAGATGACCTCTGAGGTCACTTCCAACCCTGATATTCTAATGGGGGGAGGGATAGCTCAGTGGTTTGAGCATTGGCCTGCTAAACCCAGGGTTGTGAGTTCAATCCTTGAGGGGGCCATTTAGGGATCTGGGGCAAAAATTGGGGATCGGTCCTGCTTTGAGCAGGGGGTTGGACTAGATGACCTCCTGAGGTCCCTTCCAACCCTGATATTCTATGATCTATAACGGGGGTTCGGAAAAAGGGAACCACACTGTACTCCTAAGATAACTGCTGGTGATGTGTATGAGTCAGAAGGGACACCCATTGATTCCCAGGGCAAGGAAATGGCTCTAGCCATTAAAAAAGCTAATCTCTGCGCTTGTAGATAGAGCAAATTAGATCTAGACACAATTTGTACAGAGTCACATTGTGGAGTGGAAGCGGGCTCTAAGCACAGTTGTTAAACATGGCCGCTTGCCCTGAGTTAACCAGCCTCCCTCTTCTTATCTGTCTTTGTGTCCCACTCTGCCTGTCCGGCCTTCCCAGTTTTCTCCCTCTGTCTCTCTCAACTTCTGATAAGCAGCACCGCAAAATGTCTCTCTCCCACCCCCTGCCCAAGAACAGCAGCAAAGTCCCCCACAAAAACCTTTAAGTGTCAGTGACAGTTGCTAAATTATTTCACTAAAAATCCAGGAAGTCACCAGTTAAGGAACGTTCCCACCAGCTTAAACTCACCCCTCATCCCCCCCAGACATCAGGCCGCCCAAATACATTCCCACACATCTCCGCTCCACAGGCACCTCATCTCCTCAGCACCCCACCCCCTGGTCCAGTCCCCATTTAGAGCCGCCCCCGACACCTTCTTCCAGTCACATCCACCCACAGAACCTCCTCAGACAGCTTCAGCCAAACTACGCATCGACGTAGAAGATGTAGGTACTCACAGATGTAGGCATCGTCACCATAGTATCTGAGCACCTCAATCTTTGATACACTTATCTTCACAACACCCCCGTGATGCAGAGCATTGCTATTATCCCCATTGCACAGATAAGGAAACTGAGGCACGCATGGTTAGCTTGACAAAGGGACTTAGGCACTGCAGTGCCTAGCAGTGCAGTAATGGTACTGCCGGGACACCGATTTTACAGCTATATCGTAATCAGCCCTTGAAATGTGAAAGCAAATGGGAGGGAATTAGCTCTGTCTAGCATGGAGCGGGGTCAGGGGCTTATTTATCCTCACAACCTGCGTGTGAGACACAGATTATCCCCATTTTAGGGAGGCCCAGGCCCACGAAGGTATTTAGGCTCCTAACTTCATTTATTCAATGGGCGTTAGGTGCCTAAATACCTTTGAGAATCTGGGCCAGAGAGACTCAGAGATCCAGCCATGCAGGAAGCCTGTGGCAGAGCCAGAACCTGAAGTCAGGTCTCCCTGGCAGAGCCCTAGGACCATCCCTCCTCTCCGCCGATACGGGCCACGCTCAGGTCCGATGGAAATCACTGGAGTTTTGCCATGGACTTCACTGGGACCAGGGCTAAGTCCAACACATTTGACTGTGCATTGAATGGGTGTTGGCGGATGGCTTGTAATGTGCGGTGAATGTTTATTCCCAGCAGCTGTACACGCCACCCTCTTTGTACCAGCTGCCCTGCTGGGTTCTAGGCCAGGGGCTCTCGATCTTTTTCTTTCCGAGACCCCCCACAACATGCTATAAAAACTCCACGGCCCACCTGTGCCACAGTAACTGGTTTTCTGTATATAAAAGCCAGGGCCAGCGTTAGGGGGCAGCAAGCAGGGCAATTGCCCGGGGCCCCATGCCACAGGTGTCCCCATGAAGCTGCATTGCTCAGACCTCGGCTTGAGCCCCAGGTGCCAGGGCTCAGAGCCCTGGGCTTGAGCCCCATGCAGTGGGGCTTCGGCTTTCTACCCTGGCCCTGCTTGGCGGGACCCCCTGAAACCTGCTCACAGGCCCCCAGAGGGGCCTAGACCCTTGATTGAGAACGAGTGTTCTAGGCAAAACCCTTTGCGCCTACAAGACACAATGAAACTTTATTCTCTCTAGCAGCCGCTGTGCAAAGCGCGTCCCCAGAATGCTTGGTGGGGTTCCCTGGCACTACGGCAGAGTCACGCTAGAGACTGATCTAGCTATAGAGCCCAGGGAGCGAGCCACGGAAAGGTGTAGACAAGGGAGAAATTGAGCAGTGCCATTGCACGAGCTCTGAGCAGTTCCTATCACAGCCACATGTCTAGCACCCTCCCGGTAACTCTGTCACGCAGCTGCAGTGACCCTTTCACCTTGAAGTCGCTGGTTTGACTCCTACCCTAGGTGGCTGCTGGCGTTTGTCTTTTTATCTGGTCGACGTTACAAACGGTGGTAACACTAGTGAGGCTCATCACCGGAGGATCTGAGCGCCTCACCTAGACTAGCTGGTCTGGGAGCTGTTGGGTGCTCGGCCCTCGTGAAAATCAGGGCAGCGGATAAATGCCCGTCCCACTCCCCACCTGGGAGGGAAGTAGCATCATCCCCATTGTGCACATGGGGAAACTGAGGCACGGAGTGATTGACGTGACTTGCCCGAGGCCATCTAGGAAGCCCCATGGCAGAACTGGGAATAGAATCCAGGTCTGGCGAACCACAGTTGAAGGGTTTTAGCTAGAGGGACATTCTTCCTCAGCAAAGAAGCCAAGTTATGAAGGGACATTTGGCCAGCACTTTCCTCTTGCCTCCTACAAATGGTTCCCCCAGCAGGGAGCAGGGTGGAGATGCTTATCCCACCAGTGTATGTGTTTGGAGGTGATACACAGAGGGCTTTGCCGTCCCTGGCTTTCAGTTTCGCACCTTTCACAGCCGCTGCTTTCACGTCAAAAACAATTTTTTTTTAAACATTTTGTTCGCAAGCAACACAATTTGCAGTTTGCAGCTGCTGAGCAATGCTTGTCCCATTGTCACCTCTTGGGCTGCTCTGTGCTGAGCGAAACTGGGGCACCTTTCTCTGGGTTGCCAACCTAGTTCCTCTTAGCTCTTTCCTTCCTGTCCCTATTTGAACTTGTGGAAGCTGAAACTAGCACCAGGAGAGATGCCGAAGGCTCACATAAGAACCCACAAGTGTAGCTGCTTCTAAACTCACCCCCCCGTTTGGGTCTGAAGAGCAGGGATGGAGATCCAGTAAAGTTTGGGTATGGCGCTTTCTGCTGTCAGCCAGGCCAGAAATACCCCATGACCAATCTCTCCCTCCTGGTATTTGATCCCTTCTCATTCTACTCCAGGTGCCCACTGGGCAGTGCACAAATGAAATGAAAATGAAAAAAAGCCAGCGACTCTCAGTCCATGACCCATCAGAAGCCCACACAGCCCTTCCTGGTGGCCCACAAACGGAGGGTATGTCTACACGTGAAACGCTACAGTGGCATCGGTGTAGTGCTTCAGTGCAGACATGACTCTGACAGGAGGGGTTCTCCCCTTGATGTAGGTAATCCCCCAACCCGAGGTGATAGCTAGGTTGATGGAAAAATTCTTCTAGAGACCTAGTGCTGTCTACACTGGGGGTTAGGTCAGCTACATCACTTAGCGGGGTGGATTTTTCACACTCTCTAAGCCATGTAGCTATGCCAATGGGAACTCCTAGCATAGCGCAGCCCCTTGTGTTTTTTACCTCCTGTAATTCATTGCCAGTTATCTCAAGGCAGTTAACACGTTTGAAAAGGCTGGTGTGGACACCCTCCAGACGTTTGTCAGGCTACAAATGTTTGTAGTTTCACCTAGGGATCAGCATTGGATAAGCTACAGGCTACACTGCAGAAAAGGTGTGGTTTTTTGCATCCTGGTGGCTATCTCCCTGTGAAATCCTAGTGGAAACAAGGCGTTGTAGCTTTTATACAGATGTAGCTAGTCAAGGTAAACTCCCAGTATGGGGGTAGAGGGTTGTCCTTGATTAGCTTGCTACATCAATGTAAAAATAATTACAATTATTACAAAAAGAAAAGGAGTACTTGTGGCACCTTAGAGACTAACCAATTTATTTGAGCATAAGCTGTAGCTCACGAAAGCTCATGCTCAAATAAATTGGTTAGTCTCTAAGGTGCCACAAGTACTCCTTTTCTTTTTGCGAATACAGACTAACACGGCTGCTACTCTGAAACCTACAATTATTACACAACACTACAATACATCTACAGTAAAATCAATCACTGCACCACACAAATATTGTAATCACTGCACTACACTACTCAGTCATTATAATCACTACGCTACACAGCAATCCAATACAGTACCATACCTGTATGTCACAATCACTACAGTACAGATACATATATCATACATATATATTACAATCAATACACTCAACGTAAAATGTGTGAGGGAAGACCAAGTCCTGGACTGTCTGGCAAGTCAGGCTGCGGTGAGTTGGGGAGTTGGGAAAGGAGCAGGGTTCTTTCTTACAAAGTGGTCCCCCACATAGGAAAAGCTAGAGGGCCGCTCTCGAGGCGTGGCTTGCTCCGGGTCAAAACCCATGCCCAGAGAGCGCTTAGAATCTCAGTGACTCCCCCTCCTCTTTCTGTCTCGCTCAGGTGAAAGTGTGGTTCCAAAACAGAAGGACGAAATACAAGAGGCAGAAGCTGGAAGAGGAAGGCCCCGAATCAGACCAGAAGAAGAAAGGTTCCCATCACATCAATAGATGGCGGATTGCCACCAAACAGTCCAACGGGGAAGACATTGATGTCACGTCTAATGACTAGAAAGTGGGCAGGCTGCTGGCAAATAAACCAATGAGAGGAACAAGGTGGAGGAGGGGAAAATACGGGGCAAACAAAACAAAACAAAAACTGTCGAGATTTCACAAAGACAAAGCAATCGCCACCAACAGCTGAGTTTCCTCCGCGGTGCGTGGGCCAAACAAGAGGCCTACGGACCAGTTCCTCCCTCGGCACTCAGTTCCACACACTGGGCGGCCTTCAGCAGAGCTTTGGAAATGAAAGCTCCCAGATAAGAGAGGAAACAGCCCCCGCAGCCATCCTGCGCTCCTGAGAACTGAACCGAGCTGCCTTCCCTCGCAGCCGGAAGCTGTCGGTCAGCCACAAGATCAAATAAAAATGTCAGCCAAGAAACTCAATGTACACAATCCTTTTCTTTTATTTTTTTTTACACAATTTTTATTTTAATTTATTATTTTATTTTGTGCGTGTGTTCCCTGTCGTAGGTAGTTAACAGCTGTAGTGTGCGTTACTGTATGGTAATAAAAGCAAAATGGGCTCAAAGAATATGTGATTACCTTGGCAGGAGGAAGTGGGGGTGGGGGAGACATGACACTGCTGCTCAAAAGACACAGCGTTTGTGGGCACTGGTCAAATCAAGAGCTCCACTTTTCCCATCCAACCCCAGACCCTTCACCAGCGTTGTTTAAAACCAAGTTTCATTTGAATGGGACTAAAATCATTCATGGTAGAACTGTCTGAACAGGGAAATGCCTGATTCACTGTTTTTTGTGACCAGGTTGATAAACTGCAATGATATTTATGGGGCCTTATTATTCATACTTGGATGCTGGCCTGATATTAGGAATTGCCAGATGGGATCAGACCCAAGGGCCATCTAGCCAAGTGGCCTGTCTCTGACAATGCCGGAACCAGATGCTTCCGAGAAAGGTGTAAGTACCCCACAGTTGTGGAATACTCTGCCTGTGGGGATATTTTTAATTAGCCCTGGATAGTGGTTCTATCATGCCCTGAAGCATGGGGAGTTTATATCTCTTCTAAAGTGCTTGGTCATTTTTTAGTAATTTTCATTATGATTTTGGATCTTCTGGGCATGAGGTAAATTAGAGCTGATTGAAAAATCCAATTTTATGTTTTCCTTGAAAAATTCCAGGCAAAATGATTGCATTCCAAAATTTCTGGGGCAGATTTAGATTTCTGGGGGTGAAATGGAAAGTTTTAGCTCATTTCAAATGAATGTTTTGTTTTCATTTTACTTTTCAAATACCAAGCCAAAACAAAAACGATTGTGTCCTTTCATGTCCAATCGTTCTTGTTGAAACATCAAAAAATTGGTCAAAACCAAGTGGTCTTGACAGTCTCAATTTGGCTGAAACTGCATTTTTTGAAAAACAATTTTTTTTAATGAAAAATTTTGTCCAGCTTTGCTATCGAGGTCTTTTAAAAAGTAAATCCCGTAAAACTCTTGGTCTCGGCCAGTTGTGAAGATACCTGTGGATCTGGAAGCTTTTACCAGCGAATGATTCACCTAAGGCTCGCTAGCAGATACTCGTCATTTGCTATTTGTTATTCGCCCAGTCTAAAAAAGTGGTAATTGTCCAATCAGAGAGCAGAACTGATACAAAGTGACCTAGCGCAGCAAATAGTTGATGTGAACCGCCCAGAGTCTGACAAGAATGGGTGAATCCTTGCAGACAACAACCATGTGGGAGGAATTGGGGTTGGTTTGCAGGCAGAAAAAGGGGTGATTCCCTTCTGCCATAATTCCAGGGATGCAGTAGGAAGCTAACTCTTAAAGGGATATTCCAGGTTTGCTGCCTCACAACGATTGCAGAGGTTCTGCCCATGCTTCTGCACCTGCCCTCAGGCCCCTATCCCTCTGGTTTGCTGACCGCTCCATTGGTGCTTCACTTTCTGGGGCCCCCCCGGCAGCTGCCTTTCTTCCCTGCATTCAGTGGGGTTGTAGACCAGTTAATGTGGCCTTTGTCTGGCAGGAATCTCCGCGCCCGGGCCTTGCTGGTACTGGGAACAGTGAGGTTCCCTATGGAGAGTGACTGTCCACCATCGCTCAGCGAAAGAAGTTGGTGGTTTCCGTCACATTCTTAATGGGCAGGGAGTCCAGCTCACAACGCCCCATTGTTCCATCAGGCGCTTGCCACCAGAGGATGAGGGCTGAATGAGCAATGGATGCTGAGATACCCTAGCTTGGGTATCTAGGGTTGAAACAGGCCGGAGGTGCTGCGTAGGGCCCATTGTATGGGGAAGTCTTGTTGAGTGTAACAGGGATGACCCCCAAAAGTCTGCACTGCTGTGGGGGCTCAGGATTAAAACAGAAAGTGACTCTTCTCATTGTAGCAGCGCTGAGAGGGGAAGGGCCCGCACATCCTGCTGGTTCTGACCCAAGGTTTTGGGCCTGTCCCTGGCATCACCGCCATGCAGCAATGTTTGCAATGCCACGGAAGTGCAGTGAAACTCTGCTGCAGATCAGAGCTGAATGCTGTTTATCCTGGCAATGCCAGCATGAGTGACAGCACTGTGGTTAGCAGCTACTGTGTGAGACAGGGCAGCTAACAGCTCCTCTGCGTGACAGTGAGTGGGGCGGGGTGTGGATGTGTGCAGAATTCTCACCAGGCAGCCCGACTGGTAGGAACAGGGTACACAGGCTCATCAGCCCTGGATTCCCCCATCCTTTCTCATCTCCCCATCCCTCCGCTGCACTGAATAACCTGGACAACTGCTCTGTGGCATCAGGGATGGATGAGAACCCCCCACCTCAGTAAACTCCAGGGATATGATGGTGTCTCTAGCTAGCTCTCCTGAGCTGAGTTTCACGCAAACCTGGCTTGAGATTTGAGTTCCCTGGGGCCTGTTTCGCCCCTCGCTGAAGCTGGATTTACATTACTGCATCTTCACTTGCTTCACTGAAGTTACTCATCATTTGCACCAGTGCAACTGAGAGGTGAATCCGGCCCAATGAGCCTAACCTACCAGATCTTCCACTGGTGCCAAACAGTGGAGTTACGTGGCACTCCACTGCCTGACACCAGCTCAGGATCTGGCCCCATAATTTACGCTGCCGTCACTTTAGCTTGCCATGTGCTGGGAGGGAGGAGACATACTGGAAAATGGCACGTGCTGGGGAGGTGCATATAACATACACGTAATGTCAGTGATCCCTGTGAAGAATGCGGGACGGACACAGTGGGACTGGCTTGTAACTTAAACTGGCATTTACCCCTGTGCAGAGTGGGGGGTGAGACAACGGCCAGGGCCATGGGTGTAGGCTGCTGGTGGTGGAGTATTTCACACTCATTCCACACTCACTTTCCACAGCCGCCGATGACAGCATTAAGTTCAAGGCAGGAAGAGGCCATGCTGCCCGACTGAGTGGGGTGGGCCCCATTAGCTGGGCTGTATGTGCTCTGCCAGAGCCTGTTCTACTGGGCTAGGTGAATGGGCCAGCACCGGCAAGGACAGGGAACGCTCTTCTTAGGAGCCATTGAGAAGGCAAGTTCCAAGGCTAAAGGGTCGTGGGACCGTGACTAGTCAGGCTCTCTCCCCTATACCTATGAATATTCCATTAAAATCATTCTTCAAATGACCATTAAGGCTGCAATGACTAAGTGATCAGCGGTCAGGTGATGCCAGAGTTAAAGTTGCAGGACTAAGTGCTCAGTGATCAGGTGATGCCAATGGTAAGGATGGAGGCTGGCGTACTCAGCGGTCAGGTGATGCCGACATAAAGTTTGCAATTACTAAGCACGCCGTGGTCAGGCGATGCCAAAGTTCTGGTTGCAAGACTAAGTGGTGAGATCCCAGAGATGAGACCCCCCCTGCCTTGCAGCTGGGGAATTTGGAGAGACAGATTAGAGTCCCGGGTGCCACAGAAGTTTGGAGAGAGGGATGCTTGGGAGCCACTCAATGAAGATTTAGGACCTGGGAATTTGGAGAAACACCAGATTTGAATCAGGTTTACACAGGAACCTTGACCTGGCCCTTGGGAGGCAGGGGGAAGGTGGTTAAAGTTATCCTGCACTGTCATGCATCGTTAAATACGATTAACAATGACCATGTCTATGCTTCTCTCCCTCCAACACCCCCACCCCACCCATGCTGTTTCCCTGTATGGTTTCTTGACCTGTTGGGAATCATGGAGCTTCGGGAGGCTGGGCCACTGTTCCCAGCCTCTGGTTTTGTTTGCACAGGCACCAAGGCACTGCAAAGCAGCAAGTGGGAGCTTCCCGGCTAGTGAGAGTAGCTGGGTTACTGGCTAACCGCAGAGACGCTGCCGACTCAGCAGCCAGCAGATTGTGGGGGCGGGGTGTTTAGCGCGAAAGTGCCATGTCCCTGGGACAGACTCAGAGGCTTGGTAATGGATGACAGAGGCTTTCACCGCTCGGTCAGTGGCTGGACGGTGTTCCTGGTTGACAGGAACTGACAAGACTGCTTGGTGGCTGCAATCCATGCTTTGCATCAAACCCTACCACCATAATGGGCAGTAGCTGGCCACCTTTTTGGCCTGTTGAAAGGCCAAGGACTGAGTGGCCTATAGAAGCTGAAGAATGTGATCTATTGGGTGTAGCCAAATCCTGGAGAGATTGTTCTTGTCCCTGGGTTACCTACTTTCTTCCTTTGTCGGTTACTATTGAGAGGCAGCCCTTTCACATACATTACAGTGGAGACTAGAGGACCCAACTGGTGCTCATTGGCGTACTTTGGCGGCATCAGCTCATTAAGTGGCCTAGTACGGACCACTCCAGCGAAGTGTGCTCCTACACAGCTTACATGGTGTCTACCATGCCTTATAGTCACCTCCCTGTCAGTGGAGAGGGAAGAGGGGCGTGGCTACCCAAAAGGGGGCAGGGAGATGGTCTCAGGACCGAACTGTGCTGTATCAGTCCTGAGCTAGCTCTTTGGCACCTTGTGGCTGTTACAAGCTAGTGTAACTTAAGGCCTGTGTAACACAGATCAGTTCTAATTGAGAGTGAGCGGGCGCTAGGCTGGGAGAGCAGGGGTAGCTTTTACATGAACCATTTTAAAGCCAGCCGGGAACGAAGGATAGTCTTGCGGTGAATGCACTGGAATGGAACTCAGAAGATCTGAATTCAATTCCTGGCATTGCCACAGACTCCTTGCAAATCGGTGGGAATTAGGTGCCTAAATACCTTTGTGGCTCTGGACATTAGTCTCTCTGGGTCTGTACAGTGGGGATAATTACACTTCTGTTTTTGTTGTAAGCTCTTTGGATCTGGGACCGTGTGCATGTGTGTGCATCCAAACAGCTGTTGCAGTGAGACCAGGCTCTCTTGCTAGAGTAGGTCCTACAGACGCCCAGTCAGAGACAATCGTGCTCTGAGTTTCTGTAGCACTGCTGACACCTCCTCACGCTAAATCCTGCTTGTGCACAGCTCCCAGTAGACTAGACAGGCTGTCTTTCATTGGGAGAGCAGCACATTCATGAAGGGTCAGTCATTTTTTAGGTGAGCCTTTTTCAACTGCCGAGGAGAAGGAACAGTAGGTAGATGCCTTCTTTGTCCGGTGGTTGCCTTGCAAAGCACAGCGATGTCGCCTGTGAGCTTTCTGAGGCCTAACTGAAAGGGGAGCAAGTGCAGAATTTTTCACAACGATGCAATTTCTCCCAACAGTTGGTCAGGCATTTGAGTTTAACAGATATTAACAAAAAGGCTCAGACGAATGTTTTAAACTCTCTGACCGAAAATCTTGTCCCTTCTCCCAGATCCTCAGGTTCCACTTCCTTAGTGCGGGCAGTGTCACAGCTCTAGTAAGTCCTGACTCATCTGTAGAGTCAGCCAGGAAAAACAAGCTAGAGAAGGCCCAAATTTCTGTCAAAAATTAGAGGGGAAAAAAGATTTAAAAGAAAAATACTTTCCAGGCGGCCTTTTAGGCCTCAAAGAAGAAGCACATCTGGGCACACGCTTTTTCCTTTGCGCCTGAGCTATTGACAGTCCATCTTTTCCACAGTAGGCCAAAAATGACAAACACCTCCACCCTCGCCTTAAATGTGAAGGCTGCAGTGACTAAACTATTCTAACTGGAGAGGAGGAAATTAAATCTGTTTTTAGGGCTTTTGTTTGGACAATGGCATCGCTCTGCTCATGGGCCCCATTATTATTAGTAAATTAAAGTGTTTTGCTTTAGCAGCTAGAGGCCTCAGCCAAAATTAAAATTTCATTGTGCTGGGTGATGTACAAACACATACCAAAGAGGCTGCCCTAAAAAGCCTACAATCTAAGTAATAATGCTCTCCTTTCCTGCATCCCCCACCATCTCTCATACACACAACCCTCATCCCTCCCCTGACATACACAGGCTCAGTCTACACACAAAGTTACATCCGTTTACACAAAGGTGTGTTTTTAAATTGGTTCCTTGCCAATGTAAACTAGAGTGACAAAACCCCGGTAAACGGATTCCAGTGTGTCCACAAGAGCATTTGCCCCAGTTCAACTAACTAGATTTAAAAACTGATTGTAGTTAAACCAGCGCAAGTGTGCGTGCGTGTGCGTGTGCGCGCACACCTGACAAGACCACCTTGTCACATTTCTATACCATAAATATACCTCAGCGGGTGTAACGGGGCACCACGCCATGGAAGGCAACTGAAGAGCTGGCCCATTGACATGGCTAGTGAGTTTATATACCCCTGTCCTAGCGGCTGGGATCGAATCTGCTCAGCACTAGGCCCCATACTAATAAGCCCTAAAGGAGATTCAAAAGGCCCTGTGCTTCCTGCAAGCTGGGGGTCTATGCCCACTCCTGCCTTGAAGTTGCGAGTGGCAATTTTATTTCCTTTTGGCACTTCTGGGGTGTCCCTCCCTGCAGTATCTGTGTGGTGCCGTTGGTAGCCCAGCGCTCACCCTCAAGTTTTAGGTGGCTGAATTGGTCCCAGTGCTATTGGAAAATAATCGAACCAGCTGAGATGTGACACGCAGACAGACCCACCTGCCTGTGATAGGCTGGAAACGCGGCTCCTTGTATAGTGGCTCCTTTAGCTCCTTTCTGGTGGTGTTTTCAGCCACGTCCTTTCCTTTGTCTCTCCGGCAAAGAAAGGAGCTATTAGTGAGATAGCCATCTCATGAAACAAGTGCCCCTTTGTAGGGTTACACCACAAAGAGGGCCTTAGCCAGACCTTTTGGTCGCCTCTGAGTTTAAGTCCTAACATATTCATGTTATTGACACTCATCACGCAGCAACGGAAACCCACTTAGCGAGGACAGGGGCTCAGAAACAGCTGGTGTTCGCCCGTTGTGTGTCTCAGGGCAGACAGCACAGGTATGGCAGGTATGCGAGGGGGGTTTATGGTTTAGCGACTCTTCACACCTGCGCCAGGTATTGAATGTCGAGGGAGAGCCTTCCATTTTCCTTGTAAGTACCCTTGAATGGCTGATAAAAGGGAGTTGCTCTAGGCCTGGGGAATCGCAGGGTGGAAGTTGCTGTGTTAACAGAGCTTTTTACTTAGCAGGAACTGCCCCTTCATCACATCATTAAAAGCCCTGTAGGGTCAGTTACTCTCAGATCCCCAAATAGGGCCATGTGATATTTCCACTAGGGTGGGGGTGAATGCCGAAGCAGGAGGAATTTGTGCCATCTCAGGTTAGATTTCCAAACAATGACACCTGGGAAGTAAGTGGTTTTATTCTTCTGGGCCAGAAAAGTGGGGGAGACACAGGCTGATGGGAGTCAGGGGCCTAAAGTTCTTTGAGACTCGGGCCATGGTGGCTAAAGCCTCTGGGAAAGTTTGGCTCCACATTTTGCAACTGGCCCCGAGTGCTACAACAGACCGAGCCAAACGCCCAGGCCTCAATGCCCTAAAACTCCAGGAAAGTTTGGCTCTGAGCTTTTCTGCTTGAGCCCCCAGGCCTGCTGAAAACACCCAGGTCCGTGGCAGTGCAACTCTTGCCAGAGTCCAAGTCCCTTACTGCTGTCTCATGCCTTGAAGCTGGGGGGTGGGGGGCGATGAATGGGATTCCCTGCCCTGATTTTTATTGGCTTGACTGAATCCTGCAGCTTCGCTGTCCCTGGAGTGTCGCTGGTCTTTGGGCCACGGGGCAGCTCTGGTGAGAGTGGCACCACTAGGCCTGGTTTTGTATTTACCTGTCGTAGGTTGCCTCTCCTTAGTGTCTTGCCCTGGAGAGACAGGAAGCCCCCCCGCTCCCCCCCAGGCCCTGCTTTGCTTTGAGCAGGGACGGCGGAATTTGCTCTGAGATCAGGTTACTAAACGCCTCTCTCTGTCTGTGTGAGTGTTCACACACCAATGACCTCCTGTGCCCTCCCTTCTCTCCCCTCCCCCCGCCCCTTCGCCCCCCAGCTTTAGATCTGTCTTACTGACCTAGGGGCTCAGCCCAGGGGCCTGAGAGCTGTCTGCTTAGGTCTGGGACAGGTGTCTTCCCAGAGGCTCTCAGAATGAGCCATGTAATCAACAAGGCTCAACAGCACTAAACAAACAAACAGGGATGGCGCAACACAGGGGGAAGGGGATGACAGGGAGGTGAATTTCCCCGTCGCAAGTTAGAGATAGCACAGGATAAACTACCAGCCTGGCTCTCACCAGGCACAGGTAGGTTAGGACCTGCCTGCTGATCCTGCAGCCCTGTGCCTGGACCAGGGAGGGACAGCCCTCTACAAGGTGCTGCAGGGTCTAAACAGAAAGGATGATGCGGGGGTTTGCTTAGGGGAGGGTCAGTGGGGTGTAACTGGGAGGAAAGGATGGAATCCAGAAAGGTTGACTGTGTGTTTAAACCTGCTGCCTACTAATTTATGTGGGTGCCCCTGGTTCTTGTGTTATGTGACGGGGTAAATAACTCTTCCTTATTCACTTTCTCCACGCCATTCATGATTTTATAGACCGCTGTCATATCCCCCATTAGTCGTCTCTTTCCAAGCTGAAAAGTCCCAGTCTTATTAATCTCTCCTCATATGGAAGCTGTTCCATATCCCTAACCATTTTTGTTCTCCTTCTCTGTACCTTTTCCAATTCTAATATAGCTTTTTTGAGATGGGTCGATCAGAACTGCACACAGTGTTCAAGGTGCGGGTATACCATGGATTTCTATCGTGGCATTATGCTATTTAGTGTCTTATTATTTATTCCTTTCCTAATGGGTCCTAACATTGCTCGCTTCTTTGACTGCTGCCGCAGGTCAGGGTTGTTTTGGATCTAGCTGGGTTTATCTCAGAGCAGAGCACCTAATTATCACGAATACCTTTAGAAACTTGGATTTAGAAAGGGGAGGAGGGCAGCTGCTGAGCTAAGCTATATTGGTGTAAAGCAGGAGACAGGTCAGTGGGGGTTACACTGCGCAGCCATATAGTTGAGATGAGAGGGGCTGGATTCAAAGAAGTGCACCACAACCTTTGCCATAGTTTGAGCCACACAGTGTTAAAAACGTGCAGGTTCTTTCTGTGAGAATAGCTTTTTAAAATATTATTTCATTAGCTTTATTGATTATTTATTAATTCATTAAAACACGCCGTTGTTGTCTTTGTAGGGACACTGTCAGCTTTGCTCAGGCCCACCATTTTGGCTGTGCATAGAAAAGATGATTTAAAACGAAACCTGCTAGCAGTGGAAATGTTCTCCTGAATTGTTCTTTTTTTAAATGCCAGTGATGCTTTATTTAGCTATTGACACTCTCCCTCAATATGGGCTGCAGGGTGGTTTGTTTTGTTTGGTTATTTTTTCCCCCCCCGATCTTTCTTTCTTTCAGCTAAGAATATGGCTAGATGGCAGCGTGAGTAGTACACTTGTCTCTGAGCCACGCGCACGGGCCAGATGCTGAGATTGCCCTGTGGCACTAGGGGGTGCTGCATTGTTAGAGGTGTTGTCCTGTAGCTGAGCTGTTCAACTAAGTTCCCCTGTGCCTGGCACTGACAGCTAAAGATGCTTGGGCTGTGGAATAATGTCTCCCAAGAGAA
Organism: Natator depressus; assembly: GCF_965152275.1. Lineage (NCBI taxonomy): Eukaryota > Metazoa > Chordata > Testudines > Cheloniidae > Natator > Natator depressus. Next base: position 136,499,422 of record NC_134237.1, on the reverse strand, counting down.
GTGGTGGGAACCCCTTGACTTGAGCTGCTTAAAAACGCAGTGGGCAAAGCCCTTGGAAATATACAAATGGGAGCTAACTCTGCATTGTCCGGGGATGGACTAATATGTAAGCTCTTTGGGGCTGCATTAATTGGTTACAGGTACAGGTGTTGGGTGAGCCTGGGGCCCTTAATCACTTGAGAAGTGCACCATGGGCCTTCTGATGTGCATCCTGGTAGGGGCTTATTGCTCTGTGCCCTTCCACTATGAGACGAAGGCCCAACCAACAGCGAAAGAGTGAGGTGCTTTGCTAAGGTGTTTGCGCCTTTCTTTAACGCTCCTTGGACTCTCCATACCCATCCCTCAGCCTTTTTGAGCCCAGCAACCCTGCTGCTCTGCTAGGCAGAGCTTAAGGCCTAGGAGCTACTTTCCACTCACGGTCTTATCTAAGAATAGTTTGTGCTATTGAGCAGCACCCAGTTTAGCTCCTTTACTAGAGTGTGGGTTAAAAGTGGTCCAAAGGGCCTCAGATTGTGTCTGCTGGGGCAGCTTGGCACGTTGGGAGAAGGGCATCTTAAGTGGTCACGTGTGTTTCTTCAGCCCCTCACCTCAACTGCTGTCATCCCCCGCCATTCGCCTCATAGGCTGCCTTGTCTTTGTCCTTCCCTCTCCCTCATGAACTTTTCCTCTCCTCCTTCACTGACAATAAAGGGCATAGGGATTTTTTGTGTGCCAGGGTCTTTATGTGAGGAAATCTCCACTGGGATTGGTGCAAGGCTGTGTCATCATCAGAAAGGCCTGACCCGTCAATCAGAATGCAGCAGTGGACAATCTGCGAACCGTGCCCTGCCCTAGCCAAATGCTAATTGGTCTTTTTCACCTCTGACATCTAAGGCCTGGTCTGCACACAGTGTTTGTACCAGTATAACTACACTGGTTAGGGCGTGAGACTTTTTTTTAACCAAATTAGTCAGATCAGCATGTACCTACAGACAGACCCATGTAGCAACCTGCATGGAACTTGAAGGGAGTGCCCAGGTTGCACGAGGGAACAGTTTGGAGGAGACAGCAGGAAGCTAGTCTGCGTGCACATGGCTTGAGTGCTTGGTGAAGTCAGATCTTCGTAAATAATTCTTGTAATAACGAACCAGTTTAGATTTACAAGCATGGCGGCCTCTCATGTTATTGCCCAGCACACGGTACATGAAACATGGTGGCAGCAGAGAGCGTGATTACCAGGCAGTCAAAGCGGCACTTAGAAATAGAGGAACCAGGCAGCATGGAGGGATTAGTTTATTCCTCTATGGTAATAAGCTATATTGGCATAACTCCATCCACACTCGGTGGGTTGTACCACGCTAACTCTACCAGTATGGCTAAAATGTGTTTGTGTATAGCTAAGGTGCAAGTGTAACCCATGTGCCTAACAGGGAATATTTGTTGAAGAGATCTATAGAGAAAGGGGGAAGGAATGAGTTGGATCTGGCTCATTGTTGCTAGGCAGATGCACAATTCGCACTCCACATGCAGAAGGTTCTGGAATAGGGTGTGGCAGATTTGGGCTCAGTAGGTTCCCTGGTGCTGGACTCAGACAGACTCCGCGAGGACAACTAGTCAGGGCTGCTGCTTTACAAAAGGCCATTTTGCAGCAGGGCTTGTTTTTAAAAAATCGATATACTTAACCGAGTGGTTGGTTAATTAATTAGCTGACGGGCTAACTGAGTGATGTCAGTAGGGAAGGAGGAAAAGTTTTGCATGGATTCCAGCTGAAGAGTTCTGCAAGCAAGTGGAGGGAAGATGTTGCTTTTGACTCAGCAGACTGTATAGATCAGTGATACTCCGACCTCAGTGGTTCCGGAGCCAAATTAGCGCTCAGCATTACTCCAAAGAGCCACAGTTGTGTGAATTCATTGTGTCCTTTAACAATGACTGACCAATTTTATCAACTACAATTGGTTAATAACACCGTAAAAGCATCCTGATTGGTTAATAACTTAGATTGGTTAATAATTAAATCATGCAGTGGTTTAATATCACGTGCTGCAAAGAGCTGCAGGAAACACATTAAAGAGCCACCTGGGGCTCATGACCCACCGTCTGAGTATCACTGCTATAGAGTTTGGTGATCCAAGACTGTAAATGAGACTCAAGTGAACTCAACCTATGCTTTTGGGAACTCTGAGCTTCCTCTCACTGTGTTTCTGTGGGGACTGAGTTGTTTAGATTTAACTTGTTTTCTTTATTTATGTTTATGGACAACTGTGAAGATAATGTACATGGATTATAAAGTAGCCATGTTATGTTGTAGAAATTAAGTCATAGTTGTTATTATTATTATTTATGTTTTTCTTTATCATAAGATTTTATAAAGTTGGTCCCTAAGAATTAAGTGAATTCCTTTTGTTCTTTTTGGACTTGATTGTGGGGCGGTTGACCCTGTGAAATCCTTGCTGAAAATCCTCAATGATTGAATTCCAGGTCTCCATGTGCTTTTCAATGGGAATTGTTTTTAGGTACTAGGAAAAGGGCAATGAAATAAACTCTAGCCCACCCAAAGGTTATATAAGATCCTACATGCAGATGGAAGCATTGGTGTCCCATGGCATTAGAGGCATGGTCACGCACAGTAACCACGGTCTCATCTCCAGTTCTTTTCCTTACACAGTTTAAAGAGAGAGAGGTGGGGTTAGCTTCTCTTTGTGGCACGTAACAAGATAGAATTTGTTATGGGCTGTGTCTAATTCCACAAACACACCTTATGAGCCATTGTGCAAGGGGGAGAGGGCACTGATTTTGTATACATTGTTCTCCATTCCCTGTAGAATAGGAGATCTTGGCTACTAATCTGTAACAGGATATTACAAGGCCCAGACACCACATAAGTCCCAAAACAAGGGGCTCAAGTGGGCCTTGCACTGACCCTATACAGGGGTGAATTCCACCCCAAGTTACGGCCTTTTGCCCTTAACACAAATTGAGAAAGAATCTACATCCCTGAAAATCTAGGTAATGATTCACCTCATAAGTGCTGGGAAAAAATCACATTCAAAGTAATTGTTTAGGGCGTGAATGTTATTATTTTACTAACTGAACCATCAGGTTAAAGGGTTTTTTAAAAGATTAACTCAAACCCTCTCAAATAATTAGAGTTAAATGACACGTAAACACTCATCTGAATTAATTTCTGAACTTGGTTGGATGCATTACTGAATGCATCAATAGGCAGCCATTGCTTTTTACAGGACTAAGCAGGGAAGACTACATTCCCATAAGAATCAATAAAGGCACTATTGTTTTATTTTTTCCACATTAATAAACTCTGAAAACATTTCTGGATGCACCTGTGAAAAATGTTGCTTTCTTGCCTGGGACATTCAGAGGGTGCCGATATGGTGCGTGCGTACACACACACATGCAGAGAGCGAGAGAGAGAGTCTTATTTCATCCAGCAGGGGCAGAAGAAAACACACACAAATGGACAGTACATTTTAGAATCAAATGTGGTTAGCATACAACAACGAACAGAACGCATATATTTTTGTGCTCCACAAATCCCTGCTGAATTAAAACAGACATGTATCATATGTATGATACGGATACTAACCAAGCTAGAGTCAAATCTTTTAAATGCATCTGCTTTTATTCCAGACATTTAGGAGTGTTACATAAAGTGTCGTGATTGATAAATCTATTGAGAAGGTTAAAAAGACTCTGTGCGCCTTTCGGAGTTGATTGAAATTGACAGAGGTCTATGTGCTTGTAAAGTTACATTATAATAACTGCTGGAAGACAAGACATTTCAGAAAGATAATACCCCTGTTTTTTCCTCATGATTACAGTTTGCCATTCAATACAATTGTAAGGTGCATTCAAATTGGAGTGGCTTGTTTTCTGAAGAGTGATTTCTTTAGACAGGTTAAGGGCACATGAGAATGCCATTTACAAAACATTTTTAAAAAGGACATTTCTGAAAGGGATCCAGACAGATTTCAAGGTCTGTAAATAACCAGTGTCGTCAGTACTGTTTTGAGCCCACATATTTTGCACACGTGACATCAGGAACTCTAAGCTAGTTCTTCAGCATTGCTGCCCCATTTCACTAGTTGCTTTGTAGCCTAAGAATGTTTTGCGCACAGCTTCTGTCTCTGCTGTAATATGCCTAACAGCACCAAGAAACTTCCCAAACACATCTGGGCGGCCTATCAGAGCGCCTGCATTCTGAGTCGTAAGCTTTTAAAAGGAAGAGACAGCTACAGCTCTCTTGATATGTGGCGTCAATGTAACCCTGAGATCTACAGTCAGTTTTAGCCAATTGTTTCAGTGTCACGTTTTTATTCCATATTTCAGACATAAATCCAGAGACTAGGCATGCCCCCTTCCTGCTCTACTACTGTGCAAAGCTACTTACATGTCTACCATTATGTCGATACTGTGAGCGGGGGGTGTGCCTTCTCAGCTCACGGTCACACACCGGTGCTAGCTCTCATCGAGCCAGTGCAGGTGTAAATCGCAGTATAGCCGTGGTAGCCTGGCCCGTGGTGTTGGAGGCACAGCGGAGCTGGGTTCAGGTGAGTTTGTGCTACCACGGCTACGCTGCTATGGATGCGTATGCTAGCTCAGTGAGAACTAGTGTGGCTAGGTGTAGGGGAATCAGAGTACAATCACACGTAGCCTACATTGTGCTGGGCAGCCTACTGGATTTGCCAGGTCAGGAAGACTTAGAGACCAGAAGCCACCTCCTGTACTCCTCACTTCGGCTTCAATATTCACGTTATTCATATAGCCCAATAAACGTGCTATACAGACAAGTAAGGAGCCAGATCCTCAGCTAGTGCAATTTGGAATAGCTCCATGGACATCAGCAGTGCTATGCCGATTTAGAGCCACTGGGGATCTGGCCCATACGTTCCTGCCCTGGAGAGCTCACACTCTAAGTGTGGCCAATAAGTAACATGTAAACACCGAGTAAGTGGAGTTTGGCCTAAGTTGCAGGACTGGGCTTTCGTCAACAAACAAAACAAGCCATAAACAAAACCAGAAAGAGAGGAAATAGCTGAAGATGCTCAAGGAACCCAGCTTTGACTCTAAAGATATGCATGAAGCAGACATGAAAAAGCCATGAGACATTAGCTATCTCTATTGTAATCTACAAGAACTGTGCTATATTGTAAGTTTTGTTTTACAAAGTGTATTGAACAAAACCAGCTATTGCTATGCTGAATGCTAGGAGTCTATTACCTATCCCAGCCTTGGTGAGGAAAGCGTCATGGTTGGACTAAAAAGATAGGCACACTGATTTTCTGCCTGGGCTGGTACCTTTTCATGACTACTTTGCCAGCTGATCTAGCAAGGATGAAATACACAACGCGTTACCACTGAGCAGTGCCTTCTTTCACTTTTAAGATTTTGCGTCACATTACAGGTTTACATTATTGCTTGCAAGCGAATACAGCAGATGTGAGTTGTGACATGTCTGTAATGAGCACTCTGTGGCCCAGCTCCTCAGATGGCATAAATTCACATAGTCCCATGGAAGTTAATGGAGCTACACTGATTCATGCCAGATGAGGATCTGGCCCTGTGGCTCCATTTGTCATCCGACGGATGTAGCTCCCTTTTCTCTACGTTACCTTACGTGTACTGGTGATGAGACTCATTGTGGCTTGGGCATCTTTATAACCTCTGGCTGTGGCTAGCTGTAGAAAGATGGCCTGGATGATCCAATAGGCCTTTCCCATCTGTAGAGACTATAATATAGCCCAGCAGCTACCCCTGCTGCCCTGAGCATGTGACTAAGGCCTGGTCTACACTAGAAAATAAGGTTGGCATAATTACATCACTCAGGGGTGTGAAAAATCCACACCCCCTGAGTGGTGTAGTTAAGCTGACCTAAGTCTCTGTGTAGCCAGCTCTAGGTCGATGGAAGAATTCTTCCATCAACCTAGCTACCAGCTCTCGGGGAGGTGGATTACTTACGCTGATGGGAAAATCCCTCCTGCCGGCGTAGGTAGTGTCTACACTGAAGCACTACACCAGCACTCCTGCAGCAGTGCAGCTGTGTCACTGTAGTGTTTTAAGTGTAGCCAAGCCCTTAAACGAAATGGGGAAACAGCTCCTTGGCTAATGGTTGAAGTGAAGCGGCAGCAGCTTCTTTAGACAAGGTTTCCTCAGGGCTGCCCGGGCACGCGTCTAGCATGGACCCCCCCGGCTGGAATGTCCTGGCTCTCCCGACTCCTGCATGAAAGTGCAGAGCGGCTGCCTCTGTGGCATCATCCCCACAGGGCACCCGGAATCGGCACGTGCGGAATGGAGCAGGAGGCTCTTGTGAGGCATGTATTGCCCTCCTGTTGGTGGGGAATCTGCTCCCAAGTTAACATAGCCTAAGGCCTTCCTATGAGCTTGGAATCACCAGCAGCCATGCAGGTGGCCCTGGAGCTGATGTTGAGGAGCAGAGCTGCTGCATGGACAGCCCTAGCCTTTGGCAGCTCCCCCGGGAGCAGCAGGTCCCAGAAACTGCTTGTTCAAGACAGTGCTTGAGGTGAGTTTTCCTGTCCCACCGCCCCCTCCCACTGGGGTCTCCCACAGGAGAAGTTTCAGAGTAGCAGCCGTGTTAGTCTGTGGTGATCCAGCTGATTCCTGCCTGGGTCCTGAACACCCTTTTACTACGACAACCCTCCAGTCTTCTTGAGCTTCAGTCGACATGCCAGCCTGCCCTGGGAGCAGCCGATGCAAACGCATCTCCCACAAGGGACTCACACTTCTTGCTGGCTCCTTTTGCTGCAAACTGGGCCTCGTTATTTCTTAATTAACATACCCAAGAAATCAATTAACTGCTACATTTCTAATTAAATACTATGGGAGATGATCATCTCATTATTATTATCTGCTGAGGTGAACAACTAAATGTGGTTTATTTGCCATTTCTCCCGCTTCCCCAATTATGGGAAATAATAAATGCAAATGACTGTGCTGTTCTCACAGATTCGAAACTCCTTTCGTACATTAGGAAAGTCGGAGAGATTAATTAGCTATTAAGTGAATGTGCATAATGTTATCATTAGCTGTTGTGTACATTGTTTTTGGCACAATTTGCTGTCCTAATAAACAGTACTAATGTGCTCTCACTCTCCCAGTGCCATGCCTTTAATTTCTAATATTGCACAAATAGCAAAGTGTGTGTGTGTGTGTCTGTTCTCTGAAAATGCACGCTATCAATCAGGTAAGATTATTACTCCGGATTTACTACAGGTCCACTTGAGAACAGAATTCGGGCCACTCTTTTTTTGACTTTTACAATTAAACAGAGATCTACCATTTTGAAAAAGTGATTAGTGATTTGGGGTGCTTCCATTTTTTGGTGGGACTGCAGAGGGTAAGGAATGGTGTCCCTAGCCTCTGTGGTCAGAGGGTGGAGATGGATGGCAGGAGAGAGATCACTTAATCATTACCTGTGAGGTTCACTCCCTCTGGGGCACCTGACATTGGCCACTGGCGGTGGACAGGATACTGGGCTGGATGGACCTTTGGTCTGACCCACTATGGCCATTCTTATGTTCTTATGAAAACCTAAAGGGGCCCAACTTTTAGGAAACGGTGAGCTACCACCCTCTAAAAATCAGGCCCCTTTTCAAAATGTTTCAGGCTGGATCGCCAAAAATCATTAGTCATGCTTGAAAATCTGAGTTAAAGATTTCAGAGCTTGTTGTACTTAGTGGTCCAATAAGTTAGGCCATTCTGAGCCCGTTCTGGAATTGATTGTATTTTCACATTATCACGGCACATCATTTGGGGAATAAGTAAACAGCATCAGAAGCCTGAACGAAGAGATTCACAATTCCTTACAATCAGTACCAAGCTCGCGCTAAACCCAGTTTACAGGGACGACAGTGCAAAACCAGCAATGTGAGGTTTATCCACCAGCTACACGTGAGCAGCAAGTCTGCAGTACAGTACAAGTTTCAAGTATTCTGTGGGGAACGCAGACGTTGCGTACACAACTGCAGGTGAAACTGGCTTTTTAAGACTAATTGTTCCTCAGGCAATCAACTGCCTGAGCATCAACCACCAGGTTTGTCTTCTGAACCACTCGGATGCTTTCACTGCCACCCGAACCCAGTGCAAAGCCTTCTAAAAAATGTGTCGGTGACTTTAAAAAATAAATAAATAAAAATTCAGGGCTGATTCAACACGGCAGCACTCCGGATTTAAACTGGATTTCAGTGGAGATACAGCAGCCTAAATCTGGAGTCATGCAATGCCATGGTGAGTCTGGCCCATTATCACTGTTCTGGATTTGTGCAGCACCTCACACAATGGGGTCCTGGTCCCTACCTGGGACTGATGTTATGGACATGGTGCTTTACAGACAGCCCCCGCCCGCAAAAGCTTAAAAATCCCAAAGGGCTTGAGTGTCCTCTCACACTATGGATTTCAATGGGGTTACTCCTGATTTACAGCATGTAAGTGGAAGGCGAGTCGGGACACGCATCTTATACTTGCCAGCGCATAGGACTGAGTTAGACAGTGACCAGTGGGAAGAAAGAGAAGGCTGGGAAAGGGTGAGACACTAAAGCAGTGTATATATAGTATAACACTCCCTATATTATGCTGAGAGCCAGGGTGCTGGCCAGCCAATCCAGGGAGATCTGAAGAGGGGCTCGAGGGAGCAAGGCCCACTGGAGGAAGGGCACTGCCCTGGGTCAGTAAGTGTAGCACCTACCCCAAAGGCATCAGGCGGCGGAAGAGCGCTCAGCGGAAAGCACTCTCCAGCGGGAGCTGGCTGCTGCTCTTCAGCAATATTTACCTTTTCCCCCCGACTGGCTTCAGGGAGGGAATTGTGCATCTGCACGGTCATTTACCCAGCACACGGTGGCTGTCTTGGGTGCTCCCCAACTGCTTTGGGAGCGTATCCAACTCCTGCCCTCAGACACCTGAGCAGCGTCCCGCTGACTGCTCTCACTCCCTGGGTCAGGATTTGGGCCATAATTTTCCAATGAATCTCTGAGCATAGGCCATGGGGAGCGGCAATGTCGAAAGGATCGCTGGCAAATGATCTCCAAGTTTGCCTGGATTTCTTCTTGGAAGGCCCAAACCCTGTGCTATTGTACACCATGAGGAGGAACCATTCTGAGTGCTGGATTTCTCCAGCCCAGTTTGTTACGTGTATTAAAGAAGGAACCACGCCTTTCGTGGCAGATGTCAAATTGAGCCAGAGCAGTGGTCTGCTGAAGACGTCGCCTGCTCTACTTCATGTTCAAAAATCTTAACTCTCGTTATCCCAACCCATCTCCTGTGTCCCCTTGGTTTCTCTCCCCCATGGGCAGAGTCTTTGGGTAGATCCCCTTCCCACCTAACACCAATTCTATACTGGTGGAATGCCACTAATGTAAACTGTGCTATTCCTGATTGACAACAGGGTGAGGAGTGCCTGGATCAGCAATCGTTGCCAGTAGGAGATATCACAGAGAATAATCTTGTATTGGAAACTGGATGGACATGACAAGCCAACAGGTCATTCCCATCCCTGATCCTGCTTCCCCATAGCATCTGCTCAAAACCATTCAGGGAAAGTCTGATTGGAGACAGAGGAGAGAACAGGGAAGCACTTATGAGGATTAAAAGGGGGAGGAGAGAGAATGGCCCAACAAAAAGAGGTGGAGGGGGGAGATGACCAGGTGGGCGGGGAAAGAAATACAAAGGAGAGAGGAGACAGATGAATGACAGGAAGGGGACTGAAAAGGATCCAGCTTGCAAAACAGTGCTAAAAAGGAGCCTGGTAACAGAGAGACACCTATTTCCCCGCACCCCCTGCCCTCTCCTATACTACTATCGTTCCATATGATAAGGGGGAGCTGAGTATGTTCCACCTCTGGTTTTCACTATGGGTTATCACCATGTAGTACTCTCAATGCGAGGTGGATCTCCTGACTATGTCAATGGAGGTTACACATGCTTATCGAGAGCAAAATAAAGCCCTAAATATTCCACGCCAGATACACCGCTTGCTTTGAGTGGCACAAGTGATGCAGAACAGCTGGAGTGAACCAGTAAAACTTGCCCTCCATCTTTGGGTAGCAAGAGGTCCATGGCAGAAAAGGATGCTGTTACTTTCGCAGGCGCAATTCCAGCTGGCCCCTTAGGATGATTTATAGAATCACCTGCCTACGTCACCTGTACAACAGTTGACCATTGGAACATGGTACATCAGTTGAGCATTGAAACAATTTACCAAGGTTCATGCTGGATTCTCCATCACAATTTTTAAATCAAGATTGGATGTTTTTCTAAAAGATCTGCTCTAAGAATTAGTATGGGGCAGGTCTCTGGTCTGCGTTATGCAGGAGGTCAGACTAGATGATCACAATGGTCCCTTTTGGCCTCGGAATCTATGAACAGAAGGTCTGTGCTGCTGCATTTCTAACAGACAATGGGATTCTAAATCTAGAAACATGGCCAGCAGCCACAGAAGCTTTGTCCACAAGATTGGTGAGGAAGTCCTCCCTGCGCCTACCCCCACAAATCGGGGAGAAATTGTTCCTGTGACAATCTAATGTCTCCCCCTGCCCCCCCCCCTTTTTTTACCTCCACCACTGAGAGTGCAATGGGGTAAGATGATTGTTTTGATGCCAGCAGAAAGCGGTCTTGGCTTCTGCTGCTATCTCAGCTGGATAAAAGGAGAATGGCTCAAGGGAAGAACTGAGATGATTCACTTCTGTGCTTTGTGGAGAACTGTGAGTACTTCACCAGAACTTCAAGGACTGCAGCTACTCCAGGTAGCCTCATGTTACTATTAGGATGGTTTTCAGGGTACTGGACCTTCAAAATTTTAAGGAGTCGACCTCCTGTGCCATTGTCCATTTCATGAAGCAGAGTGCACGCAATGTATTACATAGGACATGCAAACATTTTGCTCTTTCATTGAGACTTTACTTTTGTTCTTTCTTATTCTGTTATTTCCCTTAATATATAACAATTGTCATTTATATGGAAAGTGCACGATTGATCTTTGTGTAGGAAAAACACAGAACAAGAATCCAGGGATGGGGATAGGCATAGGAATTAAGACAAGGAAACAAGAAAACAAAATTAAATTGTCTCAAAGAGAGCACAGTGTGTGTGTGTGTGTGTGTGTGTCCTCCCTCACATGCTTCATCCACCATACATCACAAAATGGACGGCTTTACAGCAGAGCGTTAGGTAAATGCCTTAGCCTTTTGAAGATGACACACAGATGAACACGCTATGTTGGGAAGAGTCAACACGGCTTTTGTAAAGAGAAGTCATGCCTCACCAATCTATTAGAATTCTCTGAGGGTGTCAACAAGCATGTGGACAAGGGTGATCCAGTTTATACAGCTTGTTGACTTTCAGAAAGATTTTGACAAGGTCCCAAATCAATGACTCTTAAGCAAAGTAAGCAGCCATGGGATAAGAGGGAAGGTCCCCTCATGGATCAGTAACTGGTTAAGACAGGAAACAAAGGGTAGGAATAAATGGACAGTTTTCACAATGGAGAGTGGTAAATGGCAGAGTCCCCAAAGATCTGTACTGGGACATGTGCCATTCAACATATTTATAAATGATCTGCAACATTTGCAAACAATAGGGAATTATTCAAGATGGTTAAGACCACACCTGACTGCCAAGAGTGACAGAGGGATCTCACAAAACTGGGTGACAAAACAGCAGATAAAGTTCAATGTTGATAAGCACAAAGTAATGCAACAACAGTCATAAAAGTGAACAGAATGTTAGAAACCATTAGGAAAGGGATAGATAATAAGACAGAAAATATCATAATGCCACTTTATAAATCCCTGGTACATCTACACCTTGAATACTGTGTGCAGTTCTGGTCACCCCATTTCAAAAATGATATATTAGAATTGGAAAAGGTACAGAGAAATGCAACAAAAATGATCAGGGGAATGGAACAGCTTCTATATGAGGAGAGATTAAAAAGACTGGGGCTATTCATCTTAGAAGAGAGAAAAGTAAGGGGGGGATATGATAAAGGACTGTAAAATCACAAGTGATGTTGAGAAAGTGACTAGGGAAGTGTTATTTACCCTTTCACATAACACAAGAACTAGGGGTCACTCAATGAAATTAATAGACAGCAGGTTTAAAACTAATATAAGGAAATACCCTTCCATACATTGTACAGTCAACCCATGGAACTCATTGCCAGGGAATGTTGTGAAGGCCAAAATTATAACAGGGGTCAAAAAAGAATTAGATAATTTCATGGAGGATAAGTCCAGAAATGGCTACTAGCCAAGATGGTCAGGGATGCAACCCCATTCTCTGGGTGTCCCTAAACCTATGACTGCCAGAAACTGTGAGTGGACAACAGAGGATGGATCACTTGATTGCCCTGTTTTTTTCATTCCCTCTGAAGTACCTGGTATTGGCCACTGTCAGAACACAGGCTACTGGGCTAGATGGACCTTTGGGCTGACCTAGTATGGCCAGTCTTATATTCTTAACACATATATAGAAAACAAAGACAGACCAGTTACATGACTACATATGATACAAGAGCCAGTTACAAAATTCAGGGATCTTTAGATCCGAGATTTTGGTTCAGGCTAGTCTCAGATTGTTACCTCTTTCTTCTGAAACCAAACATATCCATTGTGGGCCACGCTCAGAGAGGTGCTGGGCACCTGTAGCTCCAGTTAAAGGTAATGGGAGCTGCAGGTGCTCAGCGCCTCGCAGGGCAAGGCCATGTGATGAGGACAACTAAAGACATTTCTGAGTTTGATTTTAGTAAGGTTAGGAAAAAGGGGATCATCATTAGGGCCTAAGCCCTGTTAAAGGGACACTGTCCACTGGTTTACCCCTGTTAGCACTGCAGTTATGGGAGAGTGAGCTGGACTCCCTCCGGGGTGACACGCCATTAACAGAGAGTTTGTAGGTCCTGACTGCAGAATCTTTATTAATTATTATTAATAATTATTATTTGTAGTATCGCAGCATCTAGGAGCCCTACTCATGGAGCAGGACCCATTGTGCTAGGGGCACTGTCCACTGACATAACACCTAAAACAACCCCCTGCCCCCAGCTTTGCCTTTTAGATCTCAGGCCAAAGCTGCAGAAATGAAAGACAGAAAAATCACAGGCCAGATCTCCAGTTGGTATAAACCACCACAGCAACACTTACCCCAATGTAGATCCATATTTTGACATATAAAGTGATCACTTTTGATATGGCTTCATTGGAAGAAAACAAAACTGGAACCTCGTGATGCACCTGATTTTGATCCCTTTTATACCAGTCCTACCATGGGACTCTTTTGATTTCAACAGAGCTATGCCTTATTCATGCAAGTGTGAAATAAGAATCAGGCCTTCTAGTTGCAATTTAAGATTAGGGCCTATTAACTCCCCAACTCCACTCTCTTCTAAAACATTCAACTCTTACAATACATCTATGGATTAGTTCCCCTGCTAATTAATGACCTGCAAAGCACTGATCTTAAACACTTTGCAGTCAAAGTTTATCAGTGAAGTGAAACAATTTGCAGTCTCTCATCCTCCTTGGGAAAAAATAACTAGTTTGACTTTTTTTTTTTTTTTAAACATTTGCAAAACTTGTCCCCCCCGTTCCCCCCCACCGGTACCTCTCTCAAAAAAATGCAGTGAGCAAATCCTTGAATATTTTTCTACCAGCCATTGTAATTAGCTCTGTATGTTGAAAATTACTCACTCCATCTGTAGCCCCGGCAGGTAGCTAGAGTTCACAGCTAGTGGAATCGTTGATCAGTAATTATGATGTAAAAACAAATCATCCCCCCTCCCCAGCAGTGACATCACTGCAATGGAGAAGTACTCACTTCTACCTCCTCCACACCCTCAAATGACTCAGTCAACCCCTCCCTTAAGACTTTGGCAGGATTTCAACAGAGTGGTTCGAAGGGTGACAAAACACCATGATATGGAAAATTGAACGATGCTGATAGAAAACAGAGCCAGGACATTGCTCATTGTTAACAGAAGCAGCTGATTTTGTTCGCCACTTGGATTTCAGTTCAGAACAATACAGAACACAGGCAGTGCTGCATACAGCGAGATCCAGTCTGGTTTCTGCATTCATTAGGAACATGAGATTATTCACCTTCACTTTAAACTCAGTTTAGCTGTTACACATTTGGCACATTTTTAATACTAGTTTTTCTCCACCACATATATATGTGCAGGTGTGTCTCCATCAGTTGTGGGGCTCAGGTGTATATTAATTTGGCTTTTATCTTCTACCAAACCAGTGCAGCAATGAAAAGCCCCAGTTTTCTTTTGCTAATTCTGTGATTTGTGTTTTTGTCCAAAGCGGTTTGCGTTTCTCAGTGGCAGGTTGGGATTTTTATGGTTCACCTCTTTGTGTGCTCCGTTTCTTACCTAGCTGCAGTGGTAGGCCTGGCTTTTCATTGCTGCTGCGAGCCACATAACCCACGTACACGCTGCTTGGAATCAATGGGCCTGATTCTGTGCTGGATTCCCCCTTGTGTCATTTTAGATACCGGTGCAAAGTGGATGTTCGATGTTACCACACCAAAAAGGTATGGCCCTGGCACTCACTTTGGGCCTGATCCAAAGCCCGCTGAAGCCCAAGAAAAGTATGGCATTGGCCTGAATGGGCTTTGGATCAGGCCCCCAGTGCAAGTGCAGGTGTGAATGACACAAGGCACAAGACTGTGAAGAATCAGTTCTTCTGGTGGTCAGATGGTGTAAATCAGTACAGTTCCACTGATCTCAAGGGAGTGGCACCAATTTACACCTGCTGAGTATCTGGCCCTGTGTGTCCTGAGGATAATGCAGCGTGTGGCTGGCAGAACGGGACTTTACAGGCCTGACTCCCTCGCCCCCAGGATACACCATTCTAACGCCCCTGGGCTTGAATCTCCTCCCATGCTGGTGAGCACGAGGGGCAGCTCCTTTGGCGAGGATGGAGTCGCTTTGGGGGAAAACCATTGAGTAAGAGGAGCATCAGCCCAATATTTCCATGTTCCATCTGTGCATTGGTGGAACGTGCTTCAGAATATATGCTTCCCCCGTCATTTTCTGCACCCATCAAAGTCCATTCTTGCTATTTCTTATACTTCTGTGCCTTGGTACAGCACATTTATTCCCGTCTGTCTCCTAAACTCCTTAGGCTTGGCTATTACTCAGCAGACACTGGCTGCCTCACTCATGTACATCCATGTGATCTAGTGCATTAGAAGAACTATATTGGGTTAAATTCTGCTGCCTGTTACCCTGGGGTAAATCCAGAATAGGACCCATAAGTGAAATTACTCTGGATTTACACCACCGTAACTGAAAACATGATTTGGTCCACTAAGCTAAGTATGGCTAGAATGCTTTGAGACTGATTCTCCTCTCACTTAGGCTGGTTTTAGACACTGGTGTAACTCCACTGACTTCTGCGCAGTTACTCCTGATTTACACCAGCATGGGAGCAGAATCAGATCCCTTTGGCTTGATCCACCACAGTGTAACTCCAAGTTTATTCTGGTGTAACTCCAGTGAGGAGTCAGACTAGCATAAAACTGGAGTAACACATAGGCCTGCCACCATGAAACATTGCAAGACCCCATTTATATACATTCCCCCCAAAAGCCCCAAACCCAACCTGGAATTTTAATCATTATAATATATGCATTTCTATAGTGTCCATTACCATCGTACCTGGATAAAGATCCTTTCATTCTAATTGTATTCACTGGTGAAATGCACCAATGGGACCTATTCTAAGCTCTGTAACACCAGCCTAAATCTGCAGTAACTTCACTGGCTGCAGTGGAATTACTGTGGTGTGAGCAATTAGAATGTGATCTATGTGATAAGTCGGATTCTCCGATAGCGTCAATCAACAGAGTCCCATTGAAATGGATGGAGTCCTGATGGCTTACATCAGCCAAGGATCTGGCCCTTCATCATTAGGCCTAATTCTGCTCTCGTTTATAGCAGTGTAATGTAACAGAAGCCAGTGGATTTACTCTAGGGGTATGTCAATGTAAATGAGAACAGAATTTGGTCCATTATGCAACGTTAAAGGACAGATCTGTTTTCTTTATACTAGCAGCTCTCTTCCCATTCTGTGCACTAACTTGGCAGGTTGACTTTTCGTTAGCTTGCTAGCCTGGGCAAAACCTGCAAATATGCGAGTGCGTTAGGCTTGAATCACACAGAATGTTTTGTAAGTCCAGTGAATGCCAGGATACCACCCTGGTTGTTTGTCGGAGAGGGAGGGAGGGCACACAGGCTATGACCTTCATTGTGTTATTTGTTTAGAATCAAAGTGTCACAAACCTAACCAAGGAACATTGTTTTTGTGCATGATTACTGGTGCAATATTGACATTGAATCAATACTGTACACTTATCAAATGCCCTATCTAGCGTT
Organism: Natator depressus; assembly: GCF_965152275.1. NCBI lineage: Eukaryota > Metazoa > Chordata > Testudines > Cheloniidae > Natator > Natator depressus. Next base: position 136,483,038 of record NC_134237.1, on the reverse strand, counting down.
TCTAACTCATGCACCAATCGATTTCTACAGAATTATTTCTGTGCAGCATCCAAGTGTTGAGATTTAATTCTTATTAAAAAACAAAATTGTCTTGCGTAGTCTACTTTCACAGAGAGTTAGGCATACCCATGTCAACATATCATTAAACTCCTTTCCATGCAGTGCTGTTTCTAATTCAGGACATTATATTGTAGCTAGTTCTCTAACGTGCTTGAAAGTCATTTGTTTTTGTTCTTGTTGCTAATTTAAAACTTTTAATATGAATCTTTTTGACTGATGTGAGGTGTCAGTATTCTGAAAGTGTTAATTCACTCCCAGCTCCTGAGAGTGGTAATATGTTACTATCTCTGAGTTCTAGTGTTTGTTTATTTTTCCCCCCAGAAGTAATTGTGAGCTTCCCCCTCTGCTCCTCCAATCTTCTGTGCTGAGAGGATCCACTTCCACTTACAATCCTTTATTGTAGACAACCGTCTTACTGGTAGTGGCCATTGCAATTTCTGGCTCCAGTCGAGATGTCTCAATCTGCCAAATCAAAGACGAGGTAAGATTAGAATTGAGCTAATATTGTCTGACAGCAACGGGAGCATGATACATCAATAACATAAATAAACAGATGCAAGACTTTAGCTGACTTTATTCTGATTTTACTTATGCTGGCATAAATCAGGGGTAACTCCACTGAAGTCAGTGAGCCTGACTCTGGTCTCATAACTGTGCAAATCTGGTGTAATCTCTGCAGGAGTCAGTAGAGAGTTATAGCAGGCCCAACGGAGGTCCTCTGCTGTGAACTGCAGGAGTGTGGCTGTTAGTAACAAGCAGCAAGAACAGTGCTTGGCAATTCAGTAATGCCTTTCACCTGTGATCTCAAAGTACTTTCCCATGATTATCATAGAATCATAGAATATCAGGGTTGGAAGGGACCTCAGGAGGTCATCTAGTCCAACCCCCTGCTCAAAGCAGGACCAATCCCCAACTAAATCATCGCATCCCAGGGCTTTGTCAAGCCTGACCTTAAAAATATCTAAGGAAGGAGATTCCACCACCTCCCTAGGTAACGCATTCCAGTGTTTCACCACCCTCCTAGTGAAAAAGTTTTTCCTAATATCTAACCTAAACCTCCCCCACTACAACTTGAGACCATTACTCCTTGTTCTGTCATCAGCTACCACTGAGAACAGTCTAGATCCATCCTCTTTGGAACCCCCTTTCAGGTAGTTGAAAGCAGCTATCAAATCCCCCCTCCTTCTTCTCTTCCACAGACTAAACAATCCCAGTTCCCTCAGCCTCTCCTCATAACTCATGTGTTCCAGTCCCCTAATCATTTTTGTTGCCCTACTCATGCTTTTATCATGCCAGTTTATATTGCATTATGTTATGTGAAATGACTCATATTCCCGCCCTTTCCAACTCTTGAAATTCTATATTAAACAGCCACACAACACATTTTTTTTTTTAAAAAAGAAACTCTATTGTCTTATTTTACATACATTTCCCTTTCCCTTGCCTGATGCCGCCTCACCCTCCATCATGTCAGATCCAATCCAGTCCCCAATCCTGCAGTTGGATCCACATGGATGGACGCTTTGGGTCGGATTCACAAAGGTATTGAGCAGCCTAACACCACGCTTTTGACTGTGCCAAGACCCAGTGAAGTCAATGGGGCACTCCTTGTGGGAGCAAGAGTCTGCATGTTCAGATCCAATTCCAGGATCAGGGCCCTAAAGTCTCAGGATGGGGACTAGCAGTGAAATCCTAGCCTTGTTGAGGTTGGTGGCAAAAGTCCAGATGATTTCAGTTGGACCAGGATTTTACCCCATGTCTTCCTTAGTCCTGCCATGAGTCCAGGGGACGGGACTAGATGACCTCTTGAGGTCCCTTCCTGTCCTACACTTCTCTCTGTAAAGCACTATGCACACCTATGGCACGATAAAGAAGTGTTAAATAACATAATACACTATATAACAGACTAAATAATATACTACATAAATCTTTGAAAAGTTTATCAGTGGATCTTCTATGCTGTATATTTTAAAGGCAGCGTTTTCCCATTCTCCGCTGCACTTTTTCTCTCTGTGAAATCTCTTTTATTTTTTCCAATCAGACTTACAAAAAAGCTTTTCTGTGATCCAAAAATAGTCAGAACCTCTGTACTTGGAGGACGAGATTGGGGTGGGTAGGAGGAATTCTTATTGTCCAATCCAGGCCAGGATCTCCCCAGAAACAGGACACTGCACCTTCCAGTATCATATTTTGAAAAATCCTATCCATTTAATCAGTGCTGTAGCTGACACAATGCTAGGAACCCACGTTAAAATCTAAATGCTTTTGAAAATGTTTAACCTAGTTAGACAAATTAGCAAAAATTTGTGCAAAACAATTTAGGTATTTAAAATATTCAATGTTTTTAAAAACTGGAAAAACTGTTCTTCGCTTTTCAGCTGCACAAACCCAACAAAATATAACATCAAAGCAATCTTAACATGAGGTGCAACATAACCCTTCAGCAAAGCTGTTAAACAGCCACTGAGGCATCATGGGAAATAGCACTTCATTTATTCAAATGCACATATGTCAGGTTTTTGCACCATATGTCATTCCAAGCTATTTACAGTAATAATTAAATCTTAATCAACGTTTAACCTCTGTAAAATGTTTGAAGGGATCTAATCACCCTTCAGACTGCACTAATGAAGGAGAAATATATAAACATAAAAAGAAAATGATGCATAGATAGCACACCAGAAAGAACAGTAATTGCAAAATTGTATTTCTTTTAAATATAATCAGCAAATTATGTAAAGTAAGCCAACGAGTATTTTAAGTGAAGACATCTTGGGTGTCAGAGGTGTGATCAGCTAATTTTGTACTGCTATCCATAACAGATGTAGCATATTTTCTTTTAGTGCCATTATTAGCAGCTTCACCATTTCTTCTTTTACTGAAACACAAAGTAGAGCATTATAACAGGGGGAAGCTACTCAACAAGGATAGAATAGCCTTTCCTCTAATTGTACAGGAGAAGTGACAGCCGCCATTTTGATACCAGGATTAACTCTGATCTGGCTGGCTCTGAGAGAGCTTTTCTTTCTATTTTTTCCCCTCTGGTATGGAAAGAAAAGTTTTTTTACACATCGATGTAGTGCAGTTTCACAGATCAGTATTAAATATCACAGCCAGAAGTGCCTTAGAATTACCTAGCTAAAAGACATAGGTAAGGGAGATATATACCTAGAGGTCAGTCACAGACTCACCTCATGACCGAATTCTGTGCTCTGTTAACACACCCACACAGTTAGGTCAGGATGGGAAATTCACCTTGTGTAAAGCTACATGCACCATTTCAACCTCACAGTGAGGATACACAGCTGGGTGAATCGGAGGAACAGGCATGCAAGGGAGTATGCTGCAGCCGATTCAAACCAGCGCAAAGGCAGTTGCTGAAGGTGGAGCAACCGCAGGATCCTGGCCTACCCAGATCAAATGGTCCTGCCCCGCCCGAGGAGGATGCACAAAGTGGCAGCAGCTGCTATCTGAACCTGGTGGATGGAACAGTGAGTCAGGATGAGCTGTGGTTTCCGCTTGCATAGGCTTGGGGTGTGAATTCATAGCGCCACTTAGCTCTCTGCACAGTGCCCCAGACAATGGGCTTTATGTGGGAATGATGAATTTGACCCTCTACACAGAGGGGGATTTCTAGGGACAGCAATTTATGGGCTAGATCAGTGACTCTCAACCTTTCCAGACTACTGTACCCTTTTCAGGAGTCTGATCTGTCTTGTGTACCCCAGGTTTCACCTCACTTAAAAAACACTTGCTTACAAAACCAGACATAACAATACAAAAGTGTCACAGGCACACTCGTACTGAAAAATTGCCGACTTTCTCATTTTTACCATATCATCATAAAATAAATCAATTGGAATGTAAACATTGTACTTGCATTTCAGTGTCTAGTGTATAGAGCAGTATAAACAAGTCATTGTCTGTATGAAATTGTAGTTTGCACTGACTTAGCTAGTGCTTTTTCTGTAGCCTGTTGTAAAACTAGACAAATACCTAGATGAGTTGATGTGCCCCCTGGAAGAGCTCTGTGTACCCCAGGGATATGCATACCCCTGTTTGAGAACCACTGGGCGAAATTTTGCACTGTATGCACAACCCTGTAGTAAGTGTGGACCTGCATCGCCCCAGGGGGCGCTCTGGTCTCCTGGGGCCCCCTGCCTCCACTGAGGAAGACACCCCTGAAAGGGCTACAGCACACTCCCGCCACACAGCCGAGTCCCGCCTGATACTGCACAGCGAGGGAGGCAGGCACTGACGTGGGGGAGGGAAGGCAGTAGGAGGGGATTAAGGATGGCGAAGAGGTGGCTAGTAATGTTGGTGTGGGAGCCAAGGGGACAGTGGAGATGAGATGCTGTTTGACCAGGAAGAAGGCAAAGCTGACGGGGGAGAGACTGAATTCATAGCACAGGAAGTCCAGGCAGTGGGAGAGGTCTCTTTCCAGAGACCCTTAGCAGATGATAAGGGTAAAACTGCTGTGTAAATGATCATAGGTGCCCTGGGTGCCTTTAATTGCCATGTACTGTTGGGCCTACGCATGCCCCCGTTAGACTGGAATAACTGACTGGGAGATCTCTGGCACTGGGGGATGGGGATCCCTGAGGCCAGTCCAGCCCTGCATGACTCCAATAAAGGCAGCAGTAGAGATGTTATAAGCACTGCCCCGTGTGCACTCCCAGAAGTGCGGATGTGATTCCGGGGCAGATAAAGGAACAAAGTACTTAGCAGAGGCACCAGCAGTGCACTGATGAGCAATGCACCCAGGGGGCTATTCCCGTCGTTTGGAAATCTAATGGGGGAAAATAAGGTGATGATACTTTAAGGCAGTAGACTTGCAAGTCAGGGAAAGCAGTAGTTAAAGTCTCAGCGGCAGCATTAGCTTGGCTACCTCCACGTACCCATGCACCATACTTTCCATCCCCGTTTTGGTGTTAAAAGCGTAGTTTAATATAGTTCAGTGTATGTTGTTAGATCAGCTGCCAATATCCTGGAATCTGCTCAGCCTGGCTTTGGGCCAGGGAATGGTACTGAGACTCTTGTTTCTGACAGATGTCCACCCACTGTCCAGATCCATACTCATCCTGGAACTCCATCCATACTGATCCTGCTGGGCCGCTGTAGCATTTGATACCAATGATCAGCAAATACTTTTGCCTCATCTCCAAGAAGGTCTCGAGTGAATGGAAATGCCTGAAGCAGGGACTTCCTCCCAGATAACTCTGAGGGCTGCTGGTGCATGTGTCTCCATACCTCTCACCTGCAGTGCACTACCAGGCTCAATCCTCTTCCACACACGATGCAACATCTCCATGAAGCTGTTGGAACTGCTGGCGAGACAACAGAGGCTGGAGTGGCTGCAGCATGGAGACGATACCCAGCTGTACAGCTACTTCACATCAAATGCACACGGCATCATCACCCAGCTCCCTCTGTGCCTGGCCAAAATCAGCTCCCGGAGAAAGAGCAGCCAGCTAAAGCTAAATGACTGTGGTGATGCTGGTGGGAAGAGGGAAATGCTCCAGAGAACTGACTTCCTCTCTTTTCAAGGCATTTGCCTTCATGTTAAGTGGTCCATAGCCCAGGGTCCTTCTAGACTCCTAAGTGCTACTAGGTGCCCAAATAGTCCTGGAGGGAGAAAAACTCCAAACTTCCCTCTTTACCTGTCCAGAAGACCACAGCCCACCCTATCAAACACTAGCCTGGCCACCATGATCTGCACATTTGTGATCTCCAAGGTCTGGCTCTTGCAGCTTGTTACAATGAGGAATGAAGCCCTGTGCCCTGAAAAAGCTCCAGGGGTGCAAAGGAAGCAACTCAGATGGCCAGGAACACATCTCCCTGGCCCTCCACTCTCTGAACTGGCTCACCCCTGACTGCAGCATCATGGATTCGATTTGGCACCAAGGGTCACATCACCACCCCTCTCCTCACCCACAAGGGGTGGCTCAGGGGGAGGAAATCCTATGCAGATCCGTTGGGGAGAGCAGGGTATGCCTCCAGGCTTTGGAATAGGATCTAGCACCCAGCCCCAAACTCTGGGGGATCTGCAGGTCACGATAATTGGTGTAGAGGCCCTGCACCTCCACAGCTCCAGTAGCTCTGGGCCCTGGTGACCACCCCTATCTAGCTCCCTGGTAGCACAGCTGCACTGAAGTCCTGCTACCAGGCTCTTCCTTGGTCATGGCCACCCCATGAATCCCCTTTAAAGAGATAGGTCCACCAGAAAGGGTGCTCCAAGGAACAGGGAGTATGGCTCCACTTCACTGGGAACATGGTGGGGGAGATGTATGTCTGCTGGGTCCCCAAACCCACCCATATGGGGTGACTCATCTCTGTCCCTCCCCAAGAAGCATCCTTTGCGAGGTGTGGTTATAATGGTGCCAGTTCTCCTTTCCACGTGGGAGCTCAGCTACACACAGCAGACTTGGGGGGAGGGGGAGGAGACGATCCCCCGCTAAATCAGGGATAATAGTTGCTGGGAGGCCTGGGAGAAAAGGGACTTGAGCAGTGGGAGAACGGCTCAAGAACCCACGGAAGGGAACTGGAGTTTACAATCTCTGTCCCCAAAGAGTGCTGAAAAGGGTCAGGGAGAGAACATGGCAGCCTCAAGGGTGGGAGACCCACTTGGTAATGTGAAATGCCAAACCAAGGAGAAGCAAAGCCTACCCTGCTCCTGCCAAAGAAACCTTCACCGTCGACGTCCGCAGGAGTTGGCTCGGTCCTGGGAAATGACCTGGACGCACAGCAAAGCAGAAAAGGTGCTTTTCACAGCAGGGAACGAGCCATACTATTCCTGCTCTTGTTAAGTCAAGCTGGCTGGTCTGGCTCAGTATTATTCCCTGCACTCTTATGTTCTGGGATTCAAGGCAGTTCTGACAAGCCTGCATCCTCCCTCCAGCAGATTACCAGGTGCATTTAAAACAAATCCACCCTCTGTCCCTCCTCAAGCATCTGTTTATAAATGAGCATAACCCAGCATGGCAGAGCCGGCTTTCCAGCCACGCTCTTGACCCAGTGAAATGTATCCCTTGAGGGGAACAAAGGCGCTTTAATGGGAAAGCCTCTTGCTGGTGGCCACTGTGAGTAAGTTCTATTCCCCCGTCTGTCCCCTGCCGTGGAAGCCTCTCTCCTCTAATCAGTACAGACAAGGCTAATTGGGGTGATAAAGAACTGGCTTCGAGAGCTGGCGTGGGCTGGCAGAACAAATGGTGCGGCGGTCACAGCTGGGACTGTGGAGACAGAGAGAAAGCGTGTGATACAGGCTCTGGGAGCTGAAAGTTTAATCAGCCCATGTTGTGTGCGGGTCTGCGAGGTTGGGGGTTGTGTGTGTTTTGCATTCGCTGCTGACATGGGTGTAACGTACACGCGCGTCCAGTGAAGCAGAAGCAGGCAGAAAGCAGATGCTTTGTGTTGGGGGTTGATAATCATTTCTCTCCCGGCTCGGGAAAAGGTGTAGAAAGGAATGTGCTCCTAAGGGTGTAAGGAGGGAGACAGGTCTAGGCTTCCTGCCAGGGATCCTGTAATGATATGGAAGGCAGCTAGGGGAGACAGGACCAGATGGATTTGGCATACAGCTAATCGCTCAGCCAAAAAAAAAAAAAACAAAAAAACCAACCCCCAAAAAACCATTTTCTAGAGGGGAGGGTCAACATGTATTGACTGAGGCTCCATCATGAGGAGGTGGGGGAAGGGGATCTGGGCTTGGTTCTCTTGTTCTATGGGGCAGGAGTAAAAAGAGAGGTGATGATGGCAGAGTTCAAACACAAGTGTTGATGAAGAATTTGCTGGGTGAGGCTCCATGGCCCATGTTATGTAGGTCAGACTAATTGATCATAATGGTCCGTTCTGGCCTCATAATCTATGAATTCACCCGGAATGGGATGGTGGAACCCAGACCACCTACCAAATGGCATTTTCAAACAAATGCGGCTAAAATCCATGATGAGCATGATTATTCTCTGTATTACAGCAGCATCTAGAGATGCCAGACAGGACCCGGGGTCCATGGTGCTCTACAATCAAAGAAGTCACAGCCTACCCTGCGGGAGATGGACAAGCAATCAAGTAGGTTTTTATCCTCTTTCGTTCCTGCAGTAAGATGGTCTATGCAGACTGTAACTGGCTTCTAAAGCCCTCCCATGTTATTTCAGAATTCCCTTTTTTTTTTTTTACTGACAGTAAATGAAACCATATTGTTAATAGGGATAAAATTCAAAAATGGAACCAGAACCCCGCAGTGCCATGTTTATTTTTATAAGGCTGAGGACTGCTCTCCAAAAAAAGAAAAACAATTAAAAATACATTTAAGACAGCAAACCCTGCTCTCTTCTCTTCAGATCAAAGAGAACTTCCATGAAGCTCCCCAAAATTGAAACTCTCTCTCGTTAAAAGGCAGAATCAGGAAGGAAAGAGGGATTTGCTAATGTGAGAGCAGCTTGGAGAGTTCCTCTTCCACAAAACTCCTGGGCAGAATTCTCCTTATGGCATCTGTGCAGCCCCACTGACACCAAGCTGTTGCAGTGAAAGGAAGAGCAAGATCTGGAAATAAATGGTCCAATCTTGCACTCAAAGCTCTGACTTTGCCTGAATGGAGACTGCAGGGTCGGGGTGCACAAACCTTGCATGCTTTTAATTCCTCCATCATGTCCATGTGTTTATCATGATTCCATCGGATTAACAACTTCCTGCCAGTGCTGGATGCAGGGAAGTCAGCCATAACTGCATCCCGTGTTACTTTTCAATAGATTATAAGGCCTGGGGCAGAGACTGATAACATCTACTATGGGGCCAGGGAATATTAGGGTAATCTAGTCTGATTTCCTGCATAACACAGGCCAAAGAACCTTGACCAGTGATTTTTCCATCTAACCAAACTACTTTTGACTGAATTAGAACAGATAATTTAGAAAGATATCCAACCTCAATTTAAAGACTCCCAGTGATCTTACCACACCTGTTCCATGATTATTTACCATCGCTGTTAAAAATTTGCATCATATTTCCAGTTTGAATTTTTCTAACTTCAAACTTCCAGTCACCAAATCTTGTGCCTTTATCTGCTAGATTAAAGAGCCCTCTGCTTTCAGAAATCTTCTCCCTCTGTAGGTACTTACCAACTATTATTAAACAGCCTCTTAATCATCTCTTTGAATAGACCGAGCTTCTCAAGGATCTCAACGTATGGCATGTTTACAAGACTTGGAATCATTCTTATAACATTTTACTGACCCCTTTCCAATTTTTCAGCATCCTTTTAAAAATATGCACTGGTCTCACTACTACCATATATAGTGGTAATAACGCCTTCCTACTTCTACTCAGGATTCCCCTGTTTATGGATCCAAGGATTGTGTCGCCCTGGGAGCTCACATTCAGCTCAAGTCCTTTTCAGAGTCACTGCTTTCCAGACTCTAGCCCTCGGTTTTACAAACTGAGCCTTTTCCTTTCCCCACGATGCATGACCATGGATTTGGCTGTATAAGAACACATGTGGGTTGATTGTGCTAGCCTGCAATGAGCGTGGGCTGCATTGAAATGTTACGCTGTACAAACGGCACCTTTCACTAACCAAACCTGATGCCCCGGGTGTGTCCAGAAGTCAGATCTGCTGGCAGAATAAGCTTTTATTACATTTTCCTACTGTGACCCTTGCAAAGCCAACACAGGGAGCAGGAGCCTGATTCTACTTTGCGTCATGCATCACCAATAGAACTGCTAATTGAATTCCAATTTGCAGTGCCAAATTTTACCCAGGCAATCCTATTGAAGTCAACAGACAAAATGTGGAGACAATGAGATTGCACGGATGTAACAATGTGGCCTGCAGAATCTTTATTGCTGGGGACTGTGGCTCAAGGACCCCTTGGTGTCAACTGACAGATGGTGTGAAGGATGCATAGGGTTTTACAGGGCTTCCCTGTATACATATTATTTTGCCAAAGGGTGGCATGTGATGTCTCTGCCAAGAGGCAGTAGCTCACTGCTCAAGATAATCATTTCAAAAATGTACATATGGATAATAGTGAAGGAGTTAAAGTATCTATCCTGGAAATTATGGTCTTAAACCCTTGAAGTTAAAGACCAGTCCCAAGGCGGTGACAGGCCTTGGACAGGTTCCCTTCAGGCAAGGGGGTAGCAGACCCTTCTCTCTCTCTGTCTGGTCATGTGTGTACTGTGCATTGTATGTCCTACCATGGGTGGCTAATTGCATACTGCGCCAGATCCTCATCAAGAGTGTGGAAAATATATATGAGAGAAAATCTACAGGAAAACAAAACAAAACAGAGGAGTAGGCTGTTTAGGAGTAAAGACAATGAACTTTAGGGGGTATAACGGTGTACAGAGGTACACCCTGGATTCTTTACCTAGGGGACAAGCTGACACCACTTTTCATCTCATGAGAAAAGGATCCCAGCCAGGCCTGGATGAAAACTGCTGGAAGGACTTTGGGGTGAGCATTGCCCTAGAAGACACAGAAGTATTTAGTTAAGTAAGTCTAGGCTCTAGAAAGCCAGTGATGATTTTATTTTATATATAACCCTTTGTTTCCAATACTTCTACTTGCTATCACTCAAATCTCTATTCTTTGTTAACTAAAGTTTGGCTTGTTTTCACTATAAGCACATCTATGTTCTGTGTGCTAAGCAGAGCAGTGATCTCACATGGGACTGGTAAGCTGAGGTGTACTATTCCTTTGGGAGCAGCGAATCTGGAAAAATCATGAGTGTCCAGTGGAATGGGGCTGGATCCTCCAAGGAGATGCTCGGAGGTGGGGTGTGCCTGTCACTAACCTGCAGAGAGAGAGCAGTGCTTGTGTTCCTGGTGGCAGGTGGAGTTGGGAGCAGACCCACGGCAGGCACAAACAAGGCTTCCTGGCACTAAAGGCAGGTGGCAGTGAGGTGTCTCCCAACCCTGGGTAGCCCCAGAAAGTGTCACAGCGACAACGCTGGGAGAGCTACAAAGTGCCTGGCTTGACTATCAGATCCCAGGATGAGTCTGTAGCACTGGCTGGTAGACACAAAGGTATTTTATATGCAGTGGTAAGACACAACAGACCCAGGCCCTCAAGAGGTTATTTTCACAGAGTCACGTGGCAAGGTTTGGAAATATCTCGGACTCCAGGCTCCCCAGCGCGGATTTGTTCGACTATTTCAAACCACTTTTGCCAGGCAGCTAATTTTTTTGCTGCTCTGACAGGTGGCAGGGTTTCCACGACGGCTTTCCCCTAAATCGCTGGGTCCAAATTCACCCGCCGCAACAGCGGCAGGAAGACAGATGCACATCAGTGTCTTATGCAGGAGGGGGCGCTCAGCCTCCGCCGAGCCACCTATGGATGGCACTTACGCCAGGAGCATCCATAGCCCCAACAGCGGAAGAAGAGCTATGGGGATGTGTTAGGCTTGCTAACCCTCTCGGCCACGGGCACCAACTAGAAATATGCTCTCTACGGCACTTCTGTACCATGAGGTCTCTTCACTTCCTGGACAGCCACATTCCCTATCTGAGGTGTTCTCTCTCTCACAACTAAGTCAACTCTCTCTCCTCCATTATGTGGATCAGCAAATTGGGTCATTCCACAAATCCCCATAAACGCTGCCCAGTCTGTAGAGTGAAAGAGTGGGAAAGACCCCAACATTTTTTCATAGTGAATTTTCTCCATGAAGCTTAGAAAACTCAGGTGGATTATTCTTTAAATGGTCTCACTGACAAGTGTCATAATGAACAGGCTTCTGTGTTCCCCCATGCCCTCTGCTGGAAGGAATCAAAACTACCTGAATATATGTCATCGGCCTTATACCGCTCATACCAAACAGAGATTCGCCCGTAGTTCAAAGGCTTTTGGAGCAGGAGGATCTGGATGTCACCAGGAAGTTCTGAGTGGGTGTGTTGTGCAGCATAGTTAATAACAATGGTGCATAGATTTGGCACAATGTACGTAACCAAACAAAAGCATAAATTGTGGGAAGTGAGGCTGGATACACGAGAAATGCAGGGATCAAAGATACTTGCACAGCTGCTGGGTGCCAAGGCATTTAGCCAGTGATTACTTTGTGCTATCGAGGGCTTTAGTGACTCATTTCTTTCTGACTCCGCTTTGATCATGGCCTTTTGTTTGGCACTTTAAAGTATGGAATTTGAAATGGAGGAATGACATTCCCTAAGAGCTTTCAATACTGTCTGGTGATGAAGGGAAAGTCAAGAATCGCCAAGGTGCTTTTTTGCTTTTGCATTAGTGGCTAGAAAACAGCCTCCCCCCGCCCCCCCTCTTTCAAGGTGTTAAAGGAGAAAGCTTGAGGGCTTGGAGGGGGGGACACAAGGAATAGGCTGTTACACGTGTGCTTTCATCCTCCTCCGGGAGGGACCTTAATCTGCATCACAAAGCCATCATGCAATCTGGCTAGAGCTGGCAAAGTGCTCTGTACACAGAGATACAGCCTCTGCCCCAAAGAGCTTACAGCCTAAAAGAAAGCAATAAGTCAGGTTGCACCAGAGAGCCAGAGGTGGGAATTGTTTAAAAAACACTCGTTATTTTTCCATTTTGAGTTTTTTTTTTAAAAATACAACCTTACTTCTTGTGAAGTTTGACGGGTTGGGATGTCTGGGATTGAAAGGGTGCCCTGTGCCATGTGGGGAAATGCCCACAAATGGAGGAGAAGGAAAGAGACAGGGAATTGAGAGGGGCCTCACCGGTGGTGTGCAGAGGCCCGGGGAGACACAATAGGAGACAAAGTCTGAGATGTAGGCAGAGCAGAAGCTGTGAAGGGCTCCAAAAGCGAAGTCTTGATGTGGCGGCTAAAGGGGGACCCAGTGGGCAGAGTTGGTCACATTCATCATAAGGTACAGGGTGGCCCTGGGCTAGAGCAAGTGGGGGCCTCTCCCCACCCCTTCCACCTGCAGTCTCCTCCACCTCTGACCCCCCCGCCGCTCCTGCCGGGAAATGGGGTCCGTGCGTGGGGGCTTGCCCCACTCTGCCTGCCCGGCACTCCTGCCGGGGACCTGGGTTGGGGTATGGAGGCTTGCACCACTCCCCTGCAGGAGCACCGGGTAGGCGGAGTGAGGCAAGCACCCATGCCCTGAGTTCGCTCCCTGGCAGGAGTGCTGGGTGGGCAGAGTGGGTTGGGGTGTGCCCATTTTTCAGGGCCCCTCCAATTAGCTGGGGCCCCTGGGCATAGGCCCTGTTGGCCCAGTGGCTAATCCGCCACTGCAGGGTTGGGATGGTGGGAACGGGAAGTGCTCCATGCAGGGCATAAGCAGCACTGGCAGAGGGATGTGAAGGGAAGCTTTCCACACAATCCTTTTGAATGCTAAGGGGTTACCCATTTCACTGCAGATCGGGTTTGCATGATGATAGATGGCCACTTAGAGAATAACATGCTTTAAATCTCACTAGCGTAATTTACCTGTGAATTTCATGTGGAGGGTTAGTGGGGGAATTTAGGGCTCCTTCTATCCAATGTCTCTGTTCAGGGATTTACCATGTGGCCATGGATGCTTATTCTCAGATTGATATTAAAAAAATTGTCACCCCGAGAAGCGAATTTTACATTCAGTTTTTTCTACTGAAAAAAAGCAGCAGCAGCGGATTATCGTGGACATTCAGGCTCTAGCGTTGTGCCTGTTTCAGATGCTTTCTCTGTGCTTGGTGTCCGAGTTTGATGCACACGCCTTAGGTGGGATTAAAACTAGGAGATTAAAAAAAAAAATCTTTTTATTTGCCTAGTGGTTTCTGAGCCATTGGGGCCACTCAGAACATGTTTTGAAGTTTTTCTCCACAATCATGAGGACTAGAAAGTTTGGTTTTTATTAATGAAAGCCAAGATTCTTACCTAATCACTTCTCTTCAGGAGTGAAATCGTGAGAGTTGGCAACACTCTGACCCTAAGACAGTGGCGTGAAATTAAGGAGGGAGTGGAAAGGATGGTCCTTTTGAAGTGCAACAATGCACTGTGTTTGGCCCGCAGTTACTGCAGCCATTAGCACATTAGACGTGAGCAGGATAGAAGCTCAGAGGTTAACACATGTAACGTGAAGTTACTGCCTACAAGCACTCACATAGTGGCAATTCCTACGCACATGACTGAATGAAAAACCAAAGTTCATCACCGCAGACAGAAAACAGGTGACCCCAAGGCAAAGGCAGGGCACTTCCTCCCACGCAGTGGCAAACCAGATGAAGGGACAGAATCACGACTGGTCAAGGGCAGGGCTTCTGATGCCCTTTCACGTGGAACAAAAAAAGAAGAATTTTGCCCCAGTTTGTTCATTCTGCAGGAAAGTCCTGATTATGTGTGCCGCATGGACAGCAGAAGATAAATGCACAAAAAGACAACTGCTTGCTAGCCAACAACTGGAGATTGCCCCAACCCCGGTCCTATGAAAATGTCTCTTTTAAGATCAGAGGCCAGCACAAGCCAGAACCATGTATGTTTGACCTTAAAGTCAGCTGTTGTAGTGGGCTGAGAACTCCCCCCCTCCCAAGAGGAAGTCCTTCTGAAGTCAGCTGTGTGGGGGCATTTAACGTAGATTGTATGGGGAGAGATTCCTTACTCACTAGTGAGGAGATCAGGAAGTTTATGTGGTAGAGATTGCGTTCTGGGGAAGGCCACGGACCGTCTGTAACCAAACCAGCAGAACTCGGGTTCTGAAGCAGCCCATCTTCGTTTACTGGAATGGGTTATACAAGCCCCAGCACACACAGATACGTTTGACTTTTGTCCTCTTTTGATGGACATAAAGGCCCACACTTCCACATCTCGATGCTCAGAGTAGGCATCTACGTCGGCATTTAAGCACCAAGAATCACAATGGCCTGAGGTGCTGAGCACCCACACTGAAATCACTAACTCCAGGCACATGAGTGTCAAAATGTGGTCCAAGGCATACAAGCTTTTCAGCACGACTGCCAAGATTAGATAAGCGAAGCAGGGTTAGCCTAGACCAGCACTTACATGGGAGACCCCCAAGGAACATGCAGGGTGCTACACCAAGTGGCACTCGTGGTTCAATAGGTGGCATTTTCTCCCTGTGAATCCCTGTTGAAGAAACAAGGACATTCAGAAGGATCATATTCCCACAATCTAACTCCCACATTCCCAGTGGTTTCAAGTGGACACAGTTTGCTTCTTCACTTCCTGTCCTCAGCTGTGGTAGTGTTGCTCTGCCTAGCTAAACAAGGCTACATTACACTCCGAAGCGAGCTGCGTTTCAATGATGTGATTAGTGAGTGTGCTGTGGAGTAACAAGTATTAGAGAAATGAAACTGGTATTTTTATACTATTCATTAGCCAAACCTACGGCGGTATAATGGAAGCTCTCCTTGATGACAAATGAAGTCACAGTGTTTCAAGCAAGTGCCATTGTCTCTTGAAGTGTTGAAAGACAGAAGAGTGAATACCAACTCCCTTCTCTAGAGAGACAAGGTGGGTGAGGTAATATCTTTTATCGGAATAAAATATCTTGTATTCTCATTAGGGTTTTATTCTCATTCAGTAACAATATCAGAAAGGGATCTGGTTTAATGTTTTTATCTCTGTCCCTGGGACACAGGTTCAAATTTGTAAACTATCCATCCTGCAAGCGCGAACTCCTGCAGGTGTGTGGGTTAGCCCAGTAAAAGACATTACCTCACCTACCTTGTCTTTCTAATATCCTGCGACCACCATGGCTACAAAAACACTGCATACAGCTCCTTTCTCTCTCAATCTGCAGCATCAGCAGCACATAGTTCTGACAGTGGCAATTTTTCTCTTTGGGTGAAAATGAGCAATAAAACCAGATTAAGTCCATTTTAAGGAGAATCCCTCACACAGATCGCATCACAGGAGAAAACACTCCTGGCTGTTTGGGGGTGAATATAAAATCTCTGCAGGTATATGATATACTAGGAGGGAACACCAAGGATAGCGTGATGGATGTTACAGGATTTAGGGAAGCTGCTGTAGCTTCTGAGACGCTGTCATAACCATACATGATCCCACCTCTGCCACCATGTCAGGGTTCCCTCCCCACTCCGAACTCTAGGGTACAGATGTGGGGACCCGCATGAAAGACACACTAAGCTTATTTCTACCAGCTTAGGTTAAAATTTCCCCAAGGCACAAATTCTTGGCCCTTGGACGGTATGCTGCCACCACCAAGTGATTTAACAAAGAATCAGGGAAAGGACCACTTGGAGTTCCTATTCCCCCAAAATATCCCCCTAAGATTTGAAAGTATCTTCTTTCCCCATTGGTCCTTTTGGTCAGGTGCCAACCAGGTTATTTGAGCTTCTTAACCCCTTACAGGTAAGGAGGAATTCTAGGCTACCCTTGCTTGAGAATCTCACGCTTTCAGTGTGTCTCCTTCTGTTGGACGGGACAAAGAGTTGGACTATCAGGAATATACCACAAACCTCAAACAGTTAGAAAGGCCAATGGGCATGACTATAATCACTTGCCTTTGGGAAATTTGATTTGTTAGTTGGAACTTCTATATATTAACCAACTCTTCTTATGGCAAGCAAATCTGGAACAGTTCTCCTTGCTAAGCCATGTGTCCTTAACACCTCACTTGGAGTATGGCCACTGCACTTGTGGGGAGAGGCACAGCAGCCATCTCTTTGAGTAAGGGACCGTTGAGAAATGTCCTGAAGAAAGAAGGCAATTAGCAGGCCCTGGAAAAATGGTTTCTTTCCATAAAGTGCCTTTTAAGTATGGCTTTCAAGCCTCTTTAAGGGTTAATGTTTAGCTGTTTACCTAGAGTTGTGGGATGTCAGCTCTTTCCTTTGACTCTTAATGGCTTATAGCTATCAGGAGGTGAAGATTCCTTAAAAGAGATGGTGTCAGGAATGTTTTTTATGCTCACCAGCACCCACACACCTGCAGGAGTTTGTGCTTGCAGGATGGATAGTTTACATACTTGAACCTGTATCCCAGGGACAGAGATATAAACATGAAACCAGATCCCTTTCTGACATTGTTATTGAAGCCTTCTGTGCAGTACAAAGGGGTTCTTTCTCTCCCCACCCACATTACATGACCACAAATAACTGTTCAGTTCAAGGCAATTCTTCAAACTACTGCTCTAGAGATCAAGGTTACAGGCTTAGGGCCTGATCCTGCAAGGTGCTGAGCACTCTTCTCTTTCATTAACTTCACCTGGACTTGATTTCAGTGGGAGACTGGAAGCAACGGTGACAGGCCTGTATAATGCAGGGATGCAAGGTGGGGGAGGTAATGTCTTTTATTGGGCCAGTTTCTGTGGGTGGAAAGGGAGCGCTTTCGAGCTTCAAAGGGAACCCACGGAAAGGGCAGAAATGTGGTGGGTGGGTCAGGAAACAAGTGGCCACTATCGTAAACAGACGTCAAAACACAGATCGACCTGCTCACATGTCCCCGTTGTTTGGACAGGGGCATGGGAACAAAAACCTGGGCGCTGAATAAACCTGAATATTGCTCACTTGTGACATTCAAGGGAGGAGAAATGCCAGTGTGTCTAGTAATTACACTCGGGTGCACAGAGGCATTTCTAAATCAAACCGTCTTGCTCAACTGCTGCCTCATTTTCAAGAACGTACGAAGAGCAACTTGTGCTGGGAACGGGAACCTCGGAAGACAGAATTTCCATCTCTTTCTCTGCAACAACACAGGCACAGCCAGGGCAGAAGGGAGGTGTGTGTCCCCCAAGCTGGTCACTGAGAGAGAACAAGGCAGGTCAGCCATTAATCAATTCAACCCCAACTGATGACAATTTAGGTGCCAACTGTGACTTAGATGCCTGCTCACTAGAACCTGGATTCTGACCATTCAACTCATTTTACACAAGTCTCCAAGCTGCCACCAGGAAATATCTTCCATCTGCTATCAGTCTGGGTTAGATTTAAATTGGCAACCTGCCATGTACCCCACAAAGGGAGAAGTGGCCACAACTTCACTAGGGACTTTGCTATTGCTATGGAGTTTACATAGAAGGTGCTCAGACATACTACGGAGATGGGCAGCAGTATAAAACAGATGGACAGAGGTATTGGATAGATAGCTAGATACAGCTCCGTAGCTATTAAAGCCTCTTCATTTTATAAACTTTAGTTTCTTTCCATATTGAAGGGGCAATGCACGTTTCTCTCCTGCTGAAGCATGACTCAGGACACTGCACAGACTTATGCTGGAAGCATGGGGCTTCCCGCGTTCCTTTAATAGTAACAAGGCTCTAAAGAGATTCCACAGGCTGCCCACAAGAAAAACTCCCAGGAGTCTGCTGTGGAGGCAGATGCTGCTTCTGGGAGATTATTGCCAATAGGTTGGCACCTGGAATGTGTGGATGTTGTCCAACTGAGGCGAGGAGGAGGAGGAGGAAGAGGAGTGGGCTGGTGAAGTGAGGCAATCTGACACCTCACCAATGTATTCCCCTCTCTCGCCCCAGCTACATTCTCAAAAACAGAGTTTCAAATAACGCCAAAGGATTCGGTCAGATAATTGTGATCATTGGTACCTTGGGCTTTTTATAACTAGAAGGAATGATACAGTGAGGGTAATTAAGTACTGGAATGATTTACTAAGGGCTGTGATGGATTCTCCATCACTGGCAATTTTTAAATCAAGATTGGATGCTCTTCTAAAAGGATATGCTCTAGTTCAAATAGGTATTATTTTGGGGAAGTCCTGGGGCCGTGTTATACAGGAGGTCAAACTAGATGACCACAGTGGTTCCTTCTAGCCTTGGAAATTACGAATACTGTTCTGATGATATGCCATCTCCCTTTACAAACGCTCTGCACACAGCTTCCCCATTAAAATGCAGTCAACTCTGGAGTAGACTGGAGCAGAGGGCAGGCTGGAAGCAGGAAGGAACCAAATGGCTGCAGTCACTTGGCTCATCAGCTGCTTAGCTCAGAGCAGAGTAGCAGCTCAGGGCTTCTTCCCGTCTGCATGACAGTGGAGTCATTGTTGGCGGTGGGGAGCATAGGCATAGACAGGGCAGGTCCACGTGATAGGAGGGGAGAAAGGAGGAGTGGACACAAGGGTCAGAGCTAGGTGGGAGAGGAACAGTTGTGGGGTATTTGCAACACACGGAACTGACGTGGAAAATGTTTTCTGATTCTTATTGCCAACATTTCATCTCATCTTATTTCCTTGGAGAACTAAAAAAAGATCCTTTCAGTTTGAACAATCATGCTCTCTGCTGGTGCTTTTTACATGCTCCAGTACTCACTGCTGGGTGTTTCTTAATGCCTTCAGAACGCATGGCACCTTGCTGTACTAATGATCTCCCAGATAGCAGCCTCCGAGAGCATCACAATTCAAGGGAAATGAAAGGGTGTAGTCGTTGGAGGAATCTGCTCTACAGGAAGCGAGTGACTGTGATTTTTTTTTTTTTGCCCTGGTTGTTTTTGCAGCAAAGGTGTTCTGCAGATGCCAGGCTGTTAAGGTGGGATAGGGGGAGTGGAGTGGAGATGTGAAGGGAAGGCCAAAGGGCAAGGCCAAAGGAAAAACAGCATGTGAAATCTGGCTCCTCAGGAAATGCATGCCAGGTCTGTGAACCCTGCCCTCAGATAGAGGAACAGCTGGTGCAGGTGAAAGAAAACAAGAGATGAGAAAGAGCGAGCAAGTGAGTTGGAGAGAAGAGAGATTGCCTGAACGAGGCAAGTCGTTTTCTCAAATCTCTTCTTGCTTTGTCATCTTATTTGGGAAAGGTTGATGGGAGGGAGAAAGGAAGGGATGGGTGGGAATTGAAATGTCAAAGAAACAAATGGGCAAAAGACCTTCTGCTTTAAATCAAGGCTGATCGAAACCTTTCTGACAAGCAGGCTGTACAGTTCTGACAGAGGGTCTAGTCTGCCGTTTTGAACTGATATCCTTTGCTGCCTCAGGCCAATAGTGGGAACTTTTCTTGTCCCGCAAACTATAGTTTTTAGTGTGCAATCCCCTTTCTGAGTTATATATTCCAATATTTCTGCTGTGCCGTGTGACCCTCACTGAGCCTATTAATCCAATTAGCCACTCAGTAAAAGACTGAAAATGTGAAAGACGTCAGCATTTAGGACTAGTAGCACTTTGTCAGTCTAGAGCACTCTATAAAGAGCTTCCAGCTGCTCTGGTGAAAAGACAGTTAAGCCTCATAACAGGCCTGGGAGGTAGGTCAGTATTAGTCCCATTTTACAGATGGGGAAACCGAGGCACAGAGAACAAAGTGATTTGCTCAGGGTCACACAGAGAATCAGAGCTGGGACTAAAACACTGGTCTCCTGACTTCCAGTCCCATGCTTTAACCAGCAGACCATGCTCCGTCCCTGTGGTTACTGGGGTGGGGTCCAGTAGAGCAGATGTATCCTTCCATCTAAATTAAATAGTCCCAGATGCCAAAATAAAAGGTAAAGAATGGCCCAATGAGATGACAAGATCCCCTCCACAGCTCATAAGAACAGCCATATTGGGTCAGACCAAAGATCCATCTAGCCCAGTCTCTTGTCTTCCGACAGTGGCCAATGCCAGGTGCCCCAGAGGGAATGAACAGAACAGGGAATCATCAAGTGACCATCCCCTGTCGCTCATTCCCAACTTCTGGCAAACAGAGGCTAGGGACACCATCCCTGCCCATCCTGGCTAATAGCTAGGGCATGATCCTAACACTATGAAGAATGAAATGGTTTCTCCGCCGCTATGTGAAGAATAATAAAGGTTGTGGGTTGTGTCCCTTCAGCCCTCCCACCTGTCAAAAGTTACTTCAACTCAGGTGAAGCCCAGGAGTCCCAAGCCAGATAAAACCATAAAGTCATGAGCCTGCTACCAAAAAATGTGAGAGCCGTGTGTGTGTTGTCCAATATCTGCTTACAGCAGGGTGTCTAGATTTCCATTATTTCATCTATTGAAAGGATGAGCAGGTAACCTACACTTCAGTCCTATACACTCACTCACTTGCAGCCCTTTTTTCTGTGTGTGGGGGTCACTCTGCTGTACCCCAAGCAGATGCTACATCAACATCCTTGCCCTCATTTCCCCCTTCCGACGGGGTACTATACTTCTGTCCTTCACTGGACAGGGACCACTCATTCAAACTCTAACTTCAGTCAGGAGTTAGCCCACCCCTACCCCTCTACTCCAAACATGAACACCCACCATCCTCCACTAGTCACCCACAGCTGAACCTGATACAGCTCCAAATACCACAGCTTTTATCTCCAGCCCACCGCAGCTCATAACAGCAGCGGGACCAGCCGACACACAGGGTCTTATTCAACCCTGGTGGACCACCGCTGAAGTCAAAGGAGTTACATCGGAGGTTAACCGGGTTCACGAATTACAACAAACTTGAATCAGCATTAGAAACTAAAGTTACTCTTGTCTATGAGTCATTCTGTTGGTTTGCAATAGCGCTCTCTTGCACTGAGATCCCTTCATATTCCGAAACTGGGCTAGGTCAATACATAGAAAGGAGCTCTCCCAGGAACATCTTAAGACTGCAGGAAGAAGTGCTGGAATTTCTGCAGGTGATTGCTTTTTCCCAAGGAGTGGTACCGAACCAATGACCCAGGAAAGCGTTGGCTGCTGGAGTTGTGGATCTGCTGAAGCGTACATCATAGTCTTTCAGCTGGCACATAAAACTGAGGTTCTGACACTTGTGGACATTCAAGATCTCAGGGCACTTGTCACAAGAAGGGCAGTTTTCAAGGCCAACCTTGACCATAAATGTCGGTTTTGGCTAATGAGCTTTTATGCTGCCTAAAGCCATCAGCATCAAAGGACACCATCCCTCATGCCTGGGACTAAAGACAAACCACCATACTTCTCACTTCTTAAACATCTCCCCACCCACAGCAGCTGGCAAATCCTTTCCCCCACTCCTCTACAAATTGGACAAAACTACTGTAGAGAATCCCCTCAAGCAAGGCAGTCCTAAGGGAGAGATGGTTGCTTGGAGAACCCCTGTTGCCTTGCATCTGATTTCACTCCTAAGTATGATATAAGGATGCTTCTGAAGGGCTATGTCTGTGACCTCCATACAGCTCTTTTTGTCAAGTGCCATTTCATTAAAAAATCAGCCTTTTAACTGTGGACACATTTCAACCTCACCAAATCTGCTAATTATTGACAGTTGGTGAAGAGGAGATTTCACTTGTTCCTCCTGTTAAACTGCATCTAATTAGTAATTACTGGTTCACTGTCATCTTTACTGCAATAATCCCACTGCACATTGGCTCATTAACCTTTTGCTTTTCTAATGTAGCCTGCCAACAAGATGAAGGCTGAAACAGATTGGAAAACAATAGCTCAGTCTTGTATTTTAGATGTTTTTCCTCTTGCCCTGGAGATCTGAAGGGAAGATTATTTTTAAGAAAAGAATTTCAATTGCAATCAGCCTCATTCTTGGTGATGGTTTGTCCTACATCTAGTCAGCTACTAGAAGTCTTTAAACTGAGCCTGTGATGGGGCCTGGGTCTCTCTGTCACTGACTCCTCTTCCAGATGCTTCAGCCCTTGTAACCAGAGCCCCATGCACTACACAGCATGCTGGACCTGGGTTCTGCTGCAAGATCCCTGGACTCTGCAGGTGAAGCAGTCTAAAAGAAACTGCTGCACAATTTCCAAATAGAAAATAAAGGGTTTGAGTTAATTAAATATGTACATGAACAATGAACTCAGTAGGGCAGCCCCTGGCTTATTTATTGGGATGCTGAATTCAATTGATTTTATGCAATTCCCATTTTCAGTGTTGGACATGTTGCAGATGTTTGAACAGGCAATGCATACCTGCACTGGAGGGACAGTCAGTGAGTACGCTGTAGGTTACAGCAGCTGGGCGGGACAGTCAGTGAGTACGCTGTAGGTTACAGCAGCTGGGAGGGACAGTCAGCGAGTATGCTGTAGGTTACAGCAGTTGGGCGGGACAGTCAGTGAGTACGCTGTAGGTTACAGCAGCTGGGCAGGAGGTGCTGCGAGAGGCATGGGAAGCAGTTTGAGACTGTGAGCTAAGAATATTAGCTGGCTATTTCTGCTAAAGCGATCTGCAGCGCAATACTTAGTGCTGCAATTAGGTTTCAGAGTCAACACCCGCTTGAGATTAATGGGATAATTCCCACCATATTCCCATAATGTTTTAGGCTTGCTGCAGACCCAGGGAGACATCACTGCATTGGTTTACACTTGGTTTCTGTTTTCAGAGTTATCTTCTCAACCATAAGGGCTAGAAACAGAAGAAAAGAAAATTGAGCTTCTGGAGCACAGATCTGCAGTATGAAGTGAATCAGAAACCACCTGGGGCTCTGCTCTTGACGAGATATGGGTCCAAGACAGTTTCAATGCACTGACTTTCCCAAAGCTTGGTTGATCAACTCAAGGGTTACTATTCTAATGTCTATGTGGACAGTTTTAAGGCCAGATTCTGATTTCACTTACGCTGGCTTTAAACTGGTGTAACTCCACTGACTCTGAGGCAGCTACTTCTGACCTACGTTGGTGTAAACAAAAGCAGAATCAAATCTTACGGCTTAAAAAAACCCAGCCAAATGGCCTACTTCATTAATCTTCAGAACGTGGCAAAACTCACCATTTTTCTCAGGCTTATGGGGAGCAAGCAGTTAGACAGGATGGGGAAGCAGAGGTTTGGTGATAGGAATTGCTATTAAGATCTCTGGCTTTTGCATAGGTTTCTGGGGCACCCTTTTAAATCTGTTACAGGGCTTTAACTCGTTGCAATACTGTTTCTTGAACGCTTTGTAAAGTGCTCAGAGTCAACAATGGGAGCTCCGTACAATCAAAATAAATGCATTAAATGAACAAGGCTTCTCCCTTCAGCCCACTAAACTAAATTAAGAACAGAAAGCTATTGAAGCTCCTAAACTAAGAGAGAGCTTAATAGTGAATCAGCTGCTAGGCTCATTTACTCACTGACGTCAATAGGGTAGTACGTGCATAACAGAGTCAAATTTGGCTCATTTACTGTTATTTTAAATGGTCCCTCTTTGGACCATGGTGTCTTTGGAGCTGAATACCCTGGTTACACTCCTGTTGCCAATCATTTGCTCCATGGACATAGCTTGTTACAAGCAGACTGCCTCTAATGTCCAATCTATAGCTGTTTTACACCTACCTCCACAAACAAAACAAATACTTGTAGCACTGGGCAAAGAGTTCATATCCAGACACACAGGAAGCACAGCTGGAAGAGGAAGCAGGTCTGGCAGATTTTGTGGGCCACTGGTGAACACACATAAGCCAAACACATCACACACTCAGATCCTGAATTGAGACTCAGGACTGATGGGCTGTGACAGGAGAACTAGCCAAGTCTGTGAAGAACTGGCTCTGAAGTGATTATGGTTTTAGAGAACTGACCTACTCCACTCACTTCCTAGGTTTTGAAGGTCTCCAAAGCTCATCAGCCATTAAACAGATTGGAATCAGATTCTCCAGGACTGGAGATGACACACACCCTTCAGTAAATGGAAACACTTTTTAAAAGACTGGGAGTCTAAGACTGAATATAAAAATGCTTGATACCTCAAGTTCCCACAGCAAGACCTTAATTCTCTTGAAGCTGAGGTACCAGAGCTGAGAACCCAGTGGATAATGAGCAATACCCCACTGGCTGTAATGGCTTCCCTTCACTGACACGATGCGTGGGCAGAGAGCACATCAGTCTGTTTTAGCGGCTAATCAGCTCTGATTCATGTTTACACTGTAGATAACACTGTTTTTGCTTTTAGAAGGTCACTTTCAATTAATCTTTGTACCATTTTAAAAGTCCCCATTGTTTGCAATTGTAATAGTCTTTGATGCAAGATAGACATTAATGTTTCTCTGTAATTTAAACAGAGCGGGGATTGATATGGCCATTAACATTAATATACCCTGTCAGACCAAAATATCAGTAATAGCACTTTTCACCCAAAGAGCCTTACAGAGCCTTACAGATGTCCGTAAGCATTGTTAGACTCATTTTTCAGATAGGGAAACTAAGGCACTGACTTTTTTTTTCTTTTTTTAAGGCCCAAATCTTCACAGAGGGCATATACTTTTGGATGCTTCAACTTTTGGATAACAAACTTTAGATACCTCTGGCTTGACTGGGTGCTCATTGCCTCTGGAAATCAGGCCTTAGGTGCCTTAAGATGGAGACCCAAACAATGAGTCACCCAAAATTAGTGGACAATTTTGAAAATTTAAGCCTTAATGACTATCCCAAGGAATTTCGGCCCAAGTAATTTCAGTGGCAGTTGTGACTGGACCCCAGTTCCGGTTTTACTTGAATGGTTTCCGCTACAAAACAGTTAGGTTTTTTTGACTGGCATTTTGGTGACCCCGTAAGCAAGAGAACATCAAACTGGCACTGAAGTGTGGCTTTTGGCCGAAAAGTGAAATCTGACACAACCTAACATATTCTTGTTGTTAGGCACCAACAATGTGCACTGTGCTGCACAAGACACAGAGCAAAGGCAGTCCCTGCCCTGAAGATACAATCTAGAGATGAAATGGAGAAGGTGGAATGGTCTGAGAAGCCACAAGAACACGTATCTGCTCCTTGTGTGTCTTCCTGTCATTGAGGCTTGCTTTACAGACAAAAACAAACGCTCACTACCTGAACACTCCAGAGACAACACAGACATGGGAGGGTGAGCAAGACTGTGTTCTTCCTGATGCACCAGAAACAAAAGAGGCAGCTCACTTCTGACTGCAGATCTTTACTATGGATGTTAATGAAAGAGAATGAACCCAGCTTGACTCTCAGAGCCCGGGGTGAGCTGTCAGGGCCATCAGGTAGAACCATAAACATCATTTGACTTGTGAACGGGGCACTTTTGACTTAGAATCACTGAAAGAGAGTAACTATGGAGGGCCACAATGTCATCTTTACAGCATTACTCTTTTGACTACAGCTGCTTCCCTTTAAGTACAAGCAGAGAAGATGCTTTCCAGGTACATTTTTTTAAATGCCTCATTTAAATGTTTTGTGTCCCTGCTCTTCCCTGCAATTAATATGTGTTAAAACTGATTACTGCACAGCCTAAGAATCCTCAAGACAGGAGTGGGTGAATCAACTAACTCCTATGGGAGGCCAAACAGGAATGGTGCCGTGTGTTGAATTTAAACCGTATATTTCTGGCATGGAACATAGGACTTTCTGCTCAGTTCATCACTGGTTAACTTCAGCCTTCACTTAATTTAATCCAAACCTCAGGAATCAAATCCTTTGTAATAAATATAACAAAATCACAACCCCTTTTTTTGATCACCCAAGGCAGGTATTGTTGTATGATCCAATCGCCAGCTAAAGGAAAGGAAAACCCACATGATCATAAAAGATGAACATGCCTCTCTGTATGCATCCAGCCATTGTTACCGACAATGTGAGCACTGCCATGTGCTGAGCAAGCTGTGATGTGCACCCCGGAGGCCATATATATCACAAGATCAAGCCCATATTTAAGTCAAGGGGACAACAGCTGACTCCCAAAGAACAGGAAGGCCTGGTAGCAATCAAACATTCAACAGAGCCATCGACTTTTGTGATTCATTGTGTTCTCCACATACCAAACCCACACCTGCACGCATGCCCTCTCTCTAAACCAGGGGTGGCCAACCTGTGGCTCCAGAGCTGCAGGTGGCTCTTCAGAGGTTAATAGGCGGCTCCTTGCACAGGCGTTGACTCCGGGGCTGGAGCTACAGGTGTCAACTTCCCAATGTGCCGGGGGATGCTCACTGCTCAACCCCCAGCTCTGCCCCAGACCCTGCCCCCACTCCACCCCTTCCCCAAGGCACCTGCCCCTTCCCCTGAACCTGCCATGCCCTCACTCCTTCCCCCCACCCCCTCCAGCCTCCTGCACATGTGAAACAGCTGATTGCGGCTGGTGGGAGGTGTGGGGAGGGAGGGGAAGGCACTGATTGGCAGGGCTGCCGGCAGGTGGGAGGCGCTGGGAGCTGATGGGGGGTCAGCTGACGTATTACTGTGGCTCTTTGGCAATGTACCTTGGTAAATTCTGGCTCCTTCTCAGGCTCAGGTTGGCCACTCCTGCTTTAAGCTGCCAAGTCAACATTCTCTTTGTACGCCTAGGCTAGAAACAGCCAAACTTCCCACTGACTCTTCTGGCTGGGGGCTTCCCCAAAAGCCTTAGACTGTGTGAGGTTTTGGATCCTGTTGGCTGCTGTGGTGGAGATCACCTGATAAAATCTCGCCCACCATCAGCTGTGTGAGGCAAACAAGCTGCCACGTTGCAGTGACTTCAATGGAGCTACTGATGGTGTGAGGTACCACTCCTCTGCTTCGCGCTGCAGTGTGATACAGACTAGACATGCACTGACCTCCGACATCTGTGGAAAGAGACTGATGGCCAAGGGAAGAGCCAGGCCAAAGGCTGCGAGGCACACAATGCCTTGCACTGGGAGAACCATCCGGGGTCGGGCTCGCAGGAGAGACGTTCTGTAAAGAGGAGTGAGGCTTTGTTAGCTCGACAGACGCACCAGGTTACCCCGCACGACCGTCCAAACAAGCTGTGCTGCTCTGTTAGCGCTGCGTAAGGAGCGGTCTCCCTGTCTGTGACTGACTCCAAACCCCACCTCGAGATCCAGCCGTCTCCCTGGCTCAGGACTCCCTGCCAAAACATTCATGAGAAAGGACCAGGTCTCTGGCCCTTACTCATGTTGAGCAATACCCTGCTCTGGGAGTGGTCCTAATGAGATCAATGGGACCCACTCACAGAGGACAAGGCTACTCACAGTGAGTACAAGCACCACAATCTGTCCCACAGGGAGTTATGCACACACAAGGGGCCAATCCTGCAGGCCTCTGTAGTTCCATTAAAGTGAACTGGCCAAACTCAGAGGTGATGTGCCTAGGCTGGTGTAGGTTGGACTCCCTGGGTGCAATTGCATACTGAGCCCCTTCGGGACCCAGCACACAAAGCTGTAACCCTGTCTGGGCTAGCAGGGGGTTGCTGTGGCCCCATAACTGAGGGAATTTCTGTAAGTTGTGGCAGCCTTGCAACACATAACCTGGAACTGCTCAAAATAGCCACAGTGCCATCTGCTATGACCTCAGCCATACCAGGCCCCTCCTGTTCCCAACCCCAGCTTGGCATGCCCTCCACAGGGGGGTGTTTGTGGCTGCCTTTCACAGTGCCTGCACCAGGGAATTCTCCCGTAGCCAGCAAAGAGAAAACAATACAAGGGTGAGTCCCTCCCGCTTACTCCAACTGAGAGTTCCTTATGTGCACTTCCCAATGTGTAACTTATGCACATAGCAGCTGCAAAAAATGTGCAAGTTGAAGTATGGTGGGGCTTCTTTGATGTATACCGTCTTGTTGGTTGCTTTTCTTACTGCTCTGTGCAAGATACACCAACTTAGAGGGCCAAATACAGTAGCTTTTCCTACCCTCAAGCTATTATTGACTATTTGTGTTATAGCAGGTGCTAGAGGCCCTTGTCCTGGGCACGGACCAGACACCCGGGCTATACCTACCTTCACTGCAGAATTAACTCGGGTGATCAGTACCTGCATCTGAGCACCTGGGTGAGAGCTGCTGCCTTGCCAAGACATAATACCGGAGTTACGGTATCCTCACTGGTACTGTGCTCCCCGGTGTGTGTCACCAGGACTTTTGGGGACACAACCCATGGTTCTTTGCACTGCAGTAAGCTGAGCCACTCTATAATTCTTTCCCCACGAGTTGTGGGAGAACTTGTCAGTCCTTCTGAGCACAAGGGGGAGGAATTGTGGGAAGGCACCAGAGGACAATCAGCACTCAAGCCTGCGTCCTCACTGCAAAGCGGGTGGGTTACCGGCAAGAGAGAAAGCAGAACTCAGGTTCGAACTCTCAGACCCCGCCGGGCCAGCTAGCCTGGGTTTGAAGCACCACCAAACTCAGGTGAGAGGGCTTTGTATGTGGACAGGATGGGGGTTAGGGACAAGACCAGAGTACAATCCTGAGTGAACTCTGCAGTGAAGACAGACCCATAGTATAAAGACAGTCCCTGCCCCAAAGAGCTTACAATCTTAACTGCAAGACAGACCGAGGGTGGGAGGGGAAATGAAGGCCTGGAGACGGGAAGAGACTTGCCCAAGGTCATCCAGCAGATCAGCAGGGAACTCTGTTCTCCTGAGTGCCAGTCCAGTGCCTTTCCTACTCTTCATTTAAAAATCAACACTCAGGGCTTTTCACAATTCTTCTTTCCATTTGGCTCTCTGATCAGCCCAACTGTGTGCAAGACAGGATTGTAATGTCACAAACGGCAGCAAGCAAAACAGCTCTCTACCTCGAGAGAAATGGCTAGCCGCGCACCTGAGGCTCTCTCAGTCTCGCTAATGGTGATGGCTGAGAGTTGCATTTTTATTTTTCCTTTGAGTAAAGCTTGGGAATAAAAATAGGGCCAGACCCTGAGCTGGTGTAAATGAACCATCGCTCCTTTCTCTTCCAGAGTCGTAACTCCTCACTAATGGTGAGTGGAGACAACACTGCTCTACATTAAGTGTGCATTGTGCAAGCTGGGCCCGTATTATCCAATATTCATCCATTCTGGGATCAGTAGCCTGGAAAAGAATTTAAGCACAATCCTTGTAGCCTATGCTTAGGTAGAATTCCTGCTGAAGGCAACAGGGGTTGTGTTTGCCTAAGAGGTTCAGGACCAGGCCCTTAATTATATTATAACAAAGTTCTAAGATTATTCTACAGGAAAACGAGCCTTCAAAAATTGCCAGCAATGAAAAAAGAAAAGGAGTACTAGTGGCATCTTAGAGACTAACCAATTTATTCAGTGGAAAATACAGTGCATCTGATGAAGTGAGCTGTAGCTCATGAAAGCTTATGCTCAAATAAATTGGTTAGTCTCTAAGGTACCACTAGTACTCCTTTTCTTTTTGCAAATACAGACTAACACGGCTGCTACTCTGAAACCAGCAATGAAAAGTGGATAACTGGTCCGAGACATCATTGCTTACACCACCCTGGCACTTTAATTTGGAAGCTGCCTCCTTTTTAATTACTGCCCTGTTGGGGTCCTTAGAATCACCCAAGTCAAAACTAAACCAATTTAAAATGATCACTGGTACAGCTCCCAGGTGTGACTTCCAGGAGTGTTTTAAACTCAGGCCAGTTCAAATTACAGTGGCTATAACCTCCTAATTAAGAAGAGTTATGGCTTGATTTAAAGAAAAAAAAAACTAATTAACACATGAAGTGTAATGTCTTAATTGGGACTCGGATTCTAAAATTTGTGAAGTTCAGGATAAATGATTCATAATTAGTGGAGAAGGGATCACTTTTCTTCTGCCCTTAGGATCTTTGTCCTCAAATCAGTTTTCAAAATAACATTTAGCTAAATATTGTCTTCTGCATTTTGCAGAGAGGGAATTGAAATGCTGTCTAATATCCCAACAGCTGGCTCCCCCACCATTAAAATCTACATCTGATTTCAATTGCTAGATATTCCACAAGCTCCTATTTGCAAGGCAATCATCTCGTACCAGATAAAGGAATTACTTCACTGTTTGTTGAATAGTGAACTAGTTTATTTCCAGGTAACTAAACTCTGAGCCTTGTTCAGCTGTTAAAGTACCGAACTGGAAGTCGAGATTCCTAGGTCCTGTTAACAGCTCTGCCACTGAGACTATGGGTCTACACTTAAAACGATACAGCAGCACCGCGTCAGCAAAGACACTACAGCCACAGGAGGGGTTCGCCCACTGCTGTAGTTAATCCACCTCCCCAAGAGGGGGTAGCTAGGGCCTTAGGTGCTGGAACTAGAGGTGTGGGGGGTGTTGCCGCACCCCCTGGCTTGAAGAAGTAACAACAACCCAAATACGTGGTTTCTGCCTTCAGCACCCCCACTATAAGAGTTGTTCCAGCACCACTGGCTAGATCAACAGGAGAATTCTTCTGTTCACCTAGCACTATCTACACCGGGGGTTAGATCAGTCTTTAACTACACCCTGGAGAGACGTACCAAAG
Organism: Natator depressus; assembly: GCF_965152275.1. Taxonomy (NCBI): domain Eukaryota; kingdom Metazoa; phylum Chordata; order Testudines; family Cheloniidae; genus Natator; species Natator depressus. The sequence goes on along the minus strand of NC_134237.1, from coordinate 136,452,066 downwards.
CCATTGTAACTTTTTAGTGTAGACCAGCCCTGACATGCTTCAGGCCAGATTGCGATGATCGTACTCCCAGGGAACGAACAGTACCTTGCACTATCAGTAGTTCCATTAAGATCAGCAAGGCTACTTGTGGAATCTGATACGACTCCGCGCAAGTAGGGATATCCCACTTGAGCCCTCTGTGATTCAGAATATGTCAGATCAGCACAGATTTTCCAAAGTGGTCTCTAATTCTGAGTTGCTCCAATTTTTGGGTGCTCAGCTTTAGATGCATTGAGCCCAATACGTTGCTGCCCTGCATCTTGCATTGTCGTTTACACCCGTGGAAAATGAGGGCAAAACACTAGCAAATCAGAACAGTAGTGTTTTATACCCACTTTGTACTGGGGCAAACAATTCTCAAGGCGCACAGCTGTGGTGAATCGGACCCAGTGTTCCTCAAGCTGGGCACCCAAACACAAAGCACCTAGAATTAGAAGCTGCCTTTGAAAATGTGGGCCTTGCCTCTTCTGTTCCTCTGTCTGGGCTCCTGCAAAATGATCATATTTACATCCCATTCTTCCCATTTCTGAGGCACACAGCAGCGCTGCCTTTCTCACGCTCGACTGCGAAGCACAATTAACATTTGCAAATTGATCTTTGGATGAAAGACACTATGTATGTGCAAAGTATTTCTCCTCCTGCCATTGCCACCACTTTTCTCCTTCTGTCTGTCTCTCTCCCTCTCTTTTTAAGCTTTGTCTGACTACTCCCCCTCAAAATTCCCTGGGGCCTACTTTTTTGGCATCTTGCGGCTGACGCACAACGGATCCAAGCAAGCCAATGACATCACGAGGAGCTTCTGGCTCACTGAGCTCAGGTATAAATTATCTGAGATACATGTATTTAAAACACAAAGACCTTAAAGATCCCATATATATCTGTGTGTGTGTGTATATATATATACACGTGTGTGTGTATATATACACTTATATATCAACTTATGCAGACCGTACATCTGCTCCACAGACACAGTGTGTTGTAGATCTTGTAAATACACCTTCATTCAACTTTCATCACATTGTTCATTAGTGATTTAAATTTTGCATAATTTGGCAGCTGCCTCTGGTGTTTTTCAGGAGGTACTGTAATTTATTCCATATGGAAGTCACTTGGTGTACTAAAAAGGAGTTATCAGGTTCAGTGAACCAGAGCTGTATTTGCCTAGAAGAAGGTGTTAGATGCTAAACTAAATATGACAGGAGTTAACTGAAATCTCCCGACTGACAGATTCTGTGGGTTTTGTCGTATTTAATATAAACAGGATCATAGCTAATACGTACATTATGAGAGACTGGGAATTACAATGGGGCAGGAACATTATGCTGATTTCTTGTGGGTCAAAGCCCAAAGTATCCTGAGGCACATCCCAGGCAGGAGGGGACTACTCAGAGCCCCTTGTTAAAACTGCACCTCCAAAATAAAGGAATGGATGGTGTGATTTTCCTGTCCTTGATGGAACTGTCCCATATCTGGATCCTGCTAACCCACCCCTGCCACAAGCAACTTATCCCTAGAGATCAGAAAAATCTACCTGATGAACACACTTATTTTGCCAGCTGGATGGCCTCTATTTTCAAAATCAGTTCCCAGGGGAAGCTTCCCCCAGATGCCCTACAAGCCATCCCCACCCCTCCATTGAGGGTCACCCAATGGAATACAGTGCTTTGGTTGCGATAAGGCAGCTGTCAAGGGAGCCAGGGACTCCAGGATTTTCCTTTTAAAAGGAAAAACAGCTTCAACTTATGACATGTGGGAGCCTCAGCATGGCATGGGTGCATGTGGCCGTGATGCTGAGCCCATTTCACTGCATGCCTGGAGACCTATCACGTTAAAATCTGGGCTGAGTGGGAGGTTGAGAGAGAAAAGAAACTCTCATCTTCAGGGTGGTAAAATTTTGTCGCTCTCTAAGCATTCCCCTTAGCCCCTGCACTCTGCCGACATTACCAGCCTCATCGGACCACTGGCCAGTTTCTCACCCAGTGACCCCATGACTTCTTCCATGTGGCCCACTGTGCACGGTATGACCTCCTGGAGCTTACCCACAGGGCCCCAACCTTGCCTGCATGTAAGTCCCTCTTGAAGACCCACTTCTGCTGGGCAACCTACAGTGAACTGAGCTGACTTGTACACAAATTCCCTGTTGTTGTTCCCCCTTTCCCTCACCTCTATCTACTTGTCTGACTGCCCTTCAACTGGGAGCTCCTTGGGACAGGGACCAGCCTTGCAAAGTGTTTGGAAAGCTCTGGGTACACTCTGGACACTACCAAAAATAAATTATTGCAAAGGCACTCTGCTGGTGCCTTGCCCAGTCAGTGGCTTGAGATGATTTTCAACTATGCATAAAATGGTGCTCAACTGTTTTTATTGCAGAATTAAGGATATTTGATTAAAACGATATAACCAGTGTCTTGAACTTTATACCCTCTGCCTTCTGGACTACAGCAAGGTGACATACCTGGGCATGAAGCCTTCAGCCCTTAGCAAATTCAAACTGGTACAGAACGCTGCGGCAGATCTCCTGAGCAACGTGAGCACATCGCACCTGCCTTCCACTCCCTGCACTACCAAATCAAGTTCAAGGTCTCAATCCTTATCTTCAAAGCACTCAACAGCCTGCGCCGAGGTTATCTAAAGAGCCTACATCTTCAGGATGGGGACTGTTATCAATGATCTTTCTCTTCTGGCACAATGGAACTATCTGAAATAAGGGTAAAGCTTGTCTGTGCTGGAGGCAGAGGTTTCTCAGGGGCCGGTTGGAGACGGCAAAATGAACTCCCTCAGGAACTAAGGACCACCATGAACCTCACCGCTTTCCATTCTAAGCGCTAGGAACATGTCGTTGACCTTGTCATCTCTAATATAAACACATAGCAACGTATGTACGTGTGGGTGTATAAACCCTCCAAAAGAAAACCCTCTAAAACTCCACTGCGCACACTCTGGGAAGAGGATGAGAGAACAAAAAATGTGACAGATGTGCAGTCACATTGCTTAATGCTCTACTGGAAGGTGCTAAGATACTCCAGCAATGAGTGTGGTATAAGGACCTATATAGGAAAAAATAGCTAGAGTCCTCCCCATGAACCAATCAAACCAGTAGCCCTACTCACACACTCTATAGTATAAAGATTTCCAGCCAAGGGTCTCTAGTACAACTCTGTTTGCCAAAAGGTTCTGACACCTTCTTTGGCTCTGGTTATGAGAAACCCTTTTTGTTTAACTCGAAAAACAAATTAATTGATTCCCAGTTCTCCTCTCCTACACAGCACACAAACCCCAAGACACTAGGATCACAGGTTAAGGGAGAGGGAGGGAGAAATTATTGTGTGAGTTCCTGTTAAAATCTTGACACCACCTCTCTGCTCTCCACTATACAAATGCTGCTGAAAGATGTAACTGCACTCCTGGGATTGGACAGAAGATAATTCTGCTGCCTAGAACAGAATTATCAAAGTGACTGCAGCTTCCCCACTTCCCAGATGTTTTCAAGGGAATTCTATGCTGGAGACCGAGGTTCACTTGATATCTACAGACTGGACACAGCCCAGGCAGCTGAAATGCCATCCAGCTAACATGCCTTCACTTGTTCCTCAAGGAGGGAGCTCAGTCTCCAACCCCATGTCCATTTCTCTGAGCCTGCCCACCAGGGGACCACGGGGTATCAGCTGTGGGGGTGGGTTTTGCAATGGGCAAACTTGTCTTGTGGGGAAAGGACGGGGACTGCTCTAATAGAATTTCAGTGAACATAGGGCAACACGCAGGGTGTGAGGAGACTGTTTTCACCTTTGTATCATCAGATTCACTGCTGAAAAGTGCAGTGTGCTATTATAAACATACCCCAAGGAACCAACCCTGCAGCTTCGTGCTCCCTGGCCTTCTGCCACAATTGCTGCTTGCTCCCCTCCAGACTACTCAGAATGAAACAGCCAAGCTCATCCTCCTCTCCTCTCTTTCCAGCTTCTCGGCCTTGCCTTTTAGGCCTTGCCCAGCTCCGACACTCCCTCCTGCCTACATCTCTGTTCTCACTTCACACCCCTGGCTCTCTCTGCTCTGCCAACATGTCCTCCTTCCCCTCTGCCTCGCTGCTGTCCTCTCATCTTTGTGTCTTCTTCCACACTGGCCCCGGCACCTGAAACACATTCTCAGTTCTATCCACTGAAGTGATCACCAATGAAATGGTCAGTGCTGACACTGGTGGGCCACCATGGGCTGTCGAGCTGACACAATGGTTGGATCAACAGGGGGCAAGAGAGTTCACCCCTCTAGGCTACTGTTTCAGACTCTCTACATACTCAAGAAAACACAGCATTGTGTACGCTCAGTTTGGGCTTGGAAAGGGTTTTTTTTTTTTTTTTTGGCAACTGCGAGGGCTAGAAACTAATTTTTCACAATCCGAATGTCATACAGGCCACGTAAATACATCCAGCAGGCTGGGTCTGGCACCCGGGCTTTATGTCTGACATACCTGATTTAGGCTGTAAGGTGTCTGGAGTAGAGGCATTGGGCCAAAATCTCTACTGGTGTAAACTGGAGCATTTCCACTGACTTCACTGAAGATGTGTCAATTTACACTCAGCAGAGTATTTGACCCCATGTTTTTATAAGCTCTATGCACACTGGTCATGCCATATAAAAAAATAAAACAACAACATAGCTTATTATTTTCTCATGGACAGGAGTTTGGATAAAACTGAAATTCCATGTGGGTACCTCTGTATGTCCCCAAGTATTTAATTTTAGGGCTGTCAAGCAATTTAAAAAATTAATCGCAATTAATCGCACTGTTAAACAGTAATAGAATACCATTTATTTAAATATTTTTGGAAGTTTTCTACATTTTCAAACATATTTATTTCAGTTACAACACAGAATGCAAAGTGTACAGTGCTCACTTTGTATTTATTTTTGATTACAAGTACTTGCACTGTAAAAAAACAAAAGAAATAGTATTTTTCAGTTCACCTAATACAAGTACTGTAATGCAATCTCTTTATCATGAAAGTTGAACTTACAAATGTAGAATTATGTACAAAAGTAACTGCATTCAAAATATAACAATGTAAAGTTTTAGAGCCTGCAAGTCCACTCAGTACTACTTCTTGTTCAGCCAATCGCTCAAACAAGTTTGTTTACATTTGTAGGAGATAATGCTGCCCACTTCTTGTTTACAATGCCACCTGAAAGTAAGAACAGGAGTTCTTGTGGCACTGTTGCAGCCAGAATCACAAGATATTTATGTGCCAGATGTGCTAAAGATTCATATGTCCCTTCATGGTTCAACCACCATTCCAGGGGACATGTGTCCATGCTGATGTCAGGTTCTGCTCGATAACAATCCAAAGCAGTGTGGACTGACACATGCTCATTTTCGTTATCTGAGTCAGATGCCACCAGCAGAAGGCTGATTTTCTTTTTTGGTGGTTTGGGTTCTGCAGTTTCCACATCGGAATGTTGCTCTTTTAAGACTTCTGAAAGCAAGCTCCACACCTCGTCCCTCTCAGATTTTGGATGGCACTTCAGACTCTTAAATCTTGGGTCGAGTGCTGTACCTATATGTAGAAATCTCACACTGGTACCTTCTTTGCGTTTTGTCAAAACTGCAGTGAAAGTGTTCTTAAAATAAACAAGTACTGGGTCATCATCCGAGATTGCTATAACATGAAATATATGGCAGAATGTGGATAAAACAGAGCAGGGGACATACAATTCTCCTCCAAGGAGTTCAGTCACAAAGTTAATTAACGCATTATTTTTTTAATGAGTGTCATTGGAATGGAAGCATGTCCTCTGGAATAGTGGCCAAAGCATGAAGGGGCATACAAATGTTTAGCATATCTGGCACATAAATACCTTGCAATGCCAGCTACAAAAGTGCCATGCAAATGCCTGTTCTCCCTTTCTGGTGATATTGTAAATAAGAAGTGGGGAGCATTATCTCCTATAAATGCAAAAAAAACTTGTTTGTCTTAGCGATTGGCTGAACAAGAAGTAGGACTGATTGGACTTGTAGGCTCTGAAGTTTTACATTATTTTGTTTTTGAGTGCAGTTATGTAACAAAAAAAATCACATTTGTAAATTGCACTTTCACAACAAAGAGACTGCACTAGAGTACTTGTATGAGGTGAACTGAAAAATACTATTTCTTTTGTTTATCATTTTTACAGTGCAAATATTTGAAATTAAAAATATAAACACACTTTGATTTCAATTACAACACAGAATACAATTTATATGAAAATGTAGAAAAACATCCAAAATATTTCATAAATTTCAATTGGTATTCTATTGTTTAATAGTGCGATTAAAACTGTGATTAATCGAAATTAATTTTTAATCGCGATTAATTTTCTTGTGTTAATCGCGTGAATTAACTGCAATTAATCAACAGCCCTATTTAATTTATACCAAACTAACTTTGTAAGAGTACAGCAGCCTCTGATACTCTCACCACTGTAACCGCCGTAGCAGACCTTACCTTGATGGCTGAAAAAAGTCATTGGGACCTGTCTACATTATGGCTTGAATCATGCTAGCATAACTCTTTTGTGTTTTCCAGCATGGTTACTGCTAAACTGGTTTCTTTGCCCAGTACAGACTGGTGATTTTAAGACTTATGCTAGCCCAAAGAACAGTGTAGGCTAGCCCATTAGGTAACACACAGAACCACTTCCGAAGATAAGGCCCAGTCCTGTTCCCAATTAACTCAATGGGAGCGTCCAGCAAGGGCTGAGGTTTATAACCATGTTAGGCCAGCCATGCTAGGCTGCAATTGTGTCTGAGACTGGGGTAATAATCCATACAGCGAATAGGTTCTAATTCTGTTTCTGTGAGAAAAGAAGGAAGCTGGGTGAGGGGAACGGGAGGGTGCTGGGAATATGGCTGTGGCAACTGATGCTTAGATGGAGAATCCTTGCACTGTTTCTTCCTCATCTCTCTATAACCATTGCACAGTAGGATACCTGCAAGTATCTGAATGATGACAACATTGTGAGATACAAGTAGGATACATTCATTCCTGGTATAACTCCACTGAAGTCAGAGTTATGCTAAGGGGTCCAGTGAGTCTACACCAGAGAAGGCACATGATGAGTTCTCCTACTTTCTTCTGCTTTAAAATCATCTATGTCCCACACTTAGAATTTTCTTACTTTCATGGATGCATCTAAACCATACTTATATTTTATTAAGGCTGTCTTAACATAGCTATTGTTAATTATACAACTGAAATAAGAATACATCTGTGCAAAATAACTGGCATTATGCTGCTCACACAGCACATGCCATCCCAAAATAAATGTTGATTCTTTAGGTTGGATGCTTCCACACCATGTCCAGGCAGCAGGAGATGCATGAGACATGGTGAAAGAACGGAACACCGGAGAGCTAAACAGTGGGAGGTAACACTGAGTTGCCTGAAGAGCAAAGAACGAAGGCCCAGGGAGTTAAAATACGCAGCAGGCAAAGAGACTAGAGACGCCAAGAGAGCTGAAAAAAATGGCATGAGAGATGAGAGAGGCAGCTGGGGGAGTTAAAACATGCAGATGGAGAGATGCGATAGATGGCTGGGAGAGATGAAAGACCTGGATCCAAGTGGAAAGACGACGACCAGGAACTGGCCACTAAAATAAACTTTTAAAATATTGGACAAAAACCCCCAACAACACTGTATTAGTCTTGTTTTAAGCTAAAAACCATTGATGGGGACTATGGGCAAATTCTCAGCTGATGGAACACAGCTCCACTTCAGTCAAGGAAATTACACCAATTTACCCCTGGCATCAGACTGGCATTTGTCAGAGTCACTTTTCTCACTAACCACAACCTCAGATGCAAACACAGCAGAACTCTGAGGAAGATCCAGATGGAACTTTGTGACTCAGGCCTAGGTTTAATTAAAATCACCTTCAGCCTTAAAAATAATAAGTCATCATTCTCCTCACCATTTCTAAAGTAATATGAGATATTTTTTTTAATAACTAAAGCTATGTGTAATACATCTCATATGTCTCTTGCTATAACTGCAATAAAACTTTCCCACCATAACCGGAATATGACAGACAGCTGTCTGTCAGACAGAGTTTGCAGTGTTGCTGTAGCCTTGTTGGCCCCAGGATATTAGAATATAGATTCATAGATACTAAGGTCAGAGGGGACCATTATGATCATCTCGTCCAACCTCCGGCACAACACAGGCCACAGAATCTCACCCACCCACTCCTGCGAAAAACCTCTCACCTATGTCTGAGCTATTGAAGTCCTCAAATCGTGGATTAAAGACTTCAAGGAGCAGAGAATCCTCCAGCAAGTGACCCGTGCCCCATGCTACAGAGGAAGGCGAAAAACCTCTTCCAATCTGCCCTGGAGGAAAATTCCTTCTCAACCCCAAATATGGTGATCAGCTAAACCCTGAGCATATGGGCAAGATTCACCAGCCAGATATTACAGAAAATTCTTTCCTGGGTAATTCAGATCCCACCCCATCTAACATCCCATCACAGGCCATTAGGCCTATTTATCATGAATATTTAAAGATCAATTAATGACCAAAATCATGTTATCCCATCATACCATCTCCTCCATAAACTTACTGAGTTTAATCTTAAAGCCAGATAGATCTTTTGCCCCCACTGCTTCCCTTGGAAGGCTATTCCAAAACTTCACTCCTCTGATGGTTAGAAACCTTCGTCTAATTTCAAGTCTAAATATAATGTGGGTGAGGTCATATTTTTTATTGGACCAACTTCCAATAAAAGTGAAAGTGGTGAAAGAGACAAGTTTTCAAGCTTACACACCTTGTCTCTCAGATAGACAGACAGGAAAAAGAGCTGCCTGGCAATTTTCCACCTAAATGATTTTTGGACAGAAAAAGACAGTTTCTGCAAAATTGAAATTTTTCATTGGAAAATTTTGATTTTGCCAAAAAATTTCAATTTCCCATCAGGAATACCTAATCACAATACTTCATTTCAGGTTGGCTACACTTGTATTGAAACATTTCACTTTGTTGAACTGATCCAAAATATTTTATTTCAAGCCAATTCAAAATTAAACTGAATCTCTTCAAGGTACTGTATTGCCTCATGGGAGTTGTAGTTCAGGAGTTTCGTGCCACCATTTTCTCCTATGGACCAGGTCCCCTGGCTTGACTTTGTCTTCCATGATGCAGTGCAGCCTCCCCTCTGACCAGGCTGTATGGTGCATCATGGAAGATGTAGTCTGGTCAGGCATCTGAATTACAACTTCTGTGAGGCAATGCAGCACGATTGGGAGATGCAGTTTAATGTTGAACTGACTTGAAACAGAAGATCTTAAAAATCACAATCATGATTACAACCTTGGGATTTTCCCCATGTCAATACTAACATGATTTTAGCAGCTGATAACTCACAAATTGCTATAGATAAATAAAGGATAGAGGTTCATAGCACTTGAAAACTGGGGTTCCAAGTTTTCAGGTGGTATGGAACCAATTTTTAAAACACTAACAGTTCTCAAGACAGCAGTGATAAGTTCCTGTTGGAACTGAAGAGGGAGAAAAGCAAGGCAGCAATCAGAATAAGGTATCACAGCTTTCCAAAACTAGATATTATAATGGGAGAGATCTTCAAAGCCACAAATGGCAGCGAGACACCTATCTCACTGAAAGTCAATGGGAGTTTGGGGCTTATATGCCATTTGTGCCTTTGAAAATCTACTGCACTGTCTGTAAATATTATTATAAATAAGTAGAGAAATTATATTTCTGCTTGTCCTTATAATATAAGCACAGTATTGCCAATCCAAAGCATTCAGAAATCGAAAGCCAGAGCACGAACCATGATATTGGCTTAAAAATCATAAGTTTTTTTAAAAAATAATAAATAATAATTTTGTTGGTTTGGTGGTTTCTGAGCCTTTAGGGGGCACTCAGATCACATTTTCATGCTCTTCTTTGCATCCACAAGGGCTAAAAAATTACTTTAAAAAAACCTGAAACCTGAGATTCTCACCTCAGCGTTTGACTCCAGGAGACTACTATTGTATGAATATAAAAATGTATAATCCCAGCCAATGCCCCAATGGGGTCTTTATGGGCCAGATCCTCTCCTGGAGTAAACCCGTGTAGCTTCGTTGGCCAGCTCAAAACCTGGTTTATAAATCGACTTTCCTTCCTTCCTGACCCTGTCTGTTATGCCTCCACCTTTCTGTACTGACCTGAACTGAAAACTCACTTCTTCCAAAAAGGCCCTTCTTCTTTAGTCTTCCCCTCAGAGAGTTGTCATCAAATTAGACTGAAAATGTTTATTTCACTGACCACTAAAAACAAAAAACCCTGCAAAAAATGTAGAACTGCACAGGTACATGCCTGGGGAGTCTTCTGGCTCCAGTGGGAGACTCCTGTCTTTGGGCACCCTCTGCTGGCATCCCAAAAGCTGTCAATCTCCCATTTTTAGGGACAGACAGCTCCTTACTGCAAGAAAGGAGCCTCATACTATAATAACTGGCCTGAGAAAACCATTGAGCAAACGTGGATGAACAGAGCAACCACAGCAACCACACCATTCAGCAGGAAAGAGCCACAGATTTAGAGTAGGGAAAGCAAACACTGGTGGTGGGAGAAGATCACTACATCTCAGGAAATGCAGGCTGGAGCAGGCAGTACTTAGTGCCTGGGGGATTTAATGGGAACAGGAGGAGATGCTGGAGCAAGGCAAAGCCCAAGAAGGTCATGGGGGGAGAGAAGAGGAAGGTGACTACGACTGGAACAGAGGGTAGTATTTTAAGGTTATGCCAGAATTCCCCAGGCTGGGATTTGGCCTGGACACCTGGGTTCACAGCCTGATCTTTGGGAAAAGGGGATCAAAAATTGAAGTGAGCTGTAGCTCACGAAAGCTCATGCTCAAATAAACTGGTTAGTCTCTAAGGTGCCACAAGTACTCCTTTTCTTTTTTCTTTTTATAAGATCTTTAAACCACCTTGCACATGCCACACAAGGTGCTAGTTTTACATCTCATCAAACGGCACAGATTTTTTATTTGGCATGAACCATGTGGGTCTCAGGAGTCCTGGATTCAATTCCTAGCTCTGCCACTGACCTAATGGGTGACACTGGGCAAGTCACTTCCGGTCCATTTGCCTCAGTTTTCCCATGTGTAAAATAGGGATAATACCATCGCGCTTCTTTGTAAAGAGCTTCCAATGAAAAGTAAGTATCATCAGTATTCACAGCATGTCTCTTTGGAAAGTACCAAGCACAGGGTTTGTGCTACAAAAATAATTAATAGCAGGGAAGGAGGATGGTCTTGTTGTTAAAGCAATGGGCTGGGACTCTCTTTATGATATTGGGCAAGCCATTTAAGGTTTGTTTACACAAGGAAATTATTCCACAATAAGGTAGGGTGCAATTTTAAAGCATAACAACTATTCTGGAATAGCTGTGTGGAAACTCTTATTCTGGTTTAGCTTAATCCAAACTGGAATTATTCCAGTCAATATCCCCATGCAGACAGGCCCTTAATCTCGCTCTGCCTCATTTTCTAATCTGTAAAATGGGGCTAATAATACTGTGATTCCTGCCACCCTTTGTCTGTTGTGTCCATTTAAGAGAAGCCAGGGTAGGGACACTATGTGTTTGTACAGCACCTAGCATGCTGGGGCCCTGGTCTTGGAGAGGGTCTCAAGAGGCGACAGTAATACAAATGAACAAGATGCCCAGAAACCCATCAGCCATTAACGCTTACAGAAAAAAGGCTTGATCCCTGTTAAAAAGCAGAGAGAATTTCACACAGCCCAATGGCATTTATGGACCAAGGACAAAGCTGTTGCTACCCAAAGTTGAGGTTCAATACCCAGTCGTGCTAATTATTGTTTACTTTGTCAGTGGAGTGTTTTAGAGTTGCCATCATTAACATTTGCTTAAAAAATGCCTCCAGTTTAGCCATCAGAACAAAGGTAGCTGGCACTTTAGAGACACTATCGTTCAATGCAGTAATCAGTCTCTGAAGGTTCACAGGTGACACACGCCCCATTGAAGCCCACTGAAACTGAATGAGGTGTCCAGATGGGATAATAGTAGATGGCCTCTTCTCTGGCAGAGAATTTTTTTTTAAGAAGCCAGGAAAGAGTAAACATCTAGAACAAAAAAGAACTCACTGCACTACCTTCTTAGCAGAAAAGAAAAGACATCCTGGAACACAGGGGAGGAGGAGAATGGAAATGGTCACTGGATGTAGCACATATTTTGTTAAAATGCAGGGACACTGATAATTAGACATAATATGATAATGCTGCCCCATACCACACACACCCTAACATGCTACCAAAAACGTAGCATTTCTCAAAAATGCACTGAAATATCATGGAGCCATACATCATGAGGGAGCCAATCTTAATCACAGGAAGCCAAGTTTCACAGAGCATGCAACAGACAGCATTCAAGGCTAGTATTCTACCCATGCTTCCATACAATTAGGCCCAGTTTTTCAGAAAGAGGCCCAAGGCCTGGATGAAATTACATGCTTACGGCTTGATCCAAAGTTCACTGAAATCAATAGGAATCTGTCCATTGAATACAGTGGGTTTTCAGCCCCCTAAAGAGTAATGGTAATCAAGCAACGGCAGCAATTCAGAAAGATTTCTTCTTGTTCCTTTTAACGAGAAGCCATAATACTGATATTACTGCTACAGTATTTTACACTGATTGTCAAGGATGCCGAAATAACAATACAGTGTGTAAGAATACAATTACTGCATTCTACTGGAGTATACTTTTGTCCTTGGCCAGTTTGACAAGGATATTTCTCCTGAAATCACAGTTAATGTCCACACTGGAGCTTGAAGGTGTAATCTCCGGGGCAGGTAGACATACCCGTGCTAGCTCTGATCAAACTAGCAGGCTAAAAGCAGAAGAGTAGCCATGGTGGCATGGGTGGGCTAGCTGACCTGAGTACATACTTAGGGTCTTGGCTAGCCCCCTCCTGCTGCTTGCACTGCTGTGGCTACATTGCTATTTTTAGCATGCTATCTTGAGCTAGCACAGGTATGTCTCCCCGAGCAGGAAATGACGTCTTCCAGCTCCAGTGCAGATGTACCCTAAATTGCACATCTTTACCCACGAGGCTGTTCCTCACTTTCCCTCGGCTTCCCTTTCCCTGGAAATTCCCCCCTGCCCCACATCACCCAACACTTACTTTTCCAGTATAGACATAATAATTGGAGGTAGAACCAGTATAGGCATTGGCAGGACCACTCTAGTCAGGGCTGTCTCTATCAGTGCCTGAAAAAAAAGAAAAAGAAAAGAAAAGAAAAGAAATAGAAGACAGACACTTAGAACTGCTCCCAGCATATGCCTTCATTGATCAAACAATCCACTGGGTCAGAAATCCTTTCCCTAGCAATTTTTTAATGGTATGTATATGGTTGGAATGTAACCACAAAGATTGATAACAAGGTTGATACCAGTCACTTGCATATAGATTCATAGATTATGAGGCCGGAAGGGGCCACTGAGACTATCTGGTCCGACCTCCTGTACAACTCAGGCCAGAGAACTTTCCTCAATTAATTCCTATTTGAGCTACAGCAGATCTCTAGAAAAACATCTAATACTGATTTTAAAATGGCCAGTGATGAAGAACCCACCACAACCCTTGGCAAGTTGTTCTAATGGTTAATTACCCTCACTGTTAAAAATTTGCACCTTATGTCCAGTCTGAATTTGTCTAGTTTCAGCTTCCAGCCATTGGATCTTGTTATACATACCTCTGACTGCTCACCTGAAGAGCACACCAATTTCTGTTCCCCATGCAGGTACTTCCAGACTGTGATCAAGTTACCCCTTAACTTTCTCTTTGTTAAGCTAAAAAGACGGCGTTCTTTGAATCTATCACCGTAGGGCTATCTCTGCACTAGACAGCTTACAGTGGCACAGCGGTACCGATAGCTGTGCTGCTGTAAGGCCTCTCATGTAGCTGCTCTGTGCTAATGGGAGAGAGCTCTCCCGTCGACATATTAAACCACACCCAATGAGGTAGCTATGGTGGTGGGAGGAGCTCTCCCTGTAGCTGCTGGATGCCAGTTGCGAGGAAGTCTTTGATTATTATTATGCACCATGCAGGTTCTGAGGCAGTTGAGGAGGCGGTGTGTGCTAATCAACTTCCTGGATTCATCAGTACTCTCCCTGAACTCCAGGAACCTGAATAACACATACTGCCCCCTCAGCCACCCCGGAACCTGTATGGTGCATATAAAAAGCTCAGGTTCTTCAGAAGAGACGTGAGCTTTTCCCCTGGGGCTGCTTGGGGTCTCAGGAGCGGAGGCGCAGAGTGGCTGCGGGAGCTCCAGCCAGCCCGGGACTCTTCCGGGGGCAGGGGGGCTTAGGGCTCTAGCTGGCCCAGGGGTCCTCCAGCCATCGGGGAGGCTTGGGGGCTCTGAGTGCAGGGGGGGCCCTCAGGCAGAAGGGGTGGAGCCGGGGGGCTAGTCTCCCGGAAGGGGGGCTCCACCCACCGCCCATGCTCTCTCGCCAACATAGTGCTGTGCACACTACCACTTATGCCAGTAAAACGTATGTCACTCAAAGGTGTGTTTTTTTCACCCCGCTGCGTGACATATGTTTTGCCAACATAAGTCATAGTGTAGACATGGCCTGAGTTATATTTTCTGAACTGCTAATCATTCCCGTGGTTCTTCTCTCAACCCGCGCCAATTTATCAACACAGGGCTGGGCAGTAAGTGCTCTTCCCATCCCAGAGAGTTTTCTAGAGTTTGAAAAATGTTCCCATTCTGAATCAGGAAAGGAAATCAAAACCTTGAAATTTTTCACACACTGACAAACTGAAAAAATAATTCAATTAGGGTAAACAAACGTTTTGTTTCAATGATGACTTTTTTAAAAAAAAAAAAAACACAAAAATTTAAAAAATAATTTTTTCAGATTAAGTTTACTAAAACGTGTCTACAAAAAGTCGTTTGGACTCAAACCCCAACTTCTCTTTCGGAAAATGTCAAAAAGCAACATTTTGACAATTTCAAAAGGTTTTTTTTTTGCAAAAATGTTTCGATTTGGGAGATTTGTCAAAACTGACCCCATTTGGTGAGCAGTTTTGGTTTTGATAAATCAGCATTTTTCATTTAAAAAAAAAATTGTTGAAAAATTCCTGCCCAGCTCTCTTTGCCTATATTCTGTTCTTGCTCTGTTGCTGCAAATTATGGACCAGAATCTGTGCTCAGTTATGCCAGTGTAAATCCACAGTAACTCTGATATAAACGAGAGCAGGGCATGGCCCTACCATGTAATAAATAACTTAACTTTCTATCTATGAATATGGGTCAGCAATGTGATGCAGTTGTGAAAAGGGCTAATATTCTGGGGTATATTAAGAGGAGTGTATTAAGGGAGATAACAATCCTGTGCTATTCCGCACAGATGAGGCCTCAGCTGGAGTACTGTGTCCAGTTCTGGGCACCACACTTTAGGAAAGATATGGATAAACCAGAGGGAGTCCAGAGAAGAACAACAAAAAAGGATAACAGGTTTAGAAAACGTGACCTATGAGAGTAGGTTAAAAAAAACTGTGTATGTCTTAAGCAAAGAAGACTGAGGGGGACCTGACAGTTTTCAAATACGTTAAGGGCTCTTATAAAGAGGACGGTGATCAATTGTTCTATACGCCCACTGAAGGTAGGACAAGAAGTCATGGGCTTAATCTTTAGCAAGGGAAATTTAGGTTAAATATTTAAGAAAAACTTTCCAACTCTAAGAGTAGTTCTGGAACAGGCTTCCAAGGGAGGCTGAGGAATCCCCGTCACTGAAGGTTTTTAAGTGCAATTTGGCCCAACACCTTTCGGGGGCGAGACAGCCTAGGTTTGCTTCATCCTGCATCAGAGCAAGGGGCTGGCCTAGATCACCTCTCAAGGTCTGTTCCAGCCCTATATTCCTATGATTCTATGATCTATCTCATCACTAGAGCATTTGAGCCCCTCACAAACTCTGATCATTGTATCCTCACATGAACCCGGGAGGTCAGGAAGTACAATCATCCCCACTTTACAAATGGGGGAACTGAGGCACACAGAGATAACGTGATTTGCCCAAAGTCACACAAGGAGCATGCAGCAGAGCCAGGAATTGAACTTAGTTCTCCTGAGTCTTAGTCCAATACCTCAACCACAAGACCGGCCCGCCTCCAATGCACTGTGCCACTGAATCAGGCTCTAACATTTACTGTGTATGGTTTTAGCAATAAACTCCTGAGGTCCTAGCCTGCTGTTTGGTAGCCAAGGGCTCAGAGCTCAGGATGTGTTCTCCACACCAGCCCAGAGAAGTAGAGCTGAAGTAGATGCTCCTCTCTCCCCACTCCGAACTGTCTCTCAAAGGGATGAGGTGAGCAGAGCAGGAGAGGGTGAGGCTGTGTCTGCATTCACTGGCTGAGGGACAGGGGATGACACAGCTCATGCTGGAAGAAGGGAGGGGGATGAGCTGAATTGACGGGAAGCTTGGGGTGGGTGAACCTGTGTGAATCTAGAGGTTGGGTGGTGAATCAAGGAGGAGGACATGGGGCTAACGCTGAGTGATGGGGTGCTGGGAGGGGTGCAGTCAGGAGGTGGGGGAGACAACCAGGTGCTGACAGGAGCAGACTGGTGGAGAAAGCAGGGTGCGTATGCACAGCTGCAAGGAGGGTAACTGAGAAATCTAAACACTGGTGATGGGGGAGTGTGGCTAAGCGGCCCAGTCAGAGCAGAGCACAGCGGCTGCTGCTGACTGGAAGGAGGACAGGACAGAGGGACAGTACAGCTGCCTGGCAAGTTGTGTGAGGTGAGACCCATTGCAGCTGAGCTATGTTTCAATTCCCTCTCCACATGCAGCCATGCAGAGTGGGAGTGCGGAACCCCGCCCAGAGACACAGAGCTGCAGCAGCATAGGGCAGCAAAGGTAACCCCCACAAAAGGTTTTCCACCGATTGTCACCTTCCTGCATAGATAAAAATGCCAGTCGCACGTCACTCAAAATGTGCTGCCAGGTAACCAATTAAGCCCAGATTCTCAATGGTATTTACCTGGTTCACTCCCATTCAATCAATGGAATTTAGGAACCTAGCTACCTTTCAGGATCTGGGCCTGAGCCATTTGGCCAGACATTAGGACACAGAGAGGTCTTGGGCTAGGGATGGGGTGGGGGCAGGTCAGGAAATCTGGTTCAGCTCTGATAGCAACTGCCTCTGAGCTCTTCAGCAAACTGCTTAACAGCTCTGTGCCTCAGTTTCCCCTTCAGTAACATGGCGACATTAATAGTGACTCACCATTCTTTGCAGGCAGCTGAGAGGGTAAGTTAGTTACCTCTGTAAAGTGTTTTAAGACCCTTGGACAGAAGGAGCGATAGACGTGCCAAGGATTGTATTATGAGCTCCTCTGCCTGGATTTGTGCCTCTGCACACTTTACCTTTCAGATTAAAACCCGCTAGAAAGCAACCCGGTTCAATTAGATAATCAGACAAAGCTCTGGAGACAAAGCTACTCAAGAACAGAAAAAACAGGAAAGTCATAATGTAGTCATGAGCATATGGCAGAATTTAAAAGGTTGGCCAAGGGGTGGGGTGGGGGGGAACAAACCAGGTGTTAGCAAGAGAATAAAAACAGCTGGGGTCTCCTTATAAAGGTTTGGTTGATGGCTATTAATGTCATTTGGCACACGGCGGGTTAAAGAGCTATTCAGCTGGCAAACTAAGTTTTTCTCATTTGTAAAAAGGTGTATGTTAGCTCTGCCCTATCCTCAATGTCAACTGCTTACAGCTTCCACAGTGAAATCCTCAGACTGACAGTGGGGGAAAAGGCGGGGCGGGGGAACAATAGGATCTCACTTAAAAGAATTCATAGATTTTTGAGGCCAGAAAGGACCACTATGATCATCAAATCTAACCTTCTGCATAACATGCCCCATCAACTTCTGGTGGAGCTATATCATATCTTTTAGAAAAACAACCAGTCTTGATTTAAGACCTCAAGTGCTGGAGAATCAACCACAGACTTAGTGAAGTTGATCCAGTGACCATTGTTAAAAATCTGCTCCATACATTCTTATCTGAATTTGTCCAGCTTCACCCACTGGATCTCATTCTGCCTTTTGCTGCTAGACTGGTCACACGGTAACCAGAATCATAGAATATCAGGGTTGGAAGGGACCTCAGGAGGTCATCTAGTCCAACCCCCTGCTCAAAGCAGGACCAATCCCCAATTTTTGCCCCAGATCCCTAAATGGCCCCCTCAAGGATTGAACTCACAACCCTGGGTTTAGCAGGCCAATGCTCAAACCACTGAGCTATCCTTCCCCCCTTGTAGCTAACATTTTAAATGAGAGTTTCTATCACTCTTATTCTACGATTAATCTTGTTTGACTAAACCAGGCATTCTGGGCCAAATACTCAAAAGCAGCTTCTACCCCAACTGTACCCCTAATCTGTCACCTCTACATTTTTGTGTGCACCAAAGCCCCCAGATTTCTGAGTGCTCACTGTTCTTGTCTGTGCAAAGCAGGTACTTAACCACCATACCCTGATTTATCTTGGATGATCAATAAGGCCTCGACTATCCCAGTTTTCTAAATGACTGCTGAGATTCTCATTTGTTTCTAGCTCACCCAAACCAGGGGTTCCCACAGCCATGGGCTTCCTGGGGCGTAAAGGTCAGCTGTGTATGTGTGTTTGCCCTAAGCTCCAGGGAACCCCGCAGGTACATACATGCTTGGCAGCAATTCTGGAAGATCCGACAATGTTTCCGTTACTGTCCAGGACATCGATCCCTTCTTCCAGCTCTGTGTGCCTCATCAGGACAACATTGCAGATATTGGCACTAGCTGAGGGCGAGAAAAGCACAATGGTCAGTTATCCCTCCGTCAGGTTTCACAGGACACTGGGGGAGGCTGCAGCCCCCATTTAAAAATCAAACAGCCACCTTCTGCTCTCAAAAAGAAAAGGAGGACTTGTGGCACCTTAGAGAACAAATTTGTTAGTCTCTAAGGTGCCACAAGTCCTCCTTTTCTTTTTGTGAATACAGACTAACACGGCTGCTACTCTGGAACTTCTGCTCTCAGTAACCTCCATTCTACTCTGCTTTTGCTCTGCTGTAACTGAGAGTAGACCTCCAAAGGGATTTGGGAGGGTGGAGGGCTGATACTTGCAATGAGAGTTACAGGCGATCATGTAGAGGAGGGTAATACACCGAGATCACGTGCTTTGACTGACCAGGCAATTTGCTGTCACAGTCAGACGTCAACTGAGGCAAAATGGGGCTTGGAAACACCAAAATGTTCAGCCTCCCCAAAACTCTCCTTTGTATAATGACTGCCCCTCCTCTATTGAAATCCCTCTTCTCATCCTACCCCCTGACCAACCTCCCAGAGCAGCTCACCCCAGGACGGCATTAAGCAGCTATGGGCTGCCCCACTGCTTGCTACTCTACCGGTCCTTTTGACTGAAGACCCAAGATCCCAAGGAGTCTACCTTAATCTACCCCAAGGACAGCTTGACAGACACAAATTCTTCTGGCACAAATAAACGTTTGCAGGCCTGACAGAAATCTGTTGAAAATGATTTCATTGAGCCGTGGGAACAAAATCCAGATGTTTTAGATCAGCGCTGCATTCAGCTCTTAACAGTGCATACGAAGTTTTGTAGAATCTAATTAGAAGCAGCTTCATTAACACATGCTGTTGTAAACCCTGTTCCTGTTGAACTCCCATCATGGGGTGGCAACATTAAGGGGAAAAGAGCTGCTTAGATTTGGTTTTCTTTCTTTCTTAAAGAGAGCTACTTGCTTGACACTTTAATTAGGTATCTTTCCAAACCAGACTATAAACCACCAGTGCCTTAGCGGGTTCCCTTGATTTTCAATCAACATTTAGCCTCAACCTCCAAGTCTGCTCCAGTTGTGCAGCTCACATCTGGCCTCAGGGAGCTGCCCTCTGCTGAGATTCATGGCTGATTAGGTCTCCGGGCTGGAATTCTTTTGAAATAACCTCCTTCCTCATTAGTCTTGACTAGTGTAACCTTGCCCCTGTTCTCAGTTCCACTCCGAATGCTGCTGCTAGCCTCAGCCGACTGGCTTGTGGCTCTGGCCATATCACCCCTTTGTGGAGTCCCTTTTCCAGTGCATCAAACACAAGCTTCACATTTTTACCAATAAGATCCTTCACTATATAACCCTGCTCAATATGTCAGCAACTTTATCTTAGCAAGCTGTCAACTTTGCTTTGCAATGCTGGCTTTCCCCATCTGTTAGTCCATTTCTCCCCAAGCACCTTCATGCTATCTCCCACCCAAGGCCTCATACAGTGGAAAAGTTCCCCATCTTATCCCCTCTTTCAAACTCCTCCTTCCCTCACCTCTGTCACGATGCCTACAAAACCCGACCTGCGGACATGGACTAGGAATCTATTACTTATACCAATATGCTTGTTTCACTATTAGCTTGTCCTGACTTGTCTGTCTCATTCACCGGTCGTGAGCAATCTGGGATAGGGACTATGGCCCAGATCTTCAAAGGTATTTAGGCTTCATTGATTTCAAAGAAAGTTAGGAGCCTAAATATCTTTGAAGATCTGGGCCTCCCTTTCTATTACATGGGCCAGATTCTCCGCTGGTGTAAATCAGCATAACTCCACTGACTTCAAGGGAGCTAAGCCAATTTACACCAGCTGAGGATCTGCCGCCCCACCCCCACCCCCGCCACAATTTCTGTACAACACACAACAGTGAGGCCCTGATGGGCTCTACTAACAAACAGGAACAGCTAGTCAATCTGATCATACCTAACAGAATGGGATCAGGCAAAGAACAGCAAAACAGTCTGGTTTTGCAATACTATTCATTTTACGAGCTCCTTCCAAAGGCACGTTTCGGCAGCTCTTGAAAGGTTATAATGTTTGCTAATTAAAGTCAATGCATTTAGTATAACCCACTTTTATTTTTTTTCGAATGGCGGGCGGGCATGGGGGCAAAGCAGCTCTCTGCAATGGAAGCTGATTTGTGTCATCACAGAATAGGAGGGAAACCGAATACTGGTTAGGATTACGGTGCACAGTCACGTGGCAGGAAGACTGAGAACACTCATGTTATATGAGGCAACATAATGAAGGCACCAGGGCATCTCTCACCTTAGGATGGTTAGTTATTATGGGGAAGTGGACTGCCAGAGAGAACCAAATCTCTCCTTCATTCCCCACCACAACATACACACACACACTCTGCTAGCTACTTCCAAGCTCTAAGCATTCTGCAATTTCTCAGGTCAGGAGTTCCCCTTCTGCCCTGCGTATGTATGTGTCTCAGGGTTTTCAGGACCATTTGCAATTATGCTATTTAACTCGGTTTTCAGCTTTGAGACTCATCTAGGAAGGAGAAGGCATGGCAGGAGGACTGAGGCCAGAGCCCCATGCTTCTAGGTCAATTGGAAGGAGAAGTGGAAGGAGAGGGGGTGGAAAGCAGTTTCTAGACACAGAACTTTTCTCATAATTCTTCTCCCTCTCTGTTTCCAGGCAGGTGGAGCCATAATGCCAACTGCCGCTAACCATCCCATGTCATAGTCGGAAAGAAGAGAGACTTGGAATAAGTTTTACTTCCTTTCTGCTACTAGGGTGACCAGATAGCAGGGGTGAAAAATCAGGACAACGGGTTGAGGGTAATAGGCGCCCATATAAGAAAAAACCCTGAATATCAGTACTGTCCCTATAAAATCAGGACATCTGCTCACCCTATTTGCTACGTATGTTACAAACAAGCCACTGTTATATACTGGCGAGATTCCAATCATAACCACGCTCAGCCCACCCCTGAAGTCCTTGGTTTGGCAAAACTCCCATTAACTTTGAATGGATTTAGCCTGTTCCACTGGGCAGGGCACCAGAATAGATGAAAGGAGCCTTGGGCTCTGTTCCTGGTTCTGCCACTGACTTGCTGTATGACTTTGGGCAAGTTTCATCGCTTCTGTATACCTTAGTTTCCCCCTTCTGTGAAACAGAGACACTGATGCTTTCCGGGCTTTGTAAAGTGCTTTAAGATCAGGCTTGACATACACAGGTGAGGTAGGGTGGCTGATTGTGTTGTATCGGCTCTGTGGATAAACAGAGGCACAGTCTCCAGGGTGGTAAATCCAGCGTCCTTCACCAGCACTAAATGTACATGGAAGTATTTTAAAAGTGAAAATCCAAGGTTTGTGGATTACCAAATACACACTGGAAGAAGCAAAGGTGGGCGAACTGTCTGCTCGTTCTGTAAAAGCAAACCAAATCTGCCTTATTGCTTTGAGATCGATCTAAGGTGCTTATATGGCCCCTGTAGTATGTGAACCCCTCAATCATCTTTAGAGTATTTAGGGAATCTGGACTAGATTCAAACAGAGATTCTGATGTTCAGAAATTGGGAAAATCCTGTCATAAATTCCTATCTGTCCATTACTTTGTTGACAATCTTTTGTAATATTTAGCCCTTTATATGTTCAAAGTACTGGTCAAATATGAAAGATCTAAGATGATCATCCATCAAATGCCTTGTCCCTTGCAATATGTCCTAAGTACTTACACTAAATAATCTGTTCCACCTTGCATTTTGCTGTGACACTCGGTGTACCTTTCCCAGACTTGAACAAGAGCTCTGTGTGGCTCGAAAGCTCATCTCTCGCACCAACAGAAAGTTGGTCCAATAAAAGTTATTACCTCACCTACTATGCCTCTCTGATTTTGTACGTATTTCACATTTACGTGTGAGTTGGTAGTCTTTATACATGGTGAATATGTCTTTTTGTTCTGTCTAAATGGAGTTGTTTAAAGAGATTAAATAAAAACAGAAAAACACCCTTGTGGAATTCCTATTTGGGTTAACAAAACGCCCCCCCCCAAAAAACCAAAAAAACCAAAAAACCCCAACTTGGCCATAAAGCTTGAAACTTTAAAGGCTTCTTTTTAGGTGAACAAATCCCGCATTGCATTAGTGCCACTCCAGCGAGCAGAAATAAATTCCTGAGCTGACTTACAATACACGCCAGCAGCATTAAAGTGCTGTTCTACTCTGAAAGGCGACTAAGTAAACAATGGCATTGTGGGGATCACTGTCTCACAGTAATTTCTCTACCAAATCTCAGAGCTCTGGGTGGGTGCCCTCCGGTATGAAGTTCAGATAAGACCCAGAGCTAGATCAATCAATCAATGGGCTCAATTTACAAATAAAAAGACATTTTTGCTAACTGCCAGCCCTGCAAGCTCACCCTGGGATCTGGGGGCCTGGCATATGGGCGTCTTTCCATTGACTTCAGTGGGCTTTGGATCAGGCCCTGGGAGGCCAAACTGGTTTCTATCCTTTTTGCACATCATCCCCAGTAATAAAGGTCAAATTCTGCCCCTAGCGACATCTCTACCCCCCACCCCACACACACTTTACATTATGCCCCCAGCAACAGTGAGGCAATCTCATTGCCCCTGTATAACCGATGAGCACTAGGCCTGAACTCAGCTAAACATTTAAACATGTGTTTAATTTGGGGCCTTAGTAGACAATTCTGCTGATGAAGGACAAGCAGGAATAGAATCCAGCTCCCTCTCCCTTAGCTGTGCTGACTCCACAGGCTACACAGGAACAAAAAGTTTTAACATCTTACATTTGTCGCTGTAGTAACCAGGTACGGCTGATCTGTGTAGGTCACAGTTCTCATCTTCACAGATCAAGCTCATCTGTGGAATGGACCCAAATTTGGGGGGAATTTGAATTCAAATCCGAGCAAACCCAGACTCCATGTCTCAGGCCAGTTGCTACTTTCCTTTTCAAACTGCATTTCTTCACCCACTTAAACACCAAAACCAGATGGATTTTATAGGCAACATTTCTTTCCACCATGACAATACTTCAGAGAGGGAAACAGAAAGCAAAGCATGGAAAAGGCTACAAAAGGACTCAAATTCATACTCGGTGTAAATGTGAGCAGCTCTGCAGACTATGCTGGAGTTACAGCCACTTACTCCAGAGCTGAATTTGGGTTCTTTTATCTATTTTTAAATAAATGCCTATAACCCACACATCCCAAAATTCTACCTCACACATTCACCTGAGGCGAGTAATACATGTAATATATTGCTAGCTATTTCACTATCATCAAGGTAAAGGGCAGGAAAGCAGAGTTTGTGGCTGGGCTGGTACATTTTCATGATCATTCTGCAAAGCTGTTTATAACATTTTTGTTTCTTTTAATAAAAAGTTCCTGGAATCTATGGAACCCAACTCTCTCTTCCCACGTTCCATAGCCCAGTGGAGTTACACCTGGGATGAGTTTGGACCATTGGGTCAGGTTTATTTTCAGCACCACTCCATGGGCCAGTGATCTCTTCCATTCTCTCTTGAAAATGCTACATTGGAAACAGCAAGATTCAAGAACTTCCCGTTCATCTTTTGCAAGAGAGAGGAAGAAGACTGGGGCTGTAAATGGCTATCGAAAGAACAACATGATACATGCATTGTGGGGGGGGGGGGGCGTGGAGGGGACAGCGGAAGTTCAAAATTGCTTCTGTGGGGACTCAAGATACACTGTGATATGCACTCGCAGATATCTCCACAAGGATGATCGGTCTTTTGTAACTTGGGGGCATGTTTTTCCAGTAATAACAAGTGGATTAATTTTGCAATCAGCTGCTCACATGAGGAGACAAGAGTTATATTTTCCCAGCCTGGGCATTCCCTGAGGGCAACAGATCCCTCTAGGATCAAACAATATGATCCTGCTAGGAATGCAACAGGGTTCCCTGGTTTGTTATTTACTTCACTCATGCCAAGTTTTGTGACAAGCCGATTTCCTAACCAGACCCATCTCTTGGAGACAGTGATTCTATCAATAAATGTAGCACGCGGTCAATCCACCAGCACAGTGCAGTGGAGAGCAGGAGTAAGGAGACTGGGGTTTCCTTCTCAGCTCTAATACAGGTTCGCTGCCTGACCCTGAGCAAGTCACTTAACCTCTCTGTGACTCAGCTTCCCCGTTTGTAAAATGAGGATAATGGACTCTCTTTCATGTCATGCAGACTGTTAGGATATAGATATTCAGGCCTGTCTGTAAAGGCCTATACTCTAAGAATTTAGGTGTATTCTTATCACTTAGCTAGTTATAGAGGTATAAAAGAAAGAATCAAAATCACTGTCTGCCGGTGTAAGGGCCTTCTCTTACTGTGACAGTCTGAGGCCCTGTTCTTAGGCTAAGATCTCTGGCTAAGCAGCAGAGGCAGCCATAAGCTGGGAAGTGAACGGTCACATCCCCACATAAGGCAATAAGGCAATCTGGGGTTGTTAGAAAGGAGATCTGATCTACCACCTCCAGAGAAAGGGAAGAGCCTAGAGGATGTAAAAGGAAGTTTAGTTTGATAGTTTTCTGTTCAGTAAGAACTCACTTATCAATAGACACAGCTGGGAAACCCTTATCTTTATAGATGTAGTTGTGAAATCCTCACTTCTGTATTGTTTTGTCATTATAGTTCCCACTTTGCTATTGTTTATTTGCATGGTCTCTGTCTGGTTCTGTGATTGTTTCTGTTTGCTATATAATTACTTTTGCTGGGTGTAAACTAATTAAGGTGGCGGGATATAATTGGTTAAATAATCATGTTACAATACGTTAGGATTGGTTAGTTAAATTTCAGTAAAATGATAGGTTAAGCTATAGCTAAGCAGAACTCAAGTTTTACTATATAGTCTGCAGTCAATCAGGAAGTAAGGGGGGGGAATGGGAACAGGGAATGGGGGTGGGAAATTGGAATCATGTTTTGCTAAGGGGGGGAAATGGGAACAGGGACACAGATAAGGCTCAGGTAAGCTGGGAAGGGGGGCACTAAGGAAGGAAACTGGAATCATGCTTGCTGGAAGTTCACCCCAATAAACATCAAATTGTTTGCACCTTTGGACTTCGGGTATTGTTGCTCTCTGTTCATGCGAGAAGGACCAGGGAAGTGAGTGGGTGAAGGACTAAGCCCCCTAACACAGACAATAAGGAGTTCTGGCTGGGGCATGAGCCAATCAATGCACTCCTAGAGTGGAAGTGTACATGGGCAGATGTATTTGTTCATTCTATCCCTGTGCATCCAAGGAGTAGAATGTGCAATTCCATTTCCTGTGACATTGCCCCGATTGTCTATATTGTCAGTTGTTTACAGCTCAGTACAGATTTTGCCCTTTTCCTAACACAGTGGCTGCTGGGGTGCTTGTGTTGTATTCAAATAAAGTATTTGCACAATCTAATGGGAAACAAAGACACAGAAAATTCAAATCAAAGCTTTTATCCAGTCAGACTGACAAGAGATAAATTGGTATGGATAGAACAGGTGAATCACAACTCCATATAAGAGCATTTCCCCCGGCAACCAAGAATGTGGGCATGCAGGGCATCACTTACTTCCCTCGCTTCCCTGGACCCAACCCCTGTGACTTTCTGGTTGCCTGTACTGGGTCTGTAAACCAGTATGGTCTTTGACTCACTCCTGGTGAAAGTACTCCCCCTATCCTCACATCTGCTGTGCAGTGCACAGCACACCCTGACAACATGAATAGCATTACATGCATTGACATCCAAATGGTTTGCAGGCAGCACCAACTTGCTTTTAGTCAGTCAAAGTCATATTCCACCACCTTCCTGCAACTGATCAGTGTGTAATTAAACCTTCTTCTGCCAGATGCTCTCACATCAGGGTACAGCTTCATGAGCCAGGCAGTGGAGGACAACGCAAGTCCCCTAAAGTGACAGTGGATAGAGTTACCTCACTGATAACCATGTTGCTGGGAGGGACGAAAGTCCTCCCTTGTCCAAATTTGAAAACACCCTGGAATTTTTCTCTGGAATACCCTGGTGTCATGCACCCATTCATGTTGATGTACATGAATCTCCTTCTGTGGTCAACCAAGGTCTGCAAAATGAACAGGTAGTATCCTTTCCGGTTGATGTATTCATGTGAACCTTGTGGAGGATAGACAATGGACATGTGTGCGATCCATGGCTCCAGGACAGTTCGAGAACCCCATTCTCCCACAGCCAATAATTATTTTGGGGACATTAGCGATCCTTACCACTTATGGGCAAACCACAACAATAACTGAGTCACAAGTCTCCATCACCGCAGCACTGACAGCTGACTTGCCAACACCAAACTGGTTAGCCACTGATCTGCAGCAGTTTAAGATAGGCAGCTTCCAGATGGCAATAACAACCTGCTTCTGGACTGGTAGGGACGGCCTCATATGCATGTTCTGGTGCTGAAGGACGAGGGCAAGCTCCTCATGCAGCTCCATGAAGGTGGTCTGCCTCATGTGGAAAATTTAGAGTCACAGCTGATCACCCCAGGTCTGCAGGATCATGTAGTTTCACCACTTGATCTTTGTGGTCCTGCTCCAGAACTGCCAGTCAGCACAGTGAGATTCCACAGCTATTAAAACCTGTCTCAGCTGTTTCCACTGCTCCATCTCTGCATGCCTCTTGCATGATCTCCTTAGCAAGGCCTGCCACCACCTTCTCAAGGCAACAAGCCACTGCCTAAATTTCCTCCACTGTATCTCATGCCCTGCATTGGTCAGGTGTCCCAGAAACGAGAGCTGCATTAATGCTGACAGCTAGAACAGGTCATCAGCATCCTGGGCTGGATCCATGCCTGCTAACAATTGGAACGCAGGCTGTGAACAGCACTGTGGAGAGTGCCTATCTGGAAGTGCTTATATCTACTCTGTTGGTGAGCTCAGACTTCTGCACAGGGACCCAGGAAAGACTGGTAAATTGTCCCACAATACACTGCAAAACGATTCACAGAATGGCACAGTTTAGTGGAATACTAAAACACAGGGGATATCCCCCAGCAATTCTAGTGCCTAACCTGAGTTGCTACAGAACCAGCGTGGACACGGTTACACAGGTGTGATTTGAGTGTGGCTTAACTGCTGGACACTCACTTTCTTAGACTGCTATAACTCCCATACCTGGTTACCTGGAACCAGGTAAACTGCAGTGAAGACATACCCAGTGATTCTGGTCAAAATCTTATATCCTTGACCCGGGGTGTGAAGTGTACTACTCTGCACAGGGTAGTGGCTGCCTTCCACCCTAGAAGTGGATGCATTTTACTGAAGTTCCATCACTTCTGAAAGAGGCTAAGGATGGTAGCAAGAGTAATTCATTTTTATGACAAGAGAATTTCTACATAAACACCCTGAGAAACACAACATGGTTCAGATGCCTGGCTGGTGTAAATCAGCGCAGCCCCAGTGAAATCAAAGGACCAGATCCCCAGCTGGCAAAAATCAGAGTATGTCCATTGAAGTCAATGGGCCAAATCCCCAGCTGGTGTAAGATGGCACAGCCCCACTGACATTAGTGGAGCTATGCCAATTTACATCAGCTCAACATCTGGCCCCATGTCTTCACAAGGTTAAATCTAGCTCATTTCTGGAGGCTGGTAGTGAAAGTTAATATGAAGACAGATCTTTAATTAAACAGTTTACCCAGGTCTCCAAACCAATAACTTCCAGCTCTCAAAACAACCAAAGACCAATTAGTGGGAGGCTTCCTGATGTCCTGGCACACAATTAAGCATGACAGTACACAAATAAATTAAGAACTAGAGAATTAATTAAGAGCTAAACAAATTAATTAGGGTCCCCAATCAATTCTGACGCCAGCTTAACCTCTTTCTCCTAACACCTCTGTGTAAAAATAGAACCACCTGGTGGCAGAGGTTTTGTAACGTGCAATGCTGATCCAAGCCTGGTCTGAAACGTAGCTCTGAAATCTACTCACAATTTTTAATGCCATTTTGAAGCCAAACAAAAAAGGATGGTTAAAATAAAATTTTCCACTAAATACATATCCAAAACAGGAAGAACTGAGTGACCATCATGGTAAACATTTTCATGATAAATAATAATGTAACGCTTCTTTAGCACTTTTCACCCCTAGATCTCAAAGTGCCTTTTAAAAGCAAGGGAGTATCATCACCCCCATTTTTGCAGATGGGGAAAACTGAGACCTAAAGCGGTCAAGTGGTCTGGCCAAGATTACACAGCGAAGTCAGTGGTAGACAACAGACTTTTTAACAACAGTTTCCCAATAGCACTGTGCTTGTGAATGGAAATTATAATTCACTATGCAATCTCCCAGTGTTATGTGGGCTCTGCTCATGGGGGCCAATGCAAGAGGTGAAGGAGATTGTATAGAATCTATTTATGTGCACGCTGAATGAAGCAGACCTCTGCAGACCCCTGCTTTGTTTAGGGACTGACCCAAAGGCCATTGAAGTTAACGGAAAAGTTCTGGAGCCCAGATCCTCAAAGATATTTATGTGTCTAACTCCCACTCAAATGGATGGTAGTTAGGCCCAGATCCTCAAGGGTATTTCGGTGCCTGCACCAAAATACCCTTGAGGATCTGGGCCTAACTGACTTCAATGGGCTTTGAATGAGCCTCTGAATGAAAAGATTATGCAGGAAAGAGCATTTAACTGCTGTCTACCAAATAGTTCCAGGAGATCATATTGTTTTTGTTTTTAATTTTTATATATTTTTAAAATAAACCTAGGACACACTACAAATAACGATGTTAAAGCACTCAAAGCCAGGAAATGCCAAAGTTGAGATCAGCCATACAAACTTAACTCTGCCGCTTTGGGGTGTGCTGTACGATACAATCTAATTACATGGTTACACGCGATTTTTCCTGCAGGACCTCTGCCTCACTCACAGTACAGGCTGGCTGGTGAATCGATTAGGGCTTGTTCAATCACTGGGGCTCAACAGTGTGCAATGGATGAAGAACGGAGCACACCCTGGGCAGTCAGGATAACAACTAACTATTGAACAGCTTCCTCGTTCACTGCACACCATCCGACCTGCACTCTCAATGAGCATGGAGTGCTTCACTTTCCAACTTCGACATCCTTTTCATGTTATCATGTATTTATTTTGCCTGGAGACACACACACATGGTTTGGGTGGATGACACGACAAGTGCCAGAGGAAAGCAGCATTGTCTGCTGATTAGATCAGAGAACTTTGAGGCAGAAGACCAAGCTCCTGCTCCCAGTTCTGCTGCCACTGACCCACTGTGTGACCTCTCAGTGACTCAATTTCCTCACCTGTAAAACATGATCACTTTTGTAAAAAGCTTTGAGATCTTTGGAGAAAGATGATGCATCTGTACTAAACATGACTAGGGAGTGTAATATTTGTTAGTCTAACATAACACTTCCCTTTGGGCAGCCCAATCAAACAAGACATGCTGGCGGATGTCAGAGGAGGCAAGTTAATATGTTCTTTGGATCATAACTAGAGCTGATTGGAAATATTTAGATGAAACTTTTTTCATTGGAACCGAAACTTTTTGCGGAATCATTATCGGTTTTGCTGGAATTGTCATTGAGAAAGAGTGAGAGACCCCTTCCCCAGAAGAGCCAAGGGCCTGATGGTGAGAGCACTCGTCTGGGATGGTCCAACTCATCTCAGTGTAAGTAAGAGAAAGATCACATACCTTGTGCAATATTGTGCAGTATTTACCTCCACCCTCATCCTGGTGGACACCACAGCCTGATGAAGCGCAGCCAGTCCATGTACAACAGCACTTTCTTCTCTTATCATTTAACGAGAACTAACAGGAAGTGTGATCACACCCCTGCACAGAAATCATCTTGCCTACTTCAGGTGTCCTGTGCAAGCTTAGAGTTCTACTGGATTCATCACACGTGGATACAATGGACGTATGCACACCCATTTACCAAAGTGGCCAGAAAGGCCTTCTTTGGCTGGCCAGGAGGCTATGACCTTATCTCTCAGACACAGACGTTGCTATTCATGCTTTGTCACATCAAACTAGATTACTGCAACATGTTCTACCCTCAGCTGACCAAAGAGGACACCTGGAAATTGCATGTGATCCAATACATAGCAACTATCATTTTATGTGGAGCAGACAGACAAGAGTGTATAAGATCGTTGCTTTGTGCTCTGCATTAGCTAACAATCCAATCCTATAACTTGCACATGCAAGTCCTATTGTTTGGACAAAGAAGTGACTGGGCACAAAAACTGTGTGTGCAAGAAACTTGCACGTACAAAGTTGGTGTACACAAATGGAGCCTGGGCTGGGCTGATTTCCCTTTAGAAGTATGGCTCTGTGTGTTTCCCACTGAGCAACCTAGGCAAAGGCAAAAGTGAAATCTTACCAGTCACCATGGCCCAGATCCTCGAAGATATTTAGACACTTAACTCTCACTGAAATCAATGGGAGTTAGGTACCTAAATACCTTTGAGGATCTGGGCTGCTGTGCTTACTTTGCAGTGGTCTGAAGCAGTGATGAAAATTCTTTGATCAGTCAGCAGCAGAATCAAGCTCGGGCAAAAGTTTTTAAAATGAACTGAGCCCTGAAGAGTTAGCACTTTAATGTTCCATTACAGAAATAGAAAAAGGTTAATTAATGTGTGGAGTCGCTTTAATAATCATGATCCGAGTCAGCAATGGCTTATGACTGGTGATTAGCCCTTTAAAATACTCAGGCATGACTTTTTACCCAAGCGATCTAGAAAACGTGACGGTGCAAGACTGACTCTGAGGAACCATACCATACATTCAACACTTTTGTCCCAAGGTCGGGGGAGGGAGGTCTCCTCTTAGAGCATAGAATATTTAACTGATTTACTGTAGAATGGTTTCAATTTGCACCCCAAAAACTCACAATGAGGGGTAGAGTGGTAAATTATTCACACAGTTCTGGGCTTCTTCAGAAGCAGCTCTTAAAAGCCTGCATTTTCGCAGGAAAAATATTTTCATCAATTTTTATTGTAAAAAAATGGCTGCATTGCTGGCTTAAGGACTTGATTCTGTTTCTGATTCAAACCGTGAATCACCAAGTATCTTAAAAATCAAATGCCTTAGGATTCAGAATTTCTGTGTTCAAACAATATTTATTATTATTTCAACGGCCTTACAATGGAAACCTCACTTAGATAAATGACTGTCCAGTTTCAATGTAGCTTTTGTAAATAGGTTTGCTATGAATTCCGATGCTGGAACGATGCTTTGTAACTTCCTACGGCAATTCTCAGTGATTCACAGAAGACATCCCTCTGCCTTCTATAGCAATAGTGCACTAGGGGGAACTCTATTCTTCTCATTCGCCAGTGCAGGAGGAGCAGTACGGATATGGAAATCTGTGATGCAAGAGAACTGTCTGACTCAAGTATTGCTCAGTGAGTAGTGGGTAAGGCTATGTATAGTAATTCAGCCAACTGTATTCGTAACCCCGTGTGTTCACTTTCCACAAACATTCAAGCTTCACTAGCAGGATCACTTGTGGAAGTGAACATTGCGACTGAATGCTCAAACAGCAGCCGGTAGCGAAGTCTGAACTGTGCATTTGATTTCAAAATGTGCAATTCCTGACCGATCTGCTGACCAAGAATCATTCACTAAAGAAATCTGTGAGTTTTGAGCAACGAATAAATGAAATTGTTTTAGTGCTGTATGCAGTGTTATTGTAGCCGTGTCGGCCCTCGGATATTAGAGAGACAAGGTGGGAGAGGGAATATATTTTATTGGACCTTCAAACAATCCCCCAACCCCTCCAAGCTCATCATCAGAAGCAAGCTCCCCACAGACGAGGACATGCCAAATCAAAGCAGCACCAGATCCTGCCAGAACAACAGATGCAAAACCTGCAGACATATCTCCACTGCTACAATGACCAACACCCCACACCTTTCAGGATCCATGGCTCCTACACATGCCTATCCCAACATGTGGCGTACCTCATTCAGTGCTCTAAATGCCCCAATAACAACTATGTGGGTGAAATTAGAGATTCTCAAACGAATTCACACAGGAAAATGATAAAAGGCAAAAACACTGTCACCCGTGGGTGGAAATTTTTCATAAAGCAATCACTCCATATCTGGTCTCTCAGTCCTCAGCCTCAGAAGAAACCTGCACAACGTCTTCAAAAGACAAGCCTGGGAGCTTAAATTCATAACTTTGCCAAACACTAAAAATCATGACCCGAAAAGAGATACTGGATTTATTACAACAACGTGTAACCCACTAACAACCCTTTTTGTCCTATGAGGTGTTGATGGGGCACTTCACTTTGAATAATCCAGAATATGTGCTAACTTCTTATGCTAAACAATCTGTTCCACCTTGCATTTAGCTGTGACACTCGGAGTACCTTTCCCAGACCTGAAGAGCAGCTCTGTGTAGCTCGAAAGCTCGTCTCTCAACAACAGAAGCTGGGCCAATAAAAGATAATACCTCACCCACCTTGTGTCTCTAAAACAATTTGAGTAACATACAAAAACCATCAGATACTTTATAATGAATAAGAACATAAGAACGGCCATACTGGGTCAGACCAAAGGTTCATCCAGCTCAATATCCTGTCTTCCGACAGTGGCCAATGCCAGGTGCCCCAGAGGGAGTGAACCTAACAGGTAATGATCAAGTGATCTCTCTCCTGCCATCCATCTCCACCCTGTGACAAAGAGAGGCTAGGGACACCATTCCTTGCCCATCCTGGCTAGTAGCCATGAATGGACTTAACCTCCATGAATTTATCTAGTTCTCTTTTAAACCCTGTTATAGTCCTAGCCTTCACAACCTCCTCAGGCAAGGAGTTCCACAGGTTGACTGTGCGCTGAGTGAAGAAGAACTTCCTTTTATTTGGTTTAAACCAGCTGCCCATTAATTTCATTTGGTGGCCCCTAGTTCTTATAATATGGGAACAAGTAAATAACTTTTCCTTATTCACTTTCTCCACACCACTCATGATTTTATATACCTCTATCATATCCCCTCTTAGTCTCCTCTTTTCCAAGCTGAAAAGTCCTAGCTTCTTTAATCTCTCCTCATATGGGACCCGTTCCAACCCCCTAATCATTTTAGTTGCCCTTTTCTGAACCTTTTCAAGTTCAGAATAATTTGCTCAGCTCTAGTCTCCAGGGTGAAATTTATTCCTATGCAGAGGGTCAGCCCCTAGCCTGTGCACCACTCAGAGGGCCTGATTCTCTGGCAGTATAAAGGAGCTGTAAAGAGGGTGTAATTGTAATTAAAGCAGAATAGTTACACTGGGCCTGATTCTGCAAGGTGCTGAGTGATGAACTCCCATTAACTTCTAGCAGAAGATGATGACCCCCAGCACCTCATGGAGGGAGCTCACTGTCTCACAGGATTGAGTCCTTAACATGTGGATGTTTAAAGACTAATATTCATGGTCTTTACCTCCAATGCCTTCCACAGGATTGGTCCAACCCACCTGATGGAGTGTCTTACTCTCCAATATCACAACCTCTTATGACAGCTAAGTTCCACTGGAATAATTACACTGTCAGCTTCAGGAGACTTGTCTACAAAGGGTGTTACTGCTCATTAGTTGATTCCCAGTTCACCCAAGAACAGGACTGGTGAACAGCAGCTTTCTCTTCAGCGGGCCCACAGCTATGGGACCTGTTTCCAGGAACGATCACAATGACCACGAATCTCAGAGCCTCCATAACGAACTGCAGAACCCACTTCTCCAAACAACAAACTTCAATACATCAAAGCCATGAAACTCTCCTTGGAGAGGTACAAAGAATGTGGTGTACTCCTTTCAGTGTTAGTGAGGTGCGCAAACACTCGCTGTAGCACAAATTCCTAGACAAACTAGCTTAGATTAGAGTAGAGAGACGGCTGAGGGGGATACCCTACAAATGGCTTTTTGAAGGCTGCTTAAGTAATGATGCATGATGAGGGATTTGATAAACAGTTAAAATGTTTATGGCAGATACACACCACCCCCATATGCATCATTCCTATCACTCAATAAGACAGACAATCAGTTAAAAAACCCCACCAATGTAGACATCCATAACTGTTTTCACCTTTTGAGGGTCTAAAATTAGTCACCCTTGCCATGGATGAAAAGGGAAAAATTATTTAAAAAAAAAAAAGAGAGAGAGAGAGAGAGAGAGAGAGAGAAGCAGCAGCCCATATGGCAGGGATGGCCACAGCACAGCTCGCAAACTGCATGCGGCTCTTTTATAGTTAAAGTGCAGCTCGCAGAGCCCCCTACATGGCCCTCCCCCCACATTTTCCGCTTACCAGACTTAGTGGGGGAGCTCGGGGCTTCTGCCCTGTGGCAGGGTGGTGGGGCTCCGGGCTTCAGCCCTGCAAGGCGCGCCAGGAATGGCGCTTCAGCCCCAAGCCCTGACAGATGCGCCCCATGGGGCTGAAGCCTCAAGACCCCCCATCCCTGCAGGGCAGAAACCCCTAACCCCACCACCCCACTACAGGGGAGAAGCCCCAAGCTCCTCCATGCCACCTTGACAACATATCAACTGGTTTTCCAAAGACTTACAATTAGGATGGAAACCCACAAGGCCTCCAGCTCTAGCACTAATTAGCTGTGATACAGTAAGTAGGATGTTAATATTTTAAAAAATGCGTGTGTGAAGGTTGTGCATGTCTGGCAACTCTCTGGCTTCTGAAGATTATCGTATGCAGCTCAGAGGGTTGGTAAGTTTGGCTATTCCGTCTATATGGAGAAAAACAAGAACTTGTGTCCTTTGTAACAGTTTACAGAGAGCTTTTCAGGTTTAAAGTGCACTATGAACATTAATCTTCAGAATACCCCTGGGAGGGAGGTAAGTATACTTATTATTTATTATTTTTTGCAGCAAAGAAAGTGTGAGAGGCACCTCACAGACCAAATTGACAGCGTCCCTGCCCTGAAGAGTTAGCTTCCTAGTCTGTAAAACGGGAATATAGCAAGTAAAGGCCCAGAAAGGTAAAGGACATCATTTCCAAAACTGGCCCTGGATTTTGGGGGCCTGACTTTTTGTGCACACAGCTCAAGACACCTGGGGCCTGACTTTCAGAAGCACAGATCACTCTCAGCTCCAGCTGGAGTCAGGGGGAGCTGCAGATGCTCAGGGGGAGCTGCAGCACCTCTGAAAAGCAGGCGCAAGTGGGGCATGCAAAACAATAGACATCCAGAAGTAGAGGCCACTTGAAAATTAGTCTGTAAGTGATTTGCCCAATATCACACAGGGAATCGGTCAGAGCCAGGATTCTAATTTCAGAGCTCCTGGCTTCCAGTCACATGCATAAACCAGAACACCTCACCACCTCCCCCTCACTCCAGAGGTTATGCTGGATTTTATGGGCTATGGCTGGCCGACCTCTCTCTCCAATGGAACCAAACAGAACAACCCCATATCTGTGATATTAGTCGTTCTTCAAATAGTTAAAAAAAACCCAACAATTTAACCTTTTATTGACCCACTGAGTCCCTAAGTGAAGGTGTCTAAGTCTCATTGACTTTCAGTGGCATTAGGTCCCTAATCTGCTCAGGTGCTTTTGTACATCCCATGGCGGCTATCTGCATCTTTAGGTGCTTAAATACATTTGTAAATCTGCAAATTTTGCAGCCTGGGATTATGTGCAGCAGCCCCTTTTACTGAATTTACAATAACCAGATCATGTTGCAAACAGACTACATTAGTCCTTGCATTCACACATTTTTTCCCTGTCTGCTTTTGGAGTTAATTTTAGTGTCCTCAAAAGCAAGGAGCTGATGGCACTGTCAGACAGTCACCAAACCAGATAGCCTCTTCACATAATATTTGTCATTGCACCTCAGACTTAAACTCCAATGTTCCAGCACTTCTGATTCAGAGCCTCTAGAGGTTGAACAATGACACATTGTGTAGTGGATATTTTAACGTGATTTTGAAACCACCAGGGAGTAGATTAAGACCACCAAACTCATTTCACTTGGGCTCTACACCATGTTTGAACCTAGATCTCCAGAAGCAGGTAGCTACTGTGTTAAGACCAAGGTCTTATTACCTTCATTCATACTGAACACTGGTGTCTAATGGGAGAGGCCAATAGCTACTCCGTTATATATTGGAATATACCGGTCTTAGCCTAGCAGAGTACTGGGGTACCGCAGTCACTGCTTTCAATAATTGCACAGCACGCAAATTCCTGCACTCCAGCCACGGTCCTCAAAACTCACTTCCTGTGTGACTACAAATATGCCCGTTTCATCCTGCTAATGGTTTATGTTATGTCTCAAATATATTGACTAAAACATTTCAGGATAATAACTTCTTGTGAGTACTTCTTGTTAACTCGGATATAATGAAATCTTGGGCCAATAAACACCAAGCCTAGGAATTTATTCAGCCCAGGCTATGGTTACTACCCAAGGAATGAGTGGTCATCTAAACGGTGCAGATTAGAAGAGTCAGAACTCATTCTGCATTGTCCAGTCCTCTCTCTGACAGTCTGAGTGGCCCACACAGGTTATTCCCACTGAAACAGTGAATTTCAATCCTATATTTTATTTAGAATAACAACATCTCAGCCACTCATTGCACATCTTGCAGTGCTGCCAGCTTGGGGTTCAAGCAACAGTATAAATCACAAAGGCAGAAGCTACCCGTGTGCCTCAACCGCATTAAATCCATACTTAGGGCTATCACACACACACAGAGAGTATAGAAGTATATCATTTCTTACCTACAGCAGGGAATGGCACAAACCTCTGGATCAGGAGACGGGTGGCTGGCGTAAACCTGTTTGCTCTCTGAACCAGAACATTAAGGCCCACCTTTAGACAGAGAAATCGAAGAAAGGTAAAAGCATTTAGTTCCAAATAGCGGTGCACGTTCTATGCCCTGCAGTGACTAAGGAGCAGAGACAGAACGAGATGAGAGAGGGAGAGACCTTTGCTTCTAAAATCATTCCAAAGCTAAATCCGTTCTGGTAACCTTATGTGTAGCCCTTCCATTGCTTCCACCCACCCCACATCAGCCCACAATTCCAGCCCTCCACAGCCACCCCCAAAGAAAGAATGGGACCCATTACAGTGTTACTCTTCTAGGTTGTTTCTTCACCATTGCCTTTAACGGAGATGGCCCTATATTGCATTTTTTATCCAGTTGATGGTATTTTCTCAGCCAATCTCACCCCTCCAGCAGAGTTTGGATGGGATTATAGGTTAGCCACATAGAGGATAATGTATAACTGTAACGCCAACGGACCCTAGTTGTCGTCGGCTGGTATCAAACCTGGGACTTCTGGAGCTTAATGCATGAGCCTCTCTCTACTGCATGAGCTAAAAGACAAGTCTTTTAGCCAAGGCTGTAGCAGGCTCATCAATGTCTAGCTGGTCTAGGTGCACTAGAGGGGGACAGAGTGCCACACCAAGCAGGCATGGGTTCCATAACTATACTTTTTCACCCGTTTCCTCCAGCATTTGAATGAGGCAGGGTGCACTGCATTTTTACTACAATCTACAAAAGTAGCTGCACATGTGTAACCCAAAGCAACAATGTGGGTCTTTGCCCAGCTGCTAGGGGGGACAAAACCCTACAGTCTAACAGTGTCGGTTATAGATTAAGGCTGGTAAAAAAAATTCCATCAAAACTTTTTTCCCCCCCCGACAGAAAATTGGGTTCTCATCTAAACACAATTTTATTGCAGAAAGCACCTACTTTCCTCAAAACTTTCTATTTTTCATCTGAAAAGGCCCCAAACCAAAAGGTTTGGCTGTAACCTAAATGGTTTTGACAGTTTCTGATTGAAAGTCTTCACCCAAAAAAGTGCAATGCAAAAAATGTTTAGCCAAAAACGGCTGAAAATTTTTTGGTTCTCAGAGCTTTCAATTTTCTTACGAAATAAATAAATACATGCACAATAAATAAAAAAATCAAAATTATCTGTGGTGGGAAAAAAAAACCCAACATTTTCTGGCCAGGTCAGTTACACAGGCACATGCAGTGTCGTTGTCTTTCTTTGCAAAGATGCTAAAAAACACGATTCCTGTTTAAACAGTGCGTGAGCACAGTTAGGATTTTCACACCCTCAGCACCCTTCCATACCCAAGCAGGTTTCCACTGGGACACTGAATGACACTTCTCCTCCTATGGGGTATTTCCCTGCCAACTCGTCCCTTTCTGCTTTCACTCCCCACCCCACCCACACTTTGGCATCAGTGGCGTTCAAAAAGAGCCATACTACATATTTTTAAAATAATTAGAAACGTGTTTTTTCCCTCCCTCCCCTTCTTCATTCTCAAAAATGGCTGAGCAGCATTAGCTCAAACATTCCAAGTCCTGGAAAATTTAAGCCCCAAAGGTGAAAGCTAAGTTGTGAGCTACTGGAAAAATGGGGGTTTAGAAAGGAAATGCTCAGACAATCCTAACCACGGTTCCTGGTACCGCTATACCTACAATACAGCTACAGTATTTATACATTTGATTCACTGAATCTGCAGAGATGTGATATTTTGTTTAGCTAGCGAACGCCTCTGCTTGGAGCT
Organism: Natator depressus; assembly: GCF_965152275.1. NCBI lineage: Eukaryota > Metazoa > Chordata > Testudines > Cheloniidae > Natator > Natator depressus. The sequence goes on along the minus strand of NC_134237.1, from coordinate 136,412,695 downwards.
TTGCAGGATTTGAATGCAAAATGCAGGAGCAGCAGCTTTTGAAAAGAGTTGAGTTGAGTCACTGCTGTGAAGTTACTGGTAATAAAAACCATTTTACTTTCAGATTCAATTTGGTGCCACAGATGAACTCACTCTTCTGTCTGTAACACCCACCCTGCTGTGAATATGAAATTAAATGTTGATATAGATTTAAATCCAATCTCCCCAAATTCTCGACACAAGGTCTAGATTTAAGAAACTAATGAGTGTTTGTTTTTACAGTTTTGAAATTATTTTACCCAATCTGTGAACTCTTTCCTGCAGGTCACAAAGTGGGACCACCGTAAATTGGGAAAGGAGACTGCCCTGCAACACACGGGTATTTTTGATCTCAGATCATTGCAAATAAAAGGGGGGCCAGCAAAGACTTGTTAATGGGTTTTAATTGCGAGGGGCTGGCCAGAGGTATTATGTCCAGTGGGCCAAATGCATCACTAAGGTAACTCAATGCTAATGGAGTTATTCTAGGGGTGAGTATAGTTAATTATTGTTATTTATTTGTATTACCATCCAAGATCAGGCCCCATCTGCAAAGGTATAACAAAGAGACCCTGTACCATATAGTGTACAGTGTTTGCTTAGTAGCTGGAAAGTAACACTGCTTTCCCTCCTGGGTCAACATTTGCCTCTGGCAAACTCTATTTTCCCTTCCTATTTTTTTATGGAGGGTCTTTGCCCCACTTGCCTATTGTCAGCATCCATAATGTGGTCAGCTCAGTGTGGAGAGCAGAGTTTGCAGTGCTGCCAGAACGCTGGATTTTACCATGAATGCCACCACATTTGGTGGGTTTTTTTGAAGTCCCAGCTCCTGGAGTCAAGAGATTATGTAAGAACCTCAGCTCTCACATAAAAAAAAATTCTTGCCCTTCTGGTTGCCGAGAAAGGCTTGAAAACACGACCCTAATGTAACCTGAAGCCAGAACACAAATTTTAAAAAAATCTCCCCAAATTATTATTTTTCAAATCTATTTTTCAGCCAACTGTGATTTTTCTGAGATCTGACGAATGGTTTTTGGGGTTGGCAATGCTGAGTTCGTTCAATAAAGGCCCAATCCTGCTCCCCATCAAATCCATTGGAAAGCTCCCAGTGAGGGCCAGAACTGGGATTTGTGCTCGCCCTGATATCTGTTTCTGAAGTAGCGGAGTAACCATATTAGCGGGTCACCTACCAAGCGGTGTTTTTATTTATTTTTCAGTGGTGGATTTTGACAAAGAAATAGATACTGAGAACCCAGAGAACACTGCCGATCAGACCACAACAGCTCTTCCCCTCTAACTACGAAGGGTTAGGAGGAGACTTACATCGGGGACAGATTATCCAACATCTGCCTGTTGCACGGCTCCTTGCACCTTCCTTTGAAGCATCTGGTGCTAGCCACTGCTGGAGACAAGGAGCCTGGGCTAGATGGACCATGGGTTTGATTCAGTCTGGCAATTCCTATGTTCCAACAATGTTAAGGCTGCATAGGCGCTGACTCCGTGGGTGTTCCAGGTGCTTAGTACCCATTAGCAGCCAGCTCCCCCCTCCTCCCGCCCGCCTGCTGCCCTGCCAATCAGTGCCTCTCCCTCCCTGATCAGTTGTTTCATGGCGTGCAGGAGGCTCTGGGAGGGAGGTGAAGGAGTGGGGACTGGGCACACTGTGGGGAGGGGCCAGAACTGGGCGGGAAGAGGCAGGACGGTGGGGCTTGGGGGAAGAGATGGGTGGGGGCAGGGCTTGGGGTGGAGCGCGGGGTTAAGCACCCCCCGGGCCTGGAGGAAGCCAGCGCCTACAGAAGGCTGAGCTTAATTCTGGCATTTGAACTATCAACCTGCCAGTGTCCACGGAAGGAGATTCAGACCTATGGAAAGGGAACTAAATGAGGCTCACCCATCCTTCACCCTCAAAGTCACCAGCACAAAGCTTCAGAGGGTGCAGCATAAAAGGGGCCAACAGAAGGCACAAAACATAGCTAATAAAAAGGGTGGGTCAAGATAGAAGAAGCAGAACACCCACTTGAGTTCAGATGCAAAGGAGGAAGGAGATCGGGAAGCAGGCAGAGACAAAGGTGGGGAGAGGGTAGGAGAAGAGAGTGAGGACAAGAGAGAGGGAAGGAGTGTGGGTTGGAGCAAAGAGGGAGAAGGGAGGAGGAGTTGGGATCAAGGGGGTATGGGATGAAAGGAAGGAAGGAGAAGGGAAACCATGGAACCAGAACCAGCATTAGAGGAGACTGTGGAAGTAGGGTGAAGGAGAGAGATTGGTTTGGGGCAGAGGGACAGATGTTTCTATTGAACAGAAAAGGAAGTGGTGGGGCAGGAGCACAGGAGGCAAGGTGGGATATGGTGAGAAAGCAGGACAAAAATGCAGGCGTGGGGGAGTCATGCAGGGCATTGAAGGACAAGAATCTTAAACCTGATTTGGTAGGTGACGAAGATCCAGTGGAGGGACTCAAAGAGGGGAGAGACATGGTCCATGCACAACCTGGTCTATGTCCCTATAAGTAAACTAAAGGTAAACAGCCATGTGGCACAGAAGGGGAAGAGGCTTTACTTACGAATGGACATCAACATTAAAAACCCAGCAATCCATGCAAATGGATGCTGCCCCTCACAGAGGCAAGAGTATGCCCATGAGTAATGAGATGCAGCAGGCTGTAGGAGTGGGGCAGAAAGCTGCTCTGGTAGCGATGAAAGAGAAGCCACTGCAGCAACAAGGGGAAATGCTGTAAAGAAGAATCATAGAATCATAGACTTTAAGGTCAGAAGGGACCATTATGATCATCTAGTCTGACCTCCTGCACAATGCAGGCTACAGAATCTCACCCACCCACTCCTGTAACAAACCCCTAACTTATCTCTGAGCTATTGAAGTCCACAAATCATGGTTTAAAGACTTCAAGGTGCAGAGAATCCTCCAGCAAGTGACCTGTGCCCCACGCTGCAGAGGAAGACAAAAAAACCCCAGGGCCTCTGCCAATCTGCCCTGGGGAAAAATTCCTTCCCTACCCCAAATATGGCGATCAGCTAAACCCTGAGCATGCGGGCAAGACTCACCAGCCAGACACCCAGGAAAGAATTCTCTGTAGTTACTCAGATCCCACCCCACCTAACATCCCATCACAGGCCATTTGGCATATCTACCGCTAATAGTCGAAGATCAGTTAATTGCCAAAATTAAGCTATCCCATCGTATCATCTCCTCCATAAACTTATCGAGCTTAATCTTGAAGCCAGATAGGTCTTTTGCCCCCACTGCTTCCCTTGGAAGGCTGTTCCAGAACTTCACTCCTCTGATGGTTAGAAACCTTCGTCTAATTTCAAGTCTAAACTTCCTGATGGACAGTTTATATCCATTTGTTCTTGTGTCCACATTGGTACTGAGCTTAAATAATTCTTCTCCCTCCATGGTATTTATCCCTCTGATATATTTAGAGAGAGCAATCATAGCTCCTCTCAGCCTTCTTTTGGTTAGGCTAAACAAGCCAAGCTCTTTGAGTCTCCTTTCATAAGACAGGTTTTCCATTCCTCGGATCATCCTAGTAGCCCTTCTCTGTACCTGTTTCATGTTTAAGAAGGATGAATTCAAACTGGCAGACCAGTATGCACACAATATTCCAGATGAGGTCTCACCACTGCCTTGTACAACGGTACTAACACCTCCTTATCTCTACTGGAAATACCTCGCCTGATGCATCCCAAGACCGCATTAGCTTTTTTCACAGCCATATCACATTGGCGGCTCATAGTCATCTTGTGATCAACCAATACTCTGAGGTCCTCCTCCTCCACTTCCAAGTGATGCGTCCCCAGTTTATAACAGAAATTCTTGTTATTAATCCCTAAATGCATGACCTTGCACTTTTCACTATTAAATTTCATCCTATTACTTTACTCCAGTTTACAAGGTCATCCAGATCTTCCTGTATGATATCCTGGTCCTTCTCTGTATTGGCAATACCTCCCAGCTTTGTGTTATCCGCAAACTTTATTAGCACATTTCTGCTTTTTGTGCCAAGGTCAGTAATAAAAAGATTAAATAAAATTGGTCCCAAAACTGATCCCTGAGGAACTCCACTAGTAACCTCTTCCAGCCTGACAGTTCACCTTTCAATGTGACCCGCTGTAGTCTCCCCTTTAACCAGTTCCTTATCTACCTTTCAATTTTCATATTGATCCCCATCTTTTCAAATTTAGCTAATAATTCTCCATGTGGAACCGTATCAAATGCCTTACTGAAATTGAGGTAAATTAGATCCACTGCGTTCCCTTTGTCTAAAAAATCTGTTACCTTCTCAAAGAAGGAGATCAGGTTGGTTTGACATGATCTACCTTTTGTAAAGCCATGTTATATTTTGTACCAGTTGACATTGAGGTCAGTGGTCTTAACTACTTTCTCCTTCAAATTTTTTTCCAAGACCTTGCATACTACAGATGTCAAACTAACAGGCCTGTAGTTACCTGGATCACTTTTTTTCCCTTTCTTAAAAATAGGAGCTATGTTAGCAATTCTCCAGTCATATGGTACAACCCCTGAGTTTACAGATTGATTAAAAATTCTTGCTAATGGGCTTGCAATTTCATGTGCCAGTTCCTTTAATATTCTTGGAGGAAGATTATCCGGGCTCCCCGATTTAGTCCCATTAAGCTGTTCAAGTTTGACCTCTACCTTGGATGTGGTAATATCTACCTCCATATCCTCATTCCCATTTGTCATGCTACCATTATCCCTAAGATCCTCATTAGCCTTATTAAAGACTGAGGCAAAGTATTTGTTTAGATATTGGGCCATGCCTAGATTATCCTTAACCTCCACTCCATCCTCAGTGTTAAGCAGTCCCACTTCTTCTTTCTTTGTTTTCTTCTTATTTATATGGCTATAGAACCTTTTACTACTGTTTTTAATTCCCTTTGCAAGGTCCAACTCTACATGGCTTTTGGCCTTTCTCACTTTATCCCTACATGTTCTGACCTCAGTAAATTATCTTTCCTTGCTAATCCCTCCCATCTTCCACTCCTTGTAGGTGTTCTGCTTTTTCTTAATCACCTCTCTGAGATGCTTGCTCATCCAGCTTGGTTTACAACTCCTGCCTAAGAATTTTTCCCCTTTCTTGGGATGCAGGCTTCCGACAACTTCTGCAGCTTTGACTTGAAGTAATCCCAGGCCTCCTCCGCCTTTAGATCGACAAGTTTTTCAGTCCAACCCACTTCCCTAACTAATTTCCTTAATTTTTTTAAAGTTAGCCCTTTCGAAATCAAAAACCCGAGTCACAGATCTATTTTTGTTTATCCTTCCATTCAGTTTGAACTGAATTAGCTCATGATCGGTTGAACCAAGGTTGTCCCCTACAACCATTTCTTCTATGAGGTCCTCACTGCTCACCAAAACCAAATCTAAAATGGCATCCCCTCTTGTCGGTTCAGCAACTACTTGATGAAGGAATCCATCAGCTATCGCATCTAGGAAAATCTGCGCCCTATTATTATTATTACTAGCACTCGTTCTCCGTCTATATCTGGGAAGTTAAAGTCTCCCATGATCACACAATTCCAATTAGTATTTACTTCTTTAAAAACATTAAAGAGGTCTCTATCCACATCCAGATTGGATCCTGGCCGTCTATAGCGCACCCCAAGTACTATTCCAGGGGAGGCTCTAGTAGCTTTCTTCCCCAATGTGATTTTTGCCCAGACACTCTGTCTTATCCGTTCCATCACTTATTTCTTTACAATCTACCTCATCACTGATATACAATTCTACTCCACCACCTTTGCCTTTATTTCGGTCTTTCCTAAACAGCACATACCCTTCAATACCTGTACTCCAGTCATGACTACTATTCCACCATGTTTCTGTTATCCCTAGAATATCTGGTTTCACTTCCTGCACAAGCAGTTCTAGTTCTTCCATTTTGTTACCTAGGCTCCTTGCATTAGTGTACAAACATCTTAATTTTTACTGTTTGGCTTCACTCACATTCTTTACCCGATTGACGTGATTGGAATAACAGAGACTTGGTGGGATAACTCACATGACTGGAGTACTGTCATGGATGGTTATAAACTGTTCAGGAAGGACAGGCAGGGCAGAAAAGGTGGGGGAGTAGCACTGTATGTAAGGGAGCAGTATGACTGCTCAGAGCTCCGGTACAAAACTCCAGAAAAACCTGAGTGTCTCTGGATTAAGTTTAGAAGTGTGAGCAACAAGAGTGATGTAGTGGTGGGAGTCTGCTATAGACCACCAGACCAGGGGGATGAGGTGGATGAGGCTTTCTTCCGGCAACTCGCAGAAGCTACTAGATCGCACGCCCTGGTTCTCATGGGTGACTTTAATTTTCCTGATATTTGCTGGGAGAGCAATACAGCGGTGCACAGACAATCCAGGAAGTTTTTGGAAAGCGTAGGGGACAATTTCCTGGTGCAAGTGCTAGACGAGCCAACTAGGGGGGGAGCTTTTCTTGACCTGCTGCTCACAAACAGGAAAGAATTAGTGGGGAAGCAAAAGTGGACGGAAATCTGGGAGGCAGTGACCATGAGTTGGCTGAGTTCAGGATCCTGACACAGGGAAGAAAGGTAAGCAGCAGGATACGGACCCTGGACTTCAGGAAAGCAGACTTCGACTCCCTCAGGGAGCGGATGGGTAGGATCCCCTGGGGGACTAACATGAAGGGGAAAGGAGTCCAGGAGAGCTGGCTGTATTTCAAGGAATCCCTGTTGAGGTTACAGGGACAAACCATCCCGATGAGTCGAAAGAATAGTAAATATGGCAGGTGACCAGCTTGGCTTAACGGTGAAATCCTAGCGGATCTTAAACATAAAAAAGAAGCTTACAAGAAGTGGAAGGTTGGACATATGACCAGGGAAGAGTATAAAAATATTGCTCGGGCATGTAGGAATGAAATCAGGAGGGCCAAATCGCACCTGGAGCTGCAGCTAGCAAGAGATGTCAAGAGTAACAAGAAGGGTTTCTTCAGGTATGTTGGCAACAAGAAGAAAGCCAAGGAAAGCGTGGGCCCCTTACTGAATGAGGGAGGCAACCTAGTGACAGAGGATGTGGAAAAAGCTAATGTGCTCAATGCTTTTTTTGCCTCTGTCTTCACTAACAAGGACAGCTCCCAGACTGCTGCGCTGGGCATCACAACATGGGGAGTAGATGGCCAGCCCTCTGTGGAGAAAGAGGTGGTTAGGGACTATTTAGAAAAGCTGGACGTGCACAAGTCCATGGGGCCGGACGAGTTGCATCCGAGAGTGCTAAAGGAATTGGCGGATGTGATTGCAGAGCCATTGGCCATTATCTTTGAAAACTCGTGGCGAATGGGGGAAGTCCCAGATGACTGGAAAAAGGCTAATGTAGTGCCAATCTTTAAAAAAGGGAAGAAGGAGGATCATGGGAACTACAGGCCAGTCAGCCTCACCTCAGTCCCCGGAAAAATCATGGAGCAGGTCCTCAAGGAATCAATCCTGAAGCACTTACACGAGAGGAAAGTGATCAGGAACAGTCAGCATGGATTCACCAAGGGTAGGTCATGCCTGACTAATCTAACCGCCTTCTATGATGAGATTACTGGTTCTGTGGATGAAGGCAAAGCAGTCATGTATTGTTTCTTGACTTTAGCAAAGCTTTTGACACGGTCTCCCACAGTATTCTTGTCAGCAAGTTAAAGAAGTATGGGCTGGATGAATGCACTATAAGGTGGGCAGAAAGTTGGCTAGATTGTCGGGCTCAACGGGTAGTGATCAATGGCTCCAGGTCTAGCTGGCAGCCGGTGTCAAGTGGAGTGCCCCAGGGGTCGGTCCTGGGGCCAGTTTTGTTCAATATCTTCATAAATGATCTGGAGGATGGTTTGGATTGCACTCTCAGCAAATTTGCGGATGATACTAAACTGGGAGGAGTGGTAGATACGCTGGAGGGCAGGGATAGGATACAGAGGGACCTGACAAATTGGAGGATTGGGCCAAAAGAAATCTCATGAGGTTCAATAAGGATAAGTGCAGGGTCCTGCACTTAGGATGGAAGAACCCAATGCACAGCTACAGACTAGGGACCGAATGGCTAGGCAGCAGTTCTGCGGAAAAGGACCTAGGGGTGACAGTGGACGAGAAGCTGGATACGAGTCAGCAGTGTGCCCTTGTTGCCAAGAAGGCCAATGGCATTTTGGGATGTATAAGTAGCGGCACAGCCAGCAGATCGAGGGACGTGATTGTTCCCCTCTATTCGACATTGGTGAGGCCTCATCTGGAGTACTGTGTCCAGTTTTGGACCCCACACTACAAGAAGGATGTGGATAAATTGGAGAGAGTCCAGCGAAGGGCAACAAAAATGATTAGGGGTCTGGAACACATGACTTATGAGGAGAGGCTGAGGGAACGGGGATTGTTTAGTCTTCAGAAGAGAAGAATGAGGGGGGATTTGATAGCTACTTTCAACTACCTGAGAGGTGGTTCCAGAGAGGATGGTTCTAGACTATTCTCAGTGGTAGAAGAGGACAGGACAAGGAGTAATGGTCTCAAGTTGCAGTGGGGGAGGTCTAGGTTGGATATTAGGAAAAACTTTTTCACTAGGAGGGTGGTGAAACACTGGAATGCGTTACCTAGGGAGGTGGTAGAATCTCCTTCCTTGGAAGTTTTTAAGGTCAGGCTTGACAAAGCCCTGACTGGGATGATTTGATTGGGGATTGGTCCTGCTTTGAGCAGGGGGTTGGACTAGATGACCTCCTGAGGTCCCTTCCAACCCTGATATTCTATGATTCTATGATTGGGCACAGACATTCTACCACCAATATTACCTATTAGATTGGTATGTACACTGCCCTTCCGCCGTATGTCCATTCTCCTACTCACAGCTGTATTCTTTCTTACTTCTTTTTCTTCCCTCTCAAAGAGAAAATCCGGCACGGAGACTACCTGGACATCTCCCAACCATCTCCTCCGAATTCCTAGTTTAAAGCTCTCTTGATCAGTTGTGCCATCCGCCATCCTAGAAGTCTATTTCCCTCCTTACTCAGGTGCAGTCCATCCCGAGAGAACAGTCATAGAATCACAGAATATCAGGGTTGGAAGGGACCTCAGGAGGTTATCTAGTCCAGCCCCTTGCTCAAAGCAGGACCGATCCCCACTAAATCATCCCAGCCAGGGCTTTGTCAAGCCTGACCTTAAAAACTTCCAAGGAAGGAGATTCTACCACCTCCCTAGGTTCCCTTCATCCACAGAGCCAGTTATCTCGTCATAGAAGGCAATTAGATTAGTCAGGCATGACTTGCCCTTGGTGAATCCATGCTGACTGTTCCTGATCACAGTCCTCTGTCCATGAATGCTTCCCAGTGGCCATACATCCCGAAGCCCTCCTTATAGCACCACTGCCTGAGCCATCTGTTGAGCATCATAATCTTGTCACACCTTTGTTGCCCTTCTCTAGGAACAGGCAGAATCCCACTGAAGATCACCTGAGCCTCCATTTCCTTAAGCATCTTCCCCAGCCTGGCATAGTCTCCCTTGATACGTTCCAGCGAGAATCTGGCCATATCATTTGTTCCCACATGAAGGATAGTCAATGGATTCTTTCCCGCTCCCGTTAGGACCCTCTTCAGCCTCAGGACCACACCCCGTATCTTAGCATCTGGCAGACAGCATACCCTTCTGTTCTCTGGATCAGCTCTTGTTACAGGCCTGTCTATTGTTCTCAGTAATGAGTCCCCAATCATGTAGACCTGCCTTTTCCTGACGATGGTGCGATTCTCCAGTCTATCCCTGTTCCATCTGGCCGCAAGTCCTCTCGATTCCTATTGTCCCTTGCAATCCTCTGCAACCCATCCCATATCCTCCTGGGGCTCATATTCGGTGCTGTTATCTTCATTGGCTCTTGCCCTCTTCCTATAGGACAATCTGCTCTTCTCTTCTTCCTTGCCCTCTCACCTTCAGTGGCCACCTGCTGTGCCCCTTCTTCATTTTCCAACTCCGCAAACCTGTTCCTGAGCTCTATTTCTCCTTCACTGCCCCGTCTTTTCCTCTGCCGGGTTCTCTTAGTCACATGCTTCCACTGTCCACTTTCCTCACCCAGCAGTATCTCCTCAGAGTTCTTTGGTCCTGCTTCCATCTGCAAGTCTGAGCTTTTCCCTTCAGCCTCCTCATGTCTTTGCTCTATCATCCGCTAGAACCCCCTTCTAAACTCAACCAGAGTCTCCACCTGCATCTCCAATCCTCGGATCTTCTCTTCCATCAGCCCTATCAGGTGGCACTTCATGCAGACGAAACTCTTCTCACGTACCTCCTCCAGGATCCTGTACATGCCGCAGCTTCTACATCCAGTCATCTTCAATGTGTCTTACACTGCTTGGGTCACTACCGCTGCTGCCTCTGGTCTGTCATCGCCTTCCCGCCTAAGTCCCGTTAGTCTGGGAAACACAAACCAAACCAAACCAAACCACCACCCCCCACAGCAAAACAAACCCCCAGCGAGCACCACAACACTGCCAGACCACCACACTCTCCCTTCACTAGCCTGTCTGTTCCTCTGCCTGGCTCTCTTAGTCTTCCCCCCAAACTCCCCTTGCAAACTGCCCCCACTCCAACTCCCCTGTTTACAGCTCTGTTTGCTGGCTCCTGTGCCCCTGCAGCTGTCTGGGCCGCGGCCTGACTGGCTGGCTCCCTTTATAGGACCCCGCGTCAGAGAAGCCCCGCCCCCTAATCAGGGCTCAGCTTCTCTCCCAGCACACTGCCCCTACCAGCCTCTCTGAATAAAGAAAGAGGTGCTTGGAGGGAAGAGGCAGCAGGCGGAGATCCTGGAGTTTCCCACACGGTGGTGAGCCTTTGGGTGGCATGGAGGACACGGAGATACCTATCCACAGGGCACCATGCTTGTAGTCATACAGCACATGCCGGGGGGACACAGGCAGTGGGGTACGTGCTGGCACACGAGGCATGGTATGAACACACTCCACCATAGTGTTTTATTGGCTGAACTGCATCAACAAATCTTAAACCAGTACCACTCCTGTGTGTAGACACGTCCTCGGATAAGTCTGGCTGTCCATCTGACAGATACGCTACAGCTCCAGCAGCCGTTATGGGTTGGATGAAGAAAATACTGGGTGAGGGTCTCCGGCCTATGTTATGCAGATGGCCAGACTACATGATCATCACCAGACAGTGGCAGATTCTCCATCACTGACCATTTTAAAATCAAGATTGGATTTTTTTTTTTTAAAAGATCTGCTTGAGGAATGATTGTGGGGAAGTTCTGTGGCCTGTGTTGTATAGGAGGTCGGACTAGCTGAACTCACAGTGGTCCTGTGATGGGGTGTCTACCCTACACAAGGCCTGAGAAGGGAAAAAAAACCAACTAACCCTGTGACAGGCTGCATCTGGAGGACAGTCGGGACGGATACTGTCTAAGGGGTGATGAAGCCTAGCTGCGGGAGGAGCTGGGCTAGGCAGAAAAAGAGGAAGTTGGTGGTATGAAGGGGCAGCAGAAAGGCACCCTGCAGCAAGCCCTAGAGAGGATGGGAGTTGGTAATAGACAAGGAGGAGTTCTAGGAGGAGTGAGGCCTGAGATTCTGCCTGGGAATGTTGTTGTTCCTTTGAGTTTGAAGATGACCACGACATCACTGATTGATTTGGTTTCTCTGAATATGTGAATGGCTGATCAGGCAAATTTTAGCTTTGAACTGTCTCTGGCACACTGAACAAGAGATGCCGCTATGAGTTAGCTGATTAAGAGCGGACAGGCTGCGGACAGGTGAGATTTACACTGCTGGTGCTTCTGCTCTCTCTCAGTAGTTCTCCTCTGCTCATAGACTATAGCTCCAGTATGGATGAGACTTCGCCAGGTAGAAGGATCTTGAGCGAGATCTTCCGACTCTAGCAGGAACCCGGGAGAGGCTGAAGTAGCCAGAGGGAACAGAGAAGATTCTGGCCCCTGGGGTGGGCCAGAAGATGGTGAAGAAAGATAAGAAGGAGTTTGGGGAAGATAGCGACAGGGTCTGGGAGCAAACAGACCGTGGTTGCCAAACACAGGGTGCCTGGGCTGGAACATGGAGCAGTGGGCAGGCCTGGGTTCCCCTAACAGCCCCTGGGAAAGTGGCACGGGCTGGGCAGCAGAGCGGAAGAGCGCCTGAGACAGTTTGTATGGAGAGATTTTGTTACTGAGGAAGGGGAGGACTACAGTGACCTGGCCGGAGGGCCAAGTCATGAAGAGGGAGAAACCTGTCAAATGAACTGGTTAGTCTCTAAGATGCCACAAGTACTCCTTTTCTTTTTTCTTCAGAGAGAGAGAGCGAGCAACTGAAAAAGGGGGCGTGAGACTGGTCAAGAGCTAATCCCCAGACGAGCCCCAGGGAGCTCAGCGGTGAGTAGTGAACCCCAGGACAACCCCGCTCTGGCCTTGGAATTCATGCATCTGTGAATAATGGTCCTTTATGGCCTTAAAATCTACGACCAGTTAGGGAAGGAGAGAAGCAAAGAAATAGGAGCAGGAGCCTTTGGGAGTTTGCTCAGGGCAGGGATCCAGGACTCAGAGCTGCATACTAACATACAATAGAAGTCAAACAGGCAAAGCAAGTTATCACCTGCTCTTAGAATCAGGAGCAGGAGGAAAAACCACTGAGTGACAGAATCCAGGTTCCTGCTAATCTCTAAGGAGGCATGGGGCCACTCTCCCTCCCCTCCCTCGCCCTATTTTGAACTGACCTCCTCCTAGTTCTAAATGTTTCTTTACCGCACTAAGTGGTAGAAAGTCCTGAAGACAGTGGGTGGCCGCCTGCTCCCTCTCACAAACTGATTATTGGCTATAACACCAAATTCACAGGCTGTCAATGCAGCCACGCCACACTACTCACAAATAATTATCGGGAAGAGGGAGTTGGGATTAGAAAACGCCACAGGGGCACTTTGCCTAGACAGGAGACTGAAAAATTGTGTGTGTGTGAGAGTTGGTGTATGATGGGGGATGGCGGCGGGGAAGGAGGAAGGGAAGAAGACTACCTTGCAGAAGATAACAGGGGATATGGTGAGTAAAGGTGGCTACTTCATCACTCTGTGCTTTAGCATTTAAGCAGAGTGCACAAAAGGCAGTTCCTGTCCTGTTATGCTTACACTCCCAACGAGCCAAACACAGAGTAGACAGGAGGTACTTGGAAGCCCAGAGAAGGAAATCACTGGTATGGTGATGTCTTTAGATTTGTTGTTGTGGTATATTATTGACTCTCTTCTTGTGGCCAGCATGGAGGCAGAGAGTCTTTAGGAGGGAGTAAATGAAGAGAGGGAGGTGATCAGGAAGGCGTTCCATTCACAGGACGGAAGCTTGGGGAAAAAACAGACACTCATTTGCGGGAGAAGTGGATGAACATGGCAACAAGGCCCCAGCATTGATGAAGCGGAGTGTGTGCGTGTTGTACTAGGGGTATGTCTACACCACATCTGAGGTCATGGTTCAGGCTCTCCAGCTATTTTAGGGAGCTAGCATGAGCCCCACTAGCACAAGTCTGTGTACCCAGGCTGGGAGGCTGACTCCCAATGCAGTATAGATGTACCCTTAGTGACTAGATCAGAGATGTAGACTGTGGTGGGGTTACGTAAGGCCTTGAAGACAAAGAAGAGACACTTGAACTTGTGGCAGTGCATAAGAGAGAGTCACAGGCCTTCCTACTGAATGATCAATTCATTTCTATTCAAGTGACATTTGTGAAAACCAACTGTTCCTCCCTCTCTGTTCTTATTGCACAGACAGGCTCTAGCATCGAATGTGCATGGACAAACAGCAGGCATCCTGCTAATACCAGTCTGAATCAAAGTTCTGACGAGTACTAGCAGAGTACCAAGTAAAGAAATGAATATTGCTTTCCACTAGCTATAGTGCTGGGACACCATTTCTAGAAATATTCTCTCTAGACTGAGATACTAAGACTTCAGTGATACCCATTCACTGAACAGCATACCTCGAAATACCTCCAAGGAAACCCAGGGTAATGGTGTTAATAATTCTGTAGATACTACTCCTACTCCTGCCATTGACTTGCTGAGTTAATAGCAGGAGAGTTATCTTTCAGATGAGGCATCACACTAAAGTCCTGATATTTTGTATTCACATTTGCTAAACTACTCATGGCATCTTTAAACCTAATTTCCTGGCCAAATTTTAATTAATCTAATTACATTCTGTGGCCCTAAATTCCCCCTCAAGTTTCAATTAAATATTCTGTTCTCCACTCCCTGTACTACACTGGTGTGCCATGCTGCTGCGTGCTGTTAAATAACTGACACATTCCACCTCGCAAGTGGCTGCTCTTCCTTATATGGTTTTTATAGACCCATATTTTCAACTTTAAGACGGGGGAGCTGTGAATGCCCAGTACCTCTGAAATTCACACACTCATCTTATTATTAACTATTTGTATTACCAGAGTGCCTAAGAGCACTTGTGATGGGCCAGGACCCAGCTGAGAAGTCTAAATGTAGTGGATATTTTTGAAAATTTTGGTCTAAATTTCTCAAGTACTTGGTATCCTACAAGTCAAGAGATGCTATATAAATGTAAGTTACGATTACTACCACCATTCAGGGTCTGAGCCTTGGGAATGCGTGCACAGTTTGGAAAGACCAGGGCAGTAAAATACCATCTCTGCTGACAGACATCACCTGCTACACAGTGCTCCCGACCTACAGGCTGCAGGTCACGTCATGCAAGGCTCCTCAAAGATCTCACATTACGAAATCACAGTAGTGACCGCATAATGTTGTAACCTGATGTCCACCATAAGCCTAATATTTTTTGAAACACCTTCAGCTTCCAATTTCTTTTGGGGGAGAAAAATGAAATCCTTCTGTCAGAATTCTGCACTGTGTAGTCTCTAGCCTAGAGGAAAACTTTATGGGAGAGTTTTAGGTTAGTCGAGCAGGGCATTTTTGAGGTAAGGGAGTTTTTGGTTTTGAAAAGGTCTAACATTTTTCTTCACTGTCAGATCTCAAAAAATAGCACAGTCAACAAACTTCTCTTTATTGTATTCCATTAGTGCTGGTGGAGAACTAGGGCCTATTCCAATGCCCAGTGAAGTCAATGGAAAGATTCCCATTTGACTTCAGTGGGTTTTGGATTGGCTCCTTATTGCACAAAACTATTTTTGATGATGCTAGATACAAAAGTTGGGAGTTGCATGGAAATTATAGCCTCAGAGCTCCAGTTCCCAGCACAATTTACAAACTTCTTCACTCCATTTACCGTCTCTGTAGAAACACAGAGAAAAAAATCTTAAACCAAATAAGCTCTGATTCAAGCAGCTTAGCACCTGTACAGAAGCCTCAGTGGAATCTGTAAGATCTGGAAGCCAAACAGTTCTGGCTCAAGGAGTTAAGAAACTTGGTGGATTTCTTTGGGTGTAGCAAGTTACATAAGTTAAATAGCTCTGGTTGTATCTCAGACAGAAGCTACTGCAAGACTGTATAAAACAATTTCCATAGTATTCTTTTCTGTTTCTTTTGAAAGGTGCAAGTTAAATCTTTCTGGAAGTAGCATCACTAAGAACTAGTCTACATGAGAAATTTGCACTGGTATAACTTTAAACAAGTGTTTAAAACACAGTGGAATTAAGGCACTAACCTACAACTTGGGGGACCTGGGTTCAAGCCCTGCTCCGCCACAGACTTCCTGTATGATTTTGGTCAAATCACTTGGCCTCTCCAAACCTCAGTTTCCCCTCTGTACAATGGGGATGACAACACTGACCTGCCTTTCAGGGGTGTTGCGAGGCTAAATCCATTATCGGAGTGCTCAGATATTTCAGGCGATCTCAATACCCAGGATAGATAGAGTTAAACTGGTGCAAAAGGGTTTGTGGACACACTAAATTTCAGTTTAAGAGTGGTTTATTTCAATACAGTTAAGCCTGTTCCAAGTTGACTTAAACTAAATTGAAATAAGTCTCACATACTGAAATAAGCATCCACAAGCCTCTTGCACTGGTTTAACTAGATCCGTTTAAATTCACAACTTAAATTATACTGGTACAACCTTCTCATGTAAACAAGCTCACATTTAACTTCAATGGGATTGCTTTTGTGCTGAAAGTTTAGGCACATGCTTAGGTACCTGGTTGGATCAGGACCTAATCTCCACTCAAAAATCCATTACAGATAATGAAATCCATCTTAAGCAATGTAGCTGCCCTGAGCCTCACAAAAATATGCTACCGGTGAGAGCTGGTCCTTTAATTGATTATGTACAAACCCTTGGATGCTTTAAAGTGATTGTTTAAAATAGTGGGGTGCCTATTAGAGATACAGTCCTTAGTGCAGTCCTTACCATATATAAAAGAGCATGAGAGTTATGCCAAGCATTGGGTCTGAGCATCCCTAAAACTATAGCTCACCTTTGCACATGTGTTAAATAAAGAGTAATTGGTTTCATTACATTTCCAAGGGAAAATGTATTACATCTGATGTCTCAGCCAAATAGACAAGGTAATTAAGAGACTGTGTTTCTCTTCTGTATTATATC
This sequence comes from Natator depressus, assembly GCF_965152275.1. Classification (NCBI taxonomy): domain Eukaryota; kingdom Metazoa; phylum Chordata; order Testudines; family Cheloniidae; genus Natator; species Natator depressus. The sequence goes on along the minus strand of NC_134237.1, from coordinate 136,396,197 downwards.
CAGACTGTTTTTACATCAAATTCTCCATTATTTTCCTCACCTCTCTTTAGTTTCACTGCTCCCTAGAACACCAGGGTGCTCAGCAGCAGCAAAATCAAGTTGGCCAGCCTCCACCGTGCATATTAAAAGTCAGCATTTGGGGGGAAGGGAGGGAAAAGTACCAATTATACCACCATAAAATTACAGTGTTGTTAAAAGACAAATGTTTCCATGTGAACAATGACTGGCACATTAAAATGTTTATGTAACATGATGCCCCTTGGTGTGTCATCGGCAGCAGGGACTGAACCTAGGTCCTCTGGATCTAAAAGCATAAGCCTCTACTGCATGAGCTAAAAGACTCAGCTGTCAAAGCTGTCGCTAGGGAACAAGATGACTGCCTTCTTACGCACCTATCTCCAGCATGAAGGAAAAAGAACTGCATAATCATGGGGGACTTCAGTTTGAGAGTAACATATGCTGGAGGTCTCGTGCTGCCAGGACTAAAACATTCTTGGAATTTCTAAACCTTATAGATGTCAATTTCCTAACACATTCCAAAAGTATTGACACCAACCAGGTGGAATTCTTTATTAGACCTTGTCCTAATGGATAAAGAGGAAATGATCACAGAACTAAAAATTAATGGGCTCTTAGCTACAAGAGATCATGCCTTGATCACACTTATAATGTGTAAACAAAATAAAGTCCAGATCACTAATATATATATATACTTGGTGCTTTAATAGGGCCAATTTCACAAAGCTGAAAACAATTATAAGCTAAATAAGGTGGGAGGAAGAATTTAATCAGAAAATATGAATGATAATTGGGAATCATTTCAGAACACCTTAGTAGATGACTAAAATGCCACAATCCCACAACTGAGGGAGAAACCATGCTGGTTAAAAAAATAACCTGGTTTACAGGGGAAGTGAAGGCAGCTATAAAAAAATAATATATAACAAATGGAAGAAGGGGAAATTAATAGTAATGAATATAAATCATGAATTAGGAATTGTGGAAATTTGATAAGGGAAGCAAAGGAACACAAGGAGAAATCTATGACCAGCAGCATTAAGAAGAAAGAGTTTTTAAAATATATAAGGAACAGAAAACAATCCTGACAATGGTATTGGTCAATTACTAAATGGAAAAGGTAGACTTATCAATCATAATGCACAAAAGGCAGAAGTGTTCAATAAATACTTCTGTTCGGTATTTGGGAGAAAAACAGATGACCTAATCTCATCAGACAGTGATGATAACACTCTTTCCATTCCCCTAGTACCTCTGGAGGATGTTAAAAAGAAACTACTAAAGCTGCACATTTTAAAATTAGCATGTCCAAATAAATTACATTCAAGAGTTTTACAAGAGCTGGCTAAGGAACTTGCTGAACTGTTAATGCTGATTTTCAATAAGTCTTGGAGCAGGGCGAAAGTTCCAGAAGACTGGAAGAATGCTCATATTGTGCCAATTATTAAAAAAGGGTAAATGGGAAGACCTGGGCAATTATAGTCCTTATCAGCTGGACATCAATCCCAGGCAAAATAATGGAGCAGCTGATATGGGACTCAATTAACAAAGAAGCAAAGCAGGTTAATGTAATTAATGCAAATCAAAATGGGTTTTTGGAGAAGAGATCCTGTCAGACTAACTTCATATCTTTTTTTCTACAGCTTTTGACTTAGTACCATGTGACATTTTGATTAAACACCTAGAACAATAGAATATTAACATGGCACACATTAAATGGATTAAAAACTGGCTAACCCATAGGTTTCAAAATGTAATTATAAGTGGGGAATCATTGTGAAGCAGGTGTGTTTCCAGTGAGTCCTGCAAGAATCAGTTCTTGGACCTACACTATTTAAGATTTTTATCAATGACCTTGAAGACACCATAAAATTATCACTGATAGAGTTTGCAGATGACACAAAAATTGGGGAAGTGGTAAATAATGAACAGGACAGGTCATTGATACAGAGCAATCTGGATTACTTGATACACTAGGTGCAAGCAAATAATGAATTTTAATATGGCTAAATGTAAATGTATACATCTAGGAACAAACAACATAGACCATACGTACATAATGGGAGAGGACTCTACCCTGGGAAGCAGTGACTCTGAAAAAGTTTTGGGGCTATGGTGGATAATCAGCTGAACATGAGCTCCCAGTGTGATTCTGTGGCCATAAGGGCTAATGCGATCCTGGGATGCATAAACAGGGGATTCTCAAGTTGGAGTAGAGAGGTTATTTTACTTCGGTATTTGGCACAGGTATTACTGCTGCTGGAATACTGTGTCCAGTTCTGGTGCCCACAATTCAAGAAGGATGTTGATAAATTGGAGAGGGGTCAGAGAAGAGCCACGAGAATAAATAAAGGACTAGAAAACATGCCTTATAGTGACAGAATCAAGAATTCAATCTATTTAACTTAACAAAGAGTAGGTTAAGGGATGACTTGATCACAGTATATAAGTACCTACATGGGGAATAAATATTTAATAATGGGCCTTTCAATCCAGCAGAGAAAGATATAACATGCTCCAATAGCTGCAAGTTGAAGCTCGACAAATTCAGATTGGAAATAAGGTGTACATATTTAACAGTGAGGGCAATTAACCAAGGGTCGTAGTGGATTCTCTATATCTGACCATTTTTAAATCAAGAACAGATGTTTTTCTAAAAGATCTAGGAACTACTGTGGGGAAGTTCTCTGGCCTGTGCTATACAGGTCAGACTATAAAAGGCTGTAGCAGACTCAACCCTCTATGTGATCCAGCCACTGGAGGCATCAGGTACCCCAGGTCTTACACCTAGGCCCACTGAATGGGAGCCTTATCTTCTGTGCCACCAAGCTGTAAGGGGTGAGAAGGAAATTGCTTCTAATACCCCGCCACCAGAAGCTACACGCATTGACTAACAGCAAACTGCTGACTGGACACCACTGGGTGTTCCTGTCCCATCTGAGCAACTAACTGATAGGTCTGTTGCTGCCCAGACTCTGGAGGCCAAGTTCCTGCTCCCTTGCCTGGCTCCTGCTCCTTGTCCCAGCTACCATGTGTCATCCCTGTTCCTGCTATCATGCCTTGCCCCTTCCTGCTACCTACCATGCCTTGTCCCTGATTCTGTTACCATGCCTTTTTCCTGCTTCCTTGCCCTGACCTCAGTTGCTGACTCTAGTTTTACCCTTGGTGTGACCACAACCCTGACTTTACTCCTGCTCCAACCATTAGTTCAGACAGCCCATGCTACAGGCCCTGACAGCTTGCTCAGGCCAACCTTGATCTCGTTCAGGACTCATTGTTGACTCCTGGACTTGGCATGGACACTGCTGGGGGTCCCACCTCGCCATCACCCCAGGGTTCTATCAGGTCTCAGGAGCAGATTGCTGGCCTTCAGGCAGAAAACCAGAAAAGGAGAGACCAAGTACTACAGGTTTCAGAGTAGCAGCCGTGTTAGTCTGTGTCCGCAAAAAGAAAAGGAGGACTTGTGGCACCTTAGAGACTAACATCCGATGAAGTGAGCTGTAGCTCACGAAAGCTTATGCTCAAATAAATTGGTTAGTCTCTAAGGTGCCACAAGTCCTCCTTTTCTTTTTGCAAGTACAACAGTTGCAGACAGGAAATCGATTCTTGCAGGAGCAAGCTGCAGCACTCTGAATGGTTGTGGGTAGCCCTTTGGCTTCTCTTACGACACCGGCCCCAGAGTTCTTTTGCCAGAGAAATGATGGTACCGGCATAAGTTTCATGGGTTCGGTACCCAATGCAGACTTCTGTTTATGCTCTAGCCCCAGGAACATGCCAGATATCAAGTTAAGATGGGCCTGCTTACTGGGGAGGCCCTGGTGTGGGCCTCTCCCTTTCTAGAAGAGAATCATTCGGCATTGACCAAGTGGGACTCTTTCTTACAACCCTAAGCATTTGCCAATATTTTTGATGACCCTCTCTGGGCGGCATTACTCCTGCTTGCTGAATTTGCTTCATTGCTGACTCTGGCTTTGACCATTGGCATATGACCCTGATCCTGACTTGAATCCTGGCTCCAACAACCACTAGCTCAGACAGCCCATGTTACAGGCCCTGACAGGAGGAGACAGACTGCTACAATGGGTAAGCATGGGTCACATTTATATGCAGTTTTATTTATTATAGTCCGAACAGAAACACACCCTCCCTGCCCTTCCCTTTTCCCCCGCAACATCCACTTAAGATTGCAAAGCGATAAATGCATTGTTATCTGTCACTTAATTTCAAAACCCAAGCACTTAGAAGAATATAAATGAACAGTTACAGAAAACACAGATCTTATGCTGCCCACACAACAAAGACACACATTAGTCTTATACACTACAAACAACAGCATATGGATTTTTTTCCCTTCAGTTTTTAAGATGGAGAAATTCACAATAACCCTGCAGTCAACAGAGGGCAACATGCTCAAGCAAACATATGCTCAGTCCCATGATTCCTAGCTGATGATTGGATTTACTTCCAGCTTTTCTTGGAAATTCAGTCTGTACCCATGGGAAAGTATGGTCAATAGCAACCTTACAGACATTATTTTCCATGCACAAAAAGGGATTTAATCCCAACTATAACTGGAAATTGGAATGCAGTCTTAACTATGGAGTCACCACCGATGCCTTCATGTGGAATTACATATACCATACACACATCATCATACAGGGCTTAATTCTGATCTCATTTACACCAGGTTCTCATCACTATAACTTACTGACCATCCTGGTGTGAGATCAGAATGATGCCAACAATATCACACAGCCCCTCTGGGGTGCAGGGCAACAGGTAGACAACTAACCAGCTGAGCAATAAGCTAAACAGCACATTGCACAGTTGGGAGAGGTCAGAAATTTAGCCAAAGGACCTGGAAAAAGCCCCTACTCTTCTGAGAAATCCCGTGGGATCTTTACATAAAGCAGGCAGGGCCTTGGTTTTGAAGGCTTGTCCAAAAGATCCTCCTACATACCGTACTGATTGGAACTCCATTTATCTACATTTGATGATCCTGGAAGGCTTTGAACCTCTGGTTGTAAGGAACTTAAGTGTTTCAAATTGGATGCTTAAAGGCCAGATCCAAAATCTCCTGAAATCAATAAAAAGAGTCCTATTGACTTCAAAAAGAAAAGGAGTACTTGTGGCACCTTAGAGACTAACCAATGGACTACAAGCCGTCAAGAACACTATCCCTGATAATGTCACGGCTAACCTGGTGTAAATTGGTTAGTCTCTAAGGTGCCACAAGTACTCCTTTTCTTTTTGCGAATACAGACTAACACGGCTGTTACTCTGAAACCTATTGACTTCAGTGCACTTTGGATTGGGGTCTAAATCACTAAAGTTAACCCTCTCAGAATCTTATTTATATACAGCAGATTTTTGCTACCCTTTATTTTACTGCTAATAATTGATGCAAGCTAGGTATGATAGTGTTATCCCACACCACCTCTGATCCTTCCACTTAAGAGAGAGATACACTCAATGTAACATCCCTGAAGATAATTTCTTTGCTTGTTTATTGTCCTCAACCTCATTACCTTACATTTCTCCACACTGAGTTACCAAGGTTGTCTGCTCACTTCTTATTCTTTTTCAATCTTCCCACTGAAGCTGGTCATAAAATTTCCTTCTGCAGGAAATTCTGAATATTTTTGTTCTATATTGGAACAAAGTCAAAATTTATAGGACCGTCATTTTCAAAATGTATCGGCTAGAGATCTGCTGGCGTATTCTGGAGTTCTAAACCGGATTGAGGCTGACTAACATTCCCTATTCTCCTGATGGTCATTGGATTCCTTGCTCATCTGATCTGACATGCATCTGATTTCCTCCCCTAGAAAATGTATGTCTCATTGCTGCGCCAGTCCCCCTTCCTGCTCTGAGAACACCAAAGCAAAGAATGAATTTAAGTATTATTTCAGTGATGTCTTTTTCTTTCACCAAGTTCCCCTTACACCTCCTAGAGAGCCCAATGTTTTCTTTTTGGAACTCTTGCTCATTAGAGGCTGGAAGGGGTAAAGCCTCAGCTGGAGTAAACTGATGATTTGGAGCTGCACTGGAGCTACAGTGATTAACACCAGCTGAGGGGTTGGTGCAATAAAGTATATAATTGATCTTATTCTATTGTACCCTACAAGGCTCCTTTGGTTTAGTGGATTGCACACAGGACTGGGAGCCAAAACTTCTGGGTTCTATTCCAGGGATTCTCAAACTTCATTGCACCGCGACCCCCTTCTGACAACAAAAATTACTACAAGACCCCAGGAGGGCGAACTGAAGCCTGAGTCTGCCCGAGCTCCACCACCCCAGGTGGCGGGGGGTGGGCAAAGTCAAACCTTAAGGGCTTCAGCCCTGGGGGGGGCCACCTGTAACCTAAGCCCTGCCACCCCGGGCTGAAGCCCCTGTGATTCGATCCTGGGCAGTGGGGCTTAGTCTTCGGTTTTGGCCCCAGCAAGTCTAACATCAGCCCTGGTGACCCCATTAAAATGGGGTTTGCAACCTACTTTGGGGTCCCGACCTACAGTTTGAGAACTGCTATTCTATTCCTAGCTCTGATTCATTGGGTGACCTTGGGCAAGTCCTTTAAGCTCTCTGTGTCTCAGTTACCCCCTCTGTGTAACGCAAATAAAAGCGTTCCTCCATTGTAAAGTGCTTTGAGACCTACAGATGTAAGGCCACATATAATATTAACTATTATGATATGTCTCGGCTCCCCAGAGTAGTTAGTGGGTGGTTTCTCTCCTCCAAAGTCAGTCAGGCAGCAAAGGACCAACCAGAAGCCATAGATTTGGAGCCAAGGTCCTCTCCTTTCAGGCCCTCTGGCTCCAAGCTCACTGGTCTCTTGGGGTAAGTCCACACGCATTTGGGAGCCCATAGGAGCTCCAAGCCTGGATCTATAGACTTGGCCCAGCAGGGCTTGCACTTACGCTCTAAAAATAGCTGGAAAGACAGTGCTTCGAAGTTGTGGCTTGGGCTGGCGTTCCGGTTCTGTAGCAGCTTCCAAACACTGTCTACACAGCTATTTTTAGAGCACTAGCTTGCACCCCACGAGCCCAAGTTTGTCAAGCCGGTCTGGGATACTCACTCCTGCGGTCTCCAAAGTGCTGTGTAGACGTACCCTTGGTGAGGAAGGCGGCAGGTGTCTTATATTGAGGGGCCATTTTAGAGCCATGAAGACTGCACAGCCAAATCAGGCTCACACCTTCCATGAGGTGCCCTAATTGGGAACCCTCCAGTGTTTTATTACAGGGCCTGTGTATCTGAAATGCCAGCCAAGCAGTGCCCCAGACACCTGCCAGTATGAGCAACTCCAAACTGGATGTCCTCACTTCATTTCAGAATTCCCCACGGCAGATCCCACCCCTTCCACGTGTCCCCGTTTTCTGAGGAAGAAGCAGACACTCAACGTTCAGGCAGCTCGTAAAAGGAGCTTCCTAATGAAAGGTAGCTATTTCTGACAGTCCCCCATGCTCTGTCATGCTCTCATAAAAAAAAAAATCCCCAGCGTTGCTTACTACAAAACGTGGGCCATCTTTTCAGCCTGGTGTTGGTCCCACTGGGCTCTGGTGAAGAAATCCCCCTCACGCAGACATCCTGGAGTCTCTCAACTAGCTCCACAGGGATCTAAACTTCAGACCTCGAAAGCCCCAGGGGCTCCACTAGGGGTATCTGTGGGAAATTCAACCATATTGTGACTAGATTCCTAAAGGCCATGTACTACCTTAGGCTTCCAGCGACATCCCTGCTCCCTCCCTGGAACCTCAACAGGCTGCTCCAGGCCCTTTGTGCCCCTACTATGGTCTCCTGGATGACAGCACTCAGACTAGCGTCACCTCCACCTGAAGGGCGAGGGGGCTCAGAGCCTTGGCCTGCAATTGCTCACCTCATTTTACCTAAGGGAAAAACAGCATTTCACACTTGTCCCCGCTTCTTTTCATTTTAAACAGGAGATTTCCCACCCCAATTTTTGCTGAGACCCCAAATGCAGAAGGAAACCTCAGATGTAGTTGGAAATCCAAGCGCCGGAGGATGTCTGTAGAGTCTTGAAGACCTACTTGTCATGAACAAAGGAGTGGGGAAAGCCCGATTCCTTCTTCATCCTTGAGGTTTCCTGCAAGGGGATTAAAGCACGTCTGACCATACTCCCTTGCTGTATCCATCCTGATCACCAATACCTCTGCAAGCCTCCCCGCCCTGATTCAACTTCAAGCCCATTCTGTCAGAGCCACAGCCACTTCTTGGGTAGAGAGAGGAGAGGCCTCTTTTGGATGCGCTCTAGAGCGTCAGCTGCACCTACACCAATCGCCACTGACTGGACCTGCCTTTGCCAGCAGATGAAGCATTGGCATATAGAGTGCTCCAAGACACTAATTTATTACTGCCCCTAAGATGGCTTTCCTCAAGGGAGGACTCTTCCTTCCCAGACTGCCCAACTTTCTTCTCCTGTCACTCTAGCCCATTCAGTTAGTTGGCTGTTAATTTCCCATTCTCCTCCCCGGGTGGGTGTTGCTAACCAGACCCATCATCCATACGGGGAAGCCAAGCCACAGAAAAACAAAAAATTTCTTACCTGCTAATTGGTTTTCCATGGCTTGCTGAGCCAGTGAAGACCCCCCACCCAGGCAGCCCTTTGGACTAACGGATACTGCCGGGAGCATGGTGTAGGCTAAGCAGGTTCAGTTGCCAGCTTTGGAAATCATTCACGGCGGAGCCTGGGAACAGAGAGTCTGATTTTCTGTTCATGAACACTGGAGTAAGTTGGGAGTAACTCCGCTTAAACCACTGGAACTACAATGCTATAAGTGCAGGGAGAATCAGGTTCAGAGTGTCTGAAAGGGGAGGAAGGCTTGGTGCCAGATCTCTTCCCTGGACACCAGAGGAGAGCCACCCTTCATCATCCACGCTGCTTGTCAAGCCACAGAAAACCAATCAGTGGTTCTACTGTACATAGTTCCCCACCTCCCTGTCTTCCACTCTTGCTTTCTGGATTTTTTCTTTTTTTAATTTAAAACATTCTTTTAAGCTTCATTCCAGGATCATTCTATTCTTCCCCCCAGCCAATGTTTCTAATCACTTTTATACCAGTCCTCTATTGCCCATTTTTCCTCTGCCTAGCATGACTTACAGAAGTCACTGATGGAAAAGACCTATTGGATCAGCCAGTCCATCTCCTAGCCAGTATGAGATTGCTTCCTACAGTGCTTTGTACAATCTAGTTTTAAAAGCCCAGAAGAACGGAGCAGGCACCACTTCTCTAAGGAAACTATTCCACAGCCCCATACATCTCACTGTCAGGAAGTTTCTCCATATTCAGCCTAAATCTTCCATTTCTTTATATCTTTACTGGCTGTTATCATGAGCCCCCCTAGGCATTCTTTAGACAATTTATATACATATGTAGCTCCTTTAATCTTTCCTAGTAACTCAGTCCCTCTTCTTTGTTCTTTGAATTCCTTCCAAATTATCAGTGTCTTTCTGGTAATCTGGTGTTGCCACCAAAATGTAATACAACTGAACACAAGTACAACTGATTGATTGATGGAACACACACCCCTTTGATAGCACAGGAGTTGCATGAGCCTCTGGTTCAACAACCTACTGTAGACCCATTTGATCACCAAGCTGTGCATTCGGCTGATTGTTTGGTGACATTTCCACAGCTGCATGCGATTCTTGTACTAAGCTGCTTTATGTCAAAGAAACAACACAGCTTTAGGGGCATTTCTGACCCCCAAATGGAAGCTGTTATCACAACGTAAGCGTACTGGATAGTTGACTCTGACGCAGGAAGGGTTCACAGTTTAGTACTGGGATTAGTGATGGGTTCAAACCAAAGCCCTGGGTACAAACACCTATACTTTTGGCATGTTTGGATCTGGAACCTAAGAACCATGTCCAATTATGATGCTTGCAAAAGTTATTAACAGGAATAATAATGTGCTTTTCGCTTACATAGCATTTTTCACGTTCCCAAAGCTTGACAAATTACAGATATGGGTGTATGATTACAAGTAAAGGGTTTTCAGATCATTATAAACCCCTCCAACTTATTACAATGGTTGGAGCTGGAATATTTGGGAAAAAAAATATTTTAAAATATACCTGGTTTCTCTCAATTCCTATCAATGTTCCCTGGCTTTGTCTGTCTTGTTTAGGAAAACCAGCTGATATTAATTGTACTTCACATATTACCACAGTGAACAGCAACCAGATAGCCATACTGGGTAAATAAGCTCTAACAACAGGACTCTGATTGATGAAAAAGAACAATTCTTGCTTAGCGTTCAGATCAGTTAAGCATATAGCAATCAAAATAAGAGGCAGAAAGAAGGCTTGCTTTGGCAAGTATACAGAGAACAAGATAAAAATACACCAAAATCACAGAGGCATAAAAAAATAAATCTAGGTTACTTACCAGTAACTAGAATCCTTTAAACATATTGCCTCCTCAGAGCCACACGCTTGGAAGTTGTATGCTGTGCTGCATCGATCCAACAGTCTTTAAAATAGTTAGCTTAGCTCTACATATGTGCTCAATGGGGGTAAAGACCACATCTATCTAAAGAGTCATGTCTACCCTCCCCCCTCTATTCTTGTCCAGAACACAGGAAGCAAGTGTATGTCTGTGGAGGCAATATATTTGCAGAACATCTTAGAAAAACTACATAAATCAGTGATGGAAGAGACCTGTTAAATCTGCTACTTCATCCCCTTCTTCCTCAGCCAATGCAGGATTATTGCCTAAAGTATATGCTCTAGTTTGTTTTTAAATGGCTAATTTATCTGGAGATTGGGTGGCTGAAGAAATAAATTCCTGGACCTGGTATAGTTTTCCTTTCCCAAAGTTAACATTATGCATCAGTGGATGGAGAGGGAACAGGTTCCAGGGCCAAAATCTTTAGAGATGGGTCCCTATAGTTAATCTAATTAATCCACATTGAGGCACTTAAATAAGTGGCCTGATTTTCAGGGATGCTGAGAAATGGCAGCTCCTGCTGACCTCATTTGGGAGCTGCAGGTGTTCAGCACATCTGAAAATCAGATCACTTCTTTAGACACCTAACTTCAGTCACCCAATTTGAACATTTTGACCTACATCTCCTGTCTGACTCTTAGGTGCTCATATGGCCTCCCTTACCATGGTAGCTGAGTGCATCACAGTCTTAAATGTACTTATCCACACTTTCTCTGTGAGGTAGAGAAATGCAAGCTTCCCCATTGTATGAATGGGGAACTGAGGTACAGAGAGATAAAGGCTCAGCTCCTCAAAGGCATTTAGGCTCCTAACTTCCAGAAGGTAGGAGCCTAAATACCTTTGCGAAGCTGGGCCAAAGTGACTTGTCCCAGGTCCCAGAGGAAATCTGTGGTAGAGGAAGGAAGTGATCTCAGATCCCAGGCTAGCACTCTAACCATGTAGCCATCCTTCCCGGTCACAATCTCAAGCCATTAGACCAGTATCGCCTCTGAATGAAAATCTTGTTTATTGTCAGTAGAATTTGTTCATGAAAGCTGACGAACACCATCAAGCGTGATTCTCCTCTCACTTCTACTGGTAAAAAGCAGGAGTAATTCCACTGACATCACCTGAGTGCAATAGGATAAGCAAGAACCAAATAAACCCCTTTTTATCTTTTCCCTAAGAAAACATGTTTAATTGATCCCCAGAAAAGATGACAGCCTCCTAAAGAAATGCACAGCAAGGAGGCCAGGCTGAAATTTAATTGAGGATCTTATATTCCCCACTGCATTTGAAACAGCGCTCAAAAAAAAAAAAAAAAAAAGTTACCACCTATGGCACGAGATGTGTAAATGAAAGTCACAGGACCAATAAATGAGTCAAGCAGATAGGAACTAGATTTGTAAGAATGAACAAGGCAGCTCAAACCAGTAAATGCTGCTTTTGCGATAATGGGGAAACGATTGTTTATAAAGCATTACAGAGCTTTTTGGTTAATTGCTAAAAACACAGGGCCAAATTGTGTTGTAAGTTACACCCCTGCAATCTGATTTGGTCGTATAGGTGTCACTGAGAGCAGAACCTAGCCCACTGTGGTTAGACAAAGACAAAGGGTATTTAAACTATGGGAAAACATGACCTCAAATCAACTGATTTGTCATGACCTTTCTGTACTGATTTTCCCCCCCCCCACCACTAGCTCTCCTCCTTCTGTCACTTGCACGCTGCAAACATGGAAGGGACTCACTTTAATTAATACAAGGTCTCTGCAGACCACTGGAGATAATGGCACTTGTTTTCAGGTCATTTAGTCTTAATTGGCTCACACTGGGAGGTGATTTGCTGCTAATTGACAGCAGAGATCAGTTAATGAGGTCTAAGGCCTTAGAATCCCAGGGAACAAAAATTAAGGCTCTTTCGAAATCATTTTTCGTTTAACAGATAGATGTGGAATACCTGTTTCAGAAACTTTACTCTGCTTATTAACCTAGACGCTTACCAGGTAAAATCACTGCATCTGTAAAAAGTCTCATCTCCGCACAGCAGGAGGATCTCACTCAGTTCAAAACTGCCCTAAAAGGAAGGGAGCTCCAAGTGAATTAGACTACTTTTACTCAAACTGAAAGGGCCAGGCACTATATAACAATCACACTATATAAGCAAACAAAGTAAAACCTGTCCTGCAAGATGTGTTGTTCAGATTATAATTCCAATATGATGGGCTAATTGGACTGAAATGATTTAGGATTAATAATAAATATGAATGTTATATTTATACTTACAGTACAAATATATGTGAGAGGACACAGTGCCTTGTGATGTATCATTATGACAAATGAGATCAGCCAGGGTGCCCCTTCTAACAATCCACAGATGTGACTGTTTATGAGCTAGGGCTGAGCTTTGTCAGTGGAGGGTCCCGCATCTGGAATCCACTTTTTCTGCTGGTATGAGAGCTACTCACATTCAGGAAATGGTGAAAGGCTCATATCTTCTCCCAGGCTTTAGCCTGCTCTGTGTGCACGCCTGGAGGGCTAATGTGTTTGGGGGAAAGGTGTGGGGTGGGAGGTAACTGCTTGATGAAATATTGAAGAAACTAGGACAAATTCAGCAGTTACATAAATTGTGGTGGAAGTTGTATGTAGAATGTAAGTGGTAAAGCAGAGTAACTTGGCAATCAGTAATTGTGCAAAATGAGTGTAATTTACACTCAGAGGCAGAAATTTACATGTAGGAGGAAAAACAACTAAGCCCTGGTCTACACTACAGAGTTAGGGTGCTGTAAGGTAGCTTACATCAGTCTAACTCTGTAAGTGTCTACACTAAAATGGAGCTCCCACCAATGTAACTCGCCCACTACACCAACTTAATAACTCCGCCTCCATGAGAGGCGTAGCACTTAAGTTGATGTAGTTAGGTCGACACAGTGTCACTGTAGACACTGCGTTGCTTACATCGACTGTTACTACCTTGCGGAAGCCATCCCACAATGCCCACACTTACAGTGAAATTGTTGTAAGTGCTCCTGGTTAGGATGCGCGCCAACACAAAGAGCGTACTGTGGACATGTAAAAGCAGTTGAATTACCGCAGTGGCTGTAAGTCGATGTAACTTAAGAAGACTCAATTTTGTAGTGTAGACTTGCCCTAACACAAGAGTGTCAGATAAAGATATATACTTTCAGTCCAAACAATCTCAAAACATTCGACAAACTCTGTGCTCAATCTTGCTGTCCTTACTCAGGTAACACTGGTGACTTGGCAAAAAGAAAAGGAGTACTTGTGGCACCTTAGAGACAAACCAGGTGCCACAAGTACTCCTTTTCTTTGTGCGAATACAGACTAACACAGCTGTTACTCTGAAAACTGGTGACTTCATAGGTCTGAGCATTTTATTTATAGACACCACCACAGAAACACCCACTGCTGCTGTGAAGGGCAGTAGCCTACTGGCAACTGCAGGGAAGTGAGAGGTGGGGGATGTTTTGGCCAAGATAAGAGGGCAAATCCCTAGTCTTACAAAAGTTTCCATGGGATCTTTAATGTCCAAGCAGAGCAAACAGAACACCTTAGTTTTTAAGGCCATATTTGAAAGCCCACCTTGAAAAGAAGAATGGCTGAGTCAACTCTGGAAATGTATCTACTCTACACAGATGAAGAATAGCTGAGCTGAACTTGTGCTTCTACGAAGTCTAAGAATTATAAACCTGATTGTTACAGCACTAAGCCATAAACTTAGGGATGTAAACTTGTAAGGGCTTGTCTTCACTGCTGAGTTAAGTTACAACTTGAATAATGCCATAACTCAAATCCTGCCCTGCCACAAAAACCCTTAACTGAAGTGCAATGGTGCTTTTAATGTGAGTTGACCCACCCATTGAGGTACAGGCTAAACCAGAGGTGGGAAACTACAGCCCGTGGGCCACGTCCGGCCCACGGGAATGTCCTGCCCGGCCCTTGAGCTCCCGGTTGGGGCAGCTAGCCCCCCGGCCCCTCCCCCGCAGTGCTCTGGGCGGCATGGCTGGCTACGGCCGGGCCACATGGCTGCGAGCTCCTGCCACTCTGAGCAGCATGGTAAGGGGGTGGGGGGGTTGGATAAGGGGCAGGGGGTTCCGGAAGGTAGTCAGGTGATGGGGGGTTGGATGGGGGTGGGCATCCCGGGTTGGGGGGGGGGGCCTGTCAGGGGGCGGGGTGTAGATAGGGGTTGGGGCAGTCAGGGGACAAGGAGCAGGGGGGGTTGGATAGGCATGAGAGTCCCGGAGCGGGGGCCTGTTGGGGGGGTGTGTGGATAGGGGTTGGGGCAGTCAGAGGACAGGGGCGGGTTGGATAGGGGGTGGGATCCCGGGGGGGGGCAGTTAGTGGCGGGGGACAAGGAGCGGGAGGTGGGTTGGATGGGTCGGGAGTTCAGAGGGGGGCAGTCAGGGGGCGGGAAGTGGAAGGGGGCAGATAGGGGGCAGGGGCCAGGCTGTTTGAGGGGGCAGAGCCTTCCCTACCCGGCCCTCCATACAGTTTCGCAACCCCAATGTGGCCCTCGGGCCAAAAAGTTTGCCCACCCCTGGGCTAAACTCAAGTTAGCAGAACTCATCAGCTGCTAACACAACCAATCTGTGCAGCTAATACAATCATTCTATGCAGCTCAAGTGCCATTATACAGTGGGGAAGTGAGCTTGAGTATAAATAACTCTATTTAATTTTCAGTGAAGACAGAACCTTGACTTCTACTACGAAGAGCTAAGGCCATGTCTACACGAGCAAGCTTATAGCGGCACAGCTGTACCGATGCAGCTGCGCCACTGTAAGACTGCTCGCCTAGCCGCGCTATGCCAAGAGGAGAGAGCTCTCCCATTGAAATAATAAAACTGCCTCAACGAGCAAGCAGTAGCTATGTCGGCGGGAGAAGCTCTCCCACTGACATAGCGCTGTGCATACTACCACTTATGCTGGCAAAACTTACGTCACTCAGGGGTATGTTTTTTCACACCCCTGAGTGGCATAAGTGGTAATGTAGTCATGGCCTTCGTAGAGCGTAATGCCTTGGTGGTGCAAAGGCTGGCTGCCTATGGACAGAGAGCCCTAAGTGTTAAGAATCTTTTCTTGATATCAATCTAGGTTATGTCTATTAAAGTAAAGCCATTTGCCATTTCAAACAAACCATCTCTCAAAAAAATACAAAATTAATATGAGGGAGAAGTTATTTCTTTAGAGGAGAGAAATATAAAGTGTTACCCACTGCAATTGAGACAGCACTTATGACAGCTCCCAAGTAGCCCTGGATGAACTTGGATGTTGGAGAAGGCTTTGGAAAGGAAAGAAAAAAACAAAACAATTTCAACACAGAATTCTGGTTCGGAAAATAATTTTGAATTATTATTATTATTTTTTAAATGTTTGGTTTTGTCACAGCTGCTGGGTTATACGTGGCCCTGTTAGCTAGTGGGATTGCCAAAACAACAGGAGTTACAGCCTGATGGAGTAGGTTAAAGCAGTGGTTCCCATCCAGGAGTACACATATCCCTGGGAGTACGTGGAGGTCTCCCAGAGGATACGTCAACTCATCTAGATCAATGTTTTTCAACCTAGGGGTCAGGGGATGCGTATAGGAGGGTCGCAAGGGCAGGGCTGGCGTGCAGGGTGGCAAGCAGGGCAACGCCACAGGGGGCCCTGTGAAGCTAAGTTATATGCTTCAGCCTGAGCCCCACTGGGCAGCAGGGGCTGAAGCATGTAACTTACCTTTGCGGGCCCCCTGTGGTTTTTAAGTGACGTGAAACTTAGGGTACGCAGGACAAATCAGACTCCTGAAAGAGGTAGAGTGTTCTGGAAAGGTTGAAAACCACCGAGTTAAAGGACTTGGAAAATTATTTATTTAGCACCAGAAACTTACTCTTTGTCCTGGAAATATTATACATAAATGCGATTTGGCAAAGTGGCAGAACTATTCACACACACACACACACACACATTATGAACCCAAAGCTTTCTGATTTAACTATAGCTCTTTGAAAGGTTATCTTGACCTGACAACTTCTTTTAGCTTTTAATGAGAATCTATTGCATGCAAGTCCAATGGCTTCTAATTCAGCTTCATACCTTAAGCTCTCAGACATCATGAGAAGTGATACAACAACGTAAAAGTTTGGGGAACGGGGTGCGAAAGAAAGACTAGGAGTAAGAACACTTTAGTTCTGCAACTGTATTGAGAGGAACACCCCTGAGATAGTAACAAAATGAGGGAAAGACTTGTCCCCCGCCTCCCATCAGGGGTTGTATATTTAATCGCCGAGTCTTCTTTTGTCATCAGAAAAGCCAAATATCTATCATAGTTGTTCTTTACTATGTTAAATTAAGTCACTTCTTACCAATCAAGACTATCAACTGGGGCAGCCCAATGGCAAACTGCAGTCGCGGCAGCACATTGTCTGCCATGTAGGAGAACAAGATCTGGAAGAGAAACTGACTCATCTCCCCAAATTAGTGGCTCCCATGTATACTGGAGAAGAGAGAAGCTTGGTGTCTGGAAAGAGGCCCAGAATCCCCACTTTTAAATGCTCTTGAAAATGATAGCATTAGATACAGAGGGCATGCCAATACAGCTCCTGTGCTAGCTTTATCTAACAAGTTGCCAGTGCACCTGTAAAGAGAGAGGACCCTGCAGAACTCCTCTGTGCAGTCACCCTGATTTCAAATGCTTGAAACCTGTCTGAAGGTGTCGACTGAATACTGCGGAATCACACTAGCAGATGGTTCTTATTAGCACTAACCAGCAAGTACCAGAAGGAACCAGAATCTAGAGCTGAGAGGTCCTGCCTTGGGGAATGGTTTTATGTCTGGTTGAGGTTATTTGAGTTACCAATAAAGTCAAACCCTAGGAAGGAGCTAAATTAGGATTACAGACAGCATTGCATACATTCTACCAAGCAGAATAGGAACTACACCTGCTTATATCACCTAAACCCAGACCAGCAACAGCCCTGCTATTCTGGAACAATACCCCTGGTTTCGGTACTTTGAGGATTTGAACAAAGGACAACCAGGGACTAGACTGAAAACAAACTCAGTCCATTTATTTTCTAAGACAGTTTAATAGTGAAGGCTCCATAGGAGAAAGGCCAATCCATAAACCTGCTGTGGCACCTACCCTGCAGTTTCTGTTAAAGTCCAAGATTCAGGAATTACGCTTTCAGTGTCAAAAAAGATCAGACTTACTGTAGATACTGCCTATGTAGCATCTCCTCACCTTAGTTGCATTTCGGTTTGCATAGTTGACACATGCGTTGTGGCTCTGATTCAACCACTAAAAAGGAAACAAAAGGAAATAAGAGATACAAACAACTGTTTTAAAAAAGAGAATGTATCTATGCCACTACTGCTGCCAAAAAAAAACAAAAAACAAAAAACTCCCCCCTCCCCAAACATGATACAGAAAAGTCCACTTTATCCAATTATACCTCCACTGGGTCATGGAAGCTTGGTGATATCAACGAGAAGACTGTTATATGGCTGTGAAAGTACAGGGGTAACAGAGAGGAAAAACTAAATGCAGAAATGTAGGTTATCCACTCTACACACACATTCACACGCACACAAACGACTGCCACCCCTTCGCATTTCTAAAGCTTTGCGCATACTTAGGAGAGTCCAATCCATTCCCCTTTTAAGTCAGGGGGTGTCTTTTAAATGACATCAATGGACAATGAATCTGGCCCTCTGACTACAGTACTAGCTGCAGTAAAGTTTAAAAGGGACACGGTCCGATAGTTAAGTCCCTAAATTTAGGTTTTTTAAATAAAAGTTTTATAAAATCGATTAATATGAATATTTTCATGATACTTAAGAAAACCCAGTAAAAACAGTGGGTGTGCTCAGACTTAAACGTCCTATTACAGCTATCCCAGAACCACCACCTATTATTGGTACTAGCCTAGAGGTTCCAACAGAGATCAGAGTCCCATTGTGCTAGGTGCTGTAGATACACATAGTGAGATAGTCTCCCCCACTGGTCTTCTGTTTAAGAGTGGCTGTTTGATCCCTTTAGGGGCTGCACCCAAAAGAAAGACAAATAGGCTGGTCTCTCCCACCTGTCTGGGGGGGACGGGGGAGCGAATCTCTCCTTGGTATCCTCCACTGTCACCATTTTGTTATATTGCATCCCACTCCTGGCCCTACAGTTGACATCCCAGTGTCTCTGACCCTCTCCTTTTCACCCGCATTAAATTCACACAGACATGGACGCACACTAAAACTAGAAAATAAAAACACACCCTAAATTAAAACAGTAAAATTGTGATAAAATCTGATCTAAAGCTGGAAAGATCAAACCTTTTAAAAATTCTTTGCATAAATGATAGCGTCATTGAAGGGTTACAGAACATGGCAATTTTAACATTAAACATTCTTCTTCCTGCTCTGTTCCATGACATCTCTTATAGAAAGTTGCAGGATATTATAGGCCCTAGCAGCCAACCTTTTAGACACTCATTAAACTCAGTGGTTCTCAAACTGGGGGTTCATGGGAGGCTGGGGATCATGAATCTACTGTACCATTTAGGGGATATGGACTGGATGATCTAATTGGTATGTCCATCTCTGACTTCTAGGATAAGATTTACTCCAATGGAAGTGTGCCAGCAACAGTACTGGCAACTGGAGAAGAGTAACGCCGTGCTTTTGAACTGAAGTGCTTTATCCACAGCAGTTGTGAATTAAAAGAACTATGGTTCCCCACCCCACTCCCCAAGCAGGTGCCACACATAATGTGCTTCAATGTAAGAGTAGGATACTACTGGTTCTTCTCCAGCTAATGGCCAGAACCTGAGAGGAGAGAAAGAAGAAAGGGGAGAGAGACAGTCACCAAGCGGTTAAATGTGGGGAAGGCATAGGCACAGAAGGACCAATTGGGAAAAAGCGATAGTGATGGCCCACAAGCATGTTCTTCCTATTGATCTCAGGACTTTCACATAAAGGAATACATGGGGCCACCAAAATTTGCCTTTTATGCTAAAAAAAAATATATGATCTATGAGAATTTTGTTTGGCAATAGGTGCTTGGAATTTGTCCTGGTTTCCAAGTGAGTCTTTATAAAGCTCCACTAATCAAACTCCACTGAAGTGGTCCATCGAGCAGAGCTAGAGAAACTTCTGTAACAGACCCTCAACCAGGTGGAATTGGGTTTCATTGAGAACCCAATACTCACCCCTGCTTGATCACCATCCCACAACTCCACCCCAGTTACAGACCAGAATCTCAGCTCAGAAATAGAAAACTGGGACAAGTTTTGCCCCACTCCCTTCCTACCTTAAGCAGTCTTTAGAGTGGGGATGGATCAGTGCCCTGTTATCCACTCTCTGGCTCTGCTGTCTTCTGGGGTGGCTGGCTGATACACTTCTGGACTCTTCAGGGGGTGGCTGGATGGCCCACTCCCCCTGTCTGCAGAGTTCAGAGGGGGTGGCAATGGTAGTAGGGCCACTCCCCCCACATGCAGGAAAGATCGACTGGAGGGAGGGCATTCTGAACATTCCCTCAATTCAGCAAAAATGGGACTCCAAAGGCTCAGAGGGTCCCACTCATGCTGCTCCAATGACTGCTTACCTCAGTCTGGGGCCTGACATGCCCTGGACTGCAACATGCGTACTCAAGGTGCTGTGGTTAAAGTATGTCAGTGCAGGCGCACGGGGCTGCTCTTCTCCAGCTGCTGGTCAGAACCTGAGAAATGATACTGAAAGGAGAGAAGAAGGGAAAGAAACAGAAAGGAGTCAGAAAAGGAGAAAAGGAGGGGGAAAAGAGAACTGGAAAGATGGAGGGCAATGGGGATAGAGGAAGAAGGGAAAGAGGGAACACGGATGGAGGAGCAAAAACGTTCTCTCCCTGGGAAGTCTGGTGACCCCCATATTTTTTGCACCACAAATTAAGTTGGCATCTGAAGTTTGAGAGAAGCACTCCCAAAATGAACCTCTCCTGTTAACATTGTGATCTGAGGCAACTTGGTCTGACAGTGGGTCCAGCAGGCCGTCAGGACCAGAAAAAGTTTGAGAACCACTGAAGCAGCCTCCCAACCATGCTCCGAGTTAGTCAAGTTGAAGGCTATGTTCCTTTTCTTTGCTGTGGGGCTGGGTTTGCATCTGATCACAGTTTGTCAAGCAGTTAGAATCCTACTTTTTGCATGTCGAATTCTACCTCTACATAAGCACATGTAACTCCCAGTGAACTCAATGCTGTTCTACTATTGGTCTGGGACTTGAAATTTGTATATTCTGTTAATGAATTTATCTTGGATTATGCTCTTGTGGGTTGTTGACTTTTTTTTTTAGAATACTCTTTCCAGTTCCAAATAAGGATTCTGACACCCTTATTTACACTGAGTAAATGTATTCTTCTGAGCGTATGCGCAGTGTGCCTCAGGTGGCACGCAACCAGGATTCATCACTGAATTTGGTCCACTGGTTGGATCATTAGCTTCCCCAGCCCGGGCCGGGTACTGATGGGGAGTGCGACGTGAGCGCTGATCCATGGCCCCCAGTAACTGCATTGTAGTCCCTTTGATTTCAGTGAGACTTATTGCACAGTAAGGTACTACTCACAGTGTGTACGAATCTGGTCCTTGAAGAATTTCACAAAACATGTCTCATGTGCTCTTCATGTGTCAGTATAATAATGCCAGCATCTGTAATTTTCACTCCATGCATCTGAAGAAGTGGGTTTTTTACCCACGAAAGCTTATGCCCAAATAAATCTGATAGTCTTTAAGGTGCCACTGTACTCCTTGCTGTTTTTACAATTAAACAGATTTTGTGTTGTGCTCGTAGCTGGAGTCCTAGTTAAGAATAGACCCTTCAGTTTACCCCTTCAACTTTCTCTAAGTACAGAACACAAGGTTCACCTTTCACTGTGAACAGGGACTCTTTAGGGTCTTATCCTGCTACCCTTAATCACATGAGTAGTCTTTACACATGCCAGGAGTCTCATTGACATCAGTGGGGCTATGCACATGAGTAAGAGTAGCATAATCAAGTGTCTGATCCTGCACCACTGAAATCAAAGGGAGTTTTGTCACTGACTTCATGAGTTCTTAGGCATCATGACAGTGGGAGAAGTGAAAAACTCTAGACATTTCCAGCCACACTGCCTCTTAAAGTTGTATACTGCACAAGATGCAGCTTCATCGTTTGAACTATGTGGCCATAACTTACCTTGTTGAATTTAAACACAGCCACAAGCTACTAGGATACGCTTATGTTTTCTGTTGACTGCACATACCCTTTCCAAAGTCCTAGATAGTTTGCATTATGCCTTGATCTTCCATGGCTGGCATGACATTTTATAGCACTATTTACTTTGAAGGCAATAAACAAAGATTTTTAAGAACAGCTTGAATAAGTCTTTTTATTTCAATTATTCAGAATTGCTTATTTGGGATAACCTTTACTATGGCTCAAATTCACACACACACACACACACCCTCTTAAATAGCTTTGTACAAAGAAACTACATGGGGGTAACCGCAGAAACTTTAGCCAAGCCCCCACTCCCTCTCCCAAACCCGACTCAGCACGCAGAACTGGCATGGAGCCCAGCTATCAGCAAATGTGGAGTCTTCTGCATGTAAGTTCCGCTACCTGGGGGACCTTCTGAAGCCTCAGAGCCCTGCGGATGAATTTCACTAAGAGAATATGCAGTGTAGTTGTGTCGGTCCCAGGGCATTAGAGAGACAAGGTGGGTGAGGGAATATCTTTTATTGGACCAACTTCTGTTGGTGAGAGAGACAAGCTTTTGATCTACACAGCTCTTTTTTCTAAGAGCTCCGTGGAGTTTGAAAGCTTGTCCCTCTCACTAACAGAAGTGGGTCCAAAAAAAGATATGACCTCACCCCCCCTTGTTTCTCTGACAGAATAT
This sequence comes from Natator depressus, assembly GCF_965152275.1. Classification (NCBI taxonomy): domain Eukaryota; kingdom Metazoa; phylum Chordata; order Testudines; family Cheloniidae; genus Natator; species Natator depressus. The sequence goes on along the minus strand of NC_134237.1, from coordinate 136,373,846 downwards.
GTCCTTTTCAAGGTATGTAAAGGCTGGAACCTAAACTACTTGACAGAATGTCTTCAAAACAGCAGAGGTGTGAGCGTCAAGGGCCTAATTCTCCATGGCTTTGCACCTCGTGTCATCATTTACACTTGAGCAAAGTGGGTGTATAGTAATACAATTTGGATTTAGCACCATTTTACACCTTCTTTACACAGGTGTACATGATAACACAATGTGCAAGGCAGTGGAGAATCAGCCCCATGGGTTTATTTGCAGCATACTCCAGTCCTACCAAAAATTTCCAGTTACATCCAGCCATACCGTCTTCTCATTAACTAAGATGCTCTTGATGCAGAAAGGTAAATATGCCTTAGTCACACTGTCCTCATTTTTTAGGTCTGTACTGGAGATGTAATTCAATGATGCCTTTCTTTTTGTCACACAAGTCCATAGACTCAATGTGCCATGGCAGAAGATTGTTACCTGCCAAAAAACAGTGGACACCAGCGTCTGGTTTGGCAGGAGAAGACCAACAACCTACAAGAGAGAGGAACGATTAAAAAAAAAAAAAAAAAAAAGCATAGTGAATACACTGTCAATCTCTTTGTGGGGGGGTGGAAAGGTTTTTATTCTTTGATATGTTTATTGTTTCAACTTTTGGAAATGCAGCTCCTCTAGAAAATGTCAAAAAGAGATCAGATTTTAATGTTGGAAAACCCTGAAGTTCAAGTGCTCTTAATTGGGACCAATTGCTTTAATGCTCATGAGTTTACATTCCTCACACCCACAGTTACAAGAACCCTAGAGGTCCAAATCTGGGCCATGAGTTCAGTCCCATGTTCACTGGGCCAATAGGGATGGGGATATTGGGCCTCACATGGGTATGTAGGGAGCAGCACAGAAAGGCTGTGTCCCATTCCACAAGAGAAAAGGTGCCACAATGCAGGGAACTGAAGAGGGATGGGGAAGGAAGTATAAAGGAACTCCTTAGGTTAACCCGCAAACAAAGCTCCCAGTGAGATGAATTGTCAGCTAATGGGTAGATATAACGGGATATGCCTTCACATTTTTATTTTTTTTCCCCTCCAGCTACCTAATTCTCTGGGAATTAGAGTGGAAAGACAAGCGTGGATCTGTAATGTGAAGACTGTCTATTTCAGAGCCCACCAAATCAAATTTATTCCTGAGTGTGTGCATTTTTCATAGGAGCCCATGTTACCAGGAGAAAAAATGCTCCTCGTAGTACCACTCTGACCTCGGGGCTAGGCTGTGGATTCACCCACACTCTTGGACTTTGGGCTAGGCCATCCTCTCTGATCTTATTTATGCCGAGGATGAGGGGAGGGTAAAACCTGATATAACAGCCAAAAGAATCAGTCAAAAGGAAGGGAGGTGAGCCCATGATCACCACTCATTTGCAGCTGCATCAGTTTTGGGGGTACAACTCACAGCCTAAGAATCCAGAAGCGAGAAACAACAACTAAAAAGAGGGTATAAAAAAGGTTGGAAGGGCTGGTTTAGTTTACACCTTCCTGTTAAGTTGATTTTTCCTCCTACGCTCTTTCTTGAAATATAAGTTACACCTACTTTGCATGCCTGCTGAGTGCCAAATCAGTGAGTTACACTAACTTACCATTTACACCCAGCATGTAACTAACACCACGATTTACATTATCAGCAAACTTGGCCCAGATATTTCCATAGGAGTTGCACCTCATTCCAACAGGTCTGAATTTGGCCCCAAGAGGCAACGGGTTAAAAAGACTGGGGAAGATGAGGCAGCCCAAAACATTAGTCATTTATAATCTGAACCTCAGTGGAAGAAAACAAGAAAGAGACTAAAAGAAAAGAAAAAGAACACCCGAAATCTGCATGACTGAAAGAGGCACATTTAATGCAAACTCTCCATATGTGCAAGAGTCTGCCAAGGAATGTACAGCTTCACTTTTAATTACTGTCAAGGAAAAAAAACAGCTAAAAAGGAAAACAAAATAAAAAACCCTAAACACCAGAAATATATCAACCACCAAATTCTAATTGCCTGACTGATGTGATGGTCATTGTGGCTTTGAAGCCAAGAGATGTAGATGCTTTCCCTAAAGATTTGCTGATTCTGACAAGACTCTAGTTGAAAGAGGTCAAGTGGGATGAATTAGCAAGAGGGATCTTTATGTTTACAAAACCAAAGTCCTTTCCTACTGGTTAAGGAAAGTGGATTTATCTGTGAGTCCATATTAACAATAGTACTCAGCTCTTATCTACTGCAGTATTGCCAGTCCCAAGCAGCCAAAAACCATGAATCAGAACCCAAGAAAGAAATTAAAAACAGATTCCCAAATAATCACACAAATCCAGGAGCTGAGGATTTAAGAAAATTGCCAAATATAATGAGACTCGCAATAAAATTGCAGGAGTTGGCAACACTGCGGACTGCTTTTCATCCCCAAGTACTTTACAAAGGGAGGCAAGTATTTCCCCCTTTTACAAAGGGCACATGGTGGTAGAAGTGACTTGCCTAAGGTGACTCAGCAGGCCAGTAGCACAGCCAGGCATGGAACCCTGCTCTCTTGACTCTGACTCCAGCGCCCTACCCACTAGGCTATGCTGCTGAGTTAAGTAAGCTCAGATGAAGCCTCTTCCTAAGTTGGTGTCTTGTCCTAGGCTAGAACCATAAGACTGCTGCACAATCATTTTGCTCGAGGAAATCCCATCCCCCTATGTTCAATGTAAGATTCACACTGTTTTTATGCTAGAGCAGGCTGCCAATTTTGTCACTAAATTTCACAGATAGATTGGCATAAATGTTACATTTTAATTTTAACATTTGAAGATGCTTCTTTAAAAAAAAAGACAAGAGGTTCCAGTTTATCCTTTACAGCTAGTGAAATTGGACTCATCTGACAGCTCTCAGCTCCGCTGACAGATCTGGATTTGGGCCGATTTCATTGTCAATTTGATCGTTAACTCATTTCTGTTTAACGTAATTTTTTTTAAAAATAATGTCCCACCACAAGTTGCCACCAAAATGTAGGTTACAACAAATTAACAAGACTAATTTTAACCTCTATATTTTGGTGACCATGTTATCACCTTCCTTGGAGAGGATCATTACTCTTATGCCTTATAGTGATAGACTCAAGCTCAATCTGTTTAGCTTAACAAAGAGAAGGGGTGATTTGATCGCAGTTCGTAAGTACCTGCTTATGGAACAAATAATTGGTAATGGGCCCGTCAGTCTACTAGACAAAGGTATAATATGAGCCAATGTCTGGAAACCTGACAAATTCAAACTGGAAATAAGGTGTCAATTTTTAACAGTGAGGGTAATTAACCACTGGAACAATTTACCAAGAGTCCTGGTGGATTCTCCATCACTGGCAATTTTTAAATCAAGATTGGACGTTTTTTCCTAAACAAAATGCTCTCGATATTATTTGGGGAAAGTTTTACAGCCTTTGCCATACAGGAGGTCTGACTAGATCAGGGATCAGCAACGTTTGGCACGCGGCCCGTCAGGGAAATCCGCTGATGGACCGGGACGGTTTGTTTACCTGCAGCATCTGCAGGTTCGGCCGATCGCAGCTCCCACGGCCGAGGTTCGCCAATGGGGCATGCGGAAAGCAGTGGCCAGCACATCCCTCGGCCCGCGCCACTTCCCGCAGCTCCCATTGGCCTGGAACAGCAAACCGCGGCCAGTGGGAGCTGCGATCGGCTGAACCTGCAGACGCTGCAGGTAAACAAACCGTCCCGGTCCATCAGCGGATTTCCCTGATGGGCTGCGTGCCAAAGGTTGCCGATCCCTGGACTAGATGATCACAATGGCCCTTTCTGGCCTTGATATCTATGAATCTGAGTGTTGTATGCCTCAATGCACTTGGTTTATGAAGTTTCACCCAGCAGATTTCAATCTTTACAATAGTTGAGGCAGCATGATCTCGAGGATTTAAAAAAAAAAAAAGCTGGAATCCAAAAGTATATGAATTTTTCATCATGGTACTGATATCAACTTGCCATGTTGCCTGGGGCAAGTCACTTAAAATTGCTGTGCCTCAGTTTCCCAATCCGTAAAATGGGGGTAATACTTAGCTACTTCACAGGCAGAGGGTGAGGAGTAATTGAAGTTTAAGCATTATAAATGCAGTCAGGGAAACCTCTATCCTGGCCTTCACTCAAGATATTGTCCCCAAATGTTAATATAGTCAACTGAAAATAACAAACATGAACTGAGAGATGCACACTTAGCAATAACCCATAACTAATGACTTTTCAACTGTTCATTAGAGAGGATTTTGATTTTCATTGGGGGAAAGGAGTTATTGGGGGCGGGAGGGTCAAATAATCCTGGGTACTGTGACGTAGCTCTTGAGTTTGCGGGGCTCTCACTAGGTTTGTCACATTCTGGAAGCAGCTTGTCAATTATACAGAGGAGGAAGGATCTGAAGACCAATGCAGAAGTTACATTTTACAGGTGATCAGTGCACCTTGGGGTATTAGACACCTGCGGCTGGCCCATGCCAGCTGACTCAGGCTTGTGGGCTTGGGTTAAAGGGCTATTTAATTGCACTGTAGACTTTCAGGCTCAGGCTGGAGGGTCTTAGAGCCCAGGCTACAGCCTGAATCCAAACATCTACACCATAATTAAACAACCCCTTAGCCTGAGCCTCCGCGAGCCTGAGTCAGCTGGCATAGGCCAGCCATGGGTTTTTAATTGCTGTGTAGTCAGACCCATTATCTTTCTGGAGAAAGAGCCAGGTAGAAGATTAACCAAAAACTAGAAGATATTACAAAAATAGCAGGATGCTATGTGCAGGGAAGGAGGTGAATAACGTGTAACAGGCAAACAACCTTAAACATGACAATCTAAATCCATCAGGGCACATTTTGCACAATGAAACCCTCGCTAACGTGTGATGGGAAAGGTGTGAACATTTTGTGAATGTCACACCGAAGTAGTGTGGAATTTGGAGAATTCTATGTGAGTGCTAAAAAATGCATTTCCTGTTACACTCAGACCGGGTGGGGAGAGATGCTAAAATACTTACGATGGGTGTTCCAAAAGGAATGTAACCTATAAAAAAAAGAAAGAAAGATACGCACATTTTAATACACAGAGATTAAGGAGGTATCACACCTGAGAAACCTGGTGCTGCTATAAACATAGGATAGGAAACACATAGGGCATGAGTCTGAGGGTCCTCTTGTTTGCACCCGTGTAACTCCAGTGACTTTAGTGGAGTTACAGCTTGACAATCAGGAGTGAGAGAAAAATGGACTCACAGTTCTTACCTCACTTTCCCTTCTCAGCTCTTGGGTGTTTTAAGTGTTAACCAAGGTTTTTTTTAGGCTTCGCCTGCACTAGAAAAGTAACACTGGTATAACTACGTTGGTTAGGGATGCAATATTTTTACCAATATCCTGATATATAAACCCTAGCATGGATGTAGTTATAACAATATACAGGAGCCTTATACTGGTACATCTTTTTTCTCTTCCCAAACCAGAGTAAGTTATACAGCTGTAGCTGCATCCACATTGGAGGAAGGAGGGTGTACTGTTTTAGCTATAACAGTATAGTTAAAATGGAAACACTCTAGCGTGGGCAAGCCCTTACCCGAAATATCAGTGGCCCTCTACAAAAATCACACGCTCCACATATCGCCTCCCTCAGCAAGAGCTGCCAGTTACCACACTTTACTCTGCTACAGCGCCTCTCACCAGAGAGTCTAAGAGCACGTTACAAACATTAATGCATGAAGCCTCACAACCCCAGCTGACAGACAGGGATGCCATAGCCCAGGGAGGTGGAATGATTTGCCCAAAGTTACACAGCAAGTCAGTGGCAGAACAGGGGAGAGAAAAGTTTTTAGAGAATGAAGCACCAATCCTGCCATTTCTCCCACGCTCACAGATTGTTCCACCGCGTGAGCTCATTTCCCAGCACAGCACATTAGAAACCAGATAAAGGTCCCTTCTAAAAGGGGATTCAGACTCTCCCTGCTGGTTGCTCTCCCAAGAAGGTACCAAAGGAACACTTCTGTACAGTAATTGCCCCACAAACACAGCCACAGCTTGATCCACAGTAAAGGAAGGTAGTGCTCTTTTGCCTCAAGGGATGGAACACTTCTGAAAAGAGGGGGAAGAAGAGGCTGATTTAATGGTGCAACAGCAGCTGTCTCACACCAAGGCTGGATGTAGTATGGCACAAAAGAAAAGCACTCTGTCTCTGAGGGAGAAAGAACATGGGTTGGCGGTGTGGAAGGTGCCTTCCAAGAATTCTGTTCTAGTTAGGTTCTTCTACTATGCCCATCGCTGTGGTACGTGGCCCAACCCACTCTCCTTAGTGGAAGAAAGTACCAGAGTGTTTGTTTATGTGGCAGCTTTCTTTCCTTGCTCCGAGGTTAAAATGAATGCTAACACTTAAATAGAGTGCCTGGATACCGCAGGGATGGGCACTTTAGAAAGGCCAGAGATGAGGTAAGCTACAGTTCACATTCACATGTCCAGGGGGTATGGAGAAGAATGAGGCAGACACTAAACATTTAAAATATTCAGAGAAAGAACTGGGAGAAAAATGGGATTATAACATTGACTATGTGTTTTCAGTAAGATTAGTAAACAGATAAGTACACTAATTAGAGGATATACTCTACCTGACATTCTGAAAGGCATGAAGATCTTCTCATTAGTATCGGGATGTATGATGGCCTACAAAACAATCAGTAAATAGACATGGTGAAAGCATGGAAGTGGCTGGCAAGCAGCAAAGAGCCTGACCCTTCCCATTATGTACAATATGTTTAACCGGAGAGCAGAGAGACACACGTACGTGTCTCTACAGCAGCGTAAGCAGCATGCTCCATGTGGCTTTTGCAGCACAGATCAGTGGCCCATGACCATTCAGTAGTCTCCTCCTGCTTATTGGTTTTCTGCTCCTTTAAAAATTCTTGACATAACTGAGTGCTAATGAGAAGTGACAGCCTGACAACGCTGGAGACAGAAGTATAGAACAGGTACATAATGAGCAGTAGCAATGTCCACAAAGAACATGCATCAATGTGCTTTAACCCTGACCTGGGAGGTACTACCTCTAGGGACAAGAATAGAATTTAGTCTCCATGGCCCACTCTGTCCTTGGTGTCTCTACCAAGATTGCTAACAATGAGGCTGGCTTTGTTGGTGGTTTTGTAATCTGGACACTCAGACTAAATTCACTGTACACAAGACACTAACAGCCATTAGATAGTAATAAGTCATTGTCAAGTGGATTAGATGGGAAGCAGCAACCTAAATCAGTGCAATGTAGCTCTCCTGTCCTGTGCGTAGGTTTGAAGTTTTGATACAGTAAAGTTTTTGAAGAAAAAAAAAAATCAGTTCTAAGCAAATGTTCAGGACAGATTTTAAATTCAAATTATTCAGAAGTGTTACTCAGCTCTCCTGCAGTAAATTGAGTTGTTCAGAAATTCCTGTGATTATAAAATTAAAAGCATATTTTCTGAAATGACAGTTTTTATTTAACTCTTCCTGACTTTATACACGATGGGTTCTACTCACAACCCCCATTCCTACTAAATCTATGTATACATTTTCCTCGGATTAAGGGTGAAGAGTCTCTCAATAATCTATAACAATAACGAAAGCTCTCTCCATTCACATGTATTGTAAATCAGGTTGAGGCAAGCATGGACATTTGCATGGAAATCCAACAGAGACTGACCATCGTGTTGCCAATTGAAAACATGATTGTATGGTCATCTGGTGCTACTGAAACAAAGAATTCTCCAGTAAAATCCTATCGACTACCATAATGGTTCATTGCACTACTTTATGTAGTGAGAAGTTCAGCCTTCATGTCCATCCAGTTCTTGGCCTCACTGTGGAGACCACTTACAAAGGAGCCAACTGTGGTAGTTTTGTGCTGTGGACACCTGTTCATTAAGAACTGGACTGGACTGAGACCACCAATTTATTCCATTCTACAGCTGTCCATAAAAGTCACCTTTGGTCTTTCTCACCTTAGGCAGATAAGGACCAGATCTCTATATGAAGCCAGTGAGGATGCACCAGTGTAAAAACTGGTGTAAACAGGGGTGAGACTCAGTCTGCTAGTGTTTTGGGATTGTCCAGGGTAAAGATATAACAGAGTTTTTATTGTTATGGAAGAAATGTCAAACCAGTTAATGGGAATGTGGAGACCAGGAAAACTCTAGGCTAGATAAATGGGAGAAAATGAAGACATAAAATTATATATAAACAATAAAATAAAATTAAGACTCTTGTGTGGGGAAAAACTTATTTGCACATGCTATTTTATCTTGTCAGAGAAAATGTAACTGAAAAACCGTGACAGAGAAAGAAGCACCACCTTTCCCCCCATTTAGGAAAAACAGAAGGGAATAGTGATATTTTAAAAGAGGAATAAAATATTTAAAAGCATGTTACCTGCTTTATTTTTTGAGCTCCCCAAAGCTAGAAAAATAAAATAAAATATTAGTTTTTAAAACATCAGCACAGAAGAACCCACATTAATCCTCTGATCTGTTACATTAAAGGAACGGGGAGAATCGCTCTAAGAAAGAACTTTCCTCTGGATGTCAGAGATGGTTATTAAGGGCCCTATTCTGCCACCTTTACCCACATTGAGAAGTACCTTATCAGAGCCAGTAGTTCTACTGAAATGAATGATACCACTTGGAGAGGAAGACACTGTTCAACAGAAGACAGAATGGCAGAATTCAGACCTTATATTGTAAGCTTCTGAGATGAGGAACACTGCCCTCTTTACTTTTTTGTGTACACATCTGATTAGCACAATAACACCTTGAATGAGCTCCCAAGACTCCCACCTGATGTCAGTGGAGGGCATTCCACTCTAAGGTGAGTAAACACTGCAGTGAGGTATTTGCAAACATTCATTCAAATACAAACTATGCATTAGCTTCAATAGGACGAGTGGCCCATTTTTCACTTTTCCACAAACAATTGTGCAAGGAAAATCTTTTTCACTGAAGAATGCTCACTGAAAAGGAAGGTGTAATGAATATTCATAAAATACATGTTTTTATTATTGTTTATAGCACATAAAGGCCCCAAATCAGGGGCAGGGCACCACCGCAAAAAGTCACAGTCCCTGTCCCATACAGCTTACAATCTACTTTATGACAAAATGAAACAAGTGGATGTAACAAATAATTGAAAAGAATAGGAAAGGAGGATGCGAGTAAGAGAGAGAGAAAAGAATATCCAACATAGACTCACTTTGTGCAGAATTTGGTGGTTCAGTCATTTAAGGTATGGAATTTTTAAATGTAAGTTATAGGATTGTGCCACCCTCTCTCACGTTGGGCTTGGTCCTGTTCCCATTCAAGTCAATGGAAAAATTCGCATTGACTTGGTGCAGGATCAAAGCCCTTGAGGAGTAGGTTTCAATGGAAATATTCACGGGGTAAGGTACTACCTCCAGGTGAGGAAGCATAGTAGAAATTGGCCCATAGCTATCAGCAATCCCTATTACCTAGTAATTATCTACACCCAGATTCCGATCTAATTCACAAAGGTGTAAATCTAGAATAACTATTGATGTCAGTTACTGTGGTATTTGAGCCTCTCACAATTTTTAGTGTATTTATCCTCACTACACCACAGTAAGGTAGGGCAATGCTATTATCCCCATTGTACAGAGTGGAAACAGAGGCATGGAGAAAGTAAGTGATTTGTCCAAGGTCACACCAGGAGTGTGTGGCAAAGAAAGGAATTAAACCAAGACGAATTCAAATCCCAGGCTAGCGCCCTACATACTGGACCATGCAGCCTCTTTAATACAGCATATGCATAATGGTATAAAAAACAATAACTGACCTTCAGAATATTAAACAAAAAACACCTTCAGTAAAAGAGGAATTCTACTGTGTGTTTCTACCTCTTTTAAATGCATTATACAGCAAAGACCATGTATTTTCTGGCATGATCTTAGACATGGGTGCAAAGAACTGGCCTTTAGCTTCTCCGTTCAGCTGACTCTGTTTTCAAATGCACTAGTGAAAAAACAGTCCACGAGGAAGGACGGGCGGTTTCTGAGCAGGTTCTATGGGCATTTTGGTCAAGGTATCTAATTTCACTAACTGGTATCAATATTTCTGCTTTTCCTTGCTGCAGAGCAAATATTCTCAGAACACTGGATTATCCCACTGCTTCCCAGAAACCGACTTTACAAGATGCACCTGATGAGTCACCTAAAGATTCTGCCAGCTCATTTTCACTTTTTTTATCCTCTAATTCATTTTCTGTTTTCAGCAAGTCTGCAACATTTTTCCAATAGATTCAACACTGTGAGTAGTTGGTTTTGCCAGCCAGTAGCTGGCTGCTGACAGCAGGTCTCTGTTTTAGCTAGGGATTCCATTCACACTTTCTCTGGCCATGTTAGAGATGGGGGGCCAAATTCTGATCTCATTTAGACTACTGTGAATCCAAAGCATTTGCACTAAAGTAAGTAGAGTTATCCCAGATTTATGCTGGTCTGAATCAGCCCATGGTTTCTAAATAAGGGGCTACTTTTGGGCGGTCTCCTACCACAGGTGTTCCTATTTCACACAGGAGTTACTGTACATTAATAACATAGAATTATATACTATGTGTCACCATTCAGGGCACCTGAATTTCCCCTTCATGGTTCAGCAAGGTCACCCACTCTAGGCTCCCAGATCCTCAGCTGTCATCTCTCTTGAGCGGAGACCCACATTTCTCTCCCCCCTGATCGGGGTTTTTCCAGGCTGCGCAGTTCCCTGCTTACACTGAGAGTTCCCCAGAAAGTCAGACTGCCTAAGCAGGCCTGCTTTGCTTTCTCCACAGAGGCTATAAACAGAGTAATTGCCCACAGTTACCACACCACTCTTTCTAAGCAAGCACATTTATTCTTAAGGGGAAAGCATGACAGAGAAAGCATATTAAAACAATAGAAGAACCTACACACATGCTAATAAGCTTACCAGAGATCACCCCAACTCAAACAAGAGCTCTGGCAGGTGTCAGTCCTTCAAACCCCACCCAGGGGCTCTACTGTGGTTACAAGTTCATAACCCCTTTTGTTCAGAACAAGAATATCCATGAATCTGAGAGTCCCTTCTTTATACAGTTTGGGCCTCTGATCTTGTCCTCATGTAACAAGTGATGAGCAGACCAAGGTTCCCTCCTAAGGGTGAAGCTTCTAAAAGCTGAATTCTTGCACAGATGGAGGAGTTTATGCTTGCATACACTTCCCCCTGGAGATTTCCTGGAAAACCCACTTCACTTTAAAAGTTCGTTCTTGTCTGCCTATTGTTTGAAATAGTTCTTTGAAGCTCTTAACACTTCCTAGGGTTTACATTAATCATGACTGCCCCCTAGAGACATTATATGCAAACCCAAAATAATACATTACCATTTGCATTTTTAATACAATGTACTCCCAAAGTACTTTAACTTAATCCATTAAAGTTTACCCAGAATACTGCAGGAAATCGCCATGCCTGTCACACTAGCCACTTTGCAGTTTGTGTCCTCTCCAAGTGTTTGCTACCCCTCCTGTTTTGGTATTAGTGGCAAATGTGTTCAAACTTGGATTTACACAAAAGAAACATCAAGTAAAAAAAAAACAAACAAAAGAAAACCAGAGCAAACCAAACCATTTAAAAAAGACTTCACTTTCTGTGAAGCAACCCAAACGGGCAGGGGGCAGTGGCTCAGTCTATGGCCACTGCAACTTTTTAGGATGACAGGTCTGCCTCCTGTTTCATTGACACATGCTTCACCACTGTGAAGGAATTAGCTCCAGGGGCCATTTGCAAGTGCTCCAAGATTATACCTAGGGAGGTGGTAGAATCTCCTTCCTTAGAGGTTTTTAAGGTCAGGCTTGACAAAGCCCTGGCTGGGATGATTTAACTGGGAATTGGTCCTGCTTCGAGCAGGGGGTTGGACTAGATGACCTTCTGGGGTCCCTTCCAACCCTGATATTCTATGATTCTATAGTCTAATAGCTCTCAAACTAGTTGATGACAAGCTAGTACTTTTTAATCCATGATTTCCAAGATGCTATTTTCCCTTCAGTTCCAAGAGCAGGGACCCTACTACTTTGTTACTGACGCACCAGAGATTTGTGTAAACAACAAGAACATGTGAACTTAAGGTTTCAGAGTAGCAGCCGTGTTAGTCTGTATCTGCAAAAAGAAAAGGAGTACTTGTGGCACCTTACAGACTAACAAATTTATCTGAGCATAAGCTTTCGTGAGCTACAGATGAGGTGAGCTGTAGCTCACGAAAGCTTATGCTCAAATAAATTTGTTAGTCTCTAAGGTGCGACAAGGACTCCTTGTCTTTTTATGTGGACTTAAGACATCCCCAGGAGTTTCTACTGTGATTATTCAAAAGTTGGAGGGGATAACACCCAAACGCATCAGATAATTGGGGATCCCTGGAGATTTGTAGAAAAGGAGCTTAAATTGCAGAGAGCTCCCCTGTAACTATGCTCCTACAGAGCTTAACAGCAGATAATGAAGTAGGCTAGATGCACCCTCCCAACAAGCTCTACCACAAAGCTCCATGAACGCAGAGTGCAACCACACAGCTCTTCTTCCTACTCACTTCCTTAAGGCTGGATGTGTCTGGCAGCACGGCTTTGTCACAGGCTTGGAAGACCCAGAGCACAGTGAGGAGACACAAACCCAAGTAACCCCAGGGGAATGGTAACTGATCTTTGGTTAAACAGGAGCTTTACTCAGTTGGGGTTCGTTGTAATAACTGGGCCTACAAATTTGCCCTAATTGTGAGCCAAACTGGATAAAGTACATAAAAATTCACAAAATGTCACAATAACCTATAACAACAAATGCTGATGGGCAAAGGTAGGAAAAGGAGACAAAATAATTAAAATTAGTCCAAACATAAAGGCATACTAACTAAAGCAACTAAGGGACTGTGTTACAAATCATGCTTTATAAAAAATAAATAAATAAGTGGGAAAAAAAATCAGCTAACCAAAATTCATGTGTCAGAAACGACCTAATTGGTGAACAAAATAATGAGGGGATGGGCTATTCTGCCCACCATTCCCTTTGAGAGAGCTTAAAATAAGAGATTTTAAGGAGAAAAACTGGCTACTAGAACAAGCTTCACCATCATGACTGCCACCCCCAACACCAACTGGGATCCTGGCTTTCATCATCCTGATCCTGAGACGTCCTGACCAGACTGGGGCAGAGAGAGGGTCCCAGATGACATCACCACCTCTACCAGCTCCAGCTGAAACCCAACCACTGCCTGGGATGAAACAGGATCCAACTTTAACAACAACTCCAGCCCATCTCAACTCACTTCTTTTCTCTTCCCCGGCAGGACCATTATTACCGTCTTTGATACCATCTAAGAGACTGTCTGACAAAGGAGGGGGTTTGCTTCTAAAATTCTCTCCAGCTAAAGGGAAAGGGAAAAAGGGATGCTGTTAAAATGAAAGCCTCAATACTTTCCATTTCTTCTCTCTCTTTTTTTTTAAAAAGAAAAGGAGGACTTGTGGCACCTTAGAGACTAACCAATTTATTTGAGCATGAGCTTTCGTGAGCTACAGCTCACTTCATCGGATGCATACTGTGGAAATTGCAGTATGCATCCGATGAAGTGAGCTGTAGCTCACGAAAGCTCATGCTCAAATAAATTGGTTAGTCTCTAAGGTGCCACAAGTCCTCCTTTTCTTTTTGCGAATACAGACTAACACGGCTGTTACTCTGAAACCTTTTTTTTTAAAACTATTTTTCTTTTCTTTCTTTATCTTAAATAAAAAAAAAGGTAAAAGGAGTTTAAATGGTGTATTTACCATGGCACTAACCAAGCCAAAACCTCTGTTTACCAAACCTCAAACCTTGTTTCACACTGTTTAATGTGGGACAATAACTGAATTATGTTTATACCTTTAACCTATATATTTCACCTAAATTAAATACAAGTTCCACTGTATAAGACAACACTTGAAAGTAACTCTTCAACCAAAAAATATAAAGAACACTTCAACACCAAGCTTATCCGTTAACATATCTGATTGTAAAAATATGAGCGTTAATTGCGTAATTTGAAGGGAATAATTCTCCTTTCACTAACTGCAGTAACATGTAGAGTCCATGGATCGGAGAGTGGATTATTTTCTGTTCACATGCTGAAGTCTTGTCTACTCTAGGAAACTTTGGCAAAAATTTCTCATTGTTGCTCAAACCAGAGTTAGCAACACTGGAGACCTACTGTAGATGAACTGCCAGCCTGCGTAAGCAAGGAAAGACCCACCCTGGGTAGGCTCAGAGGATACCATGTTTAAATGCTGCAAGGAGCCCATCTACACTGGAATTGGCAACAGTGATAAATCTTTGCAAAAATTTCCCTAGTATAGACAAGACTTAAGAGTGAATCACTAGAAAGAAGTGAGTAGTTGTTAAGTAACTGTCTCTGTTTCTCTGGACAATGACACAAAAGTCTCATTTGGAACCCTGCTAGCCTCTTTCTTGCTCTAACAGGGAGGTTTTCTCATTCTTTCGCAAGATCCTGCCTGCTCCCACAAAACTTCGATGTTAACGAGATAGCAGTCTGGAGTTTGCACCCAGTCAGCAAGTGCCAGTTGTTTCTCACTCTGGAAACTGTAAAAGATTTACTAAAGCAAAGCTCGGATTATCTATCCCACACTGAATTCCGAGTGTTTCAGCATAGTAACTGGAATGTGTGATACATCAAGGCTTGCTTTATGTACAAGAGCATCTCCTGTCATTGTTCTTTTTCCCAACCCCTTAAAAAAAACTGTTTAACTCCCAGCAGAAGAAATATTGTCCCTACCAGGGTGCTACTTACTTTGCTTTGGAAGTTCACTGAGAAATATTTCAAGCCGACAGCAAGGACCGCTAAGTGGTTCTGTTTAGTGCTAGTACATACATTAATGAATCAAACAGGACTTCAGTGTTGTCAGGTGGTTAGAGTCAAGGGGTCAAGAGGTGCCCCAGGTCTGCCACAGTCACTATGGCCCAAACATTAAAAATGGGGGAAAGGGGTGCCCAACTTGAGACACGTAGGGCTTAATACCTAGAGATGGTGAGCACCTGCAACTCCCATAGACTTTCAAGTGCTTAGGACTCGCTGAATTACAAGGAAATTCATGGGAGTTGGGTGCCTGACTTACTTAGGCTGGGATTTTCAAAGATTCCTAAGGTATTTTGGTGTCTGGCTCCCACTGAAGTCAATGAGAGTTAGGCGTCTAAATAGCTTTGTGGATCTGGGCCAAAGTACCATAGCACCCAAGTTTGAAAATTTGGGCCTCAAGCTCTTTGCTCTTGAGTTATCCATTCATAAAATGGACCTTCTGGGGATCTAGAGAGACTTCACAGATTAACTTTTATAAAGTTGTTATAAACATCCTCAAATGGAAGGTGATGCAGGAATGGAAAGCATTAGTTATTGTCATTATTATCGGTGGCAGCCAGCAGCTGTCAAGGGTGGACTTCAATTTTCAAGGGGCATCTCTGTGACATAAAAAGGCACAATCCAGATAAGGGGGGGGCTTTGTCACCCCCGCCCTGCAACCTTTGGTCCCTTACAATGCCTTGCTGTAGTAGCTCCCACCTGGGCCACTCTCAAACAGCTTTTCAGCAGCAAAGCCACACACTGATTGTCTGTGTGTAACTGCACCCTGCCAGCTACACTCTGGCTCTCACCAGTCTTGGTTATGTAGCAGGGTGATCCGAACACACTCCCAGTCCCAGATCATCCCCCAGAAATGTATATCCTGTACTGCCCAACCCTCTCCTGGACAGTACAAATATATTAAGTTTGTTATTCCTTTAAGGGAATAATATAACAGTTTATTACCTTAAACAGTTTCCCAGATACTTCAACTTAAACACACTGGATTAGATAAACTTGCTTTGCTATTTTATTAACTATATAGAGAGAGATTTTAAGTGAGTATAAGTAAAGAGACATAGAAGTTAGAAATGGTTATAAGAAAAATAAAGACCAAATGCTTACTAGTGCCTAATTTAACAAACTATATTAGATTCAAGTAAAATTTCTCACCAAACGCTTCCAGTAAGATTACTGACCAAACTCTTCAGGTCAGGACCCCCTTCCCCAAAGTCCAATGGCTGTTTCCTTTTGTCTTCTCAGGTACAGAGAATGTAATTAGCAAGGAGAGAGAGAGGGGGCGTGCCTTGGGGTGTTTGTCCCTCCTTTTTATAGTGTCAGTCCCCCTCTTGAAAAACATTCCCAGCTGAGAACCAGGAGACAGAGAGTCTATGTGGAAGGATATTCCTTGCTGGTTTTTTCCCACTTGTTTGAACTTCCTTAGTTTTCCCTTCCTGTTTGATACTCTGTTTACTCCTTAAATGGTCATTAAGGCAAGCACACATTCCTTTCTTTAGGACAGACCTGTCTTCTGAATAGGCGGGGCTGTGGGGTTTGGAACATGTGTTAATAACATTTTACAGGGGAATCTTATAATTTCACATACCATGTCACCACATATATCTTACCAGGACAATACTGACCAGCAAATTATGAGTTTTCCAATGATACCTTACAAAGCATACCTTGTACAAAGATTATTACAATAGCTTGCAGGGTGTGAATACGGGGTGTATTCTGTCACAACCTTTATTTTGTCACCACATCATCAGTGGTTTACCATGCTCCGGGATTTTTTTTCTGGGTCTTAAATCAAAAAGTGAGATATGGACTGGACAGCCTTATAGGCCTTTTCCTTCCCACTAGCCAATGGAGCATTGGTTCCTGCAGGGCTGTATATTTTCAGGTGCTTTCACGTGCATCAAAGCAACAAACCCCATCTCAGAAAGGCAGAAGGAGTACTACTTTACATATCTCAGTACTTGTCTCTCAGGACTTATCTACCCGGTGGGGTAATGTGCACTAGGGGTGTGGTTTCTAATGTGCACTACGGCATTGCGCACACCCTGTTGGTGAGAACTAAAAGTTCCCCAGTGTGTTTTAATGTAGTGTTGTTTAAAACAGTACTACGCTAAAGTGCTCTCGGGAACACTGACTGCACACCAGGAGAGTCTACAAGAGTGGTCTCCAAACTGTGAGGCACAACTCGTAGTGGGGTGCAGGGGTGCAGAGGAACATTTGGAGGGGTGCAGCAGGGCCTGGGACAGTCCCGCAGGGGGGTGGGATGGGGAGGGAGCGCTACCCAGCCCTGCTCCAGCCCTGCCCCCAGAAACTCCTGCCAGCCAGTGATTCTCTGCAGAAGCCATAATACCGTCTTGGGGACTGTGTTATCTTTCCTACCTAAGTGTGATGAATCTGGGTGGATGTGTGCACGTGTGAAAGACAGCAGAACAACCTGCTTTACTCCCAGCCTGCCCATTCCTCTCCCAAGCCTGCTCAGCCTTTGCGCCCCCCCCCCCCAATCAAGGAACCCACACCTGCTCCGGGTGATGGAAGGTGCCCAGCAGGCAGCTGAGCCCCTTCTGCATCAGAGGGAAGATTCACACATGGAGCATCGTGGTTGGGAGTGGGGTGTTTACACATATACAATGGTGGCTGTTGGGAACTAATTTTCCTGGCTGGGATCTTGTTTTGGTGGAACTGATTTTAGGCATTGCTTCCAGGTTCTGTTCTCCACCCAGTATCGATGGGGCCAGAGTGTCACCGTTCAGATTAAAATGCAGGAGAGAGGTGCTCCCAGTTCTGTCCTCAGCCCATTAGAAAACATCCCTCAAAAAGAAAGGGAAGCAATGGGAGACCCAGTATACAGCCGTCTGATAAAATGTAGGTAAGAAATAGCAGATCGGAGAGGGGAAGAGTACAGTTTACTGCAAATGGACCTCTTTGCTCATCATTAACAATGTTAAGAAAAGTTATTATTCTCTAAAAGGGATGCTGTTTAGCCTTCAATAGAGTCATTGTTCTCTGCCGTGTCTGGGACAGCATGAGCGGCTTTTCCTGCTGTTAGCACGATTGAAGGAAGAGCACAGTAATCAATATATGCCCATTATACTGGTGAGTCTCTTTTCACCTCACTGAGACTAATAGGGGAAGAAATGAAACAGTTTCAAAACAACAAAGTGGTCAAAACTGCATTTGGAAAGGCTCAGGAGTGAGAAGCTACCAGTGACATGCCTGAGTGCATGCTCAGCCAATGCTCACGGAACGGGGCTGGATGGAGGAAGAGTCTCTCTCTCCTAGGACAAAGGAGGATGCATTTCAAAAGCTCACATTTCTCTCTTGCTGTGGCTCATTCAATTTCTTTCAGTGACACACTTGTGTTTAAAAGGGTGAAGATTTCTGGTTAGATATCTTGAGGGTGGTAGAATGAAAAATAATAAAAAACCAAAAAGATGAGGGGGAAAGGCTGTTTCTTTGTTATCTCAATGTCAAGACACCGCAGTGATGGGTGCATGAGAAATACATAGACAGTTCTTTTCCATTTATATTGCCATAGCTCTCACAATGTGCTCAGTTTTCTACAAACATATAGAAAACACAGAACCTAGAATCATAGAACCATAGAGTTAGAAGGGACCACAAGGGTCATCTAGTCTAACCCTCTGCAAAGATGCAGGATTTGTTGTGTCTAAACCATCCAAGACAGATGATTATCCAGCTTCTATTTGAAAACCTCCAGTGAAGGAGCTTCCACAACTTCCCTAGGCAGTCAGTTCCATTGTCCTCCTGTTCTTACAGTCAGGAAGTTTTGATGAGATTTAATCTAAATCTGCTATGCTGTAGTTTGAACCCATTGCTTCTTGTCCTACCCTCTGTGGCAAGAGAGAACGATTTTTCTCTTTTTTATGGCAGCACCAAGCTCCCAATCTAGGGTTCCGTTTCCACAGACACCTACGCACATGCTTAATTTGAGAAGAAAGATGGTCCAGTGTTAAGGGCACTAGCCTGGGACTTTGGAAACCTGGGTTCATTGCACTGTTCGACACAGACACCCTCTGTGATCTTGGAAAAGTCACTTAGGGCAGGTCTACACACCATTTTTTGTACTGGTTTACTTATCTCAGTTCAGAAACCAAAATAGTTACATTGGTGCAATACTAAAGCATGGATGTAAATTTATGGAAATAAGTTAACCAAAATAAGCACCTTTAGGCCAATATAATTTCATTCATACTAAGGGGTTGGACCAACTTAACTATATCAGTTTCTAAACTGATATAGTTAACTTGGTACAAAAAAAACCTCTGCAGAATTAAGGCGTATTTCGGCCTTTATCTTGCAGGTCCTTATGTGATGCACGGTGAGCCACGTACAACTGGCATACAGCACCGGAACTTACACTAACACTGTGGCTCTTTGTTCTCTCCTAGTGGCAAGACCACAAATAGATGCTGTGGCACACCCCCAGAGGGCAAGAGTGAGAGGAAGGATGTTCAGGAGGAATATAAAATTGCTGCAAATACTTTCATGGTCTGTTTTCCGTCTGTCTCGTTTAGTCTGTAACTAGGTGTCTGTTGCGCTGGGAGCTGCATTGATCCTGACTGGGGACCTCTGGATGTGGCTGTCATACAAAGATTAAATAGCAATAGTTTACACTCTTGGCTGATCCCAGAGCACACAGACATTCCCATAGAGATTTATTCAAAGGAAAGGGACACCAGGACACAAAAGGTGCAATGGGATGGATGTGTTTTGCTGAACATACCAGGTAGGTTGTTTACGGGGAAGTGATTCTACTGGTTTGTTGTTACAGCTCGATAGGCTTTAGCACAGAAAGATGAAGACGTGGGCCCTTTCAGTAACATAAAAGTCTAGCATCACGGGGAGATGGGTTGAAAGAATGTTGCAGTTCTTTAAATTAATTTGTGAAAAAGCATTCACAGCACCGATTCCCTAATTTAGTCCTTCAACAGGAAACCGTCACCCTGCATTTTACAGTGCCCAAGCAATACTGTCCATGTCCAGTAACCTTTGGTAAGTTCCTTGGGAGAAGCACCTGTTTTTCCTGCATTGCATGTTTGTGCAGCACTAATAAAAATAGTAAAGCAGCCGTGTTGTCAAACAAGGATTCTTTAATTCTCCCCTGTGTAGCTGGTAGCCATCAAGTACGGCTTCTTTCAACTTTTACCACCGCTGACATGCCAGCATCAATCTGTTCTTCCAATCTGTGCTGATCTGTTGCTCAGGTTGGAAAAGGGACTCTTGCAAATAGAGGACACAGATGCAGTTCTACAAATTAGACAAATGATGCAAAGAAGCCTGGAAATAAAGGACAAAAGCCACATCGTAATGTCTGCAGTTGGTGAAGCTTTTTGGTTTGAGGATGTGTCTGGGCTGCAGAAAATGCCACTCTTAAGTAGTATGCAGCTTTATTCAGTCCACCAATATTTTTATGACTGCTATTCTTCTTCAGAGAAGTATTTATTCCCTCAAATGAAAATGCTTTTGTTCCAATGGAGGCTCCCCACAGGAAGCAGTCTGGGAATGGCTGCCCTGTTTAGAATTGGAGGTGTTACGGTCTATACCTTCTGCTGCAAATTGGCTCCGAGTGCAAGTGTGTGTGTCATTTTCATCTATCTCCTTTCAAATATCACTAGCCACCAGAGTTTCATGGTAAAAGCCTGATCCCACCAGCGGCCCTTCAAGAACCCAGGGGAAAATCTGCAAACAAAGAGCTTGCAGGATTGGGCACTTTACATGTAACATGTTGCCTCTCTCTCACTGCATAGAAGCTTGTAATGAATGCAAATGAAAAAGATTTTGCAAACTCAGTAATGGAACTGTTTAAACTAGGAGCTGGGGGAAAGCTGACAGGTGCCAAGGAACACTCAGGTGGGGCAAAAATCTGGTAGGGCTCTCAGTGACACAAAGGTATCTCTGTACACAGAGAAAGGTGGGACAGATGATACACTCTCTCTCCCTTCAGCAAGGATCACACCACTGCCACTCTAAGCTATTAGACAGGTCTACAACTCTCTACTGTTAGCTCCTAACAGGCCTAAGAGACATGTCAGAAAGCCTGATTCTCTCATTACTTCCTTTTTAACTTTTCAGAATACAGTTTTCATTCCCAAACTGAAATTAGATACTGATACCTCTTGTGTCAAAACATTTTCAGATATGTTGTGTTCATGTATCTACTTCATAGCAGAGTTCAAAAAAACAAACAAACCCCAACAACAACAAACCAGGCGAACCCCAAGCCACCACTAGATTTTTTCCCCCAGAAGAAAAAGATAAATTTTTGTAATGTAATTATTTAGGAAGTTTTAACAGGTTTACAAATCATTGCCATGTAAATATCTAAAGTGTTAATCATTACGACACTGAGGTGATCTTTTTGTTTAGAGAAACATTATGCAGTAATAGAATCATCAAATCTCTTTGTTTAACAGAGTATTATCATATTACAGAGTGAGCCTCTTTCTGCCACCCAGGCTGTGTTATTTCTGGGGATTTTATTAAACTGAGTGAAACTACTGACTCTACTCATATTTACCAAACCATGCATGCCTGTCAAATGTTAACATTCAAAATAATTGGACAGGTGTGCTGCGGGGAGGGGTTTGGCAGTACTTTTAGTATTGAATAAACAGTAACTAAATATCTATCTGTCCTCTGACAATTTTGCGGGGTACCTAATTGATGCATTGAGTTTTTCCATAACAACCATCTCCCATATGTTTTGGAACCACTCCTCTAACTTTTAGCTATTTTTCTTTTCCCAATGAGAGGTTATCAGTAGTCTAGCAGCTACTAGCAGATTAGATGAATTTTTCACCTGTTTGAGTGTGTCCCTTTTCCCTAGGAAGCCCCTGGGAACAGGTTACAGTCTTAAATTAGTGGCCATTTTGGTGAGCAGGAGAGCAGATCTATCGTTCCCGGATCAAACAAAGAGGGTAGGAGGAGTAAGTGGGCAGCTAACATGTCAACATGAAGTTGAAGACAACGAGGATGAGGTTGTGCTGTGAGGAAAAAGGGGGAGCAAAGGAGCCAGAGAGGAAGGTGGATGGGGAGGAGTTGGGGGCAGTAGATGATGACTACATGGAGGGGGAGTGGAGATAAGAGGCAGGAGGAGTGTTTGAAGAGGAAGAAAGAGTGGTAGGGTTGGAAACAGCAGAAGAGAAGCTCTACACCTCACCTCACTCCTTTGCAGATTACTTGAGGTGGAGCATGTGAGAGAAGAGGTCACTGTGAGGGTGTGGCTGCAGCAGCAGTGTCAGGAGAGGGGATCCAAAGTTCCTGTAAGTGCCAAGAGATAGAGGGAGAAGGAGACGAAAAAAAACATGGATAATGGTGATCTTTGAGATGCAGTGTGTGCAACCACTTGGTATTCCAGAGGGAGCAAGAGAAGAGGATGACAGGGAGACTGCTTGAAAAGGAAGGGCTAGAGGTGGCGATGGGACAGGGTGCAGGAAATGGGACTGGTGGGGATGGAGGCTGGGTCAAATATCGCACAGAGGAGGAAGTGGAGGTGGAATTTGGACTGGTGGAGGTGAGAGGGGGTGAGGAATGGGCAAAGGGGAGAACAAAAAGGGAGAAGCAAGGGTAAGGTGGAGATGGTGGATGCAAGTGAGGAGTGGGGAAGGGAACCAGTGGAGGAAGGGATGACAACACAAAAGAGAGGTGTCAAGAGAGTGAACAGGGAGTAGTGGCAGAACGTGGTTAGGAAAGAGCAGCCTATGGGGTTGATAGGAGCGTACGCTCAGCTAATGCAGACAAGAGCAACAGAACAAATAATCGAACCAAAGACTGTATTATAATGTATATGCCCAGAGGCAGAGTTAAGGCTGGACATGGACTGGAACTGTGGCATTTCCCTAGCTTTTGAGCACTTCACTTTGCAGCTGTAATGTTTTTTACATAGATACTTCTACTTTAAAAAAAACAACAACTAAATATTTCTTATTTTGTGCCTGGATCAGCTCTGGCGATTTGCTCTGCCTGGAAGAGGCCTGATTTTGTGCAAAATTCTGGCTGGTTTCTTTGCATTTTCTAGAGGATTTTTAGATTAAGATTACCCTGTTTCATGCTATTGAGCAACAGCTGAGCTTTCTAAAATAATTTCTTCTGAATCCAACAAAGGCTGTGCTCCTATTGGGATCCGGGAAGTAGCTGCAAGGCTGTGAACCTTTCCCCAGAGGATAACTGGGGATGAAGAGTGTTTACTCCAGCATCTGCCTCGTAAGGAGGGTCATGGCAAGCAGGAGCAGATAAGGAGCAGAGTGCAGGTAAGGGGCTAAGAAAAGCCAGTTCTGGAAGGAACTGTCCACGACTGTTCCATTTCAGAAGGTTGAATCTACATAGAAGGCGAAATTTCTCTTTAAAAGCCCTGCCAAGGAGATAATAAATGTATTGAGAAAATATTTGATGTTACAGACTTTCTGATGGTCTTTTACACTTTCATTTTTCAAGTACTGGAATTGTTTCACCAAGCAATGAAAACAAACTAAGCATCGTTATTACGCCTTTGGCTGCTGCCGGGGAACCCTTGGCAACATGCACTGAATGGAAAGAAGGCAGTTTTGGATACTGGCAGGGTTAGCGTAACACAAAACTGAACACTCGCTAGAAAACGTCAGGTGGCACATTAATTTAACGGCTCCTTCAAAGCAAGATGTTCTCTGGACTAAGACCTGATAGTAGGTTGTGCCTGGGCTGTTCAAAGAGCTGATAAGGGTTTCACAGAAGTATGACTATATCTTGTAGGACTTCAGCAAGCTAGAGAGATCGACTCTTTTAACCAGTTTTGCACCCACCGTCTAGAATTTCATCTAGACCACACACCCCTAGTTTACTTATGAGAATGTCGTGTGGGACTGTCTCAAAAGGCCAAAGGTGCTTCCCCCTTCCACTAGGCCAGTAACCATGTCAAAGAAGAAAACCACATACACTGCAGCCTCACCGAGGTGTCCAGACACCTGTCTCATACCTGAGCCCCAGTGAGATCATAAACCAGGACAAGATAGGTGGAGGAGCCATAAAATGTAAGTGCATTTATTTCAGTGAGGCTGTATCAGAATTAACGTGACCCCCTCAGAGAAGGAGGGTTTATAGACAACTCTGGCTGCCAATACATGGACACAGTGACATGCCTGGTGAGAGACTTCAGTTTAGTGAAGAAAGCAACATATTTTTTAGGATCTAGAACTAGCAAAATACATATTTTGTGAGAGCTGGAGGGTAGTGATGGTGCTGGTGATGAATGTTATTCTTAATTGACACAATTCTTTAAACTCAAATGTTATGCTTACATTTAATAACAATTTTTATTTAACATGTTTACAGGTTAAACCACCTCTTGTGGACTTTTGCTCAGCAAAACTTTTTAAAATGCCTAACAAAAGCCCCCACAAAAAAACAAAAACAAAACACCTGTCAGGTATGGCCTAGGTATTCTTGGTCCTGCCTCAGTGTGAGGAGAAGGCCCAGATGACCTCTCAAGGTCCCTTCTAGCCATACATTTCTACGATTTCTATGAAATTATTAGTATTAACGTGACACACACCAAGTTACTATGCCCAGTGCCAAAAAGAACATGGAATAGCCAGTGTAAGACATCCAGTTCCTTCCAGAAGCAGCATATACTGGCATTATAACTAATGCCAGATGAGATCCCAGCACTGGGACAGTCATCAGCTGTACCATCATTAAGGATTTATTTTAAAAAAAGTAACACTTACTAAAAACAGATCAGTAACAGATGATAACTTGTGGTAATCATGACAGTACAAACCCAGGAAAGTACCAAACTAGTGACTGGCTACAAAGACATACATGAAATTTTCCACCGAATGCATCCGATGAAGTGAGCTGTAGCTCACGAAAGCTTATGCTCAAATAAACTGGTTAGTCTCTAAGGTGCCACAAGTCCTCCTTTTCTTTTTGCGAATACAGACTAACACGGCTGCAACTCTGAAATCATACATGAAATTTGTTTTTCTTCAGTAAAGTAGTTGTCCATGCACAAGTAAGAACCCAGTAAACAACCGCTCGTATGTATTACCTCTTTGTTGGTGACTCCAGGAGGTAAAGTCCCATGTTTATAATCCTCCAGCAACTGCACAGCTCCTTTCAGACGACTCTGCAAATACATAAAACAATAAAGCATGATCAGCAACATTTGTTCTGCACTGATCACGTTAGACCTAAGGCTGTGAATCTAGGTTACAGGGCCACGTGCAAGTCTTAAAACACACTTCTTTATGCAAGCCTCGGGATAGGTGTATTTTTTATATATACATACACATTTAGTACATGTTTCTGTGTTTGATTTATATTATCAGCTTCTTGAGAGAGGGACTGCAGCTTCCTCTTTGTTTGTACAAGTATCTAATAATACATAATAATTATGTGGGATACACAAAAGAACAAGGAATGCTGGCACAAATGGTATCAGAAAGTCTGTTCAGCTGAAGTCTTCTTAATTAGAATGATAAATCTGATTTACTATCTCAAGAAGGAGGCTGGATTCATAATGCAGCTAGGGAAATACTTTTTTTGAGGACAAAATGACCTACACAGGTGCAATGGACAGTGCATTTATGGGGAATCAATTCATACCTTGCACCAAATGCCAGAAACCATCAAAACACCCACTGAAGTCAAAAGGAGTTTTGCCTACATAAGGACTGAAAAATATGGTAAAGTAAATTCAAGACCTCAAGAACTGCAGTAAGAGGCACTAGCCCATATAATTAATCTGTATTATTAAAAGAAAACACACACACAGAGTGGCCACCCTCAAAACTTCAACATCTACCAACAATTATTAAACAGTATGTTTGATTCTGATCTCAGCTACATCAGTGTCGAGCAGGATAATTCCACTGAAGTCAATGCAGTTTCTGCTCTATATTGTCTATATATTTGGGCCAGATTTTCAGAATCAGTGTTGGCATCATTCTGCTCCCACTGAAGTTAATGGGAGTTTGATTGCTGAAGTTAATGAGATCAGAATTAGGCAAGAGCCGAGGCCTTTTTAAAATCCCACCCATTATACACACACAAACACATACAGAAATAAGCAACTTCCTCATGTTGCACTAAAAGGCAGTTTTTAAATACCTCATGCATTCAAATTATCGCAAGTATTGATATTCATGTATTGCTGAATCAAAAAGTCCCATTTGTTTCCAGAATATATATCCATATTTCAACGGGAAGGATGATCTTGCAATTAAGCACTGGACTGAGATTCGTAGGCCAATTCTTTTGATGTTTGGTAATAAAAAGGGGAAAGTAATCTCCATTCAATTAGTCCAAAATGCAGATCATCAAGTCAGGCTGTAAAGGCTGGCTTCAGTGAAGGCCACTGCTTTTCCAGTGCCCTGCCAAACCTGCAGTAAGGCTGCAGAAAATGTCAACGGACTAGGGAAAGATTTCTCATTTATTTAAAAACAAAGACAATTCAGTTAATTCAATTAATGTTTTTAAATGTTACTGTCAGGCTTGTTTAGTTGTAACTTTCCTGCCCTAGCTGTTACAACTATTATTTCTAGATAGGGATGCTTTATAAAGATTTTTTTTTTAACACGATGATATCTGATTATAATCTACCTAGGTATTTATGGCCCTTAGCATTGTATCATAGATCCTCACAAACATTAATAAGCTTGTCCTTCCAAAAATTAGGCAAGTATCATTAGAGCAAAACTTGTTCTTCTATAGGCTGGGCTAATTGCTGGCAGATTATTAGTCCCTTTTTGTTGCAAACATCAAAGAATACTTTGTTGTTTTCTTGGAAATACCAGCAGTTAGGCCAACCCGAAATTGGCAATAAATGAATGACTAGTGCCTTTCAATTGTTCGGTACATAAATGCATTAATGAAAAAGTGGCAATCCCAGCATTCTACAGAGCAAATGTGTTGTGGACGGATCAATGCCCATTTTTGCATACACTAACCTAATTCCATATATATTCACATATTTTTGGCCTTGGTATTACATTTCGCATTGGCTCACATTTATTAGCAGTGATTCAACACACATGTAAAAGTGAGTAGTCTTTGCAAAGACACCTAATGAGGTTTAATTTCAGGAGACATGAAGAAAGGAAGAATTCAGGAAACATTCTAACAGCCTGAAGGAAACGTGAACACTAGATCAAGCTTCTTCTCTTCAAGCTCTGCAATGGAGGTCAGTCACGGTTACCGGGCTAGCTGCACTGCTGTCCCCTCTCTGCATTTGCCTGAGAGCATCTGAACAGGTGACAAGTTGCTTTTTGTGGGGTGGAATCACCCTTTTCTCCCACTCTTAGACTAGAGCCTGGGTTGCAGATGCTTGTGCTCACCAGAATTACCTCAGCACGTCTGACTTCAGTTAGGTACCTGCAGTTTTGCCCCTAGGGAATCGTGACAGTGGTATATCCACAGTGACTACACAGCCTTGTCAAAACGAAGTATTGTTTATTCTTAACAGTCGGAACACCAAACAGCACAAGACAGCAAGGATTTGAAAACAATAAAATAGCCTAAATACAGGCATACTTACATAGCACTTACTGTTTCTCTCTCCTTCCCCACACAGTGTTAGCCAGGTACCTCAACCTCTTCAGACTCCTGCCACACAGACTCTCTCAGTCTCAGCCTGTTCCCTGAATAGCCCCCAACAACTGACCCTGCTTTCTCTCAAGAGAGGGACTCTATTTAGTATTCTTTTGATCTTAAGCCCCCAGCCCTGGCAAAGTAAGCCTTTTAAATTTGCTGGAGCCACAGCAGGAAGTCCCTTCCTAATTATTAGCCCAGCCATTGTTCTTGCAATGGCCCTTGAAGCATTTGCCCCAGAGATATTTTATTTCTAGTCTTTGTTTTACAGAACAGCCCCTTTTGACTCAGCTTCAGGAGTCAGATCACAGCCCTTACAGCAGTCAGACAATCATAGAGCATTTGTATGTTAATACAGAGCAGCCTTCATGTCTTCCACTGTCACTCAAATGTTTTGTCATCCATATATATTCATTTAAAGCAAGTTTTATCAGACACATTACCTGGTAAACTCAAGTCTCTTTTCAGAAAACACTAGCCTCATCTGAAACCTCCCGGCACCCCACCCACTTTCTCTGGGAGGTTCCAGAATCACTCTGGGCTTATATTTGATCTTGGTTTGGTTTGCTGACTTAACGAAGATACACTCCAGCAATGTGAAGTCATCCTAAACTAGCAGTGTGTTCACTCTGTTCATTGGGTGGGACTGGGATGTGTTGGGGACATCCGGGGTACAGGCACAAGTACTGGAGAGAAACACCACACCCTGCTCCAAAGACTAGGGATTACGTCAGTATCCAGGCTCTGGAAAACTGCAGACACACAACTGGAACACACACAAGGTATTTTAAAAAATAATGAAATGATCCTCCTGGAATTAATCATCCAGAGCTTTAACTTCTCACAGTCAAGCAGCTTTAATGTGTGAGCGAGGGGAGGAGAGTTTGGGTCTTTTCCTAACAGGACCTGATTTACTTTAAAAAATATACACAATAGTGTCTAGATATGACAACGAAGGGCACCTTACGGGTAAGGCTAGTCATATGTCCTGTGGTCAATGCTGGTCACAGATCCCACAATTTTTACAAATAAAAAAAGGACTGTGTGGAATTATCTGTACTTTTGTTCAAATAAACAAACAAGAAAAGTTTGCTTTTTAGCCCTGATGGTTCTCAGAATGATCTAATGGGAAAAAATGAGGCAGCGCCATCTTCCTAATCCTTCCAGTAGATAGAGCTTTTGTGGAGCATTCCTCCTTTCATATAAAGGGGTTAGAAATGACAGGAAAATTGTAAAACCATATAATTTAGGAATTATAACAAGCTCTGTCAAAACACCACCAAGTATAAGAATGTTATCGATATCCTGTGCGTAGTAAGGGTTTATCCTACCTGAATAAGTTTGATTTTTATTTTTATTTTAAAAGATAAAAAGGTACCTCATGTATATGAAAACATAGGCAGCCACTTTCGGGAATGAAGGGGGAAGAGAGCAAATGAGAAAAAATTACGACTTTTGCATTTTTTTGCTATGACAAAAATTGATTTTTTTTCCAATTCACCCCCACCCCAGACAACACAATTCTGATACTCATAAAGGAAGGAAATATTAAAATAGAACTAAAGAACAGGAGAATCCGATATGGCAGTGCAGGATCCAGAGGTGAAAAGTCAAAGACAACAGAATGAATAATAAGTAAAGGATCCAGAGAAAATAACCAATTTTCCCTACAAAGCTCCACAATAAACCAGTATTGCCAGCTCAATATACTGGAGAACAATTCATGCTCATTATTAGTATGGGGATTTGGGGGCAGGGTTTTCCACTGAAATTACCTACACTGTGTGCCTTGCAAATCATCTACACAGAACAGCATGTAACTTTGAATGAAAGTCTAAAGTAAATAAATGAATGGATCTGTGTTCTATTTTTTTCCTCTTCTCTTGAGGAAATCTTAGTAGTTACTATAACAACCCTGGCTGGATCTCATCTTGTTTAGTACAGAAACAAACAGAAACAAAAAAGCTCAATTTTTGCTTTTAAACTTGCAGTCTCCTTAAATGTCTCCTTTTGGCTCAGCAGGCAAAAAAAATAAATAAGGCTTTATGAGAGGAATGAGCCTCCAAACAAAATAGCTGAGGGTTGTGAAAGATTACAAAAGGCTTAAAAACAACTTATGAGTGTCCTACAACAAACAAAAATGTAAACCATAATGATCATACTAAGAATATGAAAGCACTTGGTTTAGAACGGTTCAGATTGTTTTAATAAAATATTAACTGCCCCAAAACTTTGCTAATACAGAGTTAAGATTAACCAGCAGTGCCTCATGTAATTCCAGAATGCTGAGTGCACCTGTTCTTTAAAACCTCCAAAACCCAGGAAATACAGAGTTGCGGTCCACATCAGTCCAACGACGCAACTTGCGCCACGAATAGTTCCTCTGACCCTACAGTGGCACAGCATTATTATGGTGGGGTGATGCCAGCACAGTTAAGGTTGCACCAGGATTTCCATTTTACGAAGGGTAAAAAAGGCCTGCAAAAATTCTATCTGTTGGTTTAGAGGATCACTTTGAATGTTTATTGTGTACTGCTTTATTTTTCTATAGCAGTTTGTGGGAAGAAATATCATTTGAAGTTTGCTATGACTGCTGCTGCTTACTGGCATCTTTCATTTTCCTTCTGTTTAATTTAAGCTATTTTCCTTGACAGTACTTCTAAATCTGTAAAGTAGAATGTGAGTATCCATGTGGATTTTAGGTAACTTTGAAATATCAGCTTTTAACTCAGAACCTGTGCTCTCACAGCAAAACTTCCAGAAGAAGCCCCCACCGAATGGAGGCAGAGAGCAACCAATTTGCACAACACAGATTCTCAGAAAGCTGTGGAAAGCAGGACTCAACTCACAGCATATGGCTGCTGCTCAGGTTCAATAGCCACAGGGTAGCACCTTGAGCTATCCAATTATTTGTCTGCCTGAAAACACTGGCTTGTAACAGAGCCCCAGCCTGCTGCAAATACGCAAAATTTACTTTCTCTGGCTCGTCTACTTGGATTGAGCCATGTTGTAAGGACAACTTTTAACCTGAATAACTTTTAAAATATTGCTTCCTCAGAGGGGCAGTAGCTGCTGAGATCAATCTTGAGTAGGTTATATCAGTTTGGGGAGGATCAGTCCCTAAACTGATCCTCAGTTGTGTGAAAAAAAAAAAAAAAAAGTTGTAATATCAAATGATAGGGTTCTTATATTTATTTGGAGGGGAAGAGGACATATCTAGAGAGCTCCTTGTTCAAGTGACCTCAAATGTGGGCCAGTAAGTCTACCATAGATGTCCAGAAGGCACTGCAATTTTCATGACAATCCAATCAAACGTGGATTTTACATAACTTAGAAAAATCAGGTATTAAACATTAAGCTAGTCTCATCCTTAACGATAGTGGGGCTAGCTCCACCAGAATGATTCACTGGGGACTGAACAGCTCAGGGGATTGGTAATGGGATATGGAGCCTTCAGGTGCCTGGTTCAGGTTCACTACAGTCCAATAGTGACTGAAGGCTGTTTGGCAGTCTTAACCCAATTCCTAGCTGGCAAATGTCCACCTTATAAATGGACTTTCTTGATGTCTGTCTCAGCAGAAAGGTTGAGGGCTCAACGGTTCATGGAATCTGAACTAGAGGTGGTACCACCAGATCCAGGCTGAGAAACAGTGGCAATGGGATATGCCAAGGACCAAGCACATTGGCACGGTCTGTGAGATATCTATTCTGAGGATACTCAGAAGACTGCAGGATTATTAGACTGGTACCTTTTCATAGAATCATAGGACTGGAAAGGTGTGGACTCCCTCTATAAGGGTCTAGATGCTCTTTGACCTGTGTCTTTTCAGCATTTAATGACAGAGCTGATTAGACTCAAGAGTCATAGAATCATAGGACTGGAAGGGACCTTGAGACATCAGCTAGTCCAGTCCCCTGCACTCATGGCAGGACTAAGGATTATCTAGACCATCCCTGACAGGTGTTTGTCTCACCTGCTCTTAAAAATTTCCAATTGATGGAGATTCCACAACCTCCCTGAGCAATTTATTCCAGTGCTTAAGTTTTTCCTAATGTCCAACCTAAACCGCCCTTGTTGCACTCTAAGCCCATTACTTCTTGTCCTATCCTCAGAGATTAAGGAGAATAATTTTTCTCACTCCTTCTTGTAACAACCTTTTATGTTCTTGAAAACTGTTGTGTCCCCTCTCAGTTCTCTCTTTCCAGAGAGAAACAAACCCAATTTTTTCAATCTTCCCTCATAGGTCATGCTCCTCCTGAGCAAGCAATGGTTTTGACCTCACAAAAAGAAGTTTGCTTCACTGAACTTCATGCTGACTTTATAGAAAGCATGCTCATGAATCATTAGCTGATGTTTCCTTAGTGGCAAGTCAATGGGCCAGCAAAGGATTAAAATCCTGAAAAAACATTCACAGCGATTTCATTCGTCAGAGGCACACGAGCCTTTTTCTTAGCTTTTTACGAGGCAAACACCTTTGAACAGCTGCTTGGTTTTTGCATCATGCTGAATATTATTACATAAAGACACTTGTGGGCCACCTCCTGATCCACTGAAGCCCATCGTGGTTTTGCAATAGGATTTGGCCCTCCAGGATGCAGAGGGTTTTCCTGCCCTAGTGAAGAGCGATGGATCATGACTAAGAATGTCTTCTTTTGAAGTTGCTCTTTTAAAAATGCCTTTGGAAGGCACTTATAGGTCAGTGGAGCAACTCCAGATTTACGCTGGTGTAACTGACAGCAGAATTTATCATGGGATTTTTGAAGGTGGTCAGGGGCCCAGTTTTATGGGTCATAGATTCCAAGGACAGAAAGGACAATTCTGATCATCTAGTCTGACCTCCTGTATAACACAAGCCATAGAACTTCCCCAAAATAATTCCTAGAGCAGATCTTTTAGACTGAGAAACATCCAGTTTAAAGGTTTCAGAGTAGCAGCCGTGTTAGTCTGTATTCGCAAAAAGAAAAGGAGTACTTGTGGCACCTTAGAGACTAACCAATTTATTTGAGCAAATAAATTAGTTAGTCTCTAAGGTGCTACAAGTACTCCTTTTCTTTTTATCCAATTTAAAATGATTTTAAAATGGTCAGTGATGGAGAATCCACCACATTCCTTGGTAAATTGTTCCAATGGTTAATTACCCTCCCTGTTAAAAACGCACGCTTTATTTCCAGTCCAAATTCATTGAGCTTCAACTTCCAGCTATTGGAGCATGTTTTATCTTTCTTTGCTAGACTGAAAAGCCCATTATTAAATATTTGTTCCTTATGTAGGTACTTATAGACTGTGATCAAGTCGTCCCTTAACCTTCTCTTTGTTAAGCTAAATCAATTGAGCTCCTTGACTCCATCACTATCAGGCATGTTTCTAAACCTTTAATCATACTCATGACTCTTCTCTGAACCCTCTCCAATTTATCAACATTCTTCTTAAACTGTGGGCACCAGAACTGGAAACAGTGTTCCAGGTACAGAGGTAAAACAACCTCTCCTACTCAAGATTCCCTTATTTATGCATCCAAGGATATAGAAAGAGGAACTGTAGGAAGGTGCTGCCCAGCATCATGCTCAGCATGCGTTCTCCTCCAGAAAACCATGCAGGCATATTTAAATTGCAACTACAGTCAATATATAAATCAGGGGTGGGCAAACTTCCTCTGATGGGGCTTAATTACATAGCAATTTAAAGTATTATTCCAATCATTTTAATCTCACACTTTTCAGAAAATAGGCATGTCGCCCACCAAGACGTTTCACATAGTCTCAACTGCAAGAATAGCTGGGCCTGACCTCAGCAGTGCAATGTTTTCTGCTTATTAGGAAAGTTTGAAATTTGTTGCTGGGAAAATTATTTTGTCATAAGAATTCCCTTGTCTTTAAGGCTTATGTGCAATGTTAACTGAGGGTTGAAGCCTAGGATTTCTGTGTGACAGATGCACTAAAAGTATGTAGAATTAGTAGATTTTGGATAGATCACCACAAGGCAGCATGGCCTAGTGAATTTGAACAGATACATGCAGAGCATGGAAATCCTCAGTTCTAATCCCAGCTCTGCCACTTGCTTAACATCACAGTTTACTCATTTGAAATGTAATTATATCATAATGTAATACCAATTACCTACCTCATGGTGCAGATGAGTTAATATCTGACGCCCTCAAAAATGCAAGGCACTCAATAAATATTAAGAATCTACATCAGAGTCAGATTTAATCTCATAATTTTGTAATGCATAAATGTCAAAGCTGCAATAATCATCATCTTCATAGCACCTTTCATTCTAACAAAGCCCCAAACTCTTCATAAACTTTACCAATGGACGATACAAAACTATGAGTCAAGCTCATCCATGACACAATTCCATTTGGCTTTCCCATGCAGAGGAATCACTTGGCTGAACATCAAAATACAGCCACCTCTGAGATTGAATGCTGCAACTCCCTAGCAATACAAAACAGTTTAGAAAAGGAAATGGAAAATATCCATCTGAAATTGCTGTGGAATTAAAAATAATCTTCGCAGTTCTCATTAGAAAGCTCATTTGTCCATTTCTTCCCTCTGATACTGGGCTCCTCCAAGACAAACAACAATCCTTTTGTTCCATGAGAAGAACTCCAGGCCCAAAAGATGTAGCCATCTGTCAGCAGGAAAGGGCTTTCTACATAAGGCTGTGTTCTATCTTTTACTTTTCCAGCCATTAGATTTCATTCTCCATTTAGAGTATAAAACAGAACAGAATGGTTTTTTATATTTACACTCTAAATATTTCAGAGCAGTGAGTCAGACACCAATTGCATAGACAAACAAAGCAGACTGTATGTGCTTAGGGGTTCTTTATGTGATCC
This sequence comes from Natator depressus, assembly GCF_965152275.1. Taxonomy (NCBI): domain Eukaryota; kingdom Metazoa; phylum Chordata; order Testudines; family Cheloniidae; genus Natator; species Natator depressus. The sequence continues at coordinate 136,339,524 of NC_134237.1, read as the reverse complement.
TAGATATTAATATTTGTTTTACTGAGAAAGAGATTAGCCAAGAGAAAAGAGTTAATGTTGCTCCATGATGTGCTGCAGAGGGTTCATGGGAGCTTCAGTATACTGTAATTCCATCCAAAAAACGAGAGAGATGATCAGGGCAATTTCCCTTTCTGGGAATCTGCTAAACAATCCCTGAGAGATCACCATGATATGATAGGGTTTAACTAGCATGGTTTCTGCAGAGGGAAATAATGTCTCATTAACTTATTGGAAGTCTTTGAAGGTGTCAGTAATGTTGTGGATAACGGAGAACCAGTTGACATAATTTATTTAAAGTTCCTAAAGGCCTTTGACAAGGTCCCTCCATAAGAGTCCACTAAAGAAGGTAAGTAATCATGGGATGGGGTGTGGCGGGTCAACTTTATCATGGAGCAAATTTGGCTAGATGGCAGAAAGCAAAGAGAAGAAATGAATGGTTAATTTTAACCATGAAAAAAGGTTAACAGCCTGGGGGCGGGGGGTTTAATGGTCCCCTATTAGGTCCAATGTTTAATATATTTATAAACAATTTGGGAAAAGGGGAGAATATTAAGGGGGAAAAATTTGTAACTGACACAACTACTATGTTAGTCAAGTACAGGAAGACTAAGGCTGTGTCTACACTACAGCCTATGTTGTCATAACTTACGTCGCTCAGGAGTGTGAATAAACATAAGGAGCAACATAAGTTACACTGATATAAGCGCTCATGTGCCCAGCGCTAAGTTGACGGAAGAGCTCTCTCCTGTCGGCATAGAGCGTCTTCACCAGATGAACTGCGCCACTGCAGCATGGTACCCATAGACATGTCCTAAGAAATGTCAAAGGGCCTTCACCAAGCCAGGTGACTGGGCAACAAGATGGCAGATGAAATTCAATCTTGACACATGAAAAGTAATGCACATTGGAAGGAAAAATCTGAGCTCCTCATACACCTTCCAGGATTCTAAATTAATTGTATCCGGGTTGGAAAAGGACCTAGGTGTCATTGTGTACAGGTCAGTGATGATCTCTGATGGATGTTAGGATGGATAAGGGATGGGATGGAGAATAATACAGAGACTATTCTAATGCCATTATATGAATCAGTGATGCACTTTCACACTTTGTGCAGTACTGGTCACCGTATCTCAAAACAGGACATTGCAGAATTAGAGGGGTTTCAGAAATAGGTGATAAGAATTATTAGAGGCATGGAAAAGCTCTCAAATGAAGAGAGAGCTTTTAAAAATAGATTGGGATGGATTATTTTGTATATTTTATTGAGTCTTCTGTTGGTCTTCTCTTTTCTAAGATAAAGACTGGCCTTAAGAAGGTAGCACAGATTCTGCTTTCACAGTCTCATGACGCAAGAACAAAGGGACATTCAAAAAAATCCTAGGCAATAAACTCCCAAATGATAAAGTAAAATATTGTTTCAGACAGAGCATATTTACCCTGTGGAACTCACGGTCACAGAATGTCAGTGAGGCCAAGAACTTAGACTGATTCAAAGAGGGATTGGATATTTCTATAGAGAACAAGACTCCCCAGAGTTGTAATAGTTAGTGCTTTAAAAGGTTTCAGAGGGGTCGCCGTGTTAGTCTGTATCAGCAAAAACAATGAGGAGTCCTTGTGGCACCTTAGAAACTAACACATTTATTTGGGCATAAGCTTTCGTGGGCTAGAACCCACTTCATCAGACGCATGGAGTGAAAAATACAGTAGGCAGGTATAAATATACAGCACATGAAAAGATGGAATTTGCCTTATCAAGTGGGGGGTCAGTGCTAATGAGGCCAATTCACTCAGGGTGGATGTGGCCCATTCCCAACAGTTGACAAGAAGGGGTGAATATTAACAGAGGGGAAATTAATACTTTAAAAGAGAGCTTTGCAGCTTCAGGGTTCAAGCCCATCTCTAATTCTGAGGAGGTAGGAGGAAACCTTAATGATGGGGAGGACAGGGTGGGTTCCTGTTGAGAGTCTTCATTTTCTCACACCCTCATTAACAAAGAAAACTAAGAACTTCTGCATAAGGTTGTTAACAAAGAAAATTAAACTATGAAATTTCTCTTTACAGTTGAAAAAAGAAAACTTTTTTGCTGCACCTCTTGGGCCCAGTTCTGATCTCATCAAAAATGAGTTCAATGAGTTCAATCAAGTCACTCCCAATGTGAGTGTTGCAGAGAATACACAGCAATGCAGAGTGGAAATTTATCCCCCCTTACCCCCGCCCCCAGTGTGCATTACTTCACTTTTATCAACAGGGAATTTAATGTTAAAAGAACAACAGCATCAAGCCTTAATCTGTAGTAATTTTTCTATTTCCACATGCATGCTCATGTTCTCTTTAAATACCAATTCAAGTGTTAGCGAAAGCCATTGAATTGACAAGTAACAGCATCTCTTTCACCCTGCTTGATCTTGCTCACAGACATCCTCATGAGACTGTAAACCTCTCTCTTGCTAGTAGGTTATTTCTTCAGACTGTGTTCCACATCAAGAACACTGCCTTTTGAAAACTGGATTTCATATTTCATCCAAACCTGTGTTTTTATAAGTGAAGCTATAAACTTCGATTTTATGGCATGAGAACAGCAGTTTTATTCTCTGCGGTTCTCTTAGAACAGGAATCAAAAGAGAACTTGGGTGAACTATCCAATAGCTTTATGTCTTTGAATGAAACTGATCAATTCTGGAAAAAAGACAGACATTTAAAACTCTGCCAGGCATGTTTTCAGCATGGTGAGCAAAGAACTGGATCCAGACTGCCACTGACTTTAACGGACAGTTCAGCTGCCAGTGCTCTGCATAATGCGCTGAAATTAAATTTACATCCATAGCTGCATTTGCCACACACAAAAAAAGTCTGAATTTTCTATCGTGTCATCCCCTAGACAGAAGCATGCACCTTTGTTTAAGATCCACCAAATGAAATATATCTTTTGGGAAAAATAATCTTTAATGTCAATAATTCTATGAAATATTAAACGCAAACAAATGTTAACGTCAACCTCAATGCAAAATTAAATGCACATAAATTATGTAAAATTGGAGTGTTTTTATAACCAGGAAAGTCACTATGTAACAATGCCAACTTCTTACTCAGAAGATGTGCTGGCTGCCCTGTGCTTACTCAGAGTTATACCTTCTGACTTTAATGGCATAATATCTTTTTACAACATTTTATGACTCCGGTGAGCATCACAATGCCAACACTGCTGTACAGTGGGGAGTGAGCTATTTCTATTCTGGCTCTTGCTGCATCAGTAGAATTGTTAACTAACCTCCAATTGCAGAATCTCTATTCCAGGTGACAATGCACAAGCCAGAAAAGACCAAGGTTGACTTTCAGATCCTGGATGAATTTGCGGGACTGTCAGAAAATAGAAAAAGGTTTTACCTGTAAACTAAATAAGTGTCATCTGAAGACACAGAGATGATCAACAAGGAACTTCATAGTGCCATTTGTGCAAGAGTCATTTCTCAGAGTACAGACAAACTTTTAGATTTCCACAGCAACCTTAAAAATGACCTCAAACAGATTTTATTTATTTATTTGGACTTGTGCCCTTTACTGCTCCTCTGATGTGTAAAATCTTGAAAAGGTTTGTTGTTAGTTTGTTTGCGGGAGTTTTTCCACTTAGAAATACAAGGAATGTCAAGTCTGGTCTTCCCTTTTTGCTGAAGAATCTCTGGGAGGTCTTGGGGATGTTTATTGTGAGCTCTTCTACTTTAATTGAAAGGACAGGGGAAATTGGCTCTGAATTTCATGGTTTTTGTGCAATTACAGCCTCATCCTGAATGGTAGAAAGCACCTTCAGCTCTCACTGAAGTCAAAAGGAACTGAGCATGCTTTGCACTCGACAGATTTGGGCCCTCAAAACAATGCTAATGTTATATCAGTGGACTCTCTTGCACTTCTGCATTTCTCTTTCCTTCTCTCTTTTAAACCAAATCTATCAAATAAGCAGCATCTCAGAGATTAAACAATGTAAATACATTACCTCAGTAACAAAGAGAGTGCGGGGGTCAACGATGTCCAAGAAGTGCCTGAATCGGCCATAAAACGAAGTCTGGAGGACAGAAAGAAAGAGAGTTAGACAAGACGGTCCTTTGTAAAGCAGAAAGGCATTTTATTGTTATTTCCTCTGGAGAACTACACAGTAACTAGGAATGCTATTTACTAAAAAGCTGACAAGATGTCTCTTCTTTATAAACTCTCTATAGTGGACAAGGAGATCATCCAATCTAAGCTTTGAGGCTCTGAACAAGTACATGGATGCCAGATTAAATGACAGTGTCATCAAAATGCAGTTTATTTCCACAACTGAACAGAAATATTTTTCACAATTTAAGGAGGAAAAAGATATTTTTAAACATCCCCCTAGAGTTTTCAACCAGAGCTCCCAATCCTGCAAAGGGCCAGATGTGGGTGCACTGCCACTGTGCACCTGCAGAGTCCTTTGCAAGATCGGAACCTAATATACTGCAGTGTTGTGCTCGCAGATGAGAACCTGGCAGTGAAATGGTTGTGCCCATTTTCATCATCCAAGATGCCAGGTGCAAATTAAATTCTCTAATTTTTAGTAATCTCAGGTGAATCAGAAACACAGTTAAGGGTTTCTTGCTGTTTTTTCTAAAATAAGTTTTAACCCGAAAGTACTGGGTGCTTTACAATGCCCACACACGGCCCTGGCCTGGAAGATTTTATGCTGCATGAAGCAGTCTATATTGATTTTGCTAATTTGAAGAGCCTGATGAGTACATGTAAGGATTGAAATGTTTTTTCAAGTCTCTAAACTTGATTAATGAAGGCCAGGATGCACAAGCTTTTCCTAACCAATTGCCATCTTGGTCCCTTGCTATTTTAGATGGCTGCAGGCAAGCTTTAACTGGGCATCATTACCTTACGTTTTTCATTATCACACACTCCTGTACCATGAATTATTACCAGTAAATATTTATATTATGGTAGTACTCAAAGGCCACAATCAGGATTAGAGGCCCTTGTGCTATACAAACACAAAGCATTTATAATCTAAATGACACAAACAGAAAAATCTCTAGCATGTGGATACAACATTCAAACAAATGAATATGGTGAAGAATTGGCACAGCTTTGGTGGTTACATATATTGTAATTCCCTCTGAATCGCTTCTGACTCACTCCAGTTCAGAGGAACTCCACTAATTCTGCTCACCTCTGCAGAAAAAACAAAACAAAACTATTTTCCAGGGGCACAGATTAGAGTGAATTGGACTTTGAACACTCATTACTAGTCACTTGCACTCTGCAGCGGGTGTCACTGATACTCCTGAGGGCATTCTGCACCAAAAAATTAAAAATTCTGTGCCAAAAAATTAAAATTTTTGCAAAATTCTTGAGGCTCGGTGAAGGGTCTCGATATGAGGGGATCTGGATGCCTGGGACTTGGGCGGATGGGGGAGCAGCTCCCTGTACAGGGATCCCTCCCTCTGAAGCTGAGGAACGATGGGTGCAGGAAGCAGGGGGTGTTGGATTGTTTGCAGAGCTTCCTGCAGCTGGGGGAGAAATCTGGGGGTGGGTCTGACCCAGCCCTGGATGCCATGCAGGGGAAGAAGAAATCCTGTCCTCCCCAGCCAAGATGGAACTAGCAGCTGAGCCCACCACATGGTAGGAGCCACCAGCTGTATCTTCCCCAGTCCCACCTCCTGCCCCACAGTGATTTACCTCTCTGCCCTGGGCACCCAAAACAAACTGCTGGGGAGGGTCGCATGACCGCTCTTATGGCTTCCCTTTGCTTCCCCATCAGAAAGTTATTTTTCTGCAGAGAAGCAAAGAAATCTGCAGGGGACATAAATTCTGAGCATGTGCAGTATTCCCCCAGGAGTACACTGAGAAGCACTTGTATCCAAAGAACGCAGCACTTGTTGAATGATTTGGCAGCTCCTGATGCTGGCAGTCGTCATGAGTATGGCATATTGAAAACTGCATTAAAATTATGAGCTGTCACTTTGAACCCTAAGGGGTTGTCTGGTCCTGCTTGCAAGGTAGGGAGTTCTGTAGGGAAGTGTGCAATTTGTGTCCTCAGCAGTTTGCAGACAGACAGCCTAGTGTAAGTAGGGTTGCCAACTGACTAATCGCATAAACCCAAACACCCTTGCCTTGCCCTGTGCCTAGGAGCCATAGGGACGTGCTGGTCACTTCCGGGAGCTGCGCAGAGCCAGGGCAGTTAGGAAGCCTTAGCCCCACTGCACTACCAACCGGACTTTGGCCTATTAAAATCTCCTGGATTGCCTTTAATAGTCACTGGGAGATTGAGGCCAATTCCAGGAGACTCCCTGCCAATATGCAAGGGTTGACAACCCTAAGTGTAAGTGGGACGAGTTGTACCTCTCTGTTTTGGGGTTCTTGTGTGTTATTCTAAGAAATAAAGCAGTGTCATGTTGCAACTTTCTAGCAAGAGTATTTTATGTTTTCATCTCACTTCTCTGTTTGTATGCTGTGAAACATCCTTTGCTTTAAAGGAGATAGTCAACTACTCACCAAAGTGCACCCCATGCAGAGACAGACAGACTGCCAACTCCCAGCCATTCCCCCCACTGCTCTTAGCCAAGGAAGTCAAAGAAAGAGGAAAAAGAAGGATAAGGTCTAGTTGGCTCCTGAGCTTGGTATCCACTTTCTATTCTATTCCAGGCAGGGCTGGTAGTGCTGCTGCCTTTAGCTCAGGTTACCTGACACTTTCCATTGTAAGACCCTGTTTTCAGTTGTTCATAACTTTGCCAGCCTTTTACCATTTGGACTGACGTTTTCCATGGCAGGTGTATGCCTCAGACTGATTAACAATTCAGCAGTTTTTCAGAATGAGGTTAGGGAAAAACTGGCTGTTTCACCCATGTTAAAAAATTCTTCAGTTTCGATGAGGAGCTCCAGCACCCCCAGGCTTTGGAGCAGGGACCTGAAATATGGCAGGGAGCTTGCCCCGATGTCAGGGATGTGCTTTTTGATAACCCCATGAAAGTCTGCCACATGTAGCCAAGTTATGAGCCTCTCGAAATCGCAGTTCACACATACTCAGTAGAAAGTTGTTACAAATTGACAGATAAATTCTCCAAACATTCCATCTGCCCTGGGCCTGCTCCAGCCTGGGGCCACAAGGGCTGAATAAGACTCTCTCATGTAATTGCACACCCCATCTGCTATGGGTTTGCTGTAGTGCTAAGCACAAGAACTGAAAGCAGGGAAGCTGTTTCTTCTGTGCTCTTAATGCCCTAGCTAAGTCAATGAAAGCTGTGCTGTTAACACAAATTGCTAGAAAATGCTAAACTCTCTAGGGAAAAGAAAAATCAGATCATAGATATCACAAATTGGGCACGCAAAATTAATGGGCACGTTTGACCTTAATCTCTCTTGTGCCCCAGTTCCCCATCTGTAAAACAAATAATAATGCCACCTCTCCTCAGAGGGGTGGTTTGAAGGTAAATTCATTGTTTATGAAGCACTTGGAGGCTATCATGATGAGCACCATATATGAGCCCACGAGGAAGTTAATATTTCTGTTTTCAGAGCAGGGTTCGAATAGTGTGCAGCAAATAAGGCCTGGGGCCACACACTGACCATATAGGATAAAACAAAATATTGAATAGCTGCTCATTAAGTGAACACCATCTATCCTGTACACTGAATGAGACAAGAGTGCTGCGGAAAAATAGATTATGGTCATGTAATTAAAGAGTATTGTAAGACATACACATGAGAGGGGCAAATTAAGGTTGCAGAGGCAACATTAATTCTAGCATTTCCTAATTGTAGAGTGCTTAGACTTTACAACATTAACTTCATTTTAAAGTCTATATAAGTTCTTAGACACCCTCATCACCATAGTACGAGTGCTTTGCAGTAGTGGATTAACTGACACGATTAACATCTACCATAGGGGTGGGCAAACTTTTTGGCCCGAGGGCCACATTGGGGTCGCGAAACTGTATGGAGGGCTGGGTAGGGAAGGCTGTGCCTCCCCAAACAGCCTGGCCCCTGCCTCCTATCCACCCCCTCCCACTTCCCACCCCCTAACTGGCCCCCTCAGAAACCCTGACCTATCCAACCCCCCCTGCTCCTTGTCCCCTGACCACCTTCTCCTGGGACCCCCCGCCCCTAACCGCCCCCCCCCCAGAACCCCACGCCCATCCAACCCTCCCCCGCCCCCTAGCCACACCCCCGCCCCCTGACAGCCCCCCCAGGACTCCCATGCCTATCCAACCCCCCCTGCTCCCTGTCCCCTACTGCCCCCTGGAACCCCCTGCCCCTTACCCAACCCCCCCACTCCCTGCCCCCTTACCAAGCTGCTCAGAGCAGCAGGAACTCACAGTCCCACCGGAGCCAGCCACACCGCCCGCGCTGCCCGGTAGGAGCAGCAGGCCAGAGCGCTGGTGGCGCGGCATGGCAGGGGAGGGGCCGGGGGCCAGCCTCCCCGGCCGGGAGCTCAAATCCGGGCAGGACGGTTCCACAGGATGTAGCCCACAGGCCACAGTTTGCCCACCTCTGATCTATCATGTGTGGCGCTCTCTCTCTCACACACACACACATTATCTTATCCTGAAGGCTCCCACTCTGTGGTCTCCTACTTTTTCCCCACTGCCCCTCCTTTTGGTTTTGTCAAACAAAACTTTAATAAGCAATGGAGACATTCAGAAGAGCCTCAAGATTCAAGATCCTCAAGATTCAAACACGAACAGGGGAGGTATCTGGACCTGACCTCTCCTTTGCCTTGCAGTTTGTGTTGTTATTTACACCTGTGCAAAGTAAGTGTGAAGTGAAATGCTGTCAGGTAGTGTTTTACATGCACTTTGTGAAGTTGTAATGAGGATACAACATGCAAGACAGGGGAGAATCAAGCCCTTCTATGCTTGTTGGTTAACATTTGTATCATCCAATACTGAGCATTGTTATGAAACATATGGTTTTATTGTATAATAAAGTACAAGAGACCAAAATCCTGTGTCAACAGGAAGAGGACAGGATAGTCTCTGGTAGATTTGTTTGGGGGTGGGGTTCTCCAACTTCATGGAATTCCCAAGATCTATAGGAAAAGTCTACTGCTCTTCCTGCCTCTCCAGAGGGTAACCCCCAAGGAGTCAGGCTGCCCCTGCCTTCCAGCCTGCTCTTGTGCCACAGACACGCACAGTCCTGAAGAGACTCGAAAGGTCTGGACTGGAAACCAGTTAGAATTAATGCTGACACAAACACCACTGATTCCTGGAGGCATTGCCTCGGGGCTTGCCAGGGGATGAGGCTACATAGAACCCCACCCCCAAAATGCCCACACACTTCCCGAAATCAAATGCTTTCCCTCTGACAGATGGCTGATCATTTGAGTGGTTTTTCCTGCTCCTTTCATTCCTTCTTCTGAAAGATTTGAGGGGGATAATCCAGTCCATGTCTTCCCTAGCCACAGACACAGGCAATGAGAGGGCAACGGCTCTGCTGTTCTGGGCTAAGGCCCGAAACAGAGACTGAGGGCTAGTCTACACTAGAAACACTACAGCGGCGCAGCTGCAACGCCTCTGGTGAAGACACTCTATGCTGATGGAGAGAGCTCTCCCGGCGGCATAAGAAAATCACCTCTACGAGAGGCAGTAGCTATGTTGGCGGGAGCAGCTCTCCTACTAACATAGCGTTGTTCACATCGGCGCTTAAATCGGAGTAACTTACATCACTCAGGAGGGTGCCTTATTCACACCCCTGAGTGACATAAGTTATACCAACGTAACCTGTAGTGTAGACAAGCCCTAATTCTCCTGAATTTCCTATTATTTGGGGAGGTGGGTTTCCAACTAATAGGATCAGCCACAGTTTTGTGGCAATTAATTTTTCCTAATGAAGTAATGTGTTTGGAACCTATGGCTACCGGCCTGGTTTGCACACAGACGTTAATTTCAATCACATCCCACGTCAATGCCTTGTTAAAGCTAGGGATAGTCGTGTACGGCAAGTACAAGCTATGTTATTAGCAAACATTTCACTCTGCTGTCTCTAAACCAAATTTCTTCAAACAAGACAACAGCACTAAACCTCATTCACTCCCACATCCAGGCCAAGTTTTTAAAGAGCAGCTTTGTTAATCAGGCATCTGAAAAAAAAATGTAATTGGTGAAAAACACTTCCTCCTCTCTCCTGATTCTCTCCCTCTCACATACACGCAAGCTTGGCTCTCTCACAAACAACCAAAATGCTTAAAAAATTATATTTTTTCATTAAAATAAAACTTGGCTTTGGACAGAGAAGCAACATGAGAAGAAGCGTGGTGTTGGTCAGGTTAGAGGACAGGAATTCTAATTCCCAGGCCCAAGTCCTATGGCCAAAGGCTTTGGGAAAAATCACTTTACTTCTCCATACCTCTGTTTCCCCATGTTTAATATGAAGATAGTCCTTTTCTACTACACAGACTGTTCTGAGGCTTAATTCACTTATTGGAAAACCATATGGATGGAAGTTGCTACACAGTGCTGACAGTGGTCTAAAAAAAAAAGTGAGAAGTCTATCATAATCTGGGAGCAGCAACTTTGCTAAGACAGTACTTAAAGTGCCCCCACACTTTAAACCAGAGGTTCTCACAACAAAATTTTTGGTGGCCTCAGAATGAGACCACCAACTCCTGCTGGTGGCCACTCTGACAAATTTCCCTAAAATATTTAATTGACTTTAGGAAAAACAAATAAATATGCACATATACATACCCAAATCATTGTAAAATTTATGCAGGGGGTTTCTGCAGACTCAATAATAAAAATAATATACAGTTGTATGTTAGTGCTCCTGGCCCTGCTGCCTCCCCTCTCCTCCACAGATCCTCCCCTGGCCCCTGCTGCCTCCACCCACTCCCCTAGGCTCCCCACAGGCCCCGCTGCTTCCTCCCCCCTATTGCCCTGAGCTCCCTTCCATGGCCTCACAACCCAGGCTCACCCCACTCCTTGCCTCTTGACTATGGTGCCCAGTAAGACTGGCCCTGCTGAAGCCCCGTTTCCCTGGGCTGATGCCTAGAACCGGAGCCCCATGGCTGGAGCTGGTGGGAGGCGGGGAGCTGAAGCCCAACCTGCCTCTGGAGCCTCCTGGAGTCTCATAGCTTTGCCCCTTCCCCCATCTCTACCCAGGAGGTTGTCATGGCCACAGGAAAACCCCACACAGTGGCTGCATTTGAAAAACGTTGCTTTAAACACTAGTGCTACAGAAGCACACATGTATATTATATAGGAAAGAGAGAAATATCAGCATAAAGAGTACTTCTTTCACAAAATAATAAGCCGGGTCTTGAAAATTCTCCTCTCCTTGCCACTGGTGAATGGGAAACTTTCCCTTTCAGGTGAAGGGATAAAATCCACAAATTTCTGCAAAATTTAAGCTTTCATTTTTGAAAAAGGTACATTTCTAACACTCATGGTGGTGAAGGGAACCTTCCAAGCATGAACTATATGTGAATTAAGGCAGCGTTCTCTTCTTGAGGCTGTAGACAGACAGTTCTGTTGCCTCTGTGTCTGCTCAAGCTATCCCAAGAAGCAGGAGACTAAGGTTGTGCCTGCGTGACAAGCCTGGGTGTGACTCTACAGTGCACCACTTGTCACACAGTAACATCATGTGTGGACACTGCAACAGTCCCCTGAAAGTCCTGGAGTGCCGCTTAGCAGCCTACCATTTGAAAGCATAGTTGCGAAGCTGCAGCGAAAGTCCTGGAGCGAGCTGTAGCAGTGTCCACACAGGATGTTCCTGTGTGGCAAGCTAGTGTGCTGTAGATTCACACCCAGGATTGCCAGGCCTCATCATACAAACACAGCCTTTAATTGACACGACTTCACTGCTGGTATCCAGAAACCTGTGTGCAGAAGTAAAACTGACAGCAATCATGTAAGTTTCACTTTGCTGCTATGGTAGGGTCTGTTGCCCCTGGACCTTACTAGGTGCTTTCTCATCTTGCATATCAGCTTCTGGTTGGTAGGTTTAATCTCTTAGTTAGACTGTATCTGATAAATGTTTCAAGTTCTGCAGAAGCAACAAAGGATGTATCCACTTATAAGCATCTATGCCTAAATCAAAACACTAGATCCAAACCTTCCTCAAACATTGGAGCAGTTCAAATTCTGATCAAAATTTTGTATCCCAAAGCCCATCTCTATTTTTAGTCAGTGTGCCTTCTCAAACATAACTACTTGTAGCAAATAGGTCCATACATTGTGCATCTGGTCTCTTATTCAAATTCAAGTGAAAGCCTAGAGCACTGCATGAAAAGCTAAGGGATAAGTAGCTGAGAAGTTGCAAAGCATTTTGCAGATCAACTACCACAGATCAACAAAATCAGTTCTCAAAGAGAGTCTCTTAGGCATTTTTGGAAATAGAAAAGGTTCAGAGCCACAACTTCTAATAGAATTATGAAGATTCCAACCAAAGAGCTCCTAAACACCTTTGCTTTTAATTATACATTGACATTTAACACTGCTTACTTGCCAAACAGCGTTCACTGAATGATGCAACACTTTGCCATCACTTTTATTCACAATTAAACAAGACACTGCATCTCATAAAGAAAACAATGCCTTTTTTTCAGTCATTTATTAAGGCCTCAATGCTGCAGCCTTTGAGCAGCCAAAGCTCCCACTTAAGTCAAAGAGACCTGTGGCTGCATTCGGATGGCAAGTGTGGTATTAATTTAATTGGACCTAGAGACACAGGCCACAATTGGTAGTTCTATCTGCTTAGTTCACCTTGTAAATAGGTTCAGTGGTCAAATTAGTTCCAACAACAGTACTTTTAAAATGTATTGCTGGTTTTATTGTGATCAGTTTTTCAGTTTGATCCCGAAGTATGTAAACTAGCTAATACTGTTCCTCTTACTCTTCCTATCAGACTCTTCAAACATTGCCATTAATAAAGCAAATCATTTTAACACATTTACGTGAGACAAAGCACATCAGACATATTTTTCAACAAGATTTCCCTTATTCTTCCTGCCACATTAACTAAAAACCTACTAGTAATTTGGGATTCGTCATTCAAGCTGTGACACCATTTTTACCAGTGAGAAGACTAGGCCTCTGGGAACTTTGATCAAACAAACAAACAAATGGGGGTTGTTGATTAATCAGTGCTTCTAATGAGCTAAACGGTTACTCTAGTATCTTTGAGTCTCGTCCTTGGGAAAGTGAAAGGCCCCTTATGGAAATATGCCACTGTCCTAGTGGCAACCAATGAACAGCAAGAAAAGCCAAGAGCAAATCCTAACAACACTTTTAAAGTTATACAGTGTGAAAATGGGGTCACAAGCACACAACCTGGCCCAAAATAAGGGGCTCCTGCTGCCACATAAAAGCAGAGAGAAGCCTCAGGCCTGATCTCTACTACAAAATTATGACAGCCTGGCTACGTAGGTCAGGAGTGTGGTTGCAGAAAAAATCACCTCCCTCAGCGAACATAGCTGTGCCAGCAAAACTCCCAGTGTAGACGCAATTATGTCAACAGAAGAGCACTTCTGCTGGCATAGTTAGTGTCCTTTGGGGAGGAGATGCTTTCCAGCAGAATGACTCTTGGGGGTTTACACTGCGTCTACACTAGGGGGCTCTGTAGTGTAGACATGGCCTCAGACCCTACATGTTCTAAACAGGAGACATTGCTTGTGCATCAGTGTTATTCGGGCCTCACTCATTACTGCTTCTTCCCTGGCTCTCTGCAAACACACTCTCTTGCCCACTGTTTTGACAGATTCCAAAACTTATGAGGTGGTTTGATTTTTGTGTTTCTTTCAGATACGCATCCAATTAACTCTAGTTATGAAAACTCATTAACAGAATCTCCCCACTAAGCATACACTATTCACTGCTCCATTGTGTCCTCTGCTTGACCCTACTTCTTCGCCTCTTCACCACTAGATCGTGTAGGTTTATCACTTCCTCCATGTCTCCCTATTTCTTCCTCTCTCTGCCCCCCTTTTAATTCAAGATTCTCTCCCCTTCGTCTTCGATACTCCAGGGGTTGCATATGGGTGATAAGATGTTGTGCCTACAGTCAACCAGAAATGCAGGTGCATGGTACTTCTAGCCTCTTTGAGGCTTGAGTTGAACGTGCTGCCGTCTGCTGCAATCCCAACATCTCATAACTCAGATGAAAGTGCAGGTTCAAATTTGAACTCCGAGGTGCTGACTAGACAACAGAGGCAACTTCCTCTTGTATTGTTTGTTCTTCCCAGTCCCTACAGAGCAACTCCTGAAGCTCAAGAGGCCTGGAGTATATTGCACCACCTGTAGATAGGACACCCCCAGTAGCACTTCAAAGGAGCAGAGTGAAACTGATGAGGACAATCCTTGTCTGTTTCACTCTGTTCCTGCCAGCTCTGCTAGGGATGAACTGCCTTTGGCAGCAAAGGCGTGAACCTCCTCTGCTAATCTTTCAGAGTCCATCTGCATATTCTGCAGGGAGGGAGGGATAGCGCAGAGTTAGAAATTTTATCTAATGGAGGCTGCTGCAACAGAATGATAGGGGTTTGGTGTCCTTCTCCATTCCGACTGCTCTCCCAAACACTCCACAGTCAGCTAGAGAATATCTTTAACTGAAAATATAAGATGTTTCTTTTATTAATAGTATTATTTCCAAGGGCATAAAGTTCTGGCTGGCAGATTCCTTAGGAAATGACTGCCTAGATATTTCTCCCATATTTCTACATAAGGAGTAGAATTTAAAAAGCAAGACACTTGCAAATTTACTTGACCTTCAGATGTCCTCAGGTACCATAAAAGTGTGCCTCTGATTCTTTTAACAGCTGTTGTAGTAAACAGTTCACTGGAAGAAAACTGAATAACACAAATTTGCTGTGATTAATCGAGGCTATTTTGGTACCAGTTCTCACCAGCCAGAAAGCAGGGTTCAGTTCTAAAAAGTGGCTAGGAATATTAAGTCCTCTGTATAGCACAGCAGTTCATAGGGAGCGAGAGAGTACATTACAGCTCCATTTCAATTAAGTCACTGTGCTGTAGGCCATGCGAGAGCCAGCTGACTTCAAGATAAGTACAAGAATGAAAATACTTCTTACAGGCTCAGGAAATTCAGGAAGAGGAGAGGAGGTTAACAGGCAACTGTAACATTTGACTATCACCTTAAATTTAAATGAAAGTGAAAACTGACATTTCTTAAACTATATACACTGTAAATGTATATAAACGAAATGGACAGCTTGGAGGATTGGTAATGGAAGACAGGACTTGCCAACCTGCAGAGTTGTACCAGTTTAACGTAAGGTATCATTTTAAAGTGATTTAATTAAAACAGTGCAGAAGGCCGAGTGGACATGTTTATTCTGGTTTCAGCAAGACTTATTTCAGTTTAGTTTAAATAGATTAGGAAGAAGTTTGAGATAAAACAAATTATGCCATCAACCCAAAATAAGAGTGTCCACATAGGAAGCTGAACTAATTTAATTAAAATGGTGTAAGACAAGGCCAGAAAGCCTTTCATCTCTTGCTCTCTGGTACAAATCCAGCCCAAATTGGTAGTTTTTAAACATGGGATTAACATCCTTTGGCCCTGTACACACACACACACGCAGCAGCTACACTGTATTGCAGATACCGATTTTGCTCCACTCAGGTTTGAACTGTGTTTAAACATGGTTTTAAGCATGGTCCTTTGGCCAGTGAAGATGGGGCCTCAGGTGCAAAGCAAAGCAGCTTGACAGCCAAACACATCTCATGGCAGTGGATTTTAAAACAAGACAAGGTGGTCCTTGAAGAAGACCTCTTCCCTCAATGGCTCTTAAGGAACCCTAGAGGAGACAGAAGGCCCTCATTCGCTGAACATTTTCAAAATGGAAAGTGTTAATTGAGGCAGCCTGAGTAGGAACTGACCTTTCACATAATGTGTTTGACAGCCCCAGTTATTTCTGCTTGGCGAAAGATCTACACCTCATCTAAAACCTTGCCAAGCATGTCTCCACATCTGTTTGATAGGGGCAAATTAATTAACTTTGCAAAGAACAGCAGCTGAGAAACCATGTAAAATCAGGATAAGCTTGTCTGCCCCTAATGTTTCAGGTCTAACACTTACTGCACTTCAATCCTGCAAAGAGAAAGGGGAAATCTCTAGCATCGGGGAAGCCCAGACATGGCTTCAATTCATTGTGGGTTTCCCTAATGACAAGGAAATTATTCTAGATCATGCAGAGGGTCTGTCTCTCAAGATTCTGTAACTTCTGTATTGCTTCATTTATTTTAAAAAGGGGCTTCTTTTGCCAAATCAAACCTTGATTTGAAGGCAACTAAGAAATAAAAAAATGTCTGTGTGACCCGAGACGCTTTTAATGCCAGCCAGCAAGGGATTACAAGAATATCCTAATTCTGGTTCACCAAAAGAACGTCACGTGGAGTTTCAGACGAAAGCCAGGCTCACACTGGTCATTAATATTGTTGTGAAATGTGCAGACACTATGTAAAGAGTTATGTATGTATACTGAAAACAAGTTCCTAGATTCTGTATTCCAGCGGAGGTGGACAAAGAGACTTCCTGACAGATAAAAGTTGTTTATTCACCAGCCTCTCTGTTGGAATGTAAATTAAGCACTGTAAGTGAACACAAGGGAGGCATATTTACATACAGAGAGACATGAAGTCAACAGGGAAGAGCACAGCATGGAAAGAGATACCCTTATCAGGAGATACACTTCAAAGGTTTGCTGGACTCTATGTGGGGAACAAAGAAGACACCCAATCCTCCTGCATCTAGGAAGTAAATGGACAGTGCATTTACATTCATAAAAACGGGATCTCAACGAGCCTGGGCTGAAAATGCTGGCAAAGGCTTTGGGTGAGATAAACTTCATTAGACAGGAAGTTAACCTAACAGTAACAGTTAAGTTTAGTCTCTAGAAAGCATACTATGATTCTATTTTATATGTAACCTTTTGTTTCCATTACCCTTTCTCATTATCTCTTGAATCTTTGACAATGAACTTATTGTTTTCACTATAAATATATCTCTGTGCTGTGGTATTAAGCAAGGAGCTGATCCTGCATTGAATCATACAAACCAATGTGTGCACTGTTCCCTTGGGGTCAGTGGACCTGGTATTTCTGTAAGCATTTGGAGACGAAGGGGCTGGACGTTACAGGGGAACGCTTCAAAGGGACTCAGGGACTGGGGTGTGCTATTTTTACCCTGAAAGACCAGGTAAGGGCTGGCATAGCCACCCAAGTACTCTGCTCTGGGCTAACATGCTGGAGGTGTCAGGGAGCAGACACCCAGTTAAGAACAAGCAAGTCTCCTTCATTCTGAATGCAGAGGGGTAACAAGGTGATTCAAGTCCTGGGTACCCCAGAAACCATCCCAGTGAGAGACTTGACAGAGACTTAGCACGATCCTGAGGAAAGTAGCTGAAGTGATTCAGTCGAAATGGGACAGATTTCATCATTTATAATTGTACCAGTGGGCATGGATATTTTCAACAAGTCGTCCTAAATGTTGTGTTAAATCACTTTCTCCGTTGGGAAACAACGGGAAGAGTGAAACCATCCTACCTCACATAAATCAATCCCCACAAAATGCAAGTTTTTCCCTCCAAGGTTTTGTTCCTAGCAGGCAGCTTTTCCTTGCTTTTCTCCTCAAGGACAAAGATTCTTAATTTCGCTCAACTGAATTTTTCACAGCCCTTGTTTGACTCAGATCTCCTCTTAAAGGGCCACAGGATTGTTTCTAGCCATCATTTCTGTGAAGAAACAGAACAAAGTGATCCGAAAGTAGTAGTATTAGAATTTAGATAGCAACATAAGTCTCCCTGGTGTGTTATAAAACAAGTAAAGATAAAAGTGCCTTATCAATCAGATCCCTACACCAAGGATCTTCTAGATCAGTCCAAATGTCACACAGCAGTGGATGACAATAAACAAAGAATTTGGGAACACACATTCCTTTGGTCAGTACCAGGGGGCTGAGGGAGAAGGAGAGGGGATTTCATTGAACAGTTGATATAAAAAGATTGTTTGCTTTTTAAGACACATTACTTTCCCCCCTAGGTTATCACGTTCATTTAGTCATGGTGAAAAAAGTGCCAGCATGCTTGCCCTGGAAACTGAGAGTATGTCTACACTACAAGCATACAGTGGCAGCACTGCAGCTATGCCACTATAGTGTAGACACTTGCTACAGCGACAGAAGGGGTTTTTCTGTTGCTGTAGTAAATCCATCCCCTCAAGAGGTGGTTGCTAGGTTGACGGAAGAATTATTCCGTCAACCTAGTGGTGTCTACACTGGGGCTTAGGTCAGCGTAACTACGTCCCTGAGCAAAGTAGCTAGATCAACTTAAGTTTTAGTCCTCTAACTTCACAACAGGGGATAACATGGGCAGCAGCCCCACCAGCTTATGCTGAACTGGAGTGAACTCCAACACAGGTCTTGTCGATACTAGACCTTTCCTTTCCCCCTAAAATTTCCCCTTGCTGATGCAATGGAAGCACTAATGTAGACATGCTACCAGCATTTTTAACCTTCATGTCATCTATTTAGATCCACTCTAAGCAGGATTATTCGACATTTTGGTCAAAGCAATAGCATCGGGTCTGCATTCGTGCTCATACTGTTGTTCCCATTCATGGAACTCCACTGGTTAGCAACAAGAATAGGAAACACTAGGGGAAAAGATCTAGTCACTTAGCAATGAGAGAAGTCTACATTCCTATTCAGAGCTTGGTCTCTGTCTAGTTGTCACAGAACTTTTGCTGATATGGTAGCTTGTCTCCTGGGATCTGGATGAGACCCACGACCTGGACAGACATCTTAAAATGTGTATGTGATTGTTAACGTCCTGCCCTACCCATTCCAGATTGATTTCTTTCTTTTTTTTTTTTTTTAAAAGCACTGTTACAAATGATGATCGCTCCTTAATGAACAAAATGCTCCTGGGTCTGTGCCTGAAGCCCTGCCAAGCCTGGCTAATATCATCTGTGTTGACTGTATAGTGTCTCCTCCTTCTGTCCAGTTAAAAAGATCTGTCTTGTCAATTTGAACATCCCTTGACTTATTGAGACAAGCAGGTTATTAGCACAATGAAATAGCCCCTCGCTGCACATTATTTCTCACTGTACTTCCCCAACTCTCCTGACTCCCTGTCCTCTGCCTTAACCACAAGCCCACCCTTCCTTCTGTAGATAGACAGGTAAGTAGTAAGGTAGGTTTGCTTCCCACCAAATACTAAACTTTACATTATGTCTCTGAGTCCCTAAAAGCAGATAGGCTGCCTTAGTTCCAGGGAAGCTGCCATCTACAATTAGCAAGTCAACTGTCTGGCAACTTTGCTGTCACACTGAGATCCTGTCCAGATCTCAGCAGGATAGTGAAAACGTCTCCTTGGAAGCGTTATGGCCTTTAGGACAAATTCCCAATAATCTGGTGTGGGAAGGGAGGAATCATATTAACAAGCAAACTCTTGTAATTAACTTTTTGTTTGTTAGCTAGAAGCACATGAATTGAAAACCAGATCTGACATCTCGGTCCAGTGCTCTCATGTTCACTTCAATGAAAGAAACCAACAATTGTTGGGGCAGATTACATAAACTGCCACCATCCCAAAGAACTAGAGTATGTGGTTATATTTCACTGGACAAGATTTGGGCAAGTTCTTTGTGGGCCAAGCCATGGCCAAGAATGGTCCACACAACAAAATCCCCACAATCTCTTAATGCAGGAGCAGCCAGAATGCAAAACGGAATTGGGGGCCTAACAGCTCCAAAATTTGCACTCACTTTTCATGACTCTACATGAAAATTTCAAAAGGAAGGGCATGTTGACCAAACCTAGTCTACTGTGCACATCTAGAGGTTTCCTAACCACCAGTATTTACCTAACTTGTGTCATCTCTGGAACAGTTACAATATTGTGCACATACAGCTGCCAAGAAAGCATTTTTAGACATAAATCCTTTATTTGACAAACCAGTGATCATACAAGTAAGTAATTAGACTGTTAAATGGCCATTTGAGTCAATAGACAAGACAAGCTACTTCAGAGCAGTTACAAGTAGTTATTTTAAATGGGATCAAAATTCCTCCCTACCCTTCCTGGAGAGAATCCAGAAAACTCAGCAGAATGTTCACCATATCAGGTCTTGCCTTCACTAGCCTCCCTAAGGAAGTTTCCTCTCTTTTATGCTGATGCAGCTGCATTTTTATCACGTTTTCTAGACCTGCGCTGGGCAGAGATAGCTGACATGATGATGAAGATGCCTATGCCTTATCTATTGACACTACTGCTCCCACCACTGCAGTTGTGTCAATGCTATTGCACTGGGTTGGCGAATTCCCAACTAATCTCCCTCTGCATTCACAGCCCATTGCACATCTGTGTTGAACTTCAACCCACGCGGTATAAAAATAAAGAAATCAACAGAACTATCACACGGAAACACTGGCAAACGTTTTAGCAAAGGAGTGTTTTAAAGTCAAGGTGGGAGAAACAAAATGTAATTTCATTCTATAATAATCCACTCCTTCAAGGAAGCACCTCGCTATTGTGTAATTATCAGCCTTGTACAGAGATCTGTGCATAAGCGGATTTTTATTACATCCAATATTTACTTTTCTGAACTGTCTCCATATCTTAAAAAAAAAAAAAAAAAAAAAAAAGGACGATAAGCTGTGACATGTGTTTCCGCCTTTCAAAATAACCCGATTCTTGTCTGTGCTGCAAAAGAAAAGTCAGACACGTCTCAAAGCTGTTCTCCCCTATAGGGGACCCAAAAGATCCTTCGTGGACCATGAATTATGAGCAACCACAGGGCAGCAGGGCTCAGGCGGGCGGACCTCACGCACCCCACTGCCGGATTTCAGAGCAGTCCCACCCAGCGTCCGCAGCGGAGAGGCAGGGGGAGACTTCGCTTTCCACGCAGGGCCGAGAGGCGGCACCTCTTCCCGGGGCGTACGCGGCCCCGTCCGGCCCACGCGGGGGCTCGAACCCGCGGAGCCACGCTCCACGTCCCGAAGCCACAGGCATCAACCGCAAACCCCGCGACAGAGCCACGGGAGGGAGAGGCGGGGCGCACGGGCAGTGAGTGACAGCGCGGAGAACCAATAGGAGTGGAGGTCACCACCAATCAGCGCGCGGGACGGGGGTGAAGCCGGCAGAGGGCGGGAGGCGGCCGTCCCCACCGGCGGCTCCTCGTCCCGGCACGGGGCGCCCCTGACAGCCCACCTCCCCGCCGCGCCTCGGGGCCCCCCCGACCCGGCCCCGCCCCCGCCCCCGCCCCCGCCCCGCGCGCGCGGCAAAATGGCGGCCGTACCTGCTGGAAGCGGGGCTTCCCCAGCTGGAAAGGGGGGTACTCCGCCGGCTCCGCCATTCCCCTCACGCCCTGCAAGCGCCACCACTTTGAACGACCTCCTCCGCCGCCGCCGGGTCCGGCCCCGCGCCTCGCTGCCGCTGCTATTGGACGCGGCCCACCGCAGGCCCCGCGGGGCACGCTGGGGGATGGAGTTCCCCCCCCGCCGAGAGGTATCATGGGAAATGTAGTATTAGCGGCCTGGAGCAAGGCCTCCTGGGCAATGTAGTCTCGGCTTGGTGAGGCACGATGGGAGGTGTAATTCAGCACTCGTGCATCATGGGGAATGTAGTCTGGGGAACGGGAACAGGGGACCATGGGAAATTGAGGCGGTAGGGAGGCTCCTCAGTTCAGAGTCCTATTCCCCACACACACACACACCCCTTTCGAGTGGCCAAAGCAGGATACAGCACCGCACAGGTTTAGCCTTCCCGTAGAGGGAGATAGAGGCAGGACCAGGCCAAACCTGACTGGGCCTATGACCCCAAGGCGGGGTTGCCATGCAGGCCTTTGCCTTGGGTCCTGTTTGAAAATCTGCCCCTTCCCAGGCAGCCTTGCAGAAAGTGTTCATTTCAAGCAGGATAATGGGCTAGGGGAGTGGGGGTCAAACCAGGACCCTCCTGCAAACTCCAGGGCTTCGCAAAAATGGGATATACTAGGAAATTTTTTTTTTTTTTTTAAAAAGAGGAATGCCTGAGATTCACAAACCTCACACCCTTCTGCTCCAACTGTATGGCCCAGTTCTTTAGCTTGTCTTCTCTAACAAATACACATCAACATGTATATTTAAAAAAACCAAAACTCTGTGTTTAACAAGACTTTTCACTGCACACACTGCTGTCTCCAGAGAGAGGACAAAAGACCAAACACCACTTAACAGCTGTTAGTTACAGAAATGTAGGGTTTCATAGAATGTAATAGAAATGTAGGGTTGGAAGGGGGCTCAAGAGATCATCCAGTCCGTCCAGTCCCCCCCCTTCCCCCCCACTGAGGCAGGATTAAGTAGATGTAGACTATCTCTGAGAGGTGGTTGTCTAACCTATTCTCAAAAACCTCCTAGGACAGGGATTCCACGACCTCCGTAGGTAATGTATGCCAGCACTTTATCCTTTCAGCTGTAAAATTTTCCCTAATATCTAGCCCAAATCACCCTTACTGTAAATTAAGCAGATGGTTTCTTCTCCTACTCGCAGTGGATACAGAGAACCAGTGATCAGAGCCCTCTTTATAACCACCTTTTACATATTTGATAAAATATATCTCCCCTTCGTTTTTCTTTTTTCTGGACCAAACCTTTCCTTAAAGATCTTGTTTTCTAAACCTCTTATTTGTGTTGCTCTCTTCTGGTCTCTCTAATTTAGCCTAAACTTTCCTAAAGAGTGGAGCCCAAAACAGGCACAGTAGTCCAGCTGAGAACTCACCACTGCCGTGTAGAGCAGCACTCTACTTAAAGTGTCAGTGGAAGGCACTCATATGCTATGGTGATGAGCATGGTATAAGAACCTATACAGAATGAGGAAAAAGGCATTGTGGGAAATACAGGTAAAGAGGAGGGTTGTAGCTCCTTCACTGAAGGAGAAAACCCTAGACCAAGAGAGGCTAGAGCAGAACCCTACTCATCGATTGCTATGGAGTCACACATCCAACCATCTGGAATTTAGGAGGCAGCACCTTGCCCAAAGATTTTCTTTCAAAACAATGAAGAACATTGTGCCAGCCATGCTCTGTTGAGACCAGTCTTACACTACTGCATCACAACAGAGAGGGACACTATTTGCCCCATTACAATGTCATAGGCTTTGGAAAGGAGTATGGGACCTAGAAGCTTTCCATGGGATAAGCCTCTTACAATCGTGGCTGTGGTACCTACTATGATGTTCATAGCACCCTGAGTTTACTTGATGCTGTACAGCACAGCCAGTGAATTGGACCAGAACAGATACAAGCCTCTGGTACAACACCAACTAAGACACCCAGCATGCAAAGTGGTTATTATAGCAGAAACCCTTCACAGCGGAGCCCCTTACCTATTTTTCAGAGGACTTTCAGAATCACCTGAAGGAAAAACCACCCTTTCCCCTTCCTCACAAAGTTACCTCTTCTCACCCGCTCCATTGTTTTCCTTTTTTAAAACAAAAAGGCCCAATCAGTTTAGCTAGCAACGGGGCTCCAAAGACAATGGACCACAGAGAACCCAGTGCACTGGGAGTATCTCTGCTTCCTGGAACAAACACACTGTTTTGGCAAACTCATTTGCACCATTAAGGTCTCATTCCCCATGCTGTGTGGTGGTTGTATCCAAATGCTGACTGTCCAATTCTCAGTGACAGAGATGCGACAGGCAGAGTAAGCACAGTGAAACATGGATGCCACAGTACCAGGGAATCTTCCACTGAATGACAGGCATTTGCATTAACTTTAAAGACACAGGTTGAGCAAATGCAAATACATAGGGAGGTGCTAGACCAGCTTGTTGAGCAAAAAACAAAGTGAAGATTCATCTGTTCTCTTTGGGGAATTTATAGCTCACAGCACATTGGAAGCACATCAGCTGACATTGACCTTTAAAATGGGTGATAGAGCAGGAAGCTTGAAAATGCAAATGAACACAGGTTACTTGATCTAACACCTCAGTTTCACAATTCAGAATAATAGATGCACAACACCAAGGTTTGGGTGGAAGAGGGACAAATGTGGTCTACATGAGGCACCCGCTAGTTTAGAGAGAAAAAGCACAAAGGGGAATATAGCAATCTACATATAGCCGAAGAGACTTAAGAGGACAGGAATCAATTATGTGCAGAATAGTAACAGGCCAAGAACTATGCTGGAGACAAAGATCAACTATGCTGGAGACAAAGATCAAATCGTGGAAGTCAATGAATGGCTACGCAGGTGGTGTCGGAGAGAAGGCTTTGGATTCTTTGACCATGGGATGGTGTTCCAAGGAGGAGGAGTCCTAGGCAGAGATGGGCTCCACCTAATGAAGACAGGGAAGAGCATCTTCGCAAGCAGGCTGGCTAACCTAGTGAGGAGAGCTTTAAACTAGGTTCACCGGGGGAAGGAGACCAAAGCCCTGAGGTAAGTGGGGACGTGGGATACCAGGAGGAAGCACGAGCAGGAGCGTGCGAGAGGGGAGGGCTCCTGCCTTATACTGAGAAAGAGGGACGATCAGCGAGTTATCTCAAGTGCCTATACACAAAAGCAAGAAGCCTGGGAAACAAGCAGGGAGAACTGGAAGTCCTGGCACAGTCAAGGAATTAGGATGTGATTGGAATAACAGAGACTTGGTGGAGTAACTCACATGACTGGAACAGTATCATGGATGGGTATAAACTGTTTAGGAAGGACAGGCAGGGCAGGAAAGGCGGGGGAGTTGCATTGTATGTAAGAGAGCAGTATGACTGCTCAGAGCTCCAGTATGAAACTGCAGAAAAACCTGAGAGTCTCTGGATTAAGTTTAGAAGTGTGAGCAACAAGGGTGATGTAGTGGTGGGAGTCTGCTATAGACCACCAGACCCGGGGGAAGAGGTGGATGAGGCTTTTTTCCGGCAACTCACGGAAGCTACTAGATCACACGCCCTGGTTCTCATGGGAGACTTCAATCACCCTGATATCTGCTGGGAGAGCAATACAGCGATGCACAGACAATTCTGGAAGTTTTTGGAAAGTGTTGGGGACAATTTCCTGGTGCAAGTGCTAGACGAGCCAACTAGGGGCAGAGCTGTTCTTGACCTGCTGCTCACAAACCGGGAAGAATTAGTAGGGGAAGCAAAAGATCCTGACACAAGGAAGAAAGAAGAGCAGCAGAATATGGACCCTGGACTTCAGAAAAGCAGACTTTGACTCCCTCAGGGAACTGATGGGCAGGATCCCCTGGAAGAATAACATGAGGGGGAAAGGAGTCCAGGAGAGCTGACTGTTTTTTAAAGAATCCTTATTGAAGTTACAGGGACAAACCATCCCGATGTGTAGAAAGAATAGTAAATATGGCAGGCGACCAGCTCGGCTTAACAGTGAAATCCTTGCTGATCTTAACCACAAAAAAGAAGCTTACAAGAAGTGGAAGATTGGACAAATGACCAGGGATGAGTATAAAAATATTGCTCGGGCATGCAGGAGTGAAATCAGGAAGGCCAAATCACACTTGGAGTTGCAGCTAGCAAGAGATGTTAAAAGTAACAAGAAGGGTTTCTTCAGGTATGTTAGCAACAAGAAGAAAGTCAAGGAAAGCGTGAGCCCCTTACTGAATGAGGGAGGCAACCTAGTGACAGAGGATGTGGAAAAAGCTAATGTACTCAATGCTTTTTTTGTCTCTGTCTTCACGAACAAGGTCAGCTCCCAGACTACTGCACTGGGCAGCACAGCATGGGGAGGAGGTGACCAGCCCTCGGTGGACAAAGAAGTGGTTTGGGAGTATTTAGAAAAGCAGGACGAGCACAAGTCCATGGGGCTGGATGCGCTGCATCTGAGAATGCTAAAGGAGTTAGCGGATGTGATTGCAGAGCTATTGGCCATTATCTTTGAAAACTCATGGCGATCGGGGGAGGTCCTGGATGACTGGAAAAAGGCTAATGTAGTGCCCATCTTTAAAAAAGGGAAGAAGGAGGATCTGGGGAACTACAGGCCAGTCAGCCTCACCTCAGTCCCTGGAAAAATCATGGAGCAGGTCCTCAAGGAATCAATTCTGAAGCACTTAGAGGAGAGGAAAGTGATCAGGAACAGTCAGCATGGATTCACCAAGGGCAAGTCATGCCTGACTAATCTAATTGCCTTCTATGATGAGATAACTGGCTCTGTGGATGAAGGGAAAGCAGTGGATGTGTTATTCCTTGACTTTAGCAAAGCTTTTGACACGGTCTCCCACAGTATTCTTGCCAGCAAGTTAAAGAAGTATGGGCTGTATGAATAGACTATAAGGTGGATAGAAAGCTGGCTAGATTGTCGGGCTCAGCGGGTAGTGATCAATGGCTCCATGTCTAGTTGGCAGCCCGTATCAAGTGGAGTGCCCCAAGGGTCGGTCCTGGGGCCGGTTTTGTTCAATATCTTCATAAATGATCTGGAGGATGGCGTGGATTGCACCCTCTGCAAGTTTGCAGATGACACTAAACTGGGAAGAGAGGTAGATACACTGGAGGATAGGGATAGGATACAGAGGGACCTAGACAAATTAGAGGATTGGGCCAAAAGAAATCTGATGAGGTTCAACAAGGACAAGTGCAGAGTCCTACACTTGGGACGGAAGAATCCCATGCACCGCTACAGACTAGGGACCGAATGGCTCGGCAGCAGTTCTGCGGAAAAGGACCGAGGGGTTACAGTGGACGAGAAGCTGGATATGAGTTAACAGTGTGCCCTTGTTGCCAAGAAGGCCAATGGCATTTTGGGATGTATAAGTAGGGGCATTGCCAGCAGATCGAGGGATGAGATCATTCCCCTCTATTCGACATTGGTGAGGCCTCATCTGGAGTACTGTGTCCAGTTTTGGGCCCCACACTACAAGAAGGATGTGAAAAAATTGGAAAACTTCCAGCGGAGGGCAACAAAAATGATTAGGGGACTGGAACACATGACTTATGAAGAGAGGCTGAGGGAACTGGGATTGTTTAGTCTGTGGAAGAGAAGAATGAGGGGGGATTTGATAGCTGCTTTCAACTACCTGAAAGTGGGTTCCAAAGAGGATGGATCTAGACTGTTCTCAGTGGTAGCAGATGACAAAACGAGGAGTAATGGTCTCAAGTTGCAGTGGGGGAGGTTTAGGTTGGATATTAGGAAAAACTTTTTCACTAGGAAGGTGGTGAAGCACTGGAATACGTTACCTAAGGAGGTGGTGGAATCTCCTTCCTTTGGAGCTTTTAAGGTCAGGCTTGACAAAGCCCTGGCTGGGATGATTTAGTTGGGAATTGGTTCTGCTTTGAGCAGGGGATTGGACTAGATGACCTTCTGAGGTCCCTTCCAACCCTGATATTCTATGATCAAGTGGGGAATACAGGTGGGAGAGCAAGGAAGACTTGGAGAGCAGCAGAGGAGAGCTGAGTGGGAAATGGAGCTTGGTCAGAAAATGGGCTTTCCCCAATGGAATATTTAAATGAAAATGGCGGGGAGATGTGTGTGTGTGTGGGGGGGACGGTTTGGTCAAAGTTTCAATAGAAAAGTTTGACTTTTCAATCAAAATATCTTGAGTCAGAAATTTTGCTGGGGTGTCTCATGCTGCCTTTCTCCTCTGCAGACTAAGGTCCTAGTTGGACTGCATCTCCCATGATGCACCATGGTGTCTCCTCATGGTGAGGGGCAGCAGTTGCATCATGGAAGCTATATGTGGCTGCAGAATCCAACCTCTGGACAACAGCGTGGACATGAGGAAACCTGAACTACAACTCCCACAAAGCACCGCATCAGGATATCTGAATCAAAATATGTCAATTTTCAGTCAAAATATTTTGAGTTTTGAACCTTTTTTTAAAATGAAAAATTGAAAATTTCCACAGAAAGTTTTTTCTGAAAAATTCTTTGTTCAAAAACCTAATTTACTGTTAAAACAAACAAGCAAATATACACACAAAACACACAACATTTCTATACCAGAGAATTGGACAGCATGTGTAGCAAATGGGAGGTATGTAGGGTTGCCAACTTTGTAATATTTAATAACTGGACACTCCTGCAGGAGTGCTGGAACTTCCCCCACCCTTCCTCTTCCCTTCGAGGCTCTGCCCCTCCCCCGCCTCTTCCTCCTGAGGCCTCGCCCCCCATTGGCTCTTCTTCCCCCTACCCCTTCTCACCTGGGTCAGGAGGGACTCGCCTGTGGAGCCCGTAGCTGCAGCTGCCCAATACAGGTAGGAGGCTGGCATGAGTAATAACCTGGTGCCTCCCCTGTCCACGGTAACTGGAATTTGGGTGTCCGGTCAGTAGATCTGACCGGACACTGCCAGATCCCCTTTGCAACCAGTCTTTCTGGTTGAAAACCGGGCACCTGGCCACCCTAGAGGTATGGCAGGTTGGGAGGCTCCTCCAGACCGGTCTCAGTCAGCCCAGACCTACTCCACCCAATCTTCCCCCTAGCAAAATCCTTCCCCAGCTCCCAACTAGTGCTCCTTGCACAATCCACCTGCCCTATCCTAAAATCATCCAGTTTCCAGGCATCATAGAATCATAGAAATGAAAGGCTGGAAGGGACCTCAAGAAGTTATCGAGTCCATCCCCCTGTGCTGAGGCAGGACCATGTAAAACTAGACCATCCCTGACAGGGGTATGTCCAACCTGTTCTTAAAAATCTCCAGTGATGGGGATTCCACAACCTCCCTTGGAAGCCTGTTCCAGAGCTTGTGGTGGAATTAGCTCTCTCTTGTGCAGTTTCAGTTAGAAGGACACTGTCAAGTTAATAATCCCGTTATCCCTTCTTGCATTGCCCTTTCCTCACTGGTTTACTACTGACACCAGCTTTGTCTGTCCATTCATTGAAGTTCTTATCTAACACCCATTCACCATGCTGGGGAATCTTAATGCCTGTTGTTCCCTCTCTTGCTTCTGAAACACTTCCGTCTCCCCCCACATGGAACATTCTCCCCAAATCTAGTTGGAAGACAACAGAAAACTCTGGACAAATCTAACTGATCCATCGAGAGGCACACATACTTTACTAAGATTATCGTCTTATGAGAGTCACCCTTGTCCTTCCTGTCCTTTTCTACCACTTGTGTTGTGGCTGAGTTTAAGTTATATGCTCTTTGGGGTAAGGACTGGGTCTTTGCTTTTTTCCACGGAAAGGACTTGGTATATTTTGGGTCCCCAAAAACAGCAACAATATTACATTTTTTAAAGAAGTTCCTTGCCACTTTTATGAAGAGCATTGGAGATCATTAAAAGGAAGAATTTTAGATACACTGAAGACTGATCCTGCAAAAGTTACTCACCGAAGCCACCCCAATAAAATCAATAGGACTGCTCAGATAAATGAGGATTACCAGGGTGGTCAACACTCATGATTTTGTCATGACTCTCGTGATAATTATTGTTTTCCTTAAAGCTGCAGCTCCTGGAGTCAAGTGGGTATGTGATGATTTCCACCTTCATTGTTAAAGAAAAAGTATGTTTCTAGCCCTTGTGGCTGTGGAGAAAGCTTCAAAATGTGACTCCAGTGCACCCTAAAGGCTCCAAAAGCAGAATGCAAATAAAAAGAATCCCAAATCTATGATTTTTACATAATCTTACAGATTTTAAAAGACAATTCATGATTTTTGAACATTTGGGATTGGCCATACTGGATTACTCAGTTTAGAAAGGACTAAAGGACCCAGGCTCTAAGGTCTTGCGTACATGGACCAGTTTTATTTCTTATAACTACACTAGCCTCCTGTGTGGACACTCTTATTCTGGCAAAAAAGGGACTTTCTTCAGTTTTATCTTAAATCCCTCCTAACAACATAAAATAAGCCAAAAGCAGCCACTCATACCAGAATTAGCGTCGGCCCAGGAGGTTCTGCCAATATTTACCGATCTCGTCCCTCGATCTGCTGGCAATGCCCCTACTTATAATTAGATTGGTTTAAATTCACCCCTTAGATTATACCCAAAAGTTTCCTGTGTAAGCAAGGCCTAACTTCCCCAGCACCAGCTGTCTAGTTTGTCCTTTTCTCTCAGTTTGGACGGGAACCAACTAGTGAGTTTCTCTTTGGCTTCTACTCAATTTCAGGTTCTCGGGCAGTAGCCCCTGGCATGGCATTTGGGTTGGGAAACATCACCAGTGGAGTTTAAAAGAAAAAACAATGGAACCATTACAAAGGTGAAAATCAGCAGAAAAGTCCTATTTCTACAAAACCTAAAGCATGCAGCAAGCTTGACCCTTGAAACTCCTCATAAAGTCAGTTATTTATCTGCAGCGAGATGCCCTGCATTGGTAGGACCAAGGACTAACCAACTTTAGCTCCAATCCTGCAAAGAGACTTGTGGTGTGCTTAACGTTTTGCCCAGTGAGTAGCCCTATTGAAATTAAGCACATGATTAAGCCAAAAATGTCTTTTCTCTCCAGCTTGAAGGATCCTAATTTGCCTCCATCTTCTTAATTACTTCTGCTCCACACCCAACCTCCCCAAGTAATTTCAGGCTCTCTTTACTTAGTGTGGTCTTCTGGGGGTCAGTGTTCTGCCATTCCTGACCCTGCACAATAATGTGCTGCACATTTCCTCCCAAACCGGTCTATGCTATCAGTGCTAACACGATACATCTAAACAGGTGCCAAGCTAGATAATAAAAAATGATCCTGCTGGATGAAAAACAAACTAGGATTATGGATAACTAAACACCTCTGTTTGAGCAGCAAAGTCATCTACCAAAGCTTAAAGGGAATTTAAAAAAAATCTAAGGGGATGAGGAAAGTCATGAATAGAAACCTGGGCCTTGAAAAGAAAACAAAGGGTTGATAAAACAACAGGTGGAGGAGATTAGAAGAGAAGCTGGAAGCTCTCGTATAGAGGCAAAAAGCTCAGCTGGGGACTGGTTCTGTGCAAAGCAGAGGCCCAATGCAATCTAGGTCTTTTAGTGGAATAATGGTATTCGGGCTTTAATTCACAGTCAGACCCGGGATGCCAAAACACACTTGGGTGTCACTCAAAGCACTACAGGACAACCCCTGCTTAGACCTCTAATGCCCTCTTTGTTTGGTAAATTCTGCTCATTGCAGGATGGCTGGAAATATATCCTCCCCCTTTCCAGTATTCCTCTGTTTTCACAGGTGTGCCGGGATCCGTGTTTACACTGAACCCTGACCTCAGCTCAAATGCAGACTTAATGCTGATAATGATGGCAGTTTAAAGAGTATTTGACAATATCTGTTTTCCAAAAGGGCTTTTGAATAGCCATCACAATTTCCCTTTCCTCCCCTTATAGGGAGGCCGGTTGTCACGAAACATGCTGCACTCTGGCCTCTTCTGCAAAACACTCGGAGAAGCACAAAGGTCCTCTATGCCCGCCCCAACACGTAAAACCAGACGCTGAAATGCTCCCACTAGACAGAGTCCTCAACACATAATGCACCTACAGAGTTTTGCAATTAGCATCAGCAGTTCGGATTATTTGGCTCTCTTTCCTTCAGAAGAATGAGTTCATTCACCCTTTCAACAGCAGCAGAAAACATTCGTTTTTAGACTCAACTGAGGTATGAAACTGAAGCCACTGTCTTGGTTCCCATTGCATTCATGCACCTTTATGGATAGGGAATGAACTAGCGCTCTCCTTCGAAGGGCCACACATTAACATAGCAGCACTGGAACAACAGAAACAGTGGTCGATACGCTGGCAAGCGTCTCCATTCTTAGATGCCATTTTCATTCAGCCAAAGCTTTCGCTTGTCGGACTGGAATGTTAGAAAGAGAAGATGCAAGTTACCTCTGCATGATCTTTAATTCTTACCACCTAGACTTGGATGTTCCCCCCTCCTAGAGGTGAATGGGGTAGAATGGTGAGTTCCCACCTTTGTTGTGGCTAAAGAAACTTTTAGGCAAAGCAGGGCATCTAAAAAGCAAGAGATGAGGGCGACAGCTACTGAAACAAAAAGGTGCCAAGATTTTGAAAAATTGTGCTCAGAAATCAGGTGCCTAAATAGGCAGCCTGGTTGCAAAGGAAGCAGCAGCTAGTGACACTTACAATGGCCCTATTACACACTGGCCCACCAGTTGCCTCTGGGCTTGTCAAGCCAAACAGGAGCTACCCACTCATCATTAGGGTCTGCTATAGGAACCCAAAGTACCTTTACATTGGAGCCACCTTTATCAGGGGTTTAGCAGCATGAAGCACAGTGAACCGCACAGACGGGAAGTGAAGCATACCTTTTTCAACTGAAGCTGCAGGTGGGAACATCGGCAGGGAGAATACAGTTGCAGAATTTGGCCAGGACATAGTTTCAGATTCTAAGGCCAGAAGGGACCACTGTGATCATCTAGTCTGCCCTCCTGTATAACACAGGCCACACCCCTATTCTCATGAAGAGTGTCACTTATTGGATCTTCGGTTACAAATCATCAGGAGCTTCAGCAGCACTGCTCCTCTACAGGGTCACAAATTCGGTACTGACTCATCTTCTGCATCGCCAGCCCGCTGTTGTCCTTTGGCCGTGTCTCATCCAAGACCGGCCCCAGTCTCGTGCTGTGCAGTGTGGGAGATCGGATGGGATGGCTACACACCTCAAACACCGTACCGGAGGTCAGACACTATATAAAGAAAAATATTAAAATATTGAAGGCAGAGAGGGGTACCTGGCTCGATCTATTCTGCCTGTGTGTGTGTGTGAGCGTGTGTTAGCAGGAGGCGGGGCTAAGATTGTTCACCTCCCAAACCTTGTTGTGTAGCAACTTTCTTCTTCAGTTTAACATCTTATATGAAGTTTGGGTACTGTAACCTTATGGAAGCTTTAAAAGCAAGTCTGATGCCTTCGGGCACATCTACACTACGGGCGCTGCAACAGTACAGCGGGAGCCGTGCCACTGTAGTGTAGACGCTCCTTACAATCAATGGAAGGAGTTTTTCTGTCGATGTAGGTAATCCACCTCGCCAAGCAGTGGGAGCTAGAATTCTTCCATTGACTTACCCGTGTCTACACTGGGGCTAGATTGGCTTAACTACAGCAGTGAATTTTTCACACCCCTGAGGTATGTAGCGAAGTCAATTTGGATATTAAGTGCAGACAAGGCCTTGGTAAACAATCTTGTCCGTCTACTGCAGGGGGACTTCTCTTTCTCTAGAAATAAGTGGCCTCAGGTACGGGGCTGTTGGCCTCACATTTCAGGCCCATTAATCTTGGTAGTGTCCTTTAGAGCAATTCCTACCGTTTTTAATGAAGTTCTCACTCACGCCACAGCAT
The DNA here is from genome assembly GCF_965152275.1 of Natator depressus. Lineage (NCBI taxonomy): Eukaryota > Metazoa > Chordata > Testudines > Cheloniidae > Natator > Natator depressus. The sequence continues at coordinate 136,306,351 of NC_134237.1, read as the reverse complement.
CTTCCAGGACTTCTCTCTTCCCGTTAGAAGTGGTTTTGCCAATACCCATTTGTACACAATTTTGTATTCAAGGGCAGCACCTGATTTCTAAAGGATGGCTAAGGGACAAAAATAACCATATGCCCAAATCTACCTGGGATCCAGGCTCTGTGCCTCATGGATGCCCCATGTGAGCCTGCCTGGTTATAGCAGACGTTTGCAGCTCAGCAGGGCTGTTCTGTGGGCCAGTAGGGCTGCTTACTACTAAAATGATAGCTCTGCAGTTTGGGTGGATCCAGATGCTACATAGCCTTACTCCACCCCTGAATAACTCCAACACAGGCCATCTGATGGCAATCCACCCTCCTCCTTGATAGGGGCATAGGAGGGGACATTACTTTAACACGATGCCTGATTGATTGTGAGTACTTCAAAGTATGGTCTGTCCCTCCCTTCGAGGAAGAGGGGTTGGCTGAAATAAAGAGAAGCAACCACGTTTGGGAATACTGTGGAAATGAGGGGGAAGTCTGCCAGTATACCTTGGCTACAATGCCTTGCAACGATTCACCTTCACTGCTTTTAGTCTTGGTGATCAGCACCCAGGTTAGCCTAGCCTAGCCTAGCCCCGCCCAGGTGTAAGCAGCCACTGCAAAGCCCCACCTAAGTTACTATAACCTCAGTTTTGCAGCAGCCACCCCATGCGTGGACTTCTGGGGGCACATCCCATGGTTCTGCTGCTAGGATTCTATCCCAGTGAATTGTGGAAGAATCCATCTGTCCTTCTGGGCAGGCATTTGGAGGACTACCAGCACTCCAGCGATTGAGTCTGTATCCTCACTGCAAAGTGGGTGGGTTACTAGCCTGGGTGGGAGTCGGACCTGAGCTCTAAACCACACCCCCAGCTTGGACAACCAGCCCAGATTGAAAGCACCATTCAACTCATGAGAGAGGAGGGCTAATATCAACACCCAGCTAGGAGCCCTGGCTAACTGGGCAGTGAAGACACACCCTAAGTAAGCCATAAAACGGCAGCTGGAGGTTTCAAGCCAGATGATTCTCAGTTGCTGTTTCCCCACCATGCAACCAAAATGCTGTGTATCACTTGGACACAAGAAAGCGTTAGCCATTCGTTGGGGGTTTTAATACAGTACAGTAAAGCTATCGTACCTCGATAAGTAAAGCAGCCAGGTGACCCACTGGACAGCAGGCCAGGCTGGGGAAGCTGGAAGTCTGGTTTCTATTCCCAGCCCTACTGCAATCACCAAGTGACCCTGAGCAAGTCACTCAGTTTTCTCCATTTTCATGCCTTGGACCTTAAAAGTGGGATTAGTGATCCTGCCTTCCCTTTGCAAAAACATTTGGAGAGCTACAGATGAACGGCACTATGTAAGGGCGCACGACTGTAAGTGCACAGGGTTAAACTGTGATCGATACAGACATGCTGCTCCTGAAGCACAGGGACCTCCGTGTGAATGAAAAATAACAAACCCGACTCCTAAAGAGAGAAACCGATAGGAGACTACCATTCTGTTTCGCGTGGGGGCGGGGAGGAGGGAAGTTAACCGATCACTCAGTTCCCAAGCGCCAATTAGCACGGCCCTTCCCATCAGTAAATCAGACGTGTCTAGGAACAGCTTGAACAATTTTTATTTTTTTTAAAGTGCTTAAAACGTAAATAACAAGCTCTTTATAAACATTAGTTGCAACTATTAAATCAAGAAACATAAGCAGAACCCTCTTCCCAACTCTGTGAAGATTACGGAAATCAACATACCCCCCAGATTTGAACACTCTTAACCCTGTTTTTTTGGGTGCATTTCCAACACTCATTTATAGCACAGAACATAACATGGTTTTTTTACAAACAAGATCAACCATCTCAAATAGACAGTTTACAAAACACTGTTCAGTATCCATATCCCTTCAGGTTTGTTTCAGTTTAAGGGCATTACTGGACATCTCTTCTGTACCCCCTTCGCCCCTGGCCAGAAGAGAAAATAAAGAAACAGACTGCTTAATGGGCTTCCTTTTTTAAAAAAAGTTTACTGACCCTTTGGGCTGACAACAAAGCATGACATAAATGCAATCAACTGCACATCTGCAGAAAAACCCTGCAAAGCAGTTTGTGTGGGGGGAAGAGGCCGAATATACTGGGATGAAAGACAAAGTTACGGGAATGGCCTTGTTTCAAACTGAATAAATAGGCACACTGTTGACAGCAGGTGATCTAGACATACAAAAGTCATCTCACCTGCAGTGACTAACCCTCACCAAGAGGGTTCCAGCATTAGACTGGTACACAGGGACAATGACATACTTTCAACTCCTTGTTTTCACACAACCACCTCCTTTAAATACGAATACAGGACAGGAACATCAATCGTTTTTAGGCAGATACATTTCTATTGTACTCCGCTCTCTCCTACCTCCTTTTTGTAAGACATCTACATTTTAAAATCTTCACATCAGGCTCTCCAATACATTTTTTTAGTACCAAATGAAGTTAATTAAATAGCCACTTTGGTTTTAACCGAGTTCTCTGGACACTTGTGGCATATTTAACATTCTCTGCTCCGTTATGTGGCGCATAATCACTTGGGAAGGAAGTTTTGTAAGGTAGTGGAGGAATGGAGGACAAAAAAGTAAGTGGACTTACCAAAGAAACCTCTCCTCAAGGATGCCTTTCCCTAGCCAAAGTTCAATCACAAATGCCTGACTTCTGAAAAGTCTAACGGTCAATTAGATGACACCCATAACAGGGGAGGGAGGGACAACACCCTCTTAGCCAAGACAATCATTAGGTTTGTGCCATACTCCCCACACACTAACTTTGGTTAACTCAGATGTCGTGCTGCCCATGCAGTACCTGCTCCACCAAGAACGCGGAGTCTCCCAGGTCGTTTCTCAGAGCATCCCTGCTCGTGTAGAATCAAGGCTTGAACATTTTAAAGCTATCTGGTTGGCAGCGTTTTAGGCTATGTACAACTTCTCACTGAGTGGATTCTTTTGGTACAAGGTAGCCTATGGGGTTCAATCACTCAGCAGTGACCTTCAGAGGGAGAAGGACAGGTCATGGAAAGGAAACAGGCTTATCATTAGACAAGTCCATTGTCCTGGTACAGTTCTTTGTGATGCAGCTCTTCAAGGTTATCTTGAATAGATAAAGTGGCAAACATTCAAGCTTCGACAAGGCAGAAAACCGTCTAAGGCAGAGAGATTTTGTAGATGTGATTAAATCATAACAAAAGGATTAAGAAGCAATGGATAGGGGTGCAGAGAGCTCTTTAAAAACATTAGCACTTGTGTGGGTGTAGAAAGCACCTACAATAAGTCAGTCCTCAGGATGAGAAGATGAAACAAAATCCTACAAGAAAGACAAGCCAAGGGAGCAACTAATTGGCTCTAGAGGCTGTCCAGGGATCAAGCCAACATGAGGAATGGTTTGGTACCAGGCAGCATGATTTGGTCTCGTATGTTTCTGCTGCATGGTACGCTGGAAGAACAGTGAAATGATGCCAGTCCCACATCGGTGCCAAGGAAGCAGGTATATTTCAGAGGACAGACCGAACGGGGCATGCATCTTTTATACACAGGCTGCTGAAAAGCCAGCGTTGACACATTTATTCTCATAGAGATGAAATACTACAGACTTCCCTCCTTTTTAATGCCCATCTGACACAGGCCTCCATATTCCAGCTCAGCTGTCTTTGATTATGCCCCTCCCTTCCATGCCCTGGTGTGGTAGGTTTAGTTGCATAATTGTTTTTACGCAAGTTTTGCCTCCTTATACCACACTGCATGTAACTCCTCCTCACATAAAAGGAAGACATTTTCCACGAGGCATACAACCAGGAAAGGGACCTGGCTCTCACTCTAGGGGAACCTTTTGATTGTACGTGCAAGTACTTGAACTTGTCTGAAGAAAGAAAAGCTGGATACATTTCTTAAAACCCCGCCTTCCTCAAGACACATGCACACAAAGAACAACAATGCAGGCAGACCCCAGACTTCTTTCCTATTAGAAGCAAAGACAAATAGGACCGAAATGCTCATGGCCAGTGTTTTCAAGGGACTAACAGAGGACCTCATTTACACCAGCCTTACATAAAAGTGTTCCAGCCCCAGAACACAAAGCTACTTGCCCACCATTTGCCCAGGATGGTCTGATTTATTTGCCTTAAAAAACAAACCAACACCACCTGCAACTTACCTGAGCCTGGCGGGCAAGTAGAATTTTGCAAGGCTGGTTAGGTAAGGACAATAATCCATTGGACTGCAGGTTGGGTTTAAAGAATCAACCATTTTAACAGGAAACTGCCTTTATTCTATTACAAAAGGCACAACTTTCTGAAGTCAATTTAATACATTTCAACAGGTAACAGTGAAAGAATGTGAAAAAAGCTTAAAAACGACAGCAAAAACTTCAGGGGTTCCAGTGGAAACAATGCCCCTTTGCCCGGCTGAGGACACTGAAGTCCAACTCGAGTTAGGTGTCAGGCCCTGTCCTCACTGTCTCGATGGGATAACACAGCCGCTCCTTCACTTGCAAGAGGACCCGCCACCCAACGCCTTGATGGAGCAGAGGGAAGAAACTGACAAGAGCTAAAAACCCAAATGGAAGACAGCAGCAACTTCTGGCCCCGCCCAAGGGCGCATCAGAACCAGCAACTATACTGTTTTCTACTGTGGCCAGATGTACCAGTCATACTCAAGCCTCAGACTCACCATATTTGCAGCGACTAAACCAACCAGCCAACAAGGAGCTTGTTCATTGAGGCACCAAAATCGAACGCTACATATACACCCCCTGAGAGTGCTGGCCCAGTGAAACATCTAGGCACTGGCACAAGATTTAAGAGTCTTGATGTCAAAATAGATGGGAGAAAGCCCTAGGCATAATATTAATCCTGGGGGTATTTTAGAGAGGTGAATTGCTAGTTTATTATAGACTATCTGTCTGGTGTCTGGCTAAATTTGCTGTCATGCACGCAGACAGGGCTGGGCAGTCACACTCTAGCTTCTGTTTCTTACAGCATCTTCCAGGCACATTAAAGAAAGACACATAAAAAGAAGTAGGCAAGTAGTGTCAAGGGCCATGGTGGCTTCAAACACGCCATGTAAACACTGAAAGAGGCATTTAATGAGACAACACTGTGCAGAAATATCAGCAGTGACTGATGCCAACAAGTCCACAGTGTGTGCCTGTAGCATACACAGGGGTGATGGGTAAGGTGGCTTTGTGAAGGAAGTTCTATGGGACAGATGCTGCATGAACATCAACAGGTCCCTTCCCCGGAAGCCCTGGGGATGAAGTTCTAGTCTGAGCTGGGTAAGGAAGAGTTGGTTTTGTCACAGAGGCAAACTTGCAGTAAAGTTACCAACACAGCTCGTGCTCCAGCACGGACACATGCTCAGTCACGCTCAGCCGATTTCACCATTGTCACTTTTTGTCTCATCTCCCATACGGCCAGGAACTTAGTGCTTAGAGAAGAGCTTGCCAATTGGATGGGGAACCCTTTCCTTTGGGCTGGCAAAGAAATGGTGCCCATCGAAACACAAGAAGAGAGGTGAAGCTAGACCTCCCACTCACCCCTTGCCACACTGGCATGTACAGCAACATGGGGAAGAGCCACACACTTGTGATTTTCAGGTGTCACATGTAAGATTCCTCAACTGTGGCAGCGATTCAGAGAACTTTCTAGCAAGCCAGGACACCTCATTTCCAATAGAACAGGGTCATTTGGGAACACAGGCAGGGGTGGTAGCTCGAAGCCAGGGGCTAGTTGGCACATTTCCAATTTTCAGACGTCCAGTTCCAGGGACTCCTTACGGCTTTGGCAGGAGCTCCGTGCAAGATGTTCCTGAACCACTCTGCCAGGCCGTGGGGGAGAAGTCCAGTTCATGGGCTGGGCATTGCAGTGTTCTATGCCCCAATGTAATCGTTTCCTGGATCTAGAGCACATTTGCTAGGTGATACAGCTAGTCTTTACTGAAAGACTCTCAGCAAATTTGTGTGGGCACCAGAGCCCTCTTGGGTTTTACTTGTAAGAGGTGGGGACAGTGTGTGCGCAGGGGCAGAATCAGGTGTCTTTGGCGTGTTTATTGCTGGAGTGCTGTGGGCAAGTGACGCCAAGGAGATCTCTGAGCGGAGGTTACTTGCTGGTCGTGTTTTTTTCCAGGGGGATCTGAAGGAGGGTGGGAGACTGTTCCATGATGCGCACCAGCAGCTGGTCAATGTAGTTCTCCAGTTCATGGACATGCTCCTCCTTCCTGCTTAGCTCCTTCTCCCTCTGCAGCAGCAGCTGGATGAGTTCATCATGGGTCAGGTGATAATACTTGGCAGACTGGTCAGGCAGAGCAGCATCCTACAGCAGGAACAAAAAAGAAGCAGGCCTGGTGAGCTTAAATGAGACCTTCTCTGTACCTTGCAAAATACACCTGGAAACTGTATGCATGGTAAGTAACTGAATCCAGCTTGTGACTCAGACAGATCTGTGTGCACTAGAAAATAATCTGTGCATGTTTCAGTTCTGTGTATTTTGCATGGCAGCTTTCGTGTAAGTGGCATCCTAAAGCACTGTACAGTTATAGGGCTACATTGTAAGAGGGGGACAAATTCAGTGTAGAGCAGAGACCCTAAGCGTAATGGAGACTGAACAGTGAGGGAGCTGCAGAGGAAGCAGTGAAGGGATGGAAAGGAGACTGCAGGTAGATGAGCACATGGGAGTAGACACAGACAAGATCTGCGAGCTGGGGGTGGAAGAATTTAAGACAGGTGGTTGCAGGCTGGATCTGGAGATGCACAGGGAGCATCAGCGGGGGTGTTTGAGCATGACAGTGATGTGGTGGCATTTCTGTGTACATGTGAATCACAGAAGTAGGGCTGGAAGGGGCCTCGAGAAGCCATCCAAGTCCAGCCCCCTGTACTGACACAGCAACTTACATACAATAGAGTCTGGAGTACTGGAATTGGGGGAAGCAAAGAGCAAGGAATTGCAATAGCCATGGGAAAGGGAGATGAAAGCATCCATGAACTCATCAAGAGACTTTGTGGTTTGCCAGTCAGCACACACTGGCTTTTGAATGCACCCAGCCAGTACTGCCTTATTAGAAACTTCCCACCCTCCCCAGCAGGCAGAACCATTTGGGATATGTCTACGCAGCACGGGGAGACTTGCACGAGCGCACTAAGAACAGCAGTGTGGATGTTGTGCCGCTGGCGAAGGCACGGGTTAGCCACCTGAGCTCGGACGGAGGGGGTCAGGCGGGCTTGGACTCGGGTGGCTAGCCCAAGCCACCACCAATGCCTCACCCCCCACGCTGCTGTTCTTAGCACGCTAGTTCAAACGGAGCTAATGGGAGTTTGTCTACCAGGTCTGGGAGCGACACACCCAGCTGCACTGTCGATATGGCCTTAGATTTTCCCCGAGATTGTAAAGTCAGGGGCAGTGCAGCAATTGCAGTATCTTGTAGTTACCCTGCTGGTTCCGTACGGCTGAACACGCACTGTGAAACTCAGCTCAGCAGGAGCGAGACAAGGAAACATCAGAGTCCAGACAGTAAAGGAAAGAGCAGATAACATGCTCGCCATCCCTAATCAGAGCAGGGTCCTGCCCAGTGCTTAGAACAGGGACTGGTGGCTGGAGTCTGCGGTAATATCTGCAGTTCTGCTGATTCAGTGGTGTAATGGGTTCTCACACACAGTGGTATCTCTGCTAGGTATTTCTAGGCCTTCAATCACCACTGTAACTAAGCATCAATGGGAGACGCAAATCCGAGGGGGAGGAGAATATGCGCTATAGGTCAGTGGTGGTGACCCTACCTTTAGCTTTTTGGACTCCATTTTCTCCAGCTGCGATGAAGGAGTCACTGGCTGGACACTACTCGTGGTGACAGTCTTCAGCTTTTCCAGGCCGCTGCTCAGGGCAGTGGTCAAGGTGGACCTGTGCTGCTTCTTCTCCCCGGAGACCTCTGCCACTGCAGCACTTATGGGCTTCACTGGATGAGGACTAAAGGGAGCAAGGAAATCAGAGAGTTAGCGCCACACAGAGCTGGGAGACGGGGAAGCACGTCTGCCCTTTGGTTTCTCTGCCGGTGGGGGAAGGTAGCAGTACATCAGAGTCAGTGGGTTCCACACAGCTGCATCCTCCACCATGCACCGCACTGAATGTTTACCTTCTCTTGGGGGGGGGGGGGGGGGAATGGAAATGGCCCACAGAGCAATGCAGCCCAAAAGTTCTAAGACAGAGATAGGACCCCTAGGGATAGACTACAAATCCCAGGATGCAATTCTTCCTGATACAGGCAGTCAGGCCCAACTGCTTGCTGGCACCCACCGTCTCAATGGGCTGCTCTAACCAAGATCGCAGCATTGCATGCTGGGGCCTGCAGTGTTTCAATCTGCTCCATTTTGGGTAAGTTAGGCATAGCTCTGAGGCCCAGGGCTCTTTGCCCAGCTGAGGACCCTGTTGACCAAGTCTGGGCCCCCTTGGGATAGCATTTGGAGCCACGACTGACTGGCTGGGGAGTTACGTACCACCATGACCCACAGCTGGTAGGCTGCCTATTGGCTATTTCCCCATCTATGAGAACACTGCAGATCTGCTGACTCCACCAAGTCATAACTGCCCTATTTTAGGGTGTAAACCAGGGGTGGGCAAACTACGACCCATGGGCCACATTCAGCCCTTCAGATGTTTTAATCCGGCCCTTGAGTTCCAGCCGGGGAACAGGGTCGGGACTTGCCCCGCTCCATGCATGCCATGGCTCTGCATGGCTCCTGGAAGCAGCAGCATGTCCCCCCCGTCCGACTCCTATGCATATGGGTAGCCAGGGGGTTCTGCATGCTGCCCCTGCCCCAAGCGCTGTCCTCACAGTTCCCATTGGCCAGGAACTGGCACATCTCCATGTAGGAGCTGGAGGGGGTACATGCTGCTGCTTCCGGTAAGCACCATCTGGAGCCTGCACCCCTGACACCCTCTCATGCCCCAACCCCCTGCCCTGATCCCCCTCCCACCCTCCGAACCCCTCAGTCCCAGCCCGGAGCACCCTCCTGCATCCCCAACCCCTCAGTCCCCAGCCCCACCTAGAGCTCACACCCCCAGCTGAAGCCCTCCCCCCTGCACCCCAACCCTCTGCCCCAGCTCGGAGCCACCTCTCGCACCCTGAACTCCCCATTTCTGGTCCCACCCCAGAGCCCACACCCCCAGCCCTAACCCTCTCTCCCTCCCGCACCCCAACCCCCAATTTTGTGAGCATTCATGGCCCGCCCTACAATTTCCATACCCAGATGTGTCCCTTGGGCCAAAAAGTTTGCCCATCCCTGGTGTAAACATACACAACCCTAAAAGTCTGATTTGTCTTGGTGTATTTCAGACAGTATACTACAGTATACTGGAAAAGATTCCGTGACTTGCCCACTTTAGGGATTACAGCGAGGATACACCATGCACGCCCCGACAATCCCCTGGCCCCATGCACCCAGGCCAGCAGGACTGCACCAGATGGGCTCCTGGCAGTTTGCCATGGTGGCTAAGAGCACCATAGAATTTGCACCAAAATACATTACCCAAACCGATAGGCGCAAGCACAGCATCTGCGTGCACCTTCCCTGACAGACGAGCGGGCAACTGCTTTTCTACCAGCTGCTGCCCCACTCCTCCCCCTGCAGTCACAAGCAAGGCTGGAGGGTGCATTTCTGGCCTCAGCCAGGCGGTGTTTGTCCTTTGGGCTGAAGTGTGGGCTCCCCACAAAACAACGGACAGAGAAGTGTCCCAAGGCAAACTGCGCTGCCAGCTCCTAATGGGGAAGACAGGAGGTGATGTGCAGGTTATACGTGAAATCTGTGCTATGACATTTAGTAATAAACAAAAACCGAAATGCCGTGAAGCAGATTTACTCCTCACACACAGCAGCTACCCTGCAAAGAATTATAACCACTGCTGATGCATACGCAAGCTAACACATTACGTAATCCATCAGAGGAATGCAAAGTGCTTTGCAAGCATGCATCAGTTCTCACAACACTCCAGGGAGGCAGGCAAGCACACTGCATTTACAGATGGCACAATGGCTGCGCAGAAGAGAATGGCATTGGCCAAGGTCAATGGGACCCCAACCTCTTCTCTTCTCATTTTCAGGCCTGTGCGCTACCCACTAAAGCACGTTCCCCCTCAATTTCTAGCTAAGCACAGGGGATACCAGGCTTGAAACTTGTGCCTTGAAAAGGTTAACTCAGGTTCAGCCCAAAGCCATTTACAACACAAATAAGTTACGAAGCTTCCTCTAGCTAAAAGCTGTGAATGGAGAGAAGACGGATCAGAAACTCTGCACTCCTGAATTCCAGCTTCATGCAACACAATACCTGGTCAGTTTTGGAAGCTTCCTTCCTATTCCAACTTGTTGGTGGGCCAGCAGGGATGCTCCACATTATCTGGTTACTGATCACTGCGGGAGATTTTAGTCCCACACATACTACAACCCCCCTCTGAGCAAGCCTTCCAGCTAGGAGGGCCAGGGCAAGACAGCTGAGCAGTCAGGCCTAAACATAATTGGTCCCAAATTCCATGGTACCCTCACATGGTATCAGTCTGGTCAAAGGCTTCCTACTCAGCATCTGAGAGCGCACAATACCCACCCAGCCAGCCCAAGAGAGAAAAACATAGTGGAAGGGAAAAGGAAGGGGTTGAAACCCCTAACGAGATTCACATGGGGACCGATTGGCAGAAAAGAGTATCCCCAGAAGACACAGCTCCTCCGCCTACAGGAACATTTTAGACATTGAAGGTACTTTCTCTGGCCCAAGCTCACTGAGGGGACAGCCTCTAGATGCAAGCTGGGACCACAGAGGGATGATCAAGAGTTGTCACAGATATGGTCAGAAGAAAGTTCATTTCTCCCCCAGCTCAGGCTGCATGCAGTTTCTTAGTTCTCCTGCTAGGCAGGGGATGCATTATAGCATTCGCCTGCTGTGGAATTTTGGGAGATTCTTCCCCCCGCCTCCGCCCCCCCAAAAAAGCTGGCAAAAGTATTTTTATTTTTCCAGCAGTGCCTCACTCCTGTCCAGTATCCCCCCATCAACAGAAGAGGTGTCTGCAGCCAGGACTGCGGGGAAAGAGCTACTTTGAACAGACAGCAGCGGCTGCATTTGCCATACCAAGTTACCTTATGACTAGTATCCAGCTCCTGGCTTTGCAAGGCCCAGGAGGTGGGGGACACACATAAAAAAGATTGGGGAGCTGGCCCCAAGGCACTTTCCCTCCAGCACACTCTGCGTGAGGGACTAACGGAACAGAAAAACCGCATTTTGCAGGCCTGTCCCTGAAATCCCAAAGGACTGTTTAAAAAGTTGCACTGGATTTGATCAGCACAGCAGATTAATGGCAGACACATTTGGCACACGTAAGAGGCAGCTGGTATGTTAAACTGCTGAGCTTTTATATACTTAGCGCTGAGGGTAATTAACCATTGGAACAACTTACCTCAGGAGGTGGTGGGTTCTCCACCACCTGGGGTCTAACTCAAGGCTCGAGGTCTTTCTAGAACATTCACCCTAGCTCAAACTGAAAGCACTGGCTGAGGTTCTCTGGCTTCTGTAGTACAGGTCAGACTAGATGATCAGAATGGTCCCTTCTGGCCTTAAAACCTACGTATCTTTCCAAGGTGGCAGTTGCCATACTGTTGGCATTTGTTATACCAGCAAGAGGGAGAGAGTGTGGTCTAGTGGTTACAGCACAAGACTAGCATCAGCAGTCTCCAGTTCTAATCCCAGCTCTGTCTACTGACTCCTCATGCAATTTCAGACAAATCTCTCAGCCTCTCGGTGCCTCAATTTCCCTGACAAACTGGATGCCTAATGACCTCCATCACAGAGGTATCCGGGAGCTTACATTTCAGTTGATAAGCACCTGGAGGCTCCTGAAAGGGTCAGTTTTCGTGACTTTCACAGCGGTTTAAGATTAACAAGAATAGAGCGATGGCCTAGTTGTCAATCTTCACTACAGCTTCTCCTGCCTCATCTACTGAGCAACGCTTCCTGGGCCACGTATCAGGTCAGGAGAGATTTCCTATGGGAAAGCAGCAGCTGTCAGTGAGAAGCCAAGGCAATGCAGTCACAGCCACAGGTATTTCTAGACAATTAGTTGGAAATCCAGGAGTTTTAACATAGCTATTTAAAGTCCAGAGGAGTCTGAGAACAGGCCTGGGAGCCAGGAACGCCAACGTCGAATGGATTCCCTAGGTATCGTTCCTGTTAGTCTGTAACACGCTTGAAGGCATAACGTGCCAGGGAAGTGGAGAATACTTAACATGATCACTGCACCTCTCCTTACAAGTTAGTTTTCCAGATGGTTAATGTGATTCCCATGGTGCTGCCAGCTCCAAGGGACAGAGCTACGGTTGCGGCATTGCAGGGGAGACCATTTGTATTTCCTGGTTTGCAGAGGTTTCAGTTCAGCCACCCTCCATGTTCTGGTGGGACACAAAGTAGTGCTGGGGAATCTTAACTCTGCATTAACAACGTTGTTGGGCAGTTAGTCCTAAGTAACAGCCAGCTCTAGCCTCACAATCTGCTGGCGTCACCAATTAGGTTCCTTTTCAGCAATATTGTGCCACTCCAAGGAGCAGATAGATCAAAGGTATTGTGAGAAACGCCGCTCCCCATGTGAGTTTTCTGAACTGTGGGTGCAGCTGACCTGCAATGACATGGGAGAAGCTATTTTCTGGCTCAGTTCCATTAGCAGTGCTTTATGGGAGCGTAAAATTAGCTCTGGGGTTTAAGATCTAGGGTGCAAACTTTTAGGCAAATTCATATAAACCTCAAATTTACAGGCAATTAGATCAGTAACGGAGGAAAGACGGACTTAAGCAGCTGCTGAAAATTAAATCCAGAGTAGGACATTTTTGCCTACAAGTGAGTAAGTTGCAGATCAGCCTGGTTCTGTCATGAGACAGTCTATATACAAGAGTTACTGGGTGAAATTTTATGGCCTGTGTTACGCAGGAGGTCAGATTAGCTAACAATATTTTAAAATCTCTGAACCTATATGAAACCAGGCCCGGGTCTGTTGCAGCCACCATGAACAGCTAACATAAAACATCCCACCGTGTTCTGGGCAAAAGATCTTCTCCTGCACCAGCTTGGTTTTCCTTGCGTGAACTGACCTGGAAGCAGTAGGGGCAGATACCAAAGTGTTTATTCCCCCCTTCACCGGCTGTCCATCTGTCCGGTTTGCATCTGTTTCTGTTTGCGTAGGTGGACTATTAAAGCCGAGAGTGACAGCTGACAGCTCTAGCATTGCTACTGTGACCCACCACCACCAACCACCACCACCTGGCAAGCAAAACACTGAGTGCTGGAATCGCTGTCATTATGGTGAGGAAGGGGAAGGTGCAGGAGTCCTGCTCCTGGCCCTCTGAGGCTGGACTAGTGGAAAGTAGTTGGGGAAGTCTGCCGAGGACTGTTCTCCAGTCCCCCTTCCTGCCCATGCTTGTGCCACAGTACAATAGTCCCACACGTACTTACTCAGCATCTTAGCGAAGTCAGGTTGCTGCAAACGGGGGAGTTTCTCCAGGGGCAGGAGGTGGGGGTGCTAGGAATGTTTTCCTACCCAGGCCGCTTCCATGGCAGTGGACCTGTTCCATGGCTGCAACTCCACCTCCACGCCTCTCATGCGGCTACTCCACAGCAGGGCATGGCCTGTGGATGCATTCCAGGTGTCCATCCACTGCCCCCAGCTCCAAGCCCTCGCTGAGCAGAGCAGCAGGGAGTCGCTGCACGGGCGGCCTCTCCAGCATGCTCTGCAGGAGACTCCCCACGTCCTGCCTCACCCCAACCACTCTGGTTTTACGACAAGAGCCCTCCCTGGCTGCAGGGCGGCGACAGAATTGGCCCCAGAGAGGCGAGCTGCCTCCGCTCATCTCAGCGGAGCCCTCCTCAGAATTTTCTGACTCCATCTTCGATTCGCCCTTCCAAACTGGCGTGTGAGCAGAACCTCCAGGAGGCTTCGATCACCCCCTCCCGCCCGCTCCACACCCTCACACTCTCCGGGCTCCGACGCAGAAGAGCCTGGAGGGTGGAAGTTACAGACCTAAGCCAAATGCGTCTCTCCCATTCTGACTGACACCACTCCAGCTGTGACTGGCTGAGACCCGCTCTGTCTATCCGTGGGGCTGTACGCAAGCAGCCCAAGAACAGAAACCTGGCGAAAAGTTCTCTTTCCACCAGAGCCAGCCCCTCCTCAATGATTTCCAGCCCCCCTCCCTCCCCAGTCAGCCTTCCCTGGAACAGCCGCCCCAGACCCCAGCACTACATTTCTCTATCTGCTGGACGGGTCACTTGTTTCCCAAATAAGTCTTTCGCTCCTGCTCTAGATTTGAAGATCCTCCTTTGTCACATTGTGTGTCCTTCTACAACATCAGACAGCTGCAGTAGCCAGCAAACAGAGCTGTAAACAGGGGATTGGAGTGGGAGCTCTGTTGGAGGAGAAGATGAACAGGATGTAGGTGGGAAGGCTGTGACAGCTACAGAGGCAGCAGTGGGAGTGACCCTTGTAGTGGAAGACACAATGAAGATGACTGGATGTGGAAGCTGCAGTATGTACATGATCCTGGAGGGGGGGGGGGGAACCTGGAAAGAGTTTTGTCTGCATGAAGTGCCGTCTGCTAGAGCTGATGGAAGAGAAGATCCTAGGATTGGAGATGCAGATGGAAAGTCTGGTTGAGTTTCGAAGGGGGTTCGAGCAGATTATGAAGCAAAGACATGAGGCAGCTGAAGGGAAAAGCTCAGACTTCCAGATGGAAGCAGGACTGAAGAATTCTGAGGGGAGACTGCTCGGTGAAGAAAATGGACAGTGGAAGCATGTGACTAAGAGAACCAGGCAGAGGAAAAGACGGGCTAGTGAAGGAGAAACAGAGCTCAAGAACAGGTTTGCAGAGTTGGAAAATGAAGAAGGGGCTCAGCAGGTGGTCACTGAAGGTGGAAGGGCAAGGAAGAAAAGAAGAGCAGCTAGTGCTATAGGAAAAGGGGAAGAGTCAATGGAAACTACACCAAATGTGAGCCCCAGGAGCATACAGGATGGGTTGAAGAGGATTAAAAGGGAGAATAGGAATGGAAAGAACTTGCAGCCAGAAGGAACAGGGGACAGACCGGAGAATCGCACTGTCACCAGGAAAAGGCCGGTCTACGTGATCGGGGACTCCTTACTGAGAAGAACAGACAGGTCTGTAACCAGAGCTGATCCAGAGAATAGAAGGGTGTGCTGTCTTCCAGGTGCTAAGATACGGGATGTGGACCTGAGGTTGAAAAGGATCCTAAAGGGAGCGGGAAAGAATCCACTGATTGTCCTTCATGTGGGAACAAATGATACTGGTAAATTCTTACTGGAACATATCAAGGGATACTATGTCAGGCTGGGGAAGATGCTTAAGGAAATGGAGGCTCAGGTGATCTTCAGTGGGATTCTGCCTGTTCCTAGAGAAGGGCAACAAAGGTGTGACAAGATTATGACTATCAACAGATGGCTCAGGCAGTGGTGCTATAAGGAGGGTTTGGGATGTATGGCCATTGGGAAGCATTCATGGACAGAGGACAGTTCTCTCGGGATGAACTTCATCTGAGTAGGGAAGGAAATAGACTTCTAGGATGGAGGCTGGCACAACTGATTAAGAGAGCTTTAAACGAGGAATTTGTGGGAGATGGTTGGGAGATGTCCAGGTAATTTCCGTGCCGGATTTTAGCATTGAGAGGGAAGAAAACAAAGTAAGAAAGGATACAGCCGTGGGTAGGAGAATGGACATAAGGAGGAAGGGCAGTGTGGATACCAGTCTAATAGGTCATACTGGCAGTAGAATGTCCGTGCCTAATCGAGTAAAGAATGTGAGCGAGACCAAACAGCAAAAATTAAGATCTTTGTACACTAATGCGAGGAGCCTAGGTAACAAAATGGAGGAACTAGAGCTACTGGTGCAGGAAGTGAAACCAGATATTCTAGGGATAACAGAAACATGGTGGAATAGTAGTCATGACTGGACTACAGGTATTGAAGGGTATGTGACTACTAGAGCCTCCCCTGGGATAGTACTTGGGGTGTGCTATAGACCGCCCGGATCTAATTTGGATATGGATAGAGCCCTCTTTAACATTTTTAATGAAGTAAATACTAATGGAAATTGTGTGATCATGGGAGACTAACTTCCCAGATATAGACTGGAGGACGAGTGCTAGTAATAATAATAGGACTCAGATGTTCCTAGATGCGATAGCTGATGGATTCCTTCATCAAGTAGTTGCTGAACCGACAAGAGGGGATGCCATTTTAGATTTGGTTTTGGTGAGCAGTGAGGACCTCATAGAAGAAATGGTTGTAGGGGACAACCTTGGTTCAACCGATCATGAGCTAATTCAGTTCAAACTAAATGGAAGGATAAACAAAAATAGATCTGTGACTAGGGTTTTTGATTTCAAAAGGGCTAACTTTCAAAAATTAAGGAAATTAGTTAGGGAAGTGGATTGGACTGAAGAATTTATGGATCTAAAGGCAGAGGAGGCCTGGGATTACTTCAAGTCAAAGCTGCAGAAGCCTGCATCCCAAGAAAGGGGAAAAAATTCATAGGCAGGGGCTGTAGACCAAGCTGGATGAGCAAGCATCTCAGAGAGGTGATTAAGAAAAAGCAAAAAGCATACAGGGAGTGGAAGATGGGAGGGATCAGCAAAGAAAGCTACCTTATTGAGGTCAGAACATGTAGGGATAAAGTGAGAAAGGCCAAAAGCCATGTAGAGTTGGACCTTGCAAAGGGAATTAAAACCAATAGTAAAAGGTTCTATAGCCATATAAATAAGAAGAAAACAAAGAAAGAAGAAGTGGGACCGCTAAACACTGAGGATGGAGTGGAGGTAAAGGATAATCTAGGCATGGCCCAATATCTAAACAAATACTTTGCCTCAGTCTTTAATAAGGCTAATGAGGATCGTAGGGATAATGGTAGCATGACAAATGGGAATGAGGATATGGAGGTAGATATTACCATATCTGAGGTAGAAGTGAAACTCGAACAGTTTAATGGGACTAAATCGGGGGGCCCAGATAATCTTCATCCAAGAATATTAAAGGAATTGGCACCCGAAATTGCAAGCCCATTAGCAAGAAATTTTAATGAATCTGTAAACTCAGGGGTTGTACCATATGACTGGAGAATTGCTAACATAGTTTCTACTTTTAAGAAAGGAAAAAAAAGTTAGCCTGACATCTGTAGTATGCAAGGTCTTGGAAAAAATTTTGAAGGAGGAAGTAGTTAAGGACATTGAGGTCAATGGTAAATGGGACAAAATACAACATGGTTTTACAACAGGTAGATCGTGCCAAACCAACCTGATCTGTTACTTTCTCAAAGAAGGAGATTTTTTAGACAAAGGAAATGCAGTGGATCTAATTTACCTCAATTTCAGTAAGGCGTCTGATACGGTGCCACATGGGGAATTATTAGCTAAATTTGAAAAGATGGGGATCAATATGAAAATTGAAAGGTGGTAAGGAATTGGTTAAAAGGGAGACTACAGCGGGTCATACTGAAAGGTGAACTATCAGACTGGAGGGAGGTTACCAGCGGAGTTCCTCAGGGATTGGTTTTGGGACCAATCTTATTTAATCTTTTTATTACTGACCTCGGCACAAAAAGTGGGAGTGTGCTAATAAAGTCTGTGGATGATACAAAGCTGGGAGGTATTGCCAATTTAGAGAAGGACTGGGATATCATACAAGAGGATCTGGATGACCTTGTAAACTGGAGTAATAGTAATAGAATGAAATTTAATAGTGAGAAGTGTAAGGTCATGCACTTAGGGATTAATAAGAATTTAAGTTATAAGCTGGGGATGCATCAATTAGAAGTAACAGAGGAGGAGAAGGACCTTGGAGTATTGGTTGACCACAGGATGACTATGAGCCGCCAATGTGATATGGCTGTGAAAAAAGCTAATGCAGTCTTGGGATGCATGAGGAGAGGTATTTCCAGTAGAGACAAGGAGGTGTTAGTACCGTTATACAAGGCAGTGGTGAGACCTCATCTGGAATACTGTGTGCAGTTCTGGTCTCCCATGTTTAAGAAGGATGAATTCAAACTTGAACAGGCACAGAGAAGGGCTACTAGGATGATCCGAGGAATGGAAAACCTGTCTTATGAAAGGAGACTCAAGGAGCTTGGCTTGTTTAGCTTAACCAAAAGAAAGTTGAGGGGAGATATGATTGCTCTCTATAAATATACCAGAGGGATAAATACCGGAGAGGGAGAGGAATTATTTAAGCTCAGTACCAAAGTGGACACAAGAACAAATGGATATAAACTGTCCATCGGGAAGTTTAGACTTGAAATTAGACGAAGGTTTCTAACCATCAGAGGAATGAAGTTCTGGAATAGCCTTCCAAGGGAAGCAGTGGGGGCAAAAGACCTATCTGGCTTCAAGATTAAACTCGATAAGTTTATGGAGGAGATGGTATGATGGGATAACATGATTTTGGCAATTAATTGATCTTTAACTATTCATGGTAAATAGGCCCAATGGCCTGTGATGGGATGTTAGATGGGGTGGGATCTGAGTTACTACAGAGAATTCTTTCCTGGGTATCTGGCTGGTGAATCTTGCCCACATGCTCAGGGTTCAGCTGATTGCCATATTTGGGGTAGGGAAGGAATTTTCCTCCAGAGCAGATTGGAGGAGGCCCTGGAGGTTGTTCGCCTTCCTCTGTAGCATGGGGCACGGGTCACTTGCTGGACGATTCTCTGCACCTTGAAGTCTTCAAACCATGATCTGAGGACTTCAATAGCTCAGAGATAAGTTAGGGGTTTGTTACAGGAGTGGGTGCGTGAGATTCTGTGGCCTGCATTGTGCAGGAGGTCAGACGAGTGTTAGGATATAGATATTCAGGCCTGTCTGTAAAGGCCTGTACTCTAAGAATTTAGGGGTATTCTTATCACTTGGCTAGTTCTAGAAGTATAAAAGAAAGAAAGAATCAAAATCACTGTCTGCTGGTGTAAGGGCCTTCTCTTACTGTGACAGTCTGAGGCCCTGTGCTTAGGCTAAGGCCTTTGGCTAAGCAGCAGAGGCAGCCATAAGCTAGGAAGCGACAGGTCACATCCTCACATTCCAAACTAGTCACATTGAAAGAAGGTGCTATTGGGCTGTTAGGAATACAATCCTGTCCTGATAATGCCTATCACCTCCAGAGAAAGGGAAGTGCCTAGAAAATGTAAAAAGGAAACAGCATCCTGTCTGGCAAGAACTCACTTATCAATACTGGGATGTGAAATCCTCACTTCTGTATTGTTTTGTCATTATAGTTCCTACTTTGCTATTGTTTGTCTGTATAATCTCTGTCTGGTTCTGTGATTGTTCCTGTCTGCTGTATAATTAATTTTGCTGGGTGTAAACTAATTAAGGTGGTGGGATATAATTGGTTACATAATCATGTTACAATATGTTAGGATTGGTTAGTTAAATTTCAGGAAAATGATTGGTTAAGGTATAGCTAAGCAGAACTGAAGTTTTACTATATAATCTGTAGTCAATGAGGAAGTGAGGGGGCCTTGGTGGGAGGGGGTGGGTGTGTGTGAGGGAGAGATGGGAACAGGGTATGGGGGTGGAGAAATTGGAACCATGTTTTGCTAAAGGGGGAAATGGGAACAGGGAATGGGAGTAAGGAAACTGGAATCCTGTTTGGCTAAAGGGAGAAATGGGAACAGGGACACAGCTGTAAGGCTCTGTGGTGTCAGAGCTGGGAAGGAGGATACTAAGGAAGGAAACTGGAATCATGCTTGCTGGAAGTTCACCCCAATAAACATCGAATTGTTTGCACCTTTGGACTTCGGGTATTGTTGCTCTCTGTTCATGCAAGAAGAACCAGGGAAGTAAGTGGGTGAAGGAATAAGCCCCCTAACAACGAGATGATCATAATGGTCCCTTCTGACCTTAATATCTATGAGTCTGTGAACATCGTTCACCTGGGGAGCTCAAAGAACTTTACAAATATTAATGAGTTATGCCTCACAACAGCCCCATGAGGCAAGTATCCCCATTTTACAGATGGAGAAACTGAAGAATCTGGAGGTTAAGTCACTTGCCCAACTTCACACTATTGAAGGAATCGGTGGTAGAGATGAGAACAGAATCCAGATCTCCCGGATCCCAGTCCTGGGCCTCGACCAGAAACCCATCCTTCTTCCCACAGATGAGACCTGCCCTGGACTGTCTATACAGTCAGTTTGAAGATGGCGACTAACCAACTGGTGTGTGTTGTACACAAAGAGTCTGATGGGACCACACACTGCCTGTTACCTAGCATTACCCTCTTCGGATTTGCAGGATACATCTCTTTCCATGAAGCACAGTAGCACTTATCTATACACAATGATTTTTTTACCTGCAGGTTTTGAGCCGGGTTACCTGTTAGAGGATGAATAATTCAGTTAAGGACAGCACGATCCAAGGCTCTGGCCAACGTGGAGCCATTAAATGGAAAAATACTGGACTGATCCTGAGGTCATTTAGCATGCAGAACTCCCACTGAAGTCAAGGAGAGCTTTGCATGTGAAAGGACTACAGTACAGGGCCTAAAAGGAAAAGGGGATTCTACTGCACCCATCATGAGATGGAAAAGGATTCTAACTGTTGAAATCCCTACCAGCCCCTTAGAACTATGTTTTCCCAAGTGTAGCAGACGTAAGACGATCCATCAGGGCCTAAGACAGCTCTCAGATAGGTCCTCACAGTTCCCCCTGAAATCAATAGTCACCTCAAACCTGGGAGCAGAATTTGGTCCTTGACATGCAATGAGTAAAGACAGATCCCTATAACATTCCCTTCTTCTCCCAGTCAGGCCGCACAAATGGTGTGCCAGGAAAACAGGATCAGCCACAGAACACACCTCTACCTCCAGAATCTCCCTCGGTTTCTACAAGTTACAAAACTCTGACCAGTGGTTAGGACTGGACTAGGCCTTCCCTCGATACTCCCCACACTCCCAAATATTTCAGGGCCAAATTCTGTTTGCCAGGATTCCTCAGAGGAGGCTGGTCTCGGCTCCAGTTATGCTTTAACTATGGAGAGAAGAGAATTTTAGTACCTGAAGGCCCCTACAAAAAAAAACAACCAAAAGCTGAATGAATGGAGGAAGAAACAGCTGCCAACATGCCATGAAGCGTTTCATGAGAGCGTTAATGGGCAGAAGTTTGGGGACTCCCCCTTGCCGGACACATATACGAAGGTACGTATTTTGCAAGAGCAGTGCATGGAGGGGAAGGGAAAGTTTGTGGGGAGCTGAAGTTAGTGCAATACATTGAGTGCCAACAGCCTTTACAGTTCTGCGGGGGCTCAATTTTCAGCTGGGGCAAATCTGGGGAACGTTTGCACCACTAGCTCTCAGCAAGCACAGGACGGCCGTGGAGAATTCTGGTCCGATAGAGCTAAGGATTTAAGCCAACCCAATGGAACTCTCGGGGGCCTACAGGATTTTATTTGAAAATGGGATTAGCACGCTTCACTTTGGAAGTAGGTAAAGATCTGGGGGACGGGGCAGGAGAACAAAGGCAGGCTGAGGCAGTTTCCTTTGCTGCATGAATTACTTGACAACTTTGGCCAACAGACGTTCTATCTGCAGGTGCTACCTAAAGGCCCAACAGTGGAAGGGAGGAAGGGGGCTATTTTCCCTCGAGGACACACCCTTCGCCTTCCCCGGAGTGCTCACCTGCTTGTCTGATGGAAAGAGGGCTTCTCAGCCGGCTGTGTCTCCTTGGGCAAAACCGTGAGCGTTGAGACTTTCATGCCACTGGTCTGCAGCAAAGGGCAGGAGGACTGGGCTGCTGCCCGGCTGGTCACCGCAGGCACCCCACCAGTTGTAGGGCACACGATGGGGGAAGGGAAATTGAATTGCTGGGGGTTAGTCGCGGCCACAAGAGAAGGTGTGGAGAAGGCCAAGGGCTGGTTGCCATGCAAGAAAGGAAGCTCAACTAGCTGGTCCCCAGGGAGGTTAGCGGGCTGGAAGCCATGGGGAGCAGCTTCCTTGTGAAGGTCTTTGACGTTTAAGCCTCCCTGACCAGGCATTTTGGGTGACGTGGCCTGAATCGGGAGCACATCTGGTGGCTTTTCCACAAAGGGATTGTTTGGGGACGAGGGGCTGACTCTGGGGGTGAAAGGGTTGCCCAGGGTTGAAGTGTCAACCTGCTCTCTGCTCTCCTCCCCGCTAACTGGCCTCCAGAATTCAGCCTTTTTGAAGTCTATCACTTGATCCACTGACCAGCTAAGCCGCTGACTCGACAATGGCTCGGGCCTGTCAGCTGAATAGCTACCCTGCTCTGACGCGCAGGTCAGGCTCTCTAACGCTTCTGGGGTTTGAGGCTCCCGTTCAGCTGGCTGGGCTGGTGCTTTGCCAAGATGTCCCTGGTTATCTCCCTTCCCCGATTTAGGCCTTGGCTGCGAGGGATGCTCTTGCAGAGCTAACCTTTCAAGCTGGTCAGCTGGGCTGGGGCTTGGGTAGTGCATAGCGGGCCACTGCTCCTCCACAGCTGTGCAGAACAGCACCGATTGGCTGGATTCTGGATCTCTGGGAGTATCGGGCTTTGAAGGAATCAGCTGCTCAGGGAGTATTTCGTTCCTCTCTGGGAACGCCGGTGCAGTCTCCGACAAGTCCCACCCGGCGCCGGAGCGTCGCTCGGTGAGCTGTTGTGACTGGGGGTGGAAACCTGGCTTTACCATTTCCAATTTGTTTGAGTCTTCTTCAGCATCTGACAGGCCTAATCTGTCTAGAGAGAATTTCGAAGGGCAAGTCTCGAACTGCTCAGCCCCAGTCTCCTCATTTATCTCTAGCAGGTTTTCCCCAGAAGAGGTGTCCCGTTTTGTGAACTCATTAGCTCTTGCCTTCAAATTAGCCACCCAGTCCTCTGTGGCAGAATCAGCATCTCCAGCAACCGAAGGGACACGCCTCGCTTTTGCTTCAATTATCGCTGCTCCCAACACAGGTGGGCTGGGAGCCACTGGGGAAACATTCTCTCGGCTTACATGGGTATATTGCGGCTGAACTGCCACCTTTGGGCCCTCCTCATTTTCACACTGATATTCGTTGCCTTGCTGGCTCATCTGTGTGTCCAAATTGGCCTCATCATCTTCCTCTCTGAAATCCCAGGGTGTGAACCATCTCGGAGGCTTTGGCGGCGGTGCCCCCATGGTTATCTCCAAACCAGCTGCCCCACTGCTCTCCTTCTCCCTCTCTGGGGTCTCAGTCCATACAGCAGAGGGGATCTGTCTCTCGTGAAAGTCAGAACCGAGTTTCATGCTGGCTTCATCTGCCTCCAATTGTGCACTAGTCTGAAGCCCACCTCCTGGTGGCTTTATATCAACCATCCCCTCTGTGTTACTAGAATCCTGACCATCACCGATGTCGACTACAGCTGATGGCTTCTCTGCCGCTTCCACTTTTGACACCAACAGTGATAGGGCAGCCTTATTCCGAGGAAGTGCCTCACTGGGTTTCTCCAAGACTAAGTTGCTTTTGGTCAATAGGCTGGGGGCACTCACAGGGCTGCTTTCCTCTTCGAAGATGCCCTCGTCGAAAGGTGGACGTGGCCTGAACATGCTCTCCTGAATCTCGTGTTCCTTCTCGGCGATGGTTTGGTCACTTTCCCATAGACCGCCAATTGTTTCTGTGGCCGTGGTCGTCCATTCATCTTCCCCTGCACTATTGGGCTCCTCCTCACTGTATGCTACAGTCAGTTTTTCTACATGCACAGTTTCGCTGTCCCATTTCTCTCTGGCACTATTTTGAGTAGTCAATGCTGCTGCATCCTCCTCCTTCCCCGAAGCTCCCAATGCAGACCAGGCTTGAGAGGTGCTAGTTTTCTCACTCTCCAACAGAGAGCCCAAATGACCCAACACACCATCTTCTCTCCGTGTAGCTTCCTGCACTGTTTTCAGTACATTTGGCTCCCTTTCTTTTAAGATTGTGACATCTGCCCAGGACCCTGGGCCTAGAGACACTTCATCAGCACCTTGTGGCTCAACCTTAGCTTTCTCAGTCTGGTTTTCATGAACCAGTTCAGCTGGGCTTCCTGTTGGACTTGGATCATCGATGTAGGCCACGTCCTCCATAACTACAGAATTCAAAAGGCTTTCCTCCCGAATTTCTGGTTTGAGTCTACTCGTCGCAAAGGCATCAAAGGTGTCATCCCAGTCAAAGACAGGAGGAGTAGCAGGAGTCTGTTCTCGAGGAGGGCTGCGTCCTTGGGATGTGGGAGTGGCTTCTGGAATAGGGGCACCAGCGCTTTGGGTTGAAGACTCTTGCTGTGGTTTGTGAAGTCCTAGGGAGGCAGAGGGACTGTAATCCTCAGAGGAATAAAGGTGCCCAACGACCTCTTTGGTAGCATGCGACCCAGACTGGAAACTAGAGAAAAAGTGAGTAGGGGAAGGAGAGTTTAGTACCTGGTCAGCAAGGAGGTCCTCAAAGAAAGGGTTGCTGTGCAGGGAGTGGAGGAATGGGTTGGTAGGGGACAGGCATCCAAACTGACTTTCTTCAGTAGCAGTTAAAAGGTTAGTGCTTAGCATGCGAGCAGGATGGACTATACCAGCAGGAGGACACTGGACAGGGGAACAAGGGGAAAAGTGAGAAGGTGCATCTGAGCTGGTTTCTACCTTAGGAGACACTTCCAGGCTGTGGAGGGAAGACAAAATAGTCCTCCTGGTTAATACTATGACAGCGCTTAAGTATATTCACCCCACCCCACCCCACCCACCCCACCAACACTTATGGTCAAAGCTGTGCAGTGCTGCAAGGATCACACATTCCTTCCTGTTAAGCAGAGCAATGATTAAGACAGAGATGCATGGATAGTGCATGCACTGGTATAAAGGAAAGGGAACCCTTGTTTTAAGGCAGCTCTTGTGCTCCCCCCACCCTGTTTCTTTATAACATACAGAATTCCTACTGCGCTGAACCAAATGACCTTGGAGGAACACAGAACTGGAGAGGAGCCCCAATTCAGCGCCTGTGGCCCAAACTCCCTGTTCATTGATTGATAACTTGTTCTGGATGCCAATTTTCCAATTCTACCCATGCGAGTAGTCCCTTCTCACGTGAGTAGTCCCACTGAATTCAGGAGGGCTCCTGGAATGAGTAAGGCTGATTCACGTGAGTCAGGGTTGCAAGCCCAAGACCTTAGTGACTTACTCCAGAGTCTGGTCGTTTGCATGGTTTCACATCAGGTCAGCAGAGAGAGGCTCTCAAAATCCTCCCTTTCCCCTCCTCCCACAGAACCCCCTGAACACTGAAGTCAGCACAGGAACTGCAGTTATAGCTGAAGAGAAAACAAACGAACAGCAGGGGGCAGCATGTGGCCAGGGCACTGGGCTGGGAGTCAGGAGAGCTGGGTTCTGTTCCTACCTCTGCCGCTGGTTCCCTGTGTGATCTTTGGGCAAGCCACTCCCATTCCGTGTCTCCGAGGCAATGAGCTATCCCTTGTCCCACTCAACGGAAGCTGCAGGGATCTCAGCACCACCAAGAAACAGGCCATTAACCCCCCCTGCGACTCAGTTTCCCTGGCTGTACCAATGGAGATGCAGATCCTTCCCCACCTTTACAACGGGTCAGAGGCTATCATCCTCCTCCTTTCTGGAGTGTTGCCAGCTCAACTCAACCCATTTCACAAACCTCTGGAGTGGAGTCGCATGAGGCCCTGGGCAGCAGATCAGCAGGATTACCCCTGGGCTGAGACACAGAACTTAACAGACTTGCATGAGGTCACACGGGAGTCCCTGGTGCAGCCAGGAATTCCCATTCCCGGCCAGTACTTCAACCACAAGGCAATCCTTGCCCTCAAACCCTTTCCTCCAAGACTCAGCAGTCAGAAGCACAAGGGGGATAGCTGAATCTCCTTGCCCTGTACTCCCTAAAGAGGCTACGGCTTTGGGGACACATTTATCCCAAAAGCCCCCCATTTCCAGCAGCACCAGGGGGCGGCACCCTCCCAGCAGCTCCAGGCTCTTGAGCAGTTAGAACAGAGAGGTAACCAACACACTCTGGTGGCAAGTTCCCTGCCCCAGATTTCAGATCATATGCCCTACAGCCAATCAGTGGGGTTTTTGCTCTCTGGCTCCTGCAAGGATCGTCCCCTGACAGCAGGTAGAGGGGTGGCTGGGGACAGACTATAGACGAGGGGAATCAAACAAATAGTATACAAATCATAAGCCGTCACAGTCACTTGTTTGGCACAGGAGCTGAGTCAATGAGGACTTTCCAAAAAGATCATTTTTTTAAAAGGGGTCAGTGATCTGGTACCTAACGCTGTGCCCATCCCCAGCCTGCATAATTGTGTGATCATCCCACTATCTTCCCAGCCTCCTTCCTATTGCTTGGCACACTCACTTCGTACAAACGAACTGAAGATGGTGACAGAGTCTCTGGAGCAGGGGCTGCTTCAGCACACCTAGGCCCTGATTCTTGCACAGACCTTTGGGCATTATGTTCTCCTCATAAGACCCGAATTCAGGGTCCTCGGGTGGGTGCCCTTGAAGGAGCCAATGGCATTGCAAATCTCTGAGTGGAGGGGAAAACATGTAGCTACCTGCTCTGCTTTCAGTTACCAGCCCTTGTCAGAGAGAAGAAACCACAAATGCTGGGCTCTTGGCAAGTCTGGTGCCTCCCAGAGAACCCTCCTCTTGCTTGAGCAGCTCTAAGGTAAAGTGGTCACGGAGGAGGGATTACTTTGAGATCCATTTCCTCCCCCCAGCTGAGACAGTAACTCAGCAGCCAATTCTAGGGCCTGCATTCAGCAAGCGGGCTGCATAGTGGCAAAGGCGAATGGCAACGGTCAGATGAAGATGGCATAAAGACCAGAGTCTCACGCACCAATGCGGGGTCCCTTCAGCAATCAGCCACTTGTCTTACCATGTGTTCTTCAGACTGAGGTTTCTCGGTCACTTCCTGGTTGGAACGCTGCATTCTCATATGGCCTCCTGCATTCCCTGGGAGGGCTGAATGGGCAGCACGTGACCTGGCTACAGACAATTACCCACCACCTCTAGGCTCAGAGCAGAGCAACTCAAGTAGCAGCAGTACCAGACCTCCTATGGGGCAGAATGATGCAGCGAATTACCATTCTGGGGAAGAGCCACACAGTAAAAAATCAGATTTTAGGGTGATCAGCCACAAGTGAAATATTGATGTCAATGACTTGGGCAAATCAAAGTTTGTGGAGGGGGAGGAAAAAGTCAAAAACCCGTATTATACTGTCAGTCTCTAGCCTAATGGTTTTCAACCTGTGGTCCGTGGAGCAATAGGGGTCCGTAGACTATATCTAAGATTTCCAAAGGGGTCTGCACCTCCAATTGAAATATTTTAAGGGTCTGCAAATGAAAAAAAGATCGAAAGCCACTGTTTATTCTATATACAGCCTTGTTCTCACTGATGTCACAGGATTGGGCCCTCACTAGTCACAGTAGCCACTAAGCAAGCGTCTCTCTGTGTGTAGCTAAAGTTCAGCTAGGAGGAAATGTAAAAAGCACCTTCTCTTCCATCCCCCTTCAGCCTTCTCTCACAGAGACCATTTACATAAGAACATGAGGCTGCATAACTTCACTGGAGCTTATAGGCACCACTTGACTTCTCGTGCCATCAAGGTATTTTAAAATAAATTTCCCATCGAAATTCTCTCTTCCCCTGCTCCCTTTTTTTGTGATTTATAAACTTGTCCATGAAGGCTGTAAACTAAGCTCGCTTCCTTAGTAAATTTCAGTCATCGTACGCCTCTAGGCCGATCTGGTACTGGCAGGTTATTGCCCAAAGCCAGCCGGTGCAATGTACGCCGGGAGAGTTACAGAATAGGAAACGAACGCAGCATGGATGCATGTTTTCAAAACCAGAGCTATACATAAAAGTTTAGACGGAATGGGGGAAAGCAGCAGCAAAGGCCAAAATGCTGGCCTTACCAACCTCAGCAGAGCTGCTTTGGGAGGAACACAGCCAAGACAACTTAAAGAATCGTAGAAGATTAGGACTGGAAGAGACCTCAGGAGGCCATCTAGACCAACGCCCTGCTCAAAGCAGGACCAATCCCAGCTAAATGAATCTCTGAATTTTTTGGGGGGGCATTATTGTTACATATATATCATGCCACTTAGACTGAAAAAATAACAGCCCCCCCTCCCCCCCTTTACTTTGTGTTTGACCCATTTTACCTTCTGGCTAGTCAGTTTCACCTGCTGTTTGTGGATTTGTCCTACTATGACCAAAAGAGAAACTGTTTTCCTTAAAAAAAAAAAAAAAAAAAAAATAGTCATTTTGAGGCAAGGGGCAGAGTTTGGGGAAAAGTGCAGGGCCTGAAATTATATGTTACTTTTGCATAGTGGACTGCATTTCAAGTTGTCTGTGTCCCTGGAACAGGAGCGTAACATGAATTCATTGTTACATGACCCCATCAATTCTATTGATGGAGGAAAGGATCTGTCTATTCTTCCTCTTAACGGCAGCTCCAGCTACGATCCACACTAGACAATGAGAGCAGTCAAAGAAATGCAGTTCTGGTGAAACTTAAATTAGCCTTCCACTATCAGCAACTCCCCCCCCCCCACACACACACATTACTTATTTTTTAATCTGAAAGAATAGAAAGCTATCCAGGTGCAGTGTTGAAAATCAAGACCAGATTTCTTTACAATGAAACTAAGGACTCACTGGGACAGATAAAGCCTCTGAATTTCACACACGTGGTTTGTGTCCCAAGCCATAAGGCAGTCCCAGCCCGTGAACCTTCACTAAGATTGATGAATATGGCCCAACATAAACTTGACACTGAAACCAAACTTCGGGCACATTCTATATTGTTCCAGGGTCCACTGCAACCATCTTTCACGGATGGAGCATTAATCGTCCTTGGGTGGAAGACAGAGTGCTGCTACAGGAAGGATATAATGGGCCAAACTCCATGGAAGACAACGGCATTACATCAGGGAGCCATTTTATTGAATTATTCACAAGCCTTCTGTGGCACTCGGTACTGAAACATGCAAGTGTCTAACAGGTTTATGCTGGTAACACTGCTGTGCAATAAGGAAGCATCATCCTCATCACCCCGGCTTTACAGATGGGAAACTCAGACAGATGACTCAAATTCCCCACTGCCTGGCACCTTGTGTTGCCATTCACATCTGTGCACAGCAAATGTAAACACACCACCAGGGTGTGAGCAGAGAATTCGGATTTGGGACCATTTTACCTCCCCTTGGCACAGAATAAGGGACCCCACAAAGGAACCAAGTGGTGGAGGCCCGGGGTTATCCCACAGAAAGTCCGTGGAAAAGCCAGGAAGAGAACCCCGCTCTCCAGAGTTCTGGGGCTACAGCTTTAACCACAAGCCCATCCCCTGTGCCCACAGAGCCACTGTCTTGTTTGTTTAATCGCCCCTAATGCTGCAATTCCTACCTCCAATCCACCTTCGCTCAGGGGGTTGTAAAGCACATCTGGATTTTTCTCTTGACCTTCCAGCTCTACAATTCTCCACGGCTAAATACACCAGCAATCCCTGGCCCAGGGTATGCAGCATTGCACCTGCAGTGCTAGCTCTGAATTGGTTTCGGTATTTTTTGGCCAAGCAAAGCAAGGCCCTACATTCACCTTGACGGCATTTCTCCAGTCATACGTCTGTAACGCGACAACTTCAGAAAACCACATCCGAGCAATGGTAGAACGTCGGAGAACGTTCAAGGGAGCACCAGGCAGACCCCTGCTGATTTTGGAGGAAACTAAAAGAGCCTGAAATTAAGCCCATCATAAACTGCCCATTTTGTGATGCCGGCAGAGGAAGCTCTCTGGAGCCCTCTGGCTGCTATCTACACATCAGAGGCAGCAGCTTACAAGCATGGAGGGTGAGCGGCATACCCACACAAGGCCCTCCTCCCCATTCCAGCCAGGTGACTCCAAAATCAACCCTCACCGCCCTCAATGCAGCTGCCCCACCCTCCCGGGCTCTTGTCCCCAGTCCCCAGCCAGGCCCCTCACACTCTGGCCAGTCCTACCTCCACCCCGACCTACATTTACACTTAAAAGGTTGAACAAGGCACAGAGCTTGGTCAACATGAGCAGCAAAGTGTGCAACCCTCTGCCATTAGCTACAAAAACCTGTACATTTCTCCCTGTGGATTGTGAGAACTATATTTCTGCTAGAAGAACAGGAGTTACTGGAAGCATAGCTATGTACACCCTTCCAGCCACTGTTCAGCCTCCTGACCTAGTCACCTTACGCTTGGCCACCCCAGTCTTTAGCGCTAAAGCCAAAATCCTTCCCACCCTGAAAATAAGACTGTGAACTGTCCCCAGCACCCAGGGCATCCTTCCAGCTCTCATCGACATAACTATGAAGGGATCCACTCCAGAACATTTCTCGCTGTGGCCCAAGAGGCTTGGGGGGGGGGGGGGGGGGGGGCGCAAAGAAAAAAAAGCAAAGCCAATTTCAACAGATTTAAGAATACTGAAATGTCACATTTCTGCAGGATCTGGGACCAACTGTACTCCCTTCGAGATACACACAGAACCCCTGGCATTCAAAGGGGGTTACACACACACACACACTACTGGAGATCATACACGCGTCTGACACTCAAATACTTGGCACTCCCTTAGCCTGACGTGTCTTTGATCAGCAGGGGCAGCTCTCACCTCTGCTGGGTGTTCTCTAGTCCAAGGTACAAGCTTTTTAGAAATGGTCACAGTCTTTAGAAATCCTCCAGAAAGCAGAATTCCTGCTTGTTTTACTCCTCTGAAATAAAAAAACTTTACACTAGGGGGAGTGCATGCTCTGCATTGCCTCAATGGAAAGTAAACTCCCACTTTAGTTTAAAAAAAAAAACAAACAAAAAACCCCCCTTCTTCATTGTATTACTGAGGTCAAGGAGCAGTCCTGAAAACATAAGTGATGTTTGATGTATTAGGATCAGAGCTACACTCCCACCCTGCTCAGCAGAGCCCAACACCCAACGTTCCCATTCCCTAGGGAAGGTTCTAGGACTTCTTTGGCACCACGCCTCTGATGCACAGCATTTACAATGCTGCAAAATTGTCTCCACTGCTTTTACATCTGGAGGAGTTTAACTGACTTGATCTTGCTTTCACTTTTGTCAGTCTCCTCACCTCTCCCACATACATTCCATTTCTCTCCCTTGCTGGCAGCTGGCCCCATGCTTCCCTCTCCTGTCAGAAGAGTAGCCCTGGCTGGGAGTTTGAGTACGGCCCATGAATAACAGAGCGCTGTGCAGTCAGAGGTCTGATCAAAGAGCTGGGAGCCAGGAACTCCCAAGTTCTAACCCTAGCTCTGACACCAGCGACCCCTGTGATCATGTCCGTGTCACATTGCCACTCTGTGCCCCACATTTCCCATGTGTAACACTGTGATAATACTTGCCTATCCCACAGGGCTGCTGGGGGTTAGTAAATGAATGTTTGTAGAGAGTTCTGAAGAACAGGGCTGTAAGTATTCAGTGGGAGTTGATTTTTCTGCTACAGTGCTCTCCATAGTTGGGGATTGGTCCTGCTTTGAGCAGGGGGTTGGACTAGATGACCTCCTGAGGTCCCTTCCAACCCTGATATTCTATGAGTCATAGACACTGCTTGGAGGCTCTTACATATGAAGTTCTGGATATTGAAAAGGAGAAGTGACCCCCTCTAGGGCTACACTACTCTACCCCCACCTCCTGTCTCCATTATTCAGATGGTCCACCCCTGTGATCAGTTACCACGCCTACCTCCACTGATGCACCTAGCTCCACCAGCAGCATGAAACGGACACGATCCTTGAGAGCATGGCTTCTGCCTACCAGTTCTGTACAGCATCAGTGAAAGTGACCAGAGTGGTGATAATTTCACTCTGGGGCAGCTGGCAAAGACCTGAGGGGCAGCCAAGGCTGCAGGCTCAGGGAGGTGACACTGCATAAGTGCAGGTTTCTACTCACATTCGGAAAAAAATACTTCACAACCAAAAGGGTTAAAAAACTTTTTTTTTTTTTTTTTTAAATAGTGCTGCATTGTGCAGGTCCCTTCACTTGCCAGAGGAAACTTCTCCCTCCCCTATGGGAAACAGGGCTTTTGCAGCCCTGACACCAAGAGGACATTAACACCATCACCTTGCACTTAAAGCACATTGCAAATTGGCAGGATTGGAACACATTGTATTTTCATCCCCCTTTTACAGGGGACAGACACAGAGGTTAACTGACCAGTAAAATGCATCGAGTAAGCACCATACATAGGGCTAGAACCCAAGAGTCCTGACCACCAGCTCCTTCTACAACTGCCACTCTCAGCCACACCTCTTTAAATATGGGAAGGAAGGAGCTGAACTCCCATTCTAGAAATTCTGCTCAATACCTGTTTTTGACCGGGGCGGGGGGGGGGGGGGAGAGCTTGTATGACGACCACTCCTCTCAACATCATAATCCAAACAGGCATTTCCCACCCCCCGGAACGTAAGGTGATAGAAGGATAGGTATTTGCCAGAGAACCCAAGAACCTGAAACTCCCCCTACAGCCTCTGAGGTGGGGTGGGGATTCAATTATTTTCTGCTCCTGTTTGAATTTAAAGAACAAAAACAAACAAAAAAATCTGTCATGTGGAGAGAAAAAAAAATCTTCCTACTTCCCTGATGTTAAATTTTTGTGCCCGCCCTCCCAGAGCAGTAAATGAAACACCCAGACTAAAAGACCTTTAAAAGCTTCAGAACTGAACTGAGCTAAAATCCTTTCACAGTAACTGTGACAGTGCTTGACTCTAAAAGAGTATGTCTCAACAAAGCCATGCTACGCCAGAGAGCTGTTCTCACAAAACTAGGAAGAGCAATAACCAGTATAGCACTTTTCAGTCCAAGGATCTCAAAGCTATTACCAAAGTTAATGGATCTCTCATCCTTCCCACCCCCAGATTTACCCCACCTGCAAAATTGGGATAATAAGGCACAGAGAGGCCAAGTGCCCAGTCCTGCAACAAATCTGTGGCAAAGTTGGGAAAAGAACCCAGGAGACTTGGCTCTCAGTCCCTAGATCTAATCCCTGAACAACACACTCTCTTCACCACATGGGCACCAATTCAGCTAAAGCTTTACCTCCATTATTCCCCAAATATTTTTAGCTCTCAGTTAAGAGCTGCACAGCAAGAATCCAGAAAAAATATCAGCTGGGTCAGGCTGAGCATCCTTGACTTCAGTGCCTTTTAAAATATTGTACTGGTCTTTCTAACTAGACACCGGTAGCCCAATCACCCCAATTCAAACCAGCTTGGTACTGGAACAGGAGGTGGTTATGCTAGCTTCCTAGAAATCTGCCTGTAGGTTGTGTTCTCTTCATGATGCTCCCCGGGAAGTAAAGGTGTTTATCTGAGACCAACCATTCATAGGTGTAGCCAGCTATAAATTATTGCTCCTGGGGTTCAGAGAAGGAATAAAGGCTAAAGAAAACGTTTCCCATCAAATATTTAATCACAGGCATTATGTACACACTTGATACTGGACTCTCCAGCATGCAAAATCCCTGTCCTTGCCACTGGAAATCCATGTACCTTGACAGGGATTGGACCACGGGGACGTACCTGGCTGGACATAGGGGAAAACTGGAAAAGCTTCCACTATCAATCCAAGAGGAAAGTGACAGGTGACAGCACAAACCCGTTCACCACACCCTTTCCCTAGAAGGCTCTGTAAGACCCTAATATTTTGGCGGCTCATGATTTTAGATCCTGAACATGACAACACTAGAAATTATTTAAGTGTCAAACTGAGATGGGGCCAGCAAGGTCTAGCAACACTAGTTCCTCGTTTGGCTCTGTTACAAAACCCTGCAAACCACACACACGGCTCGCTTACCTAACACACCTTCCTGTTGGCATTCACTTGTCCTCATTTGCCACACTCACTCACTGAGTCACTTTCATCCAGATCGCAGGCTCTTTGAGGCAAGAGCCGTCTCTGACTGGGAGAGGTGCTGTACAAACCCTCAAAAGGGCGCCCAATCTGATTGGGGCACTTGGGCCCTCCTGCTGTACAGCAGGAGTACCTATCTCCTTTTCCTAGCCGCCAGTCAATCCACTTCCTTTAGCTTCCCTCCTTAGACTTTAGGAGAAGAGCCAGTGTCCTGGTGTCAGATAGTTGGTCAAGCCTAAGTCTCCACTCTTTCTCTCTACTCCAATTCCAACACCTCAAGTCGTCAGACTCAGAAATAATAATAGCACTTAGCAGTTTATATACACCTCCCTTCATCTAAGGTGGAGGCATCATACTCATTTTAGCAATAAGGAAACTGAGGCTGTCATCAGGTGGCTTGCCCAAGGTCTCAGAGTGAGCCACTGGCAGAGCAAATGACAAGGCCTGTCAGTCTACAGCACCCACAGTCAGACGAGCTCCCAGCAAGCCTGTTAAAAGCAACCATTTAATCACTGCCATACCCTTCTTGCTGCCTACCCTCCTCCAGAGCCCCTAATAAACTATTCAGTCTCCCCTTCGTACATTCTTCCAAACCGCCCCTTCACCTGAAACTTCCTCATTGTCTGTCCATTGACCAAACTACCCCCACCATAAAACAACCCTCAAAGCCCCTTTGCTGACACCCAACAGGGCTTCCTTCACAGTCTATGGATGTTCTTCTATTACAGGCAAGCTACTGTCCGTGTCTTTAGATTGTAAGGTCCTTGCAGCAGGGACTAGGAGTTTCTCTAGGTCTGCAGACCACCGAGTACACAGTCAGAATTCAATCAACAACAAACCTTCTCCCTTGAGTCTCTTGCTTGAGCAGTTACCAGGCAAGCTTTCACACCAGGGTTTGGATTTCCCTTCCCTAGCCCCACCCTCTTCCTCCCCCACTCACATTCTCATGGAATAGCCAACTGTAGAAAACATTCCAAGAAACACATCCCAATTCTTCCTACCATATCAGCTATTTGTCAGACTATGATCTGAGGGTGTTAAGGACTATACAGGGCCCAGGGGGGAGGGTGTCCATACATTTGCAGCAGCCTGGACTCACATGTCTGCACTGCTTTTTAAAACAGTGGCTCTCAACCTTTCCAGATTACTGTACCCCTCTTGGGACTCTCATTTGTCTTGCATACCCCCAAGTTACCCCTCACTTAAAAACTACTTGCTTACAAAATCAGACATAAAAATACAAGTGTCCCAGCACACTAGTACTGAAAAATTGCTGACTTTCTCATTTTTACTATTTAATTATAAAATAAATCAACTGGAATATAAATATTGTACTTACATTTCAGTGTCCAGTATATAGAGGAGTATAAACAAGTCATTGTCTGTATGAAATGTAAGTTTGTGCTGACTTCGCTAGTGCTTTTCATGCAGCCTGTTGTAAAGCTAGGCAAATATCTAGATGAGTTGATGCACCCCCTGGAAGACCTCTGCGTACCCCCAGAGGCATGCATACCCCTGGTTGAGAATCACTGTCTTAAAATACTTACTAACCCAGCTACTCCCATAAAAGGAACATACAGATCAATGAGCAAAAATAAATGAATAAATGTGGGGGGAAAGGAATCCACTGTTTGGCAGTATTTTGTATATCTTGGCCTCCCTCGATTAAAAAAAAAATATGTATATATACAAGCAACTCGAGTGCCTCATCTTGGGCCAACAGATAACCAGTGAGATTTCTCCTACAGTTCCCAGTCTGCTCTTCAGAATAAATACAGCAACACTGCACTTCGTTCAACAAGCACTCACAATCCAGAGATTGCACCGTGCTTTGCAAAAGGAGGGTAAATCTGTATTAGAAGAGAAATAAAACCACATGCACATGGAAAAGCTGAGGCACAGAGGTCAAGGCTCAAATTCCAGCCATAATAGAAACAAAGATCAGGTGTTTTTCCCTCAAACAACAATGGGAAGAAATCGCCCCCCTGTGCTGCTGTGGGCATTAATGGAGTCAGAACTCTGCCAGCAGCACCCAGCCAGCACCATGGAGTACCCGAGGAAAACTAGCACTTTAAGGCCTTCGCTTCCTGCAGGGAGAGACCAGAGGCAGCAGTTATATACTTTCCCAGGGCCAGGCCAAGACCTCTGAGGCCACCTGGCCCAGCAGCCCCCCAAGGGTGTCAGTACCCTGGACTCTGAGCCGTGTTGCAGGGCTGGGGATGAGGGAAAGGACCGTAACCGGAGTGGGGATTAGTTACAGGTAGGTCTCCGGATCACCTTCACTGGCAGAGGCTTCAGAGCATACGCTGCACATCTGATCAATGGGATTTCTGCTCTCCCAACACACACCTGGAGGGACCCTCCCCTCCCGCCCCCTTGGGAGCAGCAGAATGAGCAGCCCAAAGGCCCCGCACCCGAGGGAGTCTTCCGTGTTTTAAACCTAAGGGGCGGGGAGGAAGAGAGTCCATGTAGAAGGGGTGAAACAAAAGTCAACCTAAGAGCTACAACTACACTGCATACAATCTCAGGGCTCGCAGCCCCTTCTCCAAGGGGAGGCCTGAGTGTTAAGGGATCCGGGGGGGGGGGGGGGGCGCTACGGGCGTTTTTAATGAGGGCGTTTCGAGCGTCGGCGCCGTTAGAGCACAGAGCTAGTCCGAGCAGCTCAATGCTGCTGCCATTTTTCACACCTGCTCAGGGAGCCTCTCGCCTGAGACGGCGAGCAGGGGCCGCCCTGCCCTAGGGGCTTGCACAGTGCCCGGCCCAGCGAGCCCCCCGCTTCCGAACGGGCCCTCGGGAGCCGTGACACCAGCAGGCAGCGGAGACCCACCCACCGGCCATTTGGCGCTCGGTGTCCCAGGGAAATCCGTCGCCGAGAAGGGAGGGGAAGGGAGCGAGGCCCTCCAGTCGCTCCGTGGCGATGCCCCCCCAGCTCGGTTCTCCTATCGGGGGGCTGGAGCTCTCCTCCTCCTCCTCAGAACAGCCGGGGAGCCCCCCCCCACTTGATCGTCTCCCCAGGCCTGGACCTCTCCCATCCCCCTCACCTGCAGGGACTAGGCTAGGCCTGGCCGCAGGAAGGGCCCGAACGCAGAGTCAGCCAAGCCCCCAGGGGCACCCACCTCCGGCGCGGCGGCTACTCCGTGCGGTGGCTGGGGCAAGCTGGCGCCGATGCTTGGGGAGGACGGTGCCGGCTGGCCTAGCCCAGCCCAGCCCGTCCCAGGCCGGCCCGGCAGGAAACAGGAAGTCAGCCGTGAAGAAGTGGATTCATCCCTCACCCCTCTGCAGTTTCCTAGGCTGTGGGAAGGAGGCGGCCGGGGTGCAGGAGCCCTCCCGCTCGAACCTCCGCGACGGACTCCAGCCAGACTCTGGGCAAGTCGCCTTGGCCCGAACAGAAAGGAGGAACCACTGATCCGCAGTACCTGACGCGACACACCTGGGGCCTGAACTTCAGGGGTGCCGAGCGCCCCCAGCTCCACCCGAGGCAGAGAGGCACTCCAGGTGATCAGCACTTCTGAAAACCAGGCCCCAGCTGTCTAACGGGGCACCCAAAACAGGGGTAGCCCCCCCACTCAGTGGCTACTCTTGAAAATCCGGCTGACTCCCCCACCTGTGAAGTGGGAGAGGCCACAACCTACTGCACACCTCCCAGGGATGTTGTAAGACTTTATTTCAGGACCGTTTCCATCATCTGCCCTGAAGCCATCTCCAGTGCTGGGGTAGTGACAGGTTTCACTGAAGTGGGATTGCATTCGGAGACTTGCAGCGACAAGGGCCACTGGCTCAGCGAAACAATGGGGGCCCGATTCTCTACTACCTTGCATGGCATGATGTCACTTACCTCTGTGTCAACTGAATGCAAGGTGGGTGCAAAATGCTACCTGGCAGCACTCCCCTCTCGCTCACCCGAGGTAGCATTTTACTCCCAATTTGCACAGGTTTAAATGGCTACAGAAGGTGCACGGCAGTGCTGAATCCAATACCTTAATATGTCCGGCTGAGCAGGTTGGTCAAGTTAGGTCAGGAGGGCCACAGAGCTGGCAGAAGTTGTGTGCAGCCAACTTCAAAGTGCACAGAGCTGCCACCAGCGATTAGTCAATAGCTCAGGGAGGTCTCCCTTTAGGCTAATTGAGTTTGTTTGTAGTTAGGGGGTTTTAAAGCCCTTTGAAGATATAAAGTGTTGTGTGTTTTTACCATAACCTCACTTTATGGTTAATGGGTTGAGTGAGTTTCTATATTTGCAATTTGCCCCATTAATCCCATTTAATGACATATTTCACTATTCTATTGGCCCTTGCTCACTAAAATATACTCATTTGATCATTCCAACCCAGTGGCTTTCAACCCTGTGGTCCGCAGACCCCTGCTGGTCCACAGACTGTGTCAAACATTTCCAAAGGGGTCTGCACCTCCATTTGATATTTTTTAGGGGTCCCCATATGAAAAAAAAAGGTTGAAAACCCCTGTTCTAACCCCTGATGATCCTAGAAAAACGTGGGTGAATAGGTCTCAGGATTGGACAAAAAGAAGGATTCTAGGTGGACTCCTCCTGAAGGTCGAGACAGCAGACTGGACTTCTACATAGAGTGCTTCCGCCGACGTGCACGGGCTGAAATTGTGGAAAAGCAGCATCACTTGCCCCACAACCTCAGCCGTGCAGAACACAATGCCATCCACAGCCTCAGAAACAACTCTGACATCATAATCAAAAAGGCTGACAAAGGAGGTGCTGTCATCATCATGAATAGGTCAGAATATGAACAAGAGGCTGCTTGGCAGCTCTCCAACACCACTTTCTACAAGCCATTACCCTCTGATCCCACTGAGAGTTACCAAAAGAAACTACAGCATTTGCTCAAGAAACTCACTGAAAAAGCACAAGATCAAATCCGCACAGACACACCCCTGGAACCCCGCCCTGGGATATTCTACCTACTACCCAAGATCCATAAACCTGGAAATCCTGGGCGCCCCATCATCTCAGGCATTGGCACCCTGACAGCAGGATTGTCTGGCTATGTAGACTCCCTCCTCAGGCCCTACGCTACCAGCACTCCCAGCTACCTTCGAGACACCACTGACTTCCTGAGGAAACTACAATCCATCGGTGATCTTCCTGATAACACCATCCTGGCCACTATGGATGCAGAAGCCCTCTACACCAACATTCCACACAAAGATGGACTACAAGCCGTCAAGAACACTATCCCCGATAATGTCACGGCTAACCTGGTAGCTGAACTTTGTGACTTTGTCCTTACCCATAACTATTTTACATTTGGGGACAATGTATACCTTCAGATCAGCAGCACTGCTATGGGTACCCGCATGGCCCCACAGTATGCCAACATTTTTATGGCTGACTTAGAACAACGTTTCCTCAGCTCTCGTCCCCTAACGCCCCTACTCTACTTGCGCTATATTGATGACATCTTCCTCATCTGGACCCATGGAAAAGAAGCCCTTGAGGAATTCCACCATGATTTCAACAATTTCCATCCCACCATCAACCTCAGCCTGGTCCAGTCCACACAAGAGATCCACTTCCTGGACACTACAGTGCTAATAAACGATGGTCACATAAACACCACCCTATACCGGAAACCTACTGACCGCTATGCCTACCTACATGCCTCCAGCTTTCACCCTGACCACACCACACGATCCATCGTCTACAGCCAAGCTCTGCGATACAACCGCATTTGCTCCAACCCCTCAGACAGAGACAAACACCTACAAGATCTCTATCAAGCATTCTTACAACTACAATACCCACCTGCGGAAGTGAAGAAACGGATTGATAGAGCCAGAAGAGTTCCCAGAAGTCACCTACTACTGGACAGGACTAACAAAGAAAATAACAGAACGCCACTAGCCGTCACCTTGAGCCCCTAACTAAAGCCCCTCCAACACATTATCAAGGATCTACAACCTATCCTGAAGGACGACCCATCACTCTCACAAATCTTGGGAGACAGGCCAGTCCTTGCTTACAGACAGCCCCCCAACCTGAAGCAAATACTCACCAGCAACCACATACCACACAACAGAACCACTAACCCAGGAAGCTATCCTTGCAAAAAAGCCCGTTGCCAGCTGTGCCCAGATATCTATTCATGGGACACCATCACAGGGCCTAATCACTTCAGCCACACTATCAGAGGCTCGTTCACCTGCACATCCACCAATGTGATATATGCCATCATGTGCCAGCAATGCCCCTCTGCCATGTACACTGGTCAAACTGGACAGTCTCTACGTAAAAGAATAAATGGACACAAATCAGATGTCAAGAATTATAACATTCATAAACCAGTCGGAGAACACTTCAATCTCTCCGGTCACTCAATTTCTGATCTCAAAGTGACTATCCTTCAACAAAAAAACTTCAAAAACCGATTCCAATGAGAGACTGCTGAATTGGAATTAATTTACAATTAACTTAGGCTTGAATAGAGACTGGGAATGGTTGATTCATTATAAAAAGTAACCTATTTCCCCTTGTTTATTCCTCCCCCCTCCCCCCCTCCCCCACTGTTCCTCAGACGTTCTTGTTAAACCCTGGATTTGTGCTGGAAATGGCCCACCTTGATTATCATACACATTGTAAGTGATCGCTTTAGATAAGCTATTACCAGCAGGAGAGTGGGGTGGGGGGAGAGAAAACCTTTTGTAGTGATAAACACCCATTTTTTCATGGTCTGTGTATATAAAAACCATCTTCTGTATTTTCCACAGTATGCATCCGATGAAGTGAGCTGTAGCTCATGAAAGCTTATGCTCAAATAAATTGGTTAGTCTCTAAGGTGCCACAAGTACTCCTATTAATTGGAGGGTTTCCCCTATTTTTTGTCATCAGCAAAAATGACTAATCAAAAATCCTCCAGCCACTGTGCTTATTCCCCCAATTCCAAACTGCCCTTCCCACATGCCTTCCCAGCTCCCAACAGTACCCCACCCAGACACTGAAACCTCCAACCTCACCCCTGCCAACGTCTACCTGAGCCAAAAATAAGCTGCACGCTGAAAATGGAAGGACATTGTACCTAGTTAATATTTAAACCTGACACAGAAGGACCCAGTAGTGATTTCATTTTCTTATTGAATTCAATCAAACCTGAAAGTTTAAATTGATCTGCACCTGGCACAGAATTCCACAAGTGCTGCAGAAACTAGGTGCCGGTGAGTTCACAGGGTCTGGTGTGTTCCATTACCCAAAACGTAGA
Organism: Natator depressus; assembly: GCF_965152275.1. Classification (NCBI taxonomy): domain Eukaryota; kingdom Metazoa; phylum Chordata; order Testudines; family Cheloniidae; genus Natator; species Natator depressus. The sequence goes on along the minus strand of NC_134237.1, from coordinate 136,265,218 downwards.
AGCCACCCACACTAACTACAAGGCCTTCACTTGTGACATTGTTAAGTTGCCTGTAATCAGGCAACTTAACAATGGGCTCTTTACCCATGTTAAGTTCTACTTGCTTACTCAGTTGACCAGCTGGGGTTACTCGGCTTCAAAAAGAGGCAGCAGAAAGGAAGTCGCCATTCTAAGGGAGGCTTGGGTGGAGGTTTTCTTGCAGGAAGACACTGCTGCTGACTTGCTCAGTTGCTTCTGAGTTACTGAATGGAGAAGGGCTGCTGCTTGTGGTTCCTGAAGACCACATCAGAAGCGAAGCAGGAAGAGCTTGCCACTGACTTACCACACAGCCCCGGACACTTCACTAAACTTGCCTGCTTCAGTAGCCCAACTTGTAAAATGGGGCTAATGCTGCCCTACCCGTAGAGCACAGGGGCGTTGGCAAATTGGTCAGCACAGAGATATACAGTAAAACCACAGAGTTACGAACTCCAGAGTTACAAACTGACTGGTCAACCACGCACCCCATTTGGAACCGGAAGTATGCAATCAGGCGTGGCAGAGAAAAAAAAAACAACCCGCAAATACAATACAGAGATGCGTTAAACGTAAACTACTAAAAAATAGAGGGAAAGTTTAAAAAAAGATTTGACAAAGTAAGGAAATGGTTACTGTGCTTGTTTCATTTAAATTAAGATGGTTAAAAGCAGCATTTTTCTTCTACACAGTAAAGTTTCAAAGCTGTATTAAGTCAATGTTCAGTTGTAAACCTTTGAAAGAACCACCAGAACATTTTGTTCAGAGTTACAAACAATCTCCATTCCTAAGGTGTTTGTAACTCTGAGGTTCTACTGTATAGTCAGCACAGAATTAGTGATCCAGAAGCAGAAAGTGAAATTAACTAAAAACTGACTAGTTTAGTTTCCCTCGCCAAGAGGAAAGAAATATAAGATGTGAACATACTGGGTAAAATTTTCAAAAGTCACCTAGCAGCCCAAGTCCCATTGACATTTAATAGGAGTTGAGATCTCAGGAAGTCCTTTAGTGGGTAAAACTCTTTCAAAAGTGCCCATCAAATACAGGAACTCCAAACTTAAAGTCGTCCTGGTTAACGTTTAGTTGCTGATCAATCAGGGAACATGCTTGTTTAAAGTTGTGCAATGCTCCCTTCTAACGTTGTTTGGCAGCCGCCTGCTTTGTCACCTGCTTTGTCCACTGCTCGCAGGAAGAGCAGCCGGTTGGAACTAGCTGGTGGGTGGTTGGAACCAGGGTGGACCGGCAGCCCCCCATCAGCTCCCCGCTCCCCTAAGTTCCCTGTGCGGCAGCTGCTCAGCAGGCTATCAGTTGCTGGCAGTTCAGCTGTCCCTCCCCGCACTGCCATGTGCTGCTCCTGCTTTCTGTCTTGGAGCTGCTCCCCAAGACTCCTGCTTGCTGTTGGGGGGTGGGGGAGGCGGAGGGGAAGAAGAGGAGGGCTAATGTCAGGGTGTCCCCCTCCCCTCCGCTTCTGCACCCCGCTTACCCCATCTTCCATAGAGCAGGGGGAGGACATGGAAGGAGGGAGCTGCTGCCTTAGGCAGCAGCTGCAGTCTGGTCTCAGCTTGCTGATCTAATTAACAAACCAGTGTACTTCTGACCCCACTCTTCATACTTAAAGGGGCAATGAGCATCTCTCTCTCTCAAACACACACAGGGTGTGTCTCTCTGTCTGCCCTCCCTCCTTTCCGGCTGCCTTGTAGAATGTGAGAGTTAACCCTTGAGGGCTCAGCCAATTGCTAGTTCATCATTTAGCAGTAAGGCATTCCCTGGGAAATATCCCACCCTCTGACTCCTCCTCAACCAAGCTTCACAATCATCACCACTGTGTACCAGTATTAAATTGTTTGTTTAAAACTGGTGAAAAAAGTTTCCCTGGAACCTAACCCCCTCATTTACATTAAGTCTTACGGGGAAATTAGATTCGCTTAACATCGTTCGCGTCAAGTCGCATTTTCAGGAACATAACTACAATGTTAAGTGAGGGGTTCCTGTAGCAAGCACTAAGATTGTAATTTGTAACATCCGACTTGATTGTCAGATGTAGCAAGCACTGAACCCTCCCTCTGCCCCAAACTGCCGTGGGAGCGATGCTCTGATAACGTAAGGTGGAAGTCCATGAGGTGAGGAATGTCTTTGAAAAGTGATTTTATTTTTTCCTTTTATAATTCCCCCCTTTAATCTGGTTCCATGTGTCCACGGCCTCCTGCAACTGTAGCATTTTCCACAGGGGTACAAGGGAAGAGTTATTTTTTTCCCTTAATAATGAGCATGCAAGGTAGCCATACTTTATCATCCTTGTTCAAGCTGCAGGAAGCTAAACCTGTTGCACTCTGATAACATTGTAAGAAACCCTTTTAGTATGTGAACCGATTGTTTCAGCACCCCAGGCCCTTACCTCAAACAAACCAGGGATTGTACCTCTTATGCAGCCCTAGACCAGCATTCTCAAAACACCCTTTTATTTTTTTTTAAAAGCTTGAGTCTCCAAAGAGCAAACAAACTTTTCCTCCTGCTTCCACTCCAGGCAATGTTGCAAACCTAAACAAATTCTTAAGAACAGCATGATTCATGCAGAGCTAAAGGCACAGCGAGCCAAATGTACTTCAGAATTTATTTTCCTTGATGGACCAGGGATAAGCGACCAGTTAGAGTTACTGCATTCATCCTTTTTACTGAAGTCAGTGAACGCTGGGGTGGGGGGGTTCACTCCCTGCAATATCAGCAGGAAGATGGGGCTGAAAATGGCAGACAAGAATGCACAGGTGATGGAACTAGGGGTGCTCCTGCACCCCCTGGCTTTTAGTGGTTTCCATCAGACACAGGGTTTACAGTTTGGTTCAATGGTTCTCAGCACCCCCACAAGAACTCAACCGTCAAAAAGAATGAAGAGGATGGGGGTGGGAATTGCATCTCCATGATAGAACCAGCATATAAGAGGCACAAAGTTGAAACAGTTCCATGTGCATCAGACTCCTGCACCTGTGTAGAGGACGAATAACTATGCTATGCTAGAGCAATTAGAGATGCATAAGCAGGAGGAAAGAGGGAAACAGCAGAGCTGGGATTAGCCACTTCAAAAGGGTTCACTCACATTACCCAGTGTTACCCACCTACCACCCTCCTGGGGCTTGGGCAGCACAGTGCCACCCTGAATCAAAGGTCAGGGAGGCATCCTCCTTTGTAAGCAATGCACCTGTCACTAGCTATCTTGATCCCCCAGATCCCAATTGGGTGCAACAGGAAGTACAAAGAGAACGTTAGCTACCTAGGCATAATATTTTATAGCACTTTCCCACCAAGGATTTCAAATATGCTTTGTGAACATTACAGAGTTAAACCTCCATCCCGGAGAGAACTGTATCATCCCAAAGGCCCAGAAGGGGGACCTGCCTTGCCTGAGCTCACATAGTGGATCTGTGGCAGAAGCAAGAATAGAACCCAGGGCTCCTGACTCCCAGTCCTGTGCTTTACCCACAAGACCAGCCTTCCCCCTGCAGGAGACGCCGACAGATATTTATACCCCCTTAAAATTATTTTTTCCTATCACGGTATGGCTAGAAAATGGGTTTGGAAAGTGCATCTAATTTGGGATCACAGCTCCATTTACACTGTAGAGCAACGTCCTAACAGCACAGCTTTCTAGACTGTATCTTGGGGCAGCTTGGTTAAAGAGCTACAGTGGCCTCTGAAGTGTGACTGTAGGGAGCAGTTCAGCATAGTCCATAATCCTGGTTCTACTGACCTGGGTTTCTGAGAAGGTTCTTTGGTGTCCTTGGATCCAAACCAGCTGCTGCTCTTACTCTTCTCGTCTCCAGCAGCTGTTACTTGCGGAGATATGGTCAGGGATGATCCCAGCTTCTCCCCCAAGCTCTTGTTCCCTGCATCACCTTTAGTGCCCCCATGGTGGAAGAGGCCAACCTTGGACTTCTTGTCTTCCTTTCTGGTTTCCTCATGGGATTTGTCTTTCGTCACCTCCATGGAGAAGACCATCGGCGTTGCGATCTGCACAGGTTTGGTCTCTAAGCGGCTGCCTTCTTCCAACTTGGCTCTACCTAGATGGTTGCTGAGGGTTACAGCTTTGGTTGAGACCTTGTTCTCCTCTTGTACTGCTAAGCTGGGAGGAGAGGGAAGGAATCTGAGCTCTTCTTTCTGCTGCCTGACTCCCCATGGCAGGTCTTCAGAGTCAGGAGGAGGGAAGCCAGCATGGAAACCCTCCTCAGACTTTCTGGCGATATTCTGTAGAGGCAGGGACAGCGGCAAGGAGCTCGGTAGGCCAGACATCGGGCTCTTTGGTGCAGGTTCATCACTGTAAACATGGCTTCCATTGACACAGAGAGAGGATCTGGAGACAGAGTCATTCTTTGGCTTCGGACTTTGGATTACTTTCGGCTCAGCTACCACGTTAACCTGGGAGATCTCATCACTGAATGCTCTCTTGTGGGTTAATTTTGGCGAAGGCAGATAGTCTTTAACTAGAAGGAGGAAAAAGCAGCATCAAATGAGACCATCTGCCTTGACCCCACATATTTCACACAGCAACATTGCCTTCTACCACCTGCCAATGCTGAAGGTATCAGTGAAACTGCTCCAACTCCCACCCTCACAACCTCAGCTGTGGCTTCTCCCGATCATAATGTAATTATAATAAATCCTGAGACAAGGGCATGAGCACATTGCTATAGAAGTCTCACCAAGAGTAGCAATATGATCTCACTGAAGGATCAAGGGAGGAGGAAAGGAGGATAAAGCCTTCCTTTAAAATAAATCTGAAAGTTAGTAATAGAGGCAAGAAACTATCTGAAAAGATCTTAGCAGTATGTGGATTTGTGCGGAAGCATCGCTTAAAATTTTACATGGGGAAGGACTGCTCCTCTAAGATTCACTACAACGACTATGCTAACACACTGCTTTGTGAAGAACTGTCAATTTAGTTGAGGACATTATGGCGGATGGGAAAATGTGACTTAAGATTTTCCTGCATTTAGTCCCATTTCAGGTCATACAGTGCCTGGAGACACGCAATAACTTTTTGCAATTCGTTGTAGAGTCCAATCTGGAGAATTACCTGACATTAAATGGTGCACATCAGATTCGACCTTCCCACGCAATGTGGTTTTTCCCACGGATGCATATAATTGTGCGAGAGCAGTTATATGCATTCTCACTCCAGCACAACCCAGGGCATCAAACTTAAGGGAGCAGACAGCATTGTGTGGCTAAGAAGCTGGTTTTTTAATGCATTAATACTAGGGCTGTTGATTAATCAGTTAACTCATGCGATTAACTCAAAAAACTTAACTGCAATTAAAAAAAACAAATTGCGATTAACTGCAGTTTTAATCGCACTGTTAAACAATAGACTACCAATTGAAATGTATTACGTATTTTGGATGTTTTTCTACATTTTCATATATATTGTATTCTGTGTTGTAATTGAAATTAAAGTGGATATCATTTTTGATTATAAATATTTGCACTGTAAAAATGATAAACAAAAGAAATAGCATTTTTCAGTTCACCTCATATAAGTACTGTAGTGCAATCTCTTTGTCCTGAAAGTGCAACTTACAAATGTAGATTTTTTTTGTTACATAAACTGCACTCAAAAACAAAACAATGTAAAACTTCAGAACCTACAAGTCCACTCAGACCTACTTCTTGTTCGGCCAATCGCTAAGACAAACAAGTCTGTTCACATTTATAGGAGGTAATGCTGCCCTCTTCTTATTTACAGTGTCACCAGAAAGTGAGAACAGACATGTAAATATCTTGCAACACCAGCTACAACAGTGCCATGAGAACGCCTGTTCTCACTTGCAGGTGACATTTTAAACAAGAAGTGGGCAGCATTAGCTCCTGCAAATGTAAACAAACTTGTTTGTCTGAGCGATTGGCTGAACAAGAAGTAGGACTAAGTGGACTTGCAGGCTCTAAAATTTTACATCCTTTTATTTTTGAATGCAATTATTTTTGTTCATAATTCTACATTTGTAAGTTCAACTTTCATGATAAAGAGATTGCACTTCAGTAATGGTACAAGGTTAATTGAAAAATACGATTTCTTTTGTTTTTTTACAGTGCAAATACTTGTAATCAAAAATAAATATAAAGTGAGCACTGTCCACTTTGTATTCTGTGTTGTAATTGAAATCAATATATTTGAAAATGTAGAAAACATCCAAAAATATTTAAATAAATGGTATTCTATTATCGTTTAGCAGCGCAATTAATCACGATTAATTTTTTTTTAATTGCTTGACAGCCCTAATTAATACTTATTGTTACCAAGGACCCGCTTCTTGATCTAATAAGGGAATTTCTGAATGTACTGTCTCAGGCCAATCAAATCGTTTGTGGATTAATTACAGATTTCTTTCAGCAAACAATAAAAGCTAATGCACCGAGATGGCATCCCAGTTCTGTGCATTGCCTTTGGAGTGCTGAGACTGACAGAACTCAGATTGCTTTAGTCACTGGAGTCCAGCCACTGTCTGTTCAGACACTTTTCATCCAAGCCTGAAAGATTCCCTGAGACAGGAGACGCAGCAGGGAAGCTCACTAAATTAATGCTCCATTCTGCTTGACCACTGTGCGTTCAGGGCTCACTGCTGGGAAGACACCGGATGCTTGGAACCTACTTTCGAGAGGCAGAGCAGAATTCTCTGTCTGTGGTGTATGATGATCATCATCACTGGAGATTTTTAAGAGCAGGAGAGACAATCACCTGTCAGGGAAGGTCAAGATAATACTTAGTCCTGCCCTGAGTGCAGGGGACTGGACTAGATGACCTCTCAAGTTCCCTTCCAGTCCTACAATTTGAAGAACAGAAAAAATGGATCCACAGTGAATCTTTAACGTATGGATGGGCAGAGCTTTTGGGGACAGCATAGAATGCAGCTCCTGGCATCCATATGTTAGGACTCACCATTTCTCCCACCTCTGCTCCAAGCAGATTAACAGGGGGGGGCCATTTTCTCTTTCAAATGGCATTCACTAGACCCCAAGGAGAGAGTTCAACACCTGCTGAAGGATGCTGCTCTTCCAGCTGAGGCTTAGGGACTACACTCTTTCAGAACCATTTTCCTGAGCTGAAGACAGCTTGGTCTTCAGCTGCACTCTGAGCCCTGGGGAGTTGGCAGGGCACCACGGGGGAATTTTGCCTTGCTACAGACTGCTGTACCAGTTCTGTGCATAAACAGAGGGTGTCAATCTCCAGGTCTGTCAATCTGGCATTAGAACAGCCCCACCTACCATTCATTACTGGGGGAGTATCTCTGGCACCTTCATGCCAGCACCCCAGCCCCAGCCACTCAAGCGTATAGTGAGCCTCACAGAGGAAAAAGAAAAGGAGTACTTGTGGCACCTTAGAGACTAACCAATTTATTTGAGCATAAGCTTTCGTGAGCAACAGCTCACTTCATCGGATGCATCCGATGAAGTGAGCTGTAGCTCACGAAAGCTTATGCTCAAATAAATTGGTTAGTCTCTAAGGTGCCACAAGTACTCCTTTTCTTTTTGCGAATACAGACTAACACGGCTGTTACTCTGAAACCTGTCACAGAGGAAAGTAACTTATAAAAGACACTCCCTTCCAGTGAGCAATCAGTTAATGTACCCAAAGTACCCTAGACAGCCCCTTATTTAGTGATTAAAATCAGTATCCTCTTACCAGAGCGCTCTGTGGACAGACTGCTGTGTCTGCTCGGGGATTTGGTTACCTCGGGAACATTGATGGTTATGCCAAAGTTGTTAGCCAGGCTACCGCTGGCTGAGGAGATGGTGCTGTCGGAGCCCAGCGAGGTGTTGGACTGGGTCAGGGAGGACTTGCGGAGCTTGTTCTTGAAGAAACCGCCCTTGCCTTTGGATTTCTTGCCCCCTAGCTCGTAGTCCTCCTCCATGTCGAGGGCCCCCGTGCTGCTGGGGATGATAGCAGAGGCAGATTCCAAGTCGTATTTCTTCTTCCCCTTCATTTTGTCCTTCAGCTTGCCGAAGGGCGACCGGGGCTTGTCCTTCATGGAAAGATCGAACATGCTGGCCGTCAGGTTGTTGCGGGTAAACTGGATGGTGACCTGGATCGCTCCTCGCTCCTTCTCCTTTTTCCCGGCCTTGGAATGTAGCTTGTGCCACCTGGAGTTTGAGAGAAGAGGGGAGAAGAGCCTGTTATTTCCAAGACCAATGACTGAGCCAGAAGGTGCTCAGAGGGAAAGGCCTAAGACAAGAGACAGCAGGAAAACAGAACCGATCAGGTCTGCGCAGCGGCTCGGGGAATTAGCTGACATACTGCACAGGGGAGAGCACCTAGTCACTAAGACAGTGCAAACAGGCTGCTTTTCAAATCATGAGATTTGCTGCTTCTTGAGTTCCCACTCAGCTGTGATCCCTTCTCATAAGCCAGGGAGTCCTGGTGCATGGAGGCTTAGCTGCCATCAGTTTTGTTACATCCCTCAGAGCGGTCACTGGGGCTCTCCTTGGGGCGGGTGTGGTCCAAGTTCACTCCTAGGACACAACCTGCACTTCCACAGCACCCCATGTCTAAGGAACTTGGGGCACTCGACAAGCTAGTGAATTAACTCTTTCTACCCTCCTTGCGAGGTGAAGCAAGTTTTATGATCCCCATTCCAAAACTGGAGACGCAGAGACCCAGAGAGGAAAAGTGACTTCCCCAAGGTCACACGGCAACTCTCCGGCAGAGATGAGAACATAAGACAGGTCTCCTGACCCCCAAGTCCTGGGCCTTCTCTCCACAAAGGCCTGAGGTCCCATCCCACAGCCAGAGGATGGAGCCCTGTTGAAATAGCTTAGGTGATCTGGTGAGAGGAAGCCAAGCTCTCTGGACAACTGGCTTGTGGTACCTCCTTCCACCCATGCTTTAGCTCCCTTCTCCTGCTTTAGGAATCTCCTCCCCCACACTTCCCAGCTGTTGCTACCCTACTCAGTGTTGACTTCTCCACCACCCCAGGCTAATAAAGTGAAAGGCCTAATTTTTAAGGACCATGTTTTACTGCGAAGTGCCTAGGATTCTTTTCATGCCTACTTGCTGTATGAACAGTGTGCTGTTAGCCTACTCCTGCTTTGCTCGCTGTCTGGCTAGCTAAGTGTTCTAATGAACCACCGACATTACGCATGAAGGTCAGAAGTTCCTTGTTTATATGGAGACCTCCAAGGCCCAGGCTCCCAGACAGGACACATGACAGCTTTGATCTGATAAGGGCAGCAGGCCAGTGCACAGTAGGTACAAACGCAGCAAGGACTTCCTCCAGACGCTAATGGAGGCTAAGTGTGGACAAGGGGCTCTACATAGGATGTTGTGGGATTCCACGTGCGACTCAGTTATACTACATAAGGCTGATAGACAAGAAACTCGCTGGCAGGTCTCCCACCTCAACCAGGGCTTGGTCACCACCAGGGACAAAGATAATGCAAACAGAACGTAACAAGCTTTCCGACGATGTCTGAGCCAGCCCAGAATCCGGCTCTCCCCACTATGGGACAGTGTAACCCCCAGAGCTCATGTGGGGTCAGTGGGTTGATGAGATTCATATACACACACACAACTCAGGGCATGAAGGTGCCATTTGTAAACAGACCTTTTACCGATGCATGCCATATTTTAAGGCACATTCCTACATTCAGTTCTCACCCTATTTCCACTAAGTAACTTGTCCACATTAAGACAAATTACCCTCCATAGTAATACTAAATGTGCGTTCCAGAGGAAGGCCCTCACTGATCATGTTTTAAAAATGACTGGCCTATGAACAGACACAAGGTGGATGAGGTAATCTCTTTTATTGGACCAACTTCTATTGGTGAGAGAGAACAGAAAAGAAAAGAGATGACCTCACCCAGCTTGTGTCTCTAATATCCTGGGCCCAACATGGCTACAACAACACTGCACAGTCAATTAATACCTTCTTAAAGAAGATTCTGGTCAAAAGGAGACGAGCTTGGAAATTCAAAATTAAGGCTCGACTTGAAGAGCGGATTTCCCCCCTGCCCAAACCGTGACTGACTAGCTCTCCCAACCCGCCTGCCCTGTGCCTGAATTTGATTTTGCCATAAGGAGCGTCTGTTAGGAAGGGAGAAGAAAACCATTGCGGTATGGGAGAGGCAGAATAGTTGAGTGGTCCAAGCACACATCTGGAAGCCAAGAGTTTCTTTATTCCAATCCAATTCCACACCCCGCCCCCTCGGGAGAGGATGAGGGAACAAATAGGTGACAGATGTGAAGTGCACGTACCACACTACTGGACGGTGCTCGGAGACTACGGAACCTACATACAAGGGGAACGTTAATCCCAGTCTCCTGGGGAAATTCTGTGGCAGTATCCATTAGGCCGCAAGTTCCTTGAGGCAGGGACCGGTCTGTGTGTGGTTGCTCAGCATCTAGTTCAACAGAACCCAGACCGAAACTGCAGAGCAGCAGCAGCAGCAGCAGCAACAGACCGCTACTGCCCCAGCCACTGTCTTCATTTCCCATCCGAAACTGTTGCGGAGGGTTTCTGGGCAGCGTCACAGATGGCTGAATTTCAACAGTATTTGAAATGATTCCTGTCCAGTTTGTAAAGCTTTCTGGATCCCTGGGGATGAAAGATGCCATGGCGTCCTTGAGGCCACTACCCCATATCTCCTTCAAACGCCTCCCCAATATCCACATCAGCCGTGGTGCCTGCCAGAAGTCAGCCAGCCTGCCAGTGATAGTGGGAGAAACTGGTGTTTCTAGGGTTAAACCCTCAGAACTCCGAGCCATCCGGCTGCCAGACTGATCATATTACCTGCACCCTCCCTCCTACCGGCTGACCCTCAGTTGTGTCTGGTTTCAAAATCAGAGGAGAATGTCTTTTGGGCAGGCCCTTCCTTGTCTGTGTGTCTGCACAGAATCCAGCACCATGCGGCCATGACCCCAACCAGCGTATCCGAGTGCTACCATAATACAAAATAATTAATAGAAACTTGGCATCTCTGTCAAGTGACTGGCTAGCTTCAGACCTGTCGTGGAACATTATTCCAGGTCACAAAGCCAACATGGCACTGTCTGCACTGGGACAGCACTTTCACCCCGGGGAGAGGGGGAACGCTCCTTCAGTCCAGCCCAGCTTTGGCCTTGACGTCCTGAGCATTGCCAACTCTCGCTGATTTCAACGGGAGCAGCTCAGGATCAGGCCTCCTCTGCCCTCGGTATCCAAACAAGGAAACCTACAGACTTGTGGTCGGTGCCTTACTGGATGTACACCACCAAGAACAACAGATCTGCAATACTGCTTAGGAAAACCATCCCAGCAAGCAGGAGGAAGGTGCTGTGAACACACCTACTTCCCTCCAAGCCATCCTGCAGCTTAAGTGTCTCCATGCCAGCTCCCATGCAGGGTTTATGCTGCATAATTTCCTCCAGGGGCACTTCAGGAGCATAAGATAAGAAAACACCACCCTGTGTGCTCAGATACATTGCTTTTTTCTAGCCACAGCACCTCCTGTTGGTCAGATTACAGGGAAGGTACTAGCCCAGTATTATCTACAGACATGCAGCATGCACAACCAAAGTATCCAGGAGCACATCCTGCAAATCAAATAAGATCCCACGCTGTCCAATAAGTCACAGGCACCAACCCCTCCCCACACCACAGTGCCCCATCAGTTTGAGTTTCACAACCAGGTGCACACATCTCTGGGGGTTCAGCTCTCCTGTGAAAACAGGACAATAAGCAGCCATTTATTGCTATTTTTATACAAAAAAAAAAACTGGTAAGTCTTTCAAACTTAAAATACAAGCAGGGCCCCCCTGCGCTGTTTCTGCAGGGTGTATACCACACAGTGCCATCAGCACATGACGGGACAATCTGTGACGTCAGGGCTACGACAACTCTGGCCCCAGCATAACCGTCTAAAGGAAGCTGCCAGTGAAATGTATGCTGGAGGACATGAGCTGTTAATGTGAGCATAGAGCTTTACTACAACTGCTCGGAGCAGAGATCATGGTATCCGGTCTGTGTTTTGCTTAAGGCTGGGTGAAGTTACTCAAAGCCGTATGAATCATAGAAGATTAGGGTTGGAAGGAACCTCAGGAGATCATCTAGTCCAACCCCCTGCTCAAAGCAGGACCAATCCCCAACTAAATCATCCCTGCCAGGGCTTTGTCAAGCCTTAAAAACCTCAAAGGAAGGAGATTCCACCACCTCCCTAGGTAATGCATTCCAGTGCTTCACCAACATCCTAGTGAAAAAATTTTCCAAATATCCAACCTAAACCTCCCCCACTGCAACTTGAGACCATTACTCCTTGTTCTGTCAAAACAGAAGGAATGCATCTCTCTCCACAGCTTCTGATCACAGAAATGTAAGGTGGGAAGGGACCTCAAGAGACCATCTAGTCCAGCCCCCTGCACTGAGTAAGTAAGTTAGACCATCCTTTGTCCAACCTGTTCCTAAAAACCTCCCATGACGGGGACTCCAAAACCTCCCTGGGTAACTTGTTCCAAGTGCTTAATTATCCCTATAGCTAGAAGTTTTCCCCAGTATGTAACCCAGATTTCCCTTGCTGCCAATCAAGCCCATTACTTCTTGCCCTGCCCTCAGTGGCCATGGAGAACAATTGATCACAGTTCTCTTTAGAACAAGCTTTCACACAGTTGAAGACCGATGGCAGCAACTGCGGCTTGCCCACTGCCTTCAGCATCTTGGGCAAAGTGAAGGAGACCCGCATTTGAAAAACATACACATCTGTACGTCTGCCAGTGCTGCGAGGGTGAATGTGATCCAAGTGGACCAGCACTTGAATGAGACCCAGCTGAGAGATGCTGCAGAACTGCTGCTAATTGGTTAGGCTGCGATCTTCTCTCTATCTTGGCATTTGACCAATGCCTATAGCTGGTGGCCCCATCTTTCAGAGGAAATCCAGAGAGGTGCCGATGACCAGTTAAGTGATGCAATGACATCTTTAAAGAGGTGATGGTCAACAAATTGCTGGTCAAACGCCGAACTCTGTTCAGTCCCTCAGTCTCTCTTGCAGTTGCGGTTGGATGGAGCATTCTTCATGTCTTGCATGGCTGCTGTTAGACCGCTGCCATGTTCCACCCAAGAGGTGGCTGAGTTTCAGTGGTGGTGGCAGTTAATCCCCTACCTAGCTTACAGGGGTGTTAGGTTGAGAGTAATTCATAGTAAGAGAGACATAGTAAGAGAGCCATACTGGGTCAGACCAATGGTCCAGCTAGCCCAGTACCCTGTCCTCTGACAGTGGCCAATGCCAGGTGCCCCAAAGGGAATGAACGGAACAGGTAATCATCAAGTGATCCATCCCGTTGCCCATTCCCAGCTTCTGGCAAACAGAGGCTAGGGACACCATCCCTGCCCATCCTGGCTAATAGACACTGATGGACCTAACCTCCATCAATGGCTGGACCCACTACAGAAATGAGTAGCAGAATTAAGTTTCAGAGTAACAGCCGTGTTAGTCTGCATTCGCAAAAAGAAAAGGAGTACTTGTGGCACCTTAGAGACTAACCAATTTATCTGAGCATAAGGTGCCACAAGTACTCCTTTTCTTTTAGCAGAACTAAGAGATGAGTTTCTGGAACCTGCATCTCCTGCAATGGTAGGAAGGGAAAGCAGCATTTAGACCCTCTCCTCCCACCCCCAGCCCACCTATCCCCAACTAGGATACATGTGGTTCCTTCTGCCCCCTTCCTCTAATTGTCAGCAGTATTTCTCCCCAAGCTGCTGGCTGCCACATCAGAAACAGAGGCAGTGAAATCCCCGCAGATGTTCAAATGATGGAAGTCAGCACAAACCACCCACTTGCAAAAGGTATTTCCCCCCCCCGCCCCGCACCCCGCACACATCCAGAGAAATGCAGAGTCAGCCGGGCTTATACTACAGCTGGGCCTCCAGTTGTACGTACTGGAGTAAGTGAGAAGTCACTGGATCAAGTCTATCCTCACTACTTGGATGGCTCCAGCCACTGCAGGTTCTGTAAGCAGATAACGCACCAGACAGTGGGAGCTGCTCCTCCCAAGCCAAGCGAGCACATTGCCATCTGGCACAGCTGCCCTGTATCTCTCTGCCCCATCTCCTCACCCTCCATTTAAAATCTCAGCTGAAATATCTTGCTGTAGCTGGTGCCTTCTAGAAGGAGAGAGGAATTCACCTTTATTTTACTGCAAAACATTCTGAGATAACATGATAACATGCAAAACACAATGTGTTCTATCAGAGAATTCTGGAGAAAAGCAAGGAGGAGTTGTGTAACTATTTTACTTCATTATTGTGTGTGTGTGTGTGTGTGTGTGTGTGTGTGTGTGTGTGTGTGTGTGTGTGTGTGTGTGTGTGTGTGTGTGTGTGTGTGTGTGTGTGTGTGTGTGTGTGTGTGTGTGTGTGTGTGTGTGTGTGTGTGGTGTACAGAAGAGCTTCCTGTATTATAAATGGTTTCAGAGTAGCAGCCGTGTTAGTCTGTATCCGTAAAAAGAAAAGGAGGACTTGTGGCACCTTAGAGACTAACAAATTTATTTGAGCATAAGATTTCGTGAGCTACAGCTCACTTCATCGGATGCATTCAGTGGAAAATACAGTGAGGAGATTTTATATACACAGAGAACATGAAACACTGGGTGTTACCATACACACTGTAAGGAGAAAGAAAAGGAGTACTTGTGGCACCTTAGAGACTAACCAATTTATTTGAGCATGAGCTTTCGTGAGCTACAGCTCACGAAAGCTCATGCTCAAATAAATTGGTTAGTCTCTAAGGTGCCACAAGTACTCCTTTTCTTTTTGCGAATACAGACTAACACGGCTGTTACTCTGAAAACTGTAAGGAGAGTGATCAGGTAAGGTGAGCTATTACCAGCAGGGGAGCGGGGACCTTTTGTAGTGTTAATCAAGGTGGGCCATTTCCAGCACTTCACAAGAACAGTAGGAGGGGAAATAAACAAGGGGAAATGGTTCACCTGCACATCTACCAATGTGAAACAGGACAGTCTCTACGTAAAAGAATAAATGGACACAAATCAGATGTCAAGAATTATAACATTCATAAACCAGTTGGAGAACACTTCAATCTCTCTGCTCACTCGATTACAGACCTAAAGTGGCAATTCTTCAACAAAAAAACTTCAGAAACAGACTCCAACGAGAGACTGCAGAACTGGAATTAATTTGCAAACTGGATACAATTAACTTAGGCTTGAATAGAGACTGGGAGTGGATGAGTCATTACACAAAGTAAAACTATTTCTCCTTGTTTATTTCCCCTCCTACTGTTCTCGTCAACTGCTGGAAATGGCCCACCTTGATTATCACTGCTGGTAATAGCTCACCTTTCCTGATGGCTCTTGTTCCAGTCTGTATGGTAACACCCACTGCTTCATGTTCTCTGTGTATATAAAATCTCCCCACTATATTTTCCACTGTATGCATCCGATGAAGTGAGCTGTAGCTCACGAAAGCTTATGCTCTAATAAATTTGTTAGTCTCTAAGGTGCCACAAGTACTCCTTTTCTGTATTATAAAGAAAAGTTTACCACCAACAATACTTAATTACATAGCACGTCTCACCCATAGATCTTGAGTATTTTACACGTCAGCTAATTATCCCCATTTTACAGATCAGGAAATAGAGGCACAGAGGTGCAGTGACTTGGCCAATGCCACAGTGAGCAAACTGGGCACAGAACCCAGGAGTCCTGACTCCCCACTCGTGACTGTCCTGGCTTATCAAGGGAAGCCTCATTGGTAAAATTTAAGATCCAAGTGAAAAATGGGTCTGCATGAAATAATACAAGAATTTATTTGGGGGAGTCATGTAAGTTTCTAGTTTTATGTCACAGATTGAAGTAAAGTTACCCGGTTAAAATTTAACTGAGTTGCATTTTGACCTTACGGGGGCAGAAATGCTAATTGAGCCTACAGCCTCAAAACATCAGCACTGTATTTTCCCGAACATCTGCTGACTGCTCAGAAGGACCAAGCATCAGAGCGAGCTCATGGGCATAAAGTGTCCAGGAAGGGTGTCTCCGCACAGAAGGGGGCGCTCCTGTCTTTCAACAATGGGGAGGCTGCACAGGTGCTAAGCTGCAGGCTTGGATAGGGCTCAGATGGTCTCACCAAGGTGATGCTGGTTTTCCTGATGCAATGGTAAAACCCATCTGGCTACCCTGTAAGCGTGTTTCGAAGCCTAGGAGAGGCTTCCAGTTACACACTTAGGGGCTACTGAACTTGTAAAGCAGCATCGCTCACTAGCAGCAAGTTAGCAGGCTTTCAGTGCCTTTATTCACAGGAGACTGACTGAACAGGGATGTGTTACAGGGCACGATCTCTCCTAACAGCCAGGACCAGGCTGACTAGTAAATAGGAGCACAATGCACCGTTCTCCTCTAGGTCACTGGTCACTCCTCACTGGACCTTAGGTACCAGTGCACTAGGACCTGGACTACTTCACAAAAAAACCCAACTGGCTACCTTGCCGCAGGCTCAGAAGAGGTCAAAAGGCTAGATATGCCGAGAGCCTCAGCTGCCATCTCCTGCCTAGAGAGGCTTCCAGCTCAGAGACCGAAGGGATACTGGCAAGGCAGTGGTGGGAAGCCTGCACGAGTGGTACCCGCACTGTACCTGTTCTTTGGCTTCAGCCTCCAGGGCTGCCTATTTGCAGCAGTGCTAAGATTTACTTAAAGACTCAGCCATAACAACTAAACACTCTGCTAACAGAAGACGAGCATGCGTCTTCCCCTCCAACTCCTGTCGCTACATTAGATGCAGTTAGTCTGCCCCATGGCTGTAATAAGCACAATACCCAGCAGCTAAGATCCTTGAAAGGCATGTGGGGTAATGGCCCACAAATGGGCGACTCCCATGTGGCTGCGATCCTGCCATGACAGGGGGGTAAGCAACTCGCCAAAAGCATAAAGCGTGCCAATACAAATTTAAATCTGCTGAAGGGGCTATTTAAATACCACAAAACCCATGAGCCTCAGGGAGCAGCGAAGAGGGAAACGGTACAGGCATCTGTAATGCAGGGGATCACACTTAGTCCCTGTCTGAAATAAGACGACTCGCTGATCTACTGTTAGGACCAAATATCAGAGGAGTAGTAGTGTTTGCCGATCCACAGATCCAGACTAAGAGTCCTGTGGCATCTTATAGACTAACACACGTATTGGAGCATAAGCTTTCCCACTTCATCGGATGCATCTGACGAAGTGGGTATTCACCCACGAAAGCTTGTGCTCCATTATGTCTGTTAGTCTATAAGGTGCCACAGGACTCTTTGCTGCCGTTAAGACCAGAGTTCCTTGCAAGAGAGAGAGTTCCCAGCTACCCATTCTACAGCACTGTGCACGAGGCACCTCTCAGTCCATACCGACCAGGCCTAATTTAGAGCCAGAGGCTACTTAGGGTCTGAGTGGCTTCCCATCTCATGCCTTGCCAGCCATGGCCACACTCAGAGAAGCGCTAGTGACATAATAGGATAGAATAGCCTTATTTTAAAGGGGCGTTCCTTCCACTGCTGAGACAGGGCACCCAAGATGCCCCTTGGGAACCACGGCGGGGTGCGCTTCAGGCAATCCTCAAGCAAAACAGGGTTGCTCGGGGGTAACATGCCAGTTTGGAGATGCTGCAGGGAGAACAGGTATCCCACATACAGCCTGGCCTGGGCAGATTCCTAGGTAAATCCTTGGGCTACCCTAATAGAGAGGATGCCAACAGGTAATTAGGAATGGGTCTAAGCTACAGTGTTTGGGTCGGAGCTTCCCCCTAAAGCTCAGGGCACACATAGCTAGGTCATTAGGTCTGGGCTCATCAACAGATCATTAAACAACTGCTAAATTGCACTTTAAAAATACCCCAAACCACCCTCATCTTGGGTTAAACATTTGACGGTTGGGGTAGGTTGGTTGGTTGGTTTTTGCTGCACTGCCTATTTCCTTGACCTATCGTATTCCTCTGAGCCTTCCCCGGCTTCCCCAGCGATCAACATTTCATGGCTCCATGCAACAGAGGTTAGCGCACTGACTTGGATACAGCAACGTCTATCAAAAGGAGACTGACCAGTCCCCTGCTGGCTATGTAAAGTGTGACGCTGGCAGACCAGATCATGCCAGAGTGCATTCAGGCCAACTCACTTGTGTAGTAGTATAGATCAAAGTGACTGCTGAACGTGGAAGAGCGTATTTGGTGTTTAAAGTTCTCGAAAACTAAAGGGATGTTGCTTGCATTGTTTTCACTTATCTGTATCCTGTTATAAAGCAGTAGGAAACATTTACATTGTGCGTACCCCATAACGAAATAACCCATCAAACGAGTAAGAAACCTTGTGGAATGCTAATGAAGGACTTTAATAGAAAAGCGCTAATTTCAAAGCAAGTGGCCGTTGTGTGTGATGACCTGAGGTCAAAGACTCAAAGTGCGTTCCTCACTCAAGTCATCAAAGGAAAAGCCCATGTGGCTAGAGACACTGTGAGCTTGTTTTCTGTCAGAAGAAGCTGTAAGTATGGATTCAAGGAAAGAGCCTGGTCTTTGACAGGGAAGTGTATCAGAGGCAAAGCAGAGATCCCCAGACACAATCCGGGTACCCTGAAAAAAATTTTGGGCAACGAGCTGTTTAATACATCACTGCCACCAGTTGGAATTACAAACTGTGACTCACCTGTACATATATTTTTTACCTACTTTAACCTTTTAATAACTTATTTCCTTTTCTTAGCTAATAAACCTTTAGTTCATTTTCTATAGATTGGCTATCAGCATGGTCTTTGGTGTAAGATCTGGAGTACCAATTGATCTGAGGTAAGTGACTCGTGTGTTGGGACTGGGAGCAACCTGATGTGGTGTGATTGTTTGTGTAAGTAACCATTATCACAAAAGTCCAGTTGTCTGGATGACAAGATTGATTGGAGTGTCTAAGACAGGGGTGGGCAAACTTTTTGGCTCAAAGGCCACACCTGGGTATGGAAATTGTATGGGGGGGCCATGAATGCTCACGAAACTGGGGGTTGGGGTGCAGGAGCGGGTGCGGGCTCTGGGATAGGGCCAGAAATGAGTTCAGGGTGCAGGAGGGGGCTCTGGGCTGGGGCAGGGGGTTGGGGTGGGTGTGTGCGTGTTCCAGCTGGGGGTCCGGGCTCTGGGGTGGGGATGAGAGGTTGGGGGTACAGGAGGGTGCTTTGGGCTGGGACCAAGGGATTTGGAGGGCAGGAAGGGGATCAGGGCTGGGGCAGGGTGGCACTTACCTCAAGCAGCTCCCAGAAGCAGTGGCATGTCCCCACTCCAGTTCCTACGTGGAAGCACAGCCATGTCGTTCTGCACGCTGCCCTGTCCGCAGGCACCACCCCTGCAGCTCCCATTGGCTGTGATTCCCAGCCAATGGGAGCTGTGGGGGCAGCGCTTGGGGAGGGGGCAGTGTGCGGAGCCCCCTGGCTGCCCCTACGTGTAGGAGCCGGAGGGGGGACATGCCCTCAACCCCACTCCCCAGCTGGAACACTGGAGCAGGGCAAGCCCTGGATCTCGCTCCCTGGCAGGAGCTCGAGGACCAGATTTAAAACGTCTGAAGGGCCAGATGCGGCCCCCAGGCTGTAGTTTGCCCACCCCGGTCTAAGGGGACAGTCTGTGACTCCATGATAACACTGGTATAGTGATCCAGGAGTTCAGATGTGTTACAGGCTTGGTGAAATCCAATTACAAAACACACCATCAGTTTGGGGCATTTGCCCTATTTTCTGACAGTCTGCCCTGAGGCAGGCACTCACAGTCGTGAGCCACTCCAGACATTCTAAAAGTTAGTCAAGAAATTCTTTGGAGTCACTGTTTGTGAGATTCTAAAGGGATGGTCAGTGAAGATCATACCTAGTATCAGAAATGCAGGTAGGGTTGTGACTGTATTTACTGACTCCTCAAACTGCTGCAGAAATGTTTCACCCACACCTAGGACAAAGTTTACCGCATATGGACTAGTGGACTGAGAAAGTGGTTTGGAGCCAGGATACCCTGGTACCATTCCTGACTTGGATACTGTCTTGCAGTATGGCTTCCTTTAGGCAAGCCACTTAATATCACACTTGAAAGATGACTAATTATCCCCCTTTGTTACAGTGCTTTTGGATTAAAGCCCCATACCTTATCATGCATTATGCATCCCAGTTGTACACACTTCTTTGCATGGCCAACTTTGAAATCTATTGCTTAGATTACATTAAAATACTGGAGGTGTTTTCTATGGCAGATGGTCCCTTTAAACAGAGCAGTATCACAAGGCAACTATTAACTAAGAGTCACATCTGGCTTGTCTTATTGAATGGGAGACTTTATTTCAGTGGGTGAAAGAAACAACAACTGCACTAACATTCCAATGTAATATCAGCCGTATCATAGGCCCCACCACTGAATAGGCAGCAAACCAATCCAATTTTTGACCCCATTAAAGCCACCATAAAACACAACGCTACGGTATGGTCCAACATACATCTTCCAAGAGTGCAACTAGGATATTTGGGGTAGCCTGCCAAGTGTTACTCTTTGCTCCGACACAAGGAAAGGATCAAGTTTGAAAGTTCAAAGTTATGTACATCATGTTGTACTGATCACTTCCAGAACATGCAGGGCTGGGCAATGGAAGCAGAAAAACACAAAGCCACAGAACCGTAAGCCGCAGAAGGAGCAATCTGGTTTGCAAAGCTGCTACAGGCAAAGCAGCAGAGAGTGCCCTTATGGCACACACGGACAGCTAGTTATATCCGCAGCTCTGCAATGGACTTCTTTTGACCTTGGGCAAGTCACTTAATCACTGATTTAGTTTTCCCATTCATAAACTAGATAGAATTCTGTCTACCTCATAA
Organism: Natator depressus; assembly: GCF_965152275.1. NCBI lineage: Eukaryota > Metazoa > Chordata > Testudines > Cheloniidae > Natator > Natator depressus. The sequence goes on along the minus strand of NC_134237.1, from coordinate 136,244,388 downwards.
GGAAGTTAGTGTCTTTGAAAGATTTAAGATGCTCTGAGATATTGATATGAAAGTCATTAAGTGTGAAGCAGCATAATTAGCATCATCTTGAAACAGGCAGGTTTCAGAGTAGCAGCCGTGTTAGTCTGTATTCGCAAAAAGAAAAGGAGTACTTGTGGCACCTTAGAGACTCACCAATTTATTTGAGCATAAGCTTTTGTGAGCTACAGCTCACTTCATCACAGACAGACACCCTCACCAACAAATTTCACTAACCTATTTTTAAACACCCACTGCCAAGTTCAGTCAAAACTTAGCAGCCAGAAGATGTAATCCCATTAGATCCCACAACCTAAGAAGGGTCAAACTGGTCCAGTACTTGCTATAGTGAGGTCTTCCATCCAACTATTATCTGTACTTAACTATTAGCAAATCAGTCCTGAGTTCAAATCCAAAGCAAGACACTAGGGATGGTGCCGTGTGGGAAATTTTTACAGAAAGTTTAAGTCTCAACATTTTGTTTTCACATTTTATTCAGACTTTACAAAAAGTTGTTATTTCTCTCTCAAAATTACCTTCATTTGAGCAAAAAGATTAATTTTCGAACTATTAAATTCTGTTTTGACAAGTCAAGAGGAAATCTGAAAGCTTTATAGCACGCAAAAGTTTGCTGGGACCTTCAGGAACAAAGGCTAGACTAATTCTTACTGCCAAGTTTTACAAAAAAGGAGTCTAGACATTTCCAGGCATAAAATTGTGAATATGTTCCCCAAAGTTTCATGGGAAAAAAACACATCCCAAGTGTATCATGCATCAGATTGTTACAAACTATTAAGAGAGAGGACAATCACCAAGACGGGAACCAAATTTAGGACAGTCCTAGGGCGTAACCAGAAGTAATGGGATGAAGAAAAGGAAGGAATTTCGGCTGAATATCAAGAAGCTATTAGGTTCCTGATTGGGAGATCATCAAGCTGTGGTACATGACCCCAAGGGAAAGTCCCACTGTTGGAGAAATTTAAAAACTTGACTGGACAAAGCACTAGAAAATTATTTGTAAGGAACAATCCTGTATTGGCCAAGGGAAATGCACTAGATCAGTGTGTCTCAAGGACCGGTCCGTGGACCGGCGACGGTTCCGGAGATCTCCCTGATACAGTTTAGGAAGGCAGCAAGCCAGTCCCTGCTGAGAAACATTAGATGACTAGGCACAGTAGAGAAAAAAATTTAGTTTGGTGCAGGATCAAATCCAGCATTTAGGATTCATGTGGGGTCTAAAGAAGTCAGATATATTTCACCACCACAGGACCAGTCTGACAGAAGAACAGCTCTCTCAACACACAGGGCAGCCCACACCAAAAGGAAGCAAACTAAGCAATGCCTCCTTCCTACTGATAGGATGTTTGCAAAGATTTTTTTTAAAAAAAGCCATGGTTACGGAAAGCCCCTGTGGAAAGAGAACTTGCAAGAGGGACTACACCCTTTCCAGGCTGGCAGGAAAGAAGTTGATGCAGCATCAACAAGACAGAGAGGTGCTGGCCCCAGGGCAGACAGGCCTCGTGTTATCAAAGCACAATGCTCTGGCTGTGCAACAAAAACACTTTCACTAATGTGGAGGGAGGTGTCAGGAGACCTGTGGTCTAATTCCCAGCTTTGCCACTGCCCTGATGCATGACCCCGGGCAAGTCACTTTACCTCCGTGCCTCAGTTTCCTATGTTTACCACCCTCTCACGCACCTCCAGATCTGCAGCTGCAATGCGCTATGTTAGAGGCAGGGTGAGGACGATGAGAGTTTAGAGGTAATCTGAAGGTTTTCTTCAGTTGTGGTTTTTCAGCACCCAGAAATTAGTGCAAGGGATCACATTATGCAAACTATTCCGTTCAGATAGCACTTGACACGTTGTGCTCACACTAGTTCAGTGAAACCCCCCCAACAGCCCGGGGAGGGAGTTGTGTTCTTATCGCCATTTTAGGCACAGGAGCAGATCACATTAGTTTCCCCAAGGCCATGCAGCAGGGCCAGGATTATGGAATCTCAGGAATTCCTGGCTTCCAATCCCAGGGCTCCCTTCGAGAGGTGGAGCTCTCTCACTACAGCGCACGATCACCCAGTGCAAGCCCCACAGCCAGTGCGGGGCTGAATTCCCCATCTATCCTCCAGCAAGGGAAAAACTGTCACTGAGTTCCGCAGGAACAAGGCTGGGGCTTCAGTCAATTGATTGGATCTCCTTAATCACTTCGGTTGCTCTTCCTATGCACTCTTAATTCATGTGGAGACATGCACCTTGGTGGAGACATGCACCCCCCGCCCACCCGTAGCTGTGAGCAAGCTACACTAGTGCCCTGTCACTCCAGAGTTCCCGTCTTGCAACAGATCTGGACCAAATTCCTGCAGGTTAGACTCCATCCCACGCAGTGCTTGAGCTGGCAAATAACGGGGTCAGGGAGAGAATGTATTAAGAGAAATAACCCCCTGCATGGAGCTTGCAGACGTAAACAGAGCCCTAAAACTGCTCAGTTTGATGCCAACAAGCTATTAAGAAACCAGCGACAGGTGACTCAGGCAGATTCTTTCCGTTAAGAGGGTGGTGGAAATACTGGTTGGAATAAACGGCAGCCAAAGCAAATAATTTTTATTAGCCTGTAGCTCAGTTGAAAGCAGGAACCGGAAAAAGTGCAGACAAATGGAAAGGATGTAGCAAATGAAGGCAGAGGAATGGTGGAGTGACTAGTTTTACAACACCAGGAAAAGAATTTACAAGTAATTTTTAAATATTACATCATATAAAGAGATTAGATATGTCAACTTGAGGGGAAACAGACTATAAGAAAGAACCTAATATCCTGTTAAAATATGGCTCATGTTTTTACCTTGTTAACTATACAGTAACGTAAGTTATCTTCTCCCATTGTGTCTCTTATATTCTGATCCTTTAAAATTAATCTGAGATCAGATGCAGGTATTTTTGAAACTCACATATTCCTAGATACAAGAGCCATGTTTTTACAAAATATAAATATACCCCTAGCAAAACAACTTCTCTTGCTATGGAAGGAGGGCACTTGTAATTAACGTTCTGTGCCTTGCACACACATTTAATAATCTAATATTTACCCGTAAACAGTAGATTATGAAATAAACTGGCAATTTCAGAAGTAAAACCTGGCTTGCATCCCAGTGACTAGCAGACATATTTAAAAAGGGGCAGCGTTAAGTCAAATATGGCTCAAACTTCAGCCTTTAAGTTTTTTGAAAAGCTTCCATTAATACCAAAGATGAATGGAAGTGCCTTGGTTTAGTTTAGAAAGATTTTGGAAGAGGGGACATCTCCCTATACACATTTCCTCTCCCATCAGTAAGGCTACTGGGCTGGATGGACCTTTGGTCTGACCCCGTATGGCCGTTCTTATGATTTCCCCTGCAAGAAGGAACTTGTGCATCTGAGCACTCTGGGTGTAAGCGCTCTGCAAACGTCTGGCACCCTATGAATGAGGAGGAGCGTGAAACATTTCCATGCCTTTTTACAAAATTCCAGTGGAAACAGTCCTTGAGCAAATACTTCCCATGGCGTGTTTGCAACCAGACCGCTACAGAATCCTGCTAGAGACTCTAAAGGAGAAACAAACTAGAGGAGCGTGAACCTGGCTGGTCTCTGTTTCTGGGATCAGGACAGATTTCATGGCCTACAGCAGCAAACATAAAAGCAGGGGTATTGCACAGCTGCAACTGTCATTTTCACAATATCCTTTTATTACTACTTTGTCCTCCCACTCACCCCTCCTCCCACCTCTTTTGTCCATTTCTTCTCCCTTTGGCACCTTTTCAATTGGAGACTCTGAGCTTTCTAGGGTAGGGACGGTATGTGTTTGTGCAGCACCTAGCTCCATGGGGCCCCAATCCCCAACTGGGGCATCTAAGAGCCACTGCAATGTAAAAATAAAGCGGATTTTTTTCAAGACCATACACCCTTCCCTCCCGCCACAAACTGGAATTCACACACAGCTCTGAATTCTGGTCAGTTTGAAATGCTGCGGTGGAAGGATTATCTGTGGCCAGCTCAGGCTCCGTGAGCCAGCACCTGACTAAGATTTGCACGGACCAACAATCAGCTCAGGTGGCGCAAGCTTCATAGTTCGTTCATCTTTTCAGGACATTTATCAGCACGTCCAGTAGCGTTCCCGGCAACACGCACCCACCCCATCCCTTTAACAGTTTGCTTCACACACAAAATCTAATCTCGTCCCTCACTTCCCTTGACACTCGCCCCCGCCCAACTCATGTGCCACCTTCCCCCAGCACCACCTACCTATGACACCTCCCACGCATCTCTCTACGCCTCTTATTTCTCTACCCTGCTACGCCTAGAGCAATTTCCTCACCCACCACAACCTCACAAGTTTCCCCATCACCACCACCACCACCACCACCGCTCATCCCTGTCCTTGTGCCTTAACCTAGCCCTCGACACTGTCATCACCTTGGAAAGGACTGGAACCGCCCAGAGAGGACCCAATTCACATCAAGTTGGTGTGCCAGCCTCTCTCTACCCTTGTCTGCATTTGGTCTAGTTTAGATTAAAAGTTCCCTGCCCCTCTTCTTGCAGGGCACCATCCCCATGTGGCATCACACAAATGAATAAGGGCAACTCCAAGGGACCTGTAGACACAAGGTGTTGATAGGACGCGGAGCCTCCAGCATGAGGTCAGTGGTTCCTGGGTGAGGCTGGGACATCGTGACACCAGTAGCCGTTCAGGGGACATAATCTCTCCTGTTCCGGTTGTTACATGCTGTCCCACACCTTCACGTCCCAGTGCTCTAACCCTGGTCCAAGTGTTCGGGGACGGGTGCCAGGTTCACAAGCGGGCTCCCTGCTTGACAGTGAGAGACTGAACAGGGCGTAGACCCCCAACTGGCCTCTCCTTCGCAGGGCTGGCCCAGCCAGGGCAGGGCTACACGGGAGAAGCTGTGAGCGCCGCACCTGCTCAGCAGACAGAGGTCTTGAGCATCTGATAACCAAGCTACTCTCCCCACATCTCTCCAGCAGCCTTACTGCACACTGCAAGGGGTCCATTCCCCACCGCAAATGAGGTCTGCCACGAATGAACATCGGGAGTGGGACATATTGAAACTGATCAGTGCTGGGTTCGTGCAGGATGTGATTTGGGCTCCTACCCAAGCCACATGCCTGCCCTTAAGGGGTTCAGCCAGGAGGCAGGCTTTCCCCTCCCCTACAGATCAGTCTCCCACTTCTCCACAATGGAAGACTCCAAACCTCGCACTCTTGAGAACAAGGATGCTTTTATTGTCTGTGGCAAGCTAGTTCCAGCAGGAACCTACTGCCCCATGACCTACAGGCGCCCTCTCCTCCCCGCTGCAAACAGCCTGGGGAGCTGCTACAGCTTCTTGAGGGGACATCCGCCACCGTCCGCTCCTGGTCCTGTCCTCTTCCCCCGGGGGAAGCGTGGGGTGGGTGAAGGGCGCATGAGGTCTTGCCAGGTGAGTGGCCAGTTTCCCTCCCATGCTGCGGACCACTGAGATGGACAGAGCGGAAACCGAGCCAAGCAGTGCTCAAAACCCACCGTGTGCCCAGATTAGCCATCCCAGGATGGGGTTCGGGAGTTGCCAGCTTCCCAAAAAAAAGTCTCCCCTCAGGGCAGGAAGAGCTCAGGAGCGAGTTTAAACACAGGCTTCTCACCTGCTCAGGCAGCTGCGGGTGCCTGAGACACGGGGAGAAAATCTGGGTCCAAAACAAGTTTGTGGAGGCAAGTTCATACATCCCACCCTGTACCCTCACTTGCTGGGCATACGGACTACACCAGACGCGTTCTGGGACCAATTCCCACTGCAGCGTTACCAACACAACACAGCTCTGTAAGTTAGCTGGCCATGCTTCATCCACCTTCTGGGACCATTAGTTGCCTCCCTCCTCAGCACCTTCCCTAATGTCTTTGGGAGAGCAGAAAACAGACAGTCCTTAAAAACCAAAACCAGACAGGTGTCCTGTTCAAGCCAGTCTCTGAGGTTCCTGTTGGAGCCTGGGAAGCAGCATGTTTGCAATCAGACAGACAGAGAAGAGCTACCCACACCTGCTCGGCACCCCTTTCCCCTGCCTCCCAGGAATCCAATCCCTGCAACTTTTGAAAACCAGTCCTGGCTTGTAACTTTCCCAGGGCAAACAGCTGCCAAGTGCAACCAGCAACTGACCCCTTAGGCACTGAGCTTATGTCCTAATTCCCCTTGGTTCCATCCATGCGCACTGGGCCCGTGCTAATCCCCACCTTCACTGGGACCTGCTGTCTGGAAAACCCATTGTTTGTTCACAGCCTTCTGCCCCCTTTGCTGGCTTGAGGCTCTGTATAACCACAAAGCCGGCCCATGTCACGTGAGCAGCCTAGCCCAGTGGGTGACCCTCCCCCAAAATACCCCACAGGGCAGCCTTCTGTAACACAACACAGGCGCTTAATTAAAGCCAGTGTGAGGACCTGTCAAAGCTCGTTTCCCTCACACGGGGAATGGCTGGTTCTCTCAGGCTGACCAAGCCGCCAGCGAAGGAATGTGCGCGGCCCAGGAACGCAGGGAATGCAGCTGTTGGGAAGTTTCCCTGACCCAGGGCAAGGCCAGGCTGGAGGGTTCTCAGCTGACTGCTTTGACCCACGCAGATCCCTTATCGGGAGGGCTTCAAGGGTGCCCGTGACGCCTCCTGAGCGCGCTCACTGAGAGGCTGGTCCCCTGTGTCCGGGGACCTTACAGCTCAGCCAGAATAGGGAGCATTTAAGCTGTTGCGGGGGATGCGGAGCTCTGGACTGGCACGAGCCCCATCTTTGTGATCGGCCCCCCACCAGCCCACTCACCCCCAGCAGCAGACGCACACAACGAAATGGCAGCAGGTCTTTCATTTTTCAGAGGAGAGAGACTTCTGCTGGGCACCCTGCAACGGAGAACTGGCTTTATTCCCCTTCCATGGACTGGGAAAGCTGCCGCCTACTCTCCACCACGGGAGCAGACAGCAGTCTTGCTCCCTAGCTAGGAAGCTTGGAGACTTGCTGGAAACAGACCCACGTGTTCCCCCCCCTAGGATAAAGTGACACGAGCTCTCTGCCCCAGCAAACCCACTTCAGAGCCTGCACAGCAAGGAGAGAGGCAGGGAAAGAGGGACAGAAGAGTGCAAAGCTGAAGGTGACAGGAGGCCGGTTGAATCACCCCATTTGTCTCCCACGGGAGTGGCTTTCCAACGACCAATCTATTGCTTTGCTTTGCAAGCGGCCCACGCTCCATCTCATCCAGTCAATAGCCGTTATTAGCACTGATCCAGAGTTCTGCCTGCTCCAGCCCCACAGGATCACGGCCACCTAAACGAACGAGTGCAGCATTCCCACAACGTACACCCACCAGCTACAACGAAAGACCATTTCCTGCCCAACCACTGCCGTTTTCCCCAGCGACACCCCTTGGCTGAAAGTCAACGGGAACAGCAGACGATGCAGAACAGTGGGTAAAAGGTGGGTTTGGAGGGGAAATAAAAATAGAGCAGCCTCTATTCTGCACTTACTGCAGCTGGGATCTGTCAGAATAAGCTTTGATGTGGTGGGAAGAGTGTTTCAGGGAAGGAAAACACACAGGCCCTCTCTGACTGCATCAGATGCAGAGAATCACAGCTCACGTGCTTACTCTGCTTTGGCGACCGCAACCTAAGCAAGCCCTGGTCGACATGACAACGTCACTCGGGGCGTGAATTACCCACCCCCCTGAGCGATGTACTTACACCGACCTAAGCGCCGGCGTAGACAGCGCTATGTTGGTGGGAGAGCTTCGCTGTCTAGACATACCCGGCCTAACTCACCCTTTCTACCCTAGTCAGGGTCAGTTCCTGGGCATCCTCGTAGTGCCCAGACGCTCCATCCACAATCATGGCCCCATCGTGCAAGGTGCTGTACAAACCTACAGCAAGACAGGCCCTGCCCTGAAGAGCTCCCAGGCTAAACTGCAATGGGTGAAACAACAGCAGGGAAGGGGGAGGGCAGCAGTACAGTCTACATAACCACATGTTCGGTAGGGGCACATGTGCATGGTTTCGAGTCCATTAATAAATTGTTCATTTTAACCCTTGCCGAACCCCGATTTCTCTTCATACTAGCCTAACAGCGGCCTATTCACTAACTTTAACTTTTGATTTCATTTCTTTTACTCCTCAGCCCATTTCTGACCCGTTGGGCCTTTATTCTTCCCCAAACCTTCTGCCTTTGGTTTCGTTTTCTTTCCTAAGCTCTTCCTGGGGGAGGGCTGTTGGTGGCCACCGTGGTGGGATGGAGCGGTCGAGAGGAGAAACTGAGGCACTGAGGGCAGAGGCGAGCGGAAGGGAAGATGAGCTGGGTGACAAAGCAAGCAGCTCACGGTGTTGTCTAAAAGACCGCCCAGTTCGTTCGCTGCAGCAGGGGGATTCTGGAGACCAAGGAGTTGCTGTGGCAAGGACACAGGCAGGATGGTGGGAAAGCCCCTGCCCCCCTCACTGCCGCAGTTCTGGATTCCCAAGCTCTTCCCCTGAAGGCCTCGGGCTACAAGGACCCGCCTGCAAGGACGCGGCACTCCACGGCAGAGCTCCCGTTCGGTGGGCCGTTTTAAGCACAAAGTACTAGGGGAGGGGGCTGCAGAAGGGAACCAGAGAGCAACGGAACTGCCATTTGGGGGCACGCAGACAGACATTGGAAGTCAGCGGTACCACAATGGCAAACCTCCCACCTCTCCGGGGCATGACACCATCCCATGTGCTGGCAGCTGCTTCCTGCTACCACAACCGGCTGATGTGCTGCAATAACGAGCTAGTCATTTACATACCACCTTTCACCCCAGAGCGCTTTACAAACACTGTGTGGGGATCAGTTCAGCCACTGGCGAGATGCTGTCACTGCTGGGACCGGACAGGACTTGAGAGGGAGTCAGTTTGGCCATGGAGAACAGCCCAAACACCTCCTGCCATCAGAAGTGCCATGGCATCTCATGTCCGTGCCCTGCCAGCAGGGCATCCGCACACCATCTCTACTGAAAAACGCTCTCCTTGCATTGCTATAGAGGCCAGTGAATGGGTATCCAGAGTGCAATCCACCCAGCTGACAGCTCGGGAACCCCCAGGGCATGCAGCAGCTCACACTACCAACCCCCACCGAACCATCTCTGCCCTTCCTCCCTGATCATCTCCCTTTCCCTGCTGCTCTACAACCAGCTTCCACTCTTCCCACCAGACCCAGAGTGGACCGTGCACAGGACAGAAGGGATATGAAGGTACAGGGCCAAAGCTCACCTTTCATTATGCCCCGGGGACCCCACCGAAGTCGAGGGAGCTCCTTGGGCATACATCCAGGGCAGAATGGTCCAACAGGAAGCTATTTTCAAGCACAAAGTTTGTTTTAAAGGAGCCCAGGTGTGTGTGTGTGTGTGTGTGTGTGTGTGTGTGTGTGTGTGTGTGTGTGTGTGTGTGTGTGTGTGTGTGTGTGTGTGTGTGTGTGTGTGTGTGTGTGTGAGTGTGAGAGAGAGAGAGAGAGAGAGAGAGAGAGAGAGAGAGAGAGAGAGAGAGAGAGAAGGGAGCAGGGGGGAGGGGGATGGACAAGAAAGTACGAAATCCAGTGCTGTGCGCTGACAGCTCTGGACATTTCAAGCCTTATTCATTCCCAGAGCAGCAGCAGGCCTTGCTTTCCCCATGCTGACCTGGCACTGTTGTCTCTGATACAGCCAAGTGTTCACAGGCCACTGCTGGTCGCAAAGCCTAACATAGAACAAAGAAAACAGCTGGCAAAAGAAGAGGAGCACCAAGAAGTTGGTTAATAAGGGGATCTAACCCAGGGGAGGGTACTGAGAGCACAGGTTTCCCCAAGTCTGGATCACTGCCACGTTTCCGCTTTACGTAAGTGACCTAGATAAAGGAGGCCAAGGGAAGCAGAGAGGCTTGTTGAATCGGGAGTGTGACAGACACGGATCAATGCTTTCCCCTTATTGCTAAGTACCCCAGCTGACAAACCAGACAGTACATCAAGTTATCAAGGCAAGAGTGCTATTAAGTGCTCACCATAATAAATTCAAGGAAACTGTAACTGTTTCCTTGCACAAGATAAGTATTTGATTATGCAACAAGCATGGTCTCCCCATTTAGAGTGGGGGGATGGGGACACAGGATTCCTGGGTTCTATTTTCAGCTCAATTAGGTTCACAGAGAGTTCAGGAAAGTCACTTCAACTCAGTGCCTCAGTTTCCGCAGCTATAAAACCAAGATACCATCTACCTCACAGGGGTATGGAGAGGATCCGGTCATCAGTGAAGTCCTAAGAGTGGCTGTAAGACCTACTATGGCCTGATTTCCAGAGGTGATGAGAACCTGTCTCCCCCAGTGACACGGCTGAGAATCGGGCCCCTGAGTGATGGGGAACAGCCTGTGGGAACAAAAACTTCGCACATTTAAGTACTTGGCTAATAACACGTGCTCAGGGAGCTGCTGGTCAGAAACAAGTGCCCTGTTTGGGGAAAGGGCAGTGGCACGGCACATGACCACACCATGGCTTCCTTCTTCACTTCCAGGAGTGCCAGATTCACTCCCTCTACACCAGTGGTTTTAAAAAACTTTTTTTCTGGGGACCCGGCTTTAGAAAATTGTTGATGCCCATGACCCAACGGAGCTGGGGATGATGGGCTCGGGGCATGGGAGGGGCTCAGGGCTGCGGCAGAGGGTAGGGACGCGGGAGTACGGACTATGGGGTAGGGCTGGGAATGAGGGGTTCAGGGTGCGGGAGAAGCTCTGGGTTTGGGGGGGCTCAGGGTTAGGGCAGAGGATTTGGGCACGGGCTTACCTCCAGCGGCTCCCGGTCAGCAGCACAGCGGGGATGCTAAGGCAGGCTTCCCCCACCTCTCCCGGCACCGCGGACTGCGCTGCGCCCCAGAAGTGGCCAGCAGCAGGTCCGGCTCCTAGGCAAAGGCACGCAAGCAGTTCCGTGCAGCTCTCGCCCACAGGCACCGCCCCCATCAGCTCCCATGGCCGGGAACCGGCCAATGGGAGTGCGGGGCCAGTGCTCAGGGCGGGGGCAGTGTGCAGAGCCTCGTGGCCCCCCCCACCTAGAAGCCAGACCTGCAGCTGGCCACTTCCAGGGCACAGCACGGTGTCGGAAAAGGTAGGCACTAGCCTGCCCTAGCTGGGCAGCACCATTGATGGGACACCCAGTCGGCGGTGCTGACCGGAGCAAACCAGCACCGGGTCACGACCCAAACTTTGAAAAACGCTGCCCTACACTGTCTTTATGGACGTGATCAGTTGGCTATAGACAGACCTAATACCACAGCCACACCGCAAGGCTGTGAAGTTGGACACACATTCTGCTCCCCCCTTACACTTCTGTTCAGGCATGAGCATTCTTAGACCAAGGCCAGCAACTACTTCAGGCATTAACCAGAACGCATGGAGTCTCTTTAGAGATCACTAGCTAGGCTAGCTCTGCTAACGGGTTGAGTCAGACACCCACTTTAAAGAGGGCCTGCAACGGAAGGGGGGGCGGAAATTAGGCATGTGCTCTATTGCATTTCTGTAGAACAGAGAAAGAAGGTGGGACAGGTTTGTCAAAGAAGCATATTCCTGCTTGTTTTTTACCTTTGACACAGACAAATTGTGACACTAGGAGGACCTTTCCCAGACCCAAAGAAGAGCTCTGTGTAGCTCGAAAGTGTCTCTCTCTCACCAGCAGAAGTTGGTCCAATAAAAAGTATTACCCCACCCACCTTGCTTCTCTAATATCCTGGGACCAACCCAGCTACACCACCACTGCATAGGCAAGCTCTGAATTTCTGGCTGCCAGACAACTAGGATATCCCAAGAGACAGGAAGACATGGGACTTCTAGTCAAACTGTTTAAAAAAACTTCACCTGGTTCTTTTAACATCTAACTCCTATGCCTAATCGATAGAGGGGACAGAAAGACTGTTAAAGATTCACAGTTCACATCTCCCAAAACACACCAGACTAGACCATTTGCAAGTTAAAAACCATGTTTTCTGCTTCTTTAATTTAAATACAGGTTTCAATTCTTTGTATAAGACAAAGGACAAAGCAAAACTGGCCCGACCCCAGTTTATAAGGAATCTTTTGTGGGTCCCCTTTCAGCAGATACACCCTCCAGACGAGGGGTTATAGCTGACCCTGCTCTCAGAGATGTGAGAGACCAAGGGCACCATCCCTCCAACCTTTCCTGGACCCTCAGGGATGCTTATGCAGCAACATCAGACCCTCAGCATACCCGCTCAGACTGGTCTTAGAGAGGACGTGGCTTTGAGGAACATAACAGCCTCACTAACCACCTCACATTCTGGCATTTCCCTTCCACTCACTCAAGAAGGGCTCAAGCTTTTGGATGCTCTTAACAATAACAGAGACCAAGAAAAGTTTCCAGAGCACCTGCTCACCCATCTCACTGCAAGACACCGTGACACACAGCGGACTAAAGGCGGCACAGCTAGTCCTAAGGCCGTTCTCTGAAACGGCTTTGGACTGCTCTCCCTGATTGCTGAACCCTGAGTGGATCTGTATCTTATCTGACAATTTTCACCAATTTCTCTTCAGCCCATGTGACCTTTTTTGCTAGTGACCCGTTATTCTCTGACATGGCTGCCGATGCTGGAAACAGGCTCTGGCTGTCGGCCTATGGAAAATCCCCGTTTACATCACCACCCTCAGCTTTTTTTCCTGTTATGCTGGCAGGGCTCTATTTGACCAAGAACAAGCAGTCGCTGCTTTGGTAGCTATTTCTCTTCTCAGCAGGGGAGCTGGAGTTGGGGGGGGGGGGGGGAGAGAGAATCAGACTTCAGCTGAAGCCATTTTCCCCTATAGTTTTTATTTTCTATAAAATACACACACACACCCCACTAATAAATACCTGTTACTTTAGCACCTTTTACCCAAAGATCTCAAAGTGCTTTTCCAAAGGGAGATCGCCCAACCACATCCATTTTACAGAATGGGAAACTGAGGCAGGAGTTTGACACTGACTCACCAAATGACACTGGTCAGATCACTGAGCTGGGACTAGAACTCAAGTCTGACTCTCCATCATACACACTATCCGCTAAACCCTACAGTATTCATTACAGGTTTAATTTACACATGAAAGTTAACCTGGAATGAGGTAAAACATTAATTTGGAAGTGGATTTCCTATTCCTGATTAGCTGTGTGTGTGGACAAATAAATTGGTTAGTCTCTAAGGTGCCACAAGTACTCCTTTTCTTTTTGCGAATACAGACTAACACGGCTGTTACTCTGAAACCTATGTGGACACACTTATTCCAGAGCAAGAGTGCCTTATTCCAAATTAGCTAGTCTGCTTGGGAAGTGGTTTAAAACTAATTTGGAATAAGGTAAATAAGGTACTCTTTTTCCACAATAAGAGGGTCCATCCACGGATATAATCAGGAATAACTCCCTGTGTAGACAAGCCCTAGATTACGTGAATTTAGTGCCGGTGAAGAGCAGATGGATTAGCCACCCGGGACAACAACGCTGTGTTAGGCAGAGCAGCAGATTGCCCTACACCTCACCCCACTGACATGCCTCAACGCTGGAGGCACCAGATCCTGGAGGAAGTTCCATCTTCATGCCCACCGGGTGTAATCCCATTTTACACTCCCACGCAGAATGAAGTCCCTAATGGTTTCCCAGCCCTCAAACATGTTCCATCGAGAGCAGCAGCGGCCAAGTCTTCTCAGCCACAGGACCAAACGTTACTGCAAAGAGGGTCCCATCCTGTGTTCCCTGCTTCAGCGGCCCGGCCCGCAGGAGAGATTTAAGTGTCACCCAGCTGATTAGGAGAGCATGCACAGCCCGCAGCATGTGTTCAGGTGCCCCTCCTCCCACATTGCTCGTCCTGCAGCTGCTCCTGGGACCCTCCTGCTGGCGATGCAGAGCGGCATGGGGGGGAGGGGGGTTATATATCAGGGTGTTCCCCTATCCCCTACCCCTGTACCCCATCTCCGCAGAGCAGGGCAGAGGGGACACAGACTGGCTCAGGACTCGAGCGGGGAACAGTGAGTGACTGAGTGTCTTTCTTAAAGAGACAGTGCACTATTTCTCAAAAAGAAAAGGAGTACTTGTGGCACCTTAGAGACTAATAAATTTGAGCATAAGCTTTCGTGAGCTACAGCTCACTTCACTGGATGCATGCACTATTTCTGAGATTTGTGTCTGTCTCTCTCTCTCACACCACACACACGGAGTCTCTCCCCCTCCCCATGTACCCCATCTCCGTAGAGCAGGGGAGGGGAGACAACAGGGCTCAGGACAGAGCAAGAGAACTTTCAGCGAGTGTCTTAAAGAGACAGCGCAGGGCGTCTCTCAGAAACTTTCGCAGCAGCCAGCACACACACGATCTCTCTCTCTCACACAAACCCACACAGTCTCTGTGTCACACACACACACACAGTCTGTCAGGCGCACACAGTATCGTGCACCCTGTCTCTGTGTCTCACACACGCACTGAAGCCTGCTCAATGTCACGCACACAGTGACACACACACACACACACACACACACACACACACACAGAGTCTCTGTGTGCCACACACCTCCCAACACACACTTGTGTTATTGCTGTTGTTACTTCTTGGTACTTCCTGCAATGCACATACATTCTCTGTAATTTTATTCTTTCAGGGTGTGTTAGAGTTTTGACTGGTCTATGCATTTTGTAATTTTTATTTCTCTTACGCTTAAATTTAATTCTTTGAGTAGTGAGTTCTATAAAGCCTAACCTGTCCTGGCTGGAGTAATTATCCCTATTTAACTTTTTAAAAATATACATCATATCCAGGTTTGTTTGTTTGTACTGGTGACGCACATACCTCAGTGCACATAACAAAATTTATTCCACACATGGATGGAAAAAATTAGAGGGAACATTGGCCCCATCAGCCATTTCCCCAGGCTCAGCCTAGCTCCTCTCCTGCAGGCTCCCACAGTGCAGCAGGGAAACAGCCCGAGCTATTCTCTTCTCACCTGTGATGCTGCAGGCGAGTTACTGAGCAGATGCAGGAGGAAAGAGACAGCAGAGCGCTCAGACCTGCTCCTGGGGCCACCTCCACCATCTCCTCCTCAAAACACTGAAGTTCACGGTCACAGGGCATGGCTCAAAGAACACATTTTCCACTCGGAATCAAATCCAAGTCCCGGAAGACTGGAAAAAGGCTAATGTAGTGCCCATCTTTAAAAAAGGGAAGAAGGATGATCCTGGGAACTACAGGCCGGTCAGCCTCACCTCAGTCCCCGGAAAAATCATGGAGCATGTCCTCAAGGAATCAATTCTGAAGCACTTAGAGGAGAGGAAAGTGATCAGGAACAGTCAGCATGGATTCACCAAAGGAAAGTCATGCCCGACTAATCTAATTGCCTTCTATGATGAGATAACTGGTTCTGTGGATGAAGGGAAAGCAGTGGACGTGTTATTCCTCGACTTTAGCAAAGCTTTTGACACTGTCTCCCACAGTATTCTTGCCAGCAAGTTAAAGAAGTATGGGCTGGATGGATGCACTACAAGGTGGGTAGAAAGTTGGCTAGATTGTCGGGCTCAACGGGTAGTGATAAATTGCTCCATATCTAGCTGGCAGCCGGTATCAAGTGGAGTGCCCCAAGGGTCGGTTTTGTTCAATATCTTCATTAATGATCTGGAGGATGGTGTGGATTGCACCCTCAGCAAGTTTGTGGATGACACTAAACTGGGAGGAGTGGTAGATACGCTGGAGGGTAGGGATAGGATACAGAAGGACCTAGACAAATTGGAGGATTGGGCCAAAAGAAATCTCATGAGGTTCAACAAGGACAAGTGCAGACTCCTGCACTTAGGACGGAAGAATCCAATGAACCGCTACAGACTAGGGACCGAATGGCTAGGCAGCAGTTTTGCAGAGAAGGACCTAGGGATGACAGTGGACGAGAAGCTGGATATGAGTCAACAGTGTGCCCTTGTTGCCAAGAAGGCCAATGGCATTTTGGGGTGTATAAGTAGGGGCATTGCCAGCAGATCGAGGGACATGATCGTTCCCCTCTATTCGACATTGGTGAGGCCTCATCTGGAGTACCGTGTCCAGTTTTGGGCCCCACACTACAAGAAGGATGTGGAGAAATTGGAGAGAGTCCAGCGAAGGGCAACAAAAATGATTAGGGGTCTGGAACACATGACTTATGAGGAGAGGCTGAGGGAACTGGGATAGTTTAGTCTACGGAAGAGAAGAATGAGGGGGGATTTGATAGCTGCTTTCAACTACCTGAAGGGGGGTTCCACAGGGGATGGATCTAGACTATTCTCAGTGATAGCAGATGACAGGACAAGGAGTAATGGTCTCAAGTTGCAGTGGGGGAGGTTTAGGTTGGATATTAGGAAAAACTTTTTCACTAGGAGGGTGGTGAAACACTGGAATGCGTTACCTAGGGAGGTGGTGGAATCCCCTTCCTTAGAAGTTTTTAAGGTCAGACTTGACAAAGCCCTGGCTGGGATGATTTAGTTGGGATTGGTCCTGCTCTGGGCAGGGGGTTGGACTAGATGGCCTCCAGAGGTCCCTTCCAACTCTGTGATTCTATGATTCTCAACAGTTATCTTCAAGGGAAACAACCCAGCGCCCTCCTAGGCCACCAGTAGAACATCGGTGGTTTAGAGACGTTCTTCCCAGGGTGTGGAATTCAACGAGTGACTGTCCTGATTTGTGCCCACGCACCCCATTAATAGTAAACGAAGCCCGAGAGAAGGCGTTTTAACAAGAGCGGTTAGAAACTGGCCTTGGTGACCCACACTTCCGTGCCCATCTTCAACACATGCTAGCAGCCTACATGTCTGCCACATGTGACCTAACTCTGCCTCAGTTAGGAGCTCAAAAGTTCTTCCCCCACAGCTGCCTTACCTGATCTGAAGGTTGAGGGGGCACAAATTTGCAGAAGTGCCTTAGCCCCATTTTTACGAGTGACATAAGCTCTTAAGGGCCAGATTTCAATGAGAGTTAGGCCCCTATATACCTTTAAAAATCTGGCCCTAAGAGCCTGTGTCTTTTTTGCAAAGCACCCAAGACCCATTTTTTAGTTTTTACCCTAGTTATTTTTTCCCCATGAGTGTGCTCAGAGCTGCACAACTCCATGAAAGGCAACTGCATGAAAGGAAAGGCAACAAGCTTATAGTCAAAGAACACAGAAGAGATGGTCCTGGGAAATCCAGAAGAGACATCCAGAGAAGGCAAGGGGGTTGGTTCTTCACACCACCTTGCCCTCATCTCCATAATGATTAGAGACTTACTTCTGGGTGGCATCACAGGGCTGTTAAGAGGAATCTGAATGAGATTACTAATGCAGATACAGTACAATTCACCTGAAGGGAACATGCTTGTTAAAGCCCTATAGAAAAAATGACCAAAAAATAAAAAGTCACTAGACTAGCATAGAGGAAAAGCAGAGGATGGAAACAACCCCAAGGAGTTATTTGGTTTATGGGATTGATTTCAGGCTACTTTATACAGTCTCCCCGCCAACTGGGGAAGTTTTCCAGAGTACCGATTTATTTCATTTTGTTTTTAAATCTCCCTTTTTGCAAGTCAAACCTCTGGTGTTGCAGAAAGCATGGAAGGAACAGAAATAATAGACTGTTAGGAAAGCAATGGGTAGGGAATACCCGATGGAAAGAGGTTTGTCTCTCTGAACACTCCTTTGAGAATGGCTGAAAGACGATTCTTTTTAGAAAGCATTTAGGTGGCCGTGGATTCCAGTGTACTCTGAGCGGATTAGATGCAGGAGGTGAAGCTATTCATCTCCAGCTTTGATCTGGCCAGGCCACCACTCGCTGCTTTTCAGTATGACAGGCTTCAAGCAGGAACAGTGTCCAGGTGCAGGATATGGATGTGGAAAGAGCACACAGAGCATACTGGTGCTGTCTTACTATGGCGAGTGGGCGGGAGGCGTACCATATCCTTGTGGCACAGCTAGCTAAAGAGAGTTTCAGCCAGTTTTTCATTGCTATAGGACATCAATAGCTGCCTGGATCAAGGCTATTAAACGTCAAATCCTTCAAGCACAAGAACCCACCCCAATTACACCCAGCAGTCTAGGGAGGGAGCACTCTCCCAGTGGCCAGTGACTGGGAGCCAATTCTGGAGACTACACGCAATGCTGTCACTGATTTGCACTGACCTTAGACAAAATACTTAGCAACTCTGTGCGTTTTGCCGTCTGTAACAAGCTTTCACTGTGCAGGGGTGGTGCAAGGACTAAGGGCTTGTCTGTACGAACACTTAGTTCACTGCAAGCTGGAGTGTAAATCTGCCATGCACTAGCCGCCCGTGTGGATCCTGCCGCTGCGTGCTAGAGGTTCCACAGTGCACGGCGATCTGTCCCACTTTGAAACAGGAGTGGATTCAAGCGCACCAAGGAACTTCCAGAGCGCTGCAGCGGGGTGCACAGACATTTAGTGTGCAGCCGGCTAGTGCGGGGTAGACTTACACTCCAGCTTGCTGTGAACTAAGTTCACCAAACCCCAAAACAGTGAATTTTTGAAAGCCGGAGACTAAGCTCTCTCAGCAGCCAGCCCAGGCAGTGCTGCTTGCTGCTGCAAACAAGCAGAACCCCAAATCTCACGGCTTCCACTTCACCTCCCCATAAACCCAGACACATGAAAACAAGGTAGAAGAGAGAAAACCACCAAAGACTGGACTGCCCCTGGGGAAAGCAAGGAAGAAACCCCATCCCCCTACACAGGCTCACAGAGCAAGGGTATACATGTGCGTGAGATGAGCACAGTACGGAGGTGTAGGAAGACATCAAGTGCTATCCTGCATTATTTATTAAATCCCACAGAAGGACTCAACTACAGGCCCAGAAGAGAGTGCACGTCCACCTCTACTTCGGGAGACTGATCAAGAGCCAAAGAGCTTCACGGGCAACTTTGCTCGTGACTGGTACCGGCCCACCCATCCTACAGGTTCCTGCAAGCGTGAGCTAGGGCCGAGCCTGTGCAGCTCAGAAAACGGAAGCAGATGAGGAGACGGGCTCCTCTTTCACATGGGTCACTCCTCTGCTGGGCAGGAGTAACCAAACAGAGGAAAGAGACCGGGCTACAGGAGAACCAAACACAAAAAGATGACGAGTGTCAGGTTCCCCCAGTCTGGGTGTTGCTGCTGTTGTAATCACTTAGAATCTATGTGAATGAGCCAAAAGCCGGAAGTGCCAACCCAGGAAAGGAGCGTGATCACCAAACAGCATTCGGTAACACGGCAGCTTCAGCTACTGACCCTGGACCACTCCGCCTTCTAACCAAGCTTCACCACACCCTGAAATAAAATCCCCAATCATAGCCGAAGAAGCTGAGGCAGAGAGCTAAGGAGATTCCCGAGCCTGGGAATAGAACCCAGGTGGATCCAACTCAACCCTTTGCTATCCCACGCCCGCTGTTCCAACATGCCCAGTCTTTATAGTTCTGGGAGTGAAATGGTGACCGTGTCTATATGACTCAAGCCATAGGGCTTCCTTTGTTCCCCTTGTAAGGCTATCCTACATCTAACAGACCCAGAGTTTTCTCTACAGATATGCCTCAGTCTAAAGCACAAGCAACCACAGAAGCAAAAGGGCTTTGGCAGAAGTAGCTGCAAAGCGAAGCTGAAGCAAATGCAAACTGCCTGCCAGAATCCCCCTTCCGCGGCCGCCTGCAAGTTAAGAGTTAATGTTTCACTTGAGGGAAAGTAAAAAGCTTTCCAGCAAGAGACCCCAACTTAATAAGAGGTCAGCATGTGACCAGCTACTTCACTAATCTAGCCAGGAGAGCTGGTGCCACTGGACCTGGACAGAGAGCAAAACAGAGGCTTGCCTTAACTAACATTGACCAGCCCTCCTCCCCATCCCCACCACCATGTGAGCAATCAGCGACCGGGGCAGGAGTGGAAGCAGCCAGTGCTGGGGAGCTAAGAAAAGGTTTCATGGAGGTTGTCCCAAGCACACAGGGCGGTGAGATACAGGAGTCAGGGCGAGCCCTGTGCAGCCCTGCAAAGCCCTTACCCCAGCTCAGAGCAGGACAAACACACACGAGGAGGCAGGCAGTGGCAGACGCTGCTTGCATTGCATGGTGCAGGGCAGCCGCGCAGAGCCCTCTGCCCCATTGTACTTTTGCGTGTGTCATTCGACGTTCCAAGTGACTGGCCAAGCCGTTTTTCTTCTCTACCCCAGGCCCACAGGAGGGAAGCGTTGGGGGGCAATAAAGAACAATTCACAGAAGCCCATGATCTGTCCATGACTTTTACTAAAAATATCAGTGACAAAATGGGAAGCTGAGGGCCCCCACCACCACCCGCCAGCTCCTGGGGGCCCCCCGCAGCGGTCAGCACCTGTGGGGTATCTAACCCAGGAACCTATCCTTGCAACAAAGCCCGTTGCCAACTGTGTCCACATATCTATTCAGGGGACACCATCACAGGGCCTAATCACATCAGCCACACTATCAGAGGCTCGTTCACCTGCACATCGTACCAATGTGATATATGCCATCATGTGCCAGCAATGCCCCTCTGCCATGTACATTGGCCAAACTGGACAGTCTCCACGTAAAAGAATAAATGGACACAAATCAGATGTCAAGAATTATAACATTCATAAACCAGTCGGAGAACACTTCAATCTCTCTGGTCACTTGATTTCTGATCTCAAAGTGAGTATCCTTCAACAAAAAAACTTCGAAAACAGACTCCAATGAGAGACTGCTGAATTGGAATTAATTTGCAAATTGGATACAATTAACTTAGGCTTGAACAGAGACTGGGAGTGGTTGAGTCATTATACTAAGTGAAACTATTTCCCCTTGTTTATTCCTCCCCCCCACTATTCCTCAGACATTCTTGTTAACTCCTGGAAATGTGCTGGAAATGGCCCACCTTGATTATCACTTCAAAAGGTTTTCTCTCCCCCCACCCCACTCTCCTGCTGGTAATAGCTCATCTTAAGTGATCACTCTCCTTACAATGTATATTTTTTCATGGTCTGTGTGTATATATAAAATCTCCTCACTGTACTTTCCACTTTATGCATCTGATGAAGTGAGCTGTAGCTCATGAAAGCTTATGCTCAAATAAATTGGTTAGTCTCTAAGGTGCCACAAGTACTCCTTTTCTTTTTGCGAATACAGACTAACACGGCTGCTACTCTGAAACCACTGAACATGGTGGCTCGGAGCTTGGGCGAGGGGGGTACCCCACAGCTCTGAGCTACCGCGGGCAGCATGGGGACCTGGCAGCTCCCAGCTGCTGTGGGCTGAAGTCAGGGAGATCTCTGGAAGTCATGGATTCCGTAACTTCGATGACCTCAGCGACAAAATCATAGCCTTACTCACCACCAATTCTCAAATGCTAGGCGATAGGAATTGCAGAACTGACTATGGAACAGAATTTCCAAAAGGAAGAGAAAAAAAAAGGTAAGTCTGACACATTGTAAAACTGATACAGAAAATACAGTGCTAGTCAAACAAAGCCCCACTGTACGATTTTCAAGCCCTGCAGGGAGTGGCATGCCTAAACCAGCAAGCCCATTTTTAAGAGTTAGCCTTCCAGCACTTATGGTTGCAAAACAGTTCTGCAAACATGAAATGCTACAGGGAGTCTGCAGACAGTTCCAGTGCCTCTGTTGCTGCTCACAACTGTCTCAAGAAGCTGAAGAGACGAGTTAACAGGAGCTGGTCAGTTTTCCAGCTGCTAGTCAGAAATCCTGAGGTAGAAACT
Source organism: Natator depressus (assembly GCF_965152275.1). Lineage (NCBI taxonomy): Eukaryota > Metazoa > Chordata > Testudines > Cheloniidae > Natator > Natator depressus. The sequence goes on along the minus strand of NC_134237.1, from coordinate 136,222,658 downwards.
GCCAGATTGGACTGCTGCAAAAGAATTGATTCACAGATCACTTCGTGCACCCACCTCTGGAGAAGAGCGCAGTAGCTATTTAAAATATGCAGCAGTGTTACTTAAGGGGAAAAGATTAATGTTCCAAGCACTGCACAAACCAGGAAAGCACTGTAAGAATACCTTATCCAACTAGAAGTGGGAAAGGACTTCAGGAAGGCAGAAATGGTATACATGAAGATACTGACTCAAAGTGAATCCTAGCCCCAAGAGAGCTTATGAAATACAAAATAAAATACCTCTTCACTAGGAGGGAATGTAACTCAAAGTGCTCGATGCAGCTTTAAAAACAAATCAGCACTGCAAATTAAAATAGTGCTTTGCTCATAAATAGGTCACGCACCAATTGTTCATTCATAACATCAGTAAATACTGTAACTGGCACTAGGTCATGAATCATACATGTGGTATTCCAAAACCACCTGATTGAGACCAGCTGACTGGACCACAAGTCTGAGCTCGGACAACTATGAACTAAGAAAAGAGAAGAAGATAGGCCGCCCAACAGGAAATCACCCTAATGATTCTCTTTCATGCATGCCTCCCCTTGGCTGCTTTTCCAGTTAAAATTGAATCAGCTACAGAGACTCTATTTGTGTGATGAATGGAGTAATTCCAATGACCTTACCAAAGCAGAAATACCAGGACAGCAGGACACCCCCACTTCATCCCCAAAGGGCATTTAAGTGGTCTCCAGCCTAAAACTGAGGGGCAAACCTGCCTTGCAGAATGTCATTCCAACCATTACTACCTACTTTCTTTGTGCAACGTGAAAGCCTGAAGGTTATTCACAAATTCCAGTTTAAAACAATGTCGTCATGCATTTAGCACCAGCCCCATGTTTAGCCACATAAACAGCCTACAGGAGGATCCAGTCTACACATGAATTTCTTCTGCCTACCTGCTTCCAAGAAAGGAGCGCATTTTAGAAGTCTGAAAGCATGCAGAATCTCGCAGGGAACTGAACCTGTCTAAATAAGGCCAAGTGACCAGCTTGCACCCGGCCAGAATTTTTCAGTTTATTCCCTCTGCTCCCAGCATGCTAACCCAAAATGAACTAGGTATTTTCAATGGATGATCAAATTAGCCTGTGGAACTCACTACCTCATTCTATAACAGATTTGAAAGTAGCTATACTTGAACAAAAAAACTTCAGAAACAGACTTCAAAGAGAAACAGCAGAACTAAAACTGATTTGCAAATTTATCATCATTAATTTGGGCTTGAATAGGGACTGGGAGTGGCTGGCTCAATACAAAAGCAGCTTTGCCTCTCCTGGAATTGACACCTCCTTATCTATTAATGGGAGTGGACTACATCCACCCTGCTCGAATTGGTCCTGTCAACACTGGTTCTCCACTTGTGAGGTAACTCCCTTCTCTTCATGTGTCAGTATATTTATGTCGGCATCTGTAATTTTCACTCCATGCATCTGAAGAAGTAGATTTTTTACCCATGAAAGCTTATGCTCAAATAAATCTGTTAGTCTTTAAGGTGCCACCGGACTCCTTGTCGTTTTTGTGGATACAGATTAACATGGCTACCCCTCTGAGACTTGACTACCTCATTACAGAGGCTAATGAGTTTCAATTCCAAAAGTGAATGAGATGACACACAGCAACATCCACAGCTACGTTATGGTTCACAAGGGCCAATCCAGTGCTTCCCAAACAGTGAGTCCCAAGAAGGTTCTAAAATGGGTTGCCACATCCCAGGCCAGATTAACCAATCACTGGGCACTGGCCTAGGCACACATATATTTCTCCCAGTCTGGTGTGGACAGTGTGGGGGCAGGGAGGGGGGTGTTGGAGAACAAACCTGCCCTGCACTCACCCTGCAAAGTTGGCTCCTGTCCTGCAGGGCTGGGCCCAGCTCCCCACTCTGGGGGCTGCAGCCTGACACATGGGGTCCCAGCACCACACTGGTTTGGCCCAACCGCCCCTCTGTAACAGCCACACCACTTGCTCCAATTTGGCCTGGCTATCCCTCCAATGACTATGGGGCAGCAGAGCCAAACCTGATGGCGCTGCAACCCCTTGCACCAGGCTGCAATGCCCGGAGTGGGGAGCTGCAGCCAGCCCCCTGGGACAGGGGCTGCCACTGAGGAGTGTGCACGGTGTAGGCTCACTCTCCAGCCCCTGGCCCTCCCCCTATGCACCAGGCCAGGATGAGAGTTGCAGTGCTGGGATGAAAGGTACCGATATGTAATGGTGGGTCACAAACAGAGACAAAATGCTGTTGGGTAAAAAGTTTGGGAACCACTGGGCTGCTTCATGGCCTGCTTCCCCCTGCTTCATGGCCTGGCAGATTGTACACAGGGGCTTTTCTATGGCCCTCATCACTATAACATAGGAGAGTGTCACAAAAACTAATGTATCTTCATAACAGCCTGGGAGGTAAGGGGGCGCTATTCTCCCCATTTTACAGATAGGGAGCTCAGGCCCAGAGAGACTAAGGTCAGAAGTGTCCATGAATTTGCGGTGCACAATTTTAGATGCCTAGGACCTGATTTTTCAGAGTACTTCGCATTAGACAGCCACAGCACAGCTCCGACTGACTTCAGCTGCAGCTGTGAATGCTCAGCACTTCTGCAAATCAGACCGCAGGTTCTCAAGTTGGGTACCCAGAAAATGAAGAACACACAGTTAGTGACCATCTGTGGAAAATCTGGTGCAAGTGACTTGCCCAGCACCCCACGGGAACTCCAGTACAAACAGGGATGGAAACCAGTTCCCCAAGGCAGCATTAAGCTTCGTTAGCTATGAGACCTTCCTTTCTCTTTCTGCTATCCCCTTCCTCAACACTGGACACCTCCTAACTTCTGCAACAAAGTTTGTCCCAGATGCAGCATTATTTAACATTTTTGTTAATGACCTGGATGGAGGCATAGAGAGCACACTGATCAAATTTACGGATGACACAAAGCTGGGGATGTTGCCAACGCTTTGGACAGAGCTAAAATTCATAGGGTTCATGATAAATTGGAGAACTGGGCTATACAGACAACAAAATGAAATTCAACAAAGACAAAATGTAATGTACAGGGCTACACTTAGGGAAGAAAAACCAAACACACAAATACAGAATGGGGGTTAACTGGCTTGGCAGCAGCACTGCTGAGAAGGATCCGGGAGCTGTGGTGTATCACAAACTCGACATGAGTTAACAATGTGATGATGTTGCAAAATAAGTAAATGCAATTTTGGGTTGCATTAACCGAGGCATAGCATGCAAGTCATGGGAGGTGATAGTAACGCTCTGCTTAGCCCTGGTTAGGCCTCAGCTGGAAAACTGTGTCCAGTTTTGGTCACTGTAGCATAGAAAGAATGTAGAGAAACTGGAAAGGATCTGAGGCGAGCAACAAAAATGATCAAAGGGATGGAATGCAAGGCACACAAGCAAAGGCTGAAGGGGGGAGGGATAGCTCAGTGGTTTGAGCATTTGGCCTGTCAAACCCAGGGTTGTGAGTTCAATCTTTGAGGGGGCCATATAGGGATCTGGGGCAAAAAATGGGGACTGGCTCTGCTTTGAGCAGGGGGTTGGACTAGATGACCTCCTGAGGTCCCTTGCAACCCTGATATTCTATGATTCTATGAACTGGGTATGTTTAGTTTGGAAAAGAGGAGATCATAGAATCATAGAATATCAGAGTTGGAAGGGACCTCAGGAGGTCATCTAGTCCAACCCCCTGCTCAAAGCAGGACCAATCCCAACTAAATCATCCCAGCTAGGGCTTTGTCAAGCCTGACTTTAAAAACTTCTAAGGAAGGAGATTCTACCACCTCCCTAGGTAACGCATTCCAGTGTTTCACCACCCTCCTAATGAAAAAGTTTTTCCTAATATCCAACCTAAACCTCCCCCACTGCAACTTGAGACCATTACTCCTTGTCCTGTCCTCTTCTACCACTGAGAATAGTCTAGAACCATCCTCTTTGGTAGTTGAAAGCAGCTATCAAATCCCCCCTCATTCTTCTCTTCTGCAGACTAAACAATCCCAGCTCCCTCAGCCTCTCCTCATAAGTCATGTGTTCCAGACCCCTAATCATTTTTGTTGCCCTTCGCTGGACTCCAATTTTTCCACATCCTTCTTGTAGTGTGGGGCCCAAAACTGGACACAGTACTCCAGATGAGGCCTCACCAATGTCAAATAGAGGGGAACAATCACGTCCCTCGATCTGCTCGCTATGCCCCTACTTATACATCCCAAAATGCCATTGGCCTTCTTGGCAACAAGGGCACACTGTTGACTCATATCCAGCTTCTCGTCCACTGTCACCCCTAGGTCCTTTTCCGCAGAACTGCTGCCTAGCCATTCGGTCCCCAGTCTGTAGCGGTGCATTGGATTCTTCCGTCCTAAGTGCAGGACCCTGCACTTACCCTTGTTGAACCTCATCAGATTTCTCTTGGCCCAATCCTCCAATTTGTCTAGGTCCCTCTGTATCCTATCCCTACCTGCCACCGTATCTACCACTCCTCCTAGTTTAGTATCATCTGCAAATTTGCTGAGAGTGCAATCCACACCATCCTCCAGATCATTTATGAAGATATTGAACAAAACTGGCCCCAGGACCAACCCTTGGGGCACTCCACTTGATACCGGCTGCCATCTAGACATGGAGCCATCGATCACTACCCACCTTATAGTGCATTCTACCCACCTTATAGTGCATTCATCCAGCCCATACTTCTTTAACTTGCTGGCAAGAATACTGTGGGAGACCGTGTCAAAAGCTTTGCTAAAGTCAAGAAACAATACATCCACTGCTTTCTCTTCATCCACAGAACCAGTTATCTCATCATAGAAGGCGATTAGATTAGTTAGGCAGGACCTTCCCTTGGTGAATCCATGCTGACTGTTCCTGATCACTTTCCTCTCATGTAAGTGCTTCAGGATTGATTCCTTGAGGACCTGCTCCATGATTTTCCGGGGACTGAGGTGAGGCTGACTGACCTGTAGTTCCCAGGATCCTCCTTCTTCCCTTTTTTAAAAGATGGGCACTACATTAGCCTTTTTCCAGTCGTCCGGGACTTCCCCCGATCGCCACGAGTTTTCAAAGATAATGGCCAATGGCTCTGCAATCACAGCCTCCAATTCCTTTAGCACTCTCGGATGCAGCGCATCCGGCCCCATGGACTTGGGCATGTCCAGCTTTTCTAAATAGTCCCTAACCACTTCTTTCTCTACAGAGGGCTGGCCACCTACTCCCCATGCTGTGTTGCCCAGCGCAGCAGTCTGGGAGCTGACCTTGTTCGTGAAGACAGAGGCAAAAAAAGCATTGAGTACATTAGCTTTTTCCACATCCTCTGTCACTAGGTTGCCTCCCTCATTCAGTAAGGGGCCCACACTTTCCTTGGCTTTCTTCTTGTTGCCAACATACCTGAAGAAACCCTTCTTGTTACTCTTGACATCTCTTGCTAGCTGCAGCTCCAGGTGCGATTTGGCCCTCCTGATTTCATTCCTACATGCCTGAGCAACATTTTTATACTCTTCCCTGGTCATCTGTCCAAACTTCCACTTCTTGTAAGCTTCTTCTTTATGTTTAAGATCCGCAAGGATGTCACTGTTAAGCCAAGCTGGTCGCCTGCCATATTTACTATTCTTTCGACACATCGGGATGGTTTGTCCCTGTAACCTCAATAGGGATTCTTTGAAATACAGCCAGCTCTCCTGGACTCCTTTCCCCCTCATATTATTCCCCCAGGGGATCCTACCCATCAGTTCCCCGAGGGAGTTGAAGCCTGCTTTTCTGAAGTCCAGGGTCCGTATTCTGCTGCTTACCTTTCTTCCCTGTGTCAGGATCCTGAACTTGGCCAACTCATGGTCACTGCCTCCCAGATTCCCATCCACTTTTGCTTCCCCCACTAATTCTTCCCGGGGGGAGTTTGCCGGGGGACAGGATAATGGTCTTCAAATACTTGAAAGCCTGCCATAAACAAGCTGGAGAAAAACTGCCACTGAGGGCAGGACAAGAGACAATGGGGTCAAACTACAGCATAGCAGATGTAGATTAAATCTAAGTAAAAACTTCCTGACTGTCAAAACAGTAGGAGAATGGAACAGCTGCCTAGAGAGGTTGCGGAAGCTTCTTCATTGGAGGTTTTCAAAAAGAGGCTGGAGCCACCTGTCTTGGATGGTTTTTAGACCCAACCAACCCTGCATCTTGGCAGGGGGTTCGACTAGATGACCCTTGAGGGCCCTTCTAACCCTGTGGTTCTATGAAGGTAGAGGGTCTACAACAGGCTCCTTTACAACACAATACTGATTCATCCACCGAGAACCATCCAGCCTGTGCACTGAATGAGGCATGGGGGGGGGGGGGGGGGGGAGGAGAGTATCATGTGATCGTGTAATTACAGACTGTACCATGATGCTTACACACATGGGGACCAAGTTACGGTTGCACAGGCTATCGTCATTCTGGCATTTCCTAACCCGAGCACCTACGGTGCAACCTGAACCATTTTTAGATCCACCAAACCAACCTGAGCCACTTGAGCTAGCAGAATGGTGGTAGTCGGTTGTCATCCTCGACGTGGACCAGCACTCCTCCATGCTGCCTGGGTGCCAGGAGAGCAAAGGAGACACAGGCTCCCTGCCCCCAGTTCCAGGGCCCTGCCCCACCCCAGCGCACAGCTGCCATTGCAGGGAGAAATCTGGCTGCACCCGTAGCCCTGGGCTGGATGGACCAGGCAGAGTTGCTCTGTGGGTACGTACAGCTCATGCGCCACGTGGTCAACATTAAAAGCTGTGAGAGGCTACATTAGAGCATGCTCATCAGGGGCCAAACTGTCAGACATTTTAGCTGCTAAAAATCAAAGGAGTCTGTGTGGAGCATAAGCAAACGGCAGTTTTTCAAGGGTTTATAACTTGCCCAAATGTGGGTGGATTGTCACAGAGATGGCAAAAGGCACATCCCTAACAGAAAACTTCCCCCCACCCCCAAAAAACCCAATTTCAGATCCCTGCCTCTAGTTTTGTTCTCAGAAACTGATCGATCATTCCGCAGAAACATTCTAAAAACCATCAGCCAGAGGCAGACACCTGGCATGACCTTGGGGTTTTATTCAACTTTCCTTGGCAGTGTGAGGCACAGGTCACTTACCAGGATCATATGGGTCTCTCTCACTTAATCAGTCCCCTGCCAGTTTGCATGAAGGAGCATTGGGGATTCATGTACTTCAGTTCCTCATTCTCAGCTTCTGGCTCACAATAGCTTAGTCTCCCAAGTATTGTAATACTTCACTGGGTATAGTGTGTGGGTGCTGGTGGCTTGTCACATACAGGAGGTTGGACTAGATAATTTAATGGTCCCTTCTGGCCTTAAATTCTATAGCAATTTTTAGCCCAAACAGCTAAAGCGTTGCAAAGGTATAAACAACTGAAAACAGGGTCTTACAATGGGAAATGTCAGGCAACCTTAACAGGCCCAAACCACCCCACGTATAATACAAGGAAGGGAGACAAGGTAGCCAGAAATCAGAGTCCAGTTCACAAATATACAGCAGGAACTTTACACAGGATTTCACACTGCACCTCTGGACCAGGTCTGGGTAATAACAACTGCTCTTCTCTAGCAGATCAGGTATCCTCACTGGTCCCTCTCTCTAGCAGAGCACAGCCTCAAATAGTTTGAGGCTGGTTGGAGGGATTCCTCGCCTCTCTAATGAGTACAATATGTGCTCACTCGTTTCGCTTCTGTCTGAAATTTCTCAGTCTGAAAATTTCTGTTTCAAGCAGAATCTAGAATAATTAAGGGAGAGATCAGAGAGATTTCCTCCCCTGCCCCGGGTTTGCTTACCTTGGACACATAAAGTATTTTGACTGTGAGTGAAAACTGTACAGCCAGCTTCACAGTCAGTCAGTTTTCCCTGTTGAAGTGGGTCATCATACAGCAACAAGAAGTAACGCTTTTTTCAAAGAGACAGGGGATTAACTGTCAGCCCTTTGCTAGAAGATGAAGAGAAAGAACCATGCGAGAAAGTAATACGTGGTTTCCCCTCCAGCGCTGTGAGAAATGACTGTCATTAACTTGCTTGTGTTTTCTACCCAATCCCAAGTTACAGACATCCCCTTCAGAAGGGCAACTGCTAGCGCTGTCAGACTAGTCATCAGTGGCCAGGATGCTGCACCTCACAGCATCAAGCTGTTATTAAAACAGACAATCAAAGTCCTAGAAAGGGGATATATCAAGGCAGACAAGACCAAGAGATACTCTCATTTTACAGGCGGGGAAACTGAGGCACTGGATGATTAAGTGTCTTGTTGCAAGTGACAGAGCAAATCAGAAACAGATCCGGGATAGAATCCAGATTTCCAAACACCGAGTCAGTGCATTAGCCAGGACGCTCATCCTGTTTTTCCGCTCAAGCTGCGCTTTCAAGGACATGCCCATTGGCGACTTTACTGCAAATCCCAAGGGAATATGAAGGGAATTACTTTAATGACACACACACCAGGAGACTCCCAGCCCTAGGAGCCACTTGTAGCCCTGCACATGAAGTTAACATAGTATGAGGCACACCCACTGTCCGAGGCTTTGTACAAACAGGTCCTAGACATGGTTAGTGTTTGTCTGTGGCTGTTAAGGGAAAATGCAGCTTGCGGCAGTTTCTCTAGAGCTCTTCACACGACAGCGAAGCGCCGTTTACAGAAGCGCTGTATTTCCAGTTTTAAAAACCATACTCTAGTCTGAATATGAAGCAAGACTGCAGCCAGTACACCACCAAGCTACTCTGATCAGAATATAGGCTTCTTCCTAGCAGACACACTCCGCTCGACCTCCATTCAAGGCATCCCTACCACAACTTCCTGCTGGAGCCAGATCTCCCTGTGCCGTGACCTGGCCAGATCTCGCAAGCTTAGCAGGCAGTCAGTACGCAGAAATCCAAGGAAAACCCCATCCTAGGAGGCAGAGGAGACAGTGCTGACAGCCCTGCAGGCAGCCATGCGTCATCAGGAACCCAGTTCTGAGCTGCAAGTGGGATGAGCCAAGGCCAGTGGTGGACCTAGCCAGCTGGTAGTCTGGGGGGGCCCCCATTTTGCCCTATTTACACAATTGCAGGTTTTTCCCTGTGGACGGCGTGTGCTTATATTTGAGGAATAAATCTGCTTTTGAAGCCAGTCACGTCACAGGAGTCATGTCACGGGACTTTGTCGGCTTGTCCCCCCCACAGCCCCCAAAAGCGGGTTCCTCCTTCCCCGGAGGTGACAGCAGAAATCAAACCAAGCCTGACGAACCCTGCGAACAGCACTTGGAGAGGATCGTTTTCGTGTAGTTAGTCTCCCCACCTACCCCCAGGTTAGTGGCGTGCTGTGTCTGGGGAGGGAAGAAGAAAAGTCGCTCAGACAGAAGGCGCGAGCTTTCCAAAATTTAGCCTGGTTGGTGATCCAAACCTGCAAGGCCATCTTGGATTCATGCCGTGGGGTGCTTGGTTTTAAGACAGCTGACTCATCCTAGCCCATGTCAGCTCAGCAGCCGCACGGTCTGGCGTGAACCGCCTCTCAAGGAACGTAAGTCAGACCCCAACGCTGCCAGTAACCGAACAGAAAGCACCAGCTGCTCAGAACCCGATCTGCCTTTTAAGCCCTGCCAGGGTGACTGAAGACAACAGGAAGGCTATTTGTGTGACTAACATGGATTGTGAGAGCCAGATGGATCAAGTGCTCTGCTGAACTGGAGACAGCTCTGCAGCAGGTGTCTGCGTCTTGCACCCTCCAGCGGGTGAGAGCTCGCAGGAACACGGGGGAGACAAGGCTGATTAAAGGAAATAGCGGAACTTGTTTTAATGAAGACTGGCTTTGAAACCAATGTGCATTTGTTAGTTCCTTGCTAAACCAAGCAGTTGACCCAGCACCCACAAAGCCCTTCCAGCAAGGCTGTTTTCTCAGAAGCCCACAATAATGAGCAACATGGAAGCACAAACCTCACTTGTATATCAGAAAACAGCAGCCTATAAGGGCCCCACAGGTACAAAAGGCCCTTCAATCCCTCCACAGCCCGGGATATAGGGGATGGTAAGATGAGACTGCCTACAATGGCATGCAGCTGATCTGCATCTGCTAGTAGCAAATATCCCCAATGGCCGGTGATGGGGCACTAGATGGAGAGGGCTCTGAGTTACTACAGAGAATTCTTTCCCAGGTGTCTGGCTGGTGGGTCTTGCTGAAATGCTCAGGGTGTAACTGATCGCCATATTTGGAAGGAATTTTCCCCTGGGTCAGATTGGCAGAGACCCTGGAGGTTTTTCACCTCCCTCTGCAGCATGAGGCATGGGGCACTTGCAGGTTTAAATTAGAGGACAAGTCTATAAACTATGATTTGAGGACGTCAGTAACTCAGCCAGAGGTTATGGGTCTCTTACAGGAGTGGGTGGGCGAGGTTCTAGGGCTTGCAAGGTGCGCGAGCTCAGAGTAGATGATCACTCCCCTTTCTGGCCTTAATGTCTAGGAGACAGCACGCTCCGTGCTGCACAAGACCCTGCTCCAAGGTCCTTGCACTCAAACCAGACACACCGGGTGAGTCAGAAGAGAACAACACAGAAGCTGCAAGGTCTTCAGCTCAGTTAACACCTTCCTGGAGGGATTAACATTTAAAGGCTTTGTGGGAGGAGCACGTCAGAGGAGGGCGAGTGGCACACTGGCACAGCAAGGATGTTGAGAGAAGGAGCGCAGAGAAGCAGAAGTTAGGCCAGAGGTTGGGGGGGGGGGGGGGGAGAGCAGAGGAAGCCAGGCCACACCCCACCCTTCCGCACATCAATTAGGGGCACTGCAGAAATAAAAACACAGCCACACACAGTTTGCAGCCACCAGGGCGCCACCTGCTTGTGCTAGCTCCCACAGGTGTAACAGCCAAGCCGACAGTCGCTGCCAGGGGATGGGCACAGCCCCGCAGTGACTATGACACACAGTCTCAGATCTAACAAGGACGTACCTCACAGTATGCCCAAAGCACTAACCAACCCCCACAGCGGCCTTTTGGATACAGGCAAGTGCCATCCCATCCCTATTGCAGGATGGGGAAGCCCAGACTGGGGCTAAGCAACTTGCCCTAGACCTTAGTGGGAGGTTGATAGGATTAGAATACAGGAGAGTTCCCGACCCCCAGCCCTGTGCTCTGACCACTAGCTCCCATACTAAGGAGATCTCATTCCTGGGCCTCCAGTTAACCCAGGTGATCAGTAATAAAGTGCAGCAGCCATGTGGTACAAGGAGCACACCAAAGCAATGTTCTTCCCAAACATATTCAGCAACAGCAGCTTTTACTGAAGTAGCGAGGTCACTGGGCAAGGACAGCACCTGGCTGCTGAGCAGAGAGCTCTTTGCACACAAGTCACATTCCAAAAGTGCAATGGGAAAGGAAAACGGGACTGTGAAAAACAAGAGCCTGCCCGGAAAGGAATAAAGCAAGGTCACTGCAGGCAGCGCGTAGTGCATGAAACGCCAGGGCTAGATTCAGCCCCGCTCAACCCCACCCAGCCACACAGGAGGAAACAGTGTCACGGGGGCAGGTGGAGAGACTCCAGATGGAAGGCACTTGTCAGAGGGGAACAGCAGGGAATCGGCCAATCGTGTCTCTTTCAAAGAGCCAGTGAGATCCTGCCCGGGAGAGGGGAAAAGAGCGGGGGGGAGGGGGGAGACAAGGGTGGTGGGTGGACAATGGGGATTGTGGGTGGAGAAATAGCTCTGTGTAGCCAGGAACCTGTGTGGTCACCAGTGAGACATTATTTGGTGGCTCAGTCCAGTTCCCAGTGGGCAAACCCACCCCCTCCCCGTCATCGAGTCTCTGCAGAGAGCAATGCTCTTTCCAGGACAAGGGAAGCGGCATTGCTGCATCTCCAGTGCCTCCCTTTTACCAGCGCTACATTCGCTAGAACGATGGGCAAAGTTTCCAGCTGAGGTGCCAAGTATGACAGAGACCCACTATTGCGATAACTCGGCCGACAAACATACCCTGGTTTTCAGTTCCCCTGGAAGAAGGGAGTGAACCTTCATAAAACGGTCCAATCACCTGCCATATCAAACCGTGATGGGAAAGGGTAAGAAAAGTCCGGCTTAGAGGGGTGCCTAGGGTTGTTTATAAAAGTTAGTGAATGTGAAAAACAAAGACTGAGTTAGTCTTTCCTGATACAACTGAAAGACTGTATTGAGACTGTACCTGGCAAGCAAGGAAAGTGGGGGACTGGAAGTTAACAGATTACACTTGGTATGTCGGACAGTAGGTCTGGTGGATTGGTGAACAAATAGGAGGATGGACTATTCCACCCATCATCCCCCTTTCAGGGCTCTTAAAGAGAGATGGGACATGTGAACCAACTGGGGAATTCCTGGAGGAGGGGGATGGCTGTTAGGCCTCCATCCTGCTCCAGGGACTTTGTCCTTCACCTGGGGATTCTGAAGGTTACTGCATCATCAGGAAGTCCAGCCCTTGGCACGCCAGCAGGGACACCTGGTCATCAACACCGCTCCCGCGGAGACCCCCGCCAGGAACACAGGAGATCCTGTTAGTCTCCCAACGTCTCTTTGTGCGTTCCTTTCTATCCGACTATTTCTCCTCCTATCCTCTCTTGGCTTTCTAGCTTCGCTGATCCCGAGATCAACTGTGCCACATGCACCAGGCACAGTGAGAAAAAACAGCCCATCCAGCTCGGCCCAGTATGAAAGAGACCAGACCAACCAGATGACGTCCCAAACCAAAAGATGACCAGAGCCCACAGCACTGCTGTCGTGGCTGACCTGCCAACCCAGCGCATTCGTCTGTGGCTGACCTGACCCCACAATACCGAGATCACCACCAAAAGCCGCATTTCCTCCCCCTTTACTAGCCTGTCCCTTCTCCCCTCATGTCTGTTAAAAGCAAGAACAGAGACCACCCTTCATACCTCAGAACTGAGCAACACAACTAACCAGCCCTTTCGCTCCCGATCACGGGTTGTCCAATCCAGTAAGGGACCTCTGATATCCTCTCTGAAAAAGGGCCTGCGACAGGTTTTGGTGAAGTTTGTTTTGCACGCTCATTTCATTTCAATTTTAAACTGCATTTTAACGTGTTTTAACATCTTTTCTTTTACGTATCTTAGTTCACACAATTTCTAAACTTTGGCATAAGCTTCTTAGTGTGTTTCCCTTGAAACTAACAAACTCTGGTCTCTGTATACCAAACCCCGAACCTTGTTTAAAGCTGTTTAAGGCTGCACAGTTTCAGGGTCACGGTAACACCTCTGACTCTTTGACCCCTTTTATTCCATCTGAATTGATACACCACCACTCAAAGCATTCAGCATAATCATACTCTCTATGTCCCCCGCTCCGAAGGATCGGCTTACCAAGTATGGGTTTCAGCACAGCCAGGCATTTCCTGGCGTGGTCAAGTTACTGCGAAAATATCCCCTTTCAGCTGCCTTTCCAGTCCCAAAAAACAAAGATTTCATCACAGCTCACGCTGGGCAATGCAGCAGTCAGACATCCATCCTCGCACAGGGAAGGGAATTTCAACACCTTTGTTTTTCAAAACCCAGCTGGGCCAAACGGGAAGTTCATGAGTTGTCATATTTCATTTCCTCCCACTCCCCATTTTAGATGTGGAGAAACAGGCATGGAGAGTTTAAACCGACTCGTCCAGCGGTCGCACCAGAAACAAAGTGGAAACAGATCCCAGATCTCCCCAGCTTGTGCCTTAACCACAAAGCACTACGTCTGATCTGCAGGTCACCCACAGATAGGGAGGCCAGCACTACACTGAATGAACCTGCACTGCTCAGCTAGACACAAAGGAGCAAGACAAATATAGGAACCACTCTTGTCTAAAAATACAGGACACACATGGAGTTGTATTTGCCAAGCCATTCAGAAGGGTCTAATCATGCTGTGGCTTTGCTGATATGACCCTACTCCCCGCAGCACGCCAGGGCTTTGGGCTAGCCACAGAGAGAGCTCACGAGTTAACATGACAGGCAGAGGGATACAAGAGAGGGGTTTTACTACATCCGGACTCGCCCCAAAGCGCCCTTCTCCCAGCCCATTAGTAGCTAGGCAGTTCTTCTCAGGCCTCGCCGTAGAAGTGGGTCTTCGGAGGGATTTGAAAGGCGAGGGCACAGCAGTGTCAGGAGCCAGTTCGGGGAGGGATCCCACACGCCAGGGGGTGCGAGGAAGGGCGTGCAGCGACGGCTGTGGACAAAGCAGATGAATGGGGTGAGGAGGGAAGATGAAGACTGGCATAAATGGCCGGGGGAGGAGGTTCAGGCAAAGTCGAGAAGGGTCTTGATGCAGAGGGGGAGCCTTTGGAGGGATTCTGGGACGGTGACACAGGTTGCAGAGCAACAGGCAGGGAATATAATCCTGGTGGCTGTGTTTGGCGTGGGCTAGACGGGCAGCCTCTGTTTACCAGAGGATCCCATGCAGACGCCACTGCAGTGCTGTAACCTGGGACTGGAGGAGCTACCGAGAGAGACAGGAAGATATTTCTGCAGCACGACTGAGAACTGGAAGGGGTATGACTACAGACTGAAATCAGCTGTGTCTGAGAGCCAAGACATTCTGCACAGGCCACGTTTTGGTCACAACTGACCTGTGCTGGATTCAAAGTGCCACCCTTGAGATCAGAGTCTCTGTAAACCATTTAAGAGCAAGCAGGATTAAATATTTACCTCCCTTCTCCCCCAGACTAGCTCTTCTCACACATCAACGCCCACTCAAAAGCAAGCCTGCTGCTGGAGTCAGTCAAAAGCACAATCATCAAAATCTTGGGAACAGGAACAGCTTGCCCTGGGAAGTCCTGAGGTATCACTCCCTCCTTGCCAGACAACAGCTTCTAAAGAGGAGAAAAGAAACCCATCCTGGAATGAAGCATGGCTTCTGGGACTTGAACCCAGAGCAGCACAGAGTTTCCACCATGTCCCAGCAGAGGTGGGGCACTGCATTCAGTCGAGTTTCTCTGAGAGGTCTCATTCCACTCCAGCGGCACACAGAAAGGAGACAAGGAACTGATGTTGCAAGCATGGGAAGTTTTGCCAAAGCAGCTTAAGACAAGGAGCATCCAGTGGGTAGAGGAGGGGGGGAACGGGAAGCCGGGGCTCCTGGGATCCTTACCCGGTTCTGCCTTGTGGCACAACCTTGGAACAGTCACTTACAGAAGAATAAAGTGAGGTCTGGAGGGTAAGACAGGAAAATACACTTACTACTTACGTATAGGGACGCCAGGAGCGTGCCCCAGATGCATAAAGCGTTTTGATATCCTGGCACCAAATGAACCTATGTTCTGGAGCAGCCTGTTCCTATCGCCAACTGAAACACGCGGTTTCTCTGGGTATGCACATGGCCACCAGGACCTGCTTATAGCATCAATAATGGAGTAACATCATCGGTCTGCTTGGAGAGCAACTGTCATCACATGGTTTTTCCTTCTCTCCTAATCAGAACAGCGGCCCCTTTTAGTAACAGAATAGAAACCCCACAGTGAGTGACCGAGTTATTCCACAGAGATTGCTTAACGCAACCAGAAGATAAATCGGAGGGCGGGGGAGGATTGGTTTTAAAGATCAGTGCTTGGATTCCCAATGCTTTTATCAGATTAAGCAGCAACCAAGCCAAGTGGAAGAGCCACCATTATGGAAAGAAGTTTGGGATGGATACATGCTGCAATGTAAGAGTAGATCCTGCATCTTGGAAAGAGGTGAAGGCAGAGACAACAGGTGGAACCAGCCTAATGGACAAGTTCCTGCCAGTCCAATTCGTACCCCCTATATTTCAAGAATTAAAGAGAGAACAAGCCTGAGTACTTTTCATCCTGGCTGATAAAGCAACTCATTGCTGCATGCAGAGGTGGATTTGCTGGGCACTGATGCTTCCAGGGGTGAAAGATTAGTACAGGAACCCAGCACATTTTAAGGTACAGGTTAGCTAGCACAGCTTTTTTCTGGTCTGGGAGGAAGGAAAGGGGGGGGCGGGGGGCGGCACGTTCACAGAAAACAGAGTTGGACAATGGGCCAAACAGCCCCGATGTAAACAGGATCAACTCCAGTGAAATGGCACCTGTTTACCCCAGCAAACTGCCTTGTCCTTTAAAAGCGAAAGGCACGAACAGGCCCAGCTTTGAGAGGCATTTAGTCAGATGTACCAAGTCCTTCCACAACAGAGGGGGGAGCCAGTTTACGTGATGACGCAGGCCCTTATCCCACTGTACCATCGTACCACGCCCGCGTCCAGCCCAGGCTGCAGTTCAGCTGAACACACCCGCCGTAACCGTGTACCTAGCAAGAGCCAGACTGCGATGGAGTCTCTGAACGCATCACAGCATCCCAGCAGAGCTGATGGAGACGCACTGACTTTCCGTATTTGTGCCAGGCTTACAATCAGTGGTGTACTTGTCCCGTTTGTTTGGGGAGGGAGGTTGCCCCACTTGAGGCGAGCCACTGCTTTGGCCCAACTGGTTACTAAAGCCATACAATTTTCTCTCCCTGCTCTCCTTCAGCAGACCAAGCTGCCTCTCTTCCCACCTGCCTAACTTCTCCTCTGGGTAGATTTTAAGACCAGAAAAGGACCATTGTGATCATCTCGCCCAGGGGCTCTCTGACTTCATTGCACCGCGACCCCCTTCTGACACTAAAAATTACCATATGTCCCCAAGAGGGTGGACCGAAGCCTGAGCCCGCCCAAGCCCCTCTGACCCGGGGGACGGTGGGGGGGGGATGGGGAGAGCGGGACAAAGCTGAAGCCCAAGTAACCTGAGTCCCAACATGCAGGGCTGAAACCCTCAGGCTTTGGCCTCAGGTGGTGGAGCTCAGGCTTCGGCCCTGGCCCCAGCACATCTAAGGCAGCCCTAGTGACCCCGTTAAAATAGGGCTGCAACCCACTTTGGGGGTCCCCAACCCACAGTTGGAGAACCACAGATCTAGCCCAACCTCCTGCCTCACACAAGCTAGAGACCCTCACCCGGTAATTCTCACATACAGCCCTGACTTCTGGTTGAGCTACAGAATCTCTTTTAGAAAGATACGCAGTCTTGATTTAAAGACTCCAGGTGACGGGGAATTCACCACGACCCTTGGTAAGGTGTTCCAATGGTCAGTTACCCTCACCGTCAAAAAACTGCACTTTATTCTAGCCTGGATTCATTTAGCTTCAGCTTTCAACCATTGGACCTAGTTGAACCTTGTTCTGCTAGATTAGAGAGCTGACTAATACGGTATTCCTCCAGCTACCAACCCATCCCTGAAGCAGCAAGGGGTCCTTCTCTACTTCCCTGTAATGGTTAGGGGGAGGGAGAGAAGAGTAGAGGGACAAAGGGAAAGGAAACTATTGCATGGAGCAACTTGGGGGCAGTGGGTGTGTGGGGAGAGAAGGGGTGGGCGGGTAGGTCTTCGCTGGGCTGGTGTGCCCTGATGACAATTTTGCAAGGCTATTTAACCAAGGCTGTTAAACTGCACCAACATTTCAAGGCTGCTCGGCCATACAGCCAGCGTGCAGGAAGCCGTTCTTGCTTATTTGTTTAAAATCAGGGGCACCATTGAGCAGAATGAAGGGCTGAGTTGATATTGTAGAAATGTGACCTTGGAACCCCAGGGAGTTCAGGGGTTCCAAATACACGCAGGCCACTAACCTCTCCCTAGAAGCTCCCAAAGGTGCTCTAGTCCCAGTTCCTACTGCTGTGCTGACTGCAAGGCAAGCTCTGCACTCCATTGGGGCGGAGGCACCGCCAGGAGCAATCTCTGCCTCCCCGCCCATCCTCTTGACCTCTTCGGCCACGCTGGGATGCACACTCACTGCACAGTGACTCTTTCCAGCAATAAACCGCAGCCCTCAGCATTTCTGCAGCAGGTTTGGAGCAAGACAGAGGCTGCAAATCCCCAGAGTGCAAACCCTGCCATGACTATGTTTCTCCATTTTTGCACTGCGGGGCTTTTCTTAGCACCAACCCCACTGGAATTGGAGAGGGGGGCGTCCCAGCCCGATTGCTCCGTATTACAGTAGAAGAGTTCTTCCGCTCAGCTCTCCTGAATTATAACAGGAGCTGCTGTTGGTACCTGGTTTCATGCTGCAGCACTCAGCATAACACAGGGAGAGTTTAACCGCTATTGCTCATGTCTTCTACAGCCCATTCGAGAATCAATCCAGAAACTCCAGCTGCCAGCCTCGGGACAGCCAGCAAGGTTGTAACAACAGATTAATACAAGTCAAAAGGTCTTTGATTTGGCAAGCCTGGAGAGTCAGTCCAGGATACAGAACTTCTGGAGTGCCGTGTCCACTGTCTGTGTTCTGGATCAGAAGCCAGAATTTAACATGCACTTCACTCACAGAGACTCACACCTGCAGGGCTTGAAAAATGTACTGGACGCCTACCAGCCGGACGCCAACCTGAAAGATAACCCCCCTCTCCTCTGAACAGCAGCCACGGGGAGGATGTTTTACTCTCCTAATGCTTGGGAAAGTAGGATGCTGGAGGAGCAGAGGTAGCAGGGGTGTAAACTCCAACACAAGACCCAACAGCTCACAGGGGGGAGGGGGAGGCATCTTTGCAACGACATGGACTAGAAACAGAAGTTAATGAAGTGAAAAACTTCAGTTCTGAACTAAACAAAACCAGCTTAGGCAGCCCGCAAGCCACATTTGCCAGAAGGAGTTTCCGCCTGCCACTGGGAAATAGGTTTTTTGGGCCCTGAAAAACCACATCATCTGCAAACACGCCCAGAGGCCCCCATCTCTTTCAGGGTACAACTGAACAGGACTTTCATGTTTAAAGCCCTCTAGCGACTTGCGCTGGCCCACTTCTGCTCCCCTCCCTAACCTAGGGCCTTTCACACACTAATCCCTGGTGGTTTGACACCCTTCGCCTGGGCGGCTCTCATTATCTGGAGCAACCTCTCCACTTCACTGACACATTTCAGGGGCAGAAGATGACATTTTTCTCCTTTTGTTTCATCCCATACTGTGCAAAGGAAGACGTTTCATTCAGTAATTCAACTACTGTAACTCCCTGAGGCGTCTGCAGATAGTTTGCATGAAAAAGATGCTACACAAGGACAGCCTTGCACAGGCACAGAACAGCTCTGCTCCTGTGAGATCTACCCCTTGTGGCGCACAGCCCTGGGATTCGTCGGAAGCCCGCTGAGCCCAGAGTCTCAAACGTTATGTATGCACCAGAATGAATGCTGATGGCTTCTATTAGAACTCTGTTAGTTTGACCTTTCAGTGCATCGTTCCGTCCAAGTAGCATAAGGACAGATGGCGCAACCAGAGATGCACGACAGCTGGACAGTGGGTGGCAGGGCGGGACAGATGGTCAGATGTGCATGGGAGAGGGAGGGGCCAGTTTTAGGGTAGTGCACATTTCGTGACTTATTGCCATGCTGCAGGTAAGCTGAAGCAGGAACCCAGCAAGCTAGCTCAATGCAGTCACCAGAGCAGTGAGACACTGTTGTTTCCTATACACTACAGGGCTGTATAGATTTGTTAGTCTCCAAGGTGCCCAAGTCCTCCTTTTCTTTTTGCGGCTACAGACTGACACGGCTGCTACTCTGAAACTACAGGGATGGCAGCATTATGGATATGCCATTTGACAAATCCCTAAATTCAGTCTCACGCCGATACCAGACTTCAAGTCCTGAGAGTTGTCAGTTACCCACAGAAAAATACACACAGCACTGCTAGGTCACGCTGTGCTGCCCGGGCCCCCATGTGCCCCATCCCTGACCTGGAGGCATCACCTCTACCGGAGAGACTAGTTTGTCTCCCATGGCCCATTCATCCTTGGCAGCTTTAGCAGAAGCCAGAGGGGCCCACCAGTCTCGGAGGCAGTCATGACGGAGACTTCTTCTTTTGGAAGTGGACTGAGGCAGTTCATTTTACCTCGCCCACCACACCACCACCTGGATAATGGAAAGCAGCTGGGACCATTCGGCAAGCTTGGAATCAGCCTCAGAGTTTAGGAGGGGTCCTAAAAGGAAAGGAAGCAGCTTCGTCTCCAGAGACATGCGGTACCCACTCTCCAGGGCAGAGCTATGGTTCCCTGCTTCAAAGATGTGTCGAGAGGGTACAGCACAGGGAAACAGATAGGAAGTGGAAACTGAGGCCTG
Source organism: Natator depressus (assembly GCF_965152275.1). Classification (NCBI taxonomy): domain Eukaryota; kingdom Metazoa; phylum Chordata; order Testudines; family Cheloniidae; genus Natator; species Natator depressus. Next base: position 136,202,551 of record NC_134237.1, on the reverse strand, counting down.
AGACCACCACAAACACTCGGGAGGCAAAGCAGGTGAGGTAATATCTTTTACTGGATCAACATCTGTTGGTGAGAGAGACAAGCTGTCAAGCTACGCAGAGCTCTTCTCCAGGTCAGGTCAGGGATCTGAAGAAGAGCTCTGTGTAAGCTCGAAAGCTTGTCTCTCTCGCCAACAGATGTGGATCCAGTAAAAGATATTATGTCTCTCTAATATCCTAGGACCTACACGGCTACAACCACCACCAGTTATGTTTAATTAACATTTCTAAAAAATGACAGATTATAGCAGGGGTGGACAAACCGCGGCTCATGAGCTGCAAGCAGATCTTTTACAGTTGAAGTGTGGCTCCCAGAGCCCCCCACCTTCCCCATTCTCCACCTACCAGACTGGGGCGGGGGGAAGGGAAGAGGGGGATCTCCGGGCTTCTGCCCTGCGGCAGGGGGTGGGGCTAGGGGAGTCTCCCAGAGACGACTGTTGCCTGCTGAGAGTGGGGGGCACAATCTAAAGGTTCAGCCCCCCCAACAGCTTGAGTCACACCCCCATCCTGGCACACACATCCCCCCCCCTTACCCTCAGCGACCGCTCCTTTCAGGTCCAGAGTGTTAGTTCTGCAGGGAGATGCAGCGGCAAACAGCTGGGAGCTGCAGGGAGGGGCCTCTGCTTTAGCTCCTTGGGGGAGGGTGAAGCAAAAGCAGCAGCTTCCCCTGCCGCTGTCTCTACCCAAGGCACAGCCCCCAGCTTGCCGGCTTCAGCAGCTGCCCTGCGGGGAGAGGGCCCAGCAGCACCATGTGACTGAGCGGGGCCAGCCAACCCTGGCAAAAATTGGGGGTGGGGGGCACGGGACCCCACATGTCCCCTTCACACATTGCCTCTGGCTTCTGCACAGTAGGGAGGGTGGTCTCAGGGCTTCAGCCCCACGAGAGAGGCCTGCCGGGGCTCAGGACTTCAACAGGAGCAGAGCTGAAGCCCCAAACCTGGTCAGGTGGCTCCCACAGTGCTGAAGCTCTAAGACCCCTCTCCTCACAGGGCTGAAGCCCTTAGCCCCGGCAGACATCTCCCGTTGGGCTCTCAAACTTCTGAAGATTGTCATATGCAGCTCGGAGGATCAGTAAGTTTAGTCACCCCTGGATTATAGTTTTCTAACACCAGGTATTGCATCCAGTGCAAGATAACTATTTGGACCTAATTATGATGGATAAAATTGAATTCATCAATGGCCTGGAAGTTGGTGGTTGCCTAGGGACCAGCAATCATGACCTGACTGCATTCAATATGGGCAACAGAGGTCCATCCTAACCAGTCACCTACATACTTGGTGCTTCAAATGGGCTAATTTGCCATAGCTGAGGAAAATCATACGCAAAATTGATTGGAAGGAAGAGCTAGACAGAAGAGTGTGAATGAAAACTGAAAGTCCTTCAAGAAGGGCTTGTTAGAGTGCCAAAAAACCAAAACCAATAAAAAGGACAACTCTGGCTAAAAGCCCATCATGGTTCAGTGGCAAAGTGAAAGCACCAATTAGAAATAAAAAAGCAATGTATAACAAAAGGAAATAAGGGAAATAGATACCAATCAATATAAGTTATTAATTGTAGAAAATTGATAAGGGAAGCTATAGGCATCAGTGAAAAATCCATGGCTGACAGGGCTAAGGACAACAAAGAGTTTTTTTTAATGTATATTAGGAACAAAAGTAATCCTAGGCCCATTCACCAAAATAGTAAAATTGTTGTTAATAATGTAGAAGAGGCATATGTATTTGATACATTTTTCTGTTCTGTATTTGGAAAGAAGCAGTCTGATGTACTCATATCTAGGGCCCTACCAAATTCACGGTCCATTTTGGTCAATTTCACAGTCATAGGATATTTAAAATAATAAATTTCACAGTTTCAGATATTTAAATCTGAAATTTCACAGTCTTGTAATCGGGGGGATCCCAACCCAAAACAGGGTCATGGGGGGCGCGGGGGGTTCGCAAGGCTAGTGTGTGTGGGTGGGAGGGGGGGGATGGGCCATTTCCAGCAGTTGACAAGAACGTCTGAGGAACAGTGGGGGGTGGGATAAACATGGGGAAATAGTTTTACTTTGTGTAATGACACATCCACTCCCAGCCTTTATTCAAGCCTAAGTTAATTATATCCAGTTTGCAAATCTGAAAAGGACTTAAGGGTCATCCCGGACAAACAACTCATCATGAGCTCTGGCTGTGATGCTGTGACAAAAAGGGCTAACCTGATCCTTGGATGTATAAACAGGGGAGCAGTGGGTAGGGAGGTGATTTTACCTCTGTACATAGCATTGGCAAGACAGATTTAATAATTTTATTAAGATAATGTTGAAGTAAAAAGAAAACAGTACAGAGTTTAAGCACAGAAGTTTCTGGTTATCAGGGAATAAAGTACAGATTATCAAGGGGTGCGAAATTCGGTTTAGGAACGGGTGGCGTAAGGAATACATAATCTGCAAACTCCCCGATTGGGGGTAAAAGTTTAACCAGTCAAAGTACAGACATTGAGATATGTTGTCCATATAATGGCTATGTTCAGGTGTGGAGTATAATGAGTGGATACGATGATGGGGATGGATCTACCCTCATTTGGTGGGATTTAATGTTCAGTGAGTTTATGGTTCCAGTTCATACCGTCCAATGGAAAAAGCCTCTCTACTAGAGCACTGCAAACAGTTCTGGTGTCCACATTTTTAAAGGGATGTTGAAAGCTGCAGTATAGAGCCACAGAAGTGATGCAAGGGCTGCAGCCATTGCCTTACAGGGAGAGACTTAAAGAGCTCAACCTGTTTAGTTTACCTAAAAGATTGAGAGGCAACTTTATTACAGTGTATAAGCAAACACTGGGTACTAAAGGGCTCTGTGATCCAGTGGTGAAAGGTGGAACAAGAGCCCCTGGCTGAAAGCTGAAGCCAGACAAATTCAAATTGGAAATAAGGCACAGATTTCTTTTAACAGTGAGGGCATTTAGCTATGGGAGCACACTACTAAGGGAAGTGGTGGATTCTCCATCTCTGGGTGCCTTTCTGGGAGATATGATTTAGCCAAATGCAGGCGATTGGGCGCAACAAAGGCATAATTAGGTGAAATTTAACAGCCATTGATATACAGAAGTTTAGACTAGATGATCCAATTGTCCCTTTGTGACATTCTGTACCTCAGAATAGCACCCTGGAGCCCCTACATTCACCACTGCGCACAAAACATATAATCATGTCAAAGTATGCCTTGTGCGGTATCGTTTGAGAAGTCATGATCGGCTGAACATTACTATCCTGTTGAATTGTGTGTTACCGTTGTATCTGAAGTTATGCTGCGTGTGTGTCACTGAAATACGTTAAGTTTGGGAGATGCCCACAGCTGGCCTTTTGGTAACAATAAAGGAGCAACTAACACCCACAAGACAGATTTACATTAGGACCAGTCGCCATGTGTTGATGGCCCATTAAGGGGAATTCACTCTCCCAGTGAGCACCCCCGCCCTCCCCCAAGCATGCAGACAATGGGGACCGCTTAACGCCGTGACTGAGCAGGGGACATTGAACATGTGATCCCTGACTCCATGTCTGAGACATGTGCCAGCAATGCCTCTCTGCCATGTACATTGGCCAAACTGGACAGTCTCTATGTAAAAGAATAAATGGACACAAATCAGACGTCAAGAATTATAACATTCAAAAACCAGTCGGAGAACACTTCAGTCTCTTTGGTCACTCATTTACAGACCTAAAAGTGGTAATTCTTCAACAAAAAAACTTCACAAACAGACTCCAAGGAGAGACTGCTGAATTGGAATTAATTTGCAAACTGGATACAATTAACTTAGGCTTGAATAGAGACTGTGAATGGATGGGTCATTACACAAAGTAAAACTATTTCCCCATGTTTATCCCACCCCCCACTGTTCCTCAGACGTTCTTGTCAACTGCTGGAAATGGCCCACCTTGATTATCACTACAAAAGGTTCTTCTTCTTCACCCCCCACCCCCGCTGGTAATAGCTAGATCTTCTATACTTTCCACAGTATGCATCCGATGAAGTGAGCTGTAGCTCACGAAAGCTTATGCTCAAATAAATTGGTTAGTCTCTAAGGTGCCACAAGTACTCCTTTTCTTTTTGCAAATACAGACTAACACGGCTGTTTCCCTTACCTGATCACTCTCCTTACAGTGTATATGGTAACACCCATTGTTTCATGTTCTCTGTGTATATAAATCTCCTCACTGTATTTTCCACTGAATGCATCCGATGAAGTGAGCTGTAGCTCACGAAAGCTTATGCTCAAATAAATTTGTTAGTCTCTGAGATGCCACAAGTACTCCTGTTCTTTTTGCGGATACAGACTAACACGGCTGCTACTCTGAAACATGTCTGAGACAGTATCATTCCATGCCCATGGACTGGGGGGGGGTATAAATTGGAGTCCGTGACATCAGCCCCATGCTTCTCTCCTTCCCCACCTAATCTGAAGACAACAAGAATGTTTGGAAGAAATGACTTTGAACTGGAGAGATTGGTCCCAGGCTGAGCAAAGAATTCAGCTTGTGTGTTAAGAACTGTAACCCGCTTATAACGCCTAGTGGGGTGACAAAAATTGCTGGATTCAAATCTTGCTTCGTCTGATAAAGTTTGAATTTAGACTGAGGTTTTATTTTTATTTCTTATGTAACCAACTTTGACCTATATGCCTAGCACTTAAAATCTATCTTTCTGTAGTTAATAAACTTATTTTAATGTCTTAGCCTTACCAGTGAGTTTTTCTAACGTGTTTGGGGAATCTGCTCAGATTACAAAGGCTGGTGCGTGTCCGCTATCCTTTGCCAAAGTGGTGAACTAATTAATGAGCTTGCATTGTTCAAGAGAAGGTCCTGAGCAGTGTAAAATGGTACATTTCTGAAGTGCAAGGCTGGTGGTTGGGGATATTTACTGGTGTCTCTCCCTGTGTATAGCTCATGAGTGGCTTAGAGAGCATTCATGCAACTTAGCTGGGCGTGCCTCTGTATGCTGTTGGCTGAGTGATCGCAGCCCCTGGAGGTGTTTGCAGCTTGTCACTTGCATAGCACTGTAAGAGACAGCCCATGGAGGAGTGTTAAGGCGGCACAGCGGTCCCACAGTTCCAGGTTGTATCCCAGGGGTATGTCAGACCCTTCTGGCCTTAAACTCTATGAATTTACAAAAAAAAGACCAAACCATAACCAGCCACTGGCACAAATGTGCCCTCTTTAGCCAAGATGAAGAGCCTGAGCTCAGCAGAGATGGAAGTGATCAATTCACAAGCTGTGTGCCTGCCCACTCAAATGAAACACTTCCTAAACCAACAACTGGCCTACAGCAGCAATGAGGAACTACCAGCTAGTCTACTGCTTGCAGCCTGTACAAAGAGATACCAGGAATAACCCTAGTTTACCATTCTGCTCCCCACCTATCCAGACACGTACATGGCCCTCATCTTTGCAATGGCTGAGCACTTAGGAACTGTCACTGTTTCTGCTCCACGCATGATTCCTTATTATGCTCTTGTCTTTGTCTCCATGGCTTCCTGCCATATAGGCCACCCCCACTCCCTGGACCTTCTCCTTGACCCTACCTGCTATTCCTCCTCAAGATGCTTCTTTGAGACCTTTAACACACAGACTGTGTCTTTCTCAAAAAAGAGTTGCTTAGAAAAAGCACATTTTATTAACCTATGCAACCAGGCTTTGATCTTACTGCTGTAACCCTTGCCTTCTCTCCCCACCCACCCCCAGTTTATCATCTCCCGTCCTGTCATAACTCTGGTTGGAAGCTCTTCAGGGTGAGCAGCCACTGCAAAGCACCAGTTGCATTTACATCACCATATAATGATACAGTAGTTCAGTTCTTAATGAATTCCTGAAGGCTCCATGTCTGTCTTGAGGCATACGGCCTTGGGGAGACAGTGCTGCGCAGTCAGCGATGTGGCCTCAAAGCACTGAGCTGATTTTTACCTGAAACTAGCAGACATTCTCCCAAACAAAATTGTCTGCAAATGACTCAACCAGACTGTGAAAGTTTACTTCCAAGTTAGGCAATTATAAGTTACTGTATAACACAGCTTGTTGAACTAACTCCTCAGACTTGTAGGGTTTTGCGCCATTTCATACCAACCCGCAGGCTTGCAGTCTCCCGCGAGGGTTTGCTAAGCAACCTCTGTCTCCTCCAAAGAGACTCCCCAAGGTCCATATGGGCCCCGTGAAGTATTCACTCTGTGACAGTTTACAGCTTGTTCTGTGCTGCACCAACTTGCCTAAAGAATGCAAGCACCTGAGGCCAGGAGTCACTTGGCGCAGTTATCCACTGTACAGGACTTGCTGCACTCTGATGCTTGTGATAAAAATCTACAAATGGCTCTGCTGTTATCCAGCACGGCGGACCTCCCAATTACAATGCGCTGCTCTGAACTAGCTAGCATTTATGCAACAACCCCCCTCATTAAACAGAATCAGAACTGCTCAGCTACGTGTCTTAGCCCCTACTCTGCTGACAATGAATGGAGAGTCTCCTATGCTTTTGGTACTGGAGCACCTGAGTTTTCCCTCCCACTATCACATAAAGCTCCCAGTTGTCACATGTCTAGCCCCAGACAATCTCAGGTGTGTGATGGCACAGATGCTTAATAGCTCTTCCCTTGTGCAATTTAGTGCTTAAAGAGTTGCTTTTGCCATCAATCAATAAAAGCAGCCAGTGTTTGGTTATTCCATGTTGTCCTGAGATACAAGGTTTGGTTTAACCTATGTTTAGAGTGTTTCTACATCAACATTATAAAGCTGTATGTATATTCAGCCAGTACCACAACTTAAGCTGGGTTAGAGAGACAGCTCCATATGACACCTTCAAAGAAACAAACCTAAGCGAAGAAAAGGGTTAAGATGAGCAGAGCAGAGTTACTGGGCAGGAGCCCACTACTTGGGCTGCACACCAAAGCATCAAAGTAATCTTACTGCTGTGATGCAAGTTATCACATGAGACACCATCACTGCCAGCTCCTGAGCAAGTCACAAGAAATGGCAGGCAATATAGCCAGAGGAAAAGCCTACAAAATGTAAACACTGGAAAAGGCTCACAAGAGAACAGCAGTATGGTACATTTGTTACTGTTGCTAAATAGCACCCAGGGACCTCAAAATCAGGGGCCAACTGTGCCAGGCACTGTACAGCCACACAACGAAAAGATCGCTCCTGCCGCAAAGAGCTTTCAGCCTTAGGCTCCATTCCCACATTCGGTGGGACTACTCCTGTGCACAAATTTAAGCACATGCTTACCCAGCTTCAGGATCTGAGCCAAAGTAAAGCCAGCCCACTCTATTTATTTAACACTGTTGGGTTTCCCTAATTAAATATTTAGCATGGCGGGGACACAAGGCCTGTCCCTTTGCACTATCACTTTCTTTAAATACTCTGACAAAGGGGCATTGGTTTCCTTATGGAGAGTTTGTGCATTCCAACCTTGTCCAGAGTATAATCCATCAATGCCCAGAGCAAGCTGCAAGGAGCACTGAAAGTTAAATTTAGTTAAAGTTAAAGTTAAACTCTCTCACACACACTAAAGTGGGACTGCCTCCAAATGGTTGTGATCTAGCAATCAAGTCTCCAAGCCTGCAGATAAACTGTTGCCTTGTGACCTAAATAGGAGTTCTCTTTCGAACCATCCGCTCTTCCAATCTCTTCACCTCGGCACCCATGTAAGAGTCAAGCCATCAGCAAATGCTCCCAGAAAAATAAGTCAAACTACACAGAGGAGAGCTATTCCCTTTTTTAATCATTACCAACCCACCCCCGTCTTCACCAAAAACTGCCCCTATTAGGCAAGCCAGAGCCCCAAGAGCCTTGTTGTGCTGTGGAGCAAAAACAAACCAGATTTGTTTGGGTTTTTGGGGAAAGCAATGTTCTGACCCCTTTAACACTGTTAATCCTGCTCTCCACAAGATCACCACTGGGTCTCCTGGCATGCCCGGGAGAGGGACGCTACCCAATGGATGGAGACTGGAGCTTATTATGCCCAGCCCCTCTGCAGTGACTCACGCAGGCTAGCCAAGCCTAAGTGATCAGAAGGGGCTAGACGCCCTGATGTTTAGGATTTGGTGCAGGCAAGCTGTGAAACACGCCCAACTCTCGGAAAGACGAGTTTGCATTCAACCCGACGCTTAAAAAAAAACACATTCAGCGGCCAGCCAAGCACCTGAAAGCTTTTTTGAAACCCTCTTGGCCCAGAAGGGATGGGGAGACCCCGCTGCAGCAATTTCAGCAGGAGCTGATCCAAGTCTTCCCAGTGCGGGAGGGAGCCCTGTAAAAGGCTGAACCGCACCCAGCTTCCTGTGGCGCGGGTTGCGCCATGGCCACAACATCTGGGCTCGCAACATCTGGGGCGCCGCCAGGCAGCTCCGTGCCACGCAGACCCGGGGGCCGAGGAAGTTCATGGGGGACGTTTCTTGCATGCGACTGCTTGAACTTTTCGCCCACCCCGCCCGGAGATGGGGGGGAAAGACCCATTTCCGTAGGGGTGACTCAACTCCCATGGGCTTTGCCCGGCTCAAAGGGACGGGAAGGGGGGGTGTCTTAACTTTACAACCCAGCGCTAGCAGATTGCAATGCGGTAAGTGGGGCGTGCGCCCCGTGCTGGCTGCCAGCCCCTCCCAGCGGTGCAGCCTGGACGGATTTGCATTTGGGGAGGGGGGGGCGATGCCGTTGCAACAGGGGGGTAAATGCAATCCTCACCCCGACACCCAGCCACGCACCACGCCCAGCCCCAGGGGAAGGGGACCGATCCTGCCGGATACTCACTGGCTCCTCATGGAGCGGCTCTCCCTGAAGACCGGCTGCAGGGCCACGGTGGCTTGGCCCAGGAACTTGTCCAGGCCGATGAGCGCCCGGTGCATGACGGTGAGCACCAGCTCGCAGCCCCCCTGGCCGCGGGGGGAGCCCCCGCCCCAGTCCGCCGGCTCCCCCAGCTCCAGGGCCCCCGGGGGCAGCTCGAAGGAGCATTCCTCCTTCCACTCCGGGCTGCCCGTGCTCTTCTCCGCCACCGAGGTGCTGTACTTCTCCCGGCCCAGCTGGATGATGGTGTAGGCGTCGCTGGTGCCCGGCTTCCCCCCGCCGCCCCCTCCCTTGGTCCGCAAGCCCCGGGCCTGCAGCACGGTCACCTGGACGTGGGTGGGCAGCCAGCGCTGCGCCGGCGGCTCCGGCTCCGCCACCCGCAGCAGGGACATGGCTCCGGGCGGGGCGGGAGACGCGTCCCCCGCTCCCCGGGGCGCCCCTGCGGAAGGACGGGTCTCTGCGGCGCCGGCTCAGGGCCCGCGGCAAGGCAAAGCCCGGCTCCCCGGGCGAGGCTGCCGGAGCCCCGGGGGACCCGGCAGGCTCCTGGCGGGGACGCTGCAGTGCCCAGAGGGGAGAAGCTCCCCGCTGCGAGGACGATGCGGTGCGACCTCCTCGCCGGGGAAAGAGGGAGGCTCCCTGCGGCTGCAGACGCCCTGCCCGCGGCGGCGAAGTAACTTTCCTCCCCGGGAAAAAGGGGTGGGGGGAACGGAGGCAGCAGCAAAGCAAATCCCCGGGCCGCCCTGCGCCTCCGAGTCGCTCAGCAGCTCCAACAGCTGCTGCAACCGGGCCTCGGACCGGACCCGCCCCCGCCAGGTCCAGATCCCCTCCCCCTGCTCAGGCTCCTCCTGCCGGGGCGGTGCATGCATTGGCCAGGGGCAAAGCAAACCCTCCAGCCGCTGCGCGCCTGGCCGCTCCTTCCCCAGGCCCGGGCGTGCTCTTTGCTCCGGCTCCCGAGAAGTGCAATGGAAAAGCAACGGGGAGCCCCGTGGCCCAGCCTGGGGGGAGGGCTGGACGCCAGCCTTGCCCAGCCCAAGCGTTCCCAAATCCTGAGTCAGGCTGCAAGGCAATCAGGCAGGGCCAGTCGCTCCGGCTGTGTGGACACAGCACAAGTCACAGGGTGGCGAGAACAGGGAGCTGGAACTCTCTCTGGCTGGGTCTGGCGACGCTGCCAGGTGGGAGCCCAAACCCCACTGCCGTCCACACACAAATCAGCCTGGTTGGGGTCAGCAAGCGCTCAAGACCCAGATCCTAGGACCCCGCTAGGAGACTGGGTCAGAGTCCAAGTCCGACTGTCCCTCGGGTCAAAGCCCAGTCATTTTGCAGTGTGAACTGGGGTTGCCAACTGTCTAATAATAGCACAAACCCAAAGACCCTTCCCCTGCCCCTTCCCTGAGGCCCCACCCCCACTCCATCCCCCTCTCTCTGTGGCTCCCTTGCTCTCATTTTCCCCAGGCTGGGGCAGGGGGTTAGGGTGCAGGAGGGGGTGTGGGGTGCAAGCTCTGGAGGGAGTTTGGGTGCAGGAGGGGGGGCAGGATGCGGGCTCTGGGCTGGGGTAGGGAGTTTGAGTGTGGGCTCTGGGAGGGAGTTTGGGTGCGGGAGGGGATGCGGGGTGCAAGCTCTGGGAAGGAGTTTGGGTGTGCGCGATGGGATGGGGTTGGGGTACAGGAGGGGGTGAGGGGGCGGCGCTTACCTCGGACGGCTTATGAAAGTGACCAGCACATCCCCCTGGCAGCGGCTCCTAGTGGAGGGGCCAGGGGGTCTCCGCATGCCACTGCCTGCAGGCACTGCCCCCGCAGCTTCCATTGGCCGCAGTTCCCGGCCAATGGGAGCTTTGGAGTCAGTGCTTGGGGCGAGGGCAGGGCACAGAGACCCCCTGCCCCTCCCCAGGACCCAGAGGGATATGCCGACCGCTTTTGCGAGCGGCATAGAGCCAGGGCAGGTAAGGGAGCCTGCCTTAGCCCTGCTGCACTAGTGGACTGTTAGTGCTTAAAATCTCCCAGTTTGGCTGCAGTAGCCTCCAGAAGATAGAGTGTGATTCCAGGAGACTCATGGTGAAACCGGGAGGGTTGGCAACCCTAGTGTGAATGCAGGTCAACCCAAGACCAGATCAGAAGATCTGTGTGGCACAGTGTGGACACGCTAGCACGGCTGTGAGACTCAGGTCCAGCAATTGTAAACCCAGATTTGCAATACACTCAAGCACGGGTTTGGAAACACTGACTCAACAAACGCAGGACCCACAGAACCGGGTTTAGAGTGCAGTGTAGACATACCCTATATGTGAAAGAAAGCATAGAGTCAAGTGAAGTAATCTTAAATGAACCAAACTGTACCATAGAATCACTAAGGATAGTAATTCAATGCTTGAATAATAAGAATATAGCAATACTGCAGACCACCTGACCAGGATGGTGCTAGTGACTGTGAAATGCTCAGGGAGATGAGGCTATAAAAATAAAAAACTCATTACTAATGAGGGATTTCAACTATCTCCATATTGACTGGGTACATGTCACCTCAGCATAGGATGCAGAGATAAAATTTCTTGACACCTTAAATCAAAGAATCATAGAACTGGAAGGGACCTCTAGAGGTCATCTAGTCCAGTCCCCTGCACTCAAGGCAGGACTAAGTATTATCTCTAGACCAGCCCTGACAGGTGTTTGTTCAACCTGCTCTTAAAAATCCCTAATGATGGTGATTCCACCAGCTCCCTAGGCAATTTATTCCAGTGCTTAACCACCCTGACGGTTAGGAAGTTTTTCCTAATGTCCAACCTAAACTGCCCTTGCTGCAATTTAAGCCCATTGCTTCTTGTCCTATCCTCAGAGGTTAACAAGAACCATTTTTTCCCTCCTCCTTGTGACAACCTTTTATGTACTTGAAAACTGTTATTGTGTCCCCTCTCCGTCTTCTCTTCTCCAGATTAAACAAACCCAATTTTTTCAATCTTCCCTCATAGGTCATGTTTTCTAGACCTGTAATCATTTTTGTTGCTCTTCTCTGGACTTTCTCCAATTTGTCCACATCTTTCCTGAAATGTGGTGCCCAGAACTGAACACAATACTCCTGTTGAGGCCTACTCAGCGCTGAGTAGAGCGGAAGAATTCCTTCTCGTGTCTTGCTTACAACACTCCTGCTAATACATCCTAGAATGATGTTTGCTTTTTTTGCAACGGCGTTACACTGTTGACTCGTATTTAGCTTGTGATACACTATGACCCCCAGATTCCTTTCCACAGTACTCCTTCCTAGGCAGTCATTTCCCATTTTGTATGTGTGCAACTGATTGTTCCTTCCTAAGTGGAGTACTTTGCATTTGTCCTTATTGAATTTCATCCTGTTTACTTCAGACCATTTCTCCAGTTTGTTCAGATCATTTTGAATTTTAATCCTATCCTCCAAAGCACTTGCAACCCCTCCCAGCTTGGTATAGTCTACAAACTTTGTAAGTGTACTCTCTATGCCATTATTTAAATCATTGATGAAGACATTGAACAGACCCAGAACCAAACCCAGAACTGATCCCTGTGGGTCCCCACTCATTATGCCCTTCCAGCATGACTGTGAACCACTGATAACTACTCTCTGGGAATGATTTTCCAACTAGTTATGCACCCACCTTGTAGAAGCTCCATCTAGGTTGTATTTCCCTAGTTTGTTAATGACTGCTTCTTGGAGCAGCTAGTCCTGGAACCCACAAGGGGAGAGGCAATTCTTGATTTAGTCCCAAGTGGAGCACAGGATCTGGTCCAAGAAGTGAATATAGCTGAACCATTTGGTAATAGTGACCATACCAAAATAAAATCTAATGCCCCAGGGGCTGGGAGGGAGGGCACCAAAGCAGCCCACCGTGGTAGCATTTAATTTCAGAAAGGAGAACAACACAAAAATGAGGAAGTTAGTTAAACAGACATTAAAAGGTACAGTGCCAAAACTGAAATCCCTGTAAGCTGCATGGAAACTTTTTAAAGACATCATATTAGAGGTTCAATTTAAATGTATACCCCAAATTAAAAATCATAGTTACAGGACCAGAAAAAAAATGCCACCCTAGCTAAACAACAGAGTAAAAGAGGTGGTTAGAGGCAAAAAGGCATCCTTTAAAAATTGGAAGTGAAATCCTACTGAGGAAAATAGAAAGGGGCATAAATTCTGGCAAGTGAAGTGTGAAAGTATAATTAGGCAGACCAAAAAAGAACGTAAAGAGCAACTAGCAAAAGACACAACAATTAACAGGGAAAAAAATTTAAGTACATCAGAAGCAGGAAGACTTCCAAACAATCAGTAGGACCCCCAGATGATGGCGATGCTAAAGGAGCACTCAGGGAAGATAAGGCCATTGCAGAGAAGCAAAATGAGTTCTTTGTATCAGTCTTCACTGCAGAGAATGTGAGGAAGATTCCAGTATCTAAGCCATTTGTTTCTGGTGACAAATCTGAGGAACTGTCCCAGACTGAGGTGTCATTAGAGGAGGTTTTGGAACAAATTGATAAACAGTAATAAGTCACCAGGACCAGATGGACCCAAGAGTTCTGAAGGAACTCAAATGTGAAATTGCAGAACTACTAGCTGTGGTATGTAATCTATCATTTAAATCAGCTTCCGTACCAAATGACTGGAGGATAGCTATTGTGACACCAATTTTTAAAAAAGGCTCCAGGAGCAACCCTGGCAATTACAGGCCTGTAAGCCTAACTTCAGTACCAGGCAAATTGGTTGAAACTATAGTAAACAGAATTATCAGACACATAGATGAATACGGTATTTTGGGGAAGAGTCAACATTGTTTTTGTAAAGGGAAATCATGCCTCACCAATCTGCTAAAATTCTTTGTGGGGGTCAACCAGCATGTGGACAAGGGTGATCTAGTGGATAGAGTGTATTTAGATTTTCAGAAAGACTTTGACAAGGTCCCTCACCAAAGGCTCTTAAGCAAAGTAAGCTGTGATGGGATAAGAGGGAACGTCCTCTCATTGATCAGTAACTGGTTAAACTATAGGAAACAAAGGGTAGGAATAAATGATCAGTTTTCAGAATGGAGACAGGAAAATAGTAGTGTCCCCCAGGGGTCTGTACTTGGCCCAGTCCTATTCAAGATATTCATAAATGATCTGGAAAAGGGGGTGAACAGTGAGGTGGCAAAATTTGCAGATGATACAAAACCACCCAAGACAGTTAAGTTCAAAGCAGACTGCGAAGAGCTACAAAGGGATCTCACAAAACTGGGTGACTGGGGAACAAAATGGCAGATGAAATTCAATGTTGATAAATGCAAAGTAATGCACACTGGAGAACATTAACCCAACTATACATATAAAATGATGGGGTCTAAATTAGCTGTTGCCACTCAAGAAAGAGACCTTGGAGTCACTGTGGATAGTTCTCTGGAAACATCCGCTCAATGTGCAGCGGCCATCAAAAAAGCGAACAGAATGTTGGGAATCATTAGGAAAGGGATAGGCAAAATAGCCTATTGCCTCTATATAAATCCATGGTAGGCCCACATCTTGAATGCTGCCTACAGATCTGGTTGCCCCATCTCAAAAAGAGATATACTGGAATTGTAAAAGGTATAGAAAAGGACAACAGCTTTCATATGAGAACAGATTAATAAGACTGGAACGTTGAGGTTGCAAAGCCATGTACTCAAATGTTTAGAAATGCCAGAATAAAGGTTCCATGCCGTCTTCGTTCAGGCTCCTGCTGCCTCAGCACTGTGATTAAGGATACGATTTAGTCACAGAAGTCACAGATTCTGTGACTTTACCAGACCTTTGTGACCGTGACTTCTTTGGCTTTTGCTGTCAGTGGCTGTGGCCAGGACAGGAGGCGGAGCTGTTCCCCCACCCATAGTAGTTTCATTCCTCCCTCCTTCCCCCCCAGCCCTCCCCCCCCCGGTTATTTTTAGTAAAAGTCACAGAGAGGTCACCGGTTTCAGAGTAATAGCCGTGTTAGTCTGTACTCGCAAAAAGAAGTGAGCTGTAGCTCACGAAAGCTTATGCTCAAATAAATTGGTTAGTCTCTAGAGAGGTCACAGGCTCCCATGATTTTTTGTTTATTGCCCGCAACCTGTCCGTGACTTTTACTAAAAATAACCGTGACAAAATCGTGACCTTAACTATGATACATTCTGTATGTGATCATGTAATTACTGTTTTTTCCACTACTTATTTTGTCTTTTCCTAGATCTTTTTAAAACTGAAAAAACCAGCTATTCCAGCATGTGGAATCATCTCGACCCCAAACAAGTCATCAGCAGGATTGGCGCCTTTAGATCCATAGCACTGACCTCTGCAGCTAACAGAGTACCTGATAGCAGACCAGTACCCTCTCTTGTGGGCGGAGCGTTCACTTTCCCCCATGGGTTTCACAGCTAGCCAGCAGAGAAACACTGAAACGTGGGAATCGTGGGTTCTATTCCCGGTTGTGGAAGGGAGTGTGTCCTAGTGATGATAGACCCTTCTTTCACCACACACCTCCAGCCTCCCCTTTCAGCCCCTGCCACTGTCACAGTTCCTGAGGTAACTGCACCTCTGATCCCATTATGACTTTCCTGAGGAAACGCCACTTATGTGCAGGTCTCTAGACGCTACGTTTTCCAGGGTGGAGTCCCACAATTCTCTTCCTCGAAACCAAGGATCTAGGCTGTGATCCCCTCAGCAGATCGCACAATAATTCAGCACAGGCAGCCTCTTCCCTCAGGGGCAAGGACAGGGTTAACCAATGGCCAGACAGCTTCCACAAAGTATTGTTTATACAGAATAAAAGCATGACAGAGAAAACAGACCTCAAAAACAATACACAGCTTAACTGCATGTCCAGCTCCCCAGGTGGCACCCACCTTCCACATGCAGACCCTCATGGGTTTCAAAGGATCACTTCAGATCCTCTTGCAGGGCCTGCCCTGGTCAGTCTTATGGCAGTTCTTGGATTGGGAGTGAGCGTCCTCTGTCCCTATAACAGGCTGGTCACTTTATACAGCTTTCAGTTCTTTCTTTGCTAGGCCTCTTGAATCAGGTCAGACCAATCTGTGCAATTTCCCCATTCTCCAGATGGGTTACCTGCCTAGGGATTTGCGTGAATTACGCCCTAGTGATTTCAGTTCCAGCAGGAAACACCTTTTACGGCCCCCCGGAGCCAGAAAACAATCCCTAGCCATGCAGATTCAGTTCTGTTCTGTACAGGTTCTCATACCACACTCACTGTAATATCTGAGCACCTCCCAGTCATGCATTAAACAAGGAGACAGATACATGTAACAATGCTAACATTGATACCATAGTCTTTCAAGATTCCATGTGTCCACTGAATCTGTCACAAACCCCTTCCCCGCTCCTCCGAGCTGATATCTGCCCTTATCCCTCTCCCCACAGCATGCTTCTGCTTCCCAGCTTATCTTCAGTCCTAATCATAGGCACCGACTCCAGGGCTGGAGCACCCACCGGCAGCCCCCCTCTCTGCACCTCCCAGTGCCTCCCACCTGCCGCAGATCAGCTGTTCCGCAGTGTGCAGGAGGCGCTGGGAGGGAGGGGGAGGAGCGAGGGCGGGATGCACAAGGGCAAGGGGATGGGAAAAGGCAGGGCAGGGGTGGGAAGAGGCGGGATGGTGGTCAGGCCTTGGGGGAAGGGATGGTGTGGGGGCAGGGCCTGGGGAGGAGCCCCCCACGGCACATTAGAAAGTCGGCACCTATGCTCCTATTCCCCAGCCCCCACCTCCCACACCTCCACATTCCAGCCTGCCAGTGTCCTTGTTCTCGGGACAGCACAGGAGAAACTATCTCATTGCTCTCGGTTCCTGTGTCTGGTGATAAAGCAAGCCCTAGATGTCAGAAGGAGCAATTGATGAGAAAACCCTGCTCAGCCCCTGCAGTTCACTGTGGGGATGGCACATGCGTGGTCCACTTGGCAGGTAGGAGCTGTGAGGGACTGGAGCGTGCTCAGTGCAGATGAAAACTTCAGAGGATTTAGCTGTCAAGTTCTAACAAGCCTATACTGAGCATGTGTGAAATGAGATCTTTTCAGACACTTATAACTTGACCAAATTTGGGTGGATTCTCACAAGACCAGCAAAAGACTCACCTCTGACACCAAGGCAGCTCCTCTGCCAAATTTTAACTCCCTACTCCAAAGCATGGAAATTCTAGAGCTTCTCCATGAAACGTAGGGAGCGGCCTGGAAGGGGTCTCCAGAGTCATTGCCTCCAGTCCCCTGCTATCGCAGACAAGCCCGTCATATCACCCCGTTCAGAAATTTATCAAGCTCCCTCTTAAAACTAGTTGGGTTGTTTGCCCCCACTACTCCCGTTGGGATGCTGTTGTGGAGTCTCCCTCTTCTGATGGTGAGAAACCTTCTTCTAATTTCCAGCCTCAATTTACTCCTGGCTAGTTTATTCCCATTTATTCCTATGCCCACACTGTCCTTAACTTTAGTAGCTCTTCTCCCTCCCTGGTGTTTATGCCACTGATGGAGTTGAAAAGAGCCTTTTATTATATTTTATTTTTTTGTTAGGCTAAACAAGCCAAGCTCTTTTAGTCTCCTCTCATAAGATCATTCTCCTGATCATCCTAGTAGTCCTTCTCTGCACCTGTTCCACTTCCATTTTGCCTTTCTTGAACATGGCTGATCAGAATTGTACAGTATTCCAGATGGGATCTTACCAGTGCCTTGGCATTCCTACTTCCCTATCTCTACTAGAAATATCTTGTTTGATACATCCTAGGTTGTACAACGAAACAGTTAGACCGATTTTTTTTAACATAGACAAAACGGTGTATTTTCCCCTAAGCTTGTTCTGGAATTGTTGAAGTGTTTTAGCTGAAACTGTAATAAAATAAAACAAAATAAATAAATGCATAAATCAGTCTGATCCAGACATCCAGCATGGAAAATTTCAGGCCAAACATTTAAAATTTGGAAAAATTATAAGCAACTGAAAACAGGGTCTTAGAATGGGAAGTGTTAGGCAACCCTAACTGTAGGGATCACTCCCAGCTCCACCTATAATAGAAATTGCCCATGCCCAAGCACTGATGCCCTGCCGATTATTTATGTTACCCCCAATTGCACAGCCTGGCTCTGTCCTTTCCATGGTTGGACCACAGACAGGTTTATGAGGCTGCGACTGGCTTTGAGCCAACAGAGCTGTGTCTTGCTGAGGCAGTGAGGTGTACATTTTTGGGTCAGAAGATCCAGAATCCAACCCTGGAGCCGCTGACCCAGCCAGGGGCACGGTGGAACATTTCAGATTACAAAAGCAAAATGCAATACAATCATCTTACCCCACCCACCAGCAGCACTTAGTCAGACTAACTACATCTGGTCAGTGTGTCGCCATCTCGGCACCTCCCTTTGGGCAACTCGAGGCTGGAGCTGGAGGTGTAATTCCCAGCTCAGGTAGCCATACCTGTGTGAGCTTTGATTGAGCTAGTGCACGAAAAACAGCAGGGTAGCTGTGGCTGCCCGGGTTGGGGATGGGCTGGCTGCCCTAAATACAATCCTGTCTGGACCCCAAGCTATGACTTGGGATGGCTAGCCTGTCTCACCACTCACGCTGCCACGGCTACCCGTCAGTCTGTTAGCCTGCTGGCTCAATCAAAGCTAGTACGGGCAAGGTTACTTGAGCTGGAAATCAACCTCCAGCCCCAGCGTAGGCATACCCTTTGATTCCTGCTGGCTCATGAATTCTACCCTCCATCTCCCTCTGGGGTACTTTTATGACCCCAATTATCATCTCCAAGTGCCTGTATCTCCCTAGGGCAGGGAGGTTCTTAAGACCCCAGTAGGACTTCCTCCTAAAGAAATATTTGATCCAACCCCTTTGAAGAAAGACAACTAGATATCAGAGATAAGTAGCAATGAATTCTCAAAGGGCTGCACCCAGGAGGCTGTGTACACTTACCCAGGCTCAGAATGCTCCTTTGAAGCGGCCCTGCAGCTGTTAGTATGCCCCAAAGGCAAAGTGCGGGGAAGTTACTCCAGGCATGTATCAGAAACTTAGATGAGCGTGTTGCATAGGAGGCAGATGTGCCAGGATTACTTTTCTCTGAAAATTACAGAGTTTTGGCCATTTTAACAGATCTACTTGGAAACTCGAGCTATCTCCTGATTTTCCTGAAGTTGGGCTCAAGCCCCAGTGTATGTGTATGGGATTGATATCAGAGAGCACTCTGACAGGTTTCAGAGTAGCAGCCGTGTTAGGCTGTATCCGCAAAAAGAAAAGGAGGACTTGTGGCACCTTAGAGACTAACCAATTTATTTGAGCATAAGCTGAGCTGTAGCTCACGAAAGCTTATGCTCAAATAAATTTGTTAGTCTCTAAGGTGCCACAAGTCCTCCTTTTCTTTTTGCAGAGAGCAATCTGTGTGTGTTAAGAAATAGCCTTGATACTACAGTGTGTCAAAGTCATCTCCTGTCTGCCTAATACCTCCCATCACTTAGATTCTCCCATATTCACATTCCCCGGACTGTCTTGCAGGATATGATGCTAAGCAAACTTTTCGATTTCTTTTTAATATTCACACCTCTCAGCTTTCTCCTTTCACCCTACTCAGCTTTCGAATTGGTGATGAGAACTTCTTGCTGTTTTCTGTAGCTGTTCCCTGAGGTCACAGAGCAAATATTTTGGCAGGGGGGAAAAGTGGAAATGCGTTTTGTGTACACCCTTAAAACAAAGCACATGCATAAGTGTTTGCAGGACGGAGACCTTCAGATGTACAGCCCTTCTAAGTTCACCGCTACAGAATTGTTTTCAATGGCTTGATTTTCTGCATTGCTTTCCCCCATGTGGGGGGTATGGAGGGAGAGGGAATTTAAGGCTAATTAAATTAGGAGTAGGAACCATCCTTTACCGTATTCCTGCAACATCACCGTAAAAGAGTAGGAACAATATTGGAAATACGGCATGCACAGTTTTGATTAGTTTATATACAGCATATGAAACCTGACAGACATTCTACGCTCCTTACGGATGAATGCAGTTTTCTCAGTTTGCTACAGAAGAACTTTAAAATGGAAAGGCACACGCTTTTGACGGTTTTGCTTGAATTTACGCAACTATAAGAAGATGCATGCACATTTTCTGTATGGGTTTTTGTCAACGGATGTTGGCAGGTAGGATGATAACCGTGTGGCCTAATGGATAGCGCACTGGCCTGGGACTCAGGAGACCTGGGTTGTATCTCTGGTTGTCCCACTGTACTGCTGGGTGGCCTTGGGCAAGTCACTTTGCTGCCGTGTGCCTCAGTTTCCCCATCTGTAAAATGGGGATAAAAGACACTGACCTCCTCTGTAAAGTGCTCTGTGATCTACTGATGAGAAGTGCTATATAAGAGCTAGGCATTATTATAAAGATTAAAGGAGGTTTGCCATGGCGGAATGACAATGTCTAAACACGGACTGTACAACAGCGTTGCTTGTGATGGTAGGAGGCAGGGCTCAGCAACCCTGGGACTCATTTCTGGTTTTTGTCTTATGTTCCTAAAAGTTCATGCTTCAGGGTTTCAGCTGCCACCTGCAGGGGTCAGGAAGGGATATTTTCCACCCAATGTATTAATCTCCTTGAAGCATCAGTTTGGCCATGGCTGGAGATGGGACATTGGGCGGGGAGGGCCAGCGCTCTGAGGTGGCACAGTGTTTCGTCTCTCAGGTGCTTGCCTGGCTGGTTCTTGCTCACATGCTCGGGGACTACTGGTCACCAGGGAGCGGGAAGAAATTTTCCCCACATCCGATTGGCAGGGACCCTGGGGGGGTTTCACCTTCCTCTGCAGCATGGGGCATGGGTCACTTGCCAGGATTATCTGGGTATATCCCACTTAATCATTTTCCTGCCATTGTGGAGGTCTCGGGCATCGATGCCCCTCAGTGCCTCCTATTCTCTGCCTGTGCACATAACAATCTAGTCTCCAGTGGGCTGTAAAACTTTGATACACAGGAGGTCAGACACGGGCGCCGGAACGGGGGAGGCAGAGGGCCACGACCCCATCACTTTTTACTGGCTGTACACGCGAGCGACGGCAGGGAGGGGCCAAGAGGAGCGAATGGGCGGTGGGGTCTCGGGGTGGTGGTGATGCCATATCAAACCAAGCTAATGTCCTTTGACAGAGGAACAAGCTTTGGGGTTGTGGGGTGTGTGATAGGGTGCACTCATCTCCTGAGTGCCTCCTAGTGGCTGGGGTATGGTACTGCACACTTGTACTGGTCCTGGTGCCCTGTGTATGTTGCCAACTTCGCTAGGCAGGTCTTCAGCGGCCCAGCCCTCAATCAAAAATGGACAAACCCTGGCCAGGTTAGCAAAAGTCCAGCAAAACTATCTGCCTTCACCAGGGTCTTCAGCCCTGTTTCTGGGCCCTTTAAACCTAGCCCCTTTTGCTGGGCTTTTAAACTAGCTGTGTCCCCTTTCTGGGGCTTAGCCCACTCCAGCACTGGCTGGAGGGAGACCCAGGCCCACCCACAACTCTGGGTCCCAACGCAGGGACCCTATAAGCAGCAGCCATGTACTGCTGCCTCCTATTCCCTGTTGCTGTTCTCTGGGTCTTTCCTCACGTAGCCCCCTTATCTTTACCCCTCAAATCTCAGCCAGGAACTGACCTGCTCATGCCCTGCAGCTCCTTTTATCTGCGTCAGCTAGGCTCTGATTGGCTGTTTCCATGAGGCCTGTCTAGGCAGGCCTGGAGGACCCACCTCTGCTGCACCTTCCTGGGGCGGGCTGTGGTAAGACCATAGGGTCTCTAGCCCAGGGCCATGAAAGGCCTGGTGCACCCTGTTATGGGAGAAGCAGTAGATGTGACCAATGTCAACTTTAGCAGTGCTCTTGATACTGTCTCACATGACTTTCTCATAAACAAACGAGAGAAATATAGCCTAGGGTGGAGCTACTATAAGGCGGGTGCACAACTGGTTGGAAAGCATACTCAGAGAGTAGTTATCAGTGGTTCACAGCCAAGCAAAAAGGGCCCCGCAGGGATCTGTCCGAGGTCTGGTTCTATTTGATAGCTTCGTAAATGACTTGGATAACGGCATAGAGTGTACATTTACAAAGTTTGCGGACGATACCAAGCTGGGAGGGGTTGCAAGTGCTGTGGAGGACAGGATTAGAATTCAAAATGATCTTGAAAACCAGTAAGTACAAATGCAAAGTACTCCACTTAGGAAGGAATAATCAGATGAACAAATACAAAACGGGAAATGATTGCCTAGGAAGAAGGACTGCAGAAAAAGATCTGCAAGTCATAGTGGATCACAACCAAAATATGAGTCAACAGTCTAACACTGTTGCAAAAAAAAAAAAAAAAAAGCAAACATCATTCTGGGATGTATTAGCAGGAGTGTGGTAAGCCAGAGACAAGAAGGAATTCTTCCACTCTACACCATGCTGACAAGGCCTCAACTGGAGTATTGTGTCCGTTCTGGGCTCCACACTTCGGGAAAGATGTGGACAAACTGTAGAAAGTCCAGAAGAAAGCAACAAAAATGATTAAAGGTCTAGAAAACATGACCGGTGACAAAAAATTGGGAAAAAACAGGGTTTGTTTAGTGTAGAGAAGACTGAGGGGGGACATGATAACAGTTTTCAAGTACGTAAAAGGTTGTTATAAGGAGGAAGGAGAAAAAATGTTCTTCTTATTTACTGAGGACAGGACAAGAAGCAATGAGCTTAAATTGCAGCAAGGGCGGTTTAGGTTGGACATTAGGAAAAACTTCCTAACTGTCAGGGTGGTTAAGCACTGGAATAAATTGCCGAGGGAGGTTGTGGGATCGCTATCATCAGAGGTTTTTAGGACTGGAAAAGATAAACACTTGTCAGGGATGGTCTAGATAATCCTTTATCCTGCCTCCGCGCAGGGGACCGGACTAGATGATCTATCGACGTCCCTTCCAGCCCTACATTTCTATGATTCCTGGATTCTCCTCACTCTTCTGCACTGCGCGCCTTGGTTTATTATGAATCAAGGAGGAGGTTTTTTGTGTGTGCAGGTATCAAAGACATGAGAAATGTTTAAATGTTTGTATATAAATGACCTTAGCTGAAGTGCTTGTGGGACCCTGAAAATCAAGTGTTGCAAATGAAAATTTAGCTCAAATTTGAGCTAAAACCTTTCTTATGCCTCTACTACTCATGCATGATGGCAAAAGAAAAATCCCCTCCACTGCAGAGTTAGCTGGGTGCAATCTATGGCCCGTGTTACACAGGAAGTCAGCCTAGATCATCAAAATAGTCCCTTCCGGTCTTCAAATCTATAGATGAGATTTTCACTCTCACTGGAGCCCCTTTAAGCCACTGCGGGGCCAGAAAAGCCCTGTGATGGATCTGCAAAGCAGGAGACTACAACTCCTATCAGCCCCCCTCCCCACTGCACTTCCCTTTACCTGGCCACGTGTCTGAGCAATTATTGGGACCCATCAGGGCTAGCGCTGCCTACAAGGCCTAGCTGCTGAAGCACCTGCAGGGCTTGCCTCCAAGTCACAGTATCCTGGCGAACTACGAGCAACCACAATAATTACAGCCCCTTTAGCCAAACAGAGGGGAATCCCTTCCCCAACCCCACCCCCGCCATTGCAGGTATTGCATAGGATAACTGGGGGTCCAGGGGCATGCCACAGGCCCATAGCATCTGGTGGTACGGGGATTCTGAGCTGCACTGCCACACACAGCCAGCTTGGGACCCCTCTCCTCCCCTGCCTGGTTGCCTAGGGTATGCCGGGGTTATTTTGGCATTCAAAGCACCGCTGAATAGGGATGGTATACAGGAGGCTTAAAATCACCTTCGCCTCCACGCCCTTGCAGTTGGGCCCAGTGTGGAATCTGATCATGTGAACTCCCTGTCCTCCCAACCCCTGCTCTGTTCCTTTGATTCACTGGTGTCAACGGGAGTTTTCCTTCGAATAGGCCCCAGATAACGTGACTCACCGTCTCCCAGGCAGCTGGCATGAGAAGGAGCCAAGAGAGGTGAAGTGAGAGAACAAGAGATTGATCACAACATGTGCACCATGTTTGTACAGCCACTTGGTAGCTTCCTGATGCATCCTGTGGGAGGCCAGGCCACGGCCAGTCCAACCTACAGGGCAAGTGTTGGCCTGCAAAGTAGAATTGGAGTTTGACTGGGGCTTATACTGGAAGAGCAGGAAGGCAGGGGTGTGTGTGTGAGAGAGACACAGAGAGAATCCATGTGCTGCAGTACGTCTTGAGCCTGCGCTGGATTCCTTGGGAAGTTATCCTGCATGTACGACCAGATCCTCTGTAGATAACGGGCCCCTTACCTATTTCATTTACAGTGAGGCCATTGATGTATCAGCTGCACAGGGAGGTACTAAGGTCACAATCCTGCCCTAACCCCCCCCCCCCCTCGTTTGGCAGGTGTCTCTTTGTCCATTGCTCCATTAAAGAGGGTGGATGGTCTTGGGTTTTAGGCAGTAGGTTGGGACTCAGGAGATCAGAATTCATGTCCTGGCTCCACCACTGACTCCCTTGTGACCTTGGGCAAGTCACTGAGTTTCTTGGGCCTACCTGTAATGTGGTGATCACACACTTCATTTTTCTCCTGACTTTGTTTGCCTTAATTATCTATTCAGATTGTAAACTCTTTGGAGTGGGAGCTGTCTCTCACAGTGCCTGGCACAATGGAGCCCCTGATCTCAGTTGAAGCCTCTAGGTGCTTTTGTAATACACACAGGGCTCAGAATGTTGATGGCTTTAATCTCACCCACCACCGTGGCATCTCCGCATGGGTTTAATTCCATTTGGTGACAATGGCGTACAGAAATGCTTTCTTAGGCTCTGGGTTTGAAACCCAGCTTCCCATCTCATTGGTGCAATTAGATGGCCATTACATTGAATGTCTAGGGACCCAATTCCCACGGCAAGCTTGGATGACCAGGGTTTATGCCCACAATTCTCTGTGCCCTGAAAGCAGGAAGACAGTGGTCAATAGCAGACCCTTGAAGGCTATGTTTTTCTGCTTTGTGAACAAGCATCTACACTGTGAAGAGGTGATCAGTGAGGAAGACCCATCCTCAACACAACTACAGCAATAACCAGCCCCCCCCCCCCCCCCAACCATGGGAACTAAGAACATAGGACATAAGATTGGAAGGGACCTGCTGGGTGATCACGTCCAGCCCCCTGCTCTCACAACCAACCCACTCATACAATCCCAGACTGGAACCACCAGACTGGGTCAGACCAGGGCCCTGTCTTTGACAGAGGCCAGGACCAGTTACTACTTAGACAATGGCACATGGAACTCCCTAGTGAACAGTTATAGGGGAAGAGTCATCCTAGGCCTGTCAGACAGTGATTGTCTTATACCCTGAAGCAGGAATGCATATATCCCTCCCAAAAGCCTTTGGTCCTAGCAGTGCAGTGGTGGACTGCCTCATTACTGATGTTAGTGTTTCTTTGGGTTTCTGCAATAACAAAAAGCAGCATCTAGCCAAAGTCTGGGGCGCCCTGTTACAGTTTACCCCCATCCCACAGCCGACAGAGCCCAACCCCCTACCAAATGCAGACACATTTGATCCCTTTCTGAATTACCTTAAGCTTTTGGCCTTAGTGTCTAGTGGCAATGAGTGCCACAGGTTTTATAGGTTTTGTAGGCTTTAAGACCAGAGGGGACCATTTTGATCATCTGCTCTGACTTCCTGCATAACACAGGCCATAAAAACGTATTCAGTAATTTCTGCATCAAGCCGATAACTTGAACTGGAGCATCATCTTTCAGACAGACATAGACTCCAAGTGGCGGAGAATCCACTAAGTCCTTAGACAAGTTCTTCCGATGGTTAATTACCCTCAGTGTTAATAATGTGCACCTGATTTCGAGTCTGACTTCGTCTAGCTTCAGCTTCCATCCACTGGCTCATGTGAGGCCTTTCCCTCAGCCCTTATTTCCTCCTGTGTCGCTGACACAAGGGGCAGTCCGGGTTCTCCATTGATTACTGGGGCTCACCAGTTGTAGTGCTTCTTCCCAGGGGACTCCAGTGCATTCAGTCTTCTCTGTCACTGTCTTCTGCTTGTTCTTCCTTGGCTTCCTTGCTTTCTCTTTCCTCCCTCAGGTATCTAATCCGACTGAAAAGCTGTCTACAGTCAGAAATCTCTTCCCCTCATTTAGGTTAGGCAGAAGTGCCCAAATTCCCTTCTCTGTCCCATTCATTAGTTTGTGTACCTCTATCACACCTCTTCTTATTCTTCTCCTCCCTAAATTAAACATCCCCTGTCTTTTCAATCTCCCTCACTACTGACACAGCCTCCTCCTAGATAGCTTCTGGAAGCAGAGAGATGTCTGTAGCAAACCCCCTGCTACACCCATCATCTCTATTCTCGTTATCTCTAGGCAGATCTATATTATCTTCATTAATCATTTATATAGCTCCATGCATTTACACAGCGCTCAGCATAAAGAGCAAGGCAGAGAGAGATAAGCACTCATGCAGGTAATTTTGTATGATGTTAGTCATTTAGGGCAGTGCTATTCAAAGTGGTGGTCCGTGGACTGGTGCCGGTCCACGAGCCATCAGCTGCCAGTCTGTGCGCACATTGGGGAAAAAATTTGCCGGTCCCCCACATCAGAGAGCTTGAGAAGCATTGATTTAGGGGACATGTTTTTCAAAGGAGATTTAGCTCCTTGCCTGAGCTGGCCCCTGAACTCATTTGCAGGGATGGGTGCTGGCATCTCGATGTCTGTTTGATTTGTGGGCACAGTGAGGTGGATGTTTGAACTGTCTCCTTGCTACCTGCAAGGAGCTCACAAAGGACTGCAGGCACAACAAAGGAGATTGTCGTTAACAGAAATTTGGTCTCTAATCGGTGTCTGTTTTATTGTGGGGGAAAACCCAAAGCATGAATGGAAAGAATAAATAACATGACTGAGCAAGCCAGCGGGTCAGAGCTAAGGAGTTCCTCATCCCAGGTCCAGAGTATGATCTTCCAGGCTGTTATTTCTCTGTCCTCCCCTGCCCACATTAGACGGTGAATTTCACTCGGAGGCTGTTTATTCCCCCTTTTCTGATCATGAATGAAGGAGGCCAGGGCTAACACAGCCCCCTCACTACTGCCCATTGAATCACAACACACCCATGGAGAGTTCCTGAGCAGACCACTTGGGAGAAAAGGTTTCCAATGACTGTAGAGCACAAGCAGTGTTACGGGAGGGCAGCGTGATCCAGTGACTAGCTCCTGTACTGGACCTTGGGGACCTGTGTTCTAGTCCCAGTTCTGCTATTGCCATAAGGGGGTGCAGCATTGATTTATACCAGCTTACACCAGGGGAGGATCTGGGCTCAGAAAAATGTCGAGAGCAGGGCCCGTGTCGTCTTCCATGCCACGTGCAGCACCAAGCGTATGGCTAGCACTTAAACAGCACCAGCCCCTTAGCAGGGATTTACTATTGCCTAGTAATTAGTGCCTGGGAGCTAGGACCCCTGGGTTTCTCTGACACTCCCTTGCTCTGTGACTTGAGACAGACACTTTACTATGTGTCTGGTTAACATTTTACCACTTCACAAGGGGAGATGTGAGGGTTATTAGGTGGTTGGAAAGCAACGAGAAATTCTCCAACAACAGGTTCTAACTAAGAGCAAAGTGTTGCTATGTGTCTGGGCGAGGGAATTATCTGCATGGCCTTCCTCAAGCCTGCGGCGGGAAGGGTATTTCCCCTCCGATGGGCTGTGCCACTGACATTGTGGTTTGGGTCCCACCCAGATCTGGTGTCGGAGGGGGTGGGGGAAGCACAAAAACAGGAAGCCTGGCGGTTCGGTGATAGGCGCTCGTTTTTATGCCCGACAGAGCAAATTTGTACATCCCAAAGCACTCCTGTCACCAGGTGGCACATACGTGACCGCGCGTCTGCTTAGCAAGAGCCACACTGAGCTAGGCTCAGGCAACAGGACCTCCTTTGTTTCCTCCTCCCGGCTTAGAGGTGGAAGTGGAAAAGAGGGCGTGTGTGGGGGAGTGGGCTGGGGAAGTATCAGCTCAGATAGTGCCCAGGTGCTCAGCACGAAATAATGCGGTGTAAAATGAACCCGCAGAGGCTGCAGACATGTGTCCCCACCATTCCCCGCAGATGACTGAGGTGGGTTGGAAGGACTTTTATGATGCCTCAGCTCTGCAAAATCCAAACAACAAACCAAAGGTCCAACCAGAACTCGAACAACTCACACAAAACAAATATCCCCCCCTACACACACACAATCACTAATGGCCCCAGGGCCCTACTGCCAAAGTCTGGGGAAATGGTGCAGCTTTGCCATGGGTCCTGCATGTGACCATGGTGGCATGGTACCCTCTCGCACTGAGGATAACTGTCTTGGGGAGCAGACCCCTATTCTTAGGAAGGGACAGGTAATAGCAATGGGGGATTCGACTATTAGAAATATAGACTGTCGGGTTTGTGGAGATCAGGAGAACCGCTCAGAGAATTGCCTGCTGGGTGTGATGGTCTTGAGACATCTCTTGAGACATCTAGACTAGTGGTTCTCAACCAGGAGTACGCGTACGTCTGGGGGTGCACAGAGCTTTTCCAGGGGGCACATCAACTCATCTAGATATTTGCCTAGTTTTACAACAGGCTACAGAAAAAGCACTAGTGAAGTCAGTACAAACTAAAATTTCATTCGGCCGACTTGTTTATACTGCTCTATACACTGAAATGTAAGTGCAGTATTTATATTCCGGTCGATTTATTTTACAGCTATATGGTAAAAATGAGAAAGTCAGCAATTTTTCAGTACGAGTGTGGCTGTGACACTTTTGTATTTTTATGTCTGATTTTGCAAGCAAGTCGCTTTTAAGTGAGGTAAAACTTGCGGGGGGGAGGGGGTACACAAGACGAATCAAACTCCTGAAAGGGGGACAGTCGTCTGGAAAGGTTGAGCGACACTGATCTAGACAGCCTGATGTGCAATGCTGGGAAGGAGCCAGCGGTTGCAATATTTGTAGGTACCAATGACATGGGGAAAGGTAGGAGAGAGGTCCTGGTTTAAACTGTTAGGTAGGAGATTAAAGTCCAGGACCTCCATGGTCGCAGCCTCTGAAATGCTTTCAGTTCCACACCCAGGGCCTGTTATACTGGCAGAACTGCAGGGTCTCAATGTGTGGATGAGACAATGGTGTAGGGAGGAGGGATTTAGGTTTATTAGGAACTGGGGAACCTACACAGAAAGGATGGGCTCCACCTAAACCAAAATGGAACCAGACTGAGGTCATGTATAATTTAAAAAATTGTAGAAGAATTTTTAAACTAAGGGCTGGGGGAAAGTCGACAGGTTTGGAGGAGCACACAGTTTGGACAAAGACATCCGTAGGGGGAGGATCTATTAACAGGGATTATATCCTAATAAAGAGGAGAGGATAGATGTTACTAAAGTGTAGGTAGGAACTGAAGAGAAACAGTCAAATAAAAAGAGTCCCACTCAATTACATCACATGAAGGCGGACAAACAAATATTGACAAATTTGATAAGTGCTTGTATACAAATGCTAGAAATCTAAATACTACCATGAGTGATCTTGAGTGCCTGGTATTAAATGAGGCTATGAATATAACAGGAATCACAGAAATTGGGGGGAATGATGGTAATCCATGGGACACAGTAATACTATGGTATAAAATATATCGGAATGACAGAGTAGGTTGTGCTGGTGGGGGAGTAGTACTATATGTGAAGGAAAGTAGAGAGTCAAATACAGTAAAAATCTTCAATGAATCAAACTGTACTATAGAATCTCTATGGACAGGAATTCCATGCTTGATCAATAAGAGTATCGCAGCAGGAATAAACTACTGACCACTTGACTAGGATGGTGATGGTGACTGTGAAATGCTCAGGGAGATTAGAGAGGCTATAAAAACAGAAAACCCAATAGTAATGGGGATTTCAGCCATCCCCATATTGACTGAGTACATATCACCTCAGGACGGGATGCAGAGATAACATTTCCAGACACCATTAAAGACTGCTTCTTGGAGCAGCTAGTTCTGGAACCCACAAGGGGAGAGCAATTCTTGATGTAGTCCTAAGTGGAGCACAGGAGGTGAATACACCTGAACCAGCTGATAATAGCAATCATAATGTACTTACATTTAACATCTTTGTGTGCAGGGGAAAGGGAGGGGGTGAGAAATATCAAATAAACTCACCACAGTAGCATTTAACTTCAAAAAGGGGGAACTACACAAAAATGAGGAAGCTAGTTAAAGAGAAATTAAAAGGAACAGTCACAAGAGTGAAAAGCCTGCAAGCTCCATGGAAACTTTTTAAAAGCACCATAATAGAGGTTCAAACTAAATATATACACACACCCCACCCCACCCCAAAAACAAGACTGTTTAAGAGGAGGAAAAAATGCCACCCTGGCTAAACAACAGAGTAAAAGAGATGGTTAGAGGCAAAAAGGTATCCTTTAAAAATTGGGAGTGAAATCCTACTGAGGAAAATAGAAAGGAGCATAAACCCTGGCAAGTCAAGTACAAGTGAAAGTACAATTAGGCAGGCCAAAATGGAATTTGAAGAGCAACTAGCAAAAGACACAACAAGTGACAGGCAAAAAAAATGTTTTAAGTACATCAGAAGCAGGAAGCCTGCCAAGCACTCAGGGGCAGGGGCAGGGGGAGGGGCTTAATTTGTAATGAAAGAGGTCCTGGGACTCAAGCAATCTTTTAATTTTCAAAAGTGACGAGGCAAGCCCAGAAGTGCCGTCAAGTCTAAAGGTGCCAGGGCTCAGCCCTGGCAAGCCCTGGCACAAATTAAGCACTGAGTGGGGCCCCTGGACAATCGAGATGCTAAAGGAGCACTCAAGGAAGACAAGGCCCTTGCAGAGAAGCTAAATGAATTCTTTGCATCAGTCTTCACTGCAGAGGATGTGAGGGAGATTCCCTCACCTGAGCCTTCTTTTTAGGTGACAGATCTGAGGAACTGTCCCGCACTGAGGTGTCAATAAAGGAGGTTAAATTAAACAGCAATACATCACCAGGATCAGCTGGTATTCACCCAGGAGTTCTGAAGGAACTCAAATACGAAATTGCCGAACTACTAACTGTGCTGTGTAACCTATTGCTTAAAGAAGGCTCTGTACCAGATGACTGGAGGAAAGCTAGTGTAAAGCTGATTTTTTAAAAAGGCTCCAGAGGTGATGATGGCATTTACAGGCCGGTAAGGGTAGCTTCAGTACCAAACACATTGATTGAAACTACAGTAAAGAACAGAATTACCAGACACATAGATGAACACAATATGTTGGGGAAAAATCAAGACCGCTTTGGTAAAGGGAAATCGTGCCTCACCAATCTATTAGAATTTTTGGAGGATATCAACAAGCTTGGGGACAAGGATGATCCGGTGGAGGTAGTGTACTTGGGCTTTCAGAAAGCCTTTGACAAAGTCCCTTACCAAAGACTCTTAAGCAAAGTAAGCAATCCAGTCCTCCAATGGATCTGGTTAAAAGATAGAAAACAAAGGATAGGAATAAATGGTCAGTTTTCACAATGGAGAGAGGTAAATAGCGGTGTCCCTCAAGGATTTGTACTAAGACCAGCGTTGTTCGACATATTCATAACTGATCTAAAAAAGGGGTAAATGGTGAGGTGACAAACTTTGCAGATGATATAAATTATTCAAGATACTTAAGTCCAAAACTGACTGCAAAGAGTTACAAAAGGATCTCATAAAACTGGGTGACTGGGCAACAAAATGGCGGATGAAATTCAATGTTGATAAATGCAAAGTAATGCACATTGGAAAACATAATCATGTTTCATGTTCTCTATGTAAATAAATCTCCCAACTGTATTTTCCACTGAAGAAGTGAGCTGTAGCTCACGAAAGCTTATGCTCAAATAAATTTGTTAGTCTCTAAGGTGCCACAAGTACTCCTTTTCTTTTTGCGGATACAGACTAACACGGCTGCTACTCTGAAACCTGGCATAATCCCAAATATACATTGTGGACAGTTCTCTGAAAACATCCTCTCAATGTGCACCAGCAGTCAAAAAGCTAACAGAATGTTAGGAACCATTAGGAAAGGGATAGATTATAAAACAGTAAATATCATAATGTCACTATATAAATCCATGGTACTCCACACCTTGAATACTGCGAGCAATTCTGGTGGTTCCATCTCGGGAAGGATATATTAGCACTGGAAAAAGTACAGAGAAGGGCAACAAAATGGTTAAGGGTATGGAACAACTTCCATATGAGGAGAGATTAAAAAGATGGGACCGTTCAGCATAGGAAAGAGACGACTGAGGGGGGATATGATAGAAGTCTGTGAAAATCATGAATGGTGTAGAGAAAGTGTTCTTTACCCCTTCGCATAACACAAGAATCAGGGATCACCCAAGGCTATTAATAGGCAGTAGATGAAAAAACAAACATAAGGAAGTACTTCTTCATAGAACACACATTAAACCTGTGGAACTCATTGCCAGGGGATGTTGTGAAGGCCAAAAATATAACTGGGTTTAAACAAGAATAAGTCCCTCAAAGGCTAATAGCCAAGATGGTCAGGGATACAACCACAAGCTCTGGATGTCCCTGAGCCTTTGACTTCTAGAAGCAGGGACTGGATGACAGGGTATGGATCACTAGATAAATTGCTCTGTTCTGTTCATTCCCTCTGAAGCATCTGGCACGAGCCACTGTTGGAAAACAGTAACAACAGACTAGGTGATCATGATGGTCCCTTCTGACCTTAAAGTCTATGAGCATACTGGGCTAGATGGACCATTGGTCTGGCCCATTATGGCCACTCTTATGTTCTTAACAATTCCCAGCTCAGGCAGAGCAAGGCAGGAAATGAGCCCCAGACACTAAAGCCAAATACACAAAGGTATTCAGGTGCCTAACTCCCATTGACATCATTGGGATTTAGGCACCTAAACCCCTTTGAGGACCTGAGCCTAGGATCCTTCTGCACCAGCCCAGTCAAGAGGCTTTAGCTCAAGTGCTGATCTCAGGAGGCGTCACCTAGCTATGACTGACTGGCTGATTCCAAAATCCTCTCTCCATATTCTGACTCTCCTCTGGTGCAAAGGGCACCGTCAGGTTAAGTGGAGCAGAGGACAGTGACATTGAGGAGGTGGAAATGACCCATAACGGTACCTCCGGTCCAGTTTACAGCAGCTGGTAAAGACCTTGATGTATCTGACTCAAAGCAAGGGACACCGTGGTCTGTTCATTGGTGAGATGATGGATTTGCTGTGGCCGAGCAGGATTTAATAATGAACAAAGTCACTTAGCAGCTGCGAGACAGACCCCTACAGCCTGATCTGTGAAAGTTACACGATAAAGTAAAGCACTGCTCGGTCACCACCTCGGCTTGAACCTGACACCATCAGTGAGCAAAGCAGGCCCTGCTACTGTTTGAACTAGGGGAAAGGAGCTCTTGGCTTTTAGCCCCACCACTGACTGGAAGCAATGGGCTAGTTAGCGATGTGCTGCATCAGTCTGGAGGTAGATCTCAAGATAGGGTGACCAGACAGCAAGTGTGAAAAATTGGGACAGGGGGTGGGGGGATAATAGAACCCTATACAAGAAAAAGCCCCAAATATCGGGACTGTCCCTATACAATCGGGACATCTGATCACCCTATCTCAAGCTGAGTTTACCCTGGCTGAGTGTGGGTCTTTGGCCCCCGCTAGTTCCCATAAGGGAGTAAGAGTCTGCTATAGCTGCCAGCTATTACTGGTTTTGCTCTAGCAGAGCTTGTGCTTTGGGTGTAGAGCTCAAGCACTGATGCCCCAGCTGAGAGTGGTTATACAGGCAAATGGCTGGGGGAGGGGGAAGGGGAACGGGGGCGACGGTCAAGCCATCCCTTTCCCAGAGCTGTATGGAGGGAAGCAGAGGCACTCAGTTGCCTTGAGGACAGTCAAGCGGGAGAAAGCTGCAGGGAGAGGGCAGCCCTCTGAGCTGTGATTTGGCCATGGTATTAGCCTTAACGTTTGCCTGAGCCCAGATCCTGCCCTGGTAGAAATCAATTGAAATCAATCAATTCAAGCAGCCACTTCCGCCACGGCTTTACCCGACCCTTATTTTAAACTATACTTCCGGACTCTTGCCACCTCCTCCTCTGCGCCAGTCAATGCCCAGGCACCCTGGGCAAAACCTATACAGGGTGTTGGCTGGTGGTTAAAGCAGAAGCGTCAGGCCTCCTGGGTTCTAGTCCTGGCTATGCCACAGCTCTCGTTTTATGACCTTAAGCAAGGCTCTCACCTGTATTTACAGCAGGACTCCCAGCAGAACCTTTCTTGCCAAGCATTCATCCCGGGCCCCGGCCCCCACTCAGAGAAGAGGACTTAGGAACCAGCGCCAATGCTAGGGATTTATGGGAGTGTCCCTGAGAATTATGGGAGTTTCCGGTCTTCTCCCACAGTCCCCATCAAAATCTCCCACAATCCACTGCCTCCAGGGAATTACAGTGGG
Source organism: Natator depressus (assembly GCF_965152275.1). Classification (NCBI taxonomy): domain Eukaryota; kingdom Metazoa; phylum Chordata; order Testudines; family Cheloniidae; genus Natator; species Natator depressus. The sequence continues at coordinate 136,168,295 of NC_134237.1, read as the reverse complement.
ATAGGGAACTGTTGTATTGCTCTCAAAACTCAAAAGGGTTAACGGTGTTATAAACTCTTTCACTCTTCAGCACTAAACAGTGTTATAAAGGATTGGGAGTGGAGGGGGGTTTACAGAATCCTTGGTTTACTCGACTTCTCGGCCAACACCCAAACGCACTAATTCTAAGGTCAAAAGTTTATTGATCAGACACAAGAAAGAACAAGAAATTAAAAAACAGACATTTATACTGAAACTGAAATTGAGTGATAGGGCAAAACAAACAAACAATCAAAACCTTTAATGTCTCTCTCCTTCTGGAGGCATGTCGGTCTCTGATTTTCAGAACCACCTTTCTTCGATGAAAAGGAAAAGGTTGATTTTACTCTCAGTCCTAATGTGGAAAGGGTATTCACTTCTCCTGTTTGTAACAGACAGACAGACACCAGGTGGAGGAGAGAGAGGTTAGAACAGCTGGGGGAAATACCATTTTTGCTGATGTCTTTAGATCACTGGATGGCGGGTCAGTCACAAATGGACACTTTGGCTGGCAGGTCGAACACAGCCTCTGTTGCTTAAACCCGGGTTCACAATCCCATCAGGGAGGTCATCTGGTTGGGTCTTTTCTCCTTAGACAGGACAGGGCTGTGGCCATCTCACCTCACTGCACTGATGCAATGCAGTTGATTTCAGGGTTTGATGAACAGCCAAGAGATAGGCTAGAAAGGAGGGGGAAGCAACACAAAAGGAAGAGAACAGAATGGGATTTTACATAACTCTGCAGGGCTGGCAGTTCAGTATCCTCACTGATGGGCTGAGGACTGGATGTCATGACGATAGGATTTTCAGGACTCACAACTGCAAAACAAAGTTCTTTGAACAAGAGCAAGGCTCACTGGCCTTCTTAGGCAGAAAGTCTTCCAGTCTGGTCTGCTTCTTCTGGCGTGGGGTCAGAGAAGATGAGATGAGACGAGCTGGGAGACAAGGTGGGTGGGGGATGAGAGTTCTTTTCAAAGTCTCTTTTTAAGAAATTCAAAAATGGGTGGCATCCTCCTCGTAATTTGCTTCACTCATTATGCCTAATATCCATCACCCCAATTTTGGTCCACTGACTTCTGGTTCCACATCGTTTGTTTTTAGCAGCCATTATTTAAACAGTCCTTGAATCATATCAGCAGGCCCTTTTTGTTTCGGCCAATGTAGTTCCTTAGTCTGGCTTTCTTCCACCTCTTTATAACATTTCATTATTGAAAACCACTCGACCTGTTTCCCTCTGTTCGTTCCCAGGCAGGCAAAAGGCTAGAGCCACACTGTACGTACTTTTAGGTCCGGTAATCGCAACGGTGCACCGAGGGCAATGCGAGGCGAAGACCGTACAGAGCACAAGTGCAGACAGTGCTGCAATCCAAAGAGCGTGGCTGGTGCAGACACACTGCACATTGGTGCTTGGTTAGCTAGGGTGGACGCAGCCTTGGGGTGAGATCCGCCGTGCCGAAATGGCAGCAAAGCAATCTGGGTGAGAAATTCCCCAGCTCACAGCCATTGTGCGCAGGGCCTCCCTGTCAGTGCCATGGGCCCGCTCTGCTGGGAGGGCTGAGCACTGCCCTAGACCTGGCGTCATGTCGGGAGGAGGGCACAGGCAGGACGCCTGAGATCTGTGTGATACGCACGCCAGGAACCTGACATGTGTGCACACAAACACATCCCAGCAGGCATTCAGGAGCTGGGAGGGGCCATGCAGATCTCAAAGGGGAACGAAATCTTTCTGAGACAGTGAGAACTGAGCTCAACCATCCCCTCCAGCCAGACCTGAGCCCCGCTTTCCCCCTTTGTCTGGGGCTGGAGGAAGCGCCCTCCATTTCTCTGGGTTTGCTTTTGATTTGCCTTTGAACTCCCACTCACTTGCCACACAGATGGCTTAAGTGAGTCAGCTCCATGGCGAGCCCCGAGATCCTCTGATGGGAAGGTGCTGTGACCTGCAGGCAAACGGGCTCCCGGTTGCAGAACTAAAAGGCTCCTGCCCATTTCCAGCCCACGATGAGACCCCTGCCCACGCACACAGAGGCTAAGCCGGGGAGTGTATTTACCAGGACTGAGGAGCACATAATCCAGCACACAGTTTAGGCACTAAACTTAGGGCCAGTTTACTGGTATGAAGCTTTTGCTGTTGATACCTGGCTGGCTGGCCGACCTCCCCCCTCAGCTAATGGTTCTTATTGCAACTGTAATGTCGACCACTTGTCGGTGGGTGGGATCGAACCTGGGACCTCTGAAACTAAACACATGAGCCTCTACTTCATGAACTAAAAACTCCATGGCTCTTAACTAAAGCTGTAGCAGACCCATTAATCTCTAGATGGTCTAGGTGCCACGGGAGGGGACACAGCACCACATCAAGCTGGCGTGGGTTACACAATGCTCTCCTTTCCTCCTCTGACAGGAACTCCATAATTACTTGTACCGCTCGGCAGCCACAGACCAGGACCCCATGGCGCTAGGCGCTGTACAAACACAGAACAAAGAGACAGCCCCTGCCCCAAGGGGTTTCCAGTCCAAGTATCCAGCCACTGGTGCCCATTTCCCTTTCCATTGGGCTGCCCCAAATCCCACAGCATGCCAGCTGGGGTCTGGGGGCATGACAAGTGGGAGCACAAGCAACACAAAGGCAGGCAGGAAGGGCAGGCTCGGCTCAGAGACTGCCCCCTTGTTCAGCCCCATGCTGGGTGGAGGTGGTTGGTTTTATGGAGTTTATAGAAGTTTTGTTGTTGGTGTTAAGGAGAGTAGGAATAGCCCTGGCGTTAGAAGGGGAGTCTTGGGTGATTATTTATTATTTGTATGGGGGGGAGGGCTTAGGAGCCCCCACTATGGACCAGGAAGGACCCTGTTGTGCCAGGCGCTGGACAAACAGGCAGACCCCATCCCGAAGAGCTGTCAGTCCAAGCACAGCGAACACCCCATTATCCCAGGTGGGGTAACGTGGATATTATTCTGATAATTGGGAGCCTGGATAATCGAGAGGGCAGGAGCTGTTCGGCCATCCAGCTGTGGGCAAGCTTCCCCCATGGGCAGGGGCTCATCGTCCTCCTGGTGGTCCTGGCCAGGGGTCTCTGCTCTGTCCCGCTCACTCGCCCCCGTGATGGGTGGTTGCAGAGGACTGACAAGGCGCGGGGCGGAGCAGGGACCCCGGTCAGGACTGTGCTCTGCCCTGCCTGGACCGCGGCCCTCCTGCCATCTTGTGCCTATGGGGATCGGGTGCCAGCGGCCCTGCAGCAGTGCAGAGACCCCTCTGCAGCTCGCTGTCACAGCCCTGCTCGCTCCCATGACAGCAGGGCTGCAGAGGCTCCCTGCCCTGTCCCAGGAGCCATTCAGCAGCAGGGCAGCCTACCCTGCGGCCAGGGACTCGTCTTCCTGACCAGGGGTCTCCGCTCTAGTCTCCAAACCTCTGTGTTGTCCCAGTCCCTTCCTTGTCCCCCATGTATCTCATGCTGGGGACTAAGGAAGTGACTGGGATAATGCAGAAGTTTGGGTCACAGGGTTTTGGCTAAACGGGCGGATACTGTATAAGAGGAGAGACAACAGGTGGGTACAGACAGATGGACAGGGAAGACCAAGGAAACAGGCTGCAGAAGACAGATTAGCGTCGGAAGGACCCCCAGAAAATGCCCCAGTGCCTCTCAAGAATCCTACCTTATGTCAGCCTAGGCCTATAGAACAGAGATGGGGAAGCACACAGAGCCTATTCCACCAGCATCCCTCACACAGGCCCCGGAGGGGGTCCGGGCCCTGTTCAGCACAAGCCAGGGGGTGCTTTAGCTGGGCAGGGAAACAAAGTGTCCGTGAGAATCTCTTCCCCAGGCAGCGGCCTTGGGGTTAGAGATGAAGCCGAAGGAGCCGCGCCGCCTGCCAGGAAAGAGTCTGAATCTGGCTCCTGTACTTCCAGCGAGCAAGAGTGTGGTTAGCTGGTGTTTTGGTTTTGCTTGCAACAAGTGGAGCCAGTCTGTTTGCCTGGCTCTGATCTGGGCAGAGAGAGTGTAACTCGCAAGGGGCGCGGCCATGCAGGGCGGGGGCACAGGACAGGAGTGTGTCTGGGAATCGTTCTCCAGCCCCTGCACAGCTGGCTTTAGGACAAGGTGGTTTATGTTTTTAACATTTACTTTGGTTTCTTCTGTATAATGCACATTTATGGTAAGGGCTGTCGCACACTACACTGAAAACTGACAGATTAACCTACACTGGTGGCTTCCGATCTCATTGCCAAGTAGAAAGAACATAATTATAGAAATCAATGGAACGCCATCACCTGGGATACAGTGGGCAGTTTTGATCACCCCCATCTCAAAAAGGCCAGAGCAGGGACATTTGGGTTTCTCTACATGGGGAAATGTCCCAGTATAACGATACATGTAGTGGTATAATTATACTGATATAGCTATGCTGGTAAATTTCCCTGTGTAGACAATAGAGAGAGTTCATAGCTGTTGAGAATAATTAGGGGTCTAGGAAAGTCTCAGGTGAAGAGAGATTGAAAGGACAAAGACAAATAGAGGGGACATGGTAAAAGGATACAGAATAATGAATAGTCCAGAGAAAGTTGATCAGGAATGCCTGTTCACTCCATCTCCTAACACAAGAGCAAGGGGACACGCGTGTAAATTGAAAGGTGGCAAATTCAAAATGGATACAAGGACATTCTTTTTCACCCTATGCAGTTAGTCTCTGGAACTCATTGCCACAAGAATTTAGCAGGATTTTAAAAAGGTTTAGCCATTTATGTGGATAACAAGTATGGTAAGGGCTGGGAGGAGAACCCAGGTCTAATACTGGGGCTTTCACTGCAATGCAAATATAATAGCTACACTTATGTAGTAGGAGAACGTACTGAACTGCAAGAGTAAGGGAGAGCCAGTGCAGTACGTAGTTGACAGAATCAGAACTTTGTGATTCTATACTGTTATTTGGGGGCATTTCTTCCACATGGTTTGGCTTGTGTTCTGGATTTAAATAAAGGCATAAGAAATCCCAAAAACATGAGATGCAAAGACCTTTTAGCTCTTCTAGGCCCTACGCCTGCGCATGTGTGTAGCCTTATTTAACTTCATCAGTGGTATTACTCATATGCTAATAGATCAGGTGCCTGGAGAGGGGGATGTAGGGAGATTTTTTGTCAGGTCCCCCCTTTCACCAGCTTCAGTGGCCCTCTGCTCCCGCCTTCATCAGTCTCCGCTGCTTGCCCCTTCAACACCTTTGCCAGGCTACAGGCTCTCCTTCTTCCCAGTTACAGGCCCCTACCTACTTCCTCCTTGAAATCACAAGCTGGCCAGCTCCTTGCTCCATTTGCCTCAGTTTCCCCAGCTTGGGTGCCCCCATGTGCACCTGGAGAGACGGGGACCACTTAGCACATGCAAAGGATCAGGGCGTTAGATAGCAGGGGACTGTCAGAGACTTGGCAAGACCATGTTTTTTCTTTTTGGGGGAACATAGATTCCAACAGTTTCAACACAGCCTCGAGTCTGCCTTTGTGTCATTTGGTACGTACTGCCAGCCTCGAGTGCTCAACAGTCAGGAGTCGGGCCCCAAATATACCACAGAGACACAAACAAAAGAAACAAAAAACCCCAAGAGGTTGGCTTAAAAACTCATGAGATTTAAAAAAAAAAAAATTGGGTTCTTTTTCTTTGCCTTCTTGTTTCTGAGCCTTTAGTGGCCACTCGGGTCATGGTTCAGAGCTTTTCTTTGCAAACGAGAGGGCTGGGAACTTCCTTTAAAAAATAAAAAGCCGAGATTCTCAAATAATCATAAGCCTCCAGGAGCTGAGGCTTTAACAACAACAAAAAAAACCCCACATAAAGTATTGTGGGACTTGCCATATTTTGAGAGTTGGCAGCTCTGATTTAATTAACAACATGTGGAGGGAACACTATTTCATATGTTGTTGAAACTGTGTTGATGACTCTGGAGTCTAATGATGATCATTTAAATGACAACATTAATTCTAGCATCCTCTCCTCCTCCTTCCAACGCCAAGGCTCGGCAGGGCTGAAGTTGGTTGCTTGGCTTGAGTAAGTGCCTAGACTGCCAACCACCTCAAGTCTAGGCAGCCCCCTCCTATTCACTATCCACTAAGGGTACTCGGGTTGCACCACGAGGGGATCGGAGTGGGACACTGGATTGGTGACCTGGTTGAGTCCTCGCTCCCACTCAGATCAGATCAGTGAGGAGGAACTCCACTCATCCTTTGCAACCCCTCAGCTATATCCATGCTGATTATTTTAGTTGAAACATTCAGCTGTTCTGGGATTGTGGGCAGAGCATGAGTAGATATCCGCACATTTCCCTTCCTTCTCTCTGGCTCCTGGCCTCTGCTGTACCTCCTGCAGGAGGCTCCTCCCTGCAAGGCCTTCTACGCACCTGCCGGGAGTGGAAGCTACAGGACTTCTGTTGCCTGCATAGCAGCTTCCTGGTGCTTGTGAAAAGAAAAGGAGGACTTGTGGCACCTAAGAAACTAACCAATTTATTTGAGCATAAGCTCTCGTGAGCGACAGTCACTTCACAGCTGCTACTCTGAACCTTGTCCTGGTGCCTGTAGTACTTAATCATTGCCTGAGGCTGGAGTATCCTGGGGTGTCAGACAGCACCTACCAAACCCGGACTGTTGGCAACTCTGTGCTGATCTGACATAGCTCCTCTGCAAACCCTCAGACCGGCTGGTGAGGCTGTCAACAACCAGCTGCGATTTGGTCACCTGTCCACGAGCAATGGTGCCACAACCACCCTTCATTCCAGCGCAGGCTGGATTTGAACCCGTGACCTTGGCTTGGTAAACTCTCTAGCCTATTGCCCATTCCCCTTCAAACATGCTTGAAGGGACTTTACTGGAGTCTAGGAACTGTCTGCAGACACAGGAACTCAGGATTGGAAGGGACCTCCTGGGTCATCAAGTCCAGAGCCCTGCTACTGCGGCCAACCCTGGCATATTATTGCAGCCCTGAGATATAATCCACTGGCACTCTAGCCAGAGACAGGTCCGTTAAAACGAACCCAATTGTTGCTAGGAAAAGCTAGAGCCGCAATACAGCTGAGATGACAGCTCCGAAGGAAGAGCAGGGAAAGCCAATCCAGCAACGCTTGCAGTACGAGTGTGTATTTAAAAAAAAAAATCCTTGCTATAAATAATCTGACCTCAGGCTTTAAAAGCCTATTCATCAGAATCCAGCAAGCAGCATAATGACAAAATCTTCATTAGCGGAGATTAATTGGGTATTTTGTTAAACAGAGTTCAGCCAGTGAACACAAGAGAGCAGGTTCTGCTCTGAATTATCCCACCTTAAATTCTTGCTGATAACTGAGGCCAGCGATTGGTACAGCAACCAGCGGATAGATGTACCTGCAGCGCAGACGGTCAGCTGATATCTCAATTTAACTTCAGGCTGATTATTACAGCTGGCCCTGAACAGGAAAAAGCCTCCATCTGAATCTGATCTCTATGGACCTCCTCATGCTGCCTCATCGTGTTAGTCACAGGTTAGCCAGCACAGAATTAAATCAAGGGCAGGAAGGGATTTCATTAGTGAGCTTATTCTACCTCACCCTGTTACATCCACTGGCCAGATTCTGTTCTCAGTCACGCAGGTGGAAATCTGAAGGGACACCATTGCTGTCGGGGGAGTTACGCCAGCTGTGAAGCTGGCCCAGTGAATTAGGTGGAAAATTACTCCTGATTTACACCCCTGTGACTGTGGAAAATACATCCCTTTGTGCTGAATTTGCCTTACAAGGCACCTCTTGGCCCACATGGCCCTTCAAGGGATTAAATGCCCGAATGAAGTCTCTGGTATGCACTGCCCAGATCTATACTGTTGTGAACTTGTCCAGGGAGTGAATCCCGCAGGGGTTTGGGACCTTGGGACAGAATAGTGCTCTGGGGTCTGTAATCCTCTATTACATCGTCTGCACTTGGGGCCTGATCCAAGGCTCACTGATACCAATGGGAGTCTATCCATCGATTTTAACGGGCATTAAATCCAGGCCCTAGATCCCTGCCCAGAATTCACCTTGCCATCAATGTGAGGTCTGTGGAGGGACCAGAGGCAGAGGAGGCAGAGACTGAGAAGCTTATAGACTCTGCCCCTCTGCGAGCACAGGACAAAGTTCCTCCGAGAGAGGATGCAACAGGCATTTCCCTGTAGGATAGGGACGTGCAGGGCCCAGTTGCCCCTCTCACACTGAGGCAGATCTGGAGTGTTGTCGCTGAAGCCAGTGCAGTCACTCTGGTTTTAAACTGGTGTAAGCGAGAGGCAAGTCAGGCCCAAGGTATTGCAATGGGCTTTATGATGCAAAGCTACCACCCTGACTGGGAGTGTGTCAGCAAACCACAGGGGTATTAATAGAGACGGGGGAATAACTGATTTTTCTTTCAGCCGCAGGGTCTGATTCAACTCAACTTTCGTTGGGATGGTTTGTGAGGCCCAAGATGGCGTTCCTGGCTGCAAGAGAGCCCCATCCTGGAATCGCCAGTGGTCTGATGGCTAGAGCGCTTGCCTAGGACATAAGAAAGCTGGATTCAAGTTCCTGCTCTGAATCAGGCAGAGCGGGGCTTGGGTCCCCCACGCCCCAGGGGAGTGCCCGAACTAGCTGGCTATTGGTCTGTCGCTTTCACTCTGGTTTTTCACTGCAAATTCCAAAAGGTCGCCATTTGGACCCGGCACGGAACATTGCAATAATTGCAAAAATGTTCACAGGACGGGAAACCTGTTTCCCACCCAGGTCTAGTGTCATTGCACGTGAACCATATCTGGCTCTTTTTCTAGTAATACAGATTCCTCGGTGGAGCAATTTTACAGATATTTCTCAGTAAATTCCATGGCGTTTTCCATGTTCCCTGAAGGCAAAAGTTTACAAAATTTGGTGTTTCGGCTTAGAAGTGGTGACAATGAAGGGCCTGATCCTACAAACGCACTGCCATTAGAAGTCCAGTTCAAGGTAAATGGGACGACTGGGGATATTAGGAACTACACCTCCAGTAAGTATTTGCGTAGACCAGGCTCTGATACTTTGTAGTCTTATGCAGCAGTGCCTTTCACTTGAGGCTCTCAAAGCACTTCACAAATGTTAGGGAGAGTAGCCACATCATCCCAGTACTCCCACCCATGGCAGGTAAATATTATCACTGCCCCATTTGCAGCTCACAACTGAGGCACAGAGATTTTAAGTGCTTTGACCAAGGTCATGGAGCCAGTCAGTGGCAGAGCCAGGAATTGAACCCAGGAGTCCTGATTTCTAGTCCGCCAATGTAGCCAATAGCAAACACTCCCACAACAATCCAATAAACACAAAGAAGTGATTTTTAACAAAATGTGATTGGTGCCTCACCACGGCAAGGTTTCAGTGTAGCAGCTGTGTTAGTCTGTATCCGCAAAAAAGAAAAGGAGAACTTGTGGCATCTTACAGACTAACAAATTTATTTGAGCATAAGCTTTCGTGAGCTACAGCTCACTTCATCGGATGCACCACCACAGCAAAGTGCTCAGCATTGTGAGTCAAGTGCTGAAATAGGTTTCTGCAGGGAGAATTGGAACAGAGGAATTGCCAGACCGGATCAGACTCAAGATCCAGCTAGCTCAGGAAGGACCCTGTCTCTGACAGCAGCCAGGACCAGGTGCTTCAGAGGACGGTGCTGTGTGATAATCTGCTCCCATAAAGGTCTGACGATAGGAGCCGACCCTATTGGTGCTCCGGGCCTGGTGATCGGGAGGCACTGCCGAACCGCTGATTGGTGGCTTGGGGAGAGACTGGGGGGTGGTGGAGAGCAGCGAGGAACCAGTGGGTGGGGACCTTGGGAAGGGCGCAGGAAAAGGTGGAGTGAGGGCAGGGCGCAGGGGAGGGGACGGGAAGAGGCAGAGAAAGGGCGCGGCCTTGGGGGAAGGGGCGGGGGGGGGCAGGGCCTTGGGGCAGAGCAGGGGTGGAGCACCCCCGGGGAAAAATAAAAGTCGGCATCAGTGATTCTGACCCATCTGTGCAGGCCTGTCACATGTGACTTTGGAAAGGAATGTTCTCTCTCCTCTACGTTCTGCTAAGAGTAAGGGACTGCCTGGCTGCCCTTGACCTTCCCCATGTGGGCTGGCTGGCTGGCTGGCTGGCTGGCTACCTCCTTCCCTCCCACTCAGAAGTGGCTGCATACTGGTGGCACAATATATCCAGAGCTTGTAAAGCACTTTGGGATCCTTTGAGATGAAACATTTGCAATACACAATCATATTAATACTAGAGTTTTTGCACTTCTCTATGCCTTCCAGCCAAGTATTTCCCAACAGTCTGCAGCTGGTAATGCATTAGGCACGCAAGTATTGTTCTCCCCATAGCGGGGAACTAAAGCACAAAGCCATTCAGGCCCACAGGCTCAGACACTGGAGGGCTTGATTTTAGGGTGCCCAGTGATAGAGCACCCACAGTTCCAATGGGAACAAATGGACGACAGCGACGCTGACAAAAAACAATCCCTAGTTGCGTGAAACAGGGAGGCCCAAAAATGTGATGGTGTTTTTGAGAGACGGAGCCAAAGAGACTTGCCCAAGATCACCCAGCCCGTCTGTCAGCGGAGCTGGGAACAGAACCCAGTTGTCCTGAGCCCCAGCTCAGCACCTTGGCCCCAAGAACATCCTGATGGTATCCACCATAGTGACGTTCTACATACAATATAAAATATCGCAGGGGCTAAGACAGACTTACTGTATTTGTAACTCAGGTGAACTGCCTGTCCCTGAAGAACATGATGGCCGGTAACCAGTGTCCTGTGTTTAAGGAGATTTTCTGTGGTTTACTGACCAGTTTGTGCTGGAGAATCTATTTCTGCACCAGCTGGGATTTTTGCTTCCCATTTAGTTAGTGTTTTCTATTAACTCGCCCTTGGCTGCATTCACATGTGGAGGCCAACAGCTTCCCCTGGTGGTAATGGAATGATCAAACTATCTCCTTGACTCCCCCTGTACAGCAGGTTACCTACCGACATTCTCTAGCCTGGCTCTGCTGAGACTTGGCTGTTGGCAGCTGGAGTTGATCTTCTTCCTGCCACTGCAGCCGGAGACATCAGGAAGTCTTGTATCTAATCCTGTACCTGGGCAGCATAAAGCCCTCTGAGTGTTGCATCGCCCAACGAAACGCAGGTCATCGCTCCAGAGGTGTTAATAGTCGCATATGTACAAATTCACATCGGATGATGGAAGAGGAGAGTCTTGCCTCCCTGTATTCCAATTACACCTTGGGGATCTTTAAACCTGCCCTTTATTATTTGTCTTGCAGTAGGGCTGTGCAGACCCATGGTATCAGTATCAACTCATGGTATCAGTAATAAAAGGCCAGTTTAAATTAATAAAGCAAAATAAATGACATTTGGGTGAGGTTAAGGTCCTAAAAGGAGGGCTGTATAAATCCCGTAAGGCACAGGAGTTGGGCAATCTGACCTGTTCCTGACACAGATTCCCTGTGTGACCTTGGACAGGTCAAGGGCCAAAGTTTAGAGCATGGGTGCTCAGCATTTTCTGACAGTCAGACCCCTTTAAGTTGTCTCAACTTGGGGCAGACAGAAGTGGAGGCACCCAAAGACCACTGGTCACATTTTGGTCTCATATCTGTGCCTCAGTTTCCTCAACTATCAAACAGAGTTAATAACATCACCAGCCATCCAAGTGGATAACAATCATATCTACTCCCCACACCTGGCCGGGATTGTTATACGTCCAATAATGTTTGTAAAACTCTGAGAGCCTCAGACAAGAGGTAGAAGGGCAAAGTCTTCCTGTGACTTTTGCTCTATTTCCCCCGCTCCCCACCCCACCCCACAGACACAAAGGAGGTTGATCCTGGATTCTGGAAAGCAAGTGGGGACTGCGGTAGAATGGGGGTGACCTGCTCCCACTCTCCGGCCTGGCTGCCTGTCACCCAGACAATGTTTAATCCGTTAGCTGCCAACCGTACCATGATGGGTAGCTGTAATATCTGTGTGATTGTGAGTGCTAGTGTCCCTTTGGAGGCCATGTGATGGTCCAGCAGCGTGGTACCCAGTGGGATAAGGTGTTAAAAACCTGCCTGTGTTTGGTAAACTGTGGCAACTCCCTCCAGGTCTCTGTCTCATTATTAAGGCACAGAGAAAAGAACTGAAGGCCAGGACAGCAGCAGAGAGAGAAACAGAATCCAGGTGTATGATAGCCAGCCAAGTCCCTACCCACTAGACTGCACTGCTGCTCTCTTGCTAATTAGGTGCTGTCGGGTGGCATGTTCCTTGGTATATTAACTTCTTGAGGAGGCCCAGCGAGGAACACTGATAACACAACCACTGCACCCCACAACCGGCACACTGGGCTTAGGTACCCACTGGCATTCATGGTGATCAGTATTTCTGGCTTTGGAAGTAACTATCTTCTGGTTCAGGGACAGCAGGAAACTCCCCACAGCCATGGCATGCACTGGCACCCATAGGGCATCTCCCCAGAAAGGCTGATGGTTGAGAGGTGCCCAGAGTCAGAGCTTTCTTCTCCTCCCCAGAGCTTGGCCCGCCGGATCAGGGTTGAAGCAGGTTGGTGGGGTGATGTAGGGGAAACACAATGATAAATCAATAAAAATACCTGCTTTGGATGTAATAACACCTGGTATTATCAGTAGATCTCCAAGCAGTTTACAAAGGAGATCAGGAGCAGGATCCTTTGTTTACACAGAGGTAAAGTGACTTACCCAAGGTCTTCCAGCAGACCCAGGGCAGAGGTGGGAATAGAAGCCAGCTCTCCTACATCCCAGTCCAGCACACTAACCACTAGGCAGTGCTGCCTCCCACCTTGTACTTTTGCTGCCTCTTGTTCTGCTGGGTGAAGAGACTGTCCCTCCCCAGCAGAGGCTGGCACCTTTCCCTGGCACGCGCTATTTGGTGCTTTGCGTCCAGACCTTTCGCAGACAGCTGCTCCCACTTGGCCCCTGAGCCAGCAATAGCTCCATGAAACGTCGTATGGTTGCAATACATTTCCTGCCTCACATAAGAACAGCCATACTGGGTCACACCAACGGTCCATCTATCCCAGTGTCCTGTCTTCTGACGCTGGCCAGTGTCAGCTGCTTCAGAGGGAATGAACACAACAGGGCAATTATCAAGTGATCCATCCCCTGTTGTCCAGGCCCAGCTTCTGGCAGTCAGAGACTAGGGACAGCCAGAGCATGCGGTTGCATCCCTGGTCATATTGGCTAATAGCCATTAAGGGACCTATTCTCCATGAGCTTCTCTAGTTCTTTTTTGAACCCAGTTATACTTTTGGCCTTCACAACATCCCCTGGCAACGAGTTTCACAGCTTGACTGTGCGTTGTGTGAAGAAACACTTCCTTTTGTTTGTTTTAAACCGGCTGTCTATAAATTTCATTGGGTGAACTGTGTTCTTGTGTTAGGTGAAGGGGTTAATAACGCTTCCTTATTCACTTTCACCACACCAGTCATGATTTATTTTTATATAGATTTCTATCATATCCCCCCTTCATCGTCTCTTTTCCAAGCTGAAAAGTCCCAGTCTTTTGAGTCTCTCCTCACACGGAAGCCGTTCCATACCTCTGATCATTTTTGTTGCCCTTCTCTGTACCTTTTCCAAGTCCAATAGATCTTTTTTGAGATGGGGCGACCACATCTGCAGGCAGTGTTCAAGATGTGGGCGTACCATGGATTTATATGGAGGCAATATGATATTTTCTGTCTTATTATCAATCCCTTTCTTCATGATTCCCAACATTCTGTTAGCTCTTTTGACTTCTGGTGCGCATGGAGTGGATGTTTTCAGAGAACTATCCACAGGGACTCCAAGATCTCTTCCTTGAGTGGTAACAGCTAATTTAGACCCCATCATTTTATATGGATAGTTGGGATTATTTTTTCCACTGTAAAAAGAAAAGGAGTACTTGTGGCACCTTAGAGACTAACCAGTTTATTTGAGCATGAGCTTTCGTGAGCTGTAGCTCACGAAAGCTCATGCTCAAATAAACTGGTTAGTCTCTAAGGTGCCACAAGTACTCCTTTTCTTTTTACGAATACAGACTAACACGGCTGTTACTCTGAAACCTGTCTTTTTCCACTGTGCATTCCTTTGCATTTATCAGTGTTGAATTTCATCTGCAAATTTCCTCTCAGGCTAAAAACCGTGTGCGACAGGCAAATTGAAACTGAACCAAATCGTAACAGCAGAGTCATTGGCAGCCCCTTAGAGCATGGGATGTGCTGGCCTTTGAGTGCAACAGAAAAGTGAGCCGCTAAGCTCCTGAGCAGTAACTGGTGAAGATCAGGATCTGGGGATAGGTGGAATAAATAATCTTGCAGCCTGGAGAGTGAGGATTGAATAGCTTGCATTGCGGTTATCACCCACAAGTCCCTGAAAGGTGTGCATGCCAAGGAAAGAGAGGAATTGTTTTCACAGGTCGACGGAAGGGTGTCTTGTAGCTAAGGCACTGAGTTCAATTCCTGCCTCTGCCACAGATTGTCTGCAGGACCTTGGCCAAGTCATTTAATCCCTCTGTGCATCAGGCCCCCATCTGTAAAGCAGGGATATGATATACTTCCTATGCTCTTTGGGGCAGGAACCATTTCTTACTATGTGTTTGAACAGTGCCTAGTGAAACGGGACTCTGACCTCAGTTGGGGTTTCCAAGGACTGACTGGGAACGAAGCAATCCTGGAATGGAATGCTTTTCCCCATTGCCCCTTGCCCACCAGGGGCCAATTCCTGGCCCCAGCCCCACCCCTGCTTCCCTGTTCCCACCCACAAAGCACCTTCTCTTTTTCTCTCATGTACAGGCACAAACAGGCTCCTTCCGACACGGAGGCTGGGTGAAACGAAGGTCCAATAAATCCCCAGTGTCTGTAATTCCTTCTGCCTCGCCTCCAGGGCTCGGGATACAGGTACACCCATGGTGTCTCGGACCTGTGCTCTGTCAATAGCGCAGACTGCTAAACTGCAGCTGACTAACAAACCAGCTGGCCTGAACTCATTGTCACCAGATGAGGCTGCAACAAGGAGGGAATTCCTCACTCTCATAACCATCCTCCTAACCCACGTATCCCTGCTTAGAGCCTGAAGTGGAGAGTTAATTAACCAGAGGGGCTGGAAATCCAGGCAGGATTCAAGAGAGATTAGAAGGGACTTGATTCTCCCCTAACATACACACTCCCCTTTCACAGCAGTGAACTTGTCCCTCTCCTCCGCAGCTGACAATGGTAGGGGTGGGGGGAGGAATGTAACTGAGCCTCTCCTTGCTATCCGCCGCCTTGCTTCAATTACATCAGCCAATTAATTTGCGGGAGAAAAGTTAATAGAGGTGAAGTCGCCAAGGAAGTGATTGCTCAGGAGGCCAAAGCCGCAGGACCTACGGCGTGTAGGAGTTTGTTTTAATTAGGCTGGGAGGTAAGTGGCTGGTTATCAAGACATCAGGCAGTTGACTTGTCAGTCAAAGTGATCTTGGAAGTCTTGCCTGATGAAAGAAAGCACTGTGCTGCGGGATGGTCCGATGACACCTGCCGCCCAACCGCATCTTGAAGGGAATCAGCTGGTGCAGGGGGCCAGAATCTGCCTCCAGATCTAAGGGTTCTTGGTCTCCATGCCCAAGGAGAATAGAGCTGCAATTGAGGGTCCAACTGATCACCATACTGGGGGTCAGGAAGGGAATTTCCCCGCAGGTCAGACTGGCAGAGACCCGGGAGGTCTCTTCCAACCCTAATCATCTATGAGTCTATGAGCTAATGGATTCATATGATTATAGGAGACTGTCCGCTTTCATTTTAAAAAGAAATAAGTTCCTACCCTCCTGGTTCTAGAGAAAAGCTTGAAAATGAGACTCCAGTGCATGCTACAGACTCAGAACCAGAAGGTAACCACAACCAGCACCACTCCAACATTTATTATTTTTGAAAATCTCATGACGTTTAAGCCAATTTTATGATGTTGGGGGGCTGGATTCATGATTTTTGAACCCTTGGCATTGGTTGAACTCGAAGGAGAAGTTTCTTCTTTTGTCTAATGGAGACAGAGTTGAGGAGATGGGAGGAGGAAAGGCTGCCAATTTTTATATTGGCTTTCGAAGCAGAACATTTGTCCGTTAACTCGCGCTCAGGGTTTCTAGTCTATTTATCAAAGGTCTTATCTACAGGTGGGTGAAAAATTCACCTCAAACTTTTTTTTTGGTGAAAAATGCAGTCAGGTGAAATGGTTCAGTTGACAAATAGCATCAGTTTCACTGAATTGTTTCGGTTGAAACAAAATGAGTGAAAAAAATCAAAAACATTTTGATTTTTCAATTTGAAGGGACTTCGTCTCAAAATTCCCCTTGATTTTATTTTAAGCAATTAAAAATTAGGGCTGTCAAGTGATTAAAAAAATTAATTGCAATTAATTGCAGTTTTAATCACACTGTTAAACAAATACCATTTATTTCAATATTTTGCGGGGTTTTCTATATTTTCAACTATAGGGTCAGGGCTGGTGGCTCTGGGCTTCAGCTCTCCTCAGAGCCTGGGGTTCGGGGCTTCAGCCCCTCTTGGGGCGTGGGGCTTCAGCTGCTCTAGGTGCATGGAGCTCCAGGCCCCTCACTTCCCAAGAAGCTGCGGGCTGTGGATTTTTCAGCCCCCCTGCCGCCTCTGGAGCTGTGGGCTGGGACTTCTTTAGCCCCCCTGCTGCCAAAGCCTCCTGCCCCGCTCACATGTCTGCGATTAACGCATTTAAAAAATTAAGACATTCATTTTGCTTTCAGTTAATTGCAGGCGTTAACTGCGATGAATTGACAGCGCTATTAAAAATATTTTAAAATTGCACAGGATCTAACTGAAAAATTTCATTTCACCTGAAAAACAATTGATTTTTAAAACTCTTCTCTTGGTGGAACATTTTGAAAAATTTCCATTTTGGGTTGATCCCCCAATTTTTTTTTCTTTTTAAATTGCCAGGGATCCGAAAAATCCATTGTTCGCACGGCTCTGTTCGAATCCCCCTTCCATCACTGTAATATCTAAGTGTTTTCTGGTCGGGTATTAAATGTTAGGACTAATATCTGTCATGCGGGGTTTCTCACACCTTTCTCTGAAGCAGATGGAACTGGCGACTCTTGCTTACAGGATATTGTATTAGTTAGCCCCCGGTCAGATGCAGCAAGCGCCTTCCCCAGCCTGCTCTAAAACAATGTCCACACACTGGGTAGAGTTAAAACACCCCTGTTCCTAGTGTTTGGCTTTGTAATCAAAGAAATTAACACAAGGATCAGCTCCAGCGTTGTCCCCAAGTGTTGCTGGTTCTAGGGCTCCTCCCTCAGGACTACCCAGCCCACACTTTAGATCCCCTTTCCACAGAAAGCCACACCCTCTTCCTTTATATCTGGGCAGGGGAATGAACCACCAACCTGGATGAGTTAGTAGACCCCACTGAATCCTTTCCCAGGAGGAGTGACACCTGGCAATAGGGCAGTGTTTCAGACAAGCCCCGTCAGACACACCTGTACAGCATATCCTATGTGAGCCCTCACGGACACCAATGCTCCACACTGCCTGCAGATTTTGGTTTAGGTTAGGTTGGTCTTGCCCAGAGTTGGATAAGCAGCCCAACATCATTGTAAATTCTGGCAGCCCCCGAAGGCCCCACTCGAGATCCGCACCCATCGGATTGCGTGCACTGCAAACACAGAAGGGACTGTGACTCACCACGTGGCTGGAACTAGTCAAGGCCTGGGTAAGTAATGGTTTTCCCCCACCGCACTCCCAGCTAAAGCTCGGGTGGTAGATGGCAAAGTGAGTCCAGGCCAGGTCTTGGGCCGTCCTGTGTGTGTAGCGAGCACAGGCTCTATTACTAACACCACCTAGCTCTTGCACAGCACTGCTTATCAGTAGATCCCAAAGCAGTCACTCTCCCCATTTAACAGACAGGGAAACTGAGGCACAGAGCAGTGTCATCACTTACTCAAGGTCTAGTGGCAGAGCTGGGATCTAGAACCCAGATCTCCTGAGTCCAAGTCGAGTGCACTAGTCACTATGCCACACAGTCTCCACCTACTAACATCCCTATTGGGCAGTCTGGGAGTTAGAGAGCCAGCAACAGCCACAGGGTCTGCATGTGTTTAGCAGCCCCAATCAGACTGTTAGAGCCCAGTCTCTGCTCTCTTGTGAGGACACTTGCCTTATGGCCCCCAAATGGGTTCAGACAATACCCTCAGAGTACAGGGCATTCTTCTTGCTCGGCTCCAAGGGAAAACCTAGCTGCAGGGCCTTCCTCATTGCCTGCTATTGCCAAATTGACTCATAAAACAAATCACCAGCTGTTGTCAGCCTCCCTTCGCTCCCAGCCTCTGACCTCTCCTGCTTTGAAGTAGGTGGGGAACACCTGCCCGTCCATCTTCAGAGACAGCTCGGCATTGTTGGCGTGGCCAGGCTGGGAGTTGGGGGGGGAGAGAAGGCTTCCTCGCTGGCGAGATAAGACCCCTGTAATCAGCGTAATGGAGAGCAGCCCTGCATACCACCTCACCTTTACTGCGGGCATCACAGGTGCGAGGAGCCCACACCCAATGGCACCAGGCACATCGCATGGAGCCTTTCCCTGCTGTGCTGGGGGCCACCTGGATCTCTTGTTAAACTGTCTGCCGAGAGGGGGATTTCTTGGTATTTATTTGTGCCTTAAATCACAGACCTAGTAGGGCAGCCATCTGATCTGTTACCCCACCCCTCTCAGCCTATGCAGGGTTGGGGGGGTTATTTTTTGGGGGTGGGGAGAAGTTGGGAAAAGACTTTCCATATTCTGAAAAACAAATCCCACTGAAAGTTGCCCTTCCCCCTATTGAAATGGCAACCTGGAGAGGGGATGTAATTCAGTTTTTACTCTCTGTGTATAGCCTCCTTGCCTAGCTGATAAACTGTGCCGGATCATCCCCTGCTGCCGAGTCTCCAGTGCTTTATTTGTAAGCTTGGGGGCAGGGAGCAGCTTTTTGTTCTGTTTGTACAGCACCTAGCACAGCAGGGTCCTGGGCTGTGACAAGATCATAGAATCATAGAAGATTAGGGTTGGAAGAGACCTCAGGAGGTCATCTAGTCCAACCCCCTGCTCAAAGCAGGACCAACACCAACTAAATCATCCCAGCCAGGGCTTTGTCAAGCCGGGCATTAAAAACCTCTAAGGATGGAGATTCCACCACCTCCCTAGGTAACCCATTCCAGTGCTTCAACACCCTGCTAGTGAAATAGTTTTTCCTAATATCCAACCTAAACTTCCCCAATGCAACTTGAGACCATTGCTCTTTGTTCTGTCATCTGCTACCACTGAGAACAGCTGAGCTCCATCCTCTGTGGAACCCCCCTTCAGGTAGTTGAAGGCTGCTATCAAATCCCCCCTCATTCTTCCCTTCTGCAGACTAAATAACCCCAGTTCCCCCAGCCTCTCCTCATAAGTCAGGCATCCCAGCCCCCTAATCATTTTCGTTGCCCTCCGCAGGACTCTCTCCAATTTGTCCACATCCCTTCTGTAGTGGGGGGGCCCAAAACTGGACGCAGTACTCCACATGTGGCCTCACCAATGCCGAATAGAGGGGAACAATCATTTCCCTGGATCTGCTGGCAATGCTCCTACTTATACAGCCCAAAATGCCGTTAGCCTTCTTGGCAACAAGGGCACACTGTTGACTCATATCCAGCTTCTCCTCCACTGTAACCCCTAGGTCCTTTTCTGCAGAACTGCTGCCAAGCCAGTCGGTCCCCAGCCTGTAGCGGTGCCTGGGATTCTTCCATCCTAAGTGCAGGACTCTGCACTTGTCCTTGTTGATCTTCTGGCCACTACCAGAATACACCTAAGGGATGTCACCCGGGTGTGCTGGGAAGCTCCCCCTGGGGCGGTGCCGGGTCGGGAGCCTTCTGAGGCCCAGGGCTCCCACTCAGGTCCGTCCTGTCCCCTGGCGGACAGGCCAGCTGCGGCTCCTGTTTTATTTTTCTCCCCGTCAGCAGAAAACTGCTGCACGAGGGGCCCCTGGTGGCACCACCGAGCAGCTCGGCTCATTCACGAGAGGCGGAGGAGCCGGCTGCAGGCCAGGCCTGGAAAGAGCGCAACGCCCACAGTCTGGAGCTCATTCGCCTTGGGCAGAGCTCCACACCAGGGCTGGGCTACGCTTCAAACGTTTCGGGGGCACGGCTGCACCGCGGTCGTGCTTCCCAGTGTCGACACTACCTCTGCCGATGGGAGGGGTTCTCCCGTTGCAGGTAATCCCAGGGGCTAATCGCAGGGGGGCGTAAGTAATCCACCTGCCCGAGCGGCGGTAGCGAGGTTGCTGGAGGAATTCTTCCAGTGCCCTAGCGCTGGCCACACGGGGACTAAAGTCGGCTTAACAACACGGCTCAAGATGTGGATTTTTCTCACCTGTGAAAGATGTAGTGAGACTGAGCTAGTTTTCTCGTGTGGACCAGGCCTAAGGGCAAAACCAGACCCCACGGTGGCAGGCGCATTAGACACACCTGTTACAGAGGTAGTTCAGGTCAGACTAATCAGCCTGGCAAACTCTGAGCCTGCTAGCTCCGGGGGTCGCCCCATGTGTTCGTGCAGGGCCCAGCCCAGCAGGGAACGATCCTCGTGGAGGGCCACTGGGTGTGAGTGCTGCCCGCCTAGGGGATGCCCGTGACATGCAGCACATCGTGGAAAACCAGGGCGGCGTTCGCTAATAGCGACCTGGGCCAGGACTGGAGAGACGAGAGAGCTCATTGGAGTCACCAGCTCTGCCCCCTTGAGCGGACTCCGTACCATGTGCTCCGAGGCGGAAGTCCCGAGGCTGGGAGAGCAAGGAAACCCTTTCCTCTCCAGCTCCCTCCCATTTCAGTTTGCCCAGGTGTTGACTAGCAGGATTCAGTGCCCCGCAAAGCATGGGCTACATGACTAAGGCAAAGCGCCGCTTGGCCGAGTGCAGCAGGTGGGGTAACTTAACCCCCCCTTACTTAGTGGCCAAAGTGCCCTCTTTTGGGAGTGCAGGGCCCAATGGGGGGAAAGAATCCCACCTGAAACAAATAAAAGGAAGTTCTCCTTCACACAGCGCACAGTCAACCTGTGGAACTCCTTGCCTGAGGAGGTTGGCCAAGACTATAACAGGGTTTAAAAGAGAACTAGATAAATTCATGGAGGTTAAGTCCATTAATGGCTATTAGCCAGGATGGGTAAGGAATGGTGTCCCTAGCCTCTGTTTGTCAGAGGGTGGAGATGGATGGCAGGAGAGAGATCACTTGATCATAAACTCTTAGGTTCACTTCCTCTGGGGCATCTGGCATTGGCCACTGTCGGCAGACAGGATACTGGGCTGGATGGACCTTTGGTCTGACACAGTCTGGCCGTTCTTATGTTCTGAGTTGTCATATCCACCCCCTTCCTCCCCCACCATCCCCTGCCCTCTAGCTCAACCCTGCCCCTCCCCGCATCTCCCTCTGCTGCTTTGCTCCAGCTCGGCCTTGCCTTGGGGGCAGCTTTAAATCCTCGGGGGTGGGGTGGGGTGGGGGGTGGGGCTGCTAGTGAAAGCTCCTGAGGAAAGGCAGCACTTCCAACAATTGCTCTGGATGGATCCTTCCCCCGCCGGGCAGCACGGTGCCATTTTTGGCCATGCCGCCCGCCCTCCCCAGTTGCCCCCCCCCTTGGGGAAAGACACGCCATTGCAGCTGCTGGCTCCCCAGTTCCAGCAACCCCCCTTGCCTGGGAAGCCGGGGCCTGCAGCACAGCTCCCTGCCGCTGTCTTGTCCCCAGCTTGTACGTCGGTGACGTTTTCATTTACAGACAGCCCAAAGGGGCTGACGGGGAAGGGAAAAAACAAAACCAACCGAACCCGCCAGAATAATAAAACCCAGCTCTAATTCCCTTGTAACAGCCACGCTTTCAATTACAGGGCGGGAGGCATTTCCCATTCAGCAGCCCCAGATCAAACAGGACGGGGCAGGGAAGCGAAACGTCTCCGATAAGGCGGCCGGCCGAGCGTGGCTGGGGAAGTTCTTATTAAGAAATGTAAAAAGCCGCCAATGAGGCTAATAATGAAAATAATGAAATCCCTGACGGTGCGGTGTTAGCACGTCGGAATCACATTCCCTTCGGCCCCCCAAGCAAGGTCATGCTGAAGCCTCTCCCGCGGCTTTCCCAGCAGAGGAAAATTCCCAGCGGGCAGGAGCCTCTGCTGAATGGCTCGCGCCCCAACTGGGGGCCTGATGTCCCCGCGCATCTGGCTCCTGGAGGAAGCAGAACCGGGCTCTCCTTGGCTGTGTTCATTACAGGGCATTTTGCTCGCTAATGTTTAGCGATTGCATGGCTGGTCGCTCTCCCTCTCCCCGAGCTATCTTGCTTCGATCTCTGCCCCCTGGAAAAAAGGCACCTGGTGCTTGAAAACCCTGCCTGATTCGAAGGAGATAGAGGGGTGTTTAGGGGCTGTTTTCCTGGCTCTGACTAATAGGACTGGCCCGGAACATCATGCTTTATCTGTTCCATCTGGCCTGGCTTAGCCACCTGAATAAAAACAGGCTCATTTTCTGTCTAATGCCTCCTCCTGTTCTTTCCTTCACTCCGCAGCTCTCGGCCCATTTGTTCCACTTGGGAGCCCCAAGATAAGGAGCTGGAGACTGTGGGCCGGAAGCCACCTTCCATTTTTAGATTGAAATTTTGTGCCTGCTTTGCTCAGATTATAAACTTGAAAGGCAGTCCCTTCCCCCACCCTGGAGTCAACCTCTGGCCCATACAGCTTGAATTACCTGTGGCTTTCTCAACAGTGAAGGTGCGTAGGGGATGGTGTGAGCAGATCACAGGCATGCGTACGTACGTACACACACACACACGCACAAACGTGGGATGTGCTTAGATATGGTGGAGGCAAGAGACGGCTACTTACACCTGCTCGCAAACGCGTATGGGGAAGATTTCAGAGGTGGGGGGCGAACGACACGGAAGCATGAGGACACTCCTTAGGCTCTGAGCTCTTCGAAGCCATCTCTTTATGATGTTGTACAGTGCCTAGCACAATGCGGCCTGGAGCCTGAGCCACCACCATAGTACAAAGAATTAACAACAATAATAAAAGCCCTCGCCCACATGTGCGCGTGGGGGAGATGCTCGAGGCAATGGGATGAACAAAGCTCATGGATCTGGACATGCATACACACACACACGTCAGCAAATGGAGACCTTAATAATATCTTCAGGGCATCCTACCATCCCTCTGGCCATCCAGTTCCACTTCCATAGGGAAGCCCCGCTTGTTTCTAGTTTTAGACACACTACAGGGCTGGTGTATTGGGCTCTTTTGCTTTAACAAAGTATTGTCCCCTCGCAGCCCATGTCCCAGAGGCTGGGAGAATATTCTGCATGCACATACTGCCCCCTAGTGGTCTCCCAGAGCTAGCCTCTTCCGCTTCAGTCATCTCGTTCGTTTTATGGCATTTCTGAAGTTTTATTCATTGGCCCCGGAAACGTCTAGTGACTAAAGTGCCAGACTCCTGGGTTCACGTCCCAGCTCTACCAGTCTTGGGTGGCCTTAACCTGTAAGGTTCTGTGTAAAGTAGGGCTGGTTACACCTTACTGGGGTGCACTGAGGCTTGCAAAGAGCTTTTAGACTCTTACTGTTATTGCCTGAAGTTTGGAATAACCCCCTGCTCCCCCCCATCTCATATTAAGCCACACCTAGAATAATATCTAAAGCCACACGCATGGGGTCATGCTCTAATTCAGACACTGCTCTCCGCCCTAAATACCTATAAACCCCCACTCCCTCGGCAAAGGATCTGCACACTTCACAATGCTTGCTGGATTTAGCCTCATGACACCCCAGGAGGTGTGGTTATCCCCACCATAGAGATGGGGAATGGAGGCAGAGATGAGGGGCCTCACCCAAATTCCCCCAGGAAGTCTGTGGAGAGCTGGGATCAGAGACAAGTAACCTAATCCCTAGATCATCCTGCCTCCCTATCGAAGCATCCCCTATCATATATATATGTTTGGTCCTGTCTAGTTTTAAGTGTGCCAGCGTGAGGCTTCCGGCACTCCCCTGGGAAATGTATTCCACCAGCCCATGTCACCTAATGAGTCGCTCACCAGCACCGCTGAAGTGAAGCATCTTTTGGGGTTACTGGTATTGCAACACCAAGGACATGAGAACTCCCTGCAGGCTGAAATCAGTCCGAGATCTTTATGACCCCTGGCCTCTTGGTATGTGTGTGCTGATGTCTCAGCCACGAAGCCAACCTCATGGGGTGCGAACCAGTACAAAGGTGCAGGTCACTGAATTAAAACCCTTTGGCAACAGCCCCAGGCCCTTTTCGCCCATCCTGGCCAGACCTCCCCCATGTCCTGGGGACATGGCAATCTCAAGGAAATCGGCCACTGATCAGATAGAGATTTACCCCTTGGCCTCTCCCAGCCGTGTTCAAACAGACACATCCTTTGTACTCCTGTATTTTATTACTGGGGAGGTATTTATATGTGAGTGTGTTTGTCAGAGAGGGCGTGTCATTGTGCGTGCCCTATTGCTGTCTTGGTCTAGATCGGGATTTGTTGGTAGGACACGTTAGCGAACAGGTTCTAAAAGTGTCAGATGAGGGGGAGGGAGCCAAGAATGAGCTGGTGTTAAACTCCACCCTGCCTCATCTACACGGCGCTTCTGGATGATGGGTGTTTGCTAACACGCGCCAGCCACACGCGCTTGTGGCCCCTAGTCTAGACAAAGCCAGTGGGTGTGACTGCGGCTCTGCAGCTATCACTGTGCTGGCATAGCTGGCTGCAGATTGCACAGTGGCTGGAATTCATGCCCTGGGCAGAGAACCAGCATGTGGCCTACGTGCCACGGAAGCCCTGAGGGTACAGAGATCTGCGCCCATTTCACCAGTACATTCACAATGAGAGCTCAGATCCCAGGCTGAGACCTGTTAGCATTGCTTCGGCTTTCTGCTAGCCCTCCGCACAGGTGTGAATTTCACCCAGGAAGAGAGACCACCACCAGCCTTATGGCAGCAGGGCCCCACACCTTAGGGGGTGCCTAATTGCAATGGGAACATTCGCTGTGTCTAGCACGTACACCGGACAAAAGGATACCGCAGAGAGAGAGGTACCAGGACCAAGCCTGCAGGAGATTAAAGCCCTGACCCATTTTAGCAGGGTGACATGTATTTCCTTAGAGCAGATTTGTCCTAGAAGGACAATATTGTTCTGACTTGATCTCTTCTCCCCTTTTTCGAGGCCAAACAATTAAGTGACATAATTCACTCATTCCTTAGTGTCTGCTTGCTGGGGGCTGCAAATCCCAGCCCTCCTCCCCGGCACCTCTCTGCCTGAGCCCGAGGGGCAAACAGCTGGGATGGAAAAGCCGTCAGTGCCGATGACTTAAGCAGCAAGCGGATCTCCTCCCTGCCTGAAACAACAAGTTGGGCTGAAATGATCCCTCTGCCTTTGCTCATGTGACTATGCCCTCCTGCTCCTTTCTCCCCCGTCACTCACTGTTGTCCTGCTAAGAAATGACCCTATAGTCAGTTGCTTAAAGACACTTCGATTCATTACGAAATTTACTCAAGAGACCAAACAGCCAGCATCAATCCGCTTTAATATGGCACAGGAAAAGAGTTCTATACGACACCAGTCTCCGAAGAGCCTGCACAGCGACAATGAATCATAGAATATCAGGGTTGGAAGGGACCTCAGGAGGTCATCTAGTCCAACCCCCTGCTCAAAGCAGGACCAATCCCCATTGCATTTGCCTTACGCAGAAGGTGTGTTCCCCAGCTGACATTTCAGCTGGTAGTATTTATATGATTTTTACAAGTTACACATCTCTTTACACGTCTCTAAGATCCAACCCATCGGGTTGTCCCAGTTCCCTAACATGGTGTTCAGTTCCTTCCTTATCTGTGTTCTGGATACGAGCATTCCAGGTACTGGTCCGTGAAGGCACTTCCCTAGCTTGTACTAAGACATAAAACCAATGTATCTTGTTTTTGATAGGTTTCCTATCTGCTTGTGCCAAATGCTTACCTCAGCAAATGCAAGGAGTTATGCGATATTTACCGTAAGTGAATAGGATTATGGTATAGGCCAGTCTAGGTTACATCACCGTTACAATATTTGGGCTTAATGTTTTTGGTGCTTAATGCATACTAATATATATAAATATATATGGTGCAGATAATACATATTCTTAATATGATGTCTATTTATATGCTAGCCAGCATATATTAGTCAACAGTCCATTCTCTTTGCATCTTTTCTTTCTCTCCCTCCATTCTTTTCTCCCACGCTCTGTCCTTTCTCTTCTTTCCCTGCCAGCGAGCAGAACCCTCCTCAGCTGCCAGCACTGTGGAGCTGGGCATGGGCAGAGAGAGACAAGAATGGCACTGGGCCTCAGTTTAGGTGTGTGACTGTTCCTTTTACAAACACAGCCATTCTTCAGATCACACCTTCCTGACTGACTGGGGGGGAAACAGGTGGGGACCGTGAATCTGCTCTGTTAGCAATAGCATTGCAGATCTCCACAGCAACAGTAGAGACAGAACCCAGATCTGCCTGCTCTGAAAGCACAGCCCCTGAGCTACAGGTGAATCTCCATGAGCTGCTAGCAGTAGATGGCCTATGACACATGGCTGAACAGTTCTGATTCTATCCAGCAATGGGGGTAGCAGTGCACTTGCTTGCTAGCCAGGTCCTTACAGTGCCCTGCTAGAGCACTTGCCAACCAAGGAACTCAGAGTGAGCTTAACATACCAGTATGATGATGACTGACTCAGCCTGTTGCCTGGTTACTCAGTTTACCTGCTACTGCCCAAGCTGTACCTCTCAAGGAGATAAACTTGAAGACTTCATTTTCTGGTGATGGAAATAATGCACCTTTCACCAGGACTGAACCCTTCCCCCCGTGCCGTGTCCCATTTCCCCCAGCTGGCCCCTAGCAGTACCCCATAGAGAACAGGGGTCTGGCGAGCTCAGCCTCTCTGCACCAGTCTCTCCTCCCCTGCCACATGCAGAGTCCTGAGGTAAAATGCGTTTGCAAGGGAGAATAAGGGCTCACCCAGCTGAAAGAAGCCCACCTAGGTCAGTAAAAGGAGGCGAGCCTGGCGAGCCCCGGACCAGAAACCACCCTTCCAGAAGCAGCAGCAAGATTCCTCCCTCACCCTCCTCCTGCTCAAGTCATCGCTTGCGTCCCTCCTCCCCCAACACCGAATGCAGTTTTCTAAGATGAAACTCTTTTTCGGGCAGGAGGCAAGCCTGGTGGTGAGCTCAGAAACCCAGCCCAACCGGAGCAGCATCAAGAATTCACCCTTCTCCTGCACAACTCCCACGCCTCCCATCTCCAGAACGCTGACTTTCGGAGGAATCTTACCCCTTCAATAAGCCAAGACTCCTCTCAAGGCGACATACAAAATTGCATACGAAAGACTAACCCAGCAGCAGCAGAAAACAAAAAAAGCCTCCTGCACAAATCACTCCCCTACTGAACGTTAAAATCCTGAGGTAAAAATCTTTCCATATCCACTGCAAGGACTCTTTTGAACAGGACACAAATGTATTGATTATATAGAAGAATGTATTGAATTATTCCAGACATTGGCACCGTTCTACTGTGTTTTCATGATCTGGAGTGATTAAAATATCAGAAAAAGTTAATGGAGCAAAGCAGCAACAGTTCAGATCTTTTGAATATGGGAAGTTTATTTTTAAAATACTTCCAGCTGGTTCTCTGGCTAAAAAGCCTGTTATCTGTAGCTATTGCCAGGCTGAGGTCCAACACCGTAGAAGTACTTCAAGTCTGCAATACCGCCTACGTGCCAAGCATGCTTTTGCCTCCAGATCTTGTGCTACAGATACCAGCCACCCATGGGCAGCGTGTTATCGGAGCCTGGGCCTCCTCAAACAGCCTGGTGTGGCCCTGCCCATACTCCACCCCCACGGCCCCTCCCGGCGCTCTGCCCTGGCCTAGGCCGGCCTGACTCCCGCTGGGACTCAGGGCGGCTGGTGCTGCGGCTGCTCCACCTGGCTGCCCGACGCACTGGAAGTGGGGGCGGCCGCCCAGTGAACTGGGGTTGGGCTGGCTGCCCGGAGCACTGGGGCTGGGGGTGGCTGCGGCCGCCTGGTGCTGGGGCCGCGGTGGGGGTGCTCTGGGCTCCTGCAGAGGAGGGGGAGGCAGAAGGGGAGGGGCTGGGGGCTAGCCTCCCCTGATGGCCGGGTCACCAGCTGCCAGCAAATGAATCCAGCCCGCCACAACAGCGTACAATTACAGAGAGTTTCAGGATTGCTACAAACCCAGGGATTAAACAAAGTACAGCAGCTTAACCATTGCTCCTGCAAAGTGGATAGCTATGGACTGCAGACCACACAACATTGTGAATGACAGAGGGCTAAGAGATGCTATTCAAATTGCATCTTCCAATCAGTCACACACCTTGCCTTCCCGAGGAACCGCAGCGTCATGAATACATGACCAATACGGCAATGAGAAGACTACAGAGTTGGAGCCTCTGAAAAATGCACTAGCTGTTGCTTTGGCTGGCGATCACTGGACATCCTTGAGCAATCACAGCTATCTTGGTGTCTCGGCACACCTGCCTGATGCTGCCTGGACTCTGCAGTCGTTTGCTGTAACAGTAACGCATACTGAAGAGAGACATTATGCCGGAGCATGTGTAGAGCATTTCTTGGAGGTTGCGAAAGAATGGACTATTCCAGAAAAGGTAACAACAATTAGTATTGACAGGGCACGTAATATGGTAGCAGCTTGCCTTTTGAACCGATGACAAGCAACACTGTCTGCAGTGATCCATCTCAGTAGTGCTCAGTGATGGTGGTTTTGAAAACGTGCTGGCAAAATGTGGAAAACTTGTGAGCCATTTCAAGCACATTCCAGAGCTAGGACAGAAACAAGAACCTCTTGTACAAGATATTTCGACCAGATGGAACTCCACGTTGGCTGATTCCGTGCCTGCTTTGCAGTAAAGCCACTATCACTGCCGCATTAGCTCTTCAAAAGCATCGACAGAGAAGGATTTTGAAAAAGCTAGAAACACTACCCGAGCCCTGCAGGTTTGTGACTGAACTCCTTGCGGGAGAATTGTATGTCTCCTGCTCCGTGGTTTTACCTGCATTCTGCTACATATTCCATGTTATGGCAGTCTCGGATGATGACCCAGCTTATGTTGTTCGATTTAAGAACGCTTTCACGACAGATTTTATAAAACCCAAAGAAGGTACCAATGTGAGATTTCTTAAAGATAGCTACAGCACTCGACCCAAGGTTTAAGAGTCTGAAGTGCCATCCAAAATCTGAGAGGGACGAGGTGTGGAGCATGCTTTCAGAAGTCCTAAAAAGCACGACACTCCGATGTGGAAACTACAGAACCCGAACCACCAAAAAAGAAAATCACCCTTCTGCTGGTGGCATCTGACTCAGATGATGAAAATAAACATGCATTGGTCTGCACTGCTTTGGATTGTTATCGAGCAGAACGCATCATCAGCATGGACTCATGTCCCCTAGAATGGTGGTCAAAGCATGAAGGGGCATATGAATCTTTAGGGCATCTGGCAGGTAAATACCTTCCGACGTCAGCTACAACAGTGCCCTGCAAACACTTTCTGGTGACACTGTAAACAAGAAGCGGGCAGCATTATCTCCCACAAATGCAAACAAGCTTGTTTGTTTGAGTGATTGGCTGAACAAAAAGTAGGACTGAGTGGACTTGTAGGCTTTAAAGGTTCCCTTGTTTTATTTTTGAGTGCAATTATGTAAACAATAATAATTCTACATTTGTAAATTGCACTTTCACAATAAAGAGATAGCACTATAGTACTTGTATGAGGTGAATTAAAAATACGATTTCTTTCATTTATCTTTTTTTATTGTGCAATTATTTATAATCAAAAATAATAAATATAAAGTGAGCACTGTACACTTTGTATTCTGTGCAGTAATTGAAAATATATTTGAAAATATAGAAAAATTTAAATAAATGGTATTCTATTATTAACAGCGTGATTAATCACAATTAACTTTTTAATCGCTTGACAGCCCTATTAAATATTTGTTCCCCATGTAGATGCTTAAGACTGTGATCAAGTCACCCCTTAACTATTATAATGGGTCAAACAAAAAGCCTGGCTCTCACCCCCCTTTGGAACTGTGCAGCGTTTGATCCTTTTGGTGACACTTGGTAGGGCAGAAGCTCACATGGAACGGGAGGTGATGGGATGGCGGAGGAAGAGTCCTATTTTGTTCTGACAGCAGCTGACTGGTCCCTGCAGGGGACCTGGGGGATTGAGGTCTCTTCCCCCTTTCATAGAACCATAGGGTTGGAAGGGACTGCAAGGGTCAAACCCCCACCACGATGCAGGATTTGGTAGGTTATCGGGACAGCCATTTGGCTTGGATCAGTTATTTCATTTCACTGCGATTTGGTCTGTGTAACTCTCCGCTCTGGAGGAGACCCCAAGCAACCAGGATGTCTTACTTTCCCATAGCAGCTCCCATCCCCAGAGAGCACCAAGCACTTTGCTGTCCCCAGACAGCGCCATTGCAATGCAGCCCCCTCTGGGGTGGGATGGCAACCACCAGCTGGTGCACGGCACGCTGCACTAGGGAGGACAGTTTGGCCAAGAATGCTGGTGTGAAGACCCATCTCGAATGAAAAGTGCCATGGGACCGTTAATCTCCCCCAGTAAATGGCATAGCACTCCGCTGACTGACCCCGAAGAGATAACATGCAGAGTTGACCCTTCAGAGAGCAATTGTGCAATTGGGAGGGGTGGCTGCAGCACCCGTAGACGTACCTGATCTAGCTAGCGAAGTCCAGCCTGGCCAGAACCCTAGGCATGCACTCGAGCAGCCCCCACCTGTGCTGCCCTGGCTTTGCTGTTCCTTGAGCGAGGTGTGATCTAGATCAAAGCTAGCTCGGACACATCTACGCAGGCCCCAGCCACACCTCTGGATGGCAGTGCTGACATACACAGAGCTGACCTGACCTGTGCTTCTAGGACGACTTCAGTATTTCCAAGCTGACCTCTTAGCCATTCCCTCCAGGAGGCTGTTGCATGCAAGGACCCTCACATCTCCCACCACGATGGTGTTTGTTCTACAGGCAGCGAGAAGGAGAAGGGAAGGGAAGGGTTACCTGTCTGTGTATTGCTGGGCAAGGAATAGGACTCAGGGGGCCGGACACCACATTTTCCCACCCTGCCCGCCAGCCCTTTTTCCTCTACCTCTCACGACTGTGTCAAAGCCCCGCCCTTTCCAAATCTCTCAAGGGTCTAAAGACTCTTTAATACAAATTAACACCAAAAGAAAAGAAAATCACCCCCCAATCTAAGCAGTGTGGCAGTGGGGAAAGGATGGAGAAGGGGAAGGAGCAGAGTAAGGAGCCTTATTTTTGCATTGAACTTTTTAACACCGGGGTAAATATTGTCAGGAGAGATTAATACCGAAGTAAGCCCTGCCGGCTTTGAGCCTCTACCAGCATCGACAGTACTTTCCACTCTGTGATCCCAAGGAGGGTGCGTTAATGATATTATGTGTCAAGGAGAAGGAAGGTGACAATATCCGCTACGTCCAGAGCGCCTTTCATCCCAAAGAACAGGAGCAGGCCACCGATGAAATGCAGCCACCTCTGGGGTGGAACGTGGCACCTTAACAGCCACCTTCCAAAGCCGTTTGGCTCGGGAAGTGAAGAATAACACGACCACTGGCCGAAACAGCATGGAGGACGATTCAGTTTCAACCAACTGTGAAGACTGGAGATGAAATTTGGCATGAGACAGGTTCACACCCCTGCTCTCGTGAAAAACCCCGTGGCATCCCGAATGGCTGCAAGTGGTTGGAGATTCAGGCCTGGTCTACCCGATGAAGTTCTGTGCCATAGCTATGTCAGCTAAGAGTGTGGAAAAAAAACCAAACCCACATCCCCCTGGCCACCGTCGCTATGCCAGCAAAAGCCCAGTGTAGACAAACTATACTGACAGGCTGCTTCTGGTGGCTTAGCTAATGTCGTTCAGGGAGCTGGTTTAGCTGTGTCGGCAGAACTCCTTCTGGTGGCTTACACTGCCTCTTCGCTAGGGGGGTTTGCCAGCATAGCTATCCCAGCCAATGCTCTGTAGTGTAGACAAGCCCTCAGCACTGGGCATACAAGAAAGCTGCAAGATGGACTGAATGAGGCCCAAGAGATCCTCTCCTGGTTTCCTTCCAGCTCTTCCATCCCCTTAGCCAGAGATCTTGTTCTATAGTCACTATTGTTTAAAGAGCCTCGCATCTTCCACTGCCCCTTCCATACACCTTAGTTTGAGGCAGCTGCCATATCAAAGCATGACGACTGAGGGTGCGTCTACCCGGCAATCCGAGGGGGACCCCAGCACGCCGAGACCTGCCTGGGCTAGCTTTGAGCCACCGAGCTCACCTAACAGCAAGGATACTGCAGCGACACGTGCTGTTTGCAGCGCAGACGCCCCCTTCGAGGACAGCGAGATCGGACACAGAGCCAAGAGGCCGGTGCATGATTCTCCCATGGTGCTTCTTGGCCTCGGGGATGTCCAAGGCTCAGCTGTGGGTGCACAGTGGTGTGCGCACGTGTGCGAGAGAGAGGGGCAGACAGAGAGACGCACGCAATAATTAAAGGGCCAACCGTACAGAGCGGCCGGCATTGCTCAGAGAGACATTTCCTCACTAAGGGTCAGGCCAGTGCGGCTGATAGAGATTTCATCCCTTCCGCCGAAGCATCTGGCATTGGCCAGTGCTGGAGACAAGACACGGGACTAGAGCTGCAGTGCTGATCCCTGGCAGGGCAACTCCACAGCTCTGGCACCAGGAAGGAGTGCGGGCTGCTGGCATGGAAAAAGGGGTGGGGGGGGGCGGAAGGAGTGCCTGAGAAAGCCTGTTACCTGGTTTTGTTCCTATAAATTATAAGCCTGATCTGCTTCATGTTGCACAGTGTAATAACTTACATGCCCTGGGCTCTCCAGGCAGGCGGGCTGGGGCAGGGAGAGAAAGCATTAATGTTATTCTGGGTGACACGCCACTGAACTCAGCCGCAGTCGGGGCAGCTGGCGGGAGGGATGACGTGAGAATCTGCAGAGCTTCCCTCTGCTGAGTGCCTGAGCAGGGCAGGAGCAAGGGTAGATCCTTGGATCTGGGCACAGGGCTGGGAGAGGGGCCCAGGGGCAGGTGAAGGTAGGAGCTGAGGCTACCCCCAGAATGGAGCAGGTGACTCACAGCCCCCGTTAAGTTTCACTTCCACTAGGCCTCGGCACTCGCTGGCTATTTCACTGTATGCCCAGGGTGGGAGCCCACCTTCTTTGCCAGTCGTTGTGTCTTTTGCTTTTTTACACAACACAAACACCACGCAGAAGGACACAGCCGGGTCTCAAGTAACAGTGTTCACTATCTAGACACAGAGCTGTAGCTCCCGAAAGCTTATGCTCAAATAAATGTGTTAGTCTCTAAGGTGCCACAAGTACTCCTTTTCCTTTTATCTAGGCAGACATTCAAGGTAGGGTGACCAGAGACGTCTCAATATTAGGAGCTTTGTCTTACATAGGCAACCTATTACACACACCCCCAGTGCTGATTTTTCACACTTGCTCTCTGGTCACCCCGATGCAAGGACTGGCTAATATACCTACCGCGGCTCTGTGCTGTCTGGCAGACGTGGCCAGAAAGCCAGTGAGCACTGCCAGAGAGCTCACACGTGATTCACAGGGACACCGCCCCATTTCCTATACACTACAGATGAGCACTGCTGGGTCAAGGGGAGATTTTTGGATCTGATCGCAGAGGCTGATAAAGGATAGATCTTACGGGAGGGGGCTCATCCAAAACTGGGCAGACCTGCCACACGTCTTGCTTTCTCCCTGTAGGGCCCTTCCTAGTCCTGGGTCAGGATGCGTAGCTCCAGGAGTCATTGCAGCCAGTGGCAGCATCTTGTGAGAAACGACCGGCTAAGCAGGTTTGGGTTTGCTTGGCAAGTCGGTGGAGGCCCCAGGAATTCTCAGGCGTGGCGGGAAATGGCACCCATGACCCCGTAGGTCAGGTGGCACTCTTCCCACCGAGTCTCACACTCGGTCCCGAGAACGGCAGAGATTTGAGCAAAGCAAGGCTGGAAGCAGGAGGACAGTAAAAGCCAATCTGCAGGGCAATTCAGCCTTGGACTGGGCAACATAACCAAGAGGGGGACCGAACGGTCTCAGATGTGGCTCTGCCTTTTCATCTAAGGCGGCTGCAGCCTCCCTGGTAATTTAGGACACCCAGCAAGCGGGGCTCTGATTTCTAGGCCCCGTGCCGGGCGATAATGGCCTGACACCTCCAGTTCAAAGAGCCCCGTGCAGAGCCACCTGCTGCTTTGATGGCTTGTCTTGCTGGGTGGCTTCAGGCCTCTGTGGAGTTAACGAGGGAGCTACAAATGAGATGAGGCCGGGAGTCTAATGAGTGGGAGGAAACCCAGGGCTAACAGCTCCCTGCAATTTGGGCATGCAGGATGTTTAAACAAGGCAGGGCTAGGCCATGCCATGACTCCCAGAAGAGGCTCTTACAAGAGACTATCGGGGGAAGGATGCAATAAGAAATCGCCTGATCCAAACCCCAAAATGGAGCCAGGCCTGGGGTCCATCCCTCTGCAGACTTCAGGATGCTGACTCCGAACTCCCAGGCTTCTCCCAGGAGCAGAAGAGGACAGAAGAATATTGATGGTCCTTCTTGCTCGCAGGTTTCAGAGTAACAGCCGTGTTAGTCTGTATTTGCAAAAAGAAAAGGAGTACTTGTGGCACCTTAGAGACTAAGGAATTTATTTGAGTATAAGCTTTCGTGAGCTACAGCTCACTTCATCGGATGCATACTGTGGAAAGTGTAGAAGATCTTTTTATATACACACAAAGCATAAAAAAATACCTCCTCCCACCCCACTCTCCTGCTGGTAATAGCTTATCTAAAGTGATCATTCTCCTTACAATGTGTATGATAATCAAGGCTCGTTCACCTGCACATCCACCAATGTGATATATGCCATCATGTGACAGCAATGCCCCTCTGCCATGTACATTGGTCAAACTGGACAGTCTCTACGTAAAAGAATAAATGGACACAAATCAGATGTCAAGAATTATAACATTCATAAACCAGTCAGAGAACACTTCAATCTCTCTGGTCACGCGATTACAGACATGAAAGTTGCTATATTACAACAAAAAAAACTTCAAATCCAGACTCCAGCGAGAAACTGTTGAATTGGAATTCATTTGCAAATTGGATACAATTAACTTAGGCTTGAATAGAGACTGGGAGTGGCTAAGTCATTATGCAAGGTAACCTATTTCCCCTTGTTTTTAACTACGCCCCCCCCTCAGACGTTCTTGTTAAACCCTGGATTTGTGCTGGAAATGGCCCACCTTGATTATCATACACATTGTAAGGAGAGTGATCACTTTAGATAAGCTATTACCAGCAGGAGAGTGGGGTGGGAGGAGGTATTTTTTCATGCTTTGTGTGTATATAAAAAGATCTTCTACACTTTCCACAGTATGCATCCGATGAAGTGAGCTGTAGCTCACGAAAGCTTATGCTCAAATAAATTGGTTAGTCTCTAAGGTGCCACAAGTACTCCTTTTCTTTTTGCTCACAGTGTCCCATTCTCCCAGCTGAGTCGCCTCTTTGCCACGTGGTGGCAGAACTCGGGGCTTGGCTTCCCGGTGGAGTAGAAATCAGTGACACAGGATCTGGGGCTATTCTGAATGTAACGTGTTTGATTTACACACAAAACCCCAGTGCTGGAACAGAGATGGTCAAATGGCATGCAGGGCAATCCCTTCTCCTAGAATAATCTCAGCCCAACACCAAGGCTTGATTCCCAGGGAGCAGCTTGGCTTTAAGAATTGACTGTCACCACAGGCCAAGGCAGACAGCAAAGTGTCCTGCTGCTCCTATAGCTCCCCTCGCACCTGAAGCTACCTATACACACAAAAACTGTCTAATCCAAAACTCTCCACAACCCAGCATGTCTTCCAACGAGTCAAAACTTGGTCACACACTGAAAAAGAACCTGGAAGACTATGGGTAACAACAGCACCTGGTGATGTCCACCATAACAATACTTCTCCGGTCTGCACCCTCTTCCATCCAAGGATCTCACAGCACTTTTGGAACAGTAATAATAATAATGCCTTGCTCACAAGTAGCACTTTTCCTCAGTAGATCTCACAGTCAGTATCATTATCCCCATTTTAGAGATGGGAAACTGAAGCACATAGCCGTGAAATGACTCGTTAACCAAGGGTATTGTGAGGCTTTGTTTGTATCATTAACCCCATTTTACGGATGATGAAACTAAGGCACAGGGACGTGAAGTGGCTTGACCAAGGTCTTAGAGTGAGTCAATGGCAGAGGCGGGGAAAGAATCTAGCTCATTCATGACTTGGATAATGGAGAGGAGAGTATGCTTATATAATTTGCAGATGACACCAAGCTGGGAGGGCTTGCAAGAACTTTGGGTGGGGACAGGATTAAAATTCAAAATGATCTTGAAAAATTGGAGAATTTGTCTGAAATCAACAAGATGAAATTCAACAAAGACAAGTGCAAAGTACTTCACTTAGGAAGGAAAAAATCAAACGCACAACTACAAAACGGGGCTAACTGGGGACGCTGAGAAGAATCTGGGGGTGATAGTGGATCACAAATTGAATGAGAGCCAACATTGTGATGCAGCGACAAAAAAGGCGAATATCTGGGGGTGTCATAACAGGAATTTCATGTCTAAGACACGGGAGGTAATTGTTGCACTTTAATCGGCAGTTGTGATGTCTCAGCTGGAGCACTGTGTCCAATTCTGGGGGCCACATGCTAAGAAAGAGGTGGACAAACTGGAGGGAGTCCAGAGGAGGGCAGCTAAAATGAGAAAAGGTTTAGAAAATTGGACCTATTAGCAACGTTTACAAAAACGGAATATGTTTAATCCTGAGAAAAGAAAATTGAGGGGGGACCGGATAACAGCCACAAACATGTTAAGGGCTGTTATAAATACGATCAATTGTTCTCAGTGTAAAGGAAGGACAACGTAGTAATCGGCTTAATCTGCAGCAAGGGAGATTTAGGTTGGATATGAGGAAAAACTTTCTTAACTCTCAGGGTAGTTAAGCTCTGGAACGGGTTTCCAAGGGAGGTTGTGGAATCCCCATCACTGGAGACTTTTGAAGAACAGGTTGGACAAACCCATCAGGGATGGTCTGGGTTTACTCCTTCCTGCCTCAGCACGGGAGGCTGAGCTAGATGGCCTCTCGAGGTCCCTTCCAGCCTGACATTTCTATGATTCAGTACCTATCCTGGGCCTAACCCACAGGACCAACCTTTCTCCTTTGCATCAATCTTTTCTCATGAGATTTCCACCACAAACTAGCTGAGAGGATGGTGACATGGAGACAAAGCTCCCTCATCCATTACTTCAGGCAGCCTGGTTTAGGCGCTCAGTAGGGAAGCAGGTGACACAAACTCTGTTGTGGTTGCGTTGCCTGGGACCTGCCATGTCACCTCTCTGTGCCTCAGTTTCCTCTTTGGTAAAATCGGAGAGACAAAGGAACAAAGCGCTCGGATTCAGGGTGAGAATCACAAGCTTCTGAAGAGTGAGGAACTCTCCGCTGAATTTTTTAGATTCATCCAGGCCATTTCTGGCGGGCATCGGTGTATCTTTGCAGGAAGATCCTGTGGTTAAGCCAGTGCTCTAGGACTCAGGAGATAGGGTTTGGTTCCTATGCTGGCTACAGAGTCCGTGTGTGACCTGGGGCAAGCCATTGAGGATGTAATTCCCATCACAGGGAGACATACACAGCAGTCTGGCTTTGTGGCTTGGGCTAGCTGAGTACGATCTCGCTTGACCCCTTGGGTACATACTCATGCAACTAGCAGGTGCTAACTCCACTCACCCTTCGTCACATCACCAAGTGCTCGGACGAGATCAGCTCGTGGATGTAGAAGAGCTGGCTGAAGCTGAACCCATGTGAGAGAGAGGTGATGCCGGTGGGCGGCTGGAAGCACTTGGAGCCGTGATGCAGTCTCCTTTGGTGGCAGGTTCACACCCACCGTTGGCCAATTCGGTCCGTGGCCTAGGAGTGCTCTCACACAGCAGCATCGATGAGTGACACTTGCTACCATCTCCAGCTGGCGAGAAGACTGTCCCAATCTGGTGCATGGTGACTTGGCTTCAGTTATTCATGCCTTTGTCACCGCTCAGCTGGACTACGGCGATGTCCCTTGGCGTGAAGGACATGGGCATGAAGCCTTCCGCATGGTGGAAACTCCATCTGGTACACAATGCTGAAGTGCATCTCCCTCAGCAACCCAGACCACTATGAGCTCATCAGATCCGTCCTCCGCTCCCTGCACTGGCTTTTCCAGAGAATACTGAATCAGGTGGAAGGTCTTGGTCCTTACTTCAAGGCGCTCTCTGGCGTGGGCCCAGCATATCTAAAAGAGCCTAAAGTTCCAGGATGAAGACCGTGGTTGACAATTCTGCTCCTCAGGTGCCATGGAACTTTCTACCGTAAAGGGAAAAGCTCAGCTGTGCAGGAGACAGAACTGTCTTGGGGGCTAGTCCGAAGCTGGGGAACAAATTCCCCCAGGAAATGAGGGAATCCCAAACCTCCCCACCTTCTGCTCCCAATCAAGGTCCTTTTCTTTGGGCTGATTTCTCGACCAAACATATAGCAACATGTGTGTGTATATATATGATCGATATTATTTTAAAAATCAAAATCCCTGCACACACTTCTGCCCCTGGGAAGAGGATGAGAGAATGAACATGTGACAGATGTTAGCCATCTTGCTTAATGCGGGACTGGACAGAGCTCAGATACAGTGGTGCTGGCACATTCTTAGTCGTGGGGGTGCTGAAAGCCAGCCCCCTGACCCCTGTCCACCCCCCCCCCCACCCTCCAGGCTGAGGCAGGGAGCAGGGCTGTGTCTCCGGGAGTGCGGGACCCAGACAGCAGTAAGGGGGCAGAGGCTGTGGCCACAGCTGGGGGTGGGTGTAAGGGCCAGGAGTGGAGCCCCAGGGAGGGGCCAGCAGCTGGGACCCCACTTGTGGGGCCAGGAGCAGAGCCCTGGCCATGGGGCTGGGCGTGGGGTCCTGGGAGTTGGGGGGGGGCCAGGAGTGGCACCCCGGGCACGGGGCCAGCGGCCGGGGCCCCAGAGTCCCAGGTGCGGGTTTGGGGAGAGGGGCACAGGGCTAGCCCCCGGGACCTGAGCTGGGGAGTGGAGTCCAGGGCCAGTGGCCCCGCCTAAACCCTGGGGGTGCTGCAGCACCCCTACTTCCCGCGTCTATGCTCAGATACTATGGTGATGAGTGCAGAATGAGAACCGATACAGAATAGGCGAGGCTATGGATACGGCTACACTGCAGTCAGTGGGGAGACTGCAGCCTGGGTTGGCATACCCATGTGCTAGCTTTAATCTGGCCAGCGCAGTTAAGAAGAGCAGCGAGATCAAGGTGACGTGGACCCCAGTGCAAGCTAGGGCAGCAAGAACCTGCCCACCTGGAACCCTGGGTTTGTACAGCCGCTGCTATTGTTAGCCGCAC
Organism: Natator depressus; assembly: GCF_965152275.1. NCBI lineage: Eukaryota > Metazoa > Chordata > Testudines > Cheloniidae > Natator > Natator depressus. The sequence continues at coordinate 136,128,750 of NC_134237.1, read as the reverse complement.
TAGCTAGACTGGGAACGCCTACCCCTGTGCAGTCACCCCCCCACCCCCCCGGAACGGAGCGGGAGGCGGGAAGAGGTGGAGCGAGGGCGGGGCCTTGGGGGAAGGGGCGGAGCACCCACCCAGAAAAATGCAAGTAGGCGCCTGTGCTAAAAATAATCAATGAATCAATCAGTCAGTCATCATCTTTGGAATCCTGCGGGGACAGGGCTGACAGACTGGCACAAGGGCACAGAACTGTGTATCGAGGACTCCAGAGACCGCTTGTGACAAGGACCCGGGGTGCACCGGGACGTTTCACCCTGGGCTTAGCAATCCTCTCGGATTCTAGATTTTCCCTAATCCAGAGGAGGAGGAGTCAGCAGAATTGGGTTCTGTCATTTGGTGACCTTGGGTGAATAACCAAACCTCAGCTCCCCCATTTGCAACATGGGGAACATGAAGCTGAGTCCCCCATTGCTCTACGCATTGAAACAGGATTTAGGCACCTAGATACCTGTGAGGATTTAGGCCCAGGTGCCCAGAGCCAAAAGTGCCCTGGGGCTGCAGCAGCGAGTTCTCTGCTGTGCCCTGCAGAAGATAAAAGTGACACGCATTCAAGGGTGAAACCACCCAGGAAAGTTAAACAGCCGCAGCTGGATTAGCACAAGGCAGGCTCTGCTAAGGTGACTGAAGCACGCGAGGAGACGGACGAGTTATGTTTTATTCAGGAAGGTTGGCCTAGGTCTTCTGAGGTTTGCATTCATAATCCATAATCCCTTCCATAATGCCGCCAGAACCTGCCCCGCTGGAATTCAGATCTCCCGGCAGGCGCTGGGCAGCCTCTCCTGAATTACTCCCCAGAATGCTCTCTGCAGCAAGGCTGGCTCTGAATAGAGCGGGGAGGAAGGCTGGCTGACTAGATTCGATTCTGATCCCTGAACTGCCGTCCTAGAGAGTCTACTGCTCATATCGCCCCTGCCGTTAACAGGTCGGGCATAACGAACCATTGCAATATTTAATGTCAATCAAACACTAGCAAACACGGGCACTTCTGTTGCATCTTCCCATCAAAGATTTCAAAGCACTCCTTGAATGCTAACAAATTCAAGTCTTGCCACCCCCTCCCCCCCCGAGATGGGGAAGTGTTCTTATCCCTGCCGTACAAAGGAGGAAACTGGCTCATAGCAACAGGAAATCACTTGCCCACGGTCACCCAAGGAAGCCCATAGCAGATCTAGGAATCTGGATCTCCTGGCTCCCAGTCCCCTTCCCAACCACAATGGCTTTGTCTAGTGATCATGTGCTCTGGCAGTGGCTGTGCTTCAGTGTGTGCGTGTGTGCGTGTTCATTCACACTCATGTTCAAGCGTAGCTGGCTTGGTTTAAACAATCAAGCCCAGCCCAGGTGAAAAAATACAAATAATTCTTTATCCTTCCCACAAGGGAACATTCGCTCAGCAGCTGATATGCCAGGACCATGAGTACTATGCTATGCTTATCCTTGTTTGATGTATCTGCCAGTTGGCTCATCTTTTACTTAGACTGTAAGCTCTTTGTATAGCACCTAGCACAATGGGGCTCTGGCCCAGGGTTGGAGTTCCTTAATAATAAGGAACCTGAACCAGAACTCCCAAATAAAACCCAGTAGGTAACCTCCCAGCAGGAGCTGAGTTTGGGGAAATCCCTCTGTCCATGTCCCATGCTTCAAAGGCAGGTAGGCTGTCACGTCCCCCCCCAAGCTGCCAGCATTCATCAGAACCTCTTACTGGCTTCCTCTGTCCTTGGGAGCCAGTGAGTCTGATGCTGAGCTGGCATCTCCTCTGTGGTAGTGCAGGTTACCGAGGAACCAGCTCAGGCCACTGAGTGGGCCTAGTTGCAAACTCTTTGTTGCATGCATGTGGAGAGGAGTGAGTGCATGGTGAATGGTGCCAGTCAGACAGCACAGGGCATGAACAGCCAGTAACCACAGGGCAGGCTTCCCATCCACTGAGCTACCAGTGCGCTTCTAGAGACATCACACTAATTCATTGTCTCTATGTCCCGTTTCGTCCTGGGTGTTTGTGATGCCAAGGGCTTTGCTGAGACCACCCACAATTCAGGCTCCCAAACAGCCATCAGAGAGTAATAACCTTCAGTCAGTACCAGCCCCGCAGTGGACTGGAACCACTGATGGTCTGGAGATGGAGACAAAGGTCCAGATCCTCAGAGATATTTAGGCTCCTTACTTCCCTAGATTTCAAACTGCAGTGTTGTTGGAGACATAATGGGCTCAGGATAGTAGAGAGACAAGGTAAGGGAGATAATATGTTTTACTGGACCAACTTTGTTGGCAAAAGAGACAAGCTTTCAAGCTTACATGGCTCCGAAGAGCTCTATGTAGCTTGAAATCTCGTCTCTTTCACCAACAGAAGTTAGTCCAATAAAAAAACATAACTTCCACTGAAATCAGAGAGACAAGGTGGGTGAAGTAAGGATCCTAAATACCTGTGAGGCCCTGGGCCAAAACTCTTGGTGGGACCCAATCCTGCCCCACTGGTGTCAAGGGCTTTCCCTCCCTATAGTCTGTAATGTGTATTTTCAGTCCGAATGGAGTTGTGCCTGGCCATATTCAAATCTCACAGTGATATATGTTTTTTTTAAAGAATCAGCACACGGAATTTCTTATCACAACACACATGGCCCGAAATCCAATTATACATTCAGTTCCGGTTCTCAGCCCAGCTCCGCCTGCCCCCTTCTATCTTTATTCATGATCTTCCTTTTATTTCTCCTTCCTCTGATTGTTTTTTCTCTCCTCCTCTTTTGATTATCTTTCCTCATTCCCTATCTCTGCAGCTTTGTCGCCTTCTGTTATTGGCTCGGTAATTGTATTTCTTTCCTTTTCTTTTCCCCTCTCCTTCTCCCAAGTCGCTTTTTATTTCTTCCCCACCTGTGCTTTCTGACTTTCCTTTGTTCAGCTCTTTACTTTATTCCCATGTTTGCAGTTTGGGGGTAAGGAAGAAGTCGTTTTTAGTTATTCGTGCAAGTTGTGATCTTTTGTTTCTGTCATTAAAAGAAAAAGAAAAAAAAGCAGCTCGGAAGAAAATCTGCTAGAAAAGAATTAAAGTAACACCTGATAGCAAAGGTGACACTCGTCTCTGGAGATGGGGACGCTGCCAGACCCTTACGACCTTTCCATGCCTTCTAGCACCATTTCAGCACACAACGGGATTCCAAAGAACATGGGGAAATGTGGGGAGTAGATTCTACCTGGAAAGGCAATGGAAGTCACCAGTGGGCGAATGGGGCAGGCGGAGAGACTCCCCGACTAACTGCAGCGCTGCTCGATGAACATCGATCATTTTTGTTTCAGAGTAGCAGCCGTGTTAGTCTGTATTCGCAAAAAGAAAAGGAGGACTTGTGGCACCTTAGAGACTAACAAATTTATTTGAGCATAAGCTTTCGTGAGCTACAGCTCACTTCATCGGATGCTTATGCTCAAATAAATTTGTTAGTCTCTAAGGTGCCACAAGTCCTCCTTTTCTTTTTGACCATTTTTGTGTGCGCGCAAGTTTATGTTCTTAAGCATAAAAAGCAGCGGTCCTGGCCCCCTAGATGCCGAACCATTGCTGCACTGAGGGATGGGTACATCTGCACAGCAGCTGGGAGAAGTAATTCCCAGCATGGGTAGGCAGACAGGCTATAGCGCTGCTCGACCGAGCACCTAAAATGAGTGTGGCCACAGTGGCTACTCAGGCTAGCTGCCCAAGTATGTGCCCAGGGAGCCAGGTGGGACTGCATGTCACCACAGCCAAACTGCAACTTCTAGTGTGTCTGTCTGAGCAGAACGAGCCCATGTATGTCCAGCCACACTGGAAATTACCCGAGAAGGATAACATAGCAACGAATACTTTCTATAGGAAATTGTCCTGAAGATATACAGGACAATTTTCCTCCCTCTCTTCAAATGTCCTGGCACACGGGGACAGCATGGATGGGAAACATTTGTAGACAGAATATCAGTTGGCGTTCACCAGAGCAACCCACAAAAAGTGCCCCTCACATTCACTATTGCTCAGCCGTGCCAGGTAAAATAGCCATGGTGTGCCAGGCACTTGCTGCAAGAATTATGGAGATCAGAACCGGAAAGCTTTCAAGGATACTGGCTCGATGCAGTAAATCCAGCTGCAGAAGTGGCACCAGTTGTGTAGTTCTCATTGCTTTGTGAAGCATTCTGGTGCGCTAGGAGGATGGAAGACTCCTATGGCAAATACAAGCTCAGCAGTCTCAATCCCGTTCCTACTAGTGTCCACATCACAACACACACACACACGCACCCCTGAACCCTCCTGTTAGCATCCTCAGCTGAGATGCTGTGGACTGAATGAGCCATGGAGCCAATGAGCCCAAATCACTCACTCTAGAGGTCTTTCCAAGGCAGGCTTCAGTCATGTTGATGGGGCTATGTTAGAAAGCACTGTCTGGAGTTAGCGCAAGGGACTGCAAATCAGGAGAGGGGTGTGTGTGTGTGTGGTACACACCTCCTGAAAACTCACCTCTCCCTTGATACCTACAATAAGTTAGTCAATTACATCCGATCTCCTGTCATAGAGTCCGTGGCCAAAGGGGACCACTGGGATCTTCTAGTCTGACCTCCTGTCTAACACAGGCCAGAGAACTGCCCCACAATAATCCCTTGAGCAGATCTTTTAGCAGAACATCTAGTTTTGATTTTAAAATAGCGTGGAATGGAAGAGAATCCACCACAAGCCTCACCATTAAAAATTTATGCCTTATTTCTAGTCTGAATTTGTCTAGCTTCAACTTCCAGCCTTTGGATCGTGTTAGACCTTCCTCTGTTAGACTAAAGAGCCCATGATCAAATATTTGTTCCCCATGTAAATACTTACAGGCTGTGATCCAGTCACCCCTTAACCATCTTTTTTACACTAAATAAATTGAGCTCCTTGAATCTATTGCTATGAGGTAGGTTTTCTAATCATTCTCGGGGTGCTGCTCTGAACATAGGTGCCGACTGTGTGGGTGCTCTGGGGCTGGTGCACCCACGGGGGAAAACATGGTGGGTGCTGAGCACCCACTGGCAGTCCTCCTACCAGCACCTCCCCCTCCGCCCAGTGCCTCCTGCCTGCCAGTGGGCCCCGCCCATCAGCGCTTCCCCCTCCCTCCCTGCCCCTCCTGCCACAATTAGCTGTTTCGTGGCGTGCAGGCAGGAGGCTGGGGGTGGGGGGGGAAGAGGAGGAGCGAGGACACGGCCCACTCTGGGGAGAGGTCAGGAAGAGGCGGGAGGGGTGTGTGGTCTTGAGGGAAGGGGTGGGGGTCGAGCACATTGTGCGTGTGCCGCTGACCCCTCTCCAATTTATCAACATCCTTCTTGAACTGTGGACATCAGAACCGGACGCCAGATTCCAGCAGCGGTCGCACCAGTGCCAAATACAGAGTTCAAACAGCCTCTCTGCTCCTTGGATCACATTAGCCCTTTTGGCCACTGCGTCACAGTGGGAGCTCCTGTTCAGCTGATTATCCACCACAACCCCCAAATCTTTTTCCGAGTCACTGCCCTCCACCCTCCTGCATCCCGTCAGTATGGCTGGCCTTCTACAGGTCATTATTTGTATTACTAGGCATGCCTTGGGACCCCACTGCGCTGTCTCCATATCAATCTATGCACGATATGACAACAGCATTGCATGGGCCATACCAGTTCTGGGGAGATGGCAGGCAGCTCTGAAATCCGGTACCTTTCAGCAGCAAACACAACACAGGTGCTGGAACTGGGAGTGCTGACGCACCCGGGGGCTTGCAGTAGTAACAACTCAACCACATAGTTTCTACCTTCAGCACCCCCGCTATAAAAATTATTCCAGCCCCACTGCCCAACAAGTTCCCTCTCCAACCCAAGTTCTAGTCCATTCCCCAAGCCATGTTAATCATTCAGCCTGCACCGCTGGTTTTCCTAGCAGCCCTGCCTGCCCACGAGAGTCTTCTGCCTATGCGAAACACCCCCCGCTCATCTTCCACCCTCCAGCATGGCGCGGTCGCGCTCCTTCTACTAAGCGCCTCTCTCCTTAGAAACAAAGAGAAGCCTTTATTGCAAGAGAAGTGGAATCGCTTTGCTGGATAAAGGCACGGGGAGGTCTAAACAGCATCTGGGAAAGAATCGCGGCCTCTGTTTATACAATTAGCCCTCGTCTATGCACGTGTGTCTATATATTGTTGTGATCTTGCTACTTCCTTGATTATAGGTTCTCACCTAGGGCAGTTGCTTAGCTGATTAGTAGTCTGAAAGTTGGCAATTGCATGTGCTAATTGGATCATTTTCTTCTCTTCTCTTTGTTTACACCATATGGTGGGTGGTTGTGCAAATCAGGTTGTTGGGGGGAAGTTTGGGGGTGAGGGGAAGCAGGAGGAGGCTGTTGGGCTGGTTTCCGGATTGTCGCTTCTTGCGTTCCCAATATGAACATCTGCATTTACCATTCAAGCCACACTCGTTTTAGCTAGTGGGGGGGACGGATGCCATTACCAAGCGCCAACCGGCTCCCTCGATGACGCCTTCTTGGCAACATTCCCGCTGGAGTTTACTGCGATCACTAGGGGGCGGTACAGCGCAAAGGTGATCTAAGCGGGGACTTTGGGTTTGGGCTGCGTCTCGGCGCCTGTGCTCTCCCGCTGAGGGGTTGCTGTGTCTCATGGGGCACACATTCGCCAATGGAACGTAAACTCTTTGTTATGGGCCTGAAGCTGGGAGGCACAGCGTGCCTCCTTCCAAAGCGAGCCTATCGGATGCACCAGCCACAGCTGCCTTTCCCTCCACGTACCCACCCAGCCTGCTAGGCTGCAAGGAAGCTGTGCAGAAAGCTGGGGTTTCTCGACTGGTGAAAAGGGTTCTGCCAAGGGAAACGTCTCTCCCCTCGCTCCCTGTCCAAGAGGTTATTGGGACCAACAGGTGCCTATCCAGAGCTGCACGGAAAGAAATGCAGTGAGCTGGGAAAAGAGCCCCTTTTATGAGATGTCATCTGGGTCTCAGCACAGGAGTCCAGGGCAGCCAAAGGAGATCAGACGCTCGTCTCACGCGGGCTCAATCTCCGGCTGCCTGTTCACTGATCCGCGTTTGTCATATGCCTCATCGGTTTCAGGGAAGGCAGCCCTGAGGTGAAATGGACAAGGGTCTCTGCAACACTAGGGCAGAGGGCAGTTACTGATCAGCATTCGCTTACAATACCTACATGTAACTTTAAGGCTGCAAATTAAAAACACATACACACACACACATATATAGCCAACCTTTTTTCTCCCTCAGATCACATGTTTTTCCAAAGTTTTCTGCAATTTACACCTGTGCGGCTTGTCTCCATACGACCTATTTTTCTAAGTGTTGCACATTTAAGTGGAAAGAGGTCAATCACTTGGTGATTCCCTGTTCTGCTCATTCCCCCTGAAACACCTGGCACTGGCCACTGTTGGAAGACATGAGACTGGGCTAGATGGACCCTTTGTCTGATCCAGCCTGGCCGGTCTTATGAGGTTCTACCCTCCTCCCCCATCTCCTCTTCTCCCACTTCTGCTGAGGAGGTAACTGTCATTCTGTGTTCAGATACAGCCTGCTAAAGCAGACACACACACACTTCACTCTCTCCTCAAAACCCAATATTATTGCTATTGCAGCGAAGGATCAGGCCCCAGTGTCTAGGCATTATAAAACACACATAATGAAAGGTTTCAGAGTAACAGCCGTGTTAGTCTGTATTCGCAAAAAGAAAAGGAGGACTTGTGGCACCTTAGAGACCAACCAATTTATTTGAGCATGAGCTTTCGTGAGCTACAGCTCACTTCATCGGATGCATACTCTGATGAAGTGAGCTGTAGCTCACGAAAGTTCATGCTCAAATAAATTGGTTGGTCTCTAAGGTGCCACAAGTCCTCCTTTTCTTTTTGCGAATACAGACTAACACGGCTATTACTCTGAAGTTTGTAAAAAGAATACTGTGAAAGTTGGAGCTCCTTCTCCAGGCCCCTCCTGGGAATTTATGGGCTTTGCTAGAGTAGGGCCATTTGCCCCAGCATAGTTACATCAGTAAAAACCACTAATGCGGACATCCGGCACTGGTGCAGGCCCCATTTTACACCATCAACATTCAGGGCTTGCTTTGGTGCGACTACATTAGTGTCAGTACAATGGGGGGGGGGGGGGGCGGACAACCAACCCATATATACAGGGCCTAAACCAATTACAAGAAAGCAAACAAATCACCTGCAAATCAAGTGCATTGTGAAACACTGCCCAGCGCACATCCACCTCAGAAGTTATTGGAACCTGAGTGAAACAATGGGAAAAGTAAAAGTTCTTTGGAACACTTTTTAATGACTTCAAACTGGTCGCACCTTGCAACATAATTGCCTGGCTATTGCCTGCTGGGGAAAAAAAAAAATTGATCCTTTGAAGCTCCAAGAGGCGGTGAAGTTCTATAGCTCCTAAATGAATTCGATGATTTTCTCCTTGGGGTTTGTTGTTTTTTTTCAAGTTGCAGATTGATCTCATTATATTTGCAAAAGGGGAGAGAGAAAAGCTACATGTAAAGCTAGTGATTGTTTCCTTGGTTACCCTAGAGAGTGCTTTGTAGCAGTCTATTAATACGGGTTCCTTGGGCCGCCAGCTCAGTGTCAGGGTCAACATAGGGTCAGCGTCAAGTTAGAGGTCCCGAGCCCTCTGATCAGCTGTCGTTCTGTTGTCTGCTCTTTTAAATGGCTTGATCCCGTTCTGCCTGCTCGGGCGTGCTGGCTGGATTGGTGTGGGGGGAGATAAGCCATTTGTCAAAGCCAGTGGTCGCTAGGATTAGATGTGTAAATCTAATTTTTGAGGAGGGGTGGGGAAGGTTCAGAGCCCTGAATGCTCATTTCTGCCTTGAAACTGTCCATGACGCAGATGTGGCAGCTGTTGTATTGATTCAGCAAGCAGCCCAGCGCCTGCAATTAAATGGCTCTGTCGCTGGGAGACTTCTCATGGAGGAGGAATATCTCCCAAGGCGCGTGGAAACAGGAAAAGGGTCTATGAGCTACGTAGCAACTCCAGCCCTGGTGTACAAAGGGGCAGCTCCACTGACTCCAATCAGCTTGCACCATTTACCCCAGGCCTTTGCAGTTCTGGCCCTGGACCCTCCTAGGTTGTGAATAAATTGGAAATGCCTGCTCACGTAGATCTAAGGGCCTGATTGTGCTCTTGGTGGTGTCAGTGTGAAATGACGGTCACCCATGTCTGGGTTATACCAATAAGAGCCAAAGCCAGCCCAATGGGAGTTTGACTTCTCTTGGCATATGGTAGGGGCCTACCAACAGCTTCATAATCTAAGCCCCGCATGATCCCCTGTTACAGACACAGAGGTGCTGTGGGATCTGGCACCCCAGAGGAAGAACGTTCTCTTTGGGACTCAGTGGGAGAGACACAGAAGCATGCGTGCTGTTAAAATAGTCACTGGCTGGCTCAGGTGTCAGGTACGGGCTACAGAGCCTTCTACCTCCAGATCCTTAATGTCGGTGTCCATGTCACGCTCCCTGTCAGCACCCGGCCTGGGCAAGCTAACGATCCAAGCAGCGGCCCCAGTTCGGTGATGAATCCAACGTGAGGCACGTTGCACATACGCTAAGCGGAATGACACAGTTGTCTCCAGCAGATGGATGTTTGGCAGCCCATGTGACGTGATGATCCTGGGCCACTTCCTAGAGGCTCCTGCCACCACAGAGAACCCCAGCAGACAGGGGGCTGTGCACACTGAGCAGGGCTGCTGCTGAGGCCATGGCTCAGGCCAGCGGTCAGCCTGGGGGTGGGGGTGGGACTCTTTGGTTCCACTGGGCATTTCTATAGGTTGTGCCAGGTGGACAGGAGACAGCATGGTCCCACAGACAGAGCACAGGGCAGAGAGCCAGAAGATGTGGGTTCCATTCCAGGCTTTGCCAGGGGCATGCAGTGTCACCATGGGCATGTCACTTCCTCCCTCTGTGCCTCAGTTTCCCCCGTGACTGGTTTACCTGTTTAGACTGTAGGGTCTGTGGGGCAAGGCCTGTCTCTCACTATAGAGCACCTAGCCCCAGGGGGGTCCCCACTCAGTTGGGGCCTCTAGATTCACAGATCCCAAAGCCCCCACAATAATTCCTAGAGAAGAGCTTTTAGAAAAACAAAACCTCTTATTTGGATTTTAAAATTTTCAGTGATGGAAAATCCACAATCCTTGGCAAGTTGTTCCCACACTTAATTACCCTCACTCCAAAAAAGTATGTGAAATATACTAGATGGGTGGGGGTAAAACCCCATTTATTGGGCCAACTTCTGTTGGTGAAAGAGAAGCTTTCGAGCCACACAGAGCTCTTCTGTGGGTCTTTACTCCTTATCTCCAGTCTGAATTTGTCTAGCTTCAACTTCCAGCAGTGGGATCACGTTAGACCTTTCTCTGATAGGCCTAAGAGCCCGTGGTTAAAGATCTGTGCCCCTTGTAGATACTTGTGTACACTAACACCACCGACGGCTGAAACACCAGGGAGTTGTGCCTGCAGCAAGGTGGAAGCAGGTATTTCATATTCAAGGTGTAATCTGAGACTCCCTAAGTAAGGCCAGAAGGGCCCATCGTGATCAGCCAGTCTGACCTCTTGTATAACACTGGCCAGAGTGCTTCCCGCAGGGAAAGGGATTGTCTTTCCCTGTTCCCTCACACCACCTCACGTGTCCTTAAATGCCATGTTTAACATGTTTCAGAGTAGCAGCCGTGTTAATCTGTATCTGCAAAAAGAACAGGAGTACTAGTGGCACCTTAGGGACTAACCAATTTATTTGAGCATGAGCTTTCGTGAGCTACAGCTCACTTCATCGGATGCATTCAGTGGAAAATACAATGGGGAGATTTATATACATAGAGCATGAAACAATGGGTGTTACCATACACTTTTCATAGAATCTCAGGGTTGGAAGGGACCTCAGGAGGTCATCTAGTCCAACCCCCTGCTCAAAGCAGGACCAATCCCCAATTTTTGCCCCAGATCCTTAAATGGCCTCCTCAAGGATTGAGCTCTCAACCCTGGGTTTAGCAGGCCAATGCTCAAACCACTGAGCTATCCCCAACACTCCTTGTTTCATGTTCTCTGTGTATATAAATCTCCCCATTGTATTTTCCACTGCATGCATCCAATGAAGTGAGCTGTAGCTCACGAAAGCTTATGCTCAAATAAATTGGTTAGTCTCTAAGGTGCCACAAGTACTCCTTTTCTTTTTGCATGTTTAACTTGACACTCCAGGAATAGATCTAGGGCACGTGGCATCACAGGAACCTTGCACGGAGTTCTTAGCCAGACAATCTTACTTGCTGTATTCATATGCCAGCCTGATTGCACGCCCTGCCTTGCATGATTTCTGTCCATGGAGTGTGAGCTAATCAGAATTCGACTCAGGAAAATCAAAAGATGCTCAGGTGCTGTCTCTCTTCCTTTCCTCTCCAGCGCTAGGACAGGGAGGATCTCAGTGACTTAAGAAAGTGGCAATTGAAAACAGAGCTTTTTACCTCTTGGTGCCTAGCTAAACAACCTGTTTCACCTTGTATTTAGCTCTGACACTCTGAGCTAGTTTCCCAGCCCTGAAAAAGAGCTCAAAAGCTTCTCTCTCACCAACAGAAGTTGGTCCAATAAAAGATATTCCCTCACCCACCTTGTCTCCCAGGTAGAGAAGTTGCCTGTTCTAATCAAACCCAGGTGGACACTTACTGAAAGCCATTACCATCTGATGTCTGGTTGGTGCCATAGGTGAGATGACTGGGGTGGGGTCTCAGATCAAGGCCAGATTTCAAGAGCTCAACTCCCAGACAGGCACCTAAATAAGTGGCCCAGTTTTCAGGAGGGGTCAGCGATATAGTTTGGTTCCTAAATATGAGCTTAGTTGTTTTGGACCTCCGGCCCCAAGTCCCCAGTGAGCCAATGTACATATCACCAAATCCAACCGTGCCACTGGACCCCTTGTGGGCAGTCGCATCAGAGCGACCAAAGATTCAACCGGCTAATGCCCAAGCCCTGTCTATACCACTGCTTCCACCAGAGGGACTGCACTGGTGGTGAATTACAGGTTCTCTTCTTTCCACCGTAGGCAAGGCCATCCAGTACAAATCAAGTCAGCAAGCCACCAGAGATCCTCTCTGTCCTCCCATTGCATGCAGCCACAAAACTGGGGAACCAGCTGTGGTTAGATATTGATAGATGTTTGGCTGCTTGTGTGTGTTTCCTCTGTGTGTCACCCCAGCCCTGCACAGACAGCTGGCATGGTAGACCTTGAGCAAACTGCCCAATGACCACAGGAACTGTTAAAGGACAAAGGCATCCAACCAGGTTTATTGTCGACGAAGCACGGTACTAGTATATTGCAGACTTTACCAAACCACTAAAACACGTATGCCCGTAACAATGGACCAGCTCAGTGAACAGTGGGACTTTCCATTCTTCCCTTGGCCAGACAAAAATATTCCCTCTGAGATCTCAAATGTTACATGTGGGCGTCAGCCCATGCGATGGAGGCCTGCCGCCAAAACACAACCTGCTGCAGGTGGCGCTTGTCACCACACCAACACCCCACTGGGCTGAATGATGCTTGATCAGCCGGTCAATGAATCTCTAACGATAAAGACTTGTGGTGAAAGTTAACCATAATGAGTCAATTATATTTTCTTAATTTTCTCATGCTGATTAAATTACACTTTTAAAAGGAGGGAAGCTATGGGAAAGCAGCAGGATCTGATTATTCCCCTCCTCTTTATTTATTTTTGGCTGGGGGGAAAGCTCCAAATTATTGCATTTACTTTGGCAGTTAAACATTAAGCTGGCCTCTGCGCAGGCTGCAGGGGCAGTGGAAATGGGAAGGGACTCCTTGCTTTGATTCTGGGACCAATTGACACAAAAGAAACTGCCCTCAATGGAGGCTATTTCCTTCCAGATGTAGCTGAATTGTAAAGAGCTTGGTGGAGGGACAGCTCAGGTTACACAAGTCAAACTCACCCCTCCTCCTACCCCCCCCCGCGTGCCCACCCAATTAACACATCAAAGAGGTGCTAGAACTCTGAAGGGTAACAAGGGCCACATAACAGAGCAGACCTCCCAGGCAAACGCTTGGGTGGATGCGGGGAGCATTACTTATATTACCCATTGTGCTCTGGGCAATGTGGAAAGGGGCATCCTTAACAGGCATGGGTCTCCCACTCTCCCCTCTTTGTGACTGCTGCCACCACTTAGTTGGTGACCCTGCCACCGGAGATGCCCAGTTTAGATGATCTCGGAGGTATCGTCCTACACGCTTCCTCCCTTTTTGGTTTTTATAACCTTCCCATCCCAACCATGCAGCAATTAGCAAACTGGTGTGAGCGAGAGGGTCCACTGCCCTCTGCTGGGTGGAATCAGAACTGCTCGGCTGTGTCTCATTGGCCTTATACTGCTAATGGAGATTCTCCTTTAGGGCAAGGGATGGGGGCCTGGACTTCTGGAGCAGGGGGTATCAGACTTCTATCCCTGATGCTTCTGTGACATTCTGAATGGCCATGGAACACAACACAGTGTCAGCTGGGGAGCTTTAGGTCTATAGACTTTGGCAATCTTCTTATTGAGGATTACTGTCAAATATTAATTACACCTCCGTACACCCCTTTGATGCAAGTACCCTAGGAGGGAAGTGTTAGTGCCCTCGACCTCTCTGGAGGTAAGTACTATCTCCTTTGTAGAGGTGGGGAAACCAAGGACTGTTAAGTAACTTGCTCATTGTCAAATAGAGAGTCAGTGACGTAGGCAATCTGGGTGTTGTTCCTGGGTGACTCCCACTCACCCGAATCTAACCGTAATATTTGCTATGGAAGTGCCAGGTAATGCTGAGGGAAATCGCCCCCTTTGAGGGGAGTTCCTTGGACTGCTGGGGCAAAAACGGGTTTAGATTTGACCCTCTTTGGGCACGCCGGCAATTGCACACGGCACAAGCTCAGTGTATTTTGCACACTCAGGTTTCTCGCTGAGCTCATGCGCTGGTCAGGATGGCTGTGCTGAGTACATACACAGCCAACTTTAAATGAGCAGTGGAAAGTTTAGGGATGCCATAGAGTCAGTGAGATTCACAGATGTTAAGGACCATTTGAGGGACCACTCTGATTATCTAGCCTGACCTGCATAACGCAGGCCAGAGAACCTCAGCCCATGATTCCTAATCAAGGAATATGATCAAGGATCATAACTTCTGGATGAGCTGAAGCATATCTTCTAGCAGGCCCGCTGACCGGGGTGGGCGGAGGAGGGGGTAAAGGGGGCAATTGCCATGGGGCCTGAGCAATTTAAAAGGGCCTGGGGGCCCCTGGCTGCCACTGCAGTATCGCCCTGGCAAGCTGCAGGGCAACTAGGCACGAGAGACCGCTCCAGTCCCAGTGCTTTGGGGGGCCCCACAGGTTGGAGTGGGAGGTCCCGGAAGTAATGGATTCGTCACTTCCACCCCGGCCCCCGACCCCCTAGGGACGGCCCTGGCACCTGGAATTTCTGTCGGTGGGCCTGTCTTCTAGAAAGATATCCAGACTTAACGACTTCAAGAAATGGAGAATCCATCCAATCCTTTGTTTAACTGTCCCAAAACTTAATTACCTTCACTGTTAAAATAGACACATTCAGACTAGAAATAAGGGGCACAGAGTCAACCTTCCAGCCGTTGCATCTTGTTATACCTTTGTCTGCTAGATTAAAGAGTCATCTACTATCAGAAGTCTTCTCCTCTCTAGGCCAAAGAGAAGGCTAAGCTAAACTGATTGAGCTTCTTAAGTCTCTCACCATAAGGCCTGTTTTCCAGATCTCAGGGCATTCATGTAGCTCTTTTCCAGCATCTTTTCAACATGCTGATACCAGAACTGGACACACTATGTCAGTAATGGGCTCACCAAAGTTGTCTCCAGAGATAACACCTCTTCTTTACGCCTATTCAATGTTCCTTCAACTATACACCCCAGGATCACGTTAGTCCCTTCAGCCACAGCATTCCATGGAGAGCTCCTGTTGAGTTGCTCGTCCACTCTGACCCCTAAAGCCTTTTCAGAGTCACCGCACCCTGGGATAGTCCCCTATCCTGTAAGTGGGACCTGCATTCTTTGTTCCTAGAGGTCTCATCTTGCTTTTAGCGTGATTAAAAAAAACAGATGTTTGAATGAGCCCCATTTACCAAGCAATTCAAATGAACCCCTATGCAGTGAATGAGGCAGGGCTGTGGAGCCCTGGCCTCAGTTACACTATTCCTTTTCCAGGTATAAGCTACACAGCTCAGGAGCGGGGCTCCCACCTGCTCGGGACCTGGCTGAGGAGTGTTGGCTAAAGTGTTTAGAGGCTACTTAGCGAGCTGCCCTCATGTTATAGAGTTCCTTCTGTTTAAAAAGAAAAAAAAAACATAAGAAATTCCATTAAAAACTCCAATAAGAGAATGTTAAGTTTGCCTAGTTAGTACTGAACAGCAATAATAGTGAGGTCCGATCTAGCTCTTTTCACCTGTGTAAAAGTGCTTTATGAAGGAGGCAAGTATCATCACCCCCATTCTCCAGATGGGGAAACTGAGGCATGGGGCAGTGGAGTGACTTGCCCAAGGTCATCCAGCAGGGCAGTGAGAGACCTGGATTCTATCCCCAGCTCTGTCAAGGCCGAGTGTTCTATTCACTAGGGCACATTGTGTCTCTAGCTAGTCCCTCAGAAGTCTGACATTCACAGAGCTGAACCTGGTACCATTAAATGCTACCCACGTGCATCTCAGATTGCAAAGCGATGCTACTTTGCATTATTTGGGAAACAGTACATCAGGTCACGTAATGAAGGACTATTGTACTGCATAAACACAACGGCGAGACAGCATCCAGCTTTACTTTTCTCATTTCCTGATGGACTGCTTACGAGAACATTAAGGCTCAATGGCTAGGGTAATTTTTTGGATGGAGTACATGGGCACCATGATGAGCAGGTGCTGGGAATCAGAGATTTGAAAGTTCTAGTCATGACTTTGCCACTAATTTAGTGAGTACCCTTGGGCACATCATCTCACTTTTCTGTGCCACTTGCAAAATGGGAATAGCAGCTACCACCTATGGATGCTGTGAGACTGAATTAATTCACGTTCATCCAAAGTGCTTTGAAGACACCAAGAAAGAGCTAAAAATATTAACAGCCTGGGGGGTAAAAAAAACAGATATCAATTTTAAGGCCTTGGTAATTAAGCACAACTAGAAGTACCCTTAAATTCCCCTTGATGTATGCAAATCCCATGGAGGCTTCCCCCCCAACCAGCTGATTCAGAGAATTCCTTGGAGAAAAGTGCTCAAATGTCAGCAAATTTCCCCATCCCTTGTCATTGTTTAGTCAAGTTCTCGGAAGGCCTCGTTTTCAGGGAGTGCCAACACTCCCGTGATGTCCACGCCTGAACGCAAGGGCCTCAAAACCAATGACCCAACCAAAACAAAAGATTTACCTACAGGGAACTTGGGGGTGGGGGAGAAATTCTCTGCCCTTTGCTATGCAGGTGGTCAGACTGGGTGACCACACCAGTCCCTTCTGGCCTTGAAATCTGTGCTGCTGAACTGAACACCCAACTGGAGACACGTGGCAAGCAGAGGCCCTCCCAGCGTCTTCCAGCCCAGTCTCAGTTATGCATGCGGGGGGGGGGGGGCCTCACTCAGAAACAGGCTGCCGAGGCTGTAACCTGCTCTGTACTGACCATTATGAATGAGAGAGCCTGGCCTTTGCCAGCCCACACCATGTTTCCCAGAGGTGGCTTGACCAGGGGAGCTATTATGCAATGCTGAAAGCTTGGGTTTCCCCGTTAGTAGGAAACCTATTTGTGCCTGGTCTTCTCCTGCTCAGCAGGGCTGGATTGCAGGGGCCTCCATCCACACAGCTGATGCCACACCCCCTGGATGGCCACCCGTGCGGTACAGAGCTTGCGTGACTTGTGCCGTTTCACACAGTGTCACAGGCACTTGTTTGAGGAAGTGCAGTCTTGTGGCAAGAGAACAAGAATGAGAGCTGGGAATCCTAGGTGCCTTTTATAAATTATATCAAATAACGAGTGCTAGAGAGAAGGCAGACCGGGAATTTCTATTACTCCTGTCTCATAACACAAGGAGGAGGGGCTAGTCAATAGAATGCAAAGGTGGCCAATCAAAACTGATAGAAGGGGTGGGATCTGAGTTACCCAGGAAAGAATTTTCTGTAGGATCTGGCTGGTGGATCTGGCTGGTGAATCTTGCCCATATGCTCAGGGTTTAGCTGATTGCCATATTTGGGGTCGGGAAGGAATTTTCCTCCAGGGCAGATTGGAAGAGGCCCTGGAGGTTTTTCGCCTTCCTCTGAAGCATGGGGCACGGGTCACTTGCTGGAGGATTCTCCGCTCCTTGAGGTCTTTAAACCACGATTTGAGGACTTCAATAGCTCAGACATAGGTGAGGTTTTCCGCAGGAGTGGGTGGGTGAGATTCTGTGGCCTGCGTTGTGCAGGAGGTCAGACTAGAGGATCATAATGGTCCCTTCTGACCTTAGTATCTATGAGGTCTATGAAACACTCCCATTCCCCCATGCTCCTCCCCCACATCATTAGACAGTGGAACTCATTGCCACAGGTTGTCAGTCAGGCCAAGACCCAAGCAGCAGATCATAAAAGGATTAGACATTTATATGGATAACAAGGCTATCCTGAGTTAGGGATTGTGTTGCGCCGAGGTCAGCTCTACTCACCGCTCGGTGGCACCTCCTTGTGGCTCATCTGTGGAATTAGCTGTGCCACCGGATCTGACGCCTTCCTGCAGTTCCTCAGCCTCACTTACTCCATGGCCTCTCACGTACCAGGAGCTACGGCGCTTTCCTCTTCAGGGCATAGCCCTCTGGCTACATCACATCAAGGTTCTCCCCTCTTCTGGTACCATCAAAGTCTGCTTTCCGCCAGCCCCAAACGAGCTCACCCTAGTGTGTCACCCCAGCAGCGACTTGTAGGGGAACCAGGCCCACCCTCCTCACTGGGTTCCAGTCCAGGGTCCCTCAACCCAGCAGCTCCGGGCTTTTCCTCTCCCAGCCCATCCTGCTCCTTCCCTAGATTGCTTCCTACCCTGTCTTTACAGCTTCCTGTTCTTCCCACTTGTACCCAGGAGCAGGACTGCATATTTCCTCCATGCAGCCTGCCAACTTCCTAACTCCTGCCCAACTCCCCACCAGCAGGCCTTCATCAGCAATTAGGCCCTAGCACGCCCTGGCTTTCCTCCAGGTGCAGCCTATGGTTAATTAATTTCCCTAATTGACCCCTTCAGTTCTTGTGTGGGGAGGGCCCCCCATCACATGTCTATGCAGTTTTCATACCCAATTAACACTTTCCCTTAGGCAGTGTGCAAATTTTTACCAGTACAGTTAACGTGCTACAACCACTTTGTGTTCACATACACATACCATATAAAGGCACAGGAATAAGCTACACTGGTGTGAAGACAGTCTCTATACAGGTATAACCCGCATCCACACTGAACAGTCAATTTTCACTATGCTGGTTTCAAACCAATATAGTCAATAATAACATTACTGCCACCACCACCTGGCTCTTCTATAGCGCGTTTCATCAGTAGATCAAAGGCGGTCAGTATCATTATCGCCATTTTATAGATGGGGAAACTGAGGCACAGAGTGTGCCCAAGATCACCCAGCAGGTCAGTGGCAGAGCTCGGAATAGAAGCCAGGTCTCCCGAGTCCCCATGCTGTGCTCTATCCACTATATCATGCTGTTAAAACAGAACAAGCACTATGTATAGACCAGTCCTTATAGCAGCAAATACAACAGGGGAAATTTTCAAAGGCCCAGATGGGAGTCGAGTGCCTACCTGGCCTCTTTGCCTTTGAAATTCTGTCTCTAAAAGGGATATGAAAGACTTTGGAAGGGACAGAAACCCTCCTGTTTTGTCCCATGAGCCCATCTCTATCGGTGTTTGGAGCTTTCCTTGGGAGCAGGCTATTCCCGGAACTCCCTGCTGCAGAATTCTTGCACCATCCTCTCAAGCATCTGGTGCTGGCCACCGTCAGAGACAGGCCACTGGACTAGATGGACCATGGTCTGATCCAGCCAGACAATTCCTGTGTTCCAACAGCGTGCCACCAAGGAGCCGGAGTTACTCCACCTGAGTCAGGGACTCCTCTGGCAGAGAGTTTTGCCAGAGCTGTTTGTACAGTGCTCCCAGACACCTAAGTGAAAGGCCAAATCTCGCCATCACTGTAGCCCTGATCCCCCAGCAAGGCTCTAACAGCAGAGCCAGGAAACAACACGAGGGGCCCTGGGGAAGCAGCTTGGGAACGGTGCGGGTGCGGAAGGTGCTGGCAGGGAGCAGAGAATGGAGCCAGAGGTAGAAAATGCAACGCGACACCCTGGGTTAATTATTTAATTGGGTGAAACGTACTTTGAAGAGGATTCGCGCTTTCCTGACAGCTTGCAAGTAAACATGTCGAGGAGAAGGCACCTGCTCGGTGGTGCTGTTTGCTCAGAGGCCCCATCTCACCCACCTCCCTGGTAAGGCTAATTGCCAGACAAGAGGAACAGGGAGATAGGGCAAATGGGGGTGAAGCAGCCCAGGATTGAGTTTATACCCACAGGCCCCTCAGGGACCCACAGGCCACCACAGGGAGTGATCAGGCTGCCAGCGGTTGGCCGACCAGGCAACAGCAGCATACCTGTGTCTACAGACGCCTAAACAGATAGTGTTGGATGCTGTGTTAGCACCGCAGGCCAGGGGGCTCAGCCGGTCTCCCTTGGACTGCGGGATGGGGACCGGGGCCATGGGGAGAGAAGATGTCATTCATTCCACATCTTACTGTCCCTTATCTAGAGGGACTGAGCCCAGGGGTGGGGGAAGCCCAGAAGCCAAGTGAGCCTTAGGGTTAAAACTGGAGATGGGCCCAGATCCAGACAGGCCGGAGCTGGGAGGGACAGAGGTCCACGGAACCAGGCACAGTCCAGGCAGGTGGCCTCTCTCTATAGAGCCGGATCCAGACACACCTGGACCCTGGGGAAGCTCAGACCTGGATGGGACTGCCGCCTCTTAGGTCTAGCACTAGTAATGGGCCACAGAATGCGGGCCCTGAGACCAGAGGGGGACCTGTGACATTGGGTCCCTGGCCCACCAGCAGCTCACCTCATAGCTCCTCTCCCTTTGCTGGGGAGCAGGCCCTGGGAGGTGAGCCGGTTTACCGGGCAGCTCGGTTTCCTCCTGCCCAGGCAAGAAGCTGCAGGAAAACAGCCCGGCCTGGGCTGCATGGGCTCCTATGCCAGCCCGCGTGCGTTAAGGGGGCAAGGGCTTGTGGAAGCCTGGGGTGCTCAGCTCAGGGAGAGCGGAGGAAAGGGAACTGCCATCAGCAGAGCTGAGTGCCTGTAGGGAGCTGAAAGCGAAGGCTTACCTCTGCCTGGCAGGTCACATCCATGCCTCAGTTTCCCAGGATCTCCAGACAGGCGGGCTCCCTCTCAGTGTCCTTTGGCGAAAGCAGGAGGCTTCCCCTTCTGGGAGCAAAAGAGGCCAAAATCAACACTCTGTCTTGGCCATCTCCAGGCCCGCTGCTGCACGGCTGATCCCAGGAGATACCTCCCCCTCATCCTCAGGAGGAACAGGTCAGCCATCTTTTCCCCCAAGCTCTGCCCTGCTTTTCCCCTGCCCACAGAGATGGATTTCTCCCTGGGAAACTCTCCCTCTCTTCCTGAGAAACTCTAGACTGGGTCCCGCACAGGGAACACTGGCATTTCCTTCCCACCCCGTGCCCTGTGTGCTCCCTTTGCCCACAGCATCTGCCTTTGCTCCACCAGTCCCTTACCCTTCTGCCTGCCTCCAGGGCCAGGGGGAGCCGGGCTGAAGCCTAAGTGCTATGGACCTGTGCCTAGGCCAGGGGCTGGCTCCTGCATCAGGATCTCAACTTTCATTGAAAAGAAAAAAGAGCGTCTAGCCCCTGTGGGTGGGAAGAGCCGTTCTGCAGCATCACGCAGTGGCAGCTGCCTGTGTCTGCCGAGAGCCTGAGCCACCCGCCCAACGAGGAAGGGGCTGCTCCGTGGAACCCAATGGCACGTGAATACCAAGACCCACTACCCTGGGGGGACCCCACTGACATCTCCCCAGCAGAGGGCTCTGAGGGCAGCCAGCTCTGCTCCCCCCACCCATGCAGATAAATCCTGTCTGTGGGGGGAACCCCTTGCCTGGAGAGGCATGGGAGAAGGGGACTCTGTCTTATAACTCTGGTGCGGGAGGGAAGCTGCTGCTTCTTGTTGTCAGTAGCTACAGGTGTGGTGCTCTGCTCTTGTTCGACGATAACAGACGATAACAGAAGGCACGGCGGCCAGGTTTATTGCCGAAGAGAAACACAATCTCTCGCCCCCCGATTCATATAACTTATATAACTTATATACGGTTTGCTGCTAGTCCCTATGTGCTCCCTGGCAATGGACTGAGCTCAGTCGGTGGCGGGACTTTCCACTGCCCCCTAGGCCGGACAGAGACACCGCCCCAGGGATGTATCTTATACACAGGTACAAACAAGTTACATAACACTCCTGACGTTTTGAGGTGAAACCCCTCTACGTAACAATGCACCACCCTTCTAGGCAGTAAGCTGCCGCCTCTCACCTTGTACATGTTGGTTGGAACAAAACAACTATATCCATCATCCTAGCCTTTTGCCCCAGTCCTTGTTATCTCTGTGGACAGTGGAAGAATGTTCTCGTACCACTTGTGTATAGCTCTGGTATCCAATATACTTTAGATATATATTTATGCAACAGTATATGGTCATGCAACATCAGCCCTTTCCTTGCCAGCTTCTGTGAGCAAGGCCTGCCTCTGGCTCAGAGCTTAACTTTGCTTTATGTTAGCAAAGTCTTGACCATTACTTTAGCTCAGGCCTTAGATTATCCTACCGGGCCCCTGATACCAAAAGTTTATGTTTCAGGGCCTCATCTTACTACACTCCTCACAAAGAACGTTCATCACTGCCACTTCAGGTGGGGGGACACCGGGGGCCCCATGCCAGGTGCACTGAGGGTCCCTGATTGCCTTAATCCAGTGCTGGGGCTAGGCCTTAAATAACTGAGCCCTCCCCAGGCTGCTTCCCCAGAGCCCACATCAGGCCCAGAGAGACGCTCCCCTCATTTAGCCCTGCCTTTTCTAAAGCCCCTTCTGGGCTGAAATCAAGAGCTAGCTGTGCTGAGCCCAGACCCTCCCTTAGAAGGCCAGCTCAGGCTGCTAAAGGAGCCCAGGACTGGAAGCTGGCTGCAGGTTGGAACTGAGGGGCCCCAGCAGAGCTGAGGGGAATCCAGGGCTGGAATCGCAGGGGGCTGTGGGTCAGGGTTGAGGGGCGCCGGCAGAGCTGTGATGATAAGAATGGCCAGACTAGGTCAGACCAAAGGTCCATCTAGCCCAGTATCCTGTAATCCAACAGTGGCCAGTGCCAGGTGCCTCAGAGGGAATGAACAGAACAGGTAATCATCAGATGATCCATCCCCTGTCGCCCATTCCCAGCTTCTGGCAAACAGAGGCTAAGGACAACATCCCTGCCCATCCTGGCTAATAGCCATTGCTGGGCCTTTCCTCCATGAACTTATCTAGTTCTTTTTTTGAACATTGTTGTAGTCTTGGCCTTCCCAACATCCTATGGCAAGGAGTTCCACAGGTTGACTGTGCGTTGTGTGAAGAAATACTTCCTTTTGTTTGTTTTAAACCTGCTGCCTATTGATTTCATTTGGTGGCCCCTAGTTCTTGTGTTATGAGAAGGAGTTAATAACACTTACTTATTTACTTTCTCCACATCAGTCATGATTTTATAGACCTCTATCATATCCCCCCCACACACACAAATCATCTCTTTTCCAAGCTGAAAAGTCCCAGTCTTCTTAATCTCTCCTCACACGGAAGCTGTTCCATACCCCTAATCATTTTTGTGGCCCTTTTCTGAATCTTTTCCAATTCTAATATACCTCTTTTGAGATGGGGCAACCACATCTGCATGCAGTATTCAAGATGTGGGGAGAGAGAGCTGGGGGGCTACACGGTGGGACTGAGGGGCATCAGCTGAGCTGTGGGGGGAGATCGCTGGGGGGCTGCAGGGTGGGACTGAGGGGCGCCAGCAGAGCTGGGGGGGGAATCCCAGAACTGGGAGGGCAGGACTGTATGGCAGGACCATTGTCTGAGCAGCCCGAGAGCCATTTCCCAGGAGGCTCAGGTTAAGCCCAGAAAAGCCCTCTCTGGGTGTCTGGTTTATTTCTGAGGTTCTTGCTTTACCAGCCCAGGCTCACTAGCCACCTCCTTGCTCCTGCTGCTCTGAGTCTGTGAACCCCAGTCAGACACAGAGCCCCTCACAAACGGACAGCGCTTACGTGATCAGTGACCGCCTCCCTCTGGGGGTGACCCAGCCCCCCTCTGGATTCTGAGGCTCATCTGCACCTTGGCACTTCCCCGCGCTGACTTCAAATACTTCCTCACATTCAACCCCTGCCCAGTGCCTGGCTCGTCAATTCTTCCCCCTTGACATAGGGCCCAGCTGGGCTGGGTGTCTCCCAGGGAGCACTAAGGATCTACCTGCCCCATCACCACTGTCCTGCCATGCAGAGATCTTTCAAATGCTGCATTTTTGGGGCCGGTCCTTGGTGCCGCTAGAAGAAAGGCAGGCCTGGGGAGACAGCCCGTGTGTGGAGCAAGAGCCCTGTGGTGCTGCCGTTGTCATAAAGTTTCCTTTTTTTAAAACTGATGAGGGTGGGCAGGGGCGTTTTTCTGAAATCCCGGCAGCCCGGTGAGGCCGGAAGCCAGTTTGCAGAGTAGCTGGACTTGCTTGCCATGGAGACAAGCAGTGCAAAGCAGTATCAGCAGCCAGGTTGGAGGTGGCAAGGGGGGCGGGGGGGGTGAGCCATTGGCCAGAGGGCTCTGTCCGTGGCAATTTCCCTGTGCAAAATGCTGACACTTCACAACCCCCCATTCTCCCCGGCCCCCTTCTAACGATCAGCTTTGCCGTTGACGTGCGGGAGAAATCCAGGCGCGAAGGGGGCTGGGGCGGGGAAGGGGTGGGGGGAGCGGGTACTAAAACAAATAAAGAGTTCAAATGTGAAACGATTAAAAATAAAATAAAATAAATCGAAAGCGGGCGAGATAAGGCTCCAGAGCCCTCGCTCCCTATTTAACATTCATTGGATTGAATAATCAGGCCTCATTATCTCAAATTCTCTGCATATTTGCCCTCAAAATGCTAATTTGAAAGTTGGCTGCGAGCGCCGGCTGCCTATTTTGACTAAAATATTATTTTGCTTTATTGTGCATTGTTTGTAGCTCCAGGGGGCATTTCCTGTTTAAAACCAAAAAGGAAAAAAAAAAAATTCTATCAAAGGGGCGCCTGGGAAAAGAGCCTTTATTCATCTCTTGGGCCTCTGCTTTGCGTAGAAATGGCCTTGGTAGGGCCTTCGAGTAAAATTAGAGGCGTTATCAGTTTCTTTTAGGGGATGGACAGTTTATCATTAATCTCGGGAAAGGAAATAGGAGAAATAATTTTTTATTATTATTATTTTACCGAGGGGGGGGGAAATATCTCTCTTTCCTTAAACTCCCCTCCTTGCCCTACGCTGGCTACTTTTGACCTCTATAGAGATACGACTGGTTCTTTGACTCAAACCCACAGATTAGCACCGATTGAGGTCGTATTTTACACGTCATACAAAATGCAATGGGGGGGGAGGGAATTGGGTGCCATGGGATTTAGCTAGCGGGTTGTTTTATACGGCTGCCCATCACATGCTGAGCACCTTCCGTGTAAAATCAATAGCCAGGTCCTGGAGTCACTGGCTCTCCTCCCAGCTGGAGGTAAAAAAGTCTGGGGTTGAGTTTGTGGCTTTGAATTTTTTAGATTTTACTAATCGACTGTTTTACTGGGGGGTGATTTGGGATAAAACGGGGGATTGATGTTTTTAGTGGACAGACTGGGGGTTGATAGAAAGGGGTGGTGATGTTTTTATTGGGGGGGAAGAAGGGGGTGTCAAGTACCCCAGCACTGATCCCCTCTACTAGCAATAATCCCTAGCACTCTCCTACTACCCTTCATCTCAAAGGGCAGCAGCCATCATCTCCCGCAGGTTATAGAGGAGGAAACTGAGGCACAAAGCAGTTGATGCTAACATTTGCATTGCGGCTGTTTCACTTTTCGGGACAACAGAGGCTGGGTTTCCTGAGGTCCCGCGTACCCGTGTCTCCCATGGGCTTCAGCCAGCACCAGGAACCCAGACCCTGGTGGGCACCCAAACAAGTGACACCCAAAATCAGCAGAGGCTTCTGAAAACCTGAGCTTGAGTGACTCGCCCAAGGACACACAGTGAGACAGTGGCAGGGCTGAGATGAGCACCCTGCTGTCTTGACCCCCAGGCTGGTACCCTCTCTGCTGGGCCACACTATTGCTGGGGATGCAAGAGGAGCTTTTCCTGCAGGCTCCTCCATCCTGTGGCCTTGCCACTGAAAGTCCCAGCAAGGGCTCCCCATAGTGACACTCCTCCTTTTTGTGGGGGAGGGGGCACCCCTCCCCTAGGAAACAGACTGAGCCACCAAAATCCAGAGCAAGCCACTCATGATCATTACTCCGTGGTTGTCTCATAGCCCCTAGGAGCCCTAGAACAGAAAGACAGCCCCTGCCCCAAAGCACTCACGCCCTACATAACACACCACCCTCCCCCGCAGGGGGAAGATGAGAACATAGCACATGACAGGTCAGTCACAGCACTTCCTCCACGGCTGGCAGGTGCCCAGGTACCGCAGGGACGAGTGCGGGATAAAACCGATATCGGACAGAGTAGCAAATTTGGGAGGGAGGTTGGAAGCTGGGGTCATCATCAGGGGTCAGACATTACTAACAGAGCAGGGTATCCTGTGATGTCTCTCCCTCAGCCCGTGCCCCGATGCTGGGTCTTTTGTGAGGTCACCAAGATCTCCGGTTTGGGTAGGGAGAAATCCCTTGCCTCACTGTGCTTCAGCTCTCATGCTTCCAACTACACACATGTGTCACACGGGGCGAAGGAAACTTTACCCCTCTGGCAGGGCTGGGCAAATCACTGGGTAGTAACCAACGTGAGCTGGAACACACCTCAATGCTGGGACGCGCTGCCAGCCAGTCGTGGGTAACCCTACGGCTTACAGCCAGGTGAGGCAACGTGCTACCTATGCTACTTATCTGCCCCCCATTCGACTAGTACCTGAGCACCACCCAGTCTGTAATGTATGTCTCCTCCCAACATCCCTGCGAGGCAGGGCAGTGCAGTTCTCCCCATGGTACAGGTCAAATGATAACAATGGGACTTCGGCGCCTCAAGGGGATCTGGGCCTAAGTGACTTGCCCAAGGTCTCACAGGATGTCTGTGGCAGAGCAGGGAATCGATTCCAGGTCTCTCAAATTGTCGGCTAGTGACTGGACCACCGGACCATCCTGCCACTCTAAACATACCAGCCCTTGTCTGCAGTGAGTCAGTGACAGCATGACCTAAGATATTTCACGGCACAGACAAGCTTGCAAGGGTGCAGGGTGGCTTAGTTGTTAAGGATGATTAATAAGTAATTTGTTAATAACAATGAGCTGGTTTGTAAAGTGCACAGAAGAGGCGCTGTTGTTATTAACCAGCCTGGCCCTGGCTCACGGGGGGACAGAAGAGACCAGCCTGCAGAGTGTCAGGCAGAGCTCATGGCCCACGGAGCACATGGCACCCTCGCCGTGGAGTAGGTCAGCTCTCGGACCCTCACAGCCAGAGCTGACTTCGCCACCCCAACGCCGGTAAGGACGAGCAACTCGATTTCTCAGTGGGCCGAAATGTCTCACTGCACCTCTCCATGCCGCCTGCCTCTCTCGCCAGTTTGGTGTTCGGAGAGCTCGGGGCTGCGTCTCCCAATCAGCCTAAGACGTGTCAAACCTCCTGACCCCACACTGTTTGGCTTAAGGGTCTTTTCTTTCCGTGCAGCTGGCTTGGGGGACACGGCGAGGGGACGCGGCGCTTTGGAGAGAGGCAATCACGCGGCGCAAGCCTTCAGAACATAATTCTATTTACATTATTACCCTTTCTAAAAGTCAATCAATAGATAATAATGCCGGAATAACGGCCAGAGTTAAAAACCCCATTCACTGCCAAGGATTAGGGTTATAGAAGGGCAATTGCTTCAAAATCGCTTCAATCCGGCTTTAGTGATGCTGTGATTCACTCGCTAGATTACCCAGCATTCCGCCGGCTCGCTTTAAATGACACATTTCGGATGCAGGCCCCACACTGCTCCAAAATCTGTTTGCACAGCAAACTGCAATTGTATCTGAGATTAGACGGGCTTGCAGGGAGGAGGGCGGGAGAGAGCGGGTTCTTGTTGACAAATAAACTCGGAAATCCCCTGCCATCAATTCTGCGGGAGCCTCTGCATTTGGCATTGACTCTGCTTTTGACATTCCGGGCTGGACAGATGGACCCTTTGCAGCTGGCCTCCGAGGTTTCACACTGTCCCCACAGTGGTGCGGCCGGCCGGCCCAGATGGCATCGTGTTTGCTCAGCAAGAAAGGGGGCATGCGAGCCTCCCAAGTACTAAAGCAGAGAATGGAAACGCTGGGTCCTTTAGAAACCCTGTGAAAGCACTGGCCCTGAATCTGGCGCAGCGCAGCCATTGCACCAGATCCAAACATCTTTTAATGCTGCTGCAGCGCAAAGGTAGCCTTTGAGAGCCACAGTGCACTGGCACAGATGATGACCCAAGGAGGAAGCCGGCGCCTAGAAAGGAGGGCAGGTTTGCCTTTGGATGGCACACAAAGGTGGGGCAGGTGCCAGGGGAGTTCCACCAGCATGTGTCCCCCGGGCTAGGGCTCCCCTGAACCCCTCTAGGCTTGGTGCTAGAGACATGCATAGAGTCAGGCAGTTCGAAGCCAGAAGGGACCACAGATCATCTGAGCTGATCCCCGGTACATCACAGCCACCGACACACCATTTCTCACCATTTCTCTTTGCCATTTCTCATGAGCTGCACTGTTCGCTGAGGCAGGGGTCGAGTACCCATTCCCCCCCATGTTCACAATCCTCTGGTGCTTGCATTTGTGCAGGGATCAGTGAGAGCTGGGGGAAAGTTCGCAGATGAAATTCCTTTGTGGAAAAAATGCAGATTGGAGTTGACTGAAACATTTTGCAAATTCTTGTTGAACTCATTAAGCCAGTTCAGGGAAACTGGGAAAAAATACTTCCTCTCCCTCCCGCCAGTCGAAACATGACCACTTTTGTCCATTCACTCTGACTTTTGGTTTTGAATTTTAATACAACTGTATTTTTTTTAAAAAGCAATAAGCCCTTCAAAATACAATGAAATGTTTCGGGTCGAATGAAGCGTTTTGTTCACTGCCCAAAAACAAATTTTTTTTCCAGCTTGGTTGGTTCATTCGCTGAACTGGAAAATGAGCCGTTCACACAGCTGCAGCATCAGCAGATCTAGTCAGCATTGCCAAACTACAGAAGCTCAAAAACCATGAGTCAGACCCCTGCCCTGAATCATAAGATTGGCTCCCAAAACCATGTGATTAAAAAACATTTAACTCCAGATTAAATCAAGTGTTTTGTTTTGTCTGCTGATGCCTGAACAACCCTGCTGATCTCCGGTGTGCGTGTGTATGACAGAGTAACTGCGAAGCTCTCGCTAGGAGACCCCACTGAGATCAGAGCCTCATTGTGCTAGGTGCTGTACAAACACATTGTAAGAGGCAGGCTCTCCCCCTCAGAGCTCAGTGTCTAATGCAATGTAGAGTGGGGGCTATTTGTTCAGGTTTGTCCCTAGTTTACTCTCCAGCCCCACAGGAACACAGTGCAAAGTGTTTTAGGAACCCTGCGTGTTTCCCACTTGGCCAGCTCAGAAGGGGAGGGAGCTGGCGAGGTTACATGTCCCTCCTTGCAAGCATTAGTCAACTGAAGGGGGATTAGAACTTTTGCTTCCAGTGGGGGGCAGATCGTACAGAGCCACTAAGCCACCCCGGTACCTCGCTGTGAGGATGCTGCCAGATGGAGGGCCGGCGGGGAAGCCCAGTCAGGTGCTGTCTCTGGAAGGGAGATGAGGGAGCCTCTAGGACAGACATTTTGTAAGAGCACAGGACAAGCGGCTACCAGGGCAGGGCCGGTTGTGAGTCAGGGGGCCTCCAGCTTGGTAGGCCATTCGGTCTGTCTGTCCAGCCAGCTTTTCAGATGGCCCCCATCACCTTACCGCTGGGGGTCCCTTGGCAACAGCGGTGCCTTCACGTCCATACCTTGGCATCAACACCCAGGGAAGGGAAGGGGAAGCAGGTGCCGCCCCCAAGGAAGGGAGAAGGAAAACCCCCTCCTGGGTCAGGCCCCGCTGGCTCCACAGATCCTCCAAGCGGGCAGGGCAGGAGCACAAGCAAGGAGGAAGCTGAGCGGAGCCAGCCACAGGCTCCTGACCACCCAGCAGGGGCCCTTCAGGCCTGAGACCACAATGGCAGGTGCCTCCTATCTACTGAGCCATCAACAAAGCAGCTGAGGGAGGGGGAAGAGAGCTGCTGCCCAAGGCAGCCTGGCCAAATATTGGGGGCTGGGATGGCATTGCTGTCCCCAGGGGGAGGGAGATGCACCACATGCCCCCTCCTCCATTGGTGCCCTTGCGGATCCGCCGCCATGGAATCCAGACCCCCCCAGTGGGAAGAGTCCCACCCCCTAAGGAGATGGAAAATGGCTCCCAGGCAGGAGAGTGCCACTCTACTTCCAGGTGATGGCAGCCTGGGCTCCCCGAGCTGCTCAGCACCTGGGACAGAGGCTGCTTGCCGGGGGTGCCAAAGGTCCTAGGCTTAAGCCTTCATGACAACCCAGGTAGGGGTTATTCCAGAGTGGCTACCCCAGGACCTGTGCACCTTGGGCCAAATTCACCTCTCACTCAGGCTGGAGTACCTGGAAAGCAATGGCGTTAGACCAGGGTCAATTAGAAGAGGCACATGCCCTGTTTGGCAGGTTGCCTGCATTCCAACCTGGCCCGGGGGCAGAGCGTAGCTGGCAGCCAGAGATGGCTGAGGAGAGACCAATATCCCACCTTGGCCATGGATCGAGGAGCCTGGCAGCTGTATGGTGCTGACACCGCCTCACCCGTCAGTCTCCAGTGGCCCTGCCTACCAGCTGGAGAAGGGGGGTGGCCAGACAACGCTCAGCACCTGGGTCACACGGCACTTTTATCATGTCGCCACCGCCCCAGTTTGCGGGGTCTATCCCGTGCCCTGCCCGACCGGTACAGCCCGCAGAGCTGGTGCAATGACGCTGCTTCACAAGGCTGCTCACCACGCTGCCGTCGGCACGAGGAGACGATGCCTGATCGCGACGGTGTCGTTCCACCGTCACTTTCAGGGGTCACTGCGGTTGTATGGGGGCTGCAGTCCTGATCCCAAGCCCTCTCCCCCAGCTCCTGCTAAGGAGGCTACTAGCAAAATGCCAGAAGTGCCCCATGAACCAGCATGCTGGTTCCTTGGTGGGGTTCTTCTGAGCTGGTATAAAGGATGCCGGGGGTGTCTTGGGAGGAGCAGGACAAGCAGGAGGTACTGCTAGCAGGACTCCGGCTTGGCTTAGAAAACAATGTGGTGCATTTGTAGGCCCCGTCCTTTAGAGGGCCTCAAAGCACCTTCCAGACTTAACACAGTGACCATCATCACCTCCGATACAGGTAGGGAAGTGTTCGCATCCCCCCTGGGGGGAAACTGAGGCACGGGACGTTCAAGTGACTTGCTTGAAATCGTACAGCACGGCAGTAGCGGAGCTGGGAAGAGCAGTAGTCCCAGGCCTGAGTTTTAACCACCAGACTAATCTGTTCCAATGGGCTAGTCCCTAACATTGCAGCCGCACCCCATTTGTCTGAGGAGACAAGCATATTCGAAACCAGCCTCCAGCCTCCCTTGCATTTATTCAAGTTCTCACCGCTGTCTCTGACCACAAACGTACGGATCTGCCAGGACTTCTGCCCCGTACCAGAGCAATTAGAGGGGAGGACCACAGGGCCGGATTTACACCTTACGCGCCCCTAGGTACAGCTTCTTCAGCCCCACCCCCGGCTATAGCTGACCTTCGTGTTTTCTGTAAAAAATGAAATGAAAAGAAATACAAATGTATATAAATCTCCTCACTGTATTTTCCACTGAATGCATCCGATGAAGTGAGCTGTAGCTCACGAAAGCTTATGCTCAAATAAATTGGTTAGTCTCTAAGGTGCCACAAGTCCTCCTTTTCTTTTTGCGAATACAGACTAACACGGCTGCTACTCTGAAACCTGTCATTTAAATGCAGTACAACCTCAAAGATACGAACACCAGAGTTACAGACTGACCAGTCAACCAGACACCCTGTGGAACCAGAAGTCCTAATCAGGCAGCAGTGCAGACAGAAAAAACAACAAGCAAATACTGTACTGCCTCTGGGCTTTAGCCCCAAGGCTCAGGGCTGCAGCCGGGGGGCAGGGGGTGCAGGGCTCCGGGCTTCTGATCCTCAGGAGCACTGGGGCTCAGAGCTTTGGGCAGGGGGAAGCACTGGGACTCAGGGGGTTTTCAGCCCCACGGCTCCAATCCCAGTTTCAGCCTGGTGGGGGGAACTAGGACTTGGGGTTTTAGCTACCAGGGGAGTGTTGGTTTCAGCCCCAGCACTCCCCTCATAGCTAAAGTCCTGAGCCCTGGATCCGCCCCCACCCCAACCCACGCTGAAGCAGGGAGCAGAGCCCTGGGGAACTCCAAGCCCAGACCTCCCCCTGCGGGGCTGAAGCCAGGATCGGAGCCATGGGGCTGAAGCCCTGACCCCAGTGCTCCCATCCAGGTCTAAAGCGCTGAGTCCTGGTGCTCCCATGGAGTAGAAGCCCTCAGCTCCCCGCCCGGAGCCCTGACACCCCCGCCCTGCAGCTGCAGCCCCAACCCCGCACGTGGCTGAAGTCCATAACTTCTTCTTCAGAGTTACGGAACATATCAGAGTCACGGACAACCTTCATTCCCGAGGTGTCTGTAACTCCGAGGTTCTACTGATTTAACTTTTAAACTTGCAACCCATTATTGACTTTTAGGGATCCCTGGAACGCCGGCACCCCTACGCATGGGCCTACTGTGCCGAACTGGAAATCCGGCCCTGGGGAAGCACCCAAGGTACACACCTACAGGGCTCGGTCCAGCAACCGGGGCAAAACTGCCATAGCATTGTACCAGCCGCACAGAGGGGAGCCCAGTCTCCCCCAGCCAGTTCCAGGGACACATTCGTGATTAAGCAGCGCCCTCTGGTGGTGAAATGATAGACTCGACCCTTCTGCCGGGCCCGACTGAAGGTTGCGAACCTGGGCCTGATTCCGCAGCTCCTTGGGCTCGGGTGACCAGGTGTCCGGTTTTTCACTGGAACGCCCGGCCGAAAAGGGACCTTGACGGCTCCAGTCAGCCCTGCTGACCAGGCCGTTAAAAGTCCGGTCGGTGGTGCTGGGGGACTAAGGCAGGCTAGTCCTTACCTGTCCTGGCACCGTGCGGCACCCCGGAAGCAGCCAGCAGGTCCGGCTCCTAGGCGGGGAGCCACAGGGCTCCGCATGCTACCCCCGCCCTGAGCACCGGCTCCGCACTCCCATTGGTCAGGAACCAGCCAATGGAAGCTGGCAGCGTGGGGGGGGGGGGTTGGGGGGGGAGAGAAGGTGCCTGCGGGCGAGAGTGGCGCATGGAGCCTCCTGGCCCCCCCGCCTAGGACCCGGACCTGCTGGCTGTTTCCGGGGCACCTGCAGTGCGGTGCCTGGACAGGCAGGCAGCCTGCCTTCGTCTCCCTGCTACGCTGCTGACCAGGAGCCGCCCAAGGTAAGCCCGGGCCCCAACCCCGAGCCCCAACCCCCTGCCCCAGCCCTGAGCCCCCCCATAACCTGGAGCAGCCTCCTGCACCCTGAACCCCTCATCCCTGGCCCTACCCCAGAGCCCGCACCTCCAGCCCAGAGCCCTCACCCCTCCTGCAGCCCAACCCCTTGCCCTAGTGCAGAGCTCCCTCCTACACCCTGAATGGCTCATCCCCGGCCCCACCCCACAGCCAGCACCCCCAGCCCAGAGACCTCGCCCCCTCCCACACTCTAACTCCCTGCCTCAACCTACAGCCCCCTCCCACACTCCGAATCCCTCGGCCCCACCCCCCAGCCTGGAGCCCCCTCCTTCACCCCAAACCCCTCATCCCTAGCCGGAGCCCTCACGCGCCCCCGCACCCCAACCCACTGCCCCAGCCCAGTGAAAGTGAGTGAGGGTGGGGGAGAGCGAGCCACCGAGGGAGAGGGAATGTAGTGAGCAGGGGACGGGACCCCAGGCAGGGGCAGGGCAGGGATGGGGCCTCGGGCAAGGGACAGGGCTAGGGTGTTCGGTTTTATGCAACTAGAAAGTTGGCAACCCTAACTTGGGCCCAGATGTTCAAAGGTAATTAGCCACCTATCTCCCATTAACATCGGTGGGACTGTGGCACCTAAATACCTCTGAGCATCTGGGCCTTGGTTCCTGGAACTCCCATTGAAACCAACTCTTATTTCTGTGCACTGCCTCTGGCCTGCTGGGATCTGGCCAGGATGAGGAACAGAAGAGCTGTGAACATAAGAATGGCCACACTGGGTCAGACCAAAGGTCCAGCTAGCCCAGTCTCCTGTCTTCCAATAGTGGCCAATGCCAGGTGCCCCAGAGGGAATGAAGAGAACAGGTAATCATCAAGTGGTCCTTCCCCTGTTGCCCATTCCCAGCTTCTGGCAAACAGAGGCTAGGGACACCATCCCTGTCCATCTTGGCTAATAGCCATTGATGGACCTGTCCTCCATGAATGTATCTAGTTCCTTTTTTAAGCAAAACAGCATTTAAGAGATAACAGATTTTCTATAGGTTTTAGGGTTTTTTTTAAAATATCCTGTATAATTCTATAGGAGGAATATAATTTTATATTCCATTGTATACAGCGGTACAAAAAATCCACTACAGAAAATGTATCATTTTCTATTACATTCTAGAAGGGTTTTTCCATAAGCTGCCAGGCTCCCAGAGGACTCTGTGCCAACCCAGTGTTGCAGGTTCAAGAAGTTTGGATGGTCTGAAAAAACTTTCTACAATGCCTCATTCGAGGGAGGGTACATTGGCAGGCTAGTGCTGGAGCGTGCAAGCCAGGACTCCTGGGTTCTACCCCCTATTCTGCTGCTGGCTCACTCGGTGACCTCGGGTGAGTAATGTCACTGCTCTGTGCCTCAGTTTCCCCAGTAATAAAAAGAGATTGTAGCATCACTGAATACATGACTGGGAGAAAAACGAAAGCAAAGGCCGCACCAATCTAGGCCTTCATTCTGCAACGCCCCTGGAAAGTGAAGTCCGTATAAAGGATAACAGGAACCTGTCAGCAAAATGTCCCCAGCTTGACTCAATATCCTGCCATCTGTGTGGTCCCCCGACCCTGCCCTATGCTGTAATGTGACAAGCACTTTGGCTCACTAATTCAGCCTTTTCCACAGCTCCCAAGGTCTATAGCGGCTGAAAGGCCATAACCTGCTAATGAGACATGTCAGGGCCCATGGACTCATTCCAGCCAGGGCCCTTTGAGGTGTGTGTGTCGTTTCCTAAGTGTCTGAGGTTTCCATGGAGATGTGGCCATTGTGGGATCCTTCCACCTCCAATTCTGCTCCCTCCTTCCTTTCCTGTCCTGCCCCTCAGCCCTTCTGTTTTCTCCTCTCCTGATGAACAGAACTGGGGTTAGCTTTCTTCCCTGCCTTCCACCCCATGATGCCTTCGGTGCAGCTCACCTGAGTGGGGGGAATGTCTGAGGGAGGCTGGCCCGGGGATCCGGCCCTACAACGGGCTGCGGTTGCTGTTGGGAGCCTTTATTTCCCCTTCCCTCAGATCCACCCCACTCTTCCTCGTTATACCCCTTGGCTTGCCCTCAGACCTGCCCTCCTGCACGCAAGTGCCCTCTCCTTCCATCCCTTGTCCGTAGCTAGCGCATATGCTCTAGCTGCCCCTGCCCCGCAGCCCCCTTCCCCAGACACTGGTTTGTTTTCCTTGATTTCATTCCAACCTTACGGCTTTCTGGCCACCCAGCACCGAGAAACAAGGCTCTACCCCATCCCATGCATGTGCCCCCTTCCAGCCTTCCCTTCCCCACCCATGCATGATATGCTCCTGCCCCGGCCTCACCCTCTCCCCGTACAGAGATCCCTGGGCTCACAGAGGGTTTTCTATGTATCCAAGGGCCAGGGTGTGGGGAGGTGGCTGACTCTTCCCCAGTGCAGGAAAAGGGGAGATCCAGATGAAGAGAGACTCCGCTGTGTGTGGATGTCAGGGGCCCAGATTCAGAGGAGGGTTGTGGGCGCTCCCAGGGAGAAGGAGGGAGAGGTTGCAATCAGTGGATGTGCCAGTCAAATGAACAGCATGGAATTAAGCTTTGCAGTGTAGCATGGACCACGCCCCCTCTGTCTCCTCAGTGGCCTTTCTGCAGAGCTGATGCTCTGGCCACAAAGCCTGAACTTGTCCCCCCGCTTCACTTGAAGAGGCTCCAGGTCCACGCTTCAGTCCCAGATTCGAGCTCTCTCTGCAAAAGCCTTTGAGTGGTATAAGCCTCTAAGCCATGTCAGTCCCAGGGTATTAGAGAGACCAGGTGGATGAGGGAATATCTTTTATTGGACCAACTTCTGTTGGTGAGAGAGACAAGCTTTCGAGCCCCACTCTGGGAAAGGTAACCAGCGTGGTACAGCTAAATACAAGGTGAAACAGATTCTTTAGCACAAGGAGTTGACACTTGTTGCACGAGACCATTCACGGTGGAGTGGGCAGTCAACACCTCTGCAGCCATAGCACACAGGGGGGCTAGTGGGTTGCCAATGGTTGTAATACCCCCTAAATCCAGTGTCTTTACTGACTCTGTGATTTTTAGTGTCTAACCCAGATCTGAATTTACGCGCCCAGAAAAACGACAATAGACAAAATCCCCCTGTTCCCCCTGGGGGAACACTTTTCACAAAGTGATCCCCCCACGTCTGACCTCTCTGTCCTTGGCGTCAAAGGAGCCCTGCACAGCACCTTCAAAAGTTGAGCCTGGGAGCTTCTCTTCTGCCCCCAAAACAACGAGGCATCCTTGTGGCACCTTACAGACTGACAAAGTTATTTGGGCATGAGCTTTCGTGGGGTAGAACCCACTTCTCTAAGGTGCCACAAGGACTCCTTGTTGTTTTTGCTGATACAGACTAACATGGCAACCCCTCTGAAACCTGTCTCCTGCCCCAGTAGAAGTTGGTCCAGTAAAAGATAATGCCTCCCTGGCCTTGTCTCTAGCAGGGAATAGAAGAGCGTGGGACTCTGCTTTGTGGGTGAGAGCTGCTGGCTGGTACTAGGATCTGGGGGCATGCACAGTGGTACGGAAATTGCCTCAGCTTCACTTCAGCTGTGGGTGCTGAGTGCCCCCATTTGCCTGGCCGCCAGGGGCATTCAGCGCATGGCCTTGCTAGGGCACCGAGCCCTCTGTGCCTGGGGTGCCGTGCCTGTGCCAATTCTCCGTGACTGTCAGGCAGATCTCGTTCACGGTTCGAGATCCTTGGAGGGAAGGGGCCATTGATGAACAAAGCCAGAGAAAAACGGCTCTAAAATCCTCCTGGATAGACGGCACGCTGCAAACTCACCCCCCAGTTGATTTATGTAGAGCTTTAGCATCTGTCTGTCTCCCTGACCTGCCAGGGGCCTGGACAGACACATACAGGAGCTTTAGGCCTCCATGTCTACAATGGGGGGGCTGCCCCGATTCCATCCAGACAGTGCCCCAGTGCTAGCCCCTCACACAGAGAAGGAGCGTTGTAAGTCGTGACTGCGGGGGGACCTGAGCCCAGGTTCAAGCTGGGGTAAGTGCAACTCATGGCTTTGCCTTTGTCACTGCCGGCAAATGTGATGAGTCATTTAAAATCTCTCCTATCATTTCAAAATATTATTGTGTATTATTTGCATTGTGATAGTGCCTGGGAATCCCAGTCCTGGACCAGCACCCCATGGTGCTAGGCGCGGGACAGACACAGAACAAAGAGACAGGCCCTACCATACATAGTTAATAAGGACTAATCTGCCATGCACTTCTGCAACCCTTCTCATGCTCTGAGTGCTCTGATAATCCCTAGCTCTTATTTCATGCTTTCCATCTGTAGATCTCAAAGCACTTTACCAAGCAGGCCCTATTTTACTGATGGGGAAACTGAGGCACAGGGAGGCGACAGCCCAGATCCTCAAAGGTATTTGGGCACCTAACTCCCATTGAAATCAGTGAAAGTGCCTAAATACCTTTGAGGATCTGAGGGGCAAAACAACTTGGCCAAAGTCCTCCAGCAGGCCAGGCCTGGAACCCAGATCTCCTGAGTCCCAGCCCAGTGCGCTTCATGCTAGCCCACCCTGGTTCCCACAAGCTGCAGAACTCACAATCGTTCCAGTTCTCACGGCTTGGCTAAAATCTTTACACTATAGTCCCAGTCTACACACGGTCGTTGGACTGTCCTCGCTGGCTCACTTGCGGGAGGGGGTGTGGGGGTGTGATGGTTTTACCAGTACAACCCCTAGAGCGCCCCCAGGTGCTCTCTAGTGGTGTCGTTTATTCCCCTTCCATGTGGGCATTACGCTAGGGGCACAGGTGCCCCCAGGCCAGGGAGGATGTGCTGGGGGAATTGTACCGCTGGAGTCAAAGCAAGGCCTCTTCCGTCCTCAGAACGAACCAACCCACCGCGAAGCTGATCTGGAGTATCCGCCCCAGACAGTGAGTGCACGCTGCCCAGCCGGGTCCCTGCACCGGTCCCTCCATGGCCCTGGGCAGGGCGTGAGGGCTTGGGGGTCCTGCCCCTGTTGCGCTCTGGGTCTCAGGCAGGGGGTGGCAGAGGGGCATTTGCTCATGGCAGTGAGGTGTCTTTATTTTAAATGGCATTTGCAAACTGCCCTCCCTCCCCCCCCTGCCCCGCACCCATCCCAGGGCACTCAGCGCCGTGCCCCAGATAAGATCGCTATTTGCCAGGTAATTAGGGGCACTTGTGTGGAGTGCTGGAGGAATTCTTAGAGCTATGCCTGAAGAGGTGTTTATGGGCTGCACAGCCCCGTGGGGGTGGGGGCCCTGCAGCCCAGATCAGTGCCAGACCCTGAAAGAGACCCTGGAAAATTGTGAGGTCGGTTGCTATAGTGGTTATGGAGGTAAAACAGCCATAAGCCAATCTCCCACAATCAGTCGGCACCCTGAAGCACGAAAGATCAGGAAACCAACCCCCCTTCCCCACCTATAAACATCAGCAAGGTGCCCCGGGTTGGGGGGGGCATTTGCACCTTTCAACTGACCCTTACAGGAGGCGGTGATGGGTCGCAAGACCCAAGAAATGACATAATTCCACCTCTCTAGTCCCAGAATGTCCCCTGTGGCACATTCTGCAGGGCTATGGCCTGTGTGGTCTTTGCTGTCCTGCCCAGCGTTTCCTGGAGGTGACTGTTCCAATGCTGGGAAACTTCTTCTAATATTCAACCTAAATCTTCCCTTTGCGCATTGGCTGGGGACTCAGGGGACCTCGGTTCTAGTCCCAGCTCTGCGACTGGCTGACTTTGGCCAAGTTGCTGCCCTTCTCCGTGCCTCAGTTTCCCTGTGTATAAAACAGGGTTAATGATACTGACCCGCTCCCCACACTTTGTAAAAGGCTAAGTATTATTATTAATTTCATCCTGTTACTCCAGGTACTACCCTCCATCACTCCTTATCTTCCCGGCTGTTGGGACACTGGTAAATAGTTCTTGCTCCCCTTCCTGGGCCTTGTCTACACTCAGAAATTGCACCAGTTTAATTTCGGGCTTGTACCGCTTTAACTACACAAGCCTAGGCACCCCCGAGCATGGAAGGGGAACGAACTAGAACAGGTGCCTTTGTACCAGTATAGATATATCAGCGCTAAGGGGCTGACCATGCAGAGCCTTGGCCGACACGGCCACGCCGGCAGAACCCCCTAGTGGAGATGGAGAATAGGCCGGCATTGCAGCACCAGCTCCCTGAACGACCTTCACCATGCCAACAGCAGCATCCTTCTGTCTGTATAGCTGCATCTTCGCTGGGGGTTTTGCCCACACAGCTATGTTGGCTAGCAGGGTTGGTTTGTCCATGCTCCTTGCTGACAGAGCTACCCCAGCAAAACGTTGTCATGTAGACCGGGCCGAGGGGTTGTATTGCTCGACCTGCATTGGTAAAAATCACACCCCTGACCCAAATAGCGATAGCCGTACAAAATCTGTGCGTAGACCAGGTCTGAGTAAAACCACTGCAAACTGCTCTGTAGACACTGATTTGGGTTTAGCTTAAACCTGGTCTTCATTGATAAAGGCTGGTCCACACACAGTTTTATAACGTATTTGGCTAAGGGTGTGAACCTTGATTGATTTTTACCAACGTAGTTATATCTGACCAGCAGCTACGCCTGGATAAAGATGTCTTATAGCGTATTCCCCTTCCATATGGGAATAGCTGGACCCATATCAACTTATTTATACCGGAATAACTGTCCACACGAGTGAGCGTTACATGGCTGTAACTGCACTGGGATAGGTAAGGTAGTATAGCTTTGGTGTGTAGACAAGCCCTAGACAAGCCCTTTAGCTATATGGAAGTAAGCCTGGCTTAAACTGAAATAAGAGTGTCCCCTCAGCCTTTCTCCCTGATGGACTCTAATCCAGATTAAATTACACCTGGTGCAACTTTGCCAATTACCAGTTACAATTACAGTGCAATTACCAGTGCAACTTTGTGGTAGCGGGGCCTTTACTTGCGGCTTATCAAAGCAGTGAGGAAAACAACGGGCTGACCTAGCTGACAGGTGCCATAGGCCTCTCACTCAGACTGGTGTAAATGCCCATGAAGCAAAGTGGTATGAGTGAGAGGCGAACTGGGCCGGGCTCATCTGTGCCTAACGAGGTTTGCTATGGCCTCCAGGTCAGCTGCAGTGTTAGGGTAGAGTCTATAAAATCACGAATAAAACCTCCCCAGCCTAGCTGGAAAGTAGATGTCCTTTGTGTTCTCCACCCCAGGATAACAGGTGCATAACAGGTCAGTAATCGAGCACTGACCTACACTGGTGCTGGGGGGGTGATCGAAACCATCATGTCCGTCTACGGTGCTATATAAATGACACGGGAGTCAGAGGACAGCACCTCATAGTTCAGGTAAGCTGAGGGTGCGTCTACACTTCCAACGGGAAGGTGTGCTAGCTCTGAGCAAGCTGGTGCGCTAAGAATAGGCCATAGCCCTGGTAGCGCGAGCAGCTAGCTGCCCCACGTACATACCCATCCAAAAGGCGAGGCACGTACTGGGGACGGCTAGCACCTCCTAGTGTTTGCACTGCTGCGGCTATATTTCTATGTTTAGCACACTAGCCGGATCAGCGCAAGCCCGGGTTGCCTCACGCTGGGCATCACACCCCCGTAGGGCCGTCCTTACCCATATGCAAACTACACAGCAGCATAGGGCACCAGGAAATTTGGGGCAATTTGGTGCAGCTGCATGCTGCTCCAGTGGCCAACCCGATCCCCCGGCCGGCTGAGCCGGCCAAGAAAGCTGCCCCAGCCCCGCTCCGCCCCTGCTCTGCCTTCTTCCCACCCCTACTCTGCCCCAGCCCTGCCCCCACGCCACCCCTTTCCCAAAGTCCCTGCCCCTGCTCTGCCCCACCCCACCCCCACTCCACCCCTTCCCCTGAGCTATGTCCCGGGGAACTGCAGCAGGGGTCGGGCCCGACCCTGCACTCACCAGGCGCCAGGAAGTGGAGTGACCCGGCCCCAGCCCGCTCCGTGCCGCCAGCTCCCAGCCATGCCGCCGGTGAGTGCTGGGGGGCGCTTCCCCCAAGCCCCCCGAGTCCCAAGGCTGGGAGCCAAGGGAGCGGGCTGGGGACCAGGTCACTCCACTTCCCGCCACCCAGTGAGTGTGGGGTTGGGCCCGCTCTGCAATCACCGGGCGGCAGGAAGTGGAGCGACCCGGCCCCAACCTGCTCCGCTCTGCTGGCTCATGCTGGGGGGCAGTTTCCCCCTGCCCCCCAAGCCTGCTCCTGCCCCCTACAGATCTTGGGCCCAGCCTGCCCCCCCACGGAGGCTTGGGGTCAGCCCCCCCCCCCGTAGGGGGGCTGCGTAGGGCACCAAAATGTCTAGGGACGGCCCTGCACCCCCAGCTCAAAAGTGTAGACATACCTGTCGCGTACTTGAACTATTAGGGTGCAGTCATCTGACTCCATTATTATTTATCCAGCGCCACAGATGTAGACGTCAGTTCCCTGCCCCTAGGAGCATACCATGTGCGTAAGCTCTTTGAGGCAGGAACCGGCTTTTCATTCTGGGATTGTACAGTGCCTAGCACAATGGGGTCCTGGGCCATGAGTGGCGCCCCCAGGGACTGCTAAAGTGCAATAAATAAGTCATGATTAAATCAAGAACACAGGATATTGCCCCAGATCATGGTGTGAAAGGGGAAGGGAAGTGGCGTGGGGAACACATAGATTATATAGAAGGGAAGGTTTCCCCTCCAAAATAATTGTGAGTGTTCTTAATTTCACATGTATCTGATTAGATATAGTTGAACAGGATGCCTGGATACCTGGCTTACTTAGTGGTTAGAGCACAGGTCTGGGAATCAGGAGATATGAGGCTTACTACAGACTTTGTGTGAGAACTGGAGAAGCCATGTAACCTTTGTGTGCCTCAGTTTGCCCATCTGTAAATGGGGATAAAACATTTCCCTACCTTGCAAGGGTGTTGTGAGGCTTGATTCACTAATGCATGTAAAGTGCTTCGAGAGCCTTGCATTGAAGGTATAAACATTATTATAGTAAGATATGGTAAAACTTACCAGTGTGGTAAGTCCCTCTGAGTTTATCACAAGGAGAAAAGCAGATTCTTTGAAATCCTGAATCCTGATGCTCCTACCTCCTACTGCTCCAGAATCGAGGAACACAGGAATAGCCAGATCAGATCAGACCCAAGTCCATCTAGCCCAGTATCCTGTCTCCTCTAGTGGCCAGCACCAAGCACTTCACAGGAAGGTGCAAGAAACCACATAATGAATAATTATGGAATAATCTTCCTGTAAGATAAGTTTCTTCCTTAGAGCTGAAGAGTTAGCAGTTGGCTTATGCCCTGCAGCAAGATTTATATCCTTTATGTATTTTTACCCTCTATTATGCAGCTGCGGATGTTCTTATTATTCATAGAAATGTCTCCTCTATTTTTGAGCCCTGCTAAAGTCTTGGCCTCCATAAGATATTGTGGCAGTGAGTTCCACAGGTCAATTATCTGCTGTGTAAAAAAACAGTATTTCCATGTATCTGTTTTAAATGTTCTGCCTTGCGGCCACTAACCAGCTCAAGGCACTGACTATTAACTAGTTACTTACAAGTCTTGTCTAGGAAAGCCATCCTTGTGCGCTCCTTTGCCAGGGCAGATTTATTGATGGAAGAAATCCAGGCGCATATCTTAAAATGCTTAAGAGAGGGATTCATTCCACCCCCAGATCCAGGCTGTTAGACCTTTAAATAATAATAACAGGAAGACGACATTTATCATGCAGATAAACCAAGGCTATAGACTTACCATAAAAAACAAACAGGGCGTTTAAATAAAAATGTCAACTGCAGAATAAAGAGAGGATTCTGTCTGAAGCCCAGTTCTGAAGCTCCCCTCAAGTGTGAATTACAAACAGCCCTAGCTAGGAACACACAGGAGCGAGGAGCTTGCTGGTAAATAAACACAGCAAATCCTTGAGTCTGAATCCCATCCATTCTGATGGCGGCTGGCACCCTGAAACAACCCATAGTGGTTTAGCAAGGGGATACAGGTTTTCCTACTGCATCGGGGTTGTCAGAGCACTGCTGCTGTCCATCGCAGCTGGACAAAGAAGTTCATCCACATCATCACCAGCCCCTCAAGCAGACCCCCTGGCTGCTTGCTCCGTTTCAGAATCCAGTTCAGAACTGCCCTGCTGGGTTTTGAAAGGCTTCATGGTCTTGCTGCAGCTGAGCGCATGGGCCTTGTCTCAGATGCAATACGATCACATACTACATTACAGTTTGCGCGTGTGCGCGCACACACATACACACACACAGAACTCATACACATGAACACACACATCCCTATGTACATGAGCACTCACACTCTATTTATTATTTGTATAGGTACCCCGGTCATGGGCCAAGACCCCATGGTGCTAGGCGCTGTACAAACCCAGAATAAAAAGACAGCCCCTGGCCCAAAGAGCTAACAATCACACACACACACACACACACAGAGTGGTTTGCAGTGCGGGCTATGTACCATTTGGAAAAGACTGTATTTGGAAAAGCCAGGCAGGGTGGATGCCCTGAAACGTCGGTGCTTACACACACACACACGCATGGCACTGGCATTTACACCCCCCTAACACACATGTGTGGATGTTGCGGCCCAGGCTAGCTGCCCGAGCTTGGACAGGCTTGGACTCGGGGGGCTAGCCCAAGCGGTCACCAACGCTGCAACAGCCACGCTGCTCATTTTAGTGCGCGTCTGTCTATCCATGCTGGGAATCACCCCCCGCCCCCAGCTGCGGTGTAGACGGATCCCCACAGGCTGTGTCCCTTACACACATCCCACGTGGAATGAAACGGTGAGACGCAGAACCGTGCTCAGGGTGTGGCG
Organism: Natator depressus; assembly: GCF_965152275.1. NCBI lineage: Eukaryota > Metazoa > Chordata > Testudines > Cheloniidae > Natator > Natator depressus. The sequence continues at coordinate 136,085,072 of NC_134237.1, read as the reverse complement.
TTTGACAAGATCTTGCACTTGGAGCCATGTGAATGTCCTGGCATCTCGGTGACAGGATAATGCTGCTTGCTCTTTACTGACAGCAAGTTCAGAGGCAACAACAAGCGAGCTGGGCTTTGGTTTTCCCAGCGTTTGACTGGCAAATGCGCTGGGCAGGCACAATTAGTGGGCAATTTTTTACCACTCTTATGCTTGCAGAGTTGATCACCCATGGTGACAGAGGGCCACCCAGGCCTCCCTGGCCCACCACAGCTCATTTGTGTTTTGTAGCAACGTAAGGGGTAACCCATCAGCCAGGAAGGAACCTTGGCAATTAGTGTGCTGCAGACCGGTGAACTTGCCAGCTCTTGGAAACCAGGCGTGGTCAGGTCTGTTCCAGACCTGAATGGGTGACTATGGAGAATTGGAGGTGGTAGAAGATGGTGTTGGGATTTCTGTAGGTGGCACTCTTCCCAGCTGAGTCACCCTCCCTCAGGATGGTCTGGGGGCTAAGGCCCTTATCTAAGCCTTCAGGGAACTGGGTTCAAGTTCTCGCTATTCCATAACCGTTCTCTGTGATCTTGGGCAAGTCACTCCATTTTTGTGTTTCAATCCTCCACCAGTACAATGGGGATCATTCTTTCACTGTTGCCTGTTTCTATGGCAAAGCTCTTTGGGGCATGGACGACTACCTCCTCCTAGGCAGGTGTACAACGCCTAACACAATAGAACCTTTAGGTGTTGTGATAATTGGGGGTGGTGGGGGGCCTCAGTACTAAGCTGAGTCCTGGTGCTACGCTGACGGAGGTGCCATCTCTTGGTTTGGATGTAAAACTCATGACATAAGGAATAACACAACAGTGATCATTAAAGAACCAGTAGCGTTTTTCATCAGGGTTATCCCTGGATACCCAGGGCAAATCCCCATAACCGTCTGCCTTCCTGAATTCCCCCTGCGACTGGATTGGCGATCCTTCTTCACTTCCCGTCCTAAACCGCTCTGCAGTGTTGCTGTCAGCAGGCAGACAGCTGGAGCCAAAGTTACAAACGCATTTAGACACGGGAAGAGGCAGGTAGGTGCCTTGTGGGATTTCCACGAGCACCTAAGTGAATTAGGTGCCTAACTTGATTAGGCACTTTTGTAAATTCCAGTAGGTGCCGATCTGTTTCTGTAGGTGCCTAAATATCTTTGTGAATCTGGCCTTACACCTCAGAGGGGACTGCATTTCAATGGTGGGAGAAGTGATCTTTGTATATAAAGCACCTTGGGGACGAAAGATGGAATATAACTGTCGGATGATAGCGCTGATTACTATTATTGGTGCAATTACTTAATTTGTACCGGAGTAGCACCTAGCGGCCTTGACGAGGGCAGGGTCCCGTTGCGCTAGGCGCTGTACAAACAGCAAATGACAGGCCCTGCCCTAAAGAGCTCACAGTCCCACAGGAAAGCGATTTCGGTGTTTAAAAAGGCTTTGATACCACTCAGCTTTTGAAAGTGCACCTGGTGCTGTAGCCAGCACTATAGACTGACTCCATGTAGCCACAGTATGGACAGCACCAAAACTAAGGTGACTGCTGCCATCTTAGCCAATACCAGAGGCCTTCCGGAGTATATAAGTGTAAGTCTCACCGGCTTGAGCTAAAGAGATCAGAGCTCCAGCTGGGAGCTGGATCAGACTCATATTCTCTGTGGATCACCTATAGCAAGGATCCCCTATCACACCCTGACCAGTGGTTTACAATTGGACCTGCCATGCTACTCCACTTCCACCCCAAGTGTCAACACCCCAACCCTGAGCAGGAAGGAGCACGCCTAGCATTTCCTATGGCCCAGTCCATATTTGGCTTCTCAGCTAGGGACGATGGCTGGAACCCCCAGTCCAGACACCTCCAAACCACATCCACCTCCCTGTCTCTGCTGTCAACAGGGATCCCTGTTTCTGTGATGCAGAGACCTACCATCTAATTTAATGCAGGCCGCTGAGTACGTTTAAGGCCTTATAACTGGAGTATTTCCCTAAGAATGACCTGAGAATTGCTTATCCAGCGATTTCTGCCAGCTGACAGACCAATCTCTCGCTGGTAAATGGATTATCCAAGTGACACTTGGGACTGATAGCTCAGCGATGCATCCTGAATGGCCCTCAGCTTGAACCATAACTTTGGACCAACGACTATAGAACTTCCACCTCACAGGCCCCTTCAGCTTTCAGTTGCCATCTGTACCAGTGACTCACTGCGCAGGTTTGGTCATGTCACTTCCCCTCTCTAACTGAGTCTACACTGCAATTAAAAACCCATGGCTAGCCCTTGCTAGCTGACTCAGGCTAAGGGGCTCTTTAATTGTGGTCTAGATGTTTGGGCTTGGACTGGAGTCCGTGCTGTAGGACGTTGTGAGGTTGGTGGGTCCCAGAGCTTGGGCTGCAGCCCCTTTGCCCGAGCCTCTTAACCTGAATCAGCTGGCATGGGCCAGCCACTAGTGTCTAATTGCAGTGTAGACATACCCTTAGTGTGCCCGTAAAGGGTGGGGGGAGGCACACACTTTAAAAAGGAGATTCTCATAGGAAAGGCACTGTACACCCTTGTGCAAGTCACTTCCCCTCGCTGTGACTCAGTTTCCCTTCCAGGGACGGGGTAAACAGTGAGGTGGCAAAATTTGCAGATGATACAAAACTACTCAAGTTAGTTAAGTCAAAGGCAGACTGTGAAGAGCTACAAAAGGATCTCTCAGAACTGGTAACTGGCAAAAAAATGGCAGATGAAATTCAATGTTGATAAATGCAAAGTAATACACATTGGAAAACATAATCCCAATTATACATATAAAATGATGGGGTCTAAATTAGCTGTTACCACTCAAGAAAGAGACCTTGGAGTCATTGTGGATAGTTCTCTGAAAACATCCACTCAATGCGCAACAGCAGTCAAAAAAGCAAACAGAATATTGGGAATCATTAAGAAAGGGATAGATAATAAGACAGAAAATATCATATTGCCTCTATATAAATCCATGGTACCCCCACATCTTGAATACTGCGTGCAGATACCGTCGCCCCATATCAAAAAATCTATATTGGAATTGGAAAAGGTTCAGAAAAGGGCAAAAAAAAGATGAGGGATATGGAACAGCTGCCGTATGAGGAGAGATTAATAAGTCTGGGACTTTTCAGCTTGGAAAAGAGATGACTAAGGGGGGATATGACAGAGTTCTATAAAATCATGACTGGTGTGGAGAAAGTAAATAAGGAAATGTTATTTACTCCTTCTCATAACACAAGAAACTAGGGGACACCAAATGAAATTAATAGGTAGCAGGTTTAAAACAAAGAAAAGGAAGTATTTTTTCACACAACGCACACTCAACCTGTGGAACTCCTTGCCAGATGATTTTGTGAAGGCCAAGACTATAACAGCATTCAAAAAAGAACTAGATAAATTCATGGAGGATAGGTCCATCAATGGCTATTAGCCAGGATGGGCAGGGATGGTGTCCCTAGCATCTGTTTGCCAGAAGCTGGGAATGGGCGACGGGGGATGGATCACTTGGTGATTCCCTGTTCTGTTCATTCCATCTGGGGCACCTGGCATTGGCCACTGTCGGAAAACAGGCCGTTAGATGGACGTTTGGTCAGACCCAGTATGCTCGTTCTTATGTTCTTATCCTTTGTTGGTTTTGTCAGTTTGGATGGTGAGCTCTCTGGGGTAGGGACTCTCTCTTACTCTGTGTCTCTTACTCTGTGCCTTGACCCCAGTTTGGGCTTCTAGGCATTACTATAATACACATAACAGGGTTAATCCTCGAACCTGGCCAGAGAGTTGTTGCAAAACCCAAACCATCTTTGCTAGCTCACTGCAGTCTCTTGGGCCCATCCCAGATTATTACAAAGACTTCATTTCCGGCCAGCAGTCTGAGAGAACAGACCAGTGCTGGGTTACATAGCACCTGTTAACATCATTGGGTTGGTCCATTTGTGACCTTTCATGTCATCTCGGTGGTGTTGAACTTTTCTGATTCTGGTAGCTCTATGGAAGGGGAAAGGTCGGGGCAGGCACAGATAACGGGATAGAGAGAGAACAGAACAGTGTGTGTTGGGAAATGAACTGAGGCATCCACTCATCATTCTGCAGCTGTTCATGCTGTTTGGTTACCCGTTATTTGAAGACCATTAAAAACAGCCCTGATATTTAGAGTGACCAGATAATATTGGGACGGTCCGGATATTAGGGGCTTTGTATTATATATGCAACTATTACCCCCCACCTTTGGGGGAAAAAAAGTGTCCCAATTTTTCACACTTACTATCTTGTCACCCTACTTATACAGCATTTGGTCTCAAAGCATTTCACATGATCTTTAATATATTTATCCACACAACCCCCCCACTGGATAAGCCAGTGCTATCAGCTCCATTGTACAGGTGGGGAACCAAGGCAGGGATCCTCAAAGATACTTTGGTATTTCTATTGATTTCAGTGACATTTGGGGCCTAGACTAGGGCCTGAGAGGCTAAGTGACTTGCCCAAGGTTGCATAGGCAGGTAGTGGCAGAGCAAGGAATTGAACCCCTGTCCTAAGTTCCTTCCCTGCACAGTTTGCATATTAAGCAACAAGGGCACAAAGTAAGTGATGCTGATGGCTGCATGGACAACTTGGGCTACGTGGTCCCAGTGCTTAAGTTGTAATGAAAGAGGTGCCAGGGCTCAAGGAATTTTTTTATTTTCATAACTGATGCGGCAAGCCCGGAGGTGCCAGGGCTATGAAGTGCCAAGCCTAGACATGCCGGGGCTCAGCCCTGGCACAAATTAAGCATTGATGGCACCCTGTTAGCATATTGTCTGCTTCCTCCTGTTGGCTTCACTCTGTTCTTGCTCATCTCACAGCTGATATAGTTCTGTATTGCACCTTGCCAGAGAAAAGTCTCATAGGCCAGACCGTGAATCCCCAACTCACAGGAGCTGTCCTGCTGAAGTTCTAACCACAAGAACCAGCCTTCCACCATGCTGGCGGCGAATTCAGAAAATGTGTTGATTTATTATTGACTTTAAAGGGACCACAAACTGTGCTTAGAGGAAAGGGGATCCCAGACTGGCCCATAATAACTGTCAATATCAAATTGTTCTCTGGCATAACACCACTGACATCTTTAGAGTTACACCAGGAATATATGTTACTTATATGTGCCCTAAATAATGCTCTGTTAAGTGCTAAGAAGACTGAAGTTTTACTTTAAAACTGATTCCTCCCCCCCCCCCCCCCCCGCCACACTTCAAAACAAAGTCACATTAATTGGAGAAATGCTGGAAAGGGGAGCCTTTGAGGGAATAACGTTGAACCCTGTGCATGATCATAACAGGCAAACATGCCACATATTAGAGAATGATATTGACCTCCTTTGTAAAGCCTTTTGAGATCTGTGGCTAAATAGTGCTAGACAAGACCTAGGTATTAATTAATTAATATTATTATTAGGGTATTTGCTTTTGGGGAACTTCTCTCTCTTTTTGGTGGTGGGGGTTGATTTCTGCCTAACCCATTTTTTACACGAACTAAGAAAAGAAAAAGAAACATTTTGACTCTTTTTTGGGGGATCTGGTCTTATATCATGAGAGTCAATGGCAATTTTGCCCCTGAATTCAGTGGGACCAGGAATGGGCCTTTGTTGTGATAGATTTATTTAGACCCTCATCTTGTTGATATAGTCAGTAAATTTGGTCTGGATCTCTAATAATCAGGTACCAAAAGATAACTGTAATCCTCAATGGAGCTAGAGGATATTATTTAGTAGGAAAGCCATAGAATTTAGATAGCTGGACAGTTAATGGGTGGATGGAATGGATGACAGTGACTAGACAGGTGCAGTAGATAGATACAATGAGTAGATCTATGCAGTAGGTACAATAGACAGCTAGATACCACACAGTAGGTAACAGGTTTCAGAGGGGTAGCCGAGTTAGCCTGTATCAGCAAAATCAACGAGGAGCCCAAATACATCTGTTAGTCTCTAAGGTGCCACAAGGACTCCTCGTTGTTTATGCAGTAGGTAGACACTGGAAGATGTAGTAGGTCAGCAAATGGGCATGAGGGGTTGTGGTTTCTGGTTCCAGGGCAGACTGAACCAAAAAGTCTCATAAAAATCCCAAAGCAAGGAGACCAGGCCTCTATCTAACCTCTAGACTTCACTTTCTTGCCTGCATAGCCAAACAAGACGGTCAATCCACAAAATGCCATGGAGCATTTCACCTTCAGCCCATCCCTTTCTTAGGCAAGCTCCAAATGCAATTGGCTTGCTAATGACCATCATTGTTATTAATTAGCTCCGAGCTTCTCTGCTCCAAGGCCCTGTGGATTAAAGAGGTTACACCTTGGGAGCAAGCATTAGACCCATTAGGGATAGTCAGTCAGTTTGCACTCTAATTGTTAACTAATGAAGACTACTGTTTGGGGACTGGCTAAGCTAAGTGTTTGCTGTCTGAAGTGAGTGCCTGGCAGAGAAAAGGGCTGTCCTGTTTATTATTGAGGTGCTCTGGCTCACAATTAGGAAGGCTAGTACTCAGAAGTGTAATCTGCAGAACTCAATGGGCCTCCAAACTGCTCTTTATTACTTAATGAAATGCAGAAAGGCAATGCTTGTTGTTAAATAATGATACCTTGCACCTTCCAAGCTCATGATGGCAAAGCTCTTTGCAAACGCTAATTAATTAAGTCTCCCAATGCCTCCCCCCAGGCAGGGAAGAATTATCATCCATGGAAAGATAAGGAAACTGAGGTACAGAGAGGTGGGAGGGACTTCCACCAAGGCACACAGGCCATCTGGGGCAGAGCTAGAAGCAGAAACCAGGATTTCCTGAGTCACAATGCTGGGTCTTCTTCACAAGTCCATGCCACCATCCATTCAGAAACAGACTGATTTATGATGAATGTATTAACACACACACTCCCCAGAAGGGACGCAGGAGAGATTGGCCCCCACCCCAGAGAATCTACAGCAAACAGATGAAGGGTGGTGGGAGGGGAGAAGGTGAAAGCAGATAGACAGAGTAGCCTGGGAGATACCTGGCAAAAAATAGGGCAATTCTCAATGGAAATAACAAGCCATTTGCCAATTATGCATATAGTACCTATTTGTCATTTGTTACCATTGTCCATTTTTGCTCATTTAAGCCCTGATCCTGCAATAAGATCCCTCCGATTGTTGTGTCTAATTTAAATCTATTTAATAACAATTAGATTACAACGCATCTCTTAAATGTAATTGTTTAAATTAATTTAAACCACACAGCAGGCTAGGAATTGAACTCAGGCCTCCAGAATCTCCATCCAGTGCTGTATAGGATGCACTACCTCCCTCTAAGAGCTTCATGTGCCAGGATATTCTGCCTGGTACCTTTCAAACGATCAGATGCAGGGGGCCACACCACACGCATTGGATGTGCCTGCCCTAGAAGAATCCGTATTCTTGCTGCAGCACTGCCAGTGAGCCATTAGCAGTACGGTACGATGTGATGGAAACCAGGCTGGCTGCACTGTGGGGGCTCAGTGCTTTAGACTGAACAAGGCCTTGCAGTCTGGCCAACCCCAAACATTCAAAAATCCTGAGTCAGGCTCAGCAAAAATCCTGAGAGTGGCTTTAAAATCATGAGATTATGTAACAATAATAGCTTTGGGGTTCTTGTTATTTGCCTTCTGCTTTTTGAGCCTTTTGGGTGCACTGGGGTCTCATTTTGAAGCTTTCTCCTCAGCCACGAGGGCTAGCAAGTTACCTTTGCTTTAAGAATGAAGGCGGAAACCATCACATACCCACTCGACTCCAGGAGCTGGGGCTTTAAGGAAAACAATAATTAACTACCAGAAGACTCAGGACCAAATCAGGAGAGTTGGCAACCCACTGTCTGGACCTTATTCTCACTCAGGAGACACAGGGGAGCCAGAAATACAGGTCTGCAGGTTCTGGCTTCCACACAAGATGTCACAAGTCTTCCAGGCCTGGGCACTCAAACCAGACAGTTAATACACAAACAGCTGGGGAGGGGCTAAGCTCCCAGACAGCTTCTATTCAAGGTGCAGTTATCAAAGAAAGCCCACCCCAGCTGACTGACATGAATGGGCTATTGAGGCCTGTATCAGCTACCGTATGCAGGTGGCCCAGGCCCACGCCTTTGATAAGCCATCATGATCATCTTTGCTGGGCAGATAACCCAGCCATTGCAGGCCTGTTAAAGGGAACAATGAAATCAGGTCCATTTTCCTCTGGTACCTTGGGGCAGGGCTACCTCCCTGCTGTTATTTAACCCTTGCTGTGCCAGGGATGGGCGATTAGGCCATGCTGAACTGTGGCTAAGGAAGTCAAGCGTGTTGAGTGCAGTGTTATGCAGAAGCAGTGTTATGCTGAGGGGGGCAACAGGAGTTGGTAACCAAAGCAAAGGGATCACTCAGTGGGCGAGCATTGCAGGTCCAATGGGTTGGTAGTGGTGGGGAGGCTTTCTGGACTTTGGAGTAACAGCCGTGTTAGTCTGTATTCGCAAAAAGAAAAGGAGTACTTGTGGCACCTTAGAGACTAACCAATTTATTTGAGCATGAGCTTTCGTGAAGTGAGCTGTAGCTCACGAAAGCTCATGCTCAAATAAATTGGTTAGTCTCTAAGGTGCCACAAGTACTCCTTTTCTTTCTAGACTTTAGCAGTGCTTGGGTTCAGGGTGAGGTTACAGTTCATGTTTAATAAATTAGGTGGGTCCCTGAAAAAAGGTACCTGTAGGGAAATGAGGGCCATGCTCTGTGCACTGACAGAGCTCTTGCCACCCTGTAACAATCTGAAGTGCTTTACAAAGAAAAGGAACTGTCATTATCCTCAACTGATAGATGGAGAAACTGAGGCACAGAGCTCCACTTTTCAGACTCACCGAAGAAGCCCCATTGACTTGCACTGAAACATAGGCTCCTGAAGACCCGATCCTCAACAGAGTTCGGCCCAGATCCTCCTGGGCATTTAGGCACCTAACTCCTATTGAAATGAATGGGCATTAGGAGCCTAAATGCCTTTGCGATTTGCCCAGAATCACACAGGGAGTCAGCAGCAATGTCCAGAAGAGAACCAAGGTTGCATGATGCCCAGCCTCGTGCACTAAGCTCCCCTGTGCAGCTTGCTGCAGTGATGACAAGCTCTGGAGGGGGCTGGGTTACAATGGCCCACAAGAGCCATCGGCACTGGGGTATTCTAAAAGGGATGCAGGAGGCAGACCCGAGAAGGCTGCAGCTGGGGTGCAGAAGATGGGCTGACTGTCAGCTGGGTCAATGGGTGGCACAAGGAACTCAGCATCACTTACAGATTGTGAAAGTCGGTATTGAGCAAATCCGTTGGGACCTGCACAGTTCAGTGGACGGGGCCTTGGAGTGGGACTCAGGAGACCTGGGAGCTAGGCCTGACGCTACCACTGACCTGTTGGGTGATCTCTGTTCTTCTGTTTCTTCTTGGATCGGCTTGTCTATTGAGGTTGTACTCTGGGGGGAGGGAGGAGCAGAGACAGTCTCTCACCGTGCACATGTACAGCACCTAGCCCTGTAATATAAATAATACTGGGTAAGTAAAACAGGGCCTCCTAACATCTCTGTCCCAGAGCTGAAACCAACAAAGATCAAGCAAAAGAGAACGATTCCCACACAGCCATACAACCTCCTGTGCCCTTGGGAAAACACATGCCATTGTTTGCAGCTATCTGGCCTGGATGGAGGAGACCTATTTGGTGATGTAATTAAAAGGGGATTACAAACCCTTGAGGAAGCGCACATGCAGGGGTTAATGCTGCCACCTCAGGATCTCAGCAAGGAACCGAGAGCCGCTGAACTAGGGAAGCAAAGGGAAAGAAAGTCGTTTGACCTGAATGTTTTAGGGAGTTTTCAACAGACAGTTTAGGGCTGTTAGCTGCGTCCCTCGAAAGCCAGACAGACTGTGAGACTCCTGTGCACTACAACATGACCCCCCCACACACACCCTCCCCCCACTTAAAACACTGTCAGGTCCCATCTCTGCATATAAAACGGTCATGGGGCAGATAGAAGGTTCTGGGTTAGTCTGGTCTCCATACAGGCAAATCAAGGGGGCTGTGGCTTTGCAAAGACAAGGGCAGGACAGGTTCAGACCCCCGGGGGGTGAGTGAGAGGGTTGGATACAAATTGTCTAGGACAGATGAGTCGACTTCTGGGTCCCACCCTGCTTCCACTTAAGAAAAATGGCAGAACTGCTATTAAAATTGCCCCATCCAAGGCTGCCGATACCGCCCGGAATCCGCTCTGACGATGTGGTTTAGCATGGTGCTTCTTCCCCTGGATGTTATGTTTTTGTTTGGTTTACTGTAACCGGCAATAAACCCAGTGAATGGGTTAGCATGAGCTGAAGCTGTCCCGTTCTCCAGGGCAGAGGAGTGGACAGATGTCTGTGTGTTTTATTGCAAAAAGGAAAGGCCACGCCACCTGCCTGGGTGCTATAAATGAAACAGGACCAGCATGGGAGGAGAGGGAGGTCTGAGAACAGCGCCTCTGCATTCCAAACAGCACCAGCTCCCCAAGTGTTACAGGTTCACATGGCAAACTGGACCAATTCCAGAAGTGCGAGAGGTGCAAAGGGGTTTCCACTCTGTGTGCAAAACGGACCTGGGGAGAAGGAAAATCCACCTGAATGTTTTGCTGGGCAGCACTGCTGAGCCTGCAAGCTGGGTCTGCAGTATGCGCTGTAGTGAACCAGATGGATACATGACATAGGGCTGAGAGATGGAGCATAGTGCAGGGAAATCATTTTGGGGCCTGTTCCTGCCCCCATTAAAGCTGCCTATGTATGAAGACGCAAACCAAAACCGCAGAGCCAAGCCCCATTCCCGATGCCAGGAAAGTCCTGACCCACTAGCTTGAAGCCTGAACAGCTGAGCTGAAATGCTACGAGCAGAAAACGCTGGTCCATGTGCCAGCTTTCTGTTTGCAGCCTGGATGGGGAGAGGGGCAGTTTTAGTACCAAAGGGAAGGGGCAGGTGGGAGCCCAGCTGTTCCCGGAGGAGGAGGAGAGCAGAGAGAGACACATCTCTTGTAAACAAAGCTGAGGCCAGGGTAGCTTCCCCTCCATTCACTTGCCCAGCAAGGTGTGGGGCTGACAAGGGGAGGGGCTCGGAAGATCTGTTGACCCGCCAAACACGGCTGTGTTTGCCCATCTCTTCTGCAAGGGGATGTCAGGGAGGAAAAGTAATTTGGAAGCTCGGCAGTCACAGGGGGCTGCTGCTCTGGACAAGCGTTTGAAGGTGTGTAACCCCCCTGGATTTGGGACGAGGAGGGGGCAAAGTTTGCTGAGCTGCCTTGTTTTGAAAAGGGAAAGTACACACGAATGAAATGGGGTGAGCATGCCCATCTCCCCCTTTTAAAGGAGCCGTACTCCTTTTTATCTCGGGCCTTTCAAGGCTGGTAATTAAGAACTAATAATGACATATCTGCTTTGCAAGGCTGCCCTTTCATCTCGCCTCTCACACAGGCCTTTATTTGCATCGGCCCGCAGCAGATGCTGGACGCTCCCCGCAAAGATAAAAAGCAAGACAACCGAGCCCAAGCTGGCTCTTCACTTGTGGGGCGGCCACCTTGAACTTTTATGGCTTCTTCAAATTGCAGCTGGAGCAAATCCCTCCTTGGGGGGACATCACTGATGGCGATGGAGTTTACACCCGGGGTGGACGTGTCCCACTGACTCTGTATTTTCAAATCCGCCTCCACCCCACCGAGACGCTGAGGAACAGTCAGGTTGCTGAACCTGAGTTGTACACAGTCAGGCCCAGATCCTCAAAGGTGTTTTGGTGCCTAACTCCCATTGGTGCCTTTAGGCTTTTTTGAGGATCTGGGCCTTACTTCCCCCACATCTGGTGCAGAAAGAGAACAGGGTGGGGAGGTTTGTCCTGAAGTCTCCAGGAATCAAAGATTAATCTTTAATGAGAGACGATGTCATGGGATGAAACCTCCAGGTATACGTCCAACCGACACTGGCATCCCTATCTCTGATTGAAAGCCTGGTAACTTTGGGCCCCATCCTGCATTGTCTATTTTCCCTTAGCATCAATGGGCAAGGAATGCAGCATCCGGCCCTAAAATGTGCTCCTCGGGGGTGGGGAAACCTGGAGCATTTGCAGTGGGGTCAAAGGGCCTGGGGTGAGCGTACACCCCTGGCCATAATGGGAGCCCAAGAGGGGGCAGCGTGAGCAGGAGCAGAGGGCAACCCCCTGGGAACACCAAAGCCCGTTAATGAGCAGATTAAAACTGGGAAGACAACAGCAAACCTCCCAGCCCTCTCCTCCCCAAACCTGTGATTCCTGCCTTGTGTGTGCGTGTGTCTGCAGGTGTCCCAACCTGTGATTCCTGCCACCCTGGGGTGTGTGTGTGTGTGTGTGTGTGTGTGTGTTGCACTGCAGCTGCAGAAGAGGACACTTCCACCTATGTGTCAGGAGCAAAGCAATCAAGAGAAGGCGCTGCCTCAAATGAGCCCCATAATGACTTTCTCAGCTCTGGGAGTGGGCCCTTCATTTCCCTTGCTTTTATGGCGGGCCTCTCCCCTCAGCAGGCTCGGTCCCTGGAACCTAGTGAAACCAAAGCTAAGGGGAGACGGAGGGGGGTGGGGGGGTGGGACATTACACTGTCTCTTGCCTGGCCTTGCAGGGGGAAACGCTTTGCAGATGTTTTGGGCCCTGGCTTGCTCTCTCCCTCAACTCCCATTTCCTCCCCAATAAAAAGAAAGCCACGCTGGAGTCTGTTGACTGGGGCCAGCCCCCGCCCCCGCAGGGCCCCGGACGGAGGTGTGACTTTTCCCAGCTCATTAGGGAAAGGTGTACAATTTTCAGAATTTCAAAACCTAATGACCATCTGAATCCCATCAGTGGAGCCCGCCACGATGACCAGGTAGCAGCAGCAGCCAGTGCTGGGAAAAGATGCAGGGGTTTGGGTGCTGGCCTGGGACACCTGGGTTCAATTCCCTGACACAAACTCCTTGTGCGACCTTGGTAAGTCACTTAGACGCAGATCCCCAAGGGTACTTAGATGCTTAATTCCCATTGGTTTCAACTTGAGTTAGATGCCTAAATACCTCTGCAGATCTGGGCTGTATTCGCTCTGTGCCTCAATTCCCCATCTGTAAAATGGGGATAAAAGCATTTCCCTACCTCACGGTAATGCTCAAATGCTATGGTAACAGGGGCAGCAGCAGCATGGGTCTGGGCGCATGAAATGCCGGATTCTGCCACCCCTATGCACACTGAGTATCGCCACACACTGCGAGTTGTCCCACTGAAATCAAGCAAGGTGCTTCTCGGCATGAGTGGGGGGAGAGGGGGACAGGATCCGACCCTAAAGGGTTAATTCATAAGAACAAAGAGCCCCCAAATGCAGAGGGCATCAAGCGAGAGAGGGGAGTGAGGCACAAGGGAAAGCAAAGGAATCACTACCTCAAATGAAGATATAAATCGGTGCCACCAATAACACTGCCGCCTGCATTCCCCTCCCCAGGAGGAAGTCCCCGGAAGCTAGAGTGTTCCCATGTGAGCCAAGCTTTGCTTCCTTACTCTCCAGGCCTATGGGCCCCTTCCACTGCCCTAACTCTGGCTCTGGGGGTGGCATATTTCCAACCAAGAAACCAGGGCAGAAATTGGCAAGGAAAAGGGGGTTGGGAGAGAGGAGACCTTGGGGCGCTTTGCCTCCTGGATTTATGTACATAGAACCTCTCCCCCCAGCTCCCGTTTGTTGCCATATCCATGGGCTGGCAGCTCCACCGGAGTTGACAAATTGGAAACAATGGGATGGAAGTGACTCTGGAGGTTTGTGTGTGTGTAAACCCAAGGGGCACCCCACCAGCGACCCTGGGATCTTGGGAGATTTCTGAAGCTCCTGTCAAGTGGATCTCACCCCACCCCCCTTTCCAGCTCCCCGGCCCATCCATTAATTGGATCCCTTGTTGGTCCGGACACCTTTTTCATCTGCTACTTAGGGGCGAACAAAAGCTCAGCAGGAGCCATTAGCACTTCAGGGTCCCTGCTCCGGATATAAGGGAGGGAGCGGGGCTGGCCTGTCTGTATGATCAGGCCAGGAGCGCGCTCAGCCCCTCACCTGCCGCCTCCGCCTCCTCCCGGTGCAGGGACCCCCTCGCCGATCTCTGGCACAGCCTGGCCATGCTGACTACGACCCTGCTGCCCTTTGGGCTGCCCGCTCCTGCCCTGCTGACTCACCCCGGCCCCCAGCTCCCCGGACACTCCCCCAAGGCTCCGGCGGGGAAATCCTTCACCATCAATGCTCTCCTGGGCCGGGCAGACCCCTCGCCGCCGCCGCCGCCCCCGCCTCCTGGCGCCGGGCGCTGGGACCCCGTCTGGCCAGACAGCGCCTGGCCGGGCGGTGCGCTCCAGCTGTGCGCCCAGGCGCATCCCCTCCTGCAGCCTCGGCCGCTCTATCCCGTCTGCTACCCGGGCTGGCGGGCCCCTCTCAGAGCCCCAGGTAAGAGCCTGATGTCCCCCGACTCTCCCCACCGCTCCCCCCGCCCCGGCCAGGGCCCCCCACTCGTGGCCACGCACCCCGCGCCTCTCCTCTGAGCTCTTTCGTCTTTACGCACAGGGTATCTGCTCTCCAAATGCTGCTTCCCAGGCTTCAGAGCCAAGTCGGGCAAATCCAAGCGGGTCAGGACCATCTTCAGCAGCGACCAGCTGGCCCGGCTGGAGAAGGAGTTCGCCCGGCAGCAGTACATGGTGGGCACCGAGCGGTGTCTGCTGGCCTCCGCTCTCCACCTCACCGAGGAGCAGGTAAGACAAGCTGTCTCTCCCCCAGCCCTGTACCTAGATGGTAGGGATGGCAGTGCCAGGGGAACCCAGGAGGATAGAGCCTCCTCCATCTGCAAAGTGGCCTGACCCATGGCCTGGATCCCCAGTGTGTCCAGCTCCAAGGGGGACAGAAAGGGACAGATGAAGCCACCCAGGGCTTGAGCCCTACATAGGCTTCACAGGTTTCTCTGCATCTTCCCTGGAGTTGGGCACACATTCCCGTTGACTTCAATACAAGTTTTCCTCCAAATAAGGGCTGCAAGATGGAGCATTTCCCAATTCTCCACCCCCCACCCCCCAGTGCAGGATTCACTCTCCCATGGGCTTTCTCTAGCTTTTCTATGGGGGGGGGAGAAAGGGGGAAGTCAAGTGACTGTATACATAAGAACCTCCCAAGGGAAGGGGAGTAGAAACCTTCTGGAGCCCAAGCCAGACTGAATAAAGCCCCTGAGAACAAATGGGGGGGAGCGGGGTGGGTGGAGGGGAGAATTCCAGCAGCAGCTCCCATCCAGGAACAATGTGGAAACCTCTGTGAGCTTGATTCTGCCCTCCTTACTCTGGGCCTGAGCCAGAGCCCACAGAAGTAGATGGGACTTCTCCTGCTGGCTCCAGGGCTTTGGATCAGGCTCTCTGAGTAGCTCAATGGCTGTGGCTCAAGGTGCTACTCACTGGGAGTAAGCGGGGAAGACTTTGGTTCCAGAGGCTCTTAAAAGCTGGATGTTTTGTACCTATTTCTCTTGCTGTGGTCTGGGATAGTAAAAAGTCTCTGAAGTCTGAGCTCTCCAAAGCAGGGCCCAGTATTATTGCTTATATCGCAGCAACAGCTCCGCTTAGGAACTGGGTCCCGTTATCCTAGGTGCTATAGGACCCCTGGTCAGAAGCACTATCTTCCCCCAAAAGCTTACAATCTAAATAGACAAGACAAAGTACTATTCCCCTTCTTCTCCAGATGGGGAACTGAGGAACAGACAAGCCTGTAGCAGAGCAGGGAATTCACCCCAGACTAACCATTGGACCATTCCCCACTAAACACTCCTGGATGCTGCTACCGTGGCAAGCTGCCCTGATGAGATCCAGCTGATGGTTAGGGCCCAGATCCTGAAAGGTATTTAGGTACCTAATGCCCATTGAACTCAATTTGAATTAGACACCTAAAGAACTCTGAGGATCTCGGCCTAGGTTCTCAGCTTCTCACAGGAGGGAGGAATCAAACCCAGCTCTCCTGAGTCAGTCAACACCCCTTTACCCCCATTCAGGGATAACTGGCTCTCTCCAGCAACTAGTCAAATGTGTATTTCGACTGATCCTGATCTGACCAAAACCAATGGGAGTTTGACAGCTAATCGGCACAGGATGGGGCCCTCGGATGGGCCTGTTAGACAGGGATCCATGAGGGGAGGCAGAGGGGGCTGGCTGTCCTCTCCCACACCTCCACACAAACTTTTCAAGCAGGGAGGTGTCTCTGAAGCTCCATCTACCTCAGGTTTTGCACGGGTGCCCGTCACCACAGCATCTGAGCCCTTCCAAGGTTACTAGGGCTGTGTCTACACTGCCCCTGTCAGCGCTAAAACTTTAGTCGTTCCGGGTTGTGAAAAAACACCCCCGAGTGACAAGTTTTAGTGCTGAGAAGTGCCAGTGTAGACAGCCCTTTATAAATAATAAATAAATAATAAAGCGACCACCCCTCATTCGGGGGGGGGAGGGGTTATCGCCGGGAGAGCTCTCCCCCGGCAATAAAGTATGTCTACACTGCCCACATCACGGTGCAGCCGCGGCAGTGTAGATGTATCCTAGATCTGCTTAGCGAAGGTCCCTGGTAGAGTCTGGGTTTTAAAAGTGAAGCGTTTTCTCTTCCAAAGGTAAAAGTGTGGTTCCAGAACAGACGGATTAAGTGGAGGAAGCAGAGCCTGGAACAGCAACAAGCCAAACTGGTGAAGATGGGTCTGGCCACTCCCCAAAGGAGCCAGGATTCGCAGACCTACCAGGGAGAGGAAGGGGACAGGGACTTTACCAAGGAATCTACCAATGATCAGGAAGGTTTGTCCTCCCCTCACTTGGAGTAATCTACTGCACATCTCTCTGGACAGACTCTCCTGTTCTGTGCTTCGGGTCCTCACCCCTGTACATACTGTATTATAGCTGGCAACATGCATATATAATATATACAGTGTAGGGATTATTTTTTGCAGTGCAAAAATAGATTAATTTATGCAATTGTTTAAAAAATGAAACACAATTACTCTGCTACTCTAGCCGGCTCAGGTTCTTACACCAGGCCTGTCACTGGGCTCTGGGCACCTACGTGTGAATTACGTAGTCATTGGCTCTGTAATGTAAAACTCAGTAGGCTTCTCTGAATCGGTGTCAGGATAAAAATGTATCCCAAAGTCATCGCCCCCTTCTTATTTATTTAACAACCCCTCCTCCCCCACCCCCTTCATAATAAATCTCTGATTTAGCCTGGAACGCTGCCTCTCTTTGTTCATGGTAACGCACTTGCAGGATTTTTTTTCGTCTTACTGGCATGACTTCTCGTTGCCTAGCTGCTCTTTGTATAAACAACAAAACTTTTTGGTGAAGCGGGGAGATAAAATAAAGGCACTTCCCCCCACCCCCGAACAGAATGGATTCTCGATGAGCGGGGCATAGTAGGAATAACAGCTTCATTCTGGCAAAAGAATAAGATAATGGACAAATATGGAGATGTTGGGTTCGCTCCTTTAACACGCCCTCTAAATCAGAGGATAAGAATCAAAACTGGTGGGGCTGAGAGATTTACACTGCACTAGTCCAGCTGCGCCACTGTACTGCTTCAGGGAAGATGCTACCATGCCAGCGGGAGAGTTTCTCCCCTTGGCGTAGCTAATCCACCTCCGCGAGAGGTGGTAGCTATGTCTACCCTGGGGGTAGATTGGTAGCGTTCAGAGGTGTGGATTTTTCACACCCCTGAGCGACACAGTTCACTAGTGTAAGTTTCCAGTGTAGACCTGGCCTTGGTTTGTTCTAACCTCTCTTTGTTTCCAGTGTTGTAGCCATGTTGGTCTCAGGATATGTGAGTGCCGAGGCTATCCAGCCAAATGAGAGCCTGTCCAGGGAATAAGGGAGTTTACAGTAGTCCAGACAAAGGGGAGCAGAGAGGCAACGGGACTTGCCCACGGTCACACACAGGGCAATGGCAGTGGCTGGGAATAGAACCCAGGCATCCTGACTCCCACTCGAGCACACTAAGAAAGATAAAAAGCAAACAGCGCTGCTACCTCTGTGTTCATTATTCCACAAGGAATTTTTGTTAATGCTGAAAGAGAAGAGATAATATTGTGTCTTATTACATCGCTTGGCAAATGCGCATTGCCCTTTAAAACGGGCAAGGGCTGCAGGCTAGGACCCCGCTCGTGCACAGACAGCTGGGAGTAGTGCTAGCTTCCAGGTGCCTTATGCGTGGGAGTAAGCACAGTTCTCCCCACTGAGTGTTTTCAGAAGCGGGGCTGAAAGTAAGATAAATGGGGTGTGTAGCCACATGAGAGGTTAATGCCCTCCACTAGAAGAGCTAGGGGGTTTAGTACTGTATTAAATGGCGATATTTTTATTATTTGATTTTAAAGGGCATGTAGTGAAAAATGTTTAAAATACATGGGGTTGATTCTACTGCCTTTACACACCTTGCTTTTCAGTAAGCATCAAGCACCTGCCCTCTGAAAATCAAGCCCCTTCAAAGTGTCTCAAATTGGGTCCCCCAAATCACCAGTCACTTGAACAGGTTAGCTTTCGTTCCTCTGTGACTCAGTTTCCCACCTGTACAATGGGTATAATAGTGATACCCTACCTCTTGGGATAAATATATTAAAAATTGTGAGGCAATAAGATATTCTGGCACTGGGGGGAAGATAAGTAGCTTAGAGTTTAACAAATTAGAAACATCAAGAAAATGGGGCATGATTGCATGGATGTACTGAAGCTGTCAGAAGGTGAATTTACCAGCCTGACTGTCAGGGATCCAATCCAGGTCTGCACAGACTTCAGGAGAAAGGGCCCAGTCCTCAAGTTACAAAACACGTGGCCCAGATCCACACAGGTATTTAGGGTCCTAACTTCACTGAAATCAAAACTAAGTTAGGTACCTAAATACCTTTGAGGAGCTGGGCCTTGCTGGTTTAAATAGGGGCAGGATTGGGCCCAGATGTCAGTAATTCCAGAAGAAAAACATGCATGAGGAATATTTTGATCTTCTCCCAGTGTTTTACTTCGGACAGTCACAAAGACAGAGGTCCAACACCGTGGAGTCACTCCTGATTTAACACTGGCTTGAGTGAGAGCAGAATTAAGCCCACAGTCACACGTCCCGCTGAAATCTCTGGTAGCTGCTGGTGCTCAGAAAAGCAGGTCTGTACTCAATACTTCTGAGCCTGTGTGGGCATCATGGGGCTCAGAATCCAGGGGGAAGGAGTGGCTCAGGAACATGGAAGAGTTTGTCTACACTTGGAAGTGGTTTCTGATTCAGGGAGTGGGTGAATTGAAAGTGCAATAGCTGCCCCTGAATAATTCCATGTGTGGACACGCTTACTCTGGAATAAGAGTGTTCATACATTGAGTTAATCAGAAACAAATCTATGTGCAGACAAGCTAAGACAGGAAAACAATAACATCACTGATTTTTATTCAGAACTTTCGATTGAAATGAACGGGGACCTTTGGAGCCAGTTCCCACACCCATGAAGCCAACGGTATCACAGGGCTGGGCACAGTATAAAGCGTGGGACTGGCAGGATTGCATCCTGAAACTGGTAGAAAAGTGCTGATCGTGTCTTCAAAACCATGGGGAAAGGCATAACCCCCCCCCCCCATCACCCCCTCCAATGATCCCCCAGGCTCAATAATCCACATCCCCAGTGATGGGAGGGGATGAAACCCAATGGGATCAGAGAGTTTATTCTGGCAGAAGGGAAACACAAAGCATCAGCAGAGGTAAGAGAAGAGGATGATGTGATTGAAGCTGCCCTTTGTTCCGACTGTTTTCAGAGCTGGGATTAGCCGGAGTCTCAAAGAGCCCAAACTGTGCTAATGTCTTTAGTTGTCTGGTATGACCCGATGGCGTGTTTGCCGGCTTGAACTCTGTCATCTCGGATGCCACTAGCTTTACTGGGCTCTGCCTACAGACCACAGGAGCGACCCCGGGCATTTGAAATATAACATTGCTGGGGAGGCAGCTTCTGAGCCGGAGCAGCACCAGGTTCTCAGGACCAGGGGAATCCAGGGGGCTCTGCATCTTGCAGATTTGGGCTCTTAGACACAAAACTTTACCGGTGTTTGGGCCCTTCCATATGACCAGCCTGCTAGGAGGGGCCTGATCCTGCGGTGTCCTGCACGCTCCAAACTCAGGAAGAGTTTAGGTGGAAAAGGGGATCTAGGACACTTTACTAGCCTAGCCCAGCCCTGCAGTCCTGACTTCAGGGAAGTTTTGCCCGAGTATAGGAGCCTGCCTGGGCATTCTAGTGGGAACCTATGTGAATTACAGTTTCTAGTTTGATCTATGTTTGCTATGGACAGAATTTTTAAATCCTGCCTAAAAAAGCATCGCAGAGTTTGGCATTAACAGTTTCCTCTCTGTGGCAGGGGGACTCTCTTTCCTGGGTTGGCATCATGAGCTAATTGATGAGGCACTGGACTGGAACTCAGGAGACCTGAGTTCTATGCCCAGCTCTGCCAGTGACTTTGGGCAAGTCCATGTGCCTCAGTTTCCCCTCCCAAGCTTTATCTGTTTAGACTGTAAGCTCTTCAGGGACGGAGGGACTATCAGTGTGCATCTGTGCAAAACCATGGGGCCCTGATCCCAGCTGGGGCCTCTAGGCACTACCATGCTATAGATAATAATACAAATAAACAAACAACGACAAAGGGCCTGATCCTGAAAACCATCACTCGTGGGACAAATTTCAGTGTCTCTAGAACAGCTGCACTGACTTCAGTGGCGCCATCCCAGGGTTGCACTGGTAGATTTCCCGCAGGCTAATCACTCTCAGACCTTGGTACCCTCACGTAGGGGCTCGTAGGCTCAGGTCCCACATCAGGTGTCAAATGTCTGCCAGACACATTGCACAACTTCATCACAAGAAGGCACATGGCTTCCAAGTGAATCCCAGAGCAGCTGAGGCTTGCCATAGCAGGTGTGCAAATAGGGCCTGATCCTGGAAGTGCGGGCGGTCTGGAGTCAATGGGAGGTGCCGAACACCTTGTCACTTAATAAATACTCTGGGTGCGGGTGGAGTGCTGGTTGTGGAAGGAGAAACCTCTAGCCCAGAGGCCACTGGGCCGTAAGGAGCAACCTGCATGTTAATTCAGACCTACCGGAAGCATTCTCTGTGCTAGCAATTCACGCCTTGGGAGATCCCTCTTTGGGACTAACAGGGGGTGCTCTGCAGTTCTCGTTCCCTCTCGGGGGTTCCCATCCCGCAGTCCGCACTCAAGCAAAATGCCAAATAGACCCTGGCGGGGTTTTACTGGAATAAGTGCTACAGGTTTGGGTTCCTGAAGGAGAAATTGATGGACTTGGGCATGACCCCACAAACCCTTACTCACACGAGGAGGCCCATCGAAATCAACGGTGTTACTCATGGGAGTAAGATGTGCAGAGGTTGGCATGGCTCGTGCATAGGGCCAGATCCTCAGCTGGCGCAAACGGGCATTGCTCCGTCGGAACGACACCGGCCTACACCAGATGCAGATCTGACCTATTGACTTCAATGAGCTACACCCATTCACACCAGCCAGGGATCTATAATGCCCCTCAGCCACCCCCTCGCCATACAATATGGGCCCATGCTCCCTCTGTAGCTCATTATAGTTATTCATATTGGTGCCTGCCACAAAATGAACTTCCTCCTGCCCTGGGAATAAGCTTTTAAGGTTTCCCTTGGAGGCTATAAAAATGCCGGGAATTGAGGCATCTGCACGTGTATTTTTACAGCCCAGCGATTTCCCCTCTTTGCACACAGGATCCCGGGAGGAATGAAACCGAAGAAAGTGAATTACAACGGCCCGCGAGCTGCTGCGGGGGTCTGCCCCCTCCTACAGAGACAGGCGTGGGGCAGGATAAGGTAGCAACACTTTACCCGGGTGCCAAGATAGAGACCAGGAAACCAGCGCGGGGTCATCTCGCTGGCTGGGAACGGGGTGGAGGGGAAAATCAGAACTTGGCTCTCAGGCATGGACTGGGAAATGGACTTATTGCCAGCTGCAAGAGGTAGTGATCATAGGGGGAGGGGATAACAAGGAGAGGGGAAACATATCAGAAGAGCTGAAAACACTGGACTCTTTTCCCCATTATATTTAGGGAGCTTTTAGTTTAACTATTAGCTTAATTAGATCATTTAGTTATGTTAAATCACATACAGTTTGTAAAGAGCCTTGACAATTAAAGGAATTCTAGCTCACTATCTCTCTCCATTACTTTCTTTCTGTTATCCCCACCCACACCCCTCAATCTATCCATCCATCCCCATCCGTACCCCTCTATCTATCCGTCCATCCCCACCCACAGTCTATCCATCCATCCATCCACACCCACAACCCTCACTCTAGCCAGCCATCCCCATCCCTCTATCTATCCCCGCCCACACCCCTCAATCTATCCATCCATCCCCATCCATACCCCTCTATCTATCCGTCCATCCCCACCCACACCCCTCAGTCTATCCATCCATCCACACCCACACCCCTCACTCTAGCCAGCCATCCCCATCCGTCTATCTATCCCTGCCCACCCCCCTCAATCTATCGATCCATCCATCTTCGTCCCTCTCTCTATCCCCACCCACCCCCTCAATCTATCCATACATTCCCATCCACACCCCTCAATCTATCCATCATCCCCATCCACACCCCTCTATCCATTCATCCCCATCCACATGCTTCTATCTCACCCTATCCACACCCCTCAATCTATCCCAATCCCATCCACATCCCTCAATCCATCCCCATCCACACCCCCTCTATCCATCCATCCATCCCCACCCTCATCCCTCTATCCATCCATCCCCATCACACCCCTCAATCTATCCGTCCATCCCCATCACATCCCTCTATCTATCCACACCCACACCCCTCTATCTATCCATCCATCCCCATCACTCCCCTCTATCTATCCCTCCATCCCCATCCACACCCCTCAATCTATCCCTCCATCCCCACCCACACTCCTCTATCTCCATCCACATCCCTCTATCTATCCTCATACACATCTCTCTATCCATCCATCTCCAAACATGCCTCTATCTAATCTATTCGTCCTTTCCCATCCACTCCCATCTATCTATCCCCATCCACACCCCTCTATCATCCATCCACATCCACACCCCTTTTCCTATCTGTCCCCATAGACACCCCTCTATCTAATCTCTCACTTGACATTCTTAAAGCCCTGCACAAACATTAATTAAGTGCAAGGTTATAGAATGCTGTCGTTATTATTTATTATTATTCTAGATACAGTTAGGTTATTGTTATTCTGTATTATTGGGCCACATGGTGATGTGCAAGGGGATAGCCCCCTCGCCAGGCCAATGCAACAGGGTGGGCCAGCTGCCTCCATGACATTCCCACCTCCAGGCCCTGGCACACCTGGGGAACCACTGCAGCCTGAGGGATCCCCACCTGGGTGGAGGCAGGCTGGGCCCCGTGCTGAGTATGATGCACACGCTGCCTCCCCTCCCTCCACCGCCACGCCCACAGGGAAAGCCCACACAGCCAAAGGCTGCCTTCATTTTTCTGGAGCCCCCATTCCATCCTGTACAACAGCCCCTGGAGAGGTGTAGCAGCCAGGCCCCATGGACACTGGAAGGGAGCTGGGGAGTGGGGAGCCAATCCAGAAGCACAGGGCCTCCAGCGGATCCCTTAAGATCTACAGGAATCTCAAGAGATCCACAGGTTCTGGAGCCCAGCCCCTCTGCAATCCACACCCCCTCCAACACAATAAACTGGGGAACCTTCCCAGCTTCTCCTGGCCCCCGGCCCCACCCAGGGGAAGGGCTGATCTGGCTCATTAACATCAGTTCCAGGTTGGTATATGTACAGACCAGTCAAATTCTCACTTCTCAGGGACAGAGCAGGGGAGATGGGTGGCTTTCAAAGCCAGCCACCATGATACTGAATCACGTCCCTTAGCATCTCCGTGCTACCCAGGGGCAAGGGGACGCAGCGCAGCGTTCGTGGCCTCACTGCATTGCACTGAACATGTTTCATTATCTGAGTCAAGTCAGGAAGAGCGGTCTTCAACCCAAGGATATTCCTAGGGGAGCTGCTGGTCTCTTGGAAGCTTTGGGCTACATAGCCAGAGCAGAGAGTCTTTCCCTGGTCTGTTTCATTTCAAAGAATTCTTCCCTCCTTTCCCCAAATTTCCATCCCAAAATATGTTGTCAAGTTTCACTCTTCAGGGCAGGGACTTGTCTGCAAAGTAGCTATCTTACTTCCAGGGCTAGAGACATATCAATAAGTGCTAATAATCCTTATTAAGAGGTTTAGCTTGCATGAGATTGACCTTAACGATGGAGCGCTGGGCTGCTGTGCTGATAAACCATATATCAATGCCGGCAGGTAGATAGGAATGGATCAGATGAAGTTGCAACATGAGGGTCCGACCATGCCCACCCTACCTTACATGAGTAGGACTTACGCGACTAGTCCTACTGAAAACATCAAAGTCAATGGGATTATTTGCATGAGTAATTATTACTCGGGTGAGTAAAGGCTTGCAGGATTGCACCCTTAAATAAAAAACCCAGTTGACTGAAAGCGTAAGTAATATGGGCCTGATCCAAAGCCCATCAAACTCAATGGGAATCTTTATTGTGGCAGTGCCCCCGGACCAGCCAAAAATGGGGCCCCATTGTGTTAGGCGCTGTACAAACAGGGTAGTAGATCTGCCATCTGCCATCTGCCATCGATCTTTGGGTCAGGCCCTACAGGGGAGACATGTCTAATTACAAGAAGTGGCCAAAGAATTCACTTGAAGCCTGTGTTTTATTTGCCTCCTTTGCGGGTCAGCTAGACACATTTCAATGCAAACTGGATGTCAACCCCGCAGTGAGCACCACAGCCTAGACTGATGTTAAGGGCCAAATTGTGAATCTTTCCCCCAGAACAGCCACTCCACACGTGGTCCTAGCCGTGTCAGTGGGAGGCTCTGCGGCATAAAGTGCTCCTCGGTGTAAGTGATGGGACACTGGATGGGGAGGGCTCTGAGTTACTACAGCGGATTCTTTCCCAGGTGTCTGGCTGGTGGATCTTGCCCATATGCTCAGGGTCTAACTGATCATCATATTTGGGGTCAGGAAGGAATTTTCTTCTGGGTCAGGTTGGCAGAGATCCTGATAGGGTTTCGCCTTCCTCTGCAGCATGGGGCCTGGGTCACTTGCAGGTTTAAACTAGTGTAAATGGTGGATGCTCTGTAATTTGAAGTCTTTAAACCATGATTCGAGGACATCAATAATTCAGCCAGTCTGTTGCAGGAGTGGGAGGGTGAGGTTCTGTGGCCTGCCATGTGCAGGAGAGGTTAGACTAGATGATCATGATGGGCCCTTCTGGCCTTAAAGTCTCTGAATCTATGAGTAAGGGGGGTCGCTGCCTGGCCCTGCTTGTCTCCCTGGGGTAACTGGTCCATGTGGTTGACCAGAGGAAAGAGCCTTCATTGGACCCTGGCTGGACTAAGCTGTGACTCCTGCTGAATAAGCAGAGCCGTGTGCAGTGGTAGCGTTCTGGCCATTTTTAGCATGGATTGGGGCGGGGGGAGCCCCCCACCCTCGCTAATGTGCTTGGACCTGTGCAAACAGAAGTCCCTCTCCATAATCTGATTGTTTCCAAATCCCCTCTGGGTGCTCTGTGTTTTGGGGCCGGGGCTGGGGCAAGGCTGAGAGGCGCTGGCTTTGCATTCCCAGACCTTTCTGCATTCCACCTGCTAATCCTTTCAGCCAGGGGATCCAACTCACCCCTTGCCAAAAAGACTGAACCCAATGGAAGCAGATGATGAGCGAGGCCAGAGCCAGATCCTGCTCACACGTACCTCAATGGGCGTCTTCCCACGGACATTAGTTGGCACAGGATTGGGCCAACGAGGGGTGTTTCTGCCTCTTTTAGGGCCTAATCTTGCAAGGTACTGAATGTCTCAGGTCCAGCCTGCACCCTTTAAGTCAATGAGTCTAGGGCAAGCTTTTGCCCTAGATGTGAATGAGAATTGAGCACACTCAGCCCCATTTAGGATTGGGCTCTTACTCCCAACTAAACCACTTTTTACATAAAACCAAGTGGGCCAAATTCTGCCTTTGCACCTGAAGATGATGGATCAGATTCTGATTGAAGTGACTGCCTAGGGGTATAAATCTGGGGGAAATCCTAACAGGAATTCTGGTGATTTGGGAATAATTCCACATCACTGGTGTTGTAACATTACACGTGGGCAGTTCTTTTACAATGATCATACTTGAGCTGGTCTATGAATTTTGTGTCTTCATTTTTCCTCCCTTTCCTGATGCACATTTCTAGTAACCATTTGTGGCTTTTGGGATGCTTCCTAACCTAAGTTCAGTGCAGTCACTCAGTTGTTATGATCGCTGTGCTACTTTCCTTTGCTAGGTTGTTGTGTTGTTGTGGTCGTGGTGTCTGTCAGTCTGTCTGTCTGTCTGTCTCTCTCTCATTCATTCATTCATTCCAGAGTCTTGGCCTATCAATTCAGCTCAGTGTGGTGACAGACCACTGCGGGAAGGGTTCAAGGAAAAAGATCTGTCTAGATCCATGTATCAAAGGTTAAGGGGTCAGCCATACTTGTTTCCAGTCTCTGTCTCGTCATGTAATCTTGTTAAATGGTTAGGAAGCTCTTTTCCTTAATTCCTGATTGGAACATCAAATAAAGCAGCTCAGGGACATCTGGACAGCTCCAACCAACTGGCCTGAGCTGAAAAGGGACCTTGGAACTGAAAGCAATTGCATATCGTTCCTCAAACATTACAAAACATGCCTGGCTCAAATTCTGCATCCTTAATTGGGCAAAATCCCAATAACTTCAGCGCGGCCCCATGATGTTTTGAAGAATGACAGAACTGCTGCATTCCATACATACAATCCCTCATTTCCCTTATGAATCTGCCAACGACTGAGCACCCAAAACTCCCATTGGAGTAAAAATTAAGCAGGGCTGGGAGCCAACATTTATTTTATATTGACTTTAATGTTATTCTTCATATCTTTACTTTTATTTTTAAAAAATTCAACAGCCTAGTTCATGTTAAAAGTGCTTAATGGATCCCCTTACCCAGCAAAAACGCTATTTGTTTAACAATGAGGGCAGGGATTGCTATTCCAGAAGTGCTCCAAAGAAAACATCTTCCTTCGGCTACTGGCTGGAGGCCTTGTCTACACACAAAAGCCAGAGCACTTTAACAATATAGATTTAGTTCAAGTGATACAACCCCTGTCCTATGCAGGCAGCCATGTCAGTACAGAAGTGCTCATACCAGTATAGCGTATTCCCATACGGCCGGGAAGGGAAATAAGCTACATCAGTGTATAAGGCACCTTTATACTAGACAAACTGCATGCCCATTAGGAGTTGTGGCAGTATAACCCTCACACCACTAAGCAAACTAGTTATAATGGTATAAAATCAGTGTCTACATGTAGCCTGAAACTAGGGTGACCAGACAGCAAGTGTGAAGAATCGGGACGGGGGTGGGGGGTAATAGGAAATAGGAAATATAAGAAAAAGACCCAAGAGTCGGGACTGTCCCTATAAAATCGGGACATCAGGTCACCCCACCTGAAACACAGCTCCGAATCGTAATGCTGTAATTAACAAATAGCAATCAAACAAATACTACACACACTATACACTGAGGATCTCTGAGACCATAACTTAGAGATGGCCTAGATGAGGACAACCTGCATCGGTGCGACTTAGGCCAGCAGATCAATGACTTCATGAGACGTAAGCATGTGCTTACTGTTAAGTACGTGCTTAAGTGCTGTGCTGAATTAGGATCTTCACTACTCTTTGCCTCCGTTTCCGCTCTGTACCATGAAGTTGCTAATAACACTTAACTTCTTCCCAGCCTTTGTCTATTATAATAATACCACTACCTAAGGACACTTTTTAAAAGGTATTTATGTGCCTAGCTCACACTGAAATCAATGGGAGTTAGGTGCCTAAAGACCTTTAAAAAATCTGGCCCCTACCTCTCATAGAGCACTTTTCATTCATAAACCTCAAAGTGCTTTACAAAGGAGGTCAGGATCATTCCCCCTATTTTACAGATAGGGAAACTGAGGCACGGGGTTTCCCAAAGTCACACCGGTAGAGCCAGGAATAGAACCCATGTCTCCCAAATAGCAAGTCAGGGCTTTAGTTACTAGACCACACTGCCTCACGTAAGCACTTTGGGGCAGGGACTCTCTCTTTGGCCACACAAACGTGCATTGGTTTAATTATACCAGTTTGTTTAGTTTCAGCTAAATCAGTTTTCAAAAGCTCACCTTACGCCAGAGGCGGGCAAGAGGGCCGCATTGGGTTTCGAAAATTGTATGGAGGGACAGTTAGGGAAGCGGGGGGCGGGCGTGGCCCGGCCCCCACCCCCTATCCACCCTCCAACCGCTTCTCGCCCCTTGACAGCCCCCCACAGGACTTCTGCCCCATCCAACCCCCCCTGCTCCCTGACGGCCCCCCCAGGACCCCTGCCCCATCCAACCACCCCTTCTCTCTGTCCTCTGACTGTCCCCGGAACCCCTGCCCCTGACTGCCCCCCGCCACCCCATCCAAACCCCCCTTTCCTTCCTTACTGCCCCCTCGGACTCCTGCTCCCATTCAACCCCCCTGTTCCTGGCCCTCTGACTGCCCTGACCCCTATCAACCCCCCCACCCCCTGACCACCCCCCTGAACTCCCCTGCCCTCTATCCAACCCCCCCTTTCCTTCCTTACTGCCCCCCCAGGACCCTTGTCCCATCCAACCACCTCTTCTCCCTATCCCCTGACTGCCCCCAGAACCCCTGCCCCTGACTGCCCCCCACTGCCCCATCCAAACCCCCCTCCTTCCTGACTGCCCCCCCGGGACCCCTGCTCCCATTCAACCCCCCTGTTCCCTGCCCTCTGACCGCCCCAACCCCTATCCACCCCCCCGACCACCCCCCTGAACTCCCCTACCCTCTATCCAACCCGCCCTGCTCCCTGCCCCCTTACTGCGCAGCACAGAGCACCAGGTCAGGCCGGGCTCTGCAGCTACACTGCCCCAAGAGCTCGCAGCCCCGCTGCACCGCCTGGAGCATTGCGCTGAGGCTGCGGGCGAGGGGGAACAGCCAGGGAGGGGCCGGGGGTGAGTCTCCCGGGCCAGGGGCCGGGCAGGAGAGGCCCGCGGGCTGGAAGTGGCCCACGGCCGTAGTTTGCCCACCTCCGCCTTAAGCTAAATTAATACAGCTTAAAGACGTCCTTACTATGTGTTTGTACAGCACCTCGCACAATGAAACCCCTACAATAAAATAATCCAGTAATCAGAATGTGTAAATAGAGAATGACGGACAATGGAACTCTGTGTAATTCGGAGCCACAGTAATAAGGCTCGCTTTAGTAGCCCCCAGACACTACAATGACTAGCACCATGGCCAAGATTTTCAAAAAGGACTAGTCGTTTTGGGGGTGCAGTTTGAGACACCTTAGAGGAGCCTGATTTAGAGGTTTGGAATCCAGGCACCTCCTGAAAACCTTTTAGGGGTCTCCAGGTGCCCCCCCCCCACAATCATTGACCTCTCTTTGAAATCTTGGCCTCTCCACATAACAAGAACAGCCCCCGTGTTTTTCCCCATGCTTGGCTTGAGCCTTCCTACTATCGGAAAGATCAGAGCTCAGGAGAGGGCTGCCTTGTTCTTGAATGAGATCTTCTCTCAAAGGAATGGCACACTGGTGACAAAAGATGCTCCGTATGATGCTCTAGAGTTCAGACAAGGGCCTGTTTGTTTTTTCCCTGGCGTGAGCGAAGGCTGGTTAAACACAGCAATCACACACACAGGTGATTCTTCCCAGCTAAGAGCCACCGAACTGTCCTTCCCCACCGGATGAGCCCCCAGCTGTACTATTATTATTCTTTAGCTGGCAACAGCATCGAAAAGCCCCAGACATGGAAGCCCACTGTGCTAGGTGCTGTACAAACACAGAACAAAGCGATGGCTCCGGCTCCAAAGATCTTATCATCTAAGTCATCTCATACATTGGGAGGTTCTGTGGTAATTGTGTCCCACTTACTCAAGACCAAATTTGTTCAGTTTTCATAGATCCACGCCTCACTCCAGCTACCAGCTCTGCAAACGCCCCCCGGGCTCTGGCAGCCAGGCTGGCTTCTTTCCTACTCACCCACCATCACTAGGAATATGGAGGTTGCAGGTCAAACTATGCCCCCATCGACACCCACAATACAATTCCACTCCAGAGGGACAACTTGCGTATGGCCCATGGGCCATATAATCAGTAATGTTTGTAAAGTACCTGGAGGTCCATTTGCAGGGCAGGCACCATGTGAGTGGCATATTTTCTAAATCATGAGTAAGATCAGTCAGGCAAATTAATAATAATACGGCTGGGGAGAAAAGATGCTCTTGTTGCAAGGCACATAAGCAGGAGATCTGGGCCCTGTTCTTGGCTCTGCTAAAAGCTTCCCTGGTGTTCTTGGGGGAGTAACATAGCCTCTCTGTGCCTCAGTTTCCCCATCAATAAAATGAGGATAATACGACTACTCTACCTACCAGGGGCTAAATTTATTATTAGTATTTTCAAAGCATGTTGAGCTGTTCAGATAATGGGCCAGATCCCCACCTGGTGTAAACTGGTGTAGCGCCATTGAAATCAATGGGCCAGATCCCCAGTTGATGTAACTCCGTGTCGCTCCATTAATGTCAATGGATCTATGCCAATTTGCATCAGCTGAGAAGCTGGCCTAGATAGTGCAAACCCTGGTTATTACTGGAAATATTAAGTATCCCGTCAATGGCATGACTTATATTTTTATGCATGAGTCCAGTGTCAGCTTTGGATTGCAGTCCCAAAGGGCCACGCTTCTCGATCATCATGCTTCTCTGTTTTAAACCGGGCTGTGACATGGGGCCCAATCCTGTGCCCCTGGCTTGCCTGAGTGTGCCCGCTGGGCTGGCTTCTGATCTCACTTACACCTGTGCAATCAGGAGTAACTCAGCGCAGCTACATCCATGCAGAGACCGCAATCCAGACCAGCCTCTTCCAGCAGCAGCGCTTGTGTGAGCAAGTCAGGGCAGGACCGGGCCCATGGCCCAAACTTCCCCCACCGGTGTCTATTGATTTAATAAGATGGAAAGGAATAAAAGGAGAGGGAGCGTTAAAATAATGAAAGATGAACAAAGGGGAGTCGCCAACAAAGATGCTGCCAGCTTTTAATGATGCAGCCCGACAGATCCCCTGCTATTCCTCCCTTTGGAGGGGCGATTAAGAACATACTGTTATTGTTAGGGAAGAAAGATAAATCCCTGCACCGTTTCTGATGCGATCAGCCTGCGCTTCTCCCTACAATTTGTGATCCTATTGTGGACAGTTGTTTGCCTTAGGCAAGGAGAGTCTGGGAACCACTTAGGAACTATCCTTTGGTCATTAGCATCCCAATTAGGAGAGAACAATGCATAAGCAAAAGATAATTGAAGGCAGCACTGGGATTATGGCTTGCTCATGCTAAATCAAAGGTCATTTTGTTTATAATTCCCAATTAATTTAAAATTTAAGGTTTCAGAACTTTATCTCCTGGCTCTAATACGCTCTATTAAAATCTCTTGAAAGGTACATATACAGTGCACCTCTATTCAGGGACTGCATGTGATTAGGAGCCGCTGGGAAGACATTAAAGGGCCGCCTTGCATCAACACACTCTGGACGGGGTGCGCTTTGCTTTGACCCATGCCATGAGCTGGATTCTTGGTTCTGTGCTGCAGGGAACGGTGGTTACTTGCTTTGCAGCAAAGAACACCCGGCCAGATCTCACCGTGTGGCTTCTGTGGTGAGGAATGATTGAAAGCTCCCCAGGATGGGCAAGCTGGGTTTGTACAAGGCGCCGGTGAGACAGAGAGTTTTGCTGGTATCGACCCAGCAGGAGAAATTCAGCGGTAAATGGGTATGGTGTAGACCTGACTGGTGCATGCTTTCGACCGGTCAAACAGGCCTGCCTGAGGTCAGCTTTCCCTGCAACACATTCAGAGAAGCTTTCCCACTGAAGTCAATGGCCTGATTCTCTCCCACATACCCTGGCTTTAATCCATTTTAAGGCCTTGTCTATACACAAACGTTGCACCAGTGTAAGGCCTTGTCTACGTGAAAAAGTTGCACTGGTTTAATGTAAATTGGTTTTTAAATAGATGAAGTTAAACTGGTGCAAACCCCTGCGTGCACATCCTTATTTTAAGTATCAGAGGGGTAGCCGTGTTAGTCTGGATCTGTAAAAGTGGCAAGGACTCCTGTGGACTCTGATAGACTAACAGACGTATTGGAGGATAAGCTTTCGTGGGTGACTACCCACTTCGTCGGAAAGCTTATGCTCCCATACATCTGTTAGTCTATAAGGTACCACAGGACTCTTTGCCACTCTTATTTCAGTTTAAAAGTGGCTTATCTGGAGGTATTTTAAGCAGATTCCCAATCAGTTTAACCGAAACCCAAATGAGCCTGGTTTAATCTGAAATAAGAGTGTCCACACAGCCGTCTCCCTCAGTGGAACCACACTGGTCTAAAAATCACACCTTTAGTTAAAATCTTCTCAAGCCTTACCACATTGCAGGCACCAGACACACTTTTCTGACCTGCTTTCTAACATAAACACAGAGCAGCCTGAACATTTAAAAAGAAAATCAGCACCGCCCCCCCACACACACACTGAAACAAAACACTCCACTGCACATATGCAACAGATGTTCCTTGTGTCATTTCATGTGCTAATGGAAGGTGCTTAGATACCATAGTGATGATGGTAGCATAAGGTCCGGAACAGATTAGAATCAGTGCAACTCTGAATATAGACAAAACCTCAGTTCCACAGGTGTAAACCTAAACAACTTCAACTGACTTCAGTTATTTTGGATTTACAAAAGCATAACAGAGGATAGAATCTGGTCCTTGGTTATTTTTAAAGTATAGTCGTAGTTCAGCGCTACACTAGAAACTTTCACCAGTATATCATTTCAGGGGGTGATTTTCTGTGACATTTCTATCCCAGCAGAAGCCCTAGTGTAGACGCCGTTATAGTGGCAGAAAAGTGCTTTTGTTGGTCTTGCTTATTTCACATGGGGAATTAGTATAAGCATAAGCTGCACTCGGAGAGTTTGCCAGTATTGCTGTACCAGGGCAAGGCTTTTCTAGTGTAGACTGGGCCCTAGCGGAGATCTGGCCTTAAGCAACTGTAAATACTGGCTGGTTTCAGAGTAGCAGCCGTCTTAGTCTGTATTCGCAAAAAGAAAAGGAGGACTTGTGGCACCTTAGAGACTAGCCAATTTATTTGAGCATGAGCTTTCATGAGCTACATCCAATGAAGTGAGCTGTAGCTCACAAAAGCTCATGCTCAAATACATTTGTTAGTCTCTAAGGTGCCACAAGTCCTCCTTTTCTTTTTGTAAATACTGGATCTCTCCACTTGTGTGTGGCTTCCACCATGCAATTGAACACGTAGCAACAGAATAACAATGGGGCCTGGAAAAGCGAGAGGAAGAAGTCACTGGAGCCCAAGCTGAGTATGTAAAGATGGCCCTCTCCATTAGAGTCACAAAATGGTCCATTTTCCAAGCCCTGGATAGCTGTAGAGAGTACATGCCTGGGGTCACTGAGGTGGGAGAGGACCTGAAATGCTACAGGATGCTTGACATTATCAAGTGCTAATGAGAACGGCATGTGGCTAAGAAGCTTTCCAGTGCCATTACCGAAAATTAACCTGACAATGCAACCTGAGCAGGGAGTGTCTGAAACTTGGCCTGGTTTGTGTATTCACTGTCTGGGTCTGGAAGGCAGAGGAGGGCAGATAAACAGGCCTTTTGTGCTAGCCAGGCTGCCTGCTTCTTTCACGTTTTCTCTTTGTTCAAAGCAAAGGGCTAAAAAATTGAAGGGCCCAATCCTGCAACTGGATCCCTACAAAGGTGTGGGATCGGGGCCATAATGCCCAACTCCTTCCCAAAGGAGCCCAGTGAACAAGGAATAATGGCTCCGACCCTGCCAGGTGCTAAGCACGGTCAGCTCCCAGGCCCTGTCTATACTAAGGGGATTTCTATAAAGGGCCCACCTTTGCGAACACTAATTCAGCCCACCAATGCTAGCACCTTGTAATGGCAAAATCAGGAAGATCTGCTCGGAGCAGGGCTGGAGGGCAGTGTTAACAATGCCAGTAGCCTCCCTGCACTGGGGCGCCTGACACTGGTGGATCTGAAACAGCCTTAGCCACAACCTGGATGTTTTTAGAAAATCTCCTGCATGCAGAGGGCCCCTGGGACTTAGTTCAGGGGGAGATGAAGGTGCTCCAGGTGGCTCGATGATAGTGTCAGAACTGCAACTGAATTAGGCAGAGAGTGGGGCCGTTTCTGTCTTCAGTTCCACCCGGGGAAGCATTGCCAAATAGCTAAGGACTCGGCCAACACATCTCTACTGGAGCAGGGCCCCGATCCTGAAATGGCTTACACTGCTTGCCGACTTAATGTCACCCTCTGGGAACTGACCCACTGGCTTCCACGGCACCACTCGCAGAGCATCCCGTCAAGTCTTCTACACTACTAACACATCCCAGCTCTCCGAGCACTATCACGCTTAGGGCTGCATCCAAAGCCTATGGGAGCCTGTCCAGGGATCCTGAGTCAGGCCCTAAAGTTAGTGAAACCAGGCTTTGGCTATCTGCAGCTACCACCGCTCCCTCTGGCCACAGGGAAGCAACGGGTGGGACTTCAGTGTGTGCATCAGGTCCAATGCAAGCAAAGTAGAAAATCTGCTGAGCTACAATGCAATTTGATCCCCCAGATCTTAGGGAAACCACCCCCTGTATGCAAGAAATTCCCTGCAGAACCACACCCCCTCTGACATAGTATTATTTGTATTACAGTAGCATCTAAAAGTCCCAATCAGGTTCAAGACCCAGTCGCGCTGGGTGCTGTACAAGTGCAAAGTAAGAGAGAGATGGTAAGCTCTTGAGGGCAGAGACTAACTAGAGAAATAGAGGGGGGAACTGAGGCACAGCGAGAGGGAGTGATATGCCCAAGGTAACAAAGAGGGAGCGTATAGCAGAGTTGGAGCCTGAACCCAAGAGTTGCGTTGCATACAATCCTGGCCCAGTAGAAGGTGGGGATTGAGAGAATTAGAGGAAGGGAGACAATATCTGGGCCTAAGGGGAAAAGATCTGCTCTAGTCCAGCCAGAAGTTATGGGCTTGATTCAGGAAGGACTGAAGCCATGGTTGTATGCAGCGTAGTCGTAATTGCTGTGATGGTGGGTGTATCTTTCCCAGGCCTGAAGAGGAGCTCTGTGTGGCCCAAATGGTTGCCTTTCTCACCAACAGAAGTTGGTCTAATCAAAGATATTCCCTCGCCCCATAGGTGCTGACTCTGTGGGTGCTCCGGGGCTGGAGTACCCATGGGGAAAAATTGGTGGGTGCTCTGCAGCCACCGGTAGCTCCCCGCCCCCTCCCCGCCCCACCTTCCCACCCCACCCCAGCTCACCTCCGCTTTGCCTCCACCTCCTCCCCTCTCCATCCCCCAGCATGATTATATTGCGTTATTTT
Source organism: Natator depressus (assembly GCF_965152275.1). Taxonomy (NCBI): domain Eukaryota; kingdom Metazoa; phylum Chordata; order Testudines; family Cheloniidae; genus Natator; species Natator depressus. The sequence goes on along the minus strand of NC_134237.1, from coordinate 136,049,491 downwards.
GACAAATAAAATATGCAAAATTTTGCAGAATTTTAAAATCTTGTGCGCAGAATTTTTAATTTTTTGGCGCAGAATTTCCCCAGGATTTAATAGCACCCTAGTGTGGACACTGCCTATGCTCACAGAGCTTCTGCTGACACGGTGTCACCAACTCCCTGAACCACACTAGCTATGCTGACAGAAGCACTCTTCTTTCGGCCTAGCTGCATCTATACTGAGGCTAGGCCTATACTTCAAATGCTACAGCAGAATAGCTGTGTTGCCGTGGCACTTCAGTGTAGACACTCACTACAGCAACAGGAGGGCTTCTCCTGTCCCTGTGATCCACCTCTCCAGAGGGCAGTAGCTAGGTCGATGAAAGAAGTCCTCTGTCATCGTAGTGCGGTCTACACCAAGGGTTAGGTCAGCATAGCTATGTCTTTCAGGGTGTGGATTTTTCACACCCCTGCAGCATAGCTATGCTGATGTAGACCAGCCCTTGGGTTCTGGCAGTATCTCTATCACATAAGGGGTGTGAATTTCTCACACTCCTAGCTGACCTGGCTATGGCAGCAGGGCCTGGTAGTGCAGACCAGACCTCAGTGAAATTCTCTAGCCTGTGTTCTTCGGAGATCAGATTTGATGATCATGATGGTTTCCTCCGGTCTTAAAATTTATGAATCTCCTGAGACCCAGCCCAGTGTCTTTAGCCCACAACCATCCTTCCTCTCACACCTCCAACAGCAAATGGTTTGTTGTGGGCGACCAATGCAAGCTAAGAGAGATGGTACACAGACTCTGCCATTGGGCTAGGAGATGTGAACAACAAAGAGAAACTCTGCTTAAATGCCTAAAAACCATGGGTCCAAAGATCTCTCACTCTTGAAGATGCAGCTGGAGCCCGGGGTCTGAAACCCAACCAGGTGGGAGGGTCTCATAGTGCGGGATCCAACCTGAGCTCTAATGGCTACTCTGCTATTTTTAGCCCCGTAGCCTGAGCCCCAGTGAATTGACCCAGGCTCTGAGACTCAGTGCTGGGGGTTTTTCTTTGCAGTGTAGATGTACTGGAAGGGAGCTGGGCACTCAGCTCCCATTGAAAAATCTCCTATTATGAAGATATAAAATGGCTTGAATATTATCGGGCCATCGGTTTTCCAATACTGCTAACCCCAAGCATTCAAATATCATGTGTCTGGCCTCAAAAAGTCCTGAGATTGGCTTAAAAAAATCACGAGATTTACAAAAAAAATAATAATAGATTGTGAGGGTGGTTTATTTGCCTTCCGCTTTCTGAGCCTTTAGGAGGTACTCGGGTCATGTTTTCAAGTTTTTCCCTGCAACCACAAGGGCTAGAAACTTACTCTGTTTTTAATTAAACCTGGGATTCTCACTTCATCACATGACTCCAGGAGCTGGGGCTTTAAGCACAACTATCAAATGCTGTTAGGATGACCAGACAGCAAATATGAAGAATCAGGACAGGGGGTGGGGGGTAATAGAAGTCTATATAAGAAAAAGAACCAAGAATCGGGACTGTCCCTATAAAATCGGGACATCTGGTCACCCTAAACGCCATGAAACTTGCAGAAAAATTGTGACATTTGGCAACACGTTGAGAGGAAGGATGCTCTAGTTGGTTAAGCTAAGGGACAAGGAGGCAGTAAATAAATCTGTGCTGACCTTACAGCTTTGGCTCTTGTTTGGTGTGTGACCTTGGGAAAGTCAAGCTTAACTTCTTTGTGCCTCCATTCCCCTTTTGTAAATCGAGGACAAAAGTGCCTTCCAACCCTTCGCTGCTGTTGTGAGGCGCTCAGACACAGGGAGGGTCTGACTCTCTCTTTTCCCTGATGGCAGTCCCAAGCGGCTGTAAAATGCTACCAGACCAGAACGAAAGCATGGCTCCCGCACTTAGCACTGGTGGGCACGGCCATGGAGAATCAGGCCCACTGATTCCAGTGGGGAATGCCGACAGGAAGGAATGGCCCATTATTATTTATCACAGGCACTTTCATTTGTCCTTTCAAACGCTTAATCCGTTTTAAAGATGGCAACTCGACGCGTACAATGGAGCATACTGCAGCGATTCAAACGGGCGCAGCACAGAACTCATGGCCCAGGGGATGGGGGAGAAACGAAGGAGGCTTTAAACCACCTCAATAGTCTCCCAAGCCTAGGTTGCTTCAGGGCCTGGAGAGACCCCTGGCATAATGCAGATAGCCCTAAGGGCCTGTCTGAATTATAGCAGCCTCCGGGGACTGCCCTATGGGTGGAAGACGAAGAGCTGCCCGGAATCTCTGTCGCGCTGTATGCTATGGCCCGGCCCCCAACACGCCCCCTCCCCAGCCCCTTGCAAGTCCCCTAAACGGGGTCCTTGGGCCGTAGCCATAGGCTGTCCTCCGCAGTACCTGTTCTCCCTCCTGGCTGCAACCAAAGCTTTTATGGCCCCTTTATGCCCCGTGCAACAGAAAGGGGCCAGAACGGGAGTGAGGACGTTTGTATTGGCTTTAAATAACAATCAATAGCAAGGAGCCCCCAGCCCTCGCAGCCTAGCAGAGAACAGTTCGGGCAGGTTACAGTGCCAGCCCGACCCCGCAGAGTGCTTCGGCGCACGCACAGTGGGGAATCCCAGCCCAGCACTACACACATGCTGAACTTTATACACCGGAACCCGATCCAAATTCCACTGAAGGCAGCGGGATTGCGGCCGCCTGTGAAAGTCAGCGTGTCGACGCCCGCAGGATCGGGCCCTCGGGGAGTAGCAGATCCAAAGGAAATCAGGGTTCCCACAAAAATCTCATCCCGGGAAAATGGCGAAATGTAACTCGACATATTTTTTTTTTGGAAAGAAAAGTATTCATCCGCCCGACTTTGTAGCAGTGAAAATCAAGCCCGGGGGGCGTGGGGGGTGGGTGAAAATCTTGGTTCCCCTGAAGCAATGGCAAAATTCCCGTTGATTTCAGCGGGCCCAGGGTTTCCCCCTGGGGACTTCAGTCTCAGTGAGAATTTTGCTATTGTCTTCAATGGGGCCCCTTTGTGGCCATTGACACCGCTCTTTACCACCCTACTGACATTAAGCCAGACTTCCATGGATGTAGCACCCCACTAGCTGGTGCACGACAATTCCCACAGCATCCACAACTCAGGCCCGGGCACATACCTAGGGTTTGACAGGATGATGCACGGGGTGAGCAATACCCCTTCAGAGAGACCTTGCCGGGGGCGGGGGGGGAGGGGGGTGCAATTTAGGCAAAAATGCAGATTTTTGTAAACTAAAAAAGATGGGATTGGAGTACAAGCAAAAGTTAGAAATAAGCTTGGATCAATATTAGAAATACTGAACTGGAATAATGCTTGATAGAGGATCAAACCTGCATATAAATGTTTTCACTGCATTACCGGCAAATTACATGAAATCAGATTTCCAGCTTACCTTGGCACCCAGACAAGGCAGCACTGGACAAGTACATGGGAATCAGAAGGTGAAACTGACTTTGCCTCGCTCTTCACTGCAAAACAAAACAAAACAAAGGTGTGGGAGGGTTACAGTGGGATAACTCACATGCTTTAGCTAGCCTGCTGCAGAAGTGCTGGAACGAGGGGTGCTGCAGCACCCCTTGGTTCAGAGTGGTTTCCATTATATACAGGGCTTACAGTTTGGTTCTATGGCTCTCAGCACCCCCACTATACACATTCTTCCAAACCCCCTGTCCTGCTGTGAAATTGTACCTGTATTTTTTTCTGCAAGGTAGCTAGGGCTAGGTCAGTATTATGTCCCTGTCCATGGTTGACCTTGCCTAGGCTGCTGCTGGGCTGAGACGCCAGCCTGTCATGCTAACCCAGTATTGTCCCATTGTTTCCTTGAGCTCCCTGGTCTGTCTGTCTGTATCCATCTGTTATTGTTCGTCTTAAGTTATCTGAAAAGGTTCAGAGGAAGGCAACAAAGATGATCAAGAGTATGGAACGGCTTCCAGAGGAGGAGAGGCTGAAAAGGTTAGGGCTGTTCATCTTAGAAAAGAGACAGCTAAGGGGGGATATGACAGAGGTCTCTATAAGATCATGAGTGGTGTGGAGAGATTGAATAGAGAAGTTTTACTCTTTCACACCGTACAAAAACCAGGCGTCACCCGATGAAATTAATAGGCAGCAAGTTGAATACAAAGAAGAGGAAGTACTTCGTCACACAGTGCATAACTAACCTGTGGAACTCATTGCCAGGGGATGTTGTGAAGGCTATAACGGGGTTCAAAAAAGAACTGGATAAGTTCACAGCGGATAGGTCCATCACTGGCTATTAGCTGAGATGGTCAGGGATGCAACCCCATGCTCCGGGTGTCCCTAAACCTCTGACTACCAGCCGTTGGGAGTGGAGGACTGGGTGGATCACTTCATAATCCGATGAAGTGAGCTGTAGCTCACGAAAGCTTATGCTCAGATAAATTGGTTAGTCTCTAAGGTGCCACAAGTACTCCTTTTCTTTTTGCGAATACAGACTAACACGGCAGTTACTCTGAAACCTTTCATAATTACTCTAATGAAGCCGTGGTATGGGCCACTGTGGGAGATAGAATACTGGAATAGATGGACAATGGCCCAACCCAGTAGGGCAGCCTTTATGTCCTACACCTAGATTTTGTTCTATGTTCGTACAGCGCCCAGCACAAGGGGGTCCTGGTTCATGATGGGGCTTTGAGATGCTACACAAATACAAATTAACAACAACAATAGTAGTTTACCTCATGGTAAAACTACAGAGCTTGTCTCTACTAGGATTTTACAGCCCAACAGAGAATGCACGTTAGTTATCCCACAGTTAGAAACCTTTTTTTTGGCAGTGAGGACAAAGCCTTATTTTCACTCTCCAAGCTGAATACAGTGGGATTTCTGCTTGAGCAAAGACTGTGAGATGGAACCCTCAGCTCCTGGAGTTACCTGATTATGTACAATCCCAGCTCTCATTTAAAAAAGTCAGGAAGCTTCTAGCCCTTGTGGGTGCGGAAGTAAAGCTTGAAAATCTGACCCTAGCATAACCTAGGCTAAAGATTCGAATTGTTTCATGGTCTCTGTGTATATAATGTCTTCTGCAGTTTCCACAGTATGCATCTGATGAAGTGAGCTGTAGCTCACGAAAGCTTATGCTCAAATAAATTGGTTAGTCTCTAAGGGGCCACAAGTACTCCTTTTCTTTTTGCGAATACAGACTAACACGGCTGTTACTCTGAAACCTGACAAAGAACTCCAAATTTCTTCTTCTTATTATTAGTTTAATCTCAAGATTTTTAAGCCAATCTCCTTAGTTTTGGTGGGGGAGGGGGCTGACGTCGTTTTTGAGCCTTGGAGGTTGGAGATGCTGAAATTGTCAACATGCTAAATTAGAACTAACATATCAATGCGGGAGCCCTTACGATCTAGGCTGCCCCTGCACTCAGACCACTGCTGGGCATGCTGGCCTGTTTCACTGTTTCCCTTATTGGTCTGTCTGTATCCACCTGCTGTTTCTTTGGCCTAAATAGATTGTAAACTTTGTGGGGACAGGGACCATCTTGTGTTTGTACAGCGCCTAGCACAATGCGGGTTCCTCAGTGCTACTGCGATACAAATCATAAATAATAAGCAATAATAAGGGGTTAATCCTTTACCCTGCACCAGAGGAGCTGAATGCAAAGATTTCTTCCATTGTGACGCTTTTGTGCGTTAAAAGCGATTTAAGCCCCCGGTTTAAAGATTCCCGGATCACATTTTTTGGTTTGTTTGTTTTGCTTTTAGGAAATTTCCACCGCATCTTTGTCTGCCGGGGAGGCTGGCTGTTCAAGTCAGATGGAAATGCAGCCAGGTCCTCCCCATTGAAAGAGGCTAGGTGTGAAATTTCTCATGGGCAAAGAAGTGAGAGCTGCAGGGTGTCTAAAGGAAGGTGGGCGAGAGAGAGGAAAAAAATCAGAAGCCAGAAAGAGAGAGAAATTCTGAAAGCCGCAGCTCCATTTCTGAGGTGGGGGGAAAGGAGCTTTCTATGACGGGATTGTAAAATGCACTCCCCCGGGCCTGGGGAACAAGGCCCCCCACTCTATCTAATAATCATTAGCATCAATTAGAATCCTTTGAAGTGGGCAGCATCTTTGTCTCTTTGCAAAAAAAAAGAAAGAAAGAAAGAAAGAAAGAAAGAAAGAAAACCCTTTCAGGGAGCCCGTAACAACATCTGGAGCAAGAAGAGGCTGGACTCAAGTTCCCCACTTTCATCTCTTGTCAAGGTGCTTGGAATGTTAATACAGCTCCATTCTTTAATGGAGTTGTCAGGAAATGCTTGTCACCCGGGGTTCCTTTGGCTCAAGGGGGGATGTTTACAAAGGACTTTTATTTAAAGTGTTCTAAGAAACTCCCCCTCCCCTTTCATTTTCTACCCCCTTTAAAAACAAAACAAAACCAAAAAAAAAAAAAAAAAAAAAAGGAGGATCAGGGACATCCTTTTATCTCCCCTGCCTGCTTCCCTGCAAAAGCTTCCCCTCCACTGGGCACATGGGTTGGAAACAGACCCCATGCAAACCCCAACCTGGCAAACCTGTGGCAGAGTCAGGGCCACTTGGAGAGGCGGGGGGGTTGTTAGCATGGCAAGTGCCTGGCTCCCCGGAGCAGGGCCCCCCCTGTTTTCCTGACTGGCTGGTGCGACATTTCCCAAGACATTTCCCAACTCGTTACCGCTGGGTGAAAATCCCCAGCTTTTTAACAGAAATACATTAGCAGAGCACACCGTGCTAATGGGAGACAAAATGCCTCATTAGCCAGCTAATTCTACCACTGGGGCAGAATACAAAACTCACCTTACTGTCACCGCTGCCTGTCCATCCAACTCCCCCTTTCTTTCTACCTCCCTAATTTCTCTCTCCCACATCTTTGCTGTGTCCCCACGGCTCTGCCCACCATCTCTCAGATCCCCCTGACTCTGGATTCCCCCCCATCTGGCTACAAGAGCTGCTTAATGGAACACAATGCACCAGGCAGCCCCATAAGGAGTTGTGGGGTTTTTTTTGCTTCCTTTTAACTGGCCAGGTTCTTGCTGCCTTTCATTTGACCCCAGTTGGGGTTCATAGATTTGAAAAAGGAATCCCCCCCTCTTACCGCCTTAGTTAGTGTGCGCTTCCCTTTGGATATCTGTGAATATCTTCCTCGTCCCTAATTTAAAAGCAAAATTCCGCACTTGGTTGGATTCTATCCCAGTCCAGTTTGACAGTTGGAATTTTAGCATTGACTCCAATGGGAAGATCAAAAGCATTGTTACTTTATTTTTGGTTTATGCTTCCCCCCCTCTTTATTAATTTGTATGGGATGCCTCATGTGAAAGAAGTCAGTGTACATTTTTTTCCCATTCATCCATCCACCCATCAATCCATCCCCATTCACACCTCTCTATCTGTATTCTAATATTGGGCTATGTATTATTCCATCAATATCAAATCACTGGGAAGATCTGCTTAACAGCAGATAGGCTGAGGGCCATTATTATTAATGCATTGTCATTTTTATAATAGTAATTAATTATAGCTACATTATATATATATATATATATATATATATATATATATATATAAATAAATAATCAGATTTTCTCTGAAGTTTGCACAAGGCAAAATTCTATTTTCTCCATTTCAGTTTTGTATTTATTTGCAAATATTTCAGAGGATTTTATTCCACATAATGGTTATTATTTTCAGTAACTATATGCTTTCCGAATACTTATATAATGTGCAATAATTATAGCGTTATTAATCATTAGATAGAGAATATTAAAGATGCTAACCAGAACAAGTTACATTGTTTGGAATTTAAAACTTGGACAACAGTAACAGACTATTGACCCCTGCAAACCTATTGCAAAACATCAAAGAGGAACTGGAGCTGGAAAACATCCGTCTCTGGGGAGTTTGGAAGGCTATTTTTTTATTGCCAGAGTCTCCAATTTTGCAAGCTGCTTAAGCATATGCCCTAACTTCAAGCACGTGACTTCAGTTAGGAAGGGTTTGCAGGACTGGGGCCTTACATTGTACCAAGGAGCAATAAAACCTCAGCTGTATTTTTTTATTTAAGTATTTCCAAATTGTCACGGAAGGCAGCTTGCTAAACGGGAGAAGTAAACACTTTACAGAAAAGGCTGATGGTTTCTTTTGTACCAGCACCTGATTATCATCTCTCTCTCTAGGTTCTTGCATGGGCACCCATTTCCAGGATATTTCCTTACTAACGAGATAGTCTAATAGTATTCCAATATGGTTTCTTGATTTACATTTGCCTCAGAGTGTAAAAACACGCATTTACACTGCTCTGGCAGCTTAATGGAACTTTAACGCATACGTTTACATTTGTGCCCACTTTAAGGCAGGTTTGTTAATACACACACACTTATACATATATCTACGTTTTATTTTCAAGTTAAAGCCAAAAGGTTCGTAGCCTCTGATGTCTGTGCCAAACAAATCTAGGGCTTGAAGGCACAGACTTTGCCAGGACTCAGACATCAGCAATGGGAGATGTAGTTTCTTGAGGGTGACAGAATGAAGAGAGAGACCAAAAAGGATAAAGTGCTGGAAAGGACCCTGAAAACCCCCAGCTTCTGAGGGAATGCTGGGATCACACCGCAATGCTTCCTGACTTGTGTGACAGTAGAAAGGCAGACAGGGAGGCAGGAATCAGCCCTAGGATGTGGATGGAACAGTACAGAGACATGTACACAATTACACACACCAGTGTACACACACACATACACACACACACAAACTGAAATAACAGGTTGCAAATTAACAGTGAATTTCTGCTCCATATCTCAGCACCGTCTTGCACAGAGACGTGTGTGTGTTTAGGTGCATTAGCACATATAGCCATGTGCATGTGTACACATTGTGTGTGCGTGCTTGTACTTATTGGTATGTATATATTTGTGGTGATGTGTGTTTGTGTGCGTATGTGCATGTGTCTGCGCATTTCTGTGTTTATACTGTGTGTGTATAACCGTATTTTTACATTTATCTTGTAGATGTTTGTGTGTCATTCTCTGTACTTTTGTATCTAGGTGTTGTGTATACATCTACGCTTGTATTGATATTGTGTATATTTGGGGGGGGGCTTTTAGATGCATGTTATGTGTGTGTGTATTTGTATGGGATGTGAGACCTCCCTTCCCATTCCAATTTGATCTTTCCAAGCAGACCTGGCCCTTGTCTTAGGCCATGCTAGGCTGTCCTCTGCCTGTCCCAGCCCAGAGACACCCCCTGTCCTGCAGGCACCCAGCAGAGCATCAGGCCTTGGAACAGCCTCTCCTTTCTCCACCCAGCTGCAGCCTGCTTTGCATATTAATGTCTTATTTACACTTCACAGGGGAAGCCCTCGATATAAAGCCACCTTGGGCCCTTCCTCTGTATAAAGAGCCAGCCAGGCAGCAGGCTGAGGCCGGGGCTAGGAGCCTGCAGCTTGCAAGGCATCTGGAAAGCAACAAGCCCAGGCTAAGGAACCTGCTCTGTCCAGCCTCCCCATCAGCCACAGATCTGCTGACTGAACATGCTCCAGAGCCTGGTCTCCCCAGGTCCGCTCAGCAACATCCTGGCAGCAGCAACAGACTCATCTGGCCCCCCAGCTTCTCCAGATGTTCCCCAGCCCCCTCGGAAGACCCCCTTTAACATTGACGCCATCCTCTCCAAGCCAGAGCCCCAGAAGGAAGGCGCAGCCTCTGCCAGATGGTCCTCCAAGCTGCCTCTGGAGTGGCACAGCTGGATTTACCCAGCCACCTACTCCATTGGCCTCATGACTCACCCAGCCATGTACCTGGCTAAGCCGGGCTATGGGGTCGTGCACCAGCAGCTGCAGTACAGATTGCAGAGGGGCTGCCTGTTCTCTTATCCCAGCTGTAAGCAAGACAGTAAGTAGTGTTTAAGCTGGCAGGGCTATGGGGTGGGTGGGTGCGTGTGTTCTGGGGGGGGGACGGGCTGTGGGGTGTGAGTGGAGGGGGGTGTGTGTCTGTTCCTAGGGTGTTTCTGTCGAGTGTGTATGGGGGTGTGCGCATGCATGGGGTGTTTGTGCCTGGTTTGTGTATGTGTCTGAGGTGTTTCTGTCAGTGTGTGAATGGGTGTGGCGGTCTGTCTCAGGGGTTCTCAAACTTGGGGTCACGAGGTTATTACATGGGGGTCCTGAGCTGTCAGCCTCCACCCGCAAGCCCCGCTTTGCCTCCGGCATTTGTAATAGTGTTCCATATGAAAAAATGTGTTTTTAATTTATGGGGGGGGGTGGGTCACACTCAGAGGTTTGCTGTGTGAAGGAAGGTCCCCAATACAAAAGTTTGAGAACCACTGGCACTAAATCCAGATCTGCAAATGGGGTTGCCGTCTGATATGTGTGTACGTTTGGAGGTATGAGGGGTATATGGGTATGTGGCATGTCTGCATGTGTGAGGCATACCTGGATTGTGTATAGGGTGCGTGTGTGTGTGTGTCTGTCTAAACTTTAGGGTGTTTCCATCCAGTATGTGTGCACACGTACTGTGGTGGGTGAGGGGTGTATGATTCTGACCCATTTCTGCCAGTGTATTTGTGTGGGTCTGTCTGTGTGGGGGTGTTTCTGTCCTGGTGTAGTCTGGGTGGAGGCTGGTTTGTATGTCTATGTTGGTAGAGGATGTGTGGCAGATGTCCTGCATAGGAACTAGGTATTATTATATGTCATAGAATTATAATATATATGTAATATATATCATATATTATATGTCAGCGTGTCATAGAATCAAAGGACTGGAAGGGACCTCGAGAAGGGGCAGCTGTGTCTGTGGAGCTGTAAGAGGTTGTCTGGAGGATGGCAAGCGTTCTGCCTTATTCTTTAGGTAGCTTGGCAAGGGATACAGACTCATCAGGATTGGGCAGGAGCAAACTGTGACCCTCGGAGCTTTGACTTTTTCTGGACTAAACTAAACTAGTAGAAAACCCCAAAAGTTTATTTTCAAATTCTGTTAGGACCCCTGAGGTTTCTGGGGTGCATCTCGCACCCCAGCCCCAGCTAGTTTGTTGTTGGCTATGATACATTCACAGACAGAAATTCAGTTTAATTTCCTGCCGTTTCCAGACTCTGCTCAGTTTCTGTGTGCAGGGAAGGGGGGGAGGAGAGAGCCCAGTAATTTTCCAATATTTATTTCTGTTTCTGGGTTAAAGGGGCTGATGCTTATTAATCCTGAGAAGCTGATGGGCGAAGGGAGCCCAGGGATTGGGATTTATTTTCTTAGGGGATGATTCTGCAGATTTGTGCTTTGCTGCAGTTGGAACTACTGATCTGAGTAAAATTACTCTCACATGTGTTTGCAGAATCTGACCCCAAAGTTTGTTATGCTTTTTAATGTAAATGCAACTAGAGCAAAAAGAGATTTTTGTTTTTAAAGTTACAGGTTAATTTGGGTTTTATGGGCAGAACCAGAGACCCATGGAGTTGGATTGCTGTAGCAGAGGCCAGATTTTAGTTCAGTGTGTGTATATTCTTGTCTCATTAAACCATATGGTACCACTGATTTTTAAGCAAATTTAACCCTTTGTCTCAGTGAGTAACCTTGATTAAAACTAGATGGTGCACTATGGCCCATTGAAATTTATTATCATAGAGCGTGCGGGGGCCAATCCCAGGGTTGTTAACAGAGGCAAAACTACCCACCTAAATCAATGAAGATTTTTGCCCACATAAGAAACCAAGATTTGAGCCCTAAAGTTTTTTAAGATTTAGATACTAAAAGTTTTGTTTATACTCAGAAACTTTTAAAAACTATTTAATGTAGTTATGTAATTCATATTATCTCTTTTTTTAGACCATTTAATCTATGTACATGTATATATTACATTATAATTACATTGCTAGGTGGCGACAGTATGCTTGGGCAATTTGTAAAAATGATTTTATAAATTATTTAACTCCAAATCCTATTTACTGCTATAATAAATATATCGTAATTTAGTTATTATATGACAGCCCTTCTGGTGTAAATAGGCTGAGTTCAATTCAAGTCAAACTAATGTTGATGTATACCAGCAGAGAATCGGGCCCTACATTATAAGTGTTTATACTCTCAGATATTTTTAAATAGCTATCACGCATTAGTTTTATTCTCCAAACATGTTTTTATAGTTATAACAGTTACAAATATTATATCTTAATGACTAAAACTATGGCCCTGATCTTGCAAACACATAACGCACCTGGTTAGCTTTACACACTGGAGTAATCCCATTTATCCAGTGAGATTACGCTTGTTAAGCATGTGTAGAAGAATTTGTAGGATCAAGGCCTATAATTCTAACAATTTATAATTGCATTCTGCCTATATTTATTGCCAGAAACATTTTGCTATCGACATTTCAAATTCCCAGCAGTTTACATAACTATATTTTGATACTTGGAAACCTTTTTAACTCCTACCATGATCGTATCGGACCATGATTCCACAGGCTGATCCATGCAGGTGGATCCCTATGCGTTTGCAGAGCCCCTCTAAAGTCAGTGGGTCTCAGTAGGGGAACAGGGACTCACACATGTGGATCCAACTGCAGGATCAGGGCTTTCCAGTGTAACTATGTATTAGCAAGGGGCCTAACTGCAAACCCTGTGCCTCCAGCCCTCCACATTCTGGGATGGTCAAAATCAGAACCCAGATCCAAAGCACGGGCAGAACCAACACCTCGGATCCTAACACTCCTAGACTTAGGAGAGATGGGTTCAAAATTCAGAAAACTCCCACTTATTCATTATGCAAAGACCCCCATCCTGCAACCCTCCTGGGTTATGGGGATCCCTGAAGTCAGTGGATGACTCACATGAGTAAGGCTTACTCATGTGAGTAAGGCTGGCAGGCCCTAGCCCTGCATTTATTTTGTGTAACAATTTGAAGTGCGTGGGAAAGAGTTGGCGGCTCAGGGCCTGAGAAGCAGTGTTGCCTGTTCTTGAGTTTGGGCAGTTTGATGATTTTTTATTAAGAATTCCGTATTATTAGACCAATCAGACACTCCTGAATAATACAGTAATTACTGCTATGCCAGCAATATACATGGGACTATGCAGAACGCAAAAACCAGACACCCCTTGCCATGGAGAACTCACAATCCAGCTCCCCAGTACATAGGCACATTATTATCTTTACTCTGGAGCAATCCCACTGCATCGCAGTGTTTGCTGGATCCAGCCCTGAACAAGAACTTCCAGTATAAGCAATGCATGGAGCGGGTCAAATCCGGCTCACCTCAATCACTCACTGACTTCCTTGGGACCAGGGTTGGCCCTTTGTCAATAAAGGGATCCCCAGTTATACTGGCTAGCAGAGGCTGTCTGTTTCTTTCCTCAGGGCATTACTGTTCCTTCTCTTCCATCCCTCTTTAGCCCCCTGTGGACTGGAGCAGCCCTGCTCCGAAACAAGCCACAGCTGTAGCTAGCAGGGCTTGGAGCAGGTAAAACACATTCACCCACAGTAACGAGGGTTAACAAGGGCTGTGACAAGGGCTGTGACGGGTGCTGTCTTTATGTACACGTGTCAGGCATTTCCTGCAAGGCAAATCGGGCTGTTTCTGTCTTTCGCCTTGCTGACTCTTGCCCCTTGCTCGCAGGTCTGGAATTGTCTGGTTGCGTAGGAGCTGTCTCGCTGGGCCCTCCTGTTCCTTGGAGATCCAGGGGGCCCTGTAAGATGAAGAGGGTCCGCACAGTCTTCAAACCGGAGCAGCTGGAGCGGCTGGAGCAGGAATTCCTCAAACAGCAATACATGGTGGGCACGGAGAGGGTGGATCTGGCAGCCACCCTGCACCTCACAGAGACCCAGGTAGGAAATCTACTCCCTTCCCCTGAGGCCATGATCAATCTGGGATCTATACATGGTCCCTGGGGTCAGGCAGAGATCCCGGCATGGTCCCTTCCTGGGACTGCAGCCGGAAATGAGCCACCTAGTAAGTTCAGGGCTTCTGTCTCTGTTATACTGTGAGCAGCTTCAGTCAGAAGGAGCTGATTCTCCCCAGAAATGGGGAGGGTCCCTGGGGGTCTCAAGGGAGATCCCATGACTAGGGATATTTAAAACTAGATGAGACAACGCACGGGCGAATAGGTAACCTGTGGCCCTACCCTACAAGATAGCACTGAGGCAGGAGGCAAAATAGGCTTAGAAATTTGTCTGACTAATAACAACCTCCACTGATACATCCATTAAGTAGGCTAAAAATGCATTTGGGGTATAGATGCTCCTGGTTCAGGGCCCAAGCCAGCCAAAGTGTTGTAGGTTAGAAAGAATCTTCCTCTGTGGGAAGGTTACTGTGCAATTGTCCAAATGGGGCCATCGTACCTCTGCAGCAGCGGATACCGGCCACAGCTGGACACAGGAGACTGGAGTAGGTGGGCCACTGGTTTGATGCAGCCTGGCTCTTCCTATTGTACTGCAAGGACCAGTTCTGCATTTTCTAGAGGAGGTGGACTAGACAAGCTCATTTTCCATCTCTAGTTTCTATGATTCTTGATTTTGTCACTGTGCATGCACCCGAATGAGACCATCACGGGGGCTGAGGGGCACAAAGACCCCTGGAAACTGGGGACTCTTTCCATGATCGCTGATTTGCATCACTTTAAAGAAGGCCTAGGCGTCGGATAGCTCAGTGGTTTGAGCATTGGCCTACTAAACCCAGGGTTGTGAGTTCAATCCCTGAGGGGGCCATTTAGGGATCTGGGGCAAAAAAAATTGGGGATTGGTCCTGCTCTGAGCAGGGGGTTGGACTAGATGATCTCCTGAAGTCCCTTCCAACCCTGATAGTCTATGACTCTATGACCCTGCCAAGCCTGCGGCACTGTCCCCCAGTTCTTCTCCTGCTTTCGCTGATCATTGCTGGTCCTGGTTGGATGACCCAGAGGGAGCTTTGCCATTGACCCCATCGGGAGCAGGATCGGGCCTTTTCTTAACCGGTCTAATCAGCCCCTTCATGCCAAGGTGGCTGGCACATGGCGCTGCTTAGGGAGAGCTGCGTTCAGACTGAGTCACATTAATTTTTATACCCTTTTCATGCTCAGGCACGCCCAGATTGCACATTCCCGTCCAGAGTGAAACAGCTGCCTAGCTGGGGCCACCCACGTATGAAATCTGCCAGCTGGTGGGTCCATGGCATAAGTCAAAGCACTGTAGATGGGACCACACTGTGCTCCTGAATTGTGCTGCAGCCCTTCTAAAGTCTCAGCGGCTCCCGCTGCTCCCATCAAAGTCAATGGTCAAACTCCTATTGGCTTTCATGGGGATGCTGCTAAAGAAACCCCGTCAATCTGGTCTGTGCTGCATGACCCAGGTTTTAACCAGAATGGCTGTTCTGCAACTGGGTCCCCCCAGTGTGACAGGTACTGCAGTGTAGCCAGGACCTATGACGGGAGGGCTCCTGAGGTTATGGATCTTGTCTCACGTTCCATGACAGACCCAGGGGGGTAGCTCAGGGAATGGCAGAAATCACTCAGTGCCGAGATTTGGCACTCAGAGCCTCTGCCTGCTGGGAACGACACAGCTGCTTATTTAATTTTAAACACATTTCGGATACACAGGGGCAGGGCGGGGCGGTGGGAATCCTGGCCCCACTGCGCTGAATGGGAGTCTTGCCGCTGACTCAGTGGGGCCAGGATTTCACTCCTCATTTTGGGAAGTTTATAATTTAAAGACAGCACAATCAGGGTGAAGGTTTTGGGGAAGGAGTTTGGGTCTAGTAGGTAAAGCCAGGGACAGGGAGTCAGGACTCTTGTGATCCGTTTCACTATTGTCTGTGTGCAAATGGCATGACCGCCATATGACTCAGTTTCCCCGTCTGTAAACCAGGGATAATACCACTTACCAACCTCGCTGGGCAGTTGGCAGGCTTAGGTAAATGTCTGTAAAGTGCTTTGAGAGCCTCAAAAGAAAAGAGCCACCACTTTATTTATAACTATTATTAATAATCCTCATGGCCCATGTTGCCCAGAGCCTCTTAGCACCAACTCCAGGAGTCAAGGAGACTTGCCTGTGGAGGGATTACAGGATCAGGCCCTGCTGACAGTATTTTAGCACAGTTCAAAGACTTGCAGGGTCAGGGCTTTAATGCGCCCGAGCCTTGGCCCAGAGCAAGTGGTTTTCATTGCCCATTGTGCTGAACCTCTCCTAGGTGAAAGTCTGGTTCCAGAACCGGAGGATCAAATGGAGAAAGCAGAGCCTGGAGCAGAAGAAAGCGAAGCTGTCGCAGTTTGGAGAAATGCAGCCTGTTCCTACGGACTCGATGGACCTCGAGAACAACGAGGAAGACACGGTGGACGTGGAGGTCTAAATGGCTTGAGAATTCCCTGCTGCAGACGTTGCTCTTGCGATGGAACTAGCAGGGGTTTACAGCTATGCCCAAGGAGAAGACTGACCCATGAAGCTACCAGGGAGTTAAGCAGCTGCTCCATACATGCACTTCTCCAGCCAGATAAATAGATCAAGCTCTTTATCTGAATGCTGAGGATACCAGACTGACCTGGCGCTGTCTAGGATGAGTCCATGATATGTAACACCCACTGTCTGGCAACCTCATACTAGACACCCGGGGCCTGCTGCTCATCAGGTCAGTTGCGCATGGGCAGCTTCCAGATAACCCACACGTCTTTCTTTTCTCTGTTGAAATGCCAGAAAGCATGGTCCCTTTCCAGCAGAAAGACTGGGGTTAAATTTAGAGATGGGGGGGGGGGGGGACAGTCTTCGAGTTCCGATCCAGACATCAGTGCATGTAAACGCAGTGCTGTTGTGGTTTATCAGCCCCCTGGTGGTGCTGAGCTACCAGGTAGGGTAGCCCTGGCAGGGAGGGTGATAAGAGAATCAGACTAATGATCTTTTCCCCGAGTAGCCTCCCTAGTTAATTTTATCTCCATGTCAGGTTTGCAGTTCAGATCTGCACAAAAAGTGCTCCACTAAAATTTGCAATAAAGTAAACGGGATCTGACCAAACTAAGAAGAAAAAAGCCCAGCGGGCCATAATAGAGGGCTTGATACTGCCACAAGCACAATTGTCATGGATTTCAATGGGAGCTCCGTGAAGAGCATGATGCTGCTGTCCCTATATACTGACCCCGATTCTGAACTTATTTACACCGATCCTCCACCAATGTAACTCCATTATCTGCCATGGAGTTAGTCCTGATTCATAGAGGCATGAGAGGAGACTCAAGTCCTTGCAGTTCCATGTAAGACAGCAGGATCAGGCTGTAAAGAAACATTTGCAGACCAAGGGGTAGTTTTCTGAAAGCTGTAAGTGCCTAGGGCTTAGAATGAAAGTGCCTCCAGGCAGCCCTCCTGCAGCGCTACAATAAGGATTTGTACATTTTTGCCTCTCTCCTGGCCTGCAAAGCCCAGATCAAAGACCTCAGTCCACCCCTACGCACATATTGCATTACCTTTACCATGCAGAGAGGCACTCAAGTGGCAAAATCTGGGCCTAGCTTTCAGTTACCTCTCTCCATCGGGCAGCATTTGGATCTGGGATTTTGCCTTGGCCCATTATACAAATTTTGCTTTGGATTTCAAACACCATCTTTATACCAAGCATGGTATTACCCCCCACCCCAGCAATGCACACACACTCATTAGGACTCCAGCTGTAGTTGCTATGTTGTGTTTTCTATCTCTGCATTGTGTACCGCGTGTCAGAGGAAACAGCATCTGGCGGTTTTGCCCAGTATCTCAGAATAGAGCCGGCGATTGTATTTTTAACAGGAGAGCAAACTGGGTTTGTGACCGTTGAGGACAGGTGAGGCTCAATCCCTCTTGTACCTCATTGTATCAGGTGTGCTTTGAGTTCACATTGCCAGCTGCTAAGGGCGCTCTTCGCACCCAAAAGCTCAGGATAATTTATTGTGCCTCTTTTTGAACCAGAACATTGTAAATAACACGACTCTTGTATTATTTATAGACATAGCCCCACTTTTCGGACACTGTAATTTATTTATTTGCTTCATGTTCGACCCTAATAAAATCTAGTCTATTTCAAAAGAGCTACAAAGGGATGGGAACTGGGAGGCAATATTTTCTTCCAAGCAAATGTGTGTCTGGGTGGCTCGCAGGGTGATTGGACCCTGTGGGTGATGAGGCTCAGACTGCACCACCTCGGCAGGTGGTTCATACGTTCAGTCAGTTTCAGGCTGCAATTTCCCATCACTGATGCCCTAGCCATTTTCCCTCTCGTTTCATCTACAAACCAGGATAAGAGGGAAGCCAGCCGAAGAGGGAAGCCAGCCGAAGCGGTGGCTAGGGGCCATGGGTATCTCTGGTAATGAACAAAAGACTGTAATGTGGGCCAGCCAAACCACTGAAAGGGTGATCTGCCTGCTGATTTTCCACAGTGCCTCGCACAACGGGGCCCTGATCGATCCAAGTAACTCATAAAAAGAGAGTTGGTTCCTCAGACCTCTCTGGATTCCCTGATGCTCCCTCAGCCTCTAGGACCAGACCGTTCAAACAGGCCCTTCAACCCTGTAGGGAAGGTCCCACCACAATTCACAGGAGGTGATGCTCTGCCCAGGCCACGTCCCCCTTTCTTCCAACCCCATCACAGATACTAGATTCAGCTCGGTGAGCTGAGTCAGAAACCACCCAGGACAGGCCCATAGTCACCACAGCAACCATGAATTCCTGGGATGAGCCAGAAGTATCAATCCACTTGGACCTGCGCCTCATCAAACACCCTGAGGCTTGGTTCCTCCAGGGAGGAGCCTGACCCGCTCAGCAAGGCGCTCTTTGGTGTCTCAGGACACCCGTTCAAGCCCAAATGCTCATTTACATCCACCACTGGCCTGGGAGACTTCCTACACCTGCAATTTGGTGCAAAAAGTGCAGCCACACGTCCCGCTCACCTCATGTTGCACTGTGCGCCTGTAGACCTCCTGCTGCTGTCGCACAAAGTCCTACCCTTCAGGGTAAAGAAAAATCTCCATTAACGGCTAGCAGTGTAAGGCCTCTGATGCACTGTCAAGCAGTTCTGAGTCCATCCAGCAGAGGGCAGACTCTTTCACATGTGACAGAGTAGCAGCCGTGTTAGTCTGTATTCGCAAAAAGAAAAGGAGGACTTGTGGGACCTTAGAGACTAACAAATTTATTAGTCTCTAAGGTGCCACAAGTCCTCCTTTTCTTATTTCACATGTGTGACATTTCTTTAAAACATACTGTATGTACGTATCACCTGGAAAATATTCTGTCATGCGGCATTCTAAAGGTGTCACTACAAATTAGATCTGGTTGGAAAATGGGATTATTTCCCCCCTGGAATGACTCAAGGGGGGAAAGAATAAAGGTATAATTTTTAATTCTCAGGGTTTCCTTCCATTTTCCGTTCCTTTTAAATCCCCTACCCGTCTCCCCCACCCCCGCAATGGAAAGTAAAGAAGTGTTAGGAAAATGGGGGAAAATCCACGTTCTCTCCTTTTTATTGTTTCCCAACTGACAAAACATCACTTTTAAAACTATAAATGGGCGTCTACACATTTAAACCTTTCACTATGGGACATACCTGTGAAGGTGTGAAAAATAGGTTGTCCTCCCCCCCCACTAATTGTTTTCCCAACTTCGGCCATCTGGAAAACAGTAGCACAGGGCTGGGAAGTACGGGAAAAGCCCACAATTTCAAAACCAAAATACTTCGGTGCTGGGGGGTGGGGGGTAATTAAATTTCTCATTTTGAAAAATGTCAGGGTTTTTCCGCAACATTTTTTTATAACGTTAACAAATTTCATTTAATGAAACTATTTTCTCATGAAAAAGGTTTTTATTGGAAAAATTTTTTTGACCAGGAGCTCCCACTAAAGGAGCCAGTCAAGATTGGAGCCCCGTTGTGCAAGGTGATGTATAAACTCAAATGGAGAGACAGTCTCTGCCTTGAAGAGTTTACAGTCAAGAGCAAAGCAGAGTGGCAAATTCCTTTCACTCCCTCGTTCAACTGGGCAGGGTTCATCCTGGTGGCTGCAGGTGAAAGGCTCTGTAGCTCATTAGCCGTGCCCTGAAGCAGCCAATTCCCCATAAGTGCTGATGTGACACCATTGAGAATAAAGTTACTTTCTGGAAAGGTGAGTTTATTAAATCAAGTTCTGACCTTTTTGGAACTCAGGCACGCTCTCCTGCTTTCTGTGCAGGTTGGAAAAATCTCCCACACACTGCTCAAAATCTCAAACGCACTCTGTCTGCCACATTCTGTTCTTAAAGGCACAGCTCCTATTATAACAATCCCTAGTTTATATAGCACTCGTTCATCCATAGCTCTCAAAGCACTTTATAAAGGAGGTCAGAAGCATTCTCCCCATTTTCCACAAGGGGAAACTGAGGCACAGAGGTCAAGTGAGCTGCCCAAGTTCACCCAACCAATAAATGGCAGAGCCAGAAACACAGGGCTCCTGAGTCCCAGTCCAGTGCTCTGTTCACTAGGCAACACTGTCTCCCCATTAACCACCTACAAAGAAAGTCCAAGGCAGAAGAAACTACCAAAAATATATATAACAATTACCTGTATCTGCCACACTTGTCTGTGCCACTTAGTGGATCGTACCAACATAGTTCTCATTGCATAGGCAAGTGGTGGAAGCCCTGCACTGGCTGATTGGTACATGCCCCCCCCCCACCACACACAGAAGGTTAGCACAAGACTAAACCCTATTTTGAGGCTTTATGTAGGATGTACGTGGGGTGTCGGCCTTGTGATGGCTCTCTGTATAGTGGGGAAATTCCCCCTAGGTGATCAAATAGCTCTGTTCCCTCTCCAATTTTTCTGATTCCAAGGGAGGTAACCGGGCACCTTTAGACTAGCATCCACAAGCTGCAGCCTGAAGCAGGATGCTAGGTGTCAATACGTTACTTACCTTGCTTCCTTCGAAGACCGAGAGCTTGGTCCTGCAAAATGTCCTGAGTGCACTCACCAATGCCATTGGGAATTAAGGGCAACTCAGCACTTTACATGAAGGTGCTAAGGCCCTGGTAGATTTGAGCCCGTATTTGACTGAACTTTTTCTGAAAGTCAGCGGCCAGCCAGAAAGCCTGCAGCGACATCTAATGCCCAAAGAGTGGCCATGCTACAGAGCCCTGGGTTTGACTGAGTCGAAGGGGGGGTGGGGGGGGAAGGCAGCTATGCTTACAGCATGTGCAGAGGGGATTTCAAGTTTCTTAAAGGAACGTGCAAAGGCAACTCTGATAGCAGCCGGAGCTCAGCACAAGTGCAGTGTAGCAAATGATCCTCTGGTGTCAGCTGGGGGGGGGCGGGAAGGGAGAGCAAACAAAAGGCCAGTTCGCTTCAAGAGCGGATGAGGCCCACTTAACTCCATGAAAATGGCTGCCATCACGGTGATTTTTTAAGATGCTGAGCTGCAATTGCTGCCCCAGAAACAGCGGCGGACTAAGATTTATTGGGGCCCTGGGCACAAAGAATATTTGGGCTCCCCACACCTGGGCACCCAGGAACACCAGAACCGGGGGGGGGGGGGGGATGCCCCTGCCCACTTTTTAACATGAGCGTAGTACCCTCGGGCAGGCAGGAAGCAGCGGCATGGGCATAGTTTCGGGCATGTCCCCCCCCCCAACTGTAAGCCTTGAGTCAGAGGCGACAGGAAGAGCGGAGCCGCACGTGGTCACTACCCCAGGCACAAATCCCAGGGGGCAGCGGGGGCAGCCTATCTCCGACAGCAGGCGGGACCCGGTGGGGGCAGCCTGGCAGCAGGCGCAGGCACTGAGCAAGGCTGGGTAGAGTGCAGCAGCCCCTGGAGCCGGGCAAGTAGTAGCGGGAGCCCTCCCTGCCCAGGTCCTCACTGCCGGTGACAGGCTCTGCACTGCCTCCCCGGCCAGGGCAGAGCCTCCTCTCCCCGCAGAGCATGTCTGTAGGCCCCAGGGAGAGGGCGGGAGGCTGGGCTGAAACCCCCACCCCTGGGTGCCACCGGTAGTGGCACGCCCCAGGGGGCGGGGACACAGGCTGGGGGCTGCTCTTGGGCCCCCTGGCCTGCACCCAGGGCAGGGGGAGGGTCCAAGGCTTCCCACAGCGGCCCGGGCTCCCTGGGCGGCTCTTACCACTGCCTGGCTCCGGCTTCCAGCCTGGCCAGGGGACGGGGCCTCAGGGGGAAGAGGAGGAGCAGGGGGCAGGGCCACAGATCTGGCACCGGTGGTCCCCCCCCCACTTCTATCCACGTTCTGGCACTCCTGTGGGGGTCCCCAAATTGGCCAGAGCCTGTGCGTTAATCCGCCACTGCCCAGGAAGCTGCATCCTTGCTTGTCCCTGTGGTGAAATATGGAGTTCAGTGGCCAGTGCCACCCTTTGGCTTCTTTAGTGTACAGCAAAAACCTGAACTGACTGCGTTGCCAACTCTTGTGACTTTATTGGGAGCGTTGAGATATTTGGGGTGGTTTTTTTAAAGTCCCAGCTCCTGGAGTCATATGATTAGGTGAGAATCTCAGGTTTTTTCCCTAAGGTCCAACACGGCAAGTAGTTTCTGGCAGACCATTTCCTATAACTTCTGCCAAAGGGGTCGTAGATTCTCGGAGACCTTTTCCCCCAGCTTGGTATCCACGTGATGGTAGGCTAGGTGGGTTTGTTCTTGCAATGCTAAGACCTCCCAGGGAAGGTCTTCAATTCATATTTGCTGTTTCTATTCAGGCCAGAATCATGGATTAAGGGCACTTGTGGGCCTGTTGGATCATACTAAAGAAGTTCTGTATTAAAATCACAAATGAGTTTGATTCCCCATAGTTTAAATTCCAGGGTATTACCAATTAAGAGGTCTCCTGGTTTTTGGTCCTGTTTCTCTCCCTCTATGTGTGAAACTTGCAAGCTGCTAATTGTGTTAGTACATTCTAAGACAGAGTCTGTTCTCAAAGCAATTCTTCGTAACAACAACTACTCACACACAGAGAGGCTCAAAGCAATACTCTGTAACAATAGAAACAGCACCCAGAGACTCCCCGCCCTTTTGTTGCATTCATCTCGCTTTGTTAACAATTGTGAGTAAAATAGAGATAGAGGATGTATGTGGATGGATGCTTGGTGTGGATAATAACTGAATGATCAGGGAAGTGCCAGCCTAAGAATCCAGTGTCCATCGGCTGAAGGAGGCGTCAAGTGGAAATAACCAGAGGACCCCCGGAGGGCAGACTGGAATCCACCCAACAGCCTCAAGAATGGGAGAACCAAAGAACAAGATAACATCTGGCAGCACGGAGCCGTCAGGAATGTGCCATCTGCTGATTGATTCAGCAACAGCATGATGAAGCAATTCCCATAGACTGACATAGGAAGAAATGCCTATAAAAATGGACTCTGGAAAGTGAGAACTTCAGGGTCTGATTCTGCAAACCAACTTCCAGGAGCATCAGATGTGCATCTGACGAGGCCCTGCTCCCTCCTCATGTCCAGGCCACCTGGCCAGTAGCTTGGCATGAGCAACTCTAAGGCTGGTAACTATGATAAAAATAGGTTTCAGAGTAACAGCCGTGTTAGTCTGTATTCGCAAAAAGAAAAGGAGGACTTGTGGCACCTTAGAGACTAACCAAATTATTTGCGCATAAGCTTTTGTGAGCTACAGCTCACTTCATCGGATGCATCCGATGAAGTGAGCTGTAGCTCACGAAAGCTTATGCTCAAATAAATTGGTTAGTCTCTAAGGTGCCACAAGTACTCCTTTTCTTTTTATGAGAACAACCTTGCAGAACCTGTGTGTGTGTGTGTGTATGAATGAATATGTGAATAAATATGAGATTGAATGGAATGTTATAGCTATAACTAACTGCTTACTATGATTCTGTCTGTATTCACAATAAATGTGGCATTTTGCCTTTTCCCCTTTAATAAGATCCTGCTGGTTTTTATTTTATTGGTATAACAGGACAAGCTCAGGTTCCAGTGGAAAAGGCATTATGAGGCAGCCCTCTTGATCCTTCCAAGCCTTCAGCAGGTTCATGTGGTATACCTGGATCTATTTTCTCTTCCCTGGATGGTGGATTTCAAAATCAACTACCTTTGCCCTTTTTACAACCTTGAAGAATCCTTGCCACTTAGCCAGCAGTTTTGACTTCATGGTTGGCAGCAACAATAAATCCTATCATTGGGGTTAAATTTTCACATCCTGGCCCCTTTATTGTAGGCCCATTCCTGGTTCTAGTGAGATTTCAGCAGGTTCTCTCTCAAGAAAGCCCATAGCGTCTCTAAGTTTTCCCTCAAAAAGAACATGTAGTGTTCCATGTTGGTTGTTCCTGGGTCTGGCTCCTCCCATGTCTTTTGGAGGAGATCCAGGATCCTGTGGGTTTGCTTCCCATATAGTAGCTCAAATGGGGATAATAGGAGGGGTGGGATCAACAGGGCCCAGTGATCGGTATCTGAGGCCTTGGCCCTCCAGCCGGTTCACCAGTTGAGTTCTGGGTTGACAGAGTCCAACCAAAAGTTTACAGTCCAACGTCCCCAGAAAAGAAAAGGTCTTCACCCCACCTCTGGTAGCCTGTGAGTGGCACACCCTTGGCTCAAGCCTTATAATGTCTCTGTCCTCTCCAAGGGAGGGAAAAGGTGTTTATGTCCCACATACAAAATGGGAAATGACGGCCTAGGAAGGAGTACTGTGGAAAAGGATCTGGGGGTGATAGTGGACAACAAGCTAAATATGAGTCAACAGTGTAATGCTGTTGCAAAAAAAAGCAAACATAATTCTGGGATGTATTAGCAGCAGTGTTGTAAGCAAGACACAAGAAGTAATTCTTCCACTCTACTCCGCACTGATG
Organism: Natator depressus; assembly: GCF_965152275.1. Classification (NCBI taxonomy): domain Eukaryota; kingdom Metazoa; phylum Chordata; order Testudines; family Cheloniidae; genus Natator; species Natator depressus. The sequence continues at coordinate 136,024,773 of NC_134237.1, read as the reverse complement.
AGGCCTCAACTGGAGTATTGTGTCCAGTTCTGGGCACCACATTTCAAGAAAGATGTGGACAAACTGGAGAAAGTCCAGAGAAGAGGAACAAAAAATATTAAAGGTCTAGAAAACATGACCTATGAGGGAAGATTGAAAAAACTGGGTTTGTTTAGTCTGGAAAAGAGAAGACTAAAAGGGGACATTATAACAGTTTTCAAGTACATAAAACGTTGTTACAAGGAGGAGGGAGAAAAATTGTTCCTCTTAACCTCTGAGGACAGGACAAGAAGCAATGGGCTTAAACTGCAGCAAGGGCAGTTTAGGTTGGACATTTGGAAAAACTTCCTAACTGTCAGGGTGGTTAAGCACTGGACTAAATTGCCTAGGGTGACTGGATGTCCTGATTTTATAGGGACAGTCCCGATATTTGAGGCTTTTTCATATATAGGTGCCTATTACCCCCCACCCTCTGTCCTGATTTTTCACACTTTCTATCTGGTCACCCTATGGAGGTGGGGAACCCACCTGCCCCCTCCACTGGGTTCCAGCTCAGGACCCTCAAGTTAGACAAGGAGACCCTGACAGTGCCCTAAGCTCCTTCCTACCTTCCCTCCAGCCTCCGCAGGCTCTTCAGTCTGTTGGCCTGTTCGTCCCTTTCAGAGATGTTGTCCTTGGACAGCTCTCTAGCAGGAGTCCTTTCCCCTGCCTGCTCACTCTTCTTTAGTGCCCCTCCAGCTGCTTCCCGGCCCTTTTACCCTCCCAGCTGCTGTTAGCTTGCCAATCCACAGTGGCTGGAAGGACCTGTATTAACCCTTTGGCTGCTGGGCTAGAGCAGAGTACATACACCTCATGACAGGCCCCCTTTTAAACTCCTGCTCCAGCTTGAACAAGTTCTGCAGGTGCAGTGGCAGGGGTGGGGGGGGGGGGGAAGGATCACAGCGGCCCAGCACTGCTCCCTAACCCCTCCTGGCCCAGTGTGGGGTTATTCACCCCATCGCAGGTGTCCTAAGAGGCGCAGTCCCTGCGGAGCCATGGGCATGCGGTGAAAGGATCGGAGGCGCATCACCTTGGCCGTGACGTCCTCCTGCCTCAAGAGAACAAGAACCTGTCAGAGACGTGGTGCCCGCAGGAATGAGGGGAGATTAATGTCAGCTGGAACCCTGAAACTGACTCTTGTCTTCCTCTCCAGTGACCTCCTGTGCCAAACACCCCCGCCCCATTGCAGGGGGAGCTCCTGCCTCCGTTTCCTCAGTCTTCCTGTGACAGCTCTTCCTTAGCAGCTTCTCTTTACAAGATTTCTCTTGTTGGTTTCCGGTGCCTGTATTCTTCCATTCCCATTGGTGGCTACACGGTGGGGAACCCTCACTGCATCCCTGGCCCAACAGAATAGCAAGGCTCTCTCCAGAGGGTGGAGTATCCTGGGTGCATGGGGAGAGGGGTTGATCCTAAACTGGGGTGGGGGATCATCCAGCTGGGGTCAATCTCAGAGCTGTTGGTGGGTTTTGGCAGAGGTTCCAGGTGGGGTCAGTCTCAGATGGGAGGGGGCTCATTTCTTCAGGGGTCCTGTTGCCCAGCTTCCATCAGTGTCACTCTTCTATGGGGTCCCATTTCCCAGCTGGGTTTCATAGATATTAAGGTCAGAAGGGACCATTATGATCATCTAATCTGACCTCCTGCACAATGCAGGCCACAGAATCTCACCCACCCACTCCTGCGAAAAACCTCTCACCTATGTCGGAGCTATTGAAGTCCTCAAATCGTGGTTTAAAGACCTCAAGGAGCAGAGAATCCTCCAGCAAGTGACCCGTGCCCCATGCTACAGAGGAAGGCGAAAAACCTCCAGGGCCTCTTCCAATCTGCCCTGGAGGAAAATTCCTTCTCGACCCCAAATATGGCGATCAGCTAAACCCTGAGCATGTGGGCAAGACTCACCAGCCAGACACCCAGGAAAGAATTCTCTGTAGTAACTCAGATCCCACCCCATCTAACATCCCATCACAGGCCATTGGGCCTATTTACCATGAATATTTAAAGACCAATTAATTGCCAAAATCATGTTATCCCATCATACCATCTCCTCCATAAACTTATCAAGTTTAATCTTAAAGCCAGATAGGTCTTTTGCCCCCACTGCTTCCCTTGGAAGGCTATTCCAAAACTTTCCTTACCTCTCTGGTGTAGCAGCAGCTGATAGAGCTGGTAAATCCCCGCCCTGGCACGCCAGCTGGTGTCATAGAACCATCAAAGATTGGGGTTGGAAGGTACCTCAGGAGGTCATCTAGTTCAATCCCCTGCTCAAAGCAGGACCAGCACTAACTAAATCATCCCAGCCAAGGCTTTGTCAAGCCAGGCCTTAAAAACCTCTAAGGATGGAGATTCCACCATCTCCCTAGGTAACCCATTCCAGTGCTTCAGCACCCTCCCAGGCCGTGTCCTTGGTTGGGTTACTGATGTACAGACCAAGTTGAGTCATGAGGTTCCCCATTTTGGGGAACTGTGCTGAGTTCTAATGGAAGGGAGAGGAGATGGGGATCATCAGCTCCCAGTCTCCCAAGGGCCAGGAGTCTCTCTGCCCTGAGTCCCTGTGAAGGAGATGCTGGGGCAGAGGAGCTAGGGCTAGACACCTTAGTTTTCTCTGCCCCCAAGGAAGCCTGGAGTAAGGGGATGTGCCTTCTCTGAGAACTTGCATCCCCAGCTGCTCCAGGATGACAAGAAGGGACCAAGGCCAGGCATGAACCTGGCTGGAGCATGGTCCCCTTAAAGGCCCAGGGTCACCACTGAACCAGGAAAAGAACTCAACTTAAGCTTATTTCATTCCCTGCTCTGACTCTACCCCCACTCCCCCGGCAAGAAGAACACTCCCAACCCACAGACCCCACTGCAGCAGATCCTACAGCCTGTCAGAGCCAGCCCACCTATGCCTGCAGTCAGGAAGCTGGGGGTCAGAGGTCACTTTTGTCAAATTTGGGGAGAATGATGGTGAATCAGAGCAGAGCTGCGCTGCTCCTTATGGCCCTGGCTCTCTCCTGGGACACTCTGGACCTGTTCCAGAAGTTGACATGTTGTGGGGGAAGGAGGTAGTTCGGGATCAATGGGTAGGTGTAGATGCTGTGCAAATAAGCCCCTCCCCATTCCCAGGGGGCTGAGATATTGTGCTCAGGGTGGAATATCTGATTCAGTAACCGTAGAGCTTTGGAAGGGGATTGCTGCAACCAGGACGATGCTTGTATCCGGCAGGGCACTTGTCTCTGTCTCTCTAGATTGGGACAATGTTCAGTGTTGGGGCTGGTCCCATCCTCTCTGAATCCCTGATTCAGGAACAGCTCATCAGGAAGGAGAGAGAGACACCGCCCCCATGCCTGACTCTAAAGCCCTTGGTGGGACAATTTCTCCAGGAATTTCAGTACTCGTAGGAGAGAGGGGCCAACTGCCTGGGGATCCTCCTGTTTCTCTAGGAAGGAGTTAGTGACTCTTCTCCAAGGACCATCTTGTGGATCTCATGGAGTGGAGGGTTTGAGGCTCACTCCCCAAGCCAGCTGGGTCCCTGTGATTACTGCTCAATAGAACCAGGCAGAGCCCTGGCTTGAAGTCCCACCTTCTTCCCCTGTCCCTGCAGGAGGAAGGGCCCAACATTGCATTGCACTGACTGCCCTGAGCAAGTATTTTAGAAGAACTAACACATTAGAGAGAATCATGAACTTCTCAGAGAAAACTAATGGGGAGACGTGGCAAAATTAATCAAATACATGATTAGTTGTGACTTATTTGCTTGGTCTTAAAAAGAACAAAAGGACCTGAATCTCCTCCCTGTCAATAGCCCCCTGCTCAGCCAAACAGCATTGAGACTCTGAAAGGCGGGAGGCTGAGGGGGTCTCACCAGATATCCCAAAGGATGGCCCAGGTGACCACCGAAAGGGATCACTCTCAGAGCGCTGTTCCAGCCCCATCTCGTTGTGAGGGCCTCCCACATTGAGAGCAACCCCCTGCACCTGCTTGGTGGAGGGAGGGAAGCAGGGAAAAGGGAACAAAAGAAGAGAAAGGAGGGAGGGACAGAGGAAAAGGGAAACCAAAAAGGACAAACCCCAATGTCCCCCGTGATTCTACAGGACAAAGTCTGAGGTAGGAAATCAAATTCTGCCACCTTAACCTACCATTTTCAGTGCCTAGAATTCAGCCGGCAGCAGGTGGATCAGACTGAACAGGTTCCAACCCTCTCTGAGCTTCTTACCTTCTAAACAAGGACTTGGGTTTTCTAGCAAAATCAGTAGTAGGGAAGGAGAAAACTCCGAAGAGGGTCCTCCTCACGCTCACGTACGGGAATCCTAATTCTCTCTCAGTCCTCAAGGAGGAGACTGGCTGCAGCGAAGCCACGGGGCTCACTTTGGTTGCCCCAGCCCTGCTCCTCTGTCCGGCCTGGCTGTTGTCAGGGTCTCTCTGTGAGATCACCGCCTCCCCATCACCTTTGCCCAATAGGCTGAGGTCCTAAAAAAGGCTTTTGTGATGTCACTGCCACGCCCACCCCTCCCCTGGAAGGCTGATGTCCTGCCTCTGGCCAGTCTCCTTGGATGTTTGAGTTGCTTTCCCTGGATCACCTCACTCAGTGACTGTTGAGTCTGGGGATCAAGCCGGCTACACAATAAAACATCAGAAGCTGCTCCCCATGCCACGCTCAGGTTTTCATAAATTGGTAGACTTTAAGACCAGAAGGGACCATTAGATCATCTAATCCAGGGGTTCTCAATCTTTTTCTTTCTGAGGCTCCCCCAACAAGCTATAAAAACTCCACAGCCCACCTGTGCCACAACACCTGTTTTCCTGCACATAAAAGCCAGAGCCAGAAGTAGGCGGTAGCAATCAAGGCAATTGCCGGGGCCCCCACACCACAGGGGGGGCCCTGCAAAGCTTAGTTGCTCAGCCTTCGGCGTCAGCCCCGGCTGTCAGGACTCGGGGCCCCGTGCTTCAGCCCCATACGATGGGGCTTCATCTTTCTGCCCTGGGCCCCAGCAAGTCTAATGCCGGCTCTGCTTGGCGGACCCCTTGAATCCAGCTTGAGGTCCCCGCAGTGGACCCCGGATCCCTGGTTGAGAAGCTCTGATCTAATCTGAGTCCCTGCATATCCCAGCCCTCCGCTTTTCCACAATATCTGCTTTATGACTAAAGCACCTTCCCGAAAGGCATCTAGTCTTCCTTTGAAGACATCAAGAGATGGAGAGTCCATCACTTCTCCCGGTAATTTGTTCCAATGATGAATCACCCTCACTCTTACAAATCTATGCCTTATTCTAATTTTTCTGATTTCTGCTTCCAGCCATTGCCTCCTGTTATGCCTTTCTCTACGAGGTTAAAGAACCCTTTCATACCTGGTGTTTTCTCTCCATGATGGCACTTACACACTGCAATAAGCTCACCTCTCAATCTGCTTTTTAATAAACTAAGCAGATTGAGTTTTGTCAAGGCCTCATTATAAAGTGTCTTTTCCATCTCTCAAATATGGCTCTTTTCTGCACCATCTCCAATTTTTTAACGTAATTTTTTGAAATGTGCACACCAGAACTGGATGCAGTATTCCAGTATCAGACTCACCCATGCTGAATCATCTCCCTGTCCATACTATGTTTATCTATCCATGGATGGCTTCTGCCCTTTTTACCACAGATCACAAACGCTCATATTGAGCGACTTGTCCACTAGGGCCCCTAAATCCTTTCAAGAGTCACTGTTTCCAGGGGACAGTCCCCCATTCTGTAGGTGCCTCCCTCCTTTGTCCTAGATGTATAGGTTTGTATATGGCTTTATTCAAGCCTAATTATTCAGTTAAGTATTTTAGAAGAACGACAGGATTAGTGAGAGAATCATGAACTGCTCAGAGAAAATTAATGGGGAGAAGCAGCAAGATTAAACAAATACGTGATTGGTTGTGACTTATTTGCTTGGTCTTAAGAGAGAAGCTTTGCCAGAAGCTGGGAATGGGCGACAGGGGATGGATCACTTGATGATTACCTGTTCTGGTCATTCCCTCTGGGGCACCTGGCATTGGTCACTGTCAGAAGACAGGATACTCGGCTAGATGGACCAGTGGTCTGACCCAGTACGGCCGTTCTTATGTCTAGCAAAGATTACAGTTGAGTTTTGCCTTTGAGAAGGGTTTAATATGAGATAGTATCCTGCCCTAATCGAATATTTGAGAATTAAGTTCTACACACAAGCAGTGACACACAAAAAAGCACTAAGGACTGGCTTGAGAGACAAAATAATAGTTGCAAAAGGTAATCCCCATTGGTGGATCAAATGAAAATTAAGTTTTTACACTAGGCCAGGAAATCAGTCAGACTGGAAGTATCATGATTCAGCAGAATAAACTTGTGCTATAAAAATAAGAAGAAAAAGTTAGAATTAAAAAATCCAAATGAAAAATCACAGTAAAAAACATAGCAAGTGCTATACTAGAAACACAGATGTCATTGCTAAAACTATTTACTTATAAATATTTTCAATGAGTATTTGCTATTAAACTATAAAATAAACAGCACTGTCAAGGTTCCTTCCCCACTCTGAACTCTAGAGTACAGATGTGGGGACCTGCATGAAAAACCCCCTAAGCTTATTTTTACCAGCTTAGGTTAAAACTTCCCCAAGGTACAAACTATTTTACCTTTTGCCCTTGGACTTTATTGCTGCCACCATCAAGCGTCTAACAAATATATAACAGGGAAAGAGCCCGCTTGGAAACGACTTTCCCCCCAAAATCCTCCCAAACCCTACAGCTCCTTTCCTGGGGAAGGCTTGACAAAAATCCTCACCAATTTGCACAGGTGAACACAGACCCAAACCCTTGGATCTTAAGAACAATGAAAAAGCAATCAGGTTCTTAAAAGAAGAATTTTAATAGAAGAAAAAGTAAAAGAATCATCTCTGTAAAATCAGGATGGTAAATACCTTACAGGGTAATCAGATTCAAAACATAGAGAATCCCTCTAGGGAAAACCTTAAGTTACAAAAACAGGAATATCCATTCCATTCAGCACAGCTTATTTTATCAGCCATTTAAACAAAACAGAATCTAACACATATCTAGCTAGATTACTTACTAAGTTCTAAGACTCCATTCCTGTTCTGTTCCTGGCAAAAAACAATCACACAGCCAGAGAGAGCTTTTGTTTCTCCCCCCTCCAGCTTTGAAAGTATCTTGTCTCCTCATTGGTCATTTTGGTCAGGTACCAGCGAGGTTATCCTAGCTTCTTAACCCTTTACAGGTGAAAGAGTTTTTCCTCTGGCCAGGAGGGATTTTAAAGGTGTTTACCCTTCCCTTTATGTTTATGACAAGCACAATGACATGGATCTGCACAATGATACCAAAGGTGAACGATGAAGTGCTCAGAGTAATAAAAATCACATTTTAAAAAGTAAACAATTAAAGGAGTAAAACTCTATTTAAAATGGATTACAAAGACAGGAGTCAGATTTCAGAGTAACAGCCGTGTTAGTCTGTATTCGCAAAAAGAAAAGGAGTACTTGTGGCACCTTAGAGACTAACCAATTTATTTGAGAACCTGGATTTGTGCAGGAAATGGCCCACCTTGATTATCACACACATTGTGAAGAGAGTGGTCACTTTGGATGGGCTATTACCAGCAGGAGAGTGAGTTTGTGTGTGGGAGGGCGGAGGGTGAGAAAACCTGGATTTGTGCTGGAAATGGCCCAACTTGATGATCACTTTAGATAAGCTATTACCAGCAGGAGAGTGGGGTGGGAGGAGGTATTGTTTCATGGTCTCTGTGTATATAATGTCTTCTGCAGTTTCCACAGTATGCATCCGATGAAGTGAGCTGTAGCTCACGAAAGCTCATGCTCAAATAAATTGGTTAGTCTCTAAGGTGCCACAAGTACTCCTTTTCTTTTTTCTAAAGACGGGAGTGCACTTCAGGGAATCCCAGCTGCGGATAAGACAAGTCTGTGAACTGCTCTGAGACTTTAGGCAGACCCGTAAACTGATAAGGGATTCTTTTAAATGCTCAAACTGTGACACAGAGTTTTTGGGGGTGTATGTAAAATATTTCACTGAATCAAGGCTCCTGTAGCCCCTCTGCATTTTATATCACGGGGTGGCCAAACTTACTGGACCTCTGAGTCACATACAACAATCTGCAAAAGTTTGAGAGCTGGGGCGCACCTGCGGGGGCTCAGGGCTTCAGCCCCACTCCTGCTGAAGCCCTGAGCCCCAGAAGGAGCGCCCTGCAGGGCTGAAGCCGAGACCCCCCCTACCATGCCCCCCCACTGCAAGGTCAAAGAGCTGCACGTGGCTCGTGAGCCACAGTTTGGCCACCCCTGTAATAGATCAGCGAGGGAAGAGCTGCCGTGTCTAGGCATGGGGGGGCCCTGGGCCTTTAGGAGCCCAGCCCTGGGAAGCGGGGTGCTGGCTGGTGAGAGGGGACATAAAAAAAGCCCCCCGCCCCCACCCTCTATTTGCAAACACGGCAGGTGGCTCATCCCATCGGGGCAAACTGTAAATCCCCCCCCTCCCCCCAGTGCCGGGGCTTTGTCCTCTGCCCCCGTCTAGCAGCGCCCCCCCCCCCGGGCTGAACCCCGGCTCCTACCCCGGGCTGAACCCCGGCTCCTACCCCCCCGACCCCCGGGGCTGAACCCCGGCTCCTACCCTCCCAGCCCCGTCCCTGATTTTTGCCCCTCATTCGCCTCTCCTCAGCCTCCAGCTGCTCGACTCCCCCCGCCCGCAAACAGGAGGCAGCCGCCGCGGATTCCCAGCCCGGCAGCGGGTGCAGCGGCTGCTCGGCACAAGCCCAGCGGCAGGGCCCAGGAAGAACAAGAGGAGGAGGAGGAGGAGGAGGAGCAGGAAGAGAACTTTCCCGCTCCCCCACCAGGTCAGAGTTGGGAGGGCGCCCAAGATGGCTGCCTCCATGGGTGACCTGTTCTGCTTTTGTGCGGATCCTGCGGGCCGGGCCCGGGCCATGGTGGAAGTGAGATTCATCAGCAGCCTCAAGGTGAGGGTCCCGTCCCCCCCCTCCCCCGGCCAGGGGATCAGATCCCCCCCCCCCACACACACACACCGGCCAGGGAATCAGATCCCCCCCACACACACACACCCTGGCCAGGGGATCAGATTTCCCCCCCCCACACACACACCCTGGCCAGGGGATCAGATCCCCCCCCCACACACACACACACACCGGCCAGGGGATCAGATCCCCCCCCCCCACACACACACACCGGCCAGGGGATCAGATCCCCCCTCCCCCCCCACACACACACCGGCCAGGGGATCAGATCCCTCCCCCCCCCACACACACACTGGCCAGGGGATCAGATTCCACCCCCCCCCCCAGCCACCCACCCACCCACCCACACTCAGGTCCCTCCTTCCAGGCTGGCATGAGGGTGGCTCTGCTGCTGCTGGGAGAGACTCCACTTTGTGCAGCTTGGCACAGCCCTGGGCATTGCTCCACCCTGGGGGGGGTCCCTCCGGGATCCCTCCCCTCGCAGCTCCGATGGGGTCCTGTCCAGCCTGCACTGCCCTTCCCTGGCTGGGAGACCCGCTTCTCTCTCACACACGCCCCCCTTCCCCACTCTAGGGACTATTAAACCTCCATCTGTGGCTTCTGCCAGGGGGGAGCGTGATCTGTCCCTTTCCATCGGCCCCCATCTCCCGCCTTGGTGCTCCTTGCAAAGCGAGGGGGGTCCCCGCTCTTCCTGCTCCTGAATGGGGAGCCTTTCCTGGCTGGATCAGCCCCCCCACACACCTGTTTGTCTGGTTCCTGCCCCACCCCAATTAAAAACAGTGATTTTTTAAAAAAAACAACATGGTTGAGCCTCCCTTCCCCCAGCTTCCCCTTTCCAGGAATTTGGACAGCTGAATGGGCTGGAATAGCTGGGCGCATCGGAGGTGTGCTGGGGGGCCGGTGGGGGTGAAGTCCAAGGCTGGAATTGCAAGGGAAAGAGGGTTGCAGGTCAGGACTGAGGTGCATCAACAGAGTGGGGCGGGGCGATCCATGGACTGGATTATAAAAATCATACTTCAGATACATTGGCAGGGCTTGGGGGGCGATGCTGGGGGAGCTGTTCTAAACAGTGTTAGACAATTTTTGTTATTGCTCGTGTGACTCCAAAGTGGCAGAATGAATTTGACTCAAAAGCTCCAGAAGAATTAATTCTCTTTCAAGGCTGATCTCAGCCCAAATGTGAACTTTCCCCAGAGACGCGGGAGTGAAAACAGGGGAATGCTATAAAGCTTATAGCTGCCGTTAGCTTTAGCTTTGGGCCCAAAATATCTATAATGCCAGGTTCATTTTATTGTCCTCACTGTGTCCTGCTCCTGCAGATGCTTCTGTACTGGCTTATCTTTGTGCATGAGTTGTCCCCTTGATTTCAATGGAGCTATTCGTATGTGTAACATTAAGTAAGTGTGGAACCATTTGCAGGATCGGTGTCTGTATTTGTTCCTGAGTATTTGTGTGTTATGATGGGAAGTCTTTTATGTTGAATTATTTTTACTCATTGATGCTAAAATGATGAGCAACAGATCACATAATAAAGAAATAGTACCAAGCTAGGCCAGTAGGGCTACTCGGTCAAATCCTAGACCTTACTGCAGCCCTAGAGAAAATTACCTTACCAGTGATGACACAGCTTTCACCTCTTAGGAGGCTAGGAGGGGTTTGAATCGCAGTGTTTACCAAGGATCTCCCAATTTTATGCTCTAAATGAAAATGTTGTTGGGGCTGCTATGTTTGCCAGTTGACATGATACGCCCCAGAGGTTGTTGCATTTCAGTGCTGTATGAAATGATCTTGTGTATTTAATAGGGCTGTCAAGCGATTAAACAAATTAATCGCAATTAATTGTGTGATTAATCACACTGGTAATAATAGAATACCATTTATTTAAATATTTTTGGATGTTTTCCACGTTTTCAAATATATTGATTTCAGTTACAGCACAGAATACAAAGGGTACAGTGTTCACTTTATATTATTTTTATTTCAAATATTTGCACTGTAAAAAAACAAAAGAAATTGTATTTTTCAATTCCCTTAATACAAGTACTGTAGTGCAGTCTCTTTATCATGCAAATTGAACTTACAAATGTAGAATTATGTACAAAAAATAACTGCACTCAAAAATAAAACAATGTAAAACTTTAGAGTCTACAAGTCCACTCAGTCCTACTTCAGCCAATCGCTCAAACAAAACAAGTTTGGTTACAATTTGCAGGAGATGATGCTGCCCACTTCTTGTTTACCATGTCACCTGAAAGTGAGAACAGGCGTTCTCATGGCACTGTTGTAGCCGGCGTCGCAAGATATTTACGTGCCAGATGCACTAAAAATTCATATGTCCCTTCATGCTTCAGTCACCATTCCAGAGGACATACGTCCATGCGGATGATGGGTTCTGCTCGATAACGATCCAAAGCAGTGCAGACCAATGCATGTTTATTTTCATCATCTGAGTCAGATGCCACCAGCAGAAGGTTGATTTTCTTTTTTGGTGGTTCGGGGTCTGTAAGTTTCCGCTTCGGAGTGTTGCTCTTTTAAGACTTCTGAAAGCATGCTCCACACCTCGTCCCTCTCAGATTTTGGAAGGCACTTCAGACTCTTAAACCTTGGGTTGAGTGCTGTAGCTATTTTTAGAAATCTCACATTGGTACCTTCTTTGCCTTTTGTCAAATCTGCAGTGAAAGTGCTGGGTCATCACCTGAGCCTGCTATAACATGAAATATATGGCAGAACGCGGGTAAAACAGAGCAGGAAACACACAATTCTCCCCCAAGGAGTTCAGTCACAAATTTAATTAATTCATTATTTTTTTTTAACAAGCATCATCTGCATGGAAGCATGTCCTCTGGAATGGTGGCCGAGACATGAAGGGGCATACGAATGTTTAGCATATTTGGCACGTAAATACCTTGCAACGCCAGCTACATACGAGCCATTCAAATGCTTATTTTCGCTTCCTGGTTACATTATAAATAAGAAGCGGGCAGCAGTATCTCCCGTAAATGTAAACAAACTTGTTTGTCTTAGCGATTGGCTGAACAAGAAGTAGGACCAAGTGGGCTTGTAGTCTCTAAAGTTTTACATTGTCTTATTTTTGAGAGCAGCTATGTAACCAAAAAACCCTACATTTGTAAGTTACACTTTCATGATAAAGAGATTGTACTACAGTACTTGTATGAGGTGAATTGAAAAATACTATTTCTTTTGTTTATCATTTTCTACAGTGCAAATATTTGTAATAAAAATAATAATATAAAGTAAGCACTGTACGCTTCGTATTTTCTGTTGTAATAGAAATCAATATATTTGAAAATGTAGAACAACATCCAAAATATTTAATACATTTCAATTGGTATTCTATTGTTTAACAGTGCGATTAATTGCGATTAATTTTTTTGAGTTAATCACATGAGTTAACTGAGATTAATCGACAGCCCTAGTATTTAACTTTGAGATCCTTTCAGGTGAAAGATAAAGTTGAGGGGTGAAATCCTGGCCCTACTGGAGTCAGTGGGAGTTTTGCCCTAGTTTGCCCCCGGAGCAGTCTGTGGGAGGGGGCACAAGCCATAAACACGTGGATCTGGATTCTACAGCTCTGGATCTGGGTTCCACCCTACATTCTCAGAGCCAGGGTTTTGGCTTAGGACACTGGACTTGGCGTCGGTCCGTCGGAAGACATGGACTCTATTCCTAACTCTTGGTCTACCCTGAGAGTGGAACTCACAGCTAGCTGGGGAGATGGAATAGCCCTAACTGAACTTGCAGTGCTGCAAATTGCTACAGACTGGGAGTCACTCTTGTTTCTCCATTCAAAGGGAAAAGGCTTATTTGCCACCAGGAATATCCATAAAGGGGAAACGATCTTCTTGGAGAAGCCTGTGGTGTCATCCCAGTTCCTCTGGAATGTGCTGTACAGATATAAAGGTGAGAGGAGAGTCATTGGTTTTAAGACCAGGAGGGGACCCTTAGTTCACCGACTCTGATGTCCTGCATAACAAAGCGCTGAGAAAGAAGCAGTGACCCTGATGTGTTCGTGCCCCAGAAAATTACACTGGCCCAAGGTCTGAGACTTGCTGTATTCAGCCTGTGGCCTATGCGGAACAAAATGCTGGTGGTCAAAAGACCAGTGACAGTTTAAAGACTGATGTCTTTCAAACCACCAATGCTAGGAATAAATGCTTGATAGCCTGGAAAAGCTGTACAAACCCAGCACGTCAGTGGTATAAACCACTGATCTCTAAATATGGTGCTCCATTAAATATCTTCTGCAAAAATCATATTGTCATTGAAGTAAAGGGGGCGGGAAAGCAAGATGATAATCAGAAGAACGTGGTTTTAAGGTTGGATACCTCATGGCCTTCCAGGGGTTAGAAACACTGTGCTGGACAAAGAATGTTTCCAAGTTCTCGTCTCAGACCCGTGGTCTGAAGGGAGAAAAATGCTGATCCCAGGGAATATAATGTGATTTGCAAGTTGGATGTAATCAGTGCAAAAGGTGGGAGCTGCACAGAAGCAATAATATCTAGGGATCATTCCTTGAACCCTGTTGCAGTACACCTTGGCTTCACTGGGCACTGTGTCTTTTATACCATCAATCCCTAAACACGGAACAGGGTTAAATAATGATGACAGATCGGGGGATAGAAACCAAGAAAGAGCTTTAGGACAGGGAGAAAAGGTTTCCAGTTGAGATTTGAAGTGGCATGAAGAATCAGTGAGGTAGGGAGATACATGATGGTCGTTTCGGATGGCAGGAGCTGTGTCGCAGAAGGGTTTCTCATCACAGATCAGTTTGGGGACTCGTGATGCAGGTGAAGTTTGGTGGCAAAGGGAGATGAAGAATGTGGGAAGTGGTGCAGATAATGGGGCCGTGTTTCTACAGACGGTGTTGGGCCTGTGATGTTTTCAGAGTTGTGGTTTAGAGTGGGATAGTGAACCAGATTCTCAGCAACTGTAAACCAGGGTTGCGCCACTGAAGTTAATGGACCCACCCTGAAACAGCAGCCGAGGATCTGGCCCACTGCATGCAAACGCATCTGTTCTTTTAGAAGGAGGTTCTCTCTATCTCTGTCATCTGGCTCGTTCCTTCTTCCCCAGCCTGTGACCACTGCCTGCGGGCCTTGGAGACGGCAGAGGAGAACGCACAGAGGCTTCTGGGGAAAAGCCGTCGGGTCCTGCCTCACCCAGAGCAGTGCAGCATCCGGAAGGATTTGCATCAGCATTGCCCCCATTGCCAGGTACCAGGTTGCTGGGGAGAGCTGGGAGCTGCCATTGCTGTGGCCTTGTGTTGATCGATCGGGATGGGGCTTGATCTGCAAGGAGGCCACGTCCCTTTCAGATCTGCCATTGTTGCTGCAGCTGCCCTGGTGTTGGGGCGCTCTCATCGGGAAGGTTGAATTGCTTTCCTCGCTACTGATGGAGAGAGCATCTGACGGGGCAGGACCACTTGGGTCGTCTAGGCCAGTTCTTCCCACTCTACAGCCTCGTCGTACACAATGGGGGTGCAGGGGAGATTTTTCATATCCTGGTGCTCACAGGGGCATCTGTGTCCGAGGAGAGGTTCACCCAGGGGGAAGGCACATGCCTTTGCTACCCCCTGCTCTTCCTTGCAATAGATAGGGCCAGGACTCTGTACTAAGGGGAGGTGGGCTGGCGTAGGACTGCTCCCAGGAACCCCCTCCTCCCTACCACAGTGCTCTCCCTAGGTCACTAGGAAAATGGCTGGCCTTTAAGGGTTGCTCACTTTCCTGCGGTCTAAGTTCCTAGGTTACTCTTCCGCTGACTGACGTGTGTCGCTGTCTCTGTTGCTCTCCAGGTTGCGTATTGCAGTGCTGAATGCAGGCAATCTGCCTTCGAGCAATACCACCAGGTGCTGTGCCTGGGCCCCTCCCGAGAGGACCCCAAACATCCCCTCAACAAACTGCAGGAGGCCTGGAGGTAGGTGCACTGGATGTTTGTAGGACCAGAACTACCTACTGAATAGACTGGCTCTGGCTCGTTCGGGAGCAGAGACGGGGACTCACCCTGTGTCCAGCTGAAGGTAGTTTGGAGCAGGGTCAGTTACTGCTCTGTCTCTGCAGAGGCACCCACAGCTCCATTGTTCCAGCCTATAACCATCCAGGGCCTCCTACGATATGCAGTTGTCACTGTGCTGCATCCCACCGCCACTCCGAACTTCACGGCATCAGTGAGAACAGAGCGAGGAGCCTCCTGCTCCTGAAGCACAAGCCTCTGTCGCTTGAGCTAAGAGAGAATCTCCTTTAGCCATATAGAGGCTGTGACACCCAGCTGAGCAATTCATCCAGTAGAGGGCAATAGAGTGTGTATACACCAGTCAGTTGATTATAATACTTTGCAGTTCTGTGGCACCATCTGTGGATCCCAAAGCACTTCACAGACATTATTGAATTAAGTCTCCCAACACCTCTGTGTGAGAGAGAGAGAAGGATTATTATCCATGCTTGCAGATGAGGAAACTGAGGCACAGAGAAGGGATGTGATCAAGGTGGTAACAGAGCCCAGTTCTCCTGACTCCAGCCCTCTGCTGAAACATGAGACAACAGCTCACTAGGTGTAACACGTAGATTTTTAGTTGGCTCTTCAGTTATTTGTATTATAGTAGCACCCAGAGACCCCTATCAGAGCTGTAATTGCATTGTGCTGGGGGCTGTACATATATAGAGTAACTGTAGTCCCTGCCCCAAAGAATTTACAGTCTAAATAGACAAGGGGTAGGAAGGGGAGGTGGGGAACTGACTAACCGAAGGTCACATGGCAGAGCTGGGACTAGATCTGGAGTCTCTCGAGTGCCGGAGCCCCTAGGCCTTGCTGCCTTTAGCTGGTTCACTGTCAACAAGCAGAGAAATGCACGGTAGACCAGACTTGGAAGGTCCCCTGCTAGAGTCCAAAGGCAGGGCAGGAAGTTGCCCCTTTGGCCAGACCTCCATAAGTGCCCCGGCTGAGCCTTTTAGAACTTGGTTAATTTCCACTTCCCCTGCGGAGCTCCTGGGCTGTTCATGTCAGTCCGATGTCTGCATCTGAACGAGGCTGTGTGTGGGATTCCAGTCCTTGTCTCCCTTCGAGCTGCAAACACCCTGCTTGCCCTTTCAGTGCCAGGACATCTCTGCTCCTCTCACTCTCGCTCTATTATTCCTCCCCCTGGTACAGAAACATCCATTACCCACCGGAGACTTCCAGCATCATGCTGCTGGTGAGGATGGTAGCCACCGTCAAACAGGTGCGTGCCTCTGTTTGCTGCTGGTGGCGCTAGGTGCGTCTCGGCACCTCCTGTACGTTGCTCCCTGGTGTCTGCCCTCTCCTCTCTAGGGCTACGTCTGCGTTGCAAAGTGAAGGGATGATTGTAGCACCGGTAGGCATGCCCGCCACTAGCTAGCAGGGTTCACAGCCGTAGCAACAACATGGTGGCACAGGTTATCAACCCGAGGACATATCCAGAGTCCTGTGCAGGCTTTTACTTGGTTGTTAGTCCATAAGACCGGCCAGACTGGGTCAGACCAAAGGTCCAGCTAGCCCTGTCTCCTGTCTTCCGACAGTGGCCAGTGCCCAGAGGGAATGAACAGAACAGGGAATCATCAAGTGATCCATCCCCTGTCACCCATTCCCAGCTTCTGGCAAACAGAGGCTAGGGACACCATCCCTGCCCATCCTGGCTAACAGCCATTGATGGACCTATCCGCCATGAACTTATCTAGTTCTTTTTTGAACCCTGTTACACTCTTGGCCTTCACAACATCCTCTAGTAAGGAGTTCCACAGGTTAACTGTGCGTTGTGTGAAGAAACACTTCCCTTTGTTTGTTTTAAACCCACTGCCTATTCATTTCATTTGGGGGCCCCTGCTGGATCCTGTGCTGACATGTCTTCCCTACATCTTCACTGCTAAGGTTAAAGCTAGCCTGGGTGGGCTACAAGCACACCTTCGCTTTGCAGTGTAGACATGCTGTAAGGTAACCTCCCGGCACGTCAGCTCGTGGGGCTGGGGATGTCTCACTGCACTGCACGCACTTACCAGCACTAGCGAGCGTTCATTGCTGAGACAGCATGCAGCAGAGAAGGACCTCATGACCTTCCGCCCCAGAAGCAGACACTCCTTCCGCTGTCATTCGCTCGAGAGCATCTAAGCCCTTTGGACACAGATGAGTCAGGCAGGTCGGATTCCACCCGGCAGTGGGACACAGACACACCAGCCAGGATGTCCCATCACAGCCTGGGTCTCTGTGTCACTGTCCTGACCGCGTGACACTGCTCCAGCTCCTGTCTCAGGGCTTGTGCTGGGCGCTTGTTTGTGCTAGGTGCTGAAGATGCCTCTTGCTGCGGGAAATCAGAGGCTGCTGGTAGCACAGATTCTGTAAGGGCCTTGGATACCATGGTGATAAGGGTGGAATAAATATACACACCCACCCGTGTGGCGTGGCTGTGCCATGGGAGGTGATCTTTATGGGCTAACATCTGGGTTAGTGTGTCCTGAGAAGGCATCTGTCATCTGCATGATGAGTGATCTATTCCCTGGGTCTTCCCACTGGCCTGGGAGAGCTCTTTAAAATGAGGGTTGTGGCTGTGTACGAAGCAGCCCCTTGACTGTGTGTTTCCTGCTTTTCCTAACGGTGGAGTTTGGGGTTTTGACTTCCCTCATCCCATCAGGTTACCGGGAGTCAAAGCTGTTGTCGCACATCTGTGGCTTCCCCTCCACCTTAGCAAAGGGAGACCTGAGTTTGCCTAGAACAAAAACTATCACCGTGGAACTGGGCTGAGCCCATCGCATTAATACCCCCCATGGCGTACTCTCCTTGGCTTCTCCTGCCCTCTCTGTCTAGCTCCCCACATGGGCCTCACTGCTGTGTGTCTCACCTATATATCCCCACCGCTCCCATCTCAAGTAGAGAAGTATTATCCTTATGTCACAGATGGGGAAACTGAGGCACCGAGTGACTTGCCCAAAGTCACAGAGGGTGTCTGTGGCAGAACAGGGAATTGAACCCCGCTCTCCTGAGTTCCCACCTTGTGCGTTAAACACAAAACCAGCCTTCCTCCCCTTTCCTTTCTCTGGCTCACTTGTATTCCAAGGGTTAAACATCGCTGTAGCAGTGCTAACATTCTGGCCTAAATAGCGTCCAGATCTGGGTGTCCTGCCATCTCGCGTAGCCCCCTCCCACTTCCCTCCTGCTGGAGTGCCAGTTTGAGCGGCTGTTTGATACGTTTCAGGCAAAGGACAAGGACTGGTGGATAAAGCTTTTCTCTCAGTTCTGCAGTAAAACGGCCAACGAAGAAGAGGAGATCGTCCACAAGCTGCTGGGGGACAAATTTAAGGTCAGTGCGTCACACCACTGGAGTGCTTTGGCCTTCTGGGGGGATCCCTGAGTTCCTCTCCTTTCCCTCTGAAGGCCCCACTTGTGTACAAACCCTTGGTCACAGAGAGAGACACCACAGTCCCCAGCAGTGACCAGAACCGGAACGGTCAGTGTCCAAACCACGGGCCTTCTCCACTTGAGCTAAAGGAGTTCTCCTCTCGTGCTCAGTACACGGCAGGCTGTTGGACCAGCCACTAGAGGGAGCCATGGCCATTAAGCCAGTGTATTGCCCTGGCTCCGTGGTAGACAGACCAAGCTGTGGCCTGTCCACTGAGAAAGGAGCAGTTAGTGCCAGGGGTTTCCATGCTGAGGTTGCTTCTCCCAAAGGGAGTGGCCAGATACCAGTGCTTTGCTCGTGGGCACGCAGCCACAGGTGCTGGTGGCTTTTGATGGCTGCCAGCTTGGGGGCAATTCAGACGAGCAGCTTCTTGACCAGAAATGGTGGCGCAAAGAGCCTTCAGGCTGCTCCAGACTCTGCTCGTCGGCTGGATTTAAAGCTGCCACACCTGCCCTGGGGCTCCTCTCCTCGCTGATTTTGTGGCCATGTTTCTCCAGGGCCAGCTAGAGCTCCTCCGGCGGCTCTTCACGGATGCCCTTTACGAAGAACATCTCAGCAGGGTGAGTGGTGAGTCCTTGTCACCCCCTTTCCCCCCTCCCCCCCGGCAGAGTCCTGTGCACCCCAGAGAGAGTGCTGAGGAGCTCCCGTTTCTCCCTAGTCCCTCTGACACCCCGAAAGTGGGGTGTCCTGGTTGCCGTTCCTCCTGACAGTACTGAGGGGCTAAGATTTGCCCTGAAGCCCATTGGTGCCTCACCCTTACCCCAGCGGGGCTGAGGTGAGATATGAGGGACAACCTCTTTCTCCAGCACCTGAGTATTTAACCCCCTCAGTGCTTGAGCTTAGACGGGCTCAGGGGATAACAAGAATCATAGAAAGGTAGGGCTGGAAGGGACCTTGAGAGGTCACCTAGTCCAGCCCCCTCACTGAGGCAGGACCACGTGACCCTCTCTAGACCATCCCTGACAGGTGTTTGTCCAACCTGTTCTTCAAAACCTCCAGTGACGGGGATTCCACGACCTCCCTTGGAAGCCTGTTCCAAGTGCTCAGCTCCCCTTAGAGTTCGAAAGTTTTTCTTCATAGCCAACCTCAATCTCCCTTGCTGCAGATTAAGCCCAAAACGTCTTGTCCTCCCTCCAGTGGACTCGGAGAGTAATCGATTCCCGTCCTCTTTGTAACAGCCGTTACCATATTTGCAGACTGTTATCAGTCCCCCCCTCAGTCTTCTTTTCTCAAGACTAACCATGTCCAGGGTTTTTAACGTTCCCCGTGGGTCAGATTTTCTAAACCTTTTCTCATTTTTGTTGCTCTTCTCTGGACTCCCTTCAGTTTGTCCACATCTTTCCTAAGTGTGGCGTCCAGGATGGGACCCAGCTGAGGTCTCACCGGTGCCGAGCGGAGTGGGATATTACCTCCTGTATCTTACATACGACACTGGAACACGTACAGCTGTTCAGCATTTCCCCTTGCTGCTGCCTTACAGGGGACGTGCCCGGGGGAAAGAAATACAATGTAATAGGCTTGTGCCCTCTCCGGCGCTCTATGGCTCTGGAGTGACTGTACTTGGAATCCACCGTTGAGTAGCAGAAAGGAGAGACGAGGCCGACGGGGAGCTGGGAGGGATCCCTAAGAACTGGGTGGGGCCAGAACCATCTGAGAAGGTTGTAAATGCCTACTAGGGGGAGGAATTGTTTGGGACAGGACACCACAAGGAGTAATGGGGTGAAGCCGAGGGAGGGAGAACATAGGCTGAGTCTGAGGGGAGCCCTGCTGACCCTGGATTCTGCTAGAGGATGGAACCCCTTTGCTTGACGGGTCAGATTTGTCAAAGGTGCCGCTCTCCCACTGAAGACAGTAGATGCGAAGTGCTGATGAAAATCAAGCCACTAAGCTCTGTGCCTCACGTTCTCCATCCAGATCTCTCTCACGGGGCATTTCTAGGGACCGCCGCCTTGTGTCCCGGCTTTGTTATTACAGGACGCTAGACCTGTGTCACAGCAGAGCAGAGGCTCGGTTCGCTGTTGGTTGTAATAGCATGAGGGCCCGTTCTACGGCAGCTCCAGCCCCGGCCCTGCGTCCCGTCACGTGATTCTGCGGTGGGTCCGACAAGTGAGGCTGCGAGCTAGAGCAGTGTTTCTCAGCGACTGGTCCGTGGACCGGGGCCGATCCCTGAGATCTCCCTGACGCAGTGCAGGAAGGCAGCAGGCTGGTCCCTGGTATCAAACAGGTTGAGAAACACTGAGCTAGAGCAAATGGGAGCCACTGAGATGGTAGCTAGCCCTACAGTCCTGACAGGTAAACTGATCCTCTTGCTTCTTGGCCTCTCTGCAGTGGTTTACTCCAGAAGGGTTCCGATCGCTGTTCGCCCTGGTTGGGACCAATGGCCAAGGCATAGGAACAAGGTAACCAGTGGATTCGCCGTTGCGCTCTGGCTGTGCATGGGGAACTGTTGAGAAATCGGCATGGAAGTCATGAGAGTCCCAAAGCTCTCTAGGGCTCTGGGCTCCCCTCAGCGCTTGCATGGATCCCCTCTGCCGTCTGAAGGAGTCATCCAACCCAGCTGATGGGAGCCACTTAAGTACCTAGAGCGAGAGCAGAGAAAAAACCTTGTATGTGTTGCTGAGGTTCTGTAAAAGCGGCTCTTTACCGCCTTTCTGTCAAGTAGAACAGGACCTCCCCAGTGCCCTCAATCCAAAGCCTCCCAAAGTTCAGGTCTGGTTTTGCATCAGAACTTTGCCTCTTGGGGACATTGGACAGTTGAACCCTGGGAGCCCCAAAGAGTCTCTCCTCCCTCCTGAGTGTTCTGTGCTGAAGAACGAAAGCCGGTGCTGTGAGCACCTGTGCCGGCTCCCGGGGTGTGATCACAGCTCTCCCAAGCACTGGGGTACGGGTGGCTCTCTCGCCCACCCGGCCAGATCCAGAGACCTTTGGAAACATAACCACGTTCTGTCTGGTTTCCGCTAGTTCCCTGAGCCAGTGGGTCCATGCCTGCGATGCGTTAGAGCTTCCCCCGCACGAGCGAGAGCAGCTAGACGCCTTCATAGACCAGCTCTATAAGGATATCGAGAAAGGTAACTGCAGCAGGAAGCATTGGCGTGGTCCCCGGGTGGCTGTCGGTGCGGTTCTCTGGGTCATTGTCTTCTCCAGGCCAGTCAGGGACCAGGGAACGGGCAGGGCTGGGCGTGGGACTCAGCAGCGATTGCAGTTGGCCGATTTTGTGGGCTGCATTGACCGGTGCTGTCTGAAGGCCCCGGTCAGGGTCCATGAGCTGCCGCTGGCACTCCCGGCTGCAGTGTAGCTGTACCCTGAGAGAACTCTGCTCAGGGACAAGGTCCCTCCTTCCCATTCAACATCGGGGCCAGGACTGGTTTGCTGCCATTTTTCTGGATTCACCAAACCCTCAACAGTCTCAACAGCCAGGGGATCTGGCTCCCAGATACTGGGAAGTGTGGCTGAGGGGAGGCGAGCCGCAGGGAGCAGCTCCTGGGGCTGGTGGAGGGAGATGGGTGTGTCCCCAGGCGATGGCAACCAGTTTTTAAAACCCAGCTCCCCGTTTTGCTGGTTGTGATGGGCGCACATGCGGACCAGTAGGTGTCTGCTTGATTTGTGGGTGCAGTTAAGTAATTAATTGGATGTTTCCGTGCCTTCAGTTCCTCCCACAGCTATCTGGGGGGTCAACTAGGGAGTCTGGCCCCTTTAAATACCGACCCCCCCCCCCAGCTGTCCAGTCCCCAAGCTCCCTGGGAGGCTGAAGTGGATTGGTGTGACTGGCCCAGTGAACTGGTACAAAACGGCTCTGCCCTGGTCGAATTTGCCCACCCTGCTGTTTCCCCACGCGCTCACTCTCCTGGAGTGAGGGTTTGGCTGGGGAAGCTGTCCGGGAGGAGCAGGGTTTGGCTGGGGAAGCTGTCCGGTGCTGTAACCCTCCCTTTCTGCTTCAGAGACCGGGGAGTTCTTGAACTGCGAGGGATCCGGCCTCTATGTGCTCCAGAGCTGCTGTAAGTAACGGGCCGATGCTGATTGGCCGGCCCGCCCCCTCCCTCTTTGGCTGAACCATTCTAACGGTTCGAAGGTTTCGAGAGATGCCGGCGTGGTCGGGTGGGTCACAGCCTGGCCTGCCTTCTCGTTTCCTTGCGTCCATTTGCAAAAGCCACGCGTTATTTATATGATGCTTCTCGAAAATGAACACGCCAGAGCTTTTCAAACAAGCAAATAAACGCCAGCAGCTCAGCACACGTGAGCAACCCTACAATAACAAACCAGGGTCTGCAATCTAGTGCCAAGGTAACCTCCAGTGCATTCGTATTCCTACTGAGCCCAAAGTGCGCCAGGCATGTTAGAGACAAATACCATATGACTCAAACCCCAGAGTGCTTTTTGCATGCAATGGGGTAAAAATACCTTGGTGAGGAAACCATCTCCAGTCTTAGCTGCCTCCTGTTATTAAAGAAAGGGCAATCAGAGACTGGTTTATTAACGAGAAGGGAGGGAGCCTAGAGATAACGCAGCCGTCTCGGTGCTGCAGGGAGTATCTCAGCCAGGGTGGTGGGGAAATCTGAACAACAGGCAGGCTTACGGAGAAGGGAGCAGGATCTACAACTGGAATATTTTCCTCCATTGCTTCTCACCCCATTAAACGACCAGTGGGGAGACTAGTTGGTTCAGAGAAACGCGAACAGCATCCCAAGGCTTTCGCCTCCAGCTCACCGCGTTGAGCCCGGGGCAGAACTGATCGAAGCCCTCCCCGTCTGCTGGCTGATCCGCGGTGCAGTGCAGTGAATGGGTGGGTCTCCTGCCTCTGTGTGTCACTCACTGGCTCCGGTGCCCGTCTCTTCCCTGCTGCAGGTAACCACAGCTGCATCCCCAACGCTGAGACATCCTTCCCGGATAACAACTTCCTCCTGCACCTCATTGCTCTGGAGGAGATCAAGCTGGGAGAGGTGAGCCTGCAGGGAAGGGAATGGCTGGTTTGTCTGGGGAGGGCCGAAGCCTGTAGCCCTCTCTCAGGCCAAACTCCTCCCGAAGGCAGTGGCTGTCCAGCCTGTGTAAGACCAGTAGGGTTCTGTCTATGTGCTTACATGATCCCCCCATTACCATAGTATCCAAGCACCTCCCAACCCCCATAGGAGGTAACATCCCTATTGTATGGATGGGGAAACTGAGGCACAGAGAGATGCCGTGACTGGCCCAGGGTCAGACAGGGAGTCTGTGGCAGAGCTGTGGGTTGAACCCTGGTCTCCTGAGTCCCAGTCCAGGGTCTTTGCTAAAAGACCATTAACCCTCTGTGGCCCTTTGCTGAGGAAAGGACAAGGGTCATCATGAGCTGCGGTTCAGCCCAGCTGGGTTTTCGAGCCGTTCTGGACCCTGATTATTTTGTGAGCAATCGGGGAGTCCCAGGCGATCTCTGCTGTCTGGATTAGAGATGGGCCCGACCGCCGAGCCCCTGAACGTCGGGGCAGTTCAGATCTGACCTTCGCCACCCCGGCCTGCAGCGTCGCTCATGTGGAGGAAGGCATGGGACCGGGCTGTCAGGACAACAAAGGAGATTCCTCATTGAGGCTGCAGGACACACATGGACCCTCTGTTTCTCTCTGGCTCTCCACGTCCCCTGTGCTGCCTGGTGTCACCATGCAGCGGCCCCTTGAGTCCTGGCCGGGCCTCCCAGCCATGGAAAGGTCCGCTGATTGCTCTGCTGGGTCAGTCTCTCCATAGGGCTGGATTCTGATTTCTACCTGCCCTGGAAGTTAGCCCTGCTGGATGCTGTATTCTGCTTTAGCCCTGCCAGTTCCCTCTGCTCTCTGGCAGTGCCTTGTCCCCAGTGACTTGCTGCACTTTCCCCTCTGTTCCTGGAAAGCATCCCTTCCCCTGGGGCGGGGGAGCCCGGCAGTGGTTCGGTGCAATGGGAAACTGACTCTCAGCCGGGCCTGTTTCTCTTGTCTCGGCAGGAAATCTGCATTAGCTATTTAGACTGCTGCCAGCGGGAGCGGAGCAGACACAGCCGCCACAAGATACTCAGGTAGGAGCAGTCACCCGCGCCGGTCAGACTCTGCTGGCCAGGGGGCCCTGGGGACAGATCGGGGTAGAAGCAGCGGTGGGGGGGAGGGTTGCCAAGGCATGGGTGGAGCAAAGTGGTTCTGCAGAATATTGTCAATTTATTTTCAGGGATCAGGGGACACCCCCCCCCCCCACCCCCCCGCATCTTACTCTGTTCTTGGATGTAATGGCATCGTCTGGCCTCAGTCTGCTGCACCCGTCCCTCTGGCTGAGCAGGGCAGGTCCCAGTGCACACTTGCCCACTCACGCTCACACTCTCACACACACACATACGCACACCACACACCCCCCCCCCCCCCCCCGGCCTCCCTTCCCTGGCCCTCCCTCAGGCTGAGCAGGGCGGGTCCCGGTGCGTGCTCTAATACTGCCAGCCACAGAGGGATACTTGAGATCAACCCGAGTTGCTCCATTCAGCCTCTGCCCCAAGAGCTGAGCCTGCTGCTTCTGCCCTCATCGCCCTGTGGCCTGCGTCTGCGCCTTTGTACGGCGCCTCCTGGTCTCTGTTCGGCTGGCTTTGCAGCGTGCGTGTACGTGCAGCCTGCTTGGACGGGCCACTGTGTCCTCCGCAGTCCGAAGGGTGTTGGGCCGAACGTACAGCCTGTGTGCACTCTCGGCACGCTCGCCCTTCGGGACGGACAGATGTGGTCGGCACACCAGCATGCACGATATGCAGGCAGGAGGATCACACAGCAGGCATGCATGTAAGTGATGTGTGCATCACGTGCATGCACGCTGCATGCAGCACCTGGGATTCGTCTGCACTGTGAGCTGGTGACGCCTTCTCCCCAGCTCCTGGCAAAGTCCTGAGCCCCGGGGCTTTATTGCCGTCTGTGTTTTGCAGGGAGTGTGTAGCTCCTAACCTGTCAAGCAGCATGAACCCTGGGAGCGGACACAGCAACACCCGCAGGGTCCATCTACACAGCAGTGAGCGTGTGTGTGGCCTGGGCGGGCATGCCCAGGCGAGCTTTAACCTAGGCAACGATAGCAGCGTCGACGTGGGGGCACAGATTTCAGCGTGGGCGAGCAACCCGAGTTTGTACCCAGGGACCCTGGTGGGCTAGTGCTGGGGCAGCTACCCTGCGCTGAGGCCCGTGTCACTGCATCTCCGCTGCTCCTGTTACCTGTGCAAGCTGGATCAAAGCGAGCCTGGTATACCTGCCTGCACGGCAGGCACACCTCCATCTGCGGTGGGGACCGACCCAAGGATGCATCTCGCCCAAGCTTGTCTTATTCCTGAGCTACCAGAATGCTAGGATAGGAAAGGGATGGATAATAAACCAGAAAATGCCATAATGCCACTATATAACTCCCTTCTACGGCCACGCCTTCAGAGCTGCGGGCAGATCTGGTCGCCCCATCTCCAAAAAGATGTATTAGAATTGGAAAAGGTTCAGAGAAGGGCAACAAAAAGGATGAGGGGGATGGAACAGCTTCCATGTGAGGAGAGATTCAAAAGACTGGGACTTTTCAGCTTGGGAAAGAGACGACCAAGGGGGGATATGACAGTGGTCTATAAAATCCTGAATGGCGCGGCAAAAGTGACCAGGGAAGTGTTATTTACTCCTCACAACACAAGAACCAGGGTCACCCAGTGACATTAACAGGTTTAATACTACCCAGAGGAAGTATTTCTTCTCACAACACACAGTCAACCTGGGGAATGGGTTGCCAGGGGATGCTGTGAAGGCTTCTAAAAAAGAATTAGAGAAGTTCCTGGAGGGTGGGTCCAGCAATGGCTCCTAGCCAAGATGGCCAGGGATTCAACCCCATGCTCTGAGTGTCCCTAGCCTCTGACTGCCAGAAGCTGGGACTGGGCGATGGGATGGATCACTTGATGATTATCTTTTCTGTTCATTCCCTCTGGGGCACCTGGCATTGGCCACTGTTGGAAGACAGGATACTGGGCTAGATGGACCCTTGCTCTGACCCAGTCTGCTGTTCTTATGTAGCTATAGTGTGCGCTCAGGTTAGAACGATAGAGACCAGTGGCTTCTTGTTCAGCATAACTCACGGCTCAGGCTACAACCCTGGCCTCCAGCAGCTGCATGGTGAGCTCTCCCTGCCCAGAGGGAGGGATAAGTGGGGAGTTAACCCCCGAATGGCTGGCTCTATGGAAGGGTTCTGCGCTCCAGCCTGGCACCACAGTACTGCAAACTCCCTTGACGTGGTTCTCTCTCTCCTGCTCCCCTCAGGGAACACTACCTGTTCACCTGCTCATGCCCCAAGTGCCTGGCTCAAGCCGACGACGCCAACCTGACTTCAGAGGAGGAGGAGGAGCTGGAGGGCGAAGGAGAGACGGATGATGCGGAGCTGGAGGATGAGATGACGGACGTTTGATCCTGGGCCCAGGGATGGGGTTCGGCTTTGTACCGGAGATGGGACCGTGGGGAGGGACTGTGCCTGTGTCGGCCAGGGCTGGTGCTGCGGCAGGGAGAGAGCATGTTAAGGTTTGGCTAGGTTGGGCAGTGGAGGAAGCGGGGATCTTCCCTGCTCCTGACCATCCTTCTGCGGGAGTGTGTCTGTGGTCCCCTCTCTCTAGGTAATGGCTCCACTTGTCCCAACCACTCCTCGACGGCTGAGGAAGATATCAGCCCACCCAGACATCGCCTTGGTCTCCTTGTTTGTGTCTGATCCTGCACACAGAGCAATACGCCAGGGCGGGGGAGATGGCGCATGCAGGGAAAGTCCCCTCCCCTTCTGAGCACAGTGCACAAACCTTAGCACAACTCTTGTTCCTGACGCTGGGCGAACAACCAGCTACTCCGGGACTTCCTCCGGTGTCAATATCTAAGTGATCTGAGAACTTGGAGAGCGAAGTCCGGGGGGATTTGGGCACATGACTTCCTCGGGACTGTGGAGGGGGGAGAACAGAGGTTTAACCCTGTGGAGACAGTGGCTGTGCAGAGAGGTTGTAGTCTCATGGACTCAGCACAAGACTGGGAGCCAGGACTCCTGGGTTCTAGTCCCTGCTCTGTCGTTGACTTGCGGTGTGAGCAAGTCACTTACTCTCGCTGGCTCTCAGATTAAAATTGGGGGGGGTGATCAGACTTTCCTAGCTTGCAGGGCGGGGGCGGGAGTTGGGAGGATTAGCTGCTCCATGTCTGGACAGGGCTGAGTATTTTGAGTTGTAGATATCTATACTCTTAGTGCCAGCAGGTGAAGGGTTAAGTAGCTCTGGGGGTGGATACAGTCAGCTGGTGGAGCCTCACACTCCTTACCTTGGTCTCCTGCTCCTGCTGCCCTCACGGGTTGGCCTAGTACTTTTGATGTGGGGGTTTCACCATGGGGAGGGCTGTCTGCCCCACCGGGCATCAGGCTCAGTGGTGCTGGCCTGTGAGGGGCTCCTGAACGGGCACCAAAGGGAAATCCTGACCCAGCTTGCCGCAGGGGGCTCGACACCTGGGGCCAGGTATAACGGTCCGTAGGCATTCCTCTGCTCAGCACTGTAGCGCCGAAACTCGTTGTCAGAAGGGAGTTAGGCACTTAGGAGCCTATTGACTGTCAGTGCGGTTTTGGCTCTTAGGTGCCTAAATCCCTTTTAACAAGGAGACATAGGCTCCTGAATCAGCTAGGCATTGGAATGCTGAGTGCAGCAACGGCTAAATACCTCTAAAAACCTGGGCCCCGGTTCTTCTGCAAAGGACCAGGAAGGGGGGGCTGGTCCCACCCCAGGTGGATTTGCCAAGCCCAGCCCTGGAGCGCGAAGGGAGAAACAGTCGACTCTATTGTGTCTGGGGGGTGGTTGGAGGGATCCATCCTCAGGCTTCCCTTGTGTGTATTATCCCACTGACCTCCAAGGGGTGCAAAGGCTGCAGGGCTGGGCCCTGGGGTATCACGTGACCTTCAGCCAGGCTCTGGAGGCTGAGTCCGCAGGGAGCTGGCAGCTCCTTCTACACCCACTAGCGTAAGCTCCCCAAGGGACCGTCTGCCTGGGTCTGAGCGGTGCCCAGCGCCCACAGCTCCTCTCCAGGCCAGTGGGTGTTGCGAGTGCTCAGCCCCTCTCAGATCAAACCCTATCAGAGCAGTGTGGAGCTCTCAGGGGGGACGGCGAAGGATCCAGATGAGAATTCAGGCCGCCTAGTACCAGAGCCGGAGATGGGAAGATGCCAGTCGATGCGGGAGTCCGTTCCCCTGTGAGGGCAGGACCTGCCCTGCAATAGAGACTGAGCCGCTTAGAAATATCTCCGCCTTCTACGAGACAGGCAGCGTACCTACAAAGGGTGCAGGGCCATTGTGCTCTTCCTGGCAGCCGTCTCCAAGGTCCGTGACATTGTGGTTTGCCTTTCTGCTCTGTCACGGTGGCTGGATGAAGGGTCGGCTTACAGCACAATGTAATTGCTTGCGGCCTGCAGGGTACGCACCGACTCTGGGCTGCCTGGGGACCAAACTGAGAGGCCGCTCGCTGTCCACTTCTGATCTCCCCATGAATAATGAGGCTGGAATGGGAGGAAGGTCACCCGCCAGCTGTGATCACCTGCTCTTTAGAGCCACTTTCCGCACCCCATCTCCTCACTCCAGTAACGGGGCCAGGAGCGGGGGCACCCCAAATCCTGATCTCGTACCCCACTCCCCCATCAGTGAGAGGGCAGTTAATGAAAACACTAATTAGGCTGGTTAAAGCACTGAACTGAACAGCCAATTTTAACATGAACAATTTTAATAATTAACTTCTGTAGTTAACCCTCTACAAACTCAGTGCCAAGCCACAGTCTTTCCCCTTTCCAGAAGTGGGATACAATTCCTGGCCTCGTTTCTTCCACCACCTCCCCCAGTCCTCCTGCAGCTGGTGGGGCTTAGCCGTTCTGATCAAGATGAAGCATGGCGTGCTGGGAGTTGTTGTCTCGTCAGTCCCCCCCACCCATTAAAGGGTAAGAGAGATGCAGTCTTCTCTGTTGCCGATGAGGCAGGAGCTGTGTGGCTCTGGTATGTTGCCTAGCCCTGGGTGCTGCTGTGTCCCTCTATGAAGACTCATTTTTCCCACTTTCCGGAGGACTTCTCTTGGAGGGGGGGAGCCCGGGCTCTGTGACTGGAAAACAATGGACCACCACGCTCCTTAAACCTGTCTGTGTTGACTGTCTTAGGGCCCACTTGACGTAAGCAGGGCATCTTCCTGTTGAGTTTCACTGGGAATTTGACAGGGTCGTTAGCTTTGAAATACGACTGTTGAACCTATCTTAGCCTTGTAACAGCACATTTTGAGGGCTTTTACATTCTGCGGGCCTGGAGCTGGGAGACTGACCTAGAAACTTGGTGCCTGCAGATCACAGGCCAAATCCTACACTGGTGTAAATCTGGAATAGCTTCACTGATTTCCTCGGAGTTACTCCAAATTCACACTGGTGTCGCTGAGATCAGAATTTGTTTTCACCTTCTTAAGCCCTTGCTGCACAAGAAGTTGTACTTTGATTTTTGGTCTTGCTTGAAACAATACAGCAATATGTTTATTTGACGTGGTGCTAATGCCCGTGATGATAGAACTGCAGTGAATGAAGGGAGGACGCTGGTATGGAGTAGACCGACTGTTAAACCGTGGCCTACAATGGCTCCGGAACATTGCTTGAGCAAAGCAGTCTTCCAAAAACCCACATGGTGCAAGGATCTCAAACAAGGTCCCACCTGTAGAAGAAAAATGTTACATTTGAGAGCAAGGAATTGTGGTTGAGCAAAGACCTGCTAACCAAAGTGATCAGGCTAGATGTGAATTACAGTGACAACACTATCCAGATGACAATGATATTGCAGGAAAGCCCTATCTGTGACGAATGAGGTGTTTAAAAAAACCAAAACCTAAAACGGGAGATTTAACAACCACCACCACCCAAGCCTTGTCTCCATTTATACGGCTTTCTTTTTGCAGGCCAGCTTGAGCGGTGTCACTATATTGGTCAGTTTCACTTCTTGGTTCTCATGCCTGGGCACAATTCCCTTGCGTGTGGGTTTCCTGTGCAATGCTTCAGCTCTAAATAATCCCTCCTCTTTTGAATGTATACACCCTGCCTGAATAGAGGGCCTGTGGCACTGCTTTACAGGCCGGTGTCCTGAAGAACCAGAGCACTGCGGCTAGCCCTGCCTTGGATATTTTGTTGGCCAACCTTGAGTTTTAAAGTTGTCAACATCCATCTCCCTCCGACGGTAGCTTAGGGTTAGGTTCAGAGAGAGTTGGGAAGCAGGCCCACCTCCTCTTACTGTTGTGCTTGTAACCAACAGCCCGACGTTCCTTTTGGGACATGGGCGAGAGGCAGTCTTGTTTCAGGAGAGGTAGGCAAAGCCATTTGATCGGTATATTCTCACATAAGCAGAGATCGGTGCGTGCTACAAACTGTGGATCCAGATTCCCAAACAGCCTGAATGTCGAGCCTGGGGTTGGGTTGGGTCCACTTGCAAAACGGGGAGTATTTGGCGCGGGAGGTTTTGGTGCCTCGCTGGATGAGCCCTAGCAAACCGCCGTAGCGTGGGGTGCAAAGCGGCCCTGTTTAACAGTAGTTGCCTTTTGATGGAAGCTGCCACTAATCCTTTTGAAACAGAAAAGCGGGTGGGCCAGGCTGGGCTGCCCTTGCCGAGGTCATCCGCAATCTGCGCCCAGCTCCGCAGCTTGGCCACCTGGCTTTTATTTTCTGCATTGTTTGATTCACGGCAAAGCAGAATTCTAGTGCCATTCCGGTCTCCTACACCTCACCATACCCCGTCACATCCATGCTCTGCACAGCTTCCCCGCGGTCACAAACGGCCTTGGGTAGCTGAGCCTCATCAGCTCCCCTCCTCGCAGGTTCCTGGTTCAGGGCTTGGGACGTCCTCCCCCGTGGAGTGTAGCCAGACATGTCTCCAGAGTAGGGTTGCCAATCGTCTAATCACACAAACCCAAACAGCCTTGCCCTGCCCCTGCCCTGAGGCCCCGCCCCGCTCACTCCATCCCCCCTCCCTCCATTGCTCACTCTCCCCCACTCTCATTCACCGGGCTGAGGCAGGGGGTTGGGGTGAAGGAGGGGGTGAGGGCTCTGGCGGGGGTGTGTGTGTGGACTCTGGGGTGGGGCCAGAAATGAGGGGTTCAAAGTGTGGGAGGGGGCTCTGTGCTGGGGCAGGAGGTTGGGCTGTGGGAATGGGTGAAGGGTGCAGGCTTTGGGAGGGAATTTGGATGCAGAAGGGGGCTCCGGGCAGGGGATTGAGGTGCAGGAGGGGGTGCAGGCTCTGGGAGGGAGTTTGGATGCAGGAGGCGGCTCAGGGCTGAGGCAGGGAGTTTGGGTACAGGAGGGGGCTCAGGATGCAAGCTCTGGGAGGGAGTTTGGATGCAGGAGGGGGCTCAGGGCTGAGGCAGGGGGTTGGAGTGCAGGAGAGGGTGCGGGCTCTGGGAGGGAGTTTGGGTACAGGAGGGGGCTCAGGGCTGGGGCAGGGGTGCAGGCTCTGGGAGGGAGTTTGGATGCAGGAGGGGGCTCAGGGCTGGGGCAGGGGTTTGGGGTGCAGCAGGGGGTGAGGGCTTCGGCTGCTTCCAGTTAGCAGCACAGTGGAGCTAAGGCAGGCTCCTTGCCTGCCCCGGCCCTGCGCTGCGGCTGGTACGTCCCTGTGGCAGGCAGGAGGTGCTGTGCATTGCCCCCGCCCGCAGGCACCACCCCCACAGCTCCCATTGGCTGCCATTCCCAGTCAATGGGAGCTTTGGGGGTGGGGGCGGTGCATGGAGACGCCCTGCCCCTCCCACCCCCCAGGACCGCAGGGACGTGCTGGCCGCTTCCAGGAGTGGCGCGGGGCCAGGGCAGGCAAGGAGCCTGCCTTGGCCCTGCTGTGCTGCCGGACTTTTAGTGGCCTGAAATCTGCCAGTTTGGTTTTAGTAGCCGCCAGGAGATAGAGCCCGATTCCGGGAGACCCCCAGCGAAACTGGGAGAGTTGGCAACCCTACCCCATAGAGAGGGGCTACTGCACACCCCACCTTCTGTAATCACTGTGTTCACACTGATGCAGGTGTGAGACTGAAGTCAGTAGAGCTTTTCAGTCAGTTGGGATGGTGTCTGTCTGTACATAATGCATGATAAGAGAGAGCTGGTATCCACCTGAATGAAAATAAATCAAACCACGATACCCACCGCTGATTTGGACTCTGCAAGCTTCCCACAGCACTTGAACTTTGTGGAGCTGTTTCTTCTGTCTGTTTCAGTCTGTCCTTTTGGTGGTAAGATCTAGGGGAACTTGCGAAGCCGAGATGGGCACATCCTCCCTCTCCAACGATATCAGCCAATAAAGCGCTGCACCTGGTCCTTGTCACCCGTCCCACTGCCGTCCCTGTGGCATCGTGCCCTTCGGTGACCTCAATAAAATGATAGTGGTAAGACCCGGGGCTGGGCCTGTTTCTTTGAATTAAACATGGATGGTGATCACTTGTTCTCCACGTTTTGGAGTGGTTTGGTAAATACGGTCAGAGGCTTTAAAAACTCTTAAATTTCATAGTTTCAGATTTTAAAATCTGAAATGTCACAGTGTTGGAACTGTGGGGGTCCTGATCCAAAAGGGAAGGGTCGCAAGGCTATTATAGGGGAGTCGTGGTATTGCCCTCCTTAGTTCTGCCCTGGTGCGAGTGGCAGCGCTGCCTTCAGAGCTGGCCACCCAGCCAGCAGCCACCCAGCCTAAAGGCAGCCTAGGAGTAAGGGTGGCAATACAGCGACCCCCCTACCATAGCCAGATTTCACGGGGGAGACCAGATTTCACGGGCTGTGATGCGTTTTTCACGGCCATGAATTTGTTAGGGCCCTAGTGATGCTAGGGCAGGAAGTAATCAGCTTTATCTGCAGCAGGGGTGATTTAGGTAAGAACAGGTTAGAGAGACACCTGTCAGGGATGGTCTAGTTTAAAGCAAGCCCAGGCTAGTAGGGACTGGAAGTTGCCATCTGATGGTTGGTGGGCTTTGTGAAAGCAATTGATTATCTTAGTCCAGTTCCAAGTGGCCAGCTGACCACATCACGGTTCTTATCCGCAGCTGTGGAACAGACACGTCCTCCCCTTATCCCAGAGAGGGGTGGGGCTGAGGGCTGGGTGAAGGACACACTACTGCCGCTGTGACCCAGCCCTGCCTGGCCTTCATTCCTGCCAATCCAGCCCTGACATCACACCCTGGTGGTGGAAAGTTGCACACAACTCTGTGACTCTCGTGGTGAAGGGTGTGCGAAAGCAAATCAATGTGCTAACAGCAAAGAGACAGTAAACTTAGACGTACCCGTGGCTCCTTCACCTTCTCTGCCGGCACCTAAAGCCTCAGTGCTGGGGCAAGCAGGGCAGGGAGGACGGTTGTTCTCCTGACCACGTGGTCCTCTGGGCTCGGAGCAAAGCCACCCCTGGAATAGGTAAGGACCCTACAAATGCAGCACTCCCCGTAAGAAATATATCTCAGCAGCAGCCATTCCTTCCCCAGCCCTGTCGCGCAAATCTGGAACGACCTAAGCACGGAGCCTTGCGTCCTCACAGCTCCAAACGTACCTCAATTATAAATCTCGGTTATAAATCTCTATACACCTACTCATGGGAGGTCAAGAAACCAGACGGCTGAGAGCTTCAGGCTTTATTAGAGAGATTAAAGAAGAGGTTCATGTTACAAACGAATATAGCCCGACAGCATGAAGGCAAACGCCAGCTGGCACCTGTGGTGTCAGACAGGTCCTGGGAGCTGGAGGGGGCATGATCTAGTGGGATCTGCCTGCCCAGCACCGGCAGCAGCATAGAAGGAACAAGTTAGCAGGGAGCGGGGCTGCAGTTCACACGCTCCCTGCTTGGGTGACAGCGACGGAGGAACTGAAAGCTGCAGCCAGGCTGAACCGGGCCAAGACCCACGCAGCCCTAGTGCCATTCAGCCACCTTCAGCTAAGAGGAGTGCAGGGCAAGCAGCACTGGGCCTGAGTGTGTCCTTGGTCAGTGGAACCTGCTGTCTGATGGGGACTTTCCCAGTGCATCAACCCTGGAACATGCCAGTGATCTGGGCTCCCTCTGCTGCAACAGCCTCTGGGCTACAGGATCTTGCAGAAGGCCGGGCTTCAAATCAGGTGGCCACGAATGAATCCTGACTGCAGCATTCAAGAGACAATAACAAGGCTCCGATCCATGGGAGTGTCACATGTACACTGGGTTCCAGGGCCGGGGGGGAGGGTTAAGGCTGCCCCATCTCCCTCCTCCATTCCCAAGGGCCTCCACCATCCTCCCCGTTGCTAATTATAGCTCTTTCCTTCTCCTCATCCCCAGCAGCCCACATCCTCCCCAACCCGCTCCAAACAGCCTCCATGCACTGAGCTCTCTGCTCATTCCTCTCTGCTCCCTTCCCCCCTTGCTGGCCTCGTGTCTGAGGCAGAGCTAGCTGGGGGAAGGCGTAGGGGGTCCAGCCAGGGGCAAAGCCACACTGGTCTAGATTGGTCCTACACCCAGCACTGCCCCCCATCAGCCAGGCAGCCTTTGGGCTCCCTGACCCCGCGCCCTCTAGCGTACGGCCCCAAGCCCCTAGAATCTGGCCAAGCCTTAACTCAGAACAGCCGCGTGTTAAAGCTTCCCAAGGGTCAGAAGCAGAGCTGGGCCTGAGCTGAGACCCTGGCTCGGAACAACCTCAGCATTAGGGGCGTAAAAGGGGTCAAGATCTGAATCCAGCTGGGAACTTTACGACCCTCCTGCCCTGGCCAGCCCCACCCTGCTCTGGCCCCCCACAAAGCATTCCAAATCCAGGGCTAGTTTCGCCCACCTCGCATTAAACCGCTGCGCTCCTGCCTCCACTGGGAATCATGGTCCGAGGGCCAGATCCAAAGCCGCTCTGAGTCAATGGACTTGGGACCTGACTGAAGTGAAGGGAACAGGATCAGGCCCTTGAACAGTATAAGGTATTAGAGGCTCCTGTCACCTTGCAGTTGCCAGGGAACGTGTCAGGCTCGTGCACTGGTGAAGCCAGTGGGGTTGTGCTGGCTTAGGCTAGAGGTGAATCTGGCCCATGCAGTTGATTTGGACCTTTATGTTCCTGTATCCGCTTGTGGTTATGGGCTGTCTCCAGCCCAGCCTCAGGCTCCAGCAACCTCGTTCCCTTTGACGTGACGGAGTCCGAGCCCAGATCCTCCCAGAGATTTAGGTGCCTAACTCCCATTGATTTCAATGGGAGGGATCTCTCTCTTCTGAGCCCCATCTCTGAAAGACAAACCCACACAGAGCCACTTCCTCTCTCCTCCAGGCACCCTCGTCTTGCCTGAGTTTACACTTCTGGCTCCACTCAGCTACAAAATATAAACCTCTGGCCAACCTGGCAGGTCCTATTAGCCCAGGATGATCCCCTGTGCATTGCTCTTTCCCCTCTTTACGCTTTATCCACACGTTACCATTTCGCTTGAGATTGGCCGTGCACACCTGACATTGTTTGCAATGTAATGCTATCTGACAGCTCCTCAAAATGCTTCTGTAGCACGCTCTGGCCTCTCGGACTCTGGGACGTCTGCCTCCCTGCCAGGAAATAGTTACTAAGGAAGTCATCCGGCAGTGACGGTGAATGATATGATGATGTCGGAGTTTAGCTGGCTACCAGCTGCAACACAATAATTCCAGTGGGAATCACCCAGTGAGTTTGGATTGTGGAGTTTTGGGGAAGGCAGGGGCTGTTCTTCAAGGCCAATCGCTTCAACAAATCCATCCAGAAGGCTCCAAGACCTTCCCTTTCTCTCCCCACTACCAGAAGGTCCATGGAGGCTGCATCGTTTCATAGGCTGGGATGCTGGTAACGTTGACGGGGATGGAGATGATGGCCCAGGGGAGTCCGTGCTGTTCCAAGGAGCGTCGGATCATGTACCTAGACACACACACACACGCATCTTGACGGAGTGAATCGGGAAAGAGGCGCTTAGTCCTTAGACGCGTGCTGGAGCCAACCAAGAGTGCAAGGTCAAGACCAACTCAACCCCACAGAACAAATACAACTGACTCCACTAAGGGTCTCACTGACAGGGCCTGATTCTGGGAGGTGCTGAGCACCCTTAGCTCCCACTGACCTCGGAGGGAAGTGAAGTCACTTAGCCCTTCCCATGGGATACTCAGCACCTTGTAGAGTCTGGCCTTCAACAGGGGAAGCTGGAACTTTCTGACAGACGGCTGCCCTGGCAACTTGCCAGGAGACTGAGCGCTGCACATAAGCTGCCTAAACAATTTCCATGCTTAAGAATCAAGCCAGACAGCCACGTGTGATTGCAGATGCCTCTTGCTTGTTGGATGAACAGGGATGGCTGAATGGAGGGCCACGGTGGCTCATCAGCACTGGGCCAGCCCTGCAGAGACACAGGCTATGGCCTGCAGTTTATGATCTCTGCTGTAAGTGCTAGCTTTATCATTTATTCTACGTCAACATGCTGCCGATAAAGGGAGCACTTCCCTCTCCATGGCTGGCCAAAGCCCATGGACATTAAAGATCTGGAGAACATCTGAGGTGGCGGAAACAAAGGTGCCAGTGCGATCCTTCATTTCATCCACACAACCAGACTGACTTCAATGGGGCTGCATGGGTACAACGGAGGGCACAATCTGTGAAGATACAGGTTTGTGTGCATGTTGGGGAAAGGCACCTACCCATCCCTGCCCAGGAGGAAGAGAGCAGGAATGTCCGCCGTCAGCCTTGTGCTGTCCTGGATCATTTCAACATAGAAGCTGTCGTTGTCGTACGCGTTATCAGCGATAATCACCGCCCTCCCGCCGTGCTCCTGGACGACGCGCGTCTTCGACAAGAAGGAACAACCCCTGCGGCAGAACATAACACTGTGTCTCAGAGACCCGCTCGGCCAGCTGTCTGCACAGCGCAATGCCTATGTCTCCCCCTTCAAAGACATCACCCCTTCCCAGCTGACACGCTTCGTGTGCTTCATACAATCGCCGCCCGCAAAAGTGAAGGGTGAAAAGGGCCACACTTATGTCTGAGTGGGGGAATAGGAAGCGAATGGCCCATTTTAACCATAGGATTTTTATTGTTCATAATAATAGGCACTTCTCTATCTTTGCTTCACCAACATTATCCCGACACCCTGGAAACATCAGTGAGGGAGCAGGTGAGGAAACTGAGGCAGGGCGGTGCAGTGATTTGCCCCAGGATGCAGAAGGAATCTGTGTCAGAGCTGGGTTTAGGATTCTGCAGCACCTGGCTCCCAGGCCTGTGCTCGGACGGGCCTCATTAATATTACTGTCTCAGCAAATGTAGCAGTTAACCATTGGAACAACTTACCAAGGGTCAGGGTGGATTCACCATCACTGGCTGGTTTTAAATCGAATTCGGCTGTTTGTCTAAAAGCTCTGCCCTAGGAATTCATGTGGGGCAGGTCTCTGGCCTGTGTTATGCAGAGGGACAGACTACAGTCCCTTCTGCACTTGGGATCTATGAAAGCATCTCCCCTAATTCTCTTCTTTTACTTTCTCGGTCTTCAGTGCACCTCAGCTACACTCTCCAGTGCTTGTAGGGTAACACGCCACCCCAAGAGCAAGTGAGCGACTGTGCTGGCTTGTATTGGCCCCCTTCACCCAGCACCAGCTGTGATCGCCGGCCTGTCTGAGACGTTGTCCTAACACTGACACTTGCCCGGCAATCCTCCACTGGCACAGCCGTTCTGGCTTCTGCTTGGGAGCACAGACTCCTTTGCTAACAGTGCCTGGGAGATAGCTGCTTGCTGACCGGCGGGCAGGGAGCAGGTGGTCTCACTCCCACAGAGCAGGTGCTCTTGTCGCAAAAACCGCTGATCCAGCATAATCAACGCCTTTGCACGGTCCACCTACACACCATCGGAGGTGTGACTGCAGCACGCGTGGGCATGCCGAGCTGGCTTCGAGTGAGCTAACCAGCTAGAAACAGCAGACACGCTGCAGCAGCTGCTGCTAGCTGCCCGGCTGCAGTGTAGACAGACCCCCAAAGTCTCAGCAGCGAGGCCAAGACCGAACGGGTCCTTCCCTTCTCTGCCTGGGAATGCATCCCTGCAACTCGGAACTGGTGGTGGGCAGGGTAGAGCTGGCTGGCCCTGGCAGTGCCCATGCTGTACCTGTTCTGTGGTTATTAGCCAGGAGGCTTCAGCCTCCTCTAACCAAGCCCCAATCGCCAGGGGAAAGCTGGATGCTTTAGGAAAATGGTCTCAGTGAGTAGGGCCTCTCCAGGCTCCTGGATCACATAGCTGCTCTCAGAATGCCGGAGCTAAGATTCTGCATGAGCAGAGGGGCCGCTGTGGGGCTGAATTCCCCCAGTGTGATGCCTTGCAGCACTGGGCCCACCGCGAGGAGGCAGGACCTTGGCAGCAGGGCCCGGGAGGAGTGGAGTTGGGGGGCAGCATTGTTCCCTGCTCAGTTTCCTCGAGGAAATCCAGGAGGGCATTAACAATTCCTGAAGCTACATTAGTCCCCTCAGCGTCTGCTACTGAGTAAGCGACAGCAGTCCCATGCCAGACGTCTCCAGCTCCGATTGAGCTGGGAGGTTTCCTTCTCAGCAGACCCGCCCCCACGTCTGTGGGGCTGGGAGGCTCACCTGGGCCCATTCCACAGCCCCCTAAATGTCTCATGAGAAGGGGTGATGCCCCAAACACTGCCCAAGATGAACCTCAGAGCTGTCAGAGGATTCCCTGGGGAAGGGGTACATGACTGGCCTGTTTCCTTTATATTAAACAGCAGTAGCTGCCTTCCTTCCGGGACCTCTCTGTACAGACATACGGCAGAGGGGAAAGCTGACGATGGAGTCAGTTTTGTCAGACTAGAAAGTAACAGGGGACGGGAGACTAATCACGTTTCAGGTTTTGTCTACAAGGAAAAAACGACCAGCATACACAGCTCCCCAGGTGGACTCACCATCCCAGGAGAAGACTGTCCCCACGAGGAGCTTTTTACTGGCATAGCTACGCAGCAATAATGCCAGCAGTACAGCTACCTCAGTAATATTCTCCAGGCAGAGGAGCCTCTGCTGTCAGAGGACTATGATAAAAATGAACAGGAGCCAAAATCTCCTCGGGACCGTTCCCAAGGCAGGTGCTCTGCGACGTGCCAGATTTCATTCTGCCCGATCTCGGTGGTGGAAAAAAACCAACCCGCCCACTCCCTGCACGCCACTGTTCTAGAATCACACTATAAATAGCTCCCCCCCTCCATCGGTAAAACAGATCTGTCATCAAACCTACCCACGCTCCACCAGGGCGATCTGATCTTGGATGAAGACTCCATTGTTTAGCTCCCCGCATGCCTCCGGAGGGTCTGCCGGGACCAGGTGTATCTGCTCATATCTTGTGTTCTCGGAGAGGAAAGGAAAGAAGCAGACTGGGAGTAAGGGCAGGGGGAGCGGCTAGGTTTGCTAACTTAGATCTATTCTGGGGTCTGCAGCAACAGGCTTTCTTTGTTCTGGTTAAGGCCAGCTTCATACAACAGTTCTCACCCTCCTGCCCCTAACTAAACCGAAGAAAACTACAAAGACAGTCAGATCTAGCCTTGTTATTGCTAGACTCCTATATACTTTGCAGGTCTATAGCACCTAAGGGTCTAATATTAAACCCTGCAAAACCTGATGGAGCTATCAGAGGAGTTTGAGTACAATGTATTGGCTAGTACTTCCTCTTTCCTCTTCCTTGCTATAGCACCTTTCTGCCAACTATTCCTCAACCCCCACAACCATGGCAGGTAGGCAATGCTTATTACCCTCATTTTACAGATGGGGAAACTGAGGCACAGAGCAGTTCCATCACACGCCCAGAGACACACAGTGAGTCCGTGGCAGAGCAGGGAATAGTACTTAGGTCTCTTGACTTGCAGTTCTGGGCTCTAAGCCCTGGATGGCACTCCCTCTCCTTGCTGCGTGTGGTTCAGGCCAGTGTGGGAGGCTCACAGTTCCATCAGTCCTGTGGGAGACCAGGCAGGGAATTACAGGGAGGTCCTGTCTAAGGCAGCTCCTTCCTGCAGTTGTTCTTAGGGATCCAGGATTGGACGTGAGTGTCTCACCGTGAACTGGTGTTCACGGTGTACGTGTCCATAACCAGATAATGTAGCTCCCTGTCTTTGATCTCCCTGGCCTGTGAGGGCTGTCCCAGATGCTGTGCATGGTAGAGAAATGCCTCTTGCTGGATTTGCCCAGCCTGCAGCTTCAGGCAGGTCTGTTCACATGTTTCTTACTGAACTCATCCCCCCTCGCCTCCTTTTTTTTATTACAGGGCCAAGGTCCCGTTTGTGCAGGTCACTGAATCACAGTTTGCAGAGTGGACAGGCACTGCCGGCTTGTCAGTCCATCGGAGTCGTGTACAGTGCGGCCCCTCAGAGGCTGCTTGGGTCACTCTGCCAGCTGCCCATCCTTGCTCTATGCTGGCTTACTTTCTTTTGGACCTGATTCTCTATGGCCCTGTGCAAAGCGGCGACAAGATGAGCACGGCAGCATCTCACACGCTTGGCACCACACCAGGTGCAGGGCAATGGTGAATGAAGCCCTCGGCCTTATCTCAGCCGAATCCCACAAGAGGCATTCTCTACCATGCCACGCTGGACGCCCTGTTGATGGTGGAGAAATGGCAACATATGGCAGTATCCCTTTGTTTTAGTATAAAGAGAATCTAGGGTCCAGATCTTCAAAAGTAATTACGCTCCTAATGCTCATTGATTTAAATGGAAGTTAGGAGCCTAAATAGCTTTCAGGATCTGGGCCTAGAAGCTCAGAGGTAGGGTCTAAACACAGGACTCGGAGCTAGAAACTTGTGATCTCATGGACTGAGCATTGGCCTAGGAGCCACGAACTCCTGAAATTTAATCCTGCCTCTAACACTGTCCTGCTGTGTGGTCTTCGGCAAATCACTTAAGTTGTCTGCCTCAGTTTCCCCAGTCTGTAAAATGGGGATTAAAAATATCTACCTACCTTGCAGTGGTGTTGTGATGGTTATACAGTTAACATTTGCAAGACACTTTGAGGCTAAAATGTGTTACTACTAACTAGTACATAGGTAGCACTGGTAATTGCTTGTTGGAGATTTGTAATAGGTAATCTGCATCTATGAGGGATTTCAGAAATGCAAATTGCTTGCACAGATGTCTCTGCAGTTTGTATAACAACAATTTATAATTGTGGCACTTAGCCAATCAGTTACGGGCCAGGCATCTCACACAAGATTAGGCAGACAGGGAGAGCAGCTCACACAGCATAGCACTGATACCCTCCCAAATCTCTCCCAGGCAAAATCACACAGAGACTGAACTGCACAAGGCTGGATAGATTCCTGGCCACCCACACCCCAATCTATCTCGCAGAAATAACTTCTTAAGCAGTTCCAGCATTTTTCTTACACTTGGATCTGCTTTTCGGACCATGTTAACATAGGAACTCATTTGTTTTGCATGTCCCAGATTGAGCAGGAACTGCAGTGTTCCCAAGGGAAGGTAAGTGGATCACAGAGATTTTGGAGTAGCTTCGTCAGAATTCCTTGGCAAATTCCAAAGTTCAATCTGCACACATCGGGCCAGACTCAGAGCTCTCTTACAGGAGTGTAAATCAGAGCAACACCACCAGTTTCAATAATTGACACTGATGTAACTGAACTCAGAATCTGGCCAGCTGTTTCTAAGGGGCAACAAATGTAAGAAACGACCACATGAAGATCAGGTTTCAAATCCACTAGTTGCTGTTGAGAAAATCTAGAAATGAAAGGTCTAATACATATCTGATCCTCATACTTACAAACACGCCTCCAAAATCTTTGGCCGGAGTAGCAGTGAAGATGTAGCGGATATCTCCGGGACTCAGCACTTGGAAATACAAATATTCATGGATGCGTAACCCTGCGTATTTAAAAAGACAAAAAATAGACAAGGGGGGAAAATGGAAAAGCTCTTGGGAAATTCCTTGGTGATATTTAAAACTAAATTCACAATCACGCTGCTGTGAAAATAGCTCTTCTCAATGGGGGTGAGAGAAGCAACAGGTTATATAACATTTCATCTATACAGCACCTTTCATCTAATAGCGGCTGGATATACAAGGCACAATTCACCTGCCACTCTGATGCAGCCAGTTCTGGTGTGTGTGTGTGCGGAGGGAGCTGTTCAACAGCGCACAGCAATGCTGCATAACCGTTTAGAGCAGGAAGCCAAGAATATGGCATTCCACTGAAATTACAAGGGATGTTTCAGGGAGGCAGAATTGAAATGACTCCTGGTGTAATTTGGCCAGGACACCTGCACGTACACCCCTGTGCTTGTGAAAATACATCATGGGCCCTTTTTCCAACCCCTTCTCCATAATTTTCTTAAGCCACCTCAATGCCATACCCCGGCAAAGGCTGCCCCACAGAAGCTATGATTGCATTCAGGATCATGAAAAGATCTATTGATGCCATTCTCTGGAACAATGCTCGGTGCCAATTCTGCTCCTGCAAATGTCCCATGTGTATTACGTCGCCTCCAAACAAACAGGCTTTGTAACAGTACCCCTAGTGAGAGGGTTGGGGAATGGCTACCTGGCCAGTCAGGACAAAGTGCTCCCAATCCTGGCGCGATGAGGTCCCTTTTTCAGTGCCCAACACATGCCACCTGACAAAATGGTCCGCAAAACTCCAGCAGGCTTAACACAGCTGCATTCCGGGCACAGCAGATGCGCAATGATTGTTAGCTGAATCCCAAGGCGCTGCCATAGAAGTGCTTTAATTAAGAGCTCCAAATGTCCTGCCTCCGTGACTAATTCTGGAGCCACTTATTTCCCACGGAAGCAATTAGGGACCCATTGACAAGCAGTGGGTGGAAAGCTTAATGCTGAATTTGCTATGGCACAGAAGCTGTCAGAGTTATGCTGGATCTCCTGAGAGCCTCTTACAGGTGTGTCCTCTTTTTCTCTGCTCCAACTGAGCCAGGGCAGGGGTGATGGTCTCCCACTGAGATGGCCCCTTCACCTGTAGTTTGAATCAGCATTTCCTGAAAGAGGCTTTGAAGACTCAGTTTGGCTCTTTTACATCTTGGGAAGGGAGTGCTGGCTAGCAGTTACAGCAGAAGCATGGGCAGCAGGACACGTGGGTTCTGTTGCACCGACACCCTGTGTGACCCTGGGAGGCTCACTTAGACCAGCATTTTCACCAACATCCACTGACCTCTGGGTACCCCCAATTTTTGCAGTTTGAGGCACCTTGGGCCTGATTTCCCAAGTTCCTTGAGCACCCACAGCTCCAGATGAAGTCAATGGAGCTGCTGGTGCTTAGCACCAGTGGACATCAGGACCCTGGAGATGTGTCAAGTTGGGTGCCCAAAAATCACCAGTCACTTTTCAAACACATTGCCCTTACCCTTTCTCTGCCTCAGTTTCCCCTCCAATAGTAAATGGGAATAACACTTGACCATGGCACAAGGGAGTTGGGAGGTGCAGTTAATGCAGATGAGGCATAGAATATGCTCTAGCAATCCAATTCACCATCTAAATTAAAAGGAGAGGACAGCTTTAGCCCACCACACCTGGGCTTGGTTGTGATCTCTTTGTGAGAGGCTGAAGTGAATGAAAAAAGACATTGACAGAAGCCCCAAAGGGTCAAACTGCTCTAGCAGCCCAAAAGACTGATCCACGTGGATGCACTGATGCTAGCACTATGGAAAAACCCCTTCCCTCGCAACCACAGACACCTCTTGATGGTTACAGTGTCAGTTAGGGGGGAGGTGTCTAGCGGCTGGAGCAGGGGAGCCTGGGGATGTGGGTTCTATTCCTGGCTCTGCCACTAACTGGCTGCGAGTCCTCGGGCACGTCGCTTCATTGTTCTGTGCCTCAGTTTCCCCATCTGTACAATCTGGGAAATGATCCTTATTAACCTGCCTCTCAAGGGCACCATGAGGCTTAAAGCGCTCCGAGATCCTTGGATATAAAGTGCCTTGTCAGTGGGAGTTGTTAATTACTACAGTATTTAGAGGACGGGATGGGAAGGTACAAGGGTGAATGACAAATAAGGGCCTTATCCTGAGAGGTGCTGAGCACCCACAGCTCTTGCCTACATCAACAGGAGCGGTCAGTGTTCAGCACCTGTCCAGCTGGAGCCCTAACC
Organism: Natator depressus; assembly: GCF_965152275.1. Classification (NCBI taxonomy): domain Eukaryota; kingdom Metazoa; phylum Chordata; order Testudines; family Cheloniidae; genus Natator; species Natator depressus. The sequence goes on along the minus strand of NC_134237.1, from coordinate 135,980,317 downwards.
CTCTGCACTGTTGAGAGCATCCTGACATCCTGCAGCAGCACTTCTGCTAACCTACCGTGAACCAAGCAACACTAAGCAAATCCCCCAGCCGCAGCCAGAAAATGAACTTGTGTGAGCAGCTCTGGACCCATCACAAGACTCCTCCACAGTGTGACATAAAAACAGGCTGCCAGTCCTTTTTAAAGCGCCTCCAAACTGAACAAAAGTCGTTTCTAGAATCCAGCGGAGCAATCGCCCCGCTGGGATCTTCTCCTTTGCTTTCTCAATTTTTTAACTGCTGTAGTCTCCCCTTATTTACCTGCTGGCTGCCCCTCAATCCTGCATTCCCTCCATCTTCCTTTCCAAATCTCTTTGCATGAGTTTTGGGGCTGATTAACGATGCTCTAATGGACAAAACTCTTCCCTCTAGCCCCCAAACAAAGGCAGCGGCAGTGCAAGATTCTTCCACCTCAGCTGTGACCTGGAGGGATCACATCCCAGGGCAAGAGGATGTTGCATTATATTTTTCTTTGGCTCACTCACTGCTTTCAAAGCCAAGACACAGGGGAAAAAAGTTAAAAGCACAAGGCACTCAGAAACCCTGGGTCATGTGCCGAGAGATCCTCCTGAGCCGGATTGCCACTGCTTTGCAGAATATAGAAGTGAAAATGGGAATTTATAAATAGACTAAAAACCTGACAGGTTTGGCAGGTCTCCACGACAGCAAATAAAGCAGAGCGAGGAGAATACAAAGAATAAATAATAATCACAAATTCACCCCAAAGGGAAGCACTCAAGAAGATTTTTTTTAACCCCCTCCCCATGCCTTTATTTAAGACCAACAGAGTATCTGAGCACAAGGCCAGCTGCCGCATCAGAGCACAAGACTTTGAACAGGCAGCTCAATGTGCATTTTAAACGCTTTCTTGTCAGGTCAGCACAGTCCGGCTTTGCAAGCTTACTGGAAAAGGTGCCGACCCAATGCAAGCACTGGGGCACCCTCCAGCCCCCGAGAGGCCAGTACTCACCATCAACAAAAGGCCAGGCGCAGAGAGAGAGCACCAAATGCAACCAGCTGCCAGTGCTGAGTAGTGCAGCCATCTGCCAGTGCACCAGCTTCCCCGCAGCTCCCAAATGCACCTCTAACTGTAGAAGTCTCAAACTGGCAAGAGAAAAGAGCTCGGCCTCTAGTTTCCACTCACTGGTGAGCTCAAGCAGCTGCTGATCTCATTGGTGAAGGTTTCAGTCAATCCACTGCTGGCTACAAGAGGGTTGAAATTACCGACAGGTTCCTAGTAGAGAGGAAGCAAAAAAATAATTTAATCCCAGGCTCACAAATTCAGCCCCCACTGAAATTAGCAGGAGATTTTTCAGCAAGATCAGGCAGCAAAATAACTGGAAGCAAATTCCTCCTTTTCCACCCACTCCACTTCCTGAAAAGAAGAGTGAGTGTCTCATTGCATATTCCCAGGAGAGGGCTGTGGCTGCTTCACAGACCTGGGTGTCAGGTGGGGTTTTACTCCAGCCTCTGCTATTGACAGGCTGTGTGACCTTGACCAAGGCATTGCACTGTGTGCCTCAGTTTCCCCCCTGTGAGCCTGACCATTCAAAGAGGGGACTGCGAATTTAATTCAGTAAGGTTTGCTTACACCAGGGTGCCTTTACTTAAAATGAGCAGCCCCATTCCCTACAATGGAGCTGCTCCCAACAGTCATAAAGCTGCACAGGTACCTGCAGGACTGGGGGTAGACGCAACGTTTGTTGCTTTCACTTAATGAGGAGGGAAGGGAGGGCAAGGGTTGCAGTAATAAGACCCTGGATGCTGGTTTTGTTTTTTACAATTGTGATTTTAATGAGGCGATCGCTATTGCTTCTCTTTCCGATTCTCCAAGCCTGCTCTGCTCCCACTCGGCCCCTGACTACTACCTGCCATCTCTGCACAGCATTTCACTAGCTTCACAACTACAGCAGCTGCCCCAGCCCGTCTCACTGCCTCAAACCCCACTCCCCCAGTAGTTTTGCTGTATGCACATTTGACATTTTTAAACCCTTCAAATCCCATCTAGGCTGAATTTGAGTCACTGTCATGGTAACTGCATTGGTGTAAGCCCCGAATGAGGAAGCACTACGCTGACGTAAAGCAGGCTCACACCAACCCAGCTTAATCCAGTGCAAATTTCTCTAATGCAGACAGGGAATGGGTGCCCCTCTGCCCATGACCCTCCACCATCAGACCCTCTAGTCTGGCCCATTTCCCTCCCTCTTGCTGCACTCCAGGTCCCTGGGGAACCCATCTACCCGCTCCTTGTTCACCAGCACCATTTCCCCACCTTGGCCCAGGTATCACTGCTCCACCCCACAGCAATGGGTGCTGTATATGGACTTGGAGAGCAGATATTAGAAAAGTGAGCCCTACCAGTACTCTCCCTGGCCCCCGCCCGACAGCGAGCCCCGCCAGTCCCGCCCGCCCGTCCGCCCCGCACCCGCCAGTCCCGCCCCCCGCCCGCCAGTCAGCGAGCCCCGCCAGTCCCGCCCCGCACCCGCCAGTCCCACCCCCTGCCCGCCGGTCAGCGAGCCCCGCCAGTCCCGCCCCGCACCCGCCAGTCCCGCCCCCTGCCCGCCGGTCAGCGAGCCCCGCCAGTCCCGCCCCGCACCCGCCGGTCAGCGAGCCCCGCCAGTCCCGCCCCCCGCCCGCCGGTCAGCGAGCCCCGCCAGTCCGCCCCGCACCCGCCAGTCCCGCCCCCCGCCCGCCGGTCAGCGAGCCCCGCCAGTCCGCCCCGCACCCGCCAGTCAGCGAGCCCCGCCAGTCCCGCCCCGCACCCGCCAGTCCCACCCCCTGCCCGCCGGTCAGCGAGCCCCGCCAGTCCCGCCCCGCACCCGCCAGTCAGCGAGCCCCGCCAGTCCGCCCCGCACCCGCCAGTCAGCGAGCCCCGTCAGTCCCGCCCCGCACCCGCCAGTCCCACCCCCTGCCCGCCGGTCAGCGAGCCCCGCCAGTCCGCCCCGCACCCGCCAGTCAGCGAGCCCCGCCAGTCCCGCCCCGCACCCGCCAGTCCCACCCCCTGCCCGCCGGTCAGCGAGCCCCGCCAGTCCCGCCCCGCACCCGCCAGTCCCGCCCCCTGCCCGCCGGTCAGCGAGCCCCGCCAGTCCCGCCCCCCGCCCGCCGGTCAGCGAGCCTTGCCAGTCCCGCCCCCCCGTCAGCGAGCCCCGCCAGTCCCGCAAGTCAGCGAGCCCCGCCAGTCCCGCCCCCTGCCCGCCAGTCAGCGAGCCCCGCCGGTCCCGCCCCCCGCCCGCCGGTCAGCGAGCCCCGCCAGTCCTCCTCCTACCAGATAACGAGCTATTCAATGACAAGCCTCCACATCCATCCACCCACCCAGCCTTGCATCTCTATGGTCAACTGAGGGAAGGAAGGGACACCGGCCGGGTCGAGCCGCTGGCTCCCAACCATAGAGTTGTAGCAGGGAGGAGCCGCCCGTTTCCGGTGAGAACTCCGCCCCAAGCCTCGGGAAGTTTCTGTGCGAACGCAGTGCATTGTGGGACCAGCAACCGCCGCTGTCGGAGGGGCCGAACGAGACGTTCCGTCAAAATGATGGTGAGTGGGATCGGCGCGGCCCGCTCCATCCGCCGCCATCCGCCCCGGGGATGGGCCCTCCCGGCTCGACAGCGGCTCCCCCCGCCGCCGGCGGGCTCTGGCCGGCCGGGAGCCGCCGTTATTTGTGGGGGATGGCGGGCTTTTGCCGGAGCGGCGGGGATCCGGAGCCGCTGCCCCGTCTCTCAGCACAGCCCGGCGGCAGTGAGGGCGAGGGGCGTTGTGGCCTAGTCCTGGAGTAGCCCATTGAGCGGGGGGCCTTGGGGGTTCGGGACAGCCTGGTTACGGTGGGCGAATAGTGGTCTCGCCGAGACTACCAGTCCCGTCAGGCAACGCGCACGACCTTGCTTCCGAGCTGGGGGAGCAAGTGGTGCATTGCATGCTGGGGATTGTAGTGTGTAGGTCGAAACGGCAGGGAAGGTGCAGGAAGCCTCTGGGTATTACAATTGTTACCCTCTCCTATGGCTGCTCAAACCATTGCATGCTGGCATCTGTAGTCCTCGGGGTTCCTCTCCCTGTTACAGCCGCGGGGCCCATGGCTGCCCACATTGGCTGCTGTGGGCGAGGTGGAGCGTTGCATGTTGGGAGCTGTAGTCACTGGTCCCCACAGTTCTGTTGGAGATGGGCGTGGCTCACTTTGATTCTGGCACCTGCTGTCCCCAAGTTGTGCAGACCAAGGGGGCTGTTCTGCAAAGCTCAGACCTGTCATTTCTGTGGAGGGCACGTCCCCTTGCCTACCCTAAAGGCAGCCCTAGGAATGTCCAGACAGAGACTGTTACAAAATATAGAACATAAGAAGGGCCATACTGGGTCAGACCAAAGGTCCATCTAGCCCAGTCTCCTGTCTTCCGACAGCGGCCAATGCCAGGTGCCCTGGAGGGAATGAAGAGAACAGGTAATCATCAAGTGGTCCTTCCCCTGTTGCCCATTCCCAGCTTCTGGCAGATAGAGGCTAGGGACACCATCCATGCCCATCCTGGCTAATAGCCATTGATGAACCTATCCTCCATGAATTTATCTAGTTCTTTTTTGAATGCTGTTATAGTCTTGGCCTTCACATCATCTTCTGGCAAGGAGTTCCACAGGTTGACTGTGCATTGTGTGAAGAAATCCTTCCTTTTGTTTGTTTTAAACCTGCTGCCTATTAATTTAATTTGGTAATTCCTAGTTCTTGTGTTCTGAGAAGGAGTAAATAACACTTCCTTATTTACTTTCTCCACACCAGTCATGATTTTATAGACCTCTATCATATCTCCCCCCTTATTCGTCTCTTTTCCAAGCTGAAAAGTCCCAGTCTTATTAATCTCCTCTCAGAGGGAAGCTGTTCCATACCCCTAATAATTTCTGTTGCCCTTTTCTGAACCTTTTCCAATTCTAGTATAGATTTTTGAGATGGGGCGACCACATTTGCACGCAGTATTATTGCACTGCATATAACTTGATTTTTTTCAAAGGCAGAATAATTGGATTTCCTGTGTAAACTTCCGTTTAGGGTTATTCTGACAGAGGTAGAAGATCCTTGTTTCTGTTTCACAACATATTCTTCAAACTTGAATTGAGGGCATATATTTAATTTTCATGCCCCACTTCTGTCCCCCTTGTCCCACAGATCTCGAAACGCAACTTTGTAATTGTTTTGAATCATAGTGGTCTTACCGTAAAATGATTTATTGCTAATGGCTCAATCTCTCACATTACCATCACGGTGTAAAGATAATCATCACGTTTGGTTAGGTGTTGGACTAGCTTCCTCTTTAAGCGATACCATCTTGTTCTGATTTTTCAAAGGTAGTGAGAGATGAAAACTGGTTACTGGCTAGCAGGGTGTGTGGTATGGGACCATCCTAGAGCACAGTGAATATCCATTGGCTGGATGTTACCATCGCCTTTTAGAATCCCCCAGTCATTCTCTTAAGAGCATAAGAATGGCCACACTGGTTCAGATCAATGGTCCATCTAGCTCAGTGTGTTGTCCCTGGCAGTTGCCAGTGCCAGATGCTTTAGAGAGAATCAACAGAACAGGGCAATTTTGAGTCATCCAGCTTCTGTCATCCATTCCCAGTTTTCTGGGGGTTGCAGGGTTAGGGACCTAGAGCATGGGGTTGCATTCCTGACCATCTTGACTAATAGCTATTTATGGACCTATCCTCCATGAACTTGCCTAATTTTGTTGTTGTTGTTGCTTTCAGTTATATGTTATCTGTAGTTTTGACACTGTCCAGCCATTTTCCCTGTCAGCCAAGTGTGAGGGACCCAAAATGTTCCCTCTCAGGCCTTGTCTACACTACAGAATTCAGGGCTTGTCTGCGACACAGCCGCAGCGCTTCAGTGTTGATGTTACCTATGCCAATGTTAGGGATTCTCCCGTTGGCATAGGTAATCCAGAGCTGGTAGCTAGGTCCATGGAAGAATTCTGTTGACCTAGAGCTCTTCACACAGGGACTTAGTTGGTTTAACTAAGCCCCTCTGGTGTAGATTTTTCACATCCCTGAGTGATGTTGTTGTGCCCTAATTTTCTTGTGTAGATCAGGCCTCATTATCTGCATATCGGTTACCACCAGCAATGGATACAACTGTGCTGGTGGCAGCACCAATGCAAGAATAGATGGGGCTCAGGTGTTCATACCATGGCATCATGAAAAATCTCTCAACAAGTTTACATGACAAAGTGGTAGAAATGCCTTTGCCCCATCCATGCTACCGGCCTAGCATTTCGGTGCTGTTGACAGCTGTTGCAGTAGTATGGGTACGGCGTATCTAGTGCAGAGTTGAAGCTGGAGGGTATTCATTTCATTGTGCTTCATGCTGTTGAAGGGGGAAGGGCCAGGAATTCAGCCTCTGAGGGGGGTTACAGAACATATCCATGACAGGTTTCAGAGTAGCAGCCGACAGGTAACCAGATTTAATGTTAACAGGATCTGCTCATTTACTTGCATTTGTTGAATTATGATCGTATTCTAGAAGAAAATGGATCTTCACTTTGGGTCTTGGTTATCCTTCATGTTAGTTGTATTTTTCAGACAAATCTAAATTAAGGTTGAATCCAGCTTAGTAATGTAAAGGTTAAAAAACCAAAAACCACTTACAAGAGTAGTGAACTACATTCATTAGAAACTCAAGTAATTCAAGGTCAAGATTAAATTCAGAAGAAAACCCCCAAACAGCTGAAAAATATGGAAATCCTTAGTTCTAAGACATCCAATCTTCAGATTTATAGAGCCTAAGGCGGGGGGTAGACTTTGGTTTCAGCCTTAGATACGGAATTGCAAGCAGTGACACTCTAATACAGTGAACTGATTTCCTAAATTGTTCCCATCAGGGAACTTATTGAATAATACTAATTAGCTGAGCTAGAAAATTTTGATATGCACAATTATTTTTAGGGGGACTAGTTGGCCTATTAAAATCTGAGCAAGGCATTGGCTAACGTATGTTGTCTTTTCAGCCCACACCAGTTATCTTGTTGAAGGAAGGCACAGATACCTCCCAAGGGATTCCTCAGCTTCTAAGTAACATCAGTGCTTGCCAGGTAATCGCAGAAGCTGTTCGCACCACCCTTGGCCCCCGGGGCATGGACAAACTTATTGTTGATGACAGAGGTAAGTCTAAAGTATCATGACTCTTAACACTTCAATGTTACCACATGTAAAGCAGTGGCTTTTGACTGACTAACAAATAACATCCCTGCACGATACATATTATATGGTACTTCTGTGTTCAACTTTGGGGGGAAAAGCCCAAACTAAAGATTAGCTAATTTAGAGCTAAGGTTGGTAGTCCGTCCGTGTCTTCCCCCCCCCCCCCCCCCCCCCGTCATCAACCACCAGTTAACCCAGCATTCATAGACCTCAGCACGCTTACCTCACCCCCGTTCTCATTCCGACTCTCAATTACACAATAGCTTTCAGTTCTAACAGAGACCCTCCTTCTAGTGCACACGTCTGATTCCTTGTGATCACATTCAAACTTAAAACCTTTACTCCAGCCTCAGCTAGTTCAAGATATTTTAGTGACAGAAATACCAATAGCTTTAAAGGGATGTATTGTTTATCCAGGAGACTGAGTTAAGGTAGCTTTTTCTTTCTAAAAAATACCCCAAACCTAGGTGGTCATGACAGGGAGGTGCCATAGTACTGGCTAGATCCTGTCATAGTGTGGCCCAAGTGTTGTGAAAGTTTTTCTCTCTCCAGTTCTGCCAGTGCACCTCAAACCTGGTCTACAAACATCTTTGCCTCATAGACTTTAAAGTCAGAAGGGACCATCATGATCATCCTGCACATTGCAGGCCACTGAATCTCACCCAACCACTCCTGTAATAGACCCATAACCTCTGGCTGAGTTACTGAAGTCCTTAAATCATGATTTAAAGACTTCAAACCACAGAGAATTCACCATTTACACTAGTTTAAATCTGCAAGTGACCCTTGCCCCATGCTGCAGAGGAAGGCATAAAACCTCCAGGCTGTCTGCCAGTCTAACCCCAGGGGGAAATGCCTTCCCGGCCCCAAATATGGCGAGCAGTTAGACCCCGAGCATTTGGGCAAGACCCACCAGCCAGACACCTGGGAAAGAATTCTCTTTAGTAACTCAGAGCCCTCCCCATCTAGTGCCCCATCATTGGCTGTTGGAGATATTTGCCTCTCTAGTTATGAACCTGTCTTAAGCCAGAGATGGCCGGCAGCGCTGAGTTGTTTGGCTCTTTGTGGAAGTGCTGTGCCTGAGCAGGGAGTGAACTGACATTGCTGAACTTATTTTCTCTTGTTTCACAACTAAGCCCAGGTGTCTGTGGTAGAGAGAGAGTCTGAGGCCTGAACCAGAGGCCATGAACCAGAGTCAGGCCATGTATTAAAGCAGATGCTTATAAGTTCACTGACTAGTACATTAACTTGGCAAAGTTGCTGCTACTGTACTAGGCACTGGATATTTACGTAAATATATTCCAGCTAGTACAGCTATATCCCAATCTAGTACAAGATAAGATGGCTTGACAGAATAATAATAATCTCCAAAATACCAGGTAAAAAATAGACATCATAAAATACGTACAGTGGTACACAACTGGTTTATCCCAGTTGTTTGTCTCGGTCTATAAATGTTGGGGTACCTCGCCTTAACCCTTTGTCCAACCGAGAGGGCGGCAGAAAGTCCCACTGCTGACTGGCTGAGTCCATTGTAACGAGCATGCGTGTGTTTGTGTACCTGAGACATAGATCCAGGGAGCTAGTGCTGTGCTTCGTTGATAATAAACTTGGCCGAGCACCTTCTCCATCGAACCAAGTCTGTGGTCTTTCTTTGAGTAACATCAAGGTCTGTTGAATGAGCAGACTGCATTATCTGCTGTTAGTAGTGATAACATTGGAGCTCCAAGAACAGAAGCACTGGGCAGCCTGAAGAGCGTTACTGAGGCAATGACATTCCAGCCTTCAACACTTAACAGTTTCCGTATATGAAAAGTTATTGTTAACCCTCTGTGGCACCTAGCACGCTCCATTTGTAAAACCAGAATGGGAAGGAAAGTGAGGTGATGTTATCAAGCAGGGTTGTTAGAGGCACTCTTACATCAAAATTCATGCATTTTAAAAAATGCTTAGCTACATTAAGATTAAGACTGACCATCTTTCAAACCCATTTTGCTTTTCACCATTTATACTGTTTACTTTTTTACTTTTTTCTCAGCTTGGACTATTTCCTGTCCTTTTCAGCTGATTTGTAGTCAGTAGTCAGTCACTTTCAACTTGTGGGAATGTGTGGAAATACAGCAGTGATCATGTTCCATATGCTTTTGAGGGACAGTCATTTGTCTGGAGAAAAGTTGTCTTTAATAAGGATTTAGGGCTTGATCCTCTGCTCATTGAAATCAGTGGCAAAGCTCACGGTGCAGGAATCACGCATTTAGAGAATTTATGGAAACCTTTCTACCTTAGCAAAAGCCAGGGGCCCAATTTTTCCTGAAAAGGAAAATAGAGAGAGGTGTACTGAGGTTTCCTGGTGTGGTAAACTAACCAAAATATTAATCTAACTGGCCTTGAGTTCTAAATAACTCCCTCAAATGCTGGAGTTTACATGTGTCTTTGGAGCGGGAAGGCAAGTGTCTTCAGTCAGGAACTTTGGACTTAACTCTTTTTCTAAAACCATAGGCAAAGCAACTATCTCAAATGATGGCGCCACAATCCTGAAACTTCTTGATGTCGTTCACCCTGCTGCTAAGACGTTAGTGGACATTGCCAAATCTCAGGATGCAGAGGTATGAATGTGAACAACTGTGCTTCTGAAGCATAAACACATGAGGACAGAGGAAGCATACAGTAACTCCTCACTTAACATTGTAGTTATGTTCCTGAAAAATGCGATTTTAAGTGAAATGATGTTAAGCAAATCCAGTTTTCCCCATAAGAATGAATGTAAATGGGGGGCTTAGCTTCCAGGGAAATTTTTTTTTTTGCCATACAGTACAGTAGAGCACTATAGTTGGGAGGTGCCCCCCCCTTACCCCACACAGGCACAGCCCACTGGCACTGGAGACAATGAGGCAGGCAAGGAATCTGAAGGTGCTGTAGGCTAGGAGAAGCACATTGCACGGCGGCAGCTTCCCCTATTCTGCAGGCACCAGGGGCGGGGGGCTCAACCCTCGGCTCGCCCACTCCACCCCTCCCTCCAAGCCCCCATCCTTAACCCGCCTCTTCTTCCCCCCCCGTCCTTCCCCTTTACTCCACACCCTGTTTCCTCGCGCCTCCCTCCTGCCCGTGGCAATCAGCTGCCTTGTGGCGTGGAGGGGGGAGGAGTGAGGACATGGTGCGCAGCCTCCCCCACCTCCTGCCTGCAGCAATCAGCTGGTTTGCGGCGTTGAGGAGGGAGGGGGAGCCTGCACGCCGAGTCCTTGCTCCTCCCCCCCCTCCTGAATGCCACAAGCCAGCTGATTGCTGCGGGCAGGAAGGCGCTGATCCGCAGGGTCTGTTGGCGGGCAGGAGGCGCTGTGGGGGGAACATAAGGGGGCTGCCAACTGTGGGCAAAGCAGGCAGCCAAACGACATTATGGCGAAGCATTGCACAACTTTAAATGGAGCATGTTCTGTAATTGAGCAGGGACATAAGTTCAAAACAACGTTAAGCGAGAGGACGTTAAGTGGGGAGTTACTGTACTATGAAATGCTGGGATACCAAGTGGGGCCTTGTGTGTTGCTCAGGTCTCTGGAAGGCACTGGCAGCATGAGTGTCTAAATCAAATGTCCATGTTTGCATTCAAAGTATGTAAACCTCATGCTTAAGGGTGGGATGTCTTTCTGAAACTGTACTTTTTGGGTTTGATGAACTTGTGCTAATGTAGAACCTTTAGGATGTGATGGTGATATGAACAAACTTCCTTGTGGTGCTGCAGGTTGGGGATGGCACGACCTCTGTGACTATGCTGGCTGCAGAATTCCTGAAACAAGTGAAGCCCTATGTGGAGGAAGGTGTGCATCCTCAGATCATCATCCGAGCCTTCCGCACTGCAACTGAGCTGGTAGGGAAATGCATAGGCTCGTGGGGAGTCCGTCTGTTACCACAAAATTGCATAGTTGTCTAGAACATCTTGGACAGTGATTCTGTACCAGAAGAGGGCAAAAACCATCTCTAAAATGGACTGGGGGTGGGGGAGAGTATCATGAGCAGTAACAATCCCTTCCACCCCACTGCAAAATATCAGCTGGCTTCTTTAAAACACAACAGCAGCCAGTAAGCCTTTATGACTTTAAATCTCATCTCAGTTGTTACTACTAGGAACTTTATAATGGCTTCTTTCTTAGCCTGACCGAATGTGGGAGGTCTGGCTTCAAATGCCCAAAGGCTCACTTCAGGGTCCTGTCCCAACATTGTTAGAACAGGGTTTTGGAGGGAGCATCAGGGAATGTAGTCATTTTAAAAAGGAAGTGAAAATAGTTTACTACCCCATCCTCTGCGTCCATAGGAATTTTGCTTGCACTTAAAAGTGTGCTTGAGTTACAGACATGGCTTCAGCATATCTCATTTGCTGCTAGATCTGGTTTCCTATCATTGCTTGTGCTGACAGCAGTAGAGCAGGTCCAGTGATATTTGTAGAATCACAGAATATCAGGGTTGGAAGGGACCTCAGGAGGTCACCTAGCCCAGCCCCCTGCTCAAAGCAGGACCAATCCCCAACTAAATCATCCCAGCCAGGGCTTTGTCAAGCCTGACTGTAAAAACTTCAAAGGAAGGGGATTCCACTACCTCCCTAGGTAACCCATTCCAGTGCTTCACACCCTCCTAGTGAAAAAGTTTTTCCTAATATCCAACCTAAACCTCCCCCACTGCAACTTGAGACCATTACTCCTTGTTCTGTCATCTGCTACCACTGAGAACAGTCTAGATCCATCCTCTTTGGAACCCCCTTTCAGGTAGTAGAAAGCAGCTATCAAATCCCCCCTCATTCTTCTCGTCCGCAGACTAAACAATCCCAGTTCCCTCAGCCTCTCCTCATAAGTCATGTGTTCCAGTCCCGTAATCGTTTTTGTTGCCCTCCGCTGGACGTTTTCCAATTTTTCCACATCCTTCTTGTAGTGTGGGGCCCAAAACTGGACATAGTACTCCAGATGAGGCCTCACCAATGTCAAATAGAGGGGAATGATCACGTCCCTCGATCTGCTGGCAATGCCCCTACTTATACACCCCAAAATGCCATTGGCCTTCTTGGCAACAAGGGCACACTGTTGACTCATATCCAGCTTCTCGTCCACTGTCACCCCTAGGTCCTTCTCTGCAGAACTGCTGCCGAGCCATTCGGTCCCTAGTCTGTAGCGGTGCATGAGATTCTTCTGTCCTAAGTGCAGGACTCTGCACTTGTCCTTCTTGAACCTCATCAGATTTCTTTTGGCCCAATCCTCTAATTTGTCTAGGTCCCTCTGTATTCTATCCCTACCCTCCAGCGTATCTACCACTCCTCCCAGTTTATTATAGATCCTGGGTTTCTTGCAGAGCAGCGATGTTTAAGGAGATGGTTCTTGATTACTGGACTGGAAGCAGTAGAATAGGTGAAATACTTGGATAGGTCCATCAATGGCTATTAGCCAAGATGGTCAGGGACACAACCCCATGCTCTGGGTGTCTCTAAATCTACAACTGCCACAAGCTGGGACTGGATGACAGCATGGATCACTCAGAATTACCCTGTTGTGTTCATTCCCTTTGAAGCATCTGGCTCTGGCCACTGACAGGGATGGGATACTGGCCTAGATGGACCGTTGATCTGTCCCACTATGGCCGTTCTTGTGTACTTAAAATTTCAACTGCATCAAAAGTAGCAATGAAGGTTGAAATACAAATACAAGAATATGCTGGAGGGCTGATCACATTCTTAAATGTGAGCCACTAATTCCAGCTACTGGCTTTTGTTTTGACAGGCTGTAAATAAGATCAAAGAGATTTCGGTGACAGTGAAGAAGGACGATAAAGAGTAAGTTTCTATTTGAGTTTGAGAAGCCTATATTGTGACTAGATGGTAGATCTGCCCCAGGAAGTGCCTTGTTGGTTCAGAGGCATTTTAAAGTTGTGTTTTGCTGCACTTTATGTGGTCCTAGGTTGAAGATTCCAGGCCAAATTCAGATCTGGGATCAGCAGCTGCAGCCACAGCTAGATTTTTCTCTGAATTTGGAATCTGTAGGTCTGACTAAGAAGATGCAGTGCTATCTCTCCAAGGCTGTTACTCCAGAAGAGTATCTAGGCCATTGTTTGCCAGCTTGGGTGCATAATGCTAGGCGCCTAAATAAATGGCCTGATTTTTCACACTGGGAACTGAACCACCTGCAGCTCCCACTGAAATCAGCAAGCATCTTAGATGCTCAGCATGTCTCTGACAATCAGGCCACTTACTATGTGCCTCGCCTTATGTACCCCTGTGGGCAGCTTTTGGCCCTTATGAACTGAGCTGCTCTAATGAGGAGGGAATGTTGCACACTGAATGGTTTTTATTATTCCTGCTGACTGTGGGGGAAGCCCTTGCACATCCATCAGTGGATGCAAAATACAGTAGTTCTGGTAACCGTTAGTAAACATAGCAGTGAGCTCAGGTCCCTCCTGAGTTCTGGTTCCTGCCCTCTTACACTACTTGTTAGAAGTTGTAAGCCAAAGGTTTCAAAATGGCCTCTAGTTTGGGTGCCCCATTTGAGATCCTTGGGGTCTGTGTTTCAGAACAGCTGAACACTTGTGGCTTCCGTGGACTTTGGTTGGAGCTGTGGGTGCTGAGCACTTCTCACATCTGGACCCATGGTGTCTGAGGCGGAGCTCTGTAAATTAGAGAGGCCCTTTCTGAAAATTTGGGCCTCAAACACTGTGTGCCTCGGTTTCCCTCTCTGTAAAAGGGGGCTAATACTTCCTCATTTGGGCTGGAGGTGAGAGTGAGGCTTAAGAAATGCATATAAAATGCTTTGCGATCTGGCAAAGGGCACTAAGACATGTGCAAAATGTGACTTTTCTTTTCTCTTGCAGCGAGCAAAGAAGGCTGCTGGAGAAATGTGCAGCCACAGCCCTCAACTCCAAGCTGATCTCACAGCAGAAGGACTTCTTCTCCCGGATGGTGGTAGATGCCGTCATGATGCTTGATGAGTTGTTGCAGCTCAAAATGATTGGAATAAAGAAGGTGCAGGGAGGTGCCCTGGAAGTAAGTTCTTTCTGAGTCTCCTGTTAGCTCAGAGGAGTTCTTAGGGTATGTCTACACAGCAAAGAAAACCCCACGGCTGGCCTGTGCACATACCCTTAGAGCCCTAATCATTTGCTCCTACTCGGTGCCAGGGTTTTCATGCCCAAAACATCCTACACGCTGGTCAGTGGTTCCTTGTTTTGCCTCCTGTCTGTAATTCCCCACTTTAGTTTGCAAACGGGCAGGAGTGGGTAGGGTTGTGTTTCTGTGCACAACGTACCAGCCAGATCCTCCACAGCACTGCCCTGTGTACAAAGCGGGTCTGCAATGCTATCACTGATGGTAGTGGTGACTTCTGTGTTTCTAGCTTTCACTACACCTGCTTCATGCGGGGATGAAGGACTCCACAAGGCAGTAGAGAAGTCAGGTCTTCCACCCTTATTCAGGTGGTAGTTCTTAAATTTCTTTGGTTCTAGAAGTAACTAACATCCTTGTTTACATACCACAAGGAGACTCATCCTGAATTGGCCAGGGGGAATAGACTGTATGAGCTGCGAAGGGTTGTCCATTTCCATTTGTTTGCCTAGGTTCTTATGTGGTGCCCATCACCATAGTGTCTGACCACCTGTGGTACATAGTGTTAAACGTACATACCACGATAGAAAACCGTTCCTGGGGTAAAAGGTGGTTGGTGCTGTCTCAGTCTCTTATATCTTAATCCCATGTAGATGGTGGGTTAGTTGGCATATCTCCACTGAAAACTGGAGCCTGTCCTAGTCTCTAGTGAGTGAACTGTTGTTCTGTGGTGGTTTCTGCCCCTAAATACTTCACACAAGCATTTCCATGGAGAAAAGAGGTGATCACTACTGCATTATCTCACCCAGACAGGTAATGTAGTGAATCAGAATTGGTTCTGCATGCACCCAGTCATAACTGAGGGTCTGCTAGCATTTCAGAGAGTCACAGAAAACTCCCTCCAGCTGATTTGAGATGGGAGAGACCATCCTATTTCCTTACTTTCTAAGGAAAATCATTTCAGCTGTTCCTGGCAGGAGCTACAGAGAATGGAAGCTAGTTTTGTCAGATGCTGTTTGCCCTTGAATTTGATTTTGAACAGGTTTGAGGATAGTTTTTTCCCCCCAATTGCCACTTTGAGGAGTTTAGCAGGGCAGGTCTGTGAGCCTGAGGATATTGCAGCATCCTGCTTTCCAGGGTGTCGGTTGAATTCTTGAGGTAACTCTGCTCCAGGCTGTGTGAAGGTTTTGGGTCACCTTGAGGGCCATGCTCATGTACCCTAGGGAAGGGCTTTGTGGCTTTGGCAGCTCCTCCTGGTCACAATGGACGTGCTGCATCTGGGTTCTGGATGCTCAGGATTGGAGCTGCCAGCATGGTTGCTGAGTTTGGGGTGAGGCAGGAGGTTGTTGTAACTCAAGGGCTGGAGCTGTGCCCTGACTCCTCCCAGAGGGCAGGAGACCAGGGACTGCTGTGAAAGGAAACTGGCATTTTCTGAAGGCCTGGTGCAGAAGCCCCATTCTAATGACCTTGAGACTATACTTTCCTGGGGTAGTTGACCCTGCAGGAAAGCCTGCTGGGGAGAAATCCACGTGGAAGCTAGTGGGTTGTTAGAAAGATGTAGGATGGGGAGAGAATGTGACACTGACTTTTTTCCAACATGGAGTGTTATCGGGGGCAGCGTTGGGCAAGCCAGTCTCATGTGCTTAGCAGCCCCCATCCCGAGATTGCTGTAATCTAGAATAAGGCAAGAAAAGATCAAGTTTAGGGAGGTGGTTGAGCCGGGGTAGGCATCTTCAAAGGGTACAAATGGGAAAGGCATCAGTGAGAGACTGGAGAGTTGAGCCTGAGTTTTTGTATAGTGCCTTTTGCGATGGTATCTTGTGTGCTGGGAAGGATCTGATGGGAGAGGTTGGTTTCCTGGGCAGAGGAGATAAATGTTTGCCACTTGTGTTCTGTAAGGGTGGGTTAATCAAAAGAAACAGCTGTCGTAAGGTAAATGGCACTTTGCCTTATACATTGATTCTGAAGCAGGGAGTCCTCCTACAGGATCTCGTTAACCCTGCCTGGCTAACCCCAACATCCAACCCCCTTCTTTCAGGAGTCCCAGCTGGTGGCTGGAGTTGCCTTTAAGAAAACGTTCTCTTATGCTGGGTTTGAGATGCAGCCGAAAAAGTACGAGTCCCCCAAGATCGCTCTCCTGAACGTTGAGCTAGAGCTCAAAGCAGAGAAAGACAATGCTGAAGTGAGAGTCAACAACGTGAAGGTAAGAGCTGAAAGGAAAGATCAGGACCAAAACTAACGTGCACTTCCAATGCAGAATGAGGCTTCTCTGACTATTTCCGAGCCTCTTCTCAACCTTCTGGTGCAGGAGAGTTGCTGTTCCCTCCTGGATGGGGTTGGGTTGTTGCCCTTCCACACATAACTATCGCTGCATTATGTACCCATGTCTTACCAGCTCAGATTGATATGCATCATTGGCCTTATTTAAGGACCTGGGCAGGCTGTTCCAACTGAAACCCAGTATTCCAGGTCCGAAGGGAAGTCTACCAGCCCGTGGCTGAGTTGTCCCTGGCCAATATGGAAAGGACAGTACCACTATGTTTTTCTCTAGCCTAGTAATTCCCAAACTTGTTTGTGCCACCCCCGACGCGCCCTTGGACTCATCTCTGTTAATGTGACCCCCCAGAGGTCTGAGATAGAGCCCTGTGACCCAAACCCAATGGGACCTGACAACAGCCTGTGCGAGGTCAGGTCAGAAAACAACGTAACTCCCTTGGGCTTGGCTCGACTCCCTCCCACTGTGCATGGGATTGGTGCAGCAGCAGCTGTGAGCCCCATTCTGCTAGTCAATGCCACCTCGCTCTACTGTCCTATGTGTGCTGCAGAGCGACTGTGCTGATGAGCCAGTGCTGTCCCTGCCCAGCGCACGCAGTACAGCAAGGCAGTGGTAGCCAGGGCACGCAGCTGCCCCAGGTTGTGCAGCATGCACATCTTGTGATGCCCCCTGTACGTGGGGCAGGGTCGTGACCCACAGTTTGGGAAACTCTGCGTCTGGCCTCTGGCTCATGCTGCATTTATTCCAGTGACCGGCCCTTTGGATAAACTGGAACTGAGCAGTGTCCTAAGTGCTGATTTTCATACAGGTGTGGAAATCACTAGAGTGTCACATAGTGCATTAAAACAAGGTGAAGCTTTTAGCCACTGGGCATGTGCAGCTTCTGATAAACACAGAAGCTGTTGGAGGAACATCACGTGGGAGGAAGCTCAAGGCAAAACTACGGGGAGACCGTGTTAGGGCTGAGAATTTAATTGAGGGTTGAGTTGCTAATTTTTGGTTCCCACAGCAGTTGTGGTCACCCAAAATCCCCTTGCTGTTTATGCGGGAATAGAGGGGTTAATCTTGGTTTTTTGGCCATGTTACAGTCTGGGTAATTACTTCGTTCCCCATAAATTCTCCAGGCCATCCCAGCAAACATGGCTTCCTTTACTGTCTGTCCTGATTTCAGAGTAGCAGCCGTGTTAGTCTGTATTCGCAAAAAGAAAAGGAGGACTTGTGGCACCTTAGAGACTAACCAATTTATTTGAGCATAAACTTTCGTGAGCTACAGCTAAGGTGCCACAAGTACTCCTTTTCTTTTTGTCTGTCCTGAATGGTTCTATAGTGTTGCTGTTCCCGGTTTAAATCCTTGCCACCCAGCTGTGGCTGCATTTTATTGATGGCTGGAATGACTCTTTTGTGTCTGGTTTGTAAAGTCTGAGCACTATGGAAAAACACAAGATCAATATCCGTCGCTATCTGCATTCTTCTCTATTGCAGGGTATGCTATATTAGTTCCTTGTGCTAACTGCATTAGACAGTCTCCTCTCCTTCCTATAAATAACACTGATATTTGTACAACCCTTCCTTTCTCCTCCCCATTAATCACCTGTTATCAGGATACACTGAGCTGTCACTGTCTTCCTGTTAGTTCCTCCAATCCCTTTATCTGTTAGTCATGTTGCTTTGAGCTTTGTAACTTTCTCTGTGTCTCCTTATAAAATGAGTGACCTAAAATTGCCTGTGAGTGTGTAAAGTGAACATCTTTCCAAGGCTGCATAAAGCAGCATTATCGCTGCCTTTTGTCTCACAAGGGATCTCCCTGTGCAGGTAACCTATGATGACATTTGCAATTCTTTGTAATAAAACTGCATTGCAAGCTCGTCTCTGATTCTTTTCCGCTAGGATTACCAGGCCATTGTGGATGCAGAGTGGAGCATCTTGTATGACAAATTAGACAAAATTCACAAGTCGGGAGCCAAAGTCGTCTTGTCCAAGCTTCCGATTGGTGACGTAGCTACCCAGTACTTCGCAGACAGAGATCTGTTTTGTGCTGGTCGAGTTCCGGAAGAAGATCTCAAAAGGACTATGATGGTAACTTCCATCTTTTTGTAATAAGGGGTTTAGATTTGCTATTAATCCTTCAAGGCTTTTTTCACTCCCTCCCTGCCCTGTACTGAACTGTAAGCCGGTGGTTCTCAGCCCAGCGTACGTGAGTACCACCAGAGGGTACTCAACTCATTTAGATCAGTGTTTCTCAACCTGGGGTTGCAGCCCCGAGAGGGGTCATGGGACATGTTTTGGGAGGTTGCAAGTGCGGGGCTGGCATTAGGGGGTGGCAAGCAGGGCAAATGTCTGGGGTTGCCTGTCTACTGGCCAGATCACTTGTAAAGCACTGTAGTAACAACACAGATGGCATGAGGAAAGGGACGTTACAAGTGAAGATTTTAGAAAAATCTTTTAAACCATTTGATGCTTTGCTAACGCATGGAGGAGCATATTAAAAGCTCTACTGTACTGGGGATTGTGCTGTAGTGGTTGGAACAGGACTCCTGCATTCTTTTTGCTGACTTTACTACAGTAATTTGATGGCTTTGAGCAAGTCACTCAGCTGGGATTTTCAGAGGAGCCGGAGGGAGTTCGGTGCCCACGTCCCAGTGGGAGATTGGGAGTTCAGTGCCCTTCTTACACTTTTTTTACCTGTACCTCAGTTTATCCATCTGGAAATAGGTGGGATATTTAACCTATGTCACTTGACTGGTGTCTGCAAAACATGAGCTCCTCTGCCAGAAGGATCTCTGTAAGCGTCATGTGTTCTGTCTACTGCTTCGGCCTGCTCTGCACCCAGTGTCTGTACCAGTAGAAGTCTGTCGTTTGTGAGGAGGGGGGTTAACTGATACGGTTACACTGGTGTAACAGTCAGGTTTTCCGAACCCTTCATGTGCTGCCCCTGGCCTTTCTGGTCTCTCTTGCTGGTCGCTTCTTAAGCCTTCTCCTGGGGGTGGCTACAGCCAAGGCTGCTCCGTGTCTGGGAGTTAGAGGTCACAGTCATTCCAACCAGTCACAAGGCTCTGTGACTATGATGCCATTGCAGAACAGTAACCTGCTGTCCGGGCTTGTCCCTCTGCTGTTACACTAAAGCCACCTTGTCTCTTCTGTACGTTGCAGGCCTGTGGTGGGTCTATTCAGACTAGTGTTAATGCCCTCACAGATGATGTTCTGGGACAGTGTGCACTCTTCGAGGAGGCCCAGATTGGAGGGGAGAGGTAAATATACCGTAGCTTGAACTGTGGCATTTTAATTTGTGTTGGAATATTACTGCTGTAAGAGTAACATTTCTGACCGGTAAAGTGCTAACCTGGTGAAATCTCAGCGTGTCTGAGTATCTCTCCATGTTTTGGCTTGATGTCTGGCCAAGCGTATCGCACCTCGTCACACCTCTTGAGGTCCGGTGGACTTAATATAGTGTCTTGTATGTACATAGTGACTTTGTATGTACAAAGGATCCTGCAGCAATATACAAACAGTATATCATAGAATATCAGGGTTGGAAGGGACCTCAGGAGGTCATCTAGTCCAACCCCCTGCTCAAAGCGGGACGAATCCCCAACTAAATCGTATAGGCATCCCTTCATCCGTCACCTGCAATGCAGCCCCTTCTCGGGTTGAGTGGGGCATCTGTGTTAATACCCCACAGCCACATTGTACCTCAGCTAGCACAAATTAAGCTTAATACCATACCTCAGTGGATTTTCAGCTTTTTCATCCTGTGGCCCATCTCAGGGGAGAGATCCTCTTGGGGACTAATCCCAACGTCCTAACCCCTCTTGCTGTTTGTTTCTCCCCAGTTAACTGCTTCAGCACAGACTCGGGCAGGGGCAAGTACCTGAGTATTTGCAGAGAACTTGCATCCCATTCATAGAATAATCTGGCCCTCCCCTGTGTCTCTAGAGACTCAACAGGGTCACTGTATAAGTTAGAAGGGCTGCAGATGTGTTTGGCTTTGGAAAGGAATATCTCTCTTGCCAGGTCACCCACAAAGCACCTTTTTGAAGCTGTCTAAGGACTTGTCTAGATGAACACTTAGTTCGCAGGAAGTTGGGGGGTAAGTCTGCCCTGTGCTAGCCTGCTGCACATCGTTTGGCCGGGCGTTAACAGTTCCCTGGTGTGTTTTGATCGCTCCCATTTCCACGCACGCTGTGTAAGAACTCATTACAGAACTGTCAGAATGTGACAGCAGGTTCTGCAGCCAGTCTGTGCATGGCAGGCTAGCGCTGGGTAGACTTACACCCCAGCTTGGTGCAAACCACGTGTTTGTGTAGATGAGCCCCAGGTGCTGGTTATCCTGGCAGTGCTAACCCTTGACATGCTCTGCTCTCGGCAGGTACAACTTCTTCACAGGCTGTCCAAAGGCAAAGACGTGCACGCTTCTATTGCGAGGAGGTGCAGAGCAGTTTATGGAAGAGACTGAGAGGTCCCTACATGATGCCATCATGATAGTCAGGAGAGCAATCAAGGTATGGAGGAGCTGGAGACGTTGCCCAGCTGTTTACATTTGCCATAGGCCAGGGTTCTTGTTTGAAAGGCCATCACAGTCTGTCTAGGACCTGAAACTTACCTTCCTTAGCAAGGAGGTAAATCCCATGCAGCACCTTGGGTGGAGGGATGTTTTGGGAAAGTGTGTGGGGCAAGGAAAGCGGGAACATGTTTGTTTGGGGGCAGGAGGATCCTGCCTCTCAGGAGAAGCAATACGGTGGGTCTCCACTCCCATAGTGCAGTGAACAGAAAGCTGGCCAGTGTTGAAGGGACAGTGTCCAAAGTAACACAGGCCTCTTGAAGCCAGCCACCCTTGAACGCTGTCTGGCGTTCTCCTCTAGCACAGCCCTGGAGGCTAGAACTGCCCCCTGACCAAATGGGGTGTGTATGTGCTAACCCCAGTCCGATGAGTGATCAGGAATCCCCGGGGGTGCAGAATGGCTCTTCCATTTGGTTTGGATGGTGCCTTAGCAGAGTACCCCGACACACTTGCCTGCTTCTCTCTCATCTTCCTTCGAGGCTTTTTTCACTCACTCTGCCCCGCACTGAACGTAAGCTATCGGCCCTCTCCTTGAAACGCATCCTGGTGACTCTCCAAGCAGCTGGCTAACTGATATGAGTCAGGGCTAGGGGCACCGGGACAGTGATATTTATCTGTGTCTACATGTGTTATCCCCCTGCCCCCCATGTGCTTGTCATCTTTGATAGCTTGTAGGCATCTCTGGATAGTACGTCACGCGTACAGCTACTGCTGTGTTAGCATATATTGAGGTAAGGCATTCTCAGAGCACGGGTGCTTTGGGGGACATAAGAGGAAGCAGTTTAGGATTTTGGACCATTTTCTTCTAGCAAAGACTCCTCAATCTGTGATTTACCAAAGGAAATGCAGGAGAAATAGCTGGTAGCGGCACTCGGCAGCAAAGCAATTGCTTCGCGAAAATGGCACATCAGGCTTGTGCCATCTTTTTGACCACTTGATGGAAGTGAAAGTAACTTAATTCACTACTAGTCAGGTCTGTGTCTGGCCTGAGAGAATGTGGAGCTGGAGAAAAGGCACCCACGTATGTCTGTGGCAGGGTAAGCTCCCCTTCCAGAGCATCTCCTCCCAAGCCTGGAGGAGCCACTGGCCCTCTGCAGAAACTACCTGCAAAGCAGGCAGGCTGTCCTGACGGTGGTGGTGGCTTGCATGATGTGGATACTCCAGATCCAGAGATGCCATCAACCAGATCTGTAACAGGTTAATTTCGTGTCCTGGGCTTTCTCCTCTAACTAGTTTCAGTGTAATCGTTGTGTTTGGAGAAAGGTCATGGAACGTTTTACTCTTGCTCCGTTTCAGAACGACTCCGTTGTTGCTGGCGGTGGTGCTATAGAGATGGAACTTTCGAAATACCTCCGGGACTACTCCAGGACCATTCCAGGCAAACAACAGTTGCTCATAGGAGCTTATGCTAAAGCCCTTGAGATCATTCCACGCCAGCTCTGTGACAATGCCGGGTTTGATGCCACCAACATTCTGAACAAACTGAGAGCCAAACATGCACAGGTGGGCTCGCCCCGTTGAACGAACATGTTCCCAGGAGAACCGATAACACTGAATTTCTGAAGCATGCAGAACAGAGCAATGATACAACTGTAACTGTTTCGGTTGCTGCCTCTTTGATTAAGTACTGTGAATGGTTTTCACATGTGATGAGGAATCTGCTGCTGGTCATAAAGAGAAACTATTCTCCTTTTAGAAAAGGAGTACTTGTGGCACCTTAGAGACTAACCAATTTATTTGAGCATAAGCTTTCGTGATGCATCCGATGAAGTGAGCTGTAGCTCACGAAAGCTTATGCTCAAATAAATTGGTTAGTCTCTAAGGTGCCACAAGTCCTCCTGTTCTTTTTGCGAATACAGATTAACACGGCTGTTACTCTGAAACCTATTTTCCTTTTGATTGCAGCTGTGGGGTGACTTTTTTAGAGCTGCTACTGGGGTTTGATTTGCTTTTTGAAAAGGCATCACTTGTCAGGAGGAGTCTTCTCTTTTAAACCTTAAAGTGATGGATTATAAAGGTTGATCGTGCTTTTCCAATGAAATGCAAACCTGGCCAGATTCCAGTTCAGACAATTATATGTTGCCTCCTTAAGTGCCCCTGGAAATTTCACTTGACTCCAGTATTGGTCTTCCCTTCTTAGCAAATGGTTGGGCAGTGTTTGTGATCTTTGCCATGTCCCACCCCAGAGCTGACTGCATCTAAGTAGTGTTAGCCATGAGGTTGATAGCAAGGGAGAGTTTGTAAAATGCTGTATGCAAGATAAGTGATTGCACCTTTTGGTTAGGAAAGATGCAGTCTGAGCCCAGGGCTAGGAGCTGGCAATTCCTGAGATCTGGTTTGGGTGTGAGGGGCACTTTGATCTCTCTCTGTTAGCTTCTCTGTACGTTAAGTGGTGTGAATGCCAGAGACAGTGTGAGGCATAGTTAATGGTTTGTAATGCAGTTGGCAGATGGAAAGTGCTAAGAGCTAATACTTTCCTCAAGCAAGACACTTTCTGATTGCAAGTGAGGTTAATGAGGAGGAGAATTGCTGTCCCCTGCTGTATGTTAGCACATAGGAGCCATCTCCCTTCTCCCTGTCCTCTTGTCTGCACCCTCCTGTTTTGCTGCGTAACTGATGTTTCCTCCTGCTGTCTTCCTCAGGGAGGTACCTGGTATGGCGTGGACGTGAACAACGAAGATATCGCTGATAATTTTGAAGCCTACGTGTGGGAGCCGGCCATTGTGCGTATCAACGCGCTGACGGCCGCATCTGAGGCTGCTTGCCTTATTGTGTCTGTAGATGAAACCATCAAGAATCCCCGTTCTACAGTAGACGCCCCTCCTGGTGGGCGGGGGAGGGGAAGGGGCAGGCCACACAACCACTGAGAACGTGTCTTTGTGAATGTCGTATGACGTGGGGCACAGGGACGACACTGGTGGCTACTATCTCCCAAAATATCCCACTTTAAAAAAAGAATTGATGCCTAGCTTCTCCCAATTTGCAAACCATTTACCACCTGGCTACTTGATGGGTTTACAGCCCGCTGAGAGAAACCAAATCTGAGTCAATAGCAGCAGCCTCTTGTGGAACCCTGGTCCCCATGTCTTCTAGACAGCACAGGTCCCACTCTGGGCTCTCTTGTTGTCCTTCCAGTTGGAAGCTGCGCTGTATGGAACTCCTTGCAGTGTTGGCATAGGGCAGACTGTGCATGTGGCAGTTCGTGATTGTATTTATTGGTTTTTCTACTGGAGTTTTGACCTGAGACACAAACACAAATAAATAGTTACAAGCAACTTGGGGCTAGTTGTGGATTCTCTTGTTTTTCTCTGATTAGAATCTGCTTTGATGTGGAAACACCCAGGGTGGTTGTAGGATTCTTAAAACAGCCTCTGTTTCTGTGAAACGCTGTCAGCTATGTGCTTTAGTTGGCAGGATCTGGGGCAGACCTGCTCAGATGCTTTTTCTTTGCCTCAGAAGGCAAATCTCCCTGTTTGTTTGTCTCTCAGAGCACTCCCAGACTGCTTAATGATCTTTATTTGCTTGAGTTTAGTAACCCCTGAAATCCTCTGTTTAATGAAACCCCATTTAGGGTAAATGCTATTGCAGCACAGCTGATGCTGTCCTGGAAGCCTGTCTGATTACAGCTTTCCAGTGGCAAAGCGCAGATGGCGCCTTCCCTCCCATCTCTTTGCTGCATCATAATTGTGGGTACTTGGGTCTCCATCAGTGAGTAATGGGGTTGGAGAGGCTGGGGACTATGGCAGTTATGTACTAGATCATGGTATATTATAAAAGTGTGGCCTTTCTATGCAGGCTAAAGGCTTTCCTTCATGTGCCTGGCAAACCTGGATGACTTGCCAAACTGATGATGTGGTGGTGGGGGCGTTTGCTGTTTAGCGGCTACTGCTGAGGTCATATGATGGTGAGGGCTGGGATGAACAGCTGTGGGAAGAGAGCTGAAAGAATTGTATTGATCTGGTATCAATCCATTGAGCTCTCATTTCAACAGGCAAGTTTAGACTTGGTTGCACCACAAATCCCATTATTACTTATTGCAGGCTATCTGCAAACAAGTAGCATGCCCATCTCAGCTTCAGCACTGTGAAATCCTTGCTTGGAAGGACCTAAGGAAGTGCTAATTATTACAAACAGAAAAGCAAATGCTTCCTGGGTGTAACCTTCATCTTACCAGGAACATGTTAACCAGTCACAAGCCAGCAGTGTCCAAGAAAGGGGAAAATCATAGTTTTGATGCTGCAAAACGAGTTTGAAGAGGGAGGAAAGGCCTGGCAATGCTAATTAACTTACACTGATTTCCTGCTAGAAAAGTGTTAAGTGAGTTACAAGTTTAGAAGACATGCAGAGAGGAAGGATGGACTGGTGGTTTAGGGCCCTGACATAAGAGACCTGGCTTTGATTCCCTGCTCTGCCACAGACTCTGACACACCGTGGGCAAGTCACAGTCTCTGGGCCTCAGTTGCCCATCTGTACAATGGGCATAGCAGCACTGTCCCACCTCACAAGGGGTGTTGTGAGGATAAATCTGTTAAAGATTGTGAGGTGCTCATACTACAGGGATAGGGGGCTTTACACATCTAAAGATAGCAAAATTCATCCTGGTCTGGATTTTCAAAGCACTTCACATCTTTCATTAACATCCGTTCCTTGGGCCTGCTGACTTTTACTGCTGTTATCCTTTGTTAGCTCCAGATTAGGCTACTGCAATGACCTCTACATGTGGCTACATCTTAAAGCCATTTGTAGAGGAAAGCTGGTGCAGAACACAGCTGCTTATTGAGTAGGGCATCTTGCTGGGAGTATCATACACTCTGCTCTGGAGCCTGGACTGGTTTCCCTTTGGTTGCCAAGTCGTTTAAGGTGCTGGCTATTCCCTATAAAGCCCTCTATGGCCTGGGAGCAGCCTACCTGAGGGAATCACCTCTCCCCTGGCTGTACTACAGCTGAGGCCAGCAGAGCTGCTGGAGTTCGCTCTCCCTCGTTATCAGGCAGCAGCTGGCAGGGTGTTCTCTATGAGGGGTCTGACTCTTGAACTCCCCCCCCCCCCCCCCCCAGCTCCGAAACAGCCTGAACTTGGTGACCTGGGTGCACAGCGGAAGACACCTGTTCCACAGGGACTTAGGACAGGCCTGGGGTCTGCTTCCCGGAGCCATGAAGGAATGAGTTTTTGTAGGTGTCGTTCTGGCAGAGCTCCACTCTGCATGATGATTGGAGCGCTGCTGGGATTATGTTGTCACACTGATGGGGTGTGAAGGTGCCTCAAGCCTTACACTGGCATCTTTATCATTTACATCGAAATAGTTATTTATAACTTCCAGGGAAGATGTGTCCATCTCCTGGCTGCTCTGACTGTCTGCCCCAGTGTCCATGCACACGTATTGACCATGTCTTGTTGAGATAAATCCTGCTGCGCCTCTTTAGCCATTGAAAAGGGGTGACAAAGACCATGTCCGTGAAACCTCAGTCACACCTTTGTCACTGGGTGTCACAAGCTCTGGCCCTTCCCTATGTGCTTTGGCTTCATCAGCAGGAAGCAGAAGGAATAAGAAGTCTCCAAGCCAACCTCACAAGCCCAGACCTACCTACTCCCGCTTTTCTGCTCACCATTATGATGTGACCCAAGAGCCCTAGTCATCCGCTGGGGCCCCAGCATGCAAGGCACTGTACAAACAGAACACGGAAGTGGTCCCCGCCCCTAAGAACTTTCACTTGACAGACAGGGGCGCACAAGGAAATACAGAGATGTTACTCCTCAGTGATGGAAGTGGTGTTTTGCAGTAGCTGTCAGAGCAAAGGAGAGTTTAGAGGAGGCATTCCCTCTCTTAGCATGCTTCTGCAAAGCGGCTTACGGAGTCAGGCATCCTTCCTTTGGACATCAAGCTGCAGCTACAGGTGTAAAGCCATCCAAAATGGAAGGTTAATCCGCACCCACCAACTGATGTAAATGTACCCAAACAGATCTTAGGGGCTTTGGCATTACTGCTACAACCCAGAGCACTGGAACGCCGCTGTGGGTGTGGCTAAGACTGGTCTGCCCTAGGGAAGGAAGAAGTGGGGCCGAACATGGCCAGCTTGTGACTGGCTTCCTGCAGTGGGTTAGTGCAACTCAACACAAGAACAAGGGGACATTTGACAAAATGTAAAGGTGGCAAATCCTGAACAGATAAAGGGAAATACTGTTACGTACAATGCATAATTAGACTGTGGAACTCTTTGCCACAGGATGTCACTGAGGCCAAGAACTTAACAAGATTCAAAAGAGACTGGTCATGTCTGTGGATAATAAAACTATCCATTTTATAATAACTACTGTTAACAAGCATTTTGGAAGGGATATTAAACCTCATGCTTCAGGGTTCAAGCCAATCTCTAGCTTTCAGAGATCAGGATGAGATCTAGTGTCAGGGTCAGATTATCCCCCTACTGTGGGGTTCTTACACCTTTCTCTGAAGCATCTGCTGTTGGTCCCTGGCAGAGATCTGTAGCTAGGCGCGGTGGGCATCGGGTCTGAGCCACAAGGGCAAGTCCTATGTTCTTTGCACTGGCTCAGACAGGCCACTGGTCACGTGAATTTAAAAAAACTAGAAGAGGAATCCTGAAACAGGGGAGAGACTTAACAGGGCTAAATAGCCAAGTGGGGCATCCTGATTCCAAAGTCAAAGTCAAATGGGTGTGCAGCCCAGTCAGGTACATGAGATGTAGGGTTCTGCCCTTGACTGGTAAAGACTGGCTACATACCCATAGGCAGGTCCTTTAACCTTTCTCCCTCATGTTTTCCAGCTACAAAATGCTGGTTGCGGCCAATGTTGCAACCACCTGCTGTATCTTTGGGGACTATATTGTATGAAGTTTGAGTGGTTTTTTGTGTGTCATTGTGGGCCAGGGATTGTATGCAATTCCATGGGGGAGGGGATTTTACCCACAATCCCCCAAGAGCCAAAAACAAGGGGGTGTTGTGTGTGATTACTAGAGTCCCTGAGATTATAAACACCTCCGGAGAAGTACCACCTTTAGGATGGTTTGCATACATTGGGTCAGGCTGGGTTTTGCGGAGGCCAGGAAACAAAGAAAGGGCTTGTGGTATATCAAGGCTGAGTTTGGGGAAGGTTGGAGGGGTCTTCTTTTTGACTCAACAAACAGGATCTTGGGTCCTAAGGGAACCCCAACCCTTGCTGAAAAGTTGGAAATAATTTGGCTTGCATGAGCCCCACAAGATGGATGCGTGAGTCCTGGTGTAATTAGGAAGTGCATGCAGGTTCTTGGGTTTTCAGGTTTTCTCCGTAATGCTTTTGCCCTAATAAAAATGTATTTTGCCTTGGGAAGGCTGGCTGGTAACTGCTCTCCAGCGGTGTAGCATCTGGGAAAGGAGAACAACAGGTGCTGGATGCCAGGCAGAGCTTCTGGGGATATGGCAGCGAGGAGCAGAAGGACTGTGTCAAGGTTCCTCCCCCACTCTGAACTCTAGGGTACAGATGTGGGGACCTGCATGAAAACCTCCTAAGCTTACTTTTACCAGCTTAGGTTAAAACTTCCCCAAGGTACAAATTAATTTTATCCTTTGCCCTTGGAATATCCACTGCCACCACCAAACTCTAACTGGGTTTACTGGGAAACGTAGTTTGGACACATCTTTCCCCCCAAAATCCTCCCAACCCTTGCACCCCACTTCCTGGGAAAGGTTTGGTAAAAATCCTCACCAATTTGCATAGGTGACCACAGATCCAAACCCTTAGATCTGAGAACAATGAAAAAGCATTCAGTTTTCTTACAAGACTTTTTATAGAAATAGAAGTAAAGGAATCACCTCTGTAAAATCAGAATGGTAGATACCTTACAGGGTAATTAGATTCAAAACATAGAGAATCCCTCTAGGCAAAACCTTAAGTTACAAAAAAGACACACAGACAGGAATAGTCATTCTATTCAGCACAGCTCTTTTCTCAGCCATTTAAAGAAATCATAATCTAACACATACCTAGCTAGATTACTTACTAAAGTTCTAAGACTCCATTCCTGGTCTGTCCCCGGCAAAAGCAGCATACAGACAGACACAGACCCTTTATTTCTTTCCCTCCTCCCAGCTTTTGAAAGTATCTTGTCTCCTCATTGGTCATTTTGGTCAGGTGCCAGCGAGGTTACCTTTAGCTTCTTAACCCTTTACAGGTGAGAGGATTTTTCCTCTGGCCAGGAGGGATTTTAAAGGGGTTTACCCTTCCCTTTATATTTATGACAGACTGCAAGCTTAAACTCCGGTCTGGAGTGAGAGAGATGTAGGAGACCAGAAAGGAAAGAAGCCAGAAACCTTAAGTGGGTGCCCT
The DNA here is from genome assembly GCF_965152275.1 of Natator depressus. Lineage (NCBI taxonomy): Eukaryota > Metazoa > Chordata > Testudines > Cheloniidae > Natator > Natator depressus. Next base: position 135,950,897 of record NC_134237.1, on the reverse strand, counting down.
TGAGGAAGACTGGGTCTGTGTGTGTGAAGGTGCCGTTACCCCTGAAATGGTAGCAGTGGTAATACTTGCCCACCTCACAGGACTGTTGTGGATCCCTCAAGGTTGGTGAAGCAGCAGGTGCTATGCAAGGGCAGGTTGTTAATTTGCTGCTCTGGAAATCACTTGGGTGGGGGAGGTGCCACCTGAGGGCTGTTTGGTGATTGGGCCGAATTCACACACCTGTCCCTTCAGCTGGTGACGTCTGCCTGGCCTCTGGCAGGCTCATGGGGAGTGAGTTCACTCGGGCCTGGATGCTGAGTGTGCCCTTTTACACACAATCTCTACAGCTCAGGGCTGAAGCTAGGGTTGCCAACTTCCTAATTGCACAAACCTGAACACCCATGCCCCGCTCACTCCATCCCCCTTCCCTCTGTCGCTCACTCTGCCCCACCCTTACTCACTTTCACGGAGTGGGGGTTGGGGTGCGGGAGGGAGGCAGGATTCTGGGGTGGAGCCAAGGGGTTCGGCGTGTGGGACAGGGCTCTGGGCAGGGGCAGATGGGTTTAGAGTACAGGGGAGCCGAAGGATTTGGAGTGCAGAAGGGGGCTCAGGGCTGGGGCAGGGGGTCGGGGTGTGGGCTCTGGGTGCGAGTTTGGATGCAGGGTGGGGGCTTAGGGCTGGGACAGGGGGTTGGGGTGCAGGATGGGTGAGGGGTGCGGGCTTACCTCAGGTGGCTCCTGGAAGCGACCAGCATGTCCAGCTCCTAGGTGCAGGGACGGCCAGGCAGTTCCTGGCCAATGGGAGCTGCGGAGTAGGTGCTTGGGGTGGGGCACAGCATGTGGCCGCCCCTACACCTAGGAGCCAGACATGCTGGCCACTTCCAGGAGCCACGCGGAGCCAGGGCAGGGAGGGAGCCTACCTTAGCCCCCCTGTGCCGTCGACTGGACTTTTAGCAGCCTATTAAAATCTCCCGGATTGCTTTCAATAGTCACCGGGAGCTCGATGCTGATTCTGGATGACTCCCGACCAATCTGGGCAGGTTGGGAACCCTAGCTGAGGCACGCAGTTTGGGGGGGGCATGGGGCCAATCTGCCCCGTGTATGGGCTTCTAGCCCCCCTTGCTGCCAGGCTGGCACTTGAGCAGCACTAAAATTTCCCTGGTTTTGAAATGACTATTTCCAGCAAAACACGATCAAGTCATCTCTATCCCTACGGCCCTTGAAGAAAGAGCAGGCCCGAGCCCCGTACAAGAAGCCGCACCATGTGATCAGTCTGCATTCACTCAGGAAGCTGAAGGAGAGTCTCACCGGGGGTTAGCATAACCAAGGAAACTGCCCCTCAGCTAGTGAGATACAGCCGGGCGTGTCACTGAATGCTCACTTGGGGTTCGGGTGACCAGATGTCCCGATTTTATAGGGACAGTCCTGATTTTTGGGTCTTTTTCTTAAATAGGCTCCTATTACCCACCACTCCCTGTCCCGATTTTTCACACTTGCTGTCTGGTCACCCTACGCCGGGTGCCTGGCTGGAGTCCCAGCTGGGCTGGGCTGCATTACGTCGCTCAGGGCTGTGAAAAATCCATGCAGTTAAGCTGACCTAACTACACCATTGCCCCACCAATGGACCTCCATGCTGAGCTCTAGGAAAGGAAGGGAAATTCACACTCCCGGGCTCATTCCATCCTTGGCCTTTCCTCTGAGCAGGGGAGTGGCTTTGGTGGTGTGTGTGGTAGATACCGTGGTCTGGGCTGTACCTACGAGTGGCCAGCACACCATCCCCACAAGGGGTGTTTCTATCCTGTACTGGGTGTCCTCCCACATGCTAGCCAGTGCAGTTGAGTCAGCAGGGGTGGGGTGGGGACAGGATTAGTAACAGACCTGACAGAGGCCAATAATACATTTCTGCACCCAGGACCAAAGAGAAAATGGGATGAACTGAGTGAGACTTCTAGGTGCCAATGCTTCCGGGGGGGCATCATTCCTTGCTCAGGCTGTACCTAAAGTCACTAACTAGCCCATTATTTGCCCAGCAGCTTCATGTCCGATGCAGCACCTCTTCTTTCACTGCGGTGGTGGCTCCTCGCTAGGAGCAGGCTGGCCCTGCTAGCCCTTTACTCAGTTTCTCAGGGAAGACCGGCCTGCCTAGCTGCAGCTGGTATCTGAGCTCCTTCGGTGAAGCCAGGTCAATCAGCGTGTGGCTTGTGATTGGCAGGTCTTTATAGACCCGTCATGGATCTGCAGGCACACACACAGACATTAAAGAGGCAGGCTGGCTGTTTATCACCACCTCTCCTTCTCTGACCCAAAGGGATCTGTGCAGTGAGACTGGGGGCTTTAACCACGCCTCTGCTAATTGGAGGCTGATTGCCAGTTATCCATCATTAGCCCCGATCAGCTGGTCTGGCTCTTGTAGCAGGAAGGAGCGAAGCATGGAACGCAAAAGGAATCAATCAGCGTTAACGATGGTTCACCGCTAGCTTCTGATCCTGAGGAGATTGACAGACTGAGCGGGGGTGGAGCATTTGCCTTTCAATCCTCCGCTGGCTGGCTTTGCTAGCAGAGTGGGCCTTGCATGGAGCCCCCGCTCTTGTTGCTACATCTGCCTGCTCTCAGGTGTAGCTGCAGTGTTTACACGTGGGGGTTTTAGATGATGTGGTTCAAGCAAACTCTTGGAGAGACTTTCTAATCGGGCCTTCTATGGTGATCATTCCCATTTAATTGCTTGCACCTGTCCTCATGCAGGATCCCCTAGGTGCTGGACACACTGAGATGTGACATCGATATCACAATCCCTTTGTTCCCTCAAAATGTAGCCCCTTCTGGGGTGGAACACGACAGCAGTTTACCAGCACACAGGGACATTAAACAAGCGCAAGGAGCAAAGAACAGTGATGCGGCAGGGAGATTTGAGGCAGACAGCACGTTGCTACTCCAGGAGGCATTTAGCTGCAACTCAAGGGTTAGTGCAGGTCTGCTCTGGTCTGGTCTGGTCTGACAGGATGAGCCCTGGGATCATTAATGAACACGAAGGGGCAGGGTGCAGCGCTGTTAAGCTGCATGGTTGGGCGCCATGATACGTTATGCTGCTCACATGCTGTTCCCAAGGCAGGGAGGGCTGAAGCTCCCTGGAGAAGAATGGAAAGGCTGTCAGGCTGGGAGCATGCAGTGCTGAGAGCAGAAGCCACGTGCCAAGCTCCTGGGGAGCCAAGTGAGAAGCTGTGTGCCAAGCCTGGCCGGGCTCAGTCGTCCCTCCCAGCGAGCGAAAGGCCCTGGGGCTGGGCTGGGTGAACTACCCAGGGGCTGCCTCTGGCAAGCGCCAGCCCAGGGTTAGGAAAGGTTCCTGGCTGGCGCACTGTTACTCCTGCACTCTGCCTCTGCTGCTGGCCCTGGGCATAGTTTTATTTTTGCTGCTGCTGTTTGTTTTTCGAGCCTGGCTCAGTTTCCCTTTTCCTGTTTCTAAATCCCTCTACGTAGTCCCGTAAACCAGCCAAACACAGGGTGTGGGTATGTGACACTTACCTACTGAGGGGCTAAACACATATGTAGGCTGCACAGAGGAGGGGAGGGAGACACTTCTGGTCTGTCGATTCTCATAGAACATGGTCCCAACATTTGGGGCATTGTCAATGCTGATCTCCCATGATTCCTCTGGGGCTGATCCAAGTCTCACTGAAGTCCATGGAAGTTAGGAGGCTAAATGCCTTTGAGGATCTGGGCCTACGTCCCCAGGCTGTGTGCTCAGGGGCGCATCAAGGGTTCTTGGATCAAACAAAGGCTGCGAGTCTCGACCAAGTCAATTTTGAGATATGATATGAGCAAAAGGTGCTTGTCAGCCCTTCGGGGCAGGGCCCATCTTTTTGCTCCATGTTTGTACAGCGCATGGCACAACGGGGCCCTGGTCCATGACCGGGGCGCCTAGATCCTGCCACAATACAAATCTATACATAATAACACTCCTTTGTTAATCCCAGTTTCATGTCTCCGAAACAGCCTGGCTGGTTCCCCTTGAAACTCCCACTGAAATTCTCCTCCAGACAAACATCCCTTTTTGGATCACCTTTCTCTTGGTCATTTCAAGCAGTAACAGGCCGCCGGATCGATGCTGCAGTGTAATCATCTCCACTCAACGGCTGTTTCTCTGGCCAGCTGGCTCTTTGCCCTCTAGGTGCCCAGCAGAGAGTCTGTCTCCCACGGGTATTAGCCTGGGCTTCAGCTGATAAAGACGAGAGCATATACTAATTTCCTAGAAACATACCACAGGCTGCCATTGTCCCGTGGTGCTACCACTTTTTGACCCACCGGGTTGAAATCCATCTCTCTTCCCTGTCACAAAGCCCTGCCTGGCCGTGGACTGACTGAGCAGACATTGATGCTCAGAGTTCTCTTTGTTTAAAGCACTCACGGTCCTTTCTTAGAGGAAAGCTGAGCCCTCTGCTGGCGGGGGCTGCCTCAGCCCCCCTTTCCTTTCCTTTCCTTTCCTTTCCTTTCCTTTCCTTTCCTTTCCTTTCCTTTCCTTTCCTTAGTGTTTCCCTCCTTCAGGCCCCTTCCCTGGGTGTTGTTTTAAGTGAGTCTAGTTCTCATGCCTGGTGACAGATGGCACGTTCAGGATGGCTGAAGTCCTCTACAGAGCCACAGATCGGGTTCCTCATGGGCCGCAGCAAAATAAGCTTCTCCATCCCACATGCCTCCGCCTCAGGGTTGCAGAGCAGCCCCTGGCAATCAGGAGACCAAGCGCAGCCCTCTGTTATATGCATGGAGCCTCAGCGGTGTCGTTGAGAACCTGCACCGGCTTCAATCAGGCCAGCTGCTCATACACGTTGTTGTGAATTTAACCCTTTCGCTAGCAAGGAGCTCGCTCATGACTCAGCCCCCACTGTCTTCAGACATTTGGTATTTGTACGGAGCTGCTGCATTGTTCTGATGAACCACTTTGGGACTATGGGGTGTTTGCCAACGCTTTGTTTTGACTCTTCATCCTTCATGGCACACGGCTGGTCACGTAAATCCCGTGGCCTGGCTTCTGCTCCCTGACTGGCCCGGAGATGAGCATACAGCGTGCTCTCAGGGTGTGGCTTTGTGGATGAATAATGCCGCGGGTTCAAATTCGTGAAGCGTAACGAGATTCATGAGCATTTTCCTGAGGTTACCCAAATACTCACCAATAACGAAAAGTATCGCTCCACAAATCAGGGCTCCTCCCTGGGTGGTCCTCTGAGTCACTAAAATATAGCTGGCCAGTATGTTACGATCTCAGGTCTCTCTCTCTCTATGGCCCTATCACCACAGAAACTGGGCCTCTCCCTACACCAGCTCTTCCCAGCATGGTGATGGTGTTTTTTTCCACCTCTAGCCTCTTGGCACTTGCTTGCTACTGGTCATTTCAAACGATCCGTATAATCTAGCCCACCTCCCCCATTTGTCATGTTTCGTTGTTTAACCAGGTTTCTTATTCTAGTTTGTCCTTCTTGGAGTTGGATGATTCAAGGCAGCGTGGCTTCAAGGCTTTGGAATTTTCTTGGTTCTTGGTCCTGGTTGCTCTTGGAAACCATGCTTTATGCTTAAGCGACTGCTGACCTACATCCAGCGCTCAAGTCTTTATCATAATTCTCAATGACACACAGCAATGAGGGCAACTTGAGCTCAGCTCGCGTCTCTTGCCGCTGGCCAATACTCCATTGTCTACTCAGCTAGTTCTGCTCGCCAGACCCCTGCCTCAAATCCTGTGGCCTCATTGCATGGCTCGTTTTCCGTCTGTGGCATAACAATTCTGTTTTCTTCTACAAGCGTCTTCCATCTGCTGGGCTGCAAGCTCTACTGAGTGATCCTGAGAGTGGGTCCCAACACCCCCCAATCTGCAGGTGCAGACGTGACACACAGAGGGGTCAAGGCCCAGATCCTCAAAGGTATTTAGGTGCTGAACTCCTCTTGATTTCAATGGGCAGTAGGTGCCTAGATAAATACCTTTGAGGGTCCAGGCTGCAGTGACTGGCCAAGATCACCCAGCGAGACCTGGCTGTAGCGGTATTCAGACCAGCACACATCACATAGCATCCCAGTCCTGCATCTTAACTGCAAGGCCAGCCTTCCTCCCCAGTGCCAACCAGGCCTTCTCCTCACTGCCACTTGCCACCATTTTAAGGCTCTTAATGCTACTTAAAGCCAGGTAGGCTGATTTGCCAGGCCCAAGAGCAGCAGGAGCCATGGTCACTTACTTCACACCAGCCCATGCTTTTGAGGCCACCCTTGATCGCCAGTCAGACAACTGACGTGCAGCAGGTCCCTAAAGACATGCCAAGCCCCCCGTATTAATGCTGTGATCTGGGACTGCTTGGAACTCCCCTGCAGTCTTGTGTATGGGTGTGAAAGGGGCTGTACTTCGGGGTGGGGGGGGGAATGACCATAAGAGCATCCCCATGCCAGAGGGGTCCAGGGGCTCACTGGTAGAGAGGAGTGAGTATCAGCTGGCCTGTCCAGTTCAGCATGCCCCGACTCACGTATGTCATAATCTGTATCTAGCAGATGTCCTGTAAGGTGTCTGTGGGAAACCAGTAACGCACTGAGCATGAATAGTCTTGCAGGATGTGTGTACGGTAAATGCCCAAAGGACTGTACAAATGGGAAGAAGTTATGGGCCTAAAATGTGTTGGCACCAGACAAATCTGGGGTGTGGGTAAACAGCTGGTTTTTCCCAGGCAACGGAAAGGTAGTCGCAGCAGTTGGCACTCACCATCCCATGGCCATTCACTGCCATAGCAGAGGCTGCAGGGACAGCACATGGGGCACCGTAGCAAACACTGGTGGGGAAGAACCCAGCAGGGAATCTTTTCCATCATCTGTCCATGGCTTCTTCCCCCACAGTGGGGGCACTGGACTTGCAGAAGGACTACGGTGACCATATTTTCCCAAAGAGAAAACGGGACACCCCCCCCAGGCCTGCCCAAGCCCTCCCTGCCTCCCACCGGCAAGGGACCAGGCTCAGGTCCCCCTCCCCCCAGGGCTGGCATCAGCCCCCCACATGGGTGGGGCCACCCAAGCCCTTTCGCCACCCACCCATGCATGGGGCCACCTGAACCCTCCTGCCCACATGGGGCCAGCCTGAGGTCCCCCTCGCAACAGGCACCTGGGGCCGGCCCGTGCCCCTCCTCCCGCCCACAGCCCCTCTCCCACCTGTGTGCGGGGCTGATCTGAGCCCCCCTGCCACCCGCCCCTGACCCCCCTGTGGTCTCCTTGCCCCCTATGAATGGGGCTGCTCTGAGCCCCGCCTTCTCCCCCGTGCATGGGGCTGGTCCTCTGAGACCCCCCCTCCCCACTGCCCACCTACGAGCTGGGCTGGTCATCTGAGCTGCCCACCCGTGACTGCCCCCCGTGGCATGCTTTGCCCCCGCCCACAGGGCTGGTGATCCGAGCCCTGCCTGCCCATGTGCAGGGCTGGTGGTCTGAGCCACCCAGCCGAATGCCCTTGTGTGGGGCCGCCCGAGGCCCCCCTCCTACCCCTGTGTGCGGGGAGGGCCAGACAGCCCGAGCCACTCTCCCTAGCCCTTCCTCCAGCGCAGGGCTGGCGTTGCCACTCGCCCCCCACCCCACCCCACCCCCATGCCCCGCTAAGAGTCCTACCCCACTTTTTTGACAAAACTGGGCATTTGCCCCATTTGCTCTTGCCAACTGATGATCAGCTGGTGAAGGGTTAAAATCCATTGCTGATGTAATAACCTGGTATATGGATTTGTGTACAGGCCCAAAGTCCAGAGTTTGGTCAAGAGGTCAGAGGCCTAGCAAATAGTGATTAGCTAAGAGAAAGCAGAATAACCAAAAGATAACCTTGTTTTTGTTAAGATATGTCTGGTCAGCAAAATGCCCGATGCTGGGGGCAATAATTGTGTTTTATTCAAAGTTGCAAATAGAACAAAGAAGCCCTGTTTCTGGTGTGTTAGTTTCTCCTGTAGGGAGATGTTCTTCCCACACATCCAACCTTGAGTTTATGAAAGGTTGGAACATGTCAGTATAAGATATGGCTTCCTCCCACCTCCCTTTCCCTGACTTAAAACACAAATAAGCAACTTGAAAGACAATCTTTGTTGCCATATACTTTCATTGTTTCTTTGCTTTTACCCCTAAATATGTATCTGTTGGACAATCAAAGGAGCTACTTCATTCCTCTGGACCCCAAATTGAATCCAACATATATTCTATACTAATACATTTATTAAAGTACTAATTAAATACTAAATGTTAATTTGTTAACATTGAGACCATGGACGGAGACATTATGTAACCTTTGACCATTGGCTACTGTGCTATCATGTCTTGCAGCTGAACCTACCCAGGGGTGTGGGACTGCCTACCCCATCACTTTCCCTCGCCCATGGAAAATCCATATATTCCAGTGTAATCAATTGATTGACTGTCTCTGAGCCTAATAAGCGAGGTGACACTCCATCAGCGCTGTATGGAATAAACTCCTATGCTTGACCTCTACACGGTGTGGATTTATGTCCTTCAGTTGACAAGAGCAAACAGGACAAATGCCCAGTTTTGTCAAACAAGTCAGGATGGCCTGGACTGGACCTAAAAAAGGGACTGTCCTGGCCAAAACGGGCCATATGGTCACCCTAAGAAGGACACATTTCAAAAGTTCCCTGGACTATAAAAGAGAAGGGCAACGAACCCCAAGTTACCCTTCCCCTATGACGACAAAGCAACTGAGCACTTTGGCCTTTGTGGGAGATCCTGACCGCAGGAGGGAGGGAGTAGCCGTCTTGCTGAACGGCTGTGTTGTAAGAGTCATGCCGTGAACCAAGGCTGTAGTTGCTACAATGCATTTGTCACGTGTATTTGTTCGTAACCATTTCTGCCTTTAGCCCTGACACCTGAACTGACATCAAATCTTGCCTCTTTTTCTTAATTAGCTCATTTTACTTTGAAGCTAAACCAACCCACAGTTTGCACTGAAGTGATTAAGTCCAGTTTAAAGCACCGAACAGCTGGGTTCTTGTCTCTTCAAAGGAGCAAGGGACCTTATTACTCCTGTGACTGGTCCAGGAGAGGGCTGGGCATTTCAGGACCAATGGTTTGGGGGAAATTCGAGACTGGGGGTATGTTGGGGTCACTTGGCTAGTAGTAACCAAGACTGGTGGAGACCAGAGAGAGGCTGTGGTGTAACAGGCAGGCTGCTGGCCTCGGAGCTATTGACCCAGGGCTGCTTAACACAGAGACACTCAGTACATGTTAGTCAGCTGGCTGGGAGCATCCACACAGGGAGCTACAACAGCTGAGCATTTTAAGGTACTCGGGGTTACAGGCCAAGTGGTGACATCACCTCTCACTGGTCTTAATTGCACCCCAAATCATGACAGACAATGGCTACTTAGTGACCTAAGCAAGGGCCTGCTGCTGGCATCCATGTTAGAGGTTCTCACTCCAGGTGTCCTCATCAAAGTCCTCTTTGGCTAATTACATTTTGCCTGCCTAAAATCCACCCCCTGCACTTTCCTTTTTCACTGCCTGCCCGAAACAGCTGTGACCCAGTGCTGAGGGTGTTACAGGGTCTGCTCGGTACCTGTTATAGCCCCCAGCTTCCGACTCTTGCCAGGTTTGTTCAAGCTGTAGCCACTCATGGTTTTAACTCTGGAGGTCCCCAGTTCAATCCTCTGCTGTGTTAGTCAAGATGGTGGCCATCACACAGTGCCTTTTGTGCTCCACCCTAGAGATGGCCGCATTCCCATGGCAAGGAAAGCGATCTCTTTGCAGTGCGTATCATTTGTAAAGTGCTTTGAGGGCTGAAAGGTGCCCTGTCAATTAGCCACGCAGTAAGCTGCCTCGCTGGATCATCAACGAAAAGTCTGTTAACAGTCTAGCAGGGAGATTGCTGGCCGGAGAAGAAAAAGACAGCTCAATTTGAAGAATCTTTATTCCACACTGAATGATAAAATAGCTCTTTTACACACATTTTCATTCTTGAAGACACATTGTTTACATTCGGCAAAGTTTAAAAGCAACAACATCAAAGTGCATCTACAGGTGAGAGTACAGACCAAAGTGCTAAAAACGAAGGTTGCCTGCTGCGCTGAGACAGTGGCCGGGCTAACGGAAAGATGAGATGTTCTCAGCTCTCTCCCAACCTTTCCCCTTTTCCACTTCACCCAGGCTTGCAGCTGGGGAAAGGAAATCCGGGTCCTACTGGACATGCGCTCTGAGCAGGATTCCCTTCTCACCCTCTTTGCAAGTGCCCGCCCTCTAACCCCATGGGCTCAAATTTCTACCTGCTGGAGAATACGCCATAACACAGATCCTCCTGCGGACCTAACCCTGTACTCTGTGCTCTGTTGGTTCTCCAAAATCTTTGACAGGAACATAGGCATTCCCAGACTGGATCAGACCCAAGGTCCATCTTCCCAGTACCCTAACTCCAACAGTGACTAGCACCGGATGCTTCAGAGACCCTGCGATAGACCAATGTGGGGTGACCTGTCCACAGGGCAGTTTCTTCCTGACCCCCATTACTCAGAGGCTGGTTTAGACCCTGAAGCATTCTGCAGAGCATCAAAGGGAAGTCTCCCCTGGCCACAGTGGGAGAACCGCCTGTCATTCATCCCTTAAACTGTTGACTGCCAGTTCAGTTCATTTCCCCCTTCCCCTCCTCCCCAAACCATGTGCTTTCTTTTTTTAGTTTTTTTGGGATCAGTTTCAGGACACGAGGAAGTGACATCTGGTTTTCCGAACACTGGCACATCTCCACTAATGACGAGAAGATACATATATTTATATAGTTAAAAAAATAGCTTCAAAGTTGAACTTCTATGTTTTGGGGGCACATGGACACACAAACTGTGTTTTCAATCATTTACAGTGCTTGGTATTTTTTTCCCACAGAAGCACTGTGAAGAATTAAGTGCTTTAGAGAAATGATTACACAATATATATTTTTTGGGGCGCATGCCTTCTGATTATCTCAAAGCCGGCGCCCATCAGGGCACCTCCCTTTCCTGGATGGGAGCCGAGCGTCTACATAGGGCCGGGAGAACCATCTGCTGAAAGAAATGCCAGCCTGTCTGAACATGGCTACACCATCCTCTCCTCCCCACTTGCCCAGCTGGACTTGGATCCACCGCCTCCCATGCTGCCACTGGTTTCTGGATCAGAAAGTTCTGACCTATTGTTGTCCAATGGGCTTTGATTTCCTCTGACCCACGGGTCTCAGCTTCTGTTAGAGGTGGTAAAAATGCATTAGACCCAAACCCCTTTCAACGGCCTCATCAGACAATAAACTGACAGGAGGCAACCTAGAGATGGGTCTCAACCAAAAACCCAGTTTCGAACACATGCTGGCTCTAGGGAAGTTTGGATTTAGATTTGAACTTCCTGGATGTTAACATCACAATGGGCCATATCCAACCGCTCCCAAACCTTTGGGGAAGTCCAGGTCTAGGGCCTGTGCCCATCTCTGATCTGAGCCAACAGGCCAAGACATCCCAACCCCCAGCAGCTGGGTGGAGAGAACCAGCTCTGGAATCACTTGCAATGGGAACGAAATCAAAGGATTGTATGGCACGCGCATGGGGGGGCAGGTCCCAAGTGACTAATGGTTGGCTTGGAGGATGGAAAAGCCCTCCTGCAAATGGCGCACCCAACCGCAGGCACCGGCAGGCCTTTCCCCACTGCGCCACCTCTCTATATTACTCAAGGGGCAGGGGTGCGGTTTGTACCTGTTCTGAAGGCCATTTCCCCGGCTGAGGGGCCAGCCCCACAGTCAGAACTCCCATGGGCGCCGTGAGAGACTCCAGTATGCCACACCTTCAGGCTTCCCAGCTCGCTTGAAGCAAAGGCTCCTTTGATTCATGATGCCAGGAGCATTGCTCTGATTCTGGCCGAAGGCTGGCTGGGCTAGAGGGCAGACAGCTCCTGTTGTGCTCAGGATTTCATTAAAGCCCTGGCCCCATTGGTGCTGACCCATGGTGGGGACGGCTTCAACATGCTAAACCTCAGGACAGCCCGGCTGCTCTAGCCTTCCAGGAACCCGCCTAGAGGAGCCAGAGCAGTTCACAGGACTCTCAGCACGAACCCAGCTCTGAGTTCAGCGGGAGCTGCGGGGCTCAGACCTCTCAGGGTTTGGCCCGTGTCAATTAGAGCCGGAGAAAGGCCTGATCCAGAGCTGGTGTACCGTGGACGCGGGTGGAACGTAATTGACGTCCATGGGGCTGCTCGAGGGAACACCTGCCCTGGGTTTGGGCCCATCCCTCGCGGCTAATGTGGAATATCTCCCAAACTCTATTCTACAGTTCCCAGAGGGGCAGGCAGCTGCGTCAACACCCGTCCAGCATCATGGCCGAAACCATGCTGCCTACTCACCACGGTCGCCTGGGCCAGGGCCCCTCCCTCATTCCTTCGCCCCCACCCCCAAGCACACGGAGTTGGCTTTATTTCAGAAGCCGGCCTTGCTAGGACTCTCCCTCCCCGCCCCCCCACTAGCATTTCCACCCAAGGCTACCCATGATTGTACAGCAGCAGCAGCAAGCCTGGGCCCCGATCCTGCCCCCTGGCATGGTTCTGAATTTGGCCCAGGAATCTTTACCCCCCTGCCTGGTGGACTCACAACTGGACTGGGCAGAGCACCAGATGGGGTCAGAAGCCTGCCCCTTTCTAACACTCCACGCAACCCACCCCCACCGACTTCATGCAGTTTAAACCAGAACAGAATTTGTCCCATTCCCTTTAAGGCCACTCCCCCTCCGCCATCCCACTCTCTAGCCAACCCTTTGGGAATTCCCTCTTTAGAGCGTTGCCTGGTGTGTACCAACCCACACAAGCCAGGACCCACTGAGGGAAGGTGAGCACAGTACTGAGAGGTGACCATCTAGTGACCTGCCACTTTAGATGATCCCAGCATCATCCAAGGCAGTTCCAATAAGGGAACCAAAGTTTAGAGGCTTGGCCAACGCACGGGGGGAAAGCCTCCAAAGGAAACCTCCAAAGCAGAGGGCACTTGTCTGCTTTGGGTTTTGTCACACGCCTAGAATTCAGCCAGGTTAACTGAAGAGTTCACCCAGATTTCTTTTTCGATCGCTCAAGGGCTAGGGCTGTCCAGGGTCCGGCCGGCTAGGCCCAGCTATTGGCCTGCTTCCCTGCTGGACAGTTAATAGGCCTGGTTTATAAGCCCAGCAACAACAGCAGAGCCTGCTCCAGCCCCAGTCCTGTTCTGGATTCAGACTCTTGCCTCCAACCCTTCCTTGACTACCCCTGCTGACTGTGCCTCTAGCTTATCCTTTGGCTTCTGACTCCTGGCTCTAACCCCTGGCTCAGCCTCAGGCCTTGCCCCTGCTGAGTTCAGTTCTAATCAGTAGGCCAGTCTCTTGTGCCAACCATTAGGCAAGACTGCCCACGACTCAGTCAGTGAGAGGGGTTCTGGTGCTCCGGGAGCCTGGGTTACGGTTTTGGGTGGAACCTGTCTGCAAGTAAGTGCATTCATAAGGACCTGGCCACCATGTCAGTTTGCGCAAACAGGACCTTCGGGAGCTGTGACGCGAGAAGAGGCCCCACAATCAATGGCAAACCAAACCCACCACAAAGCTTTCACCAGAGCCTCCCCTCCAGCTTGGAAACCAGACCACTGTTTCCGCGAGCTGATCCGGCAGCAGGGGCTTGATTCTTCATCACTGAGGTCAAGGTGAGTCTTACTATTGTCTTCAGTGGCAGCTGTATCAGGCCCTCGATTCCTGGAACTGGTCTGGCCACAAATAACTTATCTTGGTGCTTCAGCCCAAAGAAACCAACTGCACATTTGTTTTGAACCTCAAAATCAGTCTGGGTTTTGGCTGATGGTTCAGGCTGATTATGCTCATCTCTAAAATGCCCTGCAACTAGACAGGAGGGAACCTAACAGGAATGAATAAAGCTATGATTTGGTCGCGGAGATCGTGGACGTCACGGAACCCATGACTTCCAGCGACCTCCGTGACTTCAGCCCGTGATGGTTGGGAGCTGCAGGGTCCCCCACTGCCCATGGGGGCAGGGAGCTGCTGGCAATGCCTCTGGCATTCCCCGCAGCTCCCGGCCGCCGCGGGCCCCTTGAGCTGTGGGCAGCGGGGGTACCCCACAGCTCCTGGCTGACTTGGCAGGCGGGGGCACCCCACAGCTCCCGGTCCCCACGGACAGCGGGGACACCCCCGGAGCTGCAGGCAGCAGGGGTACCCCGCAGCCCCCAGCTGCTGCTGCAGGCAGATCCTAGCCCCTGCACAGCTTCCCCGCTGCAGGTGGGGACCCGCCGATCCCTATTTTGTCACGGATATTTTTAGTAAAAGTCACGGACGGGTCACAGCGTCCGTGAATTTTTCCTTTTTGCCCATGACCTGTCTCTGACTTTCACTAAAAATATGTGACAAAATCTTAGCCTTAGGAATGAATAATAAACAAAATACCCCCCAGTTCTTCAAGTGAATGGCGAATACCTGCATGACATAGAGAAACACAAGGAAATACAGCTACAAGATCTTTGGGACAGAGGCCATCGTTTTGCTATTTGTACAGCACCGTGCACCATGAATCTGGTTCCATGACTAGGGCTCCAGCTCTCCCAATTTCATGGGCAGGCAGGTTAGAAGTTTAAGATAAAAAAAAAGTTTTTTATAAAACTGATCAAATCTGACACCAATAAACCATTTTATGATTTTTTTTTACCTAGTTAAATTGGGACATTAGTAGCATTAAAATAGTCGATTAAAAACCAGTTCTTGCCTCTATTACTGATGCCAACCAAGATCATTACAAGTGAGGAAGCTGCTTTTTACCTTTTGCCCTGTTTGTTCGCTCAGTTGAAAACCAGGTTGGTCTGTTTCAATCAGTTCCACTCACTGGTTCTCTCAACCCCTGGCACAGTGCTGCCGGCTTTGGGTTGCAAATGCCATGGAAGGGGGGCAGGGACGCTCACATCCCAACTGTTTGCAGTGGCATTTATAAAAATAATCCATGTCACACAAACATGGCTACTGATGGGGAAATTTGGATCCAAATCAACCTGATATGGGGCCCTGGAGGAGGCTGGTTGGTTGCAGCTGCCAACTCACCCTGTCAGCAGGTGTTAGGACACTGCATAACGCTGCTGAACTTCTGCTGACTTATGGGAGCAGATGTGGCTCCGTAACATCAACCTAGAGCTGGCAATGGCTCTCTGGGCAGGGACGGTCTCCCCCTGCCCCGGGTTTGTACCATGCCTACCGCAGTGGGTCCTGGGCCATGTCCAGAACTCCTAGGCACTACGTTAATACAAATCATAAATAAAACAACAGCAGCAGGGAACAGGAACTGGGGAATTAAGATATGGTGGCCTGGCAGGGAAACCCTACGGAGAACGTTAGGCTGAAGTTTATGTCGTGTTATTGTTTATGAGCTGACACACAACTCAAGCAGGGGACAAGCATGGACACAGTGCAGAGTCCATGGGGTCTGCGGAGGAGAGAGCCAGGGCCCACACCATTTATTGATTATCACTACAAAAGGTTCCCCCGCTCTCCTGCTGGTAATAGCTCACCTTAAGTGATCACTCTCGTGACAGTGTGTATGGTAACACCCATTGTTTCATGTTCTCTATGTATATAAATCTCCCCACTGTATTTTCCACTGAATGCATCTGATGAAGTGAGCTATAGCTCACGAAAGCTTATGCTCAAATAAATTGGTTAGTCTCTAAGGTGCCACAAGTCCTCCTTTTCTTTTTGCGAATACAGACTAACACGGCTGCTACTCTGAAACACACCATTTATATATCCCTTTAAATCCTCCCCTGCTGGAGTGGAAACCCAGACCCAACAGGAGGGGATAGTGCAGGAGAACAGGATGTGAGACAGACTGCAACAGGGGGGCTTGCCCCTCAGAGCTGGAGGGCATGGGGCCAGCCAAGCCTGATTACCCTGTGCTGCACTAACACCCTGATGGAGGATTCCCCCTACAAAGGGCAGCAGGAACCTGCAGAAGGGGGATGCTCAGGGATCAGAGATGGCTAGGAGTGAGCAGGCTCTAGCAGAGTCCTGGCGGCTAGGACTGAGACTCCAGCCAGGTAGGGCCTGGGTGTGGCCGGCCAAAGCCACAAATGCCCCTGGAAGGAGGGAAAGAAACCTTTGTTTTGTGTGGACTCGTGGCTGGACTTTGTTTTGGGATTTTGAGTTCTATTTGGCGTTGGTATTTCTGATTACAAAAAACCTAGGTGACATTTTATTTGAGCAGTGGGGAAACTGAGGCAGGCTTCCAGTAGCATGACTGTCAGACATCAGGGGGTGCTCTGGAGGCGGCTGGCTCTGTTATGCTGACTATAAATGCAAGGTGAAACAGACCGAACCTGCTTCATTGTTCAAACTGAATGAAACGCAAAAGGCAAACAGACAGAACAGACGGTGAAAAGCTCATGAGGTTTGTACGACTGCACTATTTTAGGGGCGGGAGGTGTCAGTAACCTGGGCAGGGAATGGGTTAAGTATCGAGTTTTTAACCTTAACTGCGCCCCTCGATGCTGCATTTCCATCCAACACGCCTCCTTTGTCGCCGAAAGGGGGACACTGGGGGGACAGCGAGCAGCAAAATTCAGCATGTGATGAAACCTTTGCATTGACAACGTAGCCTATCCGGTTACAGCTTTATTTCCTTCTTGTTAAACATGCTGGACAAAAGGAGGAACCTGATTGGCCAAAAGTGTGGGGGTGATTGACCAGGCATCATAACCACTCACGGCTGGGCGTGGCTCTCGGCAGGCACATTGCCAGAGTGAAAGGGAAAGGTCGGGCAGCAGGACCCCGGGGGTGGGGGTAGGGGGCAGTTTCCAAGTGACAACCTGCCTTCTCTCGTGCTCAGCGCAAGTGGATGGGCACTCCACAGCTTTTCACTGCTACCCTCTCTCGCTGGCATTCCCTGGACATGGATCTGGGTCCGCACAGCTTGGGAGCGATGGATTCAGGGCAAAATCACCACTTAAGAAAAGCAGCTGCTGGCATGCACAGCGTTTAGCTGGTACAGTGAGCCCGCAGCCTCTCCAATTCTCTGGTTTCATGCCACCAGTGGATACGCCAGTAGGCTCTGATGAATGCTACGGACTACAGGCCAAAACCTGTTGCCACTTTGGTGGGGTTGCAGCTGCTCAAATCCTGTCTGAATTTAGCCCTCTGTACCTCAGGGCCAGGAGACAGCCCTCCTCAGCCAGCCAAGAGAAGTCATCGGATTGTCATAACAGAGCCAAACATTTTGGAGTAAAAGAACCTTAAAAACGAAGGTTGGCTCATGTTACCACCTCCTCTCCTTCTCCCACTCCACAGAGCTCATTCCCATTGGCCCCAAACAATATGGCACTCAGGCTAAACCTAAATCAGGCTAAACCTAAGTTTCATAATCACTAACCAACCAACCATAATTAAAAAGAGAACGCCGCTTAACTTTGGCAAATGGCCTTAAAAACAAAACAAAACAAACAAACAAACAAAAACCACCACCAAACTTCATGCATAACCTCAGAAAAAAATAGCCACCATAGACCTGATCAATGGGGCGGAGGTGGGTCTGACATAGCTCTGGGGTGAACAGTAGCTATAAATTACTCTCTCTAAGACAAAAACAAGTCTTTAGATTTTTTTAGCAAGCAGGGACCAAGATCTATGGGAAGCCAAAACAAAAAAATGACAGAACTAGTGGCCACAGTAAAGGTACCCCGGATATGAGAAATAGAAGAAAGTCACCCCAGAATCTTACAGGTCTACTGTCCATAAAGTGCTACTTTATATGTAAATACAGTGTATATGTCAATTGATGCTCTATAGTCAGATCTCCCAGCTTTGGAAGGAAATTTCAAACTATCTTTGGATGGAAGAAAGGCAAATGCACCACCTGATACAGACAACATCTGCCAGGGATGGAAAGGACTGCTCTTTTCCTAAGGGTCTCTATTTTGACTGGGTCTTCTGCTGCACCCAGGGCTCCTGCATGTTCAAATGAAGAGCACAATGGGAGCTCATCTGCAAGAGCTTCGTTAGGAGGAGGAGATGGAGAAAGAGACCGGCTGGCTCTGGTCACAGGCTACATGCTTTAACCAGATCAAATCCAGACTGTGGGGCTTGAGCCAAGCTCACTGGAGTCCCTGGGAGTCCTTCCTCTGACTCTGCTGGGCTTTGGATCAGGCCCATGGCTGGCACGGATGAAAAGTCCTGCCTGTCTGATGGGTGTTTGCCAGCGCAACGTGAAGTGAGTTTGCTGAGCCTCGGCCAGCTCCCAGACGACATGTGGCCATCTCACACTGCAATCTGAGTGGAGGTCTTAGCAGAGAGACTATGCAAAGAGCTGACCCAAAACTTAGCCCCGAGGTGGGTCCCTCTGGCAGCAGGGTTGTAACACATTGCCCCCTGG
Source organism: Natator depressus (assembly GCF_965152275.1). Classification (NCBI taxonomy): domain Eukaryota; kingdom Metazoa; phylum Chordata; order Testudines; family Cheloniidae; genus Natator; species Natator depressus. Next base: position 135,932,547 of record NC_134237.1, on the reverse strand, counting down.
CACTTTGCCATGACTGCTGCCCACATGGTACCCAGGATGTGGGCCCAGGATTCCACACTCCGGGGCTGACAATCTGGCGCTTAATTCTCTACCAAAAACCCAAATGAAAATAATTAAAAAAAAAAAAAAAAGTCCCACACTCAGCAAAATCTCCTCCGTCTCCCAGCAATGTCGTAATGTGTCGCAGGAAGACAGGATCCCCACAGAGCAATGCCTCACTCATTAGATTCGGGCCTGTGACCTCTGACTGCCATCCAGTGAACGCGCTTGGGAACACTCCTGCCCGGCACTTCTCCACAACAGTGGCTTGGAAGTGCCTAGAGTAACTGATCAAGCTGATCTCCAGCTCAGCGGCTGGGGTTGGAATAGATTTTAGGGCCAGATGGTGCCATTAGCTCATCTGGTCTGACCTCCTGTATAACACAGACCAGAGGATTCCACCCAGTTACCCCTGTATTAGCCAGGCATAAGTTATTGGGCTCACCAACTCTCTTCCAGAAAGCCATCTACGCTTGATTTGAAGACCTCAAGAGATGAAGAATCCACTGCTTTCCTTGGCCGTCTGTTCCAATGACTGACCCCCCTCACTGTTAAAAACGTGTGCCTTGTTGCTAATTTGATTTGTCTGGTTTTATTTCCAGCCACTGTTCGTGTTATGCCTTTCTCGGCTAGACTGAAGAGCCCTTTAGCACATGATGTGCTTTTTGCTTTCATTCCCGCCCCCCTATTTGCAGGCTCTTGTACATTAAGACTTCTGTGCAATGGAAGATTATTCCCCAAACTCCTTTACTCATCAAGGGAACAAAATATCAATGCTTTTCTATTGTCTTACATAATTAGGGAGCCCTGCCGGTCTAACGCCAGCCTTTGTACAATTCAAAGCAGTGCCTGAGTTTGATGTTACATAGCACTACACAAAGCAGAAGACACAGAGCTAGCGACTGGCAGCAGAACTGGGAACGTCAAGAAGCTGTTTAACCCCTTTGCAGAGCTGGTTGGTTGGGGGGGGGCTTTTGAGGGAGCACTATGGCGGAGGTTGGGGGGGGTTTCTGGCAGTTAGGTAGGGGGCAGCTCAAGGTTGTAACCTACTAATTGTAATGATAATTTGAAGCTATATAGCACTTTTCATCTGGAGATCTCAAAGCGTCATTATCCCCCATTTATGAATGGGGAAACTGAGGTATAGTTTCTTGTATGGCAGTGAACTGTGGGCACTGAGGAAAGCTGAAGATAGGCAGATTGGCGAGTCTCATCAGCTGCTCCATATCAAATCGATAAGATCAGCAAGGAGGACATTCATAGCTGAACCCAGCAACTGCCTCCATCAGCACTGGGTCAGGTTCGGAGGCTTTCTTGGTACAGCCATACTATTAGGAGGGAAGACCAATGAACTACGAAACCAAGAAAGTTTGCTACTTGGCTGGTGGCCACACGGAGGACCCCAAAAGCTTCAATGGCACGATAAGATTGCCAGTGATGGACACAGACTGAATATCTGCCCAGACCACCTTAAGGACCTAGCCAGAGATCGAGCCAAATGGTGCTTGGATCTGCACAGGGATGACCTTCCTTTGGGATCCGCCTTGATGATGAAACTGAAGCTCAGAACAGGTCTGTGATTTGTCCAAGGTCCACAGCAGAGCAGGGGCCTAGAACCACTGCCACGGGATTCCTGGTCCTGCGTGCCCACCACAGGGCCGCATTGCCTCCTCGAGCAAATCCCAACCCCCCTGTGCTACCTGTACCTGGAGCCCTTCCTGGATCCCCGCACCGCACAGCGTAGAGACACGAGGTTAGCGGACAGCGGGCGTCTTGCTGAAGAAAAGGTCTCTCCCTCTTTGGAGAATGTCGTGGCGGGTTTGCTTGCGGCCCTAGCAGGACTCGGCCTCCCAGCTGTTGAGCTCTATAAACAGGCACAGATCAAAATAGGAGACGAAATCTCTGACAAAGTAGCTACGCGTTTCGGTGTGATCTGTGGGGTGCTGACTGTTCTCTCTGCAGCCAGGCGCTGAGCCCGTGAGTATGAGCGAGCCACCTGCCTCAGCCTATTGTGCGGCTCTCCTGGGGACGCTCCCCCAAGGCAGGAGGTGGGGTGCAGAGCCCAGGAGGGGAGGAATGATAGGGCTGAGTTCAGATGCTCACTCGAGCACCCGTTCCATTCTGGAATAGACCAGACTGCAGGAAGAGCAGCCGCACAGCCTGAATGGCCAATCCTTTCCATGAGAAATATGAAACAGACACAGAGCCGGGCCCAAACCGCCCCTGGGGCTCAGATAGGAGCTCCTCAAAAGTGCAGACGGTTTGGATTGGGTGTCCTTGTTCAGTCTAGACATGGGTGCTCGTGTTGGCCCGCGCCAGAGTTCAGTTGTGTTTGCATGTGGCATTTTGGTCAGGCCCCGCTCCACACGAAAGCAACCCACAGGGTCCCTCGCACCACTGATGCCTCATTAGGCACTGGCGGGCCCCCTAATTTCCAGAGCCGTCCGTTCCCACTGCAGCCAGACTCTGAACGCACCTGCACTCACTGGGACGCTCAGTTTCTGTAGCTCTCCATGGCCTCCTCACCTTCAGCAGGGATCTGAGAAGAGATTTACCTTCTCTCCTGTCTTGCCACCTCTCATGAACTGCCCCGGAAGGAACTGACCAGTTCATCCTCTTAAAGAAGGTGGAAACCTGACTGTTCCTCTAAGCCCATGGCAGATCTGACAACATGCAATAGCTGATCTTCTTGCTGATGAGATCTCAGAAGCTACATGTGTTTCCATGAGAGCATCCCGGGTTTCAGCGTTACTCTGAAAATCCAGCCTGCTTCCCCCAGAGAAAAGAGTGCATCTACCCCACCCGGTAGCAGAAGCTACCCGTTTCCCCCAGCTTTCCCCACAATAGCCCTCCTGTGGCTGGAGATTTACTGCTCAGTTTTTATTTAATCATCAAAGGGGTAGGTGTGTTAGTCTGTATGGAGACACACACTCCTCCAGGGTACGTGGGGAGGAGCGCTCCAGCAAGAATCCAGGAAGGAGAGAAACCTGCAGGCTTCCCGGTGCTGCCTTCTGTCCCCCCCGTCCCTTGCAGTGTCTGGGGGGAAGGGAGAAGAGAGGAAGGGCACCTGCAAATCTCAGTTTCATTGTTACAGTTTAGGGCAAATTGACAAGGGTCTGTGTATTGCACAAGTCTGCCTGCCCCAGTCCTTTAGCGATTGGCCTTCTTGCTTCATTGCTCCCGTTCCTCAGCCTCCCTGTATTTCCCAGTCTCAAAGGGTGCTTTCTGCAGGTACGTTTTTTAGGGCTGGATTGCCAAAAAAAAAAAAAAAAAAAAAGAGTGTGTATGTGTATATATGGGGGGAGGCGGGGAACCCAACAAATTCATAGAATCATAGAATATCAGGGTTGGAAGGGACCTCAGGAGGTCATCTAGTCCAATCCCCTGCTCAAAGCAGGACCAATCCCCAATTCAATCATCCCAGCCAGGGCTTTGTCAAGCCTGACCTTAAAAACTTCTAAGGAAGGAGATTCTACCACCTCCCTAGGTAACGCATTCCAGTGTTTCACCACCCTCCTAGTGAAAATTTTTTTCCTAATATCCAACCTAAACCTCCCCCACTGCAACTTGAGACCATTACTCCTTGTCCTGTCCTCTTCTACCACTGAGAATAGTCTAGAGTCATCCTCTCTGGAACCACCTCTCAGGTAGTTGAAAGCAGCTATCAAATCCCCCCTCATTCTTCTCTTCTGCAGACTGAACAATCCCAGTTCCCTCAGCCTCTCCTCATAAGTCATGTGTTCCAGACCCCTAATCATTTTTGTTGCCCTTCGCTGGACTCTCTCCAATTTCTCCACATCCTTCTTGTAGTGTGGGGCCCAAAACTGGACGCAGTACTCCAGATGAGGCCTCACCAATGTCCAATAGAGGGGGACGATCACGTCCCTCGATCTGCTGGCAATGCCCCTACTTATACATCCCAAAATGCCATTGGCCTTCTTGGCAACAAGGGCACACTGCTGACTCATATCCAGCTTCTCGTCCACTGTCACCCCTAGGTCCTTTTCCGCAGAACTGCTGCCTAGCCATTCGGTCCACTTAGGTCAATTTCACTGTCATAGGATTTTAAACATCGTAAATGTCACGATTTCAGTTCTTTAAATCTGACATATCACGGTGGCGAACCTGTAGGGGTTCCGACCCAAAAGGGAGCAGTGATGGTGGTGGTGGTGGGTTTGCAAAGTTACTGTCCGGGGGCCATGGTATTGCCACCCGTATTTCTGCGCTGCTGCTGGTGTGGGCACTGCCCTCAGAACTGGGCAGCCGGAGGGCGGCGGCTGCCCGCCAGGAGCCCAGCTCTGAAGGCAGCGCCCACGCCAGCAGCAGTGCAGAAGGACGGGTGGCCTGGTGTGGTATTGTGCCAGCCGCCGCTCCCCAGCCACCCAGCTCTGAAGGCAGGACAGAAGTAAGGGTGGCAATGCTGCAACCCTCAAACAGCCTTGCAACACCCCTCTTCCCCCACCCCCGGCGACCTCCTTTTGGGTCAGGACCCCCAGTTTGAAAAATGCTGGTCTCCTCTGTGAAATCGTGTAGGGTAAAAGTACACAAAAGACCAGATTTCATGGGCAAGACCAGATTTCACAGTCCGTGATGCATTTGTCACACTCACACACACACACACACACACACACTCAGAGCATATGTGCCCTCATGTACTCTGTACCACCTGGCGGTCTGAGCACTTTGCTACACAAGTTTGGCTAGGACTCAGACCCGCTGCGTTAGGCCATGTCTACACTAGCGAGCTGACGGCGGCAGGGCTGTACCGATGCAGCTGTGCCGTTCTCAGACGGCTCGTGTAGCCGCTCCTTGCCAACGGGAGAGAGCGCTCTCCTGGACATAATAAACCCACCTCCACGAGCGGCGGTAACTATGTCGGCGGGAGAAGCTCTCCCACTGACAGCCCTGGCTATACCGGTGCGTCTGTCAGTGTCACTTCTGTCGTTCAGCACTGTTTGTGTCACACCCCTGAGCGACATGAGTTATACTGACAGAAGTGGTAGGTTAGACGTGACCTTAGCTATTAACCTCGCCTACCCACTGTCAGGGAGTTGTTTTAAATCAGTGGATTGCACTGTACTCCCCGACCTTCCATTGCTCAAGTTGCAGGCGTACGGTGTGGAGGAGACACAGCGCCGGGTGGAGCTGTTTTTAGCCAAGTCCGAGATGGCCAGTCTAGACAGCTGCACAGGCTTGGCTGACTCAGCACTGAGACACCTGCTCTTCACCTTGGGAACTGGATGTGAATTTCAAATTCCCAGAAGCCAGAGACTTGATCATAAGAATGGCCATGCTGGGTCAGACCCAGGGCCGGTGCAACCACTAGGCCAACTAGGCGGTTGCCTAGGGCGCCAAGTGGTTGGGGGCGGCCAAAAGCATGCTCCGGGGAGGCGGTGGAGCGGAGGTGAGCTGGGGCAGGGGGGTGCGGGGAGGGCCGCCTGCAGCAAGTAACGGGGGGGAGAGTGGCACACAGGGGAACTGCTCCCCGCCCCAGCCCACCCCTGCTCCGCCTCCTCCCCTGAGCACCGCCCCGCTCTGCTTCTCTCCCTCCCTTCCTTTGTCTGTTTTAAACCTGTTGCCTATTAATTTCATTTGGGGACCCCTAGTTTTTGTGTTGTGAGGCGTAAATAACACTTCCTTATTTACTTTCTCCACACCATTCATGATTTTATAGACCTCTGTCATATCCCCCCTTAGTCGTCTCTATTCTAAGATGAAAAATCCCAGTCTTATTAACCTTTTTTCATATGGAAGCTGTTCCATACCTCTAATCACTTTTGTTGCCCTTCTCTGTACCTTTTCCAATTCCAATAGATCTTTTCTGAGATGGGGCGACCACATCTACAGGAACTGAAAACCATGCTCCTTGCAGGTTCCCCCTGCTTCTCCACCTTTCATCCCAATTGTGTCCTCTCCATTGAGGGAGCAGGGCAGGCCACATGTTTAGGGAGAAAAACACAACAAGCTGGAGTAGCAGGAGACAACCGGTCTCGTATGTTTCCTGCCTTCCTGTAAGTGAAGCCTTGATGTAAGTAGCTGGGCCTTGCTATCTGTGAAATAGGCCCCACCCCTGTAAATAAGACCCCGCCCCTCATTACAAATAGTCCATGAGGAGCCGCAGAAATCCCAGACGAACACAAATCCTCCCTTGGAATATGCAGCCAGAAGGGACCCCCTGCAGCAGGATTGCTGACAGCTTAGGAATAATGTTGCACCACGTGGCTTGTGTCATGAGTGTCTGGGCCTCCATTCCTGGCCCTGCAAAGCCAAAGAGGCAAGGAAGGTGCCTGCCCCACAATCAAGGGTGGTTGTTTAGCATCAGAGACAGAGTCTCCCCTGCCCTCACTGGGCGTCTTTCCCATGTTCCTCAGAGTCTGCGGCACCAGCCAGCAGGCTGGGGGCAAAGTGCCCCGTCTTCGCCCAGTCACAGGAGGGGAGGATTTTGCAGCTGGGGCTTGGTACAGTGGCTGCTCCGGGAAATGATGGTGGGTGAAAAGCCCTGACTGACCATAAACAACTAGTAGCAGGAATCAAGAGCATTCACACAAAGGGGTCTGGCTGGCCTGGAACCCAATCCAATAACTAGACCCCCTGCGCACTGCAGGTGGGGAGGGCAGCACCCAGTTATTCTTCCCTAGCGGCGTGTCTAACCCCGAGCGCCCGGAGTCGGTCTGGACAGTCACAGCCCCCAACGCTCCTCTTCCCTTGTTGCTCAATCCAGCAACTATGTACCACTCTCCACCCCCGCCGCTCCCACACGTGGGCTTGTCTACCCAAGCTCGGGTGTGAATTCGGTCAGTTTGCATCAGCCGACAAGATCTGGGTTGGACAGTGAAAGTTCCACCGTACACAAGTCAAGGGTTCCCTGGCCCTTTCAAGCTGCACACATATCCTGTGGAGCAACGGGCCCGAGATCTGGACTTTCCCAGAAAAGTCCCTTCAGCCACAAGGGACTTTACAGTGCCAGGCCCAATGTGGTGCCCACATCTTTACAATCCAGCAGCCCTTAGTCCTTGTAGTCAATGGGGCTTTGACCTGAGGAAGGACTGCAGGGTAGAGGCTCAGACAGGCAAGTGCAAGTTGATGGGGAAGTACACTTCTGGGACAAGAAATAGCCAACACTAAAGACATAGAGCTGATTTACTAGTTGCTGATAATCGCACCGTACAGAGAACAGTTCCACATTACCCATCACTGTCTCAGCGTGCAGGAGTCTGCAAATCCCTTCTGCACGGCGGAGGCACGGTAGCTGCCGCACGGACGTGTCATTACGCCTGCTTAGTGCCAGGAGGCACAATTGCCAAGGAACGGGACAGGCGAGGAGCCCCTTGACTGTCTCGCCATTGAGTCAGCAGATGGGCGAGCAACAGGGTATTTGAAATGGGGAAAAACTAATCAGTGAATGTGACCATTGACTTTACCAACCCTGCCAGGGAAGACCAGGCACATCCCAGGACTTCTCTACACCCTATGTAGTTAACATGCCCTTAAACACACGGATTGCCATGTCAGCCCACAACGCTGCTCTGTTTAGCCCAATACCCTGCTTCTGACATTGATTAAACCTACACTTAACACGTCCGAGGAGGCGGGGACTTCCCAGCCCTTGGCCTCCCCCAAACACCCCGCCCGCTTGTGCAATACCACCCTAGGGCAGGGGGGAAGTGGATTTCTTACAGACCCCAGCGGGGGAGTCAGCTTATTTCCCAGCGTAGCCATTTGTTTGTGAAGATCCCCAGACTGGAGCCATTCAAAGCGCTCAGCGCTGCAGAGTGCCTGGCGAAGGGCATGCCATGATGAGTTTAGCAAATGATCCTGTAAACCATGGGAAAAAGACAGAGATGAAGAAAAATGCCTTCCCAGGCGAGGAAGTGACTATGGTTAAACCTGGAGTTGCTTTGCCCCTCTGAGAATCAGGCCACTGACGCAGCTGCCTAAAGCCGTGAGTAAAACTAAGTTTGTGTGTAAGTCTTTGCGAGATCAGGGCCTAACTCTGGATTTAGTAGCCTAGACCTTAGGTATCCGATTTTTGGCCTAAATGTTCAGAGCCAAGGAACAACTTGTCAGTGCTGACGGGAATCTCTCTTGTTTTCCCTGCCCTTGCAAATTCAGTTCAGCAGTTCACATCCAAACTGCAATGGGATCTCTTCGCAGGTTTGGGGCACTCAGCTTCGGGGTTCCAAACTAGGCCGCCTTTTAACAATGGAACGGCAGAATCATGTCCTGCCGTGTCCCATTCTCTGACTCTTTCTCTGCCTCTGCAGCAGTGAGTCCCTCAGGCTAACTACACAAGCAGTAAGAAAACGTGGCCTCTCTTTGAAGTATTTGTCCCATGCAACTCAGCAGATGATCAGTAATGATCCTTAGCTACTGGCTAGAGTGCTTTTCGACTTCAAAGCACTGCAGACATTACTGTAACTGATTAGAAGTTATATAAATGGGGTGGCTTACATTTCATTTTCTATGCCCAAAAGACTGGTTCGTCTGGGGGTGTGTGCGTGTGAGCATGTAGTTTTTGATTAAAGGATTTCCACAGAACACGAAGGCACAAGTCCGAAGAAGGACTTGAGCCCATGACCCGTTCGTTTTCTAGGTGGGGGAAGATGGCACAGCGAAGTAACAAATTCAAACTACAATGCACGGCCATGATTCACAAAAGCCAAGTGAGGGGCGGAAGGGATGTGTGTCACACACAGACGAACCACACGCCACTGCACCGGGATCCACAAGCAGAAAATACGATAAAAAAAAGCCTGACTTTTCAAAACCAGTAAATAACATTTTCAAAGAATTTTCGGCTCCCCTCCTCCCCCCACTCCATCCAAACCAGGAAAGAAATTTGCCACAGAACATACCTAACTCTCCCGATGTCAGATGGGCAGGCTTCCCATGTGCTATTGGAAACAGCTTGAATAGTATTGGAGACAGAAAAATTGAGCTAGCAGCAAGAATCTTCAGTCTTCAGACGTGACGCTCAGACAGGATAGTCTTTAAGCATAGTGTATAAACATGCTGAGTATATAATTTTTCTTTAAAGTCTTCTTTGTTTTGTTTACAGAAATAAATACTTACTTTGCTTCTTTTAAGGTCATTCCCTAGTCTCTGCACAATGTCAGAAGGTGACATCTCAGTTTACAGGACTTGTAGCCACTAGTCTGACTTGTGTTAAAAGGTAGCAAAATGTGGCTTTTCGGAGGCTGTGTTGTTCTCCTTTCCCCTGTATTGTAGCTTCTCTCTTTTTGCTGGTTGTGGCATCCTTTTCCCCCCTCTGCCTGTGGATTTGCTTAAAAGTCCTTGCTCATTTCCCCATATTCCTTCCCATGCAGAGAGGGCAGTGACAGAACTACAGACTTCAACAATATGGCCAATTGTTATTTTTCAAGAGGTCCAAGGTGACTACAAATCCCAGCATGCAAAGGTTCCAACTGGATGCCGCTAAGAGGCAGGATGGCACACTGCATGCTGGGACTGGTAATCTCCTCTTGTTGCCTCTCTGGCTCCATTTTATGCACATTAAGCGCAGCTCCCGTACTCCTGGAAAGCTATCATCAGCTTGTGAAGTTTGGGTGTCCCTGCTCTAGAGTTGTGTGTTACAAAAGCAAACCCTAACTAACCCACCCTGCTTTCAGAGGAGACAAATTAAATCCAGCAGTGGGCTCGAGCCCCCTAACGGCTGGATCTGTATTTCAAACACCCTTAGTTAATGGGCGCTTCGATTGGGGAGTTCGGTTCAGCCCGTTACGAAGGGAAAGCCTGTTTGCAAAATTCAGAGCCGGATCTAGTTTTGGATTTCGAAAGCCTGCCCCTGAAGTGCAGGGGGTTTGTGTTGGAGTTACCAGGGGCGAGGTGGTTTGGATTGGTCTTGGATTAACTGCTAGATTCCTCCCTCCCCACACAATTTTCTTCAGATTTGGGAACTTCTGAGATTGGCGCTCTCATGGCACATCAGTATGTAGGAGGCTGTCCTGGATCCCACCCACTGCAGGAGGGCCAGCTTGTCCTGCTGGCTCAGAAGGCCTCCGACCATCTCTTCATTCCTACGAAGGGGAACCAGAGAAGGTGCCACGCCTATTGGTCGCTTGACGAAGGGTGGATGGAGGAGGAAGGTGTTTGGAACCGCCACCGCACCCCCGTCATCCTGAGAGAGACCCAACTTCGGCCAAGTCCTACACCGGGTGGCTGATGGCTTCTTGATACACGCAGCCCAGAGCGGACGATGAGCACCACCTCCACCATCCAGGTCAGCTAGTTTCTCTGCCTCTGGAAGGCAGGACAGGGGAAGAGCACTGTGGGCACGGCATGGTGCTTTCACCACTGGCTAGCACACCGTCTGTCTCTGGGGCAAGGAAGCAGGCTTCTCGATCACGGCTCAAGCGTTGATTGCAGTTGAGGGGGGGGGGGGCTGTTGCATCACCCCGGTGATGGCAGCGCTCCTATAGGCATCACCCGGTGGCATGGAAACCTGCTGGCTGCTTCTCTCTGGAAGTGGAGGGTAAAGAGACATAGACCCTCAAGAAGCCATTTCCTTTGGAGGGAGCAAGTTCTCCTGTCCGGTAATAAGATCAACTTTTGCAAAAAGAACAGGTTTGGTACAAACAGTGCCCATGTGTAATGAATACATCAAGGGCTGCCATCGCTGATCAAGGCAGGGGCTTTGTCACCGACAGAACTGTAGATCTTTGGAGATCAGAATTTCAGCCAATGGATCTTACTTAAAGCTGGTTGGGGAGAGATGTGCCATGGCAGAAGTCTGTCTGTATTCCGAGCAGCAACGTTGACTCTTTTCCTAGGCGCTAGTCCATCTCTGTGCCAACAGCGGGCAATTTACCCCAGAACGAGCTGCCTTGCGGAAGATGGACGCCTCGCCCTGGGAACAAGCCAGGGAATGCTTGTGAGTGCTTGTGAGGACACATGATTCCCCTGATGCCACGTGATTCCCCTGATGAGATGGTTTATTGCCTTTGCAGGAAGGGAATTTGGCTTCCTTACTGGGTGAAGAGGAGACGAGGCTGGATTGGTGTCCTTGGTGGAGGAGTTAGCTCCATGTCGCCAGCTAGCTTCCCAAGGCGCCCCAAGGGTCACGAGCAAGAGGAGCTTTGTATTTTGTGGCTGCGGTGGTTGTGCTGTTGTGGCTGCTGGCTTGAGGGAGGCACTTACCCACGTTGGGTAAATTAAAAAAAAAAAGAGTGTAAAATGTACAGTAATGCTGGGCCTTGGTTCGCCTGGCGGCATTGCCCCCGCCCCCCTAAAATGGAGCTCGGATGGGAGTTGGGATTCAGTCGAGCCACACATCAAGAAAGGCTGTGCAGGGAGCTCCGACTTCCCCAGCGCTGTTTACCGATCCCGACGGCGTGACCGTCAACGTATGGCCGGCGCGGGGCCTGGCTGTACCTCAGTCTTAGACTCATCCACTCAGGTGGCAAGGAGGGGGAAGCTGTGCTTGGTTGGGTCACGTGCCACGTCACTGAGATCCCCAGCTCCCGCTAAACGAAAGCGAGGCTCAAAGAAAGAAATGTCCCCAACACAAAGCTCCTTGGCAACAGGGTGTCCGGCCTAGTTCCTCAGGCAGAAAGAGAGCAGCCGGGCCCTTTCTGGCAGGTCGAGAAGCTACCTTTGTAGCACCGTCACGTCCGCGATATGTCACATACCCTGCCCCACCGAGGGAACGGGTCACTTCCAGTCACTAAAGCCTGCACAAGTTGTGTGCGTTGGCTGGCTCTTCTGTGGCTCCGGGTTTCCAACAAAGGGCGGACGGTGGGTTTGGTTTCACTGTCTCTGTTGCTCAGGTGGATGGAGGACACGCGTCGTCGTTCCCTGCAGGGCTAACAGCTTCCTTCCACCTTAATGTGTAAAATCTTTGAGAAGCCGGGTCTTTTCCTCAGGGCCTGGAAGAGAAGGGCGGGGAGGGTTAAATGCATGGACAGCAGAGCGTATGCATGCATTTGGCTAATACTAATGCAGAGCCAATTAATTGTATGGTGCTGTTCACCTGTAGCTCTCAAAGCACTACAAAGGAAGGGGAAATTCAGAGCAGGGGTAACTCCACTCACACGAATGCAGCTGACACCAGCTCAGAATTTGACCCCATGGACTTTACTATGTAAGAAATATATTTTCAATGGAAAGAGAATTAACTTAGACCCAATTTTCCCTCTGCAGCATGAAGGAACCTCATCCTTCCCCCAACCTTTTCCATTGCACTGGGCTCCAGGCCCTGGGTGGCACTGATAAGGACTGGACCCAAGTTGTAGCATCTCCGTTGACTTCCCCGGAGGAATGTTCAGTGTGACCGTTTGGAATTGTTACTCTTTGGTATTTGCCTCTGCAGCTCATTAGCACTAGGATGTAAATATTCAGATTCCCCAAGGAGAAACAGAGAATGAAAAAAAGAACCTAGAGAGAGAAAGACAAAAAGAAAACTCCCCCGAGAACACAGTGCGGGAGCCCACCTCTTTCACGACAGGGTATGAATAATTCCCCTTGATTTACACAGCTGAACTAGACCCCTGCGGTACCAGAGCTGAAAAGCGAAACACCTGCACATCCAAATAAATCCTACCAGGGGAAGATCCTACCAAGCACTGGTGGCTTGCACAGGAGTGACCCTCAAGCCCTTCACTGCAATCAAATATCTTCCCAAAGATCAGCCAGAGCCGGGGGCTGAAAGGTGGAAGGAAATCCTGGTCTGCCCTCCTCACCAGCCCTTGCGTTGGATCTCATCTCGGGGCAAGCACAAAGCCCGGGGAAGAAGCCCAGCCCAGCAGAACATTACCTGCCCCATACATGCAATAAGCCATGTGCACCCCCAAGAACTGGCCCACAGGGACTCGCTTCTATGTTCTGCACGCTCAGATCCACAAGCACAGCTCCCTTGCACAAACAAGTGCAGAGGAAAGAACGGGGCCCATCTATTACACATTTCTTAACCGTGTTGCTAATAAGGCCTTAGATCACTGCTGCTAAAATCACTCTGGAAGCAAACAGCGCTTCCCCTTATGCTCCTAAGGCAGAGCAGAGGGGGTGGAAATGCCTCCTGAGTATCACCCTGTGCAGGAGTCTGCCCAACTGGCATACAGCTGTCAGAAGGGCTCTCTGCTGGCCGTGTGCCCAGGCCCTGGTGTGCTGTGGCCAGCGAGTTGGGGCCATTCTGTGCTTTCCACTGCTGGGCGGGGGCCTTGGGAATTGGAGCAGCCCTCAGGCCTTGGTCAATGTCCTCAGTCTATTCACTTGGCGGAGCTCAGGAATCTGTGCTCAGAGCCACCCAGGGACCAGCCTGGCTCCCTTTACCTGGAGTTTGTTCACCATCTCCTCAAACATCTTCCGGGCTTCGGGGCTGTTCGGCTCCTTGAAGTAGTCCACAATGCCCACCTGCACCACAATGGACTTAAGGTTCCGGCAGACACCTGGGGCAACAGAGAGACAGCCAGGGTGTGTGACGTGTGGGGAGCAGTGCCCGGGTGCCGCACGGATCCCAGGGAGCAGGCTGTGATGGTCAGTATGGCCACAGGGACTTCTGGAGCACCGGCCCTATTCACAGTCAGTGGCACTCGTGCTCTGTCACAAGGGGGACCGAGCCTTTTAAGAAGGAATGGCCCAGCCCATCTGTGCCTCATTAACAGCCTCTGGATGGGGCCCGATAGGGGGCTGCTGGCTCTATAAAGAGCCAGAGAGGAATGGGAAGAAGCTGTGGCAGGGTGACGCTGCAGGCGAGTTGGGGACTTTTCAAGTCCAGGGAGGGCTGGGAGTGGCTTGGCAAAAGCAGGGAAGAACCAGGTTGAAGCAGGAAGGTTGGGATCCTCTCCCGAGAGAATCCCAGAGCAAAACACTCCAGGTGGGAAGGCTGGGGACGGGTTGAGGGGAGACGAGGCTCCCTTTCTGGGAGAAGCCCCAGCACTGAGTATTGTTGTGAATTATATATAAAGATATTAGACCCAGGAGGGGAATGTTTTAAAGATTCTGCACTGGTGGAGTTTATGTAAGAAGCTCTGGAGAGGGTAAACTGAGGCAGGGCACCTGCTGAGCAACCGCGGGCCGTGAGGGGGTGGTCACGGTGTTACCTGCTTCAGAAGCGTTTGAAAACCCCACACTTGAGACAGAAAAGGCCCTCTATTGACCTGTCCTGTCCCCCTAGGTATTTATCCCAGGCCTGATCCTGCCCCTTAGAAGGTTTTCTCCTGCTGTCCACTCCAGTTTGCAATGACTCCAAAAATGGTGCACCCACCATGTCCCCAGCAGACTTTTATGCCTTTCATCGTTGGGAAGCGTTTCTGGATATTTCACCTACAATTTCATCCCAGGACGCCTGGCGAAACCACCTCAACCATACTCCCCACCCTGCTGAGCTGGCCAAGGCTGGAAGTGATACACCCCACCTGCTTAACACTGCTGGGGATCTGTAGCAATGAAGATCTCCAGTCCTCATGCATGTGCAGAGGACCAGATTGTGACCTCCGTTACACCAGGGTAAATCTGGTGTCACACCATGGACATCAGTAAAATGACTTCAGATTTCTACTGGTGTAAACGGAAGCAGAATCTGGCCCGTAGCCTAGGACACCAACAAGGGGCTGCGACTGTCCACAGTGACTATTTAAACAGGATGTGTTGTGTTGTTTTGCCCGTTAGCTGCTCCGATGACAGTCCTACGGGGGGGGCTGTGGCTGGGAGTTAAAGCGAGGCTTCGCGGTGCCGGCAGTCGCTACTCACTGTTGAAGTGCAGCAGGGCTTTGGGGGTGACAGGCGTGGAGGTCAGCACCAGCATCTCCAGGCCCTTCAGGCCCTCCCGACACACCTCTGCCGCCACCTCCTGGTTAATTTCCGTCACGTGGTCGAGTTCCAGCACCTGCAGCCGCATGCAATTCCGGGCTGGCGAGATGAAGAACACAGGGTCAGCTGGGTCAGCGCTCCTGGGAGTCGCAGCACTCAGCGGGGAGAAGCAGCCTGGGGGGCGGTCTGGCCTGAAGCTGCCTGAACATTTTGTGGTTGGGAACATGAAGGATCTGATGGGAACGGAGGCAGGGCCTGTGTGTTGGCACATGGGGACCAGAGGCGGGACTTGTGTGGAGAGGAGGCGGGACCTATGTAACACTCTCTCTCAAGACTTGGTCCACATGTTTGAGACTCGCCCCGCCCCCGAGCTAAATGCCGCCAGTGGAAATTTTGTGGTGCCCAGGGGAATATCAGAGAACTCCCCCAGTACGGACACATCTCCCGACATACATATCAGCATTCCCAGCACAGGGCCGCACCCAGCGGAACACGTCCTGCGCCCATATCCCGTTCTACCTCCACTTCGCAGCATGAGTGAGTCGATTTGCATTTACCTAAAGAAGCCAGTCCCTGAATTCCACAGCCCGCGCCACCGACACCCAGCGCTCTTAAATGCGGCCAGCATCGGCCGATCATCTGAAGGCAGCGGTTGCTGAAACGTGTCGGCTGCTGGCTGCAGAGGAAAGGGGAGGAAATGAGGAATTGATCAATTATCCCAGTTACTGTAATGTCACTAAAACACAGTCCTCCGGCACTGGGAAGAGAACTCATGACCTTCTGCTTCAAAATTCAGGCTGCTACCTTTAGAGCTAAGGAAGTAATACTGGTCACAGTCTGTAGCAATAGGTCTTATACCCTGTGTGTGTTTGTCATACTAGAAGGCAATACACGCTCACAGGGTCTGGTATTCCTTCCACCAGAGGTCCTGGGTACTTCAGTGACCCATTTCTAAAGGTCTTCTCCACCTGCCCAGCCACTGAAAGAAGTAATTTCCACATGTCTTGATCTGGGTGTGCCCAGCGGCGTATTAACGCCTAGGCCGACAAGGCCTAGGCCTAGGGCGGCAAATTTGCAGGGGCAGCAAATTTATAATAGGAGCCAGAGGCTGCTTCCCCCGGTGCCGGTTCGTGCCCTCCGCCCCCAGCCCCACCCCAACTCCACCCCTTCCCCGCCCCCTCCCTGCCCCTATTGGTCCCGTTCCCCAAATCCCCGCCCCAGCCCCGCCTCCTCTCCTGAGCATGCTGCGTTTCCCCCCTTTCCCGCCTCCTTCGCGAAGCTGTTTCATGCACAAGCACTGTCAGGGAGCGGGAAGAAGCAGGACTCGGCGGCGCGCTCAGGGGAGGAGGCAGAGTTGGAGCAGAGGTGAGCTGGGGGGGGGGCAATTATTTCTGGGCCTAGGGGTGGCAAAATCATTAATCCGCCACTGGGTGTGCCATAAGTCAGGTAGAGTTAGGGTACGTAATGGTATTGCCTAACATCTACTATGGCAAAAGAAAGGGAAGATTCTCAGCTGCACGGAAGAGAGGAGGTGAATAACCTGACCTAATTTCTACCTCCCCTGAACTGTGCTGTTATCTAAGTCATGCACCTATTAGCACTTCGAGATTTTTTTCTGTACTCTGCAGAGTGGGGAGACCTCCAGAATCTTAATGCCAGAAGATCACAGACTTTAAAAGTGAGAGAAATTACAGTCATTTATTAAACAGTGAGACTCAACACCCTTCTCTAAACACACGAGCCCGTCGGGGCTGCTATTACATAAGCGGCGAAGAGCTCTGGCAGTGGTCTGATGTTCAGGATTGGCCGTGCCCTTCATCGGGTCCTTTGCAACTTTTGCATCGCTGTTAGATGCAGCTGCAGAATCCTAAGATGCTTTAGCCTTTATATCTAGAGACGGGGCTGAGCTCCCCATCCCAACATCCTCTGAGTTCGGGTCCGGGATTTTGGTTCAGCCCAGAGAGCCCAGCGACGACATTTGGATCTGGAACCCAACTTATTCCAAGTTCAGGGGTGGAGCAGGGACGGGAAGAGGTGGGGGTGGGGCCTTGGGGGAAGGGGTGGAGTGGGGGCGAGGCCTGGGGTTGAGCGGGAGTTGAGCACTCCTGGGGAAAATTAGAAGCCGGCTTGGGGGTCCACGGAAAATTTTAAATCAAAATGGGGGTCCTCGGGTTGCTAAAGTTTGAGAACCGCTGAGTGGGTGATTTGGGGCTACTCTTACCAAGGGTGCAGTGGCGCCACCTGCAGTGAGATGATGTCCCTGCAGCCTGCTCCCAGTGCCCAGATGACTTCATGCCCCACAGGGTCTGTACAACTCCTGGAACAAGACAGAGAGCCTGCTTTAATATTCCCCAGCAGAGACGCAGCCCAAGGGGTTCTTTGAAATCTTACGGTGCCAAAGGGTGGAATTGCCTAACGTAGCGTCAGCTAATCTCCGTAGCCCTTGCATCAGGGAGGGGTTTGTGTCTGGAAATCCAGGCCTGGAGAACAGCAGAGGGTTATTATTAATGCTCCATATTCTTTCTGGAAAAAAACAACAACCATCACCTCTTATTCTTCAGGCCATTTGCAGGAACCAAGTTCTTATCTTTTAATGGGACAAGATGGGGACGGAGGGGCAACCATCAGGGTGACCAAAGTAAGTTCCAGCGCCCCCTCTCTAGCTCACCTGTCCCTTGGGAGCCCATGGGGGACTGTCTGTATTCAGGTAGGCAGAGTTCCCCTGACTCATCAGGCTGCTCAGAAACTCCCCTCAGCTTGAGCTGGTGAAAATGGCCAGAGACGAAGACCCTGAACAGATCAGTTCCTTTCCAACTGCCTGTGTCTCTCTCTGAGACAGTCTTCCCCCTGCGATTCCTTTTACAATTGCCTGCTTTTGCCACCTTCACTTTGTCCTGCGTAGGGAGTTTTCACTGCCCAACCCCCCCACCTGCCGATCAACTTGCCTGAAATGGTCTCTCAACTCAGGCATCCTCTTTAGCATAACTACTGTGTGCTCAGAATACCACTGACAACTCTCCATTGTCAGCCCTGTACCACTGCCCACTGGCATTTCAGCCCAATATGGAGGTAAAAAGGCAAAAGAGAAGATAATTAGCTTCCACATTCAAAACGAAGTTGGCAGTTTGGTAAAGATGCATAGAGAGTTCATAATCTCACATAGAATTAATAAATTATACAGATTCCCCAAATCCCCATGCAATCCTTGGCTCTCTGAGCCTACCAGCAAGGGTGTTAATTAGCCCTAATGGGTTGGGTCTCTCTAGAGCGTACTCTAGGGTGACCACTCTCACGTTCCTGGAATACTGGACGCTCTGGCACTTGCGGGAACAGTGGGGACCTGCCCCTGCCTGCATGACCCGACCCCCGCCAGTGTGACCTCCTATGCAGCATGTGTGTGAGGTCATGCCGGAGCAGATGGAGCAGTGTGCTATTCAAAATGATGCCCTCCGGTCCAATACTGGTCAAAACTACATCCGACAGGGGATAAATGTCTCTGAAAAAGGACTGTCCAGAGTGAAGCCGGACTATCAACCCAGACCAAATTCAAACCAGCAGCCTCCCATCGTGTTACCAACCCCCTGTGCCACCCAGTCCCACAGAGCAATGGGAACCCCTGAGGATCGAGTCCATCCTTCTAATTTTGAATGACCCAGTTCTAAACTTCAAGCGAACCTAAAAATAAGCCAATTGTGTTATCTTGAGCGCTCGTACTTCTCCCACAAAGCCGCCTGCTAAGATTCCCTTACGAGTTCGGCTCGTCCTTAATTAAAACATATGAGTCATTGTGACAGGTGAACACGCTGCCAAGCGCCTCGAGTGCACATGAATATTCGGGGCTGCTGGAGCCATTAAAAGTGAGGAAGGATGCAGCAGCAGATAAATTAAGCGACAGACCGTCATCTCGCATCCCACTCTCATTCATTTGTGGGCCCAGGCTCTGAATCAGGGTCTAACGCGTTTTGCACAATGGGAGCGGTGCCGGAAGAGGATCCAGAGGAAATGCAGCCAGCGGGTTGGATGTAACATATCTCCCTCGACAGCTGCGTGTTAATGCTGGAAATACTTGTAAGCTTTTTGGAGCGAGAGCCGCCGCTTGCTACGTGTATGTGCAGCGCCGAGCACAATGGGGCCCCCATTTCAGTGGGGCCCTCTAGGTGCTACCATAATACACAGAGATTATAATGGTACTAGAGGGCAATGGGGAGACTAGATAGCTCAGGGATTGGTAATGGGTTACACAGCCTTTCACTCCGAGCCCCAGCAGTTTGTGTCTTGTGACCGAGGGGCAGCATGGTTTGGTGGTGAGGCTGAAAACCCAGGTGTTCTTGGCTCTGGTTGCAGGTGGCAGTGAGATAGTGCACGGTAAGGGGGGATTACCCCACACAACACACATGGCCATCTCCACCACAGACGGGTCTTCTCTTTCCTGATCCAGAGAGATGCCGTCACCTAGACCAGACGAGGAAGGAACGAGATGACATCACCATCTCCATGGCTACATCCTGAGCTGGGAACCCAAGGTTCCTGCTCCGCGCGGTGTCAATTTCCTTTCTCATCTTACTCTTACTTTTTGTCCTCTCTTTGCCTTCTGTCTCATCAGAGCCCAGCTAAGCCAGCCGGGGAAGATCTAACCTCACAATAATTTGCTGCGACCAGCGTGGCAGACAAAAAGCTACCCCTGAACAGCCGGGTCCTGGTGAAGAAAGCACCCTACAGACTGAGCAGACCAAAGGAAAGGAACCTGCCAGGCATATGCCAAAGCCAGAGTCCAGGACCGTGTGCTCTGTGCTGCTCTTAGCCAGCCAGCAACGGAACTGCAACCCAGAGAAAGAAGCTGCCTTTTCCTCTCTTCCGTTTTCACATACATTTGATTTAAGAGGAGACAGCATCAGATGCCAGCAACAGAGCCCGAGAGCTGCAGCTCAGAACCAACTTCCTTTGCCCCCCAAACAGGGGAGCTGATGCCCTTCGAGCGATTGTCAAATTAGGAGGATTTTTGTCTTTAAAAGATTCTGCCTAAGTACCGGGAGAGGAAGGAAGGACAGGCCTGCGGGTCAGGTGTCAGCCTGGCGCTCAGAACTCCTGCCTCTGCCCCAGACTTCCTGCGTGAACCTTGGGCAAATCACTTACTCTCTGTGTGGAACATCACTACCCGACACCGCAGGGTGTTGTGAAGAGAAATCCATTAACGGTTGTGCCGTGCTCTGGTACTGTATTAATGGGGCCATGTAAGTACCACAGATAGAAAGAAGCAAGTTTATTACAATGGAGATTAACTGTTGAATGCTTTGACTGTCTTTTAAAATTCTCCCCTTATTTTCCTGTGGGTTCAATAGGTGTTTAAACTAATTCCTTGTTTCTTCGGAACAAGCCAACCCCAAGCCCTGGCCACTGGACCCCGAGCCCAATTCCTTTTAATGCTGGGGAAGAAAAAGGTAACACCAAAGGCCCTGGTTTTCCAGGGATGGTCCCTGATTTCAGTAAGAGCCGCAGATTTCTGATCATCAGGGCCATGTAGGGTCAATTTAGAAGCATCCTTAACTCACCCCCAATTGATCCTCCCCACACGCCCCATCCCCCAGCCAGGGTGGGAAGCAAAGAATGCAGCCTGCTTGTGAAGAGCAGTGAATAGCTCCTCTCAAAGGCAATCCCCGGGCTGACTCCAACCTGCTTCAGTGTCGTTTATCGTGGTGGCCCCAACGCAGGGACAATGCCGCAGTGCCCCGGCAGGTAAATAGAGCCTCGCTCCCGACTGCTCCCCTGGTGACCCTGCCAAAGAGGAAGGCCTGTGCCAGCTTGCCCAGAAAGCTCCCGCTCGTAGCTTGTCACTTCTCCAGCCTTGCCCTCGGCGGGTAGAGCCAGGAACCAGCATTAATACGGGCTGTGCTGGGCCTTGTGCGGCCGTGCCAGGAGGGGAGAGCAGCAGAGGGGCTGGCTGGTGACAGCACTGGGGGCTTCTCCCTGGGATCCTGACTGGGGCAGCGGTGACAGCTCATCCATCCTGTGTGTGCTGCCCCATGTCCCGCCAGCTCAGTGCAGCTTGTGCCTCGCCTTAGCCTCCTCCCCCCACAAGCCGCTCCACGCGTCCTCCCCTGCCCCATCCCCATGCAACCTCCTCCTCCAGATCCCGTGGCCGGGGCAGGGCACTGGGTGGGCTCCGTGCCCTCGTATCAGAGCAGACTCCTCCCCATCTGTAAGAACGCCCCTTCCTGAGACTGGCCCGCGGGGCAGATAGTGACACATTTCCCATATCCTGCGGCTAGAGCCTTGCCCTGCCCTTTGCAGGCTGATCCTCCCTGGCGAGGTTTGTGCCCGTCGAGAGGACAGGAGCCTGCAGCTGTTCTGTCCATTTGTCTGCTAAGCGCTAAGCAACCGTATGGCACTAGGGAAGCCAACAACCTACATCGTCATCCTCTAGCCCCCCTGGGGCTGGCCCTGTAAGAAATACTGGCGCTACACAGACCCCCCAGGCAGCTGTGGGCGCTAACCTCACCATGCCCGTTGGTAGGATTTGGAGCACCTCTGTCCCCGTCCGCTCTCTGCACGCTGCCAGTGAACACACTGCACCCAGGAAGCGCGGGTCTCAGTGAACACGTGTTATAGGACCATAGAGAGGTTGGGCTGGAAGGGACCTTGAGAAGTCACCTAGTCCAGCCCCTTGCGCTGCGGCAGGACAAGGTAAGCCTGGGCCATATCCCTGACAGGGGTTTGTTCTTAAAAAGCCTCCAGTGATGGGGATTCCACAACCTCCCTCGGAAGCCTGTGCCAGAGCTGAACTCCCCTTAGAGTCAGGAAGTTTTCCCCTCATAGCCAACCTCAATCTCCCTTGCTGCAGATTAGGCCCATTGCATCTTGTCCTGCCTTCAGTGGACATGGAGAACAACTGATCCCCATCCACACCACCAGCGCCCCCAGCCGCAGCAGGCCCTGCAAGGTACTCTGTCAGCACCGAGGCCGGGGGACTGGCTAGTGTAACGACAACAGACCCCGGTCGTCGTGGGCGGGATCAAACCTGGGACCTCTGAAGCTTAGTGTATGAGCCTCTACTCCATGAGCTCAAAGCCACAGGGCTCTTAGCTAAGGCTGTAGCAGACTCATTAATCTCTCAATGGCCTAGGTGCCACTAGAGGGGGAACAGAGCGACACACCAAACAGGCCTGGGTGACCCTGTGTCCACCCTCCCAGGGCTCTCCCTGGGTCAGGGACAATGCACGCATGGGTGGGGCGGTGCCCTGCTCTGCACACGGTGGATAAAGAGGCCAGGAAGCCTCGGTCTGTCGGTCTGGCACTAGACAGCATGCCCACAGCAGGAAGGACCTAGAATGCCATCCCTGTCTCTCAGACTGACCGGGGCCAGACATCTCCGATACTACCAAACCCTCAGCTCACAACCCCCCAGGAGAGTCTTTTCAGAGGCTCGTTGTCTGCTGCACCAGGAAGCATCCGGCACTTGAGAGAGGAACAAGATTCGGAGGGCAACTAACAGATGGCCTGGCTTGGAGAGGTGGGGCTGCATAGGGGCGAGTGCCAGCTAATCCAGGGCACTAGAGCCTCCTGCCATTGACCAGCACAGGGCAGGGTAGTTTGCATCCCCAGATGTTTCGGGCTGGGTCTGTGTATCAGGGCCGGGGCCCAGTCTGACCCAGTCACCCAGGAGAAGGTCCCACAGACCGGGCCTTGTGCTGGGGATTCTGGAGGCCTCAGGGGCCCCGGTCGGATTCCACGTGGTGTGGGCTGGCTCAGCTCTTCCCAGCTCCTTACTACCTCCACCCCCGTCTGCATAAGAGCAGCAGGACAGACACCAAGCAGGAACCTGAGGACTAAGCCCCCAAGTCCCAAGCAATGGCCCTTCCCATGCACACGCTCTGAGTGGCAGGCAGCCCGCCTGCCTCCCTCCAGCGCGTGCCCCATGGCGAGGTCCGGTGGGCCCAGGACTCATGCACGTACCGATAGGTGACGGCTTGAAGCGCCCGGCAGTAGCAGCTGGCCAGCCAGAGGGAGCGATCCGTCAGGATGTTGGGGCAGTGGGAAATCCGCAGGATGAGCAAGTTACCGCCCGTGGCCTTCAGCAAGGACTCCAGCCCGGCTTCGAGGCAGCCCCTGAGGAGACGGAACCAGCGGGGAAGGGGGAGAGAGAGCTCAGCGGCGCTCACTGCTACCCCTGCTCTCAAAGCGGGGCTAGACCCGGAGTCCTGGGACGAGGCCCAGCGTGGGAAACGTAGACCTGGAAGCCCAAGGCCAGGCCAGAGAGCAGCCATTGGGAGGAAAGGTGTAGCCCCTTTCCTTGGGATGTTTCACCCGGGACTGAGCAAAAGCCACAGGGAGCAGCCCTGCCCTGGCCGGGGGCATGGACGAGGGTCCAGATCCTCAAAGGTATTCTGGTGCTGAACTCCCAGGGATTTCAATGGAAATTAGCTGCCGAAGTACCTTTGAGGAGCCGGGCCTAGACGACATAGCTCGCTCCCACCTGTGAGTGCAGCCATGCTGCGACAAAGGCCACCTCCTCGTCCTCAGCCTTGCTCGTCACGTTTGGTTCGGGTGGAGGGGGCCCAGGCCAGGCAACGGTACGCGGGTGCTCCCCCTCCCTTGCCCTGTCCGCCTGACCCAGACTCGCGGAATACCAAGGGCAGATCCAGACCCCATAGGAGGGGTCTCAAGCTCCCTGGATTAGTTTGGGTGACCGATTTGCTCCTTCTTCCTTCCCCTGCCTCATTGCAGGCTGTTTCTCCTCCATCCTCACCTTTCCCGCTTCTCTTCTCCTGTCCCAAGACGTCCTGGAAGCAGGACACTAACATCCTCACCCCAGCTGGAGACAAACACTGCCAAGGTCTCATTGACCTCCGCTACACGGATCTAAGACTGGCCTTTAATGCACCTCCATCAGACCTGTCCCTCAGTCCTGCCTCCACCATCCCAGCCCGTCCCTGGCCGGCTCTGTGCCCTTCAAGCCCTGCTTTGTCCAGACAAATATTACAGCAAACATCCCCAGCTCCTGCCAGCGGGAGTTTCAGTCCTGCCCGGTGATGGAATATTAACCCTAGTATTTTTGATGAGTAGGGACTGTGTTTCTGATAGTGACCAAAGCACTAAGGGAGGGGTTCTCAACCGCGGGTCGGGGCCATCCTGCCTGTTCTGTACCAGTCGATGAGAGGGGGTTCCCAGGGGTCCCATGGAGGTACTGGGATGGGACTGGGGGCTCTGGTATGGAAGAGGCTGAGATCCACCAGCACTAAGCAATCCCAGGGACAGGAACCAAAGCACTGATAACCGGGCTCTCCTCAGGGCAGGAGCCCTTGTAGCCAGGAAGCTATTAACGTTCTCCCAGTGGAGCGTTAAATGGAAAAGCCAGAGCTATACAGAGACAACAGAGACACGGGTATTAAAAGGTCAGCGGTGCCGCCCCTGGGCTGGCAGACGAGATCCTTATGGAAACGGATGGATCGGCTACGGTGGTGGAAAGGGAAGTATCTCACGGGGGCTCACCGGGTGCTTTTCATGTACTCCTCCTTGCTCTCCTTCTTCCCTCTCAGCCGCGGCTTGAGGTTCTGCAGCGTGAGGGAGTGCGTCTGGGTGCACCATTGTGACAGCATGCCCAGGAACTGCAGGGGGAAGCCAGACCCCGCCCTCAGTTAGAAGGAGACACGTGCCGGGACAGGAGAGCCTGCAACCAGGAGAGACAGCGCCGGCCTCTCCCCCTGCCCCAGGGTGGGGATGGTGGGACCAGAGCACCACACGTGCGCCCTCATGCCCAGGGTATGTCTACGCTGCAAGCAAACACCAGGTCACCCGTGGGGCAGCCCAGCGTGCCGGTTGCAAGGCTAAAAATATCAGCGTAGACATTCCCGGTCGGGCTGGAGCCCGGGCTCTGACACCCGGCGAGGGGGGAGATTCAGCCTGAGCCAGAACGTCTACACTGCTGTTTTGAACCCCGCAGCCTGAGGTCAGTTGACCCAGGCTCTGAGACTCGGTGCCGTGGGTTTTTCTTTGCAGCGTGGACGTACCCATAGAGGGAGAGGTGCACATACACGCAGCTGCCATCACACACCTCGGAGACAGGCCCAGAGGACAACACACACACACACACACACACACACGTACATCTACATAGCGGTGCACACGCCAACCCAAGGGTTTTTTTGGTAAAAGAAAATGTTTCAGCTACTGAAAAAACCTGATTTTCATTTATCAAAAAATGTCCGTCCCGATTTCAACAGAAAACCTGGGCTCGGAAACAAAGGGCGGGGCTACATCAGCCCCTAAGAAATGGACCCCACACTGCTGCCCTCTCTGAGGTTTTCATAGGCCCGGCTCTGCCCCGGGGCGTTCCCTGTGGGGCCTGGCTGGAGCCCCACAGCTGGCTGGCCCTTTACCTTCGACGACACCCTGGCGTTCTCCAGCAGCACCCGGGTCCACACGGCAGGGTGGCGCGCCACGAACTTCCAGTCCTTGCAGACCTCAGCAGCCTTCAGCAGGGTCTTGGTGTCGAGGTAGGTGAAGATGCAGAAGAGAGCAGCTCGCATCTTGAGGATCTCCGGGCTGATCACCTCGTTGGAGCGGGACGGGCTGCCTCTCTCGGGCCGGACAGCCTTCCTGCCGCCCCCCTCGGACCTGGCTGTGTGACACACACCATCAGCGGGGGCATTGTGCGGGGAGAGGGGGACAATGCTGGGGGTGGGGGTGGAATTTGTGGGTAAAAAGTTTTCCCACGCTTTTAGCAGCTCCTGGTGCCTCAGCGTGCATTCAAAATAATAACCCTTCACCCTCCTCTAGCACCTTCCCTCCGGGGATCCTGGAACATTTTATAAACAACAACAGATGCCCCGGGAGTTTGGTCTGTATCGTTATCCCCATTTGAACAAGGGGGAAACTGAGGCACAGAGCGGTGCAGTGACTTGCCGAAGGTCAAAGAGAACAACGGAACCCAGGAGTCCTGAATCCCAGTCTGTCCCCTCCCCACCATGAATGGAATCAAGGAGTCCTGCGTCCCAGCCCCACCCTCTTCCCAGGAATAGAACCCAGGAGTCCTGAACCTCAGCAACCTCCAACCTCCCCACAAATGGAACCAGGAGTCCTGAATCCCAGTCAGGTCCCCACTCCCCCAGGAAAGGAACCCAGGAGTCCTGAATCCCTGTTGGCCCTCTCCTGCCCAAGCAGTGGAACCAGGAGGCCACCTCCGTCCACCCATGAAAGCAGCAGGGTATGCCAGCTGGTCCCTGCACTGCCCCACCAATGGGCCTCAACCTCAGGCAGGGGTGTCTCCCCGTTTTCCAGGCCGACCCCGGGTTGCTGCGGCAGCCAACCAGCATGCCAGTGGGGGGCAAACGTGCAGGCGGTTCTTGCAGCGCAGACACCTGCCGACTGGAGCCGAAGTGTGACCCCTCGCCCCCCAACTCATCTCACTCAAGCCGCGAGCGAACTGGGCTGAGATTCAGATCTGGGGTGCGGCCGTGAAATGCTCCCTCTCCTTTTATCGATCCCCCTGGCCCGTCCTCCTCCTCCCTGGCAGAGCGGGCCTGGCTAGTGTGGGTACTGCACCAAGCACATCTCCCACTGACGGGAGACCCCGGGCCATTTCGTAGGCACAAGGGAGCAGAATAAAGGGCCAAATCCAGACCTGGTGGAATCAATTGCAACTCCAGTGGCCTAAATGGGATGGGAGTGGCAACTGGTTACAGGGGCTCTGAATCTGGCCTCGTGGCTCAGCATTAGCTCTGATGGCCTGGACCCCCCTCAATCGTCCCCAACACACTTCGGAGGTGCAAGAAAAAACATTCCTGATGCCCCGACTTGTAGTGTTTTAGATGCTCCATCGCCAGGGTAACCGAGTTCAACTCTCTGGCAGAATGGTGTTCAAAAAGCCAGGGCTCTGATTTACAATGCTAACACCTCACATTCACCGAGAGAGCCTCTCTCCTCCGGGAAAATCCTGCCCACGCTCTCTAGATCACTTCACTCAGCCCCGGCGTGCAGCCAGCTCTGGGGCGGAACACAGCAGCTGCTTAGCAGCATGCCACTACAGTCAGGGATATCCAGTGTTAGGCAGGAGGTCAGACTAGATGATGGGGACGGACCCTTCTGGCCTGTGAAGATGTGAAGAAGAGCGTTGTATCTTGCTGAAGCTGCAGGGGGAACTGAAGGAGGCAGAACGTAATTATGGGGATTCGTGTTGTTTTTATGGAAAGCACCACGGGACCTTTCACAACCACAAAGGGTTAGGAACATTGGCATTGCTGGCCTGGATCCAGCCCAGGGTCCATCTAGATCACTATCTCCAACAGTCACCAGCTCCAGCTGCTTCAGAGGAAGGCGTAAAAACCCCGCACAGCAGGTATGGGATAATTTGCCCCAAGAAAGGTCTTGTCCTGGTCTCTAATAGCCAGAGATCGGTTCAAGCCCTGAAGCAGGAGGTCTAATATCTCTTCCAGTGTTTTTATCAGTGTTTTTATCATTCGTTATGTAAGGTCTGGACATTCCCAATAGCCATATCCCTCTTTGCAACTTGCTAAATTCTTGACTCTCTATCAATCAATGGGGTGACCTCAGCCAGAGACCACGTGCAGCCCAAAATCCCTTCTCTAGGGCAGGGATCATATTATAGACTTTTATCCTGTCTTCTCCTATTCATCTCCTTTCTCAGGTAACAGTCCCATATTTTTCCAGGCCCTTGATCACCCTTCTCTGACCCCCTCTACCCTCAATTCTGCAATATCCGGTGTGAGATGGGGTGCCCAGCCCTACACCCAGTCTCCAGATGAGGCCGCCCCATTGATTTGGAGAAAGGCATTCGAATATTTTCCGTGATATTCTCCACCCCACTCCTGTTTCATCCTATTGCCTTGGTTGTGATTTTTGGCTGCAGTGGCACGTCGAGGAGAGGTTTTCACTGAGCTGCCCACAATGGTGCCCAGGCCCCTTACAAGAGCGGGTACAGTCCATTGCGTAGCTTAATGTGCATTACTTCGGAGCTCGGTTTTCCATCTCCCCCAGACGCCGGTACCTCCCCAACCTTCCCCAGGCTGGAAGTGCAGGGTTCAGAGGGAAGAGCGCCACCTACTGAACTGTCACTGCCACTGCCAGGGTTTCCCAGCCAAGTGTGGGTCAGGGTCACCCCTATGTCCGGGCAATGGGGTTCCCCGCACCACCGGGCTGGAGACTCACCCGTCAGCTTGCAGCTGTTCAGGGGCCTTGCCAGGTTCGCCTCCGGTGGGATGCGGCGGTCTTGCTCCCACACCTCAGCCTCCGACTCGGTTGTCCTGGAGCCCACGTCCGAGACGTCCCCCTCCTCCCCCTCGGTGCTGTCACGGTAGGGCCGGCGGTGCCAGTTCTGGATGGCCTGCCTGCGGAGCCCCGAGCTGCGGGCCACCACGGGCCGCTCGAAGCCGCCGTCCACGCCCCGGCTCTGTCCGCTGTGGTAGGGGTGCCCGTCGGCATTCTCCTCCGGCTGGTACAGCTCAGCGCCGTCACTCTCGTAGCAGCCTGAGCTCTGGGAGACGGCCTTCACCCGGCTGGAGGCCCTGCGGGGATACGCAGCCATGAGGCGGATGGTCTTTCCTACCTGGGAGGCAGCAGGGAACTGGATCCAGAGCAGAGCTCCAGGGACAGTGGGGTGGCCACGCACCCTGTCATAAATATAAAGGGAAGGGTAACCACCTTTCTGTATATAGTGCTATAAAATCCCTCCTGGCCAGAGGCAAAACCCTTTCACCTGTAAAGCGTTAAGAAGCTAAGGTAACCTCGCTGGCACCTGACCCAAAATGACCACTGAGGGGACAAGATACTTTCAAATCTGGAGGCGGGGAAAAAGGCTTTTGTCTGTCTGTGTAATACCTTTGCCGGGAACAGATCAAGGATGCAAGCCCTCCAACTCCTGTAAAGTTAGTAAGTAATCTAGCTAGAAAATGCATTAGGTTTTCTTTGTTTTGACTTGTAAATACGCTGTGCTGGAGGAAATGCGTATTCCTGTTTTTGTGTCTTTTTGTAACTTAAGGTTTTGCCTAGAGGGATTCTCTAGGTTTTGAATCTGACTGCCTGTAAGATTATCTTCCATTCTGATCTTACAGAGTTGTTCTCTTTTCTTTTTTTGTTCTTCTAATAAAGTTCTGATTTTTAAGAATCTGACTGGGTTTTTTGGGTCGTAAAATTCCAAGGCTGGTTTGTGCTCATCTTGTTTATTCTCAAGCCTCCCCAGGAAAGGGGGCATAAGGGCTTGGGGGGATATTTTGGGGAAATAGGAACTCCAAGTGGTCCTTTCCCTGTTCTTTGTCTAAATCACTTGTTGGTGGCAGCGTACTGTTCAAGGACAAGGCAAAGTTTGTGCCTTGGCAAAGTTTTTAACCTAAGCTGGTAAAAATAAGCTTAGGGGGTCTTTCATGCGGCTCCCCACATCTGTACCCCAGAATTCAGAGTGGGGAAGGAACCCTGACATACCCCAAACCCAAAAGCCCTGCTTACAGAAGAGCCCCCTGTTTATTTCAGGCACATGGCGGGGCCTCTGTATCTCGATGGTGAAGACATTGCTCGGGGATAGCCCATCTGGAGCAGGCAGGGCTAGCAGTGCCCCATCAGACGCTCCCAGCCAGCAACTTCCCTGAGTTTCTAGGACAGTTTGCCTAAAGCCGCCCGACATTCCCGCACCTGGCACTGGGGAGCCCCCAGGCCTACGAGGCAGCCGGACCTCTGCAGCAGGTGGCGAGGGGGCCAGCCGATTAGCTGTAGAGAAGTCAGGCTCAGGGCCAGCCTGGGAGGCACGAACCTGGTTTAACTGGGACTTCATTGAAACAGAGGTTGTGCTGCATTCGGTTCCTCCAGTCCCCTGCCCCTGCCTCACAGGGCACGTCTACACTGTGATCCCGGGGCATGAGTGCAGCCCAGCTTTCATCTCCCCAGCCGGGGTCCTGGAGCAGGGAAGCCGTGGCAGCCCGTGCTTCAGCATGGGCCACCTGGATCCCTGGGTGGCTCCTGGTGGGGCTCGCCCGTGCGGAAGGCTGCTGCCAGGAGCCGAGCTAGCTGGGCTCCATCGACACAAACGGCAGTCACAGTGCAGACAGACCCAGAGAGGGCAGCGGTGGGGTCTAGACAGCACTTCCCAGGAATGAGCCATTCGCAAAACAGGCAATGAGGGAAAAGGGGGCACCTGGCCAGTCCATACTGTGCGGCTCCAGGGAATATGGAGGGGGAACCCAGAGGCTGGGATAAAGGGCTAAACTCCCCTCAACGCTGCCATGCTTACAGTGGCCAAACTTAAAGAGCGAGTGGGCCAAACTCATCTCTGGGGTGATGCCACTAAATCAAGGGAGTTACGTTAGGGATGAATCTACCTCCGTATGGCAAAAAGATGCACTGCCAGGTATTTGAATGTCCAGTAGCTTCCCGGATACTGACAACTCCCGGTTAACAACAACATTTTGCAGGGAACCAGTCCCATCCCAGTGACTTTAATGTTAATGGGATTCGGATATCAGCGTGCTGCTTACGAGCGGCACTGTGCGGACGAAAGGCCCCAACCGCAGGCAGGTTTGCAAGGCTGCAGCCAGTGAAAGAAGTGCTGGGATGTACCTCGCTTGCCTGCAACCCACAAACGTGCCTGCGGCCGGTGCTCCGCATGTCCTGGAGCTTCCTCAGGGGCTGCAGCCCCGCAAACCTGCCTGCGCACAGGACCACACAGGAGTTAAGGGGCTGCGAGCTGGGAGGGGAGGCTGTGGGCAAGGCAGTAGTGGGGAAGGGGACTGCTGCAGCCTGGGTGCCAGAGCTGCATGGTATCTCTCCCTGCACTCTGCGGGATGTGCCCTGCCAGGAGGCTGCGCCCAGGGAAGGAAGTGCTGGGACGTGCTGATCCATGACCCCCAGAGAGGGGCTACCGGGCAGCTCTGTGGGGCCCCTAGCTCCCCTGCTTCCTCTAGAAAGCCTGGGCATCTGGGCTGCAGCCCACATTGCTGCCCTGCCTGGATGCAGGTTGGCAGGGTGGCAGCCATGGAGGGCACAGCCCAGCACTTCCTTCCCTGGTGGCAGCCTCGCAAACCTGCCTTCACTCACTGGCAGCCGTCAGATAATGGCAACTTTCTGCTGGTAACCGAGGGGTTGGTAATGAGCAGAATCCACGGCATTTAAAAAGATCTGACCAGACGGTCAGTCCTAGAGCAAGAGCCAGTGAACTGAGTGTCCTGTTCTCTCTCTCATTCCCGACACCTGAAACAATGGGAACCACCTCTCCTGCTCGTACCTGGGGTCACCTACTGAAAGCCCAGATCCCAGAGACCAGACCCAGCTGAGGTGTGTGCGGAAAAGTCTGCTCTTCCAGCTACACCATCACAGTAAACCTTTCGGAGACACCACCCTGATTCAGATGCAACTTCAGCCTCACGTCTGGGTCAAATGCACCTTAATTGCTTGGAAACACGCTATCAAAAGAGGCCGGATGTCAAAACCTCCCTGTCCTGTTCTAGTAAAGATTTCTGACAGCCTAGTCTTACACCTTGGTGCCTCCCACAAGATCACAGGGAGAGAGGAGAAGAATCAACCCACCCACCTATCCCGGTTCCTTCAGATCTCCGACTTCAAAGCATTTGTACAACTCAGCATGGCAAACAGCTTGAGATCAGTTATACAGACATGTCCAGCTGTGACATTCCCACCCGCCCGCCAATGGACTGGGCAGACCTGCAGCCATCCAGGTCCAAAGTTTGAAAGAAAAGGAAGGGCAGATCAAAAGGGAAAAACCGCCATCCTCCATGCTACTCCGACTGGCTGTGAACCCGGGAAGGCTCCGCACATACAAGGAAGCTGGGAAGCAGAATTTCAGGCTGTCGCAGAAGACAGTTTCTGGGTGGGCATTCGCCAGCTGCCGGCAGAGAATTCCCCTGGAAAGGAACCACAGGCTTCTTCCAAGCCCCAGTGACCACCAGCAAAACACACTCAGCTAGCCCCACCGTCTGCTGGAGAGGATGTGAGCCAGGAGGTGCCCATGCCACGTGGGTGCACATTCATGGGCGTCGTAGGCACTGATCTGGCTCAGCCTGTTTCCTGCTGGGAGAAGCTCCCCCATGGCTGCAAGAGAGATGGGAAAAGGATACTGGGCAAAAGCCAACGCCAAGGCATATGGAGATTGCTTACCCGGTGCTCGAGGACGATCTCTGATTGGACTCCGCATAGGAGCTGTGGGCAGCTGCCCCGGGGCCGGCGTGCCTGTCTCTCTGGGGCAAAAGGAAGGAAGAAAAGGAGACCAGACACTGAAAGCCTTTCCAACTCATTCAACTCGGGAAAAGCCGCCCCCAGGGGATACCCTGACTGACTGCGTGTGGACATACCATGCGCTGGGAGGGGACACTGGTGTAATGACGCCAACATCAGCAGATCACCAAGGTGCAGTGCAGCATCTCCAGCAAAATAGCTCCTTGGCCAGCTGAGCCATGCGGGCAAGCAGGGTGGGTTCCAGCCCAGGCACAACTCCCAACACACCTTGGAGTCTGCTCCCCCATCCAAAGATGCAGGATGAGACCAGCAAAACCTCCCATTTATACAGCGCCTTGCACTTGACAGGCTGGACGTGACTTGCCCTTGAAATGGGGCCACTGCTGGGGTGGAATGTGCACGGCATTTTGCACTACCCAGAAAGGGGGGACTGACGAGTAAATTGGCCAAATAAAAATCCACACGTGTTTTTTTCTCAATGTCGAAGATGGCTCCCTAGGTTGGAAATTGGGGGTGGAGCCCGGGGCGAACAGCCCGGCTCTAGCAAGAGCACTAGGGGAACTTTAATCATAGATTCGGCGGGATGGAAGGGACCTCAAGAGGCCAGGGAGTCCACTGTGCCAGGCTCCTCAAGTAATGGTGGGGACAGGGGCTCAGCACTGAATCAGTGGCCTCTCGGGAGCCACCCCCACCACCCACGCGCAGAAACAGAACGTTTTCCAGGGTGGTCTCCCATCCAACCATTGCTCCCACTCAATGTTGCTTAGCTTGCGATGCAAGCAGCCCTTACTACACAATAGCACAGATGGGGGAGAGAAGGCTGGCAAATGCGCCCGTGGAGGAAGGTGGCTTCCCAGAGGGCCTGGCAAGCAATAGACGTAATTGGCGTGACGCGAAGAGGAGATACCGGTCTGCTGGCGCCCTTGGAGCCGGGCACGCTGCACCTTCCCAGGCTGCCGTTGGGGGTGGTGCTGCAGCTGCTGCTTATGATCTGGAGCTGCTTCTCTGCCCGGTCGGCCCGGTCCAGGAGCTCCTCGATGAACTGCTGCAGCCGCACCTTGGCGTTGGCCTCGCGGGCCGCCGTCTCCTTGAGGAACTGGTCTATCTGGACGACCTCCCTGGCGCAGGAGAGACAGTGAGAGGCAGAGGTGAAAACGCCGTAAGGCCGCCCTTCCCCCGACGGATCCCGCTGCCCTCTGCCACACGGCAGCTTGCAAAGCTCTGGGAGCCAGGGGAGTATCACCAGCCCTGTTTGAACAACCAGGAAACTGAGGCACAAATGTTAGTGGTCTGATTTCCAGAGATGCCAAGCCCCTGCTGCCTCCCACCCTCGATCAGCCTCATCCCATCTCCCATAACCCCATCCCAACCCTGTTCCTTGGCCTACCCTACAATATAACCCTGCCCATGATCCCACCCCACCCAATCTCCTCCCACCCTGATCCCCTTCAAGCTTCGCCCCATATGCCCTTGCACCTGTTCCAGTTCCCTGGGGTCCAGCTGGGAGAGGAAAGGGGAAGGGAAGGGGATAGTATATTGAGGTACATTTCCAAGGGATTTAAGCTGTACATCCCCAGTGCAGGAGTCACCCAGCTCTCTGGATTCTTCAGGCCTGAGGCTAAGAGGTACAGAGAAGTCAGGGCTCCTGCTGGCATTGGCAGGAGTCACAGGTGCTCAGTGCTTGAGTCTAAACGAACCAGCCAGTCTCTTTGTCTGTGTGTCATGAGAATCCTCTCCCTCTGTGCTCAGCAGCAGTCGATCGTCCAGCCAGGGATGACGAGAGGCACCCAAGAGAGACCGCGTTAAGTGGGGACGAGCTGCCCTGGCGTTGTCTCTCCTGAAATATATCCCTGTTCGCTCTCCACTCACCCGTTTAACATGACACCTTAATGGGCTTAATTCCACCGGCTGCCGTTCATCCTCCCACAGACCGGCCTTGCCGGGCCCATGGCACCAGGAAGATACTGGCCAGCTTCACCTTCTGTGCCAGTTTCAGACAGGCAGGGAACACGGGGTGCACGTGAACCCCTGCATCTTAACCTGGAGCCAGCTCTGCCCTGCCAGTGACCTTAACCATCCCTCTGCAGGGTTTATCACCTACGGAAGAGATGCCATCACGCTATTTACCTTCTGACGGATTTAGGCGGAATATTTCAACCCCTGCTTTAGGGAAGGGAAGACCAAGGCACGAGGTGGTGAAATTACTTGCCCAGCAAGTCTCGGTTGGATGCAGGAATCCTGGTGCCTTGTCCTGTGTTGTAGCAATTAGCTCACCCAGGAGATCTGCAATGGAGCTGGAGGTCGGACCCAGAGCTCCTGGCAGACTGGATTTCTCGGGCGGGGTCATCTCGGCTCACTGAGATGCGTGGTGGGATTTATCGCACCGTGAATGTACGCAGCCGTTAGTTCTTCCTGCACCGAGGACTCTAGACGTACCGAGGAGACCCGTTATCTGCACCTCGCTTCCCCACAAGCCCTTCTTGTCGTGAAAGGGGCTCGTGTCCCCAGCTCACTTCATGCACCTCCAAAGCTCCCTGGCATATTTACCCCCTGGCCATCTGGATGCTCTCCTCTCCCCGACGGCACCTGGAGAACCGACGCTTCCCTGCAGCCTCTGATTTAAAGCCCAGAGGCCACAGGGCTCTGGCCTTGGCAGCATTCAGCATTTTACTAGGCAAATGAGCTGCATTGCTCCCCATCAGCCTCCCTCCTCTCTGGGCAGCTGATTGAAGCTAGAGGACTCTCTGTGCTCACTTCCCAACCCCAGCCCCCCCATGCCCTCTCACCCGCTGCTGGCCTGACAAAGGGGGCAGAGCAGAGACCAGGCTAGCTGGGAATGCCAAAGAGGTCCAATGACAGGTTTCAGAGTAGCAGCCGTGTTAGTCTGTATTCGCAAAAAGAAAAGGAGGACTTGTGGCACCTTAGAGACTAACAAATTTATTTGAGCGTAAGCTTTAGTGAGCTACAGCTCACTTCATCGGATCCAATTATTTCTAGCACACAATGTGTCTCACGCCACTCTGGGCAGAGCCAGGGACAGCCGAGTGGAACTCAGAGGGGATGGGAGCTCTCAGAGTTAAAGGGGGGCGGGGTTGCTGAATTTAAGAGATGTCCTGTCCTCCCTGCTCAGTTCCCAGGCCTGGAGGCTGAGGGCCCTTTGCTAGGCCACAATGGACAGCTGTAGAGCAAACAGCTCCCACAAGCAATGCGGATGGACCTTACCTCCCAGCAGGGACCATTCGGACAGATGAGAGCTCACTCTCCATGGCCAATGTACCCCTTAGCCTCTCTGCTTTGATTCCCCACAAGGGGCCCATTGCCACAGGACCAGTTGTGTCAGGGAATTTTGCAGTATGGACTGAGGTCCACCAAATTTTTTCCACCTAATGACCTCCCACTGAGTGAATCTCCATGGGCAGATGGCAATTCTGGCTCGGAGGAACCTGCCATAAGACCTCCGTGACGAACTGATCGCTGGACTTCCATCGAGCGCAGAAAGCGCTTCTCACACCACTGACCAGCGGCCAGGTCTGGGGTGGAACGCAGCAGCTGTTCGGCAGCACTGAGGAGAGGAGTAGCACCTTCTCCAGCCAAAACCGCGGGGGAATCCAGATTGGAATTTGAGCAGGCTACGGGGGCAAACGCCCCCCCCCGGCAAAAGGGGTGGTGTGGGCACCTGACGTGAGGGCAGCACCGCGCCCCACTGTCCCCGAGCTGAGGGCTCCGGTTCAGCAGACTCAGAGGGGAAGAGCGCTTCCGAGTGAATCACCAAGACCTGCGCTCTTGGGTTTCTTCCTTGCAGGTCTCCCATCCATG
This sequence comes from Natator depressus, assembly GCF_965152275.1. NCBI lineage: Eukaryota > Metazoa > Chordata > Testudines > Cheloniidae > Natator > Natator depressus. The sequence continues at coordinate 135,896,736 of NC_134237.1, read as the reverse complement.
CACTGACCAGTCAGAGGGAGGGCGGTTGTACCCCACCCTGCCTTCACCTTTCCCCTGTGAACACAGCCAGGAGACTTCTCCAGCTAGATCGGCTGTGTTGGGAGGGGCTGACTTGGGGGACATTCAGCATCAGATCGGTCCCTTCTGTCAACCAGCGGCACTTGGCTGGAACAGAGGGCTCGGAAAACGAGACCTGCTACTTCTCACTCATAGCATATCAGGGTTGGAAGGGACCTCAGGAGGTCATCTAGTCCAACCCCCTGCTCAAAGCAGGACCACTCCCCCAATTTTTGCCCCAGATCCCTAAATGGCCCCCTCAAGGATTGAACTCACAACCCTAGGTTTAGCAGGCCAATGCTCAAACCGCTGAGCTCTCATCTCATTATGAAGCAGCTCTGGTTGCTGAGCCCTGGATTCTGCTCCATTTAATAGCAGAGCAACAGGAATCACGAGGGTCACTTCACACCTCGCCGATGGGGCCAGGGCAATGGGGAAGGCTGTGCACAGATGCTGCCTAATTGCCCCCTATGGGCCTGATCCTGCCCCCCTGCACTTTGGACCCTGGCTAGCTGTGTCCCTCACTCGCCAATAAACAGAATCGGGGGCTTGGATCGTCTGGGACTCCGTCACTCTGGCAGCACAGTGCCGCCACTGAGGTCACAAGCCTGCGGGAGCCAAGCCCGTCTCTGACACCCACTGCGCCAGCCCTGGCCGGAAATTCTGGCACCAGGTAGAGGGTGAAAACAGCAGCTGGAGCAGAGAACTCTGGAGGTGCCAGTTTATGAAAATGCTACAGTCAAAATCCCCTGTTGCATCCACACCCACCCTCCCACCCACACACCCAGCACGATCTCCCGCAGCAACAGCCTCCCCGCACACGACAGCGGCCACTGGAGTCGCGACTGGGCTTTGGGGTGATTACTGGAAAAACACCGCAGCGTTGTTTTCACATCAGGGCTGGATGGGTCAGAAGGTTCGTGAAAAGCTACAGGGCATTTCCAGGCTCGGTCACTGGGTCAGATCCAGCCTGGATCAGCAGCGCCGGCCGTCGCGGGTGGACTCTGAATTGAATCAGTCTCAGTCCGGTTCCGAGGGGACCTGCTTCCCTCACCTGTGGAGGCAGAGTCAGGCCCTCTACCCCGGAGTGGGGCCAGCCTGGCTGTGTTGTACCTGCAGCTCTATCCCTTGGTACTGCTGGGAAGCTGTAGTGTTTGGGGCTCTGACTATCCCGTGTATTTATATTAAAGGAGGGCGGAGAGCCCATCGCTTTCATAGAATCATAGAATATCAGGGTTGGAAGGGACCTCAGGAGGTCACCTAGTCCAACCCCCTGCTCAAAGCAGGACCAATCCCCAATTAAATCATCCCAGCCAGGGCTTTGTCAAGCCGGGCCTTAAAAACTTCTAAGGAAGGAGATTCCACCACCTGCAAATGCCCTACTAAATTAACTAAGCACAGACGGGAACTGAGCACTGGGATATGTTCTCATAGCCCCCCCAGCCTCCCCGTGCCCTTTAGTATCCACCTCACCTCCCTTTGGGGCTCGTTCCTTTTAGCTGCGCCTCCGAATCTTCCGCGCCACGCAGCAGCCCTGCTGCAAAGGGAGTGGAGAGGCTCAGTGCCAGCCCGACGGGGTCTCTCCGAGCCAGATGCCAGGCTGGGGGTGTCTGGCTCAAGGCAGGGTGCGCCTGGCAAAATGCGGGTACTGGGGCAGAGGTTCTCTCTTAGTTCCGTGCCTGTCCAGTGCCTAGCTCCGTGGGGTCCTGCTCCGCGGCCGGGGCTCCTACGCGCTGCGGTCATGGATCGTTACAGGGTTTTGTGGCTCAGTGTTGAGTGGCCACATGGTGACGCCTGCCCCAGGACATCAGCCAGGAAGAGGCCTCCACCCGCGGAGGGCAGCTCTCTCTCTGCTAGCAGCAAAATGCTCCCGGAGCCGGGCTGTGCTGAAATGCGATTGCTAGGTCTATCCACAGCACCCACTGCTGTCGCGGCTCAGGGCTTGAGCCACAGCCCATCCAAATCAGCTGGAGTTGCTCCCTCGCCCCCGTCGCATCCAAACGAAAGCTTCGCCTCTGTCAGCCCCCCCCGGCCCTGCAGGCAGCAGCCTCCTGCCGTGACGCAAAGAGCCACGCCGTGATGTAAACAGCACCCTGCCCCGACGTGCATCTCGTCACGCAGCCAAGCACAAGTGCATTGTGATGCATGCCGCAACCCATCAATTGCATCGCGCCGCGAATAGCTTCCTGCCACAACTGTGCCTCCTGGCCTGACGGACGTGCTTCAGAGGCCGTCCCCCGGGAGGGTGACTGGGGATCAGCCTTGGCGTTTGAAAGGAAATTTACAGTCAAATCCCAAAGCCTGGAAACAGACCAGCTTCATCTCAGGGTCTGGCTTAGTATCCAACACAATTACCTCTGTGTGCATAGATCACGGTAAAATATCCACCTGCCTCCCCCGCACGGCACTGCAGAATCCTGGGAAAACTCGCCTGTGATGGGAGCTTTATGTAACAGGAAATGCACCAGCAGAAACACAGCACGTAAAGGCTCTCGCATCCCCTTTAGCAAAACAGGTTTTTGTCCCCCTCCGAATAAATACCTTCCTGGAGTCGTCACGCTAGACTAGCCAAGGGACCCTGGAGAGGAGCCTGCAACTCAGACTGGAGCTAGATTCATAGATACGAAGGTCAGAAGGGACCATTATGATCAGCTAGTCAGACCTCCTGCGCGACGCAGGCCACAGAATCTCACCCACCCACTGCTGCGAAAAACCTCTCACCTAGATTGGATGCATTGGAGTGATGATACACAGGTGAGTAACCCCCCTGGACTTAATGGGACCCCTTAGATGTGCGTTTGCAGGATCAGGGCCAAGCAGTGAGGGCTTGCCACACGCTCCAAGATTATTAGTGGTGTTATTTATCATTTATTCTGCAATAGCAGCTAGGAGCCCCAGTAATGGGGTCCTGGTTCATTGTGCCAGGTGCTGTACATTTATATTGCTATTAGGCAGGTGTATTGCGGTAGTGCCTAGGAGCCCCACACCAGGACCCTATGGGGTGAGGTGCTGTACAAACACAGACCAACAAGATGTTCTCTGTCCTCAAAAACTTACAGTCTAAGGATAAGACCAGAGTCCCACAGGTTTGTATTTGGGGGTTGATGGGGTGAAATAGGGGAGAGACAAAGGGGATGGGAGGAAGAGGGAGCAGGGCTGTCATAATTATAGGTGATTATTAATTAGTATTATTTTTCTTCCCAGCAAATCAAAGAACAGGGCCCCTTTCTGCGAGGTGCGGTACAAACGTCAGAGAAAGAGGCTCCCTGCCCCAAAGAGCCTGCAGAGTCTCCGAAAAAAACTAGGCAAAGAACCAATGAACTCTTTACGTGGGAGTGGATTGAAGATCCGAGGTTAAAAATGCACTCACAGTGCACCCGCAGCGTAAGTGGGGAAAAAAGGGGTGGGGGAGGGAAGGGCTGGCAAGCACACACAGAGCAGCTGGCAGAGAAAATAGCGAAATAGGTTAAGTCTAGCCAAAGGGGTTAATGGGAGAACCCAGAGTCAATGATAAACGAGGAGGAGGTTGAAATGAATGACTTGAAACCGGCTAAGATGTCGAGCCCTTTTTCCAAATGCGTCATTCCCCCCCCAAAAGTAGGAGCAATTGGGAAGAATATTGATATTAATCAGGTCAGGAAATATTTGGAAAACGGGCCCATACAGTAACTTCTGGCCCAGCTGCCATGCGTCTTGGGGAACTAGTGAAGGAGCTCACTGCACTGCTGACAATTACTGGGGGGAAGGGACCAGAGGATGGGAAAATCAAAGGTAGCATTGATATTCAAACAGTGGAAGAAGAGAGACCTTGATGATTACTGCCGCATCTGTCTACGTTTATCCTTAGTGAAGCGATTGAACAAATAACCATAGTAAAAACAGATCCCGAGCACACAGGATAAACAGACTGGCGAGCCATAAGCAGCATTGAGAGGTTACAAGGAATAAATCAAGCCCAACAACCTTGATTGGCTTTTTTTTATAGGATTACAAATTTATTGGAGGATGGGAATGCAGTCGATGTAACGTACTGGGATTTTAGTCAAACATATTATACCTTGGCTTGTGAAATCTTCCTTGAAAAATTAATTTAAGCTGGCAGGGATCTGAACACTGTTGCACGGATGGAAATTTGGCTGGAAGGCCATAAACAAAGGGTAATGATATATGGCAATGTAGCAGATTAAGGGCGGGATGTGAGAGTAGGGTACAGTAGTGGCTGACGTCCCATCTTATTTGACATCTCCATTAATGATGTGGAAGAGAGAGTAGATGTCACATTAGTTAAATCCACAGATGATCCTAAATGAGAGGCATTGTGACATCCATAAGGACAAAGAACTAACACAAAAGGACCTACCAGGTTAGGTCCTCAGCTCGTGTAAATCAGTGTAGCTCCTCTGAAGTCAATGAAGTTACTTTGATTTACACCAGCTGAGATCTGGCCCCTGGAGAAGCTGGAGACATGAACAGGAAATACAAGGGAATAGATCTGGGGAGGAAAATAATCCAAAGGACAGATCTTTGTTAGGAGGGTGAAATCTGGAAAGCAACTATGCTGAAGCAGCCCTCAGGTGTGAAGGGGAAAGCAGAACAGACTTGAGTTTATGACGTAGTACAGCAACACCAACCCAAATGGTGGACCCCTTGGCTCCATGCACAGAGACATCTCATTTCAGCACAGGGATGTCATTACAGCTAGTTGGAAATTTTTTGCCAGCATTTGTATTTCAATGAAAACTGCCTTTCGGAAGAAATGGACAGAGCGCAAGACAATGTCTAGCATTGGCAATGTTTTTTCAGGTTTTCACGGCAAACGTTTCAGATTCCGACAACTGAAAAGCACAAGCAAATCAGGTTTGGCTTTATGTGTTTTCCGTTTTCCTCTGAAACGTCCACTGTTTTTCCATCACAATTTCGGTGCCACCAAATATGTTTAAGAAAAACGTAGGACTGGAAGGGGTCTCCTGGGCCATAAAGTCCAGTCCATGTTTTCCCAGGCAACCCTGTCATATCATCCCATTTAGAAACTTACCAAGCACCATCTTAACTCTCAATAGGTTCCCCCCACTGCCTGCTCCTATTGGGAGTCTGTTCCAGTAGACCACCCTTCTCTGATGGCTAGAAACACTTTTCTAATTGTCAGCCTTCATCTACTCGTGGCCAATTAATTCCCATTTGTTCTTGTGCCACCATTCTCCTTTAGCTGAAATACCTCTTCTCCCTCCCTGGTATGTATCGCTCTATATTTCATTTTCTTCTACATTGTTCACAAGAAATAAAACATATTTCCCAAATAGCTCTAGAGGGAATACTTCTTGGCTGCAGGGGGCGCTGTGACCACCTCTGGAATATTGTATTGCATGGTGGGCATCATGATGCCCAAACCGGGGGGGAGTTCAGAGAAGTGCAACAGAAACCATCAAGAGGCTGGAAGGACTGACTAAAGGGAAGAGATGAAACAGATCTAGTGTGGCTAAGCAATGATTCCGGGCAGGGGACTCGATAGCCCAGGACCTGCAAGACTCGAAACACCCAGAAGGGGAAGAAGATAGGGTGGTGTGAGGGCTCTGACTGGGGTTATGCGAGGAAAACAGGAAGGCTTCAATCAAGGAAGTCCTGCTTGTCAGGGAGATGGATCAAGCTGTGAAATAGCCTCAAAAGAGCGGAAGCCACATTGCTTGGGACATTTTAAAACTAAAGTGGACTGAACACTAGACAAGCTCCTGTAGTGGACCAACCCTGCATTGGCTGTGAGGTACAGGTTGGACGAGCTCTTTGGTCCTTTGCATCTCTAATGTCCGAGCATCAGAGCCTTAGCTGGTTTAAACGGGCATAAAAAGAGGACTGGACATTTATATGGCTAACAAAGTATCCACAGTTATAGTAGTTAATGCTAACAGTCTGGAAGGGGTACGAAGGCATTAAGTTTGGCTTTACCCATCGAGATCCAGAAGGTCTAGTATGACAAGTCCTACATTCTTCTATGGCACCGCTTATTGAGGAGCTGGCCTGTATTTCTGTGACAATGACACACACACACACCCTGAGAGTGGAAACACACACACACAGAATCACACATGAGCACAGAGACATGTGCACTGCTGCGGACACATGAGACCACATGGAAGCACATTTAGTGCAAGGGAGCACACGCATGCCTCCCCCTGCAGAGAAGATGGGGCAGAGACTCACTGTTGTTTGCGGGTCAGCTCCTGCTCCTTCTGCACCAGGTCCTGCTTGAGGGAAGCCAGCATCTCCACGCTGACGTCCACCTGGCGGGAGAGCTCCGTCGCCCGGTCCTCCAGCTCCTGCTTCTCCCGGCTCAGCCTCACGCTCTCCTGCTTGGCCTTCTCCAGCTCCGAGCTCTTCCGGTCCAGCTCCACCTGCAGCCGGCCCACCTGCGAGGCGATCTTCTGCTCCACCTCTTCCGTCAGCTTCTCCAGCCGCTTGTCCACCTCCAGCTTCTCGAAGGCCCGGATCTTCAGGCGGGCCAGGCCTTCCTCATAGGCGGCGTCCACCGCGGCAGCAGCGGGAGGGGTGGTGGCCGAGCTCATGGCCTTGCGGGTGAAGATCTCAGTCAGCGGGATCTCGATCTCGTGCACGTAGCGGGACGCAGAGGAAGAGGTGGGCTCCAGCTCGTCGGCCGAGATGAGGTCGCAGGCAAAGCGCTGCTCCTTGCCCTGGAAGGAGGTGCTCTCGAAGATGTCCCGGCGGGCAGCCGGGGTCAGCAGGGTGGCGTCGGACGCCAAGGGGAAGACGGTGGCATCGCAGATGCTGTTGGTCTTGGAGAGGACGTAGAGGGTCTCATAGGTGTGGTTGTACTCCAGGTGGGCCCGCAGGGAGGAGAGGCTCCGGAAACGCTTGTGTTCCCCGCAGCGTGGACAGCGGTAGGGCAGGTCCAGAGAGGCCATCCCTCAGCCAGAGCCGCTCCGCCTGCCGCGCGCCCCTCCGTAGGAAGCAAGCAGGGCCCCTGTCATGGTGCAGGCCAGGGGGCAGCGGGGGCACAGGGAGGGGTGCCGGCGCTGGGGGGAAGAGGGCACCGCGGGGCGGGGCGCTGGCTCCACAAGGGCATTTCCGGTTAAGGGCCGAGAGGCAGACTTGGCAAGCGGGTGGCACCCCAGCCCGGTGATCCTGAGGGAGGTCCGTGCACCATCGGGCGACGCCGGCACCGGGCACTGAAAGAGAAAAACAATGCCAGCGGGTCATGGGCAGTGCTTTCGTCTTCCCTTCCCCCAATCACTCCCCCCACAACCCCTCTCCTTCACCCCCACAGCTACCACTTCTTGTTCCTCTCCCTTCCTCCGGGACACCTTAGCTCTCCCGTTCCCACCAGTCCTCTCCCTCCCCAAACACCTGTCCTTCTTATTCCCCTGCCTCGGAATCTCTCTCCTTCCCCAGCTCCTCTCCTGGGTGGCTTTGCCCGCAATGTGTAAAGAGACAGCCCTCTCTCCCCCAGGCTGGAGGTTTTAAAGCCCCACTCTGTCTGAGCACTTTTGCCTGAGATGGTTTCCTAGAAAGTCTGCTCTAGTCAAACCGGGAATTGTTCTCTGGCCCCCAGGAGGTCAGACTAACTGACTGCAATAGCCCCTTCTGTCCTCGAGTTCAGCCAGCCAAACATTTGCTCCCAGCCCGTGGGCATCAAACCCCTCCCTTGTGCCCGCCCCATCGGGTGGCTGCAGTGCCACTTACAGAAGGCAAAGACAGCAGGTTCAGATGTAGTCGCTAGAACCCGTGAGGCCAACATCCTGCTCCCAAGCATGAGACTCAGAAGAGGAACATGGTGGAGAAGAGAAAGATGGAAAGCCTTTGATAACAGTGCCCTGGGGAGAGGGGGGCGCTGTCTCGGGGGGGCTCTGGCTCCACCAGATTCAACGCCAAGGTTGAATTTGACCGAAGGTGATCCAGAGACGACCACCAGGCACCAACAAATCAAAATCTCTGGAGATCTGCAATGGAGGGCCCAAGAGAAGGGCTTTGGTGGTTCATAAAGTAAATCTCTGACCCTCACCACAAAACCTGCACACAAGGTGCGACAGCTGGTGTGGGTCAAGATTGAGATGTGTTGATAGAGTAGGTTGTGTGGGGAGCATAGGGGCTGGAATAGCAGCGGGCTGAGAGTCAGGAGTAAGGGACATCGGAAGAGCTGTGTGGGGCACCCAGGAGGGGCTGCAGATCAGGAGGAAGGGGCATTGGCAGAGTTTTGGGTGGGGAGCCCAGGGCTGGGATAGCAAGGGGCTGCGGGTTTGGATTGAGGGGCATTGGCAGAGCTGTGTGTGAGAAATACACCATTTCCTAAGGATAATGAGGCAACTGTTAGCACCCCTGCAGAGGATCTGTAAGGAAAGCATTATTTACCAAACTAAATGCTTCTTCCCTTTCGGATGAGGGATGAAAGGAAGGGAATTTAATCAAGTGTGAAATTGACATCTGCCTTGGGCAAATATACCAGGCCCCCCCTTGATCCTTGTTAACTAACGCTAGGGAAGCCTCAGTGTAGATAGCTATCCGAAACCAGTCAGAACTGATCACGCACTGGCACTGGAAATGCATTTGTTATTCAGCTTGGCTTCTCCTGCATGGCTTCTTATTCTGGGCACCAGAGGGATTTTCTTTGTGACGGCAGCCTTGAAATTAAGGATGGGAATGACCTATTGGATCACCTAGTCCATCCCCTTCAGCAGGACCGTCCCCTGCAAGTCTACTCTGTGCTGCCTTCTCGTGTGCAACTTCACCCAGTCCAGCTGCAAGCGTCCCAAACAAATGGGACTTCCACCACTGCCACGGGAGGACTATTCCACTGCCTCATAGACATCAGAGCCAGGCTGTCCAGCTTCCTGCTCTCCAGATGAAATTTCCCTGTGCTTGATTTCCCCCGCAACTGCCTGCCTCCCTTTCCCCTTCCGTTGGGTGCACACAAGCCATAGTCCTTCTTTTGAGTCATCTGATCCTTTAGCTAAGTGCAAGATAAAAAAATACCAACACCCATGGTGAACATTGACCATTTATTCCTGCTGTTTGCTTGTCTGCCTCAGCCCATCCTGGCATCCGCCACTGGCCCCAGTTGACAAGGCAAACGCTGGCTCGTAGTAGTTGTTACATTTGCCTCTTTAGAAATGGGGGACCCTTGGTTACTTATTTAGCCCATGCTATACGCCGCTTCTCCTGTACTTTAGTCTTCTCCTCCAGTGGCTAACGCCCTGACACACAAAGAGGCAGTATTCGTGCACATGGGCATTGTATTATAATGAGGAAGACTCTAATATGTTGGAATGAATGGTAGCACACCTGAAAAGTCCTGGAGTGATAGCCCTAGAGACCAGAATCCTCCATTTCTGGTACAACATGGGCAGTGACAATGCCAACTCCCTGTGCACACACATAGCCCCTCACCCTGACGTGGTGGCAACACCTCTAAGAGTCTGGAGAACTTGGTCTCCATGGGTCTTTGAGTCCTCTGCTGAGAGGGCCAGTGCCACACTCCAGTTTGACGTGACCACCTGTCCTCTCTTTGGCTCTAAGGAACGATACCTGCCAGGACATTGATTGTGGTGCAGCCACAAACAAACCACGCAAACGCCTGGTAGGCGTTATCATCCTTGTTCATCTGAAACCGAGCAGGACCTGCCCTGGATCTCAGTGCCCGTCTGAGGGAAACTGTGCAAACAGAGGAACCTGACCTGACTGCCAAAGCTCGTTGGTGGTGGACACTGGGGAGCTGTTCCTCCGGCAAGGAGGGGACCCAAAAGCTGCTGCATGATCCCAGAGCCTGCCTGAGCTCTGGACACCGTTGTCCTCTTTAGAAATCCTACAAAATGGCTGAGCCTGGCCCAGGCCCTCTTGGTCTTGCCCACGTTAGATGCTGCTAGCCATAATAACTCCAATGGGGCTATTCGTGCCCCAGACTGTACGGGGAATTCCTATTACGCTCCATGAGAGGGATGTGTGTGGAACAAAAAGGCCAGAGCCTGGCCCCTCGTGAACTAACACCTGCTCCCTGGGCAGGTCTAAATCAGTGCCCTGGGGTGGGGTCAGAGGTCACTATAGTGCTGGAGGAGCCATCTTATTGGATGAGAAGTAAAACTGAGAGCCTGACCCCTCGTGCTCATTAGATATCCTGCAGCACCTAGGAACAATAAGAATGATCAGACAAGGGCTTCGTCTGGTTCGGTATCCTGCCGTTATGGCTAGATGCTTCAGAGGAAGGAGCCAAAATATCCGTAACAGAATAACCTGAGCAGATGAGAGGTTTCTTCCTAGTCCCCAGACAGTTGTGGCTTATGCCCTGAGGAATGAGGGTATGGCCGGGCAGCCGTTAGAATTTGGCTGCCTACGTAATCCTCCCTGCAGTTCTAACTGGATGCTATTCTTCCCTCCCCCCGCCCCCCGGTCTTTATATAGTGTATACTGGTTCTCTGGGCTGTTAAACAGCTGTCATGTTCTGCCTCAGAGGAAGCTGCATTTTGGTGATGAATTAAATTATTCTTGTCTCTCTCTCTCTTTCTCTCTCCCTGTGTATATTGCCTATGTTCTGCAGGCAGTCAGTAAGGACAAGGATGGTCTAGTGATCAGAGTGCTAGCCTGGGAGTTGGAGACCAGTAGTCCTTTTCCTGCTCTGCCACAGACTTTCTGGGTGACCTTGGGCAAGTCACTTAAGGTAAAATTTTCAAAAGGGGTTCAGTCCCATTTTTAAATGTGACAGGTACGTAAGGCCCAGATTCATGGATTCCAAGGCCAGAAGGGACCACTGTGATCATCTAGTCTGACCTCCTGTATAACACAGGCCAGAGAACTGCCCCACAATGATTCCTAGAGGGTATCTTTTAGGGAAAAAATCCAATCTTGATTTTAAAATGGTCAGTGATAGAGAATCCACCCCGACTGTTGGCAAGTTGCTCCAATGGTTAATTACTCTCACTATTAAAAATTTACACCTTATTTCCAGTCTGAAATTGTTTAGCTTCAACTTCTAGCCACTGGATTGTGTTAGACCTTTCTCTGCTAGATTGAAGAGCCCATTATCAAATATTACTTTCCCATGGAGATACATATAGACTGTCATCAAGTAACCCCTTAACCTTCTCTTTGTTAAGCTAAATAAATTGAGCTCCTTGAGTGTCTCACTTGAAGGCATGTTTTCTAATCCTCTAATCATTCTTGTGGCTCTTTTCTGAACCCTCTCCAATGTATCAGCATCCTTCTTGAATTGTGGACACCAGAACTGGATGTAGCATTCCAGCAGCAGTTGTACCAGTGCCAAGTACTGAGGTAAAATAACTTCTCTACTTCTATTCAAGAGCCCCGTTTATGAATCCCTGATCACATAAACTCTTTTGGCCACAACGTCACACTGGGAACTCGTGTTCGGCTGATTGTCCGCTATGACCCCCAAATCTTTTTCACAGGCATTGTTTCCCAGGGTAGACTCCCCCAACCTGTAAGTATGGACCACATTCTTTGCTCCTAGATGTATACATTAACATTTGGCCATATCAAAACACATATTGTTTGCTTGCACCCAGATTACCATGTGATGCAGGGCACCCTGTATCAGTCACCTGCCCTCTTCATTATTTCCCACTTCCCCTATTTTTGTGTCATCTGCAGACTTTATCAGTGATGATTTTATGTTTTCTCCTAGGTCCTTGAAAAAGAAACATTAAATAGCAAAGGGCCAAGAACCAATCCCTGCAGGACCCCACTGGAAACTCACTTGCTCCATGACAATTCCATTTACAATGACATTTTGAGACCCATCAATTAGCCAGTTTTTAATCCATTTCATGTGTGCCATGTTCCTTTTATATCGTTCTAGTTTTTTGAAACCAGATGTCAAGAGGTACCAGCTCCCACTGGGAATTAGGTGCCTAAATACCTCTGAGGATCTGGGCCTGAGGAACTTAAGTCCAGGGACTTTAAATGAAACTTAGACCCTAGTGGTGGGACTTCAGATCCTAAGCCACTTGAAAATTTCACCTTGAGCCTCTCTGTGCTTCAGTCCCCCATCTGTACAATGGAGTTAATAGCCCTGCCCTGCCTTGGGGAGATACATACACTAATGATACTAGGGATACTATGATGATACCTTAGATGATCATAATGATCTGTTCTGGTCTTCAAATCCATGAACCTTACAAAGTCTGGGAGATGAGCTATCCAGACAGGGGGATATCAGGTTATCAACAGCCGGGTTCAGTGCATAGGGCCCATGACTGGATGTCAGGACTTCTGGGTTCTATTCCCAGTTCTACCGCTGGGTGGACCTCGGGTAAGTCACTACCCGTCTCTGGGCCTCGGTTGCCCCATATGCAGAACATGCATCCCTTTGGAAAGCGCTCTGAGCGCTACTGATGAAGCCCGCCACGTAGGTGCTGGGGATGGCGAGGACTCATACATTTCCTTCAGGATGGTTTTGAACACAGATTTTCCATAGGGGTCTTTCAGCCCCGCTCAGACTCATCCACCTGAAGGACGAAGCACAAGCCGGCCATCTCCTATACACTCCCCACACCACCTTTGGCCCCAGAAAACAGCCAGAGACTGTACCGACTGTGTCTGCGGGCAGGCTTGTTATTAGAGGTGAGGGCTGAAATGCACAGAAGAAGCAGGTTGATTTGCCTGCAGGGATGGGGGAGCGTTAAACCATTCTGACAAGCAGAAAACAATGTGCGTGGGCATGACATGGAAATCTCAGGGGACAACGGGTAGGCCCTGACAGGGAGCCAGCACAAACAGAGGGCTGCCCTCATTGTGCGTCTAACATACAATTCACGTCTCTCCTCTCTGTGCGCTTCATCGTCCACCCACTGGGCTGGAGGGAATCTGGGAGTCAGGGGGTGCACAAAGGCCTGAAAGGACCATTGTGATCATCTAGCCTGACCGCCTGCATAACGCAGGCCTGAGAACCTCCCCCAGAGATTCCTGTCTGAGCTATAATCACCATCGTTTCTGCTGCCAGGGCGGTCCCCAGGACTCAAACCCAAGACCTCTGCCACCACAAGCAAGAGCCAGACCCCTAGGCCAGGTGTTAAAAGAAGCCCTAAACTCACACACAGTCAGGGGTATAGTGACATACACAACAGATGTTCTCAGGAGCTTGCTGAGGACAGGACTCAAATTCTCAGGCCTTGGGTATTGTTTAGGTTCAAGGACTGGAGCACATTGCCCTGAGGTACCTAGCGGCTCTAGTGAGGTATCCACTGAAGTCATTGGGGCCGCCTGCCATTGAAAGTTGCCCAATCTACGTTGGCCTACTGAGAAGCACCTATCTCGTCATGCAACCCCACTGGATTCCAAGACATTTCCCTGTGGTCTCATTCCAGGTTGAACTCTTTCGTGGGGCAGAACGGACTCAATCCCCACTCCCACTGGAGTCAGTGGCAAAACTCCCATTGACTAAAATGGAAGTAGGATCAGGCGGCAGACTAGGGTTCCATGCCAGAAGGAACAGTTCTCCTCAGGCCGGTTTTGCATTAGACCATGGTTCCTTCATGTTTTTAGCCAGCCTCCAGCCGCGGCCAATATCTGATGCTTCAGAAGAAGGAGATTTTCTCCTCATCCGACTACAACATTTGCCTGTGGGAACTCATCCCTGTGCAGAGGGCCAACGCACCAGTCCATTCACAGAGCTGGGCAGGACACGATTTGCTCATCTCACAAAATTCTTTGAGATATTCCAGGATATTGAAACATTTTCCCCACCTTGAATTGGGACAACAAGTAAAAAAATCTCAAAATTTTTTGCGAACCAACAAAAACTTGGATTCGGGCTCAACGGCAGAGGTGCTGACTTTTGTTTTTGCCGGTGCGTGATTCTCTCCACCTCCTCCCCCCGGTTTGAGTGGTGGGCGGGGCCTTAGGAGGAAGAGGCGGAGCAGGGGCAGGGCCTCAGGGCAGAGCGGGAGGTGGTGTCACAGTCCAGGCGCTGGGGCCCACAAAAGATTAATCCGGCCCTGCAGGTGCTGAGCACCCTCTTCTTTTTCCAGGGGGCTCTTGAGCCCTGGAGCACCCACTGAGTCAGCTCCTATGGTCAATGGAAATGTTTCATTTTGATTTTGACCTTTTTTATTTTTAAAACCTTTTTCTCAGTCTAAATTCACTAACATCTCAAAACAAAAAGCCAGTTTGACTCAAAACCCCCACAGCTTTTTTGTTTCAAAAACGCTAAAGCAGGGGCGTGTTTCAACGCTTTTGAAACTTCCCCACCCTCCCTATATCTTTGTGAGTCGGGAGGTTCGTTAAAGGCGACCCTGTTTCACGGAGAGTTTTGGGTTTGACGAATTGACATTTTTGGCAAAGTACGGTTCATCAAAAAAAATTCCCAGTCTGCTCTCTCGCATAGGTGCCAGCTTTCTTCTTTCCAGGTGGGTGCTCCACCACGAGGCCCCGCCCCTTCCCCCAAGGCCCCACCCTCGCCCCGCCTCTTCCTGCCCTCACTCCGCCCCCTCTCCCCAGCGGCTCCCACTCGCCGGCGAACAGCTGATTGGAGGGTGGCTGGTGGGTGCAGAGCACTCACTATTTTTTGGTGTTTGCTCCAGCCCCGGAGCAAGCACGGAGTCAGCGCCTATGCTCCCTCGACCCCACTTTGAACTCAAGTGGGTTGGAGGAGGTGAAGAGTCTTGGTCTGAGATTCTCTGGCCTGTCCTAGGCAGGAGTTCAGACTAGAGGATCACAAAGGTTCCTTCTGGCTTTTGTGCATCCTTTGTTGCGAGGCATGAGTTTCACATTCTACCCGCTTGTACAATGCTGTATTTGGGGGAGGGGGGAGGGATTCCTTCTTGACCCCTGCCATGACCATCAGAGGCTTGACACAGGCTAATTACACCCAGCAATGTTGCTGTTGACACTGAGCCCACCTGAAAGGTCTCACACTTTCAAGAAGCAATCAGCCTCTGTGATGTTATTGACTTGGACTGGGACCGTATAGAACATTGTTGCAACTAAGGTCCTGTCGTGGCACCAAATCTTGTATAAAGGGGGTCAGATAAGGTGTCTAAGATGAGGTTATGGTTTGCTGGTTAGGATTATGCTATCTGTTTGCACGTATCATTTTTGTATTTAAAGATATAAGTATTGGCTCTATACTGTCTGTATTCCAAACTTTATGTTATGCTTCTGGGTGACACCCCAGCCAAGTTGGTGTCAGCTCTGCCTAGCCTGCTTGATGGCCCATTAAGGACCATCAGCTATACAAGTGACCCATTGAGAGAGAGGCCTCGTGACTCAGCAAGGCTATGCAGGGACCTGCCTATGGACAGAATACTGAGGTTTTTCCAGGCCATGGGATGGGCAGCTTGTCCTTGGGACAAAGAAAGAGAGACCACACGGCAAGAGAGTATAAAAAGCTGCTGCAGCTCCTCCATCTTCTCTTCAATCCTGCTTCTTACCTCTGGAGGGACTTTGCTACACTGAAGCTTTGAACCAAGGACCGAATGACCCCTCCCAGCTGGGGATGTTCTCCAGAGACTTGATCTGAACCTGCAGTTAATTCCATCACTGCTACAAGCCTGAACCAAGAACTCTGCCATTACGGTATGTCATTGAGTCCATTTAACCAATTCTAGCTCTCATCTGTATCTTTTTCCTTTTATGAATAAACCTTTAGATTTTAGATTCTAAAGGATTGGCAACAGCGTGATTTGTGGGTAAGATCTGATTTATATATTGACCTGGGTCTGGGGCTTGGTCCTTTGGGACCGAGGGAACCTTTTTTCTTTTGCTGGGGTATTGGTTTTCATAACCATTCATCCCCATAACGAGTGGCACTGGTGGTGATACTGGGAAACTGAAGTGTCTAAGGGAATTGCTTGTGTGACTTGCAGTTAGCCAGTGGGGTAAAACCAAAGTCTTCTCTGTTTGGCGGGTTTGGTTTGCCTTGGTGGGCATAGAAAGCCCAGCCTTGGGCAGTAACTGCCCTGCTTTAAGCAATTTGTCCTGAATTGGCACTCGCAGTTGGGTCCCGCCAGAACCAGCCTCGTCACAGCCTCTTGCGGTGAAGAATTATCCATCAATGTATATTTCCAGAGCCCCTTTCTTCTAAAAAAAAAAAAAAAAAAAGCCAAAGCACTTTGCAAACTGACCAGAAATCACTCTGCCCTCCAAGGAAATGAAGCCTCAGCTGGGGTGGAGCACAACCCGTCGTACATAAGGGTTTAGGACAGGGAGCGAAGGAGAAATGGCCAGATTCTCTGCTGCAGCGAAGGTGTGCTTAGCACTGCAGAAAGGGGAGTTGTGAGGGAGTTGGCTACAGATTCTCTATCCAGCCCCAGGCTGGAGCAACAGGGGTACAAGAGGTTCAAGTACACTATAAAAGGAAGCAAGGCAGAGCGCTAGTTTGTTTCTGTGTCCATATAACATTGCTGAATTATGTGCTACTCAGTTTGGCTGGCACAGGCTCAATTAGGGAAATCCATCTCATTGCGACCTCTCTCGGGGAAGCTACGATATTCGATTGCTCTGACAGCTGATTAGTAGGGATGGTGACTCTGCCTAATGGGGATGCCTTTGGGTGATTTTCTGGTACTAAGATCCACATGGGTCTCTCTTTTGTGCTTGCTCTTCCCTAACAGAAGATTTCAGACCCTACACAGTGGTGACACAATCTGGGAGTGGATGACCTACCGCCCCTCTGCCTAAGCTCTTTCCTTCAATACTATTCTGCAGCAGGGAGTTCCAGAGGTTAATCATAGTTGTGTGACAGCGATTCTAGAGTTAAGGTTGCACAAGCATTTCCATCTTAACCTTTGGGATTCCTTATGACCAGGTGTTACACATGCCCAGGCCTAAATTTTGGAAAATTTTAACTTTCAAGCTGAAATTCTTCGTGTATTTTTGACCGGCTGTAATGCTGTCAAACCTCCAGGGCAGGGTACAAGATAAGAAATTTTGGCAGGAAATCACCATCCCTGTGAACTGGCTAAGCATCCTGGTGAATGCTGGGTTTGATTGGACCAATTTATGGCCAGTGTGTTTTCTAGACAGAGTCTGCGCACTAGGCCCATAAAACGTGATACTAAGTAAAGCTTCTGTGAGCATACTCACCTGCTCAGGAAGTGCAAATATTGTGAGATTAGGAGCAGGGCAGCTGGTAAGGATTACAAGGAGAGGAGCTCCCTACTACAGAGCTTGCTGGATGTGAAAGATGGTGTCCAGCCAGAGAGCATGAAATCGCAGACTGTGGAGTTGGTTTTGGTTTTTGTTGTTGTAAACCTAGGTGTACGGAAAAGAGCCTGAAACATAAACCCTTGTATCAGAGGCTTGAGGCCTGAACTAAAGTAGTGGTCACAGCTTTGCTGACATAAAGCAGAGTCAGGCTGTGAGAAAGAGGCAGGCCCTACTCACAGAATCTGGCAAGAACAGATTTTGCAGAAATACACATTCCTAAGAAGTGCTTGGCACAGAACATTCATGCAAACAAATCCCAGAAAGGTGGTACCAGAACACCTGGAAACCAACACATTCCCCAAAGAGAACAGGAACACAGTGGCCTATCTTAAAGATAAGGTCAGGATGACAGCCTGATGGACGGAGATGTTTTGATCAAACCAACATGAAGAAGAGAATGGGTGGTGGTTAGCAATGTTAGAGGGTGGCACCTAGCCATGTCAGAGGGGCGATACGTAACTTGTTTGTATCGATGTATAAAGAGGTATCTCAGAGGGAGTGTCTTTGCCTGGCCTAGGGGGGAACAGAAAGTCCGGCCATTCACGGAGCTGGTCCATTGTTAGGGGCATACATGTAGTAGTGGTCCGGCAGAACCTGCAAGTTACTAGCACCGTGCTTAATTGGCAATAAACCTGGCCATTTGCCTTCGTCCCTTAATGGATCTTGTGGTCATTGGACAGTTCAATCGAGGTCTGCTGTGCTAGCTACCTGCACAGAGCTGGGATAGCACACAGCGAGAACACACACACGCAGCCAAACATCTGACTATACTAGGAAATCCATGAAAAAACTCCATTAAGAGAATGCTAAGGCTGCATGGGTGAGCATTCAAAGTCAGGAAATGCCAAGGTGAAAGTTGCAGGTTCCCCCTTATTGTGGCCCCTCTTATTTTAGGGGTTTTCTCAGGTGCCCATCATCCTGGAATCTAAGTTTGTGGGGGGGTGTTGAATGAAGGGATTGAACCCATCTCTATGCCAGCCATGACTCTTGGGTGATGTGATGGTCAGAACCAACGGATCATCCCCACCTGCGAAAATACCTGAGAGTTG
The DNA here is from genome assembly GCF_965152275.1 of Natator depressus. Classification (NCBI taxonomy): domain Eukaryota; kingdom Metazoa; phylum Chordata; order Testudines; family Cheloniidae; genus Natator; species Natator depressus. The sequence continues at coordinate 135,878,467 of NC_134237.1, read as the reverse complement.
GGAGCTTCAGTGGCACCCAAATCATTCCAGGGAGGATGGGGGGGGGGAAGCTGGATTTGCCCCCCTTGGAATAGGCACGGGTTCTCCTCCCCCAGAAGCCACCGATCCCCCACAATCCACATGGCTCCTGGGGGATCTGCCAGATACCAGTGGCCGGCTCCTGGGAACCCTGCTTATATCTTCCCGACAGCCCAGCTCCGCTGGAGGAGTGCGCCAAATGGCTGCAACATGGCGGTGGTGGAGGGGCACTACAATGTGGGCACCTGGCCTTGCCCCACCTTAGCCACAGACTGAGCAGATTTGCCTGCCCGGGACAAGAGCTCTGGGATGGGGTTGAAAACTGGGCCGAGGGTCCCCACAGCGTGGCAAATATTGCAGGAATGCCTGGGCACATCGGTGGCATCTCGCCACTGACGTCAACAAACCTGCCGCACCATAGCTCCAGGCTTTCTCCCTTGTGCCAGAGGCCAGGTCTTCTGAGGCTGCACTCCCGGCTCTGCCGGCTGCTTTCCCTCGGGCACATGGCTTTGCCTTGTTCTCCATCCCAAATATCATCCACAGAGCAACGAGAGGGGGCCCGGCGCCGCGTGCCCCGCCACTGCTGGGCTCGTTATGCCGAGAGGTGCGGGTGATTGCATGGCTCACGTAGCTCTGTGAGGCCGAAGGGTGCGGCGACACGCCATTAACATCACTGTCGGGATAAGACAATCACCGGCCCCCTGCCTATGACAAAAGGGGCTGTGAACCCATCCAGGAGGGCTTTTGTCGAGTGTTGTGGGCCTGCGTATGGGAAGGCAGAACACACAAAACTGAGGCCTGGTCTATACTTAAACGTAGGTGCTCAGGGGGGTGAACAATCCACACCCTTGAGTTCTGCAGTTCTTCAACCTAGACATGTGTAGATGCTTCCATCTACCTAGCTCCTGTCCGGTGGCAAGGGGGAGCTCCTACATTAATGGAAGACCATGCCCATCACAGTAGGGTGTGTCTACACCATGGGATGATGTCCTAGCTATGCTGCTACAGTCCCTGTACGACAGGCCTGGCCCGAGAGAGACTCGGCGGCAGGAAGAAAGCCAAGTAGCAATATGTATGCATGGTGTGACCCTGGGGGAACCCCGAGGAAGGTTCTAGGTCTGGTGCTGGCTAACGAGGCTTGGGGCAATCAGCAAAGAAGCTGTCCCCTGGGTTTTTCTGGGTCCTCCTGCATTTGGAGGAGCAGGACTTCGGACATTCCTTGTAAAAACCAAGGCTGCAGCAGAGAAAATACCAGCCTCCATCCATTTCTACTTTCAGCCACAACAACCTACTAGACCTCACATTTTTGGTTAGCTGCTCAGCTCAGGAAGGGTAACCCTCTCATCAGCTGTAGTATCTAGAGACCCCAGCTGAGATCAGGGCCCTTTTGTGCTACAGGCACAGAGTAAGAGACGGTCCCTGTCCCGAGGGCTTCACAACCTAAACAGATAAGACTGGAAAAAGGTGGGAGAAAGAAAGCATTATGATCCCTATTTTACAGATGGGGAACTGAGGCACAAAGAGATTCAATGAACTGGCCAAGATCACAGCAGGGTTTTGGAGAACTAGAGGGCATTCAGAGAGGGGTGACAAGAAGAATCAAGAGCTTGGGGAAACCCTTTTGTGAGGAGAGATCGAAAACACTGGGATTTGTTACTTTGAGACAAATAAGATGGAGACATGAGAAGAGCCTATACAATAATAGTCCAGCGAAGGGAGATCCGGAGCTTCTGTTCTCCCTGTCTCACAAGAACAAGGGAACAGTCAAATACAATACAATAAAAAGTGGTCACATTCAAAACCGATCAAACACAATGTGTAATTAGACTGCGGAACTCATTGCCACAAGGTGTAACTAAGGTCAGGAACTTAACCAGGTTCACAAAGGGACAGGACATTTATATGGATAACAACTCTGGATATTCTTGTTATAATTAACACTAACCATTTTGGAAGGTTTCAGAGTAGCCGCCGTGTTAGTCTGTATTCGCAAAAAGAAAAGGAGTACTTGTGGCACCTAAGAGATTAACCAATTTATTTGAGCATAAGCTTTCGTGAGCTACAGCTCACTTCATCAGATGCATCCGATGAAGTGAGCTGTAGCTCACGAAAGCTTATGCTCAAATAAATTGGTTAGTCTCTAAGGTGCCATAAGTACTCCTTTTCATTTTGGAAGGGATATTAGACCTCATGCTTCCGGATTTAAGCCAATCTCTAGCTATTAGAGATCAGGGCGAGGCCTTATGTGGGGAACAGATTATCCCACATCTGCCACTGTGGGTTTCTTACACCTTCCTCTGAGGCATCTGGTGCTGGCCCCTATCAGAGCCAGGATAGTGGACTAGATGGACTTGGGCTCTGATCAAGTCAGGACATTCATCTGGAAAAGCCAGGATTTGGACCCAGACCTTCTGTGTCCCAGTCTGGTGCCTTAACCACAGATCTGTCCTTCCTACTCAGAGCCTAATGAATATCCTCCAGAGACACCCACTGTACAGCACCTAACGTAAACCCAACCAGCAATTAGGGAACGTCTCCAATATTAGAAACAAAACACAGGCAGACAAACAAGCCACAGACAACAGCAAAGGGACAGGCCTAGACTATCCCCCGATCCAAATTCCCCTAGACTTCAGAGTGCCCCAGATCCACACCCACATTTTGTGGCTTGAGCAACTCTCAACTTAACACCATTAAGCGGGGAAAAAACTGCCCCTCCGAACACCCAGCCTGGTGATCTGTATTGTACAATTCATAATAAAGAAAAAAATTACAAGGAACCAGTTTTTCATCCTAACCCATTTTGGAGCCTTTATAGGGCTGGCTCAGTTGTTTATTATAGACAATAATATGCTGGAGCTAGACCCAAACAGCAGCTAAGAACAATCCATTCCCTTCCTCAGCCCTCCCCCAGATGGGAAGGTGACCCTACGTAAACTAACCCCCAGGCCCACCTCATCACAGATGGGGTAGCACTCACACATAACAGCTCCCGCGGCAGAGCTGGGCGCTCCCTTCCCACCTTGCACGGAGTCACAAGAGATTTGCTTCCTCAATGCAGCGTCTGTCACCTAGAGGCACTGGGCCAGAGTCACCACCCGGTGCGTGAAGGACAACCTCAGCGGGCAGAACCAGACGGCTGGGCGGTTGGAGATCCAGAGCCAGGGATATGGGACCCCAGGGACTGTGGTACCCAGGGAAGATGGATGGAAGTCAGTGGTATCTCTCCTGTGCTAAAGCCTTGCTCAGGTACAGCTGCCTCTGTACAGCTCAGGTACCAGCTGTACCCACAGGGACAAAGGATGGCAAGAGGATTCCCCCGGAAACTCCTGCAAGTCTTTAGCTTGCTGCCCAGTTCCGCTGCGAGCGCCCGATCCTTGCCCCAGCACCCAGGCTGAGTAACCGGGTGCAATGCTCGAACCGCCACAGTGGCTGTAGAGCAAGAGCTTAGCCCCAGCCTGGCCTTCCTCCAGCGTGGCCACCCCCCTGGCTTCCGGTTCCAGGGTATGCAGAGCCCAAGGAAGGGATGCCAGTGGCCAGCCTCCGCTTCCCCGGCCCATGGTCAGTGGAACCTCATTAGCTCCATGGTGCATGCGAGGGTGGAGAGGGTTTTACCACCTCGAAGGCACTCAGGACACATTGTGAATGAAGGTTTGTCCTTGATCCCTCTGTATCCTGGGATGTCCCCTCCATACTCCTGACCAGGATTTTGAGACAACCAAAGCCTCAGACAATCCGCCCCAGATGTTACCCAGAGGCCAGGACTTCAGGAGTTTAGCCAGGGCAACTTATCCAGTTGAAGTTTCCTTAGATCAGGGGCAGTCAATAGATGGACCGCTGGCCAAATCAGAACCACCAGATGCTTCTGAACAGACCCCGAAATCTTTTTTATTTCCTTATTATTATTGGTATTATTTTTTAATTATTTTCTCTGGAGTCTGGACCTTGACTATACCTTGACCAAGGAATTTGGACCTTGACAAAAAATAATTGCCTACCCCTGACTTAGATGTATTTCTCAAGAGCCTGCAAAGTCCCTCCCAGACTGCTGACAACCCACTATTGCTAAGAAAGTCCCTTAGGCTCTGGAAAAACACCCGGCTCCATGTTTATTCCCCCCTGGTGACTCCAGATCAAATGTGCTCCTTTTCTAAGCCAGAAAAGGATCGTTCTAACTGCCAGCACCAGCACCACCCAGCACACCAAGGCCCTGCAAATCCCGCCGAGCCCTCTCCATGGCCCACACCAGTGCCGGCAAGGAAGATTTTGCAACTGGAAATGGGCCAGCCGTTGTGCTGGGGATGCACAAGCCAGAACAGAATCCAGCTCCAGGAGCTTTGTGTGAGCAGGGCTGACCGGAGTGACAAAGTTGCCTGCGTCAGTCCAGTGAGCAGGTACGAGTGGAAGGTGTAGAAGGGGCCATGTCTTTCCAAACATGCCAGCGCTTCCACCTGGGCTCTACCCCCAGCTCACAACTTCCAGCCGGCCAGGGAGCGAGGGGTGAGACGAAAACACCCAAGGCACCAAATTCCATTCTGGATGTACACACACTCTAAGCCCATGGCTCCCATTCATCAGCCTTCACTGCTTTCTCCTGCCTTCCTCTGCCCTGCACTTGTTTAACCAAGGGACGCCCTGGGGAGTCTAGCTTGTTAAATCGCCATAAGAACCTTTCACCAAAAAGCCGCTCTGCTGATGTGAGCTGCTCTCTCTCGCAACCCCCCATTTCATTAAAGCAATTGTTCAAGAACTCTATTAATCTCAGTCTCATCTTATTTACGGGCTCTCTCTCCTATGTTGCGGACACGTCTGTCTCCCAAACAGTTGCCCATGGCGATGGATAGATACAAGGCCGGCTGCTTGCAAGCATAAGTTTCCATGTGACAACCTGAGTTTCATCGTTAATTTCGGGGGAAATGTAGCTCAGTCCAAATTCTGGGGATACTGCTCTAAGTGATTTTACTTTGGCTCGGCGAATGCTTTGGGAAAATGGGATCGGTTCTCCCACAGAAGTCATGAGGCTTGGGAGATCCATTTTTAGCGAAAACCATCCAGGGAAAGAAATAGCCCTATAATTATGCAGGAAGAATTTATAGCACGCCCCCTGATATTTGGAATTGTCCAGTTACATTCTGGTCCTTCACCAGCTTGATTTCATATTTTGGGGGAGTTACACAAATCAGCTATTCTGCATTGTAATATACACCTCTACCCTGATATAACACTGTTCTCTGGAGCCAAAAAAAATCTTACCGTGTCATGGGTGAAACCGCGTTATAGCGAACTTGCTTTGATCCACCGGAGCACGCAGCCTCCCCCCCCCAGCGCTGCTTTACCACGTTATATCTGAATTCGTGTTATATCGGGCCGTGTTATATCGGGGTAGAGGTGTATTACTGTCACATGAGTTCCCGCTTGCTACAGTCTGCTGGTGTGACTCCATGACACAGAATACACAGCCTATAACTTTATTTTAATACAGTCTTTCCTACTTCCGGATGCTCTTTGGCTTTAATAACCGTTACAGAATTCAGCATGAGGCTATGGACATTTTATGGCCCAGTTTGTAATCTCCTCCGACACTAGGGTATCTCCATCAGCACCAATGGAGTCTTTATTGGTTTATGCTGGTGTAACTGGGAGCAGGATCTGGCTCGTTTCCTGTATCTTGAGAGAGAACAAGATGCGAGTGCTATCCTCCTATGGGTGCAATGCACAGATACTCATCAGAAACGGAGATGTACATCTTGACCATAAAAATTGTCTCTTCATAACATGAACAATGCTCCGGATTTAATATAATCATGACCGGAGTCATTCCTGCCATTAACAGCATGGAAAATGCATTACCCTGTATGCATGCAGACTGACAGACCCAGCTCACTACCCAGGGATAAACTGGTCTGAAAAATGAAATTAACACCAGTATTATTCTATCAGTTACACCTGAGTTTCACCACGGATTCGGCCTTAAAATCGGCTATGTTTTTAAATGAACCACCAGTGAAGCAGAGAATCACGCAAACCATCCATCTAGAGATGACTGCCTGGTTATTAATTATTATTATTATTTTCACAGGCAGAAGGGGGTGGAGGGGAAGGAAGAAAAGACCTTGGCTCATACATCCAGCATGCGATTGCTGCTGGTTACCCCGGCCCCTGTTTACCTCCATTTCTTCCCCCCTTCTGGAGGCTCTTGCCAAAATCATGGTTCATTCCACCCCAGGGTAAAAATCACCCTAATGTCAGCACACCGGCAGGGTGTGTGTGTGTGTGCGAGCTGATCTAATCTGAAAATTAAATCCTCGCTCCTCAATCCGGTCTCCCTCTGGTGCATTTCTCCCGCACATGAAACGTGCCCATTTCCCACCCCTCCGCCAAGACATTTTAAACCAGCTACGGATCGGGGCGCCCCTTACCTGCTAGAGGGGGCGCTGCCCCCCGCCTCCGGCCACGCTCCGCTGCAGAGCGGGGCCCCCCGAATTCTCCCCGGGGAGCCGGGCTCGCGAGGCCAATGCCCGGGACGCCGCTCAATCCATACCTGGCCCCGGCTCCTCCAGAGAGGGCAGCAGCCGCCGGAGCCGAGAGAGGGTGGGACGGGGACCCGCCAGCGAGGGGACCGCTGGCCAGCGCGGTCCCCAGCCTTTGTCGGTCGGCGGGCGATGGAAGCCAGGCAGCATCCGAGGGGCTGCGGGGCCAGGCACACACCCACCCCCCGGAGGAGGAGGAGGAGAGGAGGAGGCGGGTGATTAATTCAGCAGCGCCCAGCTCGCCGCAGAGAAGCCTCCATTTCCAAGCCAGCAGCAGCCGCGGCAGCGTCGGGGCCGGGGAGACCCGGGGCCGGGGGAGCAGGAGCTCCGCGGTTGCCCCCGCATCCCAGCTGCCCCTCCGCGGGACCGGGCAGCCGGAGCCGGACTCTCGGCCCCGTGTGCGGCTCTCCCCCGCCCGGCGGCCGGCCTCTCCGAGCTCTGCCCCCGCCTGCTGCAGCGCGGTCCCACCCCCGCCCCCCCCCGGATCATCCTCCTCCCCCCTGCAGGGCCGCCCTCCGCCTTGAGATCCCGGGGGGGGGGGGGCACGCTAGGGAGCGTCGGCAAACTCGCCAGGCCATGCTCGGGGAAGGTGAAATCCCGCCCCCCCCCCTTTGCGAGGTCCCTTGGCCCTGGGGCCGCAGAGGTCCCTGGCGGGGCGGGCTGGGTGCAGGGTGGGATCCCCCGCAGCTCGGAACAGCCCCTGCCCGGTTCTTTTGTACTCGGTTCAGCTGCCAGTCATCCTGCTTTAAACGTCTTGTTGCTCATTTATTTGCCGTGTGTCCGACTCGCTTGCCCGGGTGCGGCTTTGCCTGATTAAGCGACGCCTGGCCTCAGTGAAACGCTAGGTCACAAGGACGGAATCAATAATGCAACTCCTCGCCTCTCCCAGCTCCGGGAACCGCTGCCCGGGGAAGGAAGGTGCCAGGGAAGAGTTAAGTGGCATTGTTGCACTGCAATGGATAACGTGTGTGCGGGGGCCCTCTGTTGGATGGAGGGTGGGAATGTGTGTCATAGGGCCCATATTGCTCTAACTTTCTGGAGATTCTCCGGTGTATAGGAAATTATGGTTGTCATCTGCTGCAAGTCACACCGTAGCCAGGGCTCAGATCCTCCTGTACACAAGCACAGGAACCCTGGGACTTGAGCTAAGGAGAATCTTCCTTACTCTTAATCGTCTAGAGGCCTATGGGACACGGTTCTGGTTCCCTCCAGTAGACGGCAGCGAGACAAACACAGGTCACTACAGTGATACTATTTAACGCTTATATTGCCCTTCCCTCTCCCAAGCACTTCACAGACATTCATTTATTTTTGGTGCTTTTGATCCACAAAAGAGTTTTGCCACTAGGTCATTCACCCTCACCCACCCTGCAAAAGGTGATCAGCATTATACACCCCTCTGGGCAAGTACCAGGTCTTTTCTATTTCAGTGTAAAGCATGGAGCACACCTATGATACGGTATAAATACATAAGGAGGACAACAATGGTCATTTATAATTTCCACAGTGCACAGGAGACCTGGGACCTCATCCTGATTCTGCCACTGTGACCTTGGGCAAGTCACTTCTCCTCTCTCTGCTTTGGTGTCCCTGTCCCGCCTGTGTCTATTCAGACTGTCAACTCTGTGGGGCTAGGTCTGTCTCTGACTGTGTCAGTCCAGCACCGGGAGTCCTGATCTCAGCGAGGGCTCCCAGATGCTGCTGTAATGCAAACAATCAACACCGCAAACCCACAGAGGGAGCGTGGCTTGAGCAGCCTGCATAGGGTGATCACAATTCCATAGGGAATTGAGGCCACAGACAGCTGCTCCACTCCCACCGGGGGGCGTCCTACATCAAGTCTGCTCTTTATTTTCAGAGGCCTCTTCTCCAGCAGAAGCTCACTTGGGATGTAATTGACATGGGGGTTTATATAGCGGGGGGACCGTCAACCCCTTTACACAAGCCATCTAAGTGGCGTGTAACTTCCCCACCGGGGCCATCTGCTTTTCTCTGGCTCTGCATCTCCCAGGTCTGCCGCCTCCATCGTTAAACCGCTTGCTCCTCTTGATGGCCTCAAGACCTTTGGGAGGCTCTTCTCTTTTCCTGGGATTTAGCCAATAAGCAAACCCCGGTCTGTTCCCCATGTGCCTGGCAGCCAGACAACCGGGGGCTGCTCCCGATGCATGAAGATCTTCAGAAAGAAATGACAAAAAAGCCCATTTGAATGCGGGAAACCCCCCCACCCTACCTCTCTTTCTCTTTCCCTTTGCAAGAGCATCAGACCAAATCACTGCCCAGCCTCAGGGTTCCCAACAGAAGCAGTGGCCAAGCTCCCATTGGCTTCAACATCTTCCCGCGGCCCTGACTGATGGCTTCATGCAGTACATCGCCGCCTTGTGGATAGCTTTTGCAGTGAGGCCAAAGACAGAACCAGCAGCCAGCCCCGGAGAGAGAACTGCACAGAACCCCCCTGCGGGTCAAGGTGGTGGCAGGGTGCATTGTGGGAAGCTTGCACGGCCAGGGCCCGTGTTGTGCCTGTTCTGGGCATAAACAGTGGCATTTGGCTTCCAGGGCTGCCCATCATAAGGTGCAAAGCAGGGGTGGTGGTGGTGGTGGTGGGGTCTACGTGGGCCCTGGCCCAACCACTTTTTGGGCAGGCCAAACCTGTATGGTGCTGTGAACCCACACACTGGGTGGGGTGTGTGTGTGTTTGTGTGTGGCCTCTCTGCCTCCCCTTTGCCCCAACTTTAAATAGCATCCAGCAGCTCCTGCTGCCAACACATCCGCAAAGGCGCATGGTCCTGGGGTCCCGTCCAAAGGATGCCCGGCCAGTCTTGTTCCCCCTTAAATCAAAGCACGATCTCAGTCCCACCCACAGCAGCACAAACCACTAGTGGCCCAGCTGTGTCCGACTCTGCAATCGGGGTCTACAGTCTTTCTACTCCAGTGACAGATTTCTTCCCTCCTGATCCCCGGAGGGATGAAGCAGCATTGATCTCCTTGTTAGTCTGTCACCACCAGTTCAGGATGGTGCAACAGGCCAGTAATGGGCATGTGTGAAGCACAGACACCTCTCCAAATCCCCCAAGGGACATCAGCCCCAATCCTATAGCCTTTGCTAAGGCATTAGAGTGCAGCCTGACGTAGGGCTAGGAGACATGGCCTGTTATCATGAGCCCACCTCGTGATGGTGGCCAAGCCAGTACTGTCTGCTGGGCCAGGATCCCAGGCAGGAGAGGGGCACCAAGCCAGGCAACAGGAGCAAGTGAGGCAACAGTCTAGCTCTGTAGCAGTAGCAAGCCAGAGCCTGCACTGTCACTCAAACAATTCTCCGGGGCCAACGTCCTGGTTTAAATAATTGGTGTGGACCAATCAGGCAGCTGCAGGTGTCTGTCACTCTGGCCTTTTCAGGCAGTACTTCCTGCAGTGTCTAACCCTCCAGGAATTGGTGGGTGATGCTTTACCTAACTGCCCAGTGGCAATGAAGAGATGTCATTTGCCTAGAATCTCACCTCCCCCCCGTTCTAGCCTTGCAGATCTTTACAGTTCTCTTCTCTGTGCCTACTTGAGAGAAGGGCAATAATTATCTTACATCTCTGTAGTGCCTTCTATCACACAAGGCACTATCCCAAAATGCTTTGCTGTGGGGATGGATCAAGTTGTCCCAGTGCAGCCACTTCTGGGGTGGTTATTCAGAGCCAGAAGCACTGCACAAGAAGTAGATTTTTTAGGAGGGTCTGTGAAGGAGAACTCCTCCATTTGAAACAGTAGGAGGGAGTTTTTAGGGAAATGGACAGCAATTTGGGAATTTGGCCATGACACCGAGTTTTACAGCCCTGGCCCCTCTAAAAAGTGCCAGGAGATATTTTGATGAAAACCAAGGCTCTGGTCAATTGTGATTTTTAAAAGACCTCTGGTGAGTTTTGCAACATTTCCAGCCTGGGTAATGGAATTCCACCTGCAAAAAGTCCCACCTTGGTCTTAGTTTGGAGAACTTATAATTCACTACCCCTCTGTCACAGGGTGGCACTGGCCCTTTAAGAGGGAGCAAGGTCCAGTGTAAATGTGACTGATCAGTACCAATCAATTAGGTTTAACAGAGGGCACCTGGTCCACAGTTGGGAGGAAGACTTGGTAAATCAGAGCTGGCTAGCCCCCCTCAGGGAGATGTGCCAGAGGCTGGAGAGGGTTCCTAGGAGAAGGCTGGAGAAGGGTTTGCTGGCTGACCTCCAAGCTGGAGAGCCAAGGCTGAAGGTGGCAGAGTAGTGTAGCAGAGAGAGTGGCCTGCTGATGGCTAAGCTGGAGAGGGCTCAGCTGCTGACTTCTCCATGCTGGAGACCTGCTCCCAGAAGAACAGTGGGAGGGCCTGGGGAAGCGAGAGACGCTCCCCCGGGGAGTCTGATCCCCCAGCAGGGAGGCTGTGGGGGTTCCTGCTGGGAAGCGTAGGGTGGCACTCCAGCTGGAAGGGCTGGGGGGTGGCTGTCTTGCCAGGAGGGGACTGAGGAAGTGCCCAGAAGACACCAGAGCATGGTATGTGCCACGTTGACTGTCTAGCTAGCACAGGACTTCAAGGACTACGTGTGCTAGATGGGCTGTGGCTTGGAACTTGTGTTATGGACTATTTGGGCCATATTGCAATACATCAGCCCCAAGGACGGGTAGGACTGAGACAAGAAAGCTTGCGTAGAGTAACTGGGGACTCTGAAGGAGGGAAACTGAGGCAGACATACTAGTCATGCTGCAGCGTGCTGCATGAGGGTACCTCAGGCAGGGTTGCCTTGCTACCAACGCCTCAAGCTCAAAATTGTGCACTGTTAAGTAGCTGCCGCATCCCACCCCAGAAGTGGGTGCATTTCAGCAGTGGGTGAGGCGTTCCCTGCACGGGCAATGACCCAGAGCCAAATTCTACCTTCAGTTACACATGGCCAACCCCAATGACAAGAGCTATAGAAATAGAAGGGGCGACTGGCAATGATCATGATGTCACAATGCAGCATTGCAATGTGAAGATTCTGGTCAATGGACAGACAAAGAGAGGAAGGCAGCATTCTTGGCACGGAGGGGGCAGCTAACGGAGGACAGAGGACGCTTGGGTGGGAGAGGGGCATGCAATGCTCTGAGCCCCTGTGCGATACGGAGACACGTCACGTGCTGTACGACTGGTTGGTGGTTTTGCAGAGCTTTTCAGGTTTGGCATCAATAATGGATGTGTTTCCTGAGGGGTATTAATCAGGGCTCATGCATCATGCATGACAGACTTCGCAGGGAAAGAGTGATGATTGTTTACTGCTATGAAAGAGGCCGGCGGCCTGTATCCTGCCAGGGTGGTGGTGTTATTAACAGCGCAGCCATACCTGTCTCAGCTGTGGCTGGGATCTTGTCACCTCACCTATGCTAAGCACTAGTGGGCCCAATCAGCACCAGAACGGGAGACTGGGAAAGAAAAACCAGCTGCTGCCTCAAGGGACAGAGCAAGTGGCGCTCTTCTCTTTGCCAGTGCTGAAGTACTGCCCCTGGCTGGTGCTAGGGGGCGCTGTGCTGCTGGAGGCACACCTTGCAGGTGAGACATTAAAACTAAGGTCCTGACCACGGGTGCCATGGATCTCTCTGCAAGAGCAGAGGGGTTCACTGGGTCCTGGCTGAATTCCGTTCCACCCCCTCCGTTCCCTCAGCTGGTTGAACGGGATGCAGGATTCTTCACTCCTGGGTTTAACTTGTGTCTGGAGGGTGACCAGAATATAGGAGGGGAAACTGAGGCAGCTTCCTGAGGCTTGTCAAGGGAAGGGGGTTGGTTCTCTTCTGTTCTGGGTTTTATTCTCCCCTTGGTATCCGAGCATGGTGGATGGAGGGCCTTTGGCAGCTGGGCTGGGGCTTTGTCAGGCATGTCTCAGTGTCTGGAGAGGGGACGGGATGAGCCCATGGTCCTGAGGATAGGAGAAGAATTGTGTTTCCTAGAAGACAAACACACACTAAAGGGCAAAGAACCAAACAGCAGAGAGAAACCACAGCTTTCATCTCTGGCGCTGACTTTCACTTGCAACCTCACTGCTGGAAAAACAGGCCCGGCACATGATTTTATCAGCCACTCCGAGCCCTGGCAAACTTGTGCCAGTGTCGGGCTGTTCAGGGCATTGTTTTTAGCTGCTTCTCTGGTCAGGTGTTGTCAAATAGACAGTCTTGGCCGGCTAAGCCAAACTCTTAAACAGAAGGCCAAAGAGAGAGAGGAAAGGAAAAGGACACATGGGGTCTCGGGGCGGGATGTGAGTGACAGTCTCACATCCCAGGTGATTGGGATTTAGCCCATAAGGCTGGTGATGTCACCTGGGTCCCACTCTTGGCCCGGTCTGGTCAGGACATCACTCAGGATCAGGATGTCGAAGGCCCATGGTAAATCCCAGCCATGATGGTAAAGCCTGGGGCAGCGTTGTTGGCAGACAGCTTCTCCTCTTCTTGATTTCTTCTCTCCCCTTCCCCCAAAGGCCTTTTGTTTCAAGGAATCCGAAAGGGAGCGATGGGCAGAACAGCCCATCCCCTCATTATTTTGCGCACCAATGAGGGTTCATTTCTGATACCGGGTTTGGTCTGCTGATTTCCATTCCCCCACGTCTCGTGTTTACCAGGCGTGATCTTAACCCAGCCTTTGAGCTCTGTCAGGAGGCCTCTTTGTTTGGACCCCCTTCTGACAACAAATATTACTACATGACCCCGATCACGTTCAGATGACTTGGCTTTAGGATGGAAAGGCCAGTGCTCTCCCCTGGCAGCTATCTCCTTGGTGGGAGGGGTGGGGGGGGGCGGGAATATTTTCCTTGCCAAAAAACAAAGTCGTTCTGCCCGTGGCAAGAATGCCGTGACCCGGGCACGACAGCCACCGCAAGTGCTCTCCTGCCTGGATTGTGGCATTCTTGCATGGGAAGAACAGCATTTTTGCCGTCCCCTTCAGGCTCCCTTTGGAAAGGACTGTGGACCCCCAGCACCTCTGGGCCCTGCCGTGTGTGGCAGAGGGAAGGATTTCACTCTTCCGGGCTGCTGAGCCAGGGAGAACGGGAAGCACTGCCATCTCTCCGCCAGGCTCCCTTCTAGACACGGCCTTGGGGGCTTCCTCCGTTCCCTTCGCTTGCACAGACGAAACATCCGTCTGACACGCTGTAATACACCCGTGTTGCACAAGAGGGCCAGGAAGAGACTGACCTTTTAGTCCTTAGCTGGAGTGCCATGCCAAGGCCACCCCGCTGATTACTGACCCCTGTCATGTGACTGGGTATAGCCACAGACTCCAGAGGTTACTGCCACAATCCCCAGAAGTGGCTGCTCCAGATTTATCTCCTCTACGGGGATCTCCAGCACCGGGATTGGCACGTGGCTGCGGTTCCTGTTTTGTTCGTGGCCAGAAGAACACAGTCTCCAGGGCTGTCAGGGACACTGCAGTCGGTTTTTAAAACAGTCAAACAGATGGGATCCATTTTTCTCTGTACTTCCTTGACTGAGTTGCTAGCACATCCCCCACATTCCCCCTAGCCCAGGGGTTCCCAAACTTCAACAACCTGTGAACCCCTTTCACTAATATGTCAAGTCTCGCGAACCCCCTCCTAAAAATGACTATTTCCAGGGATTTTCTCCTTTACCTGAGTATAAATTATAAAAGCAGTGATCTTGGAAATATAAAATTTGTTTTTATGACTTGCTTATTACACACTATTTATTATTCATTATTATTTATCATGACAGTATTTTTATTACATTATGAAAACGGCAACACTCTTCCAAGGTCTCACTTTCGTAGCTTGTATCACTTTGAATAATCTTGTTATAAGACAAGGCTCCTATGTTTAATCAAGGAGTATCACATGTGGAACAGCATGAAGGGAGTTAAGAAGCCAACTCAGAGTTCCTCGAACACAAGCATTCAGGTCTTGAGCAGTCAAGGCAAACGATGCATGTTACAACAAAGCTTAAACTTGTTCTTCATCATAATTTTAAAAACAATACTAGCTGTCTATTTAATTTTAAAAACAGCAAAAAATACCCACCTCCCTTTCCAGTTCTTCTAAGGAGCCTTGAAGTTTAAATCTCCTCAGTGTGATAGATATGCTTGCTTTGATCTGCTTAGCTCTTGGAAGTCCAGGGGCTCCAGGCTGCTGGCCCCGTGCTGCCCTGGGTCCCCAGGGACAGCTCTGTCTGCCATTAGGGAATATTTTCCCAAGAACCCCCTGTAACATTTTGCAAACCCCAGTTTGGGAACTACTGCCCTAGACCATCCGTACAACGCGCAGGCCATGAAAAGGCAACCGCAAAGGGAAGGCCAGCGTCTTGGGGTGAAAATGTTTACATGGATGCAAATAACTTAGTTGTGGCTGAGCGAGAAACTTGTGTGTGTGTGTGAAGAGGGTGACGATCCAACTGGCTTAGCCGAACTTCAAACCCGCTAGAAAATCATGAGTGTCCAAGCTGGACTCAGATTTCAACCTAATTTGCTTTGCAAGGTGTAATGATTTGGGAAATGGGTCTGTACAAAATGACCATGTCTGGTGATGAAAATTGCTGTATCAGGGAATGGCTCTCCGTGGTTATGGAATTCACCAATTGCTGACATGGGCTGAAGCATGTACCTAACAGTGAGGGACAATGGAGAGTCGTTGGTGTTAATGACTGCGCTTTAGACCAAACAACAGGTATGCTCAGGAGGTTGGCTGGAGCTCAAGGAGCTACTTCCTTCAGCTTGTCTGCAGGGAGACGGTGAAGTCAAGAGTGGAAAAATGGCAGTAGCAGAACAAAGGAACCAGGTGCTGGTAGAGGGAACATATAAACTGGGAAAACTCGCTGAGACGGTGTAACAAGGCCTATGCTTGGCCCTCGCACTATGGGACCCCTGTGCCCACAAAATCAGCTAGAGACCTCTTCTGGGTGCAGTCACCAGTGCCTTTTATTTACCTTGTCAGCTCCCAGCACCTTCTGTTTACAGACCATGCCTGTCATAACCATACAGCTAAGGGTGGCCTAGAATTCCTCCTTACCTGTAAGGGGTTAAGAAGCTCAAATAACCTGGTTGGCACCTGACCAAAAGGACCAAGGGGGAAGGAAAATACTTTCAAATCTTGGCGGGGGAGGCTTTGTTTTTGTGTGTTCTCTTGGGAAGCAGAGAAGCATCAGGTCAGAAAACTCCTTCTCCTATAAACCATCCTAAAAGTCTCTCATTTTACAACAATTGTAAGTAAAAGCCAGGCAAGGCCTGTTAGATTATCTTTTGTTCTGCTTGTGAATTTTTCCTTTGCTGGAGGGAGGTTTATTCCTGTTTTTTGTAACTTTGAAACCAAGCCTAGAGGAAGTTCTGCTGTGTTTCTGAATCTTTTGTTACCCTGTAAAGTTATTTTCCATCCCGATTTTACAGAGGTGATTTTTACTTTTTTTTTTTTTTTAAATAAAATCCTTCTTTTAAGAACCTGACTGATTTCTCTATTGTCCTTAGACTTAGGGGTTTGGGTCTGTGATCACTTTGTAACCAAGGGGTTAGGGTATTATTCTCAAGCCTCCCCAGAAAAGGTGTGTAAGGGCTTGGGGGGATATTTTGGGGGAATAGGAACTCCAAGTGGTCCTTTCCCTGATTCTTTGTTAAATCACTTGGTGGTGGCAGCGATCCCAAGGCAAGAAAGGAATCTGTGCCTTGGGGAAGTTTTAACCTAAGCTGGTAGAAATAAGCTTTGGGGGTCTTTCATGCAGATCCCCATATCTGTACCCTAGAGTTCAGAGTGGGGGCGGGGAACCCTGTGACAGCTCCAAACTAGCAACCTGGGGGGACAGCTAGCTTTTGTAGCAAGCAGGAATGCACAGCTGCTTGCTTGCTTGCTTGCTGGCTGGCTGGCTCACTCCTTCCTCTCTCCCTTTACTTCCTTCCCACCTGCCAGCCCTATATAGTCCCCTGGCTAATGAGGTCCACAGGTGCTTCCCGTCTATCAATTAGGCATGGCATACTCAGCCAGCCCCAATTAATGCTTCTTAATTGGAGCAGGGCTAACAGAGGGCTGGCTCAGGATCTCCTGGCCAGCACCCTGTTACAGATGGGAAAAGGAAGTTTTGGGCAGGAGAGTGGAAGCAGGGGGTCTAGTTTAATTGCAGACCGGCCTAGGTCAGAGAAAGCTAGCTGGGCTGGAAAGACTCGGTGGTTTGCAAGAGAAGTTATGCTCTCCGAGAAGGACCCTGACCATCCCAGAGGACTTGCCAGAGTGGTGAGGAACCTGAGGCCGGAAAATGCATGTAGGTGTGTTTGTTCTTTGTATAAATCTGTCTCCCTCGAGCTGAGAAGTAAAGAGCAATGGTGGCTCAGAATCCTGTGCCTAGTCTCTGTGTGTGGCCATTGGCTGTCACCATCATGTGGAAGAGTTCAGCTGTGAGCCCAGAGCCCTCACATGGCCGGAGTAGGTGTGGTTAAGCTATGGGGACCCTAAAGGGGCAGTGCTGGTCCCAGGGGCTAGGTATTTGGACTGTGGAGTCTCAGCTCTCAGAAGGGGGTGCGAGACAGAGGATCCGCACCCCAAGGGTGCGCCTAGCGATCCCAAGCCAAGGGCAGTGTCTGGGCTCTCTTCCGAAGCCAGAGGCTCAGAGCACAAAGACACAACAATCTGGTGAGTGTCCAATGGCAGAGCTCAGCCAGTTCCGAGAAGGATAGACTTGGGAGAACTCGATTTTGATTGGTTGGTCATTTTCACTGATAATATTCATGTTTGTTTTTAAGCATTTTTTTCTATTTTAATTTTCACAGTTGCAGGAAATTATGGGAGGAGGGATTCATAGTGTGGGGAGGCCAGGCAGTCATCATTTAATGACTGTAGATGTTGAGATTAAAAAAGTTAACCCAAAATATGCAAAGTAACTAGCCTTAAATCAAAGTCTAAGTTCTCGAGCATCATGTTTCTGACTTTCCCTCTCTGTAACTTTTGATTATTATCAGTGGAAATATTTTTTGCCTCCGTTCATGTGTGTGTGGTGAAATCGACATTGACCAATAAAAATCCTTCCAAGCCTACGTATGTAACACCCTGGCTTTGTGTGTATGATGCCTTCTAATGGCTCTTACAGCATCTATTGCCGTTGGCTAAGAGAAGTTTCCTTTAGCGCTAGTAGTTTGTGGGGGTTGGAGTTGAAAGACCAGGGTTCTAGACCCGCCTCCACAGGTGCATGGCACTGGGATCCAAAAGCTCCTCAGTTCTAGCCCAGGCTCTATTACTTGTGTGGCTGTGGATAAATCAGTTTATCCCGTGCCTCAATTTCCCCCCGATAATACTTGCACATATCACAGGGTGTCATTTGTATTAATTAGTTATTTGCAAAGCGAAAGCCCTGTATGAGGGTTAAGGGTTATTAACCATGCAGTCTGACCTTACTGCTAAAGTCTTGGCAGCCTTTAGCTTCTACGTGCTCCTCTTTCTCCCCATTAGCTGAAATCCAAAGGTCAGTTCATAATCTAAAAGCCGCTTCCTAACACAATTTTGATTGCCGTAGGAAATTTTTATATCTGGTTATATCCTCCTCCCCTCACACTCTGTATGTCACTTGTCATCTTGGTTATTGGTAGAACTGCCTATTAGTAAGGTTGCCTGACATTGGCTGTTATAAGACCCCGTTTTCAGTTGCTTATAAGTTTGCCAAACTTTAACTGTTTGGGCTGAAATCTTCCATGCTGGGTGTCTGCCTCAGGCTGAACTTTGTTGGAAAACTTCCCCCCCAAACGGGAATGGCAATAAGCCATTTCTGAGAAGGAGGCTACGGAAAATATGGCTTGCCCATGTTAACTCTGGTGAACTTTGCTTTGAACAGATCTAGCGAGCTCATTCAGTGAGCGCTGTTTGTCCTGTGTGCTGAATGAGGCAAAGGTCCAGGAGTGGGGCTGGGGAGTCTGTGATCATGTAATTAAAAGGAGTACTTGTGGCTCCTTAGAGACTAACCAATTTATTTGAGCATGAGCTTTCGTGAGCTACAGCTCACTTCATCGGATGTTGCATCCGATGAAGTGAGCTGTAGCTCACGAAAGCTCATGCTCAAATAAATTGGTTAGTCTCTAAGGAGCCACAAGTACTCCTTTTCTTTTTGCGAACACAGACTAACACAGCTGTTACTCTGAAACATGTAATTAAAGACCGCATCATTATGTATATGTACCAGGGGGCCTAATTAAAATTGTGACCTTAATTCTGGCTTTTCCTTACTTTTGGGTGTTTGACTTGGCCACCTTAATGTTCTTTTAACGTCGTTTTGTGTGTGTGTAATAAATTGATCTAGGTAGGAATGTGACTTGTACAACACCCAGCCCAAAGGGGTCCTAGATCCAAGGTTTGGGGCATTACAGAAGTATCACTATTAAATAAGAGATGCAAAGTGATTGTTTTAAGTGCTAATCTCTTTTTAATGCTTAAATGCTACTCTATTAAGCATGAAAGAATGATGATGTATCCCATCTACTTGGATGCTACATGTAGCAGGTATAAACCATTGGCATCTGGTCAGTCTCATTAGCTACACTGGCACTGGGACAGCTCTTGGGATCATGATTAATTCACAGAATGATATAAGCCCCGAAAGCAGCGCAGCTGAGTTAAGGCTGTAGATGCAATGGACGTCTCCTGCCACTTAGTGTACACAAATATCCATAGCGGGGTGTGAAATCCCAGCTGAGGATACCAGCCAGGCAGTAACTGACTTATCACTCATGGCTTGGAGGGACGGGCCCTGGACATGTTGAAGGAGAGTGAATGGGCTAAACTGGGAAACCATATTTTGCTTCTTTAAATTCCCCAGCATTTTCAGCTGGATACAACACTCTTCTCCGTTTCCTGTCCGAAACCATTGTTCGGGACCGCTATATGGTACTTACCAGCTGCTACCTTTCACCCCAGAACAGGCTGAGTTACTGCCCTGAGTGGATACATCACTCCCAAGCTCAGTCACCTCCTCTGGCTCCCCGTACAACTCAGGATTCAGCTCAGAATTGCTCTCCTTTGTTTTTTGTAACTCCCTGAATTCATTTACTCCATTTTTATCTCCTGGCACTTGTCCCTGACTGCCCCCCTCCCTGCTCTCTCTCTCTTTCTGCCCTGGGCTCCTTCTCCCATTGCACATTCTCATGGCTTTTGGTACAAGAGCCTTTTCTTCAGCTCTTGGTTCCTGGGACACTCTCCCCATATCTCTCTTGTTGAGCTTCCATCTCATTTGAAAGTAGCTCTTTTCTCCAACAGCTCTTCATTTGTTTCCACTAGAAAGCATGACTGGCGCTGGGGAAAGAGTTTGCAATGAAAGAGATTCATCAACGTTGCATTGTATAGAAGAGAAACAGATTCTGGAGGCACGGTAGTGAGTCCATAGTTAAGCTTACATTGGAAGTTCTAATTTAAGCCCCTTTAACTTCCCATTTGAAGGCTTGATCCTCAAACCACACACCGGTAGAAGACAACTTGGGTGAAAGAGATCATGAAATGATAGGTTTCATGATTCTAAGGAAAGGAAGAAGTGAGAGCATCAGAATAAAAACAATTAACAAACACACATTTGGTTGGTTAGGTTCCATGAGAAGAAAATCTAAGGAGGAAAAATGAGTTCAGGAGAGTTGGCAGTTTCTTGAAGGCAAAACTATCTCGATGGGAAGAATAGAAAGAGGCCAACAGTGCTGCATCAGCAGCTCTTTAATGATGTGAAAATCAAAAAGGAATCCTACAAGCAGTGGAAATATGGACAAATTGCAAAGGATGAGTGCAAAAGCATAGCACAAGTATGTAGGGACAAAATCAGAAAGGCTAAGTCACACAATGAGTTACACCAAGTAAGAGCCATAAAAGGCAATAAGAAGAGGTTCTTTAAAAACATTAGGAGCAGGAGAAAGACAAAGGAAAGTGTAGGCCCTCTACTCAGCAGGGGAGAGCTAATAATGGATGGCATCCAGAAGGCTGAGGTGTTTAATGCCCATTTTTGTAGTCTTCACTGAAAAGGTTAATTGTGACCAGATACATAGCACAATTAATGCTAACAACAAGGGGGAAGGAGTGCAAGCCAGAAAAGGGAAAATACAGGCTAAAGATTATTTAAATAAAGTTAGATGTATGAAATTCATCAGGGCCTGATGAAAACCATCTTAGGGTACTTAAGGAACGAGCTGAAGTAATCTTGGAAACATTCGCAATTTCCCTTGAGAATTCCTGGAGGACAGGTGAGATCCCAGAGGACTGGCAAAGTGCAAACATACTCCCTGTCTTTAAAAAGGGGAACAAAGGGGACCTGGGGAATTACAGATCACACAGCCTAACTTTGATATGTGGAAAGATATTGGAACAAATTATTAAACTATCCATTTGTAAGCACCTAGAGCAGGGGTGGGGCAAACTTTTTGCCACATCTGGGTATGGAAATTGTACGGCGGGCCATGAATGCTCACAGAACTGGGGTTGGTGTGCAGGAGGGAGTGAGGGCTCTGGCTGAGGGTGCGGGCTCTGGGGTGGGGCCAGAAATGAAGAGTTTAGGGTTTAGGAGGGGGCTCTGGGCTGGAGCAAGGATTAGGGGTGTGTGTGTGGGGGGGTGAGGGCTCTGGCTGGAGGTGCGGGCTCTGGAGATGAGGGGCTTGGGGTGTAGGAGGGTGCTCCAGGCTGGGACTGAGGGGTTCAGAGTGTGGGAGGGGGCTCTGGACTGGGGCAGGGGACTGGGGCGCCAGAGGGGCTCAGGGGTGCAGGCTCTGGGTGCCCGGAAGCAGCAGCGTGTTCCCCCTCTGGCTCCTACGTGGAGGTGTGGCCAGGCACAGGAGATAACTGCCCCACTTTACTTGGCCCGGGTGTGGTCTCAGCTGGAGTACTGTCTGATTTGGGGCATTGCACTTTAAGAAAGATGTGGACAAATTGGAGAGAGTCCAGAGAAGAGCAACATAAATGAGCAAAGGTTTAGAAAACCTGACCTATAAGGAAAGGTTAAAAATGGGCATGTTTAGTCTTGAGAAGAGAAGATTGGGGGGCCTGAGAACAGCCTTTAAATATATTCAGGGCTGTTACAAAGAGGATCGCTATCTCTTGTTCTCCATGTCCATCAAGGGTAGGACAAGAAGGAATCGGCTGAGTTTGCAGCAGGGGAGACTTTGGTTAGATATTAGGAAAATCTTTAACTACAAGGCTAGTTAAGCACTGGAATAGGATCTTCAGGTGCTCTGTCAAGCTACTGAGTTAAAGAGAAACAAAAATAACCATGGTTATTAAATGGATCCCTGTCAAGGGAACTAATGTGTAAAGATATGAAACCAGCATTTAAATATATGCTCCCAAGTTAGCCAACAATTAAAGATATATACACACAAGTCAACTGGTATTTAAAGGTAATTAAAAATCATTAATGTATATTTAACGTTGCTAAATAACATTCCAAACCATTATTCATCCATCGGACTGGGGGGAAAGAATCATTTGAATGTCATGGAATTAAACAGTTATAATTAAGTTAGCAATTTTACCAACAATTTTAACACATTTCATGTACATATTGCAAAATAATGGGATGAGGGGATAGAGAACAAAGGCAAAAAGTGCTTAACTCTGCCCCTGCTTAAAAAAAAAAAAGGGGTCTAATTTTTTCATAATTTGGTTTTCCACTGTTTAAAATGAATTGCTATTGTGATTGTTGGTGTTTAATCTTAAAAAACCGAAAAGTACAAAAAGGCGAATGGCTTCCCGTTTGTTTGCATTGCAGAATACCTCACACGTCACAAGATCGCTAATGGAATTATGCAATTTTACAACTCGTCAAAGCAATTGCTGTTTTTATAAAAACAACGAGGAGTCCGGTGGCACTTTAAAGACTAACAGATTTATTTGGGCATAAGCTTTCGTGGGTAAAAACCCCACTTCTTCAGATTTGTTTTTGTGGATACAGACTAACATGGCTACCCCTCTGATACTTCGCTGTTAAGACCCTCTTGTGCTTCGCATGGTACATTTTGTAAATTTCCTTTATTTTGTTTGTCTAGAGACTTACTGCAAAGTTCTGTCCAATATCTTTGTGAAGATAAATGTGAGCCCAATATTACAAAAACTTATGCATGTGGATAAAGCGACTGCCTAGATTTTTATCAGGGTTGGATCCTAAATATATTGCGTGAAATCCTAGCAAACTGAAATCAGTGGGAATAGTGCTGTTGGCTTGCAGGGGGCCAGGATTTTACCTATTACATACAAATGTGTTAAGGTGTGTTTGTTCATTGGCTGCTCTTAAAGGGCACCTGCAAAGGAAATAAACTGGGATGGCATTGTGTCCCGTCTCCACTGAGAGCAGGATTGGGTGCATAGTTTATTTCAGGGGAATTGTGATTTTGATCCTCCTTTTACACAACGGATTTTTACAGCGGAATTTCCATGTATGGCTCAAGGAGCATTGATGGGCTTATGTTACTAAGCAGCATTTGAATAATTCTGGGATTAGAGAGTGTTTATAGTAAAGAATGATGTTGAAGGGATTAATACCACATCACTACTGGTCTTTTGCTACCTGTGTGTCATTTCAATCACTCATTTTTATGGCTGGTGTTTTGTCATGCATGGAGGGTCTGGGTGGGTGACTGCTTTTCTTAAACATGCACAAAGATTGGTCTTTCTTTGATTGTGGCGGCTTCCCATCAGCCAGAACGACAGACATAGGACATTTGACATAGACTATTCCTAACGGATCAATACTCGGGTGACTTCTTTACAGAACAGCCTGCAGAGGGAGCTCTATGCAGACAGCAAGTTCAGAGTCACATGGCCTCTGCATTGTGGCTCCAACCACCAGATGACTAAGCAGACCGCTCTCCCCTTCTCAGGATTGGCAGGAGTTCAGTAGTATCTAACCTAAATCTCTCTTACTGCAGATTAAGCCCATTGCTTCTTGTTTTAATTCCAGTGGACACAGAGAACAATTGATCACTGTGATGCAGGCTTCCATGGAAGTTCCTCAGGGCAGGGTCATTAGAGGTTCTTGCTCTGCATAACCTCTAGTGCCAGTGATTTCAGCCTATCTGGAGCAAATCATAGAACTAGAAGGGACCTCAAGAGGTCATCTAGTCCAGTCCCCTGCACTCAAGGCAGGAATAAGTATTATCTAGACCATCCCTGACAGGTGTTTGTCCAACCTGCTCTTAAAAATCTCCAATGATGGAGATTCCACAACTTCCCTAGAGAATTTACTCCAGTGCTCAACCATCCTGACAGTTCGGAAGTTTATCCTAATGTCCAACCTAAACAGCCCTTGCTGCAATTTAAGCCCATTGCTTATTGTCCTATCCTCAGAGGTTAAGAAGAACAAGTCTTCTCCCTCCTCCTTGTAACAACCTTTTATGTACTTGAAAATGGTTATCATGTCCCCCCTCAGTCTTCTCTTCAGACTAAACCAACCCAATTTTTTTCAATCTTCCCTCATAGGTCACGTTTTCTAGACCTTTAATCATTTTTGTTGCTCTTCTCTGGACTTTCTCCAATTTGTCCACATCTTTCCTGAAATGTGGCTCCCAGAACTGGACACAGTACTCCAGCTGAGGCCTAATCAGAGCTGAGTAGAGCAGAAGAATTACTTCTCATGTCTTACTTACAACACTCCTGCTAATACATCCCAGAATGATGTTTGCTTTTTTTGCAACAGCGTTACACTGTTGACTCATATTTAGCTTGTGATCCACCATGACCTGCAGATCCCTTTCCGCAGTACTCCTTCCTAGGCAATTCTTTCCCATTTTGTACATGTGCAACTGATTGTTCCTTCCTAAGAGGAGGACTTTGCATTTGTCCTTATTGAATTTCATCCTGTTTACTTCAGACCATTTCTCCAGTTTGTCCAGATCATTTTGAATTTTAATCTTATCCTCCAAAGCCCTTGCAACACCTCCCACTTGGTATTGTCCGCAAACTTTATAAGTGTATTCTGTATGCCCATTATCTATATCATTGATGAAGATATTGAACAGAGCTGGACCCAGAACTCATCCCTGCGGGTCCCCACTCATTATGCCCTTCCAGCATGACTATGAATGAAGATTTCTAGTATGCTTCTATACCTCCAGTGGGCCCTTTACTACCAGCATTCCACTCCTGGGTGTGCCATGCATGGAGGGCACAAACACCGACAGGGATTGCCTCTTGTAATAACCCCTACCACAGGGAGCTGCTCCCCCACCACGCACAGGGTCATGTCGCTCTTTGTCCCTGCACTGAGAATGGTTCTGGGAGAGGTAAGACCAACTGCATGTCCCCTCGTCAGGACCTTCCAGTCACCACCGCACCCGGGGCGGCCCTGAATTTGTGACCCTGCTGCGGTGGCCTCTCTGTGGCCGCAGTTGGGATGTTGTTGTTGTTTGTATTATTGCAGTCCATAGGAGCCTCAGTCATGGACTAGGAAAAACACTGTTTGCAAACGAATAACACCTGGCAATTTCCCTGCCGCCCCAGTGTTGCCAAGTCTTGCAACTTTTATCACAAGTCTTGTGTAATTCGGTGTCTTTCTTGAAGTCCCAGCTCCTGGAGTCATGTGATTTACATCAGAATCTGGCTTTCCTTCAATGGAAGAAGAAGAAGAAAAGGTAGTTCCTAGCCCTCTTGGTGATAGAGAACGTGAAATTGTGACACTCTCCCTCACCCTTCCAGCTCAAAAACCCAGAGGCAAATAACCCCCAAAGACCTCCAAATTTATTTATTTATTTTTTTAAATCTCATGCAATACTGCAGCCCCCCCCACCACCACCACAAGGCAGGCAGGTAATAATGTAATGAGCTTCATATTATAGATGGGGAAAACAAGTTACTGAGGAGCTCAGTTAAGGTCAGACAGAGGATTGGAGCTCCTGGCTTCCAGGCCTGTGCTCAGACCTCTAGACTTCATCTCTTCCAAGGAGCAAGCTGCTGGGAATCTTCCGTATCACCAGCCACAAGTGTTCAAAACTCAGGAGCCAGGGCCCAGAAAATCATGAGATTTTAAAAATAATCAATGTAGGGTCTGTTTGGTGACCATCTGGGGCCTTTAGGGCTCCTGCTCTTCAGCCTTTCCCTGCAAACAGGAGGGTTAGAAATGTCAGGGTTTTTTTTTTTTTTAATAGAACAAAAGCTGAGAGTCTCACACAGTCATGTGATTCCAGGAGCTGGGGCTTTATGGAAAACATAAAATAGTATGTGACTCTGTAGTGTTGGCCTCACTGGTTCCTGAGGGCTGACTCCTGAACAGGAACCCTGTGATCCTGTCTTTCTCCTGCCGCAGCAAGGAGGAGTCTGTCTCTTTACTGCTGGAATTTGATGGGTTCCTAAAAGGGCTCATTGAGTGGATGGTGCTATGAACGCTCCTCCCTCTCTGCACAGCCCCTTCTGGGTGCCCACCCTTGGGTGTCATCTCTCCTCCTTTCAGCCTGTGAGATCATGATTTCTCTTGCTAGGCTGGGGTGGATGGTACAGCGCGGCCTGCAGATTGCTCTCATGCTCGGCCAGGCAGTAGCTGCTTGCAGCCAAACTGAGGGGCCTCCTGTGGGAATGATGCACCAAGGAAAAAAAAAATAAGACCAGGGGAAAAAGATTTGAGCCAAGGAGAGATCAGAGCAGTGGCAAGTCTCCTGAAGCATGGGCTAGATGATCATAATGGTCCTTTCTGGCCTTAACAATCGATGACTCTTCTCCTTCACCCACGTTTGGGGGCTGATAGCCAGAGGGTTACTCCTTCCCTAAGCCCATGTAAGCCATGGGTAGAGGGCTGGCCTTGGAAGATCTCATCCAGTCCTGGGCTAGAATTAGCCCCTACCTCTGCACCTGGCATGACTAGCATTGTATGTGGTGGAGGAGCTGGGAAGGACAGGGGGTTATATGTTGTAACCGTTGAGTTGCCACCAGTCCAGATGGCACAGGCCAGTCCTGCATCCTCCCAGCGCGCTCGTGGGCCGATGCTGTAACGGTTGAAGGCCCGGCTCATCAGCACGCCATTGTGACGTGGCACATGCCATGGGGATGCTGGAGCCCCAGCGCTTGGTTTCTCAATGCAGCATTTGATGCGTGCCATGGAGCGGTGACGTGACGTCTGTGTGCTCTTCGTTCCTCAATTGTCCCACCTGAGTTGTGAGGCGGTGACAACATGCCCTGAAGGGAGTGACATTTCGCAGTGCAGCACCATGCTGCATCGTGACGTGATCGCACGGCATCATGACTCAGTGACGTTAATGTCCCTGCATGCTAACTTCCCTGAAGCCAAAGGCAGCTGCGTTGGGACACCTTTCCTAACCATGAGCCCCACCCAGCTGCCCGGTTCTCGCTTCCTGTAGGGAGACAGAGCTGTAAAGGCAAAGGAAAATAAGTGATGGGTTCTGAACAGCATAAGGTCAACTGGAGACAGCTCTGTCAGTCCTTCTAATGCTACTCTGCTTCTGAGCAGAGCAGCTACAATGCTTAAGCCAAGGAGAAAGAGGACAAGGCTGGGCTTTAACCCATCCGTGGTCCTGCAT
The DNA here is from genome assembly GCF_965152275.1 of Natator depressus. Taxonomy (NCBI): domain Eukaryota; kingdom Metazoa; phylum Chordata; order Testudines; family Cheloniidae; genus Natator; species Natator depressus. The sequence continues at coordinate 135,851,476 of NC_134237.1, read as the reverse complement.
TTCCACTTAAGAACCACAGGGATGGGGGACTAGAATCAGGGATGACGGAGCGGCAGCAGCTTTGAGATGGATTAGACCCACCCCCTTAACCAGGCATCTGGGCAGGAGGAGCATGAAGATACTGGATATTTGTACTGCTTGGGCTGGTTTGCCTGGCTTTACATAAGAACGGCTGTCCTGGGTCAGACCAATGATCCATCTAGCCCAGTATCCTGTCTTCTGACAGTGGCCAAAGCCAGATGCTTCAGAGGGAATGACCAGAACAAAGCAGTTTTGAGTGATCCATCCCCTGTTGTCCACTCACAGCGTCTGGCAGTCAGAGATTTAGGGATACCCAGAGCATGGGATTGCATCCCTGACTATCTTGGCTAATAGCCATTGACCTATTCTCTGTGAAATTATCAAATTCTTTTTTGAACCCAGTTATACTTTTGGCCTTCACAACATCCCCTGGCAAGGAGTTCCACAGGTTGACTGTGCGCTGTGTGAAGAAACACTTCCTTATGCTTGTTTTAAACCTGCTGTCAACAATTTCATTGGGTGACCCTGGCTCATTGTGTTGTATGAAGGGGTCAATAACACTTCCTTATTCACTTTCTTGAGTCTAACGATCTATTGTCCTCCGGGCCAGATGGGCCCACGTCTGTGTGAGGAGAAGAGAGTGAGAGGGAGGATTTTTTTCCCTAAAATGCCACACGTTGGTTCAAATGTGACCAACTGGCTCTCCACGATTTACTCCCCCCACACCCCACCGTAGCCTGCAATGGAGTGAAAGCAGCTTGGATTGGGCATCTTTGGGGCCTGCTATTGGAAAAATCAAACTCAGGAACGTTCCACTTCAGGGAAGCTTTGGTGGGCATAGCAGAGGGTCCATCTCACTGCTCTTGGAGCCAATTAGAGAGGACCAGTGGAAGGGTTTAAAGTTCTTGTGGCCACTGAGAGCACTTGCTTGCTCTCTCCAAGGACTCTCATTGGCTGCTAGAATTACTGGGCTGGTGGGTCATCTAATCAATTTTGGCTCTTTCTAGGATCACAGGTCTGGCCAGACTGGATCAGACCCAGAGTCTGTCTAGTTCAGAATCTGGCCTGTGGCTGGAATCTAATGCTTCATGGGGAGGCCCAAGAAACTTTGTAGCAGACAATTACGGAATGCCCTGTCCTTAGAGGAACAATGAAAAGTCATAGAAGACGGCATGATGTGGTGGTTAGAAATTGAGTCACCAGATGTAGGCTCTCTCTAGCTCTGCCACTGATGTTGTGACCTTGGGCAAGTCCCTTAACTTTGCCACCTCAGTTTGCCAAAATGGATTTGATCAAAGCTCCCCCTTTTGGGATCCTTGCATGGAAGGTGCACTGAGCCTGCTTTAAGCTGATCATTTAAGGCAGGACCAAGCTGGCAGAATTTCCCTGCTTTCCTGAGTGTGAGTCTCTTCCCGAAGTTATTTTTATGCCTGCGGTTTGTGTGAATGTGTGCGGCACACAATGAGCCGCGTTTGGTTGTTATGGGAACTATGGCTCTAAAAATGTAAAAAGAAAACAAGCAGGGCACATGGGGGGTGAGGGAGATCTTGTAGTTAACAGCTTTCATCACATCCGATGAAGTGAGCTGTAGCTCACGAAAGCTTATGCTCAAATAAATTTGCTAGCCTCTAAGGTGCCACAAGTCCTCCTTTTCTTTTTGCAAATACAGACTAACATGGCTGCTGCTCTGAAACCAGCTTTAATAATAATACTTAGCACAACAGCTGGGAATCACAAAGCACTTTCCCAGGCCGGGTCAGGGTCATTTCACAGAGTGGGAAAATCTAACACTTGGACTGACTCACCCAGGAAGCCAAGGGCAGGGCCAGGCGCCGAAGCCAGCTCATCTGACTCTCAGCCCCAACCGACCACACTTCAGGCTTCAGCCAGCCGCCTTTGGCATCAGGAAAGAATTTCTTCCTCCCGATGCACAATTGGTCACATGGATTTTGGAGGGTTTTTTCCCCTCCTGTAAAGCATCAGGGACTGGCCCTGGCTGGAGATGGGGCCTGGAGAGGTGGGTGTGATATGGTACAGAGCAGGGATCGGCAACCTTTCAGAAGTGGTGTGCCGAGTCTTTAATTTAAGGTTTCGCGTGCCAGTCATACATTTTAACGTTTTTTAGAAGGTGTCTCTCTCTAAGTCGAAATATTATATAACTAAACTATTGTCACATGTAAACACACCTTGTTTAGCCGTGAAGGCAAGACCACAGGGGGAGAGGGAGGGGAAGGGTGACTAGCCTTGTTTCACTCAGGCACACCAACACTAGCAGGGCATCGAATCCAGATCTACAGCAACCTAGCCTAGAGCTTTCCCATCCATCTGTGGCCAGTCAAGAGCCCAGGGCACTCGTTGCAAGTGTAACAGCATTGACCCAGGTATCCTGTCCAACTGGCCAATGAAATTCTGCCTGACTCAGTCCCCCATTGATGTTCAATCACAGATATTTTCCTTCACTTCCCCCTCTGATAAAAACGTGGTGGGTAGGGTATCTGGGTGTCCAGAGGGCTCCTCCGTGGTTGAGCTGGGCCCTGTGTCTCTCTGGGATCCTGCTGGGTGAAGGGAGCTGTACGAATGCAATGCAGTATTAACTATAACCCTGGCCTTTGCATATATGGGCAGAGCACTCAGAGAAATCACAGGTATATTTCCTGGGAGGGGAATGACAAGGATCAGAAACTGATGTTAGATAACCCTGGGCTGGATGTGCCTATGACTCATGGCATATCCACACTACAAAATTGTGTCAACCTAAGTTACATCGATGTACAGCCACCGCCGTAACTAAATCGCTTGTGCATGTCCACACTACGTTCCTTGTGTCAGTGGTGCACGTCCTCACCAGGAGTGCATGCACCAATTTAGCTGCCACTGTGAGGCATTATGGGTTGGCTTCTGAAAGGCAGCAACAGTTGATGTAAGCAACTCCATGTCTACCCAAACTCACCCAATGGCACGGGGCTACAATGCTGCATGGAACATGCCTGCTTTTTTGAAAAGTGCTAGGTGATCTGTAATGGCCACAAGTGGCCACTGCATAAGTGTGCCCATTTTACAGGTAGCCCAAAGCCTGCCTGGAGACTTGGAGCATTGTTCCTGGAAGGATAATCCCTAAATACTGCCAAGAATGAAATAAAACAAAATGTTAAATCTAACAAGCTTCTTGTAAGGAGGGCTCCCAGGATGAGTCCGAAAGCCCTGAGCTTGGAGATCTGCATGTGTAGAGACGGCAGCAGACAGAAAACAAATGTAATGGCACAGGGATATTCTTAATACTAGAAAACCCTTGAGTCAGGGACTTTGTCACTAGTTCCCTTTGTTGGGCCAGGTTTGAGGTAAATCACCTTAAATCGGTCCATTAGGGATGGACAGTTTCATCTCTGCAGGGAGCTGATGGGAAATGGGGCTCCATGCGGCCCACGCAATGCTCCATCCCTACCCAGCACCCCGCTCTCCTGGGGCCGTACAATCGCACCAGCTCTGCTGCCTAGGAGGAGGGGCTGAATGCGACCCCTTGTGCACTGAGCCCGCCTGCCAACAGCAGGACCCGTTGTGTGATGTCGACACCTGGCGCTGGGCTAAGACATGGTTTATGGAAGAAAGATGACTTAGGGGGGCGAGGCCCTTAGCCTCAGTTTGATTCCCTGTGGGACCTTGGGCAAGTCTGTGCCTCAGTTCCCCAGCCTTACAGTGTGGATAACAGCCCTGCCCTCCTGGGAAGATGCTCAAGTACAGTGGTAACAGGTGCTATATAAATAGCAAAAGAGCCACCAGCGGCTCCTTGCAGGGGCTGAATTAAAGCGGCCAGCCTGGAGGGGAAAGCCCTGTATCACCATGCCAGTGCCCCGGGGGGGACTGACCCATTGGCTGTGGAGAAATGAAAGCCTTTGGTGCCAGGGTAGATTGCCAGGTTCCACCCCCGCTGTGAAGGTCTAGGGACAAAGGCGGCCAGTTCACACCAACAGGCAGGAGCTCACTGAGGACTTTGCAGTAGGCCTGGGCCGGGCAAGTGTTCGCATGTCCTTCCTCCCTTGGGGTGATTTAAATCAATAGCTGATCATCCTGGGGCTGTGAGAATCAGGCAGCAATGCCACATGTTAAACGAATAAATATGCGTTTAGTCAACTTAGTTCCAAATTACGTAAGTTCCTGATGTTTCTCACCAGCCCCTCCCATCTTATTTGCTCTGGTTCCTCCTTGGCAACAAGAGGAGCTGAGCCAGGCGGATCCTAGCTAATGCTGGGGCCGCACAAGCTGTGTTATCCGGGTGGGGGGGGAAGATGGTGGTGGTTCTAAACAGAAGCCACCCCCAGTGGCCTTGCTGCAGTGAAGTGGTCAGTGGTCGTGCCACCCCCATCAGTCTCAGCCAGGGCCACACCTGCTCGCTAGCTCGTGGCTGTCTAAGCGCCTAAAGGGGAATTAGCACTCTTCAGGCTCTGCCCCCACCCCCACAGGTGGGGCAGAGCAACAAGCAGTCTATGAGGGCCGGGGACTCTGGTGGGGCCAAGCCACCAGCAGACTATGGATGGGGCCGGGCAGTAAACAGTCTAGGGAGCTCCGGCCCTCAGGCAGGGTGGAGCGACAGCAATCTACAGGGCTCTGTCCCCTCTGGCAGGGTGGAGCTACAAGCAGTCTAAGGCACTGAAGCAGACAGAGGACAAATGCAGGCCTCTTGGCCTAAGGCAGGCAGGCAGCCACCCCAGGGGTGGGGTGGGCACAGGGAGGAGGGGGACCCAGGCCCACCGGGTCCCAGCCCAGGGCTCTGACAGTGGAGGAGGGCTCCCCCACTGAGTCAGCTGGGAATCACACCACAACACGCTGACCAGTGTTCTGGCCACACATCTGAACTATCATCTGGTGTCTGTGGGCTACTTCCTATGACCCTGCTTCAGTGTACCTCAGCTCATGGGCATCCTCCATCTCCCGGGGGTACAAGGCCTGCAGCAGTCCCAGTAGCTCCTCTGTGCTCCCATTGACTGGTTGACCCTGCAGTCCTTCTGGGTCCTTGGTGCTGCAGGGCTTGTCCTCAGGTGTGGGACTCAGCAATAGCCAGGGCACATCTGTCTCCTTCACCACGTCCCCTCCAGTTGAGCTGCAGGGTCCACCTTTTAAGCTTCCTCTCCCGCCCCTCTGCTTTCAGTGGGGCAGACACATGGGTGGCCCAGCTCCACCCACCAGGGGGTGGATAGGGTTTCCTCCCAGTCAGTCTCAGTGGAAGGCCACACCCCTTCACTACCTGCAGCAACAGGTCTGTTATCTGGAGGACTTGGCAAAGTTCTGGGCTCCTTTGGGGGCATGATCCAAAGCCCACTGAACTCTATGGGAAGATACTCAGGGACTCCACTGGGCTTTGGCTCCAACGCTGGCAGGGAGCTGATGCACGCCCGTTGTGGCCACCAAAAGCAGACCTTTAATGATGCAATGTTGCCCACAGCTTACTCTTGCTGAGTGATCCTGGTACATACCTGCCCTTTGCATTCAGTACTGGCTGACTGCTGGCTCATTTCATATTCCCTTCTAGGCAATCTTAATGGGACCACCACAAGTCTTCTTGTAAAACCACCATTTTATTTAGAGTTGCTTCGGGTACAGGAGACAGCATGGGAAACAGTTCTCTTCCTGACTCTGCCACTGATGGGATGTGACCGTGGGCAAGTTCTTAATGCCCCTGGGGTAGATTCGGCTAGCGCCTTCAGCATGCTGATTAGTACTTGACTCCTCACTGATTTCAATGGGCCAGTTTGCGGAGTTAGGTGCAATACAGTTAGCAGAACCGGTCCCTCTGGCATGCGGTTCCCATCTCTGTAGAATATTGAGCTTTATTGACATGCAACATTATAGGGATTAAAAAGAAAAAAATGCAGGAAGGATTTCTAGAGTAGAACAAACTTTAATTGCAAAAATAAACACAGCTTTGTAATATTCCTGATAGGTTCAGTTTTTTTACAAAGAGGAAAATATTTACATGGGGGGAGGGACGACCCCCCACCCAAAGCCATAGTTATGTACAAAATATTATAAACCAGAGTTGGTCAAATAATAACACCTGTCTTCAGTTATTCACGCGTCAGTCGGTCATGTTGATCGCATCCATTTTGGTTTTTTCCAACAGTCATTTCTGGTGCAGTTTCGACATGAGAACCTGTCTTAGGATGGCTTGTTCAGGGAGCTCGTTTAAAGTGCTTGGCAAGCTAAATCGGATTCAGTTTATTAAAAATGCAGCCCTAACAAATGCAGCTTGTTCTTCGCCTCAGGCGTGGGCGGGATTTCTTGATGCACGTTTCTCTCCCTTTGAAACCGAAGTTAAAGCCGCAGTTTGCAAGTGTCCTTTGGCCCCGCGCCGCGCCCCGGCTAGCTGGAGCTGTCCGCGCCGCGCGGTGCTGAAACAGCGCGTCTGCCGGCAGCGCGGATTATTCCTCCTTCACCCCGAGACCTCTTGGCTTGCTCCGGCAGGGACTGTGCACACGCGATTGGGCATGGCCCCTGGGGCCCATCGTGACAGGGGTGGTGCCTTTCACTTATGTACATCCAAAGCGCCTTCTCTCCTGGGCAGAAGGACTCGCCAGAGGAAGCGATCCCTGCCCACCACCAATTGTCACGATCTTTGCCACGGCCACCCGGGAGCCATGTGGAGGTGGGCTCTCCAGCCCGATCCCTTCAGCCAGGGGCGGCCGGGCTCACCCCAGAAAACGACAGCAACCAGGGCTCCCCGTTGGGCTTTAGAGTGTCCCGAACGACAGCCCCACCGCATAGAAGCCGAGGCCTTTGAGCTTCTCCTCGGTCCTTGCTTTCTGCTTCAGGTGGACCTTGCTGTGTCTCTTCTTCTCGTCGCTCCTGGCAAACCGGCGGCCACAGATGTCACAGGAGAAGGGCTTCTCCCCGGTGTGCGTCCGGATGTGGGTGGTGAGGTGGTCGCTGCGGCTGAAGTTCCGCAGGCAGATGCGGCACTGGAAAGGCTTGTGGCCGGTGTGGATCCGGAGGTGCCGGTTGAGCTCGTCCGACCTGGCGAAGCTCCTGATGCAGGTCTCCACGGGGCAGGCGAAGGATTTCTCGTGGGGCTTGGGGCAGAAGCATTTGGAGGAGCATTTGTTCTTGCGGGTTCTCTTCTTTGGCTCGGGTAGGACGTCGGGGTTGGTGGAGATTAAAGCGGTGGCCGAGGAGGTGGAAGGATGGGCCAGGAAGTCTGCGGTGGGGACTGACGGGGCATGATGGGGGTGGAGGAGCTCGGTTGGATTCATTAAGCTTGGAACGGCCTCAGGTTGAGCCAAGGAGGATTCGAACTGGTGCATTAACTGCGGTGGGAGGTTGTGGATCTTTGCCTCCCCGAAGTCGCCGGGGATTTGCCCCTGGCTGCCGAGATTCTGGAAACTTTCGGGCTCGCAACCGGAACCCAAGTTGTTGCTGAAGGGGGCTTCAGACAGGCTGTTAAGCTCTGCCCGGCAGCTGACGGACAAGGCGTTTTCGATTTTGGATCCGAGGGGGTGGAACATGGCCTGGCTACTTTCCGGGGGCTGGAAGGACTCAGAGGACGGGTAGCCATCTGGCAAGTAGTTCTGAGGTTGAGCGAGTGGCTCCCACTGGGAGCAGGAAACCTTAAACTTGTCCAGGGATGGAGCCATGGGGGGAATCTTAATGTCCTGCTTGTTTTCCAACAGTTTTGCCTCAAAGAGACACTGCGAGGAGCTTCCTAAACTCGGGGAGGTTTGGACTTGGGGCGCATTCTCCAGGGTGGGGAAGCCCGGGTAGCCCTGCTCAGCGAAGGGGGGCTGGACGGAGATATTCAGTTCCGGCTGGCAGCTGGAGTAAAGGTCCAAGTGGTTCTGAATGGCTTCTGGGACCGAATAAAGAGAGTCCAGTTGTCTTTGGTGGCCTTCGGAGCCAGGGAAAGGAGAAAGGCCCAGGATGCCCGACATCAGATTGAAGAGGGATTCCTGGTCGTGGGGCTGCTCCGGCATTGCCTTGATGAAAAAGCTGCCGGTGTAGCTGAGCGAGGGGACTGGCTGGCCGCCGAGGAAGAAGTAATCTGCAGCCTCACCGTTTATTGTGGCCCCCATGAAGTCACCTGGGAATTAAAAGCGGGGAGGAAAGACGGTTATAGACATCGCTTGGCTCGGGGGCGGGGGATGCAGAACGGGCTGCCCGAATAGCGACGCCAGAGCGGGACCTGCAGAAACTCACCCCGCAGCTATGGAGCACCCCGGGGTTATGTAACACCTCTCTGCCTCGCACACGCCGCTTTGCTTCTAAAGACGAGGCGCCCCGGGGCAGCGACGTGCCCCCAGCCGGATTCCCACCCTCCCAGGCCTGGGTCAGCTTTGGATCCACGACCAAGGGCCACCTTCTCTCCGCGAAGAGCCCTAGTCCTCTTTCAACGCCAGAGGCTTCTTTGCAGGCTTTCAGCTGCTTGGAAGCCGGACCCCCCCGGCTCCTGCTTGGCTACAGGTTGAAGGCATCAGCCTGTGGGGCTGGGGGGGGGGGGGTCGGGTCTCTCTTACCTCCGGGGAAATCGGCCGCCGCCTCCGGCTGCTGCCCCGCCAGAAGTTGCTGCTCCTGCGGGCCCGAGCCCGGCTGCTCTCCGGCTTTCAGCTCGCAGCTCTCCTGGTACTTGAAGTAGAGCGGGTCCTGGCAGGAGAAATCCATCACGCCCAACATCTCCGGCGAGCCCAGGCTCGGGGGCGGACGGGAAAGTCCCCAACGCGGCAGCCCCTCTGCCCCGCTTCCCAGCGCGGCTCCAGCCCCTGCGCCCCGCGGCGCCCGTCCCAGGCCAGTGCCCTGCGGCCTCGGGGCATGGGCGCTCCGCCTGCTGCGCGGGGCTCGGCGGGTCCTCTGGGCTGCCAGCGCCGCGGCCGCTTTTATACCTGCAGCGGGGCTGGCTCGGCTCTTCCGCCGCGCCGCGCCGCTTCCTTTTCTGGAGTCCCCCGCCAGGCGGGCGGTGACGTAAATGCCCATAGATGGACTCAGGATGTAGGCTAGGGAGTCCCAATAAGGAAATCTCTCCCTGTGACGTGTTGCCACCCCCCCCCCTTTTCCCTTTCCCCAATAACAATAACACCCGGCAGCAGCCGGGGCGCTGCGGGTCAGGGGGAGCCGGCCGCCCCAAAGGCTGCCAATTCTGCTCAGCTGATCTGGGCTTGCCGCCCCAGGAGGGGAAAGGGGAGAGCCCAAGAGGCTCTCTTACCAGCCTCCCCCCGGCCCCTGGAGGACGGGCACGTGAGTGGCAGGGGGGCACCGGGCGAATTCTTCCCCCAGCTGGAACAGCTGGAGCTGGGGTTCCCTGATGGAGGCGCCTTTTAAGGCTGCTGTTGGGGAGGGGGGGGGGGATCCCAGCTTGGCTTTCAGCTTATTCAGCTGGAGAGAGAGGGAAATGTAGGCCAGGCAGCTATAGATGTGAATCATGGCTCAGCCCAGTGGGTGTATTTATGTATGGAGATAACCGAAGTGAGGTATTTGTATATTTATACCCACACAGTTAGAGCTTTCATAGAATCAGAGAACATCAGGGTTGGAAGGGACCTCAGGAGGTCATCTAGTCCAGCCCCCTGCTCAAAGCAGGACCAATCCCCAACTCAATCATAGCCACACCTCCCATGGCATCTTTCACTCACACGAAGTGCACATGGAACTAACCACCTATTTCCTGCACACACTGTCCATGCATTCACAAACACGCGTGTTCCCAGCGGTACACGCACACAAAGGGGGTGCCATGCTTACGGTCTGATGCTCAACACCCACTGAGTAAAGGGCTCAGCGCCTCTCAGGCTCAGGCCCTGAGGGAATAGACTTTCCACTGTACAATTATGCAATTCCTTAAACGCTTTGACTTTCCTCCCAATGTGGGGAGCTGTTATTCCAGATTTACATCACCCCAGGCTCCCATTCACCTTATGCTATTTTCCCCCTGCCATGTGTATGTATTTTGTTGCTCTTGTTTCTTCTAGAAGCATGAAAGACGTTGGGTTTGTTATTCCCTGCCCCCATTTCTGAGGGGGATTTTTACATTTAACTAAGCCTCTGCGGGCATTCTGCATTTGCTTTGCGGAGGGATTGTGCCTGTGTCATTTGATTAACAGCTAACAAGCAGATTCCCAATGAACAAAAACATCTCAATCATTTCCCCTTACTGGCTTTCATTCCCCAGCACAGCAAAGAGTACATTGCTTCCCCCCTGCCTGGTTTGAAGTATGTGTGCATTTGGGTCAGGGAGCATTTGGATCCAGATGCACAATCCAAATATACAATGGAAGGAGGATAGTTTAAAATAGAATCACTGGGTCTAGGTCAGAGGTTCTCAAACTGGGGGTCGCGAGGTTATTACATGGGGGGTCACGAGCTGTCAGCCTCCACCCCAAACCCCGCCTTGCCTCCAGCATTTATAATGGTGTTAAATATATTTACAAGTGTTTTTAATTTATAAGGGGGGTTGCACTCAGAGGCTTGCGATGAAAGGGGTCACCAGTACAAGTCTGAGAACCACAGTGACTCAAAGAGCCTGATGGCATTTCCATCACCTCTGGCTTCCTCTCAGCCACAGAGGAGGCCGAGCTCAGCAGCATTGCTGTTTATCTGGGGTAGTTGTAGGGCCCTCCTTACTGTAGTAGCTGAGCTGTTCACAATCCGTAATGTATTTAACCTCATAACACAGAGAAATGCTTTAGCTCCATTTTACAGATGGGGAAGTAGAGCAACTAGCCCAAGGTCATACAGCCAAGAGCAGAGCAGGGACTTGGACTAAGGGCTAACACAGCTTGGGCAGATGCCCTATGCCTAACCGCTGAGCTATCAGTCCTCTCTTCAGAGCACTGTCTCCTCTAACCCTGAGGAGTTTTCCACCGGAAGGGAAAGAAGAAGACAGGGTGTGGCATTTAATTCCACCAGTGGCATTAAATTATTAAAGGAGCCCATACAGTAATAATAATAATTAATTAATACTTAGCACTTATTTTCCTCTTGATCCTGCAAATCCTTGTGCATGCAGCAGGTTGTGCAAGATTATTGCACTCCAGTGGAAGTCTAAACAATAGGGACAGCTGGGTACAAATAAGGTGAAATATTAGGTTTAAATCCCTGGCATTGATCGTTAGCATATGACAGGCTCCCTGCCTGCTGTCTCCTTCACTCACCAGGTGTGAGATAGGATTCTGCCTGGAGCTAGGCAGCCAGTAACGCCGAGGTCCCTTTTGTATTTCCTATCCTGATCATATACCTTGCATTGCTCTGCATCTGCCCAGCACAGGATCACATCCAGCCTCTCTGAGATGTTGTGTGCAGGATCCAACCCGAAGATCCAACCTCTTCCCTGCTCACACCCATCACAGCTTTTGTGTGACAGCAGGGTTCTGTGGAGGGCTGAGATTCTCTCACCAAGCTCTGGTGTTTTACTGTGCCACTTCCCAGGCAGATGTGCCAGACACCCGGGCAGTGCAGTGCGGTGCGGGCATTCGGCCACACTCGCCACATACTGAGCGGGTTAAGAAAAAGCCAGTGGAATTTTTTAAGCAACCAAATTTTAAAAGAAGAAGATAAGAACGGCCCTAGTGGGTCAGACCAAAGGTCTATCTAGCCCAGTACCCTGTCTTCCGACAGCGGCCAATGCCAGGTGCCTCAAAATGATAATGCATAATGATTTATCTTTATAGAGCATAATAACAATCATAATAATCCTGAGATTTTCATCAGTGGATCTCAGACCACTTGAAAAAAGAAGTGCGTATTGTTATCCCCATTTTATAAATGAGGAAACTGAGGCATGGAGCGGTGAGGTGAATACACCCGACAAGCCAATGTCAGAGCAAGTTTTCTGCGAGAGGAAGTCCCTACCTGTGCTTGATGTCTGCAGCATGTGCCATAACCAGCATTTCAGATTGAGCCATATCTAGTGCAATGAACTGACGTTATCTGCAGGGTGAAGTAGTGTTGAAATAAATTAAATTAATTAACCAAATGAAATTAATAGGTAGCAGGTTTTAAACAAACACAAGATAGAATTTTTTCACGCAACGCACTCCTTGCCAGAGGGTATTGTGAAGGCCAGTACTATAACGGGGTTCAAAAGGGAGCTAGATAGATTCATGGACGATAGATTTATCAATGGCTATGAGCCGGGATGGGCAGGGATGATGTCCCTAGCCTCTGTTTGCCAGAAGTTGGGATTGAGTGACAGGGTATGGATCACTTGATGATAGCCTGTCTGTTCATTCCCTTTGGGGCACCTGGCATTGGCCACTGTCAGAAGACAGGATACTGGGCTAGATGGACCTTTGGTCTGACCCAGTCTGGCCATTCTTATGTTCTTATGTTGTAGAATGGTAGTGCTGGGTGATTGGAAACCAAGGCTCCTACGTACTATTCCTGGCTCTTCCAGTGACTCACAGTGTTACCCTTGGGCAAGTACTTTTAAATGTGTCTGATTGCACTTACTCACTTTGCAGGGAGGTTGGTAAAGTTCATATTTGTAAAGCACATTGAGCTCTTTGGCTGAAAGCTGCTATAAAAGTGCAAAGAAGTGTGACGTTCGAGTGGTCATGCAGCAGGCACTTGGGCCTAATTCTGGATCAATTCTCCAGCCTGGTGCTAGAGGGCAAGATGCTGGAGGAGGTAACATATTTTAAATGAGATGTAAAAGCAAAGTCCCAACCACTCATGGCCATTTATATTCACACATGTAAGGCAGTTAGCTGCAGAGGCATGGCCAATATTCTGCATTCTTAATTGTGCCCACTGCATTTACAGCTGGGCATGGCATTCTTCATCACTTCCTCTACTAAACTGCTGCTTAGTGTTGCATCACGCTGTTATACAGCTGCCATTTTCCACCCTAGAGGTGCTGAGTTCAGTGATTTCTTCTTGCTCTGTAAAAGCTACATAATCATAGAATCATAGAAGATTAGGGTTGGAAGAGACCTCAGGAGGTCACCTAGACCAACCCCCTGCTCAAAGCATGACCAACCCCAAATAAATCATCCCAGCCAGGGCTTTGTCAAGCCAGGCCTTAAAAACCTCTAAGGATAGAGATTCCACCACCTCTCTAGGTAACCCATTCCAGTGCTTCACTACCCTCCTAGTGAAATAGTTTTTCTTAATATCCAACCTAGACCTCCCCCACTGCAACTTGAGACCATTGCTTCTTGTTCTGTCATCTGCCACCATTGAGAACAGCCGAGCTCCATCCTCTTTGGAACCCCCTTCAGGTAGTTGAAGGCTGCTATCAAATCCCCCCTCACTCTTCTCTTCTGCAGACTAAACAATCCCAGTTCCCTCAGCTTCTCCTCCTAAGTCATGTGCCCCAGCCCCCTAATCATTTTTGTTGCCCTCCACTGGACTCTCTCCAATTTGTCCACATCCTTTCTGTAGTGTGGGGCCCAAAACTGGACGCAATCCTCCAGGTGTGGCCTCACCAGTGCCGAATAGAGAGGAATAATCACTTCCCTCCATCTGCTGGCAATGCTCCTATTAGTGGAGCCCAATATGCCGTTGGCCTTCTTGGCAACAAGGGCACGCTGCTGTTTCATATCCAGCTTCTCGCCCACTCTAACCCCTAGGTCCTTTTCTGCAGAACTGCCACTTAGCCAGTTGGTCCCCAGCCTGTAGCCGTGTATGGGATTTTTCTGTCCTAAGTGCAGGACTCTGCACTTGTCCTTGTTGAACTTCATCAGAGTTCTTTTGTCTAGGTCACTCTGGATCCTAACCCTGCAATCCAGCATATCTACCTCTCCCCCCATCTTAGTGTCATCTGTGAACTTGCTGAGGGTGCAATCCATCCCATCATCCAGATCATTAATAAAGATGTTGAACAAAATTGGCCCCAGGACCGACCCCTGGGGCACTCTGCTTGATACCGGCTGCCAACAAGTCATCAAGCTGTTGATCACTACCCATTGAGCCCAACAGTCTAGCCAGCTTTCTGTCCACCTTACAGTCCATTCATCCAAGCCATACTTCTTTAAGTTGCTGGCAAGAATACGGTGGGAGATGGTAACAAAAGCTTTGCTAAAGTCAATGTATATCACGTCCACCACTTTCCCCATATCCATAGAGCCAGTTATCTCATCATAGAAGGCAATCAGGTTGGTCAGGCATGACTTGCCCTTGGTGAATCCATGTTGACTGTTCCTGATCACCTTCCTTTCCTCCAAGTGCTTCAAAATGGATTCCTGGAGGACCTGCTCCATGATTTTTCCAGGGACTGAGATGAGGCTGACTAATCTGTAGTTCCTCAGGCTCTCCTCCTTCCCTTTTTTAAAGATGGGCACTATATTTGCCTTTTTCTAATTGTCCGGGACCTTCCCTGATCGCCACGAATTTTCAAAGATAATGGCCGATGGTTCTGCAATCACATCAGCCAACTCCCTCAGCACCCTCGGATGCAGTGCATCCAGCCCCAAGGACTTGTGTATGTCCAGCTTTTCTAAATAGTCCTTAACCTGTTCTTTCGCCACTGAGGGCTGCTCACCTCCTCCCCAAACTGTGCTGCCCAGTGCAGCAGTCTGGGAGCTGACCTTGTCTGTGAAGACCAAGGCAAAAAAAAGCATTGAATACTTCAGCTTTTCCCACATCATCTGTCATCGAGTCATTTGTCCAAGTTTCCACTTCTTGTAAGCTTCCTTTTTGTGTTTAAGCTCACCAAAGATTTCATTGTTAAGCTAAGCTGGTTGCCTGCCATATTTGCTATTCTTTCTGCACATTGGGATGGTTTGTTCCTGCTCCTTCCATAAGGCTTCTTTAAAATACAGCCAGCTTTCCTGGACTCCGTTCCCCCTCATATTAGCCTCCCAGGGGATCCTGCCCATCAGATCCCATAAGGAGTCAAAGTCTGCTTTTCTGAAGTCCAAGGTCCCTATTCTGCTGCTCTCCTTTCTTCCTTTGTCAGGATCCTGAACTCGACCATCTCATGGTCACTGCTGCCCAGGTTGCCACCCACTTCTACTTCCCCTACCAATTCTTCCCTTTTGTGAGTAGCAGGTCAAGAGGAGCACGGCCCCTAGTTTCCTCCAGCACTTGCACAAGGAAGTTGTCCCCAAAAACTTCCTGGATTGTCTGTGCACTGCTGTATTGCTCTCCCAGCAGATGTCAGGGTGATTGAAGTCCCCCGTGAGAACCAGGGCCTGTGATCTGGAAACTTCTTTTGGTTGTCCGAAGAAAGCCTCATCTACCTCACTCTCCTGGTCCGGTGGTCTATAGCAGACGCCCACCACGATATCACCCTTGTTGCTCTCGCCTCTAAACTTGACCCAAAGACTCTCAACAGGCTTTTCTCCAGTTTCATATGGAGCTCTGAGCAATCCTACCGCTCCCTTACATGCAGTGCAACTCCCCCACCTTTTCTCCCTGGCCTGTCCTTCCTGAACAGCTTATACCATCCATGACAGTGCTCCAGTCATGTGAGTTACCCCACCAAGTCTCTGTTATTCCAGTCACATCATAGTTCCTGGACTGTGCCAGGACTTCCAGTTCTCCCTGCTTGTTTCCCAGGCTTCTTGCGTTCATGTACAGGCACCTAAGATAGCCAATTGCCCTACTTTCTCAGGATGAATAGGGAGCCTTCCCTGTTGCACCCTCCTCCTTGTGTTTCCTCCCGGTATCCCACTTCCCCACTTACCTCCGGGCTCAGGTCTCCATCACCCAGCGAACCTAGTTTAAAGCCCTCCTCACTAGGTTAGCAAGCCTGCCTGTGAAGAGGCTCTTCCCTCTCTAGGTGGAGCCCGTCTCTGCCTAGCACTCCTCCTTCCTGGAACAACATCCCATGGTCGAAGAATCCAAAGCCCTCTCTCCGACACGACCTGCGCAGCCACACATTGACTTCCACAATTCGGTGGTTCCTACTTGGGCCTTTTCCTTCAACAGGGAGGATGGACAAGAACACCACTTGTGCCTCAAACTCCTTTACCCTTTTTCCCAGAGCCACGCAGTCTGCAGTGACCTGCTCAAGGTCATTCTTGGCAGTATCATTGGTGGAGAAGCAGGAAGGGGTAGCAGTCTGAGAGCTTGATCAGTCTCTGCAGACGCTCTGTCACATCCTGAATTCTAGCTCCAGGCAAGCAGCACACTTCTCGAGTTTCCTGGTGTGGGTGATAGATGGATGACTCCGTCCCCCTTAGGAGGGAGTCTCCGACCACCATCACCCATCTCCTCCTCCTAGGAGTGGTGGTCGTGGAACCCCCATCCCTAGGACAATGCATCCCATACCTTCCGGTCAATGGGGTCTCCTTCTGATCCCTTCCCTCAGATGGCTCTTCCAAATCATTCTTCACAGTAGTACCTGTGCAGAGAGCCTGAAAATGGTTTCTAACCTTTATCTGTATAATGTATGTAGATCTTTCAGGATGGAGGAGGCTAGAGAAACTAAGGGCTAAACCTTGCGCATTCTAAAACCCAGCTGTGATAAGGGAAATTTGGTGGCTTACTTCTAAAACCGAAGTCCTCCAACCTTCTCAGCCTGTGGAGTATTGCATAGATTGTATCCTCACACAGAATCTCCTCCCTGAGCATTCACCGCATCTCCTTTATTGTGTTTTCTCTCTATTCATTGATGGTCTTGTGGTCCAATAGCATGGACTTCCTGGGTGTCAGTAGACCATGTTTTGAGAACCACTGTTCTAGGAGTTTAACCCTAAGACATTCAAGAGCGTAGTGACTATCTGGTTTACCCACTTTGTTGTTGTTGGGGCATTTGAGGAAGTACATCACATGTTGTGATAAGGATGTGTAGGATCCACAGATCTTGAAAGGTGTATTGGGAGGGGTATTTATCATCGTATCAAGGTTCTCGATTTGCCAAATATTCCAAGAAAATTCGCTTCAGATTGACTTGAAACAAATTTCTTTTTCTGTGTGTGTTTTTTTTTTGAACTGCCAGTGAGATGAAAGATCGGTTATTTGCACAGCTCTATTCCAAAAGTCAGTTGGAACATTTCAAATGTTTTCAATGGGTTTTGGATTCAGACCACTGAGACAACCCATATTCTCATGCAAACGAAGAGCCTGGAGTCTGAACAACTGCTTTCCTTTCTCACTCTATTTTCCTGTTTTAAAAATGTCAGGGATCCAGTCATGGAGCAGAAACAATAACACGTAACTGAGGCTATGTCCACACTTAAAACATTACAGTGGCCCAGCTGTGCTGCTGTCGCACTCCAGTGTAGACACTCAGCGAAGGGAGGAGTTCTCCTGTTGCTGTAGATAATCCACCTCCCCGAGAGGCAGTAGCTAAATTGACGGAATAATTCTTTCACAGACCTAGCACTGTCTACATGGGGCCGGGGGTTAGTTTGGCTTAACTACGTCTCAGGGGTGTAGATTTTTCACACCCACGAGAGAGGTAGCTATGCTGCTGTAACTTTTCAGTGTAGCCCAGCCCTTAGGTAGGCCTTGACTGCATGGAAAATGTTACCAGACATACAGGTATAGTTACACAGGTGTAGTCATACCATGTGGACCACTTCCTAAGCAACCTAAATTATAGCAAGGCCCTCTTATGCCAGAAGACTATACCAGTGAGGGGTAGCCATGTTAGTCTGTAGCCACAAAAACAACAAGGAGTCCAGTGGCACCTTAAAGACTAACAGATTTATTTTGGTATAAGCTTTCGTGAGTAAAAAACCCACTTCTTCAGATGCATGGAGTGAAAATTACAGATACAGGCGTAAATATATATTGGCACATGAAGAGAAGGGAGTTACCTCACAAGTGGAGACAAACTTTCCCATGTAGACAAAGTCCTAGGTGATGATATGTGGTCAATCTGCCACTTTCAAACCCACTTGCAGGGTCTCCATAGTGCTATTCATTTCACAGCTTTAGAATAGAGATTAGTTTAGTGGCTGAATGAGTCACCCAGATAAGGGGGTCTGTGCTTGTTTCAGTTTAGAAATCGTGACCCTTCCTTCTCCTAGGGACTCAGCACAGATTAACGCAATGATCTCCCAGCCTGGCTAGAAATCTCTGTCATAGGCTTCTGCCGGAGAGCAAAGGGAGAGGGAGGGAGGGAGGGAAAAGCCTTCAGCAGACTGGAAGCCTGGAAGAGGCTTGCTAAAAGAGACAATCAGAGCCACCTGATGCAGGGAAGGAGCCTCAAGCTGCTGGTTCCTTATAAGAGAGCTGAAGTGGGTCCAGGGGGGTGGGGAAGGGGCTGGTTCCGAGAAGCTGTAAGAGAGTTAGCTTGAGGGAAGGCACCTGCAAGCTGCCAAAAGAGGGTCTGTGGAGGGACCTTTTTCAGCTTCCCCCAGGGTCTGAGGTATGAGCCGGGCCCTGTGACTGATTTTTGGGAACTCTGAGTGATGGAAGTTCCTTCTTTGGAACTTTGTAAATGAAGACAAGCAGATGCCAAGAAGGGCTGTGGTTGAAGGAGAAAGGTTGTGGGATTTGTGTAAGGAGCCCCAAAGAATGGGAAAACAGGGGTGGGGTGCTGCAAAGGCCCCCCATGCCATGTGGGGGTGCTTGGGTGATAGCCACCCCGTTACAGTTGCCCCTGCGTTACCAGGAGCATGGACAAAGGATGGGTTCTGGTTCCTGTGGGTCACATTGTTTTAGCCATTTGTAGCAACCTGTGCGAGGTAGTCGGAAGAAAACGTGGACAGGAAGTTTCCTGTTGATCACAGCCAACGTCTGCTGTAGCTCAGTGGTGCAGGTTCTCACCAAGGGCACTTGGCTTACTAATGCCTGGGGTATCCTTCCAAGGGCCAAACAGGTCCTAAAAATAAGAGAGAAACTTGTACTCAGGGCTGGATTCTGCCCCCTGTGAGCCCATGCAACCCTAGAGATGCCCAGGATTTTGTCCTGGGTTTTTTGTACTCTCCTGGCCTGTCCTTAGAACACTGCAGGTATCTCTGTCTGTCACCTTTAAAGTCCAAATATGGAAATATATCTACATGAAGAGACGGCCTGGAAAACCCTCAGTAAAGCTCTAGGCATTTCTAATGTGCCAGGCCCTGATCCTGAAAACAGATGCACTAGTGAGCACCTGGGATTTCATAGATTCTGATGCCGGAAACAACCTTTGTGATCATTTAGTCTGACCTCCTATATAACACAGGCCAGAGAAATTCCCCAAAGGGACTTCCCATGGATGCAGGTCTTCTCACTAGTGCACGTGGGCGTGACTGAGACTCAGACTACACACTGCACTGCAGAGTAAGAACCACCCTCTTATATCCCCAGGTGGGCTACCCAGCCCTTGAATCCAGGAATCAGGCAGGTGACTCACCCACTTAGGCGATGACTGTCTTGCACACTGCTGGCGGTGGTGCCTAGGGTATGTGTAGCTACATGTGGTGAAAACCAGGCTGTGACCACCACACTACAGTGTGCAGCCACGCGTGGCAGTGAAAGGCTCTGGCTGGGAGAGGCAGTGTGGAAAGGCACTGGTAGCACCCTGCAGCGGGGAGAAGCGCCGGCAGCGTGGAGCTGCTGGAGCCTTTCCCCACTGCTTCCCCCCCGCCAGAGCCTTTCCACACTGCTGGAGTCTTTCCCTGTGGCAGGGAAAGACTCTGTTGGCAGGACACTGCACTCCTAAAAGCAGTGTTGCAGAGCAGGCACTGCTTGGGTGCATAGAGAGCCTTTTAGGGTACATGCCCTAAAGGTTCAGGTGTGTCTTCACTCACCGAAGCCATGCATCAGTATCTACACTGCAATTTATGCCCGTGGGCGGTGCAGTGTATGTACACTACATGCCGCCATAAGAAGTGTGCAGTGTAGACACACCCTGAGCCCCTCTCTGGAGCAGGCCTGGGTACTGGGTTCCCCTATTTGCTGGCCAGAGTAGCTGAACCTGTGGTGGTGGGAAGTAATTTACTGATGTTCTAGGCTAGTAGTAAATTACAGCACTCCAGGAACAAGCAGGGAGCAGAGACAGACTTGTGAGTTCAAATGGCGTCCCTGAAACCCCTGCCTCCTGGTCCTACCCTTGGGTTGGTGCAGTTTACACACCACCCCTTGCTTGGGCCTGTGCCCAGTGTCACAATCTAGCCCTCTGTGTGCAGGACTAGGAGCCAAGACGGTTGCAATCCCGAATCAGTAACCAGGCAGCTATCATCTGGAATTGGCTCGCAAGATCTCAGCCCCTAGGAGGTTTCCTATTTCCTCCATAAAACACAATCAAGCCATCCTTGTGGCACCTTAGAGACTAACACATTTATTCGGGCACAAGCTTTTGTGGGCTAAAACCCACTTCATCGGATGCATGCAGTGGAAAATACAGTAGGCAGGTATAAATACACAGCACATAGTAAGCCATGCTGTAGTAAGTGTTCACTTGGTCCACCTACTTTCTGGACACTTGCCAAACTGCCCAGCTGTTCAAATTGCATTGCCAGCAACCTGCCGAAGTGGCTGGAGAAGGGCAGCCCCTGGGAGAGGGGGATTCCCACAAGCTGGGAGAATGCTAGTTAATGCAGCTTATCTTCTCCATTGAAAGAAAGCATTGCATGAGTTCTGCTCATTGCTTCTTGGGTCTGGGCAACAACTTAAGTGAGACTCAGCTGAGGGAGTTTGTCGCTCTGTCTCTCTCTCTCTGTGGAGATGCTGATGTGATTCCCATTGCTGGACTATCTGAGCACCCCACGAACATTTCTGCCTATACCCTCATGCTCTTAGAGGAAAGGTGGGTTTGGGATTAAGGCCCTAGCCTGGGACTCAGGAGGTCTGGGTTCAGCTTTTCTGTCTTGGTGATCAAAACCTTCCCGCAAGGTGATGGGAAATGCTTCAGAAAGGACTCCCTGCCGGTCGTGCGAAAATCTTCCAGGAGCCCCTCTCACACGCAAGACAGTGGCTACATCTGCTCTGATCTCCCAGGCCTAAAAAGTCAAGAAGACACTTCTGTGATTCAAACTCACTTTTAATTGGGGGAAACACTAGCTACAGTAGAAAGAAAAGGAGTACTTGTGGCACCTTAGAGACTAACCAATTTATTTGAGCATAAGCTTTCGTGAGCTGCAGCTGAGCTTATGCTCAAATAAATTGGTTAGTCTCTAAGGTGCCACAAGTACTCCTTTTCTTTTTGCGAATACAGACTAACACGGCTGTTACTCTGAAACCTAGCTACAGTAGGGAATGCAGTTCTTGAACATCTTGTTTCTTCTGGGAATTTTGCTTCATTGTCTCAGAACATCAGCTTCCGTCCTTGATTTTTCTGCTTGGGGGTCATGTTTACTGCACAGGACAGTCACTGGAATGTCAGGTCAATTGGGACATGTCGATAAATGTCTCAATAGGCAGCACTGGGAATGCTACAGGAAGAAGTGAGTGTGGACAGTAGACACCTGAAGGTCTGATCATCATCCCACTTTGCATTTACACAGCACTTTTCATCCAAAGATCTCAAAGCACTTTGCAAAGGTAGGACATACAGGCATAATTACATGCCCAAGGGCCCACCGAGTCATGAACAGAGCCAAGCTCCCTGACTCTCAGTCTCCTTAATCACAGTCATTTGCAGCAGGCAAACAGCGTACATCGCAAGAGGCACTAAAGGAGGTTTGTTTGCAGATGTGCAGCTATTATGCATGTGTATGCGTCTAGATAGGCTCCTGTCTGGAAATCTGCATGTGAACTGGGGATTGGCATGCACACATCTGTTAGTGCATATCTAGCTGGCTCACTGAGTGCCAATGTGCAGAAATCATAGACATGTAGGGCTTGAAGGACCCTCAAAGAGGTCCTCTAGCCCAGCCCCCAGAGCTGAGGCAGGCCTCAAGTAAACCTAGACCACCTCTGACTGGTGTTTGTTTAGCCTGTTCTTAACTTCCAAAGACGGGGGTTCCACAACCTCCTTTGGAAGCCTATTCCAGAGTTTAACTACCCTGAGAGTTAGAAAGTTTTCCCTAATATCCAACGTGCACCTCGCTGCCGATTGAGCCCATTACTTCTTAACTTGTATTCAGTGGACAAAGTGAGAGGTTGATCACCATCCCCCTCATAACAGTCCTTAACATATTTGAAGACTTGTCAGGTCCCCCCCATTGGCCTTCTCTTTGCAAGACAAAATGTGCACCTTTTTTTAACCTTTCCTCAGAGGTGAGGTTGTCTAAAACTTGTATCATGTTTGTTGCTTCCTCAGGACATGAAGAAATTGGAGAGAGTCCATCTTAAAAGATAGCACCCAAAACTTGACACAGTACTCCAGCTGGGGCCTCACCAATGCCAAGCAAGGCATAACACTGTGAATAATGATTTTGGCCACTGGAGAACCGGTGGGTTTGAATGCTGTTTTAAGAGGGCTAGTCAATGAGATGGAGGAGGCCGGAAGAATTTACTTGAGAACTGGTGCTGCAGCAGATGCTTCATAGACCTTTGAAAACACATTCTGTTCAGATCCAAGCTGCTTTTGTGGCTAGACGGGGTAGAAAACAAACCCAGATCCAGTCTGCAAGGGCTTTTCCTCGGAGGCCAGTGCTTGGTGTGAGCTAGGAACGGAAGTTGAGATACTCTGAAGAACTCCCCAGGCTGAGGATCTACTCAAATGAAGGAGCCCATTGTGATAGGACACAGGAAGGAATGTGGTCTCTAAGGTACCTGATCCCAGACTGCTGAGGTCATGACCTGGCCAATCCAGCTAGTTCACCTGGAACTGAATTGGTGGCTGATGAAGAGCCCTGAGTACAGAAGTTACCTTATACAGCATAAGTATAATGATACGCTTTATTTTAGCAGGGCTAGGGGTTAACTCCCGGGATCCTGTGAACACTGAGAATTGAGCTGGGAAGACATTAAGACTCCTTTTCCACCTTGACTAGATTACTCTTATTTTAACTCTATTAGTCTCCACCAGCGAACACAGAAGAAATGTATGTATAGGGTTGAATATGAGTAATTGGCAAATCTAAAAGGACACAAGCCAGAAAGAATAAAAGAAATAATCACAAGGATAGGCGTAGTCGGTCCGTGATTTAGTTGATGTTGGACCTGCTTTGAGCAGGGGATTGGACTAGATGACCTCCTGAGGTATCTACCAACCCTAATCCTCTATGATTCTACATTGGCTCCAGTTGTTCCTCTCCTGCACAACTCAGAGAGGGGGGATGGGGAACTGCTCCTCTTCTCCAAATGCCCACACCTGTGGGGTCCCCCATACTATCCCTGTCTCTGTACATTTCTCCATAGGACCCCTGGGAGAGATGGTGAGACCCAGGTCAGGGGGCACAGCCTAGGCTAACGAGTTCCTATGGACTCAGCCAGCACTAACCAAACACACCTGCCAGGCTTCCTCTGCCTGGAGGAAGGAAGTGTAGAAAGGAAAAGTCCCCACGCAGGAGTGGGTGGTAACTAGGGTGAGGCTGCTCTACCTGGGAGACAGCAGGCTACAGGGAGAGATCAGCAAAGAGGAACATTGTTGCAGCCCCTGATGCCCCGAGACTGTATGGACCAGGTACAGAGCGGGGGTTACCAACAGGAGGAGACCTCAAGACACACCCTAATCCTGATCAAGGACACTAAAGCCTGCCGATAAGCAGGGCCCCAACAGGGTCCTCAAGAGACTGCTGAGGAGACTGACCATCTTTGTCTTTTTTTTTTCCTTGACTCTGATTTTCTGTCTCCCAGGAAGGGGAAAGAATCTTTTCTTTTTTTCCTGTTGTTTGGAGAATCCTTTGTGTGCCACAAGCAGGGGAAGGTCTCTGCAAGCAGCCCAAATCATGGTCTGGTGGGGACGCAAGACAGTCCCCACCCACCGCAACCCTGCAAGGGCTTATCAACAGGGTGCTGATAACATTCAATTGTATATCTCGTTCTATGACCATGACTACTTGTAGCAAGGTGGAGTGCCCTCCCTCTGACGGTGACAGGAAGGAACCACTCCCCGTCCCCAGTTGCCGGAGTCAGGCCCAGCCCGAAGTGCAGGGTCGGAACAGGAAGTATAAGAGGTGGGTGGGGCCTCCAGCTCAGATGAGAGAGAGCCAGGGACAGAGTTAGATGCCGCTGCCTTGCTGCTGGGCCCTGAACCAGGGAATGAGATGCACCAACCCCTGCTTCTGGAGGAAAAACAACAAGGAGTTCGGTGGCACCTCAAAGACTAATATCCCGAGGAACTGCTGGAACTGCTGGCTGCTGAGTACCCCGAGGAGCCTGAGGGCCTGTGAGCGACAAAGCCCTAGGAACAGGTCGGGGTAGGAAGTAGCCCAGGGAAACCAGACATTAGTCTGATTGTGTTGCTGAAACCACACTCCAAAGTCAGTGTCTACAGGATATTAGCTCTTAGATGAAAAGCAGCTGGCTCAGGCTGGGCCCAGGCAAGGCTGAAGTGATGCTGGCTGAAAAGGGGAAACGCTTTGAAGAGCTGGCAAAGATGTTTGTCTTCACCTTCTAGCTAAGTCTCACAGCCCTCGTGTGTCAAAGTGGGGAGAAGCCTCAGGGATCTGACTCCTCATTAAACCTGGATAATTAGGTAGCTTCCATTTTCCAAAATCCCTTTTATCTCCAGCTAATGAAAAAGCTTTGTTCCTTCCTCCTGGATGAGGACCTGGACCCAGTGATCCATGCATTTGTCACCGCCAGGCAGGATTACTGTATTGTATTTGGAAGTTGAATAAGACAATGAACAAGCTCCAGATAGCAAAGAATGCACCTGTCTGCCTTCTCCCTGGTTTAGGCCACTGTGTGCACATGACGTCTGGGCTCAAATCCTTCTACTGGCTCCCAATCAACTTCTGATGCCAGTTTAAGGCCTTGAACCTAATTTTCAAAGCAATTCATGGATCCAGCCCTGGCACACTGTTGACAGCTAAGGTCATGATATTTCACTCTTTCTTCCAGTGGTCCCATGCAGATATTGAAGAGAAGCTGAGCTAGTGGGGATCCCTGTGGGACCCTGTAGATGAGGGTCTTTGGAGAGGAGGAGCAATTACCCATCACCTCTCTCTCTAGTTCTGCTAGACAGGAATAAATTTTGATCTAGGAACCACTGCAACACTTGCGGTCCTGGAGGGTACTGCAGAGCAGAAAGACCAGGATGAAGCATCCGAGGGCTGGGGGCAAACATTTTCTGTCCACAGGCCCCAGCTACGGAGCGATCTTCCAGAGATCAGGCAAACCCAGAGACTGACCATCTTTAGGAAATGTTGCAAAGCCTTCCTCTTTGAGAAAACTTTTCCACTGTGACAGTTGCAATCCAAGCAATCCTTTTATTCCTACCCACCTCAAACTCCCCTGACGCCCCACAAAACCCAACCAACCAACAAAAAAGAGCAAAAAAAACCCCCTACCGTGACCAGAGTTTTGACCCCCAAAAGGGAGAAGTGCCAGAGACTCCATGAAGTCCACTAGAGAGTTGACTATTGCTATTGACTTGACATGAAAAGCGCCCAGATACCATGGTGATGGGCAGCAGTATAACATACTAAGGTAGACAGATAACAATTCCATCTCTGATAAAGCCTTTGAAATTGACTCTCAACCCCACAGGTCACTCGCCAGCCTGGGATTTCACTTCAGCTCCCAACAAATGATTCCCCCCACCTGACTGCACAACTCCTCAGGAAAACTTCTAGAATGTACATCCTGTGAGTTGCCATGACAACTGGCATGTGGCCAGCCTAGCATTCTCTGGTGTGTACTTATTCATAGCATCACAAGGAGAATTCTGATTTCTGGGGGGAGTGAAACAGGAGAAAGCGATAAACAAATAAATTCAGGTTTTTTGACTGTGTCTCCAGCCCCTGTTAAAGTTAAGGAATGTGACACCCAGAAAACTGATGCCAGGGTAGAATTGTTTCTGAATAGAAGCTTTTCCCAAAGTTGTCCATGAGGTGTCAGCAGATTTAAGAATCACTTGGGTCTAGATGAACTGTCTTTTTAAAAGCTCTGATCTAGTTCAACTACACGTTATTGGACTTGGTGGAAGAATCACTAAGTGAAACTCTATGACCTGTGTTCTGGAAAAGGTCAGACTGTCAGTGGTTTTCAACCTATTTACCACTGTGGGCCACATATGCACCTTTCTATGTGTAATGTGGGCTGCATCCACACAATATATATATATATACACTACCTGTATGGCCCTGAGGATGTCACGTGGGCCACAGCTGTGTGCTGATTGGGCTGTGGGTTGAGAACCACTGGACTAGATTTCAGAGTAGCAGCCGTGTTAGTCTGTATTCGCAAAAAGAAAAGGAGTACTTGTGGCACCTTAGAGACTAACCAATTTATTTGAGCATAAGCGTTCGTGAGCTACAGCTCACTTCATCGGATGCATTCAGTGGAAAATACAGTGAGGAGATTTATATACACGGAGAACATGAAACAATGGGTGTTACCATACACACTGTAAGGAGAGTGATCAGGTAAGGTGAGTGATTACCAGCAGGAGAGCGGGGGGGGGGGGGGGAGAAAACCTTTTGTAGTGATAATTAGGGTGGGCCATTTCCAGCAGTTAACAAGAACGTCTGAGGAACAGTGGGGGGTGGGGAGGGAATAAACATGGGGAAATAGTTTTACTTTACTTTGTGTAATGACACATCCACTCCCAGTCTCTATTCAAGCCTAAGTTAATTGTATCCAGTTTGCAAATTAATTCCAATTCAGCAGTCTCTCGTTGGAGTCTGTTTTTAAAGTTTTTTTGTTGAAGAATTGCCACTGTTAGGTTTGTAATCGAGTGACCAGAGAGATTGAAGTGTTCTCTGACTGGTTTTTGAATGTTATAATTCTTGACATCTGATTTGTGTCCATTTATTCTTTTACATAGAGACTGTCCAGTTTGGCCAATGTACATGGCAGAGGGGCATTGCTGGCACATGATGGCATATATCACATTGGTAGATGTACAGGTGAACGAGACTCTGATAGTGTGGCTGATGTGATTAGGCCTTATGATGGTGTCCCCTGAATAGATATGTGGACACAGTTGGCAAAGGGCTTTGTTGCAAGGATAGGTTCCTGGGTTAGTGGTTCTGGTGTGTGGTTGCTGGTGAGTATTTGCTTCAGGTTGGGGGGCTGTCTGTAAGCAAGGACTGGCCTGTCTCCCAAGATCTGTGAAAGTGATGGGTCGTCCTTCAGGATAGGTTGTAGATCCTTGATGATGTGATGGAGAGGTTTGAGTTGGGGGCTGAAGGTGATGGCTAGTGGCGTTCTGTTATTTTCTTTGTTGGGCCTGTCCTGTAGTAGGTGACTTCTGGGTACTCTTCTGGCTCTGTCAATCTGGACTAGATGATCATCTATTTTAGGGTCAGCTATTGCCACCCATCACCCTAGTATCTCAGTCCTCAGATTATTATAATCGATGGATCTGTTCTTCTGTGTCTCTTTTCTACCCCAGATGGCAGCATGAGTCATATGCTATTCAGGGAGGAGTAGAATACACTGGATTCACACTCACCCTCATGCTCATGCTCTGGTCCTTTGGCTACTAACTGTAATTTAGCCAAGGAAAACGGCCGTCTGAAAGCCATTGCATAATAGGATGGAAGTCAGGCTTGCCTCACATCCTGGCTTGTGTGACCATATTGAACCCTAAAAATAGGCCCAACCGGAAATCTATTTCTGGGCT
Organism: Natator depressus; assembly: GCF_965152275.1. Lineage (NCBI taxonomy): Eukaryota > Metazoa > Chordata > Testudines > Cheloniidae > Natator > Natator depressus. Next base: position 135,823,983 of record NC_134237.1, on the reverse strand, counting down.
CTTTTCTCTCCCTTCCCACAATAATCAAATCAATAATAAAGACAAAGTGCTAATGTAACAAGGGCTCAGAGGAGCCAACAGAGGACAGAAGAAGCATTTCTATTCCCCCCTTAATTACCACCTCTGTTCTCAACATTCTTAGCATGTACTTTTTGCATTTAATGGGCAGAGGCAGAAAAATTAATCGGGGCCATTATAAGCATAGACTCAGCACACAATTACCAGTAACGAAATTGTTCTGTGGTGCAGCGTGTGGGCATTTTTTCCTTAACGAGCTGGGCGGAGAGGTTGGTCTCCAGGGGCAGCGTGGTAGATTTCATTTTAAAATAATATTTTTTTTTAAGGGCTATATTTTGAAAGATTACATTTTATTTAAAGGGACAGAGCCGACGGTACCCTCTGGCATCTCAGAGCCGCCAATAACTTGGCTTAACCAGCCTGTTACACTGAGTTGATGGGTACTTTGCATTGCCAGAGTGCCACAAAGCAGCTGGAATGGACTGGTGAATCTGGCCCAATGTGCAGGGAGCCCGAAGTCACTGGGGCCTTTCAATGGACCCTTAGGCTGCGTGTATTCTGCAATTAACCAACTCACGGCACCAATTCTCAGAACCCAGGGCAGCTGACTTGGGCTCGCGGGGCTTGGGCTCCAGGGCTATCAAATTGCAGTGTAGACATACGGACGTGGGCTGGAGCCCGGGGTTTGAGACCCTCCCCGCCCTCAGGATCTCAGAGCCTGAATGTCTACATTGAAATTTGTTAGCCCTGCAGCCTGAGCCCTGAGAGCCCGAGTCAGCTGCCCTGGGCCAGCCCCAGCTTGTTGCAGTTCTTTTATTGAAATGTAGACATAACCTTAGACTCTGAATGTGTCTCCGCAAGAATGGCATCATTGGGCTCCATAAAAAGAACAGGAGTATTTGTGGCACCTTAGAGACTAACAAATTTATTAGAGCATAAACTTTCTTGGGCTACAGCCCACTTCATCGGATGCATAGAATGGAACATATAGTAAGAAGATATATATATACATACAGAGAAGGTGGAAGTTGCCATACAAACTGTAACTGTAACTGTAATTAAGATGAGCTATTATCAGCAGGAGAAAAAAACTTTAGTACTGATAATCAGGATGGACCATTTAGACAGTTGACAAGAAGGTGTCAGGATACTTAACATAGGGACATAGATTCAATACGTGTAATGACCCAGCCTCTCCCAGTCTCTATTCAAACCCAAGTTAATGGTATCTAGTTTGCATATTAATTCAAGCTCAGCAATTTCTCGTTGGAGTCTGTTTTTGAAGCTTTTCTGTTGCAAAATTGCCACCCTTAAATCTTTTACTGGGTGGCCGGAGAGGTTGAAGTGTTCTCCTACCGGTTTTTGAATGTTATGATTCCTGATGTCAGATTTCTGTCCATTTATTCTTTTGCGTAGAGACTGTCCAGTTTGGCCAATGTACATGGCAGAGGGGCATTGCTGGCACATGATGGCATATATCACATTGGTAGATGTGCAGGTGAACGAGCCCCTGATGGCGTGGCTCATGTGATTAGGGTGGCAATTTTTAAAAAATCACCCATTTTGCTAAAAACCAGTACCTTAGAAAGAATAAGCAGGCTCGCGGGGATGGGGACCTTGACTATAATTGATATCAAGCAGGGTTCCCTTGGTAAAACTCTTGTCCTAGCCTATATGAATATGTCAAACTCAGCACCAGGCAAGGGGAGAAGGCCGACCTGGTGCCACCACATTGTGCTTTGGCCAGACTCACCTCTTGTTTTCATTGGGCACCAGAGGGTCGTTATCTGCCAACTTCCATTAATGGAAGCAAAGCCTAAGAGCTTGATCCTATGCCAGGCAGGTGCGGAGAGCTGCACGATAAACTCCAGATGCAACCTGATAGGCAAGGGAACTAGGTCCTGCACTAGTGAGGCTCTGCTGGGCAGACACCGAGCGCTCTGGCCATATGGCAGGAATGAAGGCTAAGAAGAGAGCATGGAGGTGTTTAATCATCTCATCAGCATAAAGATAACTGTCTGAAATCCCATACACCCTGAGACACACCCATGCTCCAATCCTTTGTTACCCTGTGAATTTGCAAATAACAGCGCAGGTGTATAAGTGGCCGGAGACTAACTACTCAGTGTATGTAAATAGCGACTCCTCTTACTAAATCTAAGGTACTTATCTGGTGCCCCTCATTGTAGTATCTGAGCGCCTCACAATCTTTAATGCATTTATTCTCACAGTGCCTTTGTGAGATGGGGAGGTTCTATTATCCCCATTGTGCAGATGGGGGACTGAGGCATAGAGGGCTGCATGCTCGAAAGGAGTTAGGCTCCTAACGACTATCGAAATCCTGCTGAGCATTCAGCCCAGAGAGACTAAGGCCCAAAGACCCAAAGATGAAATCAGTGGAAGTTAAGAGCCTAAATAATTCTGAGCATAGGCGCCGACTTCCCCTCTGCCCGGTGGGTGCTCAACTCACCCTCTGCCACTGGCCCAGTCCCTGCCCCGCTTCGTCCCGCCCCTGCACCATCCTCGCTCCACTCCCATTCCATCCCTTCCCCAAAGTCTCTGCTCCACCCCACCTTTTCCTACCCCAGTCCCGCTCCCTTCCCACCCCCTTTCCTCAAGTCCCTGCCCCTGCCCTGCCTCTTCTCCGCCTCCACCCCTGAGCGCACCGCGTCCTTGCTCTGCCCCCTCCTTCCTGGAAAGTCCTAAGCACCACCAAACAGCTGTTAGGCGGAGTGGGGGTGGGAAGCACTGGGAGGGAGGGGCAGGAGCAGGGACGCGGTGCGCTGCGGGGGGTGGAGAAGGAGGCGAGGAGGGGGGAGCTTGGCTGCTGGTGGGTGCAGAGCACCCACTAATTTTTCCCCGTGGGTGCTCCAGCCCCGGAGCACCCACGGAGTCGGCGCCTATGGTTCTGAGGACCTTGGCATAATGCCTTTTCCTAGGTAGCACAGTAAGCCTGTTAGAAAGCAGTGAATTGAACCAGGTTCACCCACGTCTTAAGCCAGTGGCCTAACCACTGAACCATCTTTCCTCTGCAGTCCCATGCCTCTTCTCCACTTGTACTTGCCCACAGCAACTTCACCCTGCTGCTGCAGAGGTCTCAGGGAAGGGGACTTGCAAGATCGAGGCATTGACCAACACCTGATCCCAGATAAAGGTTATCAATAGACTGAGTTCTGAGCATCCCGTGCTTCCTTTCCCAGCTTACTGCTCCTTTTCAGACGTGCTTCCAAGATTCTGGAGAGACGCTCTCCAGAGCCATTCATCAGAAGAGCATGAAGATTTATTCACTCTCCTTTCACAGAAATAAAACCATCAGCCTCCAAAGTTCATTTCTATGCTATCAATTCTTCCTCCCCAGTAAATGTAAAGGCTATCGTTAGCTGCTACCAGAGACAAATCCATCCATCAAGTTCTGATTTGTTCCATATAGTAACAGTAGTCAAGATTCAGATCTAAAAATAAAATTTAAATTATAGTTATTAATGCTTGTCATTAGTATTAATTATATTAATAAAAGATAAGCATATTCCTGCCTCTGGTGCTTTCACCAGAGGGCTAAAGTGCATGGGAATTCATGGATCTCTTCTGGTTAAGTAGTCTGTTTCCTTTGCACACGGTGAGACAAAAAGTTTGATTTTAATCTAATAAGGCTGTGTCTACACTACGGGGGTAAGTCAACCTAAGTTACGCTACTCCAGTTACGTGAATAACGTAGCTGGAGTTGACATAGCTTAGGTCGACTTACTGCAGTGTACTTGCCTTCATCTTGATGTGCCAGTGAAGTACTGGAGTTGACCGGAGAGCGCTCCGAGGTCAATTTAGCGGGTCTTCACTAGATCCACTAAATCGACCCCCGCTGCATTGGATCACAGCAGTGTCAATCTCCAGTAACTGTAGACATGGCCTAAGGTGTAATTTAATTATGGTCCCTTTAATTCCAGACTTAGAATAGCAAAATTCAGATGCTCAAGGTTATGTGCTGCCCTAGCCTCTCCCCGAAAGCCATACTTGTAAATTCAGCGGCTTACCCTTTTTATAACCCGCCTTCTCTCTCTCCCCATAGCATACCCGGTGGTCCAAGGTATTGGGCTAACTGGAGCCAAGGCCTCCAGCCTGAGTGCCCCGCCGTGCTGTGTGCGGGAAGGAGGGGTGCCTGGGCCCTTCTTTGAAGAGTGTGGGGGAGTGTTGGGCTATGAAAGGGTTAAGTAGAGACCTAGGAAACCGCTGGTGTGCTGGCATGGTATTAGGGACTAAAAGCAGTTTTTGTGCTTGATAAATAAAGTGCGACCCCTCTCCCTTCCCTTCTCGTGGTTAAGGATTGATAAACATTGCCGCTGCATAAGGAATGTGAGGATCTTTGTGTAGGGCAGTGTTATCCCCCCTTCCCTTCCTTTCCCAGCTACATAAACGAGTTCGGGATCATGGCCCCTTCCTCCCTCCCCTGAGAATTGCTGATTAAGGGAACTTGAGTCAACGATTACTGCAAAGAAATGTATTTTCAAGGTAAAAATGTGTGTATAATATGTGTAATGCTGTAATCAGTCAATAGAAGTGGGTATAATCATAGTGTGGGTGTTTGTATTACTTAATAAGGGTTTTGGGGGTGTTGTAGCGGATGTAGGCATTTACATACTAACTTAGATAAAAGGAGTGTGCTGAAACTAATTCAGTGCTTACTTGACAATGGGGTCGAGGGGAACAAGAAGCTCGTTTATGCAATCCGTCTCTGGGTCCCCCTGCTCCTCTGCTAACAGGCTCCCTAGCCGGACTACATCTCTCATAGTGTGTCCAATGTTTTGTTTTGACAATTGTGGAACTTTTTGTTCTATGAAAAATGCTGAGATTTCAACTTTTCATCCCGAATCAAGAGGAAAACACAGGTTTTCAAGAGAAAATACTGGAATTGGAATTGGAAAACAGGTTTTCAAGAGGAAATATTGGAATTTCCCATAGAATGGAAATTCTGATTTGTGCAATTCTGTTTTTTTGCTCTGTGTGTGTGTGTAAACCTGCTAGAGCTGGTTGGGAAATTCCTGTTGGAATGATTTTCTGATGCAATATGCTGTTTTCACATAATTGAAATTTTCTGCAGGAAAATTTTGATTTTGTCATACATTTTTGATTTTCCATTGAGAAAATCAAGATTCTTTTTGGGTCAGTTCAACCCAAATTGGAATATTTCGTTTTTTGAACTGACCTGAAACTTTTAGTTTCTAATCAGTTTAAACAAAACAGTAAACTGCTTTTGTTATAAGCACATTGCCTTATGGGAGTTGTAGTTTGGGTCCCCAGTCCCTCCTATGGATGGGGCTCCCTGGAGGACTACATCTTCCTAAAATGCAATGCAGCTTGCCCTTTGACCTAGCTGCATGGGTGCATCATGGAAATCAGATGGCTCTGGGTGCATTATGGGAGATGTAGTCAGGCCAGGGAGCCTGGCCCATGAGGGAGAATGGAGGCGTCAGGTTCCTGAACTACAGCTCCCATGAGACAATGCAGTTATGGAAAAATGCAGTTTAATATTGAACTGACTCAAAACAAAGATATGCCTTCCTCTGAAGCATCTGGTGCTGGCCAATGTCATAGAGAGAACTCTTAATCCAGCCTGACGGTGTTATGTTTTGCCACACACAAAGAGCCACCATATATACTTCCAGTCAGAATGACCTTTGTTTCACACTACAAGAAAGACGAGACAAATCTTATGGAGAGAAAACTCAGTGTGTTTCTCTTCTGTAACAGGCTGCATCAATCTCAGGGCAGCTGTTTCCAGTTAAACAGGAGATCTCTGGAAATGGAAAGGTACAGCACACAGAAAACAAAGTCTCACCAGCTCCAGGCAGCCCACTCTCTGGGTCTGTGGGATCACAGCTTTACGGGGATTAATTTGGGCATCACAAAATGGGGAAGAGATGGCCAGCCCTCTGTGGAGATAGAGGTGGTTAGGGATTATTTAGAAAAGCTGGACGTGCACAAGTCCATGGGGCCGGACGAGTGGCATCCGAGAGTGCTAAAGGAATTGGCGGATGTGATTGCAGAGCCCTTGGCCATTATCTTTGAAAACTCGTGGCGAACGGGGGAAGTCCCGGATGACTGGAAAAAGGCTAATGTAGTGCCAATCTTTAAAAAAGGGAAGAAGGAGGTTCCTGGGAACTACAGGCCAGTCAGCCTCACCTCAGTCCCTGGAAAAATCATGGAGCAGGTCCTCAAAGAATCAATCCTGAAGCACTTACATGAGAGGAAAGTGATCAGGAACAGTCAGCATGGATTCACCAAGGGAAGGTCATGCCTGACTAATCTAATCGCCTTCTATGATGAGATTACTGATTCTGTGGATGAAGGGAAAGCAGTGGATGTATTGTTTCTTGACTTTAGCAAAGCTTTTGACACGGTCTCCCACAGTATTCTTGTCAGCAAGTTAAGGAAGTATGGGCTGGATGAATGCACTATAAGGTGGGTAGAAAGCTGGCTAGATTGTCGGGCTCAACGGGTAGTGATCAATGGCTCCATGTCTAGTTGGCAGCCGGTGTCAAGTGGAGTGCCCCAGGGGTCGGTCCTGGGGCCGGTTTTGTTCAATATCTTCATAAATGATCTGGAGGATGGTGTGGATTGCACTCTCAGCAAATTTGCGGATGATACTAAACTGGGAGGAGTGGTAGATACGCTGGAGGGGAGGGATAGGATACAGAAGGACCTAGACAAATTGGAGGATTGGGCCAAAAGAAATCTGATGAGGTTCAATAAGGATAAGTGCAGGGTCCTACACTTAGGATGGAAGAATCCAATGCACCGCTACAGACTAGGGACCGAATGGCTAGGCAGCAGTTCTGCGGAAAAGGACCTAGGGGTGACAGTGGACGAGAAGCTGGATATGAGTCAGCAGTGTGCCCTTGTTGTCAAGAAGGCCAATGGCATTTTGGGATGTATAAGTAGGGGCATAGCGAGCAGATCGAGGGACGTGATCGTTCCCCTCTATTCGACACTGGTGAGGCCTCATCTGGAGTACTGTGTCCAGTTTTGGGCCCCACACTACAAGAAGGATGTGGATAAATTGGAGAGAGTCCAGCGAAGGGCAACAAAAATGATTAGGGGTCTAGAGCACATGACTTATGAGGAGAGGCTGAGGGAGCTGGGATTGTTTAGTCTGCAGAAGAGAAGAATGAGGGGGGATTTGATAGCTGCTTTCAACTACCTGAAAGGGGGTTCCAAAGAGGATGGCTCTAGACTGTTCTCAATGGTAGCAGATGACAGAACGAGGAGTAATGGTCTCAAGTTGCAATGGGGGAGGTTTAGATTGGATATTAGGAAAAACTTTTTCACTAAGAGGGTGGTGAAACACTGGAATGCGTTACCTAGGGAGGTGGTAGAATCTCCTTCCTTAGAGGTTTTTAAGGTCAGGCTTGACGAAGCCCTGGCTGGGATGATTTAACTGGGAATTGGTCCTGCTTAGAGCAGGGGGTTGGACTAGATGACCTTCTGGGGTCCCTTCCAACCCTGATATTCTATGATTCTATGATTCTAACTAGAGATGGGAGCAGATACTACGGTGATAGGCGGGATTTAAAAAAACTTAAAATAGATGGGATTGAGTTGCAAAGGGAGGATAGGGATCTAAACTTTCAAGGATGTTCAGATACCCATCTTTGGTTTTGGCTCATCTCTAAAGTTAACCAAGTTTTCATCCCTCTGCATCTGCTCAATCAGGCGTCTTATTCTATCAGGACTGGGTGACGTGTCCCTCAAAAGGCACGTGTTTGCAGGATGGTAATTTCACAATGAACCTCTTGCAAATTCACCTGAATCCTGCAGTCCAGGTATTGCTTGCTAGGGGACTAGTCTCTTCCCTGACTCCTGGGGATTCTATTCATTATGGCTCCACCCTGACTCCGTGCTCATGTCTGCCCTGGCCTCCTTTCTTGTCTCTCTGGCCTGGCAGGTTTTTTCAGACTTTTCAGTTGTCAGCAGCAGAGGGATCTGGAGGAGGAAGGCAGCTGTCAGTAATGCACTCCCAGCGTTCTGCTAGTAAATATCAGCGTGGCTCCTACTGGGATGCTGGCATGAGCAGTCCTGCAATTTATTCTGTCTCCACCTTAAGCAGACCCAGTACTGCAGATTTGCATGGCAAATGATCCTATGTTGGCACTCTGCAGTGCTAGCTTTTTGCTCTAGCCTCCGGATTATGATTATATTGCACTTCTCAGCTGTGTCAAGGCAATTTGCTCTCACAAACCCTTGGTCTACTCCCCATCCTCTGTATTTTCCTCTGTCTCAAGCTGGGCTGATACCTTTAGGTCTCTGGGTTTCCTCTGCTTCCTGTCTCACCTGACCTGCCTAATATCCTGACCTGCCGATATGGATATTAGGAAAAACTTTTTCACTAAGAGGGTGGTGAAACACTGGAATGCGTTACCTAGGGAGGTGGTAGAATCTCCTTCCTTAGAGGTTTTTAAGGTCAGGCTTGACAAAGCCCTGGCTGGGATGATTTAACTGGGAATTGGTCCTGCTTCGAGCAGGGGGTTGGACTAGATGACCTTCTGGGGTCCCTTCCAACCCTGATATTCTATGATTCTATGATTCTATGTACAGTAGCTTCTCCGCCCGTGAGCACTCTCTACTCTTTATTCTCCTTTCTTCCAACCATCACCCATTACCTTCTCTCCAGTTTCCCAAAGCTTCCCCACCATCATATAGCTTTTCCTGCTCCTAGATCTCATAGAATCATAGAATCATAGAAGAATAGGGTTGGAAGGGACCTCAGGAGGTCATCTAGTCCAACCCCCTGCTCAAAGCAGGACCAACAGCAACTAAATCATCCCCACCAGGGCTTTGTCAAGCCAGGCCTTAAAAACCTCTAAGGATGCAGATTCCACCACCTCCCTAGGTAACCCATTCCAGTGCTTCACTACCTTCCTAATGAAATAGTGCTTCCTAATATCCAACCTAGAGCTCCCCCACTGCAACTTGAGACCATTGCTTCTTGTTCTGTCATCTGCCATCACCGAGAATCATAGAATATCAGGGTTGGAAGGGACCTCAGGAGGTCATCTAGTCCAACCCCCTGCCCAAAGCAGGACCAACAGCAACTAAATCATCCCAGCCAGGGCTTTGTCAAGCCTGACCTTAAAAACTTCAAGGGAAGGAGATTCCACCACCTCCCTAGGTAACGCATTCCAGTGCTTTACCACCCTCCTAGTGAAAAAGTTTTTCCTAATATCCAACCTAAACCTCCCCCACTGCAACTTGAGACCATTACTCCTTGTTCTGTCACCTGCTACCACTGAGAACAGTCAAGATCCATCCTCTTTGGAACCCCCTTTCAGGTAGTTGAAAGCAGCTATCAAATCCCCCCTCATTCGTCTCTTCCGCAGACTAAACAATCCCAGTTCCCTCAGCCTCTCCTCATAAGTCATGTGTTCCACTCCCCTAATCATTTTTGTTGCCCTCAGCTGGACACCTTCCAATTTTTTCACATCCTTCTTGTAGTGTGGGGCCCAAAACTGGACACAATACTCCAGATGAGGCCTCACCAATGTCGAATAGAGGGGAACAATCACGTCCCTCAATCTGCTGGCAATGCCCCTACTTATACATCCCAAAATGCCATTGGCCTTCTTGGCAACAAGGGCACACTGTTGACTCATATCCAGCTTCTCATCCACTGTAACCCCTAGGTCCTTTTCTGCAGAACAGCTGCCTAGCCATTCGGTCCCTAGTCTGTAGCAGTGCATGGGATTCTTCCATCCTAAGTGGAGGACTCTGCACAAGTCCTTGTTGAACCTCATCAGATTTCTTTTGGCCCAATCCTCTAATTGTCTAGGGCCCTCTGTATCCTATCCCTACCCTCCAGCGTATCTACCTCTCCTCCCAGTTTAGTGTCATCTGCAAACTTGCTGAGGGTGCAATCCACACCATCCTCCAGATCATTTATGAAGATATTGAACAAAACCGGCCCCAGGACCGACCCTTGGGGCAGTCCACTTGATACCGACTGCCAACTAGACACGGAGCCATTGATCACTACCTGTTGAGCCCGACAATCTAGCCAGCTTTCTATCCACCTGATAGTCCATTCATCCAGCCCATACTTCTGTAACTTGCTGGCAAGAATACTGTAGGAGACCGTGTCAAAAGCTTTGCTCAAGTCAAGGAATAACACGTCCACTTCTTTCCCCTCATCCACAGAGCCAGTGATCTCGTCATAGAAGGCAATTAGATTAATCAGGCATGACTTGGCCTTGGTGAATCCATGCTGACTGTTCCTGATCACTTTCCTCTCCTCTAAGTGCTTCAAAATTGATTCCTTGAGGACCTGCTCCATGATTTTTCCAGGGACTGAGGTGAGGCTGACTGGCCTGTAGTTCCCCGGATCCTCCTCCTTCCCTTTTTTAAAGATGGGCACTACATTAGCCTTTTTCCAGTCATCCGGGACCTCCCCCGATTGCCATGAGTTTTCAAAGATAATGGCCAATGGCTCTGCAACCGCATCCGCCAACTCCTTTAGCACTCTCGGATGCAGCACATCTGGCCCCATGGACTTGTGCTTGTCCAGCTTTATTAAATAGTCCCGAACCACTTCTTTCTCCACCGAGGGCTGGTCACCTCCTCCCCATGCTGTGCTGCCCAGTGCAGTAGTCTGGGAGCTGACCTTGTTCGTGAAGACAGAGGCAAAAAAACCATTGAGTACATGAGCTTTTTCCATATCCTCTGTCACTAGGTTGCCTCCCTCATTCAATAAGAGGCCCACACTTTCCTTGACTTTCTTCTTGTTGCTAACATACCTGAAGAAACCCTTCTTGTTACTCTTAACATCTCTTGCTAGCTGCAACTCCAAGTGTGATTTGGCCTTCCTGATTTCACTCCTGCATCCCCGAGCAATATTTTTATACTCTTCCCTGGTCATTTGTCCAATCTTCCACTTCTTGTAAGCTTCTTTTTTGTGTTCAAGATCAGCAAGGATTTCACTGTTAAGCCAAGCTGGTCGCCTGCCATATTTACTATTTTTTCTATACATCGGGATGGTTTGTCCCTGTAACTTCAATAAGGATTCTTTAAAATACAGCCAGCTCTCCTGGACTCCTTTCCCCCTCATGTTATTCTCCCAGGGGATCCTGCCCATCAGTTCCCTGAGGGAGTCAAAGTCTGCTTTTCTGAAGTCCAGGGTCCGTATTCTGCTGCTCTCCTTTCTTCCTTGTGTCAGGATCCTGAACTCGACCATCTCATGGTCACTGCCTCCCAGGTTCCCATCCACTTTTGCTTCCCTTACTAATTCTTCCCAGTTTGTGAGCAGCAGGTCAAGAAGAGCTCTGCGCCTAGTTGGTTCCTCCAGCACTTGCCCCAGGAAATTGTCCCCTACACTTTCCAAAAACTTCCTGGATTGTCTGTGCACCACTGTATTGCTCTCCCGGCAGATATCAGGGTGATTGAAGTCTCCCATGAGAACCAGGGCCTGTGATCTAGTAACTTCCGTGAGTTGCCAGAAGAAAGCCTCGTCCACCTCATCCCCCTGGTCCGGTGGTCTATAGCAGACTCCCACCACGACATCACCCTTGTTGCTCATGCTTCTAAACTTAATCCAGAGACTCTCAGGTTTTTCTGCAGTTTCATACCGGAGCTCTGAGCAGTCATACTGCTCCCTTACATACAATGCAACTCCCCCACCTTTTCTGCCTGCCTGTCCTTTCTGAACAGTTTATATCCATCCATGACAGTACTCCAGTCATGTGAGTTATCCCACCAGGTCTCTGTTATTCCAATCACATCATAATTCCTTGACTGTGCCAGGACTTCCAGTTCTCCCTGCTTGTTTCCCAGGCTTCTTGCATTTGTGTATAGGCACTTGAGATAACTCGCTGATTGTCCCCCTTTCTCAGTCTAGATCCATCTTCTTTGGAACCCCCTTTCAGGTAGTTGAAAGCAGCTATCTCCCCTTGATCTGTTGGTGATGTAGCTGGCTGACTGTAGTTCTTTGTAGACGTCAACCCCCAATTAATGACTTGGGGCGATAGCATAAGTTACTTGGCTTAAACACAGGTATAAAGAAGTATGATAGTTTAGAAATTAATAATAATATAATCTTAGGCACATAACAGTGTGGTCTGCAGGCTCCTACTGGGAATGCATAGCACTTTGCATCAGTAGATCTCAAAGTACTTCACAAAGGGGAGAATGGATCAGTGTCCTCTTTGGAAAGACGGGGGAAACTGAGGCACTGGTGCTTACCCAAACTCATAGAGCGAGTCAGTGGCGGCGTGAGAAACAGAATCCAGGTCTCATGATCCTCAAGTCTATGAACTACACACGTGGCCACGCTCCCTTCGTGATTCACAGCCCTGCGGTGGGTTGCTCAACACGTTTTGGCCTCCTGCGTGTCGTTGTCAAAGGCTGCTTGCGCAGCCATCTCATAGCAGAGAGAATCCTAACAGTGGGGAAAAGTCGCTTGGAGCTTACAGAGAGTTAAACAAAACCCTGGTGCTCGCTGACGCAGCACGAATAGGAAACTGAAGAGCACCCCTTCCTCTATGCCCATACCTGGTTTTGAGGCAGAAACAGCAGGCCAGGGGGGTCAATGGGATTCCAGATTTGCACCAAAGCATAATTTGGCCCACTGTGTCTCAGTGAAATATTAAAAAAAAAAAAAAACTGGCATAAAGGATAAACCACCTGCCAGGAGAGTGCACTGTTTCCATAGAAACCCCTGACAATAGAATCTGACGCTAATCTAACAATCACTGGAATAATTCTGTAGCCTCTGTGTTATAAATGGGCTCAGCCTCTCTTTCTCTTTCTCTTTCTTTTTAAAGAGTAGAATGTAATAGCCTGAGACAATGCAGAACCCAAGGGCCAGGGATGGGTGGCTGTCTCGTCACAGGCTATATGAGAGCCAGCGATGACAGATGCATGTTTGGCTTTCACAGGTCTCTCCTTCACTGCTCCACTTCAGGACTAAAAATAAACAGAAAACGGAGCTTAGGCTGGTTCAAGGCTTCCTGGGGAAAAATTGTTTGTTCCTGAACTCAGATAGTTCCAAAATTAGTTAAACTCTTTCTGCCCTAGCCTTTTAAAATTCCTCCTGCCCTGCATAGGGACGTCCACTGAAATAACACAGCTCCTGCTAAAAAATGAACTCTCCCTTCCGGTATGGGCAGGAGGAATTGAAAAGGGCAAGGACAAAACCCGTATTACCAATCCCAAGTGTTTAAAAATCCTGTAATGAGACCCCCAAAAATCACGAGATTGGCTTAAACATCACTCCATTTTTATAAACAATTTTTAGTTGCCTTCTGCTTTTTGAGCTGTTAGGATTCATATTTCACTCTGCAGCCATGAGAGCTAGAAAGTTACCTTTAAAATGAAAGCTGAGATTATCCTGTAATCATAGGACTCCAGGAGTTTGGACTTTATGAAAAACAAATATAGTGAGACTCACCATAAAAATCACAGGAGTTGACAAGAAGGAACTGGGTGATTCTCAGGAGTGGGAAGGGGCTAGAGAGCCCTTCATACCTGGGTGATCGCTCAAACCCAGGCCACAGCAGTAGGCCCTCCGCTATTGCAGTGTTGGGTGTGGTATAAAAGCCTATACAGATAGTGACTGAAAGTTATGACCATCCATGACTGTTCAGTGCATAGACACCGACTCCGTGGGTGCTCTGGGGCTGAAGCACCCACGGAAAAAAAACAGTGGGTGCTCAGCCCCCACCGGCAGCCTCCCACCCCCAGCACCTCCTGCCTGCCGGCGGGCCGCACCAATCAGCTCCTCCTGCTCCTTCCCAGCACCTCCCTCCCACCGCAATCAGCTGTTCAGCGGTGTGCCGAAGGGGGAGGAGCGAGGGCGGGATGCTCAGGGGAGGGGTGGAACGGGGAGGAGCAGGGGTGGGAAGAGGCGGGGCAGAGGCAGAGTGGGGGCGAGAAGAGGCGGGGTGGGGGGTAGGGAGAAGGAGTGGAGTGGGGGCGGGGCCTGGGGCAGAGCAGGGGTCGAGCACCCCCCAGCACTCAGAAAGATGGAGCCTCTGGTTCAGTGAGCCCCTGTATGCCGTGAGTTTGGTGATCTCAGTCCATTTCCAAGTGGACAGGTAGCCAGGTTCCTGGAGACAAAGGCTGACCATAAGTTAAGGCACTTGACTGGGATGCAGGACAGCCAGGTTCACTTCCCATTTTAGCCAGAGCTCCCTACCAGCCTCTGAGCAAGTCATTTAATCTCTCTGTGCCTTAGCTCCCCCTCTCCCACCCTACGTTGTCTCGGCTGTGTAGGCTCCAAACTCTTCTCGGCAGGGGCTGTCTCTACAGCACTCAGCACGTCGGCGCCCTGATCTTGGTTCAGGCCTCTAGCTGCTACTGTAATACAGACAATAACGGTAGCGCCCAAGGACCAACTGAGAATGGGCCCCATTGTGTGGAAGCCCAGGGCTGAATAGTTATGGCAATAACTAAGTGGCTGTCTTTTGCCCTAAAACAGGAGGGATTATAGCCCTTATTTTTTTTAAAGAAAAACGTAATGTAATGTGACTCTGGATGGTCTCGTTATCCACATCAACATCTAATCGTTTTCTGACTCCTCCAAAGCTCTGTGACATCCTGTGGCAATGAATTCCATGGGTTAATAATGCATTGAATATAAAAAAGTGTTTTCAGGGAATCATTTGGAACTGTGATGCCTTTCAGTGTGCCCTTGTTCTCATATATTGGGGAGGAACAACAGGGCCATCCCACAACATTTTGGCACCTGAGGCGGGGAGCTCAAATGACACCCCCATGCCCCCTCACTTGAGTCAGAACTTTGAAAGGTCTCGATTCTGCCTTCTTCCTGTTCTGCTCCTCTCATGGTACTGCTCTGTTGCCTACCCCAATAAAGGGACAAATCCAGGTTTTCTCACCCTCTGCCCCCCCGCCCCCCACACACACAAACTCACTCTCTTGCTGGTAATAGCCCATCCAAAGTGACCACTCTCTTCACAATGTGTATGATAATCAAGGTGGGCCATTTCCTGCAGGAATCCAGGTTCTCTCACCTCTCACCTCTCAGGTGAGAGAACCTGGATTCCTGCAGGAAATGGCCCACCTTGATTATCATACACATTGTGAAGAGAGTGGTCACTTTGGATGGGCTATTACCAGCAAGAGAGTGAGTTTGTCTGTGGGGGGGCGGAGGGTGAGAAAACCTGGATTTGTGCTGGAAATGGCCCATCTTGATGATCACTTTAGATAAGCTATTACCAGCAGGAGAGTGGGGTGGGAGGAGGTATTGTTTCATGGTGTCTGTGTATATAATAATGTATTCTGCAATTTCCACAGTATGCATCCGATGAAGTGAGCTGTAGCTCACGAAAGCTCATGCTCAAATAAATTGGTTAGTCTCTAAGGTGCCACAAGTACTCCTTTTCTTCCTGTGTCATTGTGGAGCATAGATGTGTTTTTATTAACTTCAGCTTGGAGAAGCTGCGTTCTCCACTGGCAACTGTTACAGGAAGCGTTAGACGTATGCGCAGAGCAACAAAAGCATTTGGAAAGAGGGTGGTCATCTTATTTGTGCACATATATTCCAGAACAGCCTTTGGAGTTGATCCTGCTAAAATGTTTCTTGAAAGGGCTTTCAGTTCATCACCTAAATCACTCCCATCAATATCGCGCATGTCATCATGTGTCAACACTGTCTCTAGTGCCCTGCATTGCTGGTGTAGGTCTTCTTCAGGTATAGTGAGGAGTTTTGGAATAATCATACAACAACCCGAATATACTGCTGTGTTCCTTGAGCTGCATGAAACGTTCTTCAGCTGACTGTATTGCACAATCTAGCACCTGGTTAAAGAATTCAACTTTGAATTGTTGTTTGGGGTCTCTTATGGGATTATCCCGTGCCTCGTAATCAAAATGTCTTCTTCTTTGGTGACTCTTGTATTCTTGAATGGGTGGGAAAATAGCTTCAGTGTGAAGTTCCTCTGCCAACTTCTGCGCACTCTTCAGAACATTTTGAAATCCCCCATCTGACCGGTAAGACGGTAGGTGTGACTTTGCTTTGTCCAGTTGTTCCATTGCTCCAGATGTATCACCTTGGAGTCTCTTGCTTACAACATTTATTTCAGACAGTACGTCACGCCACAACACTAAGCCACACAGAAATTTGAAGTTAGGTATGTTTCTGGTGATTCCATTTCCCTCTGCCACTGTTCTCCCACGAACAGTTCCTGTCATAGCACTGTCCTCCATAATGGCAACTATGGAATCATCTGTCTTCCCAATTTGGTGTTTGATAGGCTTTATCGCCTCCACTCGACTTTCCCATCGTGTGGCACTCAGTGGTTTCAGTGTCAGAGAGGATGTTCCCAGATGTTGCTTCAGATTTTGCCATCGATGAGTTGATGCAGAGAAAAATACATAGATGCTTTGAATTACATTAAAAAATTCAGCAGCCTCACTAGAAGCTGATGTTGCATCACTGACCACCAAGTTCAATGAATGAGAACTGCATGGGACAAAAAAAGCTCGAGGGTTTAACTCTCAGATCCGTGTCTGCTCTCCTCTGTTCTTTCCCCTCATGTTGGCACCATCATCGTAGCCCTGACCTCTTATGTCAGCTATCGCGATTCCCATATCTTCCAACTTTTTAAGAAGCACATTTGTCATACCAGCTCCTGTAGTATCATCAATGTCAATAAATTCTAGAAAATGCTCTGACAGTCACCACTGCAGGGACATTTTCACTAGGGTCTCTTGTTGTTGCAAAACGCACCATTAAAGTCATTTGTTCTGTATGGCTAATGTCAGGTGTGCAGTCCAGATAACAGAGTAATATCTTGCTGACTTCCGATCTGCCACAATCTTCTGTTTGACTTTTGTTGCCAGGAACTGTATGATCTCATTTTGAATTGTTTTTCCAAGGGAGCGGTGTGTGTACATTTCTTGGGTGGTGACTCTTCTTAGATGCTCCTGGAGCACAGCATCAAAGTCAGCCATCAGCTCCACAATTTTAAGGAAGTTTCCACTGTCTGGCACATACAGCTGATCTGAAGTGCCACGCAGTGCTAGGTTTTGGGTAGCAAGCATTCTCACCATGGCAATGAGCCTTTTCAGAACATTTTGCCAGTAAAGAGACTCTGATGCAATCTTCTCTTGATGCTGATCCTCTATGGTGGCCTTTAACCTTAGTCTCATCTCAAGCTCTTTCCACCTATGGAATGCTCTCTGGTGATTTGCTACTTCTCATGGCATGCCAGATTTCTAGCCAGATTTTTCCAGTCCTTTGTTCCTGTAGAACCCAATGTGGTAGGAACATTAGATGGAAGAGTTTGCAACAAAAACAGTATGCAGCATTCTGGGTTTTTGAGTACAGAAGCCATGGCCTCTGCACTTTGTCCCCATTGGGGAATTTCACGCCAGTAATGTGTTGGATGGAAACTTCTATTTTCATTGTCTTTTTGAGAACATGAAGTTTTTCACTTGCTGTGGCCCATGCAGTACAAGGAAGTCCCTCAGGCTACTGCTCAGGGGGGGTCCACAGTCCTGGATCATCTAGACTTAAGGAACTAAACTCAGCAGCAGCTGTTTCTTCCGCCTCCACCACACTCGTCTCTGATCTACGCTTTTCTTCAGGAATCTGCCTGTTACATCCATTGGAGATGGAGATACGGATGCTGCAGTAGCTGCCAGGTCACCTGCCCTCTGACTAACTGGAAGATCAGGCATTGGGGGGAAGGGATAGCTCAGTTGTTTGAGCTTTGGCCTGCTAAACCCAGGGTTGTGAGTTCAATCCTTGAGGGGGCCATTTAGGGATCCAGGGCAAAAATTGGGGATTGGTCCTGCTTTGAGCAGGGGGTTGGACTAGATGACCTCCTCAGGTCCCTTCCAACCCTGGTATTCTATGATTCTATGATCCACACACATCCTCACTGGGGCCAGAAGGCTCACTGTGAACATTTGTGTCTATGTATCTTGGGAGAGCTCCTTCCTGCTTAGATAGAAAAGCTTCCTTTGCTTGCTTTCTTTTTCTGAATGCTGCCCCAGAGGGCGTTTTCTTCTTTCACTAACGGCTGCTGTTCTGTGCCCTCTAGAGTGGCTCTCAACACTCAGTTCAAATAAGCAGGCTGGTAGCAGGGCCTGAGTGAGGGAAGAGATCAGCGTCCTAAGGGCGTAACTGGCTCCTACTACTTCAATTGACGGCCTGCTCTCCTCAAGTGGGTTCCGGGAAGCAGCAGGAAACAGGAAGCTCCCTGTGAAGCAGGCTCCTGGGGGTGCTAGAGGGGTACATAAGAGGCTCCTCCTCTCTCTCTCTCCCTGCAGCTCCTGCTGCTTTCTGTGATTCCCTCTCCCCTTTTCTCCTGCCTGCCTGTTAGGTCTCTTGTGCCCTCCTTCCTCCAGCACAGCACTCCCCCATCTCTGTGCATCTAGAGCAGAGAGGATACAGATGCACCAGCAGCAGACACAATTTTCTACACTCTGGGTCTTAGTGGCCCCCCCCCCCCCCCCGCGCCCCACAGTCTGGCGCCTGAGGCGGCCGCCTCAGTTCGCCTCATGGTAAGGCCAGCCCTGAGGAACAAACAGGTGTCCGTTGTCCCTTCTCTGGCCCGTTCATTATTTTGTAGGCCTCTGTCAGTCCTCTCCTCTCTAAACAGGTTCAGTCTTTTTCAGCCTCTCTGCACTTGGTCGTTTTTCCAGGCTCACTTTGACGGGCCCACTCTGAATCCCTTCCACATCTGCTATATCTTTTTTGCAGCAGGGTGAACAGACCTGCACACAGTGTTCGAGGGAAGGCACCCTCGGGAGTTATATTTTAGGTATTGTTTCCAACACGCCTTTCTTTAGACGCCTCGTCGGACACACTTTGGCTTCCCGGAGGATTGCAGCAAGCAGCAGGGTTTTGAGCGGAGCGCTCGGCTGCCCGTCTGTCTTCCTGCGTACAGAAAGGAGGCTGCGGTGGCTCTGAGGTCCTGCCATGAGTTCGGCATGGGCAAATCTATGCACAGCCCCCCCCCCCCACCCCGCCCTGGTTTTTTTAGTGAGCTCTGTGTGCCCAAACGGAGCTCCTGGCAGGATTGGGACCTTTGTGGGGGGCCAAGCACGGAGAAAGTGGCCGATCAAGCAGCTCCCAGGTTGGCAGCAGGAGTTAGTCGTTGTGGCAGCAGGGCACCCGTTGGAAGTTAGATACGTGGCGCGTCTTGTGTATGGGTTGGCAGAACAGCCAGGTCTGTCAGTTACCGCTAATGGAATCCTCTGGTTAGCGTGTTACAGGTCCCTGCGCACCTGCTCCACAGAGGACGGGAGTCGGTTACAGCCTCAGCTAGGGAACACTGGAGCTTTAGCAGCTCCTGCTTTTAGCTCTGGAGGCCCCTGGTTCAATTCCTGGTGGACATCTGGTACATATTTACAGGCCACTGGAGCAAGGACTGTATGGCGTGGTGTGCATTACGGGTTTTATGCACCTTTCCCTTATTGAGTCAATGGTGGGTGGTTATAGTTGGCTTTATGAGGTCTTGAAGTGACAGGGAGGATGTGTCATTGGCCAAGACTCCAGCCTCTTTCTCTGGGCGTGTTGGGTGTTCTTGCTCTGTTAGACAGTGGCAGGATTGTGCTGTTAATAGATGGCGTTATGTGCAGAAGAACCTCAGAGTTACGAACACTTCGGGAAAGGAGGTTGTTCATGACTCTGAACAACGTGTTCTGGTGGTTCTTTCAAAAGCTTACAACTGAACATTGACTTACTACGGCTTTGAAACTTTGCAGAACAAAAACGCTGCTTTTAACCATCTTAACTGAAATGAAACTAGCAGAGAAGCAGTTTCCTTACCTTGTGAAAACTTTTTTTTAAAAGCTTTCCCTTTATTTTTTAGTGCTTTTCGTTTAACACAGCGCTGTACTGTATTTGCTATTGTGTGTGTGTGTGTGTGTGTGTCTGCTGCTGCCTGATTGCGTACTTCCACTTCCAAATGAGGTGTGTGGTTGACTGGTCAGTTTATAACTCTGGTGTTCGTAACTCTGAGGTTCTATTGTACCTGCAAACTTACAGGGGTCAAGGAAGGTCTTGTGGCTAAACCGCTAAACAGGGAATTCAGCGACCTTTATCCTGTTCCTGGCTCTCCCAGTGACTTCCTGTGCGACCTTTTACCTGCTGTGTGCTCCAGTTTCCCTACCGGCGCAAAGGGATAGTTACACAGCAACGCAATTGCATATGGAGCTTGATCCAAAGCTCACTGAAGTCAATGAAAAGACTCTCGTTGGCTTCAATGGCCTGTAGAGCAGGCCCATGGGTATTTAGGGACCAATACCGCAACGTGCTGAGAGCTCTGGCTCAGCTCAGCAACGCACTTAAGCATGGGTTTAAAACCCTAAAGGGACTTGGCATATGCTTTAGTGCTTTGCTGGAGTCCTCAGCACCTTGCAGGAGCAAGCCCATACACAGCAAATGAAGGACACAGTCCCTTCACTGAAGAACTTACCAAAGTTTAGACATACACACTGACCACAGAGAGGATGGAGAAAGGGAGGGCAACAGACTGGAAGGGTTCTTCTAGGAACCCATCCTGTTGTCAGGCTTGGCCAGTCCTGTGAGGAGATGCTAAATGAGTCTTGGTGACTCACTGTTTGCAGCTGGGGCTCACTAACCCCACCAGAGCTACAACAGAAGTGAAAGTAATCCTTGAGCTGGAGAGATCTTGGATCGGAGGCAGAGAGGACCCCAAGTCTGGTCCTGAGTAAACCGGAGGAGGGAACTCTAAAAGCCACCAAGACCACAGAGAAGGTTTGGGCTGACCGTTGTCTGCTTGTTAATTTCTTTGTTAATAAAGCCAAACCCCACGAAGAGAGTGGGCCAGGGCTTGGGCTTGGCACAGTGTTTTAAACTGGGTTGGGAAAAGCACCTGCTCATACTAATGAAAATAAAACGATGTGATTGGTTGGGTTTGCTAGGTAAGCACCTTGAGGCTGGGGTTAGATCTGGTATTAGCGTAATACTGACCCGCTCCAGAGAGACATTGTGTGGTTTAATTCATTAATGGTGGAGAAGCACTGTGAGGTGAAGTGGCTTGACCGAGGTCACACACACGGTTAGGGCTTGTCTACACCAACATTAAGCTTGCAGCAAGCTGGGGTGTGAATCTACCCTGCCACAGACAAACGTATGGACCCTGCTGGTGTATGTTAACAGTCTATTAATGCGCTTTGATCTAGTCCTCTTTGAAACATGACTGAATCAAAGCGCATAACTAGCTGTTAATGCACATCAGTAGGGTGCAGGCTGGTGGGGGGTAGATTCACTAGCACCCAAGCTTGCTGCCAGCTAAATGTTCCTGTAGACAAGCCCTTAGTCATCTCCAGAGCTGACAATACAACCTAGAGGTGAAATCCTGCCTCCGCTGAAGTCAATGGGAGCTTTAATATTGATTTTAACGGGGTCAGGATTTCACCCCAGGTCTCCTGTCTCCCACTGTTGTACATGGTTGTTGTGTAAAGCTACTGTGTGGTTATTTTGATAACTACCTGGTCTGATAGTAATAATCTTTATGCATCTACCTATATCGCTATCATCTAGAAGGCTACAAAAGAGCTTTGCAGGTTATAGGCTACATTCTGTGCTGCTGTGGACCCAGCGTGACCTGATTCCTGACTGCCTTTCAGCCTCTGGGGGGGTGTGTGTGTGTGTGTGCAACCAGCTCTATTGTGGAGCATGTTAGGTTTTCTTCAATCTAAACAGTGCATAGTGATTTTTTTTCTTTTGTGAAGATCTATTCAATTGGTTATAATATAAGCTGTAATAAACATACACACACAAAATCTCTGCAACTGTGCATTTCAGAGCACAATGACATTTATTGGAGGGAGGGAATCGGTAAATTTTTGAAAAGCGTCTGAAAGGAGATTACGTTTTGCTGCTGTTGTTGTGACTTTTCAGGGTGATAATTCAGGCAATGCCCAGAACATACATTGCATCAGCAAATGTGGCTCCCCGCCTTCTTTTTATTCTTCTCTGTGATTATAACCTCTCGTTGGAACTGCTCCAGCTTCCTTGGTATTCATTGTACACGGTGATTAATATTATTTGATACTTTTCTGATGTGTGAAAAAACAATCCGTTTTGTAAATGCCAAACTCTTGCCTGAGCTGAGTTGGGAATATTTTCCTCCGTTTGTCAGATTTCACCATATATGTTATCATGATCGCCACAGAATAATTTTCTTTCCTTCTGCAACCATGAATTAAACTCTGGAGTCATGAAGTAAACTGCATTTCATTTGCACCTTTGACTTCCTCACTTGCACTTTGACTATTAAACCAGATCTGCTGGACTATTTTTTTCCTTGTAAAATGTTACCCCACAAAAATATGTCCTACTTAATCCCCAGAGTATGGAATCTTCCCACCTCCTTTCTGAAAATTATATTGGCCCAAGGTCTAGGGCTGACAAATTTCAACCCTAGATACTCACCTGATTTAAGATCCTGTAGCCCACAAACCAGACATTTTTGTCTTATCCTACTAGAGAGCTGGGATTCCACTTTTTCTAGGGGTTTTGTGTTTAGCTGCGACAGGATACATCTTGCAGTACCAAACCTTAAAATCTTGATACGTTGATATACAGAGACGCTATTTCAGATCAATCTAGAGGTTTTAAAATATCAGTATGATGTGCAGGCCTCTGGGTGACATCTTTGAACCAAAGGAACCCTGCTTCACCAGGTAGAGGGATACAAGAAATAGTGCTGTTCAAATGACTTAAAATTTTAAGGGCAAAGTCCAAGTTAATGGAAAGGCTCCTAGTGGCATCAGTGGGATTTGAATCAAGCCCCCTAAAACACGGGCAAATATGGGCTATCATTTTTCAGCTGCATGGTAATCCCGTAGCCAGCAAATGTACCTGGAAAAGCTGTCTCTTGCTACAACCTCAGAGGAGGCAATCCCTTCATATAACTTTGCATCGAAAAATAATGATGTGTGTCAGCACCATAGATATGTGCTGAATCAGCCAAAATGATTCAGAACCGTTGGCAAAAGGGAGGTGTTAGTTACTATGAAAGATCGAGAAGTGAATGTTGTCATACTGTGGGCATGTCAAGGAGAAATGGAGACCACCTAAGGAAGAGGGTGATGCCATAGAAGAGCAGCAAAGAAGGGGGCGGAAGTGAATGGAGAAGCTGCTTAGATAATGATAAAGTAGAGTCTGGACTATACACGATTGCAGGCAACACAAACAAGTCACTGGTACTGGCAGATCACGGCGTGACATTGTCTATGCTCAGAGGACAGGGGCAGGTGACAAGGACATGCTGGCTAACAAGGATGCATGCTCCTATGTGTCACAGGGCCCCTACAGGGGTCTTACTCTATGAGAACTGAACCCGGGACTACTGGACCTAAAAGCCTGAGCATCTCACTGCTTGACTTAAAAGAACAGCTGTGGTAGCTTTGGAGACAGTAGCACTCTCAGGCCTGGTCTACACTGAGGGGGGAATCGATCTAAGATACTAAACTTCAGCTGCGTGAATAACGTCGCTGAAGTCAACGTACTTAGATCTACTCACCGCGGTGTCTTCACTGCGGTGAGTCGACTGCTGCCGCTCCCCCGTCGACTCTGCCTGCGCCTCTCGCCCTGGTGGAGTACTGGAGTCGACGGGAGAGCTCTCGGCGGTCGATTTATTGCGTCTAGACTAAATCGACCCCCACTGGGTCAATCACTGCCCATCGATCCCGCGCGTAATGTAGACAAGTCCTAAACCTCTGTATCCTAGCCACTAGAGGGGGACAAAGAACCACACGGCATTAGCGTGGATCACATTTGCACACCACACTCGTTGACTTTTCTACTTAGTAGGGTGAGCTGATTGCTGTGCAGAGGGCCAGCACTTGGCCAAATGGACCCCTTAAGTCCTGTTTGAAGACTTAAGTGCTGCACAGGTATTGCCCTCTACATGGGGATGAATTTTACCTTCTAGACACTTCTACCTAATAAAGAAAAACACTCAGTGGATGGCTTGGGGGACTGCCAGGACAGCTGTCACTTCTAGGTTGCTGATTCATATCCAGTCCATATTGGGAGTGACCTGTAGGGCAGGTGTCATAACCAAGACTGGTACATTTGTGAAAAGATTTCTCTTTCGTGGACTACGGCCATGACTATGTGTTGGGGGTGGGGGAAGGCCTGGCAACAACAAAATACTAATGAGTTGACAATAAAATGTACTTTTACTTACTCATCTTGTTGTATTTTTTCTGTAATAGAAAGAGGAGGGGAAATGGGGGAGGAAGCAAAGCGGTTAAGAAGAAAAAAGAAAACAAAAATGAATCACTCCCCAAATGTGTGTCATTAGCTGGGGGTGGGCTCCACCTTTGCTCCTGAACTTCTCCTGACATTTTACCCA
The DNA here is from genome assembly GCF_965152275.1 of Natator depressus. NCBI lineage: Eukaryota > Metazoa > Chordata > Testudines > Cheloniidae > Natator > Natator depressus. Next base: position 135,799,624 of record NC_134237.1, on the reverse strand, counting down.
GCACCTGGCTGGGATTCTGGGGATGGCATCGTTAAGTAGCCAACCATCTTCTGGCACTTCTGGATGCTACAGCCACAAAGGCTATGTTGTGGGGTTTTATTTTGTTCTGGCAACCAAAAACTCCGTAATGATTCAGCTTTAAAACAATCAACATCAACAACATTTGAGAACAAACAGATTAGAGATATTTGGCACAGCAAATAGAACAGATGAGCTGGGGTTTTTCAAAGACATAACTGCGCCAGGTTCTGTGCTGATGTAAATTGGCAAAGTTCCATTAAAGTCAATAGAAGTGTCACCAAAACACGATCAGAGAATTTGGACCAGAATTTTTTAAAGGCCTGATCCTGCAAACACTCCTTGTTATATAGCTTCATAGATAGAGCAGTAAGCACTATGGCCAGAAGCCAGCATGCACAGGATGTAGCCCCGAATTGGTAGCAGTTAACTCTGAAATGATGGCTCAAGCCAGCTGCGTACTATGATCCATGCGGTGTAAAGCTATTTAATATTTTATTTGGAGGGCTTTGCAAGTCCTGTGCAAGGGAGAAGTGGTAAATTGCAAGAGCTGAAGAGAAGGATGGTCTTGGGGTTAACTGTTAAAGCCTGGGCAGCTGTGTTAGAGGACTGGGTTCTCTTCCTGGTGATGTTGCAGATTTGCTGTGTGGCCTTAGACAAGTCATTTCAGCTCTGTTGCTCCATCTCTGAAAAGGTGATGAGGCTAGTAATAGTCTAAGTTCTTACCTGCCTCACGGGGCTGTTAGGTTTAATTTATTCATATTTGTAAAGATCCACAGATGGAAGGTGCTAGACATGTGAAATTATTATATCATATTATATAATATGAGTCAACAGTGTGCCCTTGTTGCCAAGAAGGCTAACAGCATTTTGGGCTGTATAAGTAGGAGCATTGCCAGCAGATCGAGGGATGTGATCATTCCCCTCTATTCGGCATTGGTGAGGCCTCATCTGGAGTACTGTGTCCAGTTTTGGGTCCCCCACTACAAGAAGAATGTGGAAAAATTGGAAAGAGTCCAGCGGAGGGCAACAAAAATGACTGGGGGGCTGGAGCACATGACTTATGAGGAGAGGCTGAGGGAACTGGGATTGTTTAGTCTGCGAAAGAGAAGAGTGAGGGGGGATTTGATAGCTGCTTTCAACTACCTGAAAGGGGGTTCCAAAGAGGATGGATCTAGACTGTTCTCAGTGGTAGCAGATGGCAGAGCAAGGTCTCAAGTTTGCAGTGGGGGAGGTTTAGGTTGGATATTAGGAAAAACTTTTTCACTCAGAGGGTGGTGAGGAATCGGTTACCTAGGGAAGTGGTGGAATCTCCTTCCTTAGAGGTTTTTAAGGTCAGGCTTGACAAAGCCCTGCCTGGGATGATTTAGTTGCTGTTGGTCCTGCTTTGAGCAGGGGGTTGGACTAGATGACCTCCTGAGGTCTCTTTCAACCCTGATATTCTATGATTCTATGATTATTTTTATTAAAAGATTTCAAGAGGGTTACTGGGTGGCACAAGAGATTGTTAACGGGCTATAGCATATTTTACTTCTTGTGTGGTAGTCTTACTCCAGTCCTAATGGATAACATATCTGAAGGGTATATCATCCGATGGCTATCAGTGACTTAAGAAGGGGACAAAGTTTGATGGTCTCTGTCCGGACAAGCATCCATATTGCAAAACCTACCAGAACTCATTGATGACCTGGAGTGAAGAGGACTGGCTGATTTAGGACTGAATGTAAATGGAGTCTGCTTCCCATTAGTGAATGTGTTCACATCAGGGGTTAGGCGCTTTGGTGAGGCAGCATGTGGAAAGCTTGCATGGCAGCGCTGCCTATGACTGGACTTGTTGTGGAGAACTCTAGTCTTCAGGGCTTTCCCTTGGCACCTAAAATCACCTAATGTTTTTACAGAAAATGAGAGGCAAACTGCATGCAAGTTTCTCTGGGAAAAAGACCCCAAAGTTGTCATGCTGGGGATTCAACAGGAAGCCCTCTTCCCTGGGTCAGTGCTGAGCCAAAGCCTCAGCCTATGGCTGGTGATCAGTAGTGCCCCAATGGCACTCTTTGCAAGGGAAGGCATGTCCCAGCCAAACTGCAACGTGGATAATTATATTCTGCCTCCTTTAGACTGTAATGCCCTCAGGGCAGGTGATGTCTCTTTTCTGTGTTTGTACAGCACCAGGCATACTGGGCCCTAGATCCTGACTGGGTCTTTGAGCGTTACCAAAGTTACTGTTACTGCTAAAATCCCCTCCTGTGTGTTTCAGCTGGATAAAGTGTTCTTTTCACTCCCTGCCATAAACTGTCCTGTCATGTTTCTGTGGTCTGTTAAAAGGCTGCTACACTGCACTCCAGAGGTGGCTGCATTTCTGCGGTGGGGCGGGTGGATTGATTATCTAATACTTGAAAAGAACTTTGGGATATATACAGGAGTAGAATGAAAGGATTTGCATAGAAAGCACCCATTGATAATAAAACAATCACAACCTCTCTTCAAGGAGAATCCATTCTTCTGCTTAATAATGTGGAACTGACCAACAAGGAGAGTGGGATGCTACAAAAAAATACACCTGCTTTTGATAGTCATCTGTTGCTTTGACAATATCCTGCAAATCTCGTTGAAATTCTTCAGATGTCTGTTATTTGTTACACACTTCAATTTAATTGCTCTGTTTAATTTACTATGCTATTCCATTCTAAAATAGATAACCTGTTTGGCAGAATTTATTCTTAAAATAATCAGGGTTGGTAACATGATTAAGAGCAAAATCAATTAATGCTTCTGCTACTAGACAGTCAACTGAAGAATGTGTGTTTAAATAGACAGCTTCTCCTGTGTCTCTGATTTTTGCAAAGCATTAAAACATAGATCATTTAAATAAATCCATCCAAATATAGGAATGTTTATAAAAAAAACTTCCATAAAATAGGAAGAAACAGAACATAAGAAACGCAAATTCATAGGTATTCATTATGTGACTAATGCAGTAGTGATCAATTAGTCTGTTCAGAAGCCAAATATCAAGGATTCTATGTAATATCAGACTATTGGTGATCATGCAATAAACATGAGTGATGGTTATGATGAGTAGGATTTTGCTAAGATGTTAAACTTATATTACTAAGTTTAGATCTTTCCTTTCTTAAAATACAAAAATTGCTCTGTCCAATTAACACAGTTACCTACCCAACTCTGAAAATGGCCTACCCTGCTATGTCATTAATCTAAGTTTGGAGCTTTTTAATTGTACCTATAAATCATATAAGGATGCTCAGCCAATTAAAATTGAGAATACCGGTATGGATTTTAAACCTCCCACCACCTAGTGAAAAAGGCTTTGCAAATGGTTTTAGAATAATTATCACGATTAACACTTGCATAAGGCCCATTCACATTCTCATTGATGTCAATGGCCAGACTTTCAATGACGTCAGTGGTGCAGGATTGGGCCTTAGTGGTTTACATCTTCAGAGTGCTTTACACTAAAGCCTCGATCCTGAAACAGGATCCATGCAGGTGGATCCTTGCACCTGCATGGAGTCCCATAGATTTTCATAGATTTCAAGGCCAGAAGGGACCATTGTGATCCTCTAGTCTGAGCTCCTGTATAACACAGGCCAGAGACCTGCCCCACAATAATTCCTAGAGCAGAGCTTTTAGAACAATGTCCAATCTTGATTTAAACATTGCCCGTGATGGAGAATCCACCACCAACCTTGGCAAATTGTTCCAGTGGTTATTTACTCTCACCGTGAAAAATTGACATCTTATTTCCAATATGAATTTGTCTAGCTTCAACTTCCAGCCATTGGATCATGTTATACCTTTCTCCACTAAATTGAAGAGCCCATTATTAATTGTTTGTTCTTTATGTAGATACTTACAGACAGTGATCAAGTCACCTCTTAACCTTCTCTTTGTTAAGATAAATAGATTGAGCTCTTTAAGCCTTTCACTATAAGGCATGTTTCAGAGTAGCAGCCGTGTTAGTCTGTATCTGCAAAAAGAAAAAGGAGGACTTGTGGCACCTTAGAGACTAACAAATTTATTTGAGCATAAGCTTTCGTGAGCTACAGCTCACTTCATCGGATGTTTTCCAATCCTTTAATGATTCTCGTGGCTCTTCTCTGAACCCTCTCCAATTTGTTAGCATGTTTCAAGAATTATGAGCACCAGAACTGGACATAGTATTCCAGCAGCAGTTGAACCAATGCCAAATATTGAGATAAAACAATCTCTCTTTTCTTACTTGAGATTCCCCTGTTTATAAATCCCAGGATCACATCAGCTCAGGGGTTCTCAAACTGGGGGTTGTGACCCCTCAGGAGGTTGCAAGATGATTATATGGGGGGGTCGCGAGTTGTCAGCCTGCACCCCAAACCCTGCTTTGCAGCCAGCATTTATAATGGTATTAAATGTATAAAAAAAGTGTTTTTAATTTATAAGGGGGAGTCGCACTCAGAGGCTTGCTGTGTGAAAGGAGTCACCAGTACAAAAGTTTGAGAACCACTGCATTAGCTCTTTTGGCCACAGAGTCACACTGGGAGCTCATAAGAATGGCTATATTGGGTCAGACCAATGGTCCATCGAGCCCAATATCTTCGGAAAGTGGCCAATGCCAGACGCTTCAGAGGGAATGAACAGAACAGGGCAATTATCAAGTGATCAGTCCCCTGTCATTCAGTCCCAGGTTCTGGCAGTCAGAGGTTTAGGGACTTTTGGGGACACCCAGAGCATAAGGTTGCATTCCTGACTATCTTGGCTAATAACCATTGATGGACCTATCCTCCATGAACTTATCTAATTCTTTTTGGAACCCAGTTATACTTTTGACCTTCATAACATCTCCTACATAAGAACATAAAAACGTAAGAACAACCATACTGGGTCAGACCAAAGGTCCATCTAGCCCAGTATCCTGTCTTCTGACAGTGGCCAGTGCCAGGTGCCCCAGAAGGAATGAACAGAACAGGTTATCATCAAGTGATCCATCCCCTGTCGCCCATTCCCAGCTTCTGTCAAATAGAGGTTAGGGACACCATCCCTGCCCATCCTGGCTAATAGCCATTGATGAATTCCACAGGTCGACAGTGTGTTGTGTGAAGAAGTACTTTCTTATGTTTGTTTTCAAACATGCTGTCTATAAATTTTATTGGGTGACCCCTGGTTCTTGTGTTATGTGAAGGGATAAATAACGCTTCCTTATTTACTTTCTCCACACCAGTCATGATTGCATAGACCTCTATCATATCCCCACTTAGTTATCTCTTTTTTAAGCTGAACATCCAGGTCTTTTAAATCTCTTCTCATATGGAAACTGTTCCATATGCCTCCTCACTTTTGTTGCCCTTTTCTGTACCTTTTCCAATTCTTTTATATAAAATAACATATATATATTATTCCCCCATCTCAAATATATATATATGTATCTTTTGTTGCCCTATATATATACTGTACTTTTTCTGTACTTTTTCCAATTCTTTTCTATCTATCTATCTATCTATCTATCTATCTATCTATCTATCTATCTATCCTATCCACAAAAGAATTGGAAAAAGTACAGAAAAGGGCAACAAGAGATAGATAGATAGATATATTTGAGATGGGGGACCAGAACTATATGCAGTAGTCAGGCTATGGGCATACAATGGATTTATGTAGTGGATCTATGATATGTTCGGCTGATCTTTAAAAAAGGGAAGAAGGAGGATCCTGGGAACTACAGGCCAGTCAGCCTCACCTCAGTCCCTGGAAAAATCATGGAGCAGGTCCTCAAAGAATCAATCCTGAAGCACTTACATGAGAGGAAAGTGATCAGGAACAGTCAGCATGGATTCACCAAGGGAAGGTCATGCCTGACTAATCTAATCGCCTTTTATGATGAGATTACTGGTTCTGTGGATGAAGGGAAAGCAGTGGATGTATTGTTTCTTGACTTTAGCAAAGCTTTTGACACGGTCTCCCACAGTATTCTTGTCAGCAAGTTAAGGAAGTATGGGCTAGATGAATGCACTATAAGGTGGGTAGAAAGCTGGCTAGATTGTCGGGCTCAACGGGTAGTGATCAATGGCTCCATGTCTAGTTGGCAGCCGGTGTCAAGTGGAGTGCCCCAGGGGTCGGTCCTGGGGCCGGTTTTGTTCAATATCTTCATAAATGATCTGGAGGATGGTGTGGATTGCACTCTCAGCAAATTTGCAGATGATACTAAACTGGGAGGAGTGGTAGATACGCTGGAGGGGAGGGATAGGATACAGAAGGACCTAGACAAATTGGAGGATTGGGCCAAAAGAAATCTGATGAGGTTCAATAAGGATAAGTGCAGGGTCCTGCACTTAGGATGGAAGAATCCAATGCACCGCTACAGACTAGGGACCGAATGGCTAGGCAGCAGTTCTGCGGAAAAGGACCTAGGGGTGACAGTGGACGAGAAGCTGGATATGAGTCAACAGTGTGCCCTTGTTGCCAAGAAGGCCAATGGCATTTTGGGATGTATAAGTAGGGGCATAGCGAGCAGATCGAGGGATGTGATCGTTCCCCTCTATTCGACACTGGTGAGGCCTCATCTGGAGTACTGTGTCCAGTTTTGGGCCCCACACTACAAGAAGGATGTGGATAAATTGGAGAGAGTCCAGCGAAGGGCAACAAAAATGATTAGGGGTCTAGAGCACATGACTTATGAAGAGAGGCTGAGGGAGCTGGGATTGTTTAGTCTGCAGAAGAGAAGAATGAGGGGGGATTTGATAGCTGCTTTCAACTACCTGAAAGGGGGTTCCAAAGAGGATGGCTCTAGACTGTTCTCAATGGTAGCAGATGACAGAACGAGGAGTAATGGTCTCAAGTTGCAATGGGGGAGGTTTAGATTGGATATTAGGAAAAACTTTTTCACTAAGAGGGTGGTGAAACACTGGAATGCGTTACCTAGGGAGGTGGTAGAATCTCCTTCCTTAGAGGTTTTTAAGGTCAGGCTTGACAAAGCCCTGGCTGGGATGATTTAACTGGGAATTGGTCCTGCTTCGAGCAGGGGGTTGGACTAGATGACCTTCTGGGGTCCCTTCCAACCCTGATATTCTATGATTCTATGATTCTATGATTACCCACCACGACCCCACAATCTTTTTCGGTATCACTGCTTCCCAGGATAAAGTCCCCCATCAAATAAGTATGGCCAATATTCTTTGTTCTTAGACATATATATTTATATTAGCTATATTAAAAACATTGACAGGTTTCAGAGTAACAGCCGTGTTAGTCTGTATTCGCAAAAAGAAAAGGAGTACTTGTGGCACCTTAGAGACTAACCAATTTATTTGAGCATGAGCTTGAAGTGAGCTGTAGCTCACGAAAGCTCATGCTCAAATAAATTGGTTAGTCTCTAAGGTGCCACAAGTACTCCTTTTCTTTTTATTAAAAGCATTGTTTGCTCATGTCCAGTTTACTAAGTAATCCAGATCACACTGAACCAGTGACCTGTCTTCTTCATTATTTACCACTCCCCTAATTTGTGTCATCTGCAAACTTTATCAGTGATGGTTTTATGTTTTCTGCCAGATCATAGATAACATTAAATGGTGTAGATCCAAGAGCCAATCCTTATGGGACCCACTGAGAAACATACTGTTTGATAATGATTCCCTATTTACAATTACACTGTGAAGCCTATCAGTTAGCCAATTTTTAATCCAGTTAATGTGTGACTTCTTAATTTTATATCTGTCTAGTGTTTTAATCAAAATGTTCTGTTGTACCAAGTCAAATGCCTTAGAGAAGTCTAAGTAGGTAACATCAACACTATTATGTTTATTCCCCACCCCACCCCCCACCAAACTTGTAGTCTCACCAGAAAAAAATATCAAATTAGTTTTACAGGTTCTATTTTCCATACATCCATGTTGGTTTGCATTAATTACATTACCCTCCTTTAATTCTTTATTAATCAAGTATCAGCACCTCCATTATCTTGTCTGAGCTCAATGTCAGTCTGACAGGCCTATAATTATCCAGGTGTACCTGTTTGCCCATTTTAATAATTGGCACATTAGTTTTCTTCCAGTCTTCTGAAACTTCCCTAGTGCTCTAAGACTTATTGAAAATCAGCATTAATGGTCCAGTGAGCTTCTCAGCCAGCTCTTTAAAACTCTCTGATGCAAGTTATCTGGACCTGCTGATTTAAAAATATCTAACTTTAGTAGCTTCTGTTTTCCATTCCACTAGTATCTCTGGAATATGTTAGAGTGTTATCATAATCATAGGATGAGACTATAACATCTGTTTTTAACTCAGATACAGAAAAGAAATATTTATTTCACACTTCTGCTTTTTCTGCATTATTATCGATAATTCTACCAATTTCATCTAGTAAAGGACCAATGCCATTGTCAGAACTCTTTTTGTTCCTAATATATTTTAAAAACTCCTTATTGTCCTTAACTCTGCTGGCCACAGATTTTTCCTTGTGTCCCTTTGCTTCTCTTATCAATTTTCTACAATTCCTATCAACTTCCCCTTTCTTCCATTTGTTATATATATTCTTTTTTCAGGTGCCATCACTTCCCGTCTAAATCAGGTCAATGCAAGGTAGATTGATATAAATCAAAGTGATTTTAATCATAATTTAAATTAGCAAGGAGGAAAGCTTGATTTAAATCATTGCTTTTAATCTCATTGTTTGGTAACCATTAAAACATGTTAATTTGCAACTAAATACAGGTTTTACACTAAATTTGGTTCTTTTTGCTAAGCAGGAGGAGTCACTGTATCTATACACATTTATTTAAGCAATTATATAGATTAACATACACTTATCCAGACTATTTTTTCTACATTTTGTATTATGTTAGAAAATGGCGAATGATACATTTCTTATTTACTAGATGATTAATTTTTTACTCATGATTTGTGTCAGACTGTTTGTATGGAAATTGGAATTCAATTAAAACTGCACAAAACAGCATTTTAAAATTGTTTTTTATTAGTTAAATAACTCTACTTGAAATGTGTTGGAAGCATAAGGAAAACATTTGTCAACCCTGATTTGCATTTAAAACAAATTGATTTATCAGGCAAAGAAAGTAGTATCTGAGTTAGTGAATTGAGCTGTTGTTTCTGGTCACCATGTCCTTCAAGATATTAGAACCTGTAGATCTCATGCTCTTTCACCTAGTTTTATTGATAGATTTGGAAGAAGAAAACAAGCGTTTCCTATTCCCAATTGATTTCTTAACTTTGAACTAGTCATTGAACTGAACTAGTTGAATAAACTGAACTGAACCTGCAGAATATGCTACTGCTGTCAAAAGCTAGTTCAACACTTCAACAAAGGCCATGTCTACACTTACTGAGGATTGACACTGCTGCGATCGATGCAGCGGGTTTGATGCAGCAGGGGTTGATTTAGCGGGTCTAGTGAAGACCCACTAAATCAATGGCAGAGCGCTCTCCAGTCAACTCTGGTACTCCACCAGAACAAAAAGAGTAAGGTAAGTTGACGGGAGCGCATCTCCCGTCAACGCAGTGCAGTATAGACACCGCAGTAAGTCTACCTAAGCTACGTTGACTCCAGCTATGTTATTAAAGTAGCTGGAGTAGCGTAACTTAGATTGACTTACCGCGGTAGTGCAGACAAGGCCAAACTCTGGTTGCAAGTGCTTACCTAGTGACTTCCAGCAGGACAGTAGTTTGACTTTCTTTAAAATTTTGGCAGCAAACACTTACTGCTTAATATTATTTTTTTATTTAATTCAAATTAAATTTAGGCATTATCATAGGTTGTCATAAACCTATTTAAAATTAAATTTGAAATTATTTTTAACAAGAAATATGTATTTCATTTCAATTTAAAAACATTCAAATTAAATAAAAATGTGATTTTTTAAATGATTTTTTTTATCCATCATGCTTCAAGGCCTGCAAAGCTTGAAAACTGTTATCATGTCCCCTCTCAGTCTTCTCTTCTCCAGACTAAACAAACCCAATTTTTTCAATCTTCCCTCATAGGTCATGTTTTCTAGACCTATAATCATTTTTGTTGCTCTTCTATGGATTTTCTCCAATTTGTCCACATCCTTCCTGAAATGTGGCTCCCAGAACTGGACACAATACTCCAGCTGAGGCCTAATCAGAGCGGAGTGGAGCAGAAGAATTACTTCTCGTGTCTTGCTTACAACACTCCTGCTAATACATCCCAGAATGATGTTTGCTTTTTTTGCAACAGCATTACACTGTTGACTCATATTTAGCTTGTGATCCACTATGAACCTCAGATCCCTTTCCACAGTACTCCTTCCTAGGCAATCATTTCCCGTTTTGTATGTGTGCAACTGATTGTTCCTTCCTAAGTGGCGGACTTTGCATTTGTCCTTATTGAATTTCATCCTATTTACTTCACACCATTTCTCCATTCAGACCATTTCTCCAATTCCAGATCATTTTGAATTTTAATCCTATCACCCAAAGCACTTGCAGTCCCTCCCAGCTTGGTATCATCTGCAAACTTTATAAGTGTACTTTCTATGCCATTATCTAAATCATTGATGAAGATATTGACCAAACCGGATTCAGAACTGATCCCTGCGGGACCCCACTCGTTATGCCCTTCCAGCATGACTGTGAACCACTGATCACTACTCTCTGGGAACAGTTTTCCAACCAGTTTTGCACCCACCTTATAGGAGCTCCATCCAAGTTGCATTTCCCTAGTTTGTTTATGAGAAGGTCATGCGAGACATATCAAAAGCTTTACTAAAGTCAAGATATACCACATCTACCACTTCACCCCATCCACAAGGCTTGTTACCCTGTCAAAGAAAACTATCAGGTTGGTTTGACGTGATTTGTTTTTGACAAATCCATGCTGACTGTCACTTATCACCTTATTATCTTCTAGATGTTTGCAAATTGATTGTTTAATTATTTGCTCCATTATCTTTCTGGGGAAAAAGTAGTTAAGCTGACTGGTAGATCATGGCAGATACTTGCACTGCTGTTGCTATCCTTATTCTCTGGGTAAAGGAATGACTTCATCTTCCAGACCTGCCAATCAGACAGCTTTCACGTCCACTAAATTCACTTATTTTTTCTTTTTTTAAACTTAGTGCATAACCCAAAGAGTACCATGTTTTAGCTTGACAGGAGGTTTAGTAAGGCAACTGATTTACCAATTCACAGGCTATTCCCTAGAGACGCTTGCCAGAAATGTCAGTTTTGAGTTGTGAACCTCTGATTTCATTTCGGAAAAACTTATATCTTTAAATATTATCTCAGCAGGAAAATCCACAATAAGTTTTACATTTTCTATACAGAACTTTCTCCAATTCATGTGAAATCTGGAGAAAAGCTCTATAAATCTATCATAATTTCCTAACACTTTCTGCTTAAGCATTAGACATGTTGTGTGGGCAGATTTAATAGGCTCTTACTAGCATCCTGCTGAGGATAAAGATTGCATAATGTGTGACTCAAGATATCTGGCTTGAATCTGTCATTGGAACACTCACTGGAGCTGTGTTATCAGATGTTGGTTTAATGTCAATGAAGAAATAGCGAGCCTTTGGAGCCAGGATATTGGCATGCATATTTGGTCACCGGGAAAAACCTCTATAGAATCTCTTTTGCACGCAATCAGGGGTCAACATTTTCAATTCTAAGTATTATGCCAGCATTCATGATCATGGCCTGAGAATTCATCCCTCCAGCCATGAAGAAATCCAAAGCTTTGCAAATGTTAATTCTCATAGTATGAATGTGAGGGAGAGATTAGTCCTCCCTACATACAGGGAACTGAGACACAGATTCATGAAGTGAATTACTTAATTCCCCATAGTGAATCATGAATAAAGCTCAGAATAGAACCTAGGAGTTTTGGCCCCTGCCCTGTGCTGTGATCGCTAGACTACACTACTGCAATACATTTTCACTTATACTGGACAATCCTTTTTTGTATGTGTCTGAGAATAAAGGAAAACTCTTCAGAGAGCAAATTGTCTGTCATGATTTGTAAATACAGGAGATGCTTTGACCAATTTTGAGATGGAAGGTAACTTTACTTCTAAGAAATTCTGCTAAATTCCCACGTGAGGTTTTTATTTTATTTTTTTATGAGCACAATAAAAGCAAGAAAATGTCTGAGAATCAAGTGTCCAGCATTCAAGCCCTCCCTTTTGTCTTGACAGGTATCTTTGATCACTGTTAAAACAGGTTTCAGAGTAGCAGCTGTGTTAGTCTGTATTTGCAAAAAGAAAAGGAGTACTTGTGGCACCTTAGCGACTAACAAATTTATTTGTTAAAACAGTAAGTCAGTATTCTATGGTAATGTCCCAAAACAATTACCTCTTGGTTGCATACCTCACATGAATTAACAAGGCCTTTGTCACCTTCAGACTGGATTGCTGCAATGTGTTCAAGATTATTCAGAAACTTCATCTTGTGCTCGCTAAGGCTGTCTGCTTGCTTAGCATGTTTTTTCTCATATGGAGCAAATTATGCCTGTGCTCTGTTGATTGCATTGGCTTCCAATTTGTTTATAGCTGTAATTTCAGTTGTTGACATTGCTCTATTAAGTCCTATATGGGCTTTGGGTCTGGCTATCTTGTGCATTGAGCACCATCTTTCATAGATTCAAGGCCATTGTGATCGTCTAGTCTGACCTGCTGTATAACACAGACCATAGAAGTTCACCAAAATAATTCCTAGAGCAGATCTTTTAGAATGACAATCAATCTTGATTTATAAATTGTCTGTAACGGAGAATCCACCTCGACCCTTGGTAAATTGTTCCAATGGTTAATTGTTCTCACCATTAAAAATATATGCCATAGTTCTAGTCTGATTTGTCTAGATTCAGCTTCCAGCCACTGGATTGTGTTATACCTGTCTCTGCTAGATTGAAGAGCCTGTTATTAAATATTTGTTCTCCATGTAGGGGTACTTATAGACTGTGACCAAGTCACATCTTAACCTTCTCTTTAAATTAAATAGATTGAGCTCCTTGAGTCTATCACTATAAGGCATGTTTTCTAATCTTCTAATCATTCTCATGGACTTTTCTTGAACACTCTCCAATTTATCAACATCCTTCTTGAATTGTGGACACCAGAACTGGACAAAGTATTCCAGCAGGGGTCACACTGGTGACAAATACAGAGGTAAAACAGCCTCTCTGCTCCTACTTGAGATTCCCGTTGTTACATACTATACCTTGGGGGAGCATCTTGTCACCCCCATATTCCTCATTTGTATATAACTGTGATATTGCATATAAAGCATGCCATGTGAGATATCAGGGAAAAGGCTATGATCAGCTGAAAGTCACTGTTCTATCTAAATATGTATATCATTAATGCACATGAAGTTATGAGAATTTTGTTGTTTGGTTGTCACCAAAACATGCTGTAAATTGGGGAATTAGCCAGATATTAGCTCTCCAGAGGCAACAGCAAGGAAAGTAACCAACACCCAGGTGGGGTGTCAAACAACCCATCAACAGCCATTGTCCAGCAAGGGAGTTACAACTTAATGACTCACCTGCATAAGGCCACACCAGGGGAATTGCTCAACCTTGCTTTGGGATTCAGCAATGCCCACCAGACCTGCCTAGACTTGTGTTCTCCAAGCACATGGGACTGAGGGTATAAAACAGAACACGGGGCCCAACCTTGGCCTTTCTCATGCCTCCACCTATGCTGCAAGCAACAAGGACACTGAGAAGACTTAAGACTCCAACAGATGGGATTGGCCCAGATTTCAAGGGTGAAACCTGTATACTATGAACTGCAATTTCCAGTGGGGTGAGAAAAACTGCTTAATCTAGATATTGCCCAGTCTAATAGGGTTGAAAATTTAGACTGCATGCTTTATGTTTTCTTTTGGTAACTAACGCTGACTTTTTGCCTATCACTTATAATCACTTAAAATCTATCTTTTGTAGTCAATAAATTTGTTTAACTGTTTATCTTTACCAGTGAGTTTGCCTGAAGTGTGTGGTAAATCTGCTCAGGTTTGCAAAGGCTGCTGTATATTCACTTTCCATTGATGAAGTGGTGAACCAATTAATTAAGTTGTGCAAGATGGTATATTCCTGAGGTACAGTGATAGAAAGTGGGGGGATTTGGCTGGTGCCCTTCTCTATGTAATTCATGAGTGGCTCTGGGAGCATTCATGCAAACTAGCTGGGTGTGGGGCTCCACATGCTGTGGTGCTGAATGATCACAGGGCCTGGATGGGTTTGCTGCTTGTCACTAGCAAGGCATTGTGACAGACAGCCCAGGCAGGAGAGAGTTAAGGGGAAACAGTGGTCCCATGGTCCCACACTGCACCCTGGGGATCCCGTCACACCCCTGTTTTTGCATATAAGGATTGTGTTAGACCTTTTGGCTACACTGTTGCACTAGGAGTTCATATTCAGCTGATTATCCACCACAATCCCCAAATCTTTTTCAGAGTCACTGCTTTCCCATAGAAGGTGGTCCAATGTTCCATGAAAAGATGAAACCAAAACTCTCCACCACTTACCTAGCCAGCAGTTCACTTCCAGAATCTTCTGCCTTCTGTCTTCCTTTGCTTGTGGGATAGGAGGATCTCAGAGAAGATCGCTTAGACATTCTTCTTCTTCAGCACACTTCAAAATTCTCTGAAGTCCGCTACTAGCTGTGAGATATCCCACAATGTAGCATCTTAAGTGTCGATATGAACCATCACCCCTGGCTCCTTTTGCATCAACTTCAAAAGCCTATCCAATCTTTGAATGATGTCTCATGTCTTGGTTCCGGGGGTGAGTGGAGAGTTGAGATGAGATGGCATTGTCTTGCTGGCAGTCCACAGATTAGTATTGTCAGGGACAGGGTCAGGGGCTTCAGTTCTGGAATATGCGTCCTCTGTTTTTTCCTGCAGGCTCTTTTTTTCTTCTTCTTTTTCTTCCTCTCTAGGACACATTGGAGAGCACTCGGATCACTCAGTGATCACTCTCCCAAATGGCTAGATTGCAGGGGAAGATTTAGTGACTGTTGTGGGTTGGGGAATTCTTTTTGCTTATTCGCTCCTTTGCAAACTTCAGTACAGTAAAAGCTTTGTTATCTGGCACTTTACCAACAGGAAAGCTCTATAAACTGGCATTTCTGATTGTCACCATGCCTCCCATGGTTCACCTAATTCAGGACAAACTGCTGAGAAACTGGTGGTTATTCTCCCATAAGATATACCAAACCAGCAACAAAAGTAAACTTCTATTTCACCACACTGCCTAACAAGAAGTCAGAAAAGCAGTCTCCTTAGGCATTCCAGTCTTGTATCACCACCAAAAAACACTAGACTTAATGATGAGTGGTTATTTAAAACCAATTTAATCAAACAAAAGGGTTCTTCTGATCAGCCACATACCCAGGTCAGTATATAACTCAGGTCTTACCCAATAATCAGGCTGTTGCCAATCCTTTAGTATCTAAAATCTAAAGGTTTATTGATAAAAAGAAAGAAAGAAAGGTGAAAGTTAAAATTGGTTAAAGGAATCAAATACATACAACAATTGCAAAGTTCTTGGTTCAGACTTGTAACAGTGATGGAATAAACTGCTGGCTTGTTAAGTCTTTGGTTGCTTCCAAATCATTGGAAGGTTCTCAGTCCCTTGGTTCGAATGCTCCCATTAGCGTAAGTCCATAGTCCAGAGGTTTGAGCAGGAAAGAGGCAAAATGGAGATGTTTCAAGGGCCTTTTATAGCTTCTGCCAAGTGAAGGGAATCCCACTGTTCTCACTGTGGAAAATTACAGGTAACAAGGTGGTGTTTGAAGTCACATGGGCAAGTCACATGTCCATGCATGATTTTGCTTAGTCATAGCAGAAGCCATTACCCGTACTCCAATTAGAACGTTCACAGGAAAGTCAATTAAGTGTAGATAGGCATCTTCCATGGTCCACTGAGAGTCAAGTGTTTTTTGATGGGCCATTCAACTTGCATAGTTCCTTCACAATGTGCTGGCTAAACACCTTGTTGGTGTTTCCACATGAGCAAACATTTGAAATACAGGTACATAGTTAATACTCATAACTTCAGATACAAATATGGTACAGGCATAGAAATAGCATAAACATATTCAGCACATCATAACCTTTCCATAGACACCTTACGTGACACACTTTGTGTAAGATTTGTTGCAATTATATAACAGGGGTAGCAACAGTGATCTACATGGCCATATTTTAATCAGATAATGTCATAATGATCTTCACTTAAAGTCCGGTTTAAAGTCTGGGTGCCGCGGGGCTGGCAGGCTGCCTACCTGGCTCCGTGTGGCTCCCGGGAAGCGGCGACATGTCCCTGCTGCTCCTAGGTGGCGGAGCGGACACCAGGGTTTTGGAATGCGGGAGTGGGTGTGGGGCACGGGCTCTGGGAGAGAGTTTGGGTGTGGGAGGGGGCTCAGGGCAGGGGGTTGGGGTGCAGGAGCCGGTGTGGGATGCCGGATCCGGGCGGCACTCACCACGGGATTTGAAATAGGTTATTTAATTTACCATGGAAACTTAGTAATTTGTACTAATCACGTCAATGAAAAGTTCTGCTTCAAAATCAATGGCACAGTAAGGAGACGCATTTCAAATGACAGTAAAAGCTTTCTTATTTGGCATGTTGGGGGAATGTGGGGTGCCGGTAAGTAAAAAAATTCTGGTTTACTAAGAGGGAGTGAGTTTGGGTGTGGGAGAGGGCTCAGGGCTGGGCCACGGGAGGGGGTGCAGGCTCTGGGAGGGAGTTTAGGAGCAAAGTGGGCTCAGTGAATGATCCCAATGAAATATATGTTGGCGTCTCCTGGAGACAGAGGCTGGTTCCCAACGCCTGTGATGACTTTGCCAGTCTCTTGCACCCAGCAGCAGAGCCCCTGGGTCCCCGCAGGATCAAGCCCTTAATACAGTGCATGACCTATTGTGCCACATTTATTAAGCATGACCTCAAAAATTAGATTTTACCCTGATTCTTTCTTTATATACAAAGGGCAGGGGGCCAATGCCCCCTGTGCTCCTGCTGCGGGTTACCCCCCAATGCTGCAGATGATCTGGCACCCATGTCCCCAGGCCATACTCACCATGCCGGGTACAGCAAGCTGGCTCAATGAATACCTTGTATAAATGTTCTGCCTTGTACTTCAGTGGAGTAAGGGGAGTGATTTTTATATATCAACTGTGCACTAGACCTTGGTTATGCACTGACAATGATTGCTTTGTGCTTTCCATATTTTACAGCTGACAGTGTGGCCTTCACCTCATCCTCCACATCAGTGGAGAGGCTGTCCCAGATTAGAAGAAGACAAAGGAGAACATGTGATGACACGTTTAATGAGATTATGAAGGCCTCTGGGACAGCCGACACCAAGCAGAGAGTGTGAAGGATTTCTCTCTCTGAAAAACTGGACATGGATACTGCAAGCAGGAGAGAAGCCCAGGAGCAGGAGCATGGCCTGCAGCAGGAGATGCTGGAGTTTCTGAGGGAACAAACAAGACATGTTGAGACGTCTGGTCAACCTTCAGGAGAAACCACTTGAGACTAGACTCCCTCTGCAGCCCCTCAACAACAGCGTTCCTGCATCACCGTATTCCCCCTCTGGACAAGGTATTTTGCTTTGAATGTTTTGAGATACCTTAATAGAGGCTCACAGAAAAACCTCACACAGCAGTGTGACTACCTGACAGATTAGAAGGACCATAGACGAAACAAAAACTGAGTGCGAGTGGTAGATATAATTTTCTATCCATTAAAGGGTGCCTGAGTTTGTTTGTAAATAAAGCTTGATGCCTGTATTTGAGTGAGATCCACCCCATACATCCTACAACCGCTCGGCCAGCGTTTACAGGATGTTAAATACTAAGTGTTTGATATTAACTGTTAATTGTGTGATGGTTTTGGGGATGATGTGTATAAACAGGGACTAGGATAGGATGGACCAGCAAATTTATTTTCACTTGTTAAAAGAAATAGGTTCAACTGTAAAGATGAAATGTCATGTCAGCTAGTTCTATCTTTGTAATTCTTTTAAGGAATGTTGTCCTGTATAAAACTTGGTGTTTTTGGTCTACCCACTGTAGAATAATAGTAATGTCCAACTTATTCTAGGACATACATAAATAAAATGGACACATATTGCATTGGCAGGCATATCATATACTCAGATGCCAACATATACCAAGGGGAAATGAGATGATTCAGAAGACAGGAAGTGGGATTGGGAGTCTTTCACCTTTAAACTTTCTAGTTTAAGTCCAGTTTCTAGTGGACAGTTGCATACGTCACTTACATCAACATCACAGCCGGCTGCATAGGAAAAAAAGGCATGAATGCAATTATCTTGGAGAGTATGAACCTGATTCACAGCTCACTGAAGTCAATGGAAAGACTCCCATTATGTTCAACAGGCTTTGAATCAGGCCTAAACTACAGCCCTATACCTAGAAGAGATCCCTAGATCAGAGCTGAAGCACATTGGCAGAGTAGTACGAGGAAAGCATGCATTGCTATTTCCTGTGATGTACAAGCTCTATGGATAAAAAGAGGACTTAATTCTCCAGGGCTGTCAGGATAGAATCATAGGATTGGAAGGGACCTTGAGAGGTCATCTAGTCCAGTCCCCTGCACTCATGGCAGGACTAAGTATTATCTAGACCATCCCTGACAGGTGTTTGTCCAACCTGCTCTTAAAAATCTCCAATGGTGAAGATTCCACAACCTCGCTAGGCAATTTATTCCAGTGCTTAACCACCCTGACAGTTAGGAAGTTTTTCCTAATGTCCAACCTAAACAGCCCTTGCTGCAATTTAAGCCATTGCTTCTTGTCCTATCCTCAGAGGTTAGGGAGAACAATTTTTCTCCCTCCTCCTTGTAACAACCTTTTATGTACTTGAAAACTCTTATCATGTCCCCCCTCAGTCTTTTCTTTTCCAGACTAAACAAACCCAATTTTTTCAATCTTCCCTCATAGGTCATGTTTTCTAGACCTTTAATCATTTTTGTTGCTCTTCTCTGGATTTTCTCCAATTTGTCCACATCCATCCTGAAATGTGGTGCCCAGAACTGGACACAATACTCCAGCTGAGGCCAAATCAGAGCGGAGTGGAGCAGAAGAATTACTTCTCGTGTCTTGCTTACAACACTCCTGCTAATACATCCCAGAATGATGTTTGGTTTTTTTGCAACAGCGTTACACTGTTGACTCATATTTAGCTTGTGGTCCATGAAGAACATAAATCCACACCGTGTAGAGGTCAAGCACAGGAGTTGATTACGTACAGCGCTGTCACCTTGCTTATTAGGCTCAGAGACACTGTCGATCAATTGATTACAATGGAACATATGGATTTTCCATGGGCGGGGGCAAGTGATGGGGTAGGCAGTCCCACAACCCCGGACAGGTCTACCAGCAAGACATGATAGCACAGTAGCCAATGGTCAAAGGTTACATAATGTCTCCGTCCATAGTCTCAAGTTGACAATTTAACATTTAACTAGTAATTTAATAAATGAATTAGTATAAAATATATTGCTGAATTCTGATTTGGGGTCCATAGGAATGAAGTAGCTCCTTTGATTGTCCAACAGATACATATCTAGGGGTAAAAGCAAAGAAACAGTAAAAGTATATGGCAATAAAGATTGTCTTTCAAGTTGTTCATTTGTGTTTTAAGGCATGCATTGGTCTCTGGGAAAGGGAGATGGGAGGAGGTCATATCTTATACTGACATGCTTGAACCTTTCATAAACTCAAGGTTGGATGTGTGGGAAGAACATCTCCCTACAGAAGAAACTAACACAACAGAAACAGGGCTTCTTTGTTCTATTTGCAACTTTGAATAAGACACAATTATTGCCCCCAACATCTGGTGTTTTGCTGCCTAGGCATATTTTAGCAAAAGCAAAATTAACTTTGGTTATTCTGCTTTCTCTTAGCTATTCCTAGGCTTCTGACCTCTTGGCCAAACTCTGGACTTTGGGCCTGTACACAAATCCATATACCAGGTTATTACATCAGCAATGGATTTTAACCCTTCAGTCCACTATGACCCCAAGATCCCTTTCCGCTATGTCTTCCTAGGCAGTCATTTCCCATTTTGTATGTGTGCAACAGATTGTTCCTTCCTAAGTGGAAGACTTTGCATTTGTCCTTATTGAATTTCATCCTATTTACTTCAGACCATTTCTCCAGTTTGTCCAGATCATTTTGAATTTTAATCCTATCCTCCAAAGCACTTGCAGTCCCTCCCAGCTTGGTATCATCTGCAAACTTTATAAGTGTACTCTGTATGCCATTATCTGAATCATTGATGAAGATATTGAACAGAACCGGACCCAGAACTGATCCCTGCGGGACCTCATTCATTATTGCCTTCCAGCATGACTGTGAACCACTGATAACTACTCTCTGAGAATGGTTTTCCAACCATTTTGCACCCACCTTATAGTAGCTCCATCCAAGTTGCATTTCCCTCGTTTGTTTATAAGATCATGCGAGACAGTATTAAAAGCTTTACTAAAGTAAAGATATACCCTGTCTACTGCTTCCCCCTATCCACAAGGCTTGTTACCCTATCAAAGAAAGCTATCAGGTTGGTATGACACGATTTGTTTTTGACAAATCCATGCTGTCACTTATCACCTTATTATCTTCTAGATGTTTGCAAATTGATTGCTTAATTATTTGCTCCATTATCTTTCCAGGTACAGAAGTTAAACTGACTGGTCTGTAATTCCACAGGTTGTTCTTATTTCCCTTTTTATAGATTGGCACTCTATTTGCCTTTTTCCAGTCTTCTGGAATCTCTCCAGTCTTCCATGACTTTTCAAAGATAATCACTAATGACTCAGATATCTCCTCAGTCAGCTCCTTGAATATTCTAGGATGCATTTAATCAGGCCCTGGTGACTCGAAGACATCTAATTTGTCTAAGTAATTTTTAACTTGTTCTTTCCCTATTTTAGCCTCTTTTGATCCTACCTCATTTTCACTGGTATTCACTATGTTAGATGTCCAGTCACCACCAACCTTCCTGGTGAAAACCAAAAGAAAGAAGTCATTAAGCATCTCTGTCATTTCCACATTTTCTGTTGTTATTTCCCCCACCCCTTCATTGAGTAGCAGGTCTATCCTGTCCTTGGTCTTCCTCTTGCTTCTAATGTATTTGTAGAATGTTTTCTTGTTACTCTTTATGTCTCTAGCTAGTTTGATCTCATTTTGTGCCTTGGCTTTTCTAATTTTGTCCATACATACTTGTGTTAGTTGTGTATATTCATCCTTTGTAATTTGACCTAATTTCTACTCTTTGTAGGACTCTTTTTTGATTTTTAGATCATTGAAGATCTCCTGGTTAAGTCAGGGTGGTCTCGTTCCATACTTCCTATCATTCCTACGCAGTGGGATAGTTTGTTCTTGTGCCCTTAATAATGTCTCTTTGGAAAACTGCCAACTGTCTTCATTTGTTTTTCCCCTTGGACTTGCTTCCCATGGGATCTTACCTACCAACTCCCTGAGTTTGCTAAAGTCTGCCTTCTTGAAATCCATTGTCTTTATTTTGCTGTTCTCCCTTCTACCATTCCTTAGAATCAGGAACTCTATCATTTCATGATCACTTTCACCCAAACTGCCTTCCACTTTCAAATTCTCAACCAGTTCCTTCCTATTTGTCAAAATCAAATCTAGAAAAGCCTCTCCCCCAGTAACTTTCTCCACCTTCTGAAATAAAAAATGGTCTCCAACACATTCCAAGAACTTGTTGGATAATTTGTGCCCTGCTGTGTTATTTTCCCAACAGATGTCTGACTAGTTAAAGTCCCCCATCACCACCAAGTCCTGTGCTTTGGATGATTTTGTAGTTGTTTAAAAAAAGCCTCATCCACCTCTTCTTCCTGGTTAGGTGGTCTGTAGTAGACCCCCTACCATTACATCACACTTGTTTTTTACCCCTTTTATCCTTACCCAGAGACTTTCAACAAGTCTATCTCCTGTTTCCATCTCAACCTCAGTCCAAGTGTATACATTTTTAATAAATAAGGCAACACCTCCTTCCTTTTTCCCCCGCCTGACTTTCCTGAGCAAGCTGTATCCTTCTATATCAATATTCCAGTCATGCATATTATCCTACCAAGTGTCTGTGATGCCAACTATGTCATAGTTGTGTTTATTTACTAGCATTTTGAGTTCTTCCTGCTTATTCCCCATACTTCTCACATTAGTATACAGACATCTGAGATACTGATTTGATTCCCCCCCCACAAGTTCTGTCTTGTCTCTCCTTTTTACCTGCTATAACAGCCTATGCTCCCCTCAAATTCTGAAATTTTTCCCAGGTTTCCATGTTTTTAACTTACCTGTGGGCTTTGGTCACCTGCCCCCTTCTAACCTAGTTTAAAGCCCTCCTCACTACATTAGCCAGTCTGTATCCAAATATGCTCTTCCCCTTCCTAAATAGGTGGATCCCATCTCTATTTAGCAATCCTTCTTCCTGGAACAGCATCCCGTGGTCCAGGAAGCCGAAGCCCTCCTGGTGACACCATCTTCACAGCCAGGCATTCACCTCCAGGATGCATCTGTCTCTGCCTGGGCCCCTACCTTTGACTGGAAGGATTGAAGAGAACACCACCTGTGCTTCCAACTCCTTCACCCTTAGTCCCAGAGCTTTGTAGTCACTTCTGATCTGCTGGGGGTCATACCTCACATGATCATTAGTGCCCATGTGGATGAGTAGCATGGGGTAGTAGTCAGAGGGCCAGATGATCCTCGACAATCCCTCCGTAATGTCTTGGATATGGGCCCCTGGCAGGCAGCATACCTCCTGGGATGCCATGTCAGGGTGACAGATTGATGCCTCCGTCCCCCTCAGGAGACAGTCACCAACCACCACTACCTTACGTTTCCTCCTGGGAGTGGTGGCTGTGATCCTCCCAGCCTTGGGGGTACATGGCTTCTCCTTCTCCACCTTTGGGGGTGATTCCATATTGCTTGTCACCAGGGCAGTATATCAGTTTTCCACCATCATGGTGGGTGGGTTGGAAGTAGGGGTGGAGCACTGTCTGCTGCCAGAAGTAACCAGCTGTCCTCCGTGTGACAGAGCTATATCCTCCTCCCCGGTGCTGTGACTGCAATCCTCTGCAGCTGGATAGATTCCTCAGCCTTGGACGTCTCCATATGAATATTCTTGAGGAATTCCTCATGGGCACGGATGCTCCTCAGCCGAGCCACCTCCTCCTGTAGCTCTCCCACCTGCTTCCTGAGAGATTCCACCAGCAGGCACCTTTCACACTGGATGGTCCCCCCAGCCTGGCTTTCTGTGAGTAGGAATTATAGGCCACAGTCTCTGCAAATACATACCGGGGTAGAGGCATCCATGGTTATGTTGTCTGTCTGGATACAGGTGCAGGTGGAGGAGACAGGAGCAGTGTTGGCACTGGCAATGCTGCCCTTCCTAACCATAGCGATTATATTATGTCTCCCTCCCACAAGCTCCCCTGTTTCTGGTCCCCTATTCGCTAGCTCCCCTTGGTCACTTAGCCTCTGGCTTTTAAGGCCTTCTCTCTTAGGTCAGCCCTACCCCTCATTAATCACACGGGGTAGAGTGATCACAAGGCTGATTGAAGCTGATCAAAGATGATGGAGGATTATCCAGGGAACAAAGGCTCAAACAGTCCCCAGGCACACATTCCCAACTGACCAGTAACTGAAATAACTGAAAATAACTAAAATAACCTGAAAGAGAAGGAAAAACACAAACAGCCAAACAAACTCACATGTCACTGTTCACTAAGTTCACCTCTACTTTTTTTTAAAAGGTTATTATTAGGGATATTTGGAAGGAAAAACAGGGACTCCACTAAGGTTTGAGTTTGCTTAGAGGGGCATTCCCATGTTTTTCACCCAATATTGGTATATCACAACGAAGTGCGACTTTTTAGTGCAACATTGTCATGTAATGTCAGAACACCCCACAGAGATGTATGTGGGCTTCCTGGCAGAATTTTGCCACATTGCATCCTGGCATTATCTTGTTACATGATAGTAGTACAACATGAATGAGTTATATCAAAACATCATCAGATAGCATGAGGTAGTGTCTCTGGGGGCAATGAACTGTTATTTACTGTATCTTTGTACAGTGTCTAGCACACCAGGGCACCAATCCATGTTTCTGATTCTGAAACATCACCACAAAGCAATAATAGCAGTATGAGAAGACCATGTTGACAATGCCAATATGCAACAGTGTTGCCAAAAATTGTGATTTTATCATTGTGACAATCAGGATTGAGACACCCCAAGGGGAGAACAGGAGATCTGAATCCTAAAGAATAAGCAATCGACTCTCAACTGGTTTTATACAATGTTATCATGTATAATTATGTCAGGTAAGGACTTTTATGAAAGATTGTAATGTTCTGATAGGTTATGTTTATGAATGTATGTGTAGAAAATTGTAATTGTAACTGTGGTGCAACTACAGCATCACCTCTCAACTGGGAGGAGGAGGGAGTGAAGTAATCAGGCAGGGAGGGGCACCGCTCAGGCTAGCTGTTTGCAGGAAACTAACTGCAAGCAACTAGCATTGTAACCTAAGGAAAGACAATGGTGGACCATTAAAGATAATGAAAAGACGTTAAAACAGAAAAGAAACCCCCAGTCTTGGAGAATTAAGACTGTGTAAACATGAATTACCAGTGTGAGAAAAAGGGGAGGGGGAAACAAACTGGAAACCCTGTTAAAAGGGAAGAGGGTTTGTTGCATGTTTTTTTGTTCATTTCATGCTCAATATAGTCCTTATGATGTTTATCACAATGTTCTATGCACTTTTAGCTGTTTGTTATTACGTTTACTGTTATTAGTACATTTTAGACAGGTTACCGCATTTTCCAAAACGGAGTTCAGGTGTCCATCATGGCATCCGAGGCAAAGGATAACTCAGATGCCACACTGGGGAAGCTTCTTTACGGAACTTTGGCATGAAAGAAGCCAATGGACATTTGGAATTAGTTCCAACTGGCTCCTGTAGAGCTACTTACCTCAGAACCTAGGCGTGTGCGTCTTTAAAAAAATTAAATTAGTCTGAGCACCCGTTGCTAGGGAGCTGTCTGTTATAGAGACAGTCAAGGTGCAGTCTTTTTGTGTGGCGTCGGATCTCCGGATCAAGACCACTGGATGAGGCAATCGGATCAAGATCACCAGCAGCTGTAAAGACATTAAAGACTGTTAACAGCTAGCCACTTACCTTAAACATCGTGGTGTTCCTGAGTTCCAACATCTTCCCTTTGGGACCAGTCGCCAGGATCCTGAGGGCTCTCGCCTTTGGGCCCCACTACTTCAGCTTCTAGATCCTGTGAGCCCGTGGATCACCTGTGAAGACAAATGCATCTTAACCTCATTCTTGCTGGTTAAGAAAACCTAGAGACAGGAAAGTATCTTGGGGTATTCTTTTGTTCTCTTTTGTTTAGTTGTTGCCACAGTTTGGGTTAGTTGGGGCCTGAGTTTTATACTCACCTCCGTTAAACCACAACTCACTTGTTATCTGGTTATAGTTCATGATTCTTCCCTGTTCCTGGTGTTACTTCTCTTAAATAAATCTTCTGTTTTTGTTTTGGAAAAATCCTCTATCTCTTTTGTCCACTACACACACAAGGGAGGTGGGAGGCACACCAACTTCTATCTAACCCCAGATGATAGATCCTGAGGGATGAAAAGATCCTGCTGCTGAAACCAGAATTGTAGCTGGCCTATTTACTCTGAGTTTCAGGTTAACAGGTTTGGAGTGATGGCTGTCTAGAAACTGAGGGCCAGCATCTACGCAGACTGGTGTTTGTGAAACACTGGATCCCCCTTAAGGACAGAGGGCACACAGGGAAACTGTTCAGAGGCAATAGGCAACTTGTATTAGAAAAGGGAATTTAGCTACTATAGAAATGTGAAGCTGAGATTGCATCTTTGTTTATTTTCTCTGTACCTTGTATGTTTGCTCTTCCTTACTATTTCATCTTTGAATCTGTGATTTTTTCATTAAATTTTTTATTTTTTCCCTAAGCAGGCCACTGGTGTGCAAACTGTGGGAGTGTGTCCTCCAAAGTGAATTGATAATTGGTGCCAGGTTTTACTCCTTCGGGGGTGAGGATCCAGAAAGAAAAATTCTGTGTCTGGCAGTTGAGAACTCAGCGTGATGGATTTTGGGGTGGACTCAGGACCAAAGGGGCTGTGGGGTCACCCTGCAAGCAGCAACTAGGCTGCTGGAAGTTAGGGTTGAGAGACATTTATGCTTGTAGGCTGGCTAATGGTGTCAGGGATGTGAACATCAGGACATCCAAAGTTACAAGGCAGATGGTGCCAGAACCTCTTAGTGGTCTGGGTGATCCCAAAAATGTCAGTCACGAGTCTCACGCTATTTACTGCTTTTCTTAAAGGTCAAGCACCTAGTGCTGAGAATTTCAGCTATTGCTTTTTGGAGTAATATTTTCGCTCTAACACTTCTGGAACAAGGCCTGCCCATGTGACCTGAGAGCACCCTAACGGCTCAGAAACCAAAGACTCCAACAGTTACTTATTATTAAAATCTTATCATTTTTCTGCTGGCTCTCATGACTTTTTGAAGGTGTGGGGTTAGCCCGGCTGCACAGAATGTCGACAATCCCAAATTAGCCGGAGCTTGGGTGGAAAACGGTGACGTGCCTTTGTGATTTTTTTTTTTTAATTTCTGTGGAGAAAAAAATAGTTGACATTTCAAATTTTGTTGGCCACCTTGGAGTCGTCCCGTGGCGCCAGGTTAAGAAGCGCCACCATGTGGCACCCTCATAACCCAGGGCGAGGGCAGGCCGTGTCGCTGCCAGGGCGGCACTGGGCACGACACGCAGTCCCCAGGCTGGGTGCCCCAGGGCTTTGCGAAGGGGACAGATGCTCATTGGCAAGCAGCTGGAGAGGCCGACGGGGCGAGCGCCCTTGTGTCAGCAGGGCCACGGGCACTACCACTGCGCGCGGCCGCCCCTGACATCCGGGCATTTCAACAGCAGCGCCAGCCACCGCCGCCTCCGCACCTCGACCCCCTCAGCGGCGCGCGCACGCTCAGTCCACTGCAGGGACGGAACCCTCGCGCGCGCCCAACGGCTCTTCCTCGCGCTGTTGACAGAATCGCGCGCTCTTCTCTCTCTCTCTCTCTCTCTCTCTCTTCAACGGCTCCCGCGCTGACGCCGGCGCTCGCGCCGCTCGTCCCCGCTCTCCCCTTTTGCTCTGAGCGAGTCCCTAACAACGGGCTGGGGAGGTGGCCGCGCATGCGCAGCTGGTTGCCGCCTGCTTGCCTGTGTGTGGCCCGAGTAGCGGGCCGCTGCGTGAGGGAGCACGGAGCAGCATGGAGCCGGGCGAGGAGGAGGGGACGGAGCGGCCGGGCCAGGCTCCTGTGAGTACACGGCGAGCCAGGCTCGGCCCTGCTGGCCTGGGGGCAGGGCAGTGGTCTCTGGGCTGGGGGTCATGGCTTGCGGGGGCGGGGGGGTTTGCACACAACACAACAACCAGCGTCGCTGCCAACCGTCCCCTGCAAACGCTTGGGGCTCCTGTGTAACAGGGCAGCCTATAGCACTGACCCATGGCCTGAGCACTGGCCTCATGCTGCCCCTGCGAGGTGCCCCCCTGCTCAGCGAGGCTGCCGGGAGCTGGGCCGCTGGGGTGGTGTGGAGCCTCCTGGCCTAGCACGAGGTGGCGGGCTCCCGGGTGGTGCCCAGACGCTGTGAGGATGGGCCTGTGGGAAGTGCGGCACCCGCAGCTTCCAGGCGGGTGGATCTGGGAGGCCGTCCTTGCAACAGCATTATAACCAGCGGCTGCAGCGTGGCCAAAATGTGGCTGCTGGTTTGGGGCGCCTCCGTCTTTGGGCGCCCAACTTGCGACATCTGAGGCCTGGTTCCCAGAGGTGCAGAGCACCCACAACTCAAGCTGAAGTCAGTGGGGTTCAGAACCACAGCAAATTGGGCCCAAGGTGTCTCAGATTGGGCACCCATAATCCATAGGTGGTGTTGGAAACTTCAGCATCTGTGTTTGTGGATGGGTATATCCACATTTATTACTGTATGGGATTGTTATTGCACAGAAACTTAGCCTGCAAAGAAGAGATGTAAATGACACCTTAGGTTGCTACAATCCAAGGAACTTTTAAAAATCTAATTTACTTTTCACTGTCCTGGTATTTTACTTTTGATGTTCCTTTCAGCTTGGCCAGTACAAATAGATATGTGAATTTCACTTTCTGTCTCTCATGCACATAAGAGGATCACGTAGGGCCCTGTTCTGCAAAGACTTCAAACATTTATGCACCTGAGTAGTTGCATGCTTTTGCAGGCTCAAGAACCCTCAGTGTTTGGGCTGCAGATTCTGCAGGGTGATGTTTAAATCCTGAAGAAAACACTTTCTCTTAATGTTTGGTTTTGTAACTTTGTAAAAACAAAATCTAAATTTGGGTCCTAAGGTATCTGACCAATGTTCCTTTAATTTTAATCCCAGTGTAAACTTTGGGTCTGGGGGAGAGAGGAATGAGCATTTGCCCAAAGGAAGAGGGCAACTAGGGTAGGATGACCAGCATTATTTTTTAGTTTACGTGTGAGTGATATAAATAAACTAAAGAAGTTATAGGCTTGTTTCATTATGTAAAAAGGACAATGAACTCCAAGCATGTCGGTATTTGTGTTGGAGTTGTGATCTGAAGGACAAGCAATTAGAGGCTCTCTGAATGGGAGTAAAAATAACCAGCTATATCTGTCTGTCTGAAACAGGTAGTTTTAAAGTCCTAGGCAGTTTCTTTTGTTAAGTTTGCTTGTATCTGGAACAAGCAGAGATAAAAATAGGTAAACGGTTGGTTCTGGTTACCCATTGTTATACTATAGGATTGTGGCAGTTATGCCAGTGATGAGCAGTAGGGTTTCTAGAAAACTGCAGTAGATCTTCTAAAAGTGGAGATCAGAATGCTTGGGCTTGGATTAGTACAGCAGCAATCCATTCTCTAGACTGAGAGCTCAGTGCTAAACACCTATGGTTCATTTATTCAGAACTCCTTATTCAGTCAACTTTTTTTTTTTTTTAAGGTAGAGCGTTTTGAAATCGGTGAGTATGGAGCACTGAATAAAGCTTCTGGTCATACTTTGAGCATCAGGGCATATTACAGCAGTCAGCCATAGACAACCACAGAGTGAAGTAGACCAGGGGTCTGGCAAAGAACAGAGGCCAGTAAAGATAGGTAAAATTGTTGTGGGGCAGAAATATGTAACTTTTTGCCTGTTACTTTGGGAGCTTTCCCTAAACTATTCCTCCTAGAATGGATAGTGGGTTGTAATCTTAACTGTAGAAGCTAAGGCTGCTGCATATTTTTCTTTTAAGATATGAAATGATGCTCTTACAGCAGTTAGAATGTCAGTGTATATTGAATAACTATATGGATCTCTTTTCTGGCACTGAATAAATATTTGGTATATGTGTTAAGGTGTTGGGGGCATGCTGACTATGGCTTAATAGATTATGAATTATCTGTTGTTTCACCTGAGACATGCTACAGGGACCTTGAGTTAACTGATTAATTGACAGCTCTAATACTAATATTTCACAATTTATGTAATGCTTAATCCACTTGTTGGCCATAGTCTTCATGCCGTAAGCAAAGGTGAAGGGGAACGAACTCATATACATAAATACTTAATAATAATAAATAATAATAAAAAAAAACTTGCTTAAGCAGTGTCTCCTAACATCTCTGAGTAGTAAAGAACAGAGTTCACTATGATTCTGTTTGCGGCTTTATGAAGTTACTGTATCAAGAGGTTAGAGGCTGTGGTGATGGGTTATTTAGAGCAGCAGTTCTCAAATTATGGGGCGGGCAATGCAAGGAAGGTGCAGGAATGTGTCAAGGAGGCGTGAGCTTTCTGCTTTTTTTTTTTTTTTTTAAAAAAAGCTCTGGTTGTCAGCCCTGGATCACTGGGACTCGCGCAGAGTGGCTGTGCACATCCAGGAGGTGAGCATAAAGGCGACAGCCAGAGCCCCACTTCCCTGGGGCTGACAGTTGGAGCCCCGCCACCCAGGCTCCCCACTCTTCCCCCAGTCCATCACCTGGAGGCAGCAGGGCTCTGGCTGTTAGCCCCGGGTGGCAGCAGCAGCACAGAAGTAAGGGTGGCAATGGGGCACTAAATCTTCTGTGAAAAGTGATATTGACAAATACCACTTTTCACATTGCCACCCTTATTTCTGTACTGCTGCGTTACACTGCAGTGCAGCCATTTAGGTGGAAGCAAAGTGATTTCTCTGCATATATATAATCTGCATAATGTTTTTGGATGAAAGGTATCCCTAAGAAACTGACTGCTAGCAGGCCTTTAGCACCTATAACAAGACGGGCTAGGAAGAAAAGGAGTACTTGTGGCAACTTAGAGACTAACAAATTTATCCAGTGAAGTGCGCTATAGCTCACGAAAGGTTATGCGCAAATAAATTTGTTAGTCTCTAAGGTGCCACAAGTCCTCCTTTTCTTTTTGTAGATACAGATTAACACGGCTGTTGCTCTGAAGACAGGATAGGTAAAGCACTGTTGTAAAGATTTGATTTAAACATTTATTTTAAGTTTAATTATAAATATATATACATTCATAAAATATCTATAATTTTTAAAAAGTCAAGCTATTTTCAGTAATAAATGTTATAAAAAAGTGCAACTAACTTCTTCTGTTACCCCAAAGGACAGTTATTACCATCTTTCATACCATCTAAGAGACTGCCAAACAAGGTCCCCCCCCCCCCCCGCCCCCCCAAATATTCTCTCCAGCTGAAGGGAAAGACTAACTTCGTCTTCTGGAAAAGGAGGGACGATTCCTGAGGGATTGCCTGCAACCTGATGAGGGCCCTCATCCTCCCTCAATCTTCTGAGGCCTGTTTGCCAGTCCTAAATTTTCTTGAGAGTTAACAGCTGCCTGCTCCTTCATGTTCGTTCTTCAGAAAGGGGCTGTTCTCGCATATCCACAAAGATATTTTTCCTGTGGCAGTGGGATTCTGACCTAGTCTATTACTTAAATTAGATCCATGCTCGGGGTGTGAAAACTTTTGCACCCTGAGTGTTGTGGTTAGGTCGACCTAACCCCTGGTGTAGGTGCAGCTTCTATTGATTTAGCTCAGGGGTCGGCAACCTATGGCACGCGTGCCAATTTTTAATGGCACTCTGCTGTCTGCTGGACCCCGGGCAGACAGCAGCGTGCCACTAAAAATCCTGCCTGGCCCGGCCTGCTTTTTTCCGTCCCCCGCCCACTGCTCTCTCCTTGCAGGGCAGGCAAGCTTCCCCCTCCCCCCGCCTCTTCCCCCAGCATGCTGGGTTCCTGCCCCTCCTCCGCTCCCTCCCTGTGGCCGATCAGCTGATGACCCTTGCTACGGAGGGGGAGAGGTAAGAGCGGAGCCGCAGCGTGCTCTCTGCTCCGGGGACCTTGGGGAAGGGGCTGGAATCAGGGCATATCCCCTCCAGCCCCCTGCTGTGAGCCGCTCAGGGCAGGGGGCTTGGAGCACCCCCACAACCCCAGCCCTCTGCCCTGACCCCTGCACCGCCTCACACAGCCCGGCCCTCTGCCCTCACCCCTGCAGTCCCCTCACATGCCCTCAGCCCTCTCCCCTGAACCCTTCTCACACACTCCCTGCCCTGACTCCTGCACCCCCCACACATACCCAGCCCCCCCCACACCCCATGCCCTGACTCTTGCACCCCCCACATCCCCACTCCCACCCTGAGCACCAAACGGGAGCTCCTGCACATCTTCTCCCCCCCCCCCCCCCAACCCCACACATTCCCACCTGCATCCCTCGCACCAAATGGGAGCTGCCCAGGTAAGCGCTCCACACCCAAACCTCCTGCCCCAACCCTGAACCCCCTCCCTCATTCTAGCTCCTGGCCAAACCCTGCACCCCAACCCCCAGCCTGCTCCTTCACCCCCAGCCCTGTTCTCAGCACACTCCCACCCTCACCTCAGTGCAGAGAGAGGAAGAGAATGGCTAGAACCAGGGAGAAGGTAGGTACCTACTCTATGTGGACAGGGCCGGGACTCCGGGCCGGACTCCAGACCGGCAGCGGGCTGAGCGGGGCCGGCAGCCGGGACCCTGGCTGGCAGGAGCTGGCAGACGGAATCCCAGACCGACAGCGGGCTGAGCCGCTCAGCTCGCTGCCAGTCTGGGGTCCCGGCCGCCGGCCCTGCTCAGCCTACTGCCAGTCTGGGGTTCTGGCTGCCTGCCCCTTGCCAGCCGGGGTCCTGGCCACAGGCCCTGCTCAGCCCGCTGCCGGCCTAGGTGAACGGAACCCCAGGCTGGCAACGGGCTGAGCAGGCTGGCAGCGTAAGATCAGCATTTTAATTTAATTTTAAATGAAGCTTCTTAAACATTTTGAAAACCTTGTTTACATGCGACAATAGTTTAGTTATATAATATATAGACTTATAGAGAGAGACCTTCTAAAAAACGTTAAAATATATGACTGGCACGTGAAACCTTAAAGTGAGTAAATGAAGACTCAGCACACCACTTCTAAAAGGTTGCCAACCCCTGATCTAGCTACTGCCTCCTGGAGAAGTGAGTTTACTAAAGTGACAGAAAAATCCCTTTCATTGATGTAGGATGTCTCTCCAGTATGGCACTGTGGTAGCACAGATGCACCACTGTGCTGTAGTGTAGACATACCCTCTGCCTTGAAGTGATGAGAGTTCTGTATTTCACTTCTATATATATGCAGGTTTTCCCGGAACACTGCCAATCAGCTCTTCCCTATTCAGCAGGATTTTCCGCAGCCGAGCTGAAGCACTGTCATATTTAGAAAGTTTAATAAAATTTTTGAGTATGGCAACTTTTGATTTTTTTTTTAAAGCATTAAATAGAGTAGCAGTTAAGAAAAGTTCTGTTTTATGCTCAGATATAAATGGGCTTCTTTTTAAACTGCAGACTTCTGATAGGTTTAGTCCTCATTGAGGACAAGTGTCTGATGTACTGTAAATTGAAAGCAGGTAAATGGAAATGAATCACATTCACTCAGTGATCACACATTCAAAAACATACATGCTGGGTGTCTGTTTGAATTGAATTAAACATGAAAAGATATGTGCATATGCAAGATTGGTCCCTCCCTGTATCTGTGTTCAAATCTGACATTCCACATACATATATTTGCAGTAAATGCTCAAAATTTGCATTTATCTGAATGTGATTGTGTTTGTGATGTCACAATTAATATGTCCTTACATAGTACATGAATTCATTCTCCTCTCCCTCCCCCAAGCCTAAGGAAATAAAACACAAAATATTACATGAATGCATATTTCATTATAATAAAGCATAAAATTAACCCCATCTCCAGTAATGCAATAAAATCAAGGGACATAATTCCATATTTTATAGGAATGATAACTTTGGATTTCTAGATGTGGTTTTAAAATCCAACCATAGCACTATGCATTTAATAAAGACAAACTAAATTGAGTTCTTTTAGAGTCTTTCCTGATTTTTGATGTTCTGGGAGATGCACTTGTTTACTGTTTGAAATTTGAACACTTCACCTGGGAACTGTATTCTGGCTAGGTCCCTCTAGCTTTCTCTCTTTGTTGTGCTCTTTTCTGTTTGTTTGTGATTCATTCAGTAGACTCTGGTTCAGAACAAGGATATATACAATTTGTTTTATTACCTAACCAAATTGAATGAAATAGTTTCCTTGGTGCCATTTTTCCTTTTACAAAATATAGCAGACACTACAGATTTCCAACAGAAGTTGGTATATAAATCTCCCCACTGTATTTTCCACTGAATGCATCCAATGAAGTGAGCTGTAGCTCATGAAAGTGTATGCTCAAATAAATTTGTTAGTCTCTCAGGTGCCACAAGTCCTCCTTTTCTTTCAACAGAAGTTACTCTCCCTAGCAAACAAATCATCACAGATGTGATGCGTTAGTTCAGTTACTGAGCCCTTTCTTTTTTTTCTCAATGTGGAGAGAAAGGAAAATCATGAAAACTTGACAGTTTTTCTCCTCCACCCTTGATAACTATTCTAGTCTAAATTTATTTTCTGCTTGTAATTGTTTTGTGCATCACAGCTAAGATGACATTAGCTTTACACATTACTGGTATCAAATGGTAGAGCTTCTTGATCGCTTTAGTGTTGCTCTCTGGTATCTGGTATTTTTTGAAACAACCAGAATGTTATCTTGCCTGTTTCTTTTGATTTCTCCAGCTGCTACCCTATGAGACTATTTAATTAGCCTACTAGGCTGGGAGGCTTCTCAGGAAAAGCCTAATGCTGCAGGAAGTAGTAGTGATCAGTAGGCGGCGCTCTTCTCTGAGAGTGAATATTAATTCAATTCCCCAAATTTGATGACTCTATTTTTTTAAAGGTTTCAGAGTAGCAGCCGTGTTAGTCTGTATTTGCAAAAAGAAAAGGAGTACTTGTGGCACCTTAGAGACTAACAAATCTATTTTTTTAAAGCGTCCCTGTCTCAGTGTGATGTGGCTTTATTCTCTTCTCATTGAAGTCCTTCCTTAAAGCACATTTTTCAAGAAGAGCTGTGGTTTATGGGCCTTCTGCAGAAAAGTGTTACCAAACAGGTAACTGGAAATCATAAACATTGAAATTAAAGTGGAAGGGGATCGGAGCAGGAAATCCAAACAGAAACTGTGGAATTAGCAAGATGGGTGGAGGATGCCATTGTACTGTCAATTTTTTTTTTTTTTTTTGCTGCTCCCTTCCCTCCCCATCCTCCTTTTTGTATGTTTTGTATTTAAATTGGGAATTTTCAAATTGTTTCACAATGTGGATCATATCTTAATAGAGAATCATAGAGTCACAGAATCACAGAACTAGAAGGGACCTTGAGAGGTCATCTAGACCAGTCCCCTGCACAGATGGCAGGATTAAGTATTATCTGTAGTTCCCCAGGCTGTCCTTATTTCCCTTTTTATAGATTGGCACTATATTTTCCAGTCCTATGGAATCTCTCCCATCTTCCATGAGTTTTCGAAGATAATCGCTAATGGCTCAGATATCTCCTCAGTCAGCTCCTTGAGTATTCTAGGATGTATTTCATCAGGCCCTGGTGACTTGAAGACATCTAACTTGTTTCAGTAATTTTTAACGTGTTCTTTCCCTATTTTAACCTCTAATCTTACCTCATTTTCACTGCCATTCACTATGTTTGACATCCAGTGAAAGTTTGACTTGTGAACACCTTTTCTCCTATTCATCATTGAGCAGACCACTTCTTTTCCCATTCATAATCACATAACATCATGGTTACATATACAGTTATATATACAGCAATTGGGACATGCAATATTAAAGTTAAGGAACTGTTTTGTACACTTCAGCTATCTTTAATTCAATAAGTATTTTGTTCTTTTTGAAAAAAATTAATCACATTGTCTTCTGCTCATTTGATCTCCTCTTCCCATCTTATCCTTTCATCTCTTTTTGCCTGCTCCCAGGCTTCTGTACTGGCTTGTCCCCCTCTCCTGGACACCTAAGGCAAAAGGACAGACCACTTTTTAGAAATGCAAATAAGGAATACAGTACTATCTAATAGGTTTCAGAGTAACAGCGGTGTTAGTCTGTATTCGCAAAAAGAAAAGGAGGACTTGTGGCACGTTAGAGACTAACCAATTTATTTGAGCATGAGCTTTCGTGAGCTACAGCTCACTTCATCGGATGCATACTGTGGAAATTGCAGAAGACATTATATACACAGAAACCATGAAACAATACCTCCTCCCACCCCACTCTCCTGCTGGTAATAGCTTATCTAAAGTGATCATCAAGTTGGGCCATTTCCAGCACAAATCCAGGTTTTCTCACCCTCCGCCCCCCCCACAGACAAACTCACTCTCTTGCTGGTAATAGCCCATCAAAAGTGACCACTGTCTTCACAATGTGTATGATAATCAAGGTGGGCCATTTCCTGCAGAAATCCAGGTTCCCTCACCCCCATCCAAAAACCACACACACAAACTCACTCTCCTGCTGGTAATAGCCTATCCAAAGTGACCACTCTCCTTACAACCTGCATGAAAATCAAAGTGGGCCATTTCCAGCACAAATCCAGGTTTTCTCACTCCCCCACCCCCATACACACACACAAACTCACTCTCCTGCTGGTAATAGCTCATCCGAAGTGACCACTCCCCCTACAATGTGCATGATAATCAAGGTGGGCCATTTCCAGCACAAATCTAGGTTTTCTCACCCCCCCCCCCCACACACACACACTCACTCTCCTGCTGGCAATAGCTCATCCAAACTGACCACTCTCCCCACACTGTGCATGACAATCAAGGTGGGCCACTTCCAGCATAAATCCAAGTTTAACCAGAACGTCTGCGGGGGGGGGGGGGGACAAGGGGAAATAGGCTACCTTGCATAATGACTTAGCCACTCCCAGTCTCTATTTAAGCCTAAATTAATAGTATCCAATTTGCAAATGAATTCCAATTCAGCAGTTTCTCGCTGGACTCTGGATTTGAAGTTTTTTTGTTGTAAGATAGCGACCTTCATGTCTCTGATTGCGTGACCAGAGAGATTGAAGTGTTCTCCGACTGGTTTATGAATGTTATAATTCTTGACATCTGATTTGTGTCCATTTATTCTTTTACGTAGAGACTGTCCAGTTTGACCAATGTACATGGCAGAGGGGCATTGCTGGCACATGATGGCATATATCACATTAGTGGATGTGCAGGTGAACGAGCCTCTGATAGTGTGGCTGATGTTATTAGGCCCTGTGACGGTGTCCCCTGAATAGATATGTGGGCACAGTTGGCAACGGGCTTTGTTGCAAGGATAGGTTCCTGGGTTAGTGGTTCTGTTGTGTGGTATGTGGTTGTTGGTGAGTATTCGCTTCAGGTTGGGGGGTTGTCTGTAGGCAAGGACTGGCCTGTCTCCCAAGATTTGTGAGAGTGTTGGGTCATCCTTCAGGATAGGTTGTAGATCCTTAATAATGCGTTGGAGGGGTTTTAGTTGGGGGCTGAAGGTGACGGCTAGTGGCGTTCTATACCTTCAGATCAGCGGCACTGCTATGGGTACCCGCATGGCCCCACAGTATGCCAACATTTTTATGGCTGATTTAGAACAACGCTTCCTCAGCTCTCGTCCCCTAACGCCCCTACTCTACTTGCGCTATATTGATGACATCATCATCATCTGGACCCATGGAAAAGAAGCCCTTGAGGAATTCCACCATGATTTCAACAATTTCCATCCCACCATCAGCCTCAGCCTGGTCCAGTCCACACAAGAGATCCACTTCCTGGACACTACAGTGCTAATAAACAATGGTCACATAAACACCACCCTATACCGGAAACCTACTGACCGCTATTCCTACCTACATGCCTCCAGCTTTCACCCTGACCACACCACACGATCCATCGTCTACAGCCAAGCTCTGCGATACAACCACATTTGCTCCAATCCCTCAGACAGAGACAAACACCTACAAGATCTCTATCAAGAAAAAAGAAAAGGAGTACTTGTGGCACCTTAGAGACTAACCAGTTTATTTGAGCTTGAGCTTTCGTGAGCTACAGCTCACTTCATCGGATGCATAGCATATTGTGGAAACTGCAGAAGACATTATATACACACAGAGACCATGAAACAAAACTTCCTCCCACCCCACTGTCCTGCTCGTAACAGCTTATCTGAAGTGATCATCAAGGAGGACCATTTCCAGCACAAATCCAGGTTTTCTCACCCTTCCCCCCCCCCCCCCCACAGATACACATACAAACTCACTCTCCTGCTGGTAATAGCCCATCCCTCTTTGAAACGTCTCTTTATAATGCGCATGATAATCAAGGTGGGTCATTTCCAGCACTAATCCAGGTTTTCTCACCACCCCCCCCCCACACCCCCCTCCAAAAACCACACACACAAACTCACTCTCCTGCTGGCAATAGCTCATCTTACAATGTGCACAGCAATAATCCAAGTTTAACCAGAACGTCTTGGGGGGGGGGGGGGGTTTGTAGGAAAAAAACAAGGGGAGATAGGCTACCTTGCATAATGACTTAGCCACTCCCAGTCTCTATTCAAGCCCAAATTAATAGTATCCAATTTGCAAATGAATTCCAATTCAGCAGTTTCTCGCTGGAGTCTGGATTTGAAGTTTTTTTGCTTTAAGATAGCGACCCTCATGTCTGTGATTGCGTGACCAGAGAGATTGAAGTGTTCTCCGACTGGTTTATGAATGTTATAATTCTTGACATCTGATTTGTGTCCATTTATTCTTTTACGTAGAGACTGTCCAGTTAGACCAATGTACATGGCAGAGGGGCATTGCTGGCACATGATGGCATATATCACATTGGTGGATGTGCAGGTGAACGAGCCTCTGATAGTGTGGCTGATGTTGTTAGGCCCTGTGACGGTGTTCCCTGAATAGATATGTGGGCACAGTTGGCAACATCAGCCACACTATCAGAGGCTCGTTCACCTGCACATCCACCAATGTGATATATGCCATCATGTGCCAGCAATGCCCCTCTGCCATGTACATTGGTCAAACTGGACAGTCTCTACGTAAAAGAATAAATGGACACAAATCAGATGTCAAGAATTATAACATTCATAAACCAGTCGGAGAACACTTCAATCTCTCTGGTCACGCAATCAGAGACATGAAGGTCGCTATCTTACAACAAAAAAACTTCAAATCCAGAGTCCAGCGAGAAACTGCTGAATTGGAATTCATTTGCAAATTGGATACTATTAATTTAGGCTTAAATAGAGACTGGGAGTGGCTAAGTCATTATGCAAGGTAGCCTATTTCCCCTTGTTCCCCCCCCCCCCCCCCCGCAGACGTTCTGGTTAAACTTGGATTTATGCTGGAAGTGGCCCGCCTTGATTGTCATGCACAGTGTGGGGAGAGTGGTCAGTTTGGATGAGCTATTGCCAGCAGGAGAGTGAGTGTGTGTGTGTGTGGGGGGGTGAGAAAACCTAGATTTGTGCTGGAAATGGCCCACCTTGATTATCATGCACATTGTAGGGGGAGTGGTCACTTCGGATGAGCTATTACCAGCAGGAGAGTGAGTTTGTGTGTGTGTATGGGGGTGGGGGAGTGAGAAAACCTGGATTTGTGCTGGAAATGGCCCACTTTGATTTTCATGCAGGTTGTAAGGAGAGTGGTCACTTTGGATAGGCTATTACCAGCAGGAGAGTGAGTTTGTGTGTGTGGTTTTTGGATGGGGGTGAGGGAACCTGGATTTCTGCAGGAAATGGCCCACCTTGATTATCATACACATTGTGAAGACAGTGGTCACTTTTGATGGGCTATTACCAGCAAGAGAGTGAGTTTGTCTGTGGGGGGGGCGGAGGGTGAGAAAACCTGGATTTGTGCTGGAAATGGCCCAACTTGATGATCACTTTAGATAAGCTATTACCAGCAGGAGAGTGGGGTGGGAGGAGGTATTGTTTCATGGTTTCTGTGTATATAATGTCTTCTGCAATTTCCACAGTATGCATCCGATGAAGTGAGCTGTAGCTCACGAAAGCTCATGCTCAAATAAATTGGTTAGTCTCTAACGTGCCACAAGTCCTCCTTTTCTTTTTGCGAGTACTATCTAATAGTTAGACCAGGGTACTGAAAATCAAGAGAACTAGGTTCTAATACTTGCTCACATAGTGTCACATTAGGCAAGTCATTTACCTCCTTTGTGCCTCAGTTTCCTGATCCGTAAGATGAGGATGATAATACTCATACCCCACAAAGTGTATTGTGAAGCCTAATGTCTGTGAAACCCTTTGAGATCCTTGGATGTAAGGCTCTGTGTAAGTATTCTTTATTATTAATATCTTGTCTTAATGTATTACTAATCTCATTCCTCAAGTTAAAGCTTCTAAAATTATCGCCTTCCTTAGTTTTGGGCCCAGTTGTGACTCTTATAGGCTACTATGGGTATTTGTAGTAAACAAATAATAATTCACTGAGCTTTCTCCTCTATTTCCAGTTCCATGAGGAAGCAGCATGTATAAATTTTAAGTATCAAAGTAAACAATATATCTGATATTAGCTGACAAACATGTCAGTTTTCCATGGTGCATCTATCTCTGATTCAGCTTCACTCTATTTTTCCCCACTGTACAGGATCAAACTAACCTATTCCAAGTTCCATACCATTCATTTGAGATTAGTATGTCTCAGGGGAATAATGTACCTGGGGAATAAAAATTTCAGGTACTTTGGTTTTTGCTCCAAATGGAGAACTCAGATATGCTTCATCTTTCTATATTCTCTTTGTTTTTTATGTTGTTTTTGCATTATTTTGGGGCTGTCACAGTTTTGGGGTAATTGTACCTTTGACCCTCCTATTGTCTCCCTATTTGGTCTGTGCAAAGAATGCCCTTTCAGGCCTCCTACCCACATCCCTCTCCCTCCTGACCACAAGTTTAGGCTTGAAGTCCCTTTGCATGTTGCTGTGATTCTCCCAGCAGGTCTGACTAAGGCCTGGTCTACACAAACAAGGTAAGTGGATCTAAGTTACCCTAGTTAAGTTACATAAAATACATAACTTAAGTCGACGTAGCTTAGATTGACTGACAGCGGTGTCTGCACTGCGCTATGTCGACGGGAGACGCTCTCCCATCGACTTACTGCGTCTTCACCAGACCCGCTAAATCGATGCCTGCTGCATTGATTGCAGCAGGGCTGATTTAGTCCGTAGTGAAGACAAGCCCCAAAGTCCGGCACCTGTGCTTTGTTTTCTGTCCCTGGGCTGTGAACAGTGTATGCCAACAATTACAAATAACCAAACAGCTCTTTCAAAACAGAATACATTTATATTAGGGTAAAAGCCTTACAGAGAAAACATATAAAAAAAATAAAAAGGTCTAATCGTGTATTTGAACTTACCAGTGGCATACGCTGCAGGGTTAATTGATTTAAACTGATTGAAATCACAAAGTGGAAAACCTCGATTTTTAATGAACTTTTCCATTAGTACTTCAGTTATTTTCTCTGAAAGATGCATTCTCATTGGTTCATCTAATCATTAAAACTTGTTGATTTACTAAATATAGCCTTTATACAAGATTTGGTAATCTTTTTGCTACATAGGTGGGCACACTGTAACTATATATATTTATATAAGCAATTATATAGCTTAATATTTTCAGATTCTTGTACATTTTTAGTGGGTTAGAAAATGGTGAATGATACATTGCTTATTTATTACATCTGTGTCAAGCTACATTAGGATAGTTACTGAAATTTAATTAAACACAAAACAACATGTAACATTTATTTATATAAAGCAAAACTTAAATGTTTTGAATACATAAACGTCTCTTATCAAAACATGTTTCATATTCACAACTAAATAATTTATTAAAGAAACAGAGTAGTCAATTGTAGTCAGTGAATTAAACTGATTTCAGGTCAGCGTGGAAAAATATTCAAATATGCCTAAGTGAAAGTGACTGGAGCTTATTATGGTCCTACTCACCTCAGTCTCTTGAAAATGAGACAGTATTCTAAGTTACTTAGGCTGTTCTTCAAATTTTTAAACCTAGTAGATCTCATCCCCTCCTTCCTCCTTTTTATTCATAGACTGGAAGAGAGAGGCAAGTTCTTCTTTGAGTGCTGGTCCCTATGTGTATTGCACTGTGGGTACACGTGTGGTCCACGCACCGGGAGTGAAAGAATTCCTGAAAGCCATGTATGTTGGTCTGCACATGTGCCCCTGCTCTCCTCATGCCTGCAATTGAGGAAATAAAGGGTGGATTGGACCGACCACCTGTCCAGTTCCTTCTTACCACTGCCTGACCTGTGTCAGAGCTTTGTCTTAATTTATTCTTCTGTCTGTAAATACATGTGTACGTATTTTGTAAATAGTTTTAGAATTTTATCTGGTAATTTTTAGTTAAGTTTTTCTGGTTCGATGGATAGATAAATAGTTTTCCTATCCAGGGGAATCCCTGTGTTCTCCTCCTCCTCCTCCTCCCCGGTACACTGTTACGTGTATTGGACTATGCCCAGGACTAGGCTTCAAAATCTGTGCTTCTTGTCCATGCTCCTTGGTCAGCGACCATCAGCGCTATCTGTACTGCCTCTGGGAAGTGCATGTCATGCCAAGGTGCAGGTTCTTTACCCAGCCATACCTGTGAAGGGTGGGAACTTTTGCCTCAAGAAGCACTTGATAAGACTATGAATCTGCATTTGGCTTCAGGCCAGGGGACGACATCTCCCTTCCCCTTCCCCTTCCCTCCTTTACCCCCCGCCCCCAGCCCCGGTATGTCAGCCTGACTCAGGAGTGCATCTCCTGCCATGCGGTCCAACTTAGGAGTGAGGGAACCTACCCCCACAAATCCCCCTTTGGGGTTTTGTTGGGAGGTTAGGGAGCATTTTCATAAACATGATAGCAAATCCTCCTCTAAATCCACTTCAAAAAAGTTGTATTTAGCCCTGCCTAAGTCAAACAAGTCTTCCTGCTCAGCCCATGAGCACTTGGAATGTCCCAAGTCTCAGGGTCACAACAAGAAAACCCACAAATCCAGGGCTCTGTCAGTACTATGCTGTGCTCTGGTTGCAGCACTACCTCTGGCACCCACTGAGCCTAAGCTCCGAGAACCAACAGCACTGACAAAAAGGCAACCATCAAGAGCCTCAGCCATTGATGGTACTGGGTCTGCCTTGCCCTAGTGTGGTACAAACAGTAACTGATCCACTCCCTTCCGTTCAGGCAGACAGGATCTCTTTCACTCCATGGAGAACAGAATGTAATGCTCCACCTGATGACATTTTTGTTCTCCTGGATCCCCAATCTCCACTTTCATCCATTCCGTCCCTTCCAAGAGAGGTCCTGACCACACTAGAAGATTCAACTTTTGGAAGGAGTCTGGCTCCTAGTCAATTATCGAGCATTGGTTTCCCTCCAGTGTGACTATTGGTAATGTCGATGGATACAGCATTGGGGACTATGGGACCCGTACCACCTTGCAGAGTTGGCATGATCTACTAGGGGGTCAGCCCACCTTTCCTCTCCAAGAGGACAGCCAGAGCTTCCTCCTGACCCCATGGAAGGTGAAGAGTATGAGTC
The DNA here is from genome assembly GCF_965152275.1 of Natator depressus. Classification (NCBI taxonomy): domain Eukaryota; kingdom Metazoa; phylum Chordata; order Testudines; family Cheloniidae; genus Natator; species Natator depressus. The sequence goes on along the minus strand of NC_134237.1, from coordinate 135,756,569 downwards.
AGATCTGGCAGTTTTGCTAGTACTGGTGAGAATGTCTTTGTCATCTCCTGATGAAGCAGTTGCCCCAGTGTCTCCATCTCCCCCTGATCACCCAAGACAATTCCAGGAACTGTTACATGGGATTGCAGAGGAGCTACAGATCCCCCTTGAGGAAGTTCAGGATCCCAAACACACAGATGTCCTCCATTCCTGTGTTTCCAGCCAAGTAGCACTTCTTGTTAGTGATGCCATTTTGGAACAAGCTAGAACAGTCTGACATTCCCCTGCTGCTTGTGCCACTACCCATAAGGGGGTGAAAAAATGCTATTTTGTCTCAGCCAAAGGGGTGGAATTTCTTTTTTTTTTTTTTCTTCATCTTGCTCTGAAATTTTTGGTCATCCAGGCTGCTGTTGAGAGATTTAGACAGCAGCACCCTAGTTCTGCTCAGTCAATAAAGAAGGTAAATGACTTGACTTATTGAGGAGGAAAATACTCACTTTTACTTGCCTTCAGTTTTGAATAGCCAGTCACCAAGCACTGATGGCTAGATATGACTGCCTGAACTATTCTAAATTCACAGACTTTGTTTCACAAGTGGATAGAGCCCAGTTTCAGGCTCTCATTGAGGAAGGCAAGTTGGCTGCCAAGACGGCTTTTCAATCAGTGGTGGATGCAGCAGATACATCTTCTAGGGCAATGTCTACTGCTATTGTGCTGTGAATCATCTCTTTACACTTCAGGGTTTATCAGGGAGGTCAAGAACCACTCTGGAGGACCTGCCTTTCGATGAAACTCATCTGTTCAACCAGAAGACAGAGATGAATCTGTACATACTTTAAAAGACTCCAGGGCCACTCTCTGCTCCCTGGGAATATATACACCTGCCCTGAAGAGAGTTCCACAGGCAATTATACAAAACTAGGCTAATGGCTCAACAATTTTTACCACAAATGATCTTATGAGGCACCTCTAAAAGGCAAATGGTTCAGAAGTCCCATTTCCCTGTACCTTCTGTGGCAACATTATCATCCTGATCCCAGCCTCCATCAAAATGATGATGTCAGTGCCTTCTGATTTGTGCATATCCTTTGAGAGTCATCTAGCCCTCTTTCCACCTCTGGAAGTAACAGTAGTCAAGTGGGTACTAATCATCATCTATTCTGGCTATGCAATTGAATTACCTCCCTGGCTCCTCTAAATTCCCAACTCCACTCCTTTTCAGGGGCTATTCTCATGAGGAGATTCTCAAACAAGAAGTAGAATCCCTCTTGCAGGAAGGAACAATAGAACTGATACCTCTTCAGTGCTAACCTTCGATATGAAGGATGAGTATTTTTCATGTGGACATTCATCTCACTCATAAACACTTCCTCAGATTCATGGTGGGCCCAGACCATTTTCAATACAGAGTGCTCCCATTCAGCCCCCCCAGGGTCTTTGCAGTAGTAGCAGCTTGTATCAGACATGGTGGCTTCACAGTCTTTCCCTATCTTGGTGACTGGCTTCTTGTTGCCAGGACACATCAAGAAGCTCACAAAGCCATTTCGTCAGCACTCCAAGTCCTCTCTTCCCTAGGAATCAGCATAAATTTGGAAAAGTCTGTACTCACTTCAGTGCAGACTTTAGAATTCATGGTGTATCCCTAAATTAAATCATGGCAGGGGCCTATCTGCCCAGGAACAGATTCCACATGATGAACGCCTTCATAGATCAGATCATGAGTCCTCGAACTCCAGTTAGAATTTCTCTCTCTCCTGGGACATATGGCTTCAAGTACCTATGTCACGCTATTTGCCAGACTGTCTCTGTTGTCTGGAAGTATAGCTTCAGGCAGTGTACTCACCAAGCAAACAGTCCAGGAATGCTATAGTAACTGTGTCCAGCAAAGTAACCTCATCTGTACTATGGTATGCAATCTTTATGGATTCGTCCCCTTTAGCACAGGGCATTTGGACTTCTTGAGAGACCAGGATGCACATCAACATTCTGGAATGATAGGCAGTCTGGGAAGCTTGCAAAGCCTTTCTCCCATTAATTCAAGGTCACCATGTCTTCATCATGTTGGACAGTGTGACGACAGTCTTTTACATCAACAAGGATGGAGGAGCGAGATCCATTTCCCTTTGTGCAGAAGCAGTCACCCTGTGGAATTGGTGCATCAGCAATTAAATCACCCTGTTGGAAACTTATCTTCCAGGGAATCAGAAAATGCTGTCCGACTCTCAGCAGACGCTTTGCTATTGACCACGGGTGGGAGTTGCACAATTCAGTAGTATAGACAGTATTTTTGCTCTCTGGGGAATCCCCACAAGAGATTTGTTTGCCTCTCCAAAGAACAAAGTGCAACATATCCTGCTCCAGAAGGACTCTGTCTTCACTCTCAGGGCAACACTTTCCTCCTCCTCCTGTGGTCAGACCGTCTGAACTATATCTTCCCTCCCTTACCACTCCTACCTCGGGTCTTACGAAAATTTGTCAAGATAAGGCATGAGTCATTCTCATCACCCCCAACTGTCCCAGGTAGTTTTGGCACCCAGATCTTCTTCTCATGTCATCATGGTTGCCGATCAACTTGCAGTCCTTTTTTCAATCTCCTGACTCAGTGGAAAGACAGATTCAAGCATCCCAAATACTCCATCTCAGCGCTTGGTTTTTGGATGTGCATCAACTCTAGAATATACTTGTTCTGAATTTGTGCAAAACGTTGTTACTAATAGTAGAAAAAACTCTACTAGAAAATGCTGTGCAGCCAAGTGGAAGCATTTCTCTATCTGGGCACAACAAAAACTTAGTCCAGCATGCAGCCTCTGGAGATGTCTTCTTTCATTCAAAACAGTGGGTCTTTCCATCAGCTCTTTATGGGTTCACATGGCAGAAATCAGTGCATACCACCCATTTTCACGTGGTTACCCTGTTTTCACTCACCCACACAGTAGCAGATTCTGGAAGGCCCTAATCAGAACCTTTCTGCCGGTAAGGAAACCTATTCCTCAATGGGACTTAAACCTTTTTCTTCTGGTGTTCACTCAGCTTCCCTTTGAACCACTGGTTATATGTCTTTCCTATCTATGAATATTGCATTCCTGGTGGCCATTACCTCAGACAGGAAGGAGGGTGAGTTTGGAGCACTGATGGCAAATGTACTTTACACTGTATTCCATAGAGACACAGTCTCATTGTGTTGACACCCGAAATTCACCCCCAGAATAGTTTTTCAGAACTAGTGAATTAAATTACTTGTGATTTTTCCAAAAAGTCCACACATCTGAAGAAGAAAGGGGATTTCATTCCCTTGATACGCAATGAGCCCTAGCCTTTTGCCTGCAAAGGATGAAGCCAATCTGAAAGTCTGATTGTTTATTGCCATAGCAGAAAGAGTTTGAGGTCAAGCGGTATTCTCTCAGAGGTTCTCTAAATGGATATTGACAGATTTCAGAGTAGCAGCCGTGTTAGTCTGTATTCGCAAAAAGAAAAGGAGGACTTGTGGCACCTTAGAGACTAACAAATTTATTTGAGCATAAGCTTTCATGAGCTGCAGCTCACTTCATCGGATGTGATGAAGTGAGCTGTAGCTCACGAAAGCTTATGCTCAAATAAATGTTAGTCTCTAAGGTGTCACAAGTACTTCTTTTCTTTCAATAGATCTTGGACTGAATACTCTGCTGTAAGCTGTCTAACGTTCTTCCCCCACATGGGGCCAAGGGCTCATTCTCAAGGGCACCAGCGATGTCAGTGGCATCTCTCTAAGAAGTACTTTTGATTGACATTTGCAGAGGAGCTACGTGGTGGTCCATCCACACATTTTGGAAGGCATTGTGCTTTAGTGAAGGCTACTTTGCTGATGCATGCTTTGGGATGGCAGTCCTTCAAATGGCTCTGCCACCTGCATCCTCGCACCTACCTCCTACTTGACTACAGCTTGTTGGTCACCCCCAGTGGAATACAAATAGGGACCAGCACTTGAGGAGGAGGAAGAAGAGAAAGTTACTTACCTTTGTAAATGGGGGCAGTTCAAGATGTGTGGTCCCTATCTGCATTCCACTCCCCACCCTCCTTCCCCTCTGCTTTGGACAGTTCTTTGTGGTATAGAAGGAAATGGAGAAGTGGTCAGTCCACTCCGCCCTTTGTCTCCTCTGTTAGAAGTACAAAGAAACCAGACCAATGGACACTGCTTTCAAGAATTCTCCAACTCTGGGTGCATGGAGTGCATGCATACCTATAGTAAAATTCCAATAGGGACCGCACATCTCAAAGAACCTCCAGTTACAAAGTAAGTAACTTCTATTTTCCTATTTTTTCAACTCCCAATCGATTTCTCAACTTTAATGAATTAGTCCACATGAAGAAAATGTTCGTTTTGTGCCTGCAGAAGAGGCTACTGCTGTCAAAAGCTGGTTTAGCACTTCAACAAATTCTGGTTCTAGGTGCTTAGTTAGTGACTTCCACCAATTCAGTAGTGTGACTTTCTTTAAAATGTCATCAGTAAATGTGCTGCTTGAATGGTTCACCTCTAGCCTTGAAATTTATTATGGTTGGCATGATTTAGATGTCCATTAGTCATAGCAGCAGCATCTTCTTTAGCAATTGGGTATCTACCCTGGTACCTTGGGTTGGACATATTGGCAAAAATATGGGGTGGTGTAAGTGCTTCTTTTCTGCCTGCAATTTACCTTTGTTGTGGGGCATTTCGTTCTTCAATATCTCTTGAAGTTCTTTCCAAATTTCAGTGGTATCAGCAGTACAGCAGCAATCTCTCTGCAGTTTGTCCAAGGCTATGGAAATAAGTTTCGGTATATTCAGCATATCTTCTACATTTCTCTTCAGTCCCATGTTGACTACTTTGGCTGTGATAGTTCATCTATTTTCTCATGGTTTTCTTCAAAACTTGTGATCAGAATAGGCCAGTTCTTCATAAATATCAAAACAGTCAACCACTGAATTCCATCGTACATCTTGGGGGAGAAATAGTTTGGATCCTCCTGCTTTCTTCAGTGATGCTGAAGCAAAGTGATTGTTTATGGAAGTTTTAACAATTTCAACATTTTCCTTGATTTCGGGAGTTTTACTTAAGCCTTTGATTAAAAGATGCATCAAATGAGCAAACATAAGTTTTAGGTTCCCTCCATTATCATCGTCTAGATTTTCTCTTTGCTACATTTGCAGTATTGTGTGTGACAAAGCTATGCACTTGACACTTGAATTTTGCTCACAGTTTGTTCGAGCTTTTACTGCTACTTTTAAGTATTCTGCTGTATAGGCATTTCCTGATTTATCAGTTGTTTCTGTATGATTGACAACCCGATCTTCTGTCTCACTAGCATCCATTACTGGACTGGATCATTGTGTACATTGGATGTGCTCCATCTATCAAGATTCAGATTAACAAATTTCCCCTTGTGTGTTTTGCACTGTCGCAGGGTAGGCCCACTCCGTCAGGGGGGTTTTGAGTTGTGGAGGAATTGAAGTAGAACTGGGGTGGCCCAAATAGCCTAGTCTTCCCAGCCACCACAGCAGCCCTGGCTCCTAAGGCAGTGTGGCCTAATGGTGAGGGTCAACGTATAGTAGCCCTTTGATGAGGGTTCATGGGCTGATGGCCTGAGTCACTAGGGCTACCCTTGTAGGTATGGCAGTGCAGCCTAACAGCTGAAATCAGTAGAACTACCTTTTGCGGCAGGGCAGTGCGGCCTCGTGGCCAGAGTCAATAAAGCCACCCTTTGCAGCAGGGCATTGTGATCTAGTGGCTAGAGTGGGGTGGGCAGCAGCTGGGGCAGGGATATCTGCTACAAACTCAGTGTGCTTCGGAAGGATCCCCACTGAGTCAAAGCCCGGTACCTCAACTAAAGCAGTGCTTAGTCCCCCTGGCTACTACTTACCCCTTCTTCTGTGGCTGGTAGTCTCAGAGGTTCTGCAGTCTCTCCTCCATCTGTGGCATTGGGTGGCTGGGGTTCAACTGGAGCCGCAGCCTGGATGGCCTCTATGTCCTAGAGTGCCGGCAGTCTCTCTGCAGGAGCCTGCAATGCACCTCTGCTTCCTTCGGTGGTCAGCCCAGACTGAGCTGAGCTGCTTCATTTATATCCTGGTTCCAGCTGGAGTATGCCCAGCAGGCACGAGGGGATGTGGTCTCCTCGGTCCACAGAATGTGATTAACCCCGGCTGAACCAGTGCGTAGTAGGTACGCCCGATCACATGCACACTGTTCAGTTTCCTTCTCATACACTGTATCCAGCACTCTTCCAGCAGTGTGTGATCTGTCAGATGGAGTGTAGCCTGGTTGTAACGATTGAACTACAGTAACTCCTCACTTAATGTTGTAGTTATGTTCCTGAAAAATTGGTTTGAGTAACAGCCGTGTTAGTCTGTATTCGCAAAAAGAAAAGGAGGACTTGTGTCACCTTAGAGACTAACCAATTTATTTGAGCATAAGCTTTCGTGAGCTACAGCTCACTTCATCGGATACTTTCCACAGTATACATCCGATGAAGTGAGCTGTAACTCACGAAAGCTTATGCTCAAATAAATTGGTTAGTCTCTAAGGTGCCACAAGTACTCCTTTTCTTTTTCCTGAAAAATGTGACTTTAAGCGAAACGATGTTAATCGAATCCAATTTCCCCATAAGAATTAGTGTAAATAGGGGGAGTTAGGTTCCAGGGAAGTCTTTTGTCTGGTGAAAAAAATTACCTTGTATGTACAGTATAAGTATTAAACAATTTAATACTGTACACAGCAATGATGATTGTGAAGCTTGGTTGAGGTGGTGGAGTCAGAGGGTGGGGGATTTCCTGGGGAATGCCTTAGTGCTAAATGATGAACTAGCACTCGGCTGAGCCCTCAAGGGTTAACACACTGTTGTTAATGTATTTTCACATTCTACAAAGCAGCACAAATGGAGGGAGGGGAGAAAGCATGGCAGTCAGAGACACACATCCTGTGTGTGGGAGAGAGAGAGAAAGAGATGCGCATTGCCCCTTTAAGTATACCAACCACACTCTGTGTACCTTGCCTTTTTAAGTAGATCAGGAAGTTGAGACAGCAGCTGCTACCAGCAAGCTCCCTCTGCCCTGAGCCCTGTCCTGTCGTCCCTTCCCGTCCCCCTCTATGGAGATGGGGTAAGCAGGGTGCAGGAGCAGGGGGACATCCTGACATTAGCCTCTGCCCCCCCCAGCAAGCAGGAGGCTCCTGGGAGCAGCTCCAAGGCAGAGGGCAGGAACAGCACATGGCAGTTGGGGGAGGGACAGCTGAACTGCCGGCAATTGATAGCCTGCTGGGCGACTGCCGCATAGGGAACTTAGGGGAGCAGGGAGTTTATAGGGGGCTGCTGGTCCACCCTGTTCCAAGCCCCCACCAGCTAGCTCCAACAGGCTGCTCTTTCTGCAAGCAGTGGACAAAGCAGGCGGCTGCCAAACAATGTTATAAGGGAGCATTGCACAACTTTAAGGGAGCATGTTCTCTAATTGATCAGCAACGACACAACGTTAACTGGGACGACTTTAAGTGAGGAGTTACTGTATATCAATGAAATGTTTGTTCTGAACAAGATGAAAGGGAGAATTTTTTGCATAAATGAACTGAGCAATCTGTTTGTTTATGGAATCTTGCTGGAATTTACTGGTTCTGATTACGAACTCATCCATGGCTTGATTGGATGATGATGATGAAGAAAGTCTTTTTTTTTTTGGTATAGGTAATTTAATGTCTGATGTATATTAGTTACAGCATTGCTGGTGGTACCAGCAGAAGACTCTGAAGTTGTAGACATTGCAGATGTTGGACGTTGATAAAATACCTTATGTCTAAGCTTGATTCTGAAACAAAATGGTGGTAAAAAGTCATGGTGTCACTGAATATTATTCAGTGCACTGCTTTGAAAAAACTGAGACTGTAAGTGAAAGATTCCTTTTACTTCAGCTGTTTGTACCACTGTTTAAATGATGTAATTTATTCTTGACCCAGTTTTATAGGGAAAATAATAAATCGTAAGGATTGTTCAAATCTATTTAAATCCTTATCTCTAGCAACATACCAAACAACTTGAAAAAAATTTAAATGATTAAATTCATAAATACCTAATAAAATATTACTTTTTAACAGGAAATCTTGACCTAGGATGTTTGTTTTATTGTTCAGTGTAATCATTCATTTCAGAAGTCCAGAAGTAACAGTAAAAATGCAATTGATAAAGACTCCTACAACAAACTAATAGCTCCAGGGCTGACAGCTGACAGCATTTTTCACAATGTCGTTTCAGTACGACAACCAGGACTTACCTCTGTTTGTTGCACTGCGTACATTTGGCACGTGTTCCCTTTTTACCCAGAGGTACAAGAATTTCTTAAAAATATTCCCAAATAAGGCCCTTTTTACGGCCTGCGGCCATGATTTTTTTCCCTCCAGCTCCCTTGTGTTGATAGAGGCTTCACTCTGAAGAAAGTTGTCCCTTCCTTTTCCCCATGGTGTCCTGTTATGACTCCAGAGTTGCTCCTTTTTGGTTGCACATGTTTGTCTTTTTTCCTTGTTACATAGCTCCCCCACCCCCAGAAAAAAAAAGCACTAACAACAATCAAAGACTTCTGCTCGTGTAACTCATCTGCCTTTTTCACTGCAGTATTTTATTTGTTGAGAGACAGAGAGGGACTCTAATGAGAAATTAATGGGTTTCTGTTTATATTTCTGCCTGTACACGTGCAAGTAGAGCAAGGTCATTTACTTGGAGGCCCCAGAACCATCCAGAAGCATGTACTTGTAGTTACTGGGCCAAAAAGTGTTTTCCTCATCATCTGGAGTGTCAGTTTCCATCGTAGGTAGAGTCAGAAATATTCATAATTTGAGAACTGAACCAATCGGAGCTCAGGTAGGGAGAAGCTATAACAGCAGTTCAAACTTCATTGTACCATGACTCCCTTCTGACAACAAAAATTACTACACAACCCAGAAGGGGGGAGTGAAGCTTGAGCCGTCCGGAACCCCGCTGCCCCAGGCAGGTGGGGTCAAAGCCAAAGCCTTCAGCCTCAGATGGGGATGGCTGTAACCTGAGCCCCACTGTCCAGGGCTGAAGCCCTTGTGCTTCGACCCTGGGTGGTGGGGCTCGGGCTTCGGCTTCAGCCCCGGGCCCCAGCAAGTCTAACACCAGCCCTTGCAATCCCATTAAAATGGCGTCACGACTCACTTTGGGGTCATGAGCCACAGTTTGACATCCGCAGAGCTTTAAAATAGGAGTATGAGACTACCAAAGTGGGCTCAGTGGATGGTCCCAATATTATACATGTTGGTGTCTCCTGGAGTCAGAGGCATGGTGCCAATGTCTATGCTGACTTTGCCAGTCTCTTGCACCCAGCAGCACAGTCCCTGGATCCCCCACAGGATCAAGCCCTTAATACAGTGCATGACCTATTATAATTTTTCTAAAGCTTGACCTCAAAAGTAAGATGTTTTCCCCCTGATTCTTTCTTTATATAGAATAGCAGCCTTTCACTCAAGGCTTTTGATAGAGGCTCATGGATTCAGCATATGTATTTTTTTTATTTAGTATTTTAAGGGATTATAACAAGTTTAGTCTCAACATATTTTGTATTAAATTCAGATTTGACTTGAAACAGATATGTTTTTAAAAAGAAAAATGTATAATCATTTAAATAACAATTTAAAAATCTGATTTAAATAAGAAATCGTAAGTTTTTAACCACTCTGCTTTAGTCATGTTGAATTGGAATGTTCCCCTTTTCAAAACTTTTCCCAGGGGCGTGGTTGAAAAAATGAGTTGATGATCTTGGTCCAATTCTTAATGGACAGTTCTCCCAAAAGGTGGGGCGTGGGGGAAAGGGGCACTTACTCCCACTTATTCGAAGAGGGCAATGAATGAGTGGGCTTTGGAGACTCCTACCTTGCATTGATTTTAATGGAAGTTAGGATTCTAACTACCTTTGTGGATCTGGCCTTGAATTCTCCCCCCACCCACCCACCGTTGATTCCTCCCTGGTTATGGGTGGAAGAATGTGGAGGAAGGAAATCTGCAATTCCACAACTTGATCTATAGACAAAGTCTTCAAGGCTGCCAGGCTGACATATTTATAAATAATAAAATAACTTCAAAAAGTAACAAATTTCACCATAGACATAGGAGGTTTAAATTAAACAGAGAATCACAACCACTGCTCTTTTGTTTCATCTTACTCTATTCATTACATGCATCTTTAACACATGCCCTTGTTACTGATCTGTTCTAGTACCATTCAGAACACCCAGCCAATTAGACATACTTAACATATCTAAATAAAATCAATATCTATCACATTTAATGCTTCGTTAATTATTTGTACTATTTTGCTCATGTCTCATTACACTTTTTTTATTAGCCTCCTAAGGGCAGTATGTGTCCCATACTCAAGACGATTCATTTCCAGTGGGATTAATAAAAACTCCCCTGTATTGAAGATGTATATTATAATACCAAATTGTAACCTTTTTCAAAATCTAAATTTTAAATAAAAGGCCCCTTATTTAATTATCAAACAGCTGCTGGAATGTGTTTTTATTCAAAACCATTGTCAAGTACCCTAGTGTTGCTTCTTCTAATGACTGATTAATATGAATAATGGAACATATGCATACAGGATAAAATTAATTTCCTCTGCCCTAGCACAAATCCCAAGCAAACTGCCATGTAGGGGTGTTTGGAATGGACTTCAGCCCCAATCAGTAGCCAAAGCATGGAGCAGCTTCTCATTGTATCTGTTGCTGTGCTTCCGGCATCTGGACTGAACAGAGCGGTGACTGTTGCACACACTGCCGTGCAGAGGTTCATGGCCACTGGTCTATTTAATTGCAGATTCAGTGGCCTTGTCCTGGCCTACCTCAAAGTTCCTATGCAGGGGTTACACAGAATAATCATTCCACTGGTGTCAGAGAGTAGAGAGTCACCCTGTTCACCTACTTTCAGAGTAACAGCCGTGTTAGTCTGTATTCGCAAAAAGAAAAGGAGGACTTGTGGCACCTTAGAGACTAGCCAATTTATTTGAGCATGAGCTTTCGTGAGCTACAGCTCACTTACTGTGTTCGCTGCCCTTCCCCAGTGCAGCAGAACAGCTGCTGCAACAGCTGTTCTGCTGTTACCAGTTTTAAGTGGCCCCTGTTGTTGTGGGTGAATTTCATCCACACTTAAATACTGCTTTAGAGAATGATTTTATTGCATAGATTGCCTGCTGTCAGTTGAGCATATGAAAGTTTGATTTTAAAAAATTATTCAGTAATGTCTATGAATGCTTAAAAGTTTAAATAAACATTTAGATCTTGTTTTGAGTGACATGAAGCTGTTTGCCTTTATCTTAGCAACATTGTTCCATGCACAAGCACTAGGTAGCACAGCGCAGGTTTTCAAAATGATGCCATTAGCCTTTTACAAATACTGATTCTTTTAAACTGGTTTCAAGCGATAGCTTTGGAACAGATATTTTCAAGGAAGAGACCCCCTGTGTTGTACACCCACAGTTGTTCAGTACCAAAGAACAGCCACATCATGTATATATTTCAGTGATCTGATTTCCTGGAAGACTTGAGGAAGGCAAAATGAGCAATAGAGCAAATTTTGGTTCTATTGTTACGCCTCCAGAGCTAAGATTTCTGAAATTAATTCATGAAGTGGCTTTTTTTTAACTGGTGCTGAAGAAATGTGGGTGTAGGGTGCTGGTGGCATCTCTCTTTAAAATCAGCCATTTGGGCAGGCCGGCTTTTCTTAAAGGGGCCATTGAGCACTCAAAGCCCCAAATTAAATTTGCCATTCTTAAAATTGAAGTGGGTTGTGATTTACATCCCAGGAGAGTGACCTCTTCCATTTATTCACAGATGGGATGTGCGGTGTAGATGATCAGGTTTCCCAATGCTGTTTGCCATTGTGTCCCAATGCTAACCTGGGGAGAACACCATTAAGGGCGAGAGGGGAATTCACTCTTTATGATCCATTCAGACTTCATTGTGTCAGTTGAAACTACGGCCAATAACGTAATGAGAGTCTAATGTATTGGTGGCTTTTGTGATGTAGACCTCTGTCCATTGGGAGCTAGTTTGAGACCCTAAACTCATTTCTTATAGGCCAGCAGTCAGCCATTGGATGGCAACAAATTTCAATTTGTTAGCAGTTTGAGGCATATCTGGAAGTGTGACCTATAACTGAAAGGATCTTTATGCCATTATTGATCCCTGAATGCCTCTTTCATCAAGGTTGCCTCATCTTTATGCCTGAATTGATGGCTTGCCAGGAGCATGAGAAATATATAACTTGTGTATGCACTTATGTATTTTTATTATTAAAAATAAACAACCATCAAATGTGCTTGAACTTAAAATTCTTTGTTAGATGAACTGAAAATACTTGTTATGAGTGCCAGTATGAGAGAAATTAAAATATAAACAAACAACGTAAGGGAAAAATAGATTCCACTTTTAAGTTTTTCAGATCTAATAAATATAAGATGCAATTAGTTACATATTAGTTACATAGGTAAGAAAATGTTTATTTAATGAGTTACAACATAAGTTTCCTTTTAAGCTTGATTTTTGTTTTACTGCATTTATTACATTAAATTTTTTTAAAATTTTTTTTACTTTTTTAATTTTTATTTTAAGCATCAGTTAGGGTAAATTCTCAACCTTTGTATTAGACTGACTCTTATTTTATACTTACAGAATCTAAATAACTGAATTTCATGTATTTGTTTTTCACATCAAATCTTCATTCTGGAGTGGGGTCTGCCAAGATTGAATGGCTTACCTCGCATGTTGGGGTACAGAGACTCTCTATGAAATTGCCATAGCATTTTTTGCGATTCATATAAAGGTAAATGGAAAATACCCCACAATGTATGCAGATCTATGCAACTAAGTACAACTTTCCAAGTGAAGACCAGGAATAGGTTATGTATGACTATAGAAATGTCTATAAAAATGATTCACTGGAAGATTTTTAGCTATATTGTGCCCCTAAAAAAACTATTGTAATTAGTCTACAAGGAAGGATCTCATACGTAGTAGGTTTCGTGTCTTGTTGGTTTTACTCCTTTACCAATCCATTCCCTATTTTAGGAGAACCTGTTACGAACACCTCGAATGGAGGTTGTTTGTAACTCTGAACAAAATGTTATGTGGGTCTTTCAAAAGTTTAAAATTGAACATAGACTTAAACGTGAAGCAGGCTAGAAAAGCTGTATGTAAGCAGGCCTGGCAGTGCTGCTCCCCAGGCAGTTTCAGACAGAGATACTCCTTTATCCGTCATGTGCCAACACATCATGTGTCATGTAGTAGTTGGGTGGGAGAGAGAGGACTTTTCCCTGAAGCTGCTTGAGGAATGGAGCTACAAGACCTGCTCTACAGCTATCTTCTTTAAACAGCAAAGCACAGGTTTGCTACACTTTCCACAGTATGCATCCAATGAAGTGAGCTGTAGCTCATGAAAGCTTATGCTCAAAATAAATTGCCACAGGTACTCCTTTTCTTTTCAGGTGGAGAGAATGAGCATAGACCTGACAAGCCAAAGATGGCTTGAGGGCAGGGCAGTCCTTAGGCATACATGGCTGCATAGGGCACCTGAAAATTTGGGGCACCCCGGGTCTTCGTGTCCCCCCCCCCCCGCCTCTTCCTATCCCTGTTCTGACCCTTCCTGCAGGCTCCCGTCACAGCTGGCTGCTGCAGCCTGGTAAGTCTTCCTCCAGAGGGGATCTAGTACTTAAAAGTGAAAAAGCCACCAGCTTGCCAGACCTATTAGCACAACATTGAAACTGTTAAAGAGCCATTCAAGTGATGATAAAAGGAGTACTTGTGGCACCTTAGAAACTAACAAATTTATTAGAGCTGTAGCTCACGAAAGCTTATGCTCTAATAAATTTGTTAATCTCTAAGGTGCCACAAGTACTCCTTTTCTTTTTGCGGATACAGACTAACACGGCTGCTACTCTGAAACCTGTCAAGTGATAATGAAGCCATTTAACAGGCATTTGCCAACCCCCCCGGTGTACATGGTCAGTTTCTGAATTTACTGACAAAAACAGTTGTGCATTACTGTAATATTTACTCAGAACATGTTAGTCTACAGGACCTTAGTTTAAAACTTGCTTTAAAAATATTTCATTAGTGTATTACTGAAGATTATAAAATCGCATCTCTAAAAAATCCTTGCATAGATTTTTAAATGTACAGTCTGAGTATTCATCTTTAGCCTTAAATGCTTGGCTCTTCAGACATATAGTTTTTTAAATAAATCCTTCAAAAGACCACCTTTGTCTAAAATACACATGCGAGCCTGGGCTGCCATTGGGCATAGGGGCACCAGTTTAATAATACTGCATAGGGCCTCATAAATCCTAAGGACGGCCCTGCTTGAGGGTGTGGGGGTATGGCATAATTACAAGAGGATTATGGTTGGGGGTGGGGTGATAGGCAGAGATGACCTCCTTGATATACTCTTGTTATACTCTTGTTATACTTGATATACTTTTTGCGAATACAGACTAACACTGCTGCTACTCTGAAACTTGATATACTCTGTGGTGGTGTGAAATATGGAATGAACAGTGATTGGTGGTTAAGGAGGATGGAGATGCCATGCACAATTCCCTATTGCTGTAGTCCCTCAGACCCTCAAGTAGTACTCCTAACACTCAGTCGGGGTGCTCCATGCCATGCTGAAGATGTGAAACATTGGTTCTCTCTTTTTTTGAAGATCATTTCCTGGTGCCGAGGTGGCCTGTATCTGTGGCAGACTATGGATGAGAGAAATGGGGGAATATTGGGAATTTGGAAAGACATCCTTTCATTGATCCCGAGTGTGGATAGGGGACAGGTTTCATCTTCCACAAGCAGGAATCTCACTCTTGCAAGTTTTGTTGGAGCTGTTATTCCTCAGAAAACAACCAAAGAGGGTGGTGGTTAGAAGGAAAATCTGCTTCAATAGTGGAGCTCATGGTGTCACTCTAGAGTTGTGTCCAGTTGCTGTTGTGCCCATCTCTGCAGTTACAGTAAAAGGAGCCAGGGAGAAGAGAAGAACAGCATCTGAATATGGCTCCAGAGCAGAGCTGTGAACTCCACTGCAGAGTCAGTTACAAGCTTTTTCTCCTTGGTTATAATTGATTGTCTTAGTGTGGAGGTGTTTATCCTCCCCCCGCAACCCATTTCCCATAAATCTCAGTGAAGAGGCTAGGTCAGTTTCATCCCTGGAATAATTCTTTACTTGAGTTACACCAGAGGTGAATTTGGTCCTGAATGTTTACATAACATATAAGTTTCTGTAGGAGTTGCAATTTTCCCCATCTTTCTGGCACTTTCTTTAGACATTTTCTCACAAGGGCACTTTATAAGATTCCACAAGGTCATTGAGAGCTTGTGTTTGCGTTTTTATCTTACCAGTATGAAGCATCTGCTCTGCTGTCCCCTGGTATATCAGGTGACTTTTTTTTCTTCCTACTGTCGGTTGCAGAGAAAAGTCAGGCTTGCTCGACAGGGAATAAGTTAGTAAATGCTACTACGGAGCTTCACTGTCCCTCCCTACCTTTCAGCTGAAATGTTATGTGGCAGACTCACTTATCTCTTCAGAAGCAAAGAAAATCACTTTGGATATTGAAAGAGAAATTAAAGCCACAAAAGAGCACATAAGCCATCCCTGTCCATATGACCAGTAGCTCTAAATTAACATTGTTTTTGAGAACTGTTTCACAGACATTTAATGTAGATGAACTGCTCTTAGAATCGGTGTAACACGTCTCCATTACCTTTTCCAGGACTTAGGTCAGCCATAACTCTTGCTTTGAGATTAAGCCTATGTGATGTTATTGACAGAATCTCTAACCGTATAGATCACTGTTGCAACCACTGTTATATATTTGCAGCAAATATTGTACAAAGGTTGTTGTGTGAGGTGTCTGTGGGAAGGTTATGATTTGCTGTTTATGATTATGCTATCTGTATATGTGTATCTTTTTTGTAGTTGAAGTTATGAATATTGGCTCTAAACTGTCTGTATTTCAAACTTATTCTATGCTTCTGGGTGACACCCCAGACAAGTTGGTGTCAGCTCTGCCTAGCCTGCTTGATGGCCCATTAAGGACCATCAGCTATACAATTAACCCATTGAGAGAAGGCAGATACACGTTGTGACTCAGCAAGGTATGCAGGGCCTTGCCTGTGGACAGAACTCTACGGTATTTTTTTGCCATGTGCTGGAATGATTGATTGTCTTTGGAACAAAGAAAGAAAGGCCACATGACAAGAGACTATAAAAAGCTGCTGCAGCTCCTCCATCTTGTCTTCAATCCTGCTTCTTACCTCTGGAGGGACTTTGCTACAAATGGAAGCTCTACACAAAGGACTGATGACCCATCCCAGCTGTGGATGTACTCCAGAGATTTGATTTGAACCTGCAATTTATTCTATCACTGCTACAAACCTGAACCAAGAACTTTGCCATTACTGTATGTAATTGATTCCATTTAACCAATTCTAGCTCTCATCTATATCTTTTTTCCTTGTATGAATAAACCTTTAGATTTTAGATTCTAAAGGATTGGCAACAGCGTGATTTGTGGGTAAGATCTGATTAATATATTGACCTGGGTCTGGGGCTTGGTCCTTTGGGATAGGGAAAACCTTTTTTCTTTTATGGGGGTATTGGTTTTCATAACCATTTGTCCCCATAATGAATGGCACTGGTGGTGATACTGGGAAACTGGAGTGTCTAAGGGAATTGCTTGTGTGACTTATGGTTAGCCAGTGGAGTAAAACCAAAGTCATAGAATCATAGAATCATAGAATATCAGGGTTGGAAGGGACCCCAGAAGGTCATCTAGTCCAACCCCCTGCTCGAAGCAGGACCAATTCCCAGTTAAATCATCCCAGTCCTCATAAAGTCCTTTGGGATAGGGAAAACCTTTTTTCTTTTATGGGGGTATTGGTTTTCATAACCATTTGTCCCCATAATGAATGGCACTGGTGGTGATACTGGGAAACTGGAGTGTTATATAAATCATAAAGTCCTCTCTGGCTGGCTCATTTGGTTTGCCTTGGTGTGCAAAGGAACCTCAGCCTTGAGCTGTAACTGCCCTGCTCTGAACAATTAGTCCTGAATTGGCACTCTCAGTTGGGTTCCACCAGAACCAGCATCGTTACAGCCTACTAAGGAGAGAATCAAATTCAAACAGTGTTATTTCCTTTTTGTTTTTGGAATGTAGTCTACATGGCGTGCTGCATCAGGAGCCATTTATGTTGCATCTTTTCACGGTAGCTCAGTCCTATTGATGTTTTGCTCACACTCATTCAGCTAGTACCAGGGGTTTGGTGACATGGTGCTGTTGGACAGTTTCTTCTCCTACTCTTGAGGATGGGATGAATTCTTTTTTCACTGCTAAGCCATGAAATGACCACTTAGCATTTTTCAGCCTCTTTGCAGCCTTGGGTACCAGTTGTCACTCATCTGGCAGCCCTATTACTCAAGCCCTGGCTTAGCCTGAATGTCACACATTTGGCTAAATCCAGTGGTTCTCAAGCTGTGGGTCAGGACTACGTTTTAATGGGATCGCCAGGACAGGCATTAGACTTGCTGAGGCCTGGGGCCAAAGCCCAAGCCCTACTGCCCAGGGCCAAAGTCCGAGCCCCACCGCCTGGGGCCAAAGCCTGAAGGCTTCAGCCCTGGTCAGCGAGGCTCAGTTTACAGTCCCACGCGTGGGGCTGAAGCCCTTGAGGTATGGCTTTGGCACCCGCCTGCCCAGGGCTGTGGGGCTCCGGAGGGCTCAAACTGTGGTCCCCTCTCCTGGACTTGTGCAGTAATTTTTTGTTGTCAGGGGATCATCGTGCAACGAAGTCTGAGAACTGCTGGGCTAAGCAATGGGCAGGACCTGCAGTTGTGCATTCTGGAAACTAGAGACCACCGTGACATATGGTTTTTGGACACCCTTGGATGCCTGTGTGCTTCCTCTCTGGTTACTGACACTGATGGATTGAAGCATCAGCGGCAACAAAAGGAGTTGCTGGCAGTGTCTGGTGAGGACAGTAGGTGAGGGGTCTCAGTACTATCCCCAAATTTGTCTCCCAGCTGAACCTCAGATCCCTTATCTTAGTCCCAGAGAGACCTCAGCCAGACCCTAAACCCCCAGAGACATGCCCCACTCCTCCACTGGGAGTGCCTCCTTCCAATCCCCAGTCCTTCAGAGATCCCAGCTGGACCCCAAACAACTGCCCTTTTGGCAGAACCTTGCTTCCCAGACAGACCCTAGCTCCCCTCCCAGATGGCTTCTATCAACCTACACTAGCTCTCCCAGATGTCTCAGCCCCTCCCTAACCCAGAAAGAACCCAGCAACACCTAGACAGCAGACATGCACTTCAGCTACCCCAGACACTCTCCAACAGCACTCCCCCTACACTACCCCAGCACCCCAATACACTGTCTAGATCGGCTTGGGTTTGATGCTTCTCTTCTGGACTAGTGCTTTTCTTGTCTTAAGGAGTAATTTTGTTTCAGTTGAATCTCTGTATAATACACTACAGATTTCATTTTACACTTTCATGCTGGTGTGATTGGAACTGGCTGCCTCGCCTGTGAAGCTGGCTCCAGGATTACTAGGAGCTTAGACAACTACATGGATTCCCTCTTTATACTTGGTGTACTATAGAGAAGAAATGTGACTCCAACCACAAAATAGCTTCATCTGATGTCTCATGAAGGCAAAAGCCCTGTGACAGGTGTCTTTTGCAGGCGCAAGGCAAACTTATTTTTTCCCCAAGAAATACCCTAAACATTTTTCAGGGTCCTAAACTTACATATATAAACTTCAAAAAGAACAGGAATATTTGTGGCACCTTAGAAACTAACAAATTTATAAGAGCATAAGCTTTCGTGGGCTACAGCCCACTTCTTTGGATGTACAAAATGGAACATATAGTAAGAAAATACACACACGCACACACACAGAAGGTGGAAGTTACCATACAGACTGTAAGAGGCTAGTTAATTAAGATGAGCTGCTATTAGCAGGAGAAAAAAACTTTAGTACTGATAATCAAGATGGCCCATTTAGACAATTGACAAGAAAGTGTCAGGATACTTAACATGGGGAAATAGATTCAATATGTGTAATGACCCAGCCACTCCCACTCTCTATTCAAACCCAAGTTAATGGTATCTAGTTTGCATATTAATTCAAGCTCAACAGTTTCTCGTTGGAGTCTGTTTTTGAAGCTTTTCTGTTGCAAAATTGCCACCCTTAAATCTTTTACTGAGTGGCCAAAGAGGTTGAAGTGTTCTACCAGTTTTTGAATGTTATGATTCCTGATGTCAGATTTGTGTCCATTTATTCTTTTGCGTGGAGATTGTCCGGTATGGCCAATGTACATGGCAGAGGGGCATTGCTGGCACATGATGGCATATATCACATTGGTAGATGTGCAGGTGAACGAGCCCCGATGGCATGGCTAATGTGATTAGGTCCTATGATGGTGTCACTTGAATAAATATGTGGACAGAGTTGGCATCGGATTTTGTTGCAAGGATAGGTTCCTGGGTTAGTGTTTGTGTTGTGTGGGGTGTAGTTGCTGGTGAGTATTTGCTTCAGGTTGGGGGGCTCTCTGTAAGCGTGGACTGGTCTGTCTCCCAAGATCTGAGAGAGTGAGGGATCATTTTTCAGGATAGGTTGTAAATCTTTGATAATGCGCTGGAGAGGTTTTAGTTGGTGGCTGAAGGTGACAGCTAGTGGCGTTCTGTTATTTTCTTTGTTGGGCCTGTCCTGTAGTCGGTGACTTCTGGGTATTCTTCTGGCTCTGTCAATCTGTTTTTTCACTTTAGCATGTGGTTATTGTAGTTTTAAGAATGCTTGATAGAGATCTTGTAGGTGTTTGTCTCTGTCTGAGGGATTGGAGCAAATGCGGTTGTATCTTAGAGCTTGGCTGTAGACAATGGATTGTGTGGTGTGTCCTGGATGGAAGCTGGAGGCATGTAGGTAAGTATAGCGGTCAGTAGGTTTCCGGTATAAGGTGGTGTTTATGTGACCATCGCTTATTAGCACAGTAGTATCCAGGAAATGGACCGCTTGTGTGGATTGGTCTCAGCTGAGGTTGATGGTGGGATGGAAATTGTTGAAATCATGGTGGAATTCCTCAAGGGCTTCTTTTCCATGGGTCCAGATGATGATGATGTCATCAATGTAGCACAAATAGAGTAGCGGCGTTAGGGGACGAGAGCTAAGGAAGCATTGTTCTAAGTTGGCCATAAAAATGTTAGCGTACTGTAGGGCCATGCGGTGTTTTCTGGAAGATCACCGATGGATTGTAGTTTCCTCTACACCAACATTCCACACACAGATGGACTATAAGCCGTCAGGAACAGTATCCCCAATAATGTCACGGCAAACCTGGTGGCTGACCTTTGTGACTTTGTCCTCACCCATAACTATTTCACATTTGGGGACTTTATATACACCTTCAAGTCAGCGGCACTGCTATGGGTACCCGCATGGCCCCACAGTATGCTAACATTTTTATGGCTGACTTAGAACAATGCTTCCTTAGCTCTCTGTGAATTGCACAAGGCTGCATGAATAGGGAAAGATAATCTCCTGACTCATGCAAGTAATCATCTTATGCACAGAACATGATATTTCATTGCTACTATTTTAGCATGTAAAACTAGAAATGTTATGCACAAATTAACTTTTCCCCCTTTGCACCTCCAGCTACAGCATGTGTTTCTTATCTCATTAATTTGGGCCAGCAACTATCTGCTTTTACTGATATTGCATAGTACATTACAACTTAAATGGCTCTGTACCTCGAAGGATCATGAAAATAAATTTTTACTTCTCTCTTTAAAAAAATGATTTTAGCCTATTGCTACAACACCACCACACCGTGGATGGAAGGAAGAGTTGTTAAGCCAAAGCAGCAGTGGGACCCAGATTTCAACTGCCAGTGGGATCTCCTTGGGAGAAGCAATCCGACAGAGATCTGCCGTTAATCAGGTATTTCAAATACACCTTTAGTAGATCCTTGTTTATCCCAATAGAATCAGACAAGGGGTTCACTTACCTGAAATCCTGTGTATCCAGGTGAGAGATCTGTAATGCAATTGATAAATGTTGGGAATACAGCCAAAGACTGTGATCCTGCAAACATTTATGCATGTTCTTAACTTCACATAATGTTAGTGGTCCCATTGAAACTAATGGTCCTCTTCACTGTGTAAAATTTAGCACATGCATAAGTATTTGTAGGATAGAGGCCCATTTTTGGTTATTGGGGGTTTTCTGATGAGAAAATCGTTAATTTTTAGTTTTTCGTTATCTTAAATTAGTTTGTAAGTTCTTCGTGTCAAGCATGATGTTTTTAAATGTTTGTTGAGTACCAAGTACACTCTTGATTGGTTCCTCTGGGTGTTCCACAATACAAATAATGAGAAAATTAGTTTCCTTACTTACAGCTTTTATTTCTCACAAAGGAGAGCATCCACTGGTCTAAATATGACTTACTTACTCATTCTACCACGATGGAATCAACTTCAGCTTTTTCCCCTCTGCTTCTTTCCTTCTTTGAGTTCAGACTTTTGCTGGTGGATTGATGTAGCAGCACACTTTAATGCCATATGATGACTTCCAAAGAAATACATGAACAAGTAGAAAACAGTTAATAAAACTGTAGTAAATTATAAGATAAATAGAAAGAAAGGAATAACACCAAAAAAACTCTTAATTTTTATCAGGGGCATTTTGATTTATAAGGCAAGTCTGTAATTTTACTTTATTAAAATAAATTACTCAATACATTAGCCTAATACTTCTATTAGAGAAGGTATGGGGAGTATTACATTAAAACACAGCAATGTCTTAAATATCTCTGTCAAGTCCCTATTTTAAATTTAAAAATAAAACACTAATTTTTCAAAAGCAATAATTTTTTTCCAATGTTTGCCATTAGAGGTATGATCTAGATAGCCATCCAAAAATATTTTTTCCTACTTTGTTGATTTGTGCATATGTCAGTCATGATCCTACAGATGTCAAAAGTGGCTCTGGAGTTTCAGATAGGTCAGGTGATGACCAGCTCGCACAGTTGAGAGATCATGTGGAATTTTTTTTATTACAGAGCTGGCTGTTTGTTTCATGCAACATATTACAATAAAAGCTGTTTTATCTGGCACTTTGCCAACCAGAAAGCTCTATAAACAAGCATTTCTGATCTTCATTGAAATTCCGGTTTATAGTCCGGTTGGTACAGGTCTGGCAGAGTTTTAGGGCACGGGAGGGGGTGTGTAGCGCAGGCTCTGGGAGGGAGTTTGGGTGTGGGAGGGAGCTCAGGGCAGCGGGTTTGGGCACAGGAGGGGGTGCAGGCTGTTGGATCTGGGGCGGGGGCGCTGACCTCAGGCGGCTCCCTGCAAGTGGCGACCTGTCCCAGCTGCTCCTGGGCAGAGGCGTGGCAGGTGGCTCTGCACGCTGTCTTCGCCCACAGGCGCTGCCCCCACAGCTCCCAAGGCCATGGTTCCCAGCCAATGGGTCCTGTGGAGCTAGTGCTTGGGGCAGGACGGGGGCACTGTGCAGAGCTGCCTGCTACGCCTCCACCTAGGAGCAGCCAGGACAGGTCGCTGCTTGCGGGGAGCTGCCTGAGGTGAGTGCCCACCGCATCTGGCACCCCAACCCGCTGCCCCGAGCCCCCTTGCGCACCCAAACTCCCTCCCAGAGTTGCACCCAAACCCCGAGCCCCGCACTCAAATTCCCTCCCTCTTAATTAACTGGCATTTTTCACTTACTGGCACCCCCCATTTCCCCAACATGCCAGATAAAATAGCTTTTACTGTAGTATGTTTCCTTAGCAAAGCCATAGTGGTATTCAGGTGGGGGAGGTTTTTTTGTTGATTCTGTGACATACCCAGTGTACAATCCAGACTAATGAGTACCTGTGTGTCCCCTGCCCTCTAAACTGGGGTGCCCTTTACACGGCTTTGCTGCTGTAACCTCCAGTCTGGAATGCTCACAAACAGCCTCCCGCATGCAAGTCACTCCCAGCTATGTCAGAGTATGTGCTGTAGCCAGCCAGCCACACCTTGGTTCTTACCAGCCTTTGGTTATAATATGGGGTGACCCCAACACACCACCAGTCCTAGATTTCCCCCCAGCAATGTATGTCCTGTATTGCCCAGCCCTCTCCTGGACAATACAAATTCATATAAAGTCTGTATTTCTTTAATAGAAATAATATGCACACTTTGTTACCCCAAATTGAGTTTCCCAGACACTTCCATTCAAACACATTGGGTTAGATAAAACACTAAACCAACTTTATGAACTATAAAGAGAGAGATTTTAAGTGTATACAAGTAATAAGGCATAAAAATCAGAATTGGTTACAAGAAAAATTGACGAGCTAGTCTAGTGAAACTTTGAAGTGGATTCTTCTGAAGATTACCTCTCAAAGCAAAGTTCATTCAAACAGTGAGGAAGGCGACATGGAGTATGGTGATCAAGGAGACACCGTGCTCTTTCTCCCCACTTGTTGCTAAAATGCATATTTGATCTGCTCTGCTTCCCCTGCTGTCTTACTGGCCATGTTTACTACTTATATGTAAATTGAGGTAAATACACAGTACTTTGTTTAGGACAGATCTGATTTAACAACGGTTGGCGATGTAGTGTAGTTGTAGCCGTGCAGGGCTGTGTGGTTTTCAACATGTGCTAATAACATCATACAGGGGGATTTAATTTTACATATAATGTTGCTATATATATATTTCATCATGATATTATTTACCAGTGAGTTATGAGTTTTCAAGTGGTACCTCACAAGGCCTGTTTTGTACAAAGATGATTACGGTAGTCTGTAGGATGTGAATACAGGGGTGTGTTCAATCACAGGGGAACTTTAGCTAGCCTCTAACAAGAAGGAATCCAGGTAGTTCCCCAAGGCGATATAATCTTCCATCACTTACTGCCGTCCTACCTGATTTACACTGCAAACTTAACGTTGCCTTCCAATAAAATATATCCAAAACTATATACCAGGGTCAAATAACAAATTATTAGAAATTGATGTCTTGAATAAGAACTAAGATTTATAATCCCCCAGTAATTTATTTTTTGACCTTTTGCATATATTTTTTTTTTTTTCAAAATTTTATTTGGAGGCAGAGTTCAGTTTGGGTGGCTGATATTGAGTGATGAGAGACTTGTGGTAGTGGGGGAAATGACTGGATACTTCAACTGTTCATTTGCAGGTTTTGTAACTTTTTTTAAAAATATTTTTGTGTAGAAAGTGTATTTGAGGGGGAGAGTTAACTGGGCTCCTTTGAAACACATTTTCAACCTTTAATTTTTTGGGGGCAAAAGTTTTTGGTTTACAAAATTCCCTGGATTCTTAAAATAAAAAGTGCCAATGTTTAAAATGGGCTGGCATTCAAGATTTGCTGGAGGGGACCTTTGCTCAGTCAGGTAATATGTGGCCCATCAAAGCAGGGTGCTGTCCTCTAAATGTTTGCAAATCTGTAGGAGGTATGTTGGTGGAGGGAGTTGTACCTTAGTGGAATACGGGGATGCTGGACATTGGAGAGGATTGGAGGCTTTTATCCAGATGGAAAACTTGAAGAAAACTTGTTGTTCCTCTCTCCCTTATCTTCAGGTTCCCTGTGTGCACTCAATATTTTGCTCCCCGCACTTACCTCCCATGCCTTTTCTTAAACCGTGGACCTAGCAGTAAGGGGTTGAAGGCTAAGTTCACTGTAAGCTGTGTGGCCATGCAGCCGGCTATCAAGGGCCATGCAGGCGGGGAGAGGCGCCTTTTCCCCCGGCCCCAGTTCCGGAGCTGCTGGGGCTGGGGAAAGGCTCCTCTTCTTCCCCTGGCCCCGGGCTGCTGCAGCGAGAGATGGCTGGGGAGAGTCCTCTCTCCCTGCTGCAGCCCCCAGACAGTCTGCACCCCAAACTCCTCATCTCCGGCCCCACCCCAGAGCCCCTCACCCACCCCATCCCAACTTTCTGCCCCAGCTCTGAGCCCCCTCCAGCACCCCAAACCCTTCATCCTCAGCCCTACCCCAGAGCCCTCACCCCCCTCACACAAGAACCGTCTGCCCTAGCCCTGAGCCCCTTCTCGCACCCCCCAAACCCTTCATCCCAGGCCCCAGCCAGAGCCATCAGCCCCCTGCACCTCAACCCTCTGCCCCAGCCGTGAGCCCCCTCCCACACTCCGAACCTCTTGACCCCACCCCTGCCACACATCAACTCCATATTGGTGCACATAACAAAATTCATTCGCACATGGATGTAAAAAATTAGAGGGAACATTGGTTGAAGGCCTTTCTTAACCCCTTTCCCTCCTCTGCAATTCATGTTGCCTTCTGTCTTAGCCCTATGGAGGGTCTGTCTTCTACCAAGTACAATGCTCATTGCACGCTTTAGTAATTATGAATGAACATTGTTGGTGACTTTTTGTCAGACTTCTGGTGCCTTCTGTTACCCACACTTGAAGGGTAGGACATTCACCTTGTAATTCTTGATTGTGCAGTTGGGAGATCCTTTGAAAATGTGACATCCCAAAAGGGCTTTCCTTCTCTTAAAGAATCATCCTGCAAGGAAATTGACCAGCGTTGGCTGGTACGAGGGCCATATTTGTAATGCTGTTGAGTCACATTCAAAGTTTATATCGGCGTGAAGTCTGTTTTTAATGCACCAGTGATATTGCATGCTTCTCTTTACCACATTTGGATTTAACTGTCTTACTTTGGTTGGGGCCTTTATTTATACCTGAGTAGATAGGAATATATTCAAGACATTTAAATAGAAGAACAGTCTGTTTATACTATAAAATACATTTTAATGCAATAATAATACAAATAGCTTATTATTAAACTTTTGATTTTGGAAGCAAAAGTAAGACTAATTAAAAATTAAAGAATTTTTCTTCCAAATTGTTGTAGGGAATGGAGTCATGGTATCAGCTTCCAGCAGAAATGGATGTCAGCCATCTAGAGGCAACATCAGGGATGAGGCTGGGCCTGACTGGTGGTGGAAATGACTTGACAGAGTTCCCTACTCTGGAGGAAGGCTTGTTGACTCCGACAGAAGAGCTTGGAAGGCAGCATACATGTGACATGGCACACATTCCGCTATTGGGTATATTGAATAATCTTTTAACAAGATAAGCTTAGTTGCTTACTGAGCATTCACAATCCTTAGCATGGATTTAATTTACTACAGCTCTGATCAATGGTTTTTCAAAATAAATCCTATGTAGTTTTGTTGTCAAGGTCCATCTTTGGAATGAGGAACCTGACCACTTGTATCTTACTTTAGCAAGAGAACCTGTTATCTTTAGCGTTTGAACAAAATTCCAGTCTTGGTAACTATAATTAGAAAGGCAAGGATAGTATAGTTGAGTGAACTCAGAGTTGGGGGTTCCTAACTGGATGATATAATGGTTCCTGCAGGCCTTAAAAATGTATGAGTTGTAATCCTGCTTCTGCAAGTGGCTTGCACTGTGACCTTGGGCAAGTCACTTAACCTCTTTACCTCACTGTCTCCACTTGCAAAGGGGGAGTAATCCTTAGCAAGGTTGAAGATGAAGTAGTCCAATTTGTATAGTGTTTTGATAACGTAAACCACTAAGCGATAAGCGTATATAATTCCGTATGTAAAAAATCGTTCTCTTCTGAAGTGGGTAAAGTATTCTTCGTTTTCTCTGCAGTTGTTGTGCAGTGTTGTAATACATTTCACTGGTGGGAAAAATAATCTACATTTATAGTGTTTTGAAACTTTCATTGAAAGGTGCTGTATAAACATAAGTTGTTGTTATGCTTCAGCTAGGTCAATGACTTAATGTTGCATAAGATTTTTATTTTCAGTTACAAAAGGCATCTGAATAATTATTTCTGAAGAATTTTAGCTAGAAATACTTTATCATGAAAAGACTTATACAAATCTTTTTATTTGAATGTATCAGATTCCTCTTGGATATACAGTAAAAGCTTTGTTATCCGGCATGTTAGGGGAGTGGGGGGTGCCAGTAAGTCAAAAATTCCAGTTAACTAAGAGAGAGGGAGTTTGAATATGGGAGGGGGCTCAGGGCTGGGCGTTGGGGCACAGGAGGGGGTGTGGAGCGTGGGCTCTGGGAGGGACTTTGGGTGCGGGAGGAGGCTTGGGGCAGGGGGTTGGGACACGGGAAGGGTTTTGGGATACCGGATCCAGGCGGTGCTCACCTCAAGGCATATCCTATTGCTAGTAACTCAGTCATTGCACGCATGCAATCAAAGAGACTGCTGTGGTAGAAGAATGCATTCAAATGAATTCCTTAAATGACTTAAAAAGAAAAGGAGTACTTCTGGCACCTTAGAAACGAACAGATTTGTTTGAGCATAAGCTTTCGTGAGCTACAGCTCACTTCATCGGATGCATTCAGTGGAAAATGCACTGGGGATATTTATATACATAGAGAACATGAAACAATGGGTGTTTCCATACACACTGTAAGGAGAAGTTTCAGAGTAGCAGCCCTGTTAGTCTGTATTCGCAAAAAGAAAGGGACGACTTGTGGCACCTTAGAGACTAACCAATTGCCACAAGTACTCCTTTTCTTTTTACTGTAAGGAGAGTGATCACTTAAGGTGGGCCATTTCCAGCAGTTGACAAGAACATCTGAGGAACAGCGGGGGGGGGGGGGGGGTAGGGGAGGAAATAGTTTTACTTTGTGTAATGACCCATCCACTCCCAGTTTCTATTCAAACCTATTTCCCCATGTTTATTCCCTCTTCCCTGCGCTCCCTCCACCCCCTCCTGCTGGTAATAGCTCACCTTAAGTGATCGCTCTCCTTACAGGGTGTATGGTAACACCCATTGTTTCATGTTCTCTATGTATATAAATCTCCCCACTGTATTTTCCACTGAATGCATTCGATGAAGTGAGCTGTAGCTCACGAAAGCTTATGCTCAAATAAATTTGTTAGTCTCTGAGGTGTCATAGAGTCATAGAGTATCAGGGTTGGAAGGGACTTCAGGAGGTCATCTAGTCCAACCCCCTGCTCAAAGCAGGACCAAACCCCAACTAAATCATCCCAGCCAGGGCTTTGTCAAGCCTGACCTTAAAAACTTCTAAGGAAGGAGATTCTACCACCTCCCTAGGTAACACATTCCAGTGTTTCACCACCCTCTTGGTGAAAAAGTTTTTCCTAATATCCAACCTAAACCTCCCCCACTGCAACTTGAGACCCTTACTCCTTGTCCTGTCCTCTTCTACCACTGAGAATAGTCTAGTTCCATCCTCTCTGGAACCACCTCTCAGGTAGTTGAAAGTAGCTATCAAATCCCCCCTCATTCTTCTCTTCTGTAGACTAAACAATCCCAGTTCCCTCAGCCTCTCCTCATAAGTCATGTGTTCCAGACCCCTAATCATTTTTGTTGCCCTTCGCTGGACTCTCTCCAATTTATTCACGTCCCTCGATCTGCTCGCTATGCCCCTACTTATACATCCCAAAATGCCATTGGCCTTCTTGGCAACAAGGGCACACTGCTGACTCATATCCAGCTTCTCGTCCACTGTCACCCCCAGGTCCTTTTCCGCAGAACTGCTGCCTAGCCATTCGGTCCCTAGTCTGTAGCGGTTCATTGGGTTCTTCTGTCCTAAGTGCAGGACCCTGCACTTATCCTTATTGAACCTCATGAGATTTTTTTTTGGCCCAATCCTCCAATTTGTCTAGGTCCCTTTGTATCCTATCCCTGCCCTCCAGCATGTCTACCACTCCTCCTAGTTTAGTATCATCCGCAAATTTGCTGAGGGTGCAATCCACACCATCCTCCAGATCATTTATGAAGATATTGAACAAAACCGGCCCCAGGACCGACCCCTGGGGCACTGCACTTGACACCGGCTGCCAACTAGACATGGAGCCATTGATCGCTACCCGTTGAGCCCGACAATCTAGCCAACTTTCTACCCACCTTATAGTGCATTCATCTAGCCCATACTTCCTTAACTTGCTGACAAGAATACTGTGGGAGACCGTGTCAAAAGCTTTGCTAAAGTCAAGAAACAATAAATCCACTGCTTTCCCTTCATCCACAGAACCAGTAATCTCATCATAGAAGGCGATTAGATTAGTCAGGCATGACCTTCCCTTGGTGAATCCATGCTGACTGTTCCTGATCACTTTCCTCTCGTGTAAGTGCTTCAGGATTGATTCCTTGAGGACCTGCTCCATGGTTTTTCTGGGGACTGAGGTGAGGCTGACTGGCCTGTAGTTCCCCAGATCCTCCTTCTTCCCTTTTTTAAAGATTGGCACTACATTAGCCTTTTTCCAGTCGTCCGGGACTTCCCCCGTTCGCCACGAGTTTTCAAAGATAATGGCCAATGGCTCTGCAATCACAGCCGCAAATTCCTTTAGCACTCTCGGATGCAACTCGTCCGGCCCCATGGACTTGTGCACGTCCAGCTTTTCTAAATAGTCCCTAACCACCTCTTTCTCCACTGAGGGCTGGCCATCTACTCCCCATGCTGTGATGCCCAGCGCAGCAGTCTGGGAGCTGACCTTGTTCGTGAAGACAGAGGCAAAAAAAGCATTGAGTACATTAGCTTTTTCCACATCCTCTGTCACTAGGTTGCCTCCCTCATTCAATAAGGGGCCCACACTTTCCTTGGCTTTCTTCTTGTTGCCAACATACCTGAAGAAACCCTTCTTGTTACTCTTGACATCTCTTGCTAACTGCAGCTCCAGGTGTGATTTGGCCCTCCTGATTTCATTCCTACATGCCCGAGCAATATTTTTATACTCATCCCTGGTCATATGTCCAACCTTCCACTTCTTGTAAGCTTCTTTTTTATGTTTAAGATCCACTAGGATTTCACCGTTAAGCCAAGCTGGTCGCCTGCCATATTTACTATTCTTTCGACTCATCGGGATGGTTTGTCCCCGTAACCTCAACAGGGATTCCTTAAAATACAGCCAGCTCTCCTGGACTCCTTTCCCCTTCATGTTAGTCCCCCAGGGGATCCTGGCCATCTGTTCCCTGAGGGAGTCGAAGTCTGCTTTCCTGAAGTCCAGGGTCCGTATCCTGCTGCTTACCTTTCTTCCCTGCGTCAGGATCCTGAACTCAACCAACTCATGGTCACTGCCCCCCCGATTCCCATCCACTTTTGCTTCCCCCACTAATTCTTCCCGGTTTGTGAGCAGCAGGTCAAGAAAAGCTCCCCCCCTAGTTGGCTCCTCCTGTTGCCACAAGTACGCCTTTTCTTTTTGCGAATACAGACTAACACGACTGCTACTCTGAAACCTGGCATTAAATAACTTACACCTGTTTGGGGGAAAGCATCTCATCAGAAATCATGTGGTGATTATGAAGGATGTAAAAGAGTACATTCAATGAAAAAAATATATTGTGTGCTAGTGGGTAGAGGGACATTTATCGTAATTGGATGACATGTTAAAAGAATCCACTTTTGTGATATTCCAGGGATCTAAAAGTGCTTAGTTGAGTAAAATTAGCTCTCATAGTGCAAACTCAGCTTGCCCTTGCTTACACGGAGAGGTGGTCTACGCTGAGAAAATACATCATGTTAGAATATGACCTTGAGGAGCAGTGGTAAATAAATGCAATGATGAACACAACTTAGCACTCATTGTCAGCAAGTACGGTTTTGTTTAACATTGTGTCAGTTGGTCTGGCTTAACTCTAGGGTATTCAGTATACCCAAGTTTTGCATTAAATGGATATAAGGTAGAGATTATCTGCTACTGACAAATAAAACTTGGCACTATGTTAACTTCAGTAGCTGAAACACTTCTGGTAAAGCAAATTTAAAAATGATGGCTGCCTCTTTATCCTTCGTAGAAAGAAGAAC
This sequence comes from Natator depressus, assembly GCF_965152275.1. NCBI lineage: Eukaryota > Metazoa > Chordata > Testudines > Cheloniidae > Natator > Natator depressus. The sequence goes on along the minus strand of NC_134237.1, from coordinate 135,725,763 downwards.
CAATATTTTGTTTGGTCTTCTTCAGCTGAGGCGGGAGAAGAGCCTTGGAAATTGTCTGAGGGTAATTTGTTTGTTCAGTATATTACTGATGTGCCTTAGGGTTAACTATGATCACTTGTCAAGATGTTAAACATGGCATTTGGTGTCCACACTGTGTAGTAAGCCCTGTTCAACTTCTTGTTAGTGACCGTGACGCCTTAGGATGGTATTCTAGTGCAATGTAATTTCCTAGGGTAAGTAAGCCCTTACTTCTCGGCATTGATGCAGCTATACTGATTACTGAACATGGACTTTGAGTGGTTTCAGAGTAGCAGCCGTGTTAGTCTGTATTCGCAAAAAGAAAAGGAGTACTATTGGCACCTTAGAGACTAAGCCCTGGTCTACACTAGGACTTTAGGTCCAATTTAGCAGCGTTAAATCGATGTAAACCTGCACCCGTCCGCACGATGAAGCCCTTTATTTCGACTTAAAGGGCTCTTAAAATCGATTTCCGTACTCCACCCCTGACAAGTGGATTAGCGCTTAAATCGGCCTTGCCGGGTCGAATTTGGGGTACTGTGGACACAATTCGATGGTATTGGCCTCCGGGCGCTATCCCAGAGTGCTCCATTGTGACCGCTCTGGACAGCACTCTCAACTCAGATGCACTGGCCAGGTAGACAGGAAAAGAACTGCGAACTTTTGAATCTCATTTCCTGTTTGGCCAGCGTGGCAAGCTGCAGGTGACCGTGCAGAGCTCATCAGCAGAGGTGACCATGATGGAGTCCCAGAATCGCAAAAGAGCTCCAGCATGGACTGAACGGGAGGTACGGGATCTGATTGCTGTACGGGGAGAGGAATCCGTGCTATCAGACCTCCGTTCCAGTTTTCAAAATGCCAAAACCTTTGTCAAAATCTCCCAGGGCATGAAGGACAGAGGCCATAACAGAGATCTGAAGCAGTGCCGCGTGAAAGTTAAGGAGCTGAGGCAAGCCTACCAGAAAACCAGAGAGGCGAACAGCTGCTCCGGGTCAGAGCCCCAAACATGCCGCTTCTATGATGAGCTGCATGCCATTTTAGGGGGTTCAGCCACCACTACCCCAGCAGTGTTGTTTGACTCCTTCAATGGAGATGGAGGCAACACGGAAGCAGGTTTTGGGGACGAAGAAGATGATGATGAGGTTGTAGATAGCTCACAGCAAGCAAGCGGAGAAACTGGTTTTCCCGACAGCCAGGAACTGTTTCTCACCCTGGACCTGGAGCCAGTACCCCCCGAACCCACCCAAGGCTGCCTCCTGGACCCGGCAGGCGGAGAAGGGACCTCCGGTGAGTGTACCTTTTAAAATACTATACATGGTTTAAAAGCAAGCATGTGAAAGGATTAATTTGCCCTGGCATTCGCGCCTCTCCTGGATGTACTCACAAAGCCTTTGCAAAAGGTTTCTGGGGAGGGCAGCCTTATTGCGTCCTTAATGGTAGGACACTTTACCACTCCAGGCCAGTAACACGTACTCGGGAATCATTATACAACAAAGCATTGCAGTGTATGTTTGCTGGCGTTCAAACAACATCCGTTCTTTATCTCTCTGTGTTATCCTCAGGAGAGTGAGATATCATTCATGGTCTCCTGGTTGAAATAGGGTGCTTTTCTTAAGGGGACATTCAGAGGAGCCTGTTCCTGGTGAGCTGTTTGCCTGTGGCTGAACAGAAATGTTCCCCACTGTTAGCCACGGGGAGGGTTGAGGGGGTAGCCACGCGGTGGGGGGGAGGCAAAATGCGACCTTGTAACGAAAGCACATGTGCTATGTATGTAATGTTAACAGCAAGGTTTACCTTGCAAGACTGTAGCCACTGTTTTATAAAATGTGTCTTTTTAAATACCGCTGTCCCTTTTTTTTTCTCCACCAGCTGCATGTGTTTCAATGATCACAGGATCTTCTCCTTCCCAGAGGCTAGTGAAGATTAGAAAGAAAAAAAAATGCACTGGAGATGAAATGTTCTCTGAGCTCATGCTGTCCTCCCACACTGAGAGAGCACAGATGAATGCGTGGAGGCAAATAATGTCAGCGTGCAGGAAAGCACAAAATGACCGGGAGAAGAGGTGGCGGGCTGAAGAGAGTAAGTGGCGGGCTGAAGACAGGGCTGAAGCTCAAATGTGGCGGCAGCGTGATGAGAGGAGGCAGGATTCAATGCTGAGGCTGCTGGAGGACCAAACCAGTATGCTCCAGTGTATGGTTGAGCTACAGCAAAGGCAGCTGGAGCACAGACTGCCACTACAGCCCCTGTGTAACCAACCGCCCTCCTCCCCAAGTTCCATAGCCTCCACACCCAGACGCCCAAGAACGCGGTGGGGGGGCCACCGGCCAACCAGCCACTCCGCCACAGAGGATTGCCCAAAAAAAAGAAGGCTGGCATTCAATAAATTTTAAAGTTGTAAACTTTTAAAGTGCTGTGTGGCATTTTCCTTCCCTCCTCCACCACCCCTCCTGGGCTACCTTGGTAGTCGTCCCCCTATTTGTGTGATGAATGAATAAAGAATGCATGAATGTGAAGCAACAACGACTTTATTGCCTCTGCAAGCAATGATTAAAGGGAGGAGGGGAGGGTGGTTAGCTTGCAGGGAAGTAGAGTGAACCAAGGGGCGGGGGGTTTCATCAAGGAGAAACAAACAGAACTTTCACACCGTAGCCTGGCCAGTCATGAAACTGGTTTTCAAAGCTTCTCTGATGCGTACCGCGCCCTCCTGTGCTCTTCTAACCGCCCTGGTGTCTGGCTGCGCGTAACCAGCAGCCTGGCGATTTGCCTCAACCTCCCACCCCACCATAAACGTCTCCCGCTTACTCTCACAGATATTGTGGAGCACACAGCAAGCAGTAATAACAGTGGGAATATTGGTTTCGCTGAGATCTAAGCGAGTCAGTAAACTGCGCCAGCGCGCCTTTAAACGTCCAAATGCACATTCTACCACCAGTCTGCACTTGCTCAGCCTGTAGTTGAACAGCTCCTGACTACTGTCCAGGCTGCCTGTGTATGGCTTCATGAGCCATGGCATTAAGGGGTAGGCTGGGTCCCCAAGGATAACTATAGGCATTTCAACATCCCCAACAGTTATTTTCTGGTCTGGGAATCAATTCCCTTCCTGCAGCTTTTGAAACAGACCAGAGTTCCTGAAGATGCGCGCGTCATGTACCTTTCCCGGCCATCCCATGTTGATGTTGGTGAAACGTCCCTTGTGATCCACCAGAGCTTGCAGCACTATTGAAAAGTACCCCTTGCGGTTTATGTACTCGCCGGCTTGGTGCTCTGGTGCCAAGATAGGGATATGGGTTCCGTCTATGGCCCCGCCACAGTTAGGGAATCCCATTGCAGCAAAGTCATCCACTATGACCTGCACATTTCCCAGGGTCACTACCCTTGATATCAGCAGATCTTTGATTGCGTTGGCTACTTGCATCACAGCAGCCCCCACACTAGATTTGCCCACTCCAAATTGATTCCCAACTGACCGGTAGCTGTCTGGCGTTGCAAGCTTCCACAGGGCTATTGCCACTCGCTTCTCAACTGTGAGGGCTGCTCTCATCTTGGTATTCATGCGCTTCAGGGCAGGGGAAAGCAAGTCACAAAGTTCCATGAAAGTGCCCTTACGCATGCGAAAGTTTCGCAGCCACTGGGAATCGTCCCAGACCTGTAACACTATGCGGTCCCACCAGTCTGTGCTTGTTTCCCGAGCCCAGAATCGGCGTTCCACAGCATGAACCTGCCCCATTAGCACCATGATGCATGCATTGGCAGGGCCCATGCTTTCAGAGGAATCTGTGTCCATGTCCTGATCACTCACGTGATCGCGCTGACGTCGCCTCCTCGCCCGGTATCGCTCTGCCAGGTTCTGGTGCTGCATATACTGCTGGATAATGCGTGTGGTGTTTAATGTGCTCCTAATTGCCAAAGTGAGCTGAGCGGCCTCCGTGTTTGCCTTGGTATGGCGTCCGCACAGAAAAAAGGCGCGGAACGATTGTCTGCCGTTGCTTTGACGGAGGGAGGGGCGACTGACGACATGGCTTACAGGGTTGGCTTCAGGGAGCTAAAATCAAAAAAGGGGGTGGCTTTACATCAAGGAGTATTTCAGGCAGGACTTCACGGAGGGTTCCAATAAGAAATGGTGCACCTAAGTTATTGTTCTTATTGGAACAAGGAGGTTAGCCTGGCCTCTGATTGATACATGGCTAGATTTACCTCGCTGCACCTTCTCCATGAGTGACTGCAGTGTGACCTAGAGGAATGAGTCCCCTAGACAGGAGGGGGGGGAAGCAAATGAGTACAAAACAAATCTGGTCTATTTCTTGTTTTGATCCACTCCATCTATGTTTTACATCTTTGGCTGGCAGCAGACGGTGCAGAAGGACTGCATGCCATCCACATCTCAAGGCTGCTCGGCAGAAGATGGTGCAATATGACTGCTAGCCATCCTCATCTCTTGCCTGCCCGGCAGAAGATGGTGCAATACGACTGCTAGCCATCCTCATCTCTTGCCTGCCCGGCAGAAGATGGTGCAATATGACTGCTAGCCATCCTCATCTCTTGTCTGCCCGGCAGAAGATGGTGCAATACGACTGCTAGCCATCCTCATCTCTTGCCTGCCCGGCAGAAGATGGTACAGTACGACTGCTAGCAATCCATATCGCCTGCCTGCTCAGCATAAGATGGTTCAATAGGACTGACTGCAGGACTAAAGAGAATGACCTGGTCAAGTCACTCCAAATTTAGTCCCTGCGCCCATGTCTGCCCAGGCGCTCCTGGCCGATGTGGCCAGGAGCACCTTGGACATGACGATGACGGCTACCAGTCGTATTGCACCGTCTGCTGCCAGAAGGCAATGGGTTGCTGCTACTGTGTAGCAATGCAGTACCGCGTCTGCCAGCACCCAGGAGACATATGGTGACGGTTACCTGAGCGGGCTCCATGCTTGCCATGGTATGGCGTCTGCACAGGTAACTCAGGAAAAAAGGCGCAAAACGATTGTCTGCCCTTGCTTTCACGGAGGGAGGGAGGGAACGGGGGGCCTGACGATATGTACCCAGAACCACCCGCGACAATGTTTTAGCCCCATCAGGCATTGGGATCTCAACCCAGAATTCCAATGGGCAGCGGAGACTGCAGGAACTGTGGGATAGCTACCCACAGTGCAACACTCCGGAAGTCGATGCTTGCCTCGGTACTGTGGAAGCACTCCGAGTTAATGCACTTAATGCACTTAGAGCATTTTCTGTGGGGACACACACACTCGAATATATAAAACCGATTTCTAAAAAACCAACTTCTATAAATTCGACCTAATTCCATAGTGTAGACATACCCTAAGCAATTTATTTGAGCATAAGCTTTTGTGAGCTACAGCTCACTTCAAATAAATTGGTTAGTCTGTAAGGTGCCACTAGTACTCCTTTTCTTTTTGGACTTTCTGAGTGAAGACCAGACCTGAATTTCTTTGCCTCAGTTTTTTCTTCTGTAAAGAAAACTCTTCTCTACCTTGCAAGGTGGTGTGAGGCTTAATTAAATGTTTGAGCAGCCTTACAATGAAAAGTGCTATATGTTTTCAGCGTTATTACTGGTTCACTATAACCAAAGTTGCAACTTAATGTATTGAATAAATATAGGTTTCAGAGTAGCAGCCGTGTTAGTCTTCGATTCTATTTTGCTGTATATGGAGTTTCATTGTAAAGTCATAGAAGTTAGGGAAGGACAAGACCCATTAGCTTATATTATCCAATTCATTTCCCTTCCCATTCATCTTGCCAATGCAACATTTCCCTCTTGGTACTTTTCTAGAGCTTTGTCCAGTATAAATGTCCAAAGATTCTGCTACCTTTGGGGACTATTGCATCGTGAAGAAAACCTCCTGATACTTGGCTAAATTTTCTCTTTCTAAATTTCATCCTGTTACTTCTATTTACACTGTCCATAAGAGAGTGCAGAGCTTGATTTTGATGTGATATTGAAGACTCTCGAGGTACTTTAGGAAGCAGTGACTAAAAAACTGCATGTGTAGAGAGTGCATAGGTTGATACAGTACACGTTAAGCAGTAGCTCAACACACAAGCTTGAATTTTCAAAATTGTTTTATTGAGGGGGAAATACTGGTTCTAACAACATTGACTTTCTCTTTTAAAAAAAGTGTTTTGAATCTCTAACTCTGCCTTGCAGCTTCTTTTTAAATGCCATTATGAAATTTGTATTGAGGTCACCTGATCTACATACAGAGCAAACTGACAAAGCCAAGAAAGTTCTGTTTTGTTTTTGCCTTTCTCTTTAATCTTCCACGAACAGCAATTTGATTCTGGCATTCAGATTTGTCAGTAGACTGTAAGATAAAGTAGCATGCCCATGTTTGCTTGCTCTTTAAATTCAACTGTGAGAAGGCTTTTGACCTTTAGAGTGACAGCAGGAAGAATTACTGTTTTGACACAAGATGCTCAAAGAGTGTTGCGCTGACGTCACTTGCTGCTTTGAGCATCATGCACCTGCTTTTCTGCCCACAGAACCTAGGGTATATCTTGGTGTAATGAACCCTTAAATCATCATAAGCAGCCAGAATATGATATTGATGATCTTTCTGTTCCTGATGTAAATGAGTGATCAAAAATGTGATGATTCAGGCAGCATAAAATTAGAAAACCTTAAAAAATACTGAGGGGAGAGGAAGGTGCATTTTTTAAAACTGATAGGACTGTGTGTGTGTAAGGAATTAGTTCTGTAGCCTTAAACCCTTAGAACACTGGCTTAGTGCAAGGTATTTAACCCCTTGGGGCGTGTTTAACCAGCCAGCTTCCTTGGTTTCCAGTTAGCCTCTAGGGGGCACTGTATTGAGGAAGGAAGGGTTCAGGGTGCTGGAAGATGGGTCTAAGATCAGACTATACTAAATTTGACCGGCTCCTCTTCCTCTTTGCTGAGAATTTCTCCTTCCTTTGCCACTTGTTCTCCAGCTTGCCTCCCTGACCCACTAAGTTGTTTGCTGCTGGTCACTGACCACTGCCGTCAGTCCCCTAAGGCTGGACACCTATGGGGGAAATGAGATGCATTGGTCATCCAGCCCAGGAAAGAACTGACATGGAGCGAAGAGTCACTCCATGCAGGGAGCAGGCCAGTAGCTCAGAGGTGGCCAACTGCTTTAAGGCAGGGGGTGGGGAGGTAGGAAGCAGAGAGAGAGAGGGAAGTTGAGGACTTAGAGGTAGGGAGAACAAGACAGAGTTTACTTTTCTGTTTAAAACAACTGTTTGGATAGAGTAGTTCATTTTCTCCACTGCAGATCTCTTGCTCCTCTCATAGTAATAAATTGAGATGCCTCAATGCAAGGCCAATTTAAAGAAAATGAAAGTTTATTCCAGCTTGTAGACTTAATAATTAGTCACAATAACGTTAAAGCCAGGGAAACAGACATGTACGGTGAGATGTTTTGGGACATTTCTGGTGATCCCCCACACACGGATCCTTTGCTGTCATTACATGCCCTTTGCCTTTTTCACTGCCATTTATTCCATATCACCTCTCCCTTCTCACACACTGGTCTTGCCTTCTTTCAAGCTGCCTTCTGCACCTGGCATTCTGTGCTATCAAAGAGCACCAAGCACATACCCACTGTACTTCCAGATGCTATCTCAAAAGTTCCTACAGTCACACACAGAAAACCATGGTAGAAAAATTGGTATTTCTTAACATTATACTGAAAATTAGGGTGAGAGAGAGAATGGAGGGGGCAGAGGACAGAACTTTTCTGTGGGTGTCCCAGTCTAATCTATTTAGACTGTAAGCTCTGAGGCATGGACTGAGGTGTTTAGTGTCTTGTACCGTGGTAGAAACAGCAGCTGAGATAGAATGAATTATTTGAAATTGCTTTGTGATCACATTATTATTATGGATGGGGGGAATGACCCATATTCTGGGCCGCCTTTGGTATATGATTTTGTGGCTGTGGAATTATCTCAGTCCATATAATCATCTCCTCACTGCATAATGGAGCCACCCTTGCCTCCACTTCTCCTCCCCCCCCCCCCCCCCCCAAAAAAAAAATTAAAATCCCTACATCAATTCTAAAATGTATTGTGATGGGTTGTCACCCCCAAGGTCCAGTCTTGGAGCTGTGGGAACCACTGTGGGCTCTAACCCTCCAGTTGTGCTGGCCCTTTTCTCACACTGGTGGAGATTCAGACAGCCTCACCATGCCCTTTTATCGTAAGTACATAAGAATGGCCATACTGGATCAGACTAAAGGTCCATCTAGCCCAGTATCCTGTCTTCCGACAGTGGCCAGTGCCAGATGCCCCAGAGGGAATGAACAGAACAGGTGGTCATCAAATGATCCATCTCCTGTCGCCCATTCCCAGCTTCTGGCAAAAAATCAGCACAACAGCAGGTGGCGCCACACACCCAACTGAGCTACCTCAGGTTTCAGAGTAGCAGCAGCGTTAGTCTGTATTCGCAAAAAGAAAAGGAGGACTTGTGGCACCTGAGAGACTAACCAATTTATTTGAGCATAAGCTTTCGTAAGTTACAGCTCACTTCAACTAAGTTCCCCCTGTAGTTGTAGTAGCTATTGTTTACTTTCCTTTGCAAAAATGTATTGTGGTGGTGTGCTCTGTCAAGCCGGAGTGTCTCCAGAAGTGGGTGCATATTAGTTTGGGTGAGTGATCTGATCCTTTGTGCAATTTTTAGAGCATTTTGAAATCATTCAAAGTGCAGACTGTATCAATAGAAGTTTAAATATTGTTTGTCAAACTTGGTATTTTCTTGTAATTTAGATCCTAAATCAGAGACATAGGTGCTATTTTTTTTGAAGATTAGTGGGATCTTGACTGTCCTTTGTTGCTCAGTAAAGCAAAGCATCAGCCTACTATAGGGACAGATCTGGTAAAGTGCTGAGCCCTTTCACTGGGAATTGAGGGGGCTTGGCATTTAGCTGGATTGGATCTTTGACCAGGATATTGAAGCTGCATTGACAATTGGGCATGCTGGGTGGGTGGGTAGATTGATTTATGAGTACTTTTCTAGCTCTACTTTCTAAGATTCTAAACATCTAATTTCTGAAATTCCATCATCTATATAATTGGATGTCTGTATAAAGAATCATAATGTGATCTTCCATACCAACTTCTTTGAAATGTGTATTATTTCTTTTTGATTCACCTACTTCAGTCACTAGCATTGCTGGATTATGTAATTTTTTTTACCATAATTGGCATTTTTTAGCCTTGTAAGCTATGCCAGATGGCAGGGCAGTTGGATTAGTAAGGGGTTGCTTAGCAAGCCATGACTATTGCATTATTACCACATCATCATGATATTTTTACTCTTAACAGAAATTCAGGACAGTCGCTTCTCTCCCTGTCTCCCATTACTGATGACATATTCAGTGCAAGGTCAGAAGTTTTTGGATGATACCCTGTTTCAACAAACTGAGCTGGATTTTGCTCCTCTAAGGTGGGATGAAGTTACTGTGTGTTGTTTGAATTCTCTGCATTATATGTTCTCTGTGTGCCTGTGATTCAAAGAATTTCCAGATACAGTAGAATCTACTTATTAGCAATCCCCAGACAATGGTATCTTTTTGCTAGCAACAGAGGGGTTGCTAATAAGTGGAAGGCAGGTTTGCGAGGTTGCAGCTAGGGAAGGAAGTGCTGGGCTGTGCCATCCCTGCCTGCTAGCCGGGCAGTGGCAGGGTAAGAGGCTTCAGCCCAGATGTTAGGGCTTTCTACAGGACGTGGGGGTGCTAGGGGCCCCACGAAGCAGGGTGGGGGGGCACTTTAACCATGATTCCAGGGGCTACTTAGGCACCTGAAAACTTTTTTTTTTTTTTTGCAGATAATAACTTAAAAATTATTATCTGACAGGAGAACTGTATCTAATTCCTATATAAAGAAAATTAAATAAATATTAGACTCTAAAACTAACATATTCTGACATCTTGTCAACTCACTTAAGGGACATTGGTTAGGTTTAAAATTGTAATATATATTCTTACTTTGTTACTAACTCTTGAATACAACAATTATAGAAAAATCTAGCTTACTTTCTATCACTTTTTTGAAGTTCACCAAGCTTGGAATAGATCATTTAACTTTTGGAAACATCCTACTAGGGCAGGGCCCCGTGAGTTTAAACTGCACCTGCCTGGGGCTCTAGGGGTGTTACGCAACTATAAATAATATACTAGAAACTGACTTTAAACAGGAGTGAAGCTGATACTTTCACATTAACACTATTGCCAATCCCAAATGTTCAAAAATCATGAATCAGGCTCACCAAAAATCATGAGATTAGCTTTAAAATCATCATATCATGTAAAAATAATAGATTTGGTGGTGTTTTTATTTGCCTTCTGCTTTGAGCGCACTGGGGTCATATTTTGAAGCTTTCTCCACAGCCACCAGGGCTAGAAACTTCATTTTTCTTTAAGAGTGACGGCTGAAATCATCACATATCCACTCGACTCCAGGAGCTGGGGCTTCAAGGAAAATAATAATTATCATGGAACTCATAACAAAATCATGAGAGTTGGCAAAACTGCTTTCACTTCTGTTTAAAGGTTAGTTACTTTCCAGAAGGCTCTTAAACACAACATTATAGTGATTTAGTTGCAGTTCTCACAGGAGAATATTTAAAACCAAACCCTAAGAAAATTTCACGTTTTAAAGTTGAGAAAAAAATTGAGACTTCTGAGGTATGTCAGGGACACTGCAGACAGGAAAGGAAAATAAATAGGCACAGGTGCTCTGGGCAGCTCTTCCTCTTGAAAGAAAGTTGGATGGTCAAATTTTCTAGTTCTTAATCAAGTAAAATTTCAATTGCCATCAGCGCCACCACTCATAGATGTTAACGTCACAGTGAACATGTGATAACGTGGTCAATAACTATACGCTTCGTAATTAAATATCTGAGCCATCTTATCCAGAGTTACACATCCTATACGCATTTACTCAGAGACTACATTTTCTGGCATATTCTGTACAGTGCTGAGCACACAGATGGTGCCCAGTGAATAATACAAATAATGACAATAATCGTCGACTTTATGGACTCCGTGGATGCAATTTCTGTTTTTTGTTCTGGAATTGCCCTGGATACAGCTGAAACCCTAAGAATTTGAGGCATAAACACATCTGATACTCATACGACACTTTCTCATTCCTTTCTTTTCTCGAACTTAGAACAAAAAATGACAAAACAAAATAGTTTTCAGTTAAAATCTAAAATTGCACAGCAGGCATTGCTCTACAACCCAGCATGGGGCAGAACCTGCCCCCCCTTGGCAGGTAAGTGCTCTCCTCTCATCTGACTCTCATTCTCTCTTTTCTTCATCCTTCCTGACCGCTGTGCTACTTTTCATACTGTCAACCATGACATCCTTCCCAATTGCTGGAGTCTCGGAGAACTGTCCTCCTTGGTTTCGCTCCCATCTATCAGAGTCCTCTTTTTTGCAGCATGAAGCCGAGAGATAGGCTGGTCAGTGGATAGGGAGTTAGCCCTGAGAGACCTGGGTTCTACTCCCCCAATGGAGTTCCTGTATGACCTCAGGCCAGTGCCTTATGCACAGTGTTTCAAAGATTTTTAGAAAAAAGAAAAGGAGTACTTGTGGCACCTTAGAGACTAACCAATTTATTTGAGCATGAGCTTTCGTGAGCGACAGCTCACTCGAAGTGAGCTGTAGCTCACGAAAGCTCATGCTCAAATAAATTGGTTAGTCTCTAAGGTGCCACAAGTACTCCTTTTTGCGAATACAGACTAACACGGCTGTTACTCTGAAAGATTTTTAGGAACCCAGAGATGCATCTAGTGGGTTTACAAAGCACCAAGCCTCCTAGGTGCTTTTGAAAATCCCACTAGGTGCCTAAATACCTTTGAAAATCTGGCCTTTAGTCTCTCTGTGCCTTGGTGCCCCATCTGTGCAATGGGAACAACAGCACTACTCTACCTCACTGAGGGGCTGTGATGTGAGGCTCTCAGATATTATAGTGATGGGGCCACATAAGTACCATAGGTAGAGTGGGAACTTCTCTATACCACTGCTAGCCCTTCCCTGGGTTTTGGCCCCTTCTTTTCACCTGCGCCCCTCACATCTCCCTCTTTTCTGAATGTAAACTTGGCTCAGAGGACTTGGCTGTATTTCTTCTGAGTCCCCTGCAGACTCGGGGCGTGGGGGGATTTCTTCAACATCCCCCATCCCCTGCAGTGGGATTCCTGTTTTACAGGTTCATCTAAAGACTTCCAGATCTTTAATTTAATTACCAGCCCTTTCTTATCTTAATCACCCTGCCTCTGTTTGGCTTCTTGCCCGAGGGGCACAGGCTGGGAGAAGCACCTCTCTGCAGAACTCATATTCCACAGTAATGCTGTGCAGTTAAGAGCTCTGCCTGGGAGCATACCTCCTGTACGAAACTCAGAGGGGGGCAGGAGCACCCCCTTGTTCCAACCTAAATGGCGCCCCTACCATGGAGCTACCTGGTACCTCTCCCTGGACTCTCCAGGGGTCAGGAGTCAGCTCGACACAGTGCTTCCTTCCCTGTGTAAAGTCCTCCGGCAGGGTGGAACCTGGAGAGGGCAGGGAGAGATACTGTGCAACTCTGGCACCTGGGCTGCAGCCCCACTCCCACCATTGTCTTGCCCACAGTGTCTCCTTGCAGCCCACAGCTCCTTACCTCCTATGTGGTCCTTTGCACAGGCAGGTTTGCAGGGCTGCCGCACCAGAAGGAAACTCCAGGAGTTGCTGAGCACTGGCTGCAGGCAAGGGAGGCACATCCCAGCACTTCTTTTGCTGGGTGCAGCCTTGCAAATCTGCCTGTAGTTGCGGTCTTTCTTCCACAAGGTGTTCTTAATAAACGCATGCTGTTGCCAGTATCCGAATCCATTAACATTAAAGTCATTGGGACAGGACTAGTTGTTAGTATCCAGGTTGCTATTAAGTAGAATCTGCTGCAGATAGTTTGTATTAATGGCACAATGAATTAAAGTGATCACATTAGTAGATGGACAGGACAGAAACTGGATAAAATCTGATTAGATATCCTTGAGTTCTGTTTGGGGAAAAGCCTGTCCGTTATACTGGTCCTTCCATTTTCTCCTCATTTTAACCCCTTTCTTGAGGATGACTGGCCAAAACCCCTTTTGAGTCATTCTGTGTCTCCTTAATCATTTGAGAGAAATCACAGTTGAATGGCATGAGGCACTCTCTCGTTCCCCAGGGCCCTGTCTGATATTCCAGCCCCATGGACAATAATATGGATTGATCAATCTTTATGAGTAGAGCTGGTTGTGAATTTTTCAATAAGACATTTTTTGTCAGAAAATGTTAATTCTTGAAAATTGACATTGGGAATATTTCTTGGGTCCAGGATGTGATTTCTGGTGAGTGTGTGAGACCTTAGTTCCTTAGTAACCTAGTGACTAGGGCACTCACCTGGGTTGTGAGAGATCCAGATTCAAATCTCTGCTCTACCTGAGTTCCATGCATGGATTTGAACCTGGGTCTCCCACATCCCAGGTGAGTGCCCTGGCCACTAGGCTACTGGCTATGCTGGAATGGAGATGTCTTTCATGTTTTTTGTATTAAAGTGTAGAAAGGTCTTGTTCTTGTTCTAATGTGAAATAAAACATTTTGAAACTTTGAATTTTTTTCTAAAACTGAATGAATGGTTTTTGGCTAGCTCTACTTTTGAGCAGTTATGATTGTGTTGTAGCGATGAGGTCTTAATTCTCTTTTCACTAAGGCCAGTTTACATTGTTCTGGCTATACAAAGGGGCCTTAAAATTTTAGCCTATTGCATTTTATATTTCACTAAAACTCTTGTCCTAGAGAGTCTTTATTCAGAAGGAAGACAAATGATTCTTCTCGTGTGATGTTGGTAAGGAGTGTACTCTGTTTTAAGAAAATGTGCGTTTCAAGACATAGATGCATGCAGTCTCCTTGCAATGTTGTCAGTGTTTAGGTTACATGACACAAGAATCCAGGCATGAGGAAGGAAAAAAGTATGTTGTATCCCAGTGCCAAGTGTCACTGTTTCATTACTGGTTAATAACATGTGATTTAAGACTTTGTGGATTCAGCTGGAATTGATCTTCCAATGAATGTTGAAGAACTATTGTATGCGCAGTGGAGTGAAGCTCATAGAAGAATGATTATCAAAAGCAAATAAGGCATTTAATAATTCAGGGTGAAGACAAAAATGTAAGAAATCTGTGGCAGTCTCCTAACTATTGCAACCCCTGGTGTTCATTTCAGGCCTGGCCTATTTTATATCCTCGTTGAAAAATATTTGAAGTCCTAACTTGGAAGATTTTTAAAACAAATACTGTGTAGGATATTCATTTTTAAACAATATATAGTTGTCACATTTTTTAGCTATTAACAAAAATGAGACCTATGAATACAAAGAGAGTTAGAGGGTCCTAACTGGTGGAAAACACTGACATGCTCATTAGAACCATAGTAGTTATATTTCCAAACCATTATTTATAGGGATATAGTAATCATTTTTTTAATGTAAATTACCCCGTTTTTAAGGATTTAAAATATCTGCTTGATCTATTTGGGTAATACCTTCAGATGTATGTGTTGCTAAATCCTAGTTGTTTGCTCTCATGTAGAAGTCCTATCTTTAAGCTTGTTTCTTTTAGGCGGAAAATAAGCTTGTTTCTTTTAGGCAGAAAATGTTGGTGTTGAAAATAAATGTTACCAGAGAAACATTTTCTTTTCTTTTCTTTTTTCTTCCAGAGGAACCCCTGATGTTTCTGATGCTTCTGAGCAGCATTCAAAGCCTTTGCAGATCAGTGAAGCTGTGCAGCTGGCAGCTACTGAAATACCTTCAGACGTAGTCAGTGGCTGCTTGACCCTGTCCGAGCACCCACTTGCAGTCAGCACTGTAGAACCTTGTGATGTCAGCTGCACCAGCTATTTGTCTCAGCACCCCATTTGTCTTTCTGGACAGATACCTGTGGAGAGGAAGGAGAAGGCTGAAGATCAAAATTGTAAACTTGATATTAACAAGTCTTTCATCCCTAATAGAGATGAAAATTTAACAGACCCAAATAGAAAAATGCTGCTAAATGAGCCAGAAACACTACAGCCTCCAGAAGTATTTGCTGCAAAGGAAGCCACTAGTGGTTTTGTAAATAATAACTTTTTTTTAGACAGCAATGTGCCAGCTCCTCTCCTCCTTGAGCTTCTGGAAAAAGAAATAGGATTATCGAGCCATGGTGGGTTCTCCTCTTCAGAAAGCTCTTCATGCAAGAGCATATCGGCTAGGGACCCAGGGAAAAACAAAACAATGCAGCGAGTAGGAAATATTGAGCTTTCTGACAGGGAGTCAGAAGTGTTTGTAAGAGAATCACATCAGAAGCTGGAAGAAGAAAAGCGTGTTCCTGAGCTTGACTCCTCCAATATGTTTTCTGATGTTTTGAGGAGAGAATCTTTTAAAAATTCCAATGCCCCAGATGTGTTTTCTGCAAAGCCTTCAGAAATGTTCATGTTGTCCAAGGGACATAGTTCAAATCTGAATGACTCTGGCAGATTGTGGTTCTCTGGTGTTACTATGGAGCCCCTGGGAACCATTCTAGATGAGCAGCAAAAACAACTGTTTTCTAAAATGTCTGGGAAACGGGAAGAGGAGCCTCTCTCTGCTATGTCCAAAACTAGTGTCAAGAACAGCACATCTGACCAGCCAGTCACAGCTAGTGTAGAATCTGGTGGAACATGCAGTGAGAAGAATACTGTTGTGGAAATCCCATCTGGAGTTAACAGAAGTGAATTAACTCTTTCAGACTTCACCATAGAAAGGGGACATAAAAATACAGGCATTTCACCTTTATTTAATCTTCCTGTAGATGATGGTTCATTCTTTGGACATTTAGCTCAACCAATCTATCAGTCCACCCCGGGGATATTTGTAAGCAGAAGTGAGAAGCAGGAAGTACCTGGTAAGCCCCTTCCTATCAAATCAAATCTTCAGGCTTCTCTTACTTGTTTAAATGAAGAAACTTCTAGGAACTCATCTACAAATACACTTGTTTCTTCTGCTGAGAAGCATCATGCATTCCAGAGTGGACAGGAAATAAACAGTGAAAGTTGTGAGTCCTTAAGAACAGTGTATCCTCGTACTGGAAGAATCCAGTCTCTCCCTACCCTTAATTTCATGGAAAAGGTAGGAGCTTGGAACGTGAACCAGCCAATGGAGAAGATACCTGATGCTTTGGCTTTATGTGGTTTGAGTGGAGTTTCTCCAAGGAAGAAAGCCTACAGTGCAATTGCTGATTCCTTAAATTGTATTTTATCAAAGCAGAGCAGCAGCAGTGGTAACCTCAAGAGTGGTTTAGCTGCACCCTTTGGTGGGATGGGTTCAAAGACCAGTTTGCATTCCTGTGATAAAAAGTCAGCAGATGCTACACCACTTCTCAGGTCTCAGTCTGACAACTCAGTACATGTTATCAGCAGAGAGGCTTCACAGATTGAAGTTGTTCAGGCAACAAACCCAGATGAAGTTGTTCAGCCTACAGAAGACAAGAGCAGAGTTTCTGGAATGCCTGAAATTAGAGAAAGTGGTGCTCAGTTAGGAGACTCCACAACCCCACAGTTTACAGCTGTTCTTGTCACTACTGAGTCCAGTGGTGGTGGTGATGATGACGACAATAGCAGCATAGGACAAAATTCAGATCAAAATGTCTTCATTTCCAGTGAAAGGGTTGCTCAACTTCTCAGAGAGGAGGAATGCTATCCAAGTGATGGGCAAGAGAAACACAATGGTCTTGAAAATAATACCAGACAGTCACATGGTCCAGAACTCTCTACTAGCCAGATCGGTATGGATCATTTCAATGACATTTCTCCAGATAGCTTAAACCTCCTGGCTAGTTCACAGGCAAGTAGCCATGTTGACTTGACCTCTGCAAGTTCTTCTTCAGTAGTTGCCAGGGATTTTTTCACCAGTTTAGAAGGGGATAATGTCATTCCTTTCTTGGCTCCTACTTTGAAAACTCCAGATAAAAAAGACATAAATATTGAAGAAAGAATACCGGTAAGATATTGCTTGTAATTTTGCCACTTCTCTTTAGGTTTGGTCATAGGAAGACTGAGTGGCCTCAACTTGTGTTAAAAGCAATAGGAGTTGAAGGTGCTTGGAACATCACAAGAAAGGGCCCATTGTATGGAGAGACTGGTGTAGTTATAGAAGCTTTTAATATCCCATGTGTGGTAAGAATATTTGGTGCTACAGCTACAGACTTCTTCAGCTTAGATGTTAGCTAATATGATTTAGTTTCTAAATAAGGTAACTGAGGCAAGTAATTTTAAAGGACTCCTTCACTGAAGATAACTTTAAAATATATACAGCTAAAATCTTCTAAACCCACTTTCTCCTACAGTGTTTTCTTACACTCTTTCTGCAGTCAGAGTAAAATTTATTACTGACTAACATGGCCATGGCACCATTGAAATGGAGTTGTGCCTGTTTATGGCAGTAGTGAATTTGTCCCATAATGTTGAATCAGTATTTTAATTACTCATTGTTGATCTGGAAGTAATACACTTTTAGGGTATATTTCAACAAGACAGTGGAAATGCCTGGGCAATGGGTTTAGGGAGGATGGTCCATGTGTAGAGGGTAGCATGGAGGCAGGAGTGGGAAAAGGATATATATGGCGTATTAAGGCTGGTGACAGTGGCTGAATGTAGAAGGTAAGGATAAAAGCAAAAGGAGACAAGGTCAGTGATATAGGTTGGGGTTGAGTGAAGTAGAGCCTTGAAATAAAGGACAAGGTGCTAGAATTTCTGATTGCAGTGCATTGGCAAGCCATTTATGACCTTCCAGTCTCTTCCACATAAGCAGACTGTGATGTCCCAAATGTCAGGTTTTGATTCCACCACAGACCCTGGGGAAAAGCTAGGATGTAAGAGAGAGAACTTTTCACACACCCACACATCTTCAATAATAGCAAAAGCAACACAGAAAATTCCTGGCGAAGCAGATGGCTTCTTCTATAAATATTATTTCTTTTTTAAGTTTGCCAGTGTAAAAGTCTTCAACAGCTGATGATTAATAAACACACACACAAACACACACACACACACACACACAAATGAAAGCCATTCTGCCTACAGTTCCTTACATAAAGACCAATGGGATCTTATTTTGTTAATCCAGTCTCCCCTCCCTCTCTTTTCAGAGTCGCTAGATATAGGATGGCTGCCAGATTAGGTGGCAGCCATGTTGACACTTGCCTTTGCTGATAGCTGATGAGTGTTAGTGAAAATTAAATGCAGATGTATGTTACTGATGGACTTTATAATTCAGAATAAGTGGCTCCTCTTCTTGCAAAATGATTTCTATAATAACAATTTAGTCTTTGGAATCAGACTTTTACTCTTATTTTCCTTGAAAATTCCTTGAAATTTACACTGGGAAAATAATCTTAGAACAGCTTCTGTGTGCATATAAAGCTATTCTCAGTTGCCTAGGAAGATAAATATTGAAAGAAAGATGTGTGAAATTTATTAAAGGTAAGAATCAGAGACTACAAACTATCTCTGTTATAAATAGAATTAGCATTTCTCCTTTAATATTCGTTTTGAGGAATTCTCTTCTCATAAATCACTGACAGGACTCAGGAGGTTTGATCATGCATTTGGCTATTAATATGTATGTCTATAATACAATAATAGAAATAGAGATGGAAAAGATCTATAAAGTCATTTCGTTCATTCCCCAGCCAGTGCAGAATGTATAATACAGATGAGGCGAAATTTAAACCGTTCTTATGAGAAGGAATCAGATAAAGCTTTGCTTAACTGGCAAGTGTCTTCACTGGTGTTGCAGACTTTGTGAGAGAGGGGGAATCATTTTCCTAGCTGATCCGGGGAGGTCCCTTGAATCTATGTTATAGAAGCATATTCAGAATATTTGCTTTTTCTTTTCTCCCTTTATTTGCGGTAGGAGCTGGAGTGACAAGGGAATTTGATTTCTCCTCTAATCTTTAGGTTGATTAGGGAAGAGAATTGGTCAGTTCCTCTCCAATTTGAATTCAGTGTGAGAAGGGGAAGAAGTTATTTAAGGTAAATCTGACTTTTCATGAGTCACTGATCTGATAAAATCACTTAGAATGGTGTAGAGCTGCAGACAAGGGATTAGACAAATGTGAAATATCAAGTCAACAGATTTACAAAAAGTTTTAATAAAAAACCCCAACAGTTTCTTCAAAAAGCTTTTGTATTTTCTAAAGAACAAATCCAAGTGATGATCTTGAAGAAACTTTCCAGCAATCACAATGGGTATGCTGCTGGTTCGATATAAAAATGGGGTTATCATCTCAAGTGCTCTCTTTAGAGTCAAACTGTTCTTGTTTAGTAGGGACAGAACAGAAGAACATCGTAACATAAGAACATCATGAAGAAAGAAAGAGATAATAGGACAGAAAATATCGTATTACCTTTAAATAAATCCATGATACGCCCACATCTTGAATACGGCATGCAGATGTGGTCTCCCCATCTCAAAAAAGATATTTTGGAAAAGGTACAGAAAGGGGCAACAAAAATTATTAAGGGTATGGAACTGCTTCCATGTGAGGAGAGATTAATAAGACTAGGACTTTTCAGCTTGGAAGAGAGACGAGTAAGGGGGGTATGATAGAGGTCTATAAAATCATGACTGGTTTGGAGAAAGTAAATGAGGAAGTGTTGTTTACTCCTCACAACACACAAGAACTAGGGGTCACCAAATGAAATTAATAAACAGCAGGCTTAAAACAAACAAAAGGAAGTATTTTGTTGCCAGTGCAGGCTTGTACCGTGTAATGCTTTCACAACTGCTTTGTCCAATAAGACATTTAAACAGTTCCAGCAATGGGGCTTCCATCACTTTCCTTTGGAGACTGTCCCATGGTGTAATTGGAATGTTAAGGAATTTTTCCTGATGCCCAGCCCAAGTTTTAAGGTATTTTTTGGACAGGAGGAGGGTATGTTCCCTTGTGCCATGTTCTCATTTTGATAGAAAGGGCTATTAAACCAAAGCCTCATTTTTTCCTTCCAGATTTTAATTAGTAACCATTTTAAAGGAATACTATCAAGGGAAGGAGGCCTAAAATTAAGACCAAGTGGAGGGATAGCTTGATGTGTAATAAATCCAATGGTCTTGGTTTGTTGTTGGTACATCTGCTGGAGAACAGGTTGAAACAAACTTTTCAAGGGCAGGGGGATGTTGAAAATAGAAACTTGGTGTGTTTTGGAGATGGTGGTTGGGGTAGGTTAAAATCTGAGTTCCTTTATAATAGTACCATATATATTTATTGCTTTCTTTGTTCCATGTCCGCCCTTTGTGTCAGATGTATCTTCGTAATCTTGGCATTGATCAGTCACCTTCAGCTATACTGACTCCATTTGTACCCAGAGGACCAATCAGGGAGGTTGAATTTTCCCCATCAGAGCTCAGAACATTGAAGGAATCCACTGACACCTTAACAAAGCATGTCCAGCTATCTGAAGGTATGGGGAAAGGCAGAGGCATGCTACAAAAATCTTAGAGAACAGAACACTTCATGCACTTGGTTATTTCTCCTCAGTGAGGGGTGTTTCCATGCCAATTAGCAGCTTTCTGCCTCCAGTAGTTTTGAAAGTAGAGCTGTTCACAAAAGTGTTACAAGGATATTTTCATAATGGAAAAAGTATATCTTTGTTTCTCTCTTTCTTTGGTTTCTCTGGTGCAATATGTGACTAGGGTACAGGTAGACAGTCATACCCAGTTATCTAAATACAACCAATCCAGAGGCCCAAAATTGGGGATATAGCCAGGAGTGAGTCCACCTCAAAACAAAAATTGTTCAGGACTAATAAATACATGATTCTATGACCTAGTACGTGGGGCAAATGAAAGCACATTCAACTAGATCTATGGCAACTTCCATAGCATGCCTTCACAGTGAATTGTTCGTTGAAATATACATTGCTGCTGGTTAGAGAACTGCATAAGTCTTTATGCAACATTTCCTCTTTGATCTGGCATCCAGATCTCGTACCCAATTCAGGAGAGCAGTCTTGCAATCTCTTTACAGCTAATACTTTTCAGACCAACTCCTTGAAGGTCACTACTGCTTGTCTTCCCAGGAGTCTCTGCATTGAGTTGATTTGCCTTTCTGAGCCAAGGTGGCTGGATGCAACTCTCTCCCATGCATATATCAATCAGGCACTCTGTTTTTATTTTACTTATTTTTTAAAGTATCATGAGTGTTTCTCTACATATCCTTAGGATTTCAGATTTGATGAGTACTCTCATTTTATTGCTCTGCAAAGAATACACATCGAATTAGAATATCTCAGCACTTAGACATTTAGGTTCATAATGTTTCTAGTTATTTGAAAGTTTCCTTAGTGTACATAAATCCTAGAAGTTTGTACCAAATGATCAAAAGGCTTTATTTCAGTAAACCGTGATCATAAACAGTTTTAGTAGAAGCCATATTCTTGTATATTTTCTTATATAGGTTCTTATATATTTTCTAGAATAATCATTTTTTAGGAGGCCCTTGGAACAAGGCAGATATTCTACACTGAGGTGAATGTTTCCCATAACCCTTAATTAATCTTTTTTTCCCCCCTCCCCAGGTTCTCTGTCTGCATTTGACATTACGCAGATAAGCTTTAACTCTGGTGCTTCTACACTCGGCATGTCTATACCAATGGGTTCAGAAGCTGGCCCTGATACTCCATTACCCACTGAGCTCTCACTTCAGTTCTCAAGATCTTCCAAAGACAAACCACTGAGTCAGTGCAGTATTGCCTGCCATCAACTGGAGCTACCTGCCGCACACTCCACCAAAGGCGGCTCAGAATCTTCTGTTTCAAAATCTGTTGAACTGAGCCAGATACTTCATACAGTTCCAGCTGGCTCTGACTTTGAGGAGGGTCACACTCTTGTTTCAAAACATGTTCAAAAGCTGATAGATAAATTTGAGTCTAGGGATATTGGCCTCAGCCTAGAGAAGTTGTCTGCTAGTCCTTTGGCTGGAGATGCAGATGAAATAGATGTCAGTGGAGAACCACTGTCTTCAAATGTAGATGCCTCAGTTAATGATTTAAATAAGGATCAAGGAAATGATTCCTTCATTGGATGCAACACATTGAAAGAGATCCAGAAACTTTTAGTAGAGGCAGAAAATATAGCTCTGACTCAGTTTGATCCTGTCCCTTCCGTTGCCCCTTTCCAAGAAGTCAGCAACTTTTCATCAGTGCCAATTGAAAAGGATGGTTCTGAAGATTCCAGATTAGCAAAGGAGATCAGTCCAGCACTTCAGAGAATGTTATCATGGGATGAGTCCTTGACCAGAAGAAGCATGCAAGAAGATAGTTCACTAATGAAGACCCTGAATCCCCACAGGCGCAGTTTAAAATGGGAAAGCTCTCTTGCTGTTGATTTACCCACCAAGGAAGAAATTGTTGAAGAGACGACTAAACCAACACAGCAGGGAGCTATGGAAGCTTGTGGGGTAGCAAAATCCATAGGGAGGTCAGAACCGGAGGGTTGCAGTAGTGCAACAGTAGATAAAAACCTGCCTGCTCTCATGGCTCTTACAAAGAGTAGTACGAGTAGTAAATCAAACATTGAAAGGGTTTTAGAACTGCGGAATCCTTCTGCCACGGAGCCCTTAGGCAGCATCACCAGTGACCTTGGGGATTTTCAGCATGCCTTGGCTAAAACTAAAACTAGTGTGGCTGGCAGCGAAGAGGGAGATGGCATTCGAGAGAGCGATGATAGTAGCAGTGTAGATTCACTAGCTGCCCGTGTCAAAAGTCTTCTGAAAAATGAATCTCCTGTGCTACATGCAACACACATACTAAAAAGTGCGGAGGAAGAGGAGAGAAAAGCTCGTGGTAAGAAGCAAATTACTATCTAAAATGACTTGAGGGGTTTTACGCAAGACACGAGAACACTGAATCCTACTTTGATGAATATAATAGAGGCTGCTTTAAAAATTCTTTTGGGATGCAGCAGATTGGTAATGGGATATATGGAGCTTTCCATTTTGGTGTCACCATTTTGAATTAGGCATTGGTGATGGTGACCGAATCTTTACCCTCTGAGATTCAGGTATCCTTATCACAATTTGCACTAATTGGCACCCTTGTTGGCTGTCTGGTCAGAGAGGCGAAGGACTGAATGGCTATGAAGACTATTACTTTTTCACACCTAGAAAGGCCATTCCAGATCAGGATTGAGTTATACTGGCACAGTGATGTGGGGAAGCTTGCATCAACTCTGCCCTGTGGGTACGTGAGGCTTGTGTCCAGAGTTTTTGATCTGCAGTCTTCTTACAGATTAATAGCTTTGCACTCTGTCCCAGCTTAGAATAAACTATAGTATTACATAGATTTAAAATTATATGCAAAACTCCATGGAATTAAAACACTGAATTTGCCAGGTAAAAATGCCATATTAGTAAACTATAGAGGAAGGTGGTCTTCCAAAACCAGTTGAAAATAGTCATGCATTTGCTATTGAGGTTACTTTTCATGTAGTTTAAAGTTAGAGACTTCCCCTTCCCTTGCTCCTTCCTGGAAATTGAGATAATTACCCTTGAATACGTAAGTGTCAAAATATTTCATAGACAGCACCAAATTGATGATACTAGACCATTGGGCTGGATCAACTTAACTTGTGATTTGAACTCTTAACATGGTTGTTGATTCTGTATATCTTTAAAGGAAGCTATTTCATCTGTCTGTTTTCTGTTTGTGTAGATAGATATTCTTGCTGTCCTAGGTTAAAAGACATTTGGTAGGAAAATGTTACTTGACTCTGGATCGAGAGATGATTGTGTTATGAGGATTAGGCAGTGGGTAAATGAGAAAGTGTATGGGAAAAAGGTTGATATCCCTTAAAGAGATAGACAGGAGCCTGCAGCCTGGGGATAAATAACAAGACCCTGCCTTGGCCTAGGGGCTGAGTTATATAAACAGGAAGTAGAGCTGGGGCGAAAGAGGGGAGAAGAAGCCAGGAAGGCTGCACTGGGTGGTAATTGCTCCCTGAGGCGCCTGGAGCCAAACTTGGCCCAATTCTGAGACTTGGGTGTGTACTGTGAGATTGGGAGCCCTGAACCTGGGCTTGATGAATTTATTGTTGTGGTAATTCCTGGACTGAGAACTGTTTGATGTAATGATACCTGCCCTGAAGCCTTATTAAAATGTACTTAATGTATGTTGGCTTCTCCTTGCTCTGGGTTGTTAAAGTGGAAGCTATTGCTGCTCCACTTGGGAAAATTACAGGTGGGGCCCCGCTGCAGCAACACATTAGGTTGCAAGGGAGTGCTCAGACAGTATCTGCACCTTTACAGTGCATCATTCAGGTAGGTTCTCACTTACTGTCATTAGAAGTGTCATAATAGTCAATTTAAATTTAGTCCTATTCCTAGTCATTCTATCTTGTATGGTATTTCTGATACTAATGTATGTTCCCACCCAATCCTGATAATTAGTGTATAGCACACTTCTCTCTGTAAAATTAAAATGGCATCATAAAGGGATTGGCTCTCTGTTTTTATGTTTTCTGTTCACAGCATGGGTGAAGCTGAAGCTGACTAGCCAGCCTCAGGGTTCTGTGTCAGATCTGAATGAAGAGGACAGGCAGAGAATAGACGAGATCAAGACAGAGCTGCTTCTGAGTGCCAGGAAGTCTGTGTTAGCCAAGGTATAAAGGAGATGATAAAGCTAATTTAGGGGAAATTTTGGAAGGGGACAAATGCTACAGATTTTTTATTTTGGTGTGGTGATTGTATTATATCCACTGACTCAGTGTATTTTACAGTGATATCTCACCATCAATGATGATTTACCATATAAGTGTTGGTGACATTTAATGAAATGTAATTCTCCATGTAGCTTGAAATGGAGAGGAAATAGTGTGATAAATTTGATGATAACTTGCCATTTACTGAACTGTCACTGCTGTATATTCTGTTCAGAACATTTCTGATTCATATATTTCCGTGTGCTGCATCCTGAGTGGAATTGATGAGTAAGCTTGACAGAGTATATTGTCTCCAATCTGCCCTTGAATTTCTATTTGTTTTCAGCGTTTGTCTGAACTAGTGTTAGCTATGCCATGAGGAACTTGGAACTATGAGTGGCTGCCTGTGTGTCTGAAATCTTGATGGATCATTTAACGGAAAGTTTGCAAGCAAAAAGGGCAGAACGGGTGAAAGTATGGAGATGTTTGTCTGAAAAGCTAACAAATGGGTTGGTGAGGTTTGCTTGTTGGCAGAATGGAGAAGGCCAGGTTGATATGGGAATTGACAATAAATGACAAGTAGGGAGGGGCAGAATTGGCGACAGCCTTTAAGGTGAGCACAAGAAACTTTAATTTGAATCTGTGCTGATGACTTGTCCTTCACCTGCTGTCTCCCCAAGAAAAGCTCACATTTTTTAGTAGTCCACAAAGGCGTAGCTACAGTTACCTTATTCTGCTTTCTGATAAATTTTCCTGGGCCTGAGATCTCCAGTAGAAAAGGGAGCTGTGGGGGGCAAAAAATCACACAGCTAATATAAAAATAATTGATTGTGTCCTGAACTAAAGAATGTCATGGGTAATATTATCTATGTGTTCTATGGTTCATTAACTATTAACAGTGGGGATGATGCAGGGAACATTAACCTGGAAACGCTTGTTTTTCTGGTAACTCTCGAAGTTTTTCTGATTTTGATATAAACCTTATATGGAGAACCTGACGAAATAAAATTCCAGACTTTCTCATAAATACAGAGGAAAGAGACCTCTGTGTCTCAAACTAAAGGTTAAGAGGGGAATCATGCAGATGTCCAAACTATGAGAGGGAGCAAATGGATGGATGATAAAAGATCTGTTTACTACCACACATAAGTCCAA
The DNA here is from genome assembly GCF_965152275.1 of Natator depressus. Classification (NCBI taxonomy): domain Eukaryota; kingdom Metazoa; phylum Chordata; order Testudines; family Cheloniidae; genus Natator; species Natator depressus. Next base: position 135,699,880 of record NC_134237.1, on the reverse strand, counting down.
AACTAGAGGTATTAGGTTGATTTCTTCAAGGTGCTGATTCAGCAAAGTACTTAAGTAAGAAAGTGCTTTGCTCAAATGTGGCCTAAAACACTGGCATAGAATAACAGTGTAGTTTTTTTTTTTTTTAAATCACAATTCTCCCTGAAAATTATCTGGCATTTCAATTAACACCTAAGCCTACTGTAACTGACAAATCCGAAAGACCAGATATTTTCTGTACTTTTTACTTGATGCATTTGGCTGCACTCTGTACAATCAGTTTCTGTGCTTTCACTTATATTCAATCAGCTTGTTTCCCCTGTCGTTTGTGTGGATCCTTCATACAGCAACAGATGAGAGAAATAGTTTGTTTAAAAAAAAAAAAAGACAGTATGATTGTAAACTACAAAAATAGTCATGGAGAGTCAGGCAGGTGTCACGCCTGGAACTTTCAGCTTACTTTGTGAAATTTACTAGATTTCATATTAACAGTGTTCTCACTGGATATTTGCATACCTCCATAAGGTCATGAGTAACCTATTGTGGGAGGGAATGTGCAATGATTTTCCCTCTTATATTTTCTTCAGACTCTCATCTCGCCAGGATGTAACTCTGACTGGGCAAGGGGGCTCACAAGCCGTTTACAAGCAGTTTTTAAGTGTGAAAATGTTGGGGAAAATAGCAGGTTTGGGGGTTAGTTTTTTTTTTTTTTTTGCTTTCTGCAGTTCTAGAGCAGTGATGTTTCCTCACTGGCTTCAACAATGCTGCAGTTTGTGTGTGGGTGGGTGTGGGGGTGTTTTTTTTTTACACAGCTGTACATTTGATCTATACATCTAACAATGTCATATTCACTCCAGTGACACTACTGGAAGTAGGCACCTCGTTCCCTGAACTCTGAACCTCTGCTACTTTGTCATAGGTACTGTTGCTCTTTTTTACACTGAGAAATACTTTCAGGTTGATTTTGAAACAGAGAAACCAGTCTAGAGAGAAGGTTGCGAAAGAGATGTAGAAATGGGTTCTTTAAAAAGATAATGGTTATAGGAAAAACTGACGGTTTGCAGGAAGGGTATATGGAACCTAGAAAGCATAAAATATCTAGAGATAGAAGAATGTACCTGTTCTGAATTTCTTCTTCTAGATTTACTTTCATTATATGAATATTCCCATTGCAAAGCTCTGTAAGTGGATGTTTACAATTCGGCAATAAATATTCACTGTCTAAAACTCCTGTTGCTAAGCCAGATTGTGCTTTAAAAGCAAGGGCCTGAGATGAGGATGGTACAGAGCTTCCCTGTCCTAGGGAGAGCTCAGAGAGTCATAAAGCAACCTGGAGCTCCCCAGCATGCAGGGAGAATGTACATTCTTGTACCATCCTTTAAGAGTATTATGTGCATCCAACTCCGACCAAGGCGGGGAGAGACTCAAGAAGGGAGACCATGGCTTTGCATCCTCCCAAACACTTTGCTGTGGCTTGTGCCCCAAGTGAGGGTAATAGGAAACAGTCTCTGTGTTTAGGAAAAGGCAGGTACTGCAATTGTTGCTGACTCCTGTGACGCTTCCTGGGGGTACGCAGGGTTTTGAGGCATCTTGTTACCGCCTGCCTTTAAAGTGAGGAAGCCTTGCCCATGCCTTCTGGGGTCAGCTCCCCAACTCCATGGGCAACACAAGCACTTCACCCTAGGTCTCCAAAGGTCCCACTGCTTCTCTACAGGTTAGCACACTTAACAAACCACCGAGCCTTGCAAGCATCTCCCTTGAATGTCCAGCCCCTGTTGCACTGGACACTCTCAGTATTCACACATCTGCTGCTTCCAAAGAAACACCAGGTACACCTCAGATCACTGCTCTGCTTAACACACACCAGTTATATATGTTTACAGAGAAATGAAGTATAAGCTTATGTAACAGATCAGAGATTCAAGTATTATCAAGAAGTAGTATTGGAAACAAATGGCTACATATGAAATAAAATCATAACATGCATTCTAGAACCTAGACTTAATTAACAAGCTACTTTCATGTCTAAAGTATTGCTCACCAGTGCTTTACAGCTAGGCTGGCTGTGACCCTTCTTCCATGAGATGCAATATGCTGTCACCTCCACAAGTGAAGGATCCTGTGTTTCTTTGCATTCCCTGACATACCAGCCTAATCCTTTGATTTCAGTCATAAACAGGACACCCATTCTCCCCCTCACCAACTGATATATATATATATATATATATATATATATTTATATATAATTAATTTATTTTATTCCCTGTAGATTTTTCTCTTGTAGATTTCACAATCTTTTGACTGATATCTGGTTCAGTATGCAAATAGGCATCCTTTTTTGAGGCATACAATATACAATACTCTCGTGTCTAAACAGAGATAGAAACATCTGTTACCTCCTGTTGGAAAAGAACATGTAATGCCAGGTGGTGACATGCCTCAGACAGGTTCTGTTCAGGCATCTGTTCAGGTAGAGGCTTGTCTCTCTGTGTGGTCATTGTGTGTTGCACAAGGTATGTCTGTTTGCATAGGGAGTCATTAGCTAACCAAGACTGCAAAATCGGCAAGCGATGGTGAAATCTACAGGAAGGAACACACTGCAGGAGTCTGTCCAGCTTATGAATGAAGATCAGAGACTGTTTTGATATATCTGAGGTTTTGAAGAGATGTGCAGTATTCTTTACCTACGTGAAAAGCTGGAAGCATGTTCTCTCATATGAAAAAAGGATCATAGCCAGGCCGGGCTGAAAAATGTTGGAAGGACTTTAGAGTTAAGTTTGCTTGATACGACATAAAAGTATCTAGTTAAATAAGTCTAGGTTATAGAATGCATGTAACAATCTTATTTTATATGTAATCATTGGCTATTAGGAAAAACTTTTTCACTAGGAGGGTGGTAAAGCACTGGAATACGTTACATAGGGAAGTGGTGGAATCTCCATCCTTAGAGGTTTTAAGGTCAGGCTTGACAAAGCCCTGGCTGGGATGATTTATTTGGTGATTGGTCCTGCTTTGAGCAGGGGGTTGGACTAGACGACATCCTGAGGTCCCTTCCAACCCTGATATCCTATGTTTGTAATCAGAGTAATAGCCGTGTTAGTCTGTATTCGCAAAAAGAAAAGGAGTACTGGTGGCACCTTAGAGACTAACCAATTTATTTGAGCATGAGCTTTCGTGAGCTACAGCTCACTTCATCGTATGCATCCGATGAAGTGAGCTGTAGCTCACGAAAGCTCATGCTCAAATAAATTGGTTAGTCTCTAAGGTGCCACCAGTACTCCTTTTCTTTTTATGTTTGTAATATATTCTGTGATTTGTTTTGAATATTTTTATATGCTATCATTTAAATCTCTTCTCTTTGTTGAATAAATTTTTCCTTGTTTTCACTATAAACACACCTAAGTGCTGTGTGTAAAATGGAGTGGTGATCAGATATGAAGCTGGTAAGCTGGAGTGTACTGCTTCTCTGGAAGCAGTGAATCTGTGAATACTGTGAGTGTCCAGTGGAGCAGGGTCCGGATACTCCAGGGAGATGTTCGGGGATTGGAGTGTGCCTATCGCTAACCTGCAGAGGGATATTGGAGTCTGTATATGTTGGGAGTGGAGTATATGTGTTTCCCATGGTTGGTGGAGTCAGGGAGCTGATCTCCAGTAGGCACAAACAAGACTTCCTCACTCTGAGTGCAGGTGGTAGCAAGGTGCCTTACAATCCTGGGTACCCTGGGAAATGTCACAACAATGGATTCCACTTTCAACAGATTCTGGAAAATTTGGCCCCATCCTACGCAGTGACCAAGGTAAGGGACTGTGGCTGCTCTTATGTTACATTTTGACTGCAAGATCTGCATCTTTGATCTTCTTCAGGACAATCCCAAGTGGTTTTTATGATCTGTCCAGAAGATGGCAATGTCATCTATGTAGGCTAAAGCAAAATCCTGGACCCAGCTAACATCTGGTTAATGAGCCTCTGAAATTTGGCTTTTGTATTAATTAACCCAAAGGGCAACACTTGGGACTTTTTGAGTTCAGAATTGATCATGGAGGCATTTTTATTTTTTGCCCTTCACTGTGTAAGGGAATATTCCAGTACTCTTTTGTTAAATCCATGGTGCTCAGGAACTTTGCCTTATGTAGCACAGGGGTGGGCCACATCTGGGAATGAGAGCCACATCTGGGAATAGAAATTGTATGGCCAGCCATGAATGCTCACAGAATTGGGGTTAGGATGCAGGAGGGGATGAGGACTGTGGTTGGGGATATGGGCTCTGGGGTGGGGCTGGGGAGGAGGAGTTTGGGGTGTAGGAGGGTGCTCCAGGCTGGGACTGAGGGTTTTGGTGGGAGGGAGGGGGATCAGGGCTGGGGCATGGGGTTGGGGTGTGGGAAGGGGTGTGGGCTCTGGGGTGGGGCTGGTAATGAGGGGTTTGGGGGCCAGGAGGGTGCTCCGGGCTGGGATTGAGGAGTTCAGAGGGCAAGAGGGGGATTGGGCTGGGCAGGGGGTGGGGCACGGGGAGAGACTCAGGGGTGCAGGCTCTGGGTAGTGCTTACCTCAAGCGGCTCCCAGAAGCATCGGCATATCACTTCTCCAGCTCCTACGTGGAGGAGCGGACAGGTGGCTCTACACGCTGCCCCATCCGCAGGCACCGCCCCCGCAGCTCCTTATTGGCTGTGGTTCCCGGCCAATGGGAGCTGCGGGGGCGGCGCTTGGGTGGGGGCAGTGTGCAGAGTGGAGCCCCCTGGCTGCCCCTACGCATAGGAGCTGGAGAGGGGCCATGCCGCTGCTTCCGGGAGCCGCGTGGAGCGGTCCCGGACCCTGCTCCCTGGCTGGAGCGCAGGAGCAGGGACATGCCTCTGCTTCCAGTAGCCGTGTGGAGCGTTCTCCGACCCCGCTCCCTGGCTGGAGCGTTGGAGTGGGGCAAGCCCCAGACCCCGCTCCCTAGCAGGAGCTCGAGGACCAGATTAAAATGGCTGACAGGCTAGATTCGGCCCTCAGGCTGTAGTTTGCCCACCCCTGGTCTAGCATGTCATTGATTCTGGGCATAGAATGTGCATTAGGAACAGTGACAACATGAAGCTTTCTATAACCAACAAAAATCTTAGACCCATTATTTTTGGGAACCATAACAACTGGAGATGCCCAGGGATTGTTTGACTCTGCAATTATTCCTGTTTCCAGCGTGCTTGTTATCTCCTTACGTACCTGCTCCTGCCTTTTACCAGTCATCCGCTATGCTCCGCCGAGTTCAGGCTCTGCTCCTACAGTGTTAAATTTATGGACCATTTTGTGACTCAGGCCTGGCCTGCTGGAAAATACCTGCTGGTGACTTTGCTGCACAGCCTTAATCTCTTGATTTATCAGTCCAAGTTAACCCTTTATATAGATCAGCGCTCTCTAGTGCGGTGTCACTATGGCATTCAGTCACCAAATCAATAAGTGGAGCTGTCTTCAAGTCCTCCTCTACATTGCATATCACGTTTATAATGGCTTCATATTTGTGATACACATTTAACTGGTTTACATGCACAGTTTGAGGTGCAACGCTGCTTTGGGGCCTTTGTATGTTGTAAGTAACATCTTTAACCCTTTATACCACCTCACGTCTGCAATTTGTCCTTTATTACAAGGAGTAACACCAGTAACAAATCCCCCACATGAAATGACATGAACACAAGTATTGCGATCGTAGCATTCTTTCTGACCTGCCTGTCTTTTTGTGAGGTTTTGCTGCACTATCCCCTTCATGGATTTTAAATCTTCCCATAACCACTGCATATACTGAGCCACCAGTTTCCCTTCTGTTTCCGTGCTATCTTCCTAGGAGTCTCTAATTCGACCCAGGGCACCTCTGACATTTCTCCCCCACTGGAGGTCAAATGGGGCGAACACTGTGGATTCTTGGGGCACCTCCTGGTAAGCAAACAGGGTAGCATTGTAGCCCAGTCACTTGCCCTTTTGTTTACATACATTCTCAGCATAGATTTTTAAGGTCCTGTTGAACCTCTCAACTAAACAACTCTATTCTGGGCGATATGGGGCAGATGTCAGCTGTTTTACCCCTCCATAATTCACCAAGTAGCTGGGACATGAAATTTAATGCCTGATCTGATAAGTTCTGTTTTGGGAAATCCACCCTGCTGAATATGAACAACAGTGCTTCAGCAGCTGTTCATAGATTCTAAAGCCAGAAAGGACCATTATGAGCATCTAGTCTAACCTGTATAATGCAGGCAATAGACCTTCACCAAAATAATTCCTAGAGCATACCTTTTAGAAAAACATCCAATCCTGATTTAAAAATTGTCAGTGATGGAGAATCCACCATGACCCTTGGTGTAAATTGTTCCAGTGATTAATTATTCTCACTGTTTCAGCTTCCAAGTTAGACAGAGAAACTGCTTCTGGATACCAGGTGGCAAAATCAACAACCACTAATGTCAGGGTTCTCCCCCTCCCCCAAACTCTGGGGTACAGATGTGGGGACCTGCATGAAAGACTCCCTAAATTTATATTCTACCAGATTAGGTTAAAACTTCCCCAAGGCACAAATTCCTTGGGAGGTATTGTTGCCACCACCAAGTGACTTACACAAAAATTCAGGGAAGGGTCACTTGGAATCCCTATCCCCCCAAAAATATCCCCCCAAGCACCTTCACCCCCTTTCCTATCAACTAGTTGCCTTAGCAATGTGAGCACAGACCAGACCCTTTGTCTTCAGGACACTGAAATCAATCAGGTTCTTAAAAGAATAACTTTATAATAAAGAAAAAAGTAAAAGAATCACACCTGCGAAATCAGGATGGAAGGTAACTTTGCAGGGTAATAAAAAGATTTAAAACAGAGAGGATTTCCCTCTGGGCTTAGCTTCACAGTTACAAAAACAGGAATAAAACTACTGTAGCATAGGAAAATTCACAAACTAAAACAAAAGATGATCTAATGCATTTCCTTGCCCTGCTTACAATTTCTGTGGATTTAGATGGATTATTCCAGGTATATTTTCAGGAGCTGTTGTACCTGCTTGGCTTCTCCCTCTGTACCAAAAAAGAACAACAAGCAAATCCTTCCCCTCCAGGTTTGAAAGTATCTTCTTTCCTCATTGGTCCTACTGGTCAGGTACCAACTAGGTTATTTGAACGGTTTAACCCCTTACAGTTTAGGCAGTTCAGTACAGCTGCCATGGAGGGATTTTATGTTACTCTTCCCTCTATATTTATGACAACTAATATCAATCTTTTTCCATTATGGGTTGGCCTGGGTCTGGGCCCCATGTTATCCATAGCAACTCTGTGAAATGCTGCTTTGATCACAGGTAAAGGATGCAAAGGAGCCTTGCAGAGACCTACAGGCTTTTTCCACTTGTGACATAAGTCTTGCAGTGTTCCCTCATCTCATTTTGAATATTGGGCCAATAGAAATTTTTCTTTTGTCTTTCATATGTCCTCTCCATTCCTCAGTGACCTGTGGACTGGGAGTCATGAGCTAATAGCATTGATTTCACACGATGCTTTGAAGGTCTGATCAATTGTCCTGGGGAGCCCTACAAACTTCTGTTTTTTGCCTCCCTATAAATCCTCCCCTCTTCTATAAAGAACCTCACCCTGTTGTCTTTTTCTGAGGCATTGCTGAGGATGGCCTCCCTTATGCTGTCCATGGAGGTGTCTGCACTTTGTTCTGCAGCAAACTCCATTTGTTTTTTTTCTTGCACAGAGAGCTGTTTTAGGCAAGGGGGGGAGTGACTCCTTCCTCCCTTTCCCTGGAGAGACATCGCTATTTTCTGCTAATAAAGGTGTTGAAGACTCCTCTCCCGTCTCAGCTGCCTATTCTTCCCCAGGCTTACCTTTGGAAATTTAGGGACATATTCCTCTCTCTACGGGTCACAATATTAACAGCTTTGGGTAGTGATAGTATGTCATTTCCCATTAATAAATCAGCTGGTAAAATTTTAAGAACCCCCATAGTCAAAGTACCTTGTAAGCCTTCCCACTCTAATTCAATGCAAGCTAAAGGCACCGTGGTTCTAAATTGCCCTAAGGCAAGGAGTTTTACCTCCTCCCCTGGGGGCATATCAGCCTACTTAATCACATCCCTCCTGACTAGAGAGATCTGGCCACCAGTGTCTCCTTCAAGCATGCTTTACCGTTTGCTTTGGTCTCTTTAATGAACTCATTGTCTACCACTAGGAGGTCAGATCAGATAAAATTACTAGAACCTCCTCTGAGACCACTGAAGTCTCTGACTCTCGAGGGTAGCTGGATTAATCTGCATGGACTGGGCATTGTCTTTGGACTCCCAAGCCTTGGGGCATTGTTTCTTCTTGTGTTCAAGGGACCCACATAAGAAGCACTTTCTTGGGCCAGCACCTTGGGCTGGGGTCCAATAATTAGGGCTACCAGAATTGGACCCATGGTGGGGTGATGTGTGTTTAGTGCCCTCATCTCCCTCCTTTTCCTCTTGAACAAACCAGGGACCCCCTTTTATGCCAGGCTTTTCCCCTTCCCTTTGGGACTTGTCCTCTGTGAATGGTCTTGTATGCAAAAGTCAGCTGCTCTGGCTGCCTCTTCCACAGTTGTTGGGGATTTTTCCCATACCGTTGCCGTCATCTCATCAGAGCAGATTTCAAATAACTGTTCCTGAGCAAACAGATCTACCAATTTGTGATTAGTTTCTTCCCCTTTATACATTTTCTCAAATAATCACCCATTTATGAAACACATTCCCTGTGACTTAATTTATCAAATTTTTGATGTTTGTAAACTTTAGGCGATATGCCTCTGTAGTAATCTGAAACCTTTTTAAACACAAGGCCTTTAAACAAATTGTACAGCATAGTTTCATTTACATCATTATATCATTAACCACTTTTAAGGCTTTACCAGTCAGTCTGGGAAGTAAGATGGTCATTCTGTGAGGTCATCAGGGATTTTGTGTGTCCTGTGTATCCTTTTGAAGGCGGTTCAATAGTATTCAATGCTATCCGTCTCCCTGTTGTTCGGGCACAGTCTCTCCCAGTTGTGTGATCCCTTGGGAGCAATACCTGTGGGCTGAGGGTTCAGTCCTTGTATTTCCAGCTTTTTAAACTTGTGCTGCCTTTTCATCTCCCTTTCTTGTGCAGCTGCTACCTGCCGTAGTTTATCTGCTACCCCTGTTGCTTTACTCGGGCACTGTGCTTACGGTCTTCCAGTTGCAGTAATCTCTGGGACTCCTCTGGTGCTGCTTTCTCTGCCTCACGCTACTGCTTCTCTGCTAGTATCTCCCTTTCCTGGGCGCTCTCTCCTTTGCTTCCTGCTCTCTGCCATTTCCAGTTTTTGGAGCTCTGTTCTGGGCAGCTCTAACTTTGAGGCTGCCGCCCAACTGGGAACTGTGCGAGGCTAGTTTCCTGAGCCTGCACCCTGCTCAGGATCAGGCACTTTCAATGGATTAAACAGTTCTACCTGACGCTTATCATATTCCATGAGTAAAGTTCTCATCCCCTGTCCTGTTTTCCCTGTAGTTTCCAAGCCATGGTCTGCACAGAGTTTTTCCGTCTGCAAATTGGTATGTTTAGCATATGTCTCTGGCTTACTCATCCTGTCCTTCCCTTTGTTCTATTTTCCTTACCCAAATAAAACAAATGGAAAATAACAATCTCTATAATCTTTTTCTTTACCTGTTTCCAACCTTCTCAGTATTTATATAATCTGATATATAAGTGCCTGGAGTGTGACCTTTGGCTAAACAGCAAATGGGTTGTAGATCCTGTGACTCCGCCACTGTGATGCTTCCCAGAGGCACCCAGAATTGAGGCACCTCACTACCACCTGCCCTTAGCGTGATGAGGCCATGTCTGTGCCTGCTGGGGGTCAGCAAGCACCTCAGCCCCATCGGCCACAGGCAACACAAGCACTCCCCTCTAGATGTAAGCAGGCCCTGCTGTCTCTCTACTGGTTAGCAATAGGAACATCCCAATCTCCAAGTGTCTCCCTGGAGATTCCAGCATCTGTTCCACTGGACACTCACAATATTCAGATCCGCTACTTCCAAAGAAATGGTACACCTCCAAGAAACCCATATCTGAGGGTTAGCCGTGTTAGTCTGTATCCACAAAAGCAATGAGGAGCCCAGAGGCACCTTAAAGGCTAACAGATAAGCTTTTGTGGGTAAAAAACCCACCATGCGTCTGAAGAAGTGGGTTTTTTACCCACGAAAGCTTATGCCCAAATAAATGTTAGTCTTTAAGGTGCCACTGGACTCCTCATTGTTTTTGTGGATACAGACTAACACCGCAAACCCTCTGATACGGTACACCTCAGCTCATCACTTCCACCACAGATCACCACTCCCCTTAAAACACCACACTTACATGTTTATAGAGAAACCAAGTATGTAGTTTATTTTACAAAGCACAGAGATTGAAGGATTAGTAAGTAGAAGTCATGGAAACAAATGATTATGAATAAAATAAAATCATAACATGCATTCTAGAACCTAGCCTTAATTAACTAGATATTCTCATGTCTGATAAAATATTGCTCACCAGCGCATTACAGCCAGGCTGACTGTGGTGACCCCTCTTTCAACACGTTGTCAGCTTGCCTCCACAGTGAAGGGTCCTGAGTGTTTCTTTGCATCCTGATATATCAGGCTAATCCTTTGATCTTAGTTATAAACAGGACACTCCTTCTGGTTCCCATCACCCCCATAGATTTTTCTCTTGTAGATTTTGCAATCTTTTGACTGTTACCTGGCTCAGTATGCAAATAAGCATCCCTTGTGAGGCACGCAATACATAATACTCTTGTGGCCAGACAGAGAGAGATGCCTGTTATGAGGGACATGTTCCTTTCAGAGAGGAGGTATGTCATGTCCTAGGGACCTGCCTTAACTCCCGAACTTTAAGAACGTACTTTTTAGTATACATACATAATTCCTTAAATATTATCCATGCGTACATTTCACAGTGATTATGATGACCAGTGGACTCTTGGCTCTCACTAGATACCTCACACGCCACCCTTTGGTGAACTATTACACATATATCTGACCCAGGGGATCTCTCTGAAACCCTGTGCATCCTCTGTGTCCTCTGCCAGTTGGCACCAAGGCATCCCTGGGTCACACCACTTGTGCACCCACAATCTGGTTTATAGTGTGAGAGATTATTTTATAATTTAAAAAAATCAATAGAGCAGTTTTAGATTTATATTAGAAGAATTTCTGAAACAGTTTTCAAAATTTGTCACCATTAGAAAGGTTTGAAAGACACTTATGAAAATGTGATTTAAGGTCCTGATTCTGTAAAGCACTTAAGCATGTACTTAAGTATCATTGTATTCTGTGGGACTTAAGAATGTACTTAAGCCCTTTGCTAAATCTAAGCCTATATCTTCTCTGTTTTTCAAAATACACAGTCATTGAGATTTAGCTTTGAAAAGTGGCTGTTTCCTTTACATGACATTTTATATGAATTTTTATAGTGTATGTTTGTGTATCCTATAGGAATATGCATTTTGTTTAGGAACCAATCCTGCTGTCCTTACTTGGGCAAAAGCTCCCCTTGGGCATTTAAAACAATCAAATTCCAGGGCATTTAGAGATAAGGTAAAAAGAAAAGGAGTACTTGTGGCACCTTAGAGACTAACCAATTTATTTGAGCATAAGCTTTCGTGAGCTACAGCTCACTTCATCGGATGCATACTGTGGAAAGTGTAGAAGATCTTTTTTATATACACACAAAGCATGAAAAAATACCTCCTCCCACCCCACTCTCCTGCTGGTAATAACTTATCTAAAGCATTTGGAAAGGAAGATGATGTCTGTCTGTATCTGTACAAGTTTTTTCATGCAGTTGATAGATTTCCACTCCATACGGCTAAATGCAGTGTCTTGCATAATGACAGGTTTCAGAGTAACAGCCGTGTTAGTCTGTATTCGCAAAAAGAAAAGGAGTACTTGTGGCACCTTAGAGACTAACCAATTTATTTGAGCATAAGCTTTCGTGAGCTACAGCTCACTTCATCGGATGCATACTGTGGAAAGTGTAGAAGATCTGGAGTAAATTCAAATTTTGCTTTCCTCTGAAGTTAGGTTTGGTATGGTATGTAAGTTTACTCACGGCTCAGATTTTTGGATACTTAGGCACAGTGGGGAAGAGTTTATGCATTTCTGCTTTTAACTATTTTCTTGCCTTTACTAGTTTAATTTGGGCAGTCATGGTGATTTAATGTATTTTTAAAGGAATATCATTAAAATAAAATTTAAAAAACCGTTTATTTGTTACTAGCAGCACTTCAAATTACTAAAATGGAAAATTTTAAAAATCTGATTTATATTTGGGATTGTTTGTTGTAGTACTGTGTTAATCACCATGGTATCTGAGTGCCTATTTTTCACCATTTTGCATTTTGCTTAATTTGGGCAATGAAACTATACTGCTAGTCAGTTTATTTCTGGTTCTCATGCTCTAGCATATATTTGGCTTCACAGTACTGCAAGATGTTATCTAAATTGGAGATAAAAAACCTTTGTTAACTTAAATACTTCTATGAAAAGATTTTAAAAAAACATTTGTATTTATATTAGATTATACATTTTGTAAATGAAGAGAGCAAGATAAATTTTGGGCTGAATTAGTTCACACTATCTTTTATTTATTGATTGGGAAAGCATGCATGCACTCTAACATGTTCTTAGATTTTGTCTTTGATTAGTCAGTTAAAAATAACAGCAAAAACGTACTGTAGTTAACTTGATTAATTTTTCTGATAAGTAAGATGATTTGCCATGTAGGAAAAACCTGTCCAGACATGCCACCTTATAACTGTATTTTATTAAGGACAGTAAGAGGAAATTTAAAATGGCTCATATGGGTTTTTGGTGCCTGGAGCTGTAGCAGAACCTTGGCATTCCTGTTCAAGGGGGGAGTCGGGAGTCTAAGAGCTCCTCTCTTCTAGAAAAGTGTACTAGTTTAACTAAACAGATTTTTAAATTTCTCTGGTTAAACTGGTGTAAACCCTTTTAATATGACACACTTAAATCGATTTATTTCTTGCTTAAGTTGGTTTAGTCTTGGTAAATTACTGACTGAAGCTAAATTGATATAGGTAAAGGTTAAACGAATTTAAATGCATCTGTTAGGGCTTTTTATCAGTTTAACTTGACTGACTTTTAAATCAATGTTAGTTAATTGCTTGTACTTTTCTAGCATAGATAATGCCTCAAAAGGTGTGGTTTGGAAGAATGAACCTAATGCTTATCTTGAAGGTTTTCTTGATCAAATGATCAAAGTATTTAATTTCCAGTGACATTTTGGACGTCAAACAGATTGTCCAGGATTATCTATTTAACTCATGGTTTACACAAGACCATTTCCAGTTCTACTGTGGCTGGCTTTATTTGCTCATTCCTTTACTCTAGCTGTTGGAACAGTACGTGTTCAGACGTCCACATCGCCTTCTACTAATGAAATGTAAGATTACATTTTCCCCAGTTGTACAGATCAGAAGATAAATTAACAAACTGCATAGATTTTCTAGGCAAAAACAGGACTATCTAAACTTTGTCCAGGTCAATATAATTTATTTCACGTTAGCTCTTCACAGCATCAGCGGAAAGTCCGTCAATTTTGAATGAATCTAAATTAAAGGAATGCAAATACTGGTATCTTAAAAATAATACACTTTTGTCCCTGTCAATGAAATTCTCTATTTCTAAAGAAATTGGACAGGGATTGAGGTTTTATGGAGCAAATGTGGGCTCTAACGAGATTGATGTAAAATTTGCTGATCAAAAATGTTTCTTGTCTATTTCCAGTATGTGGTGATCATGGCACTGCTTCTGATGCTAATTTGTAACTAAAGGTGATGGGATGAAGTGATGTAAGAGAGCGGTTTTCTAGCATGTTGTGTGGAGTGTGGTTGATGCATCTCAGTGCTGTCTGCAATGGGGTTAAACAGTGTGGCCTCTCTTTAGTTAGCATACCCCTTTGACTTAGGGAATTTTAGACTGCTAGTTGAGACTCTTCTGCATGCATCTGGGAGTCTGGTGTTTGTTTACTTACCTATCGACTTGTTTGCAGTGTGATCTGCTCTGTAGAGGTGTATTTTATTTCTAGTTTTTCTTTTAAAGATGCCACCTGTTAGATCTATCAGGTAAGCTGCTGCAGAGAGAAGCTGTTTGTTTGGTGCTCCTTCCCTAATAAAGATATTCTTGGGAACCTAGGTTTTATTCTCTTCTATTAAACAAAACAAATCAACAAACCTGCAAGAGACATATCTAAAAACAAAAAGCCTTGTTTTGAGTGGTGGTTATCCTTGGTAAGTCTGCACATACGTTCACTACAATATAGGGGTAAATGTAACACCCTAAAATGTCCATTATTTATCATGAAAGCTTGAAAGAGAGCAGAGAGTCTGGTATGTTCAAACCTTATATCGGCATACTTGTATGTGCATTGTTTAGTTCTGCATTACAGTAAACAAATTTGGCACAGTAACCAGAGCTGCCTAAAGTATCTTTCAGATCTGTGTCAGCATATTGTGTACTTGTTGGTATGCAACTGTCCGCAAATGACTGTGTACCAAGCTTCAGTTTGTTGTTTAGAAATTAAAGAGCAGAATATAGAGGAAGATATAGTCTATACCCAAAGGAGTTAACAATTGAAGGGCAAACTCCTGCCATTTGAATTAATGGGAATTTTGCCATTTACTTCAGCTGCCCATGTTAGCAAGATAGCACACTAATAGATGAAAGACAAGAGATCTGACAAACAGAACATCATGTGACCAGGAGAAAGAATCATCAGAAAGTAGGGCAGCACTTATTTTCTGATTAATTGATGGGCTATACCATGTTTTATTTAGTTTTTGTTTTATTCGCCTGCCAAGGCGAGTCTGTTTTTATCTCTGTGTCCTAAATTATTGTGCAGTTGCACATTTCATACCAGAGGTGCCTGTGTTTCAGTGGTGGATTAAGTAATTCCTGTGTATAGTTTCAATGTTAATTTTACGTTTGTAAAGTGCTTTGGGATTAAAGGTGTTCTATAAGTGTAGGATCATTATCACAATTAACATCAACTTTTATACGTGATTGAAAACATTAAAAATGCTGACTGAGTTTTTTACCTGGTGTCTTTACTGGTAAGTAACTGGTCTGGTTTTAGAAATCTAAAGATTTCTCCCCTAACCCTCCACTCTTACTTCCAGTACAGTTGCAAGCAGTCTTACCCGTTTTTGTAAAACAAAAGAATGTTCTTATGGAATACATGTATATTTTAATAGGAAAAAAGATGACATATGTCTGGAGAGTGAAAAGTTATTGCTAACTAATAGTGGCTTCTTAAGCTCTGGATATTTTTTGAATTCTGTTTTAATTTTCTTGTCAGTTTGACATTGGCTTGCAGAAAGAGCACTATTGCAGATCTAATGCTTAGACTGCTGTTGGAAAGATTTGTTTCTTAGTCAAAAAAAAAAGGAACTATTAAATGTGAGAATTAAAATCACCAAACTTTAATTGAAGACTTTTCTCATGTATCAGTTTCAAGAATAGCTTTTTGCTTTGCTTTTATCAGTAATTGAAGCTTTCTTTGATTTGTGTGTGAAGCATACGTGCACTTGGCTTCTTAAACTCTGTTGGAGAGGAACAAGGGAGAATTTTTATGTGCCCCGTTTTATTTCTTACAGTGACAGCTATGGAATGCAAGATGTCTGACAGCAGTAGTGTCCCATAGTATTCAGTCAGGTCCT
The DNA here is from genome assembly GCF_965152275.1 of Natator depressus. Taxonomy (NCBI): domain Eukaryota; kingdom Metazoa; phylum Chordata; order Testudines; family Cheloniidae; genus Natator; species Natator depressus. The sequence goes on along the minus strand of NC_134237.1, from coordinate 135,684,184 downwards.
CTCATAAGTAGCTAATGGCCTAACCATATCAATATATGTCATTTCTTAATGTCTAGAGGCCCCAGTTGGGGATCTGAGTCCTGCTGTGCTAGACACAGTACAAATGAGAAGTAAGAAGACAGTCTCTGTTCCAAACACTTTATAATAACAAGATGGGACAGGATGGATGAAACAAACAGCTGGTGGGGTAGCGAAGTGGGAGAGCAAGATCCCAGTGAATGAAGTGAGCAAGTTTTGTTCAATAAGAAGTACTTACAGCATGCCTCCTCCCTATCTCAAGAAAATCTATATATTGTCTATTTTATTACAATAAAACCAAACCCTGAAGAATACTGTTAGAAAGGTAAATTACAGTGATGGTGTTGTATATTGTGGCATTGAAACTGACTGCTTTTCTGGCATACATGAAGGCCAGTCTTGTTATGTTTACAGTCATATTAGCAGTTGTGTTCCAAAATGTTTGTATTTTCTGTGTGATGGCAAAAATAGGGTTATTGCCAACTTTAGTCCTTACTTGAATTGTTAAATTCTTATTGCACAATTTTTTTTTTTCAAGAATCTTTGTGGTTTTTTTGCATTTACAGGATCCATGGGGAAACAATTCAGAGGCTATAATGAGTCACAGCCATAGTCAGAGGCAGAACACAGGACACTTCAAATCTCCAGCTGGCAAACAGTTGCAGATTGACAGCCAGACACAAGATTTCAAACTTAATGAGTCTCCAGAGTCAAACACAAGACCGGTCACACCAATATATAGAAGTGACCCTGCTGATTATTCACCACTAGATGATGCACAGTTTAAAGCTTTGAATACCATCCAAAAACATATCTACCATCAGCTGCAGATGCTCAGACCTAATCCCTTTGATGCTAGCATTGAGCTCCACACACCCTTGTGTAAAGATATGGATAAATTTTCATTGGGATTGGTGGATGGCTCCTGTGCACCAACAGAAGAGGATGTGATTCTTTCATCTCAGAAGAGGCAGTCTACAGAAAAGCCTTCTGTAGAAGTTGCGAAGCAGATTACTTCCATCACTTTTGCATCCTGTAAACGTTCCCAGTCTCCATTAGCTTCCACTGTCCCTAGTGCCAGTCTCAGTGAAGATACTCTTCATGGTATAATGCCTTTTGAAATTGTATCTGTTAGTGCTAAAGACCAGAGACCTGGCAAGCAACAAGTGGAAAGTCCTAAATCATGTCCTTCGTCAAGCCCAACAGCCACTCACTCACATGATAATGATTTTAAGTTTAGTGCAGATAAAGACAGGTTTCAACATGTGCCCATTGCTGTTGGCAAACTTGGAACTTCTCAAGAAAAAGAAATTTTATCAGGTCAAGGTTCTAAAACCCCATACACTGACCAAGGACTGACCCTAGTTGCAGATAGTGTTGAGGAAGCTGAATCTTCCACTCACGATACTCTTGGGTTGGGCAGACATAGTTCCAAATTTTCTGGGGTTGATCATGATATGAAATTTGATCAAGAAGTAAATATGTTTTATCAACCTCTTTCCATGAGTCCTCATCAGCAGGGAAAGATGAATCTGTACAACCAGGTTCCATTTGCAGATAGCTCAGAAGGTCCAGTTCATAGCCTACGAACCCTTTTGCTTAAAGACCATGGTAATTTGTTGGAAAAGGAGGATAAACTTTCTTCTGATATGTTCTCTGTCAGCCAGACAAATGTTGAGACTGGACATGCCAATGTGATACATTGTTCTTCCCCAGATAAAACTTTAACCGCCATGCCTGAATCTCCTTCATCTCCAACCAGGAAAGCACTGTCTTGTGTCCACATAACTCTCTCCCCAAAACTTAATAATTCAGAACTGTTCAGTATATTGGATGCTGAAGCTGAAACAAGATCTAATGACAGACTTAAGACTGATGCTCAACAAATTCTTTCAAGCTCTCCCCCCAAAATTTTGTTAGAATCTGCCTCTAAATTATTAACTACTGAATCTATCCCAAAGGATCAAAGTTCTTCACACTTCCCAAAACCAATATCTTCACAAGATTTAAGATATATGCCTCTGGAAAGTAGCCAGAGGGTACCATTCTCAAGTCAGGCTCACACCAGAGGTTTGGATTCATGTGGACATAATCTGCAGGATAATTTCAAGATCACAGTTTCTGCACAAACTGGAAAGGCAACATCTGATGCCATAACTCAGATAACAACAGAAAGTCCTGAGAAGACAACATTTTCAGCAGAGATATATGTTAGCACTGAAGATGGTGAAACCAGTTCCTTTGGGTCCTCTCATCAAAGGGCATGTGAAATCACTAACCTAGCTACTTCATCTCTGAACCACATTTCGCCTTCCCACAGGCCAGCTGGTGAGAAAATCAAAGTGTCTTCTATGAATCTACAATCTTTCCTCTTCCACACAACCTGTCAAGTCAAATGTTTTGATTCTTGTGCACTTAGTGGGAGAAACAAAGGGTTTTTTTTTTAAAATGAACTTATTTTTAAAATTGTTATTTAAAATGATGCATATTAGAAATTATGAGGATGCTCACAGACCTTTGAGTTGGCAGGTAACTAATCGTATATTACTCTGTGGGCAAAATAATTTATTTACACAGCTACTGAGAGAGAGAATGTGGTAGTGATAATATATACCCCAATAAAATCTGAACTCACGTGGCAGATTAACTCACATTGGTGCAGACAGTGCAAATTGTACCTCTTTACACCAGTGATTGCTGCTGCACAATGCAAGTGTATGTAGACTCATTCAGTTTCTATAATATTTCCTCTGTTCCAAACTCTGGGTCTCTCTCCTCTTTGAGGTGTTGTGTAAAGCAACATCAGTCAGTTGTGTGCATATGGGGTGAGAAGAGATCAGATGCCTTCAATATGTGAAGACCTCCAGCTCTGTTTAAATGGGAATACAAAGATATCCTTTCAGCTACTTGAACAATTGTTTATCTTCACTATTAAGAAGCACTAAGTGCTCCAGCCCTTGCCACCTGCAGCAAACAGAATCTTCCAGTGGAGTTGCACCATAGTTGCACGTTGTATTTGTTGACCTAAACACAGGCAGGTGATTTCATTAGTTATTACTCACAGTGAGCAATATTGGTATGTGAATGAGCTTTTTAAATTTATTACAGGTCTCAGTAGTCACACATTTTATTAATCTTTAAGGAATGTTATAAATGATTAAGCCATCCTTTCTAGCTATAAGCGGGTCAGCTTTCTAACTAGCAGGTAGACTCCTTTCTGATCATTCTTTTTAATGAGCGTATTCTCTAGGGCAGGGGTTCTCAACCTTTTTCTTTCTGAGGCCCCCCCCTACATGCTATAAAAACTCCACAGCCCACCTGTGTCACAACAACTGTTTTTCTGCATATAAAAGCCAGGGGCAGTGTTAGGGGGTAGCAAGCAGAGCAATTAGCTGGGGTCCCAAATCACAGGGGGCCCCACGAAGTTAAGTTGCTTAGGTTTTGGCTTCAGCCCTGGGTGATGGGGTTTGGGGCCCCAGGCTTCAGCACTGTGAGGCATGGCTTTGGCTTTCTGCCCTGGGCTCCAGAGCGTCTAACACCGGCCCTTGGTGGACCCCCTGAAAGCTGCTCGCGGTCCCCCAGGGGAGCCCCAGGCCCCTAGTTGAGAACTGCTGCTCTAGGGAAATAGTAAGTTGCAAACTGAACACAATCTATGCAGCACATCTTCCAGGATCTCTTTGGGTCCTTATCTGTGACCTCCACTTATTACAGTTGTAGGCTTTGCTGATTTCTGTTAATTGCACTGCTCTCCATTCCTGCAGATCAGCCTCTGTTGTTGCCATATAAGCCTTCTGGAAGTTCCGAGATGTACTATGTTCCCCATCCGATGAAAGGACCCAAAATATCTCCTGTCAGGTCAGAGACCACTATTGAGAGCTCTCACTCAGGTATTTACATTTCTAAAAACTTTTACAAAACTGAGCCAAATTCTGTCCTGAGTCTGAATGCATAGTTCTAAGCTCTTGCTGTAGTCAATAGGGCTAAGTATGCATAATCCAACTGCAGGATGTTCTAATGAGTTAAATTCAGCTGTTACAACAAGCAGATCTTGAGTAACTCCACTGATTTTTAATAGTTACTTTATCTGGATTTACTCGGTGTAACTATGAATAGAATCTTGTCCCAGTATATTTATGCCACTTATGTTTTTTAGCTTTGTAACATAAAGATGTGACATCCTGGATTTGAAAGATGTGGTCTAGACTTCTCTAGTCAGAGACTTCATTACCTCTGTCTGTTGGGACTGAAAGGAGAAGTGTGTATGTTTTTCACACAACCTGGCAGATTTTCCTTTAGTTCTTCTCTTTCCACTTGGAATTGCTTCTTCATTTGGGCCTGTTTCGTTTCTTCAGCGGTCCTCCCATCCATCCTGATCTAGTTCCCTGCTTTAAATCTCCTCTTAAAATGTTCCTTTTCTGTTTAGCTTGTTATGGATGCATTCTGAAGTGTAATATGATACCATGTATTAAGGAAGGTATATCAGAGTTTTTAAGGTAGCCCCAAGTTAGGTGATTTCAGATTAGAAACTTGTTTTTTCTTAAAGTGGTTTATAGTTGTGTTTCAAAAAGTGCTAGCGGAGTGGAAGAAAGAGAATGACTCATCAGCATATTCTGCCCTGCTTCTGTCTAAATATGGTTGCTATGTACAGCATATGCTGCTCATAACAGACATTATAGGCCTGATTTTCAGGTATACTTCAACCTGGTCTCCCTTTTGGCACCCACAGAAATTTGCAGCCACAGTTAATGTTATGAAGATGTTGTCTTAACTCCCTGGTATACAGGTACACTGGATAATAATTACAGCTACAACTGTGTCCACAGTAATCTTATCTGAAAAATTACAGAAGTAAAAGCAAAGGTCAGGCTTCCAAATCTGTCTCCACATGTTTCCTAATCTTCACCCATTCTGTCTGCTGTAATGTAAGGGAGAAGAGAGAGGTAGATTTGATGCGTGGGCTTTTTAGGAACCAGGGTGCTAACAGTGCAAATGCAATGTAGACATGATGTAGCTCAGGTTCTAGAAAACACACACCAGTATTTTTAAAAATCTGATTTTAAATTCCCTGCTGCGGTTAGGACTCGTAGTTCATGAGAACAATCTGAAGAAAATGGAGTTGAATAAGGCCACTGAATGTAACTGGATAGTGTTGCCAAAGAATAGAAATCCGTTTACTGTCTCTTTAGGCTTTCAGACTCGTAGGACACAGAAATGTGGTGCTGTGGGAGCTCTGCTGGAAAAATGTATTGTTGTTGTCTTGAGCTATTGTTTAGAGGCTGTGCAGACCTAGTTGTGTAGCTAAAGAAGCATTCACTAGGACTAGAAAAAAAAATCCCTCTAACTGCTGTTTCATACGTCTGTCAGCTTGCTTCATCCCTTCCCTGTACAGATCCCAGAAAATAACTGTTTGCATCCGTCAATGAAAATATCTAAAATTGAATATGAAGATCAGCAGGAGGGAGTCTGGACCTCTGAGCGTGTGACCTTAACCTCTATGTGCCTGTCTGTAGTAAAATGGGTATAATATTTGCCTACCTCAGAGGGAAGCATCTTTTGATCGTGGGATCAGAGGCGCTATAGAAAAACTAAGCTGCTGGTATTATTTCACTAGAACTATGTTGTTCATTAGTTGAATGCACTATTAATAATGCCTTACTCAGGCAATAAATTAAACTCCCTATGTTAGCTGCCTTTCAGTGATTTGCTGTGACATGAAAGCTCTAGGTCAGTGGTGAGCAACCTGTGGCCCATCAGGGTAATCCGCTTGTGAGCCGCGAGACAGTTTGTTTACATTGACTGTCGGCCGCCCACAGCTCCCAGTGGCCGGGGTTTGCCGTTCCCAGCCAATGGGAGCTGTGGGAAAACAGTGGCTTGCACATCCCTGCGGCCCACCACTGCTCTAGGTTGTGGCCTGGTTTGGCCTGTTCTTAAAACTGTACCTTCTCTGTGCTGCTTCGCTTTAACCTTTTATTCGTTATCATAAACCTCTGTGACCATGTTGCTTGCTTTCTTTATAGGATCAAATGATGCTATTCCTCCAAATTTTCCAGCAAAGGTACTTGGCTCCATGGATGAGAATCCTCTAGACATTGTAGCTATTAAACATAAAGAGGGTGTCTACAGTAAGAGATCTGAGCCTAAGGTAGCCTGGGCAAAAGAAAAAAAGACATCACTAGAAGCTACTACAGGTAATTAGATTATCCATGTGCATTTTTCTTTTCTATATCTCTTACAGGTATAGCCTTTTATTTTATTTAAAGTGAATTTAGTGATGTTGTATTATACCACCAGGGGTTTGGCTCTGGTTGCTACAGTTTCAGATTTAGAGCCTTTAGGAACACATGAAGACCAAGGATAGTGACCACACATACATTCACAAGTACAGGATCTAATCTGTTTTACAAGTTGCATTAAAGCAATAAGTAAATCACCTATGCATATAGAAATCCTATAACAAACTATGCAATAATTATAACTGTTGTCATACTCACATCCTCAACGATATTCTGAGGGTCTGATGGATGGCTTGCCAATTGATCCACAGGAGAGAGGTGGCTCCTGCTGGAGTTTTCCTATAGGTAACTCATTTTACCCAATCCAGGCACCCTCTCTTATCATGTGATTCTGTCCACACCTAATACTGTGTGCATATGCATGAAGGTGTCAACACTCATTTTCCTTATCTGTATTGTGCCCCCCAAGAAAATTGGGGTAACCCATTTTTCATAGGTTGTTTTATTCTCATTAGCATCTACACACAACATATACCCTGATGTCAGGACATATTTTGGAAGAGAACAGGGTATCAATACCTCATGATTTTAAACAGTACCTTGTAGTCAATTTTTGTAACACCATCTGTTGGCACATCTTTCTCATGATCCTGTGGCATAGGGTCAGTCTTTGGTCACTTACTTACGTCAAGCACTTCTTAAACATATATGGGCTAGTATGACTAAGCTTAAAATCTTACAGGCCTCGGCCTTCAGCCCTGTTATACTTAGATACCTAATGCATTCTTATCACTTCTAAATACTTATCAGTCTTATACTTCTATAATTCTACAACTTAAATCTATTAATTATATGTAACATAGCATATGAGTTAATCATAACATCATACAGTACAACAATATATGGATAAAATGAACTAATTGGCTACACAGGAGAGTGTGTGGTTAGAGCACAGGACTAGGAGTTGTACTCTCACTGATTTCTCGTGATCATGTTATTTGTGTCTCTCTGTCCCTCAGCTCCCCCAATAGCACAATAGATATAATTACAGTTAACAACATGCAAGGGGTGCTGAAGCTCAGTTAAGGTTTAGTAAAATGCTTTGAGGTCATCCAATAAAAGGCACACTTAGTGCAAAGTATTCTCAGTCAGGTGTGGAAAATTATCATGAGGTCGTTGAATAGCAATTTCTCGGTAACTAAAATGTGACAGGATGGCTCCATAGACTCATTAGGCCTTTTGTTCGTGTCCAGGGATACCTGACGTCACATTGTCAGGTACTGATTCATCTCTATAAGTATTGAATATTAATATCTGTTGGGTTTACTGTATCTTTACTCCTTCCCCCTCATAGCTTGGGTTGGCTGATATTAAAACTAGAAACTGATTTCTAGAGGCAGAAGCTCAAGTTTATCATTGCAGCACTCTGCTAGAGGGGACACTGCACCATTGGAAACATTACTCTTTGATGAAATTAAGTGCATTTTTTTATATTGAGATAATGTATGAAGTGTCAATTATCCCATGGCAGTAGCTAAAATTAGTCTTGATTGACATTCCAGATCTTGGTCCTATTTGAGTTGTTGGGAGTTTACCAACAGTACGAGTAGGATCAGGGCTTTCATTGACATCAGTGGAAGCTGCTCCCTCTTATTCCTGGGCAAAATTTGTCCTATGCTTTTTACTCTAAGTGAAAAAATTGCTGCGTGACTGCCATCTCTACTGCATGCAGATATCCATTCCATTAGGGGGAAAAAACGAGGAGTACTTGTGGCACCTTAGAGACTAACACATTTATTTGAGCATAAGCTTTCATGGGCTAAAACCCACTTCATCGGATGCATGCAGTGGAAAATACAGTAGGAAGATATATATATATATATATATATATACACACACACACACAGAGAGAACATGAAAAAATGGGTGTTGCCATACCAAGTGTAATGAGACCAATCAATTAAGGTGGACTATTATCAGCAGGAGAAAAAGAACATTTGTAGTGATAATCAGGATGGCCCATTTTGAACAGTTGACAAGAGGGTGTGAGTAACAGTAGGGGAAAAAATTAGCATGGGGAAATAGTTTTTACTTTGTGTAATGATCCATCCACTCCCAGTCTCTATTCAAGCCTAATTTAATGGTGTCCAGTTTGCAAATTAATTCCATTTCTGCAGTTTCTCTTTTGGAGTCTGTTTTTGAAGTTTTTGTTGTTGGAGAATTGTGACTTTTAGGTCTGAAATTGAGTGACCAGGGATGTTGAAGTGTTCTCCGACTAGTTTTTGAATGTTATAATTCTTGATGTCTGATTTGTGTCTATTCCATTAGAGTTACACTTAGTGCTCTGTACAGCATTATGAAATACTCTTTGTACCAAACAAGAACTGAAAAAGTTACAATGAGGTAATGTAATTATGTCCACTAATGAGGGATGAGCGCAAAGTGGGTTCTGAATTAAGTGTCTGATTTCTCTGGAGCCCATTTTTTCCTCTTAATATCACATAAACTTGTTAAATGAAGATCTTCAATGCAATGAATGTTTATGGAGTACTTCAGTGTAATTATTGTATTCCTGAGCTAGTAGACAGTCCAACCGGACTGGGGTGAGGTCATTCCAGGAGACCAGGCTAGCACATCAGTGGACGTTCCTCTTGATCACTTTCACCTGGGGAGGAATCTTCCTTGAAGCCTTGAGTGGAGATTGTTTTGAGTTTTAAATATCCACGTGTATGTTGTAGTAAAATATCCTCTCATGTTTACCTTGCTTGTTTGGTAAGCGCACCTGGGAGCTACAGCTCCCATACATTGAATTTGTGTAGTGTTTCTCTTCTCTCCTACAACATATCATCCTCTCCTTAAAAAAAAAAAAAAAAAAAAAAGTAATAGCTGGCCTCCCAGTCTGTTTTCTGTGTGGTGTTCTTCGTAAAATGCTAGGCTACAGGAGTAAAAAAGTGAGATAAGGGAATGACCCTTTCTCTCTTGGGGAAGAACAATACTAGACAAAAAGACCAGTCTTTGAGGAAAGCCAGAAGTAAACCAACCCTGTTCAAACCAATGGTTCTACTTTCAGCAAAACCTGTTACTCTCCCATTTGGCCACTTCCTTAATCACCTTACAATTATTGTACTAATCCCCACCTTCTCCAGTTGAACTAGTAATTTCCCATGTGGTACCATATCAAATGTTTTACTGGTTTCAGAGTAGCAGCCGTGTTAGTCTGTATTCGCAAAAAGAAAAGGAGTACTTGTGGCACCTTAGAGACTAACCAATTTATATTATTATAAATTTTTAAATTGGTTAGTCTCTAAGGTGCCACAAGTACTCCTTTTCTTTTTGCAAATGGTTTACTGAAATCCAGATAGACTGCATCTACTGCATTTTCCTTGTCTAAAAAATCAGTTATCTTATCAAAGAAAGATATCTAGTCAGTGGCGTGATCTACCTTTAATACACTCATGTTGCATTTTATCCCATTTTCCTTTTACTTCCATGTCTTTAATGATTCTTTCCTTTGAACTCTGTTCTAAAGCTTTGCATATCATTGAGGTCAGACTAATGGATCTGTAGTTTCTGGATCGCTTTCCCTCCCATTTCCTAAATATAGGTACTACGTTTGCTATTCACCAATCATACAGTACCACCCCCACTTCGATAGGTTTATGAAAAATCCTTGCTATCAGACTAACAATTTCATGTGTCAGTTTCCCCTCCTCCTTGACTCCCCCATCTCCCCAGACCCAAGTATATTAAGCTCTTTGAGTTTTGTTTCCACTCCAGATGTAGTAGTTTGTTTCAATATGCTCATTCCCATTAACCATCCTGCCTTTCCCCCCATGTTCTACATCATCTTCTTATTGAAAACAGGCAAAACAAACATTTAGTTTTGGGGCCACGCTCTTAGATTATCCTTAGTTTCTACTCCACCCTCACTACACATAATTTCTTTTTTTTCCTTGCTCCTTTTTATTTATATGGCTAAAGAATCTTTTACTCTGTTTTAATTTACTTTGCAAAGTCTAACTCAGGTTGACTTTTGGCAGTTTTCACTTTAACCCTATATTTTCTGACCTCCAAGATGTAGCTTTCTTTGCTGATCCATCCCCTATTTAATTCCTGTAGGCTCTCTACATACTCATAAATATCCTTTTAGAGATGATTATTCATCCCGTTAAGTCTGGAGCATTTCCTTACAAGCATTTTCTCTTTTGACTTGGGATGCATATTCCTACTGCAGTGCATGCATACAAAATACATTCATATTAATTAAAATCTCATTCATAATACATTGTGTAGTTATTTGAAAACACAGGTCATTCTACATACATCATCTTTTGGTGGGATTTCCTTGCAGCCATTCTACTTTGGGCTGAGTAATCCCATCAGATTTTACAAGCTAAGACTTCGTCAATACTTCTGTGGGATACCTTCAAGACATATACAGGGTGATACAGGAAGTAGCATCACTTATAAGTGGCATTCTTTTAAGTTAGTAGCATGGCACTGTATACTAGGGGTTTCATCCTTTGGAAGAGAGGTAAAACTGAGTTTCTGGCTGCTTGTCATTGAAGATCTTATGGCACTTTTTGAAAGAGTAAATGTTAACCTCAGCATCCTGTCCATATGCCAGTTTGGGAAATTACATACTGCATGTTTAATTCCTCCTGCAGTTTTAATTGGTATGGTATTCCCCTTCATTTCTTAGCCTTAATGTCTGTATAAAACTGCTGTGCACTGTTAATAACTTTCAGATTCCATCCTAGAGGTTGCATTTCAGCATTGTGTGAAGTGACTCATATATACCTGCAATTGGTAAACTGCTTTGGGAGTCCTGTGGAATGAGAGTTGCCCTATTTATAGGAGACTGTTTCTGAAGAAGCCAGTAGCCATCATTTGTGTGTGTGGGGAAATAAAACAGCAGTTTTCTTTCTGTTTCAGAGTCCGTGAATCATTTGGAATCTGTAAAAACAACTCATTCAGTTTTCAAGACAGCCCAGTTTTACCTTCACTATCCAGTGCCCCTGCAACATGAGAGTTACTTCCTCTCTAATGATGAGCCTTCAGAGGAGTGCACTGATATTGGACACACTGGACCTTCTTCAAGAGATTTCTTCCAGAACTGGAGAGCTGCCAAGAAAGATCAACACTCCTCCTCTGTTTATCCTCAAGAGGGTGAGGAGGATGAATTCTCCCCACTAACTGCAGAAATGGATTATAGCAAGGTTGAGGACTTGAGATTCAATGCATTTTTGGGGAAAGAAGCTTCAGGGAAAGAGCTTGTACAAGAGGACCAAAAGAAGGTCAGAGATTATCTGCTATCAAGCAGCCAAAGGACTGACTTAAGCAGGAGACAGAAGATGGATCTGCCACTAAAACAGAGTACCTATTCCACTGGCAGTTTGGATGAGCTTTGGACTAAGTTTTTAGAGCGTCAAAAGAAGCATCACCTTCATAATCTTAAGATCAGCAATGAGCTGTCCCTAGTGGAACGCCTTGATCGACTGGCCCGAGTCCTCCAGAATCCTGTTAGGCATTCACTAATGCCTACAGAGAATGGCAAGAGCAAAATTGGAGAGAAAACTAGGGGAAGAGAGCAGAAGAAAATAAGACATCAGGACAAGAAGGTATATGAAAGTAACCTAGACTCTTATAGAAATGTATTGAACGCTGAAGAAAGATCAGATACCAGTTACGATGAAAAAAGACGAGTTGAGTCTAGACAACAAAGGGCAGGAGAGAGAACTATCAATCACATGAAGAGATTCTTGAAACAAAAATATTTAGATCCTCTGAGTGACACCTCTTTAGAGACCATGCCTATTAAAGACCACGTTGTGGTGACAGATTCTACTGCCTCTGAATCAGACATGGTGACCCAAACAGAGATGGAAACAACTTCTCAGACTGAGGTGAGCAGTTCCATTTCCACCATTGACACTGCCAGGCTGATCAGGGCTTTTGGGCATGAAAGAGTACGCTTGTCACCAAGACTGTCCAAACTGTATTGCACCATCAGTCAGCAGAAAAGTCGCTCTGAAAAGTGGGACAAGGGAAGAAGTAAAGTAGTGGGCTTGAAATATCCTAACATGACTTCTGCTGAGCGACATAAAAAAAGAAGAGATACCCAGGTATGTGATCAGTTAAATCAAGAGGCAACCTAACAGGTTTTTTTTAATAGCTTTGTTGATGCTGTATCATAAACAGAGTGGAAAACATAGTAATCATTCCTTATTTGGAGAATGGTTGATACTGGCCTAGAGAGAGGGTTGTTATAGGATAGGCTTCCCTCACCAGTGAGAAAAGTAGCCCACAAAACAAATCAAGTTCTTCTCCCTTTTTCCAGGGCAGCAAAATCAAGTTCTGTTTTCTCTCTCCCCTTGTCAAGGTGCATCCTTGCCTCTAGGTACACCTTTCTTCCTGGACACAGCATTGCAGGGGTCTTAGCCTCTTGTACCCCATGTGGTGGCTGCTTTCTCTGACACAGTGACCACTCCCATTTGGACCTCCAGCCAAGTCATATAATAGTTCAGTCCTGTTGTGTGGTTTGGCTTCACAAACAAAAGGTCCTTTGCCTCTCCTGGGCTCAACTTCAGTTCTTTCCCCAGTCAGCTTACTGGCCCCCTCAACAGGCTTTTCTCTGCTGGGAGTCCAAATACCATTTAAGCTGGCCTTCTACCCCCTCCCCCGTCCCCAAGCTGAGGACTTCTCTACACTCTAGGGCCCCACCACAGGAATTAAGCCTACTTCTGTAGCTCTGCTTCCTGGCCCTAGCCACTCCCAAACTACTGGACCTTCTTCCAGATCCTTCCCAGGAAGAGAGAACTCTCCCTAGCTTCTCTCTCTTCGGTCTATTCCTCTCTATTGAGCTGTCTCAGCTCCTTATACAGCTTAGCTTCACCTCCTCTGGCCAGGAGGCAATTAGTTAATCACTTCCCAGGTATGGAGCATAACTAATTAGGTTCTTTCCCTTGTTTTACAGGCAGTGGGGAATTAAGCCCCATCACACCTCTTCGTTCACTTCCTTCCTTTGCCTCCTATTTATGTCTGTCAGAGACCCTGTAGAGCAACAAGCTCCAAATATATCTGCTCTCCAAACACTTAAATATTCCCTGCCTACCTCCATATTTCAGCAGATGAAACTGGGAAAGCAGGGTTGTGGAATTTTTATGCTCTTAAGACTAAGCTCCTTCCATTACAGTTGTCCACTACTTGGGAGTCATCATTAGTGGAGTATGCATATGTATGTTTGCTTGAAGAAGAAAGGAAAATTACTTAGCTGTACTGTAATTGGAGTTCTTTGAGCATTTGTTGTACATATAGACATCCCTCAACCTGCTCTCCATCCCCTCTACCTCAGAGTCCTTTACCAACCAGGATTCTGCAGTGGAGAGGAAACAGAGGCAGTTGGTGTGCTCTATCCTTTTATGCCCTTGACTAAGGGCGCAAGGGTGCTCCGAACACAAGCGTGTCCACACGGACACTTCTGGCCAAAGATTTAGAACTCAAATGGATGGGATGTGTGCACATCATTAGTAGAATGTACATATGGACAACAGATCTTTAAGAACTCCAGTTACTGTACAGGTAAGTAACTTTCCTTTTTACTTATAGAAACCACTACTCCAAAGTACTGCACAATATTTAAATTATTATAGAATAAATATGTTGTATAAGAGAGTGGCACCCTTTTTATAATCAGTGTTTATTATATCTGTGTTTTATCTGAGTAATATTGTCAACTCTTCTTCCACAGAACCCTGTTTTGGATAATTTTTTTTATTTATTAATCATTTCAATGCCAATTTTATGCTGAACAGTCTACAAACGCTGGACCCTTTCTCAGGGTGTTTGCTATCTAATATAATTTATCTCGTTCCTAAGGCACCCCTCAAAGCTATATCTGGCGCCAGCTGCAAAACCAAGATTTGCACTGAAGTTGGTCTGAATGGAAATAAGCATGTATATATTCATTGCTGAATGACTGAATATATCTAATCCTTCTTGAATGCTGAAATGCTTGTTTGGATGGGAGGGAAATCACGTTGTTCTGCATATAGAATAAGGATTTTGTTTTCCCAGAATGTATATCTGCATTTTGAATCTGTTCTCTGATATGCAGGTGTGTATCTGCCACATCTGTCTTGTAAAATCTGCCAGAGCAGTAATTGATTTTACAAGATGCAAAGTGACGCATTCCTATATGTGTGAGAATAAAAACCAGGCCTTTTAAATGTGGCGATTGAAATTATGCATTGTGTCAATTTGGTGACAATGAAGGTACAATAGTTCCTGAGCAATAAAATATAGCTCCTGTCGTTCCCATCATATTTAGTATTATGAGTTATAAATAGAATACTGATTACTGTGGTAGGTGAGAAAAATCTGTTTCCTAATTAAAAATGAAGCACAACTAACTTCATTGTAACAGCTGTTTGACGCCACATGGTCAGAATTGACGGCTGTAGAAGCATTGTCAATAACTGCTGTGTTATTTAAGCACCAACATATCCCCATTTAGATACACAAGCTTTGTATTCGGATTAACTAGTTGCATTATATTCACAGACAAAAGACCCTACATTTTAAAGGGCAATAAGATCATTATACAAACTTACAAAGCCATCTCATTCAATGTTAGACTCTGTGAGTGCAGCTAGTTCTATTTTAATATTGAACTAAAAGGTACTAGTGCCTGTGCAATCTCACCGGTACTTAGCTCCTTGTTTCTTATAAATTACTATTTTCTGGACAGGTTTCACCTCAGTAAAGAACACTGATTTTGGGGGGTACAAAAATGTGGGGGAACCTTCACTGATGCCTTTTTGAAAGTCCTTTGCTTTCTCTCTGGTACTGTAGAACCAGAAAACATTACTGAGCAGCAAGAAAACACATCAGAATTCCAGGCTAGTCCCTTCCCCTAACAGGCTCTGCAGTATTCAGGTACCCTTGGCCCAAAGGGTGGGAATGTGTGGCTCACTTTAGAGCAGGGGTTCTAGCAACAAATTTTTTGGTGGCCTCAGAGTGCGGCCACCAACTCTTGCTGGTGGCCACACTGATACTTTTTTTCCTAAAATTATTTATTTTTCCTAAAGTTAATAAAGTAATGTGCACATATACACATCCAAATCCTTGTAATTTATTTATGTAAGGTCTTGGGGTTTTTTTGCAGACTCAATAATAAAAATAGGTTTCAGAGTAACAGCCGTGTTAGTCTGTATTCGCAAAAAGAAAAGGAGTACTTGTGGCACCTTAGAGACTAACCAATTTATTTGAGCATAAGCTTTCGTGAGCTACAGCTCACTTCATCGGATGCATGAATAAATAAATTGGTTAGTCTCTAAGGTGCCACAAGTACTCCTTTTCTTTTTGCGAATAATAAAAATGATGCAGTTATCTCTATTCTTTACTGGACCTAACACAATAGAAATACAAATTAGGTGCTGTGCATGTTCTTGTCTTTTTTTTAATATTCTTTTGCTTTTTTGGTAAAAGTGGTTGTCTGTACAATTCTGAAGTAAATTTAAAAATGATTTGACATAATAGAAGTCCAAATAATAATGAAAAACATATGTGGGTGGCTTGGGTCTGGGGAGGGGAGGCCCGGGGCTCCTCCAGGCAGGTGTGGGGCGGGGGGGGCTCAGAGCTTTGGCGGGCCCAGAGCTCCTCTGGCTGGGGGGTGGGGGGGCTCCTCTGGGCAGGTGTGTGTGTTGGGTGTGGGGTGGGGGTCTTGGGGCTTCAGCCAGCCCGGGACTCCTCTGGCCGGAGGGGGTGGGAGGGGACGCTCGGGGCTTCTCCCGGCGGGGGGCTTGTGACTTCAGCCGCAGGGGGGGTAGGGGGTCTCAGTGCTCCAGCTTCCGGGGGTTGCAGGTGGAACAATTACAGTTGGGGGCTAGCCTCCCCAAAGGGGGGCTCCACCCACTGCCCATCCGCCTGCCACTCACCTCAGTCCCTCACCTGCCGCTTGCCTCCTCTCACCCCCACGCCTGCTGCTCACCTCCTCACTCCCCCGCTCGCAGCCAGACCCCCCCTGCCCGCCTCCTCACCCTACTGCTGGCTTGCTGCTTGCCTCCTTACTCCCCTGCCACTCACCTCACCGCTTGTCTCCTCACCCCTTGAAATGTTAGTACAATAATTATATTCCATTTGATTTTTTTTATAATTGTATGATAAAAATGAGAAAGTCAGCAATTTTTCAGTAATAGTGTGCTGTGACACTTTTTTTTGTATTTTTATGTCTGATTTTGTAAGCAAGTAGTTTTTAAGTGAGATGAAACTTAAGACAAATCAAACTCCTGAAAGAGGTACGGTAGTATGGAAAGGTTGAGAACCACTGTGCTAGTGTATAAAGTTAAAGCTTTAAAAAATGTCATTTCTAAAACAGAGTTTTTATTTTAAGAAAGCAAACAATTATATATGTGAATGGATGTGCACTAGGATTTCGTGGCTGATTTTGTTAGTTACTGGTGGCAGAGCCGTTAAAGCATTGCCATTTTCTCACCTGAAAAATTGGCAGAGTGACGCTCCTAGTTAATCAGGTTTGATGCCAGCAATGTACGTCCGTTCTTCTAAACAAAAGGAAGCCAAGGTTAGCGGAATTGTGTAGAATGTTGTGGAAAGATGTTTGTAGGCCTGTGCTCGATTGTTAATTGAATCATTTTAAGAACTGAACTTGTGACTATTGCTCCTTTGCAGCTTGACCCCTCACCCCTGCCCCCATGCTGACTTGAGTCGAATAGAGATCCCCAAGAACCTGTTATGTTTTTTTCTAGATGTCAGACTCTGTTATTTCATCAGATTCTGTTGCTACAATCAACAGTTCCTGTGGACCATGTTCTGCCCTCAGTAACAAGCGACACATACGGATGTTAAACAAGGGCATCCAAGCAGGTGAGTTTCTTAGGTCCGAACTTCACCTCTGCTTATTCACTTCTGACTTTCATCTCTTCAAAACCATCGTAGAGGGCTGCTTCAGAGTCTAATGCATGTCTTTGCAGACTGGTATGTACACTGGACATTCACTGCCCACAAACTGTACTGCTTAGATGCTTTCACAATCAAGTATTGTGTTAAGATCAGACACTTCCATTTGCTGGCTCCCACTATGCTACTGGCCAATGTCATTGCTCATCTGAGTTCTGCTAACCCAGACCTTTAATCCATCTCAGTATCCAATAAAAAGAACAGGAGTACTTGTGGAACCTTAGAGACTAACAAATTTATTAGAGCATAAGCTTTCGTGGGCTACAGCTCACTTCATCGTTGCATCTGATGAAGTGAGCTGTAGCCCACGAAAGCTTATGCTCTAATAAATTTGTTAGTTTCTAAGGTGCCACAGGTACTCCTGTTCTTTCTGCGGATACAGACTAACACAGCTACTACTCTGAAAAGTATCAAATAAGTGACTTAGCTCTAGCTTCCATGTTATTTTTCTCTTGCAAGAGTTCTAAAGTTCCTGAGGTCCTTTGTCTGTATGTAAGTCACTGAATGTCTTTCTAAGCACTTGCTATTTTATCAGTGTAGTCAGCATGCCAACAGCACCCTTTATCCCTGTTCGCAGTATTGTCCCTTTGAACATCTCTTGTCCTCTGCTTAAGATATGATGTATCCATTGACTGGTATAATTCCTGTGTTCAGGCTCTCCCTCCCCTCCCCCCAACGGCAATTTTCAATTACACCATTCCCTGAAAGCAGGCTTGCAAAATCCTCCTTTAAGGGATGAGTGACTGTTTTTGATGGGCAAACAAAATACCTGTTTTTCATTATCATTATTTTGTGAGTAAACTTTGCATCTGGGATGGTAAATGTTCATGACATTTTTCCAAGGTTTCTTACAGTTTCTTAAGCCTTGGTTAACACCTTCAGTTTTACACGTTTTTAGTTCTCCCTTTCATCCCAACTATTTAAAAATCTTTACAAATAAAATTCAGCATCCGTGGAAAGTGCTGGACTGATCACCCTGAGCAAAGGATTCTGTTTATCCAGTAAAATGTAAGCAGCACAAGCATATGCTGACTTAGCTTTGTGCCTTAACCTGAATACAGGAATCTTCCTCTAGCAGAGAGGTGGTAGTTCACTCTCTCATCCCCTTCAGTGCTTGACCTTTGCTGTAACTGCCAACAAGAGAACCAGTTAGTTCCAGTTGTATTAATGGTGGTGTGATGTAGACACCTTTTGCCCTGGGAGCCAGAATGATGGCACTAAACTAACTTCACATGGATCATCAAATAGTAACAACCGTTGGTCACTGAACTTGAGCTGGATTTGGAGTGATAACTTAAAAGGCGTGAGTCTGTTTTTACCAACGCTTAGAGTCCTCCAGCCCCATATTTAAGATTACAGTAAAATGGCAAAAAACTCTGACAAAACCTGCACAAGTACCACCTTCTGAATCACTAACACCACATTCTGCAGCTTGTAGATCCTCGGAAGTCTTCCATCAATCTTCTGGTCTGGTTCAACCCAGCTTAGTTTATGAGATCTGACATGGTTAGAATACACGGCGGTATGGCAGTAGGCCACTTACTTAGTTTGAAGGACCAGGGAGGGCTTTCCAACATCTTAGCGTATTGAGTCACTGCTGCTCCCGAGTAATGTGTTCCTTTTTCTTTCTTTTGAACTACAGGAGATTTGGAGATTGTGAACAGTGCAACTAAGAAAAACACTCGAGATGTTGGTATGACTTTCCCCACCCCAAGATCTAGCCAAGTGAGGCCACAGAAGCCCTCAAGTTGTGCCGATGGTGGGTTTGGGCAGTTGGATGGTGGGTTTTCAGATTTTCAAAACCCACCAGGCAAGGAGAAACTGAAGGGACAGCCTGGCAATTTTCTCATGGACAAAAAGACAGGAAGTAACAGGCCACAGCTACCACAAGGTCAGATCCAGTATTGCACCTTTGTGAATGGGGAAGTGCTCACATTTCACATCAGCCAGCATATATTACCAGTACACAATGTATATATTCATGAGATCTCTAGCTGGCCCTGTAAGAACAGTCTCTAACAATGGCACAATTATATTTTTTTAAAAGGCAATGGAATCACTAACTTTTATCAAGTGTTTATAGTTGATTATTTTTAGTGCCCCGAAGTGTTAGAGCTCACAATCTAAATTTCAGACATGATATATCAAATGATGGTGACAAATATAGGGAGTGAATGTGGCAAGAAAAGACAAATCAAGTATATGCTCACATGGATACTTTGTTTAGGTATGTGAACATCTTAGCATTTCTGTGAAGCTGCATATATTAAAATGATAATATTCAGTATTTCGTAACTTTACTGATTCATTTATTGAGGGCTTCATGGAATAAGTGAGTTTTCAGGTGAAGAGAAGGTCATAATGTTGGAAGGAAGTGTTCTTGTCTCCCTCTTCAGCTGTGGTTGTATCTTGGGGAAGGACAGGGTCCAGCCTCCTAATTTGAATTTCCCATCAACACTCAGCTACCTGGCTGCTGAAATGTTCTAAAATGTTAGTTTCCATCCCTTGATGCAATTTTTTATCATCTTTTGGTTAGGAACAGATAATCCTACTCATCACAGTCTTGTATATGCTTCACTTGAAAACTTCTAAAGGGTATCTTCTAGTTGTATTTAAATTCCAGAAGGCTGTAAATTCAGGAGGGCCTAGCACGTGAACATAATGGCGTTGGAAGATGAAAAGCATGTGCCTTCAGAAACATCTTTAAGAGCCATAGGACTCTTTGGGATTACAGGTGCTTTAGAAATGTGAAATTATTAGTAATTGAGTGTATAAGTAAAGAGAAATTTCTTAGCTGAGCCATTTCAAAGAGTGTTTTATCCATGTTCGTTGATAGAGACTCGAGGACTTTCTCTAGTGTTTGGCAAATGCAGTTGTTTGAAACAGCCCTGGTGTTAACATGAATAGTCTCATTGAAGTCAGTGGAACTATTGACGTGAGCAAGGACTGTAGGATCAGGCCTCTAATTGTGTTTAGTGACACTGTGTATACATAGACGCTCAAAGGGAGATGGAAAATGAGAAATTGTATATTCTTCAAAATAAATTTCTCTATTTTTTCCTTTTTGGCTCTAAAAAATATTTTCAATAGGAGTTTCCTGGTTTGTTCCTGCTGAGGATTTAAAGTCTGACTCTAGGAAGGAGAACAAATCTAGCTCCTTTTCTGGTCCAGGTCCATCCTGGTTTGAGCCACTGACCAACACAAAGCCATGGAGAGATCCACTCCGAGAGAGGAACTGGCAAGAGCAGCAAGGCAGCATCAAGATTCAACCGGTAGTCCCAGTAAGAGATGTTGAGAACAAGCCCCCAAGGCCATTTGTGAAAATGACATTGCAGGTAAGAACACTCCACTGTAGAGGTTCTTGTTTTACTGTAAGTTTTGGAGGAGAGAGGTGAAAAGATGGAGAAGATTAAGCCATGTTTAGGTGCTCATAGAAACAAAACTTGTGGCCCTGATTTTCACCACTTTGCTTTCACTGCTGTAGGTAGTCAACAACACAACCTATAATACAACACTATTGCTGTTTTTGAAAAAAAGAATTGGATAATTATATACATTTTATAACACCTATGCCTATACAAGCTAAGATAATCAGGATGATCAAATCTCATGTTTTTGGGCTTCAGAAGGAATGTAGCAGCAGCAGTAGCAAGTTGGTTTTTTAATTGCTGCCCTGCAGAAGTATTCATGAATGCTTAGTAATTAAAATGTATCACGCTCTTTAATCTTTAACAGTGAATACAATAAAAACAGGGAACTTACCTATGAAATGGAAACTAAAATGGGGATTTCAAGTACCCACATAGCAAATTATATAGACACTCAAGGCCAAGTGTGAAAAATACAGTTTTATGGTGATGATCAAAACTGAGGAGGGTTGAACAGAAGTTGATGTCAAGAGGCAGTGAGTTTCACACCTACTTCAGCAAGGGCATAATCGCCTGCTGCCTTGAGATACAGGAGTAGAGCAGAGTGAAGGCAGTTGTGTCAGCACAAGCACGCATCAGGAAGTTGTTCAAGGAAGGTGTCTCAGATGCAGCCAAGTCATAGTACTCATTGGCTTTGCATATTGAAAGCTTCTTATTACCACTAAACCTTGGGGTTAAAATGGAAGTGAAATGCTGAGACCCCATTTAAAAACTTTCCTTAGAAGCCAACATAATGTGGACACTAATGAACATATGCTATTTAAAAAGATAACTATAATGGACTTTAGTTTTATTTTGATGGAGGTGTCTAATTCTGTGGTTACCAGTATCTTGTCCTGTGTGTGTGGCTGCCTGATCTTTGGCCTGCTTGTTTAAACTGAAGTTTACATCCTTTTTGCAAATTATTTCAGCTACTCTTTTCCTCAGCCAGTTAGCTTTCATGTTGTTTAAAACCAAAGTATTTGCTAACAAGATCCCCAGAGAATTGCTCAGCATTATGGATGCAGCATTCTGTGCCATGTGAGGATGACTCTTTGAAAGGAATGCTTGCTATGGTTCACTCATGGGGTTAGATATTTTGATCATCCCCTCCCAGGTTGGAGGAACGTCCTGAAACTACTTTACTCTGAGGGTTTTTTTTACCTTCTTAGGAGGCTCTTGCATTGCACCGCCCTGATTTCATCTCCCGCTCTGGGGAGCGCGTGAAGCGCCTGAAGCTCATCATGGAAGAAAGGAAGCTACAGAGTGTGTTGCAGAGTGAGCGAGAGGAGCTGTTCAATCCCCCTGAGAAGAAGGGCTATAAGAATGCTAGTTACCTGCTCTATAACAGAGGTGCCTCATGTTTATGCCTTTTCATGCTCTATAGGAAATACTGAATGTACACTGTTTGTCTACAGAGCATTATTCTAAGTGTACATATTTCTAATTAGATTCTGTAACATTCTTATTCATTTTATATAAATTCATTTTATATATGCATTCTTATAATAGGATAATTATCCATTTTATATGAATAATGAGATTGTGATGGGTTGGGTCACAGAAACCCCCTTGGGACTGCCAACTGATGTGCTGAGACTACCTCTGAGCCTGTTTTCCCTGGCAGCTTGGGACCTCAGTACCCTGTCTTGTTGAGCCAGACATGCTAGCCTGTTGCAAACACGGACCCAGGTCTGAACCATGTCCCCCAAAAGCTACAGGCTTAACAGAAAACAGCTTAAGAAGTGTTCCTGTCTCCAGCACCCAGATACCCAGTTCCCAATGGGGTCCAAACCCCAAATAAATCCATTTTACTCTGTATAAAGCTTATACAGGGTAAACTCATAAATTGTCTGCCCTTTATAACACTGATAGAGAGAGATGCACAGCTGTTTGCTCCCCCAGGTGTTAATACTTGCTCTGAGTTAGTTAATAAGCAAAAAGTGATTTTATTAAATATAAAAAGTAGGATTTAAGTGGTTCCAAGTAATAACAGGCAGAACAAAGTAAATTACCAAGCAACAGAAAACAAAAACATGCAAGTCTAAGCCAAATACAGTGAGAAACTGATTACAGATGAAACCTCACCCTCAGAGATGTTCCAAAAAGCTTCTTTCACAGACTAGACTCCTTTCTAGTCTGGGCCCAATCCTTTCCCCGGTACAGTCCTTGTTCCAGCTCAGGTGGTAGCTAGGGGATTTCTCATGATTGCAGCTCCCTTTGTTCTGTTCCACCCCCTTATATATCTTTTGCACAAGGTGGGAATCCTTTGTCCCTCTGTGGGTTCACACCCCTCCTCCTAAATGGAAAAGCACCAGGTTAAAGATGGATTTCAGTTCAGGTGACATGATCACATGTCACTGTAAGATTTCATTACCCACTTGCCAGCACACACGTATACAGGAAGACTTACAAGTAAACAGAGCCATTTACAACCAATGGTCCTGGTTAATGGGAGCCATCAAGATTCCAAGCCACCATTAATAGCCCCCACTTTGCATAATTACAATAGGACCTCAGAGTTATATTTCATATTTCTAGTTTCAGATACAAGAATGATACATTTATACAAATTGGATGACCACACTCAGTAGATTATAGGCTTTGTAATGATACCTTACAAGAGACCTTTTGCATGAAGCATATTCCAGTTACATTATCTTCACGCTCATTAGCATATTTCCATAAAATCATATAGAGTGCATTAGAACAGTTCTCTGATCTAAACAAACTTGTTCACTGTTTTTGTAAGCTTTAAAGTTTTATCAGGCTCAAAACTTTGCCTTTCTATTTAGACTGCCTGGTTAAACAGAAGAGAAGGACAATTCTAAAAGGTGAAATGGTTCAGAGATCAAAACGGTAAGGCTAAGAAAGACTTATTTCAAATAGACTGTAAATCAGGTGACCTCAATGGGTGGTGAGAATAGATAAATCACTCTTGCAAGTGACGGTTTTGGACGTTTGGGAAACATCAGGTGGTTTAGGTACAAAATGGAAGGTTTTCTGTCAGAAGGTGAGCATGACTTGTTATTAATAGAAGTTTCCATGGTTTTTTTTTAATTTGGGGAAATTTGTTTCTTTTAGCTACCTCTGAACATTTCACGGCAATGTTTCCAAGTCAAACATTGCAGAATTGTGGTGAGCACTAGAACTGAAATGGTCTAGGAACATAAGCCTTTGGTCAGTGAATAGCCTAGCCATTGGACAAACTGAGTGAAATGCAAAAAGTATCAAGCACCACAAATAGTGAAAAGTAAATCAGAGTTCTTCGTCGAGTAGTGTTCCAATGGGTGCTCCAGTTTAGGTGTCTGTGTGCGGAGATTTTTGGTAGCAGTGTCCCGTTGAGTCCGCGCATGTGCTCTCCCTCCCTTGTGGTCTGCCTTGAGGCTATTTAGCACTGCACGGACGAACCCCCCTCGCTTCCTTCTCTACCGCCTTTGGCCTCTGACAGAACGAGCAGTTGTTGCTTCCTTATGTGTGTCATGAGCATATGTAGTGTTTCTTGTGTTACTTTTGTTCTCCCTAAAAGTACTCAGGCTAGTGTGTTTTGTTTTTATTTTAATTTTATTTTATTCCTTTGGTTTAAAAATAAAAGAGAAAAAGGAAAAGAACTTCACTTTCCTTCCCTGTCTGGGGGCATTCTCCCCTCTCCCCAGGCATCTAGTAGACTCATAATTATTTTCTTTTTCAGTTAAAAAAAAAACCCACACACCTGAAGAGGAAGCTGCCTCTGCAGCACACTTCTCCTCATCTCTCCCAGATGAGACTGTGCTGCCCACCCCTCATCACTAGGTGAAGATTTAAGAACTTTCTGGATCTTACCAAGAGGGTGGCAGATGAGCTGCAGATTCCCTTACAGGAGGTGGCAGATACACATCACAAGTTGGTGGAAATTCTGCACGCTACCTTCTCATCTAGAACTGTCCTCCCAATTAATGAGCTGATTCTAGATCCTACCAAAATCATCTGGCAGAGCCAGCCTCCATTGCACCAACCCGCAACAGAGTGTAAACAAAAACAACCCTACATCTCTACCCAAAGAGGCAGACTTTGTTTTCAACATCTGCAACCCAACTTCATCATAGTGGATGTGGTTAATGCATGAAGCAAGCAACATAATGCCAAGTCAACTCCATATGATCAGGCTTCGCAAGATGTCGTATTCATCGACAGCATTACTGTTTAGAGTCATAAATTACCAAACTTTCATGGCTAAAACAATTTTGTTAATCTTGGGAAACCCAGGATGTTTCTGAAACATTACAGGAAACACAAAAAGAACAGATTCAGACCATTCTTAGAGAAGGTCAGTTAATAGCCAGACCGGTCCTAGAGACACGACCAGATGTAGGTGTTACAGCGCCTGTCTAGTCTCCATGACAGTGGTACTGAGGTGGGTTGTGGGGTGTTTTTTCTTTTTGTTCGCTACACCTCTCTAGATTGCCCAAAGAGCTACAGACTTCCAATTTGAAGGGCCAAACTCTTTGCGGAGAAGACAGATTTTCTCTCCGCATCCTGAAGGATTCTCGGACCGCACTACACTCCTTAGGAATCTACACTGTGGAACAGAGGAGAAGATATACCTCTCAACCAGACCACAGATCACAATCTTCTCAATACTCACCATCTCTGTGCTGTTATAAGCCACAGTGTAAGAGACCCAGGGCTCAAAAGTGAGAACAGTCTGCACCCCAGTTCATGACCTCTCAAACTGCCTCTTATAAGCACTTTGATGAACTGGTCAGGGGCCTGAACAATGATACCTTACAGCATCAGCTGCCATCTATACACCTGTCACGCCACTCAGAAGTCACCTTACCTTACCTTCACAGCAGTTAGGACCAGCTCTAGAGCAAAGAGATTGATTTCTAGCCCTGAACCTACAGGGTGCCTACTTCCATATCTCAATACAACCATCATACAGGAGATTTCCTATTGCTTACCTTTGGGGCAGGACCATTATAGGTACAGACTGCTCCACACAGGGTAGTCTCCAAGGTTCACTTCATTGTGGTAGCATACTAACCCCGGTACAGTGACTGGACTTTATCAGCACCAACCTGATGCAGTACAAGCAAGAGCGCTCCTCTCACTACCCACATTCACCACCCTGGGACACATGTCTCCCTAATATGCTGGGGAGCTCACCTACACAACAACAAGGTTCAGGACAAATGGCCTTCCACCGAAATGACCTTCCATATCACTCTTTTGGGACTAGGGGCTGTCAGGAGTGCCTGTGCACAAGCTCTGCCTTTCATCAAAAACGACACACAAAGGTTACGATGGACTTAATGTGACCTGTATGTTTTGTATAAACTGCCAAGGAGCTGCCAGATCTCCCTCCCTCTGTAAGACAGCATTCAAACTTTGGAATTGATGCACCCATCACAATGCTCATCTCAGCTGTCTGTCTACAAGGGATACAGAACGGGATAACCAACAGTCTCAGTTGGAATTTTCTCACGAGAATGAGTGTATACTGAATTCACAGGTGCTGCAAGATATAGCCACCCTTTGGGGAAACATTCACTGGCAGTTGCCCTCATCTTCCCAGCGGACAGGGCCCACTTGTATGTCTTTTCCCAGTTTCCTACCCTGTCCCAAGATTCTGTTGAAAATTCAAAGAAACAAAGCGAGAGTTATTATGATTGCCCCTCTTGACTAAGACAAGTCTGGCTGCCTTACCTGATGCAGATGGCAATATGCCCTCCTGTTCCTCTGATGTCAGCCCATTCCTCACCTGCTCTCTCAAAACAATGGGCTGACCCTTCATCCCAGCCCATGGGTCCTCCGCCTCCAGGTTTGGATCTTTCTTTGTTCCAAGGCTAAGAAACAGAGTGCTCTGACAAGCTGAAACACATGTTGCAACACAACCACAAGTTGACCACTCCACATACCTATCTACAAAATGGAAATGACTCCAAGTTCGTACCATTCGAAGCGGACAGACCCAACCTCATCTTTCCTCCCTCTGATTTTGCACTATATTTTAAACTCACTCAGGTCCCTTAAGGTACATCTCACGGTGAAAATGGCTTTCCACTTGGAGTTTGCTCAGCCACTAATGCGTAGACTCTTTAAGGGCATTGGGACTCTCTTCCCCCATGTGACACCACTCGCTCCAGCCTGGGACTTTAATCTAGTTCTCAGGGCTTGGACTAGACCTCCCTCCGAGTCCAGAGCAACTTGTTCTCTCTTACACCTGTCCATGACGACAGCATTTCTAATTGCCATCACCTCAGCTAGGCACATAGGAGAAATAGCGGCCCTGATGGCACACCCATCATTCACGGCCTTTGTCTTTAAAAAAATAAAAAAATAAAATAATAATAATAAATAATAATAACTCTAAGGCCATATCCCAAGTTTCTCCCTACTTTTTTTGCACTTTCCATATGAATCAACAGCTCCATCTCCCTGTTTTTTCCCCAAAACCACATTGTGACAACTGGGAGACAATTGTGCATATGCTAGATATTAGAAGGACATTAGCATTGTACTTGGACAGGACTAAGGACTTCAGGAAATCCCCTAAAGTCTTCCTTTCGTCCACAGAAAGATCCAAAAGCTCTGTGATTTCTCCTCAAAGACTATCCAAATGGGTCTCTAGTTGCATTAATCACTTAGCAAGGGCGCAACTTGCTTCTGTCCATATGCACTCCATGAGATCAATTCCTACCTCAATCACATTCCATAGGGATACCCCCTATCTCCCCAATCTATAGAGCAATGACTGGGGCCTCTGTCCATACTTTTGCAGAACATTATGCGATCACTGAAGATTTGGCCGCTGACACCATCTTCGACTCCACAGTACTCTCTGTAGTAAAAGACTCCGCTCCAAAGTCCCAGCCTCCAGTGGTGGGTACTGCTCCGGAGTGGAGTGCTCCTAAAGTGCTCCTAAAGTGGAGCACCCATAAGGACACTACTCGAAGAAGAAGAAGAGGAGGAAGTTGCTCACCTTTTGCAGTAACTATGGTTCTTCGAGATGTGTGTCCCTATGGGTGCTCCACAACCCGCCCTCCTCCCCTCTACTTCGGAGTTCTCTATAGGGCTCTGTGGTAGAGAAGGAAATGAGGGGGGTTCGCGCGAGGCAGACGATGAGGGGAGGGAGAGCACATGCGCGGGCTCAACGGGACACTGCTACCAAAAATCTCCGATTAGAGGTGCAGGGGCACACAGACACCTAAAGTGGAGCACCCATGGGGGACACATCTCGAAGAATCATCGTTACTGCACAAGGTGAGTAACTTCCTCATCTAAAACTTTTACGGGTGTGGAATGTAGCAGATGTCTAACAGCACATACCGCTACATGATCATTTGGGACAAGTATTTATATATAGGATATGAAATTGGGTAGATATTGCGGGGAGAGTGCATAATATTTGGATAGTGAATTAAGAATACACAAATAAATGGTGAGATAGGGACAATAAGTGAAGCGGTAGATATGAAAAATGTGATAACTTTCAGTTGGGTCTTGAAATGGTGTAGGAGGAAAGAGGTGAGAAAAGAAGGGAGAGGTATTATATCTACATGATAGTCTGTAAAATATTTAAAGTCTTTTGACATGACAAGTGCTACAGAAGCATAAGATACTTAAAGAATCAAAACAGCAGCCACAGGGATATTGGAGTCAATGGGACTTAAACATATGGCTAATTACTTTGCTGAAGTGGGACTTTAGAGTGTAAGACTATATATAGGGCAAATATATGCCAGAAAGATTAGGTAATATACAAAATAAACCCTGTGGTTTAATATAAAGGCTGGAGGAGAGTGAGCAAGATGATAAATTTGATTTCAATGCTGTTTGGCATTTCAAAAATTGTTTTAAAGGCCATACATTGAAAATTTATAGTAACTTTGAAAGTTGCCACTTGCCCCGGGAATGCAGATGCCAAAATCTTAAAATACTCATTACTTTGGGGAAAACTCTAATCACAGGTCAGTAGTACTCCTTGATCTGTGCCATTAACTGCAGCATCTTCATGAACTCAGAGTTCATATATATCTGAATTCATAGCATGTCTGCTGATTCACCCAACCTGGATCCAGTTGTGATATTTTTATTGCCATTTACTTGTTCATGCTGCACTTGTAACTTTTCTCTCAGTTGAAGTTGGAAAGTAATTTATCACTTTCACTGGCCTTTTAAAATCTGCCCATTTAATGAGCACAGTTTTTTGTGGGTCATTCCCATGAGGTGACTCTTCCATTTCTCCTTACACCTTGTTAGAATTATAAATCAGCCATGGAACAGGGTGCTGAATTTAGCTACAGTCGTGTATTCCCTACGTAAGTTAAATGTCTCCATGAATGGGTGAGCCAATGGCCTAATACCTGAACAGCAGATTACTTTCTAGTTAATGAGGCACCTCCAACCATCCTGGAAGGAGCCTTGGAGAGTAAGTGGGATGGTAGTCTGAGGGAGTCCTAGTAGACCTTCCCACCTCCATCCAGTAGATCATTTGTAGGTCTGAAGAGGCTTTGATCCCCTTTCCAGTGGAGAACTTGTATGGCCTGAGGTAGAAACTTCAAAATGGAGTATGTGCTAATGTCTAATAGGGGATCATGGATGGTGATAACTCTCATGCCTTGAACTGATTGTTTTACACAGAAAAGCTCCCTCAGATGGAATACATGTTGTTACAGAATAGTAAGATGAATACGAAATCTAGGCAGTAGGTCTTAGTAGGCGAATGCTTCTGCTCTTCCTGAAAATACATGGTAGTTTTGTCTCTGGGTGAATGTTTCAGTGTGCAGTGGTGAACTGAGCACATTGGCCAGAGGTAAGGCAGTTTTGCTGGCAAGTGCTCCGCAATCTCTTCATGCGGCTGAGCCATTGCACCTCAGCTCTGACGTGCAACACAGTCCTCTACGGTTTTGGACCCCCCGTCAGCAAAGGCAGCTAGTTGTGCTGTTATAAACCAGATTGGGCCATGGTTTTATGGGGTGGGATTTTCAAAAGTGTTCAGCATCAGCCTCATTCTACTTCCTCTGAAATCGTATGAAAGTCTTACCTTTGACTTCAGTGGAAGCAGGGTTTGGCCTGTGCTGAAAGCTTTTGAAAATCCCATCCATGATGATAGTACCTTTCTGTTGTACACCACTTTTGATTGGTAATTCTCAAAGCGTGTCACAATATTTAATGTCTTTAATGTATTTATCCTCACAACAGCCCTGTGAAGTAGGTTGGTGCTATTATCCCCATTTTCTAGATGATGAACTGAGGCACAGAGAAGCTAACTGACTTGCCCAAGGTCACACAGGAAGTTGGTGTCAGAGTAGAGAATCAAACCCAGATCTCCCCAAGTAGTAGGCTAATGCCCTAACCACTTCAGGCACCCTTTCTGATGAAGTGGATAAAGCATCTACCCAGAGAATGAAACCACCAGTAGCCTTTTCACTTATGAATGGATGCAATTCTACACCTGTGACTTCAGAGGTGAAAGACCAGTGTATCAATCCAAGTACTGCCTAACTCCTTCAGTTTAAGTCTTAGTAGAAGTAAAATTAAGAATCCAAATGTTACTCATTTTGTCTTCTCTATAGAGGTAATGCTGCTAGTGAAGTTTTTAGAAATGTTGGGCGTCTGGGAGCAGCCACAAACAGAGTAGGAAAACAGGGACAAAAGAGAAGGTATGTCTGTGAGAAGGTAGTAGCAAAGAGCTCTACATTAAGGGAACTGTTAATGCTGTAGTGGCCGTGTTCTTATTTTTATAATGGAGTTCTTTCTTTAAGTACCCTATTTTAATTTGTATATGCCTACTCCCACAAGAATCAGCCTCATTGGGTATATCTACTCTAGAGTTTAATTCAGGTTAACTGATTACTAATTCAACATGTTAACTGACATGTTTGTACATGGTAGTCTGGAC
Organism: Natator depressus; assembly: GCF_965152275.1. NCBI lineage: Eukaryota > Metazoa > Chordata > Testudines > Cheloniidae > Natator > Natator depressus. The sequence continues at coordinate 135,653,663 of NC_134237.1, read as the reverse complement.
TCTCTACAAATGTGTGTGGTTTAATCATAGTCTGCGCTTTAGGATATTGCATAGGAATCAGGTACAGCATTGGTCAAATTCATTCCCTGGGACCATTGGGGATGGTGGAAGGGTAATTTAAAGTAGGGAGAGTCTGCTTTATCTAATACCCTCCCATTTCTTTTCCTGCTAACTTCCTTGCCCCTGTTTTTTGACCATCTTATGTCCTTGCTGAAATTAGCACAGAGACTTCCATGGGAGATGCACCCACTTACTCTCAGCTACATTTGATCCTATTGTGACAAAGCTCTGTCCTTGCCTCTGTGGGTCCCGTGTTTCCTGGCGGATTTTGCTAGCCTCAGAGGCTCACTGTGACCCTCCACGTAACCCTTCTCTCTCTAGAAACAAGGGTCACAGTCTACTGAGCTATTTTCATCATAAGCCAGCGAGGGAGGTGAGGAGAAGTTATCCTTCCTTGCACAGTCTCTGTTGTCTCCCAGTCTCAGTGATTAATCAGGGGGCAAAGGACGGGGGGGGGGGGGAGCCCGGGCCCACCCTCTACTCCGGGCTCCAGCCCAGGGACCCTAATAGTATCAGCTATGGTAGCTGACCTTTTAGAAACATGACATGTACAATTCCCTGGGCTACTTCCCCCACAGCAGCCCTCACCTCCTCAAGCTCCACTTCACCCTTACCTCAGGGTCTCCTTCCTTGTGCCTGATATGGTGTGTACTGCTCAGTCTCTCCAACAGCGCAGCTTCCTTCTACAGCTCCTGACATGCACCCCCACCTGACTAACTGGGAGGCTTTTAACTAGTTTCAGCCAGCCCCTGATTGGCTTCAGGTGTCCCAATCAACCTAGCCTTCTCCCTGCCTTCTGGAAAGCTCTTACTTGGCCCCAGGTGTCTTAATTGACCTGGAGCAGCTGCCATTTCACTTATCCTGGTACCAGGGATTTGTTTAGCCTGGAGCTAATATATCTGTCTCCCACTACTTTTCCATAGCCATCTGGCCTTGCCACATCACACTGTGTATCCCTCATCCTCAAAACAGAATAAACTGAAGCCATTTCAAATGATTACCAGTTGAAGGAATAAATGTGTTTAAAAGAAAATCTGCTTCCAGTTCCCTCTGGCATTGTAGGCCGTGATCTGATGAAATCTATTGCATAAAAGAGCAAAGCAATCAATCTCTTAAAACAATATATTTTAGGTACAACATGGTTTGTGTAGAAAGTTTCTACTGTATTCACTCGATCTCGAATCTGTGTGAGAAAAGAAGCAAGGTACAGTTTCTCCTGTTTAAGTATTATACAAGGCTGACCATTCAGAATATGGTAGTGTCTCTGCTCCAGATATTTTTTTTATTATTGGAGGCATTCAGTCCTATGTGAACTTGGCAGCCATTTTCATGAAATTAGCAGTTTCCAGTGTTAAAGCAGACACAAGACTCAGAGCTTTGGGGAGTGTGGGCTGAGCACAGCTCCTGTGCCAACCCTAGGAAGAGGGTACAGTGTCTGTTGCCTTCTGTGCCTAGCCAGTGTGTAGAAGGGAGACTAAGATCCTGATCACTGTACAGAACTGGCAACAGCAGCACTGGCTTTGCAGAGGTCCTAGTCCTTATGCTTCCTGAGTTCAAGGCTTCCCATTATTCCTGGCTCCTGCCTGGGGGAGGCTCAACAGGAGGAGAGGGCAAAATCTGGCCCTAGATCTTTGGATATCACAGATGATTCTGCCAAATTTGGCCCATTTCAAGTGCTTTCTTGCCACAAAAATATCTACCATTTACAGATAAACTTGGTATTTGGAACCCAACGTGCCTATCCACTGGTGGCACCATTTTCTGCTGGTGATCCTGAAAATTGCACTTTTTGGAGAGTGCTGCCATATCATTGACATTACTCCCAAAAATACTCTTTTAGGGGGTGATACTTCAATGAATGGCATTGTGGGATATGGAAACTTCCAGTACCATGGCTGGCTGTGATCGTGTATTCCACGTTTGGCCTCCATGACACTAGCTACCCCAAAAGATAATCTTTCTCTGCTATATTTGGCCAGAAGCCTTTGAGAGAACGTTAGTGAAAAAAGCATCCTGCTTTTTATCTTCAAGGTCCTTTATTCCCAAGTAACTTTTTTTGTCTTTATTTTGTATTTACACTAAGAATCTATGAACAGCTGCCTGAGGTGCAGAAGAGGCGAGAGGAAGAGAAAAGAAAATCTGAATATACTTCATACCGATTGAAAGCACAGCTTTACAAAACGGTAGGTGTTCTGTCTCATAAGCCGGCCTTCTACAGGTCATCAAGGAAAAGAGAATTCCAGGCAAACAAGTTAGACTAGGATATTCAAGATCTCTTACTTTGGGTCAAATTAATTTACTCTAGATTAAATCACTATAAAGTAAATGCAAAACTGGTTGAAAAACTATTTTTAAGAGTAATTATCAATGATTCACGGTCAAACTGGAACCTTATATCTAGTGGGGTCCTGCATGATTCTGTACTGTTCAATATTTTCATTAATGTCTCAGATAATGGAGTGGAGAGTATGCTTATAAAATTTGCAGATGACACCAAGCTGGGAGGGGTTGCAAGCACTTTGGAGGACAGGATTTGAATTCAAAATGACCTTGACAAATAGGAGAATTAGTCTGAAAACAACAAGATAAAATCCAGTAAAGACAAGTGCAAAGTACTACACTTAGAAAGGAAAAAATAAAATGTCCAGCTACAACTTGAGGAATAACTGACTAGACAGTAGTACTGCAGAAAAGGATCTGGGGGTTACAGTAGATCACAGATTGAATATGAGTCAACAAGACAGGTTTCAGAGTAACAGCCGTGTTAGTCTGTATTCGCAAAAAGAAAAGAAGTACTTGTGGCACCTTAGAGACTAACCAATTTATTTGAGCATGAGCTTTCGTGAGCTACAGCTCACTTCATTGGATGCATCAATGAAGTGAGCTGTAGCTCACGAAAGCTCATGCTCAAATAAATTGGTTAGTCTCTAAGGTGCCACAAGTACTCCTTTTCTTTTTATGAGTCAACAATGTGATGCAGTTGCAAAAAAGACAGGGATATTAACAGGATGTTGTATGTAAGACACAGGAGGTAATTGTTTTGCTCTACTGAGCACTGGAGTAGTGTTCCAGTTATGGGAACCACATTTTAGGAAAGATGTGGATAAATTGGAGAGAGTTCAGAGGAAAGCAACAAAAATGATAGAAGGTTTAGAAAACCTGACATAAGAGGAAGGATTTTTTTTAAAAAATAGAGCATGTTTAGTCTAGAGAAGATTGAGGAGGGGGACCTGATAAGTCTTCAAATATGTTAAGGACAGTTGTAAAGAAGGTGGTGATCAGTCGTTCTCCATGTAATCAGCTTAGTTTGCAGCAGGGGAGATTTAGGTCAGATATTAAGAAAAACTTTATAAGGATAGTTAAATACTGGGAATAGGTTACCAAGGGAGGTTGGGGAATCCCTGTCATTGTAGGTTTTTAAGAACGAGTTAAACAAACATCTGTCAGGGATGATCTAGGTTTACTTGGTCCTGCCTCAGCATCAGGGGGATGGACTAGATGACTTCTCAAAGTCCCATCCTAGCCCTACATTTCTATGATTCTATTATATTTATGTGTTTTCTACAGTATGCATCTCTGTGTGTGGATGCTGAACAGAATATATATACAACACTTAAACCAAGCTGCAGGGACCCAACTTAGCCACACTTCAACAGACCAACCTCTGCCCAATGTGCACACTCAATACATAAAAATGAAAAAGAAAATCTGTTGAAAAGGGAGGAAAAATGGTCCCAAATAAATAAATATGACTAGAAAGGCCTTGCCCCAATCCCTGAAGACAGAACAAAGAGATTCTGGTGGGCATACTGAAAGTGTTCCATTGATGACGTCTTTGAACTCTGGTGTTTAGCCCTGGTGTATATTATAAACACAAGAGCTTTCAGAATTCACAGTGGGATTTGCAAAGCATGTTTGACAAGTTTAATAATGAATCACTGTCCTTGTTATAGCTTTGGTTGTATGATTTGGGAGGACTTTGAAAAAATGACTTGTTAACCCTCTGGAGACTGGACAATAGATTCTTGAGTGTTCATTTAGCTGGCAGGTTGGCTAATGTTAATGTACTAAAGAGTAATACTCAGAATTCCATATGCAGTTAAATTGTGATTTAGAGGCAGCTATAGTAAAAGATACATCATGCACAGTTCCCTAGATACATCTATGTTAATGCACCTCCCTTTTATTCTGTGCAGCAGTCTTACCATTCCAATACCAGTGATCTTTCTCTTTAGCAGAGATTGGTGGTGGTTTTATGGAGTGGACCAATATGCTCTAGAGACTAATCTGAGTTCATTGTGACATGGTACATGGTAACTACATTGTATTCAGTGGAGAGAAGGTGTTTTTCTGGGTCATGGCATCTGGTGATCTATAACAAGGAGGTTGCAATTATATATAATGTACTGTGACATGATTTAAAAATATTTATACCACAGAAGTGCTCCATAAATTCTCTTAATAAACGTATCTCTGAGACTGGCAATTTATCACTTTTACGATATCAGTGTTCTAGACATCCATATATGTAGTTCTTACATTGTGACTTAATAAAAAATAGAAATTACTGCTTGTGACCTTCATTGATGTCACAACACTGAAGTCCCAGACTTTATCAAAACTGGTTCAGCTTCTCACTTCCGTTACACCCCCACCTCAGACCCTATAAATCAGTCTTCAGAGAACACTAGATTCAGGGAATAATCCACCGTATGCAGAGACAAAGTCGGTGAGATAATAGCTTTCACTGGACCAACTTCTGTTAGTGAGAGAGAGAAGCTTTTGAGCTTACATAGAGCTCCTCCTCAGATCTGGGAAATGTACCCAGTGTCGCAGATAAATAGAGGTGGAACAGATTGTTTAGCATAAGTAGTTAACACACATTTCAAGGGACCATTCAAGGTGAAGTGGCTTGTTAACACTTCTCCAATCATGGGTGGGCGGGGAGCTGAGGGAATGTTTAGTGGATTATAGATTGTTGTAATAAACGTTAAATCCAGTAAAAAGAACGAGGAGTACTTGTGGCACCTTAGAGACTAACAATTTTATTTGAGCATAAGCTTTCATGGGCTAAAACCTACTTCATCGGATGCATGCAGTGGAAAACAGTAGGAAGATGTGTATATATACACAGAGAACATAAAAAAATGGGTGTTGCCATACCCACTATAATGAGAGTGATCAATTAAGATGAACTATTATCAGCAGGAGAAGAAAAACATTTTGTAGTGATAATCAGGATGGCCCATTTCCAACAGTTGACAAGAAGGTGTGCGTAACAGCAGGGGGAAAAAATAAGCATGGGGAAATAGTTTTACTTTGTGTAATGACCCATCCACTCGCAGACTTTATTCAAGCCTGATTTAATGGTGTCCAGTTTGCAAATTAATTCCAATTAAATCCAGTGTCTCTGTTCAGTCCATGATTTTTAGTGTCTAGTAAAGTTATGAATGTAACGTCCTAGGCTTGTCTTTTGAAGGTTTTGTGCTGGTTTCCTTTGAGGATGAGGACTGAGAGATCAGACGGTCTCCCTCAGTATTCTTGTCAGCACGTTAAAGAAGTATGGGCTGGATGAATGGACTATAAGGTGGATAGAAAGCTGGCTAGATCATCAGGCTCAGCGGGTAGTGATCAGTGGCTCCATATCTAGTTGGCAGCTGGTATCAAGCAGAGTACCCCAAGGGTTGGTCCTGGGGCACGTTTTGTTCAATATCTTCATTACTGATCTGGAGGATGGCGTGGATTGCACCCTCTGCAAGTTTGCAGATGACACTAAACTGGGAGGAGTGGTAGATACGCTGGAGGGTAGGGATAGGACACAGGTGGACCTAGACAAATTAGAGGATTGAGCCAAAAGAAATCTCATGAGGCTCAACAAGGACAAGTGCAGAGTCCTGCACTTAGGACGGAAGAATCCCATGCACCGCTACAGACTAGGGACCGAGTGGCTAGGCAGCAGTTCTGCAGAAAAGGACCTAGGGGTTTAGAGTGGACGAGAAGCTGGATATGAGTCAACAGTGTGCCCTTGTTGCCAAGAAGGCTAACGGCATTTTGGGCTGTATAAGTAGGAGCATTGCCAGCCGATCGAGGGACATGAACATTCCCCTCTATTCGGCATTCGTGAGGCCTCATCTGGAGTACTGTGTCCAGATTTGGGCCCCACACTACAAGAAGGATGTGGAAAAATTAGAAAGAGTCCAGCGGAGGGCAACAAAAAGGATTAGGGGGCTGGAACACATGACTTATGAGGAGAGGCTGAGGGAACTGGGATTGTTTAGTCTGCAGAAGAGAAGAATGAGGGGGATTTGACAGCTGCTTTCAACTACCTGAAAGGGGGTTCCAAAGAGGATGGCTCTAGACTGTTCTGAGTGGTAGCAGATGACAGAACAAGGAGTAATGGTCTCAAGTTGCAGTGGGGGAGGTTTAGGTTGGATATTAGGAAAAACTTTTTCACTAGGAGGGTGGTGAAGCACTGGAATGGGTTACCTAGGGAGGTGGTGGAATCTCCTTCCTTTGAGGTTCTTCAGGTCAGGCTTGACAAAGCCCTGGCTGGGATGATTTAATTGGGATTGGTCCTGCTTTGAGCAGGGGGTTGGACTAGATGACCTCCTGAGGACCCTTCCAACCCTGATATTCTGTGATTGCTCTGTGAAAGGTGTTCACCCACAGGGGATATGGTATTTATCTTTTATCGTTTTTCTGTGAGAGTTCATGTGAGAGCGCAGTGATTGGTTTCACCCACTTAGTTATTATTGGGGCATTTAGTGCATTAGATGAAGTACACCACATGTAGTGATAGGCATATATAGGACCCACTGATCTTGAAAGGTGTGTTGTGGAGGGTGTTGATCATCATAGCAGGGGAGGTATGTCTGCAGGTTTCGCACCTGTTGTTTTAGCAGGGTCAGGTGCCACTTTGAGTTGATGTGTCCCTCGTCTGTGAGGAGCTTGCTTCTGATGATGATGTTGGGGCGTTGTCTGAAGGCGAGAAGAGTGGGTCCAGGAAAGATTTCTTTCAGGATGTGGTCCCAATCTGGGACCAATACTGTTACAGCAACGCTGCATACACTGTATAGTAAACAGTCCCTCTGGATATACACCTAAATTACAAACTGGGCTCCTGTCTCCATACTTCCAACATGTTCCAAGTTTTGGTGTAATGGCCCATTGCATGCTGGGGCATCCCACCAAAGCAGGAGCTGGCCGGCCACAACAGAGATTAATGTCTAAAAATAAGGTTATGGTTAAGGTTTGTTTATTTGTTTAAATGTGGTACCATTCTGAATGCCCTCTTAACCTGCCAGATGGATACATGTTGTTTAAGTTACTGGAATTTGGTACTATCCTTTTGCTGACTACCTTCAGAATATTTTACCAGTCTGAAAAGTGCTTCATAAAGAATATTTTGGATATGTTTCTTTGATTTTCTGTCTTAGGATGGTAAATACTGAACCATAATAATGATCCAATTTATATGACTACAACAAGATTCTGTATATAAATATTATTTTTATTAATGTCTTAAATGTACACCTTGCTGTGCAAATGGTAAATGGCCAAGAGCTTACACTCTTAAGGGCTAAAGTCAGCACAGAACAGAATGCCACAATTCAGAGAGAGAGGGGTGTGGTTTTTATTAATGGTCATAGCCATTGCTGGATCTAAAGTACAGTTAAGTCTTACAATGTTAATGAACACTTTCTGGAGTTGAGATTGAAGTCGTATAGTTAGCAGGAGACATGAGAGAGAGAGATGAATGGTGCAAAGCAGGACATTTCAGACCTGCATGTGTCCTTGGTTCAGAGGAAGGGTGATTCATTGCAATAAATAGAGTATATCTTTATTTTCTTCTGTGGCTGCACAGAATAACTGCAAACAGAATTGTTTAGCTGTTGTTGTTAACATGCTATTGATATAAGTTCATAATGTAAGGGGATTCGACCATACATAAAGAAACTAATTCCATGGAGTGGCTCTGGAAATGGCATAAACCATTAGGATTGCAAGACTCAGGTGATTTTTCATGTCCCCCTAATATGAAAGATGGATTAACTACTTTATGTATATGTGCATAAATTATATATCATGTATGTTGTTGTAGCCATGTTAGTCCCAGGATATGAGAGAGAAAAGGTAAATGAGGTAATATCTTTGACTGGACAAATATCCTGGGACCTTCCCAGCTCCTACAACACTTTAAACACTGATAGAAGATATTGAATTTTGCCATTTAAAATGGAAACTTCCCATTTGAAGAAGGAAGCCAGACTGTACAGCCTGTGGCTGAGCAAGAATTTCCCTGCATTGCAGCTCTGAGCTGCTGTAGACTCTGTCAGAGCTGGGTTGTGGGCACAATAACTGGGAGCAGGGACCCTATCTGTTGTGTTCTCAATGATGACTCCCTTCCCGGCCCAGAAAGCGTGGAGGAGGAAGCTCTCGGATTTGAATGCAGACAGGACAGGTGCCAGACCTGCTGGGTCAGTAGTTTGGAACAAGGAGCATTGTGTGTGTAGAGGGAGACTAGAACTGGAGGCTGGCGCAGGGAGAAAGAGAAAATGGGAGCTGGGTTAGATGAGACTGGGAGGGGCTGGGCAAGGAGACTGGAACTGGGGCGGAATTCCAGGTTGACTATGTAGCCTTAATTGGAACTTCTTGTGTGTATGAGTTATGATACAGTCTTTAATTACATGATCACTTACTGATTTTTTTCCCCACGGGCCTCCTGTCTCATTCAGGGCACAGGATGCATGTTGCTCTGTTGGTGACTGAGAGTTGGGTATCATAGGAAGAAAATCCCACAGGTGTTGGACAAATTAATTTGATTACATATTTTCCCTTTTAAAGATCTGAGCGTCCATGCATGCATTAAAAATCAGAAACAATGAGCCAGTTTTTGAGATTAGATGTCACTTTAAGGGTGAGGAGGTGGTGGGGGAGGGAGGCTGTAAGTAAGATATTGGCCAGTAGGTGTCATTACACCAGCTGGAAAGGAAGAATGTTGTTTCCAGAGGCATATAGGCATATAATAATCTTCTCAGAGCTGTGATTCCCACTTGCTGCTTTAGTGAATCTGTTCATCTGATTTTTGACCTTCTTGTTGCCTCCCACCAGCGACTTTTAAACAGTTTTTTTAATTGTTAAGGGAGAGGTTGTTAAAGTTCTTATCTTCCATCTTTGGGACCAGAGTTCAGTTCAGTCTGGGGCAACTTTCTGAGTCCAGAGTAGTCAACATTTCTACAAAACTGCCAGTTAGAAAACAGCAAGGCATAACCACTGGCACCAGTGCCATGTACTGTGCAGCTGCACATGGCAAATGTAATTTGTTCCAGTCAGGGCTGTTCTTCAGTAGTTGTGCAAGTATCTTGAGATCGCAGGATGGAATGGGGCAGTATGTGTGCAGTATTGAGGGGCAGATTCCATACCGAGATGGATGATGATTGTTCTGTTGCTTACAAAGTTTTCCATTATACTGTAATGAATATACAGTATAATTATTATACTTTAATAAATTGGATCATTTGTTTGTGTGCATCTGCTTCCTCTGTCGTGCAATAGATCAGATCTGCTAATGAGCATATCAGTTCTCTCTATTAGTAGATTATATAGATAATCCTGTGTGTTTACACTGCACTTTACAAAGCAGAGTAAGACTTCTCCGTGCTTCAGAGATACCACAACCTGCTGACTGAATCAGCACAAAGGTGTGGTGCTTTTATATCTGAAGCTTGTTCACTTAATATCAGAGATCATAAACTGGGAGACACAAGGCCACTGGATGCTCAAAGAGAAGAGACTTAGTATCCAGAGAGAGATGTGGAAAGTGAGAGAGACTTGAACTTTCAGAAATAGTAGAAGTTTTTCCACTAAAATGTGGGGAAGAAATTCTGTGCACTTCCTTGGGCAAAGGGTAAGAGTTGTCGAAACAGCCTCACAATAAGGGACAGCCTGTCACTGAATCAGAAAAGAATAATAATACAGAACAGATATTTAATAAAACCCCATCATCAGTGGAAAATCTGTTCGTACACACAATTACTTGATTTATTAACTGTCTTGTCTACCTTGTCATGACAATACAATTACAGAAATTGACAAAAGAGAGTTCTGTTCCCAAAGCCACATGTTTTGCCAGTGGTCCTGGTGTCTTTGTGTATGTGCAGCCACAAAGCATTGTTAGGCAAGAGGAGTAAGGGAGTTTTTTATCTTATTCAGTGATAGACAGCTAAGTCTCTGATCTAGCCTTCTGGAAGGCCGCCTGCTTAATTTTCTTTGTTTACTCAAAGGCAACTAAAACAGTGGAGTAACAACTGTTGCTTTCATCACACAATAAGTCCATTATGTCAGTGAAAACAAGTTTGTGAGTTCATAATTGAAATATCAACCATTATTTGGAAGATGATTGTTGCACATTAATCCTCCATTTGCTTGTGCAATAACAATAGGCACTTGCTCCCTCTCTTGTTCTCTGTTTGTGCCATTCCACCAGTGGGAAGTGTGTCAACATTCTTGTCTCCTTATACCTCTACGGGGGAAAGCACAGTTGGTGCAAGATATATGTTAAGGGATTTATCGGTATTTACTTATTTTTGTGTTTTGAACAGTTAAATGCTAGGTAGTAGCATTGTTAGAGAAATAATACTAATTAATCTGTCATTTATCTTCATATTTCCCCACAGAAAATCACCAATCACATCTTAGGGAGAAAAGTACCTTGGAACTGATCGGAAAAACAATCTTCTGTTTCGATAAGGTGTATTGCATGTAGTGAATTTTCATGCGTCTTTCCTATGTACATTAATTTATGACATGAGAATAGAATACACAGTAAATATTCCAATGTGCAGAGTATGTTTGGTGTAATTCAGTAATGTCGTATTCTCTTCACCTACTGAAAGTTTGGATGTATTTATAATTGAGGATCAGTGATTTTATGTGGATGGCAGGTTTTTAATTTAAAAAAAAATAAATTACTGGTTTCAGTAATGTTGTTACACCCTTCCCAGATTAATTTAGTTTTGTAGTATTTATAAATACTTAAGAATCAATGATCTCATGTGGACAACAGATTTTAAATATTTATTTTTAATAACTTTTAACAATGATTTTTTAATTTTTATTTCATAGCTCACTGTTTGTAATTATTTTGTACTGCTGAAAAAATTAAAGAGCTTCAGATTGATTTGCAGTAACTGTCACTTTACTGTAGTCCTTTTTCTAGGGTTTTGGTATGTATGGCATCCGCAAAAGTGAGTTAAATAGCCATGAAAGGTTTCTATTGGGTAGGATAAGCCTGCAGACTGTAACTGATTTCATCTTTAAGGTGGGGCAATTTTAGCACTCTATAGAGTGGTTTAGATTTGTTCCTTCCATTAATAATGACTCTACAGTTGTACAATCCTGTTGTACTCACCAGTAGAGGCCAATGGAAAATGTATTTTTCCATTTTGTTGGGAATTCACTGTTTCCATTCCCAAAGTGTTATCCCATTCCCAAACTATATCCAGAGAGAACAATAGTTTTAATTTTTTTGGCACTCAAACCTTGAAGGCCTAAAATGCCTCAACTCAAAAAAAGTCAAGGTTCCAGTTACAAATAAATGCTAACCAGCGTCGTCAGACGTCACCTGTGTGCTACTCTGTTCAATGTTGATAACAGTTGGCTGCGTGCGTGTGTGCTGTCCCAGCTCTGCGCAGATCGCTAGCACAGCAGATCTTGAGCGAACCACCCAATGACCACAGACTCCAATAAGGTATGAAGGCACCCGGCCAGGTTTATTGCCAAACGAAACACAGTCTCTAGCTCCCTGGATCAGATGTCTACAGTTCTTCTAGTACAGACAAAGACATCCACTCAGGGATGCATTCTTATACACAGGTACAAACAAGTTACACATCACTCCTGACACATCAAGTACAACCCCTCTATGCGTTAGGGTGCTACCTCTCTCCTGGTACATGTTGGTTTGAACAAACAAGTCTATCCATCATGTTATCCTTTTGACCCTTTCTTTAGGATGGGTCAGCCTGTTCCTTATCTCTGTGGAATGTGTTCGTACCAGAATGTTCTGGTGCCATCCTGGCACCTATTCATCCTACTAGTACTTGATACCTTTTAACTATGTGTATACATGCAATTAGCAGCCTTCTTCTTGCCAACTTCTGTGAGCAAGGCCTGCCTCTGGCTCAGCTTAACTTTGCTTTATGTTAACAAAGTCTTGACCATTACTTTAGCTCAGGCCTTAGGTCTCATACTGGGCCTCTGATACAAGGGATAATGTTTCAGGGCCTCATCTTACCACATTCAGCATGAAAAAAAATCCCTGTCCCCACCACCCCAACAATGTTGAATTTTCATTAATGAGCACAAATTATACACATCAATTGTGGAGATGATTTTTTTAGACTCATGCCCTTTGAAGAGAATGCCCTGCCCTCCCATCCACTAGGGAGTCTATCTTGAGATGATCAGCAAGTCCATTCTCAAGTGTCATAAGAGCAGGTAAGGCAGCAAACTGTCCCCATGGTACATTGGACTTGTGTTACAGGAAGATGATGATGATGATAAAGAAGTCTAATTTGGTAAGTGTTCAGTGGACAGAAAATTGTTGATGCAAAATTTTCAACCAGTTCTGGTTGAACTGATCTTTCTTTCTGTCTCTAATCCACCTTCCGTTAGCTGGATGCCCTCTCCAGGATGTTTGGTTATACACATAACTGATGTTCCAGTGATAGAATACAAATTGTAAAGGCTGTGGTTCTCAGTGTACAGCTGCTTTTTTGTAGGCTTTTTTCCTTACCGCAGAGGAGGCTGTATGAATGTATAAACAGGAAAGGCATCTGAGTAAAACAAGTACATGCAAACTGTGAGTTGTTATAATTGCAATATTTCCTGCTTCACTGTAGTTAAGGTGGAGATATTATTTATTAATTACAAAGAATGCTCTTGGGTGTAAAGCTTTACTGTATATTTCTGTATTCATTTACTCTAGAAGGGTGAAATATAAAAGGGGGACCTCTTGTGATCATTAAAAATTTCACAGCACTTTTCATAAAAGTTAGAGATGAAAGCCCCAGTGTCCTGATTAATTACAGTCTGCCCAGCTAAATTCCCCCTGAAGCTTCCATTGCATATGATGGACCAGATCCTCAGCTGATGTAAATTGGTGTAGTTTCAGTGAAGTCAGTGGAGCTACACTGAATTATCCCACACGAGGATCCAGTTCAATATTTTTCACCTCTGCTAAACTAGTGGTACCATGTGCTTTAAGCAGCTGTCATGTCCTACCCCAGAGTCAAGAGGAAATGGGACAGAGTGAAATCATCTCTGTGTGTAGTTTTAGAAAGGGCTTTTATTATTACTTGTTTGTCACAATAGCATCCAAAGTGTGGTAAACGCTGTGAAGAGCTTACAGTCTAAAAAACTGTAGACAAAGGATGGGGAATGTGAAATAGCATGCAAGGATGGAGCATCAAGGTGGTGACTAGCAATCTCTCTAGGCCCTTCTATGTTACTAGAAAGAAAAGGAGTACTTGTGGCACCTTAGAGACTAACCAATTTATTTGAGCATAAGCTTTTGTGAGCTACAGCTCACTTCATCGGATGCATTCAGTGGAAAATACAGTGAGGAGACTTATATACACACAGAACATGAAAAAAATGGGTGTTATCATACACACTATAGGGAGAGTGATCACTTAAGATGAGCTATTACCAGCAGGAGAGAGGGCGGGGGGAGGGGGGGGGAGAACCTTTTGTAGTGATAATCAAGGTGGGCCATTTCCAGCAGTTAACAAGAAAGTCTGAGGAACAGTGTGTGTGTTGGGGGGTTGGGGGGGAATAAACATGGGGAAATAGTTTTACTTTGTGTAATGACTCATCCACTCCCAGGACACAAATCAGATGTCAAGAATTATAACGTTCATAAACCAATCAGAGAACACTTCAATCTCTCTGGTCACTCGATTACAGACCTAAAAGTCGCAATATTACAACAAAAAGACTTCAAAAACAGACTCCAACGAGAGACTGCTGAATTGGAATTAATTTGCAAACTGGATACAATTAACTTAGGCTTGAATAGAGACTGGGAGTGGATGAGTCATTACACAAAGTAAAACTATTTCCCCACGTTTATTCCCCCCCACATACACACACTGTTCCTCAGAGGTTCTTGTTAACTGCTGGAAATGGCCCACCTTGATTATCTCTACAAAAGGTTTTCTTCTCCCTCCCCCCGCCCGCCCGCTCTCCTGCTGGTAATAGCTCATCTTAAGTGACCACTCTCCTTACAGTATGTATGGTAACACCCATTGTTTCATGTTCTGTGTGTATATAAATCTCCTCACTGTATTTTCCACTGAATGCATCCGATGAAGTGAGCTGTAGCTCACGAAAGCTTATGCTCAAATAAATTGGTTAGTCTCTAAGGTGCCACAAGTACTCCTTTTCTTTTTGTGGATACAGACTAACACGGCTGCTACTCTGAAACCTATGTTACTAGACCTGACTAATTATTACTGCTTGGGATCCTCTGGGATGGAAGTTGCTGTTAATGACTTTCCAAGTGTCCATTTGGAGTCATTTAATCACCTCCAAATGCTGCAGAAGAGTCTACAAGTGCTTGCTATAGCTTTTGCCTTATTTATTGGACCCATTCCTATGGTATAAATGTGGGTGACCTTTTCCCCCATGAAAACAAATAGAGCTCTATGGAATCTTCTTGGTTTTATGTTCTCTCGCCATAGATGCTAATAGCTTCATTGTTCGAGTTTTTTTTAAGTTTTCAGCTGATGAAAAGCATATGTCCACAGTGACCTTTAATAGTCTGTTAATGCCCAATGGTAAACTTTAGGAACCTTCCTGTTTTCAGTTAGTTCTTCTTGGTTTGATTATATTTAGATTTCTACATTATACCTGTCTAGCTGCCGAAGAAACTACAAGCGTCATAAGAATGGCCAAACTGGGTCAGACCAAAGGTCCATTCAGCCCAGTATCCTGTCTACCGACAGTGGCCAATGCCAGGTGCCCCAGAGGGAGTGAACCTAATGGGTTATGATCAAGTGATCTCTCTCCTGCCATCCATCTCCACCCTGTGACAAACAGAGGCTAGGGACACTATTCCTTACCCATCCTGGCTAATAGCCATTGATGGACCTATCCTCCATGAATTTATCCAGTTCTCTTTTAAACCCTGTTATAGTCCTAGCCTTCTCAGCCTGCTCAGGCAAGGAGTTCCACAGGTTGACTGTGCGCTTTGTGAAGAAGAACTTCCTTTTATTTATTTTAAACCTGCTGCCCATTAATTTCATTTGGTGGCCCCTAGTTCTTATAATATGGGAACAAGTAAATAACTTTTCCTTATTTACTTTCTCCACACCACTCATTTTATATACCTCTATCATATCCCCCCTTAGTCTCCTGTTTTCCAAGCTGAAAAGTCCTAGCCTCTTTAATTTCTCCTCATCAATCAAATTTATTGCAAGTCAAAAGGACATTAGAGGCTGTCCGTTAAACTGTTTGAGGCTTTCCTAGGTGCTACCACAATAGAAATAAGAAATAACGAGCAGCTAGCTACATGTTGCACCACCTGTAAAGAAATGGATGACTTGGACATGATCTCTTTCTGAAAGAAACACTCACAGTCTGGTTCTTAAATGATCATGGCTGACATTGCCACTTGGGCTTCCAGAAGCTGCTGGAGCCTTAGCAACAAACAGCCATAACCCCATAATTGGTGGTCTAATCTGATGAACAACTGAGAACCAATTCTGCTGGTGGAACTACTAAATGTTCAAGGAGTCTACAGTACAGTTTGTGTTGCATCTGGAATTTATGCTTGGTCCTTTTACAGCATCATTCATCAAGGAACTTGAGCCGCTTAACCATTGTTTAATATTTACAATACTGCAGGGAGAAAAAGGAATATTATCTCTCTCTTCCAGATGAAAAAATGAGATGTGGAGAGGGTAAAGGCATGATTTACAGAGGTTCTGAGAACTTCACCTGAAGTCAACATAAACTGCAAGTTCTCAGCACCTATGGAAATTGGGTCCGAGTGATTTGTAAGTCACACAGCAAGTTTGTCGTTAGAATATAGGTCTTTTGTCTCCCCGATCCTGTGGCTTTAACAACAAGACCATCCATCTTTCTTCGTGCTTCTTCATGGAGAGCAGTGGTGTATTCAAGACATACTTCACTATTCTGTTCCATATTGTCACAAATAAGGTGGAACTCATGCTTGGTGCAGAGCATCTGAGGTTCGTAGTTCTTTACAATAGTCTTGTTCCAATTTTGTAAACACATATAGGGAATTGGAACCCACAACTCCCAGCCTCCAAAACACATGCGTTTCCCGAGAATTTGTTTTAATTATCAGTCCTTGTGTGAGATCCATGTTCCTCTTTTTTTCTATCTTGTTTTATTTGCGTGGTAAATAATTACTCTTATTTTAATGATTTGTACAGCACCCTGATGGGAAAGGCAGGCACTCTAGTAGATAAAATAATTACTCAGTGAGGTAGAGGAGCAACTCCTTTGGTTTGAGCAGTAGGGGGAATTTATTATCAAGAGTCGGGCCCAAACTGCAAATTTCAGATCCAGACTTTCCAAACACTCTGATCTGTTTGAATTCAGGATTTTACTGGGCCCACCTCTCTTATGAACCTTCTTTCTGCTCTTTGTACTTTCTTCTGTGCTGCCCCCTACACCTGGAACTCCCTTCCTCCTCCCAATCCACCTGGCCTCTCTCCTCTCCGATCCTTGGAGCAGAGATAATATCTCCCCCATGCTTTGTACAGAACCAAGTACACTGAACAATCAATGAATACTAATGGACTGTCTTGTCTCCAGCTAAGGGGGAAAATGCTGAAGGGCCAGGAAACCCCATGAGTCCCACTGTGCAGTGTCCTTCAGATCATTTCCTCAGGGAAATTGTAATTGCCTGTGAAAACAGCAGGGGACATGATTTTTCTAACTCCCTGTCATGCGGCATTATGAGAGGAATTCCCACAGATTTCTGGACATCTGTGGAAGGCAGAGGCATTTGTGTGGAGGCCCAGAGACTGTGCACAATTTCTCCGATCTCTTATTTTGTCTGAGATGCTTTGCTGTCTGCTTTTTTTGGAAGATCATGAATAGTGTGGAGAAAGTGAATAAGGAAGTGTTATTTACCCCTTTCCATAACACAAGAACCAGGGGCCACCCGATGAAATTAATAGGCAGCAGGTTTAAAATAAATGAAAGGAAGTACTTCACACAACGCACGGTCAACCAGTGGGTTCAAAAAAGAATTAGATAAGTTCCTGGAGGATAGATCCATCAATGGCTATTAGCCAAGATGGTCAGAGATACAACCCCATGCTTTGGGCGTCCCAAGCCTCTGACTGCCAGAAGCTGAGACTGGATGACAGGGGATGGATCACTTGATAATTGCCCTGTTCTGTTAATTCCTTCTAAAGCATTTGGCACTGGCCACTGTCTGAAGAAAGGATACTGGGCTAGATGAACCATTGGTCTGACCCAGTATGGCCGTTCTTATGTTTTGCCAGAACTGCTACTACCAATGTGCAGAGAGGGAATGTGTTTAAACATCACTGAGACCCTGGGTATCATAGTCACCTATCTCAATTTGCTGAGTGGAAGCACTGTCTTGTGATTTAGAATCCTGTCACTAGAGTCTGAGAGAAGCCTCGAGCTTTTACTGTTATCACGTAGTGTATATTTGCTACCATATGCTTTGCTGAGGGGATAGTATGGGAACTGGCACCCTGCCATAGATACCTAGCAAACCCAATTCAAATTTGCTGTCTTATCCCCCTTTGGAGGATAAAACATGTACAAGGCTGGAATAGAGGTGATAGGAAACTACATGTGGTGCATGTTGGGGAAATGATTGTTTGGGGGTGGGAAGCAGGTTTATAGGAAGGCACTTACGCTTGGAAGGGTGCCCTTTTCCTGTACCAAACAGCTTTCTTTTCCTTCATTTCCTCCATGTAGTCTTCAAGGCTGATCTTCTCTTAGTTACCACCACTTCTAGAAACACCATCACATGGGGGCTCTTAAGCCTGTGGTGTCAAATTCTGAGGTGCTTACTCAACTTTTGAAAGGCCTTTCTAAGGAAAAAACCCTTTTGAAGTCAGTGACAGTTTTGCCTGAGGAAGGGATTAGTGAAAACTGAGTAAAGAAGGACCTCAGGATTTGGCCCCTAGTCTATACTCTTTGAGCCAGATTATCCCTTTACAGTAGTATATATTGTGAGTAACACACTGAAGCCAATGGAGTCGCACCAACGTAAGAATGGTATGAGTGAGAAGAGAATCAGGGCCTCTGAATCTGAATTAGACTGTAAAGTCCTTGGGATAGGGCCTGTCTCCTCTACAATGTGGAGCACGTTATCCTCCCTCCAAGGTAATGCTGTTATAGTCTGTAGGAGCTTTAAGGTTGTTGGTAGGAGTCAGTCTCTTCTGATGAATGGGCAATCTTAGGAGAGAATCTCTTTTGGGGTTTTTTTTGTGTTCAAGCCATCTCACTACATGACTGAGAACTGTCAAAGAGGAAGGGGAGTGGTGCCTCCCGCATCTCAGATTCTAGGAAAACGGTAGAATTTTTAACTTCCCCAGATCCCAGGCCCTTTTAACCACGACTCCTTTTTTTCCAGCGGCTAATTGTCCTGCAGCCTGCTTTCCTACCGGTGTGTTCCCCCTGACACACCCCGTCAGCCACAATGCTGCATATATGCTCTTTAGAGACCTGTGCCTGGCGGGCATAGAGCAGAAGATCAGTGGATTAAATACTGGCCCCACTGAAGTGAACAGTAAAACTTGTACTGGGAAGGGGCTTTCCACACCAGCTAGTTGGAAAGTGCTGGCTGGAACTACTGTAGTGAAAGACGGAAGAGGACCAGGACGGAGGCAGCAGGCCCTGGATTTCAGGGAAGAAACGGTTGGGTCCAGTAAGGAGTTGAGGCCATGTACTATTATACACACTGGAAAATCCTCATATATAACTAATCATGCAATCACCTCTCCAGTTGTGGACTGCTACTTCCCCACATCCCGGACGGTAGGATAGGGACCCACAGAGTTGTAGGGAGTGCTCAGCGTGAGCATGCTGAACAGGTTCTGCTGAGCCGCTGTAAGTTGGAAAAGTGCAATTCCTTAATGCAACATTTGAGAATCAAGCTGGTTTCCTTTCTCCTCATACATCACCAGGTAAATGAAAAGGCTAAGTGAGGCCCTTGGGGAAAAGGAACAAATGACACATGAGAAATGCTGGTCATATTGATTAGTATAGTTCTAGATACCACAGTGATGAGGGAAATAAAAGAACCAGTGTACAATCCTGTTGTGTTCATATCACGCTATAAGTGACACCTCTGCAACCCTATTACTTTCCACAGCTAGCACCGGTGTAACTGCTTGGAACTTGATAGACTATGTTTTGATGATGCAAAAAAGGGAAGAGAATCCAGCTCCTTCCTCTGTAGCTGTGTTGGCTTCTACAGGGCTATCGGATCAAAAGCAGTAATGTTTTATTGGAGTTCCCAAGGTTAGCAGATCTGGCCCTGAATACAACCAGAGGACAGAGCTGTTCTCTAAGACAGTGTCATTTCTATATTGCCACTTTTTGGATGGTCCCCTTGGGGCTTTTTGTAGAAGAGTCAGCCTTGGTGTGTCTGGCCAGAGTTTCCATTCCAGTCCTACAGCAGGTCACTGTGGCTGCATTAGCATGGTGCTGTGTAGCCTGTTTGCAGTGTTTTGTGATGAAAGGTTTGGTACATAACATCACTGAAAGTTTAGATTCTGGGGACTGTTTGTGGACACACCCTCTATCTGCTGAGCTTGTGGATTTCCCCTGCCAGAAAATTCCCCTTGTTCCACCATGGCCAGTGACTTCTGCCTGCATATTCAGCCAAGGATTGTAGCAAGTGCCTGAGTAAACCCTACACCTAGTACCACATAAGAGCTTTTTCTCTTTATTCTTTGCAGAACCAGCTGCTAAAGGACCAAAGTGGTGCTGGAGATGTGCTGAGGGCCAAGGAAGTGGCAGCCTGTGTCAAAGTGGGGGTGTGAGGCGTATCTTTCTAATATCCCTGCCTAAAAATTGCCTCCTGCGTGATTACAAAGAGCAGCAGAGAAGTGGAGAGTGAGTGACATGGAGGACTTGGGAGGTTGTTAGGTCCATCACTGAGTCTGTTGTGGAGAAGCATTAGTGCCAAGGGAGTGCTTCCCTTTTCTGTGTGCAACATTTGTTAATAATCCCTCTTTCCGCTGCCCATGTGCTACTGTTGGCTCATGCATGGATATGTGAATCCGCACCATAGCTGCCTGGCAGCGTGATCCCGCTGCAGAATGTACTCGGTGGCAGTAGTTTTTGTAGGTTTATATCAGTACTGATGTCACCCGGTGCTTAAAGCCAAGAGGTTAATGGGACATGGAGGTAGAGGGCTTGGTTCTCATTTATACAAAGGCCCTTTATGCTGCTCTGGCTTTTGTGGGCCTGGTGCAAAACATAGTTGTGGGCCCCCCTGGGAGCAACGGAGCATGGCGCAGGGAGATTGGTCCCCAGAGTGAGGGGCCGGCCAGGGTCCTGTCATGGATGGGGTGGCCCCGCTCTGCCCCGCCCAGTGCTAGGGCACTATTTACAAACTGGCTCCGCCTGGCCCTGTGCTGCCAGCATGCCCCTTCCCCTCAGGGGTAGGCCCATGCTGTCCCCGCCCCCCCCCCACCGCCCAACACTGGAACACCCACCCCTCCCATTCCCTATGGCCAGAGGGGCCCCCCCGACCTCTTCCACAAATGCACAGTACCCTGCACAACAACACCTCTGTTCACAGCCCCACTGCAACTGCCCAGCACCCTTCACAGAACCCCCACTCCCTAGTCCCCCAACACACACAGATCTTCCCTACCCCCACGCAGCCCAGCACCCCCCCGCCAGACTCTCCAGAGACCCATCTCCCCCAGGCCCTGCTTCCTGGCCGCACTCACCTGCTGGGAGGCGACTGTGTCTGCCGAGCTGAGCCACCAGTGCAGCCACGGCTGGTCCTGGAGCAGAGAATCACTCTGGCCCCTCAGGAGTGGCACAATCAGCCAGGCCAGGGCCTGCCCCGGCCGGGATCCCTCAGGACCCACTTGCCTGGAGGGGCCCAGCCAAGGCCCCTCCCCCCCCCCCCCCCCCAGCTGGCTAAGACTGGCCAGGCTTCTGCACCAGTCCCAGGCAGCTCAGCTACAGGGAAACAGGCAGGGCCTCGCAGGTGGTGGGAAGCAGAGACTGCCCAGAACCGGAATTGCACTGGGGCCTGGCCAGGGGATAGAGAGAAGCCGGCAAGTAGGGCCAGGGGGTGGAAAGGAGCCCTCAGCTGGCTAGTGGGCCGGCTGAGAGAAGCAAGTGGGCAGGGAGGTGGGGGAGCCAGTGAGCTGGCAGGGTTTCAGGGCACAGTGCAAGCAGAGCAGGCTGGGGCCCCTTCTGAGCATGGGCCCGGCTCCATGGTGCTACTGGCACCATTGTAAACCCAGCACTGTAAAGGGGTCTCAAAGTAGGTGGAAATGGCCCCTGAGAATGCCCTTGGTATAGATGATTTCCCTGGCCTAACATATACCAGGGCCAGGCAGTGCCCTGCATAGCTCGAGATTCGACCCACGGCCTGGCCACAGCTGGCTCAGGCTGTGGGGCTAAAAATTGCTGTATAAATGATAGGGTTCGAGCTGGAGCCCTAGCTCTGGGACCCTCCACCCTCACCAGGTCCCAAAAAATCTACAAAGATTTTTTTTTTTTTTCCAGCCTCTAACCTGAGCCCCGTGACTCCCGCGAGCCTGACTCAGCTGATCCGGGCCAGCCATGGGTATTTTATCCCAGTGTAAACACAGCTAAAGCCATCTTTGCCCTTTGCTGTCCCTGCCCCAAGTGCTGGAGCAGAGTAACTGAAAATTGGGCCTGTTAAGTTGCAGGAGTGGTAGAGGCACTTAAGGAGGAAGCCAAGGAATGAGAGAGAACTGAAACTCAAGTGGGTATTGCAGTGGTGTAGCCAGGTGTATCACCGTGGCTTGGCAGGCGATGTGCATGAACACACTTAGGAAACTTGCCGCTTCCCAAGTGGTTAATTCCTGGGTGCAGGCTGCTTCTGAGGCTTTGTGATCCTCTCCTAGAGGCTGCTGGAGACTGGAGTGGGAAGTCAGAGAGGCTTTGCAGCAGTGCGGTAAATGCCTGCAGTGAGTCTTGGGTCCCCCGCCCTCCACCTCTGGCCTGTGATCCTCATTTATCTAAACTCCACCTCATTAAGAGTCCCCAGAGCCATCCAGTCCCTTGGCTGAGTGGGAACCTCTTGAGTTCGTAAGGCCTAGCCTCCCCACACCAATCTTGACCATGGACTCTGCCGTTTCTTGTGTGTGTGTTTGTGTATATATGCAACGACAGGAGGAGTGACACACTCTCTCTCTCTCTCCCTCCTCTCCTCCTGTCATTGTTATATTGTGTGTTTCTCCAGTGGGTGGAATGGGAAAACCCTTCTCATCTGTTTGAAACAGTGACTTATTGCTGATTTATAGCAGCATTATATTGGATTTTCCATGCCTGTGTCCGGGAATTAATTATGTGAGATGGGAAGCTATTTTCCGTCTTGTTCTGAGAAGACTCCCATGACGTTTACACAGGTTTATTACTTAGGGTAACTTTTAAGCCAATGAACTGGTGGGGGTGGGTGGTGAGTGTGTGTGTGTTCACATCACTGCCCCATATTGGAGAGGATTTGAACTGCACAGCTTTGTTTTATGGTCCCTATACTGTAAAGTGCTAATGAAGATTTTCCTTTAGCTCAATTTTTTAGAGTAGCGGATTCTGAGTTCCATCCCTGACATGACTGTGACAGCTATGTGCTGCTAAGTGGCATCCCATTTATCAAATGAGAATCTCAAATAAATTGACTGTCTCTTAATCCTCCAGAATTATTAGACCCAATTTACAGATGGGGAAATGGAGGCACAGAGATGACGTGAATTTCCAAAGGTCACCTAGTGAGTAGCAGATTGAGGCCTGGAACCCAAGAGTCCTGGCTCCCCGTTCCCTCCTCCAACTTCTAGAGCATATTGTCTTTTGTGGAGGCGAGGGTGCTGGAACAATATGTATAGTGGGGGTGCTGATAGCCATTGAACCAAACCGTAAACACTGTATATGATAGAAACCATTTCAAGCCAGGGAGGGAGGCAGCACCCCTAGTTCCAGAGGTAGTTACATTGATTCCCAGGAAGGAGGTCACCGTTGCTGACATATTGCTTGGGTATCCTCTCTCTGAATGTGACGGGGTACCTCAACCTGTTTTTATTTGTAAAGGTTGGGAACACTTTAAAAATGAGGTTTGGGATTAACAGTTGATTTAAACTCTCCACCTTCTGTCAAGAGGCCAGAGGGTCCTCAGAGAGCAGGATGTGGTGGGGATTGGGGATGACCTTTTCTAGAGCAGGCCGTTGCTTCCCTTAGACTCTTCTTTACTCTGAGGGCCGGTTTGTGTACTGATTTATCTAAATCTATGCAGCCCTCTGCTACAGCACAGATTTAAACAAAAAATAGCATTCTGAAAGTGCCAGGGGATCTCTCTGTTTTTACATCTCAGCAATGTGTAGGGGACATTGCTCCATCTTGCTCTTCTAACACCCAACTGGGGCATTAAGTTCAAGAAAGGAAGGTGGGGGGGACCAGGAAGCTAAAGAAAAATATATTCCCTTCATCCTGAGAAAAGTCCTGACATCAGCTGACCCCCAGGGGAGGAATATCTGT
Organism: Natator depressus; assembly: GCF_965152275.1. Classification (NCBI taxonomy): domain Eukaryota; kingdom Metazoa; phylum Chordata; order Testudines; family Cheloniidae; genus Natator; species Natator depressus. Next base: position 135,629,834 of record NC_134237.1, on the reverse strand, counting down.
GACCTTTCAAAAGCGGTCAAGTCATTTGTGGCGATGAACAAGACTCATGTGTATTTTTTTTGGCAGGCACATTTGGAAAGGAAAGCGAGAGGCACCCAGTTTGAATGGTTGCTGCAAGCCATCCATGCTTTTGCTCCACCCTGGAGAAGAGCTGTAAACTAGTCAAAGACAGGAAAAGGAGTACCATGTATACAATGGGAACTGTGTGTGTAGAGCAGGGGTGGGCAGACTTTTTGGCTCGAGGGCCACATCTGGGTATGGAAATTGTATGGTGGGCCATGAATGCTCACAAATTTGGGGTTGGGGTGCGGGCTCTGGGGTGGGGCCAGAAATGAGGAGTTTAGGATGCAAGAGGGGGCTCTGGGTTGGGGCGGGGGGGGGAGGGCTCATTTGGGTGTAGGAAGGTGCTCCTGGCTGGGAGGGCTCTGGGGTGGGGCCAGAAATGTGGAGTTCAGGGTATGGGGGGGCTGGGGCAGGGGGTCAGGGGTGCGGGAGGGGGTCAGGGGTGCAGGCTCTGGGCGGCACTTGCGTCAAGCAGCTCCTGGAAGCAGCAGCATGTCCCCCCTCCAGCTCCTATGTGGAGGTAAGGTCAGGTGGCTTACGGGCTGCTCCATCTGCAGGTACCGCCCCTGCAGCTCCCATTAGCCGTAGTTCCTAGCCAATGGGAGCTGCAGTGGTGATGCATGGGGCAGGAGATGTGTGCTGATCCCCCTGGCTGCCCCTAAGCATAGGAGCCAGAGGGGGGACATGCTGCTGTTTCGGGAGCCTCTGCACAAGCGTGCGGAGCAGCTTCCGACCCCACTCCCTGGCTGGAGTGTGGAAGCAGGGCAAGTCCCAGACCCCACTTCCCAGCAGGAGCTGGAGGGCTGGATTGGAGTGCCTGGAGGCTCCCATAGTTTGCCCACCCCAGTGTAGAGACAAAATCTATAACAATACATCTACATCTATAAACCTATGACGACCTGAAACAGACCCCTACCTTTAGTGTAAAAAGTGAGACTAAAGGGAGACCATCTCGGATCTCTCCTGGCCTAGCTTCAGAAGTTCCCCATAGGAGATGAACCCTTTTATTTGTATTTTTTCCTTTTTTGGAGGTTGAAATTTGCAGCAAAAGAAAGTCACAGCTGTTCGCTTTGTGCCCCAGCCAAACACTATCGCACCTGGGCCATTTGGAGCAAGACAAAAGGGCGGGTCGGGGGGACAATGTATGGTAGATAGGGGTGTGTGTGTGCGTGTGCATGCTGGGGCCTTTGTGTTCCTGGCCCGGCCTCGGGGCCTGGGCTTCTGAGCCTGCCTGTATCACAGAGACCAGGCCGAGCAGCTGCAGCCAAGGGGGGCGCTTAGCGGAGCGTCTGGTTCTCATTATGCAGCCGGGCCAAGCGCTAAACCCGGACCGTGCCGCCCGCCGCCTACAAGCCCCAGGCTGCAGCGGGGCGCCCGGGACCGGCCCCAGCTGCCGGCGAGGAGGTGGGGCATGGGGAGGCCGGGCTGTATAAGACCCGAGGCAGGGCAGCGGGCGTGCCGGGCAGAGGGCAGCGCGCTGCGGGGATGGAAGCGGGCGGTCCCCGCACGCCCTGCCGCCGGAGGACGCGCACGGGGCCCTTTGCGGAGCGTTTCTTCCTCCTTCTCCTCCTGCTCCCCGGCCCCGCGGCCGCCTCCGAGGCACCAGGTAAGGGAGAGCGGGGCGGTCGCAAGGGCAGAGCCCCCGAGGGGCCCCTGGCCTGGGAGAGGGGCCTGGGCCACGCCGGGGGGGATGTTCCCATAGGGGCCCCCCGGGTCTGGCTGGCGGGGATGGGAGGAGGGTGCACATGGGGTGCAGTCCCCCCGGGTGTGGCTGGGAGGGGGGGGCTGCCCCCGGGCGAGGGGTGAGCCCCCCGGGTCTGGCTGGCGGGGACGGGAGGAGGGTGCACATGGGGTGCAGCCGCCCCTGGGTGTGGCTGGGACGGGGGGGGGGGCCCGGGTCTGGCTGGCGGGGACGGGAGGAGGGTGCACATGAGGTGCAGCCGCCCCTGGGTGTGGCTGGGACGGGGGGGCCCGGGTCTGGCTGGCGGGGACGGGAGGAGGGTGCACATGGGGTGCAGCCCCCCCCTGGGTGTGGCTGGGATGGGGGGGGCTGCCCCCGGGCGAGGGGTGAGCCCCCCCGGGTCTGGCTGGCGGGGAGGGGGATGCGCCCGGGTGCACATGGGCGAGCCCGGTAGGTTGACTGGAGCCGGCAGACAGCTGGGCAGGAGCGGGGACTGTGGCTGGCGATGTGCCGGAGCGGGGGTCCCCTGCACTATCGTCCTCCTGGTAACCCAGCCGGGCTGGCGGCTCCCCAGCAGAGCGGCTCCCGCTTTGCGGCCCCAGGCCAGGCGGGCTCCGCTCCATGCCTCTATATGGTCGTGCTGGGGGATCAGGCGGCGGCTTGCTGCTCGCAGCCAACTTCCCTCTGCCCTGGGCTGGGCTAGCGAGCCCTCGCCCTGCAGACATCGGCTCCGGGGGCCCCTCCATCGGGGGCCCCTGTCGGACATCGCAGCCAGTGGCCCCTTGCGCCTCTACGGGGTCCCCACCCCAGTGACCATCAGTAGCTTGCGGTGGAGGGGCTCACAGCCTTCACTCAATCCACAGCTACCCCAGCCACCACTCCCAGGGGGTAGGAGCTAGGTTTCCTTGTGCACCCTCTTTAAGATGAAAACCAGCTTTTTGGAAGGACAGGAACATTTTCTGGGAAAATTTTTGTTACCTTGAAAGTTTTCTGCTATTGACCAAACCAGAATGTTTGTCTCTATTTCTGGCATGGGGGGAGGGTTCCCTCCAGAAAAATGAAATTAGATTTTTCTGCTTGAAATGAAACAAAAGCAATTTTGTATCCTTTGGATTTTTTGTTTTCTTTCTGAAAACACACCACATGGTTTTGAGCAGCTGCATGTGAAAAGGACCCTCAGAACTGAGTGCATGGCGGGATCCTGGCTTGGCAAAAATAACTGATCAAGTTTCGGGGCAGGCGGGAGCTGTGAAGGGGGAGCGGAAAGCTTACTTCGAGCGGGCAGGGACTGCCTTTAAGTGTTTGTACAGCACCTCGCAGGGGGCCCTGTTCTGTGACTGGAGATTCTAGGCGCTCCCCCAATGCAAATAAATAATGACAGCTCTATCAAATGCAGGAAAGGTGCGCTCCTGGAGAGCATGTTTGCAGAAGAGGGTGGGGCGTGTATGTAATTCCCTGAAAAACAGGGAGATGGATGGAAAAAACATCCCATTGTAATTTATTTGACTTAGATTTTAACAAGGTCCCATGTCAGGGTCTAAGCCCCTCCCATTCACTGCCAGGACAGTTTTCAGCACAGCTAGGATCCTAGCATAATAAGGAACTGCCATTATGATATGACCACAGGCCCCCCCAAGTAATCACTATAAACAACTCCCCGTGTCCCATCCTATCTCCAAACACCCCTGGAGAAAGGTGGGCTTTGCAGCATATCCAGCAAGGGTCGGACCCCTGCTCAGTTGGATGAATGGAAAGGCCCCGATCCTCAAAAGGTAATCAATTTGAAATCAATCAAATATCCTTGAGGCTCTGAGGCCCAGATCCTCTTCTGTAGGTTCCTGGAAGCTTCCCTAAACAGCTGGAGGTTTCAAACCTGGGTATTGAACTTGTTCGTTCTTTACATTGTTGTTTGGCCTTTTCAGTGTAATGATTATTTCTGCCTCCATCAAAAATCTGAAGCCACAGATTGCCCCCAGTTGTGACAGGAATCCGGACCTTCTGAGCAAGGGCAGGAGCAGTATAGAAACAGTTCTGCTTTTCCCCTTCCTTCCCTTTTTGGGTATTCTGTAATGAGACCTTAGAAAACCACAAAGGGAAATGATTCCTAGGGGTTGGGATGCTGGCCTGTAGTTCCAATTCGAGCTCTGGCAGCATCTCCTTTTGTAATTTGAGGGTAAATCACTTCACCGCTCTGTGCCTCAGTTTCTCTGCCTGGGAAATAGAGAGAGTGATTTACCTCCAGAGGCTTGAGGCTTAATTAGTGTTTGTAAAAACGCTGAGATTCTCCCACGAAAGCTGCTCATAAATTTGCCGCCTTATTTTAGCTCTTCATGCAATCTATTAAGCTGCCGTTTGAGAAAACAAAAAAATCTCAGACCCACCCAGTGTCATATTCATGTTACAGAACAAGACTTCAGGGCTCTTCAGTCTAGGTCCTGGCTTACACTTAAAAGTTCAGTCAACGTAGGTATGGCGTCTGGGGGTGTGAAAAATTCATACCCTGAGTGCCGTAGCCATTCTGATCTAAACCCAGTGTAGGCGTGGCTAGGCTGATGGAATAATGCATCCATCAACCTAGCTACCACTGCTCGGGGCGGGGCAGGGGGATGGATTACCTACAGCGACAGGAAAAACCCCTTCTGTCGCTGTAGGAAGCGACTACACTATGGCACGATGGTGGCATAGGTAGGGCATCATAGCTGTGCCATTGTAATGGCTGTAGTGTAGTCCCTTCCTACAGCAATGGAGACAACGATCGAGCAAGATCCATTGGTCTAGCTTCAGCTTCCCAGCCAATTCAGACTAGAAATAAGGTGCAAATTTTTAACAGTGGGGATAACTAACCATCAGAACAATTTGCCAAGGGTTCGGGGTGGATTCTCCACCGCTGGCAATCAAGATTGGATGTTTCGCTAAAAGATCTGCTCTAGTTCAAACAGGAGTTCGCTCAGGGAAGTTCTGTGGTCTGTATGATGGGGGAGGGCGGGCAAGATGGCCTAATAAAGTGAGAGTCTGTGCAACATTGACACAGCTACGCTTCTGATAATCTTGTTATTGTAGCCTTGGTTTTAATGTGTATGTAGTTTCTGACCAAATCTTTAGCTGGTTTTCGACCAAACCCTGGTTTTCAAATACTCCACCCTTCACATCTCCCCCAGCCCAGTCTGCTTTCAGATATTCGCACTGAGGAACTGAACCAAGCAGGTGGGACCCTGAAGTAAGGAGCCCTGCTGTTCGGATCCTAAACCCTCCCCTCTGGGCTGTGACTAAATCCAATCTTTGACTGAAAGTGTGTTCGTTTGTACAGAGTGCCCGTCACTTGAGGTTTTGCAAGATCTTGTGCTGTTCTGCAAGTTTCACGTGTTTCTTCAGCAACAACAGATTTGTTTGTGTTTAAAATTGAGTCATCAGTCGCTATTCTGCAGTCAAATGCAGTGGAATTTTTATGAAAACTTGGGGTACTTGCATGTCTCTAATCGGGTAGGGGGGCTACACGCATTGCCTTGTCTTGGGGAGTTGGGATGGGTCAGAGGAAGTGGTGATGGGTTGCAGGTCCTTTCACCGCTAGGCTGCAGGCTCTAATACAGGTTGGAAATCAGTGAAAGTTGTTACTTTCGGCTGTTTGGTGACCGGTGTGAAATGAAGTGGAGAGACTCATTCCATGGGCCAAAGTCCTTGCTGGTGTATAGAAGCCAAGGATTGCACTGGGTCATGGTGAATGCTCTCCCCTCTGGCCTCTAGATGTGGCCCCAGGATAGCAAACTGATGCAGCGGAGTCAGCGTGCGTTCCCTGCTGCTGCCAGTGCTGTGCCTGCTGGGTGATTTCACTAGAGCATTGTGGTCTCCAGGTGGGCAGTCTGGCATCGTTCACCAGCAATACGCTTGTGTTCAGGGTGCAGGCTTTGTGCTGGCACTAGGTACAAGCTGTGAGTTTGGATCCGGCACAGAGCTCCACCAGATTATTATAATGTGCTGATTGTTACATTCATGTAGCACTTTTTGGGGGGTGGGGGGGTGCTCTGCCTGAGAGGAAGGATGGGCCAGTGGCTAGAATGGTAGCTTGGGAATTGAAGGACCTGCGTTCAATCCCCTTTTTCACGATATTTTTCCCATGTGACCTCAGGCAAGTCACTTTAGTCTCTATGTGCCTCAGTTCCTGTAATCTATAGAATAGCACTTCCCTATTTCACAGGGGGAATAAATACACACATTTGTGGGTCCCAAGGCCAGAAGGGACCACTGTGATCATTTAATGTGACCTCCCAAATAATACCCGCTAGAGACCCTTGCTGAAGTAATTCCTGTTTGAAGCAGAGCAGATCTTTTAGAAAAATACCCAGCCTTGATTTTAAAATTGCCAGGGATGGAGAAACCACCAGGACCCGTTAAATATTGTGAGACACTCAGACATTAGGGCCTGTGTTATCACTAGAGTGACCAGATGTCCTGATTTTATATGGACAGTCCCGATATTTGGGGCTTTTTCTTATATAGGCTCCAATTACCCCCTCCCCCCATCCTGATTTTTCACACTTGCTGTCTGGTCACCCTAGTTGTCATATAAGAGCCTGAAATAGATGAGAGAGTTCTCAAAGGGCTTTGCCAGGCTGGATTCCTCAGCCACATTCTGCCAGTGCGGTCGGAGGGGAGTCCTACTGTCAGCACATGAATGAGAAATGTTCCTCTCTCTTGATTTTGTTCTCTTGCGGGGAGGAGAGAACCCCTGCCCGTGTTCTCTGCACCTGTTCACCGTGACGTTTTCGCTTGCAGGGCTGCCACCGCACGGAGAACTGGTCATCCCTCGCTGGCTTCTGAGAGGACGCAGCAGGCGAGCAGTCAGCGTGGCTGAAAAGGTGGGTGAGATTCAAAGCGTGCGTGTTTCTTGGTTTCCCCCTCCACCCTGAGTGGCCTGGGACATGAAGGGTTAAGCCAGGGCTTGAGCAACATGCTCTTGTATTGTGAGTGGGAAGCTCTCCTTCCCCAGTGTCCATGTGTGGGGCTAAGAAGTCAATATCTGCACAATCTGAGCTGTGAGATATATTTTTTGAAGAGATCTTTTGGCCCTGTAGGTTGCTGAAATAACCTTCTCCCCACTGTGCAGTGTAAGGCTGTCCTCCTGCCCCTACAGATCGGCAGCCCCAGCACCTCGGCTGCTGCTCAGAGCTTTGGCCAAGGCCAGTTTTTATTTAGGATGTGAATTTCCTGCTGGCAGTAGGTACCAGCTGTGAGTTTGGATCTGGAACAGAGCTCCACCAGATTATTGGGTCAGTTTTCACAGCTGCTGTTCAGCCAGGAAACTGATGAGATTTCTGTATAGCTCACGCTGCTGCTGCTCCTTGCGGAAAAGGGCTACTCTGAGGAGACGGGCACCTCAAACACGAGAGGCTGGGTAAGGGGCAGAGTAGCAGACTCCTGGCTGTCTGTGGATTTTGCAGTGGCAGGGGGAAAAGACTTCTATCCTGTTCCAGCAGGCAAGTGGTAATGAAGATCTGGCTCTCATGCAGTTGTCTCTCTGGTGGGGAACCCCCTAGAAAGCATCAGTTGTCTCAGCAAGATTGCTTCTGTCATGTTACTGAACCTTTGTGGCTAAGCTGCCCGCTGCTCCTGCCATACAAGGAGCAGTTGTGAGGAGGAGGCCTTGGGTTTCAGACGGATGTGCACGTAGCCTGGAGGGGCTGGGTGAGGCCGCAATTGTGTAAATAGCCTCCTTAATATAGGGCCTTTCATCCCGAAGGATCCCAAAGCACTAGAGACCCTGTGTGCGGGGATCAGTAGCATGCAGCTGTTGGGTGAGTGGCACATGGGATCTGTTCTGTAGTGGCTACGTGGTGGTCTGTAGGTGGGAAGGGGGAGGTGACATCTTTGAATGCAACCCCAGGCGGACTCAGGAGGATGGAATGTAACTTTTGATTGAAGTTCGGCCAGGACACACGGGGAGACCCTTAAAGACCACGGTGGTTCAGGTGACCTTGGAGAGGTGGACACAGTGCTGAGCAGTGCCTGGGGCAGCCCCAGCTGGCTGGCACGTGCTGCTTGCGTGGCAGGTGCAGCCTTCATTTGCAAGGCTGCCTTTGCAGTCACCAATTCTTTCCTTTATTAAAAAAAAACGTGTTTTGTGTGATGTTGCTCTGTGACCTTCCCTGGTCCTGCCAGGGCATGGATCCCGGATCTCGGGTGCTGCCACTCTTCTCAAACAGCTGGCCTCTCAGCTGCTTGGTATGCTCTTGTGCTCACCATCTTGGTTTCTCCCCTCCCCCACCCCCACCCCCCGGCTCCCTGGTACAGGGGTCAATTGTCTCATGTCCCCTCCACGTGCCTCAGTTTCCCCCCCTGTAAAATGGGGGCAATGTTACTGACTCACCCCCTGGCGAGGCTGTGAAGCCTGATTGATGTCTCGTAAAGCACTCTGAGGCCTTGGGGTGATATCACCCGGCTGGAACACTGAGCTTGTTAGTGGCTATTGAATTCCATGGTGAGACGCCTTCATCCAGCAGCTGCGTTCCATGACTGGCTCCTCGCCCTGCCTGTAGCAAGGGGGATCAGCACCAGGCGCCCTCCCACCTTAGCCCGCGGGGTTACTATGGCTCCTGTGGTCCATTCCTAGGAAGGGATCACTCCATTCCCAGTGAGTTACAGCAGCGAGGGGGAGAGGGCCCAGGTCTATATATAGGCCAGAGGGCGGTCGAGGCGGGGAATGTGGGATAGCCGGGAAGTTTATTTATATTGCTACGTACATTCCTCTGCCCGGAATTCACTCACAAGATGCTGGGAGAGACCGAATCTGAATCGGGGGGTGTGTGTACAGGCGCAGGCTGGGGCCCTGGCTTTGCACAGGGCATCAGCGGCAATGTTAAAACATCACTTACCAGCGGGATTACAAGGAGGGAGGGGCGAGACCCCCATTCATTTCCTGGCATCTGTTCTGCCTCAAGTGACTCCAGGCAGCTCAAGACAAGAAGGCGGCTGTCCTGGCGGGGAGGGACAGGAAGGGTGTGTGGAGGCAGGGGGGTGGACTGTGGGAACCAGACTGGGGCTGGGGGAGGGCAGATCTGCATTCTTGGCGATCTCAGGGGATCAGAATTTCCAGGCGCTAGATCTGAAGTGAACTTCAGCACTGTGCCCATCACCGGGGGATCTTGGTGAATGGCAGTTGTTTCAAGGCAACCCCCTGCTTACACCAAGGACAGGGCTCTGCATATGCTCTCCTATACCCCCCCCCCCCCCCAAAAAAAAAAAATCAAACAGCCTGCTTAGACTCAACGAGGCCACGTGAATGGTCAGAACCCACCTGTTTTATGAAGGACCCCTTTGGAGCCGGCATGGCCCCACCCCGCAGGCTGGCACTGTAAGCAGCTGCTCGGGCAGTCAGTGCCAGCCTGGCTCCATTCGGCAGCCAGGAGAGTATAGGCCCAGTTGCCTGGGTGAACTGCGGAGTACCCACTGTGTTGCACAGCACCCCTAGCTCTGAGCACCCCAGTTCTTGGCCCTATGCTATTTAACACCTGTATTGATGACCTGGAAGGAGAGAGAGACCCATCACTGCTCTGGTTTGCCGAGGAGATGCAGACTGGGGGAGTGGTGGTGAGTAATGAAGAGGACAGGCCACTGCTGCCAAGCAATGCAGATTGCGCCGTAAGCGGGGTGCCAGCAAGCACTGTGCTAAATGTACGCATCTGGGAACCCAGAATGCAGGTTATCCCTACAGGATGGGAGACTCCGTCGTAGACAGCAAGGATTGAGAGAAGGACTTGGGGTCGTTGCAGGTAATCGCCTCCACGTGAGCTCTCCGCACAATGCTGCGGCCAAAAGGGCTAACGTCATCCTTGGATGTGTAAACAGGGCCATATCCCAGAGGAGTAGGGAAGTGATCTTGCCTCTACAAGCTGTATTGACAAGACTGCCACGGGGATGCTGGGTCCTGATCTGGTTCCCATGCATCAAGAAGGCTGTGGGAACACAGCAGAGAGTTCAAAGGAGGGCCATGAAAATGATGCAGGGGCTGGCAAACAAGCATGTGACGCGTAAGGGACTTGACCTATTCAGCTTCTCGAGGTGAAGGTGGACTTGGTCGCTGTGTATAGGCCTGTGTGCATGGCAAAGATATCTGTTGCGGGGGCTGATCAAGGCATAACAAGATCCAATGGCTGGAAGTTGAGGACACCCAAATTTTAACCTTGAGATAAGATGTAGTTTCCTAGCAGCGAGGGTGATTAGACATTGGAACAGCTTCCCCGGCGGGTGGGGGACTCACCATGGCTTGGAGTCATTCAGATCGGTTTCTAGGGGCAACTCCGCAGCCTGTGTGCGTGCGGGAAGAGGGGTGTCGGACTGGATGGTCAGGGTGGTCCCATCTGTCAATCTGTGAATCCCCCTGTTCGTCCCCTTCCTTCCTGGGCCATGGGGAGAACAGGTCGCCTGCCTGTCCTCAACCTGCTCATCTTGACAATTGCAATTCTGCATTAACACTGTGCCTATCACCAAATCTCCATCTTCAGCCGGTCACCTGAAGGGGTCAGGAAGGAACAGTTTTTTCCCCCCCAATGCACAAATGATCCGATGTGTTGTCTCCCCCGTCCTATCCCCAGCCTCAGGGGCTTCTGAAGCATCCGAGATTAGCTCGGCTGGAGACAGGGCACCAGAACCGGTGGACCCACTGCTCTGAGGTGGGACAGAGAATCCACTTATTAGATGCTGGCTGCTGTGTGTTGCTCACGTGCTCAGGGTCACGCTGGTGGCCAGATGTGGGGCTGGGAAGGGATTTCTCCCCGGGGACCTTCGGGTGGATCATCTGGCCACAGCTCACCTCATCAATTCCCTGCCATGGCACTGGTGGCGCCTCACTGGGCTCAATCCAGGGGTGTCTGGGTGACGTTTAACGGCCTGGCAGGCACAGGAGGTCAGACCAGAGGAGCCAACCCCCCCTTGGACCAGCTTGCCGAGGCTTGTGGTGATCCCCCATTGCTGGGGATCGGATGATCTAGGCAGGAAGATCCACTCTCGTTCAGCCAGAGCGAGTGGCCTTGGGAATTAATTCAGGGGAGGGCTGTGGCCTGTGCTGTGCAGGGAGGTCAGGCCGGATGATCACAGCGCTCCCCTCTGGCCTTAAGCTCCATCCTAGGAGCACAGTGACGGGATCTGCCCAAGGCCAGGAGGGTTTGCTCTGTTCCCCATGTAGCAGCTTGTGCAGGATCCTGGGGGTTGGGGAGAGTAGAGGCAGGGAGAAGCACTAACCCTGCCACCATTTTGCTGGGGTCCCCGCCCTGGAGCAGGTATGTAGGTGGCCTCGTGTTCGCTGTGGTCTCGCCCCCACAGACAGCAGGGCGGACGTCTCCTGTATCCTGTTTCCTTTCTCTCCCCCTTGCTCTGCGTGCATCACAGAGCTGGCTAACCCGCTGGCTGCTCTTGCCAGCTGCCACCCCTCTGCTGTGGGGGTGACACGGGGAGAGGGGCCGTACATTGCCGGAGGGTGGGCTCTGGGACTGGCCGTCCCGGTGGCTCTGATCAGATACCTCTGTGTCAGCCACCACCCTCTCCCTAGACCCATGAGCGCTCTGTGCTCCCAGACTCGGGGGAGAGCGCGGCAGGCTGGGGCAGCCAGAGCTCTGGCAGGAGGAGCGTGGAGCAGTGACTCTGCATCTTGGGGCAGGTGGGGGCTGCATGTGAGTGGCAGAACAGGCTGAGGGAGGAGCTAAGAGGCAGCGTGGCCCTGTAGATGAGGCACTGGGCTGGGACTCTGGAGACCTTGGTTCAGTTCCCTGCTTAGCTACTGCTGTGTTGTGGGCCTTGGGCAAGTCCTTTCCTCTCTCTATGCCTCAGTTTCCCTCCCACCCTTTGACTGTGCAGACGGTAAGCTCTGTGGGGCAGGGACTCTCTTGCTGTGGGGCCCCAATCTCAGCTGAGGCCTCTGGGTGCTACTCCTGATGACAGTGGTATCCCAGGCTATGTGGTTTTTCAGGAACCAGCCTGGATCTCCTCTTGATGACAGTACAAAGCGAGAGCAGCCTGTGTGACCGTCCTGGCCTGTGCCCTGGCACTGACAGCATAGGCAGAGCTGGGTGCTGGGTCAGCGTGTGTGAATGTCTCACAGCAAACCAGACCCGGCTTCGTTCTGAATCATCGCACAGTCGTTAGGCTGACGAAGCTAGAAGTGGCTGGGATCTTGCCCGTGGCTCTAGGTACTCTGCCTCAGTTTCCCCATCTATACAATATGGAGAGAGAATCCCTTCCTGAAGTAGGGGTGGGGAGGATTAGTTAGTGCCTCTAAAGTTCTTTGAATAGGAAAGCCCTCTAGAAGGGTTAAAGGTCACGAAGACCTGTGGCCTGAACTGGATTTTAGAGCCAAGTCCTAGTTCATTTGAACATTGGGGGCCAAAAACCCAGAGGAGAAATCTAAGGTGGTGAAAGTTATCCTGTTGGAGGGAAGGTATAAATCACATCATTCTAGATTGTTAGATCCCCTTCGACCGACACCCTCTTTCCTGTTATGTGTACTCCAGCACCACCCAGAGGCCCGGATCAGAATCAGGCCTCGTTCTGTGGGGTGCCGGACAACCCCTTAGTAAGAGATGGCCCTGCCTTGAAGGACTCATTGTTGGTTCTGAGTCATTTTAAAAGGTGCTGGGCTCTTTCCCCCAAACACAACAGCAGGATCGGCCCTCCTCTATCCCAGCAGCCCTGCTCTCTCCCGGCCCCTCGGGCCGAATGCTGCACCAGCCAAGACACCTGTCAATGCAATGAGACGACATCCAGAAACATTGTGTAAGGGAGGACGTCAATTGCATGTCAGCCCATCTGAGGCTGGTGGATTTTATAGGTAGCCTCTTCCAGATCTTCCATGGGTTCGCTTGGTACAGGCTGCTGAGCCCCGTCTACCCTGTGCCCGGCACTGCTTAGAAGGCTGGCACGCAGCGGGCGGGACATGCTGCCATTCTGACTGGGAAAGGGTTTATTCCCACTTTGCACTCGCTCTGTGCTGGTGTCCATGCCTGTTCTAGGCACAGGGCAATGCACAATCAGACCCCGGAGTTTTGTCCTGCTTCTGTCTTAGATCTAGGTACTTACATGGCCCCCCCACAGCACCGCAGTATCTGAGCACCTCCCAATTCTTAAGGTATTTACCCTCCCCACGCCCTTGTGATGTAGGGCAGTGCCATTGTCCCCATGGTACGGGGAGGCTAACACCCAGATCATCCAAGGTATTTAGGCTCCTAACTTGCATTGAAATCAATGAAATACCTCCATGACTTGGAGGATTGGGGCCTTAATGACTTGCTGCCTGTGGGACCGTGGGCCTGCGGTCGAGCAGGGAATTGAGTGTGGGTCTCCTGGACTAGTGCCCCAATCGCTGGACTGTCCTTTCTGGGTGGGGAGGTGGGTCCATGTCATGGGGAGCCATACAACGATCTCTCTCAGCCGAATGACGTTCCAGCTGAGAATTCCAGCGTGCAACCAGCAAGATTGTCTCTGTGGAGCTTGCTTTGATCTCTCTCTGAGTTCCAGGCCGCAGAGGGGTCCCAGGAGCTAGACCCACCCATCTTGCCATGCGTTAACGCTTCCATGTACCCTCCATGTGGGCAGAAGGGTGTTGATTTCTCCATCGCGCCCATGGCAGCCTCGGTGCCTAGGTTAAGGCACCCAGCAGCCGCTGATTTCACTGGTGCTTGGCACTGCCTGAGCTGGTGCCTCTGGGCAGGGTCGATGGTTGCTCTTGGGTTTGGCGTCATGAGCCATGCAGCGAGGGTGCAGGTGGCCTGGGCGAGGCCGCGGGCTGCGGAGAACCAAAGATCATTTCCCCTCCAAAGGAAAACAAAAGGCTTTGGTCTTGGCTCCTCCATCAACAGCTCTGCGGTTTTTCTCATCAGCAGATTGAAAAAGAAAAATACTCTTGAATTTCACCCGCCGGGGCTGGGTCTCCGACACCGCGGCTCCTTCCCCAGCTGCTGTTAACTTGGCTGCCACTGATGGATTTTGGACGTGCTGCTGGAGCCTGGAGCTGGAGTCTTGTGCAGAGCGTGCCCCCAGACAAGACCCCTTGCCTGCCCTCTCTGCAGGCGCCATGGGGAGAGAGGATTCCCCAGTTTGCTTCTAGCCCCGGCAGTGGTGGAAACGCCAGCGTCTGCTTAAGCCCCCCGGGCTGGATGGCTGGGAAGTGTCTTGCGGCAGATGACAGCTGGCGGGTGGGGCTCACTGCTGCATGGAGGCGAAGGGCTTTGCCGTGATGCAGAGGAGCATCAACCTGCCACTAGCTGAGATACGGGCTGTCAATCCTCATGCTCCAGGGCATGCGCCCAGTTCAGCGACGAATTCCCAGTATGGCGCGATTATGCCCATTCTGGATGGGAGTCTTAGAGCTCCCTCGGTCTCCGAGCTTTGACCCCTGTTGGAGAAGCCCCAGGACTAGAGACCTAGCAGGGGAGACTGGTTCTGTCTGCTGCTGGGGGAGGGTCTGTGGCCTGTTACACTCTGGCACCATGAAGGGGGTGGCAATTAGACCCCAGACACAGCCGCGCCCCGGCTCTCCACCAGCCAGGCCCCCAGTGTCGGGGGTGTGCTAGGAGTGGGGGTGGCTGGCTGGTGTGCAGGGCACTTGGGCTATTTCTCTGCCTCCAGGGGGAGTGGGGCTTAAAGCCACCTTTGCTCCCCCTGCCCCCCGGTCTGTGCCAGGTGCAGGAGCTGAGAATTGGGCGAGGACTCCGAGCTGCAGCTCCGGGCTGTTGCGGGCGGCAGCTTCCTGTGTCTGACTCTGCCCGACCAGATGCAGGGCGGTGACCTCGGCTGGTTGCTTAAAGGCAGGTGCTGGCTCTATGTCCCGTGGATAAGCCGGTGCGCCGGGTTGTGGGGCTCTGGGGCTGCAGGCACAGCCCGCCACTCCCTTCTCTCTGCTAGGCCATGCTGGCCACCCAGGAGCCCTCGCCAGCCGGCCCTGCGACATGGGGACAGACCCCGCTGCCACCTCCACCGACGCTCAGTCCCGTCCCCTTCATTTCCACGGGCATCTTGGGATAACCCATCTCCCGGGTGAACTAAACATCCTGGGGGGGAGTCGACATCTGCTTGGCTTGAAGCTCAGTCGTCTCCCCCAGGGACCTGCAAGTCCATATGGCTTCCCCGGGGCCTACCTGGGTCCTCTCCTCACTCCACACCGGAAGTGCAGGGGCAGCTGGCTTTAAAGGGGCCACCCCAGTGTTGGAGGGTTCCCTGCTGACCCCCCCTATTCTTTCCCAATATCTCTATTCAGCAAGGATTTGAGGAAGCCCTGTGAAGGCTGTTGGACAGTCGGGGCTGGTTGGCTGTGGCGTGCAGCAGATAAGGGCCCAGTCCGGCCCCACTGAGGGCAATGGGAGCTCTTCTGTTGGTTTCACGGGAGCAGACTCCAGCCCCACGTGACTAGATGGACAGAGCAGGCGGAGAGCGGTTCCCTGTGCGTGGCCAGAGGAGACGGTAATCTTCCTTTGTGAGTGACCCTCGGCCCTTCTCATCCGAGCCCCAAGGCACAGAAGGGGAAACTGAGGCCCAGAGTGGGGAACTCTGGCAGCACCAGCATGCTAGTTCCAGGCCTTAATCACCTTCTCTGCCAAGGGCTTTGAGTCTAGTGTGTGTGTGTGTGGGGGGGGGGGGGCGTTTTTAGGAAGGGGAGCATCAGCTTTGTGAGCATGGCCCTTTAAGAATTCAGTTTGACAAGAGCATCCTGCCAACAATGCGCTTATGCAAACACACAATGTAATTGCTGGGGAATTTGAAGGAGCCAAACTCCACTGAGGAAGAGACCAAGAGGGTGCTGGGGAAGGGGAAAGCAGAGGGGGATTTGAGAGGGAGGGAGGCAGGAAGAATGGGGGGAAGAACTGGGACCCAACTGGGGGATAGAAGGGAATTGAACAGAAGAACACACAGACCATGTTTGGCCAAGGCAGCGCTGTTTGTATAAGATCATGTGCTAAAAATACAGCCCATTCCCAGCATCGCCCAGGGAGAGACCCTCTGCTTCCCTGCCTCCCTCCCCCTGTGAAATCACCGCAGCGCTGCGCCTGGCTGGCTGGCGCGGGGAGCTGAGTGACCATGTTTTGGGAATGACTAAGGGACTCCCAGGGAAATCGTGGATTTTTTTTTTTCCTGTGCTCTGGTCTCCTTTTTTGGAGCTGGGAAGATCTTCTGGTGGCGGAAGTGGGGCTGGTGCGATATCCCGCCTGGCAGTTTCAACGCTCCCCATGTCCCCTGCCCCACGCGGCAGTGAGTCTGGCATAGATGTGTATAGAGGCTAAGCCCCTCTGTCTTTAATTTATTTCTTCTGCCGGCTCCCCTGTGAGACAGGGCAGTGCTGGGATCCCCACTGTGCGGACGGGAACGGAGGCGGGGAGAAGCCAGGGGCACCATTTTCACAAGCATGGGGGCCCAGATCCTCAATGGCTCCCGACTTCTGTGGAGGTTCGGCACCTAAATGCCTTGGCCGCCTCATTTTCACAAGGAATTCCGGCACTTGGGGGAGAGGTTTTTCAGAGGTACAAATGGCAGCTGGGCACCCAACTGCCCCTGGCGTTCAGGTGGAGTCTGGCTTGTGCCTTTGGAAGTTCCCCCTTGGCAGCCTGAGTGCCTCTGACTCGCAGTGAGACGAGGCAGGAGAGGGCGTCTCTCTTATTGGACTAACTTCTGGTGATGAAAGAGACAAGCTTTTGAGCCACACAGAGTGCATGAGGCTCCTAAACCACTTAGGCCTTGAGGAAAGGAAAGGGGATAATTGTACGAGAGCTCAGCCTCCCCCCCCCCGCCCCCAAATTGTACTTGGGGGCCCAAATTTCTCCTGATGAATCCCAGTCCCTGGAGTGCCTGAGTGCCACATCTTGTTCCCTTAGTGTTTTGTCTCTGGATTGGGCTACTCCGTGCAGATTTGCGCCTGCCTTGAGGAGAGCCCTGCCTCTGCCCAGTTGGCCTGGAGCCCTGCAGGCGACACCAAAAGTTGCACAATAAGGAACAAACTCCAGCCTCGCTAAGGAGATGGAGCCTGCGGATCCCACTGCTGCCTCTTGGGTGTGTGGCCTACACGTTTAGCATTGCTGGTCTGGCAGCCTGGAGCCCTCTGATGTGGCAGCGCCCCCTTCCTTGCCCTGGCATAGAGACCACGGCCAGGTCGCTCCGTTACTTCCCTGTAGGGGCTGCCCATAATTAGCCTCACTTGTGGGCGTGGCTTTTTCACCTCCCGGGCCACCAAAGAGCTAGTCACTGCTGGCCGGGATTTGAACCCACGGCCTGTCCCGGGGGCTCACGATGAAGGCCTGTACGCTGAAGCCTCGTAGCCGCCACCACAGCGGGCCTTGTGGAGCTGCCTTGGACAAGCAGGGCTTTGCAGGTTCCCGAGTCAGAGTCTGAAGTCTCAGGCTCCAGAGCAGCACCTGTGGGCTGCCCAGAGCCATGTGCTGGGACTTGGGCTTCCCCAAATGCCAGACTGGCGGTATGCTTTATCCCGGGAGCTGGGGCTGTCTTTGATTGGGAAGTGCTGGCTGATTAAAGAGGGGGAAGGTTGCCACTGGACGTGCGTGGGCCTTTGAATTGGGGTGAAGACGTGGCAGTTCCTCTGGCTCGTCTTGCCTCCTGAGTTTTAACCAGCGTCCGTGGCGATCAAAGAGATGGGGAGGCGAAGCCCTGCATCGGGAGTGGATTTCGCTCTGACGGCTGATTCTTCCTTGTACAGGCAAAGTCCCTCCTGGCCTGCGTTTTGAGCGTAAGGTGGGACCCGTTATGAGCAAAGCAGGGGTGGGAACGGCCCCATGCCAGTGGGGCGATTCTCGGAGGGATACGCGGTGCTGAGGGAGAGCCGTATTTACTTGTCTAAGTCTTAATCTCCGCAAGAGCCTCCCCAAACCAAGTGTCACTGCAGTCCCAGGACATGCAGTCCGGCCCGGCAGCCAGCTCTGAGCAGCGGCCGTTCTATGGGGATGGAGGCTATGTAGATCTCTAAAGCCCCCATCACAATGCTTGGCACCCAGGGCTTCATTGCAAATGTTCTTTAGACTGCCTAGGAAGGAGTCCTGCAGAAAGGGATCTGGGGGTCATAGTGGATCACAAGCTAAATATGAGTCAACCGTGTAACACTGTTGCAAAAAAAGCGAACGTCATTCTAGGATGTATTAGCGGGAGTGTTGTAAGCAAGACACGAGAAGTAATTCTTCCGCTCTACTCTGCGCTAATAAGGCCTCAACTGGAGTATTGTGTCCAGTTCTGGGAGCCACATTTCAGGAAAGATGTGGACAAATTGGAGAAAGTCCAGAGAAGAGCAATAAAAGTGATTAAAGGTCTAGAAAACATGACCTAAAAGGGAAGATTGAAAAAATTCGGTTTGTTTAATCTGGAGAAGAGAAGACTGAGGGGGGACATGATAACCGTTTTCAAGTACAGAAAAGGTTGTTACAAGGAGGAGGGAGAAAAATTGTTGTTTTTAACCTCTGAGGATAGGACAAGAAGCAATGGGCTTAAATTGCAGCGAGGGTGGTTTAGGTTGGACAGTAGGAAAAACTTCCTAACTGTCAGGGTGGTTAAGCACTGGACTAAATTGCCAAGGGAAGTTGTGGAATCTCCATCATTGGAGATTTTTAAGACCAAGTTAGACAAACACCTGTCAGGGATGGTCTAGAAAATACTTAGTCCTGCCTTGAGTGCAGGGGACTGGACTAGATGACCTCTTGAGGTCCCTTCCAGTCCTACACTTCTATGATTCTCCACCAACAGGCAGTTCTCCCAAAAGAAACAAAGCTTCTCTCCTCCCCCTTTGTGAGGACCTCTCACTGGAAGGGTCAGAGGCCAAGGGACCCTGCTGGTCCCAGTAGAGTAGAGGAATCTAGAAGTGGCCGCCCGTCAATAGGTGGTGGGCTGTAGCTGAGTTCCTCGTGCACAGGTGCTCCAGTGAACTCTGCTACTCGGGAGCAGTCTCAACAGAGGCCAGAGATGGAATGAGCCATGGAGACTGAGGTGGGCCAAAAGCTTTGTTACCTTTGCAAACTCCAGAAACTGCTTCCCATGAAGCAGCTGGCTGGGAATCCTCCGGGCTGGGATCACTGGGTGCCTTTCTCAGGCCTGGCTTGTGAGGGAGGTCGCACCAGATGATCAGGATGGTCACGTTAATCCATGTGTCTACAGACTGGCAAAGCACCAAGCCCTCGCAATGAGCCCTGGAAGGGTGTTCTGGCTCGGGGAGTCTGGCAGCCCCCCCGGGGGCTCTCCTTCTGCTCTGCCTTTAAGCACATGGCTCTGGAATGACAACAGTCGTGCTGGGAAACCGGAGCCTGACTCAATGTGTCGTTTGGCTTGCGAGGGCCTTGTTTACCGAAGGGAAATGTTAAGCCGTTGTCTGTGGGGAGAAGTGGAGAGGAGGGGCAGATTGCAAGAGAGACATAAACCAAGTCAGTAACATCAGGGAGAGACATAAACAGAGATTGAGACACACGCCCAGAGAGAGAGAGAGAAAGGATCCAGCCTTCCGGCCCTTGTGTACACACAGCGCAGCTCGGGCTGATGTAATCCCCTGTTAGATGCACTTGGTGCCCAGGTAGGGTGACCAGCTGGACCTTAGCCCCCCCTTGCCATGAGGCCCCACCCCTGCTCCTCCTCTTCCCCTGAGGCCTCACCGCCAGCCTGGAAGCCAGAGCCGGGAAGCGGTAAGAGCTGCCCAGGGAGCCCAGGCTGCTGTGGGGAGCCCCAGACCCTCCGCCCGCCCTGGGTGGCGGGCCATCGGGTGCAGGGACATGGGCTGGGGGCTGTTTTCAGGCACCCTGCTCCCACCCCACCCAGGGCAGATGGAGGGTATGGACCTCGACAGTGGCCTGGACTCCCTGGGCGGCTTTTACCCTGGCCCGACTCTGGTTTCAGGGGGGGCGAGGCCTCAGTGGTAAGAGACGGAGTAGAGGGAGGGGCCTCAGGGGAAGAGGAGGAGTCAAGGGTGGGGCCAACACGGGGACGGGGTATGCATCCTGCTTTTACCTTTTGAAAAGGTGGTCGCCCTATGCCAGCGGCCAGTTCCTGGCTCCCCTCTGGCAGCGTAGAGGAGGCCTGGAGAAATGCTGCACTCCTCTCTGTTACTTGCTGTCACCAGGAAGATGAGTGCTTTAGAGCTGAGACAGAATTTGGGAGCCCCCAACAGGGCCCCCCCGGTGCCTCTGCCCCGGCACAGGTGGTGGGAGTTTTTGGAGTCACTTCAGCACCTGAAGATGGCGTCTGCACTGATATTTCGTTCAGATCTGTTCTGTGATCAAGTCCACTTGGCAGAGTGCTGGCCAATCATCAGACAAATGCACAACGCAGGGGCACCCCGGGTGAATGCAAGCTCTTCGTTCCCGCCCCGGTTCTGGGTCAGAGCCTCTGCGTTGGGCTGCTTTTCCCAGCTGATGAGCTGAATCTTATTGTCTGGCCACTTTCCTGCAGCACTGGGATCCTGGGGCCTTGGTGTATAGGCAGGAATTGCTGGTTCTAGCAAGATGTGGGAGCCGTATGGGCAGCTTGAAATCCCAGGCACTGCTCCAGTTGGAGTCCAAGGCGCTATGTTGAAGTATTGATCCCATGGGGTGGGGTCCTGGACACAAGTCAGAGAAAGAGTTTTGGTTTTAGCCAGTGGCCCCAGCCCACAGAGCATGGGTCTGTGGGGGGGAAGGGCTGCTCCTAGCCAGGCAGAGCTGCTGTTAGGTCAAGGATTTGTACCTTGGTGCCAAGCCCCTGTGGAGATGGGGCACCCTGGTGTGAAGCAGGGTTGGCTCCGATGGGATCTGTGCCAGACAAGGCCCTGGACTGTGGGCCCGGCCCAGAAGCCTGTAGCGTCCTGGGGAAGCTGAGTCAATCATTTCCTCCCCTTGCACCCGGTATTTTTACCAGCCGTGTGTTAGGCAGTGCCCGGAAGCTGACATTTCTATTTATTCCCCTGCCGTGGCATGACAAACCCTGCAGTCACCCGACTGCACCGCTCGGATCCCAGCCTGCGGAGACAGGGACGCTGGGCCCTGCCTGGACAGCTGGCAAACCAGCTGGAGGTAGCTGTCAGGGTGCAGAGGAAATGAACAGCAAAGGCCCAGTTCTCCATTGTCTCATGCAGCCGTTTACTCCAGTGCAAAGCGCCGGGGGGCTGTTTCACGCTTGCTTTGCACTGGTGGCTGTGCAATGCAGAATCGAGCCTCAAGGTGTGGGAGGCTGAGCTGGTGGGGAGGAGAAGGGGGAGGAGGGAAGTGGCAGGGCTTGGAGGTAGATAAAAGCAAGAGCTATGGGTTGAGAGGAAGAGCTCTTTGTGGACGGGGGGGAAGGGAGGTTGTCCTCCTTGCTCTCCAGCTGTAGTAGGGCCCAGGGAGCAGAGCTGCTGGCTCCCATGCTGGCTGCAGGGAGCCTCCGCTGGCATGAGCTTGCCACTTGGATTCCTCTCTTGCTCCTCCAAATTGCCACGGTCCCCTGGGCTCGTACCCTGTGGGCTGACAGTCGCTTGCCAGCGTGGGTTGGAATGGGGCCAGCCCCAAGGTCTGGGGGTGCTGGCTGGGTTGCTGTAGCTGTGATGTCTTGTCCCACCCCAGGATGGGGGTCTTAGCTCCTGGGGACAGGAGACTTTCTACTCAGGGCTGGAATTCAATTTTCAGGGAGGAAGGCTGGCCTAGTGGTTAGGGAGTTGGACTGTGACTTTTAGAGACAGGGGTCAATTCACTGCTCTGCAACAGACTCCCTGTGCGTTCTTGGACAGGCCCCTAGTATCTCTGCCTCAGGTCCCCATCTGCCTGGCGGGGTAATAAGCCTGGCCGCTTTCAGTTCAGTTCTTTGGGGCAGGGACGGGTCCCTTCCTAGCACAGCTGGGCCTGGATCGTGGTTGGTGTTACTGCAGAGCAAACACTAGGAACTACTTTTGTCCCTGGGGAAGAGATGTCCCATTTCTGATCTGGGGCGGGGATCCCGTCTCGTCCCTCTGTGTATTCTCTGGGATGTTTCCAATTCATTCTTGCACGCATGCGTGTCTCTGCAGAGAGTGGTCATGCATCCACATCTCAGAAGTTCTTTGTCTCTCGTTTTCCTCCGGTGGGTGAGGCGAATCCATGACGGGGGTGGTTGAGCTGGATCCAGGCTGGGGGAGGAGCCCAGCGACGGTGACAGAGGCAGTGGTCACGCCGTCCGGGAGCCGGAGAACAGGCTGCCCTGGCCTGACAGCGCAGGGGCTGGAGAGCGACCTTGGGGTGGGGGTTGCAGGTGTCCAGGTGGGAAGCGGTGAGGACCCAAGCAGGGATTTCAGGGGAGCCAGAGCCCAGATCCTGGCAGCGTTACGGAGGCAGAGCTGCGTTAAGGACGAGTTCGGCGTCTGGGCTGGGGTGAGAAGCAGCGTTACCGAGACGGAGGCACAGGGAGGGTATCTCAGCCTTTCCCTTGCTTTCTGGAGGCCCTGGCATGCTGCCCATCCGGAAGCTGGACCCGGGGGTGGGGAGGACCCAGCAGAGGCAGAGCGTGCAGGCAGTCGGACAGCGTGAGCTGCCGAACACAAGAGCGGGGCCAGCACAGCCTGGGGGTTCAGCAGCATGGGGGGAAGGCCTGTGAAGTCAGCCAGCCAGCCCATCACCTGGGAATGCAGGATGGCCTTTCCACACCGTCCGCCCACGTGCCAACCGATAAAAACGGGGGGCGGTCGTGACCCCCTGACACTTGGTCGTGCCCCCTGGGCTGAGGCCCCATCCCTTCTCCAGTGGTCTTAATGCTCCCGGCAACAGAGCCTCCGCCGCTTCCCGGGAGAGGCCATGCCACTCTCTAGGGACCCTGGCGACTGGATCTGCTCTGGGAGGAACCCACGTTAGAGGGCAGCATATGTGGTCACATCCCTCTCTTGGGATACCCCCCGAGAAGCTACTCCTGGTGCCAGCGCTCCGCCTAGGGGAGATCTCTGTTAGCTCGGGTGGGCAGGGCCTGCCTTTTTGCAGCAGCTGGAGCAGGGTTCGAGTCCCGGCTGCCCAGGTGTGGGGCGGATCTGTTCATTGGCTGCATCAGGAGGGTTTGTTACACAGGGGAGCTGGGCATGGCCCGTTCCCAGATTCCCCACCCTGCAGATCTCCTGGCCTGGGGGGAGCTGGTAACAGAGGCAGAGCTGTGCAGCAGTTTGCCCTGTCTCCCCGGCTTTCCCTTGTGACCCGATTCCTCCCTTGCTCTCCTTCACAGGTGCCAGCGCCCGCCAGGGGGGATGTGGCCGTGACTGCTGAGGGCAGGGAGCTCATCCTGGCGCTGGAAAGGAACCAGTAAGTATCCACCTTGGGACACGGGGGGCTCTGCAGGACTCTAGCTGCAGGGTTGGCCTTGGATGTGTGCAGCAGGTGTCCGGGGTGGGGGTGTCTGCATGGACCACCTGTCTGTGCAAGGAATCATCTCAGTGTTGCCCCAAGCATGACCATGTCTCGTAGATTGTCACGCCCTTGTGTCGCCGCTCAGCCACCAACGCTGTTGACTGTCCGCTCCCTGGTTCACCTGCCCATCGGCTCCCTCCCTCTTTCCCCTGCCCAGTCTCCTGCCAGCCTGGAACGTGCCTCTCACCTGGCACGCTCCCTCCCTGCAGTGCTGGTGCAAACACATGCCGGAGGCGTCATTGCCCTGCCCCCGGTGCAGTCATTCACACAGCAGGAAGCCAGCGTGAGCCGGATTCAGTGGCATGTTATGCTCCGTTGGCACTGGGTGTGAACGACGACATGCGCTGCCAGGGGGCTGGGCATTCCTATACGCCCCCGCTCAGATACGTGGGCACGTGCCTGCTCTCAGGCAAGCTGCACTCGCCCTGTAGACGGGGCGACTTGCGAGTGCTGGGAGAGTGAGCCGCTGCTGGCTCACCGTGGTTTCTCAGTGACTCACAGCCAGAACGCAGCAGTTCCTAAGCTGCGGATTGCTTTGGTATTGTCGGGGGGCGCGCCAGGGCTGGCCTGTTGGTTCTTCTCAGGGGGTTTGTGGGGGCTGGGCTGTGTGCCGTCCGTTGTTCCTGCAGGGCTGTTCATCCGTCCACACTGGTTTGTTTTTACAGGCTTGCTCGCAGGGATGGGGCTGAGCACCGTGGCTTGTTATTGTAGAGTCTCTCAGAACTCATCTGCTTTGATTGATTTCCTTCCCCCTGCCATTTTGGAATTCAAAAAAGCTGTGAAACCGTTAACCTCTTGATCTCCGTGGTGCGCCCAGCGCTGTAGTGTCTGCGGGCCCTGCTCATATCAGTGAAGTTAGCCTTCCAGTGGGGCAGGGCAGTGCTGGTAACCCTATTGCACCGCTGGGGGAACTGAGGCACAGAGAGGCTAAGTGACTTGCCAAAGGGGCACAGGGACCGCTCTGCGGCAGAGCAGGGACTTGAACTGAGGTCTCTGGAGTCCCAGTCGGTTCTGTAACCACATGCCCACTCTTCCTCCCATGCAGAGCTGGCTTCCCCCGCCGGTCTGTGGAAATGCCTGGCCCTGTGAGCATCCCAGTGACTCCGTTCCCTGTCCCCCCTCTGACCCTGTGCTCTCCTGTGCTGGCTGAGTAACTGGTGTGGAGCGGTCCTGACGAGTTGCCCGCTGATGGAAGCTGAGCTCTTTGGACTCTGCATGGAGCTCGGTGGAGGAGAGCCCGCCAGACTGTTTTGGTTTCTGCAGCCGGAGGCTGGCAGGCAGGGGGGTCAGTGGTGCCGGGGGCCCCGCTGGGACAGGGATTTGTTTGCAGATGGGCTGTGCCCTGGCGAGGAGTGAAACCAGTGAAAGTTCAGGCCAGAGAGAGCGTTTTCAGCTTCCCTCCTAAATGCAACAGCAAAGGGGCAAAGCTCCCGTTGGATCAAGCTGTGAAAGATGCCCAGGGAGAGGGGTCTGGGGTTAGAGAAGCCCCGAGAGAAGGATGTTGGGGAGCAGGGTCTGGTGAGCAGGAGGGGAGTGGTGAAGGGAGCAGAGAAGCAGTAAGAACTGCTGTGCCGAATTGGGCCATCTGGTTCCATATCCCACTGCCTGGCGCACGAACCGGGCTCAGCCTGCCGGCCTGCCTCCTCTTGGTGCACGAACCGGGCTGGCCCTGAGCCAAGGATTCTTGTTATCTCTCTGCCCCATCCTGAGCCCTAACATAGTATCCAACTGCCTTCCATACTGACCGTTCGTCCATCTAGCCTCCCTCTTACTGCCAACCTGGTCCAGACCCTCCATCCACCTGCCCGGGTCCAGGATCCCACCTACAGCAGTGGCCAGTACCTCTGGCTTCAGTGGAGGGCACACTGTTCCCCTGTCAAATACAATTGGTTGCTCTACTGGAGCAGGGTGAGCCGAGGGAGGCATTCCTTCCTGACCCCGCAGGCCATTGGCCTGCGCCCTGAAGCATGACGTTTGCCGATGCTCGGTGGTATCTTGGCCTGGGAAGAGGGCAAGGGACGCACTGCGGCGGCAGAAGTAGCCCATGTGGGGAGGGAAGCTGGAATAAGAGGAGAGTAAGACATAACCTTAGGGATGGGGAGAGGGATGTCATGAAAAATTGTGGTCCAGTGGTTAGAGACCACGGGCCTGGGAATCCAGGGGTCTGGAGTCTCACCCTGGCAGGAATCCAGCTGGCGCGGGCACAGGAGCTGTCAAAGCAGCACAGCTCAGGTTTCCGAGTGGGTAGCTCTCCCTGGCCCAGGCCCCGAGTATGTACTCGGCTCGCTAGCCCGCTCTGGCTTCGCTGCTGCTGCCCGTGCTAGCTGGCATCCAGCTCCCTCGGGCCGGTGAGCCATTCACGGCTTTTGCCGCGTGGAGATACCGGGTGATCTGAGCATCAGCCTTTCCCTAGCTGGAGATGGGGACGGTGAGCCAGTTACTCCCTGCAGTGGCCTCTGGTCAAAAGCTCAAGTGCTGATTTTCACTAGCGAGTATCAGAGCAGTAGGGAGGATAAGGCCCCGATGGGGGTCCGATGAGCACCTAAATCACGAGGGTGCCTGGGCGCTTTCCTTGGCAGCTCTCCGGCTGCTCCTGGGGACTTGGGGGTGGCTGCAGTGCATGCCGAGAGGCGTGAGCTGGGGCATTGCTTGGGGTCGTAATTAACCAGAGGAAGCTCTAACCTCGTGTGTAATGCCGGCTCGCGGCGGATCTGAGCACGCCGGGAGAGCACGTTCCACCCCAGCACCACAAAGCACTTGACTGCTAGGCTGGGAGGCAGCCGGCCCAAGGGCCATGACAGACGCTCCATCGCTGGGGACATTTAAAACTGGACCAGCCAAACACGGGAAGCCAGGCTGTGAGGAATCACCTGCTTTGCTGGGGGGAACAGGCTCCACAGCCTGACCGGGGCTTTCCCTTCTATGGTTTCCACCATGAGCTGCCCTCAGCATTAGCACTGGGCCGATGTCTCTCCTGCCTCCCTGACACCCAGAGTGGGGCGAGTCACCGCCTGCGTCCCCACCACTGGGCTGAGATGCTCCCGAGGCGTCTCCGCATGGCGGCAGTGCTGCGCTCACCCCGCCGTAGAATTCCTGTCGCCCCTGGGTCCCCTGCAGGACGTTGGTCCTAGGCCTCCCTCCCGATCGCCGAGCAGCAAGTGGAATGTTCTCCCTGAAGAGCGCGTCGGCCCCCGTTTGGGCCGTGGGAGCGAGGCGGGCGTTTCCCGGGGCGGGGTCCCCTGCCGGCCGCGGTGCTGTCGTGTCCTGGGCCCTGTGCGTGTGAACGGGGTGATTTCACCTTCCCCTACTGAGTCAATAGTACGATTTCTGTCCTGCAAGGGAAGTACCAACCCTGTGAGCTTCCTGCCGATAGCAACCTCCCTGAGCCAGCTGGGGAACTGTGCATCTCGTGGTAGGAGTTAATCTCTCTCTTTTCCATGTCCCACACCCACCCCTCCCTCTCTCCCTCCCTCGGCCCCCACCCCTTAGCTAATGCACGACTCTCCATCAGCCTCTGGTCCTAAAACAGTGATGGACAAAGATCTGGAGGGTCCTTGCAGCTAAACACCCAGGAATCTGTGCAGCATGTGAAGTGTATTGCGTTGATGTGCAGACATTTCCCCAGCATCTCTGAGCGTTAGCTCAGACTGTTAGGTCTGGATATTGGACTAGAAATCTCCCAGGAAAAGGCTTTTCCTCTGGGATTCCTGGCTCTCTTTGGAAATGCTGCCGCAGTTGCCTTTCCTGTGCAGCATCTCGTTCCTCTGCCCTAGATCCCAGCTGGAACGGGCAGGCGCAGGGAGCATAACGAGGGGACCAGACTCAGGATGTTTGGGGCACGTTCAGCAGGACCAGCAGGGAAGGGTGGAGTTCGTGGCTTGTGGCAGCATGGACTGGTCTCTGCATGGGACTGTCGGACGGCCATGAGGCCAGCTCGCCAGAGTGGCAGCGTGCAGGCCCCGGGTAGCGTTTCAAGATGCCAAGGGGTGGGATTTTCAAAAGTGCCTCGCTGGGCCCCCGGTGGAGCGGGACTGTTAGACCCGTGCTGGGGGCTTCGAAGCCTCCCCGGCGCTGTTCTGCGGGCCCCTCCTGGTCCGGGTGAGATCGCACCAGCAAAGGCAGGACCACGCGGGGAAAATCCTGATGGCTCTACCAGCAGCCAGCGTCCGCCTGACTTGACGTGACTCTCCCGTGTGCTTGTTTGCACCCAGCTCCAGCACTAACGAGCCTGGTCCGTCGGTGTCGCTGCCTCTCCTCCGCTCGGAGCTGGTTTGGATTTGTGCTGATGTTGGCAGCATCCTTTCTCCGTAGCCTGTGGCCTGAAACCCTCCTCGGGCCGGGGATCTGGAATGTTGTTTCTTCTACACGCTGCGTCTGCGCCGATCAAAAAAATCGCAGGAGACGACACTACGGCCCTTTCCTGCCAGCAGCCCTGCTCGACATCGTATTTAGCTTGGAGACTGGCCTAGGCAGGAAGTATTTGGAAGGGTAGACTTGATTTTGGAATCCAAATTAAATGAAGAAATGCGCGCTCTCCAAAGTAACCAAGAAGAGAGGGACGGGGGAGAGAGAGAATGTTTCAGGCATCATAATCCTAGCAGGAGCCTGTGCTCATTCCTTTGTCTTTTCCTAACCTCTGGGTAGAATATGGGCAAGGACTCCTGGGGTGGCATCTTCCCCCGGCTGGGGCGGGTGCAGGACACATTCATGCCCCAGCACCTCGTCACAGTCTGGGCATGTCGGTGTTGTCGCCGGCCAGGAAGGCACAATGTCGTGCCAAGGTCTGTACCTCCCCTCGCGCAATGCAACAAGCCAGGTGCCCAGCTGGTGTGAATCGGTCTGTTTGTCTGTCCCTCTTCGGGTTCTACGCGGCTGCCCATCATGGTAGTATCCGAGCTCCTTCCATGTTAAATCAATAGCAACATCCCTAGTGGATTTTGGGGAGTCTCTGGCTCTTCTCCCTTTGCTCTGGTGTCAGTGGATCTTTGCTGATTCACACCAGCGGAGAGTCTGGCTCATGCTTAGCCCTGATTCTCCTCTCTCTGGTTCTGCTCTTCCACCGGCGTGTATCTTCTGACCTCAGCGGAGCTGCTCCGGATTTACACTGATGTCAGCGGCAGGAGGAGCAGGCCCAGTTCCTACATAACAATGTTTGTCTGGGTCGCCTCCTCTCACTTCCGGCTGGACCTGCTGTCACCTTACATCTACCTGCCTGGGCAAAAGTTAGGGAAAGCCATTTGCAGGCCCATTCATGAAATCTGACCCCGGCCCGGCTGGGCCCTTTGTTCTGTGGTCCCTTCCTTGGTGTGTTGGATCTGCAGGACTGGCTGGGATTCCAAGGGCCCCTTGTGATCCTCTCACCCGACCTGCGTTACCCAGACTCATCGGCCTTTGATTGGTGCTGACGTGGGTAGCCAGGTTCGAACAGGTGAGAGCATAAGCTGAAGTGCTTTCCCGGCATCCCTGCCTGTGCTGGCTCCGGGCCCAGGGGAGGGAGGGTCACGAAGGGCAACAAATGAAGAGGAGAGAGCGAGCCCCACCGACCCATACAGCCCATAGCTCACTCAGTGCCCAGAGGAAAGCCCAGCTCAGGAGCTGAAAGTCCTAGGCCAGTGCTAGTACTGTTACGGGGCAGGGAGAGTTAACCACAGAAATACCGACTGAAGGGGCCTTGGGGATGACCTAGCTGGTTGAGAAAGGTCACGTGTCCTCCCCCTCCCAGGCACCGGTTCCAATCGTGCATGGTCTGTAGCTAGACAGGGCTTGAATCTGCAGGGTTTTCACTAGCACCACATGCTGCCTGGCTCTTCTCTCTCTCCACACTCTGCCGCGGCAGGGACTTCCAGCATAGCCAGGCGGCTGCCTTGGGTTTCTCTCTGTCCACTCCCGAACAGCCTGATGCTGGCCCGGGGTTTGCTGCAGGTGCACCCGTGTTGGCACGTCACTGCCCCTGGGAAGCAGCAGGGCCTTGAGCCAGCCTGCAGGGCCCCCGCTGATCGAGGGTTCTCGCCTGCAGGGCGATGCCTTCTGGGGCAGCGAGCGCAGGGGGAGTTGGCAGCAGCGTAAAAAAGTTTAGTATTCGTTCTATGCAGAGTGCCGTCCCCGTGTCTCCCCCCCCCACCCCGCATCCAATACTGGTTTCTGGGTTTAACTCAGGCTTCGCACCTCACACCCTGTTGCTTGCAGGCCATGCCCTATCCCGGGTCAGGCGCTCTGCCCAAGAGGTTAGAGGGGACACAGTGGGGCAGGAGGGCATGGCCTCAGGAAGGGGAGGCCCCTGGGAAACTGAGCAATTGTGGAGCGTTGTGCAAACTGCATTTGGTTATTTGGATATTAAGATCAGTAAAACCCCAGTTTTAACACAGGTCCCTACTCCCGTAGCCCGATGCAGTACAAGGCGAGTGACACACACCAGGGTACATTTATGTACTGTGACATGGCAAGGCCAGATGGCTATGGAAAAGTAGTGGGAGATAGATATATTAGCTCCAGGCTAAACAAATCCCTGGTACCAGGATAAGTGAAATGGCAGCTGCTCCAGGTCAATTAAGACACCTGGGGCCAATTAAGAACTTTCCAGAAGGCAGGGAGAAGGCTAGGTTGATTGGGACACCTGAAGCCAATCAGGGGCTGGCTGAAACTAGTTAAAAGCCTCCCAGTCAGTCAGGTGGGGGTGCACGTCAGGAGCTGTGGGAGGAAGCTGTGCTGTTGGAGAGGCTGAGTAGTACACACCATATCAGGCACAAGGAAGGAGACCCTGAGGTAAGGGTGAAGTGGAGCTTGAGGAAGTGAGGGCTGCTGTGGGGGAAGTAGCCCAGAGAATTGTACATGTCATGTTTCTAAAAGGTCAGCTACCATAGCTGATACTATTAGGGTCCCTGGGCTGGAGCCCGGAGTAGAGGGTGGGCCCAGGCTCCCCCCCCCCACCTTTGCCCCCTGATTAATCACTGAGACTGGGAGACAACAGAGACTGTACAAGGAAGGATAACTTCTCCTCACCTCCCTAGCTGGCTTATGATGACCCTTGTTTCTAGAGAGAGAGAGAAGGGTTACGTGGAGGGTCACAGTGAACATCTGAGGCTAGCGAAATCCGCCAGGAAACGCGGGAGCCACGGAGGCAAGGACAGAGCTTTGTCACAGTACATAACTGGAGTGCTGGGAAGCAGTGGGTACTGGCCTTGGTCTTGAGATGGGGTATAACCTTTATAGCCCTGACCAATGTCTGTGATGGGGGATGGGGTAAAAATCAGTCTCTTCCCAACCTTTCCGTGTATCTCCTCCACTCCTCTTATTACAACATGCACAATTCATAGACAGAGAGAGAGAGAGCAGTGTGTGGAGACCGGTTTAAATTTCATTCTGGCTTAATTTGATGCGCCCTGTTTGCCAGCCCTTGGATGGAACCCCAGTCCTCCTGTTCTTCCCTTGTTAGCATCAGGGCATAAACGTTTGGAAGCCAGGCTCGTTTGTGGCCATCTGGCTGCTTTGGGTAACGAGGGACAAGCCAGAAGGAAACCAGAGCTCGCTCTTGTTGAAAAATGCTGACCACTGAAGAAGTCTGATGAGTAATGATGCCGGCTCTGAGCAGAGAACAGCGGAGTTTCCCAGCAGGGGAGAAAGCATGGCTGTGCATGCAAGGAGGTGGATGTGCAAGAGAGTGTGTGCTCATGCATGTAAGGTGTGTGCAAAGGTTCTGGTGTCCCTGGGAGCAGGGAGGGAGGAGCACAAGACTATGCATGTGTTTGCATTCATGAAGGGACAATGGCACAACACTCTGGGAAGGTGTGTGTCACTTCTCCCTCTACCACTGGTCCCGTAGGTGATGACAGCTTACTACTGCTGCTGGCTAAAGGGACTATTCCTGTAGCTCAAGTGATGGAGGTCTGTGCTGTGGTGGTGAATGTCCCAGGTTCAAACCTTGCTGATACTGTATGAAGGCGGCTGTTCCAGAGAGTTGTGAGCATGCGGTGAGGGGTTTGTCTATCCGATACACTGCAAGGATATATGTGCGTGCACGCACCCGTCCCTCCCCCCCTTAAGGGCTTCTAATAA
The DNA here is from genome assembly GCF_965152275.1 of Natator depressus. NCBI lineage: Eukaryota > Metazoa > Chordata > Testudines > Cheloniidae > Natator > Natator depressus. Next base: position 135,598,709 of record NC_134237.1, on the reverse strand, counting down.
CACCATGGGAACCATGGGTCTGATTGGAAGTCAGTGGAAAGGCTCCTATTGACTTCCAAGTGCTTTGGATCAGACCCGGTAAGAGCGAGGATGAGCTGGCTTGGGGCTGTTGACCTGTAACGTGTGTAGCCTCGTTTTTCCTCCATCCAGCCCCCTGTTTTCTATATCCAGAGATAGTAAAGGTGGCACTGAGGCTTTCCTCTTGTCTTGAGTTCCTGGAGCTGCATCTCTGCTCCCAAACCTGCCAGCTTCCTTCGCTCTTAAAACCACAGAGGAAGCTGTAGACGTTTGTGATCTCGTCGGCAAGCGAAAGGGAGGCGCTGAGCCCTGAACACAGCCCTGGCGGGGGAAGTAGAAGATGGACGGACTTCACCAGCTTGTTTTAAATGCGTGTGCAGTTCTTGGGCCCTGCAGGTTTAAATCAACACAGCGGCATTGACTTTGGTGGGGCAAGGTCAATTTACACCAGCTGGGGATCTGGCCCCCGTCTATCTACCATGTACACATTCATGATCAGGAATTGTAAACCTTTTAATTAATACTTTTTTTAAAAATCGTGTTTGTGATTCTCCTTGAGCACGGGAAAAGAAGGGGATTGAATCCTGTCCTAAATAGAAAAATGAAAGGTGCGAGGGCTAAGATGCTGTTTGCCAGAAAAACATGAGGGAAAGCTCACGGGAGACTTCTTCAGGCTTTTTTTGGTTGAAGTTTCCCATTTTGATTGCAATGGGAAAAGGCCTTTTTGCAGAGGTAGGACCCTGATTGAGGTAATTCAGCCAGTCCTCTGGCAGCCCACTTTGCATACGGCAACCCAATGGCTAAACACTGTGAAAGTTGTTGTGGAAACAATATCTCATTTGCACCAGTGCAGTACCGCCATGCCCCTCCTTCATGAGGTCAAATTCTCTCAGGAGCTGGCCTCAGATGAATTGCTTCCCTCTCAGGGCTGCCAGGCCATAGGGAGAGATGGATGCATATAGTGCATCGACTTTTCAAAGCAGCTTTCGTAGCGTTTGCCCATTAGCATTATATTAGGTGAATGAATGAGAGCATGTTAGTGATTTACGCACATTGTGCAACGCACTTGCTCAGTGTCCTAACAGCCTTCTACTGCTGCTGGCTAATGGAGTTACTCCTTTAGCTCCGGAGGGCTAGGCCTCAGGTGCTGAAGGCCCTAGATTCGGTGTCTAGTGCGGACCTGGGGTAGGAGCTGTTGCAATCCCAGGCAGTATTGTCCGGTGGCTAGAGCAGAGCACTGGGAAATGAGAATTCTGAGTTCTGTTCCTGGCCTTTGCCATTGAATCGCTTTATGGCCTTAGCGTCATGTGTTTTCATGTCTCTGCGCCTCGGCTCGCCAGTCTATGCGGTGGATAACCATGCTACCTCCGAGACCCCGAGCCTTCATTCGTTGTACCGTGGCTTGAGAGCTTTGCATGACGGGTGCTGTTGGAGGACACAGGATAATTACCCCATAGAGCTTGAACGGCCTTTCAAGGATCATGTGTCCAGGGGAAAGAGCTCAAGCGATGTTTCTCATGATCAAAGTGGCTTGGACTGTCTGATGCATAGCTGCTGACTTTTGCTGCCACCGGTGGGTGCTCGACCCCTCTCTGCCCCAGCTCCGCCCCTGCCCTACCCCATTCCAACCCCTTCCCCAAACCCCCGCCCTGGCTCCACCTCCTCCCCGAGCGTGCTACGTTCCCTCTCCTCCTCCTCCTTCCAAGCATGCCGCCAAACAGCTGTTTGGCGTCGGCCAGACGGGAAGCGCTGGAAGGTAGGCAGAGGAGCGCGGGTGCGACGCACTCAGGGGAGGAGGCGGAAGAGGAAGTGGGTTGGGGGTGGGAGGGGAGAGCTTGGCTGCTGATGAGTGCAGAGCACCCACTGATTTTTCCCCGTGGGTGCTCCAGCCCTGGAGCTCCCACGGAGTCAGCGCCTATGGTCTGATGGGACAATGGGTGGCTGGTGGCAGCTGTAGCTACGGAGTTCTTACTGGGAACTTCAGAGCGAAGCACTGTCCAGCCATGGTCACTAGGGCTGCTTTCCCCGTGCTAGGACAAGGGATCGCCAGACATCTAGGGACCTCCAGCCCTGTGCAGAGGTGCTGTGGAGTGGGATCATGACAGTGGTGGTTCTTAATTCTCTCCCTGCCGAACGGGATTGTGACCCTGAGCGGTGTTGGTATCGGGAGCTTTGCTTTAAATGCCAGGCACCCACTGAGCACTGCATGTACTAGCTTGTTCCCTCTGGAGTGATTAGTGCTGACAGCATTGTGATATCTAGCACAAATCTGGGACTGTTTCATTGTCCTGTGAGTCAGAGGGACAAGAAGTGGGATGGATCCAAGGAGATCGGAGGTACCCATGATTTTGGGGCTGGCCACTGGCCCCAGTGGGTGAAAGGGGAGGGAGAGTAAAGGTCAAAAAGAATATCAAGCAGGTCCATGGGTGGGCTAAAGTCTTGTTTGTCTTTGTGGGCATTAAAGATCTCAAGGAACTTTCATAACCATAGGGGTTTGCTTTGCTGTACTCGGCCAAAATGTCCCCTATCTCTGCTGCCCTCCACCCCAGAGGTGGCTGAATTTTGGTGGGGCTCTCGTGGACGGTTTGTGAAGAACATCACGTCGTTTTTGATGGCAGACGTTCCTGTCGCCAGGAAATTGTCTCTGTTCAAATCTCGCCCCCGCGCTCTGGACTGCACTTGGCTCTAGTTACACTGGGGTAAAGCTGCACTAACCGAAGCCGGTGGAGTTACGCCTATGCTCCCCCAATGAGAACAGAGCACGGCCCCCGCTCTTGACACGTGGGGCACTAAAGGTCACACTGCCCGATTTAGGCTCCCTTTTAATTGCCAGGCGGTACATGAGGTGGGAAGCCACAGCTTGGTCAATGCCAGCTGATTGGCCCAGGCAGGGGCGGGGCGGGCGAGGAGTGGGCGGTCCCAGAATCCACGAAAGAATCCACAAATACGTGTTACAACTCAGCTGGTTGCAAAATAAGAAACCGGGAGCGAGGGAAAAAGGTGGCTGCTATTTTTGCTGCTGTTTGTTTTTTTCTCTTTCTGCTTTTCCCTCTTTTACTGTGGTATAAAATAGACCAGGTGGGGCCCAAGGGCATGGAAGTAACCTACGGATTTAGGACGAGGTCTTCAGCCGATGTAAATCAGTGCAGCTCCGTTGACTTCGGTGGAACCGCACTGATTTACACCCGCTGGGGATCTAGCCCTCAGGGTCTGATCCTGCAAGGTGCTGAGTCCCCTCAGCTACCACTGAACTCACTCTGTGGGATCGGGCCCTTAAATAGCATCATCCTCGTTAGGATGTGTCCCAGGTGCCCAGCACCATGGTAGAGGGTCTGGATGGGAACTCCTCATGGATCGCCCTTCTTTTGGGGATGTGGCCTTGTGGCTGTGACTCGTGAGAGCTTAGCTCCCTGCCATCCTTGGAGAGCCCCGGTGCATTGGGTCCAGCCTGTCAGAGCAGAGGGAAGGGCCCAGGACAAAGGTGGAAGAGGCAGGAGGAAGGTGGGGGAGGGCAGAAGTGAAGGAGAGGAGTGGCTGCTACAGGGGGAGGGGGATGAATGGAAGCAGGCCAGGAGACGCACGCGCTCTGGGTTCACGTCTCCTGCCACAACGTGATGGTTGCCCTTGTCTCCCGTCCCCTGTTACTGTGCAATGGTCACTGTTCATAGCGCTGCCCGATGGCGGTCACCACACACAGGCAGGGCCCCGCCGGGAGGACCACTTGGGCCAGAGCCCGGCGCCGCGGAGTGCTGTTCCTTGCATCTCCCCCTGCTCTCCAGCCTCCGCTGCCTCCCCTGAGGGCCCTGCCCAATACCCAATTGCTCTTGCATGTTGGAGCCTTTTCCTAGCACTCACCTCAATTCCTGCCTGCTGCCCGAGAGGGTGAGTCACTGCCACCCTGGAGGAGTCTCCAGACCACGTCCTCCCCCATCTTCTGGGTGGGTGCAGCGAGCCGCCTCCTGCCAGCGTGCCTAGGGGAGGATGGGCGTCCGTCGGCATCTTCTATCTGAATCCCAGAGATGGGGAGGATCTCGGGAGCTCTCTAGTCTCTCCCCCATTCCAGCCAGTGCATGAAAGTTATCTCTGAGCCCAAGGGAATTACTCAGTGGCCTAAGCAGGAGATTCCAGCTCCATGGATTCCTGGGAAACAAACATTCAGCCCCCTGCAGAGCCATCTCCGACCTCCTAGGCGAGTCTGGTTCTGTGCCAACTGCTCTGCATGGCTCTTTCAGAGGAGATCTTAACCATGGCTGTTCTCTCTGCACGCTAGAAATCCTGCGGGGCTTCTGGCGAGCTGCCCGCTGTCTTTGAGTAGTGTGGATGCGCCCTGGCTGACCACGTCACAGCTCCCCCAGAGGTGGCTGCATTTCAGTGGTGGTGAACGTAATTTATGTTTTTGGGGCCAGGCCAAGGCCCCATGTACTCAGCAACAAGCTGAATTCTGTGGCAAGAGCCCTCGATTCTGCAGTAGTTTTGTTTTCATTCAAATCCAGATGTTTGAGATACAAAAATTCATATTGTGAGATCAGTACAGCAGCTCCTGGGTTGTTTATCCTGTTGCTGAATTCAGCTCACTCATTGTCCCCACAGCTGCAGTTTTGGATGCCAAAGACTTTTCCATGGACCCATGTGTGGCTGCATCCCAGAAATGGCTGGAGGGATGCTGGAGGTTTGGGTCACTAGGTGAGAGGCAGATGGGGCTTTTGGCACCTGGAGAGGCAGTTTGGGATTGTGGGCATAGCACGGTAGCTGGATGTTTCTGCCAAACTGATTGGTGGTGAAATAGCTCACAGGGTTAATATTCAGACTGCCCTCTTCGGCTCTCAGTTCAAACCTCTTCGATGGTTTCAGGCTCTCTGCACACTCAGGCAGGCATCTCTGCATTGGGTCACATTGCCAAGGTTTCCTTCGAAGCCAGGAGGGCTAGAGGGTGTTTCTGAAATGGAAGCAGAGACTGTGGCACACAAGGGGTGGATTCCACTGCTAGAGTATGTGGGTCCATGTGCGCAGAGCTTGTGCAGCCCTTGGGGGTCCTGCAGGATGACAGTGCTGCGGCCAGAGCAGTGTGGCACATCAGAGCGTATTCTGCAGCCTCTTCTAAGTGCCCCATGAGATGGGGCCTCCATGTCCTGGAGAGACGATTCCCCAGGCTAACAGGCCGGGCCATTAGCAATTTTGCTCAAGCTCATCCCATTCCTCCCACCACGCTCCCTCCCGCTTGGACCACCCTGGCTGGCTCCTCTCCAGGCTTGGAGCTCCTCCGAGGAGCTCTGGCCTGTAGGCTGCAAGGGGAGGAACTTGGCCATCTTTGCTCTCCCACCTCCAGTGGGGTCATTCCTGTCTGACCCCCTTCACTTCGCTCCCGGAGACGCCCGTCCTCCCCCGCGCAGGAGCCCCCGAAAGAGGCAAACGCCGCCTTCGCTCGGGGTTTTAACACGTTCTGTCTCTGTTCCCGAGTCTTGTCGTCCGTTCAAACAGCAGGAAGCCATTTGTCAGCGCGGGGCTGGGTGTGTGGCAGTTGCAGGGCTGCTGAGAGATCGCAGGCAGCTGTGGGAAAGTGACTCACTGGGGGGGTGTATGGGGGGGGGGGAGTTTTGCTGCTTCTCAGAACCAGCTTCTTCTGGCTCAGGGGTGTAGAAAGCTGCTGTCAGTGTCTCAGTGCCTCACAGTCTTTATGGGCTTTCGCCTCACGCCTCCCTTTGCAGGTGAGGTGAGGTGACTTGCCCAGGGTCACCCGGGAGGTCTGTGGCAAAGCAGGGCAATGAACCCAGGTGTCCCAAGGCCTAGCTAATGCCCTAAGCACTGGACCCTCCTTCTGTTTTGAAACATGCCACTTCTGCCTACTGCTTGTCAGCGGGGGTCTGGGTCCTGCACACAGGCCCCCTCCCTATGCCCTGCCGGTAACACAGAGACGGGGAGTGAGCCGACCCCCGAGCCCCAGGCCCCCTCCCCCACCCAAAACTCGAATCCTGGTTTTGTTCTGAAAAGTTTGCTTCTCTCCCCCCTACTCCAGTGATATGTAAATGTTTGGCTCCCTCTGCACGTTGGGGGTTGTTTTCTTGTTTGATTCCCACCCTCCTGCCCCTCTGCTGTGCAGCGCGCGTTCGCAGGGACAAACGCACCGTGATGCCCTACTGCAAATCTTGCCGGCTGCTGCTGCCTCAGTGATATTTCATGCCTGGCAGTGGCGGATCCATGGCAATCAAGGGGTTAACTCCAGCTCAGCTTCTCCCTTCTGCTCCTCGGCAGGGCTGTAAATTTGGCTGTTTGTGTCAGAGGCCTGGGCTGCATATCCCCCCCACATCCCTCTCCGCAGGTAGAGGGTAATAGCCTACTTCTGCTGCCAGCTAAGGGCATTGTTCCTGTAACTTAAGTGGTAGAGGTTTGTGCTTTGGTGCTGGGTTCAAACTCCGCCCGGGCCCTGTGGTGGAGATCGTGCCCGTGGGGAGACTAATGGAGGCATGAAAATTGGGGGAGAGGTGAGCTTCACACCCCAGGCCATGGCCTGGGGTGTGTTCTTGTTGGGACCTCTCGCTCTAAATGCTATGCCTCAGGGAAGAGACCTCACTGACTCTGACTGTGTTTTGTTTTATTTCTCCTGACTCATCCCATGTGGCCCCCGGCATAAGCCTACCTGAGTCTGTCGTGCCCCAGGTCCGGCAGCTCCCAAAGAAGGGGGGCAGGCAGATTTGGATTTGGGCATCCTTGACAATCTTCAGCCCCGGCCTGCATTGGTCAGGGACGGGTGGCGGGTATGTGGGTGGGTGGGGGAATTGTAGGAAGTCCAGCGTCCCTGGAGTTAGTTCTGAAATCCCCTCTGGCCTTAGGAGTTAAAACCCGGACAGCCCCTTCTCTGCAGCTCCCTCCGAGTTCCTGCCCCGTTTCTCCAGCTCTGGGGGGGGGATCACCCACTGCCCTCCCGCCTCAGATCTGGCCCAGCAGCCCGGATCTCCGTTCCCCTTGCCTCCATCCCCCCAAGGACGTTACGGGAGTGTCCCATCAGCAGACAGCCTGTGCTGAGATGGGAACCCGAGGGGAGGCCAGAAGGGGGCAAAGCACTTCTGGCTCAGAGGCCTTTGGAAAGAAGCCAGAGGTTGTGATCCATGCTCAACGTATGTCTCCTAATCCCAGAGCCAGAGAGGCAGGGGAGCGGGGTCCAGTCAGCAGCCAACCCTGGGGCCGAGCCGCGCTCCTCTCCACGCCAGGCATGTCTGTGAGCAGGCCCCGGGTCTGCGCCCCTCTCTGGGCTAACGATGATTGGGGCCAGGGGGGAGACAGGGAAGCCCACAGCCTTGGTTTTGAATGGCTCCCTCTGTGCGGCTGCCTCAGTTTCCAAGACAACAGCACTGGGGCAGGGGCTCAGGGTTTGGCTTATGCGCTCTAGGCTCCCCTAGCCCTCTCCCCTTCCCCAGGCCCAGCTCTCCTCTACCGGCCTACCCCTGCCCACCCCCCTACTCCCCGATTGACCCCTCCCAGCTCCAGCTCCCCTTCCGTTTGCCTGGGTGTGTCTAGTTGTGCGAACACATAGCGAGGTGAGCGCACGCACAGAGGCGCGTCTGCGCGTATGGATGCGGTTGTGGCCTCGGTGTGTTGTGTGGATCTTCACGTGTGGGGTGTGTGTGTGTTTGCACGTGTGTGTGTGTCTGGGGACGTGTCTGTGTGCAGTCCGTTGGGGCGTCTGCCTGCTGGGACGGCCGACGTCGGCGCTGGGATTCGGCGGGAGGGGCGCGAGGCCAACGCCACGTGCCTAGTGGGAGGGGCCTGCAGGGAAGGAATCTGCGTTGCGGCTCTCGGTAGAGCCACAGGATCGGTGCAGCCAGAGCAGCGGCCAGACAACCCTCCACTGAAGCGGCCCTGCTCCCGCGGCCCAGCCTGTGCCAGGGGCGGCCACCACCGGGCCGAGGCGGGAGCGTCCAGCCCAGTCTGACTGGCCAGGCGGCCATCAGTGCCAGCAACGGCCGTGTTTTCTGTGCCGTGGACGCAAGTTGGCCTCCAAGCAGCCATCAGGTGGCCCTGGGTGTCAGTCACTACTGACCTGGTTTGCACTCGCCGGGAGCAGAAAGGCCCCAGATCTGATCCTCCAGCCCCCACCTTTTACTGGCTAGTCCTTGCCCCTCTTAGGCAGTAAAATAAGGAGGGGCTAGGAAGACCTGGGCCTGCTCACCAGGTTCTCTTGTTCTCTCCCAGCAGGCTGCTGTCGCCGGACTACACCGAGACTCACTACTCAGCCGGCGGGCAGCCGGTGACGCTGTCTCCCAACGACACCGTGAGTAGGGTGCCCAGCATTGCCAACGGCAGAGATTTTGCAGTGGTGCTGGTGACTCTCTTCCCTTTTGAGTCAGCGCTGGCCCACCGCCCAGCTCGGGGTGATGTGCTCCTGGCGGCGCCGTCCCTTGAATGACCTGTAAAGCTCAGGATCTGTCCCGTTGTGGGCATTAAGGGTCCGGTGGCTCTCTTTGCAAACCTGGGCGTGTTTGTCCCAAGCAAATTCCATCCAGCTCAGGTTATTACATTCTACCTGTCTATAGCCCCCCTGTACAATATGGCATTCTTCACTTCCTGTCCCAAACTATCGTGTGGTGCTACTGTTAAACAGCTGCCATGATCCACTCCAGAGGTGGCTGCATTTCTATGGTGGTCAAAGTGATACCTGTGTAGCGCTTGTACCTAATCTGGGGAAGGGGGTGGAAAAGAGAGATTTTTACGGTGTGTGCCTAGACGGCCCATCTGGACTCGGGGAATGTTGTGGGGTGGTCGGATATCATGATGAGTATCTTGAGAGCTAGCTGGACAGCTTCATGGTTGTACAGTGCTTTGGGGTCTTGTGGGATGAGAGGAGCTGGGCAAATGTAGAGGTCAGGTAGTTGTCGTGTCCGCCCAGTCACTAATGGAAGAGACTGTCCTTAGCAGGTGTAAATCAGGATCATTCCATTGAAATCACTGGAGCTTGCTGATTTACACCAGCTGAGAATCTGGCCTCTATCTCTCTAGACTCCCTGCCGCCATCATCTTTCACCAGCACTGCACTAATCTGTGACACTCCACCTCTCACACCTCCTCCCTCTCACCAGCTTGTATCCTATCGCCTCCAGATGGGATCTGGTGACCCTCCAGGGGTGCAGGCTGGTAAGAATGGAGGACAGCACTGGCTGTGAGGGTCACCCCTTCATTGTAAGTCACAATACAAGTCAAACCACAGAGAAGAAGGATGGTCCAATGGCCAGAGCTCTAACCCAGCACTTGGGAGACAGGGGTTCAGTTCCTTGCTCTCCAACAGCCTTCACCTTGGGTGACTCACTTAGCCTCTCTGTGCCTCAGTTTCCCCCCCTCAACCATGGGGATAATAGTACTGCCTGCAAGGGGTGTTTGGGAGGGCTAGATATCTGTTCGTGTCGGGGGAGCTGCTCGGCTCCCGCCCTGAGGCAGTGCCCATGGAAACACCCATAAACCAACACGTGCTGTGGGAATGGAAACAGGCACTCAGCGATTGAGCGACTTGAAGCAAAGCTGGCGAGTGTAGCGGCAGGAATAGAACCCAGGAGTCCTGACTCCCAGACACCTACTGTGACCACCGGACAGCACACCCTGCCCGTGTAGTTCCACAAGGCTGACATGGCTGTTCTGTTGGGGGGCCTCCTCTTCGGGAGCCTCCGAGGGCTGTGGCTGGTTTACGGCACAGATTCTCAAAGGGTGTGAGTGCTCCAGCTGACTTCACCACCGCACTGGGGTGTTGTGAGGATACGTGCATTAAAGACTGTCAGATTCGACAGTCACAGGGGCCATCCAATCCCCTTAGACCAACAGTCTCCTTACCCAGAGCTGCTCTTTTCATGTCTTGTCTGCGTAGTGCTGGGAACTCTGCTCTCCTGGCTAGATTCCCTTTTCATTCTGTCTGCCTAACCCCCAGACCTTAGGCGCTATATTCTTCTGCAGATGGCTGACGATGGCTTTCGAACCTAAAACGTCTCCTCAGCATTTCAAACTTTGCAATTCAAACAACGCAGGGAAAACACTTACAAATTTTGTGACATCTCCCCCTGAGTTTTTAACCAACTCTAAAAGTAAGAAAGAAAGAAAGAAACACGCCACATTTTGTAAAACAGAGGAAACATTGGGGGGGAAAAATTTCACCAAATTCCCTCTCCTGTTTGTTTTGCTTTTTGACCAGCTCTCTGCTTTTCAGATCCTGTCCTAAATTTCTGGGCTCTGTTGATTAGCAGCCCCATTCCACCCCAGAGGTGGGCACAGTGCCCTTTGCCGTGTATCCCTTACCTGCACTCTGGCATGGCACTGTGAGGGTCGCCTGTCAGCTAACCTCGCCCAAACTAGGGAAGAGGTGGGTGTAGGAAAGACAGCTTGATTTAACAGACGGAGTCCCTCTCTTTAGGCTCCCACCAGACAGGCTGGGCAAACAGCCCTGAAGTGAAGCTGTCATAGTGAAAGGAAGCGGGTGGATGGATGGAGCCAGGGGGAAATTCAATCCCTCGCAGAAAGCCTGCTGCACCGATTTTGCAAGTTGTCTGGTGTTATGGGCACAGATTCCAGGGCAGGGGACCTCAGTCTAAATACCTCAATAGCCAGACCACAGCGCTGTTGCTGGATGCCTGCTGGGCAGCCAGCCTTGTGCTGACTAAAGAACCAGGCTTAAAAACTTGGTTTATTATTACTGGTATGACAGGAAAGCCCAGGGGGCATAACTGGGATCAGGGTCCCATTGTGCTAGGTGTTGTACAAACCCAGAGCGAGAGAGAGTCTCTGCCCCAAAGGCAAGCCAGACAAAGGGTGTGTGTTTGGGGGGGAAACTGAAGCACAGAGAGGGGGAAGTGACTTGCCCAGGGCCACACAGAAGGTCAGTGGCAGAGCCAGGAAGAGAAACCAGGACTCCGGCCTCCCAGACCTTCCCCCAGGACCACACTGCCATCTAAAAACAAAACTGGATTCTGTTACAAGCCTGGATCCTGCTGTCTGGTTTCAAGCCCCATTGATTTCAGTGGCGAGCTCCGTTTAGCAGCCGGTGGCACAAAGCCATTGCTGTCTGGCCAGGCAGCATTAGTAGGGGCCAGGCTGAACTAAAGATATTTAAAAATCACGCTGGAGCCCCAGTGCACCTCTCGTCCAATGCATTCAGGTCCATTTCTCTACGGGCGGAGGTGATCGTAAATCCCACCCACACACTCCTACCGGCCAAGCGGGGTGTTGGAAACCAGCTTATCTGGCACCAGGCTTGAACTGTGGTTACAGCCACGGTTCTGTGGCCAGGGGAGATGGGGCTACAGGCTTCAGAGGAGCCAGCGAGTCTGCCCCATCCACCACGCCCTTGCTGTCATTTAGGCTTTTGTTCTTTCAGCCTACCCATCTATCGGAATCGAATCTATCGCCCCGGGAGGTTAGAGCCTCAATATTAAGCCTTTTTTCTTTTTCTTTTTCTCTCTCTTTTTTTCTCCAGTGATCCCACAACCCCACTTTAAGATATTCTGTCACCAGGGCACCATCCCTCCATCTCTAACGTGTGATAGTCTAAGCAGCCTGTCCTCAGGGTATCTGTCTCCCACTCATCTCCCACACCCCAAATCACAAAGCTGGCCCAGAGCATGGTTTCTCCAGACCCATGGAACCCTGCTTCTCCTCCCTTCCCTGGGCCAGGCTGCTGGGGGCAGGCTCCTCCGGGCTCGGGCTGTGGTCTGAGGACATCGGGATGCCAGGTCAGCGGAAAGCGTGTTCCCCGAAGCTCAGGTTTGCTTTGCCGGGCCCGTGCAGATCCCGCGGAGCTAGTTTTCCCTCCACTGTGGGTGCAGCTCTCTCAGGGGCAGCTCTGCCCTGTCTCCCCAAGTCCCCCGCGAGTGGGCACAGTTTAGCCCCCAGACAGCTTTGCACTGAGGGTGCCTGCTTTGAAATGGTGGGCCCCGATGTGCAGACGTAGGCCCCCTGAGGCTGATAACTGGACACCCTCCCCTCCCAACGTGGCTCGCCATGGGCCTGCTTGTGTGAGGAGCTGGGGTGACCTGTTTTCCCTGGCAGTGGGGCTGACGCATGTATCGTTAGGAATGTGAGCAGCACACGGCTGCTTGTGTCTCTTGGACGGGATATGGCACCTCCCATCCCAGGGAAAGAGAAACACGCAGCAGAAGGCAGCTGCTTTCCTCCTGCCCCCGTTCTCCTGCCGCCTCCCCCATCTGGTCTCCCCACACAGCCCACCTCAGGCCTTCCTGCCCTTCCGATGGTGTCTCATTCCATCCCTCCGCCTCGTGGGTATCCGCCTTCCCTGTACCGCACGGCAGCTGGCCTTCAAATTGTCCTTACTGGCTGCACCGCAGCTTGGTGGGAGATGGTAGTCAAAGCAAGGGACAGGAGTTGGAAGCCCCTGGTTCTGTTCCCGACTCTGTCACTGACCTGCTTCGTGACCTTGGGCAGGTCACCGCCCCGCACCTCAGTTTCCCCATCTGTAGAGTGGGCATAATGATACTCATCCACTTTCGTAAAGTGAAGTGAGAATTTAGTCCAGGACTCCCGAGTCCAGTGAACTTTGGGATCCAGACTCATGGTCAGTCTGGCTTTGTTCTAGCAGCTGTGTGGGGTTTATTCTCTGGGGCGGGGATTATTTCCCCTATGGGCTGCCTGACGTATGCCCAGAGCTACAGAAGCAGGGTGCTCTAAGTGAGAGAGCTCTGATCTCCTGGGCCCCCGGTCCAGCTCACATGGAAGTCATGGCGAAACGCTCATTGCCTTTGATGGGAGTGCGATCGGGCCTGGACAGGACAAGTGGCTGAATTTGGTACAGTCCCTCACACAGCCTACGGGGGGTGCAGATAAGGTGTGTTGAATTCCCTGCCCTTAGATGGAGTGGGTTGGCGGGTGACATGATTTAGTCTTGATTTAATCGGGGCCACAGCAGGGTTGGTTTGTCACCGAGCAGTGGGTGGGAGTAGCAAGCAGCAGGGTCTGTCTGTCTGATGGCCAATGGTAGCCAACCACTGCTGTCTGTTTCCCTTTCCCCAGGATCACTGTTATTACCACGGCCACGTGCGAGGGTACCAGGGCTCCTGGGTGGTTCTCAGCACCTGCTCGGGGATCAGGTAAGGAGGAGAGTTTGGCATGCGGGTGGGGGGGGAACTGGGGACAGGGTGTGGGCTCGGTGTGTGACACACAATGGAGGCGGAAACTCCTGGCAGGGAAAGCACAGTTCATACATCGTAGTCAAGGCCCTTGTTCATCCTGGCCAAGCCGTTGAATAGCCACATGGCCTGCAAAGCCTGGACCCCCCTGCCCGCCGACTAGACCACTGCTCTTTGCGTTCACACAGGGAGCTTCTCTGGCCTGTGTTGTGCAGCACATCACACTCCCAGCGGTCCCTTCAGACTGTGAAACTATAAAACATCCTGCTTCCAAACCCCTTTCGACCAGGGGCCCAATCAACCCCCCAACTCACAGCAGCCATAACAAAACCAACAAGGAAAACTCCAAGTGAAGCCAACACACCTACCGTGCCAAGTGCGTTCTCCGCTGTTTGTCTGTGGCAGACGCAGCGCTCGGGAAGCAAGCGAGGTGCTTCGCTGCACTTGATCTTTCATCGCTTCCCTTCCCCAGTCACGTGCACTGGTGCAAAGGACGCCGCTGTAGACAAGACCGTCAGATCATCTGGACGCAGTTGCCCTGATGCCTCAGTGATGGGCACAGCATAAGAAGATGGATGGCTAGATAGAGACTTTGGGCCCATTTCTCCATTGCCTTGTGCCTTCGTGCGCCATTCTGACCTGGGAGTCTGTTACAGGCGCTTCGCCCTGACGAAATTGACGACGCAAAATGCAGGACGGTGGAGCACTGGGCTCTTTGTCTGTAAAATGCCAGATACACTATAAACGATCTCCTCCAGCAGCAGCTGGTAGGATGGGTCTGGAATCGCCTGTGGAACTGGCTCGCTTTGCGATTTAACTCCCCTCTGCCATTTTGATGTAAAAGGCCAACGTGCCAGGCGCGGCCCCGAATGGCAGAGCCCGTGTAATTGGCTAGAGGTAAGGACGGAGCTGTCTCCCAAAGCTGGAGTCCTGTGGCAATTTACCAACAGATCGAATAGCAATGGCTGATGCTGGTAGCGTTTTAGATAAAGTGAGGAGGGTTGAGGGGGAGGCTGTCTAAACAGTTGGTCTGTCTGTCCAGGTCTTTGCCTCTCACTCGACACTGGGAGCATGAAGGCAATGTGGCCTAATGGATAGAGCACTGGACTGGGGCTCAGGAGACCTGGCTATTCCTATGACTATTTCTATTGCTGGCTCTGCCACTGGCCTATAGGGTGACCCTGGGCGAGTCACTTTCCCACTCCGTGCCTCAGTTTCCCTATCGGTACAATGGAGCTAATGATACTGACCTCCTTTGAAAGTGCTATGGAAGAGCTGGGGATCAGCGTCCAAATGCCTAGGTGGTTAAATAATGAAATCTGGCAGGGCTGCCAGCTCGGGAGGAGGAGGAGAAACTGTACCCTATTGTTCAGCGCTGTCCTTAGCTCTCTGGTGACAGCAGGAGGATTAAGGGTCTGGCAGATTCTGAGCCACATGTTAAACAATCCAAGCAGGTGAAGTAATCGCCCAGCTATGCGCACATGTGATTTCGATTTGATGGGGGAATGTTATGGATGTTGGGGCCAGCCCCTCAGCTGGACGGCCTGGGTGTCAGCTTTCATCTGACACAGGATTCCTGCCAGAGGCTGCAACTGACCGAGACAGCGGTGGAGGATTTGTCAGCTGGGGGTTTCATTTGATGTTTGTTCTCCTTTGTGCCATAAAGATGCCAAGGTCTCTGGTGTCTGCAGGGGTCTGTTTTCCAGCACTCTGGGCCCGCTCTCCTGCTCAGGCATGCGCCCTGGCTTGCTGTGGTTGCTTGGGGTAAATGGCTTTGCATGAGCACCAGATTCCTGGTTCAGGCCCTGCATTGCCAGCAGCTCGGAGTTTGCATGATCCAGCTGGGTGTGCAGGCTCCCTGGTGGGGAGTGCTGGGGCAGGGCTGGGGACGAGCTAGCATGAGAGACCTTTGTTACTGCCGGTGGGCCAAAACGGTTCAGATCAAATCCGTAAGGAGCGAGCTAGGCCCCTAGCTACAGAGTGAGCTGATCCTTTCCAAGGCATGAAATTGCTGGATCCATTTATTCACAGCTGTTTATTCGCTGGTCCATCGGCATCTCTTCTCCCATCTCTCTTTCTGTCTGTCTTCTATCTGTCCCACCTCTCCAAATGCCTGCCCTTCACCCTAATCCTCCATCTGAATTTCTCTCGCATTGTCTCTCGCACCCACTTCTGACTCGTGCCACCCTTTCCCCTAGGAACAGCGCCGGGGAACGCTTGCCAAGCAACTCCTGCCTTCCCTCTCAAAGTCTACCCTGACGCCCCCCCTTTCCTGTAGCAGCTGTAAAGTGCTCACGCCGCTCTGTGCCTGGTCCGTACTAATCCAGCGAGTGCCTCCAGACTGCACTCCAACAGGCTGTTATGTTGGGCCCCGTGTAATTAGAAGTCAATGGAACTGCTCACCTTCTACAACTAGGCCCATGCATAAGTGCTTCGCTGGGTCATGGCGTCTGTCTCTGCTCTGCTCCCCTGGTTAACTTGGTCAGAGTTGCCCTTTAATTCCTCGTGTGCATGAAGTTCCCTTTCCATTCACAGCTCTCCTCTCTTTATTGCCAGCGGCCTGATCGTGCTGAATGTCAATGACAGCTACTACTTGAAACCCCTGGGGACCCCGGAACCTGAGCATCACATCCTCTTTCGGGCAGAGCACTTGCCAGTCGAAGGCGGGACTTGTGGGCCTAGCGGCCTGTTAGGAAGCAGCATAGCTGACGTTGCCAGACTCGTCAAGCCGGTGCATCAGCGGGTAAGTCTTTGCTTTCCTTTCACTGTCCTGTTAAAGGGTCCTTACCTGTGTGGAGGCAGGTGAGAGCTGTGGGCAGCTCCCCACGTGTGTCCGTATAAAGCAGGGTGTGATAACAGCTCCCTCCTGCAGTCATGCCACCCTGGGCGGCGGAGCTTGTAGGAGCTAACCGTGGTCAGACCTGGCGTGTGCTCAGATGGGAGCTCTCCAAGGGAGACACCGGTGTTGCAGGAGCAGTGCTCGTGGCTCAGCAGGCGGTGGTCTTCCCTCTGGGCTGGGATGAAGCCTGGTGCCCTAGCACGGTGTTGAAGGTTGCCCTGGTTTGGACGAAACGTGATACTGAGTATTGGTCCAGAAAGATACCATAACGGGTTCCGCGAGGTACGGGGGGGCTAACGTTGGTGTCACAGTCCTGTTCCAGATCAGCAAATTGCATCTGAGCCTCCAAGATTTTTTTGGCTGCTCCGTGCCTCAGTTTCCCTTTCTCTGACTGTTTCCCCATTGCCATTCAATGCACGTGATCTTGAATGTCAAGATTGGGGTTGCTGAGAATTTGGACTGATTCCTGTCTGTTGCACTGGCTTCCTTTTCCTCCTTTCTGGTGACGCTTGTGATTTGTTGTGCAGGCAAAGAGAGACACCTGGAGGACCCTGAAGTACATGGAGCTGTTCATTGTCGCTGATTACACCCTGGTGAGCACTTAACTCTCAGAAACTGGCTCCAATTGACCGCCAGCTGGAGGAACACGGACGACTGTCAGGGAGGGAGGCTGGATGCTGGGACAGCGTGGTCTTTGTCTGTCATTCAGAAGAGCCAGGATCCCTGTCTTTCTGTCAGGTTTTTATTTTTTATCTGTTCTTCGGAATGGCCAAGATCAATCATATCCATCCATCCATCCATCATAATTATATCCACTCTTAATCTTCCAGTGGTACCCAGAAGGTACCCGTCATTATTACTTCATAGGGCCCACAAGTGTGCTGGGTGACATGCAGAGAAAACAGGTCTCTGCCCCCAAGGAGTTGATCTGTAACCAAAATGTCTGACCGATGAGTGGGGCAAAGGCATAGTGCTGGGATAGGAATGGGGCTGCAGAGGAAACGGGAGCCCTTTGTATTAAAGTTTCCTTTTATAAAGGGTTAATAAATGCTTAATGGATATTGTAATAAATGGTTAATTGTTACAGAGGTTTACAGAGTCCAGCAGGTCAATAGGTTGCTAATGACCAGGGCTTACAACCATGTAAAACACACACGCAGGCACAGATAATGCAGACTCAGTTAAAACAATGGGAAAACAAAATAGGGAACTGGAAAAAAGAGTGATGGCTTGGAAAAAAAATTAAAGCAGACAAAGATAAACTAGACCATCAAGTCATAGAAATGAAACAGTTAATTTGGGATTTGACTAAGGAAAAGGAAGAGAAAATCGCAAGCGTTTCTCACAGTTGGTGCCAGAAAACTCTAGCGACATTAAAAAAGCAAGTGAAAATACAGGAGCTGCAAGTTGTGTCTGTGTCAAAAAGAAAAAAATTTTGATTTGGATTTGGATTCCAAAATGCTATTTGGTGTGAAGAAAATCTGCGAGGGGGGGGTCAAAAGAGAAGGGAATTTGGCCAACCTCGAGAGGGGCTTTATACTAAGTTAAGAAAAGAGATCAGAAACTGGCTGGAAGAGCCTAAGCCAGAGAAGCCTGTAGCAGCAACAGACCAGAGATCAACCATTAAGGATGCAGCCGGGGAGATACGGTCAGAGCAGACCCAAATAATTCCTGCGAGTTCGTCAGACTTACAGTTGGCGGTCAAGTCACTGGGCCCAGTGAATATAAAAAATTTAGCTACATGGCTGGTACAGTGCTCCGAATTAGGAGGAACAAAGAATTTAAATATGAATTAATCTTATAGGTTCATCGTGGCAGCTGCAGGCAGTAAATCGAGTGAAAACTGCCTGGGACAGGCAGCCAGAAGCACAACAACTGATACCGCGATTTATGATGCTGTTTTAAAAAAAAAAACAGAGAGGTCAAAGACCCATGAAGGTGTTGTCCAGTGCAGATTACATGAAGCCTGGAAAGTCACCCAGGGATTACCTGTTAAGGAAAATAACGCTGGGATTATGGGTTGAAGAAATGCAACCGGTGACTAATCCCAGGGCAGAGGTCACCAGACATGTCACAGCTGATTCTTTGATGGCAGCTGATTGGAGTCCGAGGGAATTTTGAAATAATGTGTTGAAAGGACTGAACAAAAATGTATTTGCTCTGTCTACTAATTTGGTGAGCCAAGCAGCCCAGGACAAGGGGTTACCTGTTATGGATGCACTGGAGCACTGGGTCGTTTGCCAACGAATGATGACGGGGAAAGCCAGGTGAAAGAATGGAAACCCAGAGTACCTTTTGTTAAAGCAATAACATATGCAGATAAGAGTGCTTATAAATCAGGATACTGAAAAAAACAACCCCCCCAAACTCGTGGTAAAGAACAAAACACCCCATCCCAAGGAGGGAGAGGGTGAAATAATCAAAATGAGCCCCCAAAAGGAGTAAATGTGATTCAAAATATCACTTGGAGGTATTTAAAATTAAGGAAAGTAAAATGGAAAACGGATGCATGAATTAATTAATTAAAAAAAAAAAGACAAAGAATAAAAAAAATTTTAAGGAGCAAAAAAAGGTCGCAGCTCTGGAAGCCAAGGGTTCAGAAACGCCTGCTCTGTAGGGAAGCCCCGATGACCAGTTGCTCCCACCGGAAACGGGTCCTCAGGAGTGGGAAATGGTCACTAAATTAAAATGGATTCAAACGGGAGGCCTAGGACAACTGTCCTTGTCAAAAAAATAATGAACCCAAAGATGCCTGATTGAATAGTGGGGCTGGTATAAATATTGTAAATAAAAGCTGTAATTTAACTCGATATGTGTCAGAAATTATTACAGCAACCTTCTTTCCTGGGGAAACCGTGACAAAAAAAAAGTATCCTTCAGTAAAAATAGCTCTCCCCAGAGAGAGAGAGTGGGGGATTTTTTTTGTAGAAAACAAATGCGTCAGACAGATCAGGCGGCTGAGCCAGCAACATTGGGAGCTCCTTTTTAAAAAAGAAATCGGTTAGTTTTGAGTTTAACTAATAAAGTTCTGTGGCGTGTGCCGGGCTGAACGGAAAGTGTCCTGACAGCGGGGTACGTTCCCAGCATATGTGCTGCAGAAGCAGTGTAAAAGACTATACTGGATCACCTTCCTCTGCAGCGTGGGGCACGGGTCACTTGCTGGAGGATTCTCTGCTCCTTGAGGTCTTTAAACCACGATTTGAGGCCTTCAATAGCTCAGACAGAGGTGAGAGGTTTTTCGCAGGAGCGGGTGGGTGAGAGTCTGTGGCCTGCGTTGTGCAGGAGGTCGGACGAGATGATCATAGTGGTCCCTTCTGACCTTAGTATCTATGAATCTATGAAAAACGGCATGTGAGGGTAAAGGGGTTTCCCAATGTATACATGAAAAATAAAGCAAAATGTGGTAAATCAAAGCATGTGTTAAAATCATGGGGAATAAAGGGCCACCACAGAAACAATATAAATATCGTGTGCAAGCAGAGGCAGGAATTAAAAAAATAATAATAATAAAGTCATTAGAAGAACAGGAATTAATTAAAAAGGGAAATTCCGCATACAGTAGCCCAATTTGGCCCATATTAAAAGCCTCAAACAATTAAAAATTGATCGTGGATTTTAGACAAATTAATAAAGCTTCCCCCGCCGCTCCCCCCCCATGGCACCAATAGTAGCAGATCTACCTCAAGGAATGGCAAAAATACAGGGGGGCCCTAAATGGTTCTCTGTCATAAATATGGCGCATTGTTTTTTCGCCATCCTGTTGCATCCCGATTGTTGGGTCCGCTTTGCGTTTACTTTTAAGGAACAACCGTGCTTATGAAAACCATTCCCCAGGACCTACGCTGCGCTCCGGCTATTGCGCTCCAACATGTGGTGCGACTGCTGGATCAATTCTCCGAAAAGAATTAAAAGTCTCCTCCTAGGTAAATAACATAGTGTGTGTGTGGGGTGGGGGGGGGAACACGAAAGAGGAGGTGACTGAGCGAACTGAAAAGGTGTTAAAACTCATTCAGAAAACGGGTTTCAAGGCTAAGGGGGAAAAAAAAAAGCCCAACTAGTGCAAAGAAAAAAATTATTTGGGGGTGACCCTAGGGAAACAAAAAATTCAGGTAAATCAACAAAAGGTAAAATCATTATTAAATGTACCCAGGCCAAAGAATTCTCATGCGTTAAGGGTGATGTTAGGCGGGTTTAACTATTTAAAAAAACACATCTGGAATTTTGCCGCAATCACTGGACCTTGGTGGCATTTACTAAAAAACGTTTAGGGAGGGGGGGCCCTCAGCAACAACAACAAAAGAAGCTTTCTGTCATTTAAAACAAGCCTTAATGCAAGCTCCAGCATTGAAATTCCCAGAGATAAACAAGCCGTTTGTCAGTAAGTTGGCAGCAACCCAGCACAGTCTAGCAGTGGTATTGATGCAAAAACTAATAAAAAGTTAATACCGGTCACATACAAGTCTAAAAAATTAACCCCTACGAAGCAGCAGTTTGGAGTCTGGGGGGGCGGAAAAGTGGTTAATTGCTGTGTGGGTCATCAAAGCTTTTGCTTTGACAACCGGCACAGCCCCTACAAACACCTCGCTCTCCCCTGAGGTATGTTTTTATCAGAAAAACAGCAGGGAAAAAATATCAAATACCAGAAGGGCCCAATGGACCTTAATGTTAACGAGCAAAAAAGTTACTTGTAAAAATAACAAACAAGCCATAATGTTACCATATGCCCTCCTGATGGAAGGAAAGAAGCATAAATGCCCACTTTCAAAAACTGAACCAAAGTTCGTTAAAAAAGCACCCCCGGTAAATAAAGTGTTAAGCCTCGGGACAAAAGGGGAAGAAAAAAAAGGGTTGGTTTACAAGTGGCAGTTCATACCATAAGAGCTCTAAAAAATGTACAGGGTTCTGCAGCTGCACAAACTGATGGGGAAGCTATTTCTGGTTCTATAAGTAGAACTTCAGCTCAGGGAGCAAAGGTCAAAGCTCTTAGTGATCTGCTTGAACAAAAAAATTATGTTGCAGACTTTCTTTATGTCTATATACATTCAAACTTTGTGGTGCAAGACCCTGTTACTTTCCACTGAAAGTTAAAAAGAAAAAACATTGGGAAACAGCTGAGGAAAGAAATGTGGTCCAAATTTCTCTCTTTTTTTTTTTTTTGAAAATCTATCTATAATTGGTTTAAAAAAAAATCAGAGAAATTAAAAGTAAAACGTATTAAAGGGCATCAAAATCAATAATAATTAATAAATCGGATGCTTTAGCTAAATTAGCAGCAAAAAACCTTTAAAAGTTATGATAGTTACTAAAGCTCAAGCTATAAAACAGGAGGTTAAACCTAGTGTGTGTGTGTGTGTGTGTGTGTGTGTGTGTATACACACACATACATGGTGGCTTTGCGGTAAATAAAAAAAACGGAAAAGGTAAAGTGGGTACCTAACAAACTTCCAAAAAATAATAAAAATTATTAACCTGTGTCACTCTATGGCCTAAGGTGCAAAAGAACATAAAAAACTTTGTTAAAACCTGCATAAGGTGAGCAGCAAACAAAAATAAACCACTGAATTCGGGACCCTTTTGAGGTAAAATTTAAAACAGGGCAAAAACATGGCGAAAATGTAACATGGGAGTATCTCAAGCCAAAAATTTTTAAAAAGCAATATGTACTAATTTAGTTACCATAAAAACAATCTAGATACAAGTACTCTAAACTTTACCTTTTAAAGTTTAAAATTTAATGTAGTCACCCTAAATGTAACTAATAAAAATTGGCTAATACTCATGTAAAATAAAATGTCAGTGGCTCTTAAATGATCAAAATATGGTGTAATAGCAAATCCTTCCGTAATAATAAAATTAAGTTGCTTTAAAAAAATTAATAGGGAAATATATTTTCAAAAATATGGTCAGTTTTTTATGTTTATTAATCGAATACCAGTAAACCAAATTGCACCAAAAATCATGGCAAACAAGCACCTATATATAAATGTAATCAAAGCCCCAACTATTGTAAATCAAACAATCTGGTTAAAAAAAGCGCAAGCAAACATGAGTGCACAACATCCGCCGTGTACGCCATCTGCCTCTAGTACAAGCATGGCAACAACAATAAAAAACCAGAACTAAACAAAATAAAAAGTGTATAAAAATATAGTGTGGGCAGTATTGAAGCTGAAGCTAAAGTTTTAATCTCATTTAATATTAAAATGTTACCAAAAACAAGTCAGCGTTGGGTAAAATTTTGGGGGCTATACAAACACGTGTCAAAATTGTGATGTATTATCGGAACAAAAAAGGTGTAAAACTCCAGTTAAAACAAGCCCAAGCCTTAGAAAAGTCTCTAAATGCAAATCTTTTTGGTCTGTTTAAAATTAACAGTAAAACGGTACTAGGAATACAATGTGTACAAATGCAAACTTATAAAATACAGTGCGTAAAAAAAAATGGTTACTCTGATAAGTGATGGGCAATGGCCTTTTAAAGGGTTCAAAAATCCTCATATATAAAATCAACAAATTACAAAATTCAAAAAAAAATATAACGTAAAAAGGCGAAATGCTGTTACACAACACAAAAACCAGCAGCAGTCGCCCGGGTGTTGCCAGAAATTATTAATAAAAAGTTATGGCAAATAAAAATAAGTAAAACACACGTAATTCAAAAGAAAATGATAAATTAGTAAAATTTAACAAAACATTGTAAAAAGTAAAAACAAAGCAAACGGGTATGCCCACAACGAACTTGGTCCCTGAAAAAATGTCATTCAAACCATTCAAGCAAACACTGTACCATGCAGTACTTAACCTCTAATGGCACAACCATGTTTAATTTAGGCAATGGGTGTATTTGTGTGTTTTAAAAAAGGATAACAAAAGAAGACCCAATTAAGTCATGTAAATGTAACGTAACAAAGATCGTTATTCAGAAAATTATTTACCAACGTCCTCTCTTTTTAAAAAAAAAAAAATTGTTTAAAAACCAAAAAATGTAAACTGGTCCTTTAATTTAAAAATACATTAAAAACAATAAAAAAATAAATTGGTAAAAGCAAAAAAATCAGGAAATATGCAAAAAATGTATCTATCTGCTCAGCTAAAAAAATAACATTTTAACTCACGGTGGTCAAATTTTAACATAAAAAAAATTTGGTAATTTCTCATTGGTATAATGTTTAAAAAATGGTCTCCCAGTGTCCCAGCTCTTCTAAATTGAATGCTACATCCTATTGTTTCATTATTTGCATTAATAATTTTGTTAACCTATGTTTATACTGCCAAATAGAAAGTTTTAATGCAAGTCATATATACAATTAAATTGCTTGCAAAATTATAAAGTGATGCAATAATTAATAAAAAGAAAAGGAGTACTTGTGGCACCTTAGAGACTAACCAATTGATTTGAGCATAAGGTTTCGTGAGCTACAGCTCACTTCATCGGATGCTCACGAAAGCTTATGCTCAAATCAATTGGTTAGTCTCTACGGTGCCACAAGTCCTCCTGTTCTTTTTGCGGATCCACACTAACACGGCTGCTACTCTGAAACCTGCAATAATTAATGGCATTAATCATGTATCAAGAAGGGGGAATGTTGGGAGATATATAAAACTCAATATACGTTGTGATTCATATATAGCCATGTAATATGTTATAGGTCATTGAGGCTTGGTATGAATGACGTGTGTTTGGCATGAATGCGTGCGTTGCAAGTTAGCAACTGAAGCAAGGACTTAAGGTCAAGGACTATTAGAAATCTTTGTGTAAAAACAATCTTATGTTCCGAGAAAAATACGGGGAAAAAAAGCATTTAAAGTGTTGTATACCAACACTGTCCGGTATCTGCTTGCTCCCCATCCCGTAGAAACACCTCTATTGCGGGTCTAACACTCCAATGATTAGGCTCACAAATCGGTCCTGGGAGAGACGGGATGACTGCGGGGCTATGTAAAAGTCAGCGTGAAAGGACGGGCATGTGGCTCGATGAAGCACGGCTGCCGGTGCCCTGTTCCTGAGTCACTGCCTTGGAAGAGCTCAGAGTGGTGGTTTTTATATAGGACTTTCCATATACAAAGCACGTGACAGATATGAGCAAATGAATCCTCACCCAAGGTGAGGCTTTAATCACAGGTGGGGAAACAGAGGCACAGAACGGGCCAGTGACTGCCCAAGGGCACAAGGCATGTCAGTGTTGGAGCTCAGGAGTTCCTAGCCCCCAGTTCTGAGGTGCTGAGAGCACAGGACCTCATCTCCCTCTCCCTCTTTGTGAGGAATCCTGCTCACCCACCTCAGCAGCTGCAACAAATCAAGTCCTGGGAATCCCGTTTCCTTTGCCCTACTTCTGCCCTCGTGTTTGTCCTTCTCAGCTCGGCCGCTGGAACTCAGCGAGGTCACTTTCCCTTTGACTTGCACTCAGTTTCACACTGAGGTTCCCAGGGCCACAGGGCTTGGGCTGCAGCTGCCACCGGCGACTGCTCGCTTGCCAGGCAAAAACACCCTTTTATTTGAAATTGAAAAAAGGAGTCGTAGCAGTGTGCCTGTCGCTGTGTGGTTCTGTAAGACCTCGTTTATGCCAGGTCCCTATTTCAGGCCACACGTATGCTGGTGCTGCTAACCCCCCCGCCACACCCCCTTTGCGTGGGAGCTGAGAATGGGACACCCAGCACCTGATTCTTGCCTGGCTGTGAGTGGCCACTAGGGAATTCCCCTGGCTTCTGTAGGGGGCATGGTGGGGAGGGGTTTTGGCAGAGCAGGCCTCTGTCCTCCGCTGGCTTAGGGTCCGTTAGAGACCCAGTGCCAGTAGCGTATTAGGGCAGCTCCTTGGGTACTCAAGCCTTCGCCAGGCCCGGGCAGACTAGTCCTTGGGATCAGGGAGCTGTAACCGGTTCTCTTCCCCTCCCCTCTCCGCTCAGCCTCAGCTGAGAATCAGGCCCAGAGATTTAGATCGCAGGTTGTCAAGCTGCACTGTGCAGAGGTCAGCTGGCCCTGTGGTTCTGGATCCTCCCGCTGGCTTTCCATTGCTAAGTCCCGTGGCAAGCCAGCTAAAACGCACGGACTCCTGTCCTGGCATTGCGTCGCCAGCCTGAGCAATGGGCGGTAGCGTCGCCCGGCAGTTACGGGAGCGGAAGTGGGCAGCCGGTCCCCAGCGTGGTCCCCGAGACACTAATCTGAGGCCTCTGCTGTGCAATAGATCCAGGCACGACCTGGGTGAAGCACAGGAGGAAATCTCCCGGCAGTTCAGCTCTCCACAAAGGAGAGGCCTGTGAACACTCATCCCTTGTCTGTCGGACGCGTTGGCGCAGCTAGGGTCCTGCTGCAGTGTCGTGTGTCTGGGTGGGGCACCGAATAACAGGACGCTCCTCTAACAGACAGGAACCCCTCCCTTCCGGCTGCACGAGCTGGAGGTACTAGCGTGGCAGGAAGTCGTCGAGGAAGATCCGCTCCTGAGGGTAGCTAACCTAACCTAATGATTTCTCACACGTGCACCGACGGCGTCGGTCTAAGCGCAGTGCCACTGCTCCGGTCAGAGTTCATTTGGGCCAACGGCTGCTGAGGTCGATAGAAGTAGCTGCAGCCCCCTGTTGCTCCATGCGCGGAGCCCCTCAAGCCTGAATGCTCGGCATGGCCACCCCAGACGCCCCATCGTGGGTGATGGTAATGGGCACCATCTCTTTCGACCATGGCTGAAGTTATTGTGAGATCCACCCCCACCAGTCCCGTATGGTTGTCGAGCAAGGTCCCTCAGTAGCTTTGCTTAAGATGGGACTTAAATATGCCCTCCCGCCTAGCCTAATCCCTCTTTTGTTCCCCTCTCTCCAGTTCCTCAAACAGAATCGCAACCTGGGCCAAACAAAGCAGCGGATTCTGGAGATTGCCAACTACGTGGACAAGGTAACGCCCGGGTGCCCTTGGCAGAGCAGGTTGCTCTCTGCGTGGCATCACGTGTGTACAGCACCTAGCGTCCCCGGGCCCAGGCTCACAGTGCTGAGACTTGAGCTGAGGCCCCCGCTCCGGACAGGCAAACCTTTGTCTTAGACAGTGCCCCTGGCCTATCCCCAAGGTTCCCAGCATTGTTGTGTCTTGATTAAGTCACAGGGCCACTGAGTCTGAATCCTTCCTGCGCCATCCAGCATGGCTCAGGGCAGGAGCAGGGTAAGCGGAGTGGCCAGCGGCCTGATCTTCATCTGGTCCCTGACCTTTGGCCTGTCCAGTTTGGGTGGCTCCCACTGGCACAAGCCTTGCTTGTGGGTGGAGACTACTAGGGGGCTAAGATTCAGCCCTTCCCTTAGGGGATCTCTGCAAATAGGACTCACAGTACCAGTGTGTCCTCGAGCAACATGAGACCTGAACGCATGACGGCCTCTGCCCCATGGGGTGGGGAGGGAAGTGTGGCAGAGGTGATCGGAGTCCACCGGAGGCCCAGCTGTGAAGCACTGTTTGGTTGTCTTCCCCCCGCCCCCTGCTCAGTTTTACAGGTCTCTGAATATCAAAGTGGCCCTCGTCGGCCTGGAGGTGTGGACGGAGAGGGACCAGTGCATGGTCACCAGTGACGCCAATGCCACCCTGTGGTCCTTCCTGCAGTGGAAGAAGATGCTGAGGTCTCGGAAGAAGCATGACAACGCCCAGCTGCTGACGTGAGTCCCCTGGCTTCTCTGTGGGTGTCTCCCCAGGCGAGCGCTCTGCCGCCAGGGCACACTAACATGAGCCCCCCACACCCCGTCCCTTCTCGTTTCCGGTGCGTGTCTGGACAGCGGCAGGACCTTCCGAGGGACGACCATCGGGATGGCCCCGCTGGAGGGGATGTGCAGCGCAGAGAACTCGGGAGGTGTGAGTGCGGTAAGGAGAAGGGGGTTCCCATGATCCCTTCGCTCTCTGGGGCACCCTCCTCCCCCCCGTGGCTCCCTCCCACCTGCTGGGGTTATGTCATTGCAGCTCCCTCTTCTCCTGGGCCAAGTTAGCAGCCTCCAGAGCCAGTGCCCGTGGAATCTGTAGGCTAGAACTGCCTGGCCTTGTGTTTCCTGAGCTGCTCGCTCCTCTGCCGGCCCAGGCCTTCTTGAGCAGCGTCAGTAGCTGTAGGAGCTTAGCGGACCTTGCTCCTCTGTCAGCCGGAGCCCTTTCCCTCTGTGGTCCGAGGCCTTTGTGCTTGTTCACAGGGTGGCCAGATCCTGGGGTCCCCCTTGAGCTGCGCGACACAATCCCACCATTGGAGCCTGAGCCCTGCCCCGGAACTTGGGGGAACTCGGAGCTGGGGTTGCATTTCATAGGGGGCTGAACCCCGATTCCAGGTCTGACACCACCTCATGGGAAGCTCTGGGTCCAAATCTCGACACAGGAGCACAGGCCCTGATCTCTGACTCTGGCTCCGTTCCGCATCTCGGTTCCCCGTGCCCCTCGGAGCTGGGATCCCAGGCGGAGACCAGCCTTGAGGTGCCACGGGCATCCTCTGCTTTCCTCACCATCGGGGACACGATCCCAGCCCTTCTGAGCCAAGTGGCACCAGCTCCTTTACCAGGCGGAGCTGCTCTCCCCAGCCTGGACGGCGGAGGCCCTGATGCTGTCTTCGTCCCTCCCCTTCTCTGCACCAGGACCACTCGGACCTGCCGATCGGAGCTGCCGCCACCATGGCTCACGAAATCGGGCACAACTTCGGCATGAGCCACGACAGCGAGGGCTGCTGCGTGGAGGCCACCCCGGCTCAAGGAGGCTGCGTCATGGCCGCTGCCACTGGGTGAGAGGGTGTCGGCGGAAGAAGTGGCTGCCCGCGGCTGCCCCGCGTGCATTGTTCATTGCAGGCCCCAGGGGTGCTGCCCTTACCAGAGTCCGGCTTAGCGATGAGCGCCGTGTCTGAGTTATCACGGCGCGGCTGGTGCGTGTTTTACCGCTACCCTCCATTCAGGCCTGCACACACGTGTGGTCACGTCTCTTTCCAGTGGCTGGAGGGTGTTTAACGGGAGCGCTGCTGTTCTGCAGAGCCGGAGTCTCTGTTCGCTCCTGTGGCCGAGGCCTGTGTTTCTGTGGTGAGGCGGGGCACGCTCTCCCCACACCTACCTCGGGTGCTTTCGCTGACGCCGGCGGTTTCTGTACGGACCCAGCCACAGAGTCACCGAACGGGCAAACTCACTAGCCGTTCCCCTCTGAAGACCCAAGTTCCTGCTTCACGGGTCTCCTCTGAAAGGGGTTTCTATCGCTCTGCTGCTCCTGAGGCAATTCTGCACCAAAAAATTAAGAATTCTACGCACAATATTTGCTTTGTCAAAACAGCACAATACAATCACATCGTTTTCAGTTACGTAGGTCAGCGTTTCTCAGACTGGGCTCCGTGGACCCCTAGGGGTCTGCGAGGTCACTCCAAGGGGTCCGTGGGCCCCTCTGATCAAATCCCCTCCCTCCCTCCCAGTGCCTCCTGCACGCTGGGGAACAGCTGTTCAGTGGCGTTCAGGAAGTGCTGGGAGGGAGGGGGAGGAGTGAGGGTGGGAAGAGGTGTGGTGGGGGTGGGGCCTTGGGGGAAGGGGTGCAGTGGGGGTAGGGCCTGGGGCTGAGCGGAGGCTTTGGGGGCTCTGCAAAATTT
The DNA here is from genome assembly GCF_965152275.1 of Natator depressus. Taxonomy (NCBI): domain Eukaryota; kingdom Metazoa; phylum Chordata; order Testudines; family Cheloniidae; genus Natator; species Natator depressus. The sequence continues at coordinate 135,570,181 of NC_134237.1, read as the reverse complement.
TTTAAATCAAAATGGGGGTCCTCAGGTTGCTAAAGTTTGAGAACCGCTGATTTAGGGACTCTTCAGGGGATCCAGGTGAAGGTGGTTGGGGCTCAGCGGGGGGGGATCTGGGTGCTGGGGGAGTGAGGCTGAGTGGGGTGGGGGTCTGGCTGCAGCTGGTTGGGGTTCGGTGGGGTAGGGGTTTGGATGTGGGGGGGGGGGGCTTGGTGGGGTGATCCAGGTGCAGGGAGGGTGGAGCTCGGCGTCGGGGTTCTGAGTGTGGGGTGGTCCAGATGCATGGGGGTTGGGCAGTTCCTCATACAGTGACCCCTCCCCCCCCCCCATAGCTGGGGAGTGATTGGTGCAGGAAGCTGGGGGTCCTTGGGGAACTTCCTGCAGCCGGGGGACATTTCCAGAGGCAGGTCTGATTTTGACCTGGCCCTGGCCCTGAGGCGCACAGTAGGAGCCACCAGCCATGGCATCCCTAGCCCTGCCCCTCCCCAGCTCCGGGCTCTCCACGATAGTGAGCGAGAGGGACAGAGAGAGCCCATCCCCATCCACTGAGGTGGCAATTTATGTCTCTCCCGGCTGCTCCCGATGCTCAAACCAGACCCACCCCCTGCTGCCCAGGAGGGACGTGTGAATCAATTTTTCTGTGGGGAAAGAGTAAAATCTGCAGTGGTGCAGAATTCCCCCAGGAGTAATCTACCTTAGGAACTTTTCTGGCTCCCATCACTGTAATACCTGAGCACCTCACAGGCTGCTTGCCCGCGTGACCCTGCTCTGGAGGACGCTTTGGTCATTACTGTCCAGTACTATGAAGTCTGGCTACAGGGCCTGTTTCAAAACAGGGATTAAGTGGGGCCTAGGGGTGGATATCACCGCATGTGCATTGAAGACCCTGTGCTCTCTAATTCCTAGGCATTTGGGCTGCCAAGCTCAGATGTGTTGGTGTCTTCCCTTCTCCCCTTGGAACTGGTTGCTCCGATTTAAATATCTCCCTGTCTTTTTCTCTCTCTCGCTCTCCCCCCCTCCGCAGCCACCCGTTCCCTCGCGTGTTCAGCTTCTGCAGCAAGAGACAGCTGGAGAGTTACTTCCACAAGGGAGGCGGGATGTGTCTCTTCAACATGCCCAGCACCAAAGACCTGGTGGTGGGCAAGAAGTGTGGAAATGGCTTCCTGGAGGACGGGGAGGAGTGTGACTGTGGGGAGCTAGGGGTAGGTGCCCTGGCTCTGCAAGGAGAACTGAGCCATGCCCTTGCAGGCACCTGGCGCCCCATTATCTGCTGTGCCCAATGCGGGGCAGCGCAGGGGCAGAACACCTCGTGGATGGAGGGGGAGTGAACAGGGGACAGAAGGGGGGGATTCAGTTCAATTCAGTGGGCTTTAGATCAGACCTTCTGACTCTGAGTGCTTACAGTGTGTTTGTGCGGAACCTAGCACAGTGGGACGCTGATCTGGACGAGGCCTCTGGGTGCTACCTGTCGTCAGTGAGAAATCAGTGTGAACCATGGCGAGGTTCTGGCCAAAGGCTGTTAACCCGGGGGTCCTCCTGCTCGCTAGGTAGGGCAAGTTGTGCCCCACCTCGTGCCTCAGTTTCCCCATCTGCAAAATAGGGGTAATGATACTGACCTCAGTGAAGTGCTTCCTCCACTAAGGAGGACTGAAGAGCTATCTCGGAGAGGGGGAGGGTCCCCAGAAGCCAGCCCTGGGGTGGTGGTGGTGGGGGGAAAGGAAATGACCAGGGTCAGCTTGAGAAAGGCCAAGTAGCCAGCTGATCCCCGTGGCTGGCTCTCCCCGTACAGGAGTGCACCAACCCCTGCTGCAACGCACACAACTGCACGCTGAAGGCCGGAGCCCAGTGCGCCCACGGGGACTGCTGTCAGAGCTGCCAGGTAACCTCGGCCGGGGGCTGGCCGGACTCGGTGCTGGGGGAGGGAGGTGGGAGCAGACGGCTCTGTGTAGGATCGGGTTTGAGGAAGAGAGCCCCCCTCTGGGCCTGATCCTCAGCAAGGGGCTGCGGATCCCAGCGTAATCCTCTAGCTCAACCTGTTCTTGTGTTGGCTCTGGAGGGCCTGGGTTCAGTCCCCTTGGCTACCACGATGGCTGGCTCTTGCCCATTAGCCCTCCGATGGCCAGGCTCCCTCGGGAATCCCTGCTGACTGATCCTGTGGCTACCGTATGGGGCTGGGAGTCAGGAGGCCTGGATTTCCTGTCCTCATCTGGCCCTGAACATGTTACCGCGGCTGGGCCCCAGGGGAGAGGATCAGGAGGGAGTAGATCTAATCCCAGTGCTGATGGAGTGGCCAGTCCAGCTGCGAGTCAGCCTCCAACCCACCCCACTGGGGGCTCAGGGGACCAGGCTACCTGGTGTGGCTACGAGGGGGGCACGGCTAAAGGGCTTTTTGCAGCTGATGGGACCGAGGTGCAAATGTCTCTCTTCTCCTCCGGCTCTGGCAGCTGAAGACAGCTGGGACCATGTGCAGAGAGCCGGCTGGATCCTGCGACCTCCCTGAATACTGCACGGGGGCCTCGCCCTACTGCCCCGGCAACGTGTACCTGCTGGATGGCTCGGCCTGCGCCAGCGGGGACGCGTACTGCAGCAACGGCATGTGCCTGACTCATCACCAGCAATGCGTGCAGCTCTGGGGCCCAGGTGAGCCCGGCTCCCTCCCATTCCATTCCTCGCTCTGTGTACAGGGCTCGCACCTGGCTTTGGCGGCGGGGAGGGACACACCGAACGGCTCTGAGCTTGCCCAGCCGTTGGCCTCTCTGTTGCCAGCCCTCGGGCCCAGCCGGTGCGTCCGCCGACGTTCCCCTGCAGTCGGGACGAGCCTGTGATGTTCAGGCCCAAGGGGCAGCATGTTTCCAGGCTGGGGCCGCTGCTCCCCAGGGCAGGTCTGGCTGCATTATGCCTGGGGTGGGTGTTTGGGCAGCCCCCTCCTGCCGTATGCAGGTTCTCTAGCTCCTGTGTCACTGGGATGGGAGTTAAACCCGCTCAGCCATGCGCCAGCCGCCTCCAGAAACACTGCATGTGCGCTTCTGCTTGCACGGCATCCGTATCCCGGTGGTCCCTGAACTTTTTACTTCCTCCCCCCCGCCAGCAGGGGCCGAGAGTGAGGCCGCAGCTCCGGGGGGGAGGGGAGACTGTGGACAGGGGTAAGGGGGCCACAGCTGGAGCCGGGGGTGGGAGCGGAACACTGGACACAGGGCCGGCAGCTGGGGCCAGGAGGTGGCGCTCTCTCCCCGCCCTCTGTGGGGTCTGGCCCAGGCCCCAGTCGCATCCCCCAGGGGAGCGTGCCCCACAGTGCGGGGAGCTCTGCTGTATTCCCCTCCCCTCTTTCGCCAGCCCTCAGTGCACACACGGCACCCCCCAGGCAAGACCCACTGCACACAAGACACCCGCTGCCCACCCACCCTTCAATCCCAGTGCACGCTGCATCCCCCCGCACACGCGCGCTGCCCACGCGCACCGGCTCCGCACGCCAGTTCAGACACGCTAGCGATAGGCAGCCAGGGCACCCTGGTCATCTAGGTCCGGGCAGAGCGGTGAGCCTTGGGGGAGCCTGGCTCATAGGCTACAGATTAGCTGGTGTGAGACTTCGCACGTGGTCTGTCCCGTTTTCCCATACCGATGGAGAATCTTCCTGTTAGTGTGGTGTTAGTGCCACCTACTGGACTGGGCTGTGTACTGCGCAGTGCAGCAGGGGAAATGGCCCTGGAGACTGAATTCCTCCGCGAAGCCACAGGGCAAAAGTGGCTCCTTTTTCTTCCCCCGAGTCTCCCTGCCACCCCTGTGCAGCCTGGGTGCAAGCGCGGCCTGACGCTGGAGCTGCAAGCGTCTCCGGGGAGATCCCGCACCCCGGGCATTTCCAGCCCCGCATGGCAAACCCAAGGGTCTGTGTGAGCAGCTGAACCTCGAGCGTGCTCCACACGGCTGCAACCTCTGAGCCTCCCACCCTCGCTCTGGCTTTCCACTCCACCCCCACCGGTCTCCGCCATCCCCACAGCGTGGGGTCTGCAAGCAGGGTTGCTCAGGGCGCGTTGATTCTTCTCCCCTGCAGGTGCCTGGCCGGCTCCCGACGCCTGTTTCCAAGATGTCAACACAGCCGGTGACACGTATGGGAACTGCGGCAAGGACAGCCAGGGGCATTACGTGAAATGTGACCGGAGGTGGGCGCTGGGGATTCACACCCATATATGTAACACACCAGCTTAGTGAGTGTGATCACAGCTCCCCCGAGCAGCTGGCCTCCTGTGGTAACAGCCTGCTGCTCACTCCTAGCTCCTGGAGATCCCCAGCAGCTCAGGGGGAGGCCCCATGTGCTCCCGGTGCCGAAGATCTTGAGTTCGATCCTCACACCAGCAGCGTCAGTGTCTGAGTTTCCCTTAGCCAGAACCTCGTTTCTCCTTCCCTCCCTCCTGAAGGCCAGACTCAATTCCTCCTCCTAGCAGGTAGCACAGTGTCCGATTTCCACTTAGGAAGGAACAATCAGTTGCACACATACAAAATGGGAAATGACTGCCTAGGAAGAAGTACTGCAGAAACGGATCTGGGGTCATAGTTGACCACAAGCTAAATATGAGTCAACAGGGTAACGCTGTGGCAAAAAAAGAGCAAACATAATTCTGGGATGTATTAGCAGGAGTGTTGTAAGCAAGACACGAGAAGTAATTCTTCCTCTCTAGTCTGCGCTAAAAAGGCCTCAACTGGAGTATCGTGTCCAGTTCTGGGCGCCACATTTCAGGAAAGATGTGGACAAATTGGAGAAAGTCCAGAGAAGAGCAACAAAAATGATTAAAGGTCTAGAAAACATGACCTATGAGGGAAGATTGAAAAAATTGGGTTTGTTTAATCTGGAGAAGAGAAGACTGAGAATGGACATAACAGTTTTCAAGTACATAAAAGGTTGTTACAAGGAGGAGGGAGAAAAATTGTTCTTATCCTCTGAGGGTAGGACAAAAAGCAATGGGCTTAAATTGCAGCAAGGGCGGTTTAGGTTGGACATTAGGAAAAAACTGCCTAACTGTCAGGGTGGTTAAGCACTGGAATAAATTGCCTAGGGAGGTTGTGGAATCTCCATCACTGGAGATTTTTAAGAGCAGGTGGAACAGACGCCTGTCAGGGATGGTCTAGATCCGCTCTTCTCAAGCTATCTGATGTGGGGGACCGACAGTTTTTTTTCCCAATGTGCGCACAGACCGGCAGCCGATGGCTCGGTCCGTGGACCACCACTTTGAGTAGCACTGGTTTAGATAATTAGTCCTGCCCCAAGTGCAGGGGACTGGACTAGATGACCTCTCGAGGTCCCTTCCAGTTCTACGATTCTGTGATTTAGCAGCTGTAGGTTTGTCACCCTCATGTACCTGCCGGTTGGTGGGCGAGAGGCCAGTGATAGTATCGGAGCGTGAAACGGGTGACTGGAGAGGAACTGTTCTGCATTGATCCATTGGTAGCATGTGTTAGGGGGTTTACTCCTTCACCCACTTACTTCCCTGGTCCTTCTCGCATGAACAGAGAGCAACAATACCCGAAGTCCAAAGGTGCAAACAATTCTATGTTTATTGGGGTGAACTTCCAGCAAGCATGATTCCAGTTTCCTTCCTTAGTGTCCCCCTTCCTAACTCTGACACCACAATGCCTTACCTGTGTCCCTGTTACTATTCCTGCCCTTAGCTAAACATGATTCCAATTTCCCCACCCCTGTTCCCATTCCCCCCCGGCCACCCATCCACACACACACACTTCCTGATTGACAGCAGACTATATAGTAAAACTTGAGTTCTGCTTAGCTATACCTTAACCAATCATTTTCCTGAAATTTAACTAACCAATCCTAACATATTGTAACTTGATTATTTAACCAATTATATCCCACAACTTTAATTAGTTTACACCAGCAAAATTAATTCTACAGCAGACAGAAACAATCACAGAACCAGACGGAGATTATACAGACAAACAATAGGGAAATGGGGACTACAGTGATAGAACAAACACAGAAGTGAGGATTTCACACCTCAGCTATTGATAAGTGAGTTCTTGCCAGACAGGATGCTATCAAACTAAGTTTTCTTTTACATCTTCTAGGCACTTCCCTTTCTCTGGAGGCGATGGGCACTATCAGGACAGGCTTGTATCCTAGCAGCCCAATAGCACCTTATTTCAATGTGACTGGGTTGGAATGTGAGGAGGTGACCGGTCGCTTCCCAGCTTATGGCTGCCTCTGTTGCTTAGCCAAAGGCCTTAGCCTAAGCACAGGGCCTCAGACTGTCACAGTAAGAGAAGGCCCTTACACCGGCAGACAGTGATTTTGATTCTTTCTTTTATACCTCTAACTGGCCAAGTGATAAGAATACACCTAAATTCTTAGAGTATAGGCCTTCACAGACAGGCCTGAATATCTATATTCTAACAGCATGCAACCTCTCCGTGAAGACATTCATGCCGCCCTGGGGCTGTGTCTGGTGCAGAGAGAGAATCGTTTGTGGTCCATGCCCTCAGCTCCCTGGCAGACAGGTACTAGAGGTGGCACTTAGGCAAGTGAGGGGGTCTCACAACACTGCAGGGAGAGGGGTCCAAATGAAAACGCTCTGGGACCTGAGCGTTTCTGGGGAATGGGCAATTGACTTCTCTGGAATTGGACCCTGGGCCTAGCAGGCGGTGTCATGTGAGACAACAGCTGCCACGTGCTGAAGCAGACAACTCATGAATTACCCAGAATCCCTTGCTTTGTTAAGCTCCTCCTACAGCACGTCCTGATCCTCTCTGATACCGAGGTGGGGGGGCCAATAACGCGACGAGTTCAGCTCGACCAGCGATGGCCCGTTAGGTAACCTTGGTGCCTCTCTTCCTAGAGACGCCAAGTGCGGCAAGATCCAGTGCCAGAGCTCGGCCAGGAAACCCAAGGGGACCAACACCGTCTCCATGGACACCACCATCCGCTTCAACGGGCGGGAGGTGAAATGCAGAGGCACCTTCATGTACGCCACCAAGGACGACGAGGGGGACCTGTCGGACCCCGGCCTGGTGATGACAGGGACCAAGTGTGGGGACGGGATGGTAAGCGCCCCCTCCCTCCCCCCCACTTCCTGAGCGGTTGGAGGACGCTGTGGTCTTTGGTTCCTGGAGACTCACCCAGCAGAGCCTTGGGCAGGACGATGCAGGACACAGAGGGGCTCCTGACCCCCTTCGCACCTGCAGCTGAAGGGAATTGGCCTGATTACGGGCTTCAGAGATACGGTGCCTGCACCGCCACAGGGGGCATGAGTTAGCCTCCTGCTTGGCAGGCAGGACTGGCTGGGCTATGGGGCTGAGCTCCCTCCAGACCCAGAGGGATGGTCCCTGCAGGTCAGGGTGGCGGCACGGTGGTGGGAGAGATCAAGGCTGGCGGGGGTCCCTAGCCAGAGAGGACTCCAGTGTCTGGGCTGTCAATGTGATCCCGTCCCTCCAGTGCTGAATTCACCTCAGAACATCCCAGCACAACCCACACGTCTGTACATGCGGGGACGGGGATATGAGGGGCGAAGGGGCATTGCTCGCCCTTGTGCAGCATTGCTCACCCCGCATCTCCACACGCTTCACGAAGGAAGTCAGCCAGGTCAGTTAGACTAGGAATGAGTTTCCAAAGTGGAGCAGTGGATCTGTGCTGCTGGCGTACCGGGAATATCACCCCGACTGATCCCTTGGGAAGGCGCTCTGGAGTCCCAGCTGACGCTTGCGGGGAAGGGAGGAGGCAGGGTGGAAGGGACTGGATTCGCTAATCAGGTCTGAAGTGTCTGAGATATTATTGGGGTTTGCACATTACAACTGCGGAGTGACGGGTTGGAGGCTCCATCTCCCAAGTTGTCTAGGTGCCCAGGGGTCCTAGCTGAGGAATGCAAGGTTACATTTTCCTATCTGAACTCCTAGGTCTTTCCTCACTAACTCCCCCCTCGCTCATTTCACTCAGGTCTGCAAGGATCGCAGGTGCCAGAATGCTTCCTTCTTTGAGCTGGAGAAGTGCATTTCGCAGTGCCATGGCCACGGGGTGAGTAACCATCCCAGAGCTTTTGTGGAGTCCTGAGGTTGGCTCAGGTTCTCCAGTGAGGTGAGCGTCTCACAGCCAAGTGGTCACCTGCCCTTTGCATCCATGTCGAGTAGAGATGGGGCTGAGTTGGTCTGTTTGAGTCTGGGGTCGAATTCAAGGGGGGACAGGTTGGATCACCAGGGTTCTAAGGGCCTGGGTTCTAGATCTGAACTTCGCCTCAGTTTGGGAGTGGTCAGAGCGTGGTTCAGATGCCTGTCAGCTTAGCATCCAGCTATGCTCCGAAGCCTGGCTGAGATCTTCATGCAGGAGGGAGAGTCGTAGGCCAGAAGGAGCCATTCTGATGAAAAGTTTAAAGGGGATGAAGTTTTGGTCTCCAGAGGCAGGGCTCCCTGCGATATGAATCCAGAGCTTCTGGCATCGTAGGTCAGTGTCTTCCCAGCAGGTCCCCAAGGGCTCCTGGGTGAGTAGAGGGTGAGTGAACTTGGAGCAGTTTGGGTGGAGTGCAAAGTTCTTCAGGAGACAATCCCCCCTCCAGAGCATGAGTGGAGAAAAGGGCTTCCAGAGCACAGTTGGTTTAACGATGCCATGTCAGAGCATTGCCTCGCCCAAGTCCACGGAACTGGACCTGCAGATGTCCGGGTGGGCCGCTAGATGGCTCAAGCACTTCACCCCGCTGGGAGGGGGAAAGGGACAGCCAACAAGGACGTTGGTTTGATTACAGACTGGCCTGGCCAGAACCGTGGGTGCTCCAAGGTGGCTGTGAGAGAGGCACCTAGACGGATGGTCCGGAGCTCTTCCAGTACTGCTGTCACTGCTCTGAGAGCTCTCCTGGGGAGGTGGAGCCTGGGAAGGCTGAAACTAACTATGGCTATGCCTCCTTTCCCAGTTGGGCCCTCTCTGGTGTTGGTTGCCTGTGGGAGCTCGTCACCGGCTTTTCATCTCCTTGCACTTTGTCCTCTTACCAGTCTGCTATTGACCATTACCCTGCCCTGGCCCTGACCCCCTCTCCCTGCACCTGTAGGTTTGTAACAGCAACAAGAACTGCCACTGCAGTGCCGGCTGGGCCCCCCCGTACTGCGAGAAGCCGGGCCTGGGGGGCAGCGTGGACAGCGGCCCCGTGCAGCACGACAGTGAGTTCTGATGTCAGGCCGGTGGCCCGAGGTGGAAGGGGGCGGGGCACTGGCCCCAGGGCTTCCATACACCCCCCCTCAGCTCAAAGCCGGGCCACTCCCTGGGATGGGAGGTCGGAGTGAAGCATGGAGCTGCTCTCTTTGTTAACATGCCAGAGGCTCAAGAACGGCGAGGCGGAGAGAGAAAGCAGCTGATGGGACAGTTCCCAAGTGGGGAGGTTCATTAGGCATCTCCCCATACATAGGGAGAGCTGTTGGCAATACTTCCCCACAGCTGCCTCTTTAGCAGCTTCTCGGGTCCCCGGTGGCTGGGCAGGAGCTATAGGCTGTTTGCAGAGATGTGCCTGCAACTCCAGCTTGCCCTGTGTGGGGGGCATACATTGGGCACGCCATTTTGCGTGTGCAGGTTCGGCCCACACCAAAGGTATCGGGGTCTGGGTTTGCAGCACTGGCGGTCGGAGACTGGTTTGCTGTGAACCCCTACGAGGTGCAATGGAAAGGGATGGACACAGATCGCTGTTTTCTACGCAGCCGCGCTGCAGAGCCGAACTGCTCTGATGTCTGCCTGTCAAATGGGAGGGGGTGTTTTCCACCCCCAATGTAAGGGGCTGATGCAACTTCAAGCCCCCTCCTCATTTCTCCATTCCCCCCCTCCCCCTCCCCAGACCATGAAGCCATCTTGATAGCCCTGCTGCTCGTCTTCCTGCTGATCCTCCCTGCCACAGCTTTGGGGATCTACTGGTGCTACAGACGGAAGAACTCGCTCCTGAGCAAATGGATAAAGAGCACGAGGAAGAGCCAGGAGACGCGCAGGTGAGCGACTGATGGAGCCAGAGACCATCTCCCCCTTGAGGACCCAGCGACACCCACAGTTATTTGATTCTGCGCCTCGACTCACTGGGGGAGAGAATGGGTGGGTTAGAGGTATAGGGCATAGGGCCCAAATTGTTAAAGGCATTTAGGCACTGCTGCGCTCAGCATTGCAATGTCTACCTGATTTAAGAGACTAAATCTCATTGTCAGAAGGGATTTAGACACTTAGGAGCCACAATCCCATTGACAGTCACCTGCAACTCCTAAATATCTTTAAAAATTTGGGTCTACCTCTGATCTGATCTAATGCCAGTTTCACATGGTGTCACTTCAGTGGAGTTACTTGCAATGTACACTAATGTGAGATCAGAATGTGTGATTCTTGCTTGCATGCATTGAGTTAAACTGATAGCCAGATTTGAGGTTGGGAAGGGATTTTCCCCTGGCTAAATTGGATTTTGCATCTCTCCTCCAAAGCACTGAGCAGGAATGATCCACTAGACTCAGGTGTATCCTACATGAACACTGCCTACCTCCATCCATATGTCATCTTCTGTTCCTAGGGGACTGCAAATGTTTTCGGTGTCAGACCAGAACTAGATCAGTTCAGCATTTCATGTGTTCTGTCTGGTCCCCATCCTCTCCTCTCTGAGCCACACCCAAATATTTAAAAACACGGTTAACAGCAAAGGAAACCAGCCCCATCTGTCGATTTTAAATCCCGGGCACATTCAGAATATGCCTCAGTGAAAATACTACCTTCCCTTGGGTATTAAAAGCAGCCGTGTAACCGTACTCTCTTCTCCTTATGGCTCACTTGTCCATTCCGGGGTCTGACAGCCAACACCCGTGAGGGCAGCTATTGCAAAGCATTTGATTTTCTCTATAGCTTGTGTTTTCTGTTTGTGATTGGGGGCAGGAACGGAGCCATCCACCAGAAGGGAACCGGGGGCCATTCGAACGCGGCTTTCACCTTGCAGGATGTTTCCTCCTCTGATAAAGCTGCCAACAGCACTAACAAAGTAAGTGGGGGCTTCAGATTTTTGCATGACCGATTACTCCAAGTTTACGTCTCCTCTTCCTAGAGTGGTGCTCTAGCTTCCTGTGTTTGTGCTCACGTCTCTCTCTAGCGGCTGGCTCCAGCACCTCCAAATCTGCTACCCAGCAGAACCTAGTAATGTGATTCCTGGAGCTCAATAGGCAGGGCTTGTAGTTTTATTGGTGCTGGAGGTCCTGGGTTCTACACCCGCTAATAACCTTGATGGCTGGGTGTATGTGGCCATGGTTTATTTCATTAGCATCGTGGCCGAATTTCACTGCTCTGCATTTTACTGCTCTAAATCCAGAATAACTTCCACCAAAGCCAAGAGTCACTCCAGATTTACACCACAGACTCCAGGCCAGAAGGGACCGTTGTGATCATCTAGTCTGGCCTCCTGTGCAACGCAGGCTGGGGAACTGCCCCACAATAATTCCTAGAGCAGAGCTTTTAGAAAAAAGCAGCGTAACGGAGACCAGAACTGGGCCAAGAATCTGCAACTTGGCTGGTGCTTGACTGACTATTACATTAAATGAAGGCTTCCAGTCACTCATAACCCAGCTAAAACACGTTATGCTCTCATAAATAATGACAAGACCCTTATAATCCAGTCACATGGCTCCTTTTCCCACCAAGGCCTCTTCCTCCAATACTGATTTGCTTTTCACCCCTGCCCTTCAAACAGTGGTTCACTTTTTGAACCATTCCCCTAAGTCCCATCTTCTCCTGGACAACCTGGCAAAGGGCCGGGGGGGGGGGCGGGGGGTGGAGGGGGGAGGCGGGGGGTGGAGGGGGGGGGGGTGGACAGTTGTAGCAGGTTCGAACTACATCCCGAAGGTGCAGCTTAGCAGAGGTTGCAAATGACTCTCCTTTAATGGTTCAAGGCCAGGAGTTGACACTGAATCTCAGCGACTGTGGACAGCTTCGCTTCTTGTCGTTCTGTTCCAGCGCTGGCTCTTGGAATCAATACGATGGAAGGAAGCCTTGGGTTTAGTGAGCGTGTCCACTCTGGCTGGAGGGCTGCACGGAGTCCGCAGCTCTCCTGTCCTCTGTCCCCTCTAAGCTGCACAGCTGGGCGGCCGCCCAGGAGAGATTCAAGTGCCACGCAGCTGATTAGCAGAGCGCACACATCTGGCAGCGTGTGTTCAGGTGCCCCTCCTCCCGCTGCTTGGCAGCCATGTTGCTCCTGCAGCTGCTCCCGGGACCCTCCTGCTGGCTGTGCAGAGTGCGGGGGGAGGGAGATGCCGACGTCAGGGTGTCCCCCCTCCCTCCCACCCCTGTACCGCATCTCCGCAGAGCAGGGGAGAGGGGACAGCCTGGCTCAGGACTTGGAGCTGCGGCAGTCTGAGGTCTGAACTAGGGTGAGTGAGTGAGTGTGCATTTCTTAAAGAGACAGTGCATGGTCTCTAAGCTTTCCCCAGCAGCCAGCTTATCACATAGTCTCTCTCCCTTCCCCTCCCCCTGCCCATGTACCCCATCTCCGCAGAGCCGGGAGGGGAGACAGGGCTCAGAGTCAGGACAGAGCAGGAGAGCTTTTAGTGAGTGCCTCAAAGAGAGAGCACATGGTGTCTCTCAGAAACTTACCCAGCAGCCCCTCTCCCCACACACTGTCTCTGGGTCGGTCGGTCGGGGTCTCTCTCTCTCTCTCTCACACACACTCTCCCACACACACACTCACTCACTCACCTCCTAACACACTTGTGTTATTGTTGTTGTTACTTCTTGGTACTTCCTACAATGCACATATATTCTCTGTAATTTTATTCTTTCAAGGTGTGTTATTTTAGTGTTTTGACTGGTCTATGCATTTCATAATTTTTATTTCTCTTACACTTAAATTTAATTCTTTAAGTAGTGAGTTCTATAAAGCCTAACCTGTCCTGGCTGGAGTAATTATCCCTATGGTAAACTTTTTAAAAAATATATATATTATATCTAGGTTTTTTGTTTCTCCTAGTGGCGCATGCCCACACATACCTTGGTGTGCATAACAAAATTTATTCTGCACATGGATGGAAAAAATTAGAGGGAACATTGGTCCTGTCCTGTCCCAGAATGCACTGGGTCTGGTGGAAAATCTGGGCTGGATACTTCCAAGGTAGTCGCTATTCCTAGTCCCTCTCCTGGGGCGACAGTCCCAAGGCACTATGTTCCACTCCACTTGCAAAGAGTGAGCGTGGCCTTGGGTCACGTGAGGGAGAAGGGAAGGCGAAGAGGCAGGAACAGTTGAGCACCAACCCGCACAGAAGCAGAGGAACACATAGGTCACTGGACTCCTGTGTGCCCGCTGAGGATAGTCCCCTCCCAGTGACCGGGGACCTGGGCCTTAGGTTTGACTCCATTTGTTTGTTCTTCCGACCTTGCAGGCAGCCAGGAGCATCTTCCCCCTCAAGCCGAATGGTTCCCAGCCCATCAGCATTGTCCACCCCCTTCGCCAGGCTCCCAGCCCAGCCGCTCAGCCCCACCGAGACCTCAAGCCGTCCAGGCCACCTCCTCCTGGCGGCAAATCCCCCATCGTTCCGGCCAAAACGATCGGCTTCCAACCCAAGCTGCTGCCTCCAAAGAAGCCTCTTCCCAGCAGCCCTGTGAGGACCCCTGTGGTGAGTTTCCCTGGTCACTCCCCTATGCACAAGGGTTCAGTTACTGTGTCGGTCCCTCTTGGAGTACAATGAGGTGTCCTGTCTCACCTCTGTCAGCCAGGCCCCATTCAATGCTGCTAGGACCCAGGCTACTGCTGGGTCTCTCTTTGTCCCACTCTCGGGGTGAGGCCATGCATAGCGGCTTATCTGCCTCTGAGCTGACACTAGCTCCAGCGGTAGAGGCTCATGCTTTTAGATACCAAGGTCCTGGGTTCAGACCCCGCCTGGTGCACACGGGGCTGGTGGCTGGCAGCCTCAGAGGCTGCCGTGCTGACGGCCTGTTTGTCTGCAGAACAGGACTCTGCCCCGGGGCCTCCACCCCACCCCTAGCCGCCTCGAGAAGGGATTTCTGCCTCCGTGGCTCTTTCCAATGAGATGCTGGGCCGAGTTGAACAGCCGCTGGGTCCCCCGCAAGAGGTGGCTGTGTTGCAGTGGTGGGCAGAGCTAGCCATGTCCGGCAGCAAGAGAGGGTTTGAAGTTCGCCTGGGTCCCCTGGGGCACAGCATGTACAGCAATACCCCATTTCTAGTCTCCAGTAGCCCCAGCTCTGTCCTGCAGCTGGAGAGGCCGTGTTGTGGGCAGCTGGGGACTGTTCCTGGGACAGAGAATCTGCTGGATTCACACCTGCTTGTACCATGGTCTCCTCTAGATCGTCTCAAAGCACGGACCCCCTCGCCGGCCTCTGCCTGGGAGCCCTCTCCTGGCCAAAACACCTCCCTCGGCACAGGGACGGACCCTGCTGGTCACGGTCCCTCCCACCAACTTCAAGGCGGCAGGGGCCAGCTCTGCCAGGTACCTAACCAAGTAAGTCCAGAGTAAAGCTCGAAGCTCGGCTGCCCCCTTGCCTGGCTGCGTCCTGGCAGGATCCGGTGGTACAGCACGCTGGGGCTGAGGCCACTAGGAGAGGTGCCCCCTTCCCTGCAGCTGTCGAGAGCAGGGTCCCATTCCCTTGCTACAGCAGTAATGGAGGAGCTGCAGGCGAGTATGTAACAACAGTGAGCAGGCGGCCAGCACCTCCTGGGCCAGGCAAATGGTCCGTGGGGCTTGAGAGAGGGCCCATGTCAGCAAGTCTCCCGGGCTGAGGGGTGCCAGGTGACTGGCCCAGGAGGCTGCACTTGGTGGAGATGGGGGAAGTCTGGGCAAAGGCAGCCTGATGGAGTGCCCGAGGGGACGGTCGGTGTGCTGGGGGGGGCGGGGCTGGGGCTGAGCAGGGGCCAGGGGAATAGTCGGGGGGGCAGTCTGGGGGAGCGAGTTGGCTTAAGGAAGCACTGTGGGGGTTAGTAAATGCTCTGTGTGGCTGGAGGGGCACCATGGGGCAAGGGTGAGCAAGTTCTCGCTGCCTGAGAGGCCCCTGGTGGGGAAGGGCCCATTTGGGGCTGCGCTCAGAGGCCTGTGCAAAGGGGCTGTGGCATGGGAAGTTTCTGTACAGTCAGATGGCATCTTCCTTCAGACTCAGCTGCCCGCAACCTGCCAGGCTCTGCCCAAAGGCGTGGGGGGTAGGGGGGCGTGCAGGGTTTCCCTGCAGGGTTGGGGCCTGTTCCCTGCCATGTGCCCAGAGCACAGCCAGCAGCAACAAGGGGACCGGGCTGTTTCTCCTTTTCCTCCCTGCCCACGCCCTTCCCCCTTCCAGCTATCCCGCTGACGCTGCACTCTGTGGCAGGAGCTTGCCTTGCCAGCAGGAAGAACAGCCTTGTGGTTAACAGGCCGGATTGGGGAGCGGGGAACTGCAGGTTCAATCCTTTGCTCTGCCACAGACTCCCTCTGTGACCTTGGGCACATCACTTTCCATATGTCTCCACTCCACGCTATGGGCATGTCTGCACTTGAAAGGCTACTGCTGTAGTGACAGGAGGGGGTCTCCCGTTGGCGTAGGTAATCCACCTCCCCAAGAGCCAGTAGCTCGATCGGAAGAATTCTTCCATCATTACCCCAGAGCTGTCTGTACTGGGGGGTCAGGTCGGCTTAACTATGTCACTCAGGGGTGTGGGTTTTTCATGCCCCTGAGCGATGTGGTTGGGTCGACTTCACTTTTGAGTGTAGACCTGGCCTAAGCCTGGGCTGTGATTCAGGTTTCAGCCAAGCCCCCCTTCTATCCACACACAAATCAGTCTGACTCGGGTCAACAAGCGCTCAGGCTCCAGGTCCCAGGACACTGCTAGAGGGGTGAGTCAGAGACTGAGTCCTCCTGTGGCTTGGGTCCAAGCCCGGTCATTGTGCAGTGCGGATGCAGCGCAATGTGGACACACTAGCATGGCCGTGAGACCTGGGTCCACCCATTGTAAGCCCAAGTTTCCAATGCAGCGTGGACGCTCAAGCGTGGGCTTGGAAACACTGAGTTCACAAGCCCGGGTCCCACAGACCCAGGTTTACAATGCAGTGTAGACATCCCCTTAGTCACTCTGGGCCTCGTTCCCATGTGGTACATAAAATGGGACCTCAGTAATATTGCCCTTCCTGGCAAGGCCATAGTGATCTCTCAGCCCCTGTGACTACGGGCCCATATCAGAGAGCTGGTGTCTCATTGGTAATCATATTTATTACGGCAGTTCCTAAGGGTCAGCCAGGAATATGGCCCCATGCTGCTAGGCGTTGCACAAACACAAGGGGGCGCCCCGGAGAGCTTACGGTCTCAATAGACAAGCCAGACCCCGGCGCCCGCAGGACTTGGATGGTGCCTGGGCCGTGAGCCGTCTTTCTGCACATGTGTGAATTTGAGCTCGATGTTTATGAAGCCCCTTCAGTGCCGAGAGCTGCACAATTGCCGGTTGGTTTCTGCTCTCTCGAACGTGGCATTTTTCTCTTTCTCTCCATTAGGCCCGTCCCGGGGTTCAAGGTCCAGTCCGCCTCCTTCCCCTTTAAGAAATGACAAACGTGGAAAAAGCAAGAGGAATCCTCGCACATGCTCCCCGAACTGGTTCTCCTCATTTGCACTATTGCGGGCGACGGGGCTCTTTTGGATACCAAAGGACTATTTTTATATGAGGGGAAATGTTTCTGCACATAAAAGAGGGAGGGTGTGGGGGAGGGGAAAGTGGTACGGAGCTATATCATTGGGGTGGGGTGGGCAGGGCAGCTTGTGGGGTTAACCATGACGCATCAGCTGCCTGCCAGGGGCATCATCCAGACTCTGCTCCTTCCCAGCCATGCCTGCTGGGCTGGGAAGCAGCAGATCTGGGTGCCCTAAGCAGCCAGCACTGATGGAAGAGGCTGGTGACCAGTCCCGAGGCAGGGCCTAGCTACCTTTGCCTCTCTCGCCAGCAGAATCCAATGCTGGACGTTGTTACCACAGCTGGCACCGGCGATCCACGCGGCCCGGGGGACAATGCAATTGCCGACTCAAACGGTGCCACCTAGCGGTGGGGTGTCTGACTGGCGTGTCCCTGGAGGATCCTTGTTGTCACCCTCCCCGGCTTCCTCCTGGTCTGAAAGGCCGTGACAATCGTGGAGAGCCCAGCAGAATAAGGTGCTCTGAAGAGGAGCCAGCTGGGAGTGCTTCCCTCGTGCGGCATGTGTGTCAACGGGGTTTCAACTGCTCGGCTATTTCAGGGAGCGGGGGGTTCCCCAGCCATGTGCTTTGTTCCCGTCATATGGTGTAAGCCATGTGGTTGCTTTCTGAGCTGCTAATGTTTTATTATGAAAAGGGGGAAGAAGTGTGGACCAGTGGTGAGAGCAGGGGGCTGGGGAGACCCACTCCCAACTCTGCCACTGACTCACTGCGTGGCCTTGGCCAACTCACTGCACCACTCTGTGCCTCAGTTTCCCCATCTGTAAAATGGGGGTAATAATACCTACCTCACAAGGGTGTTGTGAGGTTTGACAAACTGATGTCTCTCAAGGGCTTTACGATCCTCAGATGGAAGGTGCTGCAAAGTATTACGATGTGTTTAATGTCTGAGTCACTTTCCTATGACATGACACCTGACGTCGTCAGGGTCTCTGAAGTGAGAACAATGCCTTTCTCCAGTCTCCTTGCGTTCTTTCGTTTTGCTCGATCTGAATCACCGCCGACCCTCAGGCACTTCAGGCACAAAGTGCAGTTGTCAAGGCTCTCGTTTCTCAACCCGCTCACAGATTCCTAGGCCAGAAGGGACCACTGTGATCAGCTACTCTGACTTCCTGTATATCACAGGCCAGGGAACTATATCTTGTCCTTCAGAAAAACATCCCATTTGATTTAAAGATGGTCAGTGATGGAGAATCCACCCCAACCAGGTCTATTAGCCAGAGGTAATTACAGACTGTGATCAAGTCACCCCTTAACCTTCTCTTTGTTAAGCTAAATGGATTAAGCCCTTTCAGCCTATCACTGTAAGGCAGGTTTAATCATTCTCGTGGCTCTTCTCTGAACCCTCTCCAATTTAGCAACATCCTCCTTGAATTGTGAGTACCAGACCTGGGGACAGTGTTTCAGCAGCAGTCACACCAGTGCCAAATACAGAGGTGAAATGACCTCTCTGCTCCTATTCGAGACTTTCCTGTTTGTATAGCCAAGGATCACACTAACCCTTGTGGCCACAGCATCTCCGTGGGAGCTCATGTTCAGCCAATCATCCACCATGACCCCCTATTTCTTCAGAGACAAGTGGAAATCTGTAGGAGAGCATCTGCAACAGAGCAGGGCTGAGCTGGGGAGCGGACCCCCGGGGAGATGGCAGGGAGCAGCTGGAGTGTGAGGACAGTACAATCTTTACTGTTGAAGTATTGTAACGAAGAAGAGTTGAATGACTGTGGGGACTAGAGAGCAGGGGTTGGCAGAGAGAATCTGAGTCTATGAGAACAACCAGCAGTGTGTGATGAGCTAATGTGTGTATTTGCACCACTGCCCTCTCTTAGTGTTCCTCAGGCCCCACGGGTGGCCCAGCTCTGTGCACAGTATACAGCTTCCACCCTTCTGTACCACAGACAACTGGCAACTGTCAGCTGTGTTCATGAGCCACCCGGGTGTAGCAGACGAGAGGATTGTCTCCTGGTAGGCCTTGTGGGCTGGGTTCCTGTGACTCGGGAACATAAGAACATAACATGAGAACAGCCACACTGGGTCAGACCAAAGCCATCTAGCCCAGTCTCCTGTCTTCGGACAGTGGCCAATGCCAGGTGCCCCAGAGGGAACGAACAGAACAGGGAATCATCAAGTGATCCATCCCCTGTCGCCCATTCCCAGCATCTGGCAAACAGAGGCTAGGGACACCATCCCTGCCCATCCTGGTTAATAGCCATTGATGGACCTATCCTCCATGAATTTATCTAGTTCTTTTTTGAACCCTGTTACAGTCTTGGCCTTCACAACATCCTCTGGCAAAGAGTTCCACACGTTGACTGTGCGTTGTGTGAAGAAATACTTCCATTTGTTTGTTTTAAACCTGCTGCCTATTAATTTCATTGGGTGGTCCCTAGTTCTTGTGTTCTGAGAAGGAGCAAATAACACCTCCTTATTTACTTTCTCCACACCGGTCATGATTTTATAGACCTCTGTCATATCCCCCGATTGATGCAAAGACTCTTGCAGCCATTTGTGGACAGGTGTTTGCTCCTTTAGTCTGA
Organism: Natator depressus; assembly: GCF_965152275.1. NCBI lineage: Eukaryota > Metazoa > Chordata > Testudines > Cheloniidae > Natator > Natator depressus. The sequence goes on along the minus strand of NC_134237.1, from coordinate 135,551,011 downwards.
AGACACAAACCCAACTCATCCTCCTCAAACAAAAGTCACAAAGCAATGAAGGGCCTTCCCACCCCCAGCTGTTTAAAACTGGATCACCAAATTGATTTGATTTTTCTGGGGAACGGGTACGATCACCTGCATGGGGCAGAGCCCCTGTGCCCAGATCCCCCAGCATCTGAGGCTCAGGTCCAAAACCCACTCTGCTTTCCCTGCACACAGTCACCTCTGCCTCTCAGCACGTGAGGCATTGAACCTCCAGCCAAGGCTCGGGCTGCTGCTGCTCGCCATGGGCAGGAAGAAGAATCTATCCGAGAAAGGCAGGACAAGGTCCAACAGCTGGATGTTAAAGCCAGACGAATCCAGGCATAGGTTTGAGCAAGGAGAGTAGTTGGCCGTTAATGACTCAGGGAAGTGGTGGACTCTCCATTTTTTGGTGGCTTCAGATCCAGGCTTTCTGGGAGATGCTTTAGTCAAACCCAAGTAACGGGGCTCATTAAAGGGGTGTGCCGGGGAAATGTCAGGGCCTGTGAACTCCAGGCAGGCAGGCTACATGGTCTAAGGGTCCTTTCTGGCCTTAAAATTGAGGAAGCAGCTCCAAGATAACTGGAGAGAAAAAAGTGTGACCAGTCACAGGCTGCTCAGAGAGCAAGGTCCAGGCTCCAGAAGGTGGCTCAGTGGTCTTGACGCCCCATACGAGCTTCCTGGTAGCACGGGTTCAAATCCACTCCATCTTCTTCAGTGCTGGTGGGTGTGGGGGATGGGCTGCATTTTGTTCTTCAGCTGGCTTCCTGCCGCTCCGGAGCTGCCCACTCTGAGCAGAGAATAAATGAGCTTGTCTGCAAGGCCCCTGTCCAGGTTCCTTCCCCACTCTGAACTCTAGGGTACAGATGTGAGGACCCGCATGAAAAACCCCCTAAGCTTATTCTTACCAGCTGAGGTTAAAAACTTCCCCAAGGTACAAACTTTGCCTTGTCCTTGAACCCTATGTTGCCACCACCAAGCGTTTTAAACAAAGAACAGGGAAAGAGCCCACTTGGAGACGTCTTCCCCCCAAATATCCCCTCCCAAGCCCTAGTCCCCCTTTCCTGGGGAAGGCTTGATAAGAATCCCCACCAATTAGCACAGGTGAACACAGACCCAAACCCTTGGATCTTAAGAACAATGAAAAAGCAATCCGGTTCTTAAAAGAAGAATTTTATTGAAAGAAAAGGTAAAAGAATCACCTCTGTAAAATCAGGATGGTAAATACCTTACAGGGTAATCAGATTCAAAACACAGAGAATTCCTCTAGGCAAAACCTTAAGTTACAAAAAGACACAAAAACAGGAATATACATTCCCTCCAGCACAGCTTATTTTACAAGCCATTAAACAAAAGAAAACCTAAGGTATTTTCTAGCTAGATTACTTACTAACTTTACAGGAGTTGTAAGGCTTGTGTTCCTGATCTGTTCCCGGCAAAAGCATCACACAGATAGACAGACCCTTTGTCCCCCCCCCAGCTTTGAAAGTAACTTTGTCTCCTCATTGGTCATTTTGGTCAGGTGCCAGCAAGGTTACCTTAGCTTCTTAAACCTTTACAGGTGAAAGGGTTTTGCCTCTGGCCAGGAGGGATTTTATAGCACTGTATACCAAAAGGTGGTTACCCTTCCCTTTTATATTTATGACAGCCCCCGTTACCCATCTAGCTTCTTCCAGTTCCTCCCTACCTCAGCCAAGGACAGAGCAAGTGGCTGCCCTCTCCGAAGGGAAGGCAGCCCAGCACAACCTTCCAGCAAATGACACCTTCGGCCAGGTAGGTGCGGCTGGAGGAGCCAGTCTCCGTCTGAGTAAGCTGCAGCGCCTCTTGCTCCGGCTGAACCGAGTTCCAGCCAACGTGTGGATCTTTGAAGCTTGACCTTCCAAGCTGAGCCCAGGGGCTGATTCTCTTCTGCATCGGGAGGGAGGGGGGTGGAGGGATCGTAGGGAGCTGGCTCCAGCTTTCTGATTCTGTGGCCTGATCTGCGCTGGTCCCAGGATGAGCTAGAAAAGCCTAATAGCGGCTCTCATTGATGCTAAGTGAGGATTGGATTGGTGTGAGCTCTGCCCTCCCTCCTCAACCGTGGCGGATTAGCCCCGGCCAATTGGGGGCGGGCCCAGAAAAATGGGTGCCCCTGCATCCTGACCCCGCTCCCCAGCAGGAGGAGGAAGCAGGGGCGTGACTGCACTTGCTCTGGTCCAGGGCCCCACAATCCACCTCTGCTCCTCTGACACACCCCATCTGTCAGGCTGGGGAAGGGGCAGTCAGCACAGGAGCCAGCTCTGCCAACGTTATACCAACTGAGCTCTCACCTCCCTCCCCAGAGGATTCTAGCTAGCCAGGATCCAGCTCCTTTGTGCCCTCCCGAGCAATGCAAAGGGGCTGGGCTGCCCTTGAGAACCTGGCCCACTTCAGTCCTGATGGAGCAGGACTGAGCGTTTTCTGCCCTCTGCTGCGTATAAATCCTGGTCAATATCGGTGTTTAGCAGTAGGTCAAAGAGCTAAATGTTTGCTGCTGTGCTTAAGTCTTAATTACAAAGGCTGAGGTGTTGGAGACAGACAAACCCTATTGGGTTCTCCAGCAGCCAGGGGCTGTATCTCCTTGCCAAAGCTCTTTTTGTCAGCATGAACTATTATAACTCTAGCTATGGTTATTATCCAGATAAACATTCAATCCTTTTTAAGTCTTGCTAAGTTCTTGGCCTCAATGACATCTTGTGTCAGTGAGTTCCACAGGCCAATGATGCCTTGCATGGAAAGTGTTTCCTTGGATCAGTTGTGAATTTGCCACCTTTCGGTTTCCTTGAATATCCCCTTGATCTTATGTGATAATACAGGGAGAACAGCAGCTCCAAATGTCCCTTCTCTGGGCCATTCAGTTCTGGGTTAAATGTCCCAAACAATGACTCTTCCACCCCTTCCTCTGGGAGAGCATTCCTCAGCTGGATGGATCTCTGTGCTGGGTGAGCTGCCATGCCCCAAACAGTGCTGCAACCATCAGATTCATCTTTCCTTGCTGTGCAATGGGGAAGAATAGCAACTTCTTCCTGGGGAGCTTGGTACACTGTTCTGCTTTTCTGTCCTGTGCTGGAAACATCTCTCACTCTGTTCTTCATCACTTGATGGAAAATATCCGTAAACAGGGGAGCCACATTGAACCCTGAATGGGGGTAGTGCATTCCCAGGTGCTGCTTTAGGAGCTCCTCCCAAATCCAGTATAACACAGCCCTGAAGTTTAGCCCCCAGAAGCCCCTATTCAGAACAGTACTTAAGTGGGGGCTTAATTGGAATCACATGCTTAAGCACCTGCCAGTGAAAGGATTTAACTCGGGTTCAGTAAACTGGGTCGTTTTCACAAACTATCCACCTGGTGGCGGCAGATGACTGCAAAAGGAAACATTCTGCCGGCAGCCAGCTACACATTGTGTCTGAAGAGCAGCTGGAATTCTGCAGGGACCATCCTAAGTAGCTTTTCCCTCCCATCTCTCATCCTATTCTGCATGTAGGTGGTCATGAAGCACGCTGAACATCTGTGATGACTGGCTGAGACTGAAGTACTCTCCATCCAAGTTCTCCATTCATAAGGGGGTCCGCTGCAAGCTCTGGTACCTCAGAAGCTCGTGGTGAAAGCTCCAAAAAGCACAGCACTTCCCTGGACAGCGGACCAAGATTCAAAGGAGCCTCCCGGGTTGATGAAACCTCTGCCGAGCAGCACATGCTCAGCTGAGTGTAAAGAGGAGGTGCCCCTGGTTTACTCACTTAAACGCCCATGAATGTAAAGCAGGAAGCCGTGTGACACACGAGAACTTGTTCTGCTGATCAAACTTTGAACCTCCCAAAGGGTTACAGATCTGGGGGTTTGGCAAAGGTTCTCTTCCCAGCCAATCCAGTTTCCCCTCTGTGCCTCCTTTCCCCCCATGTATGAAATGAGACTGGTACTCACCCCACAGGAGGCTTACTTACGGTTTTCAGAGCCCTTTGAGATGTCCAGAGGAAAGTCTCTATGTACAGGTCTCCCATCCGTCACACAGATTTGATGATGATGATGACTCTTTGCAGTCAATGATGTTCCACCAGCATGGCATGAAGGAAATAAACTGGCCCATAGTTCCCAACAGTGCCTTAGAAAGGCAGGACGTACGGGAGTAGGCATTGCTAGACGGGATCAGACCCATGGGCAATCTACCCCAGCATCCTGTCTCAGATGGGGGTCAGCACCAGAGGCTTCAGAGGAAGGAGCAAGAACCCCAAAATAGGCAGCTATGGGATAATCTACTCCCCATGAAGAAGATCTCCTAATCCCTTATGGAGATTAGTTTAAACCCTGAACCTCATATCTGCCTTCCAAACTTTTTTGTCAGCACTCATAACTCTGGCCATTCTTGTAATCCATAGAAATGTCCTGTTCCCTCTGAATCGTGCTAAATACTTGGCCTCAGAAACATTCGGTAGCAGTGCATTCTGCACACTAACCCCCACTTTGCATGAAAAAAACATTCCTTTGCTTAGTTTTGAATTTGCCACCTTTCCATTCCATTGAATGTCCCCTTTTTCTTGTGTTATGAGAGAGGGAGAACAGAAGCTCCCAATTTCCCTTCTCTAGACTATTTGGTATCTTTATAATTGGCCTTAAAATTGGGGATTCTATCTTAGGGTTTTAGCCTGCTGCCCATCACCATGGTATCTGGGCCCCTTCCACATAATATCAAGAGCAACAGCCAAGTCCCTAGTGGTCTCCATGGGATCTCTGTCCCATCTTCCTTTTTGGGGTCAGAACTCCGTTTGGGGGGAAATAGAGGGGCTTGGAAGAGATCTGGGAATAGAAGGAGGCGTCATAGATGGTGGAAAGGCCTTTTCAAAGAAGAGCTTTGCAGCATTTCCTAAAGCTGGTCAAACTCTGGATTCACCTGATCTCCTTGGGAAGTTGGATCCACCAGTGGATCCCCTTGACAGAGATTGCTTTGTCCCCTGCTCTCAGGTGCTTTGGGGTCTGCATTATCCACTAGTTGCCAGTGCATGCAGATAAGGTAGATATTGTGGCATGAGCCAAACAGGAGAAGGATGGAGCAGCTGAGGGGATGGGGAGGATAACGGAATAGCTTTAGAGGGACCGACCAGGTGAAGATAAGAGACACCAAGCACAGGGTGGTCTGGGATCAGAGGAAAGGTGATCAAAGCTCTCTAAAGGAGCTGGAGAGGAAATGTTGTGGACCGTGCTCACTGAGCAGTCATGTTTTGATGATAAATGGGGGGTTTCAACCAGACTGACACTCTCCAGAGAAAAATATAGTTTGGGTTGAGCTTTTTCATCTTTTTTCACTTAAAATTGTTTCTTTTGGGGGTTTTTTTTCCTGGAAGTTTTGGATTTTTTCCTTCTTTTCTTTCCTGTTTTACTCCTTCCCCCTTTATCCACTGGAAAGAGTGGGTGTGATGTTCCCCTCTGGTGTTATCCGGACCGGTGATCTGCTCGGCCATTCCAATCCTTGACTCTGGGAGCCAGCCTGACCCTGCTGTGCTGAGAGAGCCCCTGCTCCCGGGCTGGTCACGCACGGCCTCTGGCATGGAAGTTGCTCCTTGGGTGTGCAACTGAATGACACTAGCCAATCTCTCTGATGCAACCCTAGGCGCCCCCGTCTTACAGTGCCCCCGCTGGACACTGCAAGCTTCTATGAGTTTGTCAATTTAACAAAGAAATCGATATGCGCCAGGCTTGTTATCCCAAGGGGAGCCTCCGACACGTTTCAAACCAACCGCACTGCTTCAGGTAGAATAAACAAACACATGTATTAGCTATAAAGATAGATTTTAAGTTATTATAAGTCAAAGCATAACAAAGTGGTTATCAAAATAAAGTAAAATATAAGTGCGCGGTCTAAGCTCTCAACCCTATTAGACTGGGCAGCAACTAGATGAAGCAGGTTTTCTCTCCCCACTGGGTATTGCAGTCCTTAATATACGGGGCCAATCTCCTCTGTTGGAGTCTTGTCGTCTTCTTCTCAGTGTCTTGTTTGCTTGCAGCATAAGTGGGGCAGGAGAAGGGCCCAGTATGTCCACTCTCTCTGTTTTATACCCTCAGTCCATATGCTTGGGGAGCACAAGTCCAGGCATGTCTGGGGGGGCATTGCTGAGTCTCTCCAAACAAGGTTGAGCAATTCACCTGGTGTGGCCTCATGCAGGTGAGTCATTGCATTGTAGCTCCCTTGCTGGACAATGGCTGTTGATGGGTTGTTTGACACCCCGCCTGGGCGGTGGTTACTTTCCTTGCTGTTGCATATCAGGGGTGTGGATTTTTCTAACCCCTTAGCAATGTAGTTGTACCAAAGGAAGTCTGTAGTGTAGACCTGGCTTCTGCGTGTCTCAGCTAAATACAAGATGGAACAGATTGGTAAGCATAGGCGTTACCATGTTGTGAGGGACCATTCAAAATGAAGTGGGCTATTAGCTTCTCTGCAATCATAGGACAAAGGAGAGTTAGTGAGTTACAGATTGTTGCAAAGAGACATAATTTATAATAGAGTATCTCTATTAAATACTTGATTTTTAGTGGCTAGCAAAGGACTGAATTTAAGCTCCCAGGCCAGTCTTTTGAAGGTGCTGTGCAGGTTTACTTTGAGGACGAGGACAGAGAGGTCCGATATGGAGTGATCGCTCTGTGAAAAGTTTCAGAGTAACAGCCGTGTTAGTCTGTATTCGCAAAAAGTTGCATCCGATGAAGTGAGCTGTAACTCACGAAAGCTCATGCTCAAATAAACTGGTTAGTCTCTAAGGTGCTACAAGTACTCCTTTTCTTTTTTCCTTTTCTTTCTGTGAAAAGTGTTCGCCCAGGGGTCATAGGGTTCGAGAGGCCATGTGGCCAGTTTAAAGCCAGACAGTCCTAGATTTGTGCAGCACAATCCCTGTCTGGTAGGGAATTAGCACCAGACATGGCTGTGTCCAGTGAAAATGAGAGGAGAGAGGAGGGAGACGGTGGATGTAGGAGGATGTTGGGGAGGTGGGGGCCATACCTCTGTGCTGAGTGATCCAGGCAGGGACAGGGACAGGACCACACAGGTGGAGGTGGAGATGTCCTGTATTGTGGGGGTTGTCAGCGGCCACCCTAGATAGGGTGTTTTTGTCTTTTTTCATTTTTCTGTATAAGTCTCTCCTGAACTCCGTCTTCCGACCTTCAAACAACCCCCAACCTCACCAAGCTCATTATCAGAAGCAAGCTCCCTATAGACCAGGACACAACACCAGCACCAGACCCGGCCAGAACAGCAGATACAAAACCTGCAGACATATCTCCACTGCTACGATGACCAATATGCCTCAGACACACCTTTCAGAATCCATAGGTACTACACATGCCTATCACAACATAGGAACATATTGGGTCAGACCAATGGTCCATCTAGCCCAGTCTCTTGTCTTCCGACAGTGGCCAGTGCCAGGTGCCCCAGAGGGAGTGAACAGAACAGGTAATCATCCAGTGATCCATCCCATCGCCCAGTCCCAGCTTCTGGCAAACAGAGGCTTGGGACATTCAGAGCATAGGGTTGCATTCCTGACCATCTTGGCTAATAGCCAGTGATGGACCTGTCCTCCAGGAACTTCTTTATTTTTTTGAACCCCATTATAGTTTTGGCCTTCACACCATCCCATGGCAATGAGTTCCACAGGTTGACTGTGCATTGTCTGAAGACGTACTTCCTTTTGTTTGCTTTATAATTGCTGCCTATTAATTTCATTGGGTGATTCCTAATTCTTGTGTTATGGGAAGGAGTAAATAACACTTCCTTATTCACATTCTCCAAACCTGTCATGATTTTATAGCCCTCTATCATATCCCCCCTTAGGTTATGTCTACACCAGGACTTTTGTCAGTATAAACTTGTGTCACTCAGGAGTGTGAAAAAACACCCCTCTGAGCGACGTAAGTGACACCGACAGAAGCGCCGGTGTGGACAGTGCTATGTCGGCGGGAGTTGCTCTCCCACCAACATAGCTACTGCTGCTCGTTGGGGGTGGTTGCATTATGTCGACAGGAGAGCTCTCGTCCATCGGCCTGAGCGGCTACACAGTGGACCATACAGCAGCGCAGCTGCATCAGTACAGCCCTGCTGCTGTCAGGTTTCTAGTGTAGACATGGCCAAAGCCGTCTCTTTTCCAAGCTGAAAAGTCCTAGTCTTTTCCTAATCTCTTCTCAGATAGAAGCTGTTCTATACCCTTAACCACCCTTTGTTGCCTTTCTGAATACCTTTTCCAATTCCAGTATATCTTTTTTGAGATGGGGCAACCAGAACTACCCACAGTATTCAAGGTGTGGGCCTACCATTGATTTATATACTGGCATTATGATATTTTTCTGTCTTATCTATCCCTTTACTGTTGGTTCCTAACATTCCGTTTTGGCTTTTTTGACTCCTGCTGCACGTTGAGTGGATGTTTTCAGAGAACTATTCACAATGACTCCAAGATCTCTTTCTTGAGTGGCAACAGCTAATGTAGACCCCCATCATTTTATATGTATAGTTGGGATTATGGTTTCTAATGTGCATTATTTTGCATTTATCAACACTGAATTTCAGCTGCCATTTTGTTGCCCAGTCCCACAGTTTTGTGAGATCCCTTTGTAATTCTGCACACTCTGTCTTGGACTTGACTATTTTGAATAATTTTGTATCATCTGCAAATTTTGTCACTTCACTGTTTAGCCCTTTTCCCAGATCATTTATGAATATGTTGAAAAGCCCTCTTCCCAGTACAGACCCCTGGGGGACACCACTATATAGCTGTCTACATTGTGAAAAGTGACCATTTATTCCCACCCTTTGTTTCCTGTCTTTTAACCAGTTACTGATTTATGAGGGGACCTTCCTTCTTTTCCTATGGCTGCTTACTTTGCTTAAGAGTCTTTGGTGAGGGACCTTGTCAAAGGCTTTCTGAAAGTCCAAGTACACTATATCCAGTGGATCACCCTTGTCCACATGTTTGTTGACCTCCTCAAAGAATTCTAATAGATTGGGGAGGCATGATTTCCTTTTACAAAAGCCTTGTTGACTCTTCCCCAGCAAATTATGTTCATCTATATGCTAATTCTGTTCTTTACTATAGTTTCAACCAATTTGCCTGGTACTGAAGTTAGGCTTACTGGCCTGTAATTGCCAGGATCGCTGGTGGAGCCTTTTTTAAACAGGTGGTGTACCTCATCCAGTGCATTACATGCCCCAACAACAGCTATGGGGGGTGAAACCAAACAATCCCTCTGCTCTTGCATGAACTCCCTCCGAAAAATAAAAGACAAAAACACCATAGCAATGCTGATTTTTTTTTTAATGTGTCCGCTAGAAGCGGAATAACCAGCTGTTTCCCCATCTAATGCTGCTCTTTGTAGAGCTCCCCGTGAAGTTTAGCTGGGGTGTCTTGTCATTCTCTCGCTTACATCTTATCCTTGTTCTTATCCAATCTCACTAGGCACTTTACAAACAGATAACAAAACCGTCTTTGCACCAGAGAGTTTCCCCTCCAATTTACTGTGTTATTGTCAAGAAGGTCCCATGGGCTGCATAGATTTGTTTCACTTGTAATAATCTCATCTCTTACTTGAAACAATTTGGTTTTGAGACGTGGTGTTTTGGTTTTTTTTAATAAATCTGACAGATCCTCTTAAAATGTTTGGACTTCTTTGAACCTACAATCCAGGATATAAAAACCTACATGGTCCAAAAGCAGGTTCTGCCAAGGAGATCTAGTCAGTTCTGGCCTGCTCTGGTCTTAGAAGGAAGGTGAAGCGATGCATTCTGCAGGACGTTGACCTGAGGAAATGCTAGGGCAGATGAAATCAGGATAGCTCAGCCAGAGACAGAGCTGGGAGATACCTGCGGAATAGCGTGAGACCTGCTATCTTGTCCAAAGCACCAGGGACATCCAGAGCTCTGAGCATGCGTCTCCACAGCTTGAACTAAAGAGCCATGCTCTGTAGCTTGGCACTGAACAAATGCTGCTCCTCTGGAGATGAGACACAGAGTAGGACACATAATACACACTGGCCAGTGGGTGACATACTTCCTGGGATCATCCCAAGTACCTGACGGAGACAGCAGCTCAGACCAGTGGGGAGGCCTGGTCTACACTAGAAAATTAGGTCATTTTAACTACTTTGGTTGGGGGGATGGATTTTTAGGTCAGTAAGCTGACCTCAGTCCCTGTGGACTTGGCTACACTTGCAAGTTAGAGCGCATTAAAGCAGCCCCAGGGGCCCAAACTCATGACCCGTCCACACTGGCAAGGCACGTAGAGCGCCAGGACTCTGCAGCTGGAGCGCTCCTGGTAATCCACCTCCACGAGAAGCATAACACTTGGTGCGTCTCGGCTGAAACGCCCCAGTGTCAGTGTGAACGAGATGCTGCATTACTTTGCCCTGTGATCGGCCTCCAGAAATGTCCCATAATCCCCTTAAGTCAAGTGGCCACTCTTCTCATTGTTTTGAACTCGGGTGCAGGAGTGCGGATATGCCCTTTGATAGCGCCGTTTCTGACAGCCGGCTGCTTATCTGCTCTGGGACAAAGCAACCATTACTGTGGAATGTTGCTTGAGGGGCGGGGGGTGGGGGGGTCTGCTGCTGTCTGAATTTACAAGACAGCATGCTTGTCTCAGCCCCCCAAAACCCACTCTTTTCTCCCCCCACATACACATAACACACTCCCTGTCACACTCCACCCCACCCCCCACTCCCCATTTGAAAAGCACGTTGCAGCCACTTGCATGCTGGAATAGCTACCACAATGCACTGCTCTCTGTGTAGGGGACAATTTCCTGGTGCAAGTGCTGGAGGAACCAGCTAGGGGCAGAGCTCTTCTTGACCTGCTGCTCACAAACTGGGAAGAATTAGTAGGGGAAGCAAAAGTGGATGGGAACCTGGGAGGCAGTGATCATGAGATGGTCCGAGTTCAGGATCCTGACACAAGGAAGAAAGGAGAGCAGCAGAATACGGACCCTGGACTTCAGAAAAGCAGACTTTGACAACCTCAGGGAACTGATGGGCAGGATCTCCTGGGAGAATAACATGAGGGGGAAAGGAGTCCAGGAGAGCTGGCTGTATTTTAAAGAATCCTTATTGAGGTTACAGGGACAAACCATCCTGATGTGTAGAAAGAATAGTAAATATGGCAGGCGACCAGCTTGGCTTAACAGTGAACTCCTTGCTGATCTTGAACACAAAAAAGAAGCTTACAGGAAGTAGAAGATTGGCCAAATGACCAGGGAGGAGTATAAAAATATTGCTCAGGCATGCAGGAGTGAAATCAGGAAGGCCAAATCACACTTGGCGTTGCAGCAAGCAAGAAGATGTTCAGAGTAACAAGAAGGGTTTCTTCAGGTATGTTAGCAACAAGAAGAAAGTCAAGGAAAGTGTGGGCTCCTTACTGAATGAGGGAGGCAACGTAGTGACAGAGGATGTGGAAAAAGCTAATGTGCTCAATGCTTTTTTTGCCTCTGTCTTCACGAACAAGGTCAGCTCCCAGACGACTGCACTGGACAGCACAGCATGGGGAGGAGGTGACCAGCCCTCGGTGGAGAAAGAAGTGGTTCGGGACTATTTAGAAAAGCTGGACGAGCACAAGTCCATGGGGCCGGATGCGCTGCATCTGAGAGCGCTAAAGGAGTTGGCGGATGCGGTTGCAGAGCCACTGGCCATTATCTTTGAAAACTCATGGCGACCAGGGGAGGTCCCGGACGACTGGAAAAAGGCTAATGTAGTGCCCATCTTTAAAAAAGGGAAGGAGGAGGATCTGGGGAACTACAGGCCAGTCAGCCTCACCTCAGTCCCTGGAAAAATCATGGAGCAGGTCCTCAAAGAATCAATTCTGAAGCACGTAGAAAAGACGAAAGTGATCAGGAACAGTCAGCATGGATTCACCAAGGGCAAGTCATGCCTGACTAATCTAATTGCCTTCTATGACGAGATAACTGGCTCTGTGGATGAGGGGAAAGCAGTGGACGTGTTATTCCTTGACTTTAGCAAAGCTTTTGACATGGTCTCCCACAGTATTCTTGCCAGCAAGTTAAAGAAGTATGAGCTGGATTAATGGACTATAAGGTGGATAGAAATCTGGCTAGGTTGTCGGGCTCAACGGGTAGTGATCAATGGCTCCATGTCTAGTTGGCAGCCGGTATCAAGTGGAGTGCCCCAAGGGTCGATCCTGGGGCTGGTTTTGTTCAATATCTTCATTAATGATCTGGAGGATGGCATGGATTGCACCCTCAGCAAGTTTGCAGATGCCACTAAACTGGGAGGAGAGGTAGATATGCTGGAGGGTAGGGATAGGATACAGAGGGACCTAGACAAATTAGAGGATTGGGCCAAAAGAAATCTCATGAGGTTCAACAAGGACAAGTGCAGAGTCCTGCACTTAGGACGGAAGAATCCCATGCACCGCTACAGACTAGGGACCGAATGGCTAGGCAGCAGTTCTGCAGAAAAGGACCTAGGGGTTACAGTGGACGAGAAGCTGGATATGAGTCAACAGTGTGCCCTTGTTGCCAAGAAGGCCAATGGCATTTTGGGCTGTATAAGTAGGAGCATTGGCAGCAGATGGAGGGACGTGATCATTCCCCTCTATTTGGCATTGGTGAGGCCTCATCTGGAGTACTGTGTCCAGTTTTGGTCCCCACACTACAAGAAGGATGTGGAAAAATTGGAAAACGTCCAGCGGAGGGCAACAAAAATGGTTAGGGGACTGGAACACATGACATATGAGGAGAGGCTGAGGGAACTGGGATTGTTTAGTCTGTGGAAGAGAAGAGTGAGGGGGGATTTGGTAGCTGCTTTCAACTACCTGAAAGGGGGTTCCAAAGAGGATGGATCTAGACTATTCTTAGTGGTAGCAGATGACAGAATGAGGAATAATGGTCTCAAGTTGCAGTGGGGGAGATTTAGGTTGGATATTAGGAAAAACTTTTTCACTAGGAGGGTGGTGAAGCACTGGAATGCGTTACCTAGGGAGGTGATGGAATCTGCTTCCTTTTGAAGTTTTTAATGTCAGGCTTGACAAAGCCCTGGCTGGGATGATTTAGTTGGGGATTGGTCCTGCTTTGAGTAGGCAGTTGGACTAGATGACCTCCTGAGGTCCCTTCCAACCCTGATATTCTATGATTCTGTGGCTGTTGCAAGAGTTGCTAATGTGGTCAAGCCAGTGCGCTTGAATCTGACAGTGTGGACAGACTACAGTGCTTTCCCTACTGTGCTCTCCGAGGGCTGGTTTAACTCTCAGCACCCTACATCTGCAAGTGTAGCCATGCCCACATGTAGACAGCACTAGGTCAGTGGAAAAATTCTGTTGACCTAGCTACCACCTCTCAGGGAGATGGGTTACCTATGCTGACAGGAGAACCCCTCTCGTTGCTGTAGTAAGTGTCTACACTGAAGCAGTACTGCGGCCCCCTGGTAGCCATTTAAGTGTAAACAAGCCCTTAGTCACCCTGGGGAATGCTAGCACTGAACATATGCGTATTTTCTAGGGCTGGGCAGGAAATGGTTTTCTTATCCTGTGACTACTTTTGAGAGTTCAACATTTTTCTCATCGCAAATCGGGATGAAATGTCAAAACCTCAAAATTGTTCATGAACCAAAAAATGATTTTTCCCCCCTTATTTTATGTACATTTCAAAACAAAAAGTCCATGGGAAGTGGACAACTGGCATTTTTGTTTAGGAACTTATTCGACAGTTGTCCAACATTTCTTCTGGACCTTCTTTCGAGCCAGGAGATTCATCCAACCTGAGCTTGCTTCACAAACAGTTTCAGTTTTGACGAAGCGGCGTGTTTTGGATAAAAAAAACAGTTGGGGAAAAAAAAAAGAAAGGCACGACTGGTTCTAGTCTCTACAGCTTTCGCTAAGCAGCCAGGCTCCAGAGTCAGGGCTGTAAGGAGTGCCCCGAGCCCAGCCAAACTTGGACAAACTCTGCTCGAGCTAGCATGCCAAAACCAGCTGTGTGGTGACTGCAGCACTGGGAGTGGCCGGCCCGAGCTGTTTTTGGCAGAGGCTGTCTACCCAGGTTGGGAGGCCCGCTCCTGGCTTCAGGGTGTAGACCAGCGGTCCCCAAGCTTTTGAGGGTCATGGCCCCACCTCCCACAGAGCCAGGACTGGGGGTGGGGCCATGGCATTAGAGGACATGGACAGGGCTAAAGGGGCCAAGGTTGGGGGTGGGTCTGGGGCCGGGAGTGGGGCCGGGGCTGAGGCTAAGGCTGGGGGTGGAGCTGCAGCTGGACTGTGGTGGGGTCTGGCAGCTGGGCCTGCGGCCAGGTGCGGCTCCACTCCTGGGTTCCCCCCAGCCTCAGCCCCAGGCTGGGAATAATGCTGCAGCCCGCAGCTGAGGCTGGGGGCAGGGCTGGGAGCCAGGGACACGGCTGGGGGGTGGGACTGGAATGGGACTGGGTGGCACCCCCTCCCTGCCCCCCTGGGGGCTGGCATGGACCCACCGCACCCCCCAGATGTTCTGCTATGCCCCCCTAGGGGGGGCGCGGCCCACAGTTTGGGGACCTCTGGTGTAGATATACCCTGGCAGACCTGCAATCTCTCTAGCTCAGGCCCAGAGCAGGATGTTTAACTCGCTGAGCAGTGCATTACGGTAGCACGCAGGGAATCGAAGTGGGAGGCCGGCATCCTTATGAACTGAGGCTCAGGAGGGGAGGGCTCAGGGAGGCTGACTGTGGCCAGAGGGAAGAGTAGAATGGGCGAGGCGGGGCAAGGGAGAAGGAGCTGGCTGGATTGAGGGGCAGGGAGGGTGATCCGATGGTTAAGAAGCCGGACTGGAAATCTGAAGCTCTGGGTTTGTTTCCCTGCTCTGTCATGGTCTCCCTGTGTGAGTCACTCAGTCTCTCTGGGCCTCCGTGCCCGTCTGTGGAACGGGGCTACTAATCCCACCATTCTCCCACCCTTTGTCTGTCTGTACTGTGAGCTTTCTGGGGCAGGGACTCTTACTTCGGGTTTGAACAGCGAGGGCTGTGATCTCACTTGGGCACGGCCCCCCCACTGCTACAATTACAATCCAGGAAACAGAGAAGAAATGAAGCAGAAATCCATGGCTCTGGGTGAGTGTGATGGGGTGGACTCTCCATGTTGGCTCTGAGAGGGCTGAGCTAGGCCAAGGGGCCCAGTCAGCCAATTAGGCTGCAAACTGGGGGAATTAAGGGTGAGAGGAAAGCCTAATTAGGAGGGAGCTCCCATGAGCAGAGGTGGGCTGGGCCAGCATAAATCCTGGAAGCTGGCAGCAGCAAGGGCTGCTGGGAAGAAGTTTGCAGTCACCCTCTGTAGTAGAGAGGGAAGGATTAACCCAGGGAAGGAGTAGGCCCCTGGGGGCCTGGCCTAGAGGCAGGGCATATACAGAAGAGAGCAGGGTGGAGAAGAGAGCCTGTGGGACATGGGGTCGGAAGGAGGCCATGGAGTGAGCAGCAAGGTTGGGGACTGAACAGATCTTGGCTGGGTGGTGCAGGGTCCCTGGGCTGGAACCTGGAGTAGAGGCAGGGTTGGGTTCCCCTGCCCGCCAGTGGCACCGGATGGACAGTGAACGGTCAGGAAGACTGCCTGAGCCACTGCAGCAGTGATAAGGTCAGGGCACCGGGCATGAGGACTGCCAGAGGCCCCTGGAGCAGAAGAGACATTGAAGGACTCTACCCCGGGAGTGACCTGGCCGGAGGGCCGAGTCACGAGGAGGCAGCAGCAGCTCGTGGAGCGCGAGAGAGTCTGTGAGCTGAGAGCGGGAGACGGGGAGACAGCGTGCAAGCACAGGAAGGGGGGTCAGCCTCACGGAGCTAATCCCCAGAGCAGCCAGGAGGAGGCGCCATTTCAGCAGTGAGCAGAGCACCCCTGTCACAACAAGACTTTGGGGGCTTTTCTGGACCAAACCCCCAGCAAATCTCTTTGCGGATCATCCATCATGTCCCTCCTTAACGTTCCACCCAGGGAAGGAAACTGCAGCCAATACCCAGGCCGAGCCGTGCAGCAGCCACGCGGTTAATGGCCCGACTCCGGCAGCAGAGAAAGTTGAAATATCCATCGCTCTTTTTCTTTTTCATCCGCAGAACACAATCACTCTCTCTGCCCATTACTGACATTCTGGGGCTTGCCACTCTGTGCCCACAGTGGTCCTATTAAAAATGAAAGTATAAAGCACAGCTTGATTTTAATTCACTCCATCAAAGTTAGAAATGTATAAATTTATTTTATATATATATATATATATGTGCACACCCCTCCCTGGGAGAACGCAGCGCTAGGAACCCTGTCGAGTGTTGCCTAAAGCCTGTCTCTTATCTCCCTAATTTCAAAGTGTTTCTAAAGAAATACGTGTCTTTCAAGTCCCTGTCCTGTGAAGTGGAAAACGAGCCCGGCACTGGAACGCTTTGGGGCCTGGGTGTCAAAGGAAGAGGCCAAACGGAGGAGTCCCTGTTCCTTTCTGTGGTAAAGCCCAGCGCCGAGTGCGAGGCAGGTGTAAGAAGCCAGCCCGGGGCTCTGTTTTCCGTTGGAAAGAGGAAAAAATCTTTGCCCCTCAGTCTTTGCTTGAGAAAAATGGGCCATTTAACCATTGTGGCATGTTTGCCACTAAATTTACCCTGGGCTACGTTCTGAGCCTGCCACTGCTGTCGCTGGGCATATGGCGGGCGGTGCCCGGTGGCTGGGGGGTTGCCTTGTAGCAGGTTTCGCAAGCTGAGCAGTGGGAAGCCAGGTCAGCACGCGGAGGGGCGACCTCCAGGAAAAGCCAAGGGGGGGCACGTTCCCTTTTGACTCAGTGTGACTAATGCCCCAGCGCCGTCGCCCTGGGGAGGTGACTCTGTCCCCTATGAAGCCAGTTTTACGCTGCAGGCGGTTGTGTTGGGGCAAGGGGGGCATGCCGTGTAGCCGAGAGCAATGCAGGTGACTCAGTAAGGGGGACCTGCCCCACACTGTCTGCAAGACCCCAGTGTGGTGCCAGAGGGCTACTACTGCAGGGAGTAATGTGTGACTTAGAAGGGGATGCTTCCCCCTCTGCCCATACTGATCCTGCCCCGGGGGGTGGTAGGGTGAGCTGTGGTGGACAGGCTGTCTATTGAATGAGATGTAGGCAGGCAGGCGGTAAGGTACAAAACCAAGGACTGAAGAGGTCATGTCTGCTCAGTAACGAGCCGGGATCACTTTCTGCGGACAGTAGACCCAGCAGTTAACCCAGGGGTCCTGGCACGTGGATAATTATATTCTCCCTGTCTAAATTCACCTCCACGGTTTCAATTGGACATGGCACTGGTCCCTTCCTTTCCCGTTGTGCTGGACGGTTTTGCAATGCACTGGTAAAGAACAGCTGCTTTTTGCACCAGAGGTGGCCAGATTTGGGGGCAGCGGGAGAGATTGCGTGATGGTTTGACCAACAAGCACCTTGGCAGGGAAGGGAAAATGGCATCTGCTTTCCAGGCCAAAAAATAATAAAAAAAAAAGTCTCTTTAAAAATCTTTTCTTCAGACACAGAGAGAACCTGGGGCTTTGGAGGTTCTGGTTGTCAAGGAGACCTCGCTGTCCAATGAGCTGCTCGTGCAATGGGTGTGAATGGGGAAGCCGACGGCTGGTGTGCAGAGCTCGGTGAGGTGTGAGTAACTGCACCTGCAAGTCACAGTGGAGGCCAGGAAAGGGCAGCCCATGCCTGGAGATGTTCCCGTCTAGGATCGGCTGCCGACCAGCCGGGGATGAAGGGAGTGCAAGGCTCGAAGCAACCGCTGGTGCTAGTAACAGATACAAGCCGCAGCCCCACCCTGGGAGATAATGATGGACCAGGCCTTTGCTAGGTTTCAAAGCCGGCAAGCAGCCAGCAGCACAAGGTGATCCAGGCAGTTCAGGTGGGGCCTACATGAGAAACAGGTCTGGCCGCGGTGCCATGCTTCCATTAGAGATGGGCCCAGCCGGAACATCCAACCCATGTCCTTTGAGCTCTAGGGAGTGTGGGTCTGGATCAGGCGTGAGCCAGCAAGTCCAATCTCCAGAGATGGAGGAGAACCATAGTGCTGGGTGCAATCCACTTTCAAACCCTGGGGAGGTGTGGATCTGAACTTGGTTCGCAGCCGGCGCCCACTCTTGTTTCTGTGAAGCGTAAAGGTGTCTGACCTGTCCTTCTGGGGGTGAGATCTTGTTTTAGTCCTGTCCCAGGAGGAGGCAGGACGGAGGGTAGCAGTTGGTGTGTGCCCAGGGACACAGAGCATTGGCTCACCACGACCAGTCTCCTGCCTCCAGCAATGGCCACTGACACATACCTCAGTGGAAGGTGAATGCTCCTATGATGCACCAGGCTAACGGTGCAGTGTAGTTGTCAAGGTTCCTCCCCCACTCTGAACTCTAGGGTACAGATGTGGGGACCTGCATGAAAACCTCCTAAGCTTATCTTTACCAGCTTAGGTCAAAACTTCCCCAAGGTACAAAATATTCCACCCTTTTGTCCTTGGATTGGCCGCTACCACCACCAAACAAATACTGGTTACTGGGGAAGAGCTGTTTGGACACGTCTTTCCCCCCAAAATACTTCCCCAAAACCTTGCACCCTACTTCCTGGACAAGGTTTGGTAAAAAGCCTCACCAATTTGCCTAGGTGACTACAGACCCAGACCCTTGGATCTTAAGAACAATGAACAATCCTCCCAACACTTGCACCCTCCCTTTCCTGGGAAATGTTGGATAAAAAGCCTCACCAATTTGCATAGGTGACCACAGACCCAAACCCCTGGATCTGAGAACAATGAAATAAAGCATTCAGTTTTCTTACAAGAAGACTTTTAATAAAAATAGAATTAGAAATAAGAAATCCCCCCTGTAAAATCAGGATGGTAAATACCTTACAGGGTAATTAGATTCAAAACATAGAGAACCCCTCTAGGCAAAAACCTTAAGTTACAAAAAAGATACACAGACAGAAATAGTTATTCTATTCAGCACAATTCTTTTCTCAGCCATTTAAAGAAATCATAATCTAACACATACCTAGCTAGATTACTTACTAAAAGTTCTAAGGCTTCATTCCTGGTCTATCCCCGGCAAAGACAAAATGTAGACAGACACACAAACCCTTTGTTTCTCTCCCTCCTACCAGCTTTTGAAAGTATCTTGTCTCCTCATTGGTCATTTTGGTCAGGTGCCAGCGAGGTTACCTTTAGCTTCTTAACCCTTTACAGGTGAGAGGAGATTTCCTCTGGCCAGGAGGGATTTTAAAGGGGTTTACCCTTCCCTTTCTATTTATGACAGTAGTAGACGCAGGAGGAGATCCCCTCCTTACCTCTGCGGCGATCAGTTGACATCCTGCACATGAGGCCACGTTGCCCTCATCTGAGCAAGCCTGAGTTCAGGGACCGCCTCCGGGTGACACATTCAAAGCCACCTCTAGGGAAAGAAAGGAGAACTGAGTCTCTGTGGGTCCTCTAGCTCTTGGTCTTCCTGCTGACAAAGCTGCCCAAGTGGCTGGGAGCTTCTGAGGTGTGGCAGTTGCAGAAGGGGACCTCCCAGTTGACCTCGCCCAGGCTGGGGTCACTGATCCAGCTGAATGAGGCCCCAGAGTGTCACAGGCATCCAAGAAGGACAAAGGTGGCGCTCTCCCAATGCTAGGGCTGTTGGAGTGCCCATGAAACCGCCTTGAACTGGCACAGCCTGTGCTGGACCCGTGGAGAGCTGTTTGAAGGAAAGGAGCCCCAGACATGCCCCGTTTCCCAGTGACATGACTACAAAGCCACGCCAGTGATGCAAAGGTGACTCCATGGCCAGTCCATGGAGCCAGCCAGTGCTGCAAATTCTTGCAGGGGGAAAAATAACAAAGCTCTCTAGAAATTGCAAAGCGTTACACCCGACCACGCAGCGCCCTTCAAAAATGTGTCTCGGTGTCTCCTTGGAAAAGCAGACTGATGTGTTTAGAGTCACTCCCCTAGGCCAGGCAAGTCCATTTCCATACATCCAGCGTACGTTCCGCTCTCAATGACCTGCTGGCCACGACGGAGAGCAGCAGCCTCGCAGAAGAGATCACACAATTCGGTGACGGTGCGTCAGCGACAAAGGCAACTCCTGGGGTGGGGCGTCAGTGAGTCTTTGCCGCTCTGTATACGATCGGCCAGAGCTGCTCGCTGAAAGACATCACAAAATGGTGTGTTGCTGTAGATCTAGCCAGCTATGCTGCAACGATAGCCGGGGACCTCGCTGAAACAAGAGGTGGAGAAAAGCCTGACCCAGCCATAGGGGAGGCATCACGAAACAGAAACTGGGCTGTTAAAAGGCTGCTGGGTCCCTTCTGTGCACTGGTTCCGAGGAAACTGTAGAACACTAAAACAGAGCAATGAAAGTTGTTGGGGGGTTGCCGGACATAACACAGCACCCAGATGCTCTTTCCTGACAACCCCGGAACTCCATCAAATTTCGACTGAAACATGAAGCCTGGCTGAGATGCTTTGCCCAGAAGTGACCAAGCACTAGCTGTTAAATGCCAAGAAGGGCCAAAAGGGGGTTTGGCATGGAACTGCCACCCGAAACTTCCCCCATGCTGGGGCAAATCTCCCCAGGCTGTCTTAACACACTGGAGAATCTAGCCAGAAAGGTGGGACAAGGGCTAAGAACAAGGGCTGTGCTAGGAATACAATAAGCATGCCAAGAAGTGGGATGGATTTATTTAGCAACAATAACCTCGCCTATCACTGGCGGCTTCACACCGTGAATCATCGACAGTAACTAAAGGCAGGGACATGGGCCAACTTGGATGGACAAGAAGCTGTGTCTTAATCACCAAGTTGCTCTCAGATGTTGATTATTCTTAATCACCACTGGCTAGGGACGGAGCCACGCCAGTGATGCAAAGGTGACAGGCTCTATCTCCCATGGCCAGTCCATGGAGCTAGCCAGTATTGCCTCTCTTGTGTTTTTACTGATAAGACCTTAGCATGCTTCAATAAAGTGCTGATGATTTGTCAAAATTTTGCTTGACAAGTATAAACTACTCACACCACCTCCGGCCTGGGGAATGCACATTTCCCAGTGACTTGAGTGTGCACAAGCAAAGAAGCGGGTTTACTGTTGGGTTTTTTCCTAATATGTGTAAGCAGAGTCAGGATGGGCTCCACCCTGACATCTGGTGGTGAGGTGTGGCAAGTAGTGGAAAAGAACTTCAGGGGCTGATCTCAATTTGCATAGGCACACCCACCCCGCCTAGAATGAGGCCATAACTGCCCAAATGGTCACTTTGGCTGTTGTGGGATCCCCAGTGTCTTTGTTATTGGGGCGGGAAGAGTAAATTGTTATTACCCTGATTATGGGAACTGTGCTTGGAACTGTACTTGGCCTTTTGTTATGATGGAGGGACTCACCATCAACTGAGTAGCACTCGCTAGGCAAGGGACATGGGTTCCAAAACTCTGTGAAGGGAGAGAGACTTGAGACAGGTATTAGTACCTGGTGGTGTGGGCCCCTTTGTGAGGGCCTGAAGCACCAATTGCACCTCTGTCTCTCTCCACTGTGGAATGTCAGAGCTAATTTTGGGTCTATTAAGAGTCTTGCTACAGGTACTGTGCTGCATTCACTTTGGCCTTATGGTGCACCAGCACTAAGGCCCCCACTACTATGAGCTGAAATCACTGAGAGCTGAAATCACTGAGCACTGTGTCAAGTAGTGGGGAGCCGGAAGATCTAGAGTGCAGCGGTGCCGTTCGTGAGACGGCGAGCTGTGCAGAGCGGAGCCGTTCGTGAGACGGCGAGCTGTGCAGAGCGGAGCCGTTCGCGAGACGGCTAGCTGAGCAGAGCTGTTCGTGGGACGGCGAGCTGTGCAGAGTGGAGCCGTTCATGAGACAGCGGTGTGATCGTGAGATGGCGAGCTGAGCCGAGCTGTTCGTGAGACGGCGAGCTGTGCCGAGCGGAGCCGGTCGTGGTGGAGCGGAGCCGTTCGTGAGACGGCGAGCTGAGCAGAGCTGTTCGTGAGACGGCGAGCTGTGCAGAGGGAGCCGGTCGTGGTGGAGCGGAGCCGTTCGTGAGACAGCGGTGTGTTCGTGAGACGGCGAGCTGAGCCGAGCTGTTCGTGAGACGGCGAGCTGTGCCGAGCGGAGCCGGTCGTGGTGGAGCGGAGCCGTTCGTGAGACAGCGAGCTGAGCAGAGCTGTTCGTGAGACGGCGAGCTGTGCAGAGTGGAGCCGGTCGTGGTGGAGCGGAGCCGTTCGTGAGACAGCATAGCAGAGCAGAGCCCTGTGGGGCAGTCAGCTTCAGGACACGTAAGGTACCCCTTACCTCTTTCCCCCACACACAGGCACATTTTAGCCAGACTGGGGAGTAACACTCTGCAGATGAACTTTTGAACTCTGGGGCTGGACTTTTTGGATTTTGGGTGATTTGAGGATTGCTGGACTCAAGAGAAATTTGGGTTCTGGGACTCAAGAACCCGAGGGAAAGGATGTGGCCCAATTTTCTGGGGTGGGTCTTTGCTCATGGTTTGGTTAATGAACACTAGTTGTGGTGTTTTCCCAATTTAATGCTGATGTCGTTTACCTCATGTTATTAAAGATTCTCTACTACACCGAGACTCTGTGCTTGCGAGAGGGGAAGTATTGCCTCTTCGAGGCGCCCAGGGGGTGTGTAAGATTTTCCCAGGTCACTGGGTGGGGGCTCGAGCCAGTTTTGTATTTGCTTTGATGAGAGGGAACCCCTGTGTACTGAACCCGGCCCTTGCTGCTATCAACTTGGCCTGGCAGAAGGGTTACATATGTAAAGCTGCAACAAACTTTGTATAAGAGCAGCTTCCTCCAAAACACAGGATCCAACCTGAGCAGTATTTGAAGCAGACCAGGCTGAGAAATAAGGAGGAATGAGCTCAGAGTCCTAACCCACTTCACTAGCTGGAAGTTTAAGGGCCTAATAAATAGCTGGAAATAAAAATGACACAATCACTTAAAACCCGGATGCAACTCTAAAGGAAAGGGCTCCATCTGATCCATCCATAATCGTTGGAACAACATACCAAGGAGTCTCCATCATTGGCCATTTTTAAACCAAGATTGGATGATTTTCTTTAAAAAAAAAAAAAAAAAAGCCCCCTTTCAAAGAGGAATGATTCTGGGGAAGTTCTGTGGCATGTGTTGTGCAAGTCAGACTAGATGATCACACTTAGCATCTATGGGGCTGCCCGGTGCAGGGCTGGGTATAAACCCCAAATCTCTTGCTGAACGGTTATGCATTCCATTGGCCGTCCCCTGCCTCCTGGCCTTTCTTTCTGTAGTTATGGTTGGGGTGAGACTTTTCATGTAAAAAAAGCGGCCAACATGAAACTGACCAGATGGCCCTTATTATTAATAATTATCATTCCAGCACCCAAAGGTGCTCTAAAGAGACAAATGAAATGACAAGATCCCTGCCACGAAGAGATAGTGTAGTGATTTATGTGGCTGTACATAATAAAAAGGGGGTGCCTTTTTCCACACCCCACCTCCCACAGCAGCCCCGGCAAAAGATGCACTTTGCATTATGCCGTACGGGGAGCCCCGTTGTCAGTGAGACTCTGCAGGAGCTTGAGGGGAGACCCTGTTGCAGGACTGGGGTCTGTATGTGAAGACGGTGGCAGGGTGAGGGGGGCAAACAGGCAGGGGGAGGAAGGGCTCCAGCAAGATGACTAGATGGTGGCCCAGTTTAAGCCAGTGCACGGCTAGTTGTTGTTAGCAAGAGCACACAGGGCCTGTAAACCAGAGACTGAGAGATCAAAGCCATTCTCTGCTAGCTACTGCCTCCTTGGGAAGCTGGTGATCCGGTGGGCTGGGCACCATACGGGACTTGGGAGCCTGAGGTTTTCTTCCTGGTTCTGGCCATGAACAGCTGTGTGACCTTGAGCAGCTCGCTTCATCTCTCCACCCCTGCTTCCCATCCTGTCTGTTGTCTCTCAAGGTGGAAAGCTCTTTGGGCCAGGAGCTGTTTCTTCTTGTGTGTTTGCACTGGGCCCGGCACAATAGGGCAACATAATCCAGATAATGTTGGTTCCATTCAGAGTGTTCTTTTTAGTCGTCGCCTATTTAACCTCTTTATAATTAACCTGGAAGAAGTGAGTCTCAGGACAGGATCTGAGCAATGGCTTGCAGCAGCTGATGCACAAGAAGGAGGAGCTGTCTAGCAAACACGGACCGGATGAGCCTGGTCTCCAGTAGGCTCACGACACAGAGCTGCAGCTCAAAGCTGGCAAACAGCTGAGAGATTCCAAGGTGCAGGCGTCTCTTCAGACAAGACCCCAACCTGCAGGGCCATTCTGCATCTGGCTTTGCTTAATGGACACAAAATGACCTGTAATTTGGATAAAAGGGCTAATTTTCTGCTGGGTGCGAATGTTTCCAAAGGAGCTTGGTTTTTCCGCCCCCCACCCCCCAGCATAAAAACCAATGTGGCAAGAAGATGAAAGTCTAGTCATTGTCTGAGCTTGGGGGTACTCAGCGTTATTTTCCCCCACGTTGCAGAGCTGCGGCCAAGGGGGTTTGCATGCACGTTGCTTTTGTATCCCCACGTCTCCTAGCCGCACAATACAACTATTGCAATCACACCTGGTGTGCTTGTTCCCCGTCTCTGTGGGGATGGAGCGCCAGACTCTCTATTAGCACCAGGCTTGCAGTTTGGGCTTCTTTTTGTAGCAGCTCTGAAAACAGCTCAGCTGCCTTTGATGTTCACTTGCATGGGGGTGGGTTTGTTTTTTTGTGGACTTTTTTCCTTCCCCTTTTAGAGCAAAGCAGAAGAAAATCAATTTAAGCGAGATGCAGAAAGGTTTCAAATCAGCATCGTAATCGACAGAGCTTTGCCTGGGATCATCATCCAGCCCGGCTCTGGAAGCCAGACAGATCTTGACAAAGAAAAATCAACAGTGCAGTGCCATGAAATCCAGGCGTCACGCAGCCAGCACAATAGTTTGAAATAAAAACCTCCCCACAAAACAATCAGCGGAAGATGTTTCTTCATTAATCTTCAAAAGCGTGGTTTTCTCTAGCGGGAATGGCTGCTTCGTTCTGTGACTTGTTAGAGAAGAGTCCACCGAGTGAAACTAGAATGGGATCAAAAGTTCTTCACGGGAGGTTGGACTGTGAAGCCAAGGTGGGCAGAACTGGAATTGGGCCTTTTTAAACACCCAGAGATCTTCAGTGCTCTCCCTTAGTCTTGCATGGCATCTGGAGTGTCTGCTGCATGAAGATAGGAGTGCAGGCAAGGTCTAGCCATTCTGGTTGGTTTCCTCTCAGATCTCAAAGCACTTTACAATCTAGAGGTCAGATCAATCTCTGTCAGGAAGCATGGAGCACCAAACCCTGGCATGTCAGAATTAGAAACTCTCCCCAGCATTGTGGCCTGTCTAGGCTCAGCTGCTACAGGGATCTGCTAACCTCGAGAGGATGGAGCTTCTTGTGAGACAAAGACAAGAAGTCTCTCCCTGGGGCAGAGCCCAAGGCTCCATGCCTAATTGTTGTGAGTGACAATCAGGGTGCTGGAGGTCAACAATAGGGAAGGCAGCTTATCCCTAAGTGGTATTCACTAGGAGTCAGAGCCTTGGCTTGTAACTGGTGCATCTCAGTTTGCAAAACTCTCTGCATCTTTTGCCTGGGGCAAGTAAGTATTTAAGAACATAAGAATGGCCCTACTGGGTCAGACCAAGGGTCCATCTAGCCCAGTATCCTGTCTTCCGACAGTGGCCAGGTGCCCCAGAGGGAATGAACAGAACAGGTAATCATCAAGTGATCCATCCCCTGTTGCTCATTGCCAGCATCTGGCAAACAGAAGCTAGGGACACCATTCCTGCCCATCCTGGCTAATAGCCATTGATGGACCTATCCTCCATGAATTTATCTAGTTCTTTTTTGAACCCCTGTTATGGTCTTGGCCTTCACAACATCCTCTGGCAAGGAGTTCCAGAGGTTGACTGTGCGTTGTGTGAAGAATACTTCCTTTTATTTATCAGAGGGGTAGCCGTGTTAGTCGGGATCTGTAAAAGCGGCAAAGAGTCCTGTGGCACCTTATAGACTAACAGATGTATTGGAGCATAAGCTTTCGTGGGTGAATACCCACTTCGTCAGAGGATCCGACGACGTGGGTATTCATTCACCCACGAAAACTTATGCTCCAATACATCTGTTAGTCTATAAGGTGCCACAGGACTCTTTGCCACTTCCTTTTATTTATTTTAAACCTGCTGCCTATTAATTTAATTTGGTGACCCCTAGTTCTTGTGTTATGAGAGGGAGTAAACAACACTTCCTTATCTACTCTGTCTACACCAGTCATGATTTTATAGACCTCTGTCATATCTCCCCTTAGCCGTCTCTTTTCCAAGCTGAAAAGTCTTATTAATCTCTCCTCATATGGCAGCCATTCCAGACCCCTCATCATTTTTGTTGCCCTTTTCTGAACCTTTTCCAATTCCAATATATCTTTTTTGAGATGGGGCGGCCACATCTGCACGCAGTATTCAAGATGTGGGGGTACCATGGATTTATATAGAGGCAATAGGATATTTTCTGTCCTATTATCTATCCCTTTCTTGATGATTCCCAACATTCTGTTTGCTTTTTTGACAGCCGCTGCACATTGAGTGGATGTTTTCAGAGAACTCTCCACAATGACTCCAAGGTCTCTTTCTTGAGTAGTAACAGCTAATTTAGACCCCATGTTTTATATGTACAGTTGGGATTATTCTTTCCAATGTGCATTCCTTTGCATTTATCAACATTAAATTTAATCTGCCATTTTGTTGCCCAGTCACCCAGTTTTGAGAGATCCTTTTGTAGCTCTTCGCCATCTGCCTAGGATTTAACTATCTTTAGTAATTTTGTGTCATCTGCAAATTTTGCCACCTCACTGTTTACCCCTTTTTCCAGATCATTTTTTAGCAACTGAGCAAAGGATTGTTCCTCTTCTCACTTCCCCAGAAAAAGGGGTGGGGTAGATTTAGTGCCTGGGCTATTCTGATTTCAGTGACACAAGGCTGGTCTTCTCTGTGCACTGCTGGTGCGCCTGTGGTGGGGGGTGGTATTTTTTCATCCTTTGTGTGTATAAAAAGATCTTCTGCACTTTCCACAGTATGCATCTGATGAAGTGAGCTGTAGCTCACGAAAGCTTATGCTCAAATAAATTGGTTAGTCTCTAAGGTGCCACAAGGACTCCTTTTCTTTTTGCGAATACAGACTAACACGGCTGTTACTCTGAAACCTGTGGTTACACTGGAGAACTGGCTCAGCGCCGAGGGAAGAGCACCACCTTCTGAATCACTACGGTTCTTTGATGGTCTCCCTTGAAAGCATAACCCACCAGTACACAGTGTGGGTCTACATCTGCCTTGATCTTCTAGCTCAGCCAGCTCATGCTTTTGGATCCAGAGGTCCCGGTCTGCACAGGTGACGTTGTTACACATGCCCCGACTTGGCTTGATGCTGCTTAGCGTTAAGATCTAGTCCAATCACAGACCGAGTTGTTCCACCTGCAGGCTCGAAAAGCAAATCAGAACAAGAGTCTTATTGATTGTGGGTGTGGCCACTGTTCCCCCTAAACTGTGCACGTGTGTGCGCGCGCAGAGATCCTAAACCCCGCGCACACGGCGAAACATCGCGTGCACAAAAATTTGCACAGAAGACATTTTTTGCGAACACGGCCTGTCAAAAATTAGAGGGAACATTGGGGGTGGCCCATGCAAAGTCCACTCCTGATCCCCCTCCCAGGGAGATTGCTAGTTACCGTGTCCTCACCAGCAGGAATTATTTACTAGCAACAGCTGGGCGTGCGTGTTCTACCTGGGGGTTCCTTCTCTCCCAGGCCGGATAAGCTGTGCCCAGGACCGCAGGGCAATGCCTGCCCGAGTCCATCTTTTCTCCTTGGTTCCCAGTGTCCAGCAACATGCAGTCTCTGGCACGAAAGCGAGAAGGCTGATGATTTGTAGCGGAACACCAATTTGGATGATTATATGCTGCGCCTACATGACATCAGAATAATGGGGGCAGCTGATGGGTTTGGGATCGCCTTGGCGCTTAACTCTCTGCATTATTTTCCCCCTGTCATTTATGTGGTGTTAATGGCTCCTGCGTGATTTGCTAGATTACACGACCCTCAAGGACACAGCACATTTCCCCCTCCTTTAATGGAAGGCTTTATTTTAATAGACTCTAGATGACACCTCACTGCTTTCCACCAAATTCAGAAAAACAGACACGAGGAGACAGGAGCAGGGCGGAACTGTATTCAGAGTCCCATAGAGAAGAGGGTGACCGCTTCCCTGCTGGGCTGGCTTCACCTTGGGGGCTGAGATGCTATGACAGTGATGCCTCCAGAGATGAAGCCAGGACATTTGGAGTTATTGATTCGAAGGTAGCTGGATGCTGGAGACTGCTTGTGAGTTTGCTGAATTTGTTCTGTGCACTGGCCAAAATGGCGACATACCTGTCTGATGCTGAGACATGCTGTGTCACTGCGCGCCATAAAGGGGCTGTGTTAGTGAAGAGGCCATCTCAGAACAGTTGGAGGGACAGGTAGGGTGCACACCTGAGGGTCTCCTGAACCTCCTTGCACCTGAGCTTACAGAACCATATGCAACCCAAGCTCCTGTTGATCTTTGCCTGCAGGATGAAGCTCTTTGGGTCTGCTCCCCGTTCACAGGTGGGTATTCTGGTATAACTCCGCTGACGTCACTGTGCGAAATTCTCTGCTCACGTGACTCCACGGAAGTGAATGGAGTTATGTCAGTGTGAATTTGGCCTACTGAATTTAAACTGGTGTAAAAGCAGTGTCGTATCAGAATCTGGCCAAAATACAGAGCCAGAATTCTTAAGGCAACCGGGTTCTGAAGTAGGGTTTGGGTCCCTGTTCTTCCATTCACCTCGCTGTATTTTCACCCTTCTGCTTCCAGGCCCATTGGGAACCCAGCAATAACAGAGGCATAATGTGAAATGAAACTAAGGGTACTTCCTCATTGCAGAGTTAACTCGGGTGATCGGCACCTGGCACCTGGGTCTGACCATCCGGGGTAGCTTAGCACATGTGTGAGCAGCCGGGCTGCAAAGCCCTGCCCATCTCATGGTGTTCTCCCCAGTGCTGCGCTCCCCCATGTGTATGGGGAGGAATTCTGGGGGCACATCCCACGGGTCTTTGTGCTGCCATAAGGTCAGCTGCTTTAGGATTTTCTCCCAGTGAATTGTGGGAAGGCATTGGAGGGCTCTCAGTACTCGGGTGGTTTAGCCTGTGTCCTCACTACAAAGGGGGTTGGTTACTAGCCTGAGTCAAAGAGCACCTGAGTTTTAGCCTGTAGGGCTAGTTGGGCCAGTTAGAGCTAGCCCAAGCTGAAAGCACCACTAAATTGGGGTGCCAGAGCTTTGTGTGTGGACAGTGGGTGTGGGTTAGGGACAACACATAAGTCTGCCGTGAAGACAGACCTGAGAAGGCAAAGCAAATGTCTTCACTGATCCTAGTACAGTTTGGACCAAGGGTGACGGCTCTGTTCTTGCTTTTCTATCCCAGCTAGCTCATCCGTCTCTGGTTTGTGTATCAGTGATCAGGCTACACTGGTCATGACCTGCAACCCCACTGAAGGCAGGGTGCATGCTTGGGGGCTCAGAGGCTGGGATGCCGTGCTGCAAGCGGACACTCATATCGGGGGCGGTTGCTGTTTGAGGCTTGGTAATAAGATTGCCTGGATGCGTGTCACTGGGACTGGTGGCATGGATGACACCCATATGGACAAGGCTTGAAAAGAAAAAGGATACAGAGAAGGGGGCCTGGGGCCAAGAAGGATGGAGGCGGGATACTCGGAGCCAGATAAATGAATTCTGAGGCCCTGTGCATGATGGATATTGGGTCCTCCCCCCACCTCTCTTAAGGGATGTCATAAACTGCCCAGAAGCCCCTGACCCTACTCTTATGGGGGCTCTGATTGCCAGGGCAATCTGGGAGGGGCCGAGACAAGGCCCAATTGTCTAGGGCACCAAGCCTGCCTGTGCTCTGCCTAGCGGATCAAACCTTTGTGGCACTGTGACCCCATGCGGGAGGTGGGGACGGCCAGGCCAAACCTGATCAGGGCCCAAAGAGGATTGCCACCCCGAGGAGCAGAAAAGCTATCCACGGCCCCCCACACCAGTCTGAGCCGCCTCCTTCCCCTCCTAGGAGCCACCCCCACCTATAAGCCTGACCCTCCCCATGCCTTCTCAATTGCCCCCCTGTGGCCCAGGGACCCCTTGGTGCCAACTGACAGAGGCACAGTGGGGTGCACAGGGTTTTACAGGGATCCCCTGGGTCAGATGACTGCATAACACCCACCAGTGGGTGGCATGTGAGCCCACGGCTCATCATCATCACCGTGAAATGGTTGGATGCACGGATGGTATTGGAAGAGTCAGGGATCTACACTGGAAATGGTGGTTGAAGTTAAGGTAGGTCGTGGGGTGGTGACGCACCTCGGCAGGTTCCCTGCAGGCAGCGAGAAGCAGGCTTTTCTCTCTCTCTGGTCACGTGTGTGTCGTGAGCCTCTTTGGACCAGAAGCAAAGTGGGGACAACGCTCAGCGAGCGAAAGGGGGAAGGCGCTTGAAGCCAGCCGCATGGTGTTAAAGAGGGATCCAGGTATTCTGGTAACTGGCATTTACAGTGATCTCCCCAGTGGCAGGAGGTTTGCTGGGGAGTTCTGTCTCACCGTGGAATGGGGTCCTCTCACTGCTGGGGTGCCTCCTCGTGGCTGCGTCTGGGGATTAGCTCCATTCACGTCTGACGGCCCCCCCCGGTTGCTCCCACTGTGTATCCCTCTCGCTCTCCGGGACTCGCAGTACTCCTTCTTCATATCTGCAGCCCCCTTGTACTCTCAGCTTCCTCCCTCTATGCAACGCCAGCCTGCTCCTTCCCATCTTCTATTCGGCTCTATTGAGCCCTGGCTCTCCTCCGGGGGCAGCATTGACAGTTAATGGACCTAATTTAAGCTGCTCTGCGTGTGTGGGGTGCACACCCCATCACACCCCACAACTCAGTTCCCTTGGAGCGGGGTTTAAAGGGAGAGGGTCAAAATAAACTTAAACGTGGGCTGAATGTACTGTAGGGGCGTGCAAGCAGCAGAAACCTTGGCTTGGCGGGCCACATTTGCAAAGGTATTCGGGAGGCTAAAGATGCAGCTAGGATTTAATGCCCGTTGAACGCATCACTCAGGAGCCATATTCCTATCAACTGTCAATTGGATTTGGGCTAAGTGCCTAAATTCCTCTTTAAAAATGAAATTTAAGCTCCTAAATCAGTCAGGCATTGCAATGTTGAGTGCAGCAACGCCAAACCACCGTTAGGTGCCTAACTCTGAAAATCAGTGTTAAGAACCTGAATCCCTCTGAAAATCTGGCTGTCTATATAACCAGAATCTGCTTCTCTCGGTTATCTAACACCGCCATGGAGTTTTAGAGCTGTGAAAGACTATTATTGTTTATTATCTCTACTGTGGTAGCACCTATAAGCCCAAGCATGGATGAGACCCCTTTGTGCTAAATTCGGTCCAAAACAAAGGGTTTTGAGCCCCTTTGCCAGCGTGGAGCCCCAGTGAAATCAGAGTTATGAAACTCCATTTTAAGTCTTCTCCAGCCTTGCAAAATTCCTAGGTGCTCAGCCTAGGGATCCACTGGCCCAGAGCTAATGACAGGATCACGGTGCTGGGAGTCTAACTTTGCTTTTTGTTATCGTAGGGCAGCTGTTTAGTTCCTGCACTTCGCTCAGCTTGGACAATGAAATCAGACTGGTATGATCTCACTTCCCATTAATCAGTTTCAGTTCCTGTTTCTCCTGGGTTCAGCCTGATGCGTGCCTTATTGGTTCTTTGGGCTTTGGGGATGGAACCCTTCTGAGCTATCAGCCCCCCAATCTAAGCTGGTTCTGGAGAAGACCCTTCACCTCCCGTCCATGACAGTGGTTCATCCAGGACTAGCTGGGGTTAAAGAAGTGGCTTTTGTTTGGAAAGGGGGCCTGGTTAGGTTTAATTAGGGCCATTCAACCTGCTGGCTTTGCCTTTGGTGCAGCCGGAGAGGAAGCTGTTGTTACTTGCAGTGCAATGGCATGTAAAGCAGTGCCCCATTGTGCTGGGCGCTGCACAGACACCTGGGGAGAGCCAGTCCCTGCCCCAAAGAGCTTGCGAAACAGACAGGACAAAGGCAGTGCTGCTCTCTCCCTAGCATAGATGAGGAACTGATGCACAAAGTGATTTTCAAAGTCACATGGAGTCGGTGGCAGAACCGGGAACTGAATGCAGATCTCCTGGGGCCCCCTCCAGTGCTTTACCCACAAGGCCACCTTCCTCCTTCAAGCTGCGGTCAACTGCACCAGAGGCCAACAGCCCCAAGCAGCCATTACAGCAGCCAGAACTTGCTGGGGTGTCACCATTTCTCTGGTCGTGCCCTTTTCTAGCAGCTGTCCTCTTTATACTGGAGAGGAAGGACCTAGTGGTTAGGACACTTGCTGGGAGATGGACAGACGAGGAAGAAGCCGTTAGCCATGTGTTTTCCGTGGACTGAAGTGGGCCAGGTGTATGTGTTTTCCAGGCCACAGAGGAGAACGCTGCAGCTGCAAATGAAAGCGTTAGTGTATTGTTTGCTAACACATCCCATATACTGGGAGGGAATGCAGCATGGCTGAGTTTAGTGATGCAGCAGAAACCTGGGGCCAGATTTCTCCCTGGTGGCACCTTTCCACTCTCCACCCTGTGCTGTAAACTTACAGGCTGGATTTCCACACTGAAATTTCCCCACTATGCTTCCTCCCCACCCCTGGAAGACACTATTATTTTGCGCTGATTGTAATTCCTGCTCCCGCAAAGCACTTTTCAAATGCATAAAACTCAATCAGGAACAGCAACCTCCCCCTTTGGCTGGCAGCGGGCCTGTCTATTTCTCACTCCCACCATGTGGGCGGGTTTTTTCCTTTTCTTCTCCTGCCTTTTGTCTTCAATTTGCAGATTCCTCTTAAGCTTCAAAGTTGAAGGATCCCCTGTTCAGTGTCCTTATCTACAAGGTGAAAGAAGAGAGAAATTCTCTTCTGGCACTGGGAAGATAAATCACGTTGGGCTCCACTTCTTTAAGAAGCTCTCTAATGCTGTTTATCAATTAATTACTGGATTGAATTTATGCTCATTAATTCCCCCCTCTGTCTTTCATTTCAGAAAGGTCTGTGTTGCTTAGTATCTAATGGTCCTTTTCTTCGAGTTCTTTTTTTGAAGTGAAGTGGATACTATTGTCTTCTAAGACTACACTTGTGTTTCCCTAACAGATTTCCTCCAACAGATGGTCTGGCCCAGAGATTATTTTGCTGGGTTAGGGGAAGGTACATTCGGCATTGAGGTCCCAGCCCTTAAATCTTAATCCTGATCCCCTAGCTGCTTGCCACTAAAACACTGATTCAACAGCAAGGTGCTTATTTTTTAACATTTTGATTGTGGTGACCTCTAGAGACCGGACCAAAGTCAGGACCTCACTGTGCTAGGAGCTGTACAACACACATGGAAAACGGGCATGTGGAGCCTGACCTCCTTTGTACTTATAGGGAGCCCGGAGCTCTGAAGTCGATGGGCGTTACGCAAGTGTAATATAGGAGTGGTAAAAGTAGGACTAAAGCTTTCCATGCACAGAACTCCCGCTCAGGTCAGTGGGGATTCTGTGCATGGGGGTTAGCAGGATCAGGCCCGTTATCCAGGAACCACTGCAACCACTGGTGAAATGCTAGGGCCTACTGTAGTGGGGCGCCTCCTCCTGGCTGCTCTGGAGATGCCCCCTTCTGCGGCTCACTGGGCACCTGCTGCCTCGCTCTCTCACTCTCTGCTACTCCAGGTGCTCTCTCTTCATGGCGTGGCCCTCTGGCCAGGTCACTGTAGTTCTTTCCTCCTTCTGGGCTATCAAAGTCTTTCCATACAAACTCTCTCAGGCAGTCTTCCCATTCACTGCCCAGATGTTCGGAGGGGAACCTGGGCGCACCCTCTACTCTGGGTTCCATCTCGGGGACCCTCTAATCAGCAGCCAAGGTCTGTACCATCTTAAACCTTGCTGCCCTTTCCCTGAGCCTTTTCCTACAACCTCTCCCCTGAGTTTCCTTCCCTCTCTAATATCCAGAGAGTGGCTACCGGCTCCCTTCCTGCAGGCCCTTTCTGCTGCCAGCTTCCTGGCTTTATCCTAGCCCTGCCTGTTCCTTCTCAGCTGGCTCCATCATCATTCAGGGGATCACTTAGGCCACCTAATTCCCCTCAGCTGTGGCCTATCTGGTTAACCTGCCCCTTCTCAGCATCACTAACCCCTTCTAGGCTAGTGTCGGGTGAACATGCCATCCCGGTGTCTGTTTAACAGCACACGCCAGGCCTATGCAATGGTTCAGGAGAGGAAGTGGAGCAGAACTGCAGACCCAGCTGATACTGCAGGAGGGATTTTAAGTAAGCAGAACAAGAGAGTAACCAGGGGGGAATTCCTTTCCATACAAGAAGCTGATGCACCATTTAAATCCTCAAAGAAAGGCTTAGGTAGTGCTTAAATGGTGCATGGACTATGTGTTGACTTTCTGGGCCAGGGTCAATTTCACCCTGACCAGACAGAAGGGTTGGACAGAGTAGAACGGTGAAGGGCTTTGAGCTAACTGTATTTCTAATTAGAGAAAGTAATTCCCCATTTCCACTGGGTACTGGCAGGTCTTTAAAGGAGTTGCCGTTGACTTATGCTTTGTGTCTGCCACTTCAGCGTTCAGTCTGGAAGTAACAGCAGCCCAGGGAGATGAAAAACTAACCTTTATTTTCCCTGGTTAATGAAAAATGTGCCATTTTAAAGAGTTACCAAATCCTCGGAGGAGGTGATGGAATCAGAAAATACCGTCTTCATTTCTTAGAGCTGATCTGCGACCCACCAAAGACAGCTTTGCCACTGAAGTTAATCCTTCAGGAGTTGGAGCAGGTAAAGCAGGCTTGGCAAGGATCTGTGTGTTATGGTTAACCCTCGAGCTGCTGTCCCATGTCATCTACTGCCACAACTCACTTTAGGGACTTGTAATAGCACATGGCAAAAATCTTTGCCTTTGTGGCATCTAGCTGTGGTGCAGCCATGTGTGTGGGCAGGGGAAAGGGAATCTCTCTCTTAAGCCAGGAGCCGACCTCCTGCTGGAATAACTTCCCCTCTCTGACCAGCTAACCCCTGCCTGCCGGCAGAGAGCAGAGGGGCTGCGTTCGTACCCGCAGCCGGGCGCCAGCTGGCCTGGGCTCACTAATCTAGCTGTCCCTGCGGGGAGGGGAGGTATTCCCCATTCACAGTCACTGGGAAAACAGCCCGGGATCTGGAAAGAGAGGGCAGTGACAAACTGGCTTTAGGGGTGATCCAGCCATCCTCCAGCCCCTGGGACTCACCCGTGGAGCTGGTCCCCAAGTAAGATGGGTCGATCAGACCCGGTGTGCACTACTGGAAGCTCAGTGCCGTCACCATGTTTGATGCCTGCCCCATGCCCAGGACTAACAAAATCCTAGACAGGAGGGTGGGGGGCGTTACCTCACTACTGTGAATCTCACCAGGGGCTACTGGCAGTTGCCTTTGGACCCAGTCGCCCGGTTGAAATCTGCTCCCATCACCCCTACAGGGCTCTGAGTTCGTGGTCCTACCTTTCGGCTTCAAGGGGACACCTGCCACCTCCCAGTGCCTGGGTATCAGTTACTGAGGGGAGTGGAGGAGTGTGCCTGGCGTACATTCATGATATCCGTGTCTTCAGCCCGGCCTGGGAGAACCGTGTGTCCCAGTGAAGTGGGGGCTGGGACACCTCCAGGATGCAGGATGGATGATAGAGGCTGGAAAGGGGAAGATGAGGATGGCAGAGGTGTTGTACCTGGGCCACAAGTTGGGAAGCGGCTGCCTAAAGCCAGAGCCAGCCAAGGTGAAGGTAACCAGAGATTGGCCCATTCCTCAAACCAAGACACAGGCCCAGGCGTCTAATGGGATGGCCGGGTACCACTGAAGGGTTGTACCCCACTTTAGCTCCCATTACGAAGATTGGTAAGTTGGACAAGCCAGACAAGGGGGTCTGGACCGAGCAGTGAAGGGGGGCACTCTGTGCCCTGAAGGAGGCTCTAACCCGGGGACTGGTGCTGGTAAACCCAGACTTGGACAAACCCTTTAGGGTGTTCACCGACACGCCTCAGAGGCAGGGCTGGGCGCGGTGCTGATGCAGGCCAGTCTGAAGGGGAGGAGACACCCCATTGTGTACCTGAGCAAGAAGCTGCTCCTCCGGGAGCAGAGCTACGCGGCCGTAGAGAAGGAACGCCTGGCCCAGGGATGGGCTCCTGAAAAGTTGCAGCCGTATCTATTTGGGCGGTGCTTTATGATGTACGCTGACCACTCGCCCTGACGTGGCTGCACCGGATGAAAGGGGCTAATGCCAAACTCCTAGGGTGGAGTCTGATCCGCCAGGGTGATCATATGGGGGTGGTCCCTGTTAAGAGGAGCGTGGATGTTATAGCTGATGCTGTGTCCCGGAGAGGGGAGCCTGACCTTCCCCAGGTCACCGGCTGGAGTGACCCCACTCAGTTCAGACTTGAAGCGGGAAGAGATGTGATGAAGTTGGGGATTTTTGTCGTGTTTTACAGGAACAGTGTGTGCGTGCCTCAGTTTCCCTGTGGGCTGCATGTTTAACGAGGTGAT
The DNA here is from genome assembly GCF_965152275.1 of Natator depressus. Taxonomy (NCBI): domain Eukaryota; kingdom Metazoa; phylum Chordata; order Testudines; family Cheloniidae; genus Natator; species Natator depressus. The sequence goes on along the minus strand of NC_134237.1, from coordinate 135,514,383 downwards.
GGGAGAGAGTTTGTTGTTGCAGAGGACCAGGTGTGACCTCGTCTAGCAGTTGGGACCCCCCGGACAACGGCCTGGAGATGGGGAACCGTAACAACTGGTGACCAGGAGGCCAAGCCCAGCTTGGCAGGCAGCTGGTTCCGGCGAGTGGGAGGACAATGGGCTGAGGAGAGAGGACCCCGGTGACCTGACCAACTGGTTTCAGCCAGAGGGAAACAAAAGACGAAAGAGAGCGGGCCCCAGCAACCTGTTTACCTGGGACAGAAGACAAAGGACAGGGGAGAAGCTGTTGGGGCCATTGATATCAGATGCCCCGCTGGAAAGGGCAGGGTCTCTGGACTGGAGAGAGGGAGCAGGCAGAGCCCACCTGGGTGCAGGGGAGACTTAGATGTACTGTGCTGAGGGAGGCCAGGCCTGAGGGCCCTGAGAGTTTCCTGTGCTGTGTTCAGATGCTCAATTAACCCCCCCTGTTTTATGCTGGCTGCGAGTCGCTCCGGTCTAGAGAACAGGGTGGCATTGTGCCCTCTGGGGGTGGAGGCCCCAGGGGTCCAGAGCGAGTAGACTCCCTGAGGGAGCCCACAGCAAGAGACAGGCGTGCTAAGGCTCAGAGAGGTGCGGTTCCAGGAGGCGGAGGGGCCTACTGCTTAACCCCCGAGAGAGAGTGGACCCCCGAGAAGGGCCGTCGCACTGAAGGGGGTTCCCCCCAGGGACCGTACGGAGCCGAGAGAGAGCACGAGTCCTGTGAGTCCGTGCCAGATGCTCAGTAGAGCTGCTTGTAGCGTTCTCCTCACCCACTCGCATGGGGTGAGCAATATAGGGACAGCAATAACTCCTTCGTTAGTATTAAGCATTGACATTATGGAAGCATCCAAAGGCCCTCAGCTGGGCAAACTGGGCGCAAGCAAACAATGTGTGTTTTATTATGACTAACGCTTTGTCTACACTGGACTTCAGTGAGCAAAATTTTGTCATTCAGGGGTGTGGACCTCCCCTCCCCCGAACAACATAAGTTTTGCTGACGAAAAGCGCCGGTGTGAACAGCGCTTTGTCTCCTGCCGACAAACCTACCGCCACTTGTTGGGGGTGAAAGTTTTTTGTTGGTGGGAGAACTCTCTCCTCCTGACAAACAGCGCTACGCTCTGGGCCTTTTAGCGGCACGCTGTAGCGGCCTGGCCATGTCTCTTAAAGCTGCGTAGTGAAGACAAAGCCTTCCTGTAAATGTACTCATCAAGGAACAAAGAACAGAGCCCATACTTACAGAATGGGGGGCTCTCTCTTGGGAAGTGGGGACTGTGAAAAAGATTTGGGGGTTATGATGGCTGATCAGCTGAGCATGAGCCCCCCGTGTGCTGCTGTGGCCAAAAGAGTTAATGTGATCTTGGAGGTGCATAAACAGGAGATTCTCAAGTAGGAGCAGAGAGGCTGTTTGAACTCTGTATTTGGCACTGGTGCGACCGCTGCTGGAATCCGGTGTCCAGTTCTGGTGTCCACAGTTCAAGAAGGACGTTGATAAATTGGAGAGGGGTCAGAGCAGAGCAGCGCGAATAATTAAAGGATTAAAATACGTGGCTGATAGTGACTGACTCAAGGAGCTCCATCTATTTATCTTAACAAACGGAAGGTTGAAGGGTGACTTAATGACAGTCTATAAATTTCTATGGGGGGGAGGGGATGACAAATATTTAATAATGGGCTCTTCAGTGTAGCAGAGGAAGTATAACATGATCCAATGTCTGGAAGTTGAAGCTAGGCCAATTGAGACAGGAAATAAGGTGTAAATTTTTGATGGTGAGGGTAATTAACCGGTGGAACAATTTACCCAGGGTCACGGTGGATTCTCCGTCACTGACAGGTTTCAAATCAAGTTTGGATGTTTTTCTGAAAGATCTACCCTCGGGATTGTTTTTGGGAAGTTCTCTGGCCTGTGCTGCAGTGGAGGTGAGCCTGGGTGATCACAATGGTCCTTCTGGCCACTGGAATCTATGAATGTGTGGCTCTGCTCCAGTTTCATTCATGATCTCCAGGTGTGACAAGCAGGGTGTAGATTTTGTGCCTAGGTCTGTGTAAATCTAGCTGCAGGAGGATAGCTATTCCCTGGGCTCTTCTCCAGGGAATCCCCAGTAGGGCTTAAACACTCTTCAGCCTGCTCCCCACCTGGGCCTTGCATACTGTATATAGTTAGTAAAAAGAAAAGGAGGACTTGTGGCACCTTAGAGACTAACCAATTTATTTGAGCATAAGCTTTCGTGAGCTACGGCTCACTTCATCGGATGCATACTGTGGAAAATACAGCAGATGTTTGTTTTTATACACACAAATAATGAAAAAATGGGTCTTTATCACTACAAAAGGTTTTCTCTCCCCCCACCCCATTCTCCTGCTGGTAATAGCTTATGTAAAGTGAGCACTCTCCTTACAATAAGAAAAGGAGTACTTGTGGCACCTTAGAGACTAACCAATTTAAGGTGTAGAGTTATTTGCCTGCAGGGTTCCTTCATCGTCTGTGTGTTGTGCAAAGAGCAAAAGACAGAGGGAGAGGGACACACACAAATGACTCATGCCAGAATGGTAACAAGCTGCAGGTCCTTCCTTTGGTGCAAGCCACTCTTTCTGTAACCTCCGATGCACCATTCTTTGTTTCTGATGCAAATAATTGCAATTGGGGAGGCACCAAATTTGTGTAGAACGTGGGCATCTTTGGGACTGAAATGAGCCACATTCCTGGACATGAGGCCTGGGGAGATTAGACCCTGGTGTTCCTCACGAGAGTCGGGGAATGCTCTAGTCTCCATGACCCCTACCAGCAACAGTGAGCCGATATGGCAATGCCGATTGTGTTGGCTTTCTGTAGTGCCAAGTGCTCAGGGAGGACTGTGAGGAGCCAGTATAAACACTGAGATTAGATCAGACAGCACCCACTCTAGCCCTAGGGAACAATCTGACTGTGAGGGAGGATCAGTGTGACTCAGCTGAGGCAAGCCTCACTCATTTCATAAGAACAGTCACCCTGGCTCAGATCAATGGTCCATCTAGACCAGTATCCTGTCTTCCAACAGTGGCCAGTGCCAGGCGCTTCAGAGGGAATGAACAGAAGACGGCAGTTAATGAGTGATCCATCCCCTGTCATCCAGTCCTAGCTTCTGGCAGTCGGAGGTGTAGGGACACCCAGAGCATGGGGTTGTGTCCCTGATCATCTTGGCGAATAGCCACTGACAGACCCATCCCGGCCTACTATCTGACCTCAGCACTGCCAACCTTAGCCATCACAAATCATGAGCCAGGCCCCCTAGAATCACGAGGCTGTCTTAAAAATCATGGGATTTAGAATAAAATACATTGGGAGGTTTAGTTTTAACTTTCTGGTTTCTGAGCAGGGGGCATCCATTTTCAAGTTTCACTCCTCAACCAGGTCAGACACTTGTTTTAAAAAAAGAAAGAAAGTTGAGTTTCTCACATATTCACATGATTCCAGGAGCTAAGGCTTTAAGAAACCCATCAAATATTGCAAGACTTAGAAACGACATCACCTGCACACAGGCAGACCCTTATGTCCACAATGAGTCCCATGGAGGCATCTCACAGGTTCAAGGGCCTTCCTACATGGACCAGCTGGCAGGATCAAGTTTTTACGGGGAAGTGCCAGGCAATAACTATGGGCCACGATAACAATGGAGCTCTGACTATCTGGCGTGATTATTTAAGCTGTGGTTGAACTGAACTAGTGCCCATTGCCTGTACCAATTAGTAACACTGAATTTGGAGGCTCAGTGTGAGAAGTTTGTTTGTTTCCCTTTCCAATTCAGGGCTTTGATGCTTTTTAAAAAAAATTGCATTGATGTTACGAATATTTTGTTAGCTGCCTGGAGGCTTTAGATCTGGGGCATTCTATAAATGACATCCTTTTGTTATTAAGAGGCAGATACAGCAAGAGAAATGAGTCGATACTAAAGATATTTCAAGCCTCCATGCTTTATTGCTGAATGATGGAGTGTGCTTTAGTTTTTGTTTTGACAGTCTTTGTATTGAACTTTTGGTGAATTAGGTAACAGGTAGCTTAGTTCAGTGCCACAGATGGCTGCAAGTCTGAGACTAAAAGCAAGCCAAGGAAAGAGGAGCAAGGGGCAGATGTGTATCCGGGAGGAGCAGACACCCTTGAAAAAAAGATTCTGGTCTCAGAGGCAAAAATCTGTAAAATTCAGATTTGTGTTTGAAACACCACATAGTTTGAGCCAGTGGACCCCAAATGGTGGGGCGTGACCTTCAAGGAGGTGAGGAGGAACATTTGGGTGGGGGGCAGTGGGGCCTATGGCAGCCCCCACCGGGGGGGGGGGAAGGGAGGGAGCATTACCCAGCCCCGGACTGCCCCCAGCCCCGCTCCGTCCCCAGCCGTGGCCACGACTCCCGGCCATGGCTCTGCACCCAGCCGCAGACCCAGATCCCAGCCCCACCACGGCTCCGCACCTGGTCCTGGCCCCAGCCCCAGCCCCAGCCCCAGCCTCAGCCCCCAGGCTGCGGCTCCACCTCTGCATGTGGCTCCATTCCCGGCCTTGCTCCCAGCCCCACCCCCAGCTGCGGCCCCAGCCTCGACCCCCTTACCTCTGTCTGCCCCCCCCCCCCCCCGAGCTGTGGTCCCAGTGCTGGCCCAGCTCCTGGGGGCGGGGGGGGCGGGCACGGACAGGGATAAGGACAGGGCGTGATCGTGAGAAGTTTGGGGACCACACAGTTCGAGCACAAGTAGCTCCAGCTCTATAGACGAGGGCTTGGGCCTAGCTTGACGGGCTTTTGTGAGACTTCAGCTGGGGTTTTCAGGGCAGCCAAGGGCAGCTGGGTACCCAGTTCCCACTGGAGAACTAAGGATATGGCACTTGGCTAAATAATGAGCAGAGGGAACAGGGTGGTGACCACCTGTGTAACCCACTGGCAAGTATGTGTTAAAAGGTCCCTGGGCTGCCTGATATACAGAGGATGTGAGTTGTTAGAGCCCTACTCTACCGACCTATAGCAGCTTGTGTTTGTGGCTCTGAGGGCCCCCGTTCAGTCCCACCGTTGGCCACCTTGGGCTGCCCTAGCTACAAGTAGTTGTAGGATGCCAATGCCAAGGAGAGAGAGGAGTCATTGAGGGTGGGCCACAGGGATATAATTAGTAGGCATAGGATGAAATTAAAGGTATGTCTTCATCAGTGGTTTTCAACCTGTGGTCTGCTGACCCCGGGGGTCCACAGACCATGTTGAAGGTTTCCAAAGGGGTCCGCACCTCCAGTCAACATTTTTTAGGCGTCCATACATGAAAAAAGGTTGAAAACCACTGGTCTACATGGCCAAAAAAAAAAAAAGACCCGCAGTAATTGAATCTTCGAGCCCCGGTCAGCTGACTCAAGTGCATGGCACTTGGGCCACAGGGCTTAAAATAGCAGTGATTCCCTGAAGCCCTCCCGCCCTGGCTGGGTCTCAGGCCCCAGGCTCCAGCCCAAGCCCCAGTGTCCACGCTGTGATCTTTAGCTCTGCAGTGCAAACCTGAGTCAGCTGATCTGGGCTCTGAAATTCACTGCCACCTTTCTTTTGCTGTGTGGACGTACCCAAAGAAGACAATGGATATTGAATTATCAATTATTATCTTACTAAGAGAGACGCCAGAGCTCATACAGAAATGATGGGCTTGGTGCAGGAATTACTATGGCCTGTGTTGTGCAGCAGGTCAGAGTAGATAATCATAATCACAGAAGTGTCAGACCTCAGTAGGTCATCTTGTCCAGTCTCCTGTACTCAAGACAGGACTATGTAATAACTAGACCATCCCTGACAGGTGCTTGTTTAACCTGCTCTTAAAACCCTCCAGTGATGGAGATTCCACAACCTCCCTAGGCAATTTATTCCAGTGCTTAACCACCCGTTAGGAAGAAAAACAACCAGTTAGGAAGTTTTTCCTAATGTCCAACCGAAACTGCCCTTTCTGCAATTTGAGCCCATGGCTTCTTGTCCTCTAATGATCCCTTCTGGTGTTAAAATCAGTGAAACACATATTGATGGCGAAATCTACTAGGCTGTAGAATAATCTTCCCCAGGAGAAGTGGTGGGAACCCCGCTGCTTGGGAATTAAAACTGGAATGGACAATGCACTGGAGAATGTACTGTAGGGAGCAATCTTGCCTTGGCTGGAGGGATAGCCCATCTCCTAAGTGCGCAGATGTGGTGGTGGGGCTGAATCAGCACTGAGAGAGAGGAGATACGATGGATCTCTTTATGGTCGGATGATGTTCCAGCGGAGTCCTGGTCTTTTGGGGGCCTGTGAAAGGCGACAAGTAAGAAAAGCCTGTAGGGAGGGATGTGCAATAATTTATGTGGAGAAAGAATGGGCCATGGAGTGTGTATTGTTTGCTAAACTCTTCTGTGTCCTTGGGTGTGAGAGCTTTTCTGAGCTGCTCCCTGGAGGATACGGCCAAAGAGCCAGCTCTGCGTAACTAGTGGAGTGACAGACGCTCCCGAAATCAGCCTGACGGCAGGAGACAAGTGGGATGCTGTTGGGCCTCACCCCGGGGGAGATTGATGGGATGTGGGGGTGGGCAGGACACCTGGCTGGCGGCTAATGCCGCTTGCTCAGTGGGTCAAGGAGCTCTCAATCCAAACAGTGCAGAGAGCCGCTGCCCACCAGCTGGCAGTACGGAAACTTACAGTGAAGCTGGAGAAGTCCCTTTGGGAGGCATAAATCCCCAGGGTGGAAGGACAGCCGCCTCAGTCCAAACAAGCCGAGGCTGAGCGGGTGACTCTCTGAGTGATTTGTGTGTTTGTCTCTTCCCAGGCGTGGGAGCCCAGGATGCTCACTTGAGATGGCTGGTCATTTCGAAGGGTCGTCTTCCGGCTTTCACAAAGTCACAGCTGCTTGTCCAAGATCATGGATGGGGCCAGCCGGCGCCATATGGCCGGTCCATCTCCCAAGCTGCGGACATGACCCCTACTTCTTTGTTTACATTGACTCTGGCCGATGCGGCCAGTTATTTCATTATTTGCACAGTGCCAGCTGGGAGTGTGGTGCTTCGCAGACAGCTCTGGCGAGAAGGCCCCAGCCCTGGAGCTCTGCAAACAAGTGCCGGGGAGCGAAAGAAGCAAACCTCAAAGCAGTGGGTGTGAGCAGAGAGACAGGGCCAGTCTCTCGCCTACTCCCATGCAGTAGGAGTGGAGGCTGCCTATACCCCCTCCCCGCACCGGCTTACATCCCCATGCCAGCTTGTAGGTCCTGACACAAATTCCATCCTTAGCACTTAACAACATAGTTGTTAGGTCTGGGCCTCTGGTGTAAACATCAGCCCCTTCCATGACTACGAAATCCAGGCCAGGACTCCATGGTGACACTAGACAGCCAAGGAGCTAGGGAGAGCCCCAGGGTCTGTGTGGGTCCAGCAGCCTCAGTGAAGATGCCTTTTTAGATTGACCACAGCCCAGTCCTCCATCTTCTCTGCCCCCTGCAGAGCATGAGCCCCCTCTTCTTTCACCGACCCAGGTGGGAATGCCTGCGAGCTCAATTCCTCCTCCTCTCTGGCTGCCTGCCACTCACATTTTATGGCGCCAGCTGTCACCCAATTTACTGCAAAAAACCCTCCCTTCACTCTTCTAGGGCTCGCCCCCAACCCAGCATACCCCTCCTTTGCTGTCCTGGAGCCAGAAGTCTCAAAGCTAGCATTGGCCAGAGTGCTACTGTAATCACATCGCTGGCAAGGGACTGGCAGAGATGGGTCCAGCTGGTTTCCCTCCCTGGAGCAGGGGATCCCTTTGCTTGGCGCGCAGGGGATGGACTTGCTAAGGCCAACTGGATCAGCTCTGCAGACAAGCGGTTCATTGATGGGGAGAATCCCATCATGCATTTCAGGGCTCCTCGCATCACCTGAGGCAATTGGAGACCGGTGGATGAGTAAGGCTACGTGACTTCTGTGACCTCCGTGAGTTCAGCCTGTGGCACTCAGGAGCTGCAGGGTCCCCCGCCACCCGCAGGGGCCAGGAGCTGCGGGGTACCCCTGTTGCCTCTGGTGGTCCTCCTGGAGTTCCAAGCAGCCGCAGGTGGTGGGGGTACCCCATAGTTCCCAGCCACTGTGGGCAGCAGGGGAACCCCCGAGCTCCCGGCTGCAGTGTGGGGCCCCGGAGCTGCGGGTGGCAGGAGAATCCCCAAGCTCCTGACCATGGCAGGCGGTGGGGACCCCTGGAGCTGCGGGCAGTGGGGGAACCCCCTAAGCTCCCTGCTGCCACAGGTAGTGAAGGAACCCCTGAACTCCTGGCCAGCCTGGGCGGCAAGGGTACCCCACAGCTCCCAGCTACCACGGGCGGTGGGGCCCCTGGAGCTGCAGGTGGCAGGGGTACCTCACAGCCCCCAGCTGCTGCAGGTGGTGGGGGGCCCCGCAGCTCCCAGCTGTGGGCTGTCGGGGACCCAGGAGCTCCAACACCCAACCCACAGTGGGGGCCCCAGGAGCTCCTAGCCAATGCGCAGCTGCCCCAATGCAGGCGGTCTGGGGACCCGCAGATCGCCATTTTGTCACAGATATTTTTAGTAAAAGTCATGGGCAGGTCATGGGCTTCCTTTGAATTTTTTGTTGTTGCCCATGCCCTGTCCCTGACTCTTATTAAAAATATCCGTGACCAAATCTTCGTCTTATGGATGAGTCAGGTAGGGGGTGAATACATCTCAATCACCGGAGATCCAGCAGCAATGATGGATTGGTTGGCAGCTGAGCCTAGCCGAGGGGGAGTTTGATGGGGGTGGGGAAGGGAGGGAAGGTGCAAATGGTCCCCTTTGGAAAGCAAATAGCATTGGCTTATAACAGACCTGCTTTCCTCCTCCAGCTAGTGAGGAGTCCTCTGATTGCTGCAGCTCTCTCATGAGACAAAAGAAGTGTGCAGCCCCTGGGATTTCAGGCTGGGGAGCAGATGTCGATGGGAAAATGTGGAGACAATAAATGGGTGGATACACAGCGTACACCAGGCTAGTTAAGGCACTGGAATGTCCCGTTTTAATCGGATATTCTTGAACCCAATGGACCCCCCCACCCCGTCTTTGGGAAAGTCTGGACACAGGCTCCTCTGTGATCACTGTAATGGGCTGAACCAAGGCCCTGGATACAAACCCTCCTGAACTTTGGGAACGTTGGGATCAGGATCTAAACTCAAACCCTTGTCCTTCTCTCTGGCTGTAATTCTAATATGGAGAACCGGGAAGGTTCAAGATCCAGAAATCTGGTCACGCTTCAATATGCAGCAGATACTGACAGGTTCTAATGACCCGTTATTTCTACATCCAAACAGCCCCTTAGAGTCCAGCCTCTGGCCTTAACCCCGTGTGCCCTGATTCTTCTTTCACAGGAAGTCAATGCAATTCCACTGGTGGGGGTAGACGCATGCGTGTGTGTGTGCCCCTCCTCAATAGCCTGGAGGGGGGGGGGCAAGGGCCCAGTGCTATGGAATGTGATGAGTTCTGTGTGTGCAAGTGAGGGGAGAACTGCTTTCAACCATCTAAATGCAGCTTCCTGTTTCCTCTCCTTTTTTATATGGCGCTTCCTCTTTGGTCAGTAGAGATCATAGAGATTTAACCATAGATGTCCCATTTTTATCTCTGACAGATTTTCTGCTGGGCACGGAGGGGGAGCCATGAATGTTCCTGTTCTTCCTGTTGCCAGTGCAACTCAGAGCAGCCTAGGGGCTGCTCTAACCTGAACCAGCAGGCCAGAGCCCACAAGGGACCATTTTAGTAGCTGCAGATGGCTGCCATGCATCATCAGCAAATGAGATTGAATCTGGGATGTCTGAATCCTAACACATGACCTTCTACTTCTTGATCTGGAATATCCCTGCTTTGTTAGCAATGGCAGTAGCAGGCTTGTCAACCTGTGTAAGAGACCTGGTCACCACTAGATGGGGACAGAGCTTCACAGTGAGTGGGTTCCACACCCAGACCCGACTACACTTTCTCCCAGCCCACAGCAATGCAGAGAACATTCGGCCAATTCCAGCTCCTTTGCACCACCAGAGCAATGCAAAAGACAAGGAGCATGGCAGAGAACCTGCCCCAGGACCTAGTTCTCCCCAATGCAATGGGTTGGGCAATGTTCTGGGGGCCAAAGCACTGAATGAGCACAGCTCCCAGGCTGGGCTTGCTGCCTCTTATGAAGGTTTGAATTCCCATAAAGCTCTGCTCTCAATCTGTCTAGACAAAATAATAATCATCCAACCTGACTTGTAGCATCCGTCTCCATTTCATGTGAATTGTATTCATTTGCGTTTAGCGTCTCTCTTAAATAACTCGTAGGGCAGCTCTGTCATTTTGACGAAGGCGGCATCTGTCTGCATAAATGGGGAAGAAGTGCCGAACGTGTAATTGGGCATAATCTGTCCATACTCAAGGAAGCAACAAAGCATCTCTCTTGGTCTATTTAGTCAAACACCACAGCATCATCGCTCTACTGCTCAGGAACAATAAAGATGCAAATAACGGCAACATCACCCAGACTTTGTCGGGGCGGTTACCAGGGAGAATATTATTGCATTTTGATTACTTTGTATGAAATCCGCTATCAACCTGCTTGCCCGGCTCTGCTTCTCAAGGGTGTTGAGCTCAATTGGAATGAAAATCACAGGCATCGTCTCGGCCGCTTGCCTTCACTCTCTAACTTACCTATTATCTGCATTTGAAGGGCAAGTTCTCAAAGAGTGTGTGTGCGTTGTGTATAGTGTGTGTGTGTGTGTGTGTGTGTTTCTGAGGGGTTGTGCAAGCAGGAGGCTGTTGCGTGTACATTTCTGAAGCTGGTGTGGGTGATTTGTGTCTCACCTGGCTGTTGTGTGCCTGTGTGTGGCACGTGTCTGCATATAAACAGGGTTAGTAGTGGCGTGGGCATGCATGTGGGCAAGAAATACATCTAATTAACAATTGCTAGTTTCAACTTCCTGTCCTAAAGCATTGTTGGATGGAGAGTCAGGAAACTTGGGGTCTGTTTCCGGCTCTGCCATTGGCCTGCTGGGTGAAGTCACTTCCCAACCAGTAAAATGCGGATACTGATGCTGATCTCCTTTGTACAGTGCTCGCTGGTCTACTGGATAAGAGCTGGGTATTATTGTTGCTGTGAACTTTTACACCCTGCCTACGTGTCTCATACAACTGTGCCGTGGGCGCTGGTGGAGACGGGGCCTGTCCAAGGCCTTACTATGATTTGAGGACACAGCCAAAGGTTCTGTCTGCACTACAAAACTGAACTGTTTTTGCCTCTTAGAAGCGCCCAGCGGTGGTGGTATATATTTGTCACGGGTCACTGGGTGGGGGCTCGAGCCAGTTTTGCATGGTGTTATTGGAACAGAACCCCTAGATACTGAACCCGGCCCTTGTTGCTGCCAACTCTGGCGGGTAGAAGGGTTACACCTATATAAGAAAAAGCCCCAAATATCGGGACTGTTCCTATAAAATCAGGACATCTGGTCACCCTACTGCCTTGGGCTGGCAGCCCCAGCTTCCTGATTGGTTACTTCCAGTTTCCCAGGGTGTCTGGTTGACCGGTGAGTCCGTAACTCTGATGTTCACATCTTGAGGTTCTACTGCACTGCGACAGCAACCTGCCAAAGTTTTAAAATTGGATTCAGTTTTTCCTTTGGCGGAAGGAGCATATCCCCTGGGTTTAGTTTTTTCGGCACTAATCTGGCCTGTGTGATGCCGCCGGCTCTCTAGGGATTCGTGAAGATGTAAGATGAGGTCACAAGCTTAACAAACGAAAAAGACTGACCCAGCTTTCTATGGGATTAAACCTCGCTGGATGCAAGAACCACGTGTTAGGCAAGAGGTCAGATGAGATGGCCACAATGAGGTTTTGAATCTATGAATCTCTGAGCTCTAAAAGATGTGTAAATGTAGAGACATACTGTAACTCCTTAGCTGCTGGTTAACATGCCAGGCAAATGTACCTCCAGTCTGCACTGATGAGATCCGGTCGGGGAAGGAAAAGAGGGACAATTGTACCAGGGCCCCGTGTTTAGGGGCCTCCCCAAATATCTGTAACTGGGGTGAAATGGGAGGCCTGGGGCCTCAGTGAACATGATGTACAGGGGATCCATATTTCTCTCGATGGGGCTGCCCCCAGTGCAACTCCATGTACCATAGATTCATAGGTTATAAGGCCAGAAGTCACCACTGTGATCATCTAGTCTGACCTCCTGCCCAGCAAAGGCCAGAGAATTTCCCTGAATTGGTTCCTGTACGTCATGAGGTTCCAATGGGATCTCAATGGAATGTCAGAAAGTCACTGAAATGCTCCCACTTGCTGCTGCCACCCAGAGATGCTGGAAAGAGGGACCGATTGGCTAGTAATGCACAGCTGATTGCATATGGTTTTGCAGGTTTTAAGCTCCTCAGGGGAGGAAAACTTGGGCCAGATCAGCTCTTGACACCGGCTGAGGCTCTGGCCACTTGTCTATGCAGTGTGTCTGTGAAGTGGCATGTGTGATGCTGTGTGGAATATGGGTGACCATTTATGATATTATTAATACCAATGTTATAAAATTGCACTGAATCTTACCAGATATGCCATGTAAGGTATCTGTGAAAAGGATTCAGAGTAACAGCCGTGTTAGTCTGTATTCGCAAAAAGAAAAGGAGTACTTGTGGCACCTTAGAGACTAACCAATTTATTTGAGCATGAGCTTTCATGAGCTACGAAAGCTCATGCTCAAATAAATTGGTTAGTCTCTAAGGTGCCACAAGTACTCCTTTTCTTTTTGTGAAAAGGGTGTGGCTTGCCAAGCATGATCATCTTGTTTATATGTTTGTATTGTGTTGTATACCTTTGTATTGTGAGTTATAGATACGTAGGGTATATCTGTATTTCTAAACTTGTGCTGTGTTTCTGGGTGACACCCCCAGGCAGATAGCATGGCCTAACCCATCAAGGGTCATCAGCTGTACAATGAACCCATTGAAAGAATCCTGGGGGATACACCTTCTGAGTCAGCAAGACATGTAGGGGCATGCCCGTGGACAGACAACTCTAAGGCTTTTCCACCCCATTTATTGTGAAGTTTGTGTCTGGGTCAAGTACAAGTACAAGTCACATGGCAAAAGGCAGCTGCATCATCTCCATTTTGTCTTCATTCCTGCTTCTTACCTCTGGAGTAACTTTTCTACAAACTGAAGCTCTGAACAAAGGACTGAATGATCCGTCCAAGCTGTGGCTGTGTTCCAGAGGGACTTTCCAGCCAGCAAACTCACCAATACTGCTAAGAACCTGGTATGTGGACTTTGAAGTCTCGGTATGTATCTGAGTGCTTTATCATTTAACATCGCTCTTCTTGGTCTTTCTTTTTTCTTTATTATAAACTTTAGTTTTAGACACTAAAGGGTTGGCTGGCAGTGTGATATTTTGGGTAAAATCCAAACTAATATTGACCTGGTAACGTGGCTGACCCTTTGGGGTCAGAAGAACATTTTGTATAAGTGAGCAGAGTTTTTAAATAACTTCTCACTGTACTGGACTCAGGTGCTGACTGGGAACCAGAGAACTGGAATGCAATAAAGGGGGCTGTGTGACTTTTTTTTTTTTTTTTTTTTTTTTTTTAAATTTCTTGATAACCAGTGTGAGGGATCAGAAGCACAGTTTGTGACTGGTTGGTGAGTTTAATTTCACTGTGAACAACCAGTTTTGGGAGTATCTGCACCCCCTTTTTCAGCCTGCCCTGACCTTGGTGTTTTTAGTGAGGGCTGTCCCAGATCTCAGCATGTTCACCCATGATGCTGTATAGATCATAATTAATATGACATTCTTTGTGTTAATAAGTTCACATTCCCCCTCACACAAATAACTGAGGGCCACCATCCAGTTTTTAGAGCCCAAACGTGATTAACCTGAGGATTGTCCTTGAGAGAAGCTGGTCTGGTGGATAAGGCAATGGGTAGGGATTCAGGAGGTGTGAGTGAATTCCCCAGCTGTACCACATGCTCCCTGAGGGAGCTTGGGCCAGTCACTTTATCTCTCTGCACCGCAGTTCTCCATCTGTACAATCAGCACAACAGCACTTCCACTCTGCACACCCTGTCTGTCTTGTCTACTGAGGAAGGGACGATCTCATCTTGTGTGTTTGTGCAGCGCCTAGCACAATGGGGCCTTGACCTTGGCTGGGGCCTCAAGGTTCTATTGTAATGCAAACAGAGAACAAGGGGAGCTGGAGACCTTCACCCCTAGCCAAGTGTCCTAATCTGGCCCAACTTGGTAGTGACCAAACACCATCACCATCTGATGGCTGCTTGGGGGGCAGCCCGGGATGGTTTCTGCCCAGCCTGTGAAGGGTAGACATCCTCACGATAAAAGTCCTTATCCCAATGAGCCCTACGCAGCTGGCAGTTTCATCTGAGAAGACGAGAACTGAATGATCATGGGGATGCGCTGCCTTCTCTGAGCTTTGGAGCTGGTCGCTGAGTCACTTCGTGTAGGGCAGTGGTGCCAAAACTTTTCTTGTCACGCCCCCCCCATTCCCGGTGATGGAATCTGTTCACACCCCCTCTCGATCAGCAAGGCTTCCTCAGCAGAGGAGCTTGGGCTGAAGGTGGAGCTGGGGGCGGAACTGGGGATGGGGGAGGAGCTGGAGTTGGCCTGGGGTTGGAGAGGGAATGAGGGCAGAGCCGGGCTGGGGGCGGGGCGGAGCCGCGGCTGGGACCGGAGCTGGGCTGGGGGTGTGTCCCACAGTTTGGGGACCAGTGGTCTAGGGGAACATGTGGCTGAAAACTGCTCAGTCTGTGGGGTACTCAATCTGGCACCTTTCACCAGCGCTGTGTGCACTGAGCAAGGTAAACAGTCATTTCAAACCGGGACTACAGGGAAGACCATGTCTGGGCGGCCTGACCCAGGTACTCAGCCCCTCTCTGGTTCAGACTCGGGGTGCCTATGTGAGATCACTAACTGGCCCCATCGGGCCTTTCTGCTCCGGGAGAGCTCGGGTAACTGCTAGTCTGGTGTCAGAACAGGTACTATCAAGTTTTCCCCTCCAAAATAAATCCGTTACAAGTTGGTAACGGACACGAACCATTTGTCAGCATGGTGCTGAGGGGTGTGTCAGATGTCTTTAATTACTGCTGATCAGCTGCAGCAGTGGGATGTAGCCAAAACGAAGCCAGAGTCCATGAATGAAACATTAAGTCAAGAAGTGGAGTCCATCCCTGATGGAGAAACTGGGAAACGCAAAGAGAGGTACAATTATTAGGGTTAACTAGATCATAGGTCTACCTGCATGGGGCGACTTTGTCTATCTGATCGATCTATCTGTACTACCGTAAGGATTTCTAAGGAGCCACACAGCCATGCCAAATGTACTTAAGGGACAATTTCCTAACAGTGCAGCTGGTTGAAAAAAAATGGCTGCTTTATTCCCTGCAAACGTTTTGAACAAAAACTTTTAATTTGAAAATGTTCATTTTCCCCCCAGAGACCAGGTGAGGGAAGTAATATCTTTTCTGCTGGTGAGCGAGACAAGCTTTCGAACTTACACAGAGCTCTTCTTCCATCTGGGAAAGTAACGTAGGCCACTACAGACTGATCTTGGTAAAACTGTGTTGCTCAGGGGTGTGAAAAATCCACGTCCCTGAGTGACGTAGTTATATTGACCTACCCCCAGGGTGGACAGCGTTTCTCCCATCTCCTCGGGGAGGTGGATGACCTATGCTGATGGGAAAAGCTCTCCTGTCAGTGTAGGAGTGTCTTTACTTCTGGGACCCTCCCACCTTGCAGGGTCCTAGAGCCTGGGCTCCAGCCTGAGCCTGGAAGTCTACATGGCAATGAAACAGCCCCACAGTCTGAGCCCTGCGAGGCCCGAGTCAGCTGGGTCAGCCACGGGTTTTTCTTTGCTGTTTAGACATTGAGGTACAGTTCATGTAGTGATAGGTCTGTGTAGGACCCATGGATTCTGAAAGGTGCGTTGTGGGGGCTGGTGATCATTGTAGAAGTGGAGACATGGCTGCAGGGTTTGCCTGCGTTGTTCTGGCAGGGCCTGTTGCTGCTTTGAGTCGGTGTGTCCTGGTCTGTGGGGAGCTTGCTTGGAGAAGAAGGGTAGTGCTGAGACCTCAGCTGGAGTATTGGCCCCGGAGCGGGATACCTTGGGCCAGATTCTCCCTTGCTCGGCATCTTGTGCAGCCATTTACACCAGTGTAAATTGCTACTATTCTGGTCTGGTGTCTTTAGTCAGACTAGGCTTTTCAAGGTAGGCACCCACCACATTCCAAAAATGGTTTCTTAGGACTTTCTACCCGGCCATCATTAAACTGATTGAACATGCTTTACAGACGGGAACTAATTCAAGCTTGGCCATGCCCATGTGAGGTGGGCAAAAGATGTACATAGAGGAACCGCTACACCCACTACTGAAAATGCAGCCACCTCTGGGGTGCAGCACAGAAGCTGTTTCACAGCGCATAGCAACACTGTGCAAGAGTTTAAGGCAGGAAGCGAAGAAAAAATGCAGTCTGCAGTTGAAAGAACAGGCTGGATGTGTTTAATTGAGTTGGGATTTTGCAAATACCATCCCTACAATTATGAAAAGCACCCTGGGTTAGCTAAAGAACAGAACAGTATTAGCGCTGCACCAAAGCCTGGGAAGAAGGAACTGTTCCACTCAGACTCTGAGGCACTTCCCAGCATGCATTACGCTGCAAGCAGCATTTGCGATCTAAACACCTGACCCTGCACCAGGGAGGTCAGTGGGTGTTTTGTCTCCAACCTCACTTATGGCCTGACTCAGGAAAATACGTAAGCAGAGGCCTAACTTTAAGCATATGATTAAATCTCACTAACTTCAATGGCACGTGCTTCAAATTAACAAGTGCTTTCCTGAATAGAAGTGCTTCCCTTAAACCATTCACATGCATGTTATCCAAATCCTTTTGCGATACCCCTGGAAAACGGATCCCCCTGATGGTTGGCTTTCTGACCTCCCTCCCTTTGGGAGGATGGATGCCAAGAACAACACCTGCTCTGTTCGTTTGCCACCCCGGATGGAGACCACCCCTCACTGGCATTTTTAAGAGGCTGCTTTTCTCCTTTGTGTACATATCGGAACAGAATCCTGGCTGCTAATTGCCAATGTTTCCTGCAATTTGCTGCTCATTATTCCTTTTGGTCTCTCTAATTAATTATTCCCTTTGACTTTTCCCTGCTTGCTTTTGCAGCTCTTGCAATCTTTCTCCGTCGCTGTTTCTTTGTCATGTTTTTTTTTTTTTTTAAATGCTGTCCGCTTGGTCTCTTCAGCAGTTCTTTACTTTCCCACTTAACTGCCCTGGATTCTGTCTCACTGAGTTTTTTCTTTTGTTTGTTGGTCTCTTGATTGCATTCTACCCAACTGTTCCTTAAAAGCTTCCTCCGTTTCCACACTTTGATTGCCCAGAAATGCTTGAATTACATCCAATTTGAACTTAGTTTCACATTTCTGCAATTCAGGCTCTGCTTTCTGTGTTAATTCCCTTCTTACAATCGCCAGCTGTCCAGGGCCTTCCAGGCCAGATACTAGACTGACTGGTCAGTCAGACTCATAGACTCATAGACTTTAAGGTCAGAAGGGACCATCATGATCATCTAGTCTGACCTCCTGCACACCACAGGCCACAGAACCTCGCCCATCCACTCCCGTAATAGACCCCTAACCTCTGACTGAGTTATTGAAGTCCTCAAATCATGATTTAAAGACTTCAAGTTACAGAGAATCCACCATTTCATCTAGTTCAAACCAGCAAGTGACATGTGCCCCAGGCTGCAGAGGAAGGTGAAAAATCCCCACGGTCTCTGCCAATCTGACCTTGGCGGGGAAGTTCCTTCTTGACTTCATATATGGTGATAAATTAGACCCTGAGCATATCGGTAAGACCCATCAGCCAGACATCTGGGAAAAACTTCTCTGTAGTAACTCAGAGCCCTCCCCATCTAGTGCCCCATCGCCGGCCATTGGAGATATTTGCTACTAGCAGTTGTAGATGTGTCATGTGCCATTGTAGGCAGTCTCATCATACCATCCCCTCCATTCACTTATCAAACTCAGTCTTGAAACCAATTAGTATTTTGCGCCCACTGCTCCCCTTGGGAGGCTGTTCCAGAACGTCACTCCTCTGATGGTTAGAAACTTTTGTTTAAATTCAAGCCTAAACTTGTAGATGGCCCGTTTATAGCCATTTGTTCTTGTACCAACATTGGCTCTTAACTTAAATAACTCCTCTCCCATCCTGGCGTTTATCGCTCTGATGTATTTCTTTTGGTTAGTTCTAGTTTGATTTCCACTTCGGATGTGGTAATTTCTACTTCCACATCTTCATTTCCATTAGCCACCCTGGCACTACCCCTAAGCTCCCCAGTACCCTTATTAAAAATGGAGGCAAAGTTTTTGTTTAGGTGCTGGGCCAGGCCTAGGTTGTCTTTAATCTTCATCCCATCCTCAGTGCTTAGAGGTCCCACTTCTTTCCTTGTTTTCTTTTTATTTATATGGCTAAAGAACCTTTTACTATTGGTTTTAATTTCCTGTGCAAGGTCCAGCTGGGCTTGGCTTTTGGCAGTTCTCATTTTATCCCTGCAATTTCTGACCTCCCAGAGATAGCTTTCCTTGCTGATCTCTCCCATCTTCCGTTCCTTGCAGGCTTTCTGCTTTCTCTTAATCACCTGTTTGAGATGCGTGTTCATCCTGTTTGGTCTGCAACCATTCCCTATGAATGTTTTCCCCTTGCTTAGGATTCAGGCTTCAGATAGTTTTTGCAACTTTAATTTAAAGTAATTCCAAGCCTCCTCCACATTCAGATCTTTGAGTTCCTCAGTTCAGTCCAGCTCTCTAATCACTTCTCTTAATTTTTAAAGTTTGCCCTTTGGAAATCAAGGATGCTATTTTTTGTTGATCCTTCCTTTGAGTTTAAACTGAATTAGCTCATGATCACTCAAACCAAGGTTGGCCTCTACAGCCAGTTCTTCTCTGAAGACCTTGCTGCTTACCAATACTCAGTCTAAAATGGCCTCACCTCTTGTTGGTTCAGCAATTGTTTGGTGAAGAAATCTGTCAGCTATCACATCCAGGAATATCTGAGTCCTACCATTACTTGTAGCACTTGTCATTCAATCTATATCTGGGAAATTAGATAATTCCAAGTAGTATTTATTCCATTAAAATATTAGAGGTCTCTATCCATATCCAGATCAGATCCTGGGGGTCTGTAGCATATCCCAAGCACTAACCCAGTGGAGCCACTGTTAGGTTTCTTCCCCAAAGTGATTTTGACCCAGACAGGTTCCATTTTATCCCTTCCATCACCTATAATTTCTTTACAACCTATCTTCTCATTAATATTCAATGCTACTCCACCACCTTTACCTTTATTTCTGACTTTCCTGAACAGCACGTACTCTTCAATACCCACATTCCAGTCATGACTAGTATTCCACTCTGTTTCTGTTATCCCCATAATATCTGGTTTCACTTCCTGCATCAGTAGTTCTAGTTCCTCTATTTTGTTACCTGGGCTCCTTGCATTGGTGTACAAACAACTTAGTTGTTTCTGCTTGGCTTTGCCCAGATTCCTTGCCCGATTAGGTACAGTCATTCTACTGCCATTATTGCCTACCTGACTCAGTGCCAATACCTGACACTGAAAGTGGAGTGGTGTCCATTTTCCTACCCATTGTCGTTCCTTTCTCCATTGCAGTGTCCTCTCTAACGTGAGTTGATTCCTGCTCAATATTAGAATCAGGGGTGGAGATTATCTGAGCATCTCCCAACCGTCTCCTGTGAATTCCTAGTTTAAAGCTCTTTTAACCAGTTGTGCCAACCTCCACCCCAGAAGACTGTATTCCTCCCTACTCAGGTGGAGTCGATCCCATGAGAACAGTTCTCTGCCTGTTAATGCTTCCCAGTGGTCAAACCTCCCAAAGCCCTCCTTATAGTATGACTGTAGTGTATAGTGTAGTTGGTTTGGGGGACTATGTGCTGAGCCTAGAAGCCTGCTAGGCAAGAGTGAAAGCTTCTTAACAAGGCTTTGATCCCTAATCCCTTTAGAATCCATTAACCAGGGGGAGGGACTACTCAGGGAGAAGAGAGGTTTGAAAAGCCAGCTCCTAAGCAACCAGAGGAGTTAGTAAGCAGGAGCAGCAAAGAGGGGAGTTTTGTGAGGGAGGTCTCCAGGTGAAGGAGGAGCAACATCATGACCCTTGGGGTGAGTCTGTGGCCGTACTGGGTCAGACCAACGGTCCATCTAATCCAGCAGGTGGGAAGTTCTGGGAGGGAGTGGGAGGCGCTGATTGGCAGGGCTGCCGGTGGAAGGGAGGCACTGGGGGCAGGAGGAGGAGGAAGGAGGGCTGCTGGTGGGTGCTCAGCACCCGTTTTTTTCCTGTGGGTGCTCCGGCCCCGGAGCACCCATGGACTTGGCGCCTATGGGTAAGGTAAGTATCATCATCCCCTGTTTTACAGTTTTGGAAACTGAGGTATGGAGAAGTGAAGCGATTTGCCCAAGGATGGGGAGGAACTGGCTGAGCCAGGAATAGCTTCTGGCTCCCACCCCACTGCATTTCCCACTGAAACACATTCCCGATTTTATATTCACACATACCTCCACCCATGATATTTTTGCCCACAATGCACATCTAATTGCCTGCAAACCCGTGACTTAGATGTATAAATGTTATCAGTGACAGTTGCCTGTGCGAAAGTGGAGGCCTTGTTTCAAAACGAAGCTCTTAATATGCAATGAGCTCACTTTTGGGTCGAGGGAATGCAGTGCTGTCCTCTCAGTTGTTTCAATTGCTCCGAAAAGTTAGACTGGAGCTAGAGCAGCACATCCCACAAGGAGTGGGACCTTGCAGCACCTGGGCAATTTTGGCGTTTCTTTAACACCTTTCAACTGAAGACCTCAACGTGCTTTAGGTCACCCTTCTGCCAGGTGTAGTCAGCCGGGTTCAATATCTAGGGGTTCCTCTTAATAGTACAAAACAGAATTGGCTTGAGCCCCCACCCAGTAATCTGGGAAAATTTAACACCACCCCGAGCACCTCTAAGAAGCAATAGTTCCCCTCTCACAAGCACCGAATCTGGGTATAGCAAGAGAGAACTTTCATTGGAAGGGAAAGGGAATTCAGCATTAATTTGGGAAAATACCACCACCACGTTCACAAGCATATGATCACAAGCAAACCTGACCCCACAGTGCCCTGGGCAGTGTCCTTTGCCTTGCCGTGGGAAAGTCTGATGAACAAATATCCCCGTGACACATCACTATCCTTTTCCTCTGCTGTACCCACTCTCAGTTGGCTGTTCTTGGTTAGCGAAGACCCAGAGTTCAGAGGGCTGTACATAGGACCCACCTCCGACCCCTGCCTCTGCAGCTGGCTCACAGCTGTTGCTGCTTCTCTGCCATGGCTGGCCAGCCCTGGCTGCTGTCTTTCTGCCACGGCTAGCCACCTCTTGCTGCTCCCACGGTGTCACATTCTGAGGTCCCACCGCTTAACCCGGCTCTTAGTGATTTCAGCCAGTAGTGGGGAACCTCACAGCCAGTGCAGTCTCTGAGTTCTCTGCGCCCACACAAGGACTAAGCCTTAGCCCCTAGACTGCTCAGCAGTGATATCAGCTCTAGGACTCACCAAGCAGAAACAAGAACTCTCAATGGAGGCTAATCCGCTCTGTTATTAAACGCTGGAAAGGGGCCGATCAAATGATGTCCAGGACTCTTTCGGCAGACTTCACATCACTACATAGGAACACTCATCCCCTCACCCCAACTCTTCTCTTCACAGGGATTTGGCACCCCTACACCCTGCTTAGCAAGTAAGGGTCCATTTAGGGTGAACTCCTCAGTCAAACCAGTTCTGCTGCCCTTTACTTGTACAGTGAGGATAACAACATTGCATTACCTCTGTGTTTGAAGACCAGAGTGATTTGCAACCTCAAACCAGCCAAAATGGATCATTTTGGGTTTTGGCAAAGCAGCTGTATCTGCTACACACCTAGGCGGCATAGGCGTGTCTATGCAAACAGGGTCTGCCCCTGATGCCTTTCCCCCTCAGTGAATCACTAGATGTCAGGGGAGAGCTCATTCCCACCCTGCTTACATTTACAAAGCTTAATGAGACCCCACTACACCCATCCAAGAGAAAGATCATTGCCTTCCTTTTCCAGGGGAGGTCGAGTGACTTGTCCACACAGCAAATTGGGGACCAAGTTTCAGAAGAGAACCCACGAGTCACCATGTCTAGTCTGCTGAACTGATTGCGAATAATACCTAGTTCCTCTATAGCATTTGTCCCCTAGGCATTGCAAAACGCTTTACAAAGGAAGCATCATTCTCTGCCTGTAAAACAGGGATAAACTGAGTGACAGAGCCGTGAAGTGACTTTCACCCAGCAGAGCACGGATGAGACCCCAGGGCTCCTGAGCGCTTGTCCAGGGCCCTATTACTGGACCACACTTATCCTCAGGCGGGGACACTGACCCTCTCTCCCTCTTTGGCAGCTGTCCCCCAGTCTGAGCCAGTAGACGCTGCCCTAATTCATTGTGTGGAAGATAACTCACACTTTAGGTTAAGAATCCATGTACAAATAGTTTATAAAAGGAGAATGATGCTCACCGGGTGTTTTAACAAATGGCTAGTCAGTTGTTATGGATTGTTAGAGTCCAGCTGGTCAATAGGTTGCTTATGACCATCTCTGACACTCATTTGTAACACTCATTTGTCAGGCAGCTGGTTTATTAACGATCAATAGCACCTCGCTGTAACGCGTGACCCCCCTCTGCTCTGTTTTCCGAGGGGTGAAGATGTTTGTTTCTTTAGTGAAGCACAGTACCCAGGGATGGTCCTTTACCTGCGGCTTCGGCTTGCTAATGGAAGCCATTAGGTCTCCAGCGCTGTTGGCTAGCAGCCGTAATGGAGCATGGTAATATAAGTGGCCTGTTTCCCTGGGTAAATGTTTAGCATTCCCCATCTGCTCCTTTAAAACAAGGTAATTTGGCCTAATTTTTTGTGTCAAGGGCTGTTAAGGCATTTGGTTAAGGAAATTATAGTCTGTCACTGAGGTGTCAGGCTTGTCTGGGTGTTAATAAATGTATGACACCCGATGCCAGGCAGGAAATGAGTTGTTTCTGCATTTGCCCACCTTTGCTAACCTGCCTGGCTGGCACCCTCTTTTCCTGCAGCACCAGAGTAAACGTTGGATGACAGTCCCGACGGAGAAAGTAAATGCTTTGTGACTAAAGAATCATCCGCCACATGGACAGGAACAATGAGATGCAAATGTGATCAGGCAACAACAGCCGGGTCCGCGTGGAAGCCCTTTTTGGGAGTAGCTTGGGTGGTTTTGTTGTTCGTTTTTTTTTTTTAACCCCTTCATGGGAGGGCAAAATTGGGAGGAATTTCAGAGGTTCTGAGTAAGGGGCTGGAGAAATGAAGAGAGTAGATGCTGCAGAGTTGGGTTAAAGAGGGGTAAGGTAACTAACCACCTGCTAGTGTCTGAAAGGTATGACTCAATAAAAGGGAGAGGGCTGGTTTAGGGTGGCCCAAGGGGCAGCAGGTTGACACCAAGAAATAGAAAATACAGGTTGAATATGAGGATGCATTTGCTAGCGGTGGAATGTTTTGGGGTGTGGATTAGTCTCCCAAAGGGCATGGAAACACCATTGTATGGTCATTGAAACCTGCCACTAGACTGGGAAAACCTCTGGGAAATGTGCTGCATGGAATAACCTTGGAGGAGATCGCTTGGGAGTCCATGCCAGCCAGGATCTAAATGACAGGATCAGGATTTCAGTCACCTAGAAGAAGTCCGGAGAGATGGCCCACTGTTGTGAGAGATGGAGACTTAAACCTAGTACCAAAAAGATGGTTTCCAGCTGCTCCCATCCATACCAAACAAAGGCCAACAAATAGCTCAACATTTTCCTGGATGGACACACTGGGTGTTACCCTGGGTCATAACTAAGGAACCACCTTACCAAGACCTTGCTAAAATTAAAGACAAGAAGAACCTGATTAGCAAACCACCTGGTGCCACCTAGGGGGCCAATGAGCAGAGACTAAGGGTACGTTACACTGCAAGGAAAGACCCGTGGCATGGCTGCAGTTGGCTCTGGTCAGCTGACTTGGCCTCGTGAGGCTTGGGCTGCAGGACTATAAAACTGCAGTGTAGATGTTTGGGTTTGGGCTGCCGAGACCCCATGACGGGGCGGCTGTGAGCCTCAGTACAGCAGGTTTCTTATCGTAGTATAGCCGTACCCCGAAACTCTGGCCTTGCCTTCTGTAGCAGAGTATTGCTGTGGGGGGTAGCTCAGCTCTTCTCACACAGGACTACTAGACACTTCGCAGAATGAAACCATGCGTGTGGTAACAGGTACCGTGACACTGACTGGACTGACCTGGCCTGGCTGCCAGTCCTGTCCACCATCGCCCCGCCTGGCATTAGGCAACATGGCATCCTGCAGAATTTGCTCCCTAAGGTGCAAGACATACACACCTACCCCTGTTTAGCGATGTGTTTAATCTACCCAGCTACCATCTCAGCTCAGGTCTCCCCGTTTGGACAATTCCCCTGTGGAGCCTTGATATCCCCTCCAGTTAGTGTACGAGGTGGCAGGAGCAAGCGTCAAACAGCTCATGCCTGTCTTGTGACAGATCCAACACTCCAGCCTTGGCTTTGACCTTCCAGGCCATCTTTGGGTCAATCTCCATCGCTTTAGGTGTGGAGTGGCCTGATGTGCAGCTAAGGACTATAAGTGGGGCCTTCGTGACTCCCTCCTTGGCCACTGTGGCAAGTTGGAAGATGTCGGCCATGTATTTGTAGACTACACCCATTGGCAAGGGGCCAATGCCTTGCACAATGCCCTTCCTTTAGCTACTCAAGGGTTAAGACGCTCTGACTAACATGCTTGACCTGACTGTTTTATGTAAATGCAATCTCCGTATCTACCTATCCAGTTCTTGGAGGAGGGTCGGGGTGGAATGCATAGGACTCCAATTTCCATGGGCCGTAATCTGATACACAGACTCATCGTGAACAGTAACCTTACCCCAAAGCTAGCTCCACTGAAGTCAATGAGCCGGAAATTAAGAAGAGCAGTCAGAAGGGTAAAATGGCTTCACTCAGCATGGAGGCTACATAATAACACCATTGTAGAGGCTCAGACTAAAAGTATACCCCAAATCAAAAAAGACAGCAGGAGGACCAAAAGCATGCCAGCATGGAGTAATGGAGGCTGTGAAAGGCAAAAAGGCATCCTTTACACTCTGGATGTGAAATCCTACTAAGGAAAATAGGAAACCGCCAACTCCAGCAAGTGAAATATAAAAGTATAAGAAGGCTGAGAGAGAATTTGGGAAGCAACTTGCCAGAGATGCTAAAACTAGCAATATGTTTTTTAAAAAAAGTAGATCAGAAGCAGGAAGTTTGCCAAACAGATGAAGGGCCACTAGATGACAAAGGTATTAAAGGCGCACTCAAGGAAGACAAGGACATTGCAGAGATGCTAACTGAGTTCTCTACATTGGTTTTCACTGCAGAGGATGGGGGCAATGAGGTGGGGGAGAGAGACCCACATCAGAGCTATTCTTTTTGGGCAACAAATCTGAAGTGCTGTCCCAAACTGATGTGAACAGAAGAGGTTTTGGAACAAATTGGTAAATTAAACAGTAATAAGTCACTAGGACCAGATGCTATTCACCCAAGAGTTTTGTGGGAACGCACATATGAAATTGCAGAACTACTAACTGTAGGATTGGCAAAGAGTCCTTTGGCACCTTATAGACTAACAGTCTGTTCGTCTGTAAAAGGGCAAAGAGTCCTGTAGCATCTTATAGACTAATACGGCTACCCCTATGATACTTAACTGTAGGATGTAACCCAGCACTGAAATCAGCCTCTGTACCAGGTAACTGGACGGTAATGCAATTACAGGCTGGTAAGCCTAACTTCTGTACCAGGCAAAGTGGTAGAAACCATCGTGAAGAAGAGAAATATCAGACTTATCAGACACCTAGATAAAAACCATGTGTTGGGGAAGAGCTTTTGTAAGGGGAAATTGTGCTTCACCCATTCTTTGAGGGGTCAGCAAGCATGTGGACAAGGGTGACCCAGTTGATATAGCATAGCTGGACTTTTAGAAAGTCTTTGACAAGTTTCCTCATGAAGACTCTTACAGAAACCAACTAGCCATGGGATGAGAGGGACAATTTTTTCATGGATCAGTAACTGGTTGAAAGATAGAAAACAAAGGGTAGGAATAAATGGTCAGTTTTCACAATGAAGAGAACTGTGGGGTCCCCCAAGGATCTGTACTGGGACCTGTGCTGTTCAACATAGTCATTTGGAAAAGAGGGTGAAGAATGAAGTGACAAAGTTTGCAGACGATACAAAATTATTCAAGGTAGGTAAGTCCAAAGGTGACTGCAAGGAGTTTGAAAGGGATCTCACAAACTGGGTGACTGGACAACAAAATGGAGGATGAAATTCAAGTTAAGTGCAAAGTAATGAGCACTGGAACAAATAATCCCAACTCTACATATACAGTGATGGGTTCTAAATTAGCTTTTACTACCCAAGAAAGAGATCTGGGAGTCTCTGTGGATAGTTCTCTGAAAACTTCCATTTAATGTACAGCAGTGGTCAAAAATGGTACCACTAAGTTAGGAACTGTTAGGAAAGGGATAGAAAATAAGACAGAAAATGTCTTATTGCCTCTGTATAAATCCATGGTACGCCCACATCTTGGACAGTGCCTGCAGATACGGTCGACCCATCTCAAAAAAGATCTAGTGGACCTAGAAAAGGTTCAGAGAAGGGCAACAATGATAATCAAGGATACGAACAGCTTCCATATGAGGAGAAACTAAAAGAGATTAGGGCTGTTCAGTTTGGAAAAGAGATGACTAAGGGGGACACGATAGAAGTCTATAAAATCACATGGAAGCAGTGAATAAAGTTAATGTTATTTACCCTGTCACACAATACAAAAACTAGGGGCCACCTGATGACATTAATAGTATAATTAATTTAGTATAGTTTAGTATAAACAAAAGGAAGCATGTTTTCACACAACACACAACTAAGCTGCGGTACTCGTTGCCGTGAGATGTTGTGATGGCCAAAAAGATAACTGGCTAGGCGATAGTACTGCTGAAAAGGATCTGGGGATTATAATGGATCACCAATTGGATGTGAGTCAACAATATCATGGAGTTCTGAAAAAGGCTAATATAAGTCTGGGGTGTATTAACAGGAGTGTTGTATGTGAGACATGGAAGGTAGGGATCCCACTTTACTCAGCACTGCTGAGGCCTCAGCTGGAGTACGGTGTTAAGTTTGCTATGCTTGAGGAAAGATGTGAACAAACTGAAGAGAGCCCAGAGGAGAGCAACAAACATGATACAAGAGAGAACCTGTCCTATGAGGAAAGATTAAAAGAACTGGGTAAGTTTAGTCTTGAGAATAGAAGACTGAGAGTGGACCTGATTACAGTCTTCAAATATGTCACGGGCAATTATGAAGAAGATGGTGATCAATTGTTCGCTATGTCCACTGAAGATAAGATAAGAAGTAATGGGCTTAATTTGCTTCAAGAGAAATTTAAGTTAGCGTTAGAAAATTTTTCCTAATATCTAAGGCTGGTTAAGCTCTGGGACAGATTACTAAGGTAGATTGTGGAATCCCCACCATTGGAAGTGTTTAAGAACAGGTCGGACAAACACCAGGCAGGGATGGTCTAGGTTTACTTGGTCCCGCCTCAGGGCAGAGGGGTGGACTTGATGACCTCTTGTGATCCCTTCCAGCCCTTCATTTCTGTGATTCTGTTGGCACCTGGCCTGCTTTCCTACCAGCTCATCTGTCCAGCTCCTCAGCAACTTGAGCTCCTGCACCCTTGCCATCTTGCCTGGTGGATCTGGGTTCCCCGACTCAGCAGCCTGGGCTCCCAGGTTCTCCACTGCTGGGGCAGGACTGTCCCAGAATTGGGGCTCCCAGAGCTCCCACTTTTTCTAAACCAAATTTTGGGGTGGGAATTTTCATTTTTGTTCTATTTCCAAATGAGTTTTTGGGTTAATATTTTGGAATTTCCTGTGGAACAGGAATCCCATTCTCTGGCCAGCTCAATTATATCCCAGTCCTGCGACTGTGGTTTTGATTGGCAACCCCCTAAAATGTAGAACAGCAGAGGAAGCTGGTGATTAAACAGGATTACAGAGGAGGCAACTCTGAGAGAAACTGCAAGTGTCTTTCTTTTTTTTCCTTCTGACTATTTTAATACATGCCCCTGAGGAACGGCAGAATAAAGCATATGTACGGTACCGGGGCTTGTTGTATTGCTGGGTGCTTAAGCTTGTTCAATTAACTGGAAAATTCAGAATTCACATGCAATTTCGCCATTGATGGGGAAAAAACCCTCACCAAGAGAGCAATATTGGTTTAATACTCAGGTCTAAAATAGGACCGGTAAACAAATAGATGCTGCTGCTGCAAGGGGGAGGCATTTAATGGAGAAAGAGGATTTTCTAGCACAAACACTCCAGTCCTTTGCAAAAAGCAAGTGGCTGAAAACAGCTCCCAGGGGAACCCAGACAGCAACGTTCAATTCTATTCTGAGATGCCTGAACTGCCTGGGACACACAAAGGAAGGACCTGGACCAACCCCCCCGACGGGAACATCTCCAACATGCAAATCTGAGCCATAGTTCAGCTTTATGAATGGGCCCAGGCTGAACCATAATCCAAATGCCCGGAACTCTGGATCTGCACACAGACTTTGTGACGAATTTAATATAATGATCCCCATGCATGGGCCACCCACAGAGTTTGGACCCATACCGTTCAGCTCCGTAACCCAGACTTCTACCACTTGACCTAAAGACACACTGCTATTAGCTGGTAGCAATAACAGGCTGTGATCTTCTTTTGGGCCAGCCATTAGAAGGGGACGTAGCACACCTTTTAGTAGCATGCTACGTCTAGATTAAAGAACTGACTCGCATCCCCAGCCAACGCGCTGGTCAAACTTGAACCAGTGAATAACCTCCTGAGGTTAGAAAAAATCTGGTTGACTCTTTCCCTTCCCATCTCCAGTTTTATGCATCTCTGTGCTCCCGTGAGTCTTTCCGGGATCTGCAGTCGAAGGAGCGAAATGAAATGACAGAAGTATCCTGAGCCCAGCTGGAGTCCTTTAAAATACAGCCTCTGCAAACACGTCTGTTTGCACAACCTCTCCCATCAGCCCCGTGGGTTCAAATGGTTTCTAATCTTTTGGGTGCAGTTAAAGCCCCATCCTCCCGATTTTTCTAAGGTTTGCCCATCACTGATCTTTGAGAGGAGGAAATGAGGCTAAGGGGTGTGTGTGTGGGTGTGTGTGTGTGTGTGTGTGTGTGTGTGTGCGCGTGCGCGCACACCTGATGCATGGCGCATCCTTGTCCATTGTGTGGCCTCATTTCCTCTTCGGGAGACCAGACATTTTGAACAAATGTCTGGTATTCAGCCCTCTTCAATTCTATTCCCATTACATTACGGTTAACGATTATTTCATTTATGGCCAAGCAATCCAGATGGCTCAAAACATCTCCACATGTACTGGATACTTTTCTGAAGAGCACAGAGACCTGTGGACAGATTCACACCTGGCATCTCCAGGAGCGACTCCACAAGCAGATGTCCTGGCCGGACCCCCAATGCTGGCTGGCAGAAGAGCCAGAGATGGTTCAGAACCTGTGGGGCTCCTCACAGGTTCCCCTGTAGCTCCCAAAGTAGGCCGGTGCATCCATCACACCATCACGCTTCAAGAAACGTGGTGCAAATAGGGAGCTCAGCCAGCGCGGCGTCACCCAAAGGGACGTGAACACCCAGAACAGGAAAGGCAACTAATGCAAAGCGCTAGCCTGTTCCTGGAGAAGAGGACTAAGGGGCTGATTGACCGTCAGCTCTTCAGGGGCAGGGATTGTCTTAGCTCTGGCTGCATGGGTTTTTATTGTGCTGGGCACAGTACATAGCGGGACAGTCCTGGCCTAAAGATCTTACAATTTAAGAAGGCAGGCTTTTCCCTTCTCTGACTGGCTCTAGTCCAGCAGACTTCTGGATGTGACTCGATCCTGTGAGGTGCTAGGCACTGCCAACCCTCCAGGGTTCATTGGAGCCAATGGGGCAGAGGCATCTGCCAGTTACACCAGTATAAATCCAGAGTAACCGCATGGACTGTGACAGATAGACACCCGTGAGAGGAAAATCACAGCCAGGCTTTTTAATGTCAGGTTTCAGAGTAGCAGCCGTGTTAGTCTGTATCCGCAAAAAGAAAAGGAGTACTTGTGGCACCTTAGAGACTAACCAGTTTATTTGAGCATAAGCTTTCGTGAGCTACAGCTCACTTCATCGGATGCATACAGTGGAAAATACAGTGGGGAGATTTTATATACACAGAGAACATGAAACAATGGGTGTTACCATACAGACTGTAACAAGAGTATTCAGGAAAGGTGAGCTATTACCAGCAGGAGAGCCGGGGGAGGAAGGGGGAACCTTTTGTAGTGATGATCAAGGTGGGCCATTTCCAGCAGTTGACAAGAACAGTAGGGGGGGAAATAAACAAGGGGAAATAGTTTTACTTTGTGTAATGACCCATCCACTCCCAGTCTTTATTCAAGCCTAAGTTAATTGTATCCAGTTTGCAAATTAATTCCAATTCAGCAGTCTCTCCTTGGAGTCTGTTTTTGAAGTTTTTTTGTTGAAGAATTGTCACTTTTAGGTCTGTAATCGAGTGACCAAAGAGATGGAAGTGTTCTCCAACTGGTTTTTGAATGTTATAATTCTTGAAGTCTGATTTGTGTCCATTTATTCTTTTACGTAGAGACTGTCCAGATGTCCCCTGAATAGATATGTGGACACAGTTGGCAACGGGCTTTGTTGCAAGGATAGGTTCCTGGGTTAGTGGTTCTGTTGTGTGGTGTGTGGTTGCTGGTGAGTATTTGCTTCAGGTTGCGGGGCTGTCTGTAAGCAAGGACTGGCCTGTCTCCCAAGATCTGTGAGAGTGATGGGTCGACCTTCAGGATAGGTTGTAGATCCTTGATGACGCGTTGGAGAGGTTTGAGTTGGGGGCTGAAGGTGACGGCTAGTGGCGTTCTGTTATTTTCTTTGTTGGGCCTGTTCTGTAGTAGGTGACTTCTGGGTACTCTTCTGGCTCTGTCAATCTGTTTCTTCACTTCCGCAGGTGGGTCTTGTAGTTGTAAGAATGCTTGATAGAGATTTTGTAGGTGTTTGTCTCTGTCTGAGGGGTTGGAGCAAATGCGGTTGTATCGTAGAGCTTGGCTGTAGACAATGGATCATGAGATGTCTGGATGAAAGCTGGAGGCATGCAGGTAAGTATAGCCGTCAATAGGTTTCCTGTATATGGTGGTGGTTATGTGACCATTGCTTATTAGCACCATAGTGTCCAGGAAGTGGATCTCTTGTGTGGACTGGTCCAGGCTGAGGTTGATGGTGGGATGGAAATTGTTGAAATCGTGGTGGAATTCCTCAAGGGCTTCTTTTCCATGGGTCCAGATGATGAAGATGTCATCAATATAGCACAAGTAGAGTAGGGGCATTAGGGGACGAGAGCTGATGGCACCATCAGTCGGTCCCTGTGTCCCGTGGAGCTCTGACAGCGTTGCAGGAATTACCGCTGGCAGTTACTGATCGAAAAGGGAGGGGGTCAGGGTTTTGAACTAGGCTCTGCGCCATGTTCTGATGTCAGGATGCAGCATGCTCTGAACACTTCAGAGGCTTTGAACGTCGAGTGCTACTTGAGCAGAGCACAACGTGGGGTGCTGACTGATGACAATGCCGGGATCAGAAACCAAAGGGGTCTCAGCGGGAGAAACTCTCTGTCCTGCAACATTCTCCACCAGGAACTCCGTTGGCTAGAGGGATTTGCAGGGGTAGGGGGCGGGAAACAGTGGGAACTTGACCTATATTAACCACTAGGGAGGTGCTCAGGGACCGTTCAGCCTTGGATGGAAGCTGAGCTGTGACAAAGAGCAGGTCTTATCCCAGCCCCCTGCGAGAGACAGATTCACTACCAAACAGCTTTATGACAGAATCCAGGAACCAAAGCCAGATCAGTTTGAAGTTGTGTTGATCTGAGTTGAAGTCCCTGGCTCCCTTGGTCTGTGGGGGTGGTCTGACCTTGCCTAGGACCAGTGTTGAATTCAGGGGTAGCCCAAGATCCACAAACCAGGTTCCTTTCTGTCCTGCTTCCTCCTTTCGCAGACCTATAGTATAGAAAAGGGGAGATGATTTATTAACCCCTGTGGTCCATCCCCATCCGCTGCAGGATTGTCTCCTACCGCATGTTCCCAAGCATGGTGCCTCTGTCTCTCCTCTTGGGGAGGTTACCCCATAGTAACTGGGAAGGCCTGCCCTGTCCCCCTCTTCCTGCTTACACTAGGGGGCAGGGCAGGCCTTCCCAGTTACTATGGGGTAACTCCCCAGAGGCTGCAGGTGAAAGAGCCCAGAGGAAATTCAGTGTGACTATTGCTAAGCAGTCAATAACATTATGTTAATGTGTTTTTCCTTCCAGACAAGGAACCCCAATATGATCCTATCTGGGCACCATGTAACCCGGTACACTAGTTTCTGGTGGAAAAGGTTTAAAATTCCCTAGGCCTGCTCAAGCCCTGCATTGGGGGTGAATACTGCAGAGGTTGGATTGCCCCCATCGGTGGGCAGAGGCTCCTCTCGGGGCACGCCTGCAACGGGGGACCACAGTGCCCATCAGCTGCTATCATCTTGGAGCAGGATCCCTCTGATGGGGTGGAAACCCCACACCGGCACCGGTCCTCGGACCACCACTTTGAGTAGCACCGCTCTACGGAGTTCCAGGCAGCGTGTGGTCTTGGTGAACAAAGGAAACAAAGCTGGCACTCGGGCTGTGTGGAAGCCTGTTTGTCTATCATTGTAGCTGTTTTATTTAATACATGCCCGGTGTTTGAGATGGACTGTGATTCCACATACCACAGTGTCAGCAGTGAGATCTGAACTCATCCCTTCATGCTGACTGTCAAACTAAACAACTTTTCCTGCACGACCCCCTCCATGAATATTATTTTGTGGGGGGCCCATTGTGTTACATTTTTCCATAAACAAGGGAACAAAGGTAAGACAGTCAAATCTGTGGCTTAGTAAACACATCACTACAGCAGGGAAATTAAGTCCTACAGACAGGACCTGAGACTGCTCCAGCAAGCTATTGCGAATTCATCAGCATGCTCTTGCCTCTGTAAGAACAATTAGCAGATTCTGGAAATGAGTTTACTAGTTAATCAGTCCCAGTGATTACATTTATCTTCTGAGTGCACATGCACATATAGGCAAAGTTGCTTTTTAATATGGCCCTTTCAGCCCTGGCTGATAAGGGATGAAAATGAGTTCAGAGGAAAGATTAGGTTGATCACGCATGCCGTGGCGATGTGACCGGGTTAGTGACACACGCTAGGTGGGTGGAGAGATTTAAAAACAATCTTAAATTCCAGCTAGGACTGGGACTGCTTGATGGCTGCTCCTGTCACTCTTAGCAGATTTCTAGCAAGGGTCACCCATGGCCAGTTCATCTCACACCTTGGCTGTGTGTGTTGATCTGGGCATGCATTTAATACCGCAGGGCACTGGCTGGAACTGGTATATCACTGTGCTCACAAAAGGCGATTTATGCCATGTCAATGAAACTTGTTTTCTGGCTCACCTAACTATGGGCCATGAGAGTCGCCGCTCAAGACTCGGCCAGGAGAATCCGTTGGGCTTTTCACAAGAATTGGGGGTGGGGAGGGTCAACTCTGACATCCTAGCCTAATTCCAACATGGGTGATCACAATCTGCTTCCTGCAGCTTCTGCATCTTCTCCTTCGCTTCCTGGCCTAAGCGGCTCTATAATGTTGCTGCGCATTATTAAAATAAGCAGTGGAATTCCATCCATGAGGCGGATGGATTTCACTGGTGGATATGGTGTTCCATAGGGACAGTATCATTGTGTATCATTCTTGGAACTGCTCTGGAAGCCTTCAGAATGAAAGGAACTGTATATGTGGGAGCGTAGGACTTGCTGGCCCTGTGGCTATGCACTGCTTGGTGGCTGATCCACGGGGGTGGGTAGGGGTTGAAGCATGGAGCCTTGTTCCTTGGCTCAGGCCCCTCTGAACACAGGTCCGACTTGACAAAGCCTTGGCTGGGATGATTTAGTTGATGTTGGTCCTGCTTTGAGCAGGGGTTGGACTAGGTGGCCTCCTGATGTCTCTTCCAACCCTAATCTTCTATGATTATATGTAATAGGGGGTCTGCCTCTGGGCAGCCTCCACCCCTTGGTTGGTGGAATTTTATCCCAGATGTTATAAGCCACCCGGAGAACAGCGTTTGCTGGAACGTCTTGTGGCATTCTCACGACATGTCCGAAAAGCGTAAGATGCTATCTGCGGACAATGGCCCCGATAGTCTGTAGACCGGAGCAACTGTAAACATCTGCATTACAAATGAAGTAATTCCACTTTATGGCCAGTATACAATGTTGGCATTTTGCATGGAAAGCCTCCAACTTTGAGCAGTCTGAGCGGCGTAGTGTCCATGTTTTGGAGCCATAGAACAGTACGGGGAGGATACAGCTCGAATAGATCCTGAACTTGTTTGTCATGCTGAGATGATGTTGATTCCATATTCATTGTAAACAACCCAGGGCAGATGCTGCGATGCCAATCCGATGGAGAGCCTCTGTATGAGAGTTGGAGAACTAGTGAGTATATTGCCTAAAAAGCAATAAAGTTGAAATAAAACCCACCGTTTCTAAAGCATTAGTGGGCTGAGGGTGTGAACACCACTAGTTGGGAAAGGATGGAGCATTGGCAATGGAGCCGGTCAACATTTATTGGTTGATACATTTTTTAGAAGCAAATGGCTTATTTAATCAAAATGGAAATTTCTGTGGCCAATGCCTATTTCTGATGATTTTTTCACCCTTTAGTTGACAACTCAATCCCCTCCCCCTGCAAAAAAACAAATAAACCCTGAAAAATAAAATCAGCTTTGGGTTTTTTTGATGAAACCCTGAAAAATTCTGAAGAAAATTTTTGATTAAAAAATAAAACCTTTTTTGTTCTTGTTGAACTGTTTCCCGGGAAGATAAAGCACATTTCCTGATTAGCTTTAATTGGCGACATGCTTTTAAAAGCAGCATTATGCTGCTCTGAGAGCGTGGCCCAGCTAATCCACATGCGTCTGTGACAGACAGACAGGGATGCAAACTAATTGTGGGAGCTTTGAAAATTCAAACAAGGAGGAAAGTGGTAAGAAAGCTATAAGCATCTCTCCATGAAGAACAGCTTGGGGAATTTTTTTTGTTGGGCATATCTTCAGTTATAAATCAGTGTTGGTCCACTGACTTCTGTCAAGGTTCCTCCCCCACTCTGAACTCTAGGGTACAGATGTGGGGACCTGCATGAAAACCTCCTAAGCTTA
This sequence comes from Natator depressus, assembly GCF_965152275.1. Taxonomy (NCBI): domain Eukaryota; kingdom Metazoa; phylum Chordata; order Testudines; family Cheloniidae; genus Natator; species Natator depressus. The sequence continues at coordinate 135,478,936 of NC_134237.1, read as the reverse complement.
CTTTCACCAGCTTAGGTTAAAACTTCCCCAAGGTACAAATTAATTTTATCCTTTGTCCCTGGATCTCCACTGCCACCACCAAACTCTAACTGGGTTTACTGGGAAACGTAGTTTGGACACCTCTTTCCCCCCAAAATCCTCCCAACCCTTGCACCCCACTTCCTGGGGAAGGTTTGGTAAAAAGCCTCACCAATTTGCATAGGTGACCACAGACCCAAACCCTTGGATCTGAGAACAATGAAAAAGCATTCAGTTTTCTTACAAGAAGACTTTTAATAGAAGTAAAGAAATCACCTCTGTAAAATCAGGATGGTAGATACCTTACAGGGTAATTAGATTCAAAACATAGAGAATCCCTCTAGGCAAAACCTTAAGTTACAAAAAGGACACACAGACAGGAATAGTCATTCTATTCAGCACAGTTCTTTTCTCAGCCATTTAAAGAAATCATAATCTAACACATACCTAGCTAGGTTACTTACTAAAGTTCTAAGACTCCATTCCTGGTCTATCCCCAGCAAAAGCAGCATACAGACAGACACAGACCCTTTGTTTCTCTCCCTCCTCCCAGCTTTTGAAAGTATCTTGTCTCCTCATTGGTCATTTTGGTCAGGTGCCAGCGAGGTTACCTTTAGCTTCTTAACCCTTTACAGGTGAGAGGATTTTTCCTCTGGCCAGGAGGGATTTTAAAGGGGCTTACCCTTCCCTTAATATTTATGACAACTTCAGTCCTAGAGTTGACTTCAGTGCAGCAATGCCAATTGACTCCAACCGATGATCTGGATTTGATGGTATTTTGATCGACTGTATAAGGGTGTTAACAGAAGAGAAGAGGGAGGGGTTTTTGATAGCAGCCTTCAATGACCTAAAAGGGGGTTCCAAAGAGGATGGAGCCAGGCTGTTCTCAGTGGTGGCAGATGACAGAACAAGAAGCAATGGTCTCAAGTTGCAGTGGGGGAGGTCTAGGTTGGATATTACAAAACACTATTTCACTAGGAGGCTGCTGAAGCACTGGAATGGGTTACCTAGGGAGATGGTGGAATCTCCTTCCTTAGAGGTTTTTAAGGCCTGGCTTGACAAAGCCCTGGCTGGGATGATTTAGACCTCCTGAGGTCTCTTCCAACCCTAATATTCTATGATTCTAACATGACCTTGTCACTGTCCAACATTAAAGAGTGTTAAAAAGGTTCGGGATTTGGTATACAGAGACCTCAGCCTGCTGAGCACCATGGCAAACATGCCATTAAAATCTTTATTTTTTATTAAAGATACAGATTAGAAGGAAAAAAGATTAAAGCATTTGAGAGGGAGGCTTTCATTTTAACAACATCCCTTGTACTCCTTTCCTCCAGCTGGAGAGAGTTTTTAGAAGGGGTCTCCTCTCTTCCCCCCGTTTGGCAGTCTTTTATTTGGTATTAAAGATGGCAATAACTGTCCTTTTGGGGGAAAAGAGAAGTTATCTGCGATGGACTGGAGCCATTGCTGCTGCTGTTAAAGTCCAATCCTGTTTCCTAGAACAGTGGTTTTCAAACTAGGGCCATCTCTTGTTCAGGGAAAGCCACTGGCGGGCTGGGCTGGTTTGTTTACCTGCCGCATCCGCAGGTTCGGCCAATCGCGGCTCCCACTGGCCACAGTTCACCGCTCCAGGCCAATGGGGGCTGCGGGAAGCAGCGCAGGCCAAGGGATTTGCTGGCCGCCCTTCCTGCAGCTCCCATTGGCCTGGAGCGGCGAACCGCAGCCAGTGGAGCCGCGATTGGCCGAACCTGCGGATGCAGTAGGTAAACAGACCGGCCCGGCCTGCCAGGGGCTTTCCCTGAACAAGCAGTGGCCCTAGTTTGAGAACCACTGTCCTAGAAGACACATCCACACAAGAGTGGGAGGAAAAAGAACTGCAAAGATAGAAAATGCAGCTTCTGTCTTTGTTGTTGATGCCCTACTTGTAACCTGTACAACGCAAGCTCATTAATATAGTTTGCTTCCCCCTCGATGTGGGGAAGATGTGCAATAAGCCTGTGTTAACCAAGATGAGATTTTCCCAGACACTTCATTTAAAGACACACTGATTAAGATACAATCTATTTTTATGTAGTTAATAAACTTATTTTATGTTTTCAGTGACTATAAGTGATAGCAAACAGATCACAGCAGATTACTTAGCAAATAAAAACACAAACTAAACCTAATATACTAGATAGAATTTGAATCAACCATATCTTACCCTGACTGATGATACAAGCAGGCTTACAGATCCTTGAGACACAAGCTGCATCTGCCCTGTAGCTTGGGTCCCCCTCCCCTGTTCAGAGTCCTTTGTCTGCCAGAGCTTCTTTTAGGTGTTGAGTTGTGGGAGAGTGAAGACAAATCATGATGTCATTCCTCACCCTATATAGTCTCCCCAAATGGCAGGAACCCTTTGTTTCAGGCTAAGTTCTCAGCCCAGTTTGTGGAAAAATACAGGTGCCAAAATGGAGTTCAGTGTCATGTGGTCTGGTCACATGCCTTGCATGGCTTGCTGAGTCATAGCACTCATTACTCATACGCAGGCTGAAACGTTCCCAGGTGAGGACAACCCTTTTCCATGGTCCATTGTCTTTGCTGATGGGCCATTAGTACTGTCTAGTTTCTTCACTGTTGTACCTGAAAGGCTAGCTGTGGGTGTTTCCAAGTTCACAACAGTAACACATACATAGCAAAACTTTCTAACTTCACAGTCAGGATATTAATGTTCCACAGATCAAAACTCTTAGAATGATACCTTACAAGGCATATTTTTAATAAGATGCCACACAATTATATCATAACCATATTACTATGGTGAATGTGGCGTGCAGAGTGTCACAGAGAGTGATAGGAAAGATAAGAAATAGGGTGGGGAAGGAAAAGACCATACATGTGTGTGTGTGTGGGGGGGGGGGGTGTGAAGATAAAGTTTCACGTCCCAGGTGGTGTTTGGGATTTAGCCAGAGATGGTGGTGTCATCTGAGTCCTGGTCTGGTCAGGACATTTCTCAGGATCAGGATGACAAAGTCCCAAGGGTTTTACACTAAAGCCCAGAGTCCCAGGAGAGGGTTGGAGTGGCAGACATGATGACAAAGCTTGCTCCTTCCCCTTCTCTCAGCCAGTGTCTGTCAAACCTCCTCTGTCCAAGTCTTCCTTTTTTAGAAGGGCCCCAAAAGGGAGTGGTGGGTGGAATAGCCAATCCCCTTATTCATTTGTCTACCAGTTAGGCCCGATTTCTGACACACCAATTCCGGTCCATTGATTTCCAGTCCCACACTTCTCTTGTTGACCAGGCATGATCTTAACACATCCCTTGAGATATATCAGGAGGCCTTTTTGTTTGGACTAATTGAGTCTTTCTGTCCCTTTCACAACTTTTCTCATTGCTATTTATTGTAATAGGTTCTTGTGACACTTTATGAACTTCCCCACTGTTAGCCTCACAAGAGGGATAGCCCTCCTCAACCCCACTTATCTCTACCCAGGATCTTTGTGTTTCCTTTGCTAGCCTGACCTTGAAACTCAAGGTCCTTCAGAGATACTTAGCAAGAGAATATGAAGATTTAGGACATGGTTCTGTCCTGATGGGTTGGCTTAGCAGAAGCTTTGGCTTCCAAAAAGAGGAAAAGCTACAGTGCCCATGTAGTAAGGACAGGATGGGAGCATCAGTATGAGCTGAGCAGGGGTTAGCGCCCTCTGACATGAACTTGGTGAGGGATGAGGCATTGGCCAAACTCAGTGAGTGAATACAGGGTAGGTGGATGGAAGCTGGTGCAACTTACACATTGTGGGGCTGGAAGAGAAGGGATGGGGCAGGAAAATCAGCATGGGAGGGGGTGAGCTGAAGCATGCCCCCTACTTAAATGAACATGCCTTACGTCCTCTCAGCATTGAAGTTCCTCATACACTGAGTGTGGCCAGAGTTTCATGAGATCCTCCTCCATTGCCCTGTCACGAGTGCCGTTGCGCTGATGGCAGAGGGGGTGGTACTGTAGACGGGACACTGACAATTTACTACTGTGTCATGTCGCCCTGTTGAGAGGAGGTCTAGAAAACACAGTGAATGGACATCTGAGCATACACTGCTATCACCATGACTAGGGCAATGGTCTGAAGACCTCCTCAAAAGGTCAAGGGGAGACATAGTCACCTGGGGCCAGATTTTGACCTCAGTTATGTCTGTGTCAGTCAGCGGTGCTGGAACTAGAGGATCTGGGGGTGCAGCAGATACAGGATTTACAATTTGGTTCAGCACCCCCACTATACAAATTGTTCCAGCCCCACTGGTGTCAATCCATATAGCTCAATGGACTTACTCTGGGTTGACAATAGTTCAATTGAGGTCAGAATCTGGGCCTTTGACCAAGGTTCCTTATACCCTCCCACTGGTGTGTACTTGACACCAATGTCCACATTACCTCTGAATTTAGCTTGTTGATTTTTCATGCAAATAGCCATAGTCTCTCTCTCTCTCCAAACAACAAAGGGGGAGGGGGTGGGGGTAGTCTGATGAATTTTTGAAAAAGCCCAAACTGTACAAATCACTACCCTTTGCAATCTGGGGGTTTTATGGCTCAGGAGACATTCGGAGTATATCATCCTAGCAGTTATATTGCCAAGGAAATGTCACATAAAACCAGAAGAGTCATAGATTAGACTAGGGAAGATAAAAAAGGACAATGCAACCTAATCAGATGTGACAGATGCTGCCCCATACAACATAACGGCCGGAGTCAATGGGGATTTGCTACTCAGAATATATCCATCTCCCACCCAACTCCCATAACCAAAATTGTGCTCGTTTGAAAAATATTGCTTTTTAAGGCTCTCCCGGGAAGTTTGTGAAGGGGAAGAGAAGTGTGACTCAGGGGTTGGGAATGGGCCAGGGAATCTTCCATCCACAGGCCCTGATTTCACTTGTGCTGGAGTCAAACTCTCCATGACTGAAGGCTGAGCAGGATTGTCAGGCTATTGTTGTGAGCAGGACCCAGGCTGGCATCAGTGGAAATCATTACCACGCATGGGTGGGTCTCAGTTCGTTTCCTTGTGGGCACTTGCCGTCCCTGCCCTTGTCAGCAGCCTGTGGTTCTTAATCCACATCCTGGTTCCAACAGACCTCAGACAGGGCGTAAAAAAAATACCCAGAAAACCAGGCAATGCGCATCATGGAAATCAAGGCACCTCTCAGCCTCTCGTAAGTGCCCCCACAAAAGCCCTTTGCTGGCACTTGTGAGGGGCTAGGTATGCTCAGGGCTATGCCCAAAGTCACAGGCCTGGCACAGAAAGTGCATCAACCCATTGGTAGCACCAGGAAGGACTGAACCCACAGCACAGAGATACTCCTCTGAGTCACAGCTCCCTCTCTGAGGGCTCCTTGGAGGTACGTAGTCATTTACTGCTGGCCTATAACAGGAGGAAAGTACTGCCCCCTTGCCAGGCTGGCTTAGAGACCAGGAGGAGTGGGGCTGTCCAGGCGACACCCACTAGTCCCAAGAAGGCGGAAGCAGGAGGGTAGCTCTGTTTGCTCCCAGAGCAGCCGGTGTGAGGGGCAGGTTCTTACTCCCTTGCAGAGGCGCATAGTCAGAGTCACAGCTCTGAGCTCAGTTTGAGGCGATATATAAGAAAAGCCAAGCTTGCCAAGGGCAAACTGACCAGGCTGGATTCCGAGAGGCGTGGCCCCAGCCAGGGGGAGAGGGGGGTAAAAGTGGCTTTAGCCCATCATTGCACTGTCTGGATTCCTGGCTGCTGCAGGGACCAAAGCCACTTATGTCAGACCTACCCTGCCGCTACACACGGGGTGTTCTCCCCTGGCCTGTTTATGATCCCCATGTGCCACTGCAGCAGTGTAGAGAAGCTGGGGTGGGAGTCCCAAATCAGGCCCATTCTTTTTTTAATTCTGAGATTTTTTTTTTCTTTAAACCAATTCCCACCCCCCTTCCTTTGGCTAAGGATGTCTCCAGCAGCGTGGCAGTCCCAGGGAGAGATGGCTGGTCATGATACTATACTACATGCCACAAGGGGCCACAACAGTGGTTCCCTTAACCCACCCAGCAATATTGTTAATCTATCCAGCTATACTCTTAGCCCAGCAGAAGAATCTGTCCTATCTCGGGGCCTCTCCTTCTGCCCCTCCATCCCCACGAACATGACACAGTTCTGTGGTGACCTAGAATCCTATTTTCGATGCCTCCGACTCAAGGAATATTTCCAACACACCTCTGAACAACATACTAATCACAGAGACCTTCCTACCGAGACTACAAGAAGGAGGATTCTGGGTGGACTCCTCCTGAAGGTTGAAACAGCAGACTGGACTTCTACATAGAGTGCTTCCGCCGACGTGCACGGGCTGAAATTGTGGAAAAGCAGCATCACTTGCCCCACAACCTCAGCCGTGCAGAACACAATGCCATCCACAGCCTCAGAAACAACTCTGACATCATAATCAAAAAGGCTGACAAAGGAGGTGCTGTCGTCACCATGAATAGGTCGGAATATGAACAAGAGGCTGCTAGGCAGCTCTCCAACACCGCTTTCTACAAGCCATTACCCTCTGATCCCACTGAGGGTTACCAAAAGAAACTACACCATTTGCTCAAGAAACTCCCTGAAAAAGCACAAGATCAAATCCGCACAGACACACCCCTGGAACCCTGACCTGGGGCATTCTATCTGGTACCCAAGATCTATAAACCTGGAAATCCTGGATGCCCCATCATCTCAGGCATTGGCACCCTGACAGCAGGATTGTCTGGCTATATAGACTCCCTCCTCAGGCCCTACGCTACCAGCACTCCCAGCTATCTTCGAGACAATACTGACTTCCTGAGGAAACTACAATCCATTGGTGATCTTCCTGAAAACACCATCCTGGCCACTATGGATGTAGAAGCCCTCTACACCAACATTCCACACAAAGATGGACTACAAGCCGTCAGGAACAGTATCCCCGATAATGTCACGGCTAACCTAGTGGCTGAACTTTGTGACTTTTTCCTCACCCATAACTATTTCACATTTGGGGACAATGTATACCTTCAGATCAGCGGCACTGCTATGGGTACCCGCATGGCCCCACAGTATGCCAACATTTTTATGGCTGACTTAGAACAACGCTTCCTCAGCTCTCGTCCCCTAACGCCCGTGCTCTACTTGCGCTACATTGATGACATCTTCATAATCTGGACCCATGGAAAAGAAGCCCTTGAGGAATTCCACCATGATTTCAACAATTTCCATCCCACCATCAGCCTCAGCCTGGACCAGTCCACACAAGAGATCCACTTCCTGGACACTATGGTGCTAATAAGCGATGGTCACATAAACAACACCCTATACAGGAAACCTACTGACCGCTATTCCTACCTACATGCCTCCAGCTTTCACCCTGACCACACCACACGATCCATCGTCTACAGCCAAGCTCTGCGATACAACCGCATTTGCTCCAACCCCTCAGACAGAGACAAAAACCGACAAGATCTCTATCAAGCATTCTTACAACTACAATACCCACCTGCGGAAGTGAAGAAACAGATTGACAGAGCCAGAAGAGTTCCCAGAAGTCACCTACTACAGGACAGGCCCAACAAAGAAAATAACAGAACGCCACTAGCCGTCACCTTCAGCCCCCAACTAAAACCTCTCCAACGCATCATCAAGGATCTACAACCTATCCTGAAGGTCGACCCATCACTCTCATAGATCTTGGGAGACAGGCCAGTCCTTGCTTACAGACAGCCCCCCAACCTGAAGCAAATACTCACCAGCAACCACAAACCACACAACAGAACCATTCACCCAGGAACCTACTATCCTTGCAACAAAGCCCGTTGCCAACTGTGTCCACATATCTATTCAGGGGACACCATCATAGGGCCTAATCACATCAGCCACACTATCAGAGGCTCGTCACCTGTACATCTACCAATGTGATATATGCCATCATGTGCCAGCGATGCCCCTCTGCCATGTACATTGGCCAAACTGGACAGTCTCTACGTAAAAGAATAAATGGACACAAATCAGACTTCAAGAATTATAACATTCAAAAACCAGTTGGAGAACATTTCCATCTCTTTGGTCACTCGATTACAGACCTAAAAGTAGCAATTCATGAACAAAAAAATTTCAAAAACAGACTCCAAGGAGAGACTGCTGAATTGGAATTAATTTGCAAACTGGATACAATTAACATAGGCTTGAATAAAGACTGGGAGTGGATGGGTCATTACACAAAGTAAAACTATTTCCCCTTGTTTATTTCCCCCCCCCACACACACACACCTCCCACTGTTCCTCAGAGGTTCTTGTCAACTGCTGCAAATGGTCCACCTTGATTATCACTACAAAAGGTATCCCCCCTCCCACCCGCTCTCCTGCTGGTAATAGCTGACCTTAAGTGATCACTCTGGTTACAGTGTGTATGGTAACACCCATTGTTTCATGTTCTCTATGTATATAAATCTCCCCACTGTATTTTCCACTGAATGCATCCGATGAAGTGAGCTGTAGCTCACAAAAGCTTATGCTCAAATAAACTTGTTAGTCTCTAAGGTGACACAAGTACTCCTTTTCTTTTGTGAATCCAGATGGGTGTTTTATTTTATATTATTTTTTTAGGTTGTGCTAATTAAATATCCTAACTTCTCCGGAGATGACTGTCACTTACTTAATGGGTCATTGGCTTTAGGGGCTCCATTAATTTCGTCTTTTCTTTTCATTTTACTGTACATTTCCATCACAATCATTATGGGAATGTTGAGCCATAAACATCTGAGAATATGCTACGCTGATGAAAGAGCATCTGGGCCATAGACAGTGTATATCTGAGCCTGTGTTTTCCTTGACACCCCCTTCATGCATGTACTGATTCCCTGTGATGGGGTGTAGACACCCACCCTGATTAACCATGGGTTAACAAGAGGTGGAGGCCAATTAAACCAGTGGGCATCAGGCGTAATTGGTGATTGAACCCAGCTGGTCGGGAGCTTGGTCTCATCAAGGAAGGTTCAAGGGGCAAAGGCTGCAGGGGGAGAGGAAAAGGGACCTGCAGGCTCTTTCTGGGTAGCGGAGAACAGAGGAGCTACAGGAGAGAGCTGGGCCACACAGGAGAAGGCAGCCATGGTGAAAGAGACTCCTGGAGTGGGCTGGGAGAAGGCCAACCCACAGGCAGATGGGGGTGGGGATAGACTGTAATTGAGGAGTCCAGGAGGGTGTGGGGGTAACCCTGGAGAGTCAGAAGAACGGAGTTGGGGAGGCCCCGGGCTGGCTTGAAAACTCAAGCCCAGGGGAGGGGCAGAAGTTACTTTTGGTCTGTTTGGCTCAGCATTTGAGTTTGGTGGCGAGACTCCAGGGGGAAGCCCTGGGGCCGCTGTTCTGACAGGCGGCTGGACGAGGCGCCCCGGCGGGGTGGAAAGTGCCAGACTGAGGACTAGCATTGCGTGGGATGCTGTGCGTAGGGGACGGCTGAGTCGCAAGAGGGGGGAGACCACTGCAGGGCTGGACCTGGAGTGGCTGTTTGTCAGGGGAGCTGGAGAAAGAGCTACTAAGCCACGCCTGGCCAACGAGGGAAGGGGAGGATGTGCCAGCAGTGAGTACACACTTCCACATGCTCCTTGGCTAAACTTGGCCCGGAAACTCCAGGGCCAGCCCCAGGGAAGGCTGTTGGATTCTCCTCCTCCTCCCCAGGCACCACCGCACCACGCCTCCCCGAGCCCCAGCGCACGTCCGGCCCGTGATCATAGCCATACAGAAAGGCAGGACGGGGGGCACCTCTTCCACCGTTGGTGACGTTCCGCAGGCTGACCAGTAGGGGGCGCAGAGAACGAAATGCAGTGTTTCCCACCGCAGAGCTTGTAATCCCCAGGGCAAGGGCACCACAGGGAGGGTGACAAGCTCTGCCGGACGAGCTAACAGAGGCCGTAGCAGCCAGGAGTAAGGGCTTGCGGTGGCTACAGGCTCCACTGGCAGCTGACAAAAGCTGGAAGTCTGTTGGGAGACTTGGCATTATGGGATCTGAACGCTGATAAAGCATATGAATCGGTGCACTGATCTGCCAGGGCCGAGAGGAGCAGGTGTGCAAATCTTTACTCACATGAGCAAACCGTACTGGGAGGAGGAGGAGGCTCTTGGTGTCAGTAAAGTTGCTCGTGTGAGTAAGAATTTGCTGCAGTGCTTACAAAAAAAACTTGACACCAGCTGGGCAGCGGGCGTGCTGAGATCATTCTACCCTCTCATTGGTTCCTGGTGTTTCCCTGTCTGTCTCCATCTGCTGTCTCTTGTCTAATACTTGGACTGTAAGCTCTTTGGGGCAGTGTGATAAGGTGCGCACACCAGCGCTGAGGGGGATAAGGAGGCCCAGAAGAGGCCAGTCAACCTCCTCAGTTGCACCTGAAGGGAGGCCCTGGGATATATAAGTCATAATTGCTGATGGAGCCTAGCTGGGGGAGAAGCTGGGTAAGGAATATAAAGAGAGGAAGTTGGTAGTAGCAGGGGGTTGCCGGGGGAGATTCTGCAGTCACTCGCTGGGAGCAGAGAGGTGGGAAGGAGGGAAGAAAACCCAGGAGGAAGAATAAACCCTGGGATCCTAACCCTGGCAGCGGAGTTGTGAAGGCGGGGTAGGAAGAAGCCCAGGAAAACCGTAGCAAGGAGGGAGACTGTTTAGGTCATAGGGTCCCTGGGCTGGAGCCCAGTGCAGAGGGAGGGCCTGGGTTCCTCTACCAGCCACTGGTAAGCAGTGCAGGACTGTTGGGACCAGCTGTTTGGATGGCGCCTCCGAGTGACTATATAGTGACCTAGCCAGAGGGCTGAGTCGTGAAGATGGAGCACTGTGAATTATGGGAAGAGAGACCACCACAGCGACGGAGTGACCATCGACAGGGAACGCCATAAAGGAAAGAAGCCGCTAAGCCACACCTGGCCAGGAGGAGGTGTTCTTGTGGTCAGTGGACCCCGTCACAGGCAGGGATTTCTTTGTGTTCTGTGTTTGTACAGTGCCTCACACAATGGGATCCTGTCCAGGGCTGGGGCACCTCGGCCTAATAAGAACTAACAATAGACCGCTGTCCCGTAACGGCTCATACGTTGCTTTTCTCTTGCACCTTACAAGTGAGGCGCTCCAAGCCTTTTATAGCCAGTAATGAGCTCACCCTCGCCACCACCCCATTCCACAGCAGGGCCATAGAGATGGCAGGTAACTTCCAGATTTTCAGATTCTCTCGTTCAACAGACGAATGCCTGAAACATTAGACCGTCCTTCCTCTGGTTTCGAACCACCCTTTTCTCTAACTGCGCCAACCCGAAAACGGCTAAGTAGAACTAATCCAAACTTTCCCAAAAAATTCACCTCCAGCCTCCGACCAGCTGTGAGAAATCTCAGAGCAATAGGCATTTTTGGAACTAATGTTAGAAAGGGCTCAAAAATTGGCCTTATCACAGCAAATATTACAACAGTAACTAGAGTCTTCGAAGTCCAGAGCTGCAGTGAAGACTCTAGTTACTGTTGTAATATTTTTAGATTTTTAGATAACAGGAGTGCTCCTGTGGCACTAGGCACAGACAGTCCCTGTCCCATGGAGCTTATTGTCTACACAGATCGGACAGGGAAGAGTGGGAGGGGAACCAGGCACACAGAGGGTGAAGTGACTGGCCCAAGATCACACAACTGGTCAGTGGCAGAGGTGGGACCGCAGCCCAGGCCTCCTGAGTTATGGAATTCAATGCAGCTTCGGGTGGGCTCGGGGCATCCGATTGCAGGGTGAGGGCTGTCAGGAGTCCGGGCCCGCAGCAGTCGTCTGCCTGATTGGTTCCACCACTGGATTGTCAAAGCGTTTGCCCACGGCTGCGATAGCTCCTGCACCTGCTTGTTCCCAGCCCTGCCCCTGCCGTGGACCCAGCCTTACCTCACTCAGGTAACCCAGTTCCTGACCTCTGACTTCAGCTCTGATCCTTGGCTCTGCCCTGACTCCGGTTCTGACCCTCAGCTCCAGCTCCTGGCCCTGGCTCTGACCCTTGGCTCTGGCACATGGCTACTGACTCCTCTTCTGACTACTGAGCCTGACTCCAGCTCCAACCACTAGGCACGCCCACCCACGTCCTGGTCATGTGACAAGGGCCATAGTGTGTGAAAGTGTTTCGGGGTCTTTGGGTGAAGAACACTCTCCACCTGTGTCTTATTGATGATGATGTATTATTTGCTGGGACTATCTCAGATCCCACCTTTGAAATGACTGTATATGAAAATTCTGCTTTGAGGTCTACTGATGAAATGCGCTATATAAGAGATACATATTATTATTATTATTTATTATTAATAATTAATAAATTACTTAAAAACCATTTAACTGACTGTTCTTGAAAATTCGCTTTCCAGTTGGATGAAGGGGTGAATTTCCATGTTGCAAAACTTTCCTTCTCTCTGTTGTGCTGGAAGATGTCAAGAACAGTTTCACTATATCAGGCACAGGGGATGTTTATTCTATTCCCTTTGAGAGGATTTGAATAATCAGGAGTGAAAGTTGTTAAGCTATCCTGATCTGTGCTGATCAGAGGGGTAATGAATACCCTTTCTACCTACCAGCCACCCCAGTTAGACCTTTTACTTAAAAGATTTAAATCCTTAATAATGGAAAACCCAAGGACGCGTTCAACACTTGCTTTGCCTTGCTGATAATCTCCTGCTGAGTCACTTGATTTCAATGCGGCTCCTATAAAATAAGTAGATCAGATAGGAAGGAAGAAAGGTTCCCAAAGCAGGGAACACAGGTTAGTGCCACAACAATAATAATAAACTAATAATAGAGGTGAGAAATCTCAGAGCAAGAGGCATTTTGGAACTAACGTTAGGAAGGGCTCAAAAATTGGCCTTATCATGGCAAATATTACAACTGTAACTAGAGACTTCACTGAGGTATATCTTGAGCTGAAGTTCCTCTACAAGTGAAGCTTAGATACTACGGTAATGGGTGGTATTGGAAACCCCAAGACAGACAAAGCAATTTGTGTGAGGAACTTGCAGTGCAATTTTTAATGACTATGGTAACACTAAGCAATTACGGGGCTTGATTGACATCAATGGGAGTGGAAATGGCCAAAACCCAGAATCCCCATTTCATGGGAAATGCTAAAATTTTCTTCATTCCGAATCAAAAGGAGAAGCGGTGACTAAAGTAAGGTTCCAAGGGACCAAAAGCCAGCTGGGGCCAGCTACTGCACAGCTTATGCTAGCCACAGACTCTCCACACCCCTGGCATGCCAGGTGGTGATTATTGGTTACATGCAAATTATTTTGAAATATGTGTGTAGCGGGGTGGTCACCCCGCTCCAGCCCTGAAGGGGTTAAAACAGGCCTGGGAGAGGGCTGTGGCTGGGAAAACCTAGGCTGATTGGGGAAGCAGCCACAGCTGTGGCCAGCTCAGCTAGGGCCCAGCTGGTCCTGATAAGGGGGCTGTGGGCCAGAAGCTGGAGGAGTCTCACTCTAGCCCAGGAGTGGGAAGGGCTGGCTGCCTGGGAGTAAGGTACTTGAAGAGGAGCAGTGCTGGGGAGCTCCAGCCTGGCAAACCCCCAGGCTGCAGGCCTTGTTGAAGGTCTATGGAAAGGTACTGGGGCTGCAGAGGGGCAGCCTGGGAATAGGCAAAGGCAGCAGGTCTTAACCCCTTGCCAATGATGAGTGGCCATGACAGACTGCAGTCTGCCCCAGTGAGCGGGGGCTAGATGATGACTGGCAGTAGCCACTGAGGCAAGGTGGGGATAGAGGGTTGGGGGTTCCCCTGGGAGGGGAGACCCAGAGTGTAGGGGCACTGCTAGGGGGCAGGACCGCAAGGTAAAGGGGCACTGGGGTCCAGGAGGGACACGGTGGGCCAGCGGCAGGCGAGACACCGGCCTGCAGAGGGCGCTCCGAAGGCTGGAAAGAGCTAGTTCCCAGATGACCAGCAGGAGGCGCCGCACCGGTGAGTCATCGCATCACTACAATGTGAATTATACTAAATTTGCATGAAGTATCCTACACCAAGCTTCACAATGCTTGGCAGCAATGGCAGTGCCCCATACACAAAGAGAACAGCTGCTTAATTCCAGTTGGAACAGCCCTCTTTTGTTTTTCATATTAAGAGAACAACAAAATGAAGGTGAGGTCTCCTGGAGAGAGCACGTTGTGTGCCGCTCGTCTAGAATGGGCTGCTTCTGACCCCAGAATGGCAGGCACCTGTGCGGCAGGCAGGGGGAGGAGTATCTCCATTTAAAGGTGCAGTGCACAGAGTAACACACCCTAAGCGATACAGGCTGCATGTGTGATGGCCACCATCTTGGCCAACGCACCAGGGATCTCTAGAGCTAAGAGCTTGAGCCAAAGAGCCAAGGCTACCTGGCTGGAGAATGTAACAGAGTCCTTGCCTCTGTGGATTGGGCACAGAGTGGGCCTTGCAATGCACTCGCCAGTGTGTTACACATGCAATAGCAGAAACTTTTGTGGGTCAGTGTTTGACTGCTCCTGTCCTGTGAAGCCAGCAGGAAAGCTGGCTTTCTGGCTTCTCTATAGTGCCAGAATAGTGTCTCCGTATCATTCTTGCCTCCCCTTTCGCCATCCCACTGCTCTTTGTAGAGCAGAACAAAGTGAGCAGAGACCTATATCTGAGCTGTGAATTCTCCAGGGTAGCAAACCACGGGGCAGGCCTGCTGGAATAGCTGGGGATATCACTCCCCAGGAGCAAGGCAACAGGAGGAATGCAGACATTATATGTCTTCTCCCCAGGCTCTGGAGGGTGGCAGAAATTCTTACAACGGGAAAACAAAGGTACCTCTTGCCTCTGGAGAATGACTGGTCACCTCAGCAACTGCAGCAGAATCTGTCACCCTGCTTGCAGAGACCCATCTGTCCCTTTGTCCAAGGTGACTCTCTTCCTGGCAATATGCTTAAGCAGACCATGCAAACATGAGAGAGAGGACAACCAGAGCTGTTCCTGTCTCTTCAGGGGGACCCTAGTCACCAAACTGCTGTCTCCACCACCAGTAGCACTGAACGTGAGAGGCCTGCTTTGGAAGTGGGCTAAGCTAAATCAAGAAAAGACCACCTTCTTCCAGTCTGAGTGTCCACTTGGGGAGTTATTCTGGAATAGCTACTGTGGGAAATCTCTAAGACATGCCCTTAGTTGCTAGCTGTTCTGGTTGTGAAGAAACCCTTGACAATGTGACCTAGGTGTAACCCACATAGCAATACTTGCCTGAGTTTGCAGAGAGTCTGGAACAGTAGCTCAGTGAGGTGCAAGCTGTCCCTTCATCTCAGCTGGTACTAATGCAGATGCTGTTTTAAATGTTGTTAATTATTTTACTGTTCATAAGAAAGGAGGAGTGAGAGATCATATTGTGAAGATCTGCAAAGGGCGTGTTTTAAAATACAATTTAATTTCATGCCATTAGAATCCTAGGAGATGGGAAGGGCTTTTGCAATGCACTGTGGGATTCAGGAGGGGCAGTGGGCTTCATTTTGCTGGAAGAGGAGGCCTCTGCTTTCAAAAGTCTGGGAAAGGCTCCCTGTACCACCCCTGCCAGATCCTCAGCTTGTTCAAATAGACATCGCTATACGGAAGTCTATGGAGCTCCACTGTTAAGCCCATTAAACAGTGTTGCCAGCTCCTGTGATTTTTATCATGAGTCTTGTGTTGCGTTGTGGCTTTTCTTAAAGCCCCTGCTCCTGGAGTCACGGGGTTACAGGAGAATCTCAACTTTTTTTTTTTAAAGTCCATTTCTAGCTCACTTGGTTGCAGGGAAATGCTTGAAAAAGTGACCCCTAAATGCTCAAAAGCCAGAAGGCAAAGCAAAAGAACCCAACATGCTATTTTAAAATATTATAGTTGGCTTAAAATAAAAAAACATGAGTCAGGCTCCAAACAATCCTGAGATTTTTTTATTTTATTTTTTGCACGCTTGGCATGGGTGAGACTGTTCACGCCAGTGGAAGATCTGGGCTGCAGAATTTTTATGTAGAGTAATTATGTTGCTTTCTAAACCAATATAGTTAAAAGTGCTCCAATCCCCTCATGTGGATCCAGTTACACCACTGTAAGGGTGGCTTACCCTGGCACAGCTTATTCCTGTGCGTTTGGAAGCACTGCTCTAATGGCATAACGGGCTGCCTGTGAGGGGTTGTACTAATTTATCCAGATCAGTGTAAAATTACAAGAAATAACAATATCTAGATCTAGGCTGTTCTCAGTGGTAGCAGATGACAGAACGAGGAGTAATGCTCTCAAGTTGCAGTGGGGGAGGTTTAGGTTGGATGTTAGGAAAAACTTTTTCACTAGGAGGGTGGTGAAGCACTGGAATGCATTACCTAGGGAGGTGGAGGAATCTCCTTCCTTAGAGATTTTTAAGGTCAGGCTTGACAAAGCCCTGGCTGGGATGATTTAGTTGGTGTTGGTCCTGCTTTGAGCAGGCGGTTGGACTAGATGGCCTCCTGAGGTCCCTTCCAACCCTGATATTCTAGGATGCTAATAATGCTTTTCCATAGTGCTTTTCACCCCTAGATTCCCCACAAAGGAGGGAGGCATCATTGCCCACATTTTATAGATGGGGAAACTGAGGCACTGGGCAGGCAATGCCTTGCCCAAGGTCAGCCAGTAAATCAGTGGAGGAGCTGGGAATTGAACCCAGGTCTCCCAAGCTATCTTTCTATCTACTGGGCCACACTCTCATCCATAAAGCTCAGCCTTGACATAGTTAAATTGCAACAAAAACTGTGTGTAGACCAGACCTGAGAAAAAACAAGGTTAAAAAACCAACCAACCAGCAAGTTTCCCTGACCATGGCATGACTGTGAAAGGACATGATGCCCCTTGCTACACGAGGTAATAGTAGCAGATGCTAAGCTCTTAAGTACACTTCACAAAACCCAGTATGGCTCCTTCACAAAATTGGCTTTTTGAAAAACTGTGTGAGAGCAGCTTAAGCTGTTTATATAAAACCACTCCACCAACACGCAATTAAATCCTCCCTGGGCTGTGGTCAGGTACCACAGGTAGGAAAATGGCAAGAAATGTCACAGGAAATCACTCTGGTCCTGCAAGAGGAAAGAAATAACCCCAAACCTTTTCAATGGATGCAGATGAAATGGGAGCATTTGCCGAATCCCCCCTGCTTGAAGCTCTTAAAGAGGGTCATTGGAATAAGTGGCACTGGTTTCTAAGTGGGGACAGCCAGAGAAATGGGACCCTCGTGCCTCCATCTCTGCCCTGCTGAGGGCTCCACAGCTGGTGGACTACATGGAGAGCCGCTCAGTGCATTGAGAGCAGTCTAGGGACCCTTTCATTTGTAGGTCACCGGCTGGGTCAGCCGTGACCGGGCGGTCGTTACTGTCAGACAGCTGTTTGGTGGCCAGAGTAAATTTAGGGGCTTGTCTGGATTCATGCTCTGCTGGGGGGCTGTTAATGTGTCTAAGGCCAACCGGGTGATCAGCGTGGGGCGGGGCACAAAGTCAGAGGGCCGGATGCGGTGTGGTGGAGTCCCATGGATTTTGCTGAGTGTGAGGACGCTCAGCTCCCGACAGGCCAAACACATGGTGTTACTAGCTTTGCCCGTTACTTTTGGGTATGCTCATTTATTAGGGTTACTCTTTGGGGGAGGGGTGGTTCTGTATTTCTGTCAACGATCTGCTTGTGCCACTTGTGTTCGCATATGGAGCTCTACTTCTCCCTGCTGCAAGCTCCCTCCCAGTGGAGCTATCCTGCAGGACCTAGATTCCCCAGGGCTGGGTTCTTCCAGCCCCAGAATCAGATGAACACACACCCACATTAACAGAGCGTGTCTGAGAGGACCGAGTTAATCAGCACTCCCAAGCTGACCCCTTATATATCTCTGGACTCGGCAGGCTGGGTCGAGCAGCACTTCCAAGCTGTCCCCCTCATATGCCACGGGCACCGCACCGGAATAGAGCACGTCTGATCCGACTGGGTCGAGCAGCACCTTCAATCTGCCACCCTCATGTGTCCCAGGTTCAGCACGTCCCTCTCCCCACTTGATGAGCGAACCACACAGGATTTTTGGGCGCTGCAGGGATCTTTTAGCTTTGGTACAAGGAGCGTTGCTGCAGAGTAAATGAGGAAACCAAAAACCACCCACAATGGGGCGAGAGAGAAAAGCAACCAGTTTAATCATGAAAGTTATTTATTCCCAGGTAATAACCATAGAGGACCCAAACAAACAAAACTGTGATAATATTAAATCTAACTTATGTTTGATTCCAAAAGTCAGGTTTAGACCACTCTAACTGATCACACAAGTCAGGGTTGGAAGTCTACACCAAGAGACAGAGAGCTAGGTTCTCACCACTCCATGAAGCTTGAATCAATCAGGGATCCTAGATGGTGGTGGTAGCTGAGGGTCTGGAGTGCTGGAGAGAGGCAGAGCCCCCAGCACGGTCAGGCAGGACAAGATGAAGTCCCAATGGAACTGATGCAGATTTTGGATCCAGGCATCAGAACGCTGACTCGAGCATGGGTAGGGGAGAACACTAGATTTGTCTGAGTAAACTGATGGCTCAAGGGAGAATACCAAAGTTGTTTTGTTCAGGCTAGACAATGGGAGCTGACCATTCCTGGCTTTGGGCGGTGTTCCTTGGAGGGAGCTCAAAATGCAATTAGAGAGCTTCACTATTTTGGATACCAATAAAGGATTTATGACTACAATTGGTCTGAGAACTACTGAGCTGGGTGTGTGCAGGCGTGGGTTCATTAACATCTGGAGCAGATATTCCCCCATCATGCAGTGATTCCCTGCTTTTCTGATCCCAGAGTTCCGTGAGGTTCTTGCCTTGGACTCTCTGTTCTCCATTCTGTATGCTAATGGAGATGCCTCCTTGTCCCATCTTCAATGCAGATGGGGCTAGGGGAGTTTCCTTAATCCTGTCACCCTTGTTCGGAGGGGTAGAGGTGGGTCTCCCACGGCCTTTTCATTGCTTTTTGTAAGTCTGTCTGTCTTCTGATCGGTTTTGGCTCAAGCTGGGGCTGGGGGCGGGGGGGGAAGGTTTGTCGTGAGTCAGACAGGCTGGGTACTGCGCCCTGGTTCCCCAAGAACACAGAGCTGCTAGGTAACAATGGAAAGAGTCCAGGGAGACGTAGGTACCCTCTCGCCTACCCGCGTGGTCTCTCTGGGGCAGGGTTCAGGGACGAGGGTGGGCAGCACAGAGGAACCTAGCACTGTTGCTGCCTTCACTGTGCCAGCTGAGCAGAGTCACTGAGGCCTCCAGCCGGTGGGTGAGTGGAATGAACAGGCCAACCCCAGCGTGTTGTCTCACCAAAGCTGTTCTTGCATGCATCCTCCCATTCAAACCTCCTATCCTTTTTTAGGAGATGACAAAAAGGAACTACTGTCATAGCAAATTGCTGTACAAACTTTGAATAGTATTCACACAATCCCAAGCAGGATCAAAGTTTGTCTGTCCTTGTCAGGCTCTAGCATGTCATGCATGGCTTTCACCGGGTCTGGTTTCAGTTGTATGCCATTCCAAGGGATGTCCTAGATAAGTCATGGAGTCATTTCAGAATTGACATTTCTTCTTGCTGATGCTAAGTCCATGTTGTCGAAGTTCTTCTAGAACCTTTTATAGGATGACATCAAGTTCAGATTCATCTTTGCCATACACTAGAAGTCATCTTGAAAGCAAGTAACACCCATGCCTCACTTTCTGGAATACAGGCATTGTAGATGCGAACCCAAACACAATCTGTTTGAATTGAAACAAACCTTCTGGAGTGATGACAGCTGTGTACTTGCAGGATTCTTCCATTAAGGGACTTGGTGGTAAGCGGAGGATAAATCAAGGGTCGTACATGTAAGCAGGGTCTGAATGAGCCTCCCCTGACATCTAGTGATGACCTGGGGGAAAAGACTTCAGGACATGTTTGCACAGATACACCTACACTGAGTAGGTGTACAGCAGATGGAGCTGCTTTGCCACAATGATCAACGTTGGCTGGTTTGGGGTTACAAATCACTATAGTCTTCGAATGCAGAGGTAATGAAATGTTATCCTCACTGTACGAGTAAAGGGCTCCTTCAAGGTGAGCAGCATTTCATTGAGGTAGGGTAGAGGATGACAATGTACCACAATGTTTAGATCTCTCCAATCCACACACATGCGGATGGCTGTATTATGCTTCCTGGCAAGAACAATCGGAGAGACCCGTTCTGATGACTCAAGCGGTTCAATGAAAACCACTTTGCATAGTTTCAGAGTCTCCTCCTTGAGGGGCTGACTCTGTGCAGTTGGGACGTTTTGCTCTTTATGCCACACAGGGTCCTGCACTGTTTTTTAGCTGGATCTTGTGCCCTGAACCTTTTTTACAACGCCTTTAGGTATCGGTGAAAACATCTGGAAAGTCAGAGAATTCCTGATGGTAGCCTATCCTCCATTTACAGGGCAAGTTCTGTACTATTCGGATCTAATGTTATCTGAAGATCCCTGTGGAGGTTCCATCCCAAACTAGAAACTCCTTCTTGGGCTACATAGATTTCCTCCCACCCCCCTTGGGCATTATGACCTTTGTACTTGAGGGTAGCTGTAAAGTAGCCATTGATGGGGATGGAAGATTCGCTATCCCCTCCTGGGTATGTATCTGGAGGAGGCAACTCATGTTGGGAGCTGGCAAACAACACAGTGTTAAATTGGGAATTATAGCATAAACCAAACCAAAATCCACCAACATCCTCATCTCATGGTCATTGACTTGCACTTGGCAATGTGAGGTGGTGTGGTGGTCTCCTATCCCATTCTGTTCACCGTCCTCCTCGCCTGTGAGAACTCTAGACACCTTAATGGCAGACTTATAGGCTTTAGCAAAATGTCCCTTTTTTTGGTGTGGCTCTTCTTGCACACTGATTTCTTGGCAGGACACTCTTGAAAGTCTACTTTCCGTCTGCTACCGATGCTAGATGTAATGTGGTGTGCGGGAGGGAAAGGTACCATGCATGTAGACTTAGGAGCTTTATGGGTTGCAATCTCGTTTTGGACTGCATTAACCTCTGCAGGGTGGGAGACCTCTGGTGGTGTGGAAAGTGACTTAGTACAGTAGATGGCGCTTCCCGCCCGGGCAGTTTCTATGGTGCTCTCCAAGGTAAGGCCTTTATCATGACAAGTCGTTGTGGAATCCCGGCTGTGCCAGTCAAAGTAGTCCGGGAGGGGAAGCTCTGATTTTTAATCAGCCGACAGTGAGCGAGGCAGGCAGAAATCGGGGTGGGGTGGGCTGGGATGCTGCTGGAGGTCTGGGTGTATGGCTGGTGCAGCAGTCCCTGACGTCCCCCGGCATTGGTTTATGGCTCCTGTCGGATCCCTTGGAAAGGTTCTCTTTCCCAATAGTGCTGCTTGTCAGCCCAGTACTAATGGCTGGGTGCAGTCTGACCTTTGCAGGGCAGGATTAGAGAGGATGAGTCAGGTTCGAGACCTTGATGCTTCAAGGCACCTATGGCCTGGGCCCAGCGTATCTAAAGGATTCTCAAGGTGGGGGATGAGGCCCGTGGTCAATAACTCCGCTCCTCAGGCACCATGGGACTTTCTACCATAGGCGTATCGCTCATCAGGGCAAGGAACAGAGCTTTCTCGGGGGCTGGTCTGAGACTGTGAACCGACCTCCCCCAGGAACGGAGGCTCATCCCAAACCTTGCCCCAGTCAGCTCTAAGTGCCAGGCTCCAACCTGCCTTCCCTGACACAAACACAGAGCAACATCCACATTAAAACCCAAACTAAAACACTCCACGGCGCACATCATTCTCCCTCTGGGGAGGGGACGGGAGCGAACGACACACAACAGATGTGTCTCCTGTCACTGTTCTACAAAAGACTGTCAGCAGCTGCTCTTCGCTCTCTCCCCCCCCCCCCCCCCCCAGTCGTCTTTTCTCAAGACTAAGTGATGTTCTGGCATCACGTAGAGTGTGGAAAAAAGCCCAGGAGAATTCTCCTGGCCCAGGCCCAGCAGAGGCCTAGTGTGCTGAAATCACGGCCCTCTGCGCCGACCAGTACTGTCTCATGGCTTCCTTGTGCTTGCCCCGTTGGTTTGTCTGGAGCCCTCTGTTGTCCCTTGGCTTATGCTTAGGTTGTAACCCCTTTGGGGCAGGGACTGAGTGATGAGGTGTGCTGAATCCATGCTGAGTCAGCGAGGCTTAACGAGCTGCGTAGGCCCACTCAGCCCTGCTCTGCTACGCTGGCATTCGCTGTCGGGCAAGGAAAGGGCGGGTAAAAGTGGTGGAGGACAGCTTGGTGGCTGGCTGACCAGGGAGGAGAACAGACCTCCTAGCCATTGCTCCTTGAGGAAAAGGACCAGCCCAGAACCACTGTCTGAGCCCTGCCCAAGGCCTGGCATAGGACTATTGAGCCCTGCCTGGCATAGGACTATTGAGTTTGTCTGGGGGACTATTTTTCTTTGCTTGTTTATAAAAGGCCTATTGGCCCAGGCTGGACTACCCGGGTGAAGCCTGAAGGGCCTGCGAAGCCTGTTGCCGGGAAGCCCTGCCCAGGAGGGGTGTGGGCACTGCCTCAATAAACTCTGTGGATTTCTTGCCCCCTACTCGCGCCTAGCCTGTGTTGTTTCTGGGACCCGGAAGCATGTGCAGTCACAGACTGGCTTTGTACAGCGCCAAGCACAGTGGGCCTGGTCCATGACAGATAATTAATAATAATCAACCTTATGCTTTCCCCTTTGCAAGCGCTGGTGTAGCGGGCATGTCAGGGGTGGGGCTTGCGTGGGAGATGGGGGAGGAGCTGGACCCGTAGTGCTATAAGAATTCCAGATTGCATTGCAGGCTCTAAGATGGGCTTCTGTACCATAGAGCCTCTGGGAGCTGCTCGAAACTACACCGAGCGGTGGTTTTTTTTTTGGGTCTTTGGAGTAACTGAGATTCAGGCCCAGAGAGTCTCTGGCACCATTCACCACTGCCCTGCCTCTGCATATCCCTCTACACCAGGGTATTGTGAGTGACAGTCTTGCACTGCTGTTGTAAATGACGGCAGGAGGTTTGGGCCCCAGGTACTGGACAACACTGAATTGAGCCCCTCGGTCTGTCTCTCTCACCATTCCAGTGTATTTAAAAAAAAAAATCTCCAGCAGCAGCTCAATCCCTTCCCCAGTTCTTGGGCTCAGGCTCTGAGTGGCTAACTCACGCTGACAACTACTGTCGGGTCTTATTACAATGACGATCAGGACTTTATCAGGCGAATTTAGTGTGGACAAGGCTGCCCTCAGGTTATTTTAAGTGACCCCATCTCCAATGCAGACATATTTACAGCAGAGAGGAGCCACAATTTTTCAGCCTAGCCACTGGGGTTTAGGCTACCAGCTGCTAATCCGGTCCCTGCAAAGAACCCTCCCTCTGTGTTTGAACCATGTTCTGCTTCTCAGTGCTGTGCTGATTATTGCATTTCCTTACAGCGTGTTTCAGCACTTATTCCATTGCCTCTTTTCTCAGCAGGCTCTGTCCTGCTCCATCACATTCAGAGAAACATAAACCTCTCCCCTGTGCTGGCGAGGGTTGGTGTCTGATCAATAACAACACCATCTTTCTCCACTGAGTGTTAAAGGCATCAGGCCAGACCATCAGCTGGCGTACGTCAGCCTAGCTCCACTGAGTCAACAGAGTGACACTGACTTACACCAGTTAAGGATCTAGCCCATTCCCTCGTCCCACTTTGTACAGTCAGACATTCATTTACCAGCAGTGAAAGTGCGGAATTTCAAAACGTTCGGGGCGGGTTATTTTGTTGTTGTTGCTGTTTTCATAGGGGCTCCACAGGAAAATGAAACGCTGTAAATTGTGACATGCACTACTGCCCTCTCCTGGAGAGAAGGAGAACTCCTCACCAGTCAGAGATGCTATACTACCGACAGCTGATGAAGACTCTCCCGTTGATCTGGTGGCTGGGGTGACCTCTGGCTGTGAAGTTCAGAGTGGCTGTGGTACATAGGATAGCGATGACTGCAAGTTGGAGATTGCTGTACCCAATCTGCAGCTGGTTGGTCTAGAGGATGGATTGCTTCCACCCTTTCTGATTTTATTTCCTGGGTCGCGGCAGCAATCTGCGGTAGCTTGGCTTCTGGGAAAGAAGGCAGGAGGTGGCAAAAGCTGTGGGACCATCTCCACCCTTCTTTATGCTGTTTAATAACTTGTGGGGGAATGCAGCGCTCTCAAAAAGTGAGGGGCTGGTGCAAAGCCCATTCAAGCCAATAGGACCCTCAGTTAACTTCATTGGGCTTTGGATCAGACCTTAGTTAGAGCCAGGTAGGGACCGAGCAATCTTCCCTCACATATAACATAACAATCCTGTCTTATAGCAACCCTTATAACTGGATCCTAGGCCCAGCCATAATGCTCTGAATACACCTTAATCCCAACCCAGTGAACAGCATCCCCAGGGGTTAAGTTCTAGGTCTATCTCCCCACAGCTCTGCCAATGCACCTCCCTCTTCACCTGTGAAACCTTCTGCTATTCCAGTGCTGATCACTCACCCTACTCCCAGCTCAGACAGGACTGGGTTAAAGAAGAGCTGGGGCTCAGGCACCCGTGTCCTGCCATGAATGCCAGACAGGAGGGGCCCAAAAAGGGAGGAGCCCAGCTCAGATTGGGGCAGCCCTGGGAGGTAGACAGATCTCTTCTCCTCAGCCCCCAGAGAGAAGCACAGGGCAAGGCAAGACTGCCTGAGGACTCCCGTGGACACTGTGTAGCAGTATGGCTGGCTGGAGGACCCCTTGCAGGAGGGAAAAGCTTTTGCCAGTCTCTGGTTCTATTAGTTCGGTTTTCTTTCCTTTGCCTCATTGGGAACTGGGACCAGGAGGGGAAGGCAGACTGACCCCCACCCACCCAGAATCCCTCAAGCCACTCCAGGGTAGCTCACCTGAGGACATTAAGTTGGCCTATGGCTTGCCAGGCATTTCCAGAAGGGAGATGGGGCTGGTGACCTATCCAGACTAGTCAGGAGCTGTGGCTTTCCTTTGAGACTGATGAGGGCTGGGGAAAAGCCCTAGAGAGAGGCCCTATAGGAAGTAGTCTGGGGAAGAAACAAGAAGTCTGAAGAGAGAGAACATACTCACTTCCTGCAGGGTCGCTGGGCTGGAAACCAGGGTAAAGGGAGGGATTGGGTTCCTCTAAGGGCCCACCAAGGATAGTGTGGTGAAGACTCTGGACAAGGCCCAGAAATGCTATGGAATCCAGAGTCAGGCTGGAGAGGTTGTGGGACCACTGTTGAGCCACACTCTGGCTTACCCCAGAAGAGGTGGGACTGACTGTGACCTGGCCAGAGGGCTGAGTCACAAGATGGAGGTGAGCACCAGCAGATCTGAATGACCGGTCCGCAGGGCAAAGGAGAGGAAAACACTACAATGCCACACCCGGCCAGAAGGGGGCACACCAGCTGGTGAGTTGCTTGGATGAATGGAGGAGGAAAGAAAGGAAGGAGTTAAGGGTATGTCTACACGACGAAATTAAGTCGAATTTATAGACGTTGGCTTTGTAGAAAGCGTTTTTATACAGTAGAGCATTTGTGTGGAGAGACACACAATCGAAGTGCATGTAGTCGGCGGAGTGTGTCCACAGTACCAAGGCAACTGTCGACTTCCGGAGCGTTGTACTGTGGGTACTATCCCACAGTTCCCGCAGTCTCCGCTGCCCGTTTGAATTCTGGGTAGAAATCCCAGTGCCTGATGGGGCTAAAACATTGTTGCGGGTGGTTCTGGGTACATGTCGTCAGGCTCCTGTTCCCTCCCTCCCTCCGTGAAAGCAAGGGCAGACAATCGTTTTGCGCCTTTTTTCTTGAGTTACCTGTGCAGACGCCATACCCCGGCAAGCATGGAGACCGCTCAGCTAACCGTCACCGTATGTCTCCTGGGTGCTGGCAGACGCGGTACTGCATTGCTACACAGCAGCAGTTTATTGCCTTTTGGCAGCAGACAGTGCAGTATGACTGGTAGCCGTCGTCGACGTAGTCCTGGGTGCTCTTTTAACCGGGCACCTGGGCAAACATGGGAGTGACTCAGCCAGGTCATTTCCCTTGTTTCGTCCCGTGGCGATTGAGTCCTACTGGCAGTGCACTGTCTTTTAACCTCCAGCCAGCAGAGGACGATGGCCAGTAGTCATACTGCACCGTCTTCTGCCGAGCACCCAGGAGATGATGACGGCTAGCGGTCGTACTGCAGTCTGCTGCCAGCAAGATGTACAAAGATAGATGAAGTGGCTCAAAACAAGAAATAGACCAGATTTGTTTTGTATTCATTTTCTCCTCCCTCCATGAAATCAACAGCCTGCTAAACCCAGTTTTGAGTTCTATCCTTGAAGGGACCATTCAGTTTCTCACAAAGCCACCCCCTTTGTTGATTTTAATTCCCTGTAAGCCATGTCGTCAGTCACCCCTCCCTCCGTCAGGGCAACGGCAGACAATCGTTCCGCGCCTTTTATCTGTGCAGACGCCATACCACGGCAAGCATGGAGCCTGCTCAGATCACTTTGGCAATTAGGAGCACATTAAACACCACACGCATTATCCAGCAGTATATGCAGCACCAGAACCTGGCAAAGCGATACCGGGTGAGTAGGCGACGTCAGCGCAGTGACGAGAGTGATGAGGACATGGACACAGACTTCTCTCAAAGTATGGGCCCTGGCAATGTGGGCATCATGGTGCTAATGGGGCAGGCTCATGCGGTGGAACGCCGATTCTGGGCCTGGGAAACAAGCACAGACTGGTGGGACCGCATAGTGTTGCAGGTCTGGGACGATTCCCAGTAGCGTAAGGGCACTTTCATGGAACTTTGTGACTTGCTTTCCCCTGCCCTGAGGTGCAAGAATACCAAGATGAGAGCAGCCCTCACAGTTGAGAAGCGAGTGGCAATAGCCCTGTGGAAGCTTGCAACGCCAGACAGCTACCGATCAGTTGGGAATCAATTTGGAGTGGGCAAATCTACTGTGGGGGCTGCTGTGATGCAAGTAGCCAACGCAATCAAAGATCTGCTGATATCAAGGGTAGTGGCCCTGGGAAATGTGCAGGTCATAGTGGATGGCTTTGCTGCAATGGGATTCCCTAACTGTGGTGGGGCCATAGATGGAACCCATATCCCTATCTTGGCACCGGAGCACCAAGCCGCTGAGTACATAAACCGCAAGGGGTACTTTTCAATAGTGCTGCAAGCTCTGGTGGATCACAAGGGACGTTTCACCAACATCAACGTGGGATGGCCGGGAAAGGTACATGACGCTCGCATCTTCAGGAACTCTGGTCTGTTTCAAAAGCTGCAGGAAGGGACTTTATTCCCAGACCAGAAAATAACTGTTGGGGATGTTGAAATGCCTATAGTTATCCTTGGGGACCCAGCCTACCCCTTAATGCCATTGCTCATGAAGCCATACACAGGCAGCTTGGACAGTAGTCAGGAGCTGTTCAACTACAGGCTGAGCAAGTGCAGACTGGTGGTAGAATGTGCATTTGGACGTTTAAAAGCACGCTGGCGCAGTTTACTGACTTGGTTAGACCTCAGCAAAACCAATATTCCCACTGTTATTACTGCTTGCTGTGCACTCTACAATATCTGTGAGAGGTAGAGGGAGACACTTATGGCGGAGTGGGAGGTTGAGGCAAATTGCCTGGCTGCTGGTTACGCACAGCCAGACACCAGGGCAGTTAGAAGAGCATAGGAGGGCACGGTGCGCATCAGAGAAGCTTTGAAAACCAGTTTCATGACTGGCCAGTCATGAGTGTGAAAGTTCTGTTTGTTTCTCCTTGATGTAAACTCCCCGCCCCTTGGTTCACTCTACTTCCCTGTAAGCTAACCACCCTCCCCTCCTCCCTTCGATCACTGCTTGCAGAGGCAATAAAGTCATTGCTGCTTCACATTCATGCATTCTTTAATTATCACACAAATAGCCCAGGAGGGGTGGTGGAGGAGAGAAGCACCAGGAAGGGGGGTGGAGGAGGGAAGGACAAGGCCACACAGCACTTTAAAAGTTTAAAACTTATTGAATGCCAGCCTTCTGTTGCTTGGGCAATCCTCTGGGGTGGAGTGGCTGGGTGGCCAGAGGCCCCCCCACTGCGTTCTTGGGTGTCTGGGTGAGGAGGCTATGGAACTTGGGGAGGACAGAGGTTGATTATGCAAAGGCTGTAGTGGCGGTCTGTGCTCCTGCTGCCTTTCCTGCAGCTCAACCATACACTGGAGCATATTAGTTTGATCCTCCAGCAGCCTCAGCATTGAATCCTGCCTCCTCTCATCACTCTGCCACCACCTTTCAGCTTCAGCCTGCCACCTCTCCTCTCGGTCATTTTGTGCTTTCCTGCACTCTGACACTGTCTGCCTCCACGCATTTGTCTGTGCTCTGTCAGTGTGGGAGGACAGCATAAGCTCAGAACATTTCAGCACGAGTGTGTGGTTTTCCACCTTCTAATCTTTGCTAGCCTCTGGGAAGGAGAAGATCCTTGAAACACATGCAGCTGGTGGAGAGAAAAAAAAGGGACAGTGGTATTTTTAAAGACTCATTTTATAGAACAATGAGTACACTTTCACAGTAAATCTTGCTGTTAACATTACATACATAGCACATGTGCTTTCATTCCAAGGTCGCATTTTGCCTCCCCCCAGCACGTGGCTAGCCCCTCCACCCTCTCCCCTTCCCCGTGGCTAACAGCAGGGAACAATTCTGTTCAGCCACAGGCAAACAACCCAGCAGGAACGGGCACCTCTGAGCGTCCCCTTAAGAAAAGCACCCTATTTCAACCAGGTGACCATGAATGATATCACTCTCTTGAGGATAACACAGAGATAAAGAACGGATGTTGCTTGAACGCCAGCAAACATACACTGCAATGCTTTATTCTACAATGATTCCCAAGTACGTGCTACTGGCCTGGAGTGGTAAAGTATCCTACCCTGGTGGATGGAATAAGGCTGCCCTCCCCAGAAACCTTTTGCAAAGGCTTTGGGAGTATATCC
This sequence comes from Natator depressus, assembly GCF_965152275.1. Taxonomy (NCBI): domain Eukaryota; kingdom Metazoa; phylum Chordata; order Testudines; family Cheloniidae; genus Natator; species Natator depressus. The sequence continues at coordinate 135,449,985 of NC_134237.1, read as the reverse complement.
AGGAGAGCCGCAAATGCCAGGGCAAATTAATCATTAAACATGCTTGCTTTTAAACTATGTATAGTATTTTAAAAGGTAGACTCACCAGAGGTCCCTTCTCTGCCTGGCAGGTCCAGGAGGCAGCCTTGGGTAGGTTCGGGGGGTACTGGCTCCAGGTCCAGGGTGAGAAACTGTTCCTGGCTGTCAGGAAAACCGGTTTCTCCGCTTGCTTGCTGTGAGCTATCTACAACCTCATCATCATCATCATCATCCTCGTCCCCAAAACCTGCTTCTGTGTTGCCTCCCTCTCCATTGAAGGAGTCAAACAACACTGCTGGGGTAGTGGTGGCTGAACCCCCTAAAATGGCATGCAGCTCATCATAGAAGCGGCATGTTTTGGGCTCTGACCCTGAGCAGCCGTTCGCCTCTCTGGTTTTCTGGTAGGCTTGCCTCAGCTCCTTAAGTTTCACGTGGCACTGCTTCGGGTCCCTGTTATGGCCTCTGTCCTTCATGCCCTGGGAGATTTTGACAAAGGTTTTGGCATTTTGAAAACTGGAACGGAGGTCTGATAGCACGGATTCCTCTCCCCACACAGCGATCAGATCCCGTACCTCCCGTTTGCTCCATGCTGGAGCTCTTTTGCGATTCTGGGACTCCATCGTGGTCACCTCTGCTGATGAGCTCTGCATGGTCACCTGCAGCTTGCCATGCTGGCCAAACAAGAAATTGAAATTCAAAAGTTCGTGGGCCTTTTCCTGTCTACCTGGCCAGTGCATCTGAGTTGAGAGTGCTGTCCAGAGCGGACACAATGGAGCACTCTGGGATAGCTCCTGGAGGCCAATACCGTCTAATTGCGTCCACAGTACCCAAATTCGACCCAGCAAGGCTGATTTCAGCGCTAATCCCCTTGTCGGGGGTAGAGTAAGGAAATCGATTTTAAGAGCCCTTTAAGTTGGGGAAAAAAAGGGCTTCGTCGTGTGGACGGGTGCAGGGTTAAATAGATTTAATGCTGCTAAATTCAACCTCAACTCCTAGTGTAGACCAGGGCTAAGTCTGCAGCTGAGCTGAGTGAGGACGGTTGTGGTATTGTGGTTAAGCCACTAGATTGGGTCTTGGGCTCTGGGTTAAATTCCAGGCCATCCTTCCCAGGCCAGCTGTCCATTGCCTTACCCTGGGCATAGTCCTTGCCACCAGTCCAAAGTGGGAGTCAACCATCCCCATTCTGGTCTGGCAGTGCTTTGCACTGGGGTCACTGATTACACCAGGGGCAGAGCAGTGGAATAGCTGGTCCCCGGGGTGACCTGAACAAGTCTTCCTTTGTCTGTCTGGCCGCTTTAGATCAGAAGATCTGCAGAGCAGGCACTGTGTATGGACAACACTTAGCGCAACTGGGCCTACAGTCTCTAACCCTACAGCGAGCAGGGTTAATATCTATGGGTGCTACTGTAATACAAATTATAATAAGAATGAGGAGGCCCACAAAGGTGTTTTGAATGCAGGTATTCCAGGGTGAAAGTCTAGGGTGCTTAGCCGACTGGGTCAGAGCAGTCCCTCCTCTGCTGGAAACCTCAGCTGTGCATAGCACTATTGTCCCCTGGAACAAGAACTAGTCAACCCAGAGCTGTTTGGGTTCCACGAGCAGCTATTTGCACTCTGCCATCGGACTGTCTTGACTTCATCGCATTTGAGGGCTTATTGAAAATCCCTCGTCACCATGAAAGCCAGACTGAGCAACAGCAGCTGGGGGTTCGTTCTGGGCACCCACTTCGTATTGATCATTGAAATCCTCAGCCTGGTGAAGGGCAGGGGGATTGTGTCTGAATCTCGGTTTCAGGGGCAAGTTCTGTGTTTCTTGGCATGTGGCCGTCTGGGAGAGTTACATTGGCTTTTCTTCTCCAGCGCCCTGGGTACCAAGCATTGCACTGCCTATGGAGCAGAGAGCTGGAAATCTCTGTGCAGACAGATTAGAGGACATTCGTTCATGCTGAAATCTCTCCTGCCTCTTAACTTTGCAACATACTGCAAAGATCAGAGGACAGGCGCCGTCGGGTACCGATTGTACAGGAGAGAAGTCTCTAAAAAGGAGTTACAAAAGCTTGTGAAGAGGAACTGGACACCTGTTTATAACATGAATACACCAAATCCTTGGCTGAGAAGCAGTTTGGATTGCTACACACAACACACCCCAGAGACGGACCCACAAACCCAAGGGAATTAAAAATTAAGCCACCTAACACTGCAAACTCTGATTGTCCACCCACAAGCGCACACCTTCCCGTTACCACGCTGTTGTAAACCACAGACCACACGCCGCAACCTTAACTCTGCCTCTGTCAATCCACCCTTCTCCACACCCACCTTTGCCAGCCTGCCCCCTTTCAACACCATTAGCTGAGGATGCTGTGGCACCGTAGAACCTCAGAGTTACGAACACCTCGGGAATGGTGACTGTTCGTAACTCTGAAATGTTCGTAACTCTGAACAAGATGCTTTGGTGGTTCTTTCTTTCAAAAGTTTACAACTGAACATTGACTTAGTACAGCTTTGAAACTTTACTGTGTAGAAGAAAAATTCTGCTTTTAACTATCTTAATTTAAATGAAACAAGCACAGAAACAGTTTCCTTACCTTGTCTAAAAAATATTTCCCCCCCCCCCTTCTTTTTTTAGTGGCTTACGTTTAACACAGTACTGTACTGCATTTGCTTTTTCCTTTTTTCTTTTTGATCGCTTCTGCTGCCTGATTGCGTACCTCCGGCTCCAAATGGGGGGTGTGGTTGACTGGTCAGTTAGTAACTCTGGTGTTCGTGACTCTGAGGTTCTACTGTATATTATCCAGAGATGCCATCCCTAGGGGGCAGAGTTAATGCAATTGTGTATCAGCGATCAGACTCATTTTAATCGGTGGGAGTGGGTTGCCAAACTATTCCATTGGCATCATGCGTGCTTTTATATCCGTGAATCTTGATGATTGATAGGGCTCCTTAACAAACCACCGCAACTAACTTCCCTGGACACACCCTGCCATAGGCTTAAATCTCAGACACACTGGTTGCCTCTGGCACCTTGTTTTGCTCATTGTTTACTAATGGAATAATCAAGACCAGACAGAGCCCTTGTGACTCTTGCTCAGACTCACTGCCCCATTGTGCAGTTTTCTCTGTCCCTTGCTTCCAACTGCATTTTGTGCCTTTTTTCAACAGCCCCTGTGAACGTTGTGCCTGCCATCTCTTCCTGAAAGCATGGAACCTGCACAGCTCACCAGTCTTGTGATGAGAGTTATGAACACAACACGGCTGATCCTGCAGTATTTCATGAGCTGCGAATCTGAACAGAATCCATGCTGCCTGCCCTGTTGTGTGCCATTGTGACGGGGCGGATCGGCCCCGCACTGGTACCTAGCAGAGGAAGCCCCGCCCCTGAGGCTCTGCTGGGCATGCTCCAACTGGAAGTCAGGTATAAAAGCCTGCAGAGCTGCTCAGTCAGGGCTGGCTGCCAAGGAGGAAGGATGTTCAGCAGAGGCTCCAGCCCTTACCTACGAGAGCTGAAGAACCAACATCAGGCCTCTGGTCCAAGTTTCTATCAGAAGCCCAGGGAGTGTCGGGTGCTGAGGAGCCTGGAGATCCTGGAGCTGAAGAGCCAGAAACCCGGACCAGAGGCTTGCAGCTATCGGAATCCCAGGGAGTGTCTGGTGCTGGGGAACCTGGAGACCCTGATGCCATATGGACTACTGCTGCCGGAGAACTGGTAGGAAGTGACCCAGGGAAGGTAAGGGAGTGGTACCTTCCATCATTATGAGGTCAGTGTGTGTTTTGATAAGATTCCACGCTGACCCTGTGGCGGACTTCTCTGCCACTGGCAGGGCCCTGGGTCAGGGCCCGGTGGAGTTAGGTGGGCCCGGGCTTCTGAATCAGAGGTCACCGCCCCTTTGCGATGGCCCCAGTTTCCTGATCCCTGTTTTGCCTCCAAAAGTGGCAGCATGGACTCCAGCCGCTAGGCTACGCTATCCCACTAGGGGAAGGGAAATTAGATGGACGCTGGCCATTGGGCTGCACTGCCCTAAGGGCACATTGCATGGACTCCAGCCGCTAGGCCACATTAACCGGCTTGAGGAGAGGCAGTATACGGACCCTGGCCATTGGGCCACACTGTGCTGACAACTGCGTGGGGGGCGTAAAAACAGACGTAGGCATAGAGAGGTGGGGTTACCACTCGCGCCCCCCCCCCCGACTCAAGGGGTTTACCAGGTACAAAACCCGCCACAACCATGGAAAGAAACCATTCAAGATAGATGGCATTCATGGAGCAGCTGCACATGGTGGACTGTTGCTATTGGGCCTGGGCAACAAGCACTGAGTGGTGGGATCGGATTGTGATGCAGGGCTGGGATGATCAGTAGTGGCTGAAGAACTGTCAGATGCATAAAGCCACCTTCCTTGAACTGTGTGCGGAGCTTGCCCCAGCACTGCGGAGCAAGGACACTAAAATGAGAGCAGCCCGAGCAGTGGAAAAGCATTGAGGTGGATTCTCCATCACTGGAAATCTTTAAATCAAGATTAGATGGTTTTCTAAAAGATCTGCTCTGGCTCAGAGGTTACAGAGGATGCCAGGCTAGATGATCACAAGTGTCCCTTCTGGTCTTCAAATCTATGAATCTGTGAACATGGGATTTGGGGAGGAAAAGCTAATAAGGAATCAAGACAATTTTAAGCTGCTGCAGATGATACAGCGGAGCAGAGTGAATCACCATAATCAAAACAGAGCTGCTTTATGACACAGAAAACTGAACAATAAGCGTCCACATCAATCCACCCCATTTATTAGGCAGGGAACTCAGACTGTCAATATTCACGTCACACACCCATCAAAAAGTCCTTGGCAGATTTCATCCCCATTTGGGGATTTTCTGCATTTCATAGTCAAGTGCAGCCATATAGCTGGGTATCACTATTGGATAACAACACTGACTTCATGGGGTGGTATTTTTTGGAAGATGACAACAGTATCATAGAGTCATAGGGTTAGAAGCCACCACAATGGTCATCTAATTTAACCCCCTGCCAAGATGTAGGATTTGTTGTGTCTAAACCATCCAAGACAGGTGGCTCCAGCCTCCTTTTGAAAACCTCCAATGAAGGAGCTTCTGCAACCCCCCTAGGCATCTGTTCCATTTTCCTACTGTTCTGACAGTCAGGAATTTTGTCCTGAGATTTAATCTATGTCTGCTGTGCTGTAGTTTGACTCCATTGCCTCTTGTCCTGCCCTCTGTGGCAAGAGAGAACAGCTTTTCTCCAGCTTGCTTATGGCAGCCTTTCCCGTATTTGAAGACTGCCGTAATGTCCCCCCTCAATCTCCTCTTTTCCAAACTAAACATATCTGGTTCTTCAGCCTTTGCTCATATGGTTTGTATTTCATCCCTTTGATCATCTTCATCCCTCGCCTCTGGATCCTTTCCAGTTTCTCCACATCCTTTCTATACACTGGTGACCAAAACTGGACACCGTTCTCCAGCCGAGGCCTAACCAGCTCTGAGTAGAGCATTACTATCGCCTCCCATGACTTGCATGCTATGCCTTGGTTAATGCAACCCAAAATTGCATTTGCCTTTTTTTTTTTTTTTTTTTTTTTTTTTTTTTTTTTTTTGCAACAGCGTTGCATTGCTGACTCACAACCCCCAGATGCTTCTCAACAGTGCTGCTGCCACGCCAGTTATCCCCCTGTCATAAATGTAAAGGGAAGGGTAAACACCTTTTAAAATCCCTCCTGGCCAGAGAAAAAACCCTTTCACCTGTAAAGGGTTAAGAAGCTAGGATAACCTCTCTGGCACCTGACCAATGAGGAGACAAGATACTTTCAAAAGCTGGAGGGAGGGAGAAACAAAGTGTCTGTCTGTGTGTGATGCATTTGCCGGGAACAGAACAGGAATGGAGTCTTAAAACTTAGTAAGTAATCTAGCTAGATATACGTTAGATTCTGTTTGTTTAAATGGCTGAGAAAATAAGCTGCGCTGAATGGAATGGATATTCCTGGGTTTTGTGTCTTTTTGTAACTTAAGGTTTTGCCTAGAGGGATTCTCTGTTTTGAATCTGATTACCCTGTAAGGTATTTACCATCCTGATTTTACAGAGGTGATTCTTTTACTTTTTCTTCTATTAAAATTCTTCTTCTAAGAACCTGATTGCTTTTTCATTGTTCTTAAGATCCAAGGATTTGGGTCTGTGTTCACCTATGCAAATTGTTGAGGATTTTTATCAAGCCTTACCCAGGAAAGGGGGTGTAGGGTTTGGGGAGGATTTTGGGGGGGAAAGACATTTCCAAGCGGGCTCTTTCCCGGTTATATATCTGTTAGACGCTTGGTGGTGGCATCAACATAGTCCAAGGGAAAAAGGAAAATAGTTTGTACCTTGGGGAAGTTTTAACCTAAGCTGGTAAAAATAAGTTTAGGAGGTTTTCATGCAGGTCCCCACATCTGTACCCTAGAGATTAGAGTGGGGAAGGAACCTTGATACCCCCATTCTGTATTTATGCGTTTGTTTTTTCTTCCTTAAGTGCAGCACCATACATGTAGTAAGGCTGGATTTATTGGGGGTCCCAGTGGCCTTCCCTGGCGTGGACAAGGATGGCAATTGGTCTTTGGTGAACACAGCGCTCGTGAGAGGTGCCCGACTGACATCCTTGGAGACTGCTGCCCTCTCTTTAGCCATGGGACATGCACAGCAAAGGCAATGACAGGGCAAGCTTCTGCCAACAGTCTCAGCCCTGACTCTGTGGGACCACTCGCAGTGGTGGAGAGAGCAATTCACTTGCTGAGGCCATTCACTCCTTGGCTTCTCTGCTGAGACTGCTAGCAAGGGTGTTGGTATTCATTCCAGTCCTGGCGCAGGTTTTCCTCCACCAGTGGCTGGACTGAGGTCAAACACACATCACACAGGGCACTGAAGAGTTCCTGGACTGCAATGACTTCCAGGTGCTACCGACTTTTCTCTTTTTTTGTCCAGGTTATTGCCAAGGCCTAGGTACTTTGTTATTGAATCCGACCCAGAAGCGTTGCAATGAGAACCCCATCCTGCCCTGTGCCCAAAGGGTGGTAGGTAATTCTAAGCTGCCGGGGGGGGAGCAAAGTAGTGTGTGCATGCTTGACTGGCCAGGAGATGGCAGGGACGGAGGAGAGGAGGCACCTGCCTTAGGACAATTTGCAGCAAGGGAGATAATCAAAACTACTAGTATTTATATAGGACTTTGTCCATGATGGGCCAATACCAAAGCACTCCATGTATGTAAATAACTGTGGTTATCCCTGTTTTACAGACAAGGAAACTGAGGCAGAGAGAGATAAGTGATGTGCCTGAGGTCACCCTCACACAGTAGCTCTGAGGAGAATGGGTTGTGTTTGCCAGACTCACCCCCCGTGCCTTGTCTGGGGCGGCTGGGGGAGGAAAGGAGGTTTGCGATCCAGCACTAAGTCCACGATTTCTGACCTGGAGACGGAGAGCAGGTCAGAAGATGCCGATTCAACAGAACTGAAACCTTCCATGGGGGTGCATCAGTGGGAACCAGGCAGGCGGCCCATCTCGCTCTCCAGGATTCCCGTCTCCTCTGCAGCCTGTCTGGCACCTCCCCTGGCTGGTGACCGCACCCCCTTGCGATTTCACGCAGTTCGCCTGCTCCGCTCTCCAGGTTGGCTGCCTCCCCACCATCGCTGTCTCCCCATTGCACCAGCTGGCTGAGATGTGACACCTGCTCACTTCTGAGTGCTTGATTCTGCCCCCCAGTGGTATTCTTTTAACGTGGTTTTTGTGGGGCACACTAATAATAATAGCTGTGGGGAGTGCCGGGGCGGGGTAAGAGGAGAGTCTCCCCCAGGAGTGGAAGAGGAGATGCAGGGCAGACAGGGGAGGGAGCACGGGCGACGCCAGCGTCTTGCCTGAGGTGCCCAAGAAGGACTGAGCCCCTCTGGCACTGCCAGCCGCACTCGGGTCAAGCAGGGTGAGAAGAGAGCCATCTACGGTCAGAGGAAAAGGACTGGCCACGCACTCCCCAGAGGCTTGACCCTCCTACGGAAACAGGCCTGCGGGTTTGGGCAGGCACAGATCAGTCCCCGCCTTGTCTAGCGCTTAGTGATGGAGTGAGCACAGCGCTTAGCCATGGAGCAGGGACCACCGAAGGGAAGTGCTGGCAACAGGCCTGCGTGAGACGGTGCTGGCTCTGGAGGAGCTGGAAGTGGGGCAAAGCTGTCCGGTTGCGTGTCGATCCAGGCAGCATGAGCCACCTGGGCTAGAGGCAGCAAGAGGCCATCCTAGTGCATCGACCTTCACAAGGGAGAACTGCAGAAAAAGCAGGGGGTCGCTGGAGAAACTGCTAGGGATGGAGAGAAGTGTGACCCGGAATGGGTGCTGTGAGTCTGGTTCTGGGGTCCTGAAGAAACAGCTTGGGGATGTCTGGTGCACACATCCATCCCTGCGCTGGAAATTATTGGAGCGGCTTTTTATCTGAGGAATCCTAAAGAAAAGCATCTCAGGTTCTTCCTTCTTATGTACAGTGACTTAAAATACCACAGCTGCTGCGTTGCACGTGTCCGTCCCCATGCTGGTCTGGCTTCTTCTGGGTCCAAGGTGCCCCCACCCCCATCTGCTCTCTGAGCCCACGGGTCTAGGCTGCACTTAGCAGCAACATGTGCTCTCTCCCCTAAGCCATGTGGCCTGCAGTCCAGGCTCCTGTCTCTACTGGGGCAGGGCTGAGCTCCCATCCTGGTGGAGCATTCGCCTCCTGCAGCGGCAAGGCATCATGGCAGCAGGGGTGAGATTTCCTCCCACTCCTGGAACCATCAGGGATGTCTTAAAAGCTGGGTGAAGTCTGGTAACTCAGCCTGGATGAGAATCCAGGCATTTTATCTCCGAGAGGGATGGGAGAGGATGCAGAGTGTTTGGGGGGGGGGGGAACCACATCTCCTCCTTTTCTATTAGTAAGTAGACCCCCCCCATTGACCTGGCAGAAGTTTGCTGGGACATTTACAAATGGGGGGGATCCTTAGAAGGGGGAGAGGCGCTGTATGAATGTCAGAGGTGAGTGTGATGAGGTTGTTTAGTAACCTTTGGGGAAACAAGGTGGTGGATCTCTTAGCCCAGTTCTTAAAGGGCAAATCTCCACGTTATGAAAACCGCCATCACTACTGGCAACAATGGTGGCATCTCAGCAGAGCAACCAAGCACAGATCCCAGCAGTGGGATCGCGCTTTGGCTTGTAGGAAGGTGTAACTCCTTGCCAGGGCTGAGACATGTTGGCCAGAGAGAGGTAATGGTGATAAAGAGGGAAGCTCCCACTGTCACAGTATGTGCTGTCCTTGGGCTTTGGATAAGCGGAAGGGTCCAGGCTCCAGGGCTGTCCAGCCAGAGCACTGAATTCTAAACAGAAAACATTGCCCCTCTAAGAGCCCAATCCAAATCCCACTGAAGTGAATAGAAAGGCTCATGGCCTTCAGTCTCGGTGAAGTACTCACTATGCATTATATTATACCCTCTGCAGGGTCACTGTGCTACGCCCACTATCGGGTACTTACTATACATGACCCTGTATCTTCTAGAGGGTACTTACCAGCACATTATAATCGTCCTCTATAGGATTGCTGTCCTTTGCACTATGCAATACCCTCTGTAAGGTACGTACTAGGCCCACTCAGTTTTCTCGGTCTGTGGGACTACTCAAGTGCTTAGGTATTTTGTTGGATCGGGGCTTAGCTCTGTGCAATACATTGTCTTTCCCCAGACTTTATAGGGCTGCTTTCTGCAGAGACGTTAACGCTGATCCTGACGGGGACAAGGAGGCACTCATGAGTGCGCAGTCTCAAGATACCCTTGATCGACTAAGACATTAATTTGCCCAGCAGGGTCTGCCCAAGGCACAACCAGTGAGCTCTGCTGACCAAGCGAGGTTGCATTTCAGCTTCAAGAGGCATGTCACTTCCCCCCTGCAGACCACCCTGTCATCCATTCTCTGCTAGGAGATGTCAGGTTTGGTAGCCATGTGCTTCGTTAGCAGACTATCCACACGATTGCTTTATTCCCTCCTCTTCAGCGGCAGTTTCATTAGGTTAATCCAAGTGTCAATAAATGCAGCTGCTTGCAGGTGTTTGTAAATAGGTATTTTTAACTGCTGGAGTACCAGGACCCATGGCCAGGTGCAAGCATTCCTTGCTGCACAGCCTGAAGATTTTGGAAAGCATAGGGGAGTAGACGGGTATGTGTCTCATGCAGGAAAATGATTACTGCACCAATGGCCAACTAAATAGGTGGAAAGACCTCCATTGGCTTTGATGGGAGCAGGATTGGGTCCCGGGGAAGGCTTGTTATGGCGCAAGTCCCTAGATGATGCAGTTACACATTGTCTTGTTCTTTTTCTCAGAGGGTGAGCAAGCTTTCTCTTTGAAGAAAGGTTGTATTGTTGTTGGTTTGGTTCTCCACGGCTCAGTGCAGAGGGAGCTGTTGCCAAAAAGAGGGGGAAGGTTTGCTCTCTGCTAGAGTCTGTTCTTGGTGCAGAGTACTGGGACCTGAGCATTGGGGCAGGGCTGAAATTCATAGGAGAAGGGATTTCCCTGCACGCTGTTTGACCACCTCTGCTCTGGGACTGGGGTATGTGTGTAAATACAGCAAGTTACTCAGACTATACCCACGCTCAACATCACAGATGTCTCAAGGACACAGTATTTTCATAAGACCAATGGTCCCTCTAGCCCAGTATCCTGTCTTCTGGCAATGACCAGTGCCAGATGCTTCCCCTGTCATCCGGTCCCAGCTTCTGGCAGTTGTAGATTTAGGGATACCCGGAGCATGGGGTTGTGTCCCAGACCATCTTGGCTAATAGCCATTGATGGACCTAGCCTACATGAATTTATCTAATTCCTTTTTGAACCCAGTTATAGTTTTGGCCTTCACAACATCCGCTGGCAACAAGTTCCCCTGGCAGCGAGTTTCACAGCTTGACTGTGCATTGTGTGATGAAGTACTTCCTTATGTTCGTTTTAAACCTGCTGCCTATTCATTTCATTGGGTGATCCCTGGTTATGTGAAGGGGTAAATCATCACTTCTTTATTCATGTTTTCCACACTGTTCCTGATTTATTGACCTCTGTCATATCCCCCCTCATTAGTCATCTCTTTTCTAAGGTGGACAGTACCAATCTTTTTAATCTCTCTTTGAATGGAAGCTGCTGTATGCCCTGACCATTTTTGTTGCCCTTCTCTGTATCTTTCTAATTCTAACATATCTTTTCTGAGAGGGGGTGACCAGAATGGCACACAGTATTCAGGGTATGGGCATACCAGGGATTTATATCGAGGCAATATGGTATTTTCTGTCGTCTTATCTATCCCTTTCCTAATGGCATTGAGCAGATGTTTTCCCACTGAGCAGATGTTTTCAGAGAACCATCCATGATTACTCCAAAATCTTTCCTGAGTGCTAACAGCTAATTTAGACCCCATCATTTTATATGTGTAGTTGGGTTAATGTTTTCCAATGTGCATTACTTTGCATTTATCAACATTGAATTTCATCTGCCATTTTGTTCCCCAGTCACCCAGTTTTGTGAGATCCCTTTGTAGCTCTTCACAGTCTGCTTTGAACTTAACTGTCTTGGGTGGTTTTGTATCATCTGCAAATTTTGCCACCTCACTGTTCACCCCCTTTTCCAGATTATCTGGAGTACTGTGTCCAGTTTTTGGGCCCCACACTACAAGAAGGATGTGGAGAAATTGGAGAGAGTCCAGCGAAGGGCAACAAAAATGATTAGGGGACTGGAACAAATGACTTATGAGGAGAGGCTGAAGGAACTGGGATTGTTTAGTCTGCAGAAGAGAAGAATGAGGGGAGATTTGATAGCTGCTTTTAACTACCTGAAAGGTGGATCCAAAGAGGATGGATCTAGACTATTCTCAGTGATAGCAGATAACAGGACAAGGAGTAATGGTCTCAAGTTGCAGTGGGGGAGGTTTAGGTTGGATATTAGGAAAAACTTTTTCACTAGGAGGGTGGTGAAACAATGGAATGCATTACCTAGGGAGGTGGTGGAATCCCCTTCCTTAGAAGTTTTTAAGGTCGGGCTTGAGAAAGCCCTGGCTGGGATGATTTAGTTGGGAGTGGTCCTGCTCTGGGCAGGGGGTTGGACTAGATGGCCTCCAGAGGTCCCTTCCAACTCTGTTATTCTATGATCATTTATGAATATATTGAACAGCACTGGTCCCAATACAGATCCTTGGTGGACCTGGCTATTTACCTCTCTCCATTCTAAAAACTAATCACTTATTCCTACCCTTTGTTTCCTATCTTTTAACCAATTACTGATCCATGAGAGAACTTTCCCTTTATCCCATGACAGCTTATTTTGCTTAGGAGCCTTTGGTGAGGGACCTTGTCAAAGGCATTCTGGAAGTCTAAATACACTATATCAGCTGGATTACTCTTGTTCACATGCTTATTGACACCCATGAAGAATTCCAATAGATTGCTGGGGCATGATTTCCCTTTAGAAAAGCCATGCTGACTCTTCCCAACAAATCATGTTCATCTACGTGTCTGACAATTCTAGTGTTTAGTATAATTTCAATCCATTTGCCTGGTAGTGAAGTTAGGCTTGACAGCCTGTAATTGTTGGGATCGCCTCTGGAGCCTTTTTTAAAAATTGGCATTACCTTAGCTACCCTCCAGCCATACGGTACAGAGGCTGATTTAAGCGATAGGTTAAATATCACAGTTAGTGGTTCTGCAATTTCACATGTGAGTTCCTTCAGAACTCTTGGGTGAATACCATCTGGTCCTGGTGATTGATTTCTGTTAAATTAATCAATTTGTTCCCAAACCTCTTGTACTGGTACCTCAGTCTGGGACTTACCAAAGTTTATGCTCCTTTCTATTTTCTTCAGTGGGATTTGACTTCCAGGTGTTAAAGGATGCCTTTTTGCCTCTAACCACCTGTTTTTACTGTGTTGTTTAGTCATAGTGACATTTTTCTGGTCCTCTTTGTTTGTTTGTTTGTTTGATTTGGGATATACATTTAGTTTGAACCTCTATTCTGGAAACTATTTAAAATAGTTTCCATGCGGTTTGGAGGCGTTTCACTCCTGCGACTATTCCTTTTAATTTCCATTTAAGTAGCTTCCTCATCTTTGTGTAGTTCCCCTTTTTGAAGTTAAATGCTGCTCTGATGATTTCTTTGGTGTCTTCCCCCCACAAGAATGTTAAATTTAATTACTTTATGGTCACTGTTAGCAAGCAATTCAGCTATATTCACCTCTTAGACCGGATCCTGTGCGCCCCTTAGGACTAAATCAAGTATTCTCTCCCCTTGTGGGTTCCAGGACTAGCTGCTCCAAGAAGTAGACATTAACGCTATCCAGAAATTTTATCTCTACACCTTGACCTGAGGTGTCATGTACCCGGTTAATAGGGAGGTAGTTGAAATCCCCCATTATTATGGGGTTTTCTGTTTTTGGTGCCTCTCTAATCTCCCTGAGCATTTCACAATTATTGCCACCATCCTGATCAGGCAGTCGGAAGTATATTTCTACTCTTACAGGTATGTAAGTAAAGACAGGCCTGAACCACACCTTTGGATTCAGGTCCTCTGGTGCCCAGGAGATGTGCATAAAACTCCAAGTACCTTCAATAGGACTTGGATGCATGCATCTCCCAGGAAGATTGAATCCCTGCTCAACTTTAGGGAAGTTCCGATGCAAACTCTGCAGTCTGTGCCCGTCTCCTGATGTCCCCGGTACATTGTGAGGCTCAGTTCATTAATGCACGTAAAGCACCTTTGAACTCCAGAGATGAAGGGAGCTATCGACATGCAAAGGAGGATTGATACTGTTGCCATGACAGGTTGTTGCAGGAATGAAATACTTCACCGGGTGGACAATGGATGACTCACTGCATTACAGAGCGTGAAGGGGCACCAGTCAAACAGGCCAATCACAGCCCCAGCTGATCTCTTCTTAGGCGGTGCTATTTTGACTGTGCAGCTTGGAACAACAGCTCAGCAGACCACAGGGGTTGGGATCACCCCTCTCCCCCCCACCACCTCTCTTGCCTTTTAGGCCACAAATGGAGGAGAGTAAATTATGATAAATAGCTATCGGCCCTCTGAGATTTGCAGCGACCATGAAGCTAAACAGAAGGCAGAGACTATTCAAATATGCAACATCTGGACCTAGCTGCAAGGGAGGCTACAGGGAAAAGAAGCCACCTGTCTCCGCCAAAGTAGGATGCTCTGAAATGCTGCAGTAGCGTTGAATTTGAATTGGGAAGCAACAGAGATCTGAGGTCTGCCTAGAGTGAGCCGGCGTTCAGAGCACAGCCTGTGAGAGGGGCTAAAAGCTATTTGGAAACACCAGCCTGCCCTTTGTGCCCCGGCTCTCCGAGCTCTCCCAGAGAACTCTCAAGAGAGCTGAACTTAAAGCACTGCTGACTTGGGATCTGGCAGTGGTTGGAGGGCCGTACCATGGCCCCAGGCTGTGCCTTCACCTCCCTCCGAAGTCTGGGCAGTGCAGAATCCAGACCTGGATCAAAATTCTGCACCTCGGGTCCATCTCTACTAATTATAACCATGTGACCAGTCCAAAGGCAGCTCCCTGGGCTTGGCTGCTTGTGGTCTTGTGTTTAAGACACTTGATGGGGCTCAGGAGTGCTGAGTTCCAGTCTTGGCTCTGCTAAAGACTTTCAGCACATGGTCGGGGGCAAGTCACTTGGGCCCGATCCTCAAAGGTATGTCCACTTGAGCCCGATCCGTGTATTTTGGCTCCTAACTCCCACTGGCTTCAGTTGGAGGAAGGAGCTGAAATGCCTTTGAGGATGTGGGCCTCAATATCTGTCTGGTACTCCAGCTGTGAAATGCAGGGATAATAATAATACCTAGCTCTTATCAGCGGCATCTCAAAGTGCTTTGCAAAGGAAGTCTCATTACTCCCGTTTTGTGGCTGAGGCGCAGAGAGGTGAAGAGAACTCTTCAAGAGCAGGCCAGTAGCAAAGCTAGGACTAGAACCCAGGACTCCCGATTGCTAGTTTAGCGTGTAGCCCCTGGGCTACAATAACACAGAGCACTTCTACCTCAGAGGAGTTTTGTGAGGCTTAATTCTTGCCATGTGTCTCTCGAGGCTGGTCCTTGTGAAAGTCATTGTTGGTCAGCGGCTTCAAGTCAGAAATCCTGCGGTCTGTTCCCACCTCTGTCACTGACCTGTTGCGGACCTAGTGCACACGCTTCGTCTCTGTTTGCCTCCCCGCCCATTTTGTCTGCTTAAATGACAGTCTCTTGTCTCCAAACGTGTGTCAGCACAGTGCTTAAGGCAACAGGGCCTCGTGTGGCTGGCGGCCCCTCGGCTAGTGCACCGCAGATAACACGGCCCCTGTTCCTGAAGTGACTGGGCACCTGGCAGGAATTCATGACTTCATCCTCCAGCCCCTGTTTCGCTGCCAAAATAGCAGCGAGCTCTCGATCCCCTCCCCAGGGCAAGCAGCCCAAGGGTGGCGCTGCTGTGCGGTTGGTTGCTCTGGGTTGTGTACGGATGCGAGGGGATGTGCAGCTGAGCTCACCCCTCCAGGAGCAAGGTGGGCATCCGCTCCACAGAGCCAAGTTGGGCCTCCAGATGGCAGCAGAACCTGGTGCTGCAGTGGCACCGCCCAGCCAGACAGGGAGCCCATGCCCTGCTTGGCATCACTGCTAACAAATTAGAGACTTGCTGCAAGGGTTATCAATGGTTTCTGTGTTTAGCTAACTATTTCTCTCATCGGCTACTGTCATCGGTTAGATCCTAGGCTTCAGAGCCCTGGTAGAGTGTCCCCAAACTACCTACCTAGCCATGCACCCTCTTAATGAAAGCCCTGGGGATGACTTTAGCACTGTAAAATGGCCAAGCAGATGGATTTTACTGTAATGTCCTTAACACATTGAGTCAGGGACTTAATTTTGTCTCTGCTTTTCCCCACCCCACATGCTCAAGACTTTAAAGAGAATCTTTGGAATGGGTTACCTAGGGAGGTGGTAGAACCTCCTTCCTTAGAGGTTTTTAAGGCCCAGCTTGACAAAGCCCTGGCTGGGATGGTTTGATTGGGGCTTGGTCCTGCTTTGAGCAGGAGATTGGACTAGATGACCTCCTGAGTCCCCTCCAACCCTGATTATTCTATGGAAAATGAAGGCCCTGGCCCTGGCCTTGTGGTTGCTGAAGATCACTTGTCACGAGAATAGGGGCATGACCCCTGGTCTCCTGAGGAAATTCCACTTGGGTGAAGTTCACCATGGCTGTGTGATGGGGTGCATCCCCCATCCTAGCGCTGAAAGGGTTAAGGTGGGCCTGAGAGGCCATTTAACCCACCTGGTGGGTGGACTAGGCTTAATTAAAGATGAAGCTCCCCACTGGGAAAGGAGCTGGGTGATGACTATGGGGAAAGCAACCCTGCAGTTGCCGTTGGGGACTCGCGTGTCATGCTCTCAGCAGGATCCAGGAGGAAGCCCATGTGGGCGGTTGGATCTGGGATCCATGGCTGAGCAGAGAAGTCTGGGGTGGAGCAGGCTCTGGCAGTGAGGAGCCCTGATAACATGGCAGGATCTGGACCTCTAGGGAGAGAGAGCGAGCTCTGGGAGACATTCCCCTGAGGAAGGCAAACATAAGAGGGACGGAAAGGGTAAGTCTGAGGGGGGCAGAACTGCATTATTTTTAGCTTGGGATTTTGTGGCATTCTAACACAATGGATGTTTTTGCAAGAAAAAATCCATTTTCACCAACATTTGTTTAACTTTCTGTCAAAAAAACCCAAAACATGCTTTTTTTTTTTTTTTTTTTTTTATACACCCTCCAGCAAAGGTTCAGGGTGGGCTTTTTGAGGAAAAAAACCTGACATTCTGCCAAAAGAGGGGAAAAAAAATCTGATGGAAACAAACCCTTTGTTTTCCGGGCTTTTCAGATCTACTCCGCCTCTAATTAGACATCGCTTAAGTCCCACGTACGCCCTAGCGTGTTTTACACATACACGCTAATTTGTTTTGGAACCCATTATGAAACACCTGGACCTTTTTACATTGATATTTCCCAAAGGAAAGAGCTGGAAAAACACTCTTAGGTCATTGAGACCTTCTTCCTGTCAGTGAAGGAGTATTCCTGGTTGTCTATCGACTTGTGTTTTGTTCAATCTGGTTTTAAATGTGCAGAGTGCTGGGGCTTCAACCCTCGGGAGACTCTCTCACAAACTCCCCCCACAGAGTTCAGAGGTGTGTTTTGTCAAACCCTTCTATCTGATCTGCACTGCACCCAGGTTTTCATCGAGTTGTACGTTTTAAGGGACCACTGTGCTGATTTCGTCTGACCTCTTGTGTAGCGCAGGCTGCAGAATTTCCCTGAATTAACTCCTGTTTCAGCTAGAGCAGATCTTTCAGAAAAACTTCCCATTTTGATGTAACAATTGGCAGGGGTGGAGAATCCGTCCCAATCCGTGGTAAGTTGTTTCAGTGGGTTATTGGGGAAACCAGTTCTCCTTAACATGCTTTAATCTCCGGTGAGGCAAGCCTAAGGCTAGCTCTACACGACCACTTATGTCCGTATAACTTATGTCACTCGGGGGTGTGAATAAGCCACCCCCAAACCCGAGCAACATATGTTCCACCGACCTTAGCGGCAGTGTGGACAGCACTATCTTGGTGGGAGAGCGTCTGCCACCACTTGTTGGGGGCGGATTAACTCTGCCGATGGGAGAACTCTTGTCCATCGGCTTAGGGCAGCGACACTAGAGAGCTCACAGCTGCATTGGTACAGCAGCGCCACTGCAAGCTCTCGAGTGGAGCCGGAGTCTCTTTACCAATCAGAGCTACTTAGATAACTCCCATTACTAGAGGGCCTGAGTGCCTCACAATCTTGATAGCCACACCTATTATCCCCATGGTACAGAGGGATTAAGTGAGTCACCCAAGGTCCCAGAGGCAGTCTGTGGCAGAGCTGGGAATTGAACCCAGGTGTCCCAAGTTAGGCTCCTAACCACTGGGCCATCCTTATCTGAATAACCTTTCAGGCACTTAAGGGAAGGTGACTGCTCCTGGAGCCGCCCCGATCAGCCTCTCCAAGCACAGTCACGTCAGTAAATACGATCCACAGAACCAGCTGTGGCCACAAGAAACATTGAAACTCATCACCAGAAAGTGTGTGTGTCTGTCTCTCTCTGACCGGACAATCTGTCTTCAGCTCTTCTCTCAGGGCTAAGCCCTTTTCCCAGCCTGAGTCCCAGGGCAGTGCATTAGCCACTGGCCCATGCTGTTTCACTGAGACTGGGTGCTTTAGTGTTGGGTATCATTCACTGGCGTGCCTCTGTGAACTGCGAGGAAAGGGGCTTTTATTCGGAGAGCAGAGGGACCCGAGTTCTACTCCCTATGCTGCACACCCGTCGGACCTTTGCCATCATAGATCCAGTAGCGTAGCCTCCAGCTGTCCCCACGTCTGTCCATTCAGTAGTTGAAAGGCAAAGATTGTGCTGCTCTTGTGAACGAGGGCATCCTACCTAACGGCAGTCACTTGCTGCGAGGTACGTGTAACACAGGCCACCCCCAGGAGCAAGCAGTGCCTGATTAGCCTCCGTAAGCTGGGCATGGGGCTGGTTCCCGGCCTCGGCTCCCTAAAAGAGCCGTCGGCAGTGACTCAAGTGAGCGGCTGCAGCTTGCTTGGCGTGTCACAATTTCTTTTTACACTTGCAAGCAACAGGGCCAAGCTCAGCTGGCGGCCCCTTGAAAAGCAGCCAGATTGAAAGGCAGCGGCAGAGCAAACCACCACATGCCTGTCACCGCTTCCCCTAGTGGCTAATTAAGAGTGACCTGGCAGCAGTGCTGGCCCATGCCATCAAATGCCTTCACGGTCATTGCTGGAGACAAGCCGTGATCGGAAGGGAGGCAGTGTTTAATTAGCCTGTTCCAGAACTCGGATGGAAACAGCTGATGAAAAGGGGCGAGGAGAAGTCAGGTGGGCTTGAGTGATGTTTGCTCTTCTATGTGGAGTCCCGCTCGACAGTTCAGGCTGGCAGAGGAGGGGTTGAGCCCGCAGGGAAAGCAGGCAGACAGGCTAATAAGTTGTCTGGCAATGCACAGGAAGATAGTCTGACAGATCTGTCAGACTAACTGCTAGGAAATGTTGCCAGGCAGCCGGGGCAGTGGCAGCAACGTACGGCTTCCTCTGGCCTTCGGCCGCCCCCAGCGACGATCCGGGTGCCAGGCCAAACGCCGCTCACAGGTGTGCTAGCGTAAAGCCAGTGCCATGCCGCTGGAGCCCAGCGAGCTGCACTGATGTTGAACCAACGGGAAATCAGAATCGGGCCCAGTCTCTTACATTACCCCAGTTTTGCACTGGTGTAAATGCACTGATTTCCAGGGCGTTATCCCTGATTTCCGCTAGTGTAAGTGTGCTCAGAAGTGGGCCCATCGTGATTATACGGTGGTTGGATTTTAGCTTCCGCAGAGCTGGGGGCTGGTTCTGCGCCATCTCGGATTGTCGTAGAGGAACAGGGCTGGAGTGCCCTGCAGGCAGGTCCCTTCAGGTCAGATTTCCCCTGCTGCCCTTTGTACATGATGTGCTTAAACAATAACACAGGTGGGAACGCTGCTGTAGACAAGTTACCAACATTTAAGCTCCCTTCCATTTAACTCTGCTTGGAGCAGGCCCGATTCCGAGAGTTTAAGGCCAAACGGGACTGTCAGACGATCTAGTCTGACCTCCTCCTCTCTATCGCAGGCCATTAACTGTCATCTGCTTAACCCATCTTGAGCTGGACCGAAGTGATCTTCCTGAACAGAAGATACATACATACATACATACATACATTCTCATCATGCTATGTAAGGCAACTGGGACACTGCCTTCATTACAGGCTTTTCCTTTTCGGGCCGCTGTGCTTTTGCAGCCTTCTTTAACCTTCCTCGCAGGAAGGTCTGCAGCACGGTGGGTAAATGACAGATAATCGGAACAGTGTCGTCTTCCTTCAAATCCAGAAGACATGGTGGCTGGTATGCAGATGGCCACTGGCACCTTGTTTACAGTAGCGTCTTCCCTATTGGTAACACTAGGGGGCGCTGCAGTAACAGGAGACTTTAAGGGGGAAAGAAGACTACAGCGGATCACAAAAAGTATTTTTGGCCCCTGTGGAAGATTTTGATGAAAACGGGGGGGGGGGGGGGGGGTAGGGAATTATTTTCATTGAAATGTTCACCAAAAAACGCTGACATTGACCAATTCGGATTTTTCAAGGGAAATTCAAAAAATTGTGAGGAAAAGCAGCCACTTTCCATTAAAAGCTTTGTGTCGCCAAGAGGCCAAATTTCTGTTGGAAAAAAATCGTTTAGATGGAAAATGTCTGACCAGCCCTTCCACCGCCAGGGCCTTGCCGGGCAGGATAAATGAAGCTTCCTGGCAAGCGGGCTCCGCGCTGGTGTGTGGTCTTGCTCTGAGGTGTGGTCTTGCTCTGAGGTGTGGCCAAGTATCATCTGGACGGGGTCAGCTGACATAAACTACAACCCCCCCCCCCCCCAAGCGACTTTGAGCGTTGCAGAGACCGGCAGCATGGCGTCGAGCAGCGGGACCCGGCTTCTGCCATTGCCATGCAGTCGCCTCCTGTCCATTCATAGCACATGGTCAATGAGGCTGCAGGCAGTCAAGCCCTGCCCAGGCTCCCCCCCCCCCCCCCCCCCGGACAGGCACGGTCAGCTTCCTAACTGCGCTGCTTCACTGGCTGTGGCGAGCAAAGAGCCATGTGGTCCCATGGCATCTCCCAGCTGTTTTGCCTTATGCGACTGCTGCTGGGAGCGATGGACTAGAATTTTGTCTTGCATTGAGCATCTGCTCACCTCAGAGGCCGTCTGGCCATATGGCTAAGGTATTGACTAGGGAGGGCATGTGGTGCTGCTTTTGCTGTTGCCAGGAGCAGGAGTTTCCTCCCATGCTTTGAAGGATCCACATTCTTCCCCGGCTCCAGGGCTGTGCTTGGTCGATCTCTTGTAAGTGCTCCACCTCATCCCCAGCTGGACAGATCAGCAGCCTGATTCTGGTCTCCCTTAGGGTATGTCTGCGCTATAGAGGCCATCCCCATGTTGCTACATCAGCATAGCCACCCAGCGTAGACGCAGCCACCAGGAGTCGGTGCTGGAACGCCGCCTCCCTGGACAAGGCCACTATAACGTTTCAGTGTAGACCAAGCCCGGCACCTGGGGTAACTCCACTGACTGCCACCAAGTGTAAACGAAAGGAGAGTCTGGCTCTTTGTGGCTCCCCTAGAAGTAGGTGCCACTGGCTAAGAAGTGGGAATGGCCAGGATGCACTAACTCAACACAGCCGTCTTCCAGCTCCTCCTCAGAAATCCCAGCCACAAACAAACACAGCCTGCCCTTGCTGTGGGAGACTGTTTCACAGGTTACTAGACTTCATTGTTAATGATCCCCAGAGCACAGCCCAAGTGTGGGGCATGGTGCCCCTCTGGGGTGAGGGGACTGAGGGTTAGTGAGGAATGTGAACAGGCGACTGTGCCCCAGGAGCTCAGCTTTCATTACAAGAAAAAGGAAGGCTCTAGCTGTTACGGCTCTGAAGGAAACCTTGAAAATGTGACTAAGGGTAAGGGATGCCATGATAACTGCCTGAGTTTGCAGAGAGCCTGAAATGCATGTTGTGAACTGTCCCCTTCATCACAGCAGGTGTTGCTCAAATGCCAATGACGACAGTTAACTATTTCACTGCTCATCCCAGAAGATAAGATGCACTGATCTTCCCCATCTGATCCTTCCCCAATGTGTTGTGTGTGACTGCTCGTTCTGGGTTAACAACACATTCATGTTGTATGGGCAGGGAACAGAATCAGGCCCATTGTGACCCCCACAAATAAGACTAATCTCCTCACTACACCTCATTGGACCACCACAAATAATTTCTTTCCCTCTTGGCTGTTATATCCCCCTCTTTTGTCTTACTTAGCCCTGCATGGGTATGTCTATACAGCACACTAAGCCTGGGGTCTGACTCAGGTCTGAGCCTAACTTCCCCCTTCCATCTACACAAATCAGTCTGACCTTGGGTTAGTAATCACTCAGGACGTGGGTCCTAGCACCCTGCTGGGCAGGTAGGTCAGAGTCCAAGTCCTGCTGTGACACAGGTCCAAGCCCTGTCATTCCACAGTGTGGACACAGGTCAAGCCACAGACCTGAGTCAGAAGGTCTATGTAGTGCAGTGTGGATACGCCAGCACAGCTGTGAGACCTGGGTACAGCAGTTGTAAGCCCAGGTTTATAATGCAGTGTGGACACTCAAGCACTGGCTTGGAAACATGGAGTCCACAAGCCTGGATGCCATGGCCCCAGGTTTATAATGCAGTGTAGACATACCCCAACCATGCTTAGCTATTTTCCTCATCCATTGTCCAGCAATCTCTCCAGCCTCCAAAACCCTTCTGTCGTGTTTCTCTGAATTCCCTCTAGCCTGCCTGCTAAGCTTACCTTGTCCCCAACTCCTGTTTTATTTGCTGTTGCTTGGCTCAGTTATGAGAAATGCGTAAAGCTTGCAACCCCCGGTGGAGAGCTTGTGAATTGGGAGTACACCAGCTGAGTGATCTGGGATGAGCTGTGCTCACTCAGCAAGCAAAGCCATTCAACCCTCTTGGAGGTAAGGGAAGAATCGCTGTTAGGGTGGGAGTACAGTAATCGCACTGGAGGGGCAGGAAGCAGAGCGTGAGAGGACAGGTTTTTGTAGCTGGCTTCCTTTAGGGATGTTGGGGCTACAGTCAGTTAAATCATCCTGTGATGTTAAGTTCATGGGCCCCAATCTCCTCTGCACAAACAGGAGAGAAACAGCAGCCAGGCCAATGTGGTGCCTCCTCCAGATTCTTCCATAGGGGAGACCTGGTTTGTCTCACCATGGAAACAGCAGGGACCTTAGTGCAGATCTCCTGGGGCAGCCACATGAAGCACTGGGCCTTGGGGCCTCCTCTCTGCTTCTGTGGCTCCGTGCCTGCCCCAGATCCATTGCTGAGAGCTCAGATCATCCTGCTCAAAAGCCCAGGTCCCTACTGCCTGAACCAAAGGAGAATAGGACCAGGACCAGGTGGTATTCACCTAAGAGTTCTGAAGGAATTCAAATGTGAAATTGCAGAACTGCTAACTGTCACCTGTAACCTAGCATTTAACTTCTGTAAATGTTTAGCTTCTGTACTAAATGACTGGAGGACAGCTAATGTGATCCAATTTTTAAAAAGGCCTCCAGAGGTGACCCTGGCAAGTACAGACCGGTAAGCCTGACTTCAGTACCGGGCAAACGGATTGAAACTATAGTAAAGAACAAAATTGTCAGACACATAGCTGGACGTGATTTGCTGGGGAAGAGTCAACATGGTGTTTGTAAAGGGAAATCATGGGGCACCAATCTACTAGAATCCTTTGAGGGGGTCAACAAGCATGTGGACAAGGAGGATCCAGTGGATATAGTGTATTTAGATTTTTCAGAAAGCCTTTGACAAGGGCCCTCACCAAAGGTTCTTATGCAAAGTAAGCAGTCATGGGATAAGAGGGAAGGTCCTCTCATGGATTGGTAACTGGTTAAAAGATAGGAAACAAAGGGTAGGAATAAATGGTCAGTTTTCAGAATGGAGAGAGGTAAATAGTGGTGTCCCCCAGGGGTCTGTACTGGGCCCAGTCCTATTCAAGATATTCATGAATGATCTGGAAAAAGGGGTAAACAGTGAGGTGGCAACATTTGCAGAGGATACAAAACTTCTCAAGATAGTTAAGGCCCAGGCAGACGGTGAAAAGCTACAAAAGGATCTCTCAAAACTGGGTGACTGGGCAACAAAATGGCAAATTAAATTCAGTGTTGATAAATGCAAAGTAATGCAAATTGGAAAACATAATCCCAACTATACATACAAAATGATGGGGTCTAAATTAGCTGTTACTACTCAAGAAAGAGACCTTGGAGTCGTGGATATTTCTCTGAAAACATCCACTCAATGTGCAGCGGCCATCAAAAAAGTGAACAGAATATTGGGAATCATTAAAAAAGGGTTAGATAATAGAGAGAAAATATCATATTGCCTCTATATAAATCTATGGCACGCCCATATTTTGAATACTGCCTGCAGATATGGCCGCCCCATCTCAAAAAAGATATGTTGGAATTGGAAAAGGATAAAAAAAACTCAGCAAAAATGATGAGGGGTCTGGAACGGCTGCCGTTTGTGGAGAGATTAATAACACTGGGACTTTTCAGCTTGGAAAAGAGATGACTAACAGGGGGATATGATAGAGGTCTATAAAATCATGACTGGTGTGGAGAAAGTGAATAAGGAAGTGTTATTTACTCCTTCTCATAACACAAGAACTAGGGATCACCAAATGAAATTAATAGGCAGCAGGTTTAAAACAAACAAAAGGAAGTTTTTTTTTCCACACAACACACAGTCAACCTGTGGAACTCCTTGCCAGAGGATATTGTAAAGGCCAAGACTATAACAGGGTTCAAACAAGAATTATATCAGTTCATGGAGGATAGGTCCATCAATGGCTATTAGCCAGGATGGGCAGGGATGGTGTCCCTGGCCCCTGTTTGCCAGAAGCTGGGAATGGGCGACAGGGGAAGGATCACTTGATGATTACCTGTTCCGTTCACTCCCTCTGGGGCACCTGGCATTGGCCACTGTCTGAAGACAGGAGACTGGGCTAGATGGACCCTTGGTCTGATCCAGTATGGCCGTTCTTATGGTCTTATGTTCTTATAACTCTCCGATAGCTGTTAGCGGTATGGGGCCCATGATGCACAGACCGCCATCCTGACTCCCTCCAGCAGAGCGTACACACACACACACACCCAGCAAGCTGGTGGGTGTAATGCGCTCTGCAATAAAACTGTCATGAATGGTAGATACAGCCAGCGGGGCTGAGTGCATTAGGGGGCTGGCTGGTTCCCGATGCTAACTCCATATTTCACACAGCCGCCACGCGTCCTCTCGGGCCTCCGCCACCTTCCAGTAACCTCGGCAGCAAACCTGAGAGCCTGCTAGTATGGGTTCAAACCGGGCAAGGGTCAGCCCTCTTCATTTTGTGAATGTAAACAGACATCTGCCAGCGGGAGCTGGGGACCACTCGAGGGCCATCAATCCACACAGCAACTGTAGGTTCGGTTGCTTCAGCAGTAACTGCTGCCACGTGCCCGGGATGACGATAATAACTGCCTCTTATAGAGCGCTCTTCAGCCAGAGACCTCGCAGCATCTTACCAAGGAGGTCAGGATTGTTATTCCTGTTTTACAGATGGGGAAACTGAGGCACGACATGGGGAAGGGACTTGCCCATGGTCACCCTGCAAGCCAGTGTCCAAGCTATGAACAGAGCTAAGGTCTCCTGGGTCCTGTCCAGGGCTGTATGCACGAGGCCACAGTGCCTCCCTGATCCAGTTCTAGCCCCTGGTCAGTGCAGTGGGTTGGGTGTAGGGGCCCTGGGTTCTATTCCCAGCACAGCCACTTGTAGTGATGTTCTGCAAATCATTTTGCCTCTCTGAGCCTCAGTTTCCTTAGCTCTAAAAGGGGGAGAACACGTACCTAGTCATAGGGGTGCTATGAGAACCAACCGGCTGATGTACAGGCCTTGAATGATAGACAGTAGCTAACTGCTTAATGTTAGCTATGAGCTTTCTAGATTTCTGCACAGCCTTCCTCTAAAAGGTCATATTCTCTTCCTCTAATGGCACCGTAATCTAACCTAAATCCCTGTAACTTTCCTTTGAATGGCCCATGCCCCCCGCACCATTCCCCCTCCCATTAGGGTTGCCAACTTTCTAATCACATAGAAACGAACTCCTGCCCCAACTCCTGCCCCGCCCCTTCTCTGAGGCCCCACCCCCACTCGCTCCATTCTCCCTCGCTCTGTCGCTTGCTCTCCCCCACCGTCATTCACTTAAACCGAGCTGGGGCAGGGGGTTGGGGTGTGTAGGGGAGGTGAGGGCTTCAGCTGGGGGTATTGGCTCTGGGGCGGGGCCAGGGATGAGGGGTTCAGGGTGCAGAGAGGGCTCAGGGCTGGGGAGGGGGCTTGGGGTGTGGGAGAGGGTGAGGGGTGTGGGCTCTGGGAGGGAGTTTGGGTGTGGGAAGGGACTCCAGGCTTGGGCAGGGGGTTGAGCTGGGGGAAGGAAGGTGAGGGCTATGGCTAGGGGTGTGGGTTCTGGAGTGGGGCCCTGGGGTGGGCAGGGGATGAAGGGCTTGGGGTGCAGGAGGGGGCTCTGGGCTGGGGCAGGGGGTTGGGGTGTGGGTGGGGTGCAGGCTCTGGGAGGGAATTTGGGTGCAGGAGGGAGCTCCAGGCTGGGGCAGGGAGTTCAGGGTGTGGGGTCCCGGTGGCGCTTATCACAGCTCCCAGGAAGCAGCTGCCAGGTCCCTGCAGCCCCTACGTGCATGGGCGGCCAGGGAGGCTCCGCGTGCTGCCCTTGCGCCTCCAGGCATCGCCCCCGCAGCTCCTATTGGTCGCAGTTCCCGGCCAATGGGAGCTGTGGAGTCGGCACTGGGGACGGGTGCAGCATGCAGAACCTCCCTGGCCGCCCGGGCACCTAGGGGCCACAGGGACCTGGCGGTCACTTCCTAGAGCTGCGTGGAGCCAGGCGGGCAGGCAAGGAGCCTGCCTTAGCCCTGAGCCCCACTGTGCCACTGACTGGACTTTTAACGGCCCGGTCGGCACTGCCAACCAGAGCCACCAGGATCCCTTTTCAACTGGGCGTTCCGGTCAAAAACTGGCCGCCTGGCAATCCTATTTGGCTCGGGTGGTAGCTGCTGTACCCACCCCAGAACTCCCCTGGGATTACAGTCCCAACAGGCTGTGGCGACAGCAGGGATGCCATAGTTTAATCAGAACTAAACATCCTCCAGGCCCACAATGGAGGGAAGAGACCAGGGAAGGCCTCGTCTGTACGGCTGCCTTCCACGGGAAGCAGCGGAGATCAGCAAGAGAGCATGCCGTCAGCCAAGCGGGGCGCTCCCGCGGGTCGTAATGCCACCGCTGACCCTGCCACTGCTCTCCCGATGGCCTCACTCACAGCCTCTTTGTCTGATTGCTGCCCCTGGCCGAGCGGGAGGGCAGGGCCTTGGCTCCCAGGTCAGAGTGGAGAAGAGAGCGGGCACTGCTGCATTGTCCGTCCGGACCACTGGCACAGTGTAGGTTCTAGCCTGAGCCTGCGGCCCGCAGCTGGGCCTGACCACCTGGAACGGAAAACCATTCCCCCCCCCCCCACACACACACACTTCCTTCCACTCTGTTGCAACATGTCAAGAGGAATTGTTTCTGCAGCGGGGAAGCAAGCGTGCCGCCTGGGTATCTCGGACAAAAGGGGCTGGGCCGTCGCAGACAGGGCCACCGCATAGGAAAACGCTGCCACGAGAAAACTCTAGCTCCAGCTCCCGGGCCGATCAAAGGGGCCAGATTCAGACCCCTGGGCACGAGGATGCTCTGCTCACTCTCGGCCGTGAATGGCCCAGAAAGCGACGGCCGGGCATGGAATTGGAAACAGGGCAGTGAGGGGTGCAGCATTGCTGAGCCTGAAAGATGAGCCAGGGTGACGGCCATCTGGTGTTTCTATGGGCTGTGCATGCTGACGTAAATATCCAATTGCTAGGTCCCATGGGAGCCGACAACTATATCACTCGTATCACCCAGCCTTGATCCTTGTCCAGTAAGGGAAATGCTCAGGTAGGTTAGCTTCAGCCTATGAGAGAGAGGACGG
This sequence comes from Natator depressus, assembly GCF_965152275.1. Classification (NCBI taxonomy): domain Eukaryota; kingdom Metazoa; phylum Chordata; order Testudines; family Cheloniidae; genus Natator; species Natator depressus. The sequence continues at coordinate 135,422,267 of NC_134237.1, read as the reverse complement.
CCTTGTGGTTAAAGCTGTACGGTAACACTTGGTTCTGCCACAGGCTTTGTGGTGCTGGGCAGGTCACTCAGTCTCCCTGAGCCTTAGCTCCCCATCTGCCCAAAGGGGATAATAAGGCCACGTCTACACTACCTGCTGGATCGGCGGGTAGTGATCGATCCCCAATCGCTCTGCCGTCAACTCTGGAACCTCCACCAGGGCGAGAGGCGGAAGCGGAGTCGGCGGGGGAGCGGCGGCCGTCGATCCCGCGTCGTGAGGACGCAAAGTAAGTGATTCTAAGTCGATCTAAGATACGTCGACTTCAGCTACGCTATTCTCGTAGCTGAAGTTGCGTATCTTAGATTGCCCCCCTCCACCCCCAGTGTAGACCAGGCCTAAGACTCCCTTTGCCTGGCCTGGGGGGCCAGTTGCTTTCCTACATCATCCTCATCCTATGCCTGATTTTGGTAGCCTCGCAAAGCCTCAAGCAGGGATTGTGGCCCTGTTGCGTTAGGCTCTGTGCAAGTACGTAATGAAAAGAGGATTGGTTCCTGTGCTGAAGAGTTTACAAGGTAAGTAACCTTACAGCTCCACATACCGCATCTACTTTGTCTTAACAAATGCAACAACCATAATCGTAGTCTGGCCTTTTCTTACCCTGTCCGAAGCTGTCAAAGCACTCTACAGGCGAATCAATCTTATGAACCTTCGCCCACACGTTACTAAATATTATCATCCCTACTTTGCAAAGAGGGAAATGGGCAGAGAGAAAGTTCAAGTGATGTGTCAATAGCCCAGTTGGGAAAAGAACCTGTATCAACGAAGTGCTGCCCAGTTGTGGGCTCTAATTAGAGCTGAGCGAATCATTAGCAGGCTTTTTGGTGCAGGGGCTGAACTGTAAAATTCTCCCCAAATTCTGCGTTGACTCAAAACAAAACATTTATTTGAATCAAAAAATTTGAAAAATTTGGTGTCGGATTGACCAAAATGCTTCGAGTCGACTCTCATCCATTTTTTGTCGAGATTTTGGTTTTGATTTGGCTGTTTCAAGTGTTTCACTCTTTTTTTTTTTCCGTTTTAGTTGGCCGAATTTGAAACTGAAATGCCATTTCAAATGGCCGTGTCGAAACCAAAAGGTTTAGGCCCTTTCTGATTATTTTTTTAAGCCAAAACTATTCATCTAATTTGACCCAAATTCAACAAATAATTTCGGGTCCCCCAAAATACATTTGTAAATGAAAAAGAAATGGTTTCTTTGAAATGTTTTTGCCCAGTTCTAGCTCCAGTCAAACCAACCCCTAAGTGCTCTGTGGGCGTAGCACGGGCATTGAGCCAAACTGCTGCGCCCCCCCTCCTGGATGCCAGCCTCAAGCACCTGACGGTGGTTCCTGAAATACGTTGCCTGAGATCTCACCTAGCAGCTACAGCAAACTCGTCCCATCACCCGTTTCTGATTGGGGTGGGCTCCCCCAAAAGGAGCAGGGTGCCACGTATCTAGATGCCCTGCTCTGCTTTGCCTTCCCTTCTCCCCACCCCGTACACTGTCAGAAGCAGTGAGGGCTTGTACACCATGCTCTGCAGTGATTTCATGTGACAACTTGGGCAGCCGGCTGCTGAAATGAAATCCCAGCGGTAATCACACACATGCCAATTGATAGTCTGGGGCTTCACACGGTCTCTGCAGTGACATGCAGCAGATGCATTCGGTCCTAGTTAGATTCAGATTGATTTCAGAAACAGTGCAAAGCAGAGACTCGGAGGTCAACAATAACAGCACCTGGTGCCTTTTTACCCCCTACGTGTACAAAAAAAGGGGGGTGTCGTTATCCCCATGCTACACTGGAGCAAACTGAGGCATGGAATGATGCAAGCCCCAGTCCATCCTTTTGGCTGTAGCCCTCCCTGCAGAGGACTGCCCTGTCCAGGTGCAGGAGGCAGTGTCACCAGGTTGACACTGCTCCCAGCACTGGGAGTATTCCAGACCGGTTGTAGGAGGAGGCACGGCTGGGGTGGACCTGCAGCCTGGCAATTCTGCACCAGCCCAGAGGAGCCATTGCAGCAGCCAGGCAGCGTAGGTCAAAACCAGAGCCCTGAATAGGCAAGGAACAGGCTGTCTCCTCTCTGTCCCTGTGCCGACCCCTGCAGCGATGAAGGGATGGGTGGGTGAGCCCGGAACAGAACCCAGGCGTCCTGACTCCTGCCCTGAAGGCCAGTCCACGCTGCCTTCCCAAGCCGCGAGAGGGCTCAGGCTGACTAATGCAGCTCTGCACTGCCCAGAGCCCAAAGGTCTGGTTTTAAGGTTTGGCTCAGCCCATTATCAAAAGGAAAAGAGGAAAAGAGGGATCTGTGCAAAATTCCCACAATGCACATTTCAGGGGTTCCCGGGGAAAATTTGAGGGATGTCCAGATCCAAAGTAACTGCTTTGGGCTCATCCTGTCTCTAGAGCAGAGGCCCCTGCAAGAGTCTCTCTCCATTTCTTTTCCCACACCCATATTTTCCTCTCCGGATCACACCCTTCTACTAGCAGAAGCCATTTCTACCCTGGAGCTGGCAGGTGTGATTCCCAGGGCGTGGAGACACTCCCAGGCGAGCTGTGCTTGAGCTAACGCCTACCAATAGCAGCGTGTCCGTGGTGGCACAGGTTAGCTGCCCCGAGTACAGTCCTGTGTGACCCCTGGATGTGTGCTCGGGCAGCTTGCCCGAACAGCCGCCAGCGCTGCCCTTGACACGCTGCTATAGCTACCTCGAGCGCAGCTGACGTGAGTGTTTTTACGCGGGCTGGGAATCACACACCTCGCACAAATGTAGACCTACCCTTCGAGGGACTTCGGAGCTGCCCTACCAAGTCAGACCGTCAGTCTACCGAGTCTAGCATCCTGGCTCCAGCGCTGGGAGAAGCCAGACAGAATTGAATAGAGTTTGATTTGGCCCAGGGCCCCCAGCATGGAAGCCGTGTCCCAGAACACTTTGCTGAGCTAAATAACAGCAGAGGGAGAGAGAAGATGCAAGTGGAGAAAGATCTCTTCAGCTGAGATTCGCCAACAGGAACAAAGGAGTGATTCATCCAATAACAATGAATAATAATTTATTTGTATGGCAATAGCATCTAAGAGTCTCAGCTCTGGCCAGACACTGGACAAACACAGAACAAACAGCTGGTCCCTGCCCCAAAGAGCTTCCAAGACAGACAGGGGAGCACAAGGAGACATTGAGACAATTATTAATTTGGTTAGCTCTAGTCACTACCCTCTCAGGCTAGCTTTGGATCAGCAACCTAAAGATCAAAGTGGTTCTATTACGAGTCCCTGGAGCAATCTGCTTTATCCCCAAATCTCTTGTTTCTCTAGTTTATGGTACATTTTATGGTATCGATGATATGCCCGTCTCTGTTATCCAGGAGCAGTAACCTTGGATCTACTGCATCTCACATGATCAGCAGATAATTGCCACAGACATTTCATTCCTCTCCGTGGGGCCGTTTTCACACTTCACAGAAAGATCCCTTCCGTATCAAAGAGAGGGCGGCTTAACTGAGTCACCAAATCGTGTTGCCTTCAGATGCAGCGCTTTCTCCCTGGCAAATCCTTAATTACAGCCAGAGTTTCACTGCAGTCATTATTATCCAGCTCTTCTTAATTGATTTTTGTTTGTGTGTGTATGTATCTTGTGTGGCTCGGAAATGGCAATCCATGTTAACCAGCTGCCTAGACAGCGATCGCATCTAAAGTGAAATTCACCCTGAGCAGAGGGGCAACCGCTTAAATCTTCAGTGTGGGGCTTAAGTAGGTATGGGGTGCACAAAGACTGATGTGAACCCCATGCACTGGGGTACATTGTACCCCTCACCCTGTGAGTATTCAGGTTTATTGACTTTGAGGGAAGGCAGCCTAGATACTACGGCGATGGGCACATTAGAAATCTCAGACCCTAATACATTTACCTTTCAAATGTAGGTTTTTATGACTCCCCACCCAGGTGGTTCGCTTTGGTTTTTTCTCTGCATTTAGAAGCCTAGAGCCTGACTTCCAGCACTAGATAATGCAGAGTAATTGCCGGACTGGTTCCCCCTCCCCGCCCCTTCTGCTGTAGCTCAGAACAGCTGTCCTGGGCAGAGTACAGATGCCGTAGCCACCTTTGAACGTACGCTGGCCATTGCAGGTTGCCCAGAAGCAGAGCTGCCAGTTGGCACTGAACTCTGCCAGCTCACCTTAGAGACTGCCGACGATTTGCTCCCTGCAGTGGAAGGTGGCTCTCCCCCTAGCTAGAATCTGCTCCGCTTTCACGCTCATCTCAAAGAGCAAGCTTGAAAAAAGAAAAGGGAAGAAAACTGTCCCAGTGAGTTACCTCACGCAAGCCAAGATACAGCTTTCCCACCCACCTACATTCAGTGCTGATGGGGTCTACAAAGGGGGCCAAATCCTGCCAGTCTCACTCCTGAATGCAGGCTAGCATAAAGCCGGTGTGCCACTTAGACCGAGGTTAATGGAAGTTAGGAGCCCCAATACCTTTGAGGATCTGGGCCTTAAATCCTGCAGACGTCAATGTCCCCCTGGCAGAATAAAGGGGCGTTCACGCTGCTGCTTAGTTGTGGAAGGAAGGCAGGGTTTTCTTTCACATTATTATTTAGGAGGAAATGGGGAACTGATTCAGTTGAAAGGCTCCGAGCTGTTAACTGGGACCTGAGGGCCCAGAAGAAGAAGCAGGCTGGGTGAGGAGATGTGGACGTTCGGAGTCCATCCTGAAACCCACAAGGACTAGGGCAAGAGGCGAAGGAGACCGTGTAAGGAAGTGTCAGTTGCCAGGTACATCTGTTCTACCTTTATGGGCCATAGGTGCTGCCTCCATGGGTGCTCCAGGGCTCAAGCACCCATGGAAAAAATGTAGGGGGTGCTTAGCACCCAGCAGCCCTGTCGGGCAGGGCTTCTGATCAGCTGTTCGGCACCTGGCGGGAGGCGCTCGGGGGAGGGCAGAGGGCAGTGAGCGGCAGCCGGGCAGGGGGCAATGGGGGAGGGAGCAGAGCGGGGGGCAGGAAGAGGCAGAGTGAGGGTGGGGGGTCGGGGAGGGGGCGGAACAGAGGCAGGGCCTCGGGGTGGAGTGGGGGTGGAGCGCCCCTGGGAAAAAATAAAAGTCAGCACCTGTGTTGTGCTGGACTGTAAATTCTCCTGGGCAAGGGCCGGTAACAGGGCGCCCTGCCCCTTTAAGGGCCAGGAGGCCTTGGGTTAGCTACCCTGTTCAATTAGCCCATAGTCAGCTGGCTCACAGCTTGAGGGCGCTGGACTAGTGACAGGCTGAAAGAACTCAGTTGGAAGGACGGGGGGCAGGCTCCTGCGGGAGGCCCCCAGGGAGGGTCTGCAGGAAGCTGGGAACTCCAGCGAGTGAAAGATAGTGAGAGGGACTCCAGGGACAGCAGCTGGGAGTCAGGGCACAGGAACAGAGCAGGGAAAGACTCAAAGGGAGCCCAGAAGGGGCTGAGAACTGAGCCCAGAAGCCGGCTGAAGAGTGGTCCAACGGAGGCAGAAGAACCTTTTGTAGGTTCAGATTTTGAGTTGGACTTTTGTCACCCCGGAAGGGGTTAAATTTGTTTAGTGACTTGGCCGGAGGGCTAAGCCATGTCACCAGCACCGGCTCTTGTGGGCAAGACACACCTCAGAGGAGGAAACTGAGGCACGGAGCACTTGCAGTGCCATGTTTGACCGGGGGGGGGGCGTGTAAAGGGGCGGCCACAGATTGTGCAAAGACCACTTTGTTGTTCGGAATGTGTACTGTGCTGAGCACAATAGGGCCCTGATCTCTGACAGGGAGAGATCACAATGCAAACCACCAGTCAACTAAAGAACAAGACGCAGGTAGCTGGAGGCTCCATTTCAAGGCTGTATGTCTTACGAACTGATAAGCTCCAGTTAGAAATTACTGGGCTTGCTGCAGGAATTACTAGGTGAAATGCTCTGTTCTGAGGTACGCTGGAGCTCAGACTAAATGATCACAATCGCCCCTTCTGATTGGGCAGCTCCCCTGTTACTTGACAGAGTTAACATCCCAGTGCAAGGCTTTTAGCATAATCCTGCTGTTGTTGGGTTTTAAAAATAAATAAAAAGCTACCAATTGTAAAAGCTGTGAACCACGCCAGATAAAATCCCAGGTGCAGTCATCCATGAACGCACCTGGCTATAGACTATTAGTGGCTTTCACTCTGTCTAGATGCCAAGTGTGCAAATGTACCAACAGCTTCAGAATTAGAATCCCACAGCTGCCTCGCTTCCCCCCCCACCCCAGCATGGGGACAGGACAAGTAAACTTAGACCATCTCTGACAGGTATTTGTCTAATCTGTCCTTAAAACCTACCAGTGACGGGGATTCCACAAGCCCCTAGCTAACCTGATCTAGTGCTTCCCTATTTTTATAGTTAGAATGATCTTCCTAATCTTTACCCTAAATCTCCTTTGCTGCAAACTGATTCGATGACTTCTTGTTCTACCTTTGGTGTACCTGGAGAGCAATTGACTGCCATCCTCTTTATAACCACCTTTGATGACTATTATCACGTCCCCTCTCAGTCTTCTCTTCTAGGCTAAATGTGTCCAGGTCTTTCAACCTTTCCTCACTGGTCATGGTTTTTTAAACCTTTTATCATCGGTGTGGCTCTCCTCTGGACTCTCCATTTTGTTCACATCTTTCCGGAAGTGTGGTGCCCCCAGCTGGACGCAGTATGCTGATCCCCAGGGCGGTCGGAGCTGGTTAGGCCCTTGGCATAAAGTAGAGCAGCCTCGGGGCTGCTCTAAACATGATTGGCTTTTAAGAGCTGCCAGCAGGCTGTCACGTGGGCTGGGGATTGTTGAAGTGCAACATCTCTGGACACATCCATTATTTTTATTATTTGTGTTGCAGTAGCATCTAGGAAGCCCAGTTATGGATCAGGACCCCATTGTGTTAGGGGCTGTACAAACACAGCCGCATTCCTCCCTAATGCACCCCTAATACACACCTATGGCCAAGGATGATAATGCATGATTGTGATGTCCTGCCACTGGGTGGGGGCGCACTGAGATGGTGAGTTGATGACACTGGTCCATTATTTATTTATTTATTTATTTAAGAGGGAACTAGATAAATTCATGGAGGTTACGTCCATTGATGGCTATTAGCCAGGATGGGTAAGAAATGGTGTCCCTAGCCGCTGTATGTCAGAGGGTGGAGATGGATGGCAGGAGAGAGATCACTTGATCATTACCTGTTAGATTCACTCCCTCTGGGGCACCTGGCATTGGCCACTGTTGGTAGACAGGATACTGGGCTGGATGGACCTTTGGTCTGACCCAGTATGGCCATTCTTATGTTCTTATTTGCTTAATAATAGCCTAGCCATGCCACTATGAAGAAGACAATGGAAGGACAAAGAAGGAACCTCTAAAAGAAGAAGGTGGGGCTGGGCCTTCTCAGCAGCCTCCTATAGAGCAAGGAGAAATATAGGCCACTTGTAGGACCCTGATTTACATCACGTTGTTGGGGTTTTTATTGTGGGAGGGATGGGGGCAGAAGCTCAGAGTCTACAATGATGGGCACCTGAGAAGAGCCTAGAGAGATTTCACCCAAAGAAAATTCTTTTCCTTATTTGACATGCCCTTATAAATAGCTAGCGAGGGGAGGTTCGACAGACTGCACTCTGGATAGGGTCATATCGCTTTAAACAGTTGTGAGCCCTCTGCGCAATTATTTAAAGGGTTACTACTCTATTCCTATACATTACGCACTTGCTCTGCAGCAGTGGTTCTCAGCCTGTGGTCTGTGGACCCCCAGGAATCCACGGACTATGTCTAAGACTTAGACTGAAAACTGACTGAATGGAATTCGACCATATATACAGACAATAAATCTCCATTTGAATGTTTTTAGGCTTTGCTCTGCAGCATTAGATGAAGAAACAGCCTGGGGAGAGGAGCAGTAAACCCCAGGAATCAGAATGTGAGGAAGGAGGAGAGCAACAGCGACCGAGGAGAGGACAGTTTTTAACCTGTAGATTTCCAGCACCCTTGGTGATTGGTAGCTTGCTGCAGGTGCATTTTCCACTCTACAATGTTTAAAGCTGAGCTGCCATGATCCAGCCTACACTATAGACCAGACCATTTGGGGATTGAAGCCTCCGGGGAACAAAAGGCCAAGAGCTCAAGACCCAGTTTTTTGGTCAGCTGAGGTGTGCATGCCTCAAGCATGGCTAGTAAAAATGCACACGGCTTTCACAGGCAGCCACGGCCCTGTGTGAGTGAGGCCCTGCTCTGAGCACAACAAGCCTCAGGCTGGGGACTGGTAGGGGCCGACCCACTGGTTTGGATTAAATACGAAGTCATCACTTGGCCTCTCGGAGTCTCGAAAGGTAGAGGTGGGTCCAATCCAGTATCAGATCCAAATACAGAGGTGGCTCTGAATGTCAAAGAGAGGCCAGTAATGTCTTTACGGATATGTCTAAGTGGCACACTCATCCGATGAAGTGAGCTGTAGCTCACGAACGCTTATGCTCAAATAAATTTGTTAGTCTCTAAGGTGCCACAAGTCCTCCTTTTCTTTTTGTGAATACAGACTAACACGGCTGCTACTCCGAATCCTTCCTTCGTGTATAGACATGGCACACCCCCCTTGCATGGGTATAAACAGCAATGTAGATGGTGAGGCATTGCTTAGGCAACGAACGACATGCCTGAATCCCGTGGGTATGTACCCTACATGGCTCTCTACACGTCAATCCTCCCCGCATCTAAACTGCTATTTTTAGCAGCCTAGTGTCCCAGCGCCGGCCCGCTGCTAGAGTCTTTCCCTGCTGCAGGGAAGGAGTCCAGTAGCGGGGAAAGGCTCTGATAGAGGGGAGGCAGCGGGGAAAGTCTCTGGCAAAGGCTTTCACTGATGCATGCAGTCAGAGCCTTTCACTGATGCATGTAGCTGCACGCTGCAGTGTGGACGCAGCTGGCTTTTCACTCCAGCGTGTAGCTACACATACCCTACATGCTGCCGGCGGTGGTGTGCAGCATTGACATAGCCTGATTGGCTGAGCCAACCCCGATCTGAGCTTTGGGGCACACACATCTGGATCAGAAGCTGATCAGGAGCTTTTCTGAAGTAGGAGGACGCTTGTACCTCCTTGCTCTTCATTTCCACTCCCCCGTGTGTTTCTGGCTCTGCTTGGACCAGGTAAGGAGGCTCCTTCACCCTCTATATCTCTTCACACTCTGCTTTCTGCCTCCTTAAGTTCATTCCTGGTTTAGATGCCAAGGACCTCAGTGTAAATCAGGAGTGACTTCACTGAAGTCAATGGGTCTAATTCTGATTGCATTTACACTGTCCTAAATCAGGAATGATTCCGTTGAAGACAATGGAGTTTAAAAAACTGAGATCAGAATCAGATGCACAGAATTTCCTAGCAAAATGCAGCTGGAGCATAGGGCTAGATAGAGGTGGTTTCAGACATAGCCAGGTCCCAGGCAAGCCAGGGCTTGGCAGATGCTAGCCGACCTCTTGGAAGGCACCTGGAAGTGGAGTGGGAGAGTACGGAACACAGGTGTGTCATCACCAGCACGTACCATTTGTAAGGGGGGCAACAGCGTGCTGAAGGGTGTTGAGGCCTGTTATGCTGGGCCACCCTGGATGGGACAGAGGAATGGAAAACTGGCAAGGCCTGTGCTGGGGAGGAAATAGCCTTGTCCAGATCTCACCCCTGAACCATTTGGGGATGGCCAATCTCTAGTCTGCAGTGTGTCCTGATCGGATTTCGGGAGGATTTGTTCACCTCTCCTAAGTTCTTTCACAATGAGCTCAGAAGCACAGGGCATTGTTTCCTGCTGACACCTCTGAACAGCGCTCAGCAGGACAGCCAGCACAGCAAGCACCACCAAAATTAACGTTGGGGTTTAGCGAGGGCGTCATCTTGAAAAATTAAAAATTAATTCACCCGCTGAGAGAGTTCTACTGGGCTTGTGGGTGCATGTGCATACCGCTGCCCTCGACTGGATGGAATTGGAACTTCTCAGCTGTGTGTCATTGTCCTAACATTGCTAACAGATTCTCCTTTAGTTCTTGTTTTTGCAGCAAGAGGCACTCAGCCCATTCAAAGGGGCTATTAAATTGCCTTACATGAACAAGAAGCCCCAGCCAGCCTAGAGATCCCCTATACCATCTCCTCTACCCCTCATCAGGTATCGTGGATGTTGCTGGAGCTATGCTGGAGAGGCAGGGGGCAGAGCACACTGCACTCCGATGATTCCTAGCAGGAATAATAATCCCTTGGGGATTGTTACAAACCCATGCTGAGAAGAAGCAGCCCTGAGGCTGCTCTACTTTATGCCAAGGGCCAGCATGCAATGGTGGCATCCAGTCCCTGTATCCTGCGCTGAGCAGCACTCAGATGCACCCAAAAGTCAGGGCCCGAAATATTAAAAATGGTATTTATAATCCGTTTGATTATGTTTCCCTGGCAGGAAGGAGCTGAGTTTGTGCCAGTTAGGTGGGGGATTTAGGATTGATTACAGTGGGCAAAGGGGGGATATGGTGTAAGTGCATAGGCTGGATGTAACCTCACCTTGCAACTGAGCACCAAACACCAACAATGAGGTTTTAGAAGAAGGAACCCCAGCCTTTCACCCCTCTTCTGCCATCCCAGAGCCGTGTCTTTATCACCACTTGAACTCTCCATGCTCAGATGATGAGAGCTTTACCGCAAGCTCTGTACCAGAAAAATAGATATTTCCTTGGTAATAACAGATTCCAAAGGGTAATTTTATTGATTTATTAGAGCGACGGCATGCTCATTATGCTAACGGGCCATCCCAGGATGATTCCTGCCGCGATTGTTCCCCGTAGTCAGCCAGATCAAATTTCAGCCAGCCGTGGAGCGTCTCCAGCATGGCTGCATTATCATACGGATGCAATCTCCAGACAGATTGCCCCGTCTGGGAGGAAGTAATGATTGCCATGAGTGAAGTCGCAGCAGGATCTAACAATGGATTAAGCAAAACAAACTTCAACGCAATGGAAAACATGGGGGAGTGGGGGAGAAGGAATCCAGGAGGATGGAGACTGCTCCCTTGTGTCCTCCAGGGATGGCTTTGACCTTGGCGTCATTGATTCCAAGGCCAGAAAGGACCTCTGCGATCAGCTGGTCTTACCTTCTGCTCAGACACTGCTCTCCCTTCCCCAGACCTGGAGAAGAGATCCGAGTAGCTCGCAAGCACGTACCTTCCACCAACAGAAGTTGGTCCAATCAAAGTTATGACCTCACCTGCCTTCTTTCTCTCAGAGCACAGGCCATGGCATTGCGCCCTGTAATCCCTGCATCAAACCAACAACTTCTGCTTGAGCTAGTGTGAATGTAAAGGCCCCGAGTCATGGAGCATCCACCCCGTCCCGTGGTATGTTGCGCCAAGTGTTGCTCCAATGTCCCTGGCACCAGAATGTTCAGAACAAAGAGACCAGCTGATGGAGGATGGAGAAGCATAAACTAGGGGGAGCCTAGGGCTTACCTCAGCCAGCTAACACATGAAAGCTACAACTTGCCTTGTCTATGCTAGGCTATTAACATGCTAAAAGCTCACCTTTTTTTCTTAATGTGGTTCTGATTTATGCCACATGGGCTGACACACCAGGGATTGAACCAGGGACCGTCAGAGCTAAAAGCGCAAATGAGCTAAATCTTTATAACTTGGGATGATTTTGTTAGGGTTGGTTCTGCTTTGAGCAGGGGATTGGACAAGATGACCTCCTGAGGTCTCTTCGAAACCCTAATCTTCTATGATTCTATGACTGTAGCAACACATATCTCCTGAAGAGGATCACCAGGGGGCAAGGGGGCTGTAGCACACACTCACCCATGGGTTACATCGACGACTCACGAGTCAGCTCTCCTGGAGTTCTTACCTCTATGCAGGTTATTTACACAGAGGGGAGAATCTGACCCTACATACAGTGAATGCTGCTGTAGACCTAGGGCTTGTCTACATGGGAGAGTTTTACCAGCGATACCAGGATAACTATACTATAAATATACTCAATATAGTTATAGCATGTGGACATGCTTAATCTGGAGCAAGCGGGGCTCCTTTTGTTTGTTGCTTAAACCCCTTCCAAAGCGACATGAGCTAAACAAAAAGACCCTCATATTTCAGGGTGTCAACCTGGGGAGTGGGATGGGGTACAGAAACCCCCATTGGCCAGGAAAGGGTTAATGAGCTGCTGTGGGCTCAGTCAGCCCTGCGCCCGCTACCTCTGCAATAGGTGTCAGCCTTGCAGGGAGGGCGTAAAAGGGGGCGAGCCCAGCTCAGCGAGAGGCAGAGGGGAGCAGATCTCCAGCGCTCGCTGCCAGACCCTCCCTGCGAGAAGGTAGGTTGGATGCGGGACTTTTGTTTCATGACACCTGACCCAGGACTTGGTGGTGGTTTGTCCCAAGGCTAGGAGCGACCCAGGTCACAGGGCATTATATTGCATAACTATATTGGTTTAAATTCACTTCTTAGCTTATACTGGTCCAACTTTGCTATGTGGATCCATAGATTGGGAGCCCAGAAGGGCCCACTGTGATCATGTAGCCAACCAGCACAACACAAGCTGAAGACAGACAAAAGCCCACATTGATGGCTCTATGGCATGTTCCCCATTTGCAGGTTTCCATCTTCTCCAGCGAATGCTCCTAGAACTGACTACAGGGGCTTGGACAATCACAGTGCCAGGAACTGGAACCTCTCTCCGTGTATGTCACAGGGTGAGACTAGACTGGATCAGGACTTGCGTGTTGCAGCTCTCTGCCTCCATCCACCTTTCAGCCCCCGAAAAGCCTCACAGCTGTACGAGCAAATAACATCCTCCAGAGTAATAACCGTCACAGGTAGAGTAAGATGAACATAAAATGACATGAAGATTCTCCCCTCCCACAAAGCGCGCACATTCTCACTGTTGTTAAGTTGCTTGAATTTCATTTGCACAGCGGGATATGGCCCCAGCCCCACCAGAGAGCCAGTGACACGATCAAGCTGAAATCAGGGGTGCTGACTTCAAAGCATGCCATTTAGCTGCGCAGAACCGCAGTATCTAGCCAGGATAAATGTACTGCTGTATCTCACAGCCATGAATGACAGATTTCCTCGCCCTGTTTCAGACAGACGTGTAAACAAACAGAAGTGATAATCAACAACATACCTAGGGAGCCGGCAATCAAATAAGGCATATTCCATGAGGAACCTGAGGCAAACTGGAAGCTGCTTTGCTTATAATTTTTGCAGAGATCAGCTAATACTTCAGCTGTTGTCTGGCTTCTAGCGCCAGGTCAGTCTGGTCTTTGCATCTATTTTCAGATGTGTGCATCCCAAAGTATTTAGGGGGTTTCTCCCCATGCCAGTAAACACCAACGCAGACCTCCCTGCAAAGACTTCCTGATCCTTGTCAACATGTGGAGAAGCAATGGGCTAAACTCACAGGTAAGATGCTGCAAATCTGGACTAACGCCCCGATTTCAGTGTAGACTGTTTAGGAACTGGTGTAGTAATCAAAGATGGGGAAGCCTAGAGCTGGTGGAACTATTAATTGCAGACAATTTATTTGTAGAACTTGGTCTTTTAGTCTTGCTATGAAGGGATGAGGATTTCGCGTGAAGTCATTTATAGTTCATACTTGTACATCAGACCTTATAAAAGACACATATTGGAATCTCTGGGATACTCTGTGAAGCACTGTTAGTACCAATCTCTGTGTGCTTGATGTTTGTAATTCCTCATTCAACTCGTGAGAGGGGTTACCCAAGTCACATGGTATGGTTGCTCGTCTCTGATTGGATGTCCCACTTCCTAACTTTACAAAGATATGTTGATATGATCTATGATGTGTTTGACAGACAGGATGGTCCTGTGGTTACAGCCCAGCCTAGGAGTCCTGTGTGACATCAGGCAAGTTACTTAGCCTCTCTGTGCCTCAGTTTCCCATCAAGCCAATGGAATTAATAGTACTTCTCTACCTCACAGGGGTGTTGTGAGGTTAAATACACAAAAGATTGTGAGGTGCTCAGATGCTCTGGTGATGGGAGTCGTATAGGCACCTAAGGTAGTGAATGAGGCTGGGCTTCATAACAGCCCAACCTCATTTAATGCTCAAAACTGCACACTTGAAGAGGCAGAGCTTTAGAAGAAGAGCCCGTGCCTCGGTGAGTGTATATGTTGTGCAGAGAAATCTACCGCTGTACCGCAAACAGTGCCAAAGGATAGAATGTCTTTGGGTTCGTCTTTTGCAAGCCCAACCTAGGAAACGCCTATGCGAAAACACTATGTCAAAAGAACTTTAAGCCTGAGATTTTCAACAGGGATTTATTTCTCATGGGTAACCTGGACTTCCAGTTCCCTTAGGCAGCTTAGAAAATCTCATTCCAAGTTTGCAAAGCGAAGCACTGAAAAGGCGGGCACATTTAACTCTACCCCTTGAGCCTGTACAATATACATCCTTTGATGACAGGATCACGTCCTGGTTTTAACTGCAGGGCCCCTGCCGCATTCAGTGCGCAGTTTGGATGGAATACAGGGAGCTTGGCAGCACTTCAATATTTTTCAACCTCCCTATCCAAAATGTCAAGCCTGGCGGCATTCAGTACACACGGCTGCGTCCTTAACCAGGTGCCATCCAGCCTTTGCCACAAGTGATCCATAGTTGAAGCCAGTGGGCCTGATTCTGCACTCTTGGGCACCAGTTTTATACTGATCACAATGGCATTACTTCTGATTACCACTAGTGTAAGTGAGAGGAGAATCAGGCCCTGTTTCCTAATACGTATGCTCTAGGGTGCAGAATTCAGGTTGCATGGGCATTACCTGGGCCTTGGGGTGACATTTCCTGACTTGGGAGTGCTTCACTTTCTAAAGATAGTGTACTTTCCAGGTCGTCTTTTTGTACAGAACACGCAGACACCCCCACATCTATAGGAAGAGCCCATGGAACGGGCATGGACACACACACGGACACACACGCAAGAGACGATGGACCAGGTCCTCAGCTGGTGTGAATCTGAGCAAATTCCAGTGGCGCTCCACTGACTTATACCCATGAGAATCTGGACCAGTGACTCTCCCAAGCCTGGGGTCCCCATATGTCTCTGTCCATTGTGTGTTCTGTGGTATGGCAGACTATGCCTTTAAGGGTTGAACTTCCGGGCAGGGCTCCAAGAAGCTCTTGTTATGGAACCAGACAGAACAGAGCAGAGCTCTTGTGAGGGCCTTACCCACTGAGTGATCACTGAGAACCACACCTCTGCCCAGCCTCTCTGTTTTCCTTGAAGATTGCCTTTTCCTCTGAGGCCCTTGTCCCCCCTCCCTCCCCTATTTCTCCTCGCCCTCCAGTTTTTATCTTCCACCTCCTGCCAATCAGCAGGCCTTTAATCCCCTCTTTCCACCAGCCCTGGGGACATCCTGGGAAGTGTTATCTGATGCCCTTGAGACAAGGACTTCTCACCATCCCTCTGCAATTCTCCATCCTCTCCAATTACCAAGAAGGGCTCACACTCTTCCAGCTGAATGCAGCTCCCTTAGCATAATGAGGCTGCCAGCTTTTTCGGCTTTCCCCCCTCTCCCTCCAGCTGACCTCAAGGTGCACGCTGCATAACAATGTAAACTGCAGGGAAGCCGCGCTGCGTACAGTACAGGCCTTCACTGCTGGTGCTAGCCCATTGGGGACCCTAAGAAGGAATATTTTGGGGGCCCTCCCACTACACATACTAATAATTAATAGCCCCCCTGCCCCAGATGTTCGGGGCCCTAAGCAATCCCTTCGTCTCCTTACGCCTAGCGCCGTGTGGATCAGCCGCAGCCAGTTCAGCTGGTGGCACCGCAAATGCCAAACAGCTCCGGCGTCGCCCTTTTACCCTCCGAAATTCCAGGCCACTCCCAGCACGCGGGGGATGTCAGGTTTCTTGGCTGAAGAGGAGAGAGAAGCGGGTCCTGGGTTTCCTGGAGGCTGGTTTGCGATGCAGTGAATCTGGTTCTTGATGTCGGCCAAGTGCTGGGGCAGTTTGATGGAAAGCAGAGTTTGGTCACCTAGACAGCGACAGCCGTATAGGAAGCTGTGTGGTCTCGCCCCACCCCGCCCCGCTCAGAATGGGATGCTCAAAGTGGAGAGCTCATTGTCTGAGAGTTTCCCATGAAAGGAACCAAGCTGGGAAAGAAATGGACCTTCCGCTCAGCACCACTCGCTAGACTTAAATATCCAAGAGCATAGGAGGCTGGAATAACTCAGAGGGCGGCTTTGTGGGAGGAAGCGTGTGCCTGGCGGACAGATCCCTCCGGGGGTCCGTCTCGCTCATGCTTTGGCAGCACTCGGATTGCTTGGTAGGCCCATAAACTCTCACTGAATTGAAGGAAAGCACCAGTCTGCAAGTCACTGGGAAGAACAGACCAAACCCAGGATGGAGCGAGACCCCAGACCTGTCTCTCGTGCAGATACCTCGCTGCAGGGAATTGTGCAAAGCTAAGGCAGCCTCTTGCCAGATCCAGGATCAGTGAGCATAAACGAGAGATGGACACCGGGAGGCCCAAACCCAGAGGGGAGCTCCCAATGCAAGAGGAGAGACTGAGCCAGAGAGGCATTCCCTCTCCCAGCAGCTCTGCCCACCCCAACCCTTCAAACATCATGGGGTTGGCTTAAAAACCATGAAATTTTAAAAACATGGGGCTGTTTTTATTTGCCTCTTGGTGCCATAATTTTAAGGCATTCATGTTTTCAAGCTTTTCTCTGCAAACATGAGGGTTAGAAACATGTTTTTTTTTTAATTTAAGCTGTCCTCATCCCATGACTCCATAAGAATGGCTGTACTGGGTCCGACCAATGGACCAGTATCTTCTCTTCGGACAGTGGCTGGTGCCAGATGCTTCAGAAGGAATGAACAGAACAGGGCAATTACTGAGTGATCCATCTCCTGTCATCCAGTCCCATCTTCTGGCAATTGAAGGTTTAGGGACACCTAGAGCATGGGGTTGCATCGTTGACCATCTTGGCTAACAGCCGTTGGTGCACGTGTCCTCCATGAACTTTTATAATTCTTTTTTGAAGCAAGTTATAGTTTGGCCATCACAGCAGCCCCTGGCAATGAGTTCCACAGGTTGACTCTGTGTTGTGTGAAGTTGTACTTCCTTATGTTCAGAGATGACCCATGCCTGCCGATACTGGAGGTGGGGGCAGAGGGAGGGCAGCCGGCTTCAGCAGTGTTACTGAGCATGCCCGCTCAGTGTGAGCATGCTAAGTATAAGTCAGGCAGCAAATCTGGAAGGGGGGGGGCACAAGACCTCCCCCCCCATGCATCACCTCTGCTTATGTTTGTTCTAAACCTGCTGCCTATTAATTTCATTGAGTAGTTTCTGGTTCCTGTGTTATGTGAAGGGATGAATGATACTTCCCCATTCACCTTCTCCGCACCAGTCATGATTTTATAGGCCTCTATCATATCCCCCTTAGTCATCGCTTTTCTAAACTGGACAGTCCCAATCTTTTGAATCACACGGAAGCTGTTCCACAGCCCTAATCATTTTTGTTGCCCTTCTCTGGCCTTTTTCCAATTCCAATAAAGCTTTTTTAAGATGGGATGACCAGAACTGCATGCAAAACTCAGGGTGTGGGTGTACCATGGACTCCAGGAGCTGGGGCTTTACACAAAGCACCAGATATCCTGAGAGGCACCATTAAATCGTCAGAGTTGGCAGCACTGCTCCGCTGTCCAAAATACGAGGGATCGCGAGTAAGTGCCTCAGACTGTCAGGAAGCCTAAAGACGTCACATCGACCAGCGTGAGATGGCAGATACGGCACCGCACTGAGTAGCAACCAGCCCGCGGGTTTGCGAGTGGACAATGGTGACAAAAGGGCGCAGGGGATCAGGCCAAAATAGAGTGTGTAACCCTCTCCTGGGTGGGGCACAGTGAGCTCTGACAGATACCAGGGGGCACTTAGTTACAAGTGTTCCCAAGGCGTATCGCTTGGCACGCCATTGACGTCTCATTGCACTGAATTGTGTCGACGTGCATGATGGAGATGTGTGTGTGAACATGTCTGTGCGTGTGCGGGGCGCATGGGTCTGCATGGACGTGCAGGCACGAGTGTGTTTAGCTATGGGCGCACGCACGGACTTGTGCATGTGGGTGTGAAACACTGCAAACAAGCATGTGGGAGTGTGACTGGGCATGCATAAGCGTGTACTTGCATGTGCAAAAGCAGGTGTCTGAAGGAGGGGGGCATAGGCCAATACTGAGCAGCCCTTCGCTTTGCTTGGCCCCACAGCTGAGGGAAGCAAGTACAGAGGGGGAAGGAGGAGACCCCTTGGCTGCCGCAGTTCCTGACTTGTCAACGTGGAGGTAAGAGTGGGAAGTAATCGCCTCTAATCCGATACAGGCCATCTCCTAGCAGAGATGAACTGCGACACTTCATAATGTGGCCGATAATTCATGCCGAATTGCGATGAAATTATCCATTACATCCGCCCCAGGAAGCTCAGGTGATGGATGTTATTGCAGAGCCGAGCCAGAGCGATTGGGCTTGTCTCTGGTGGCGTAAAATGCAGCGTGTTAACTTGCCTTGTGCAGCTGAGAGAACCCAGCCCCTCCCATCCTGCCAGCCCCCCCAGACCTGTTCCCGCTGCCTTCTCTAGCCTTCCCCGATCAAACACCACCTGGCTTCCTTCTGGGCCTGGCCCTCCTTCTCCAGCCCCTCCGTCGCACCTGGGCCTCTCCAGGCCCCAGAAATCCAGGTGGTTGCGCCTATGACATCGCTGACTCAGCTGCACCCCCCGCCCCACACCAAGTGTTATCCCTGCCGGACACCTCTCCTCTTATAAAGGGGCTGCCAGAGACCAGACCATCCTCCTCCTCTTCACGACCTTCCTCCCACATGCACCTTCTCTGAGCTCTGCTCCCCAGCAGTTTGCCCCAGCCCCCCAAATGTCACAGCTCTGCCTCCCCACTAGCATCTAAAAACCCAACAACGCCATTTAGGCTGTGTGTGTCACAAGGCCGAGAGGATACAGAATGATGAGTCTAAAGGGTTGTGGGGTAAGAAGTGCCTGAAGTGGCCACAGTGTATTATTATGGGTGTTACAGAAGCGCTTAGAGGCCCCAACCAAGATCAAGATCCCATTGTGCAGGATGCTGTGCAAACTCATGCAGTGCTTAATTTGGAATGAAAGAGGTGCCAGGGCTCAAGCAATTTTTTTACTTTCATAACTGACGTAGCAAGCCCAAAGCTGCCGGGGCTATGAACTGCCAAGCCCAGAGGTGCCGGGGCTATGAACTGCCAAGCCCAGAGGTGCCGGGGCTATGAATTGCCAAGCCCAAAGCTGCCGGGGCTATGAACTGCCAAGCCCAGAGGTGCCGGGGCTATGAATTGCCAAGCCCAAAGGTGCCGGGGCTATGAATTGCCAAGCCCAGAGGTGCCGGGGCTATGAATTGCCAAGCCTAGAGGTGCCGGGGCTCAGCCCTGGCAAACCCTGGCACAAATTAAGTACTGAACGCATGGTCAGAGACAGTCCCTGTGCCGAAGAGTTTGCGAGGGTGAGGATAAATTATTAACCCAGTTTCACAGACTGGGAAAATGAGGCACAGAGAAATTAAGTGACTTGCCCAAGATCACAGAGGAAACCGTCAGTGGAACGGAACCCAAATCTCAGCCTAATGCTTTCGCCACAAGCCCACCCTTCACTGCTGTGATTCTGTCTCTGTGTAATGTAAGGGAGTGGAGAGGAGAGTGTTCTCCTCTCTGCACCTTTAAATGACTGGTGGCTCCCTGACTTTCTACTGCAGGGGCGCGGGGAGGGGAATGCTCTGTGCCCATCAGTTCATGGTTCTGAATGTGGGATGGCAGCCGAGATGGATGGGTGTTTATGGGCAGAGATAGCTGGGTGTGCATGAAGGTAGATAGATAGATGGTTACTGAGCCACACACTAGTCTCCTTCACACGGACCCTTTTCACTGGTTCTTTTTTGGGCTCCCTAATCTGGTAACCGCCACCCACACTGGACTTGGGGAAGAGACTCAGAGCAGCCACGAAGAAACGGCGATGTCTAATCTTTCCAAGAAGGTTTTAGTTACCATCAATATTCCTGAGGCCAGCTCCATGGATGGCAGCCAACTTGCTGGAAAGTGATACCCAAGCTTGCCTGGACTCACTCGATGAGCCTGGGACATGAGTTTCAACTCTCTTATGGATGGCCAGACAGGATCAGAGCCAAGGTCTAGCTAGTCCCATGTCTTGTCGCTGAGCGTGGCCAGCAGTAGATCCTTCCTAGGAAGGCGTAACAACCCCGGGCCAGGCAGATATGGGATAACCCCTCTCCTCTGATGCTGTCTCAGAAACTAGGAGAAACGGCTGAACGTGTCAGATGTTGTCATAACCATACAGTTAAGGGTGGCCTAGAATTCCTCCTTACTTGTAAGGGGTTAAGAAGCTCAAATAACCTGGTTGGCACCTGACCAAAAGGACCAATGGGAAAAGAAGATACTTTTAAATCTTGGGGTGGGGGGAAGACTTTGTTTTGTGTGTTCTCTTGGGAAGCAGAGAAGCATCAGGTCAGAAAACTCCTTTGCCTATAAACCATCCTAAAAGTCTCTCATTTTACAACAATTGTAAGTAAAAGCCAGGCAAGGCGTGTTAGATTATCTTTTGTTCTGCTTGTGAATTTTTCCTTTGCTGGAGGGAGGTTTATTCCTGTTGTTTGTAACTTTGAAACTAAGCCTAGAGGAAGTTCTGCTGTGTTTTTGAATCTTTTGTTACCCTGTAAAGTTATTTTCCATCCTGATTTTACAGAGGTGATTTTTACCACCCTCCCCCCCCCCTTTTTTTTTTAAAAATAAAATCCTTCTTTTAAGAACCTGACTGATTTCTCTATTGTCCTAAGACCCAGGGGTTTGGGTCTGTGATCACTTTGTAACCAATGGGTTAGGATATTATTCTCAAGCCTCCCCAGGAAAGGGGGTGTAAGGGCTTGGGGGGATATTTTGGGGGAATAGGAACTCCAAGTGGTCCTTTCCCTGATTCTTTGTTAAATCACTTGGTGGTGGCAGCGTACCTTCCAAGGGCAAAGAATGTGTGCCTTGGGGAAGTTTTAACCTAAGCTGGTAGAAATAAGCTTTGGGGGTCTTTCATGGGGGTCCCCACATCTGTACCCTAGAGTTCAGAGTGGGGAGGGAACCCTGACAGATGTCAAAATTAACCCTTTCAGGGCTGGAGCCAACCAAAACGTGCAACGGAGCAAAGTTCCCCAGAGGTGGGGTTATGTTACAAGCTCCGGAGTATACGCAGCTTCATCAAACAGTCTGTGAGCCTCCCAGATTTCTCAAGCGCATCTGGGGACTGAATCAGAAGTGGGCCTGGGCCTGTCACATAGTTTAATGAACTGTTGGAAGACACTCAGATACTAAGGTAATGAGCGCGGTATGAGAACCTTTATGGAAACAAGCAAGGGTGTATATGGACCACTGTCCTCTAGTGGATGGAATGAGAACTACCCAACTACCCCGCTGTGCTGCATAGATCTCATATGGTAACCAGAACTAGACTCATAGATTATAAGGCTGGAAGGGACCATTGTGTTGATCTAGTCTGACCACCTGTACAGCACAGGCCCTAGGACTTCCCTGCATTAACTCCTGGTTGAGCTAGAGTAGGTCTTTTAGAAAAACATCCAACCTTGATTTCAAAATTGCCAGTGATGGAGAATCCGCCACAACCCTTCGTAAATTGCTCCAGTGGTTAATTGTCCTCACTGTTAGGTCCATCCCAGGAGGTTTACCTGCCACTTTCACGTCCTGGACACTAGGTGCTCTGGCAGGCAGGATTTGCCCTCCTGCATTTTGGATCTTCTACACGCAGGCCAAAAAGGGGAGGAGTTTGCACATGTCCATCTGCCTCTTCCTGGTGCCACTGGCCAACACCTGGAGACTACAGCCCCTCTGTTCTGGTGCTTCTGCCACACTGGTGGGAAGCTCTGGGAAAGAATGAATGAGAAACCATGTGCCCTATATCCAACTATTTAATTCAAGGCAAAGGAGTGAAGTGGGGAATAAGCACTGGAAGTAAATCAAATAAAAATTCACCACAGTGCTGCCTTTTTATTTGACAATTTTGGGGCCGTTCATAAATTTGCATATTTAATTAAATGCCATGAGCAAATAATTTTCCATTAGACGCCGAGTTAGTTATTGCATATCACAAGGCTCCTGCGCTCCTTCTTTGTGGGCAAGGCCAGATAACGCTCCCTTGACATTCAAGAAAGCAATGGAAGCACATTTCCGAGGCTTTCAATTTTGCGTTGAGCGAGCAAGGCATTGAGCTTTTAGAATGTATTTATTTTTTAAAAAGGCTTCTGTAGCTTTCCCCTTCTCCTCCCAGGGATGTTTGAAAGCACACATCTGCAAAGGGGGAAGGAACAAAAAATAACTGAAGAGGTAAAGGAAGGAGAGGAAAAAAGGTGGAGGGTAGGGACCAGAAAAGGCCAGTGACATATACCCTTCCCTTTCACCTGGTCCAACTTGAGAGCTGAACTCAGGTTGGTTTGGGGATTACAGATCTACTTGTGACAGGGATTCCTGGCAAAATGTTCCCTCTACCCTACCCTGTGGGGTCCCTTTATAGGGAAATTAGCATTCAAGCGCGGGAGTGAGATGCTGTTTTATGGAAATTGAGGTCACCCAGAGGGAAGGCATTACAGCACTTTACCACCCTTCTACAGCTCTAACCAGAGCACGCGTCTTTTCTAATCTTAGTCTTCGCCTTGTTCCTGTGGCTTGACTTCACTGCATTAAGTGCATTGGGGCAGTCACGTTTGTCTCCAGCCGTGACCTTTCCCCTCCTGAGAGCCTGGAAAAATCCACTCTTCTCTTTCATCCCTTGTTAAGGAAAGCGCATTGTTGTCTCTTCAAATCAATTGCATGAGACCCGCACCGCAGTGCACAGTGGAAGTGCTGTGTATCAGTTAGAACCGGACAGAGTTGCATAACATCCCGGGTCCCTGTGCATAAATGAGGATGTGACGCTGCCCTCTAGTGGCTGGAGTGACAAAGAGGCTCTGGAACCTACAACTCCTAGCAGGAAAAGGAATTCTCTGTAGCCTTTGCTACTGGAGGTGAATATGGTCAGTGGATTGGGACTCTGGAGAGCTGTGGGGGGAGGGGTCTAGTCTCAGCTCTGCCACTGCCCTGTTGAGTGAACATGGGCAAGTCACTTCTCTGTGCCCTGGTTTTCCCTCCCACCCTCTGTCTGTTTAGATTGTAAGCTGGGCAGGGGCGGCTGTATGTGTTTGTACAGCACCTGGCACAGTGGGACCCTGACTGCGGGGAGGTAAGGGGGGGCTTTCTATGCTACTGTAATGCAAATAATTAAGAACAAGAAATGGGCTGTAGTTCTAGCTGTGTTTGTGACTTACACAGTCATTGTGTCTGCAGTGGGTAGATTTTGTTACAGCTGGACTCCTGGGTCCTATGGCTGCCTCTGTCACAAAGCCACAGCACCTAAAGACGTGATGCCAAAGCAAAAAGCATTTGAGCACAGTAATGTGCCTTTGGGATACATAAGGTAGACTCAAATCCCTTCCCCCAAAACATGTTGGCTGCTTGTTTTTTCCATTTGAAATATCTGGTCCTCGATTCTCACCCCTTGTTGGAGAGGTCTTTGAAAGACCTGAACAACGATGGCACACGAGGCTGTAACTAGTGCTGGGAGAAAAATACCAATTCTTTTTCAGTGGGAAATTTTTTTCCATCCCCCCCAAAATTCCCCATGTAAATTGTTCAGTTTTTCAACAAAAATCCAGAATCAAAAATCTTTCTGTCTTTGAAAACCATTGTCAGTAAAAATGTTCAGGTTTCATTTCAGGAGTGTTTTGATCAAAATGAAGATTTTCCATGAAAAATTTCTTTGGGGGCGGGGAGGAGGAGGGGATGGTTTGGATGGGAAAAAAAGGGCATCTCCGTTGTAGCCACGGCTCAGTTCACCTTTCCTGTAACTGAGGAAGCAAGGGATGCTGGTGCCAAATTGTAAGATGCAAGGAGCTAATGCTGGGGTTAGACCCACCTGGGAAATCGCAATTCAACGGTATCTTACCAAGGTCCCTCAACGAAGGGCAAGGTTCCTCCTCTGGCTCTCTCATGGGCACTGAGGAGCCCATGTGATTGACACAGCCCCTAAGATGAATTCTGGCTGAGTCAGCTTTTCCTTCTCTGGGCTCCGCCATCTCTGCAGAGGCAGATTTTGTACATTATAAAGAACCAGGGCAAAGCCAAACATTTGGGTGTGTTTTTTTGCTCCCTTTAACCTCCCCATGACTCTGTTTCCCCATCTGCCAAACGAGCTAGTCAGACCTGTCTCACGGGATTGTTGTGAAGCTTAATTAGCTGGTGTAGTGCGCTTTGAAAGCGTTGGCTGAAAGGTGCCATGGAAGGGTAGAGATTTATTGTTGTTTGTCCTTCTTCTGACCCCAGTGTCCCGTTCTTACTCTAGTGTTGTCCCTCCGGCAAGTGGTAGAAGGTGTCTGGGGCCTTTCAGGTTCAGCTTCCCAATAGAAGATGAATCAGTGACATGGAGCTGGGGTCTATTCTAAATGTGACTGGTCAGAACAGAGCTGGTCAAAAAGCATAGAGGGCAAACCCTTCTCCCAGGAACCTCAGCTCAACTCTAACACCTGGTTCCCAGGGAGCAATTCTGCCTCAAGAGATGACCAAAGCCCTGAGGTAAGTGGGGAAGCGGGATACCGGGAGGAAGCACGAGCCTTTACTGGTCAAGACAATAGCAGACCAGCACATTTGTTCACTCAATCCTCACAATGGATCGGCCCTAGCAGCAACCAGCCTCACTACTCCTTTGCCCTTTGAATAGTCCAACTAAACATCTCTTCCCCTCGCCGTCTCCTGCAACGCTCCGGAGCTGCCTCTGAATGCCTCATCCCCGCCGAGGTGTGGATCAGGTAAACGAGGGGAGATCTATTTGAGTCCACCCTCGACTTCGAGGGGAACCAGCTCTGATTTCTTTCCTCCTCGCTGGGGTTTTTCCCACAGAGTGGTGATGTTCTGAAGGCTTTTGGATCTCCAGCGCTTGCTTGGTTTGTGGGGCATGTCTGATCTCGCCAGGCTGCCTTTGGAAGGAGATATGAGCAAGACTAGGGAGCGTTACATTTTAGAGGTCCCCAAATGTCAGACACTGAAAAGACACTTCTTCCCAGCCTGGCATCTCTTCTCCAGAGAGACTTTCTCCCCTGCCCCTGGATGAACTCTTCTCCTCCCGACTTCCAGGTCCTTGATCTTCCTCCCGCTGTAGCCGGTTAGTCCCATCGGACAAGGAAGGCATGCCACCCTTGGAGAAGGCCCCTCCTGCCTTCTCCCATTTGGGCTGCTTAGCAACAACAGCAGGAGGTGTTTCATCCAGCCATGTTCACTGGCCTTCCCCCAACTGGGCTTTGTCTGTCACTGTCCACGTGCTCCTATCGCAGTGAGCGTCCAGCCAGCAAAAGGGCGAAGTGTCCTGGAGCTAACAACGCTGCAATTGCATTGCTGCCCCGCCGTTGACCCAGCGTCATGGCTGCTTTGCGATAGCTCTTCCGAGTGCGGAAAACAATCCTGTCCGTTCTGGTGTCAACCCAGATGTATAGGGCTTTCGCCATGGCTACTGTCCCCCCCGCTCGTCCCCCGCCTCAGCCCCTGTCCTACTGTCACTGTGGGAGATCGACGTGGTGGGATGCATGCATCCCGAGCTGCTGCTAAATGGAAATCGCCCTGCCCTGCAACGTCCCCCCAGACGGAAAACGACCTCATTTGTCAGTACTCCTCTCTCTCCCCCTTCCACAATCTGTCCCTCAGGGCCCAAAGCGGGAGGCTCCCAAGGGGACATGTCACACCATTCAATGCTCTTGTGTAGTCTCCTGCGGATTGTTGCCAACTGGTTTTTGCGTCAGCTCCCCGAGACTTCAGGGATTTTCAAAGCTGAAGAGAAACGGCAAGGACGTCTTGTTTCATTGATCAGTGAGTGCTGGGGAATGGAAGAGAGAGGTCATCCTCTCAGCTGACACCTGGCCTGCATCCGCAGATCCCTTTCTGGACAGTCATAAAGCTGTCCTGGACAGGCTCCTCTTTGCGTTTGCAAACCCTCCTCTGCTAGGCTGCCCTAGCTGGGTGCACACCGGGGATCGCCAGATGTGCTGTCTGCAGACGTGGCATCACTGGGAGCCACGGCCTGTGAGTTTGGAAATTGTGAAGGCCTTGAAGCCCAAGTCTCAGGTCCTCCTAAATGATCACCTCCAGGAACGGATGTGTCTTGAAGTGAGCTCTGCAGGTTAACAGATACAGGCTCTGGAGGAACAAGGTGGAAGAGAGCTCTGGGGTAATGGACCCCTCCCAGCAGGACTCCTGCCCTTAGCACCCTCCCTTGTCGCCCTGGGGCTGTCCACATGAGGCCTCTTCCGCAGGAGCTGTTGAGGTCTCAGCTGGGCAGAGAAGCACCCAGCCTCTCAGGCAATCCAGGCCCAGCTCATGATGCTTAAAGGACTTTCCATTAATGTTTGATATCATGTGGAAACAAAAGCCATTATGAATTGGTTCCGGGGCAAGTGACAAAAATGCTTGTCCTAGCAGATGCTCGGATTCCACGTCTCTTATATGAGGATTGGGCCCCAACCAAATGTTTACTGAAGAAATAACAGCCAAGAATGTGGAATGATATTTACAAGTTGCTCTTTTCCTAATGCTGCTGGAGAGACACGTATTCAATTGGTTCGTAGGATGCGTATGACACCACAGGGAGTGGGGTATAATAAGGCACGGTGATCATAAAAACCAGCTTCACATGCTCATAAAGGAATCTGACTCTATCTCGAGTTTGTCACCAGGGACTATGCATTGGATTTTTTTTATCCATTACTATACTATTTCATGAGATGGCTGCATCTGACAGAGGTCTCTTAGTTACAGTCAAAGCTGAAGAAAACTCATCAGCCCAGACTCTGAGCTGAGCTGTGTGCTGCTCGGGGGTGGGGAGTAAAGGTCTTTGCATACCATCTTTGCAGCCCCCCTACATTTGGCAGGTGCCTGGGCACCTTCTGGTGTATGGTATATGGCTGAGCAGTCCCAAGGGCTTTACAAACATCAGTGAAGTAAGACTCAAAACCTCTTTGTGAGGTTGGCAATGTTATCCCCATTTTATAGTTGGGGAAACTGAGGCACAGCTGCCCCACAGGTCACCCAGTGTGTCTGTGTTGAGGACAGAAATGGGACCCAAAGGCCATTGGAGGCAGTGGGGAGTCTTTCCACTGACATCACTGGGTTGTGGATCAGGTTCTAAGTCCCCTGTCTCCCAGCACTTGCCATAGCAATATGCCCCTCCGCCCTCCTTTAACCTTTGTGCCTTGAATAAACTGAAACAGACGGAGTTTGACAGACAGACTGAAACAGACAGAGTATCCTCACTGTGTTTAATCGATGAGGTGGATATCAGACCTGGAGGAAGACCTAGAATAACATCAGTGAATGTACTCTGTTGTGCTCCTTTTGGGCCTGTTCCCCCTCCCCCAAAACTCTAGCTACTGAGGTTTTCAGCAAGCATGTTGGGAGAAGCAAAGAAATCCAAGTGACTGTATGAGAATCTTCGTAGAAAGTGTTTGCCTTTGAATCCTGATTGGTTGAGCTTCATTTACAATCAAGCAACAAAAACAAATGTCATGGGATCTATGTATCCAATAGGAATAACCACATCTGCTTGGATTTTGAATAATGGCCTCAACGAGCTTTTAAAATCTATAGCTCAAGGAGTATTTGAATAACAAGCAAAGGCAAGAAAACGCTAAGATGCTCAGGAATAAATTCATCAACGGGAAAAGAGGCTACATTGACCAAACTAGGGCAGTTGCTATGCATTATGGGCATGACCTCATTGACTTCATGGACCAGGCCATACTCACTTAGCTTGAGTACGGATGTAGAATGTTAGTATGTAGGCCTGTTTCTTAGCCTGAGATAGAATTATGAGTTTGATTTTTGTTACTTTTATATTTTTACTAATATGTGAGATCAAAGACACTGTGTTGCATTTCCCACAACCAGAAGGGGCTTTTAGCACAATGAGAAAAGATAAGTGTGATGCCTCACCTGCCTCACACTGGGCTTAAGGGGTTAACAGATCCCTAGGGAGGTTGCACATGAGGCAGCCAATCAAAGAAAGGCTGAAGGGAGCAGCCAATCAGGGCCAAGCAGGCCCATATAAAAAGGGAGCTGCGGGGCAGAGGAAGGCAGTTCTCTGCTGGGAGCCCAGGGAGGAAGGACTGTGTCTCTGGAGGGCTGAGAGAACTGCCAGTACCCTGGACCGAGCCGTGCTGCTAGCAGGAACTGGGGGAGTGAGAGACAGCTCCCTGCTGGCTGCCAGGGTCTGCAGACCGAGGCCCTGAGGCAAGGGCAAAGAGGATGCTGGGGTCATGAGGAAGTGGCCAGAGAATTCGCTCCAGTAGCCACTAAGGGAAGTGGCTGAACAGCGGATTGCAGGTCCCCCAGAAGGGGGGAGCACAGAGTGTGACATGGCTGGAGGGCTGAGTCGCTGAAGAGGATGTAACAGTCCTTGGAGAGACGTGGATCCTAGAGCAGGAGTGATGGTGGTGAGGCACCACCAGAAGAGGGCGTACTAACACGCAGTGCTAATTCCCAAGACAGGCAGCAGGAGGCGCCAGAGAGGTGAATGAAGCTCATTACAATAAGAAATAGTGCTAAAGCGTTGCTGGGTATGGTGGGAATTTAATATGCAAGCATACGCTTGAAGACTCTCAAGCAACCAGTTGGGAGGGGCAACGGGGGGTGGGCAGGAGGCATAAGAAACATTAAAAGCCAAAGAAAAGCCTGGCCTTGGCCAGGACACAACCTCATTCCCTACCCCTCCCATGGGATACAAAAGAGGTGGGAACGAAGCCCCCAGATCAAGACCCTCCAAAATGGAACATGACCATAAATTGTAAGAGGCAGCGCCAAGGGTGTGCACTACAGGTATAATTACGCCTGCTAAGAAAGAGGAGGGGGAACGGGGAGATGGGTAAAGCTCTGTGGCGTACAGAACTATGGATATGCTTGCTTGATTAACCGCAATAAACATCGCTTTGCCTGCACTTTGGACTTCTGGTCTTCTGCTTTCTGTCTGCGTGACAAGAACCAGGGGAAGGGTGAAGGGAAAGCCCGTAACATGGAATCCTAGACTAACAGACTCACTGAAGTTAGAGAAGGAGACCTACAGAATTAGATGATCTGGTCCCTTTGCCCACTAGTGCAGGATTGTTTCCCTGGGAGACATTTCTAGGATCATGCCCAGTCTAGTTTTAGACATTTCAAGTTTTAGAAGATTATTCCACAATGGGCTTTATCTCAGGCTCAGGAAGTTCTACCCAGCCTAAATTGTCCTTTCCTTCATTCATTCCATTTCCGATAGTTCCACTGCCTCCCACTTGCCACTAGCTGTTATTCTAGATGAATCCTGTTCCTCCTTGGGGCTTACCTCCTTCAAATATTGGTCGACAGATCTTGTCCTGCCTTTTCAGTGGGACTTTCACAAGCTCTGAGTCTTTGCCAAGCTCCGCTCCCATTGGAGTCAGTGAGGACTTTTGGAACAATCCCATTCTCGTCGCTCAGCTGAGCTCGAGAGAGCCAGCTCTCTGGTTCCAGAGTTCTCTCTGGCTGCCTGATCAGCTCAGCTCTTCTGAAGCTCTCGCTCATCCATTGAGCTCTTCAGTCTCGTTGCTCCAAGTCAGCATCCCAGCTTAGATTGAAGTTGGGAATTGCCTGGCCATAGGGCTCTTGGATGATCTGGATGGGGGTGCTTTCTGTGCCTTACCTCTTTCTGATTCTTTCACCCTCTCCCATCTCAACCAGCAAATAAGCCTATTTCCCAATAATACACTAAACCTATTCAAATTACACAATGGTGGATGAATAATTTCATTCTATTACCATTAGCAGGGATTGATTCTGCACCATCTGCCATGGCATATGCTGTTCACACAACACACCACCCACACTGATGAGAGGCTGAAATTAGATCCATGGGTAGATGATCTACATTAAGAAACAGTCACCAGAAGCCCTGGGATCCTAGGGACATGTGAAGATGCCCATCACCTCCCTGGCATTCGGGAGACCCTGGAGAGGACTCAAAAGAGCATCCTGGTGCAACTAGTCAGACTCTGGCAACTGACAAATCAAGGGATCATAGAATCATAGAATATCAGGGTTGGAAGGGACCTCAGGAGGTCATCTAGTCCAACCCCCTGCTCAAAGCAGGACCAACCCCAACTAAATTATCCCAGCCAGGGCTTTGTCAAACCTGACCTTAAAAAGTTCTAAAGAAGGAGATTCCACCACCTCCCTAGGAAATGCATTCCAGTGTTTCACCACCCTCCTAGTGAAAAAGTTTTTCCTAACATCCAACCTAAACCTCCCCCACTGCAACTTGAGACCATTATTCCTCGTTCTGTCATCTGCTACCACTGAGAACAGTCTAGATCCATCCTCTTTGGAACCCCTGTTCAGGTAGTTGAAAGCAGCTATCAAATCCCCCCTCATTCTTCTCTTCCACGGACTAAACAATCCCAGTTCCCTCAGCCTCTCCTCATAAGTAATTTGTTCCAGTCCCCTAATCATTTTTGTTGTCCTCCACTGGACGCTTTCCAATTTTTTCACATCCTTCTTGTAGTGTGGGGCCCAAAACTGGACACAGTACTCCAGATGAGGCCTCACAAATGTCAAATAGAGGGGAACGATCACGTCCCTCGATCTGCTGGCAATGCCCCTACTTATACATCCCAAAATGCCATTGGCTTTCTTGGCAACAAGGGCACACTGTTGACTCATATCCAGCTTCTCATCCACTGTAACTCATAGGTCCTTTTCTGCAGAACTGCTGCCTAGCCATTCGGTCCCTAGTCTGTAACGGTGCATGGGATTCTTCCATCCTAAGTGCAGGACTCTGCACTTGTCCTTGTTGAACCATGAGATTTCTTTTGGCCCAATCCTCCAATTTGTCTAGGTCCCTCTGTATCCTAACCCTACCCTCCAGCGTATCTACCTCTCCTCCCAGTTTAGTGGCATCTGCAAACTTGCTGAGGGTGCAATCCACGCCATCCTCCAGATCATTAATGAAGATATTGAACAAAACCAGCCCCAGAACCGACCCTTGGGGCACTCCACTTGATACCAGCTGCCAACTAGACATGGAGCCATTGATCACTACCCGTTGAGCCCGACAATCTAGCCAGATTTCTATCCACCTTATAGTCCATTCATCCAGCCCATACTTCTTTAACTTGCTGGCAAGAATACTGTGGGAAACCGTGTCAAAAGCTTTGCTCAAGTCAAGGAATAACATGTCCACTGCTTTCCCCTCATCCACAGAGCCAGTTATCTCATCACAGAAGGCAATTAGATCAGTCAGGCATGACTTGCCCTTGGTGAATCCATGCTGACTGTTCCTGATCACTTTCCTCTCCTCTAATTGATTCCTTGAGGACCTGCTCCATGATTTTTCCAGGGACTGAGGTGAAGCTCACTGGCCTGTAGTTCCCCGGATCCTCCTTCTTCCCTTTTTTAAAGATGGGCACTACATTAGCCTTTTTCCAGTCATCCGGGACCTCCCCCGATTGCCATGAGTTTTCAAAGATCATGGCCAATGGCTCTGCAATCACATCTGCCAACTCCTTTAGCACTCTTGGATGCAGCGCATCCGGCCCCATGGACTTGTGCTCGTCCAGCTTTTCTAAATGGTCCCGAACCACTTCTTTCTCCACCGAGGGCTGGTCACCTCCTCCCCATGCTGTGCTGCCCAGTGCAGTAGTCTGGGAGCTGACCTTGTTCGTGAAGACAGAGGCAAAAAAAGCACTGAGTACATTAGCTTTTTCCACATCCTCTGTCACTCGGTTGCCTCCCTCGTTCAGTGATGAGTGATGGGTGATGTTCGACAAAACAAGCCTGGAATGCCGCAGATTGCAGCGCACGGGGATGGGAAGATGGTCCGGAGCTGAAAATCCTGCTCGTTAACGGCTGCAATCAGAATGGAGCTCACAAGAACGGAACGCATGTCACTGTGCGTGCAGGCAGGAAAGAGTAAATACTCATCATCCACTTTAGCCCTTGCTCCCGATGTGAGCGAGGAAAGGGTTGTCGGCACATTCGCTGGCTTACTGTATCTCTTGCACATGGGCGGCGGGTATAACAGGCCAGGGGAGGCTTAGCCTCCCCTGGTGCAGATGCCACCGACACGCTACCGGACACCTGGGCTGTGGTGGCCCTCCTTGTGCTCTGCCTCTTCCCAGAGGCCCCCACCACGGCCTCGTGAGTCCCTCCTTGCTCCTTTCCTCCACTCCATCCCCCGCCTCCGGAGGTCCTCGCTGCGTCCCTCCTCTCCTGCTCCCCCACCCCCACCAGGCCCCCACCGCCCCGTGTCCCTCCTCATGCCCCATCCTCCGTGAGGCTCCCACCGCCTGCCACATCCCTCCTATCCTCCCCCCTCCCCCACCAGGCCCCCACCGCCCTGTGTCCCTCCTCATCCCCCTCCTCCATGAGGCCCCCAACACCCGCCACATCCCTCCTATCCTCCCCGCCTCTCCCATGGGGCCCCCACCGCTATGCGTCCCTCCTCACCCCACCTCCCCCATGAGGCCCCTCGCCTGCCATGTCCCTGCAGGTTTCCTGGACAACGGGGAGGAAGACAAGGCAGTGGGAGGTTCGGGAACGTGCTCCATGCCCCAAGCCATGGCCATTTAAAGCAGTTATCCCTGCAGTGTTCTCGGTTAGCATGAAGTCGCTCATTCCCCACACTGTATGCCAACGGCATGTGAGCAGTGACATCACATTGCCATGCTGCCTAATCCTAGGTGGGGGCCCTCTGCTTTAGCACCCTGAATTTGGGTTGTGCAGGAGGTCAGACTAAATCATCATAATGGTCTCTTCTGGCCCTAGAAATCTATGAATTTCCAGCGTTTGCAGATGATACACAATCACTCAAGATAGTTAAGCCCAAAGCAGACTGCGAAGAGTTCCAAAGAGGTCTCACAAAACTGGGTGACTGGGCAACAAAATGGCAGGTGAAATTCAATGTTGATAAATGCAAAGTAATGGAAAACTATACCGAGAAAATGATGGGGTCTAAATTAGCTGTTACCACTCAAGAAAGAGATCTTGGAGTCTCTGAAAACATGCACTCAATGTGCAGCAGCAGTCAAAAAAGCGAACAGAATGCTCAGAGCCATTAGGAAAGGGATAGATAATAAGACAGAAAATATTATACTGCCACGATATAAATCCATGTACACTCACACCTTGAATACTGCGGGCAGTTCTGGTCACCCCATCTCAAAAAAAGATGTATTGTAATTGGAAAAGGTACAGAGAAGGGCAACAGAAATGATTAAGGGTATGGAATAGCTTCCGTATGAGGAAAGATGAATAAGACTGGGACTTTTCAGCTTGGAAAAGTGATGACGAAGGGGGGAGATGATTGAGGTCTATAAAATCATAAGGGGTGTGGAGAAAGTGAATAAGGACGTGTGATTTACCCCTTCACATAACACAAGAACCAGGGGTCACTCAATGAAATGAATAGGCAGCAGGTTTAAAACAAAGAAAAGGAAGTATTTCTTCCCACGACACGCAGGCGACCTGTGGAACTCCTTGCCAGGGGATGTTGTGAAGGCCAAGAGTATAACTGAGTTCAAACAAGAATTAGATCAGTTCATGGAGGATCGGTCCATCAATGGCTATTAGCCAGGATTGCAGGGATGGTGTCCCTAGCCTCTGACTCCCAGATACTGGGAATGAGCAACAGGGGATGGATCACTTGATGATTACCTGTCCTGTTCATTCCCTCTGGGGCACCTGGCACTGGCCACCGTTGGAAGACAGGATACTGGACTAGATGGACCATTGGTCTGACCTAGTATGGCCGTTCTTATGTTCTTTGCCACAGTGAAACACAAAGTGGAGTCAGGACGTACCTTATCCACGAAGCAGCATTTTAGTACTAGATCCAGAATGGTCCGCGGCACCGGCTCCAAGTTATCTCTGCCAACAGACAGCGAGCGCTCAGGGAAGTCACAGCAGGAGCAAAAAAAACCCTGAAGCAGCCCCCATCCCCCTTCATCAGATGTCTAGAGTGAGGCAAACCTGGGGCTGTCGCCGTGTGCCGTGATCAGTGGCGCAGCATGTGGTTAGCAGGGAAGCGATGCCGTTGCAGGAAGCTTCTGCTGCTTTTGATTTGCAGGCCCTTCTCGGCAGGGATCATCTCTCCGCCGTACACAGTAACACCGGCGAGCACTCTTTTAATGAACTGGAGATATGGGCTATTGTTTCCACAACTCAGCCCTGGGAGGAAAGCTCTCAGAACTGTCTGGAACCAAACGCAGAACCGAGTCACCAGGGAAACGCATTTGGCTTAGTTCTGAACGGACCCCCAAATCCTGAGGTTAAAAAATTTGATGCAAGTGCAAATATCAGTGTGAAAAATGGGGATGCAGAGCTTGCTCTCCTGGGCAGCTTAGAGCTGCTGAAATGGCTCTACACCCCTTTCTGTCCCACCTCTGCTGGGGGGCCTATAGGGGCCTGTCGCAGCTGCAGCATAAACCAGAGCGGCTGTAATTTATGCCCAGGGCCAGGCAATCTCCTTGACTGCCTGAGAATTAGGTGTGTTCCTCAGAGCTGAGTCCTGTCTCTCTTCTAGCATGAAGGACACCAGGAGTTGCACTGTCCACTGAGAACCACCCAATTCATTTCACACATGCCACCGAAGACCCATCAGATCTCATTAAAGGCTTCTGGTCACAGCTGGATTGGAAGTGGCCGCCTATCTTTGGTACTTCTCTGGCCCCATTACCCTGGTAGCCGAATGTCTCACCATCTTTACTGTATTTCTCCTCCTAGCACCCTAGTGAGGCAGGGCAGTGCTATTGTCCCCATTTTGTAGTTGGGGAAACTGAGGCACAGAGCGACTAAGGGCTAGATTCATGAAGGGATTGCCACTTTAGGCACTTCCGTCCTCGATTTAGGCAGTCAGTATTCACAACCTCCCCAGTCAGCTGCTGCCTAACTCTGTAGGCGCTTAAACTCACTCAGCACCTAAATTTTGGCAGGAAAAGTTCCTTAGGTGACTATGTCTTTACCTGTGAGCACGCATGGGCACTGCTGTCTTCCTCAAGTCGTCCAGACACCTAAGCCAGGTGCGATGCATGAACTGCGGGAAGATAAGTGTTCCGCCATGCAGCTCACCTGCGGGGCCTGATCCCGTGGGCCTGCTCTGAGCATGCCTAACGCTACACAAAATGCCGGGGGGGAGGGGAAGTGGGAGAGGACAAAGAGGTGCTCCTTCATAGCGTTTAGCCCAGTGGTTAGGGTACTCACTCAGGATGTGGGAGACCCCCAGTTCAAATCCCTGCACTGCCTGCTGCACAGAACGGATTTGAACAGGGATCTGCCACCTGTCAGATGTGTCTCCCTTCCCCCCACCCCTGTTTCTTGCAAGAGGTGCCTAACTCCAAGAGAGGATTCACAGCTGAGAATCCTAAGCAGAGATTAATGCCTCCCTTCAGCCTGGAGTTCAGCACCCAACTCCCACAGGACACACCTGTCTCCTTGGCATCTCCCATTGGGGAGCAGCCACCTAGTGTGCTGTGTTTTGTGAACCACATTCTGAGGTGCCTGTCTCCCGCCGTTCATCATCTAGGAAGCCTGAGCACCTCACTCTGGCTTTGTGAATCCCAGTGATTTTCTAGGCCCCTCACAACTAGGGGTGGTGACTCTCCGCATTGGAATACCTAAGTCCCTTTGTGAATGGAGCCTTAAGTGACTCACCCAAGGTCACATGGAAGTCTGTGGCAGAGCTGGAACTTGAACTCAGGTCTCCCCAGTGCCCTAACCAGCTGGCCAAGTCTCCCTGTCCCATCGCAGACCCCTGTAAGACCCCATTCCTGCCATTCCACTTTGCTCCCTTTCTCCTCTCCGACCCCGTTATTGTTCAGCAATGAAAAGCCCTTAATTCAGGCACTCATGCAGTGTTAATTTTGACTAATAGCTGCCTCAGAAGTAATAGCTGCTGCATGTACAGAGCTGGTACAGCATCATCTTCCTACAGCTCCAGCGGTGGGACACGTCGGTCCGCTCCTCTGTTCAAGAGACTGGAGGAACCCGCAGAGGGAGGACATTCAAGAGACAGATACATAGTTCATGCAGCAAGTCCACTCCTGGTATAGCAATCCAGGCCAGAGTTTACATTGGTATTAGCCCTGCACTCTGCTGAAGGCTACAGCATAAAGAGGAAAAACAATGAGGAGTCCTTGTGGCACCTTAGAGACTAACACATTTATTTGGGTATAAGCTTTCCTGGGCTAGAACCCACTTCATCAGATGCATGAAGTGGAAAATACAGGAGGCAGGTATAAATACACAGCACATGAAAAGATGGGAGTTGCCTTACCCAGTGGGGGGTCAGTGCTAACGAGGCCAATTCAATTAGGTTGGATGTGGCCTTTGCAGTGAACCAGCCACTCCCAGTCTTTATTCAGGCCTAATTTGATGGTGTCAAGTTTGCAAATTAATTCCGGTTCTGCAGTTTCTCATTGGAGTCTGTTTTTGAAGTTTTTTTTGTTGAAGAATGGCCACTTTTAAGTCTGTTATTGTGTGTCCAGGGAGACTGATGTGCTCTCCTACTGATTATTGAATGTTACCGTTCTTGATGTCAGATTTGTGTCCATTTATTCTTTTGCGTAGAGACTGTCCGGTTTGGCCAATGTACATGGCAGCGGGGCATTTTTGCTGGCACATGATGGCATATATCACATTGGTAGATGTGCAGGTGAACGAGCCCCTGATGGTGTGGCTGATGTGGTTAGGTCCTATGATGGTGTCCTCTGAATAGATATGTGGACAGAGTTGGCAATGGGGTTTGTTGCAGGGTTCGGTTCCTGGGTTAGTGGTTCTGTTGTGTGGTGTGTGGTTGCTGGTGAGTATTTGCTTCAGGTTGGGGGCTGTCTGTAAGCGAGGACTGGCCTGTCTCCCAAGGTCTGTGAGAGTGATGGGTCGTCCTTCAGGATAGGTTGTAGATCCTTGATGATGCGTTGGAGAGGTTTTAGTTGGGGGCTGAAGGTGATGGCTAGTGGCGTTCTGTTACTTTCTTTGATGGGCCTGTCCTGTAGTAGGTGGTTTCTAGGTACCCTTCTGGCTCTGTCAGTCTGTTTCTTCACTTCCCCAGGGGGGTATTGTAATTGTAAGAACGCTTGATAGAGATCCTGTAGGCGTTTGTCTCTGTCTGAGGGGTTGGAGCAAATGCGGTTGTATCGTAGAGCTTGGCTGTAGACAATGGATCGTGTGGTGTGGTCTGGGTGAAAGCTGGAGGCATGTAGCTAGGCATAGCTGTCAGTAGGTTTCTGGTATAGGGTGGTGTTTATGTGACCATCGCTTAGTTGCACTGTAGTGTCCAGGAAGTGGATCTCTTGTGTGGACTGGTCCAGGCTGATATTGATGGTGAGGTGGAAAATGTTGAAATACTGGTGGAATTCCTCGAGGGCCTCCTTCCCATGGGTCCAGTTGATGAAGATGTCATCAATGTAGCGCAATTGAATTGGCCTCGTTAGCACTGACCCCCCCACGCTTGGTAAGGCAACTCCCATCTTTTCTTGTGCTGTATATTTATACCTGCCTACTTTTTTCCACTCCATGCATCTGATGAAGTGGGTTCTAGCCCACGAAAGCTTATACCCAAATAATTGTATTAGTCTCTAAGGTGGCACAAGGACTCCTCGTTGTTTTTGCTGATAGAGAGTAACACGGCGACCCCTCTGAAGTATAAAGAGGGAAACCGAGTCTGAGCAGCATCAGTGGCCCTGAAGACCTGGAATGTAGATCAGAGATGGTCCGGAGGTGTGAAGTCTGGAACCGGATTCTGATCAGGATCTGCATTTTAAACCTTGTGAAGGCTGGGGAAGTTCAGCTCTGGAGTTTCTGCTCCATCCATTACAGAGGGATGAACTGGAAAGTTTGGGGCTGGACTTTGCCGCTATTGGAGGGTGTTTGGGTGAAGGGATTTGGGTCAGACCCATCTCTAATGACAAAGGACTAATGCTGAGGACCAAATGGTCTACTCAGAGGTGACTGGCTCATGTGTGTACATACACAGACACATTGCCCTCTCCTGGATGAAATCAACTGTGTGTCACAGCCTCCATACTGTTACTAGCTGATGGCGATTCTCCTTTAGCTCACGTGTCAAGGGCCTGGGCTTTCTGGTCTCTGTTTCCTGTTGCTGTGAAGCAAATCATGGCCACAGTGTACTGCAAAGCATCCACTGAGAAACGCTATTATTATTTATCTTCCAGTAGCACCAAGAGGTCCCACCTGAAATCAGGGCCCCATTGTGCCAGGCGCTGTACGGACACATAGTAAGAGACAGTCCCTGCCCTAAAGAGCCTGCAATCTAAATAGATCAAGACAAAGAGGGAGCGGGAAACAAAAGCAAAGTGACTTGCTCTCCTTCGCAGAGCTGGGGACACAAGCTAGGGCTCCTGGATCTTTCTCCGAGGCCCTGTCCATAGGATCAAACTGCCGCTCTGCTACAACGCTAGCTGGCCTGAGATGTGCTACTCTACGTGGGTATGTTTTGTTCATAGACATGATTTTAAAATAACTATTTATGCAACAAACTGAAAACAAGCCCTAAAGTGTCTAAAGGCTGGTGGGAGGGATGCTAGCTTTGAAGGGTAAAAGGGGATAATCCATGCAAAAACTGTCTGCTCTTTCTTCCCTGGGGGTGTGGGGCAGGCAAGGATTCTTCCTCCAGTCCCAGGAGCCAGGCTGAGATAGGGAATTGTAATTTACTTCCCCTTGCACCAGTTCCCGCAAATCAATCAACTGAGTCTAATCCCATCTATTCTGATCTATTGATCTAGCTGTCTCTCCTCTGCCTAGTTTACTGATGTGGTGGTTGACACCATAGCATCTGGTGTATTTTCTCAGCACATTTCGTACACCGAGGGGTTGGGGTCTCTCATTAGGGGAACTGGCCCGGGAAGATGCAGCTGGATGTGTGAAATGCAGCATCTTCTCCCCTACCTTTGGGCAGCTCTCAGGTGTGGGAAGGAGTGGAGCATCCCATCCCATTTCTTTTTCTATTAGAGGTTCACGTCGTCTTCACCGTCTCTTGGGGCTACCCCAGGGGAGCACAGGAAACACTGGGCTGGCAGAGAGAGTGTGGAGGAGTCACCTTGGCAGACAATGGGCCGGGGACAACAGGGGTGAAAGGCCAACTAGCCTGCTGACGCTCACGCCTCACACGGAGGGTGGCCCAGGCCAATCTACGCTAATTGATTATGTAAATTGTACCAGTCATCTGGATGTCAAGAAAGCTGAAAGCCAGGAGATAAATTTGCTTGGATCGTCTTATGCTATGAATCCAAAGGCTTAGACTAGCTAATTAATAACAACAAACAGAGAGACCATCAAAGAAATACACTTAATTAACTAATTCCTAATCAGTTGGGATTAGGGATTGAATGTGGGAATCACACTGCATGAGGTACGTCCTCATGCGCAAAGCCATCCTCTGGGGATCCTTACATTTCCCTCCACTCTCTGTGACCCTGAGCTGCACCTCCATGTCCCCTGGTCTCCTGCCCAGGAACTTGCCCCGCACCCCAACCCTCTCAGGTCGGGGTGCAGGCAGGAGCACAGAGAGAGGCTCATGTGGTCATCACAGGGATGAGCGCTTTATTAGTACGGTAACCCAGAAGTCATTCGCACTGCCAAACCCCTCTTACCCGGACATTAGTCGCTTGCTTCTTCCAGGCTGGGATGTTCTTCTCATGAAGACATGGAGAGCTTGTATTGACCCGATTGGTATTTATCAGCCTGCAGTTCCCTAGCTGTCCTTGTGGGTCAAAGCCCTGCTTTCCAAGATGGAGGATGAGCTTCAGGGTAGAGCAGCGAATCTCAGAGCTGGGTCAATTGACTCAGGCTCGCACTACAGGGCTAAAATCAGCAGCGTAGATGCTTGGGCTGGGGCTGGAACTGGGGCGCTGAGATGCTCCCCCCTCGCTGGGTTTCAGAGTCCGAGCAGGAATGTCTACACAGCTATTTTTAGCCCCATAGCACAAGCTCCAGGAGCCTGAGTCAGCTGAGCCGGGCTCTGAGACTTGCTCTCAGTCTCTGCAGCAACACCCTGTATTCTTACACAACAGCATCTGCTCCGCCCGGTGGCCTTCCCACACCCCAGCTCTTCAGACCAGGCCTCCAAGGGCCATGCCAACAAACATCCTCCAACAAAACTAAGCAGCAGCAGATTGTCTATTTGCATAAAGGTTCCTACTTTTGTTTGCATACCTTCCAGTACCGCTCGTTAGAGGCACACTGAATTGGCGCGCTCTAAATGATGAGAGAAGTCAGGAAAACAGGAGCTTCCTTTTAAACATCGTGGGGCCGAGGACTGTCTCTCAACACACAGGCAGGAACCCCACAGGTTCTTAACATGCTGAGATATGAAAATGTATTGCTCTCCCGGCCTTAATTCTTGAGCTACTGCCAGCAAGAGCGCACCGTCCCGCCATTGCTCTGTTCCACACTCATCGGAGTGACGTGCCCAAGTAATGGCCACGGCTCATGCTTCACTGACACATGGTGTGGGGCAGTCATTGAGAACACTGCCGGATTACGTTGTTGAAAAGGCACTGGATCCGGGCACAGAGCAGGGTCCATGACCCCCCACTCCCTCATCTTCCTCATTCCACCCCTTTGCCCAGCAAACCTCTGCCTGTCTGTAGTATATGGCCCCTGCTAACTTAGGATCTGAGCCCCTCACAGTCTTTAATGTATTTGCCCTCCCAACGGCTCTGAGGTTGGGCAGTGCTTTGATCGCCCTTGCTGAGATGGAAAACGGAAGCAGAGAGAGTCTACACTGCAAGCGGGAGGTGTGATTGCAGCCCCGGTAGGTAGCTCAAAGCTAGCAGGGAAGCTGTGGCAGAGCAAGCTATCCATGGTCTTGGACAAGCTTGTTCTTGGGCTGCTCGCTCATGTGACTGCAGCTTCACTGCTATATTGAGCCACCTAGCTCTGGTAGGCCTCTCTCGATTGCTGTGTAGACAGACCTGCCCAAGGTCCCACAGGAAATCTGTGGTCGAGCTAGGACGTGAACCTCAGTCTCGTGAGCACTAGCCTGGGGCCCTGACTATTGCACCATCCTTTTTAGCTTCAGAAGCTTTCCAAGGAGGTGGGCAAAGCTACTCACGCGGCTCCCTCGCAGACACAGTGCGACTGGCCCCTTTAAGAGGGAGCGGAGTCTAGTGCACGGATGACAGGTCAGCTGCTGCCCAGTTAGGTTGAAAAGAAGGCACCTGGGCCACACAAAGGAGGGCTGCCGAGCAGCACAGTGGGGGAGTTATGAGGGGCAGATGAGGCCTGCTGGCCAAGAGAGGAGAGAGTCAGGGCAGTGGAGAGTTGCTGGAGCAGAAAAGCTGAAGGTGAGCAGTGACTAAGCTGCTGGTGACAAGGTCTGTGGCGTGCTGTTGGGAGCCTTGCTAGAGTGGGAAACCCCTGCCAACTTGCAGGGAGGCTTGTGCAGGGGACCCTGGGAGCGAGAGGAAGAACCAGTGTGGTCAGTGTAAGCTGGGCCCAGCGGCAAGAGGCTGATTCTGGAGGGAGGCCCTCAGGCGCAGGGGTAGGGCTAGCAGGTCAGGAGGCCTGGACGGGTGGAATACTGCAGGGAGCCCACTGGCAGAAGACCTCAGTGTGGTTGTGTAGGGGGGGCTGGGAGCCCAGGAGTAAGGCGTTGATCCTGGAAGGAGGCTCCCTTGAGCAGGGGTAGGTGAAGTGACTTGGCAGAGTGAGACTATGGGGAACCCTCTCCTAGGAACCGTGGCTTGGGGCTACAGGAGAAGGCTAGTGGGAGAGACATGAGGCTTGGAACGCTTCCCCTGGAGGCTGGGAGAATGGGCCCTGGGACTGAGGGGCTAATGAGGCTTGGGTGGGTAACCTCTGAAGGGGTTTGCAGAGCTGCTGCATTGTAACCCTTGCCTTGTTTTGGGGGGGGGGAAACAGTTTCTACTATGAGGGGTCTGCAGATTGTGGCCCTTCATGTGACTAAAAGAGTTTAAATCTCTGCTAAAAGGGACAATATTCCTTTGCCTGGTTGGATGAAGGGGAAACTGAGGCAGGCATGCCTGTTGTTGTGCTGAAGCCTGGGCACTCAGGCAAGGGCCGCATTATGACCCTTGCCCTCAAAGATTGATTGTCCATGACAGCTACCCTTCTCGTCAGCCACCAGGATGGGGTTAGGGAGCCTGGGGGCCATAACTGTGGAACTCACTGCTGCAAAGGATTGGAATGAGCATGAAGCTTGGTGCCTTCAGGCTGTGTCTACGCTTGAGGGTTGGGGGAGGGATGTTTTTACAAGACAGCTAACACAAGCTATCTCTGTCCGTATAACATAATAGTGTGGACAAGGCAGGTGGGAATGTTACCCCAGTGTCCCTGAGGGAAGTGAACTCAATTCCTCCCTCAGGGTTCACCTCGGCCAAGGGACAACTCCATCCAGGTTGCTTTGCCTGCATTATGGTTTTACAGCATGAGTGCTATGGTGCGATTCGCAGTGCATGTGTGTGCAGGCAGTAGGGAAATGCAGCTCTTTCTGAGTGAAGAGAACCCCCAGGGTAAATGCAAAGCACGCCCTCCCACCAAACACACACACTTAGCAGCTGGGAGGTATTGTGGAGTGCGCCCTGCACAAAAAACAACCCAGGGAATTTTGCAATTTGAAGGTGGTGGATGGGGGGGAAGGAAGCAACTTCAATCATATCATAGATGTTTCCCATTCAGATGTATAGGGGCTGGATTCTGGCTTTGCCACACACCCGAGGGAGGGGACGTACCACCTCTAGAGCAGTTCAGGGAAGGAATTGTGCATAATTCCCCACCTGCTGCCCCTTTGCTGAGGGCCTATACTAGCAGTGATTAAGACTCAACTGTGCTGGCTGGTATGCTCCTAGGGCAGAGCTAAATCCCATCCACTCCCCCCCCCTTGCTGCATACCTCTCATCCGTTTGGGTGGGGGTGTGACAGGTGCACCCCACTCACCTAGTCCCATTATCTGGGTAGCCTACAGAGGGCTTCATGGGGTCCTGACTCCCTGTATGTCCTTCCATGGGCGTACCAGCCTGGGGACGGTCCAGCCCTAAGGATGGAGTTTAGAATCACGGCACCTGATAACAGGTGCCTCCCCTGAGAGTGCAGCAGCGGGGAGGCTGGCAGCACCCTGCCGCTGGGAAGGCATCGAGCAGGCTAGCATTTTCTGAAAATGCAACCACCGAAGCGCATGTGGAAACTCACCACTTCAGTTGGAAAATAGCACAGAGCAAGGGAACATGCCTGCTTGTATCTTCTGGCACAGGTCTGCAAGTTCACGCGTCTGGGCAGAGGGAAGCGAAATCAGCAGCGAAATCTCCAAGGACAACAGCTGGAAGGAAGAAAAAAAAAAGCCATTAACTGAGTTATTTTGGTCCTGAGCTCACCTGGTGCGTCTTGCAAGCAGCTGAATCCCACATCAGAATGCGGGTGGCTTTCATCCTGTTTTCCTTCCCTCACTTTGATTCTCAGCGGCTAAAACACCCCGGCAGCCCCCTGCTTTCCCACATGAGGGTTGGCTTGGCTTTGTTATCTGGACTCTGAATTTGCCGCAGCCATGGGAGCATTCAAAAATCCCCCTCCTCCCTCTGCTCTGGTGCCAGGGCTGTCACTAGGATACTTGTCCATAACAAAAGCAAAGCACCCTCTGCCCCTCTCCCCCCACTCATTTTTGCCTCCAACAATGAACTCCTAATCCTCCCTTTGTGATGGCGAAATGATAATCGTATCAAATTGTAGGGCCGCGCTTTATCACTACTGCAGGCTAAAAATCAAAGCTTGTTTGACATCGATGGGCTAAATCGGCCCATTATAACCATGGCACCGCACTGGCCAGCTGTACAGCCCGTTTCAGGAGTCATGTCTCCCGACGTATTAGCAATTGATTTAAATACTAATGGGCCGGTAACCACATTTGAACAGAATAATGGTCGTAATAATAGAAGCCATTAAAAAAATATCAGCACCCAGGATATACTTGGGAATGGCTTCAGTCTCACTCCTGCCTAGATATTAACCCTCTTAGTAGCTCTCTTATTTAGGATCAGAAGACTTGAGGGCTGGAGACATGCTGCCCAGACACATTCTGAGCAAAGGCATTGAAAGAGACAATGGCATTTAAAGGGACAATGCCATGCAATGATCATGATGACTAATTATTTCTAGGATCATAGGTGCCTTTGGAGATTTGGTCCTAACCGCCGTGAAAATGA
Organism: Natator depressus; assembly: GCF_965152275.1. Lineage (NCBI taxonomy): Eukaryota > Metazoa > Chordata > Testudines > Cheloniidae > Natator > Natator depressus. Next base: position 135,377,927 of record NC_134237.1, on the reverse strand, counting down.
CCTAAACACCTTTGGGGATCTGGGCCTGAGCACCCAGGAACCCTATGGGAGTCCCTCGTCTCCTGCAGCTCCTCCTTCACTGAACGCCTCTCTGCACCAGCTGTTAGCAAGGATTGTTACAAGGGAGGGAATGGAAATCAGTCAGGAAGGGATTTTCAAAGGGAATTAGGTGCCTTCCTGCCCTTTGTAAATCCACCTCCTAGTGTGTTTCTTTTTCCCACCCCCTGTTCCACTCTCTGGTTCAAAGGTCTCCTGTTGATTTCAATGGACTTTGGTTCTGGTGCGTGAAGGGCGATATTCACCCCTAAGTGGACGGCTCGCACAAGGGCCCCATGTCACTCATATCTCAGGTATGAATATGGCCCTCATTGCTGTAGTATCTGAGCACCTCACAATCTGCCCTGCCTCTATTCTCACAGCACGGGGAGGCGTTATTGTCTCCATTTTCCAGACAAGGACCCGAGGCACCAACGGTCTAAGGGTGGGATCCAGGAAGGGACACGGGCATTGCCATGCTGAGTGTCACAGTATCTAGCAAATCCAGGAACAGCTTCCACAGGAGCGGCCAAGGGAGCCCTCATCAGAATATCCTGCCACTCAGTAGCTAAAGCCCTCTCCAGAGATGTGGGAGGACTTGAACAAGGGGCTTTCTCCCCCTGTGGCAGATGGGGAGTTGAACCTGACTCTCCCATATCCATAAAGAGTGCTCTAGCCATTGGGCTGAAAGCTATAAAATGGGCAGCACCAGCATCTTCTCTTCCTGGATTTTGAATGGGAGCTAATCCGGTAGGCAGCCTCTGAGCACACCTACCAGATCAGCCCCGAATGCGACTTATGTGGCCAAATGACAGGGGTCCTTCCCGCGGCTGGTGGATCGCTCTGCGGCTTAGGTGGCAGATGGGCATCTGGACGCTAAACATGAGGCCGCAGTGTGTGTGCCCAGAGGCAGACACAGAGACGTAGGCGCAGAGGGAACTCTTACCTTGAGAAACGTCGGTGCCGAATGAGTATAGGCACCCTTTGAGCTCCGTGGGAATTTTGTGGATTACAGTGAAGCCAAAACTGGGACTTAAGTTTCCTAAGTAATTTCCTGGATGCCACCTTAAGTGACTTTCCCAAGGTCACAGCAGAACTCTGGCAGAGCAGGGAACTGCACCCACCACTCCCAGCACCCAGACTGGTACCATAACCACTGAACCATACTTCCGCCCTAAGTCCCACCTAAACCCACCGGGCATAGGGAAGGCTACAGTTTAGTCACGGGTATTTTTAGTAAAAGTCATGGACAGGTCATGGGTTGTAAACAAAAATTCATGGGCCCGTGACCTGTCCATGACTTTTACTAAAAATACCCGCTCTGACTAAAACTTGGGTGGGGGGGGGCCGCGGGTGCTTTGGGAGGGGGCAGTCCGGGGGTGCCCCGGGTGCCGGGGAAGGTAGGGGCCAGTGTAGGGGCTCCGTTGCTCCCGCCACAAGCGCCGGCTGCTACAGCCCCCGTTGGCTGGGAACTGCAGCCAATGGGAGCTGCGGAGGCGGGGCCTGCGGGCAGCGTGTGATGCCAAGACGCCCCCCCACCGTCCGCTGCTTAGGAGCTGCAGGGGGCCATGCCAGTGGGAGCCGGGGAGCCCCCCACCCCGAGGTAAGTGCCCCCCCGCACTTCCCAACCCCCTGCCCCTAGCCCTGAGCCCAATCCCACGCACCCAAACTGCTGCTGCGGGCCCAAGGGCTGCCCAAGCCAGCACCAGCCGCTGCAGAAGGCACAGAGGTCATCGAAAGTCACGGAATCCGTGACAGACCCGCAGCCTTAGGCATAGGGGTTCAGGCTTACACAGGCTTGGGCTTCAGATTGCAAACTCTCTGGGACAAGCGGCATGTTAAATTTTACAAACCTCTGTGCTAGAGTAGGGCACCACCTACGTGTTTATTGCTAATGATGATGCATGAATTAATGAACATCCATTAGGATCTCTGTCCTCTCCCACAATTTAATTCCACCTCTTTCGCCCCTCCCCCCACTGCATTTTCATAAGATTTTTATTTTCTGGCCTATGAAACCCAGTTATGAGCAAGAGACTGGAAATGAAGATTCACTCTGGGGTAACAGCAGAGTGGCAGCGCAGGAAATGAATTTGAAATGAAGTGTAGCAACAAAATGAATTATTCAAAAAACACACCTAGGCCTGTGTTGTTTGATCAATTAGTGCTACTATATTAAGGCAGTAATTTATTGCAAGGGAAGAAGAGAATTAAAACTGAAACCAACACAGGGATAGGAAATAATTTGGAGAGGAATACAAACAAGGACAAAATAAGTGAGATGTTAGAGGAGGGAAAAACACTCAACTAATGTAAATTGCTATGTCTGCCTCCTGCACCTGCTTACCGAGTCTAGCCCAGCATTCAAGGTACATTAAGTGGCTACATAAGGGCAAATGTTGGCCTGTGGTTACAGCACCGGCCTAAGGCTTGGGAGACCTGGGTTCAAGACCTGCCTTTACCACATACTTCTCTCACCGAGTAAATCAACTGATCTCTGCCTGTCAAATGAAGATAATGCTGTCCCACCTCCCAGGGGCACGAGGATAAGTATATGACACTTGAGAGGTGTTCTGATATGATAAGAATGGCTATACTGGGTCAGACCAATGGTCCATCCAGCTCAGTAGCCTATCTTCTGACAGTGGCCAATGCCACTTCAGAGGGAATGAACAGAACAGGTAATCATCAAGTGATTCATCTCCTGTCGCCCATTCCCAGGGTCTGGCAAATGGAGGCTAGGGACACTTCAGAGCATGGTTTTGCATCCCTGCCCATCCTGGCTAATAGCCATTGATGGACCTATCCTCGATGAATTTATTTAGTTCTTTTTTGAACCCTGTTATAGTCTTGGCCTTCACAACGTCATCTGGCAAAGAGTTCCACGGGTTGACTGTGTGTTGTGTGAAATGCTTATCGTTGTATGATGGCCGTGCCTAAAAGCTGCAAGTGAGATGAGAGCCCCAGGTTGCTACATGCTGTACAGACACATTGCAAGAAACAGGCGGCCCCTGTCCCACAGAGTACAGGTTGAACAGACGGGGTGGAAAAGGGAAACTGATTAAGTGACTTGCCTAAGGTTGTGCAGTAGGTCAGTGCCAGCACTTGGAATAGATATCAGAAGCCTGATTCCCAATGCGAGGCCCTAGTCATGAGACCATGCTGTGTCTCTAATCTCATCTAACATACTATGGTGACACAGGGTGCATAAATACGTAGACCTAGATGCCAAGGCCAGAAGGGACCATTGTGATCATCTAATCTGATGTCCTGCATGATGCAGACCAGAGAACTCCTCAGATACAACTGTATTCATCAACTTGCATGCAAATACAATGCACAAACGTATGCCTGCAAATCAAGTGTTCATCTGTACACATACAGTCTTGTGTGTGCACAAATGACTCACTTGTGTGCACAAGGTAAGTGCATGCAAATAGCTGTGAGTAGTTGTGCTCACCTAACTTTGAAAATACTGGACTTTCAGTATATTTAAAGAGAGGCATTGCAAGATGTCCTGCATTAAGCAAAAGCTAGTTCCCCGGTAAAACAGAGCCATGTTATCCCTTTTGGATAATGCAGCATTTTCCATAACCACTTTTGAGGATCTGGGCCATATTGCTAAGATAAGCACCAATTCACTTCACTTGTTGAGACAGCATGGGAGTCTTTTCCAGTGTCTTGGAAGCACTTGGGTATGTACAGGAGAGCAGGTGGTTCAGGGAATGGTGAGAGGATCCAGCCACAATCTAGGCTGACTGTGTCAGTAGTGATCAAATCATAGAAGATTAAGGTTGAAAGAGACCACAGGAGGTCATCTAGTCTAATCCCCTGCTCAAAGCAGTACCAACACCAACTAAATCATCCCAGCCAGGGCTTTGTCAAGCCGGGCCTTAAAAACCATTAAGGATGGAGATTCCACTACCTCCCTAGGTAACCCATTCCAGTGCTTCACCACCCTCCTAGTGAAATAGTGTTTCCTAATATCCAACCTAGACCTTCCCCCACTACAACTTGAGACCATTGCTCCTTGTTCTGTCATCTGCCACCTCTGAGAACAGTCCTTACTGCCTTAAGAACAGGAACAAAAACGAGCTGTTGGCCTTAATTTCTCATTTCTAGAGGGCTGGTCTCTACATCGAAAAGCTCCTGACTCACTGGAAGTCACAGCAGCCGGGTCAAGGACAAGATGGTCCTAGATCATGAACCGCTCTGTTGCTCCTAGAGATGGTCCCTTCATGGCAGGGGTGAGCCATGAGGCGCGAGAGCGAAGGAGGCTGCCCGGTGGATAAACTGAGGCCTCCAGTGCTCTCACTGCCACCCCTCCCATCAGCGACAGATTCACCCCGTAAGATGCTATTAAAGGAGGGCTCCTTTGACAGGCATGATGGCTGGTAGGGCACTATTGCTGAGATCAGGCCCTAATAGCCTTAGGCTTTGCGTAATGCAGCAGGCAGGGCTAGCTCTAGGCATGGCTAGGAAGTGTAGGGCAGTCCGTACGCCCGTGGAGAGCAGTGAGCCTGTCGCAGGGTGGCTGGCCCCTTTAAAGGAAGTCAGGGCCCTGTCTACCTGTGACAGGTATCTTTAAGGAGAATGAGCCCATCTCAAGCCACCTGTAAGTGATTAACTGCCTTGGTGGCTGAGTGGGGGCTAATGGGCACCTGGAGCTGAATGGATACCACAGCTTGGCTGGAGGAGGGTGTCAGCCCAGTGCAAATCCAGAGTGACTCCATTTAGGCCACTATAATTACTCCAGATTTACACCAGCGCAAACGAGATCAGAATACGGCCCTTCCTCTTATTTTCTGCAGGAGATGAGCAGATAGCGCTGCCGTCCCTCAGCCAGCTTGAACCTCAGCGAGCCATTTAATGCCAGCTGGCCAGGGAGTTTCCGATGTGCTGGTGCTTTGCCAGCCATAACAATCGCCAGTGAAATGGGGTTGACCTTCCTGGGGTGTCAGAAAAATCCTTTCATGGAGCATTGCTAAGCTCTGAGAGTTGCTCAGAGAGAGTTTCACTGGGACTGATTTGTTGACAGGAACATGCTCGGGAGTCCAGGGAAGTCTGTTTTCCATGGACAGAGGGATTTTTCTGAGCAGATTTTCACAGGAGAGAGGCCTACGGCCATATTTAGGCAGTTAATTTAGTGGCCTGCTTGTCAGAGGTATGAAGAGCAGCAGGGCTGGGGCACACTATCAATCTGCTGCCAGACAGGCCCAACCTGCCAGGCTGCCCCAGTGAGGAGCTGGGATGCAGGGACTGGCAGAGTCTCTGGCCAGCCCCCCAGCACCTGTGGGGAGCAGAGACCAGCAGCTGGTAGGAGGCACAGAAGGTTTGTCATTCTGGCAGGTGGCCAAAAAGATGGGGGGAGCAGAGGGAGGGCTAAAACCAGCACCAAGTTAAGGCAAGGCAGAACACTTCGCCTCGTTACCCTCCCCCGTCCGTGGCCCTGCCCTTGTCCCGTGGTCCTGCCCTCCTTGAGGAGACAGCAGCTACTGACTCAACCTCCTCTCTTTGTCCAGGAGGCCCCGCTGATCCCTACCTTCAGTGGGGATGGGGTCCATTCCAGACAAGAGAGGACTTGTCTCCCTCCCACCATTGCGTCCCTCCCTTTCCATGCCAGTTGTATGACGTGTGGTGTTAGCGAGGGCCCAGCATGCAGAGTCCTCTGCTGGGATGGTGTTGTTGGGGACCCCCTGAGCAGCAGTGCTGAGCATCAACAATCCAGTTGGGTGAACAAGGCTGTTCCTCCCTCTCAGAGCTCTTGGCTCAGGCTCTCTGCAGGCTCAGGCAGATGTTGCTGCATCATTTACACTCGGGTCACAGTTTTGGAGCCTTTCTTTGCATTCGCAAGGGTTAGGAACACCATTTGTTTTCACAGGCAGGGGCTCAGAGGTCATAGTGATGGGAAGAGAAAAGAATAGAAAGCTGAGATTTTGACATCATGAGGTGGATCCAAGAGCCCTTGGCATAAGCCTATAGTATATTATGCCTTATTCCAGCTCCGGTTCGATTACAATGATATTATTGGTAGCCTGAAGGACTAGCACAGCTTTGACACCCCCACCCCCGGCCCAAATTTCAAGTCCCTGCTCCAAAGCACTGGGGCTTCTCAACTAAAGGGTTGTAAGAAAACTTTTAACAGGGGCAAAAGAATGCAACTTTCCTTAATTTCCTTCTCAGAAATGGCTGAACCATTTTGGCGGAAACTTTGCAAAACAATTCAGCCCCAGGCAGACACGGTGCGTGGAAAACTTCACCCTGAAGGGTTAACGTTTGACACAGTTATAAGACCTTGAAAACAGGACCTTGCAAAGAGAAATGCTAGGAATCCTTAACTATAAGGGGCACGCCCAGTTCTGCCTGTACTATGTATCACGGCGGGCAGATGACACAGCAGAAGTGATTTCCTAGAAGGGATCTGAGCGACAGGGTGATAGCTCATTGAATGAGGATTGGGAAAGTCGGGGACAGCGTGGAAAAATCAGATTGTTAACAGTAATAACATTACTGTTATTAATGGGATTCAAAGAATATGCAAATACCCTTGTTTAAAATCGACATTGAATTAGCTGAACTTTGGTCAGGCGTGCAGCAAATAGAACTGCCGCCGAGGAATCTGTTGGTACAAAGGGTCGCGTCTGTGTACACCGTCTAGATTGAGGTGAAGGTGCATTCTGATCACCATGGATAATGCCTTCCTTTCACCAAGGAGGTGTGCAGTTATCAGAGATTTCAGTAATAGAGAGTGTCTGAGGCCCACAGAATGTGCTTATCGCGAAACAGCATGCTGTTAAACTTTAATTCACTGTGGAAAGTTTCTCTTTAAGCTGGTTGGAGTAAGGAGCCGATAAGTAGATAGAAGGAGCCCGGTTCGCTTAGATGGTGACCTTCAGAAAGAATATTACAGGGTTTCACTGTCAAAGCTGCTTCATGTTGCTGTGAGTTGCAGAGATCTGTTTGCTGGAGACTCAAGCGCTGTGGAAGATCCTGGAGGGAGTTGGCGGTGGGTGGGGAGACGGGGACTCCCTTTCCCCGCCACTCTCCTTGGGCTCACCTGACATCTGACTTGCTTCTGAAGGCTGGGCTTGAGTAATGAAGTTCAGGAGCCAGATTCCACTCCCTTGGTCCTGATCCTGCAGCATCTTCTGTTGTCACTTCCGCTGGCACATCCTGATCTGGAAGCACTTTGCACTCCCTTGGCACGGGGCGTAAATGGCAATGGTGTTACGCTTATAAGAAGCACATGGAATTTTCGTTCCTGTCCAGGTCAGCAGCTAGTCACCTCAACTCCCAGGAATAAGATTCTCTGGCTAAGATGCTGACAGTGTGGGAGCTGGTTGCCTTGAGCCCATGGCATGTTCAGCTCCAGGTGTCAAAGGAGAGATTTGACCTGTGCACAAATCTAACTACAAGCCACCTTCATCTGGAATGTATTTTGAGCATATGTTTTGCCTGACTAATATAGATTTTAAAAATCTACGCTGAGGGTTGGGGGAGGAGCTCCTTCACTCAAGATATTTACATCTAGACTGGTCAAAGCACTAGAAAAAAGGGCTGGCTGGAAAACAAGAAATCTGTTTTGCGAGAAATGTTGAGGTGTTGAGATTTGTTTTTGTTTCGCATTGGAACGATATCTAGAACTTCTGAATGTTTTTGAGGCCCACACTGGCAGTCTGGGCTCCCCCCTGGGAGGTGGAAGGAGCCAGGTTCAAGCCCCTGCCCTGCCCAATTTGGAGCAGAGACTTGACCTTGTGTCTCCCACCTCCCAAGGGACGGCCCAACCCCAACCCACTGGGCGATTGGCTATTCTAGGGTCAGTCTGTCTCGCTCTCCTGTTGGCCAGAAATCCCATCCTGGACCTGAGAAAGTTTCGTCAAAACTGACACATTTCCACAAAACGTTTTAATTTCTGACAAACAAGTTTTGCTGAAAAATACCCAACCAGCTCTACTAGAAAACATATTGTAGGGGACAATCCTGTGCTAGCCACAAGATGAAGTAGATATTCTAATAAGATCTTTTTTTCCTCCCCCGCCCCCCCCCATCTCTAATTTCTCTGAGTCTAACTGCTCATGCAGAAAGCAGACGGGGAGAGACTTGGAAAACTATTTCTGCGGGTGATTGCTGTTATTTTCTCCTCTAGACGGTGTGCCCAACTTCCAATGTAAACCTGTTTTTAATGATCGTTTGTGCATTGTGTGTGCAGGAAGTAGCATTTATATTTGCAGCCAAAAACATTCCTTGTACTGCAGAGGGTGACTGGTTGCACTGACATTAATCCCCGCCCTGCGCCCCAATTTGTGTGTTACAGGTGAACAAAAAGGAAAAACTGGCTTCATGCTTTTCTGGCATCTCATGGTGCATACAGAAAAGGGCTGAAACATTTGATTCAAAAGTTATTATTTCTTATTTGTATTATGGTAGCACCCAGAGGCTTCAGCTGAGATCAGGGCCCCATTGTGCTGGGTTCTGTATGGACACAGTTGGCATGGCAACTTCCACCTTCTCTGTATGTATCTATATATCTTCTTACTCTGTGTTCCATTCCATTCATCCGATGAAGTGGGCTGTAGCCCACGAAAGCTTACGCTCTAAAACATTTGTTTGTCTCTAAGGTGCCACAAGTACTCCTGTTCTTTTCGTGGACACAGACTAACACAGCTGCTACTCTGAAACCTAATAAGGGAGTGTTTCTGCCCTGAAGATCTAACCGTTACTATAGAGAACCGGTACAGAGCAGTGCAGCAGTTTGTCCAAGGTTACACAGCAGAACCAGAATTAGAACCCAGGTATCTGGACTCTGTCTCCACTGCCCTATTTACTAGAGCAGGGGGTTCCCAAACTGTTTTTTTTGCTGGCCCCCCCTTTGAAAATATTTTGCTGACCCCCCCAAATACAAAAAAAGGGATAGCAAATTACCGTGCGTACTCATCGGAGCACTAAACGAAGCATATAATCGTTAGCCCTGCAGTCAACGGTGCCGAAGCCCTTCAAAAAGTGTAAAGCAACAGGTTTTAGGAATAAATACGTGGACATTCAAGAAACACGTTTTCTGGAAAAAAATAGACAACAGGATGCAGTTTGGGGATGTGTGGAAGCCTTCTCCAGTGATTGTGGCATTAACCCTAACATTGTCCAATTTGTGGTAATAATCCTAATGTTGTCCAAGGATTGTGGCTTTATACACAGCTACGTCCAACAAGTTTCTGGACACTCAATGCCGGGGGTGCTGCTGTTTTGAAGCACGCAGTCTTTTCAGTCGTGGCTCCAGGGAACTGAGGCAGACCCTTAAATCGTCCTCCACACTCGCTCTCCGGCAGCCTGGCTCTGAAGGCAGTGCGGAAGTAAAGGTGGCAAAACCAAATCACAGATATTTGTTCATATTTCAAAAATCCACCTGGACGGAGATCGGAGGACCAAAAAAGAGGTCGTGTCTGGGAAGACCCAGACATATGGCAATCCTAATCTCATGACTCCCCTACAGTAGCCTTGCGATCCCCTTTTGGGTCGGGACCCCCAGTCTGAGAAACGTTATACTAGACCATATTGCTTTATATCTTCATTCTCCTATGTCTTCACTTTTGGTCCTACGCTGTCACATAGTGCTTTAGGATGCTGTTAAATAGCTTCTGCATTCCACCCCAGAGACGGCTGCATTCTTTCGACATGAATGTATCTGAACAGGACATCACACGTCCTCATGGCACCTGGTGGCTCCAGGCTGGACCCTCCTTCCACAGTGAGAGAACACTGGGGCGATGAATCATAGAATCACAGAATATCAGGGTTGGAAGGGACCTCAGGAGGTCATCTAGTCCAACCCCCTGCTCAAAGCAGGACCAATCCCCAATCAAATCATCCCAGCCAGGGCTTTGTCAAGCCTGACCTTAAAAACTTCCAAGGAAGGAGATTCTACCACCTCCCTAGGTAACGCATTCCAGTGTTTCACCACCCTCCTAGTGAAAAAGTTTTTCCTAATATCCAACCTAAACCTTCTCCACTGCAACTTGAGACCATTACTCCTTGTCCTGTCCTCTTCTACCACTGAGAATAGTCTAGAACCATCCTCTCTGGAACCACCTCTCAGGTAGTTGAAAGCAGCTATCAAATCCCCCCTCATTCTTCTCTTCTGCAGACTAAACAATCCCAGTTCCCTCAGCCTCTCCTCATAAGTCATGTGTTCCAGACCCCTAATCATTTTTGTTGCCCTTCGCTGGACTCTCTCCAATTTATCCACATCCTTCTTGTAGTGTGGGGCCCAAAACTGGACACAGTACTCCAGATGAGGCCTCACCAATGTCGAATAGAGGGGAACGATCACGTCCCTCGATCTGCTCGCTATGCCCCTACTTGAGATGAGATTAGACCCTTCTCAAATTACAGGAGGGGGTACAGATGAGTGAAAACAGACAGCCCTAATGGAAGGAGTGTATACACTACCTCAATAGAGTCTGCCCCATCAAGCTTTGACTGCAGACCTCTGCAGCCTAAGGGGAACAGTAACAGTTACAGCCAGGCGAGCAGGTCATAGAGCCTGGGAAGGACGAAAGACAAATCACCTTTACAACCGTCGTGCCACGGTCTCGTTCTCCCGCCTCAGCCCTGCACACGGCAAGTGTGATGGCAACTGGCTTTCATGTTCTCTGGTTTCCCAGTGCTCCCTGTGCCCATTCAGAGCAGCAGAAGCCATGGTTAATGGCCACTATCCATCTTGTTACCAGGAAAAACAAGAGCCGAGGACCCGATGGTGGACTGGTCCGCTTGAATCATAGACTATCAGGGTTGGAAGGGACCTCAGAAGGTCATCTAGTCCAACCCCCTGCTTAAAGCAGGACCAATTCCCAATTTTTGCCCCAGATCTGTAAATGGCCCCCTCAAGGGCTGAACTCACAACCCTGGGTTCAGCAGCCCAATGCTCAAACCACTGAGCTATTCCTCCCCCCAATAAACCTCAGGCCCCAGCGAGGATCAAACTTGTGAACCCTGGTTTACAAGGCCAGTGCTCTAACCACTGAGCTATGGAGCCACCTTGAAGCAGCAAAGAAGCACAAGATGCATGCACCAGAACCCCAGCTGGTGTAAATCAGTGGGCCGGCATTGACTGGACTTTTATATTTGCTGTGTAGTGGTAGGGAACTAAGTTGGTCCCACAGCGACAGCTGAAGGGTGTAAACACCACGCGTGGGAGGGAACTTGCCCCAGCCAGCCCGATGGGGGTGAGCAAAAGGAAACGGGGGCTTAGTATCGGGAAACATTTTCCAACAGGGAGATCAGTCAGGCTGCGACAGTGTGAGTCTCCGGAGCGGGGTGTTCGCAGGAGGCTGCTGTGCAGCATCCACGATTATTGCGCAGCTTTTTGGGGTGCCCCATGAGCATTACGCACAGCCACCGCTCCATGTGGCCCTCGTCTAACGGACGTTAACCTGCCTTTATGCTACGTATCGTCACAATGGTGGAAGCCCCGTCCAGGAGACTGGCCAAATAACCCAGGACACTGGGCAGCGGGGACAGGCTAGATGACCAAACAGGCCTTAGGGTTTCTAGGCATTTGTGGCCATTGCCCTCTACACAATAACAAAGGTGTGACAGAACCACATGGGCGCAGCAGAGGCTAACGACCACATTCGTTAGGCACATGTACCGTCCAAGGCCTAGCTCCATAGATACACTGCCTCTCCAGCTGCTTTCTAAGACCAAGCACAGTGACCATTGCGAGGGGATTCACAGACTGTTTAAAGCAGTGGTGCAATGGAGGGTAAACTGAGTTTACCCAAGTCTCATTTTGGGAATATGGAGTTTAGTGTGGGTTAGTTTACCCACTTCTTTTTTTACCGCTCCCCTACTGGTTGATAGGGATATTACCCAATGCCTGGGAATACTGCAACAGAAGGCAGTCTGGTTCAAGCCTGGGGGGGGCAGAGGTCTCCCGTGTCCCAGTTCGCAAGGCTGTCCCTCCTCTTGCTATACTCTAGTTGTTTAACTACCTAACACAGGTTTCATTTGAACAAATAAGCCTCAGCGATTGGGCCTCCTTGCTGCCCATCTTGGGCTCTTTGGGGTCCAGGTTCAGTTCTGAACCTCTTGAGTGAACCCCCTGACCTGGGGATCTCATACAAATAGGGCCTGATTTTCATGCCTGAATCTTGGCTGTGGATGGGGAGTGCACAGTGCAATCTAGATGGAGTGGGACAAGGTGACTTTAAGTTATCTGTGCATGCCTGATTCTGGGTGGGCCATGTTCCCATCTAGTTCCCTGGCATAATTTAGGATGCGCCGGCTGCCGCTGGTCGGTGTTCTGGCTGACAGGCAATGTCACGATGCCGGAAACTCCTGGCAAAGCCCTGTTTTCCTTAATACAGAGACACAAGAAAGGGGGGTGGCCTTTACAGACCTGTGAACTGATTCAGAGGTTAATTTGAGGCCAGATCCTCACCCCCAATCTGGATTTAGCTCTGCCAAAATCAGTGGAATTATGCCGGGCACAACCGGTGTGTTCTCCTGCATTAAAAACAGTGCCAAATTTGTGCCGGGGCTTGGCAGGCCTGAGCCCCGGCACCTCTCAGATGGCACTTCCTAGCCCCAGCACCTCTGGACTTGCCGTGTAAATTATGAACGTAAAGCAATTGTTTGAGCCCTGGCACCTAATTGCTTGAGCCCCAGCGCCTCGTTCATTACAAATGAGGCACTGATTAAAACCCTCTCCCAAGTGACACCCTGAGTGTCTGAGCTGGGACAGAGAGCGTGCGACTTGGGGGGGGGGAAGGGATAAATCTTGTGCGATCCCGCAGGACATCCAGAAGCCATGGCAGCGCCAAGCGGATCCCTTCTCCGCACACAGTGCGCCCATCTGATAAGGAGATGGGTTGGTGGTTCCTAAGCTAACAGCTCTACACAGTGACTGCAGTTTCCTGAGCCAGAATCAGCGCTGGGTGACTCACTTGCATTGTTGTGCTTGTCAGTTTCCGGGCCCGGGGCGGGGCTGGGTGGCAATACAAGGTTCTGCTCTCTCCTGGGCAGCCTCCTACTGCTTCACTGCTCTCCGCACAGGGCCACTCAGACTGAGCCTTCCCATGGTGCGCTCCATGCCTGGGCATTTGACACGCCCTGGAGGGAGAAATTGACTGGTGGTGATGATGTGAGCTGGGCCAGGCCTGGGACCACTCCGGTTAGTGCTCTGTGCTGCTGGGTGGGAGAACTGGGTACAGCTTCCTTCCCCACCCCCTCCTCTGCAGCTGGGGTCTCCTTCCCCAGGCCAGCGGAGTGTGGGGGCAGTGCAGAGCCAGGGCACACAGCTACCAAGGGAGCGTGAGCCTCGCAACATTGGCAAGTGTAGCCAAGGGGAGGCCAGAGGGGTGACTGCAGCACCGGTAGGGATCCCCGAGTGAGCTTTGATCTAGCTCACTAAAGCTATCAGAGAAACCACCACAGCATAGGCAGCAGCATGGCGTAGCTGCCAGAGGACTAGTGTGGCCACCCACGCTGCCACAGCTTCCCTGCTTCTGCCCTCGGGCTAACAGACCTGCTCCTTCGGCTCAGACAATAGAGGGTTACGCTTTAAGATCCCGCAGTCCTGGCTTTGTCCCTCCAGACACCCCCATCAGGGGCATTGTTGCGTATACAGCCAGAGAGGGTCTAGCAGGGACAGCGTCACACTGCATGAGCATGGGTTACACCTGATGCAAATCTGGGTAAGATGTGTTCATGATCTTCCACTGTTCCTTTGACCAGCTCAGTTCACCAGCCAAGGAGGTAGGTGATGCAAACTTGGCCTCCTTTGGAGGAGTTTAGCAGGCTGGGTTTGCAGCTATGCATTGTTGTCCATTTGTATCTGAGTGTGCTGGAAATTCCCTTTCTCGTAGTCTTTTGCTGTAAGCAGTTATTTTAACTTTATTCGCCACCTTTGTGCAGCTCGGTAGCCATTCCTGAGGGGAGGGGTGGAGAGAAGAGATGCACTGCTGCTCCAGAACTTCAGAATTTAAAGTAAAAAACCCAAACACTTTGGTGGATTCTTTCCCAGGGGCTAACCATTCCAACAGCACAATCATCGTCTGCTCCCTCTGATCCTTTCTCAAAATAGGACACAAGGTGGAATTTAGTCACTGTAGGTTTAAAAATCCATTTCAGAAGTTTGCATCTCAGGGTCAAAAATCAGTTGTCAAAGAGATACAATTGTTATTATATATTTCATGGTAAGATTTCAGATTAAGTCTTTCTGCATGTAGTTGCTTCTTGAAACCCAGAAAGTTACAGAACATGGGTTCTAGTTACATACACCAGTGTTATTCAGGAGCAATTCCACTGATGTAAGAAAGGGATTTTGTTTCATCAGCATTGACTGCAGATGTTTCAAAGAGGCACCGTTAACATTTTAGGCGCTCAGATTACTATGGTGAGAAGGGGCATATAAAAACCTAGACAGTCAGGCTCTTTGCTTTACCACTGACTTCAATGCTCAAAGCCATCTTCTGACATAAAATATGGGATTTATCATCTTAAATCCAGAGAATCCCAGGGTCCTTTGCATTAACAAAGGAAAGTCTGTGAGTAAATGGCTCCATGCTGGGACCGGGCAAGTATGAGATCATTGTTTCTCTCTGGAAAGGTTTCAGGTGAAACCTGGACTTCATTATCTTCCTTCCTCTAGTCTTGGAAACGCTAACGTAGGTTGGTCTCTTGAGACAAGTTAATTTCGACTGAAAATGTTCACGGAGTTGCTAGTTGATTGACTCTAGGAAGATAACTCCTGTCAGGTGCATGTCAGAATAGAACAAAATCTGGTTGGTTCTAGGGGTGGGCCAGGAAGAGGGTCACTGTGGGTGCCGAGTTCCAGGGGGCGCCAAACTCTCGTGCATATCCAGGCTGGGTCTGTTGCTTGCTTCTCTGATATTTTCCTATGTGCTTCTCTGCTTGTCTCCCCCCACTAGCCTCCCCCTACTCATAACAGCACCCAGCAAAGCTCTCCACCCATATAGGTCTCATTCCAGGGTGGACTCGCATATGCCTCTGTTTAGATGGGGGATGCTGACAAGGAGCTTAACTGTTTCTTACAGCGATCTTAAATGAAGGGTGGTGGTTACCCCCACCGGCTTCGGTGATGTTTTACCCAGTCCACAACATTGTAACAATTTCATTTTTAGTATATAGCAGCATGGATTTTTCTAGTTTAAATGAAGAATTGAGACTGGGCCCTATTGTGTTCGATTCTGTTCAAACACATAGTAAGAACCACTGCTTCTCTTGAAGAGCTTACAGTATGAATAAAAAAGGCAGACAGAGGCGTATTATTAGCACAATTCGCTATCTGTGAAAGGGGATAAGGCACAGAAAGATTAAGCAGTCAGCCATGAAGGCTGGAGCAGAGCAAGGATTTGACCCATGATCCGTGGAATCCCTGTCTAGTACCTTCCTCTAAGGCATAGTCTGCCCATTGAAGCACATGTCAAATGTAAATCCTGTGGATCCGGTCCTGCACGGTCCTGAGCACAGTGCATGTCCATTGACCACAATGGAAGTTGGAGGCCTTCAGCCTTCAGTATTACTAATGCTGCAGTTAGTTCCCTTAAAGTACGGATAATACAGCAAACAAACTGCTGAAAAAATCGCGATCAGTCCTTCCCCCTTCCCCCCATTCTCCCCATCAGACATGTTCCATCAGCATTCAACCAGCTAATCTGCTCCTTTTGTCGCTGAAACAAAAACACTTTCTCATTTTGTGTCATCCCCAAATACCGCCACTCTAGAAAAACACAGCCATTAATTACAGAAATTACCATTACGAGAGAAAATTACAGTAATTAAAACTGCGATGAAACTCATTTGTACTTTCTTCAACTTCTCCTTTGTAAATGTTTATCAAGTCACAAACTTGCCATCTCCTGTGAAGGCCTCTTAATGTGAAAACCTTCAAGGTTTGAGAGCATCCAACTGGTACCTTGCTGCTCCAAAAATCTGTTTGCTTTATTGATGCAAAGGAGGGGTTTTTTATTACCATTAGCCACACGGTCTCAGCAGCACTGGGGAAGAGTGAGCTGTAGTCCATTGTGCCTGGCTTTAGAGCATTGCCAATGCAATTGTTGCCTGACATTTAATGAGGGAATCTTCCTTACCAGTGATTTTGTGAGTGGCACGATAAATGCGGCTTAGATTTCACCTGCCAGGGAAAAGTCCTGATTCTTGCCTTTGGGTTAATTCAGTTTCATGCTGGTTAAACTCCATTGACTTCAACGGAGTCACTCCAGTTTTGCCCTGGTGTAACACATGGGAATGTCCGCCTCAGAGCCGGCCATTTGATTCTCTGCTGAGCAGCTCTGACGTGGAGCAATTGAGAGACGATGAACATGGCTCCACTTGCTGCAGTTTCTTCTGCTGTCAGTCTAGAGCGTTAGACAAGGCACTGCTCCAAGGTCCTCTTCAGAGCTAGAGCCGACTGTGGGGCAGGATGTAGACACAGCCTCCATCTTGACTTGCTCTCACCTCGCCATCCTCTGCCTCTGACTCCTTCCCTCTGGTCTCTCTGTGGGGTGCACCTGCAGCTCCTTAGCCGTCATGGCCAGCAGCTCTTGGCTTTCTCTCTATGGCAACTACTGGGGGTAGGGACACCAAGACAAAAGATAACTGGGGGCGTGACACTATTCGGGATTAACTCAAGTGTCTGGGGTGAATTGCTACCATCTGCACGCAGCCAGAGGGCTCCTTGTCTGTGCCCATCAGGGGTAACTCTCCCCAACTTCTGGCAATGCAAGCGCTCTGCTCTGGATTCCTCAAGCCCTGCATGTTTTCTCTGCAGGCCGAGCCATTTACACACCACACTTTGTTACACATGAGTGCCCAGTCTCTTATCTCCTGGACCCCTGCAATGTACACCCATCCACTGCTTCCAGCAAAGCGACGCGCCCGTCACTGGCTTCGCCTCATTTCAACACTCTCCTTAGCACGAGGCCCCTAGACATGTCTGTAGTAAAAGCAAATTGGGGTTTATTTAACAGAGCTTGAGCTAGAAATTCCTATACAAGCAAGCATAAGGATTTGGAAACATGAGGTTACAGGTAAAAGAAAATCTTAAAACACAATCCATAGGCTGTTGTACTTCTTAACAAGTTACTTTCCGGTCTAGTAAGGTATTACCCAACGGCCAGTCCTTACAGCGCTTGTCCAGCCCAGAAAGCTATGATCCACCTTTCATGAGACATTCCCAGTAGCACAGAGTCTCCTCCATCATGGATCAAATCTTGTGCCTTTCCCTCTTCTCTTATACAGTTACAGACTATTGGCTTTTACCAGGGTGGGGGGGGCCTATTCAGAGATTTTTGGGGGATTCTTTTCTTTGTAAATCCTCAAACCCATGCCTGGTCCAGATGGCGAACACAGGGCTGGTTCCGTGGGTGTCCATTGTTTCCACGTCGATGGGTGACAAGTTTCACCTTGACCGTTTTGGAACCCTGTATCCTACATGTTACACAGCACTCAGATTACGCCCTGCAGTAACGTCACGCGGTAACCATGGCAATCGGCGAATTTGTAGCTTTCCGCAGAGATCCCTCACAACCCCCTTTCGGGACGTATTCAGAAGACGGTGAGACACAGGCATGAAATACCCGCCTGAGCATGTTGGTGCCACTGGGAGGCATGTGGTTAGGTTGATTCATATAGGGCCTGATCCAAAGCCCACTGATGTCAATGGAAAGGCTCTTGCTAACGCCCACGGGCTCTGAGCAGCCCCATTGTGTATTACTGCTGAGCAGCAGCTTGGATGTGGCTAGCTTGCTGACTGCTGCGAGAACTACAGGCTCATACTTCCTGATGAGCTCCACACCCATCTGAGGGGTATATTATCTCTTAGTTTACTCTTCATTTCCCTTTCCTACACCAGTGACCGCCTTTTCCCCCTGCCCCAGCCCGGAGCCCCCTCCCACACTCTGAACCCTCCGGCCCCAGCCTGGAGCCCCCTCGCACACCCCAACTCCCTGCCCCAGCATGGTGAAAATGAGTGACTGAGCGAGGGTGGGGGCGAACGAGTGACGGAGGGAGGGGGGATGGAGTGAGTGGAGGGCGGGGCCTTGGAGAAGGGATGGGGCAGAGGCCTCAGGGAAGGGGCGGGGCAAGGGTGTTCAGTTTTATGCAATTAGAAAATTGGCAACCCTAGGCATAATCTTTGAACCAGTCCCCGATCAGACTGGCTTGGCCCTTGTCAAAGTTCAGCCCTGGCTAATCGTCCAGCTCCGTTGGCATGTGTGGTGTTTTGTGGCTGCAAAGGAGAAGACTTTGGTCCATTGTGCCCATGTGATGGAGGGCAGAAACCCCAAGAACGGGTTAATGAGCTCCTGAGGGCTTGGTCAGCCCCACCCTGGCATCAGGCTTGGAGGGAGGGGTTAAAAGGGAGAGAGAGGCCTGACTGGGAACAAGGACTCCCTGAGACACCCCCATCTGCCAGAGGAGGAGTGCTGGGCAGAGACGGGCTCCATCTTACGAAGAGAGGGAAGAGCATCTTTGCGAGCAGGCTGGCTAACCTAGTGAGGAGGGCTTTAAACTAGGTTCACCGGGGGAAGGAGACCAAAGCCCTGAGGTAAGTGGGAAAACGGGATACCGGGAGGAAGCACAGGCAGGAACGTCTGTGAGGGGAGGGCTCCTGCCTCATACTGAGAATGAGGGGCGATCAGCAGGTTATCTCAAGTGCTTATATACGAATGCACAAAGCCTTGGAAACAAGCAGGGAGAACTGGAGGTCCTGGTGATGTCAGGGAATTATGACGTGATTGGAATAACAGAGACTTGGTGGGACAACTCACATGACTGGAGTACTGTCATGGATGGTTATAAACTGTTCAGGAAGGACAGGCAGGGCAGAAAAGGTGGGGGAGTAGCACTGTATGTAAGGGAGCAGTATGACTGCTCAGAGCTCCGGTATGAAACTGCAGAAAAACCTGAGTGTCTCTGGATTAAGTTTAGAAGTGTGAGTAACAAGAGTGATGTAGTGGTGGGAGTCTGCTATAGACCACCGGACCAGGGGGATGAGGTGGATGAGGCTTTCTTCCGGCAACTCGCAGAAGCTACTAGATCGCATGCCCTGGTTCTCATGGGTGACTTTAATTTTCCTGATATTTGCTGGGAGAGCAATACAGCGGTGCATAGACAATCCAGGAAGTTTTTGGAAAGCATAGGGGACAATTTCCTGGTGCAAGTGCTAGACGAGCCAACTAGGGGGGAGCTTTTCTTGACCTGCTGCTCACAAACAGGGAAGAATTAGTGGGGGAAGCAAAAGTGGATGGGCATCTGGGAGGCAGTGACCATGAGATGGTCGAGTTCAGGATCCTGACACAGGGAAGAAAGGTAAGCAGCAGGATACGGACCCTGGACTTCAGGAAAGCAGACTTCGACTCCCTCAGGGAGCGGATGGGTAGGATCCCCTGGGGGACTAATATGAAGGGGAAAGGAGTCCAGGAGAGCTGGCTGTATTTCAAGGAATCCCTGTTGAGGTTACAGGGACAAACCATCCCGATGAGTCGAAAGAATAGTAAATATGGCAGGCGACCAGCTTGGCTTAATGGTGAAATCCTAGCGGATCTTAAACATAAAAAAGAAGCTTACAAGAAGTGGAAGGTTGGACATATGACCAGGGAAGAGTATAAAAATATTGCTCGGGCATGTAAGAATGAAATCAGGAGGGCCAAATCGCACCTGGAGCTGCAGCTAGCAAGAAATGTCAAGAGTAACAAGAAGGGTTTCTTCAGGTATGTTGGCAACAAGAAGAAAGCCAAGGAAAGTGTGGGCCCCTTACTGAATGAGGGAGGCAACCTAGTGACAGAGGATGTGGAAAAAGCTAATGTGCTCAATGCTTTTTTTGCCTCTGTCTTCACTAACAAGGACAGCTCCCAGACTGCTGCGCTGGGCATCGCAACATGGGGAGTAGATGGCCAGCCCTCTGTGGAGAAAGAGGTGGTTAGGGACTATTTAGAAAAGCTGGACGTGCACAAGTCCATGGGGCCGGACGAGTTGCATCCGAGAGTGCTAAAGGAATTGGCGGCTGTGATTGCAGAGCCCTTGGCCATTATCTTTGAAAACTCGTGGCGAACGGGGGAAGTCCCGGATGACTGGAAAAAGGCTAACGTAGTGCCAATCTTTAAAAAAGGGAAGAAGGAGGATCCTGGGAACTACAGGCCAATCAGCCTCACCTCAGTCCCCGGAAAAATCATGGAGCAGGTCCTCAAGGAATCAATCCTGAAGCACTTACACGAGAGGAAAGTGATCAGGAACAGTCAGCATGGATTCACCAAGGGAAGGTCATGCCTGACTAATCTAATCACCTTCTATGATGAGATTACTGATTCTGTGGATGAAGGGAAAGCAGTGGATGTATTGTTTCTTGACTTTAGCAAAGCTTTTGACACGGTCTCCCACAGTATTCTTGTCAGCAAGTTAAAGAAGTATGGGCTGGATGAATGTACTATAAGGTGGGTAGAAAGTTGGCTAGATTGTCGGGCTCAACGGGTAGTGATCAATGGCTCCATGTCTAGTTGGCAGCTGGTGTCAAGTGGAGTGCCCCAGGGGTCGGTCCTGGGGCCGGTTTTGTTCAATATCTTCATAAATGATCTGGAGGATGGTGTGGATTGCACTCTCAGCAAATTTGCGGATGATACTAAACTGGGAGGAGTGGTAGATACGCTGGAGGGCAGAGATAGGATACAGAGGGACCTAGACAAATTGGAGGATTGGGCCAAAAGAAACCTGATGAGGTTCAATAAGGATAAGTGCAGGGTCCTGCACTTAGGACGGAAGAACCCAATGCACAGCTACAGACTAGGGACCGAATGGCTAGGCAGCAGTTCTGCGGAAAAGGACCTAGGGGTGACAGTGGACGAGAAGCTGGATATGAGTCAGCAGTGTGCCCTTGTTGCCAAGAAGGCCAATGGCATTTTGGGATGTATAAGTAGGGGCATAGCGAGCAGATCGAGGGACGTGATCGTTCCCCTCTATTCGACATTGGTGAGGCCTCATCTGGAGTACTGTGTCCAGTTTTGGGCCCCACACTACAAGAAGGATGTGGATAAATTGGAGAGAGTCCAGCGAAGGGCAACAAAAATGATTAGGGGTCTGGAACACATGACTTATGAGGATAGGCTGAGGGAACTGGGATTGTTTAGTCTGCAGAAGAGAAGAATGAGGGGGGATTTGATAGCTACTTTCAACTACCTGAGAGGTGGTTCCAGAGAGGATGGTTCTAGACTATTCTCAGTGGTAGAAGAGGACAGGACAAGGAGTAATGGTCTCAAGTTGCAGTGGGGGAGGTTTAGGTTGGATATTAGGAAAAACTTTTTCACTAGGAGGGTGGTGAAACACTGGAATGCGTTACCTAGGGAGGTAGTAGAATCTCCTTCCTTGGAAGTTTTTAAGGTCAGGCTTGACAAAGCCTTGGCTGGGATAATTTGATTGGGGATTGGTCCTGCTTTGAGCAGGGGGTTGGACTAGATGACCTCCTGAGGTCCCTTCCAACCCTGATATTCTATGATTCTGTGATTCTATGATTCCCTGAAGAAAGGTAGGCCAAACATGGGCCTGCCATAGTGGTTTGCAGCCGGAAGCCGGATTGTTGTTGCTGGGGTGCGACTGCTGAAGATGGCGCCCTGACTAAAGGGGGCAACAGCCAAATGAAGGTTATTTGTCTTATGCATGTGCCTGGGGACTGAGCAGCGAGGCCGGCTGGGAGCCCAGGGACACTCCAGTCACCTCCTGCAATAATCTGCTCTGCAACCTCTGGTGACATTTTCATGAGTAGGACGTTCCATGTGGAAACATGGTTATGCAGCACTAGAAAACAAACTGTATGGAACAATCCTGCCGCAGCAATGGGGGATGGGACTTCTCCATTCCCAAATTTCTCTGATTAGACAGGCAGCTCTGGGAGAGAAATGACTTTCAACTTTTCCACCCAACAAAGTCAAAGGTATAGGAAAGACCCACAGACACCTGAGAGAGAGACAGAGAGACGAGCTAGTATGTTACTTAATTCACCTGTGATGGGGCACCTGCCCACACACTGGGATCTAAGGGGTTAATAGAGCCCTAGGGAGGCTGAGCAGGAGGCAGCCAATCAGAGGGGCTGTGAGGAGCACCAATCAGGGCAAGGCTGACCCATATAAAAAGGGCTGCAGAGCTGCTTCAGTCACTCCCTGGTGCTTGAAGAGGGAGGAGGCCTTCCTTCCAGGCTGAAGGTAGCAAGTGCCTCAGACAGAGCAGTGCTGGAGGCAGAGACCCAGGGAGCTAAAGGCAGCTCCTAGTGGGCTGCAGGGATCTGCAGGCTGAGGCAAGGGCAAACAGGGTGTGGGGGGCTGCAGAGAAGTGGCCCAGGGAAAGGTACTGAGAGGTTGGAGGAGATGCAGCATGTGGCTGCCATCTACAGGGTCCCTGGGCTGGGACCTGGAATAGTGGGTGGGCCCAGGTTCTGTCCTTCCCCCACCTTGCCACTGAGGAAGTGGCTAGACAATTGGCTGCAGAAGCCACTGAGGAAGTGGCTAGACAATTGGCTGCAGAAGCCACTGAGGAAGTGGCTAGACAATTGGCTGCAGAAGCCACTGAGGGAAGTGGCTAGACAATTGGCTGCAGAAGCCACTGAGGGAAGTGGCTGGGCAGTGGATGGTGATACTGTCCTCTGGAAGGGGGGAGCACAGAGTGCGGCACAGCCGGAGGGGCTGTATCATGAAGAGGACGCTGCGGTCCTGGGACTGATGTGGGTCCCTGGAGCAGAAGTGACTGGGGCAAGACACCAGGAGAAGAGGGTGCACTGGCTAGCAGAGCTGTTCCCTGGGATGTCCAGCATGGGGCGCCACAGTGGTGAGTCGCACCCCATCCCTCCATCCCATGCTGGCCAATGAAGAATTGTTCTTTATGCACTCTGCTTAAAAGCTTGGTCTTGTTTATTTTCAGGGGACTGAAGTGATGGGGTTTCTACAACTTCTTTTTTGTTCCACAGCACAGTTAATCTCGCGGCTAGGAACTGTCCTTGATATTGAGCCCAGATTTTCCTTTTGCTCAGCTTCATCCTCATTATAGCCTAATCCATCTCTCTCCCTCATTGGTTTTCCTTCAACTACCTATAATAAAATACTTGCATAACAGAGGCACCCAGCAGACAAGTTCGGAGAGTAACCCAGGGACAGGTTCAGACCTCCACTGCCATCACTGGAATGAGCATGTGGCTCTATAGTTCATTGGCTTCCTTTAGACAGACGGCTAATTACTCACAAGCAGCTACCAACGTTAACTATAAATATGTAAATGGGGAGAGAATAAAATACTCATTAAACATTAGGCATTTACTATGGAAATTAAGTGTCATTAGATACATAAAAGACTTTCCCAACATTTGTTCTTGTGGAATATCTCCTTAAGCCTTCATTAACGTATCTATTCTTAATGCACGTAGGAATGGGCCACACAGTTAGATTAAAATCAGAGCCATCCTGAACTTGTGCTGTGAACTCAAACCCAAAAGTTTCTCTATTTATTTATTTTTGAGCTTTGGAGAAGTTCCACTAGTTTCTCTTTATTTTCCAGTTCTCACTTCTTCTGTGCTTCCCAGTCTGATCCGGGAAGAAAACACTAAAATACCACAGAGAAGGTTATTCTCATGGTATTGTGACTTAACCAGAGCCAAACATTATAGGAGCACTCTGATTGCATGGACTAGACCCAGAGCCTCCATATTGGAGGCCTCAGTGTTCTCCCCCACCCCTCCCAGGAAAGGAGCAGTAGAGGAGTCCTCCAAGCAGCCTAGAGTGGCTGCGGGGAGCAGCCAATCAGGGCCCAAGAGGGCCATATAAAAGGAGCTGCAGAACAAGCCGGTCAGTTCCTTGCTAGAGCTAGAGCAGTGCAGGTGGTGCTCCTGACTGGCCAAAGGGAACTGCAGCACCACAGACAGCTCAGTATGGACAGGGACCTGGGGAGCAAGAGAGAGCTCCTGGCTGGCTGCTGGGCATGAACATGGAAGGGCCCTGAGGTAAGAGTGAAGCTTTGTTGAAGACTGGGGCTGTGGGGAAGTGGAACAGGGAACTGAAGCAGTTTAGTTAAAGGGGCATGGCAGCACATGGTTCCTATTGTTAGGGTCCCTGGGCTGGGACTTGAAGTAGTGGATGGGCCAGGGTCCTCCCTGCCATAGGCCACTGGGGAAGTAGCCTACAATTAGACAGCAGTAAATCCCCAGAAGGGCATCTGAACTACTTAGTGAAACCATTGCCTTCAGAGAGGAAGCCCTGGGGGTATGGCCCAATACCAGGGCTGGGACTAAAGACTGCAGACTCACCTGATGTGAGGGAGCGCTTGTGAGAAGTGGGTGCCAGGCCATTACAAGTACAAACTATTTTTAATGAAATATGTACAGGCTGCTCACTGAGACTTAGAGTAGAAGAAGGTTGTGCCTTTGGTGATTCTACCTGGTTGCCTCCATCCTGTCCCAATGCCTCTTCTATTTGCATCTTCTTCCAAACCAACCCCTCACTCTAAGCAGCAAACCATGGCTGCCAACATGTCTTGCCCACTAGGCTGATATCCCCTTTGGACAAAAGGGTGGTGGTATGGAACAAAGGAGTAATGGTCTCAAGTTGCAGTGGGGGAGATTTAGGTTGGATATTAGGAAAAACTTTTTCACGACGAGGGTGGTGAAACACTGGAATGCGTTGCCTGGGGAGGTGGTGGAATCTCCTTCCCTAGAAGTTTTTAAGGTCAGGCTTGACAAAGCCCTGGCTGGGATGATTTAGTCGAGGATTGGTCCTGCTTTGAGCAGGGGGCTGGACTAGATGACCTCCTGAGGTCCCTTCCAACCCTGATATTCTATGATTCTAATGCACAACCAGCCCTCCGAGCTGGAGCAATGACCCAACACTATTCTGAAGGATCTCTGTAGAGCTACACAAACAGGATTCCCGGCAACCTTAAAAGTTTGGAAAAAACTCATGGTCCACAGAATCAAAGGTGGGTGGAATCTCCAAAATCTCAGTGAGATTGGTTAAGACTCAACTAGAGATGACGACACACAACAGCATCCTCCAGGCAAAGACTGGTCCCTATGGTCAGTGTTGCTGGTTGGAAAATGTATTTTATTTTCAGGCAAAAATTTTGATGACAAATTCATTTTTGTGGAAATTTTTCACAACTTGGGGGTGTTTTGGGGTTAAAAAACAAATTCCCACACTGGAACAATTTTGGCTGTTTAAAAACAAGTTGTTTTTTCTGGGTGTCTGTTTTCTGATACACCCTCCCTCCCCCAGAGTCACAATGGAAATATTTCTGACACAACTTCCCATTTAGTCAAAATGCCTTTTTTCCTTGACCAAACATAGTGGTGAACCATTTTTGATGAGCTCGAGTGACCAGTTGAGTCGGAATCCGAGCAATTTTACTCCCCACAAAAATCAGAATTTGTCACACACCCTGGAGCAGTTCTGTTGGATAGTCTCTCTCTGCGTGACAGCCATGGCGTAGGATTTTAAAATACCTTATGTGCCGCAATCAAGACCAGGGAATGTGCAAACACATTACATTGTGTGGCATACATTTTAAATATCTCCGATATAAGAATCTGTGGGGGGAGGTGGGTTGTCTTGTTTTTGCAGTAGCACCTACAGGCTCCAATCAGAGAACAGAATCCCATTGTGCTAGATGCTGTAAAAGGGAAAAGATGTTCCCTAGTCCAAATAGCTTACAGCCTAAGTAAGTGCCCTAAAAATACAGCCTTTTCAATGTACCTTCTGAGGTATTTAGGAGACAGGGTCATGACACTGCCTTAGCCAATGACTAGCCAGTCAGTTACTTTTGGATACCAAACATTCATTAATCAGCTAGGAAGAAAACAGTGGAAAAAAATCCTTAAATCCCATGATCCTGTGTCAGCCAGCTGGCTGCTGTTTGGCAAGGTGAGGGTATAAATATGTACAATGATGCACTGAGGGGGGAGGAGGGTGGTCTAACACTTAGAGCAGCAGCCTGGAAGTCAAGAAACATAGATTCTGTTCAGATTTATTACTGGTTTGCTGTGTGAGCTCGGATAAGCCAGCAAGACGCTCTGTGCCTCAGTTTCCCCATCCTACATCTGGTTGATGCTTTACAGTGGTGTCAAAGGGTTTAATGCCTTTATGTATCTAAGGTGCTTTTTGGGGATTCTCGAATGAAAGGTGCTATATAAGTACCAGGTTTTTTTTATGTATTATCTTTGCAAGCAGTGCAGGCAATGAATTACCCTCTTGGGCATGCTAGCACGATGCATGCTCTGTATCCCATATTTCTGGTGACAATATAAACAAGTTAGTATCCTTGTAAATACAGCCTGATAATACAGCAGTGTTCCCGTGTCCTCTGAGGCCTTGACTGCATCTGTTAATACAACCCATCATTTCAGCTCCCTTTAAACTCTAGCAGTAGCAATTGCTTTAATAAAATTCACTCTAAATCAAGAGGGGCAGACCCACAGCGATGGGGGATCCTTTTAGGTCAGAAATTATGCATATTGGCAGGGCAGCATGGACAAAGCTCACACTAATGTTCACCAGGTCTTCCCTCCCACCCTTTTTTTGCCAAAAGTTGTAAGGAAACCATACACTACAGACAGAGTTAATATATAAATCACACACGGCGACAGCCTTCTGGAGTCATGGGATTAAGTTAGAATCGAAGCTTTTATTAAAACAGGACGTTTCTAGCCATGATGGTTGTGGGGAAAAGGTTTTAAAAACATGACCAAGTGCAGCCATAAAGGCTCAAACTGGAAGGCAAATACAGAGACTCCCAGAAATATTAAAAAAAAAAAACCCAAAAAACTCCTCATAATTTAAAAAAAAAAATTGGGGAATTTTTTTATTTATTTTTGGAGGCCTTATTCATGATTGAGTGTTCCTGGTTCCCAATACTAGGATTAGAACCCTGATCCTTTAAAACCACAAACCTCCACCACTTGATCTAAAAGAGCACTCTCTTAGCTATGATTACTATATGTTGGCTACAATATTTGCTCTTAAAGTTACTGGTGCTTAATGCATACTAACACATGGTGCAGATAATACACATTATTATGAAATGTATAATATGTATTATCTGCACCATATGTGTTACTATGCATTAAGCATCAATAACATTCGGCTAGTTCACTGTTACAATATTTGCTTGTAAATGGGCCTGAACTGTAGCCCTGTTCATTTATGCTATGTATCCCATAATTCCTTGCATTTGCTGAAGTAAGCATTTGGCACAAGGAAGAAGGGAATGTGTCAAAATCAAGATAGACTCATTCTATGTCTTAGTACAAGCTAGGGAAGTGCCTTCATGGACCAGTACCTGGAATGCTAGTATCCAGAACACAGATAAAGAAAGAACAGAATAGGGAACTGGGAAAAACTGAGTTGGATTTTAGTGACCTGTTAAGAGATGTGTAACCTGTAAAATCATCATATAAATACTACCAGCTGAAATGTGTAACTTTGGGAGTTCACTTTATGCAGAAGGTGAATGTAACATCGTTGCACGCGATGGCTTCCCAGAGACAGGTATTGTATAAACCTTTTACCTGTACGTTGTTGTTGGCTTGGAGCAATAAACCTGACTGACATTGTTCTTCGGCCTTTATATCTTAATGAACCAATGTGTAGTCAAGCAATTGACTACAATTTATCAACACTTGTAATGGTTTGGAACAGGACACTGAGCCTCTGTGTGCATCATGTATCCTAAGGTACTGTTAAAGGGCCCCAGGGCCATCAAACTGGGGGCTGTGGCTGCAGGTCAGGTGCCTGCTCCTTGTCGTGAGTCCTACAGGAAATCGCATACAAAATGTCCCACTTCTTGAGCGGGGAGCCAAGGAGAGACTAGGCTGGGGATCGGGGAAGGCCCTGGGCAGAGGTCTCCACACCTGTCAGGTGGAAGGTTTGAGAGGAAGACACCTGCAGGGAGGAGGAGTGGCTGGGTGTGAAGTTGCAGCTAGAAATGGTGGTGGAGCCCCAGAGACCAGGTTAGACACAACTCCGAGGGCAGTGCGGCTGAGCTGCTTTGCTTTGAATCTTTGTTCCTCTGTTACTAAAGAAAAGCCCCGAGCGAAGGAACTGGAGGCATGCATTTGTCTGTGAAGGCTGAGTCCTCCTTCCCCCACACCTCGTGGCTCAACCCAGCAGCTTTCACAGGTCTCGTCCTCTCTGGCCCAGCCACTAGAGGGCACTGTCACAGGTGCTCACACAAAGCCAGTGAGCTAAAAGAGCACTTTGGTTTCCCATGCCTTTTGCAGAACCATTTTATCTCGGGGGGGGGGGGGGGGCGCGGCACTGGACCAGAGCTTGGAAACGCAAACCGAATGCAACTGTGTGCAGATGGCTGAAGACGTGGATCAGCTTGATTAATGGTACCGGAAAAGATGATGTTCAATATGCTGTTTGAGGTTTTAATGCTTATTCCAAGCAGCTCCCCAAATATACTTCACTAGCAGCCAACAGCAAGGGTTTAATAAGAGGATGATATGGGGAGAGGCCCCTCATGTGTCTAGGGGGTATGAAATCAGACACTGCAAGGGTCACAGATCCCGGCTCTTCATCAACATTTGAATTATCCTGGTTCCATGACCCCTGTAAAATGAGACTGAGCAGGTGTCTGAAGGATGCCAGTCTGTTCCTGTGAAATGGGGAGAGATACAGACACACTGGTGTGTGTGTGTGCTGTGTCTTTAAAACTGTAGCTGGAGAAGGGATAGGGGGAGGCTCTAGGGAGAATCTCTCGGTAGAGGTGAGGCAGAGAAGCTTTAGAATAAAGCTGTTTTTCTTAACTTAAGTAGTATAAGAGAGTCACTGTCATGTGACAGCAGGGACAGCCAGGGCCCCAAATCCTACTGGCATGTAGGGTATGTTGACACTGTAATGTAAGCCCAGGGTTAGTGGCATCTGAATACACAGACCTTGGGTTTGCAAGCCTGGGACTTGAGTGTCCATGCTGTGTATTGACCCTAGGTTTAGAATTTCTGGACCCAGGTGCCAAATCTGGGGCTTCAGTGTCCACACTGCAGTACACGCACCCAAATCAGACCAGCCTTCCTAGCGCTCTCAACAGCTGTCACTGCTCTAGCCCCTGGTTTGTGATGCAGTGTCAGAGAACTTGACTGCTCACCCTGCAAGTAATAGGAAGTTGTCACAGTCTGTCAAGTTC
Source organism: Natator depressus (assembly GCF_965152275.1). Taxonomy (NCBI): domain Eukaryota; kingdom Metazoa; phylum Chordata; order Testudines; family Cheloniidae; genus Natator; species Natator depressus. Next base: position 135,348,725 of record NC_134237.1, on the reverse strand, counting down.
CTAACACAGCCTGCTATGCCATCTTTTGGGTCTGCATGCTCCTGGCAACAACAACATGGAGGAATCGCCATTTTGAAGAACTTCTTTTGCTTGCACTTTTACTCCTGTTTCAGCAAACAGACAGCATCCATGAGATGCTGGGGGACATTCTGACGGCGGTTTCTGATCCACCAAAGGTGCCTGATGGAGGAGGAGGATGACGATACAGGTGTAGAGGAATAGAACTGCCTGATGCTGCTTGTGACTCTCTGTGGTTGCTGATGCCCTCTACATAGACTGGCACTTCTGGAGCAGGGCCACAAGCACAGACTGGTGGGATCACATCATATGGACCTGAGATGACCAGCAGAACTTTCACATGAAGAAAGCTACATTTCTGGAGCATTGTGAGCCGCTTCGCCCACCCTCCAGATTGAGACATGCTCATGAGGGCAGCCATACTGGTTCAGAAGCAGGTTGCTATAACTGTCTGGAAGCTGGCTATCCCAGACTGCTACCAGTCCATTGCTAACCAGTTCAGAACTGGAAAATCGCCCATATGTAAAGTTGCCTCCAAAACTTTTGCAACCATCAGTCAGTCATGTATTTTACCCAAAAGTGGTGGTCATAAACAATATCCCTGAAGTAACTGCTGATTTTTGAGAGAATGGGGTTTCCAAACTGCTCCGTTGACTCAAATGCCCACATCACGTGCTCCTCAAGGAGCACGTGGGTACATAAACTGCAAAGGGTACTACCCCATTGTTATGCAAGCCCTTCTGGACCACAGAGGCTGATTTACAGATGCCAATGTGGACTGCACTGGAAAAGTTCATGATGCCAGGGTTTCCAACAATTGGGAGTCTACATTCATGGACAGCCTGGGACACTATTCCCACCAAATGATGTTGTAATAAATGGAGTTACTGTCCCCACTTTTGTCCTGGGGGACCCAATGTACCCTCTTTTGCTTGGGCTTATGAAACCATAATGATTTCAGAGCCCCTGGCCAAAGAGGTTCAAAGTCAAACTCTCTCAGCAGGTGCAGAACAGTGGTTGAATGTGCGTTTGGCAGATTAAAATCCTGCTGACGCTGTCTACAGCCCCTTTGGATGCCCATGTCCTCAATGCTGTCTGCATAATTGTGCTTTGCTGTGCTCTTGACACAGGTGAGCCATTTGCCCTTGAATGGAGCTATGACAGTCATGGATTATTCCGGTACACTCAACCAGAAAGTGTACCTACAACAGCCGAGGCAGGGTGCACGGGGGCAACACAAGTCAGGGATGCTTTGCACAGGCCATTGGAAGAGAGAATAGTACGTTTATGAATGTGCTTGTACAGTCTTCACAGTAAATGAGGAACTGCCGTCATGCAATGAAATATGGGTGTGGGAAGTGGTGGATTGCCATGCATTGCAGTTATGAATGACATGAGCACTTATGAACAGGCAAGAATTGTGGATTTACAGTATGGCTTTATGTAGAGAAATGTATTGGGAAATGTTTCCACATAGCTTCCCAGTTGTTCCTTTTGTGTTTACCTTTATTATTTGAAACACACATTATAGGGTGTGAGGCAGTGATGGCAATAAAATTTCTTAATTTAAAAAAAACCAAACCTTTATTTGAACCTGTTTTAGAAAAGCACAAGATTAACTATTGCCAGGCAGGCCAGCTGCCACTAGCACACCAAAAGACCAGTAATAAACCGACACCAAAACCTTCAACAAAAACACAGGGAAACCATTATAAACAATTGGGTGAGGGACCTTTTGCTTAAGAGCCTTTGATGAGGGGCCTTTCAAAGTAAGCAGTCATGGGATAAGAGGGAAAATTCTCTCATGGATTGGTAACTTGTTAAAAGATAGCAAACAAAGGTTAGGAATAAATGGTTAGTTCTCAGAATGGAGAGAGGTAAATCTTGGTGTCCCCAGGGGCCTGTACTGGTCCCAGTCTTATTTAACATATTCATAAATGATCTGGAAAAAGGGGTAAACAGTAGGGTAGCAAAATTTGGGGAAGATACAAATCTACTCAAGATCATTAAGTCCCAGGGAGACTGTGAAGAGCTACAAAAGGATCTCTCAAAACTGGGTGACTGGGCAACAAAATGGCAGATTACTTTGCATTTATCAACATGAAATTTCATGTACATATAAAATGATGGGGTCTAAATTAGCTCTTACCACTCAAGAAAGAGACCTTGGAGCCATTGTGGATAATTCTCTGAAAACATCTACTCAATGTGCAGCGGCCGTCAAAAAAGTGAACAGAATGTTGGGAATCATTAAGAAAGGGATAGATAATAAGACAGAAAATATCATATTGCCTCTGTATAAATCCAGGGTACCCCCACATCTCGAATACTGCGTGCAGATGTGGTTGCCCCATCTCAAAAAAGATCTATTAGAATTGGAAAAGGTTCAGAAAAGGGCAACAAAAATGATGAGGGGTCTGGAATGGCTGCCATATGAGGAGAGATTAATAAGACTTTTCAGCTTGGAAAAGAGAACTAAGGGGTGTGACAGGGTCAGGCCAGATGGCTACAAGAGAGTGGTCGAAGATAGATACATTAGTTCCAGGTTAAGCAGGTTCCTTTTCCCTGGGGAAGATAACAGGGACTATTCCAGAATACTCAGGAACTTTCTAGAACTAATTAAGGCAGGCAGGCTAATTAGGACACCAATTGGGAAGCTGCTAGAATTAATTAAGGCTAATCAGGACACCTGGTTTAAAAAGGCTGTCACTCCAGTTAGTGAGGTGTGCACGTAAGGAGCTGGGAGGGAGAGGACATGCTCCTGGAGGACTGAGGAGTACAAGTGTTAACAGACATCAGGAGGAAGGTCCTGTGGTGAGGACAAAGAAGGTGTTGGGAGGCGGCCAAGGGGAAGTAGCCCAGGGAGTTGTAGCTGTCGTGCAGCTGTTCCAGAAGGCGCTCTAGACAGCTGCAGTCCACAGGGCCCTGGGCTGGAACCAGGGTGGACCCGGGTCCCCCCAAACCTCCCAACACAGGAGCTTCCACCAGAGGTGCTGGTGGACCAGCAGAAACTGCAGGGATTGTTCTTACTCTTTTCCCCCATGCTGGCCATTGATGAGGTTATCTGAGTAAACAGCAGATTTGAGCCATGAAGTGGCCAAACTGAGGGCTGCTGTGAATCTCTGAGGCGAGCAAAATCCACCAATAAGCTCAGGACCCACCAAGGTAGAGGAGGAACTTTGTCACAGGGGGTATATAATAGATGTCTATAAAATCAAGACTGGTGTGGAGAAATAAGGAAGTGTTGGTTTCTTCTCATAACACAAGAACTAGGGGACACCAAATGAAATTAATAGGCAGCAGGTTTAAAACCAACAAAAGGAAGTATTTTTTCACACAACACACAGTCAACCTGTGGAACTCCATTCCAGAGGATGTTGTGAAGGCCAAAAGTATAACAGGGTTCAAAAAAGAACTAGATAAATTCATGGAAGAGAGGCCCATCCTGGCTATTAGCCAGGATGGGCAGGGATGGTGTCCCTGGCCTCCGTTTGCCAGAAGCTGGGAATGGGCGACAGGGGATGGATTACTTAATTACCTGTTCTGTTCATTCCCTCTGGGGCACCTGGCATTCGCCGCTGTCAGAAGACAGGAGACTGGGCTAGATGGACCTTTGGTCTGACCCTCTATGGCCACTCTTATGCTCTAATAAACGTCCTACTGTTGCATGTTCCCTGTTCTCCTTTCCCTTCTGTCACGGGGTCTACTACTTACTGCTTTGGTGCCACCTTCTGGATGCATCTGGGGGTCAGTCCGTGACCAATCTGATGCCCCCTTCCTTCAGTTGTTCACCACATTGTCTGGTTACTCTTTGACTCACGGTGCACCCTCTTTGTGACGTGGCCCACCAGCCAGGTCACTATCATCCTCCCCTTCCAGGGTAACAAAGTCCTTCAGGACAAATTGTCTCACACACTCTTCCAATCCAGTGCCCGGACTGCACCGCTTCCCAGGTGGTTGGTAGGGGAACCCAGGCCTTCCCCACTGCTCCGGATTCCAGCCCAGGGACTCTGTCTAGCAACCATGGCCTACATGATCTCAGACCCTGTTGCTGTTTTCCTGGGGTCCTTCCTACTTTTTTCTGTCTTCTTGTCCCCCTCTGGGTAACTATTGGAGCTTTCTCTGCTACCAGTGGCTACTTCACCCTCCCTTGTGTTCTTGCCAGCGTCTGTATTCCCAGGCAGGATCCCAGGGCTTACACCCCCCTAGGATTCCTCCTTGTCTCTTGCCAAATCCCCTCCTCTCTAGGGAGTGACTGCCGAGTTCCTTTCTGCAGCCCCATCTTGCTTTCCACTCCCTGGTTAGATACCAGCCCAGCCTACCCCTGCCCAGATGGGCTTAATCATCAACTGGCCTACACTAAAAAGTTAGGTCAAACCAGCTACATCATTCCAGGATGTGAAAAATCCACATCCTTGAATGGTGTAGTTAAGCCGAGCTAACCCTGGTGTAGACAGCACTAGGTTGACAGCAGAATTCTTCTATTGACAAAGCTATCCCCTCTCAGGAGGTGGATTACCTACGCCGATAGAGAACCCCTCCCATTGGCCTAGGTAGTGTCTACACTGACTGGCTACAGCAGGGCAGCCATGCCACTGTAATATTTAAAGTATAGACAAGCCCCTAAAATGCTGCAGCTTCCCTGGGCTGGGAACCTCTCTACGCTCTCTGCTTCTGCAGGGGGCCCTCGCTCAAGAGATTCCTGCTGAGTGCTTCCCGAGCAGAGAGTCTCTGGCAGAAAGCTCCCTACTGGCGCGGAGGGCAAAGCAGGGCTCCCAGGATAGGTAGTAGCTGATAGGAGAAAGGGGATGAGGTAGAGACAGGTGCATCTTATCTTTATAATGGAATTATTTTTATCAAGCACTCGGCCCACCTGTTCAGCTGAAGATGATTTGAATGAAGTAAGGAAGAAAAGTAGCCAATATGATGGTGGTTACATTACAGTTGGATTTTTGTCTCGCTATTACTGCGAAAATCCACAGCCAAAAATGTCACTTGTTTTCAAGGGTTACTAAATGGAAGTATGAGGTTACAGAGATGTTTAGAAACCAAATACCCAGAATTCTTAAACAAGAACCAATTTTTTTCCCCCTTGGAAACAAGAAGAATTAAACCGGCCAAAAGAAGCCACTATTCCTCAAAAAGCTTTAGAAGCATCTTATGCTGTGGCTATGCAAATTGTAAGATGCAAATAAGCATATAGACAGGTTTCAGAGTGGTAGCCGTGTTAGTCTATATCAGCAAAAAAACCGTTGAGATGTACTTGTGGCACCTTAGACTAACAAAATTTATTTGGGCATAAGCTTTCATGGGCTAAAACCCACTTTTAGCCCACGAAAGCTTATGCCCAAATAAATTTGTTAAACAAGCATATAGTTGGTGAGACCGTTCTACTTCCAGCACATGTGTAGAATTATGATTGGGGAACGAGTAGCTGTGGCACTGAAAACCACTCCTATGTCAAATAATACCATCCATTGATGCACTGATGACCTTGCAGAAAATGGCCAGGACCAGTCAATAGAACAAGTTTAAAGTCAATATTTTGCACGTCAGCTTGATGAATCCACAGACACGGGCAACATGACAAATTGGAGAAAGTCCAGAGGAGAGAAACAAAAATGATTAAAGGTCTAGAAAACATGACCTACGAGGAAAGATTGGGGGAAAAAAATTGGTTTTGTTAGTCTGGAGAAGAGAAGATTGAGGGGGGACATGATAACAGTCTTTAAGAACCTTTTATGTACTTGTAAAGAGGAGGGTGATAAATTGTTCTCCTTAACCGCTGAGGACAGGACAAGAAGTAATGGGCTTAAATTGCAGCAAGGCAGATTTAGGTTAGACCTTAAAATTACCCAGGGAGGTTGTAGAATCTCAGTTATTGGGGGTATTTAAGAACAGGTTAGACAAACGCCATCAAGGATGGCCTAGAGAATACTTAGTCTAGTCCAGTTCCCTGCACTCAGGCAAGATGACCTACCAAGGTCCCTTCCAGTCCTACCCGTCTATGATTCTATGGCTCAGCTTCTGCGTAATGTGAGATTTGTCAAAGCAGGCACAATAGTTGAACTTTTATTTTGCAAAGAAACTCCAGCCTGAGGAACTAGTCAAGATCCTCAGTAAATTCACAGTGGCTGAAGGTCTTGACTGGGCTACATGAGTGGGGCTGTGCACCAAGAAGCATCAGCCACAATCGGAAAGAATAGTGGGATTGCAGCATGAGTGAACAAAGTGGCACTGGCAGCAGTTCGGACACACTGCACGATTCATCCCCAAGCTTCGGCATTGGAGAAGTTGCAATGTGAAGTGCATGAGGCCCGCAACATTATTAAAATTGTTAATTGTATAAAATCCTGGGCAATGGGCACACATTGTGCTGTGCAAAGAGATGGGCTCTGATCATGCTCAACTTCTGTTTCACAGTGAAGTCAGGTGGTTTCCACATGGCAAAGTGTTGCAATGCATCTTTGAATTGCGTGTCAAAATCAGAATTTTCCTCCTGGGTAAAACAGACTTTGCAAATTAGATGTGTAATGTAGACTTCTTGACTGTTTGCTTACCTGGTGGACATATCTAGGAGAGGTTTCAGAGTAACAGCCGTGTTAGTCTGTATTCGTAAAAAGAAAAAAGAAAAGGAGTACTTGTGGCACCTTAGAGACTAACCAGTTTATTTGAGCATGAGCTTTCGTGAGCTACAGCTCACTTCATCGGATGCATCCGATGAAGTGAGCTGTAGCTCACGAAAGCTCATGCTCAAATAAACTGGTTAGTCTCTAAGGTGCCACAAGTACTCCTTTTCTTTTTTCTTTATATCTAGGAGAGTGAATGCACTGAACCTAACACTTCAAAGTAGAACTACAATTATACTAGATGCGAAAGAAAAATCCAGGGATTCATGAAGAGCTTTGTCTTAGGAGATGCCACACTGCAAAGGGAGTTGCCGAAAAGTTTCCAGATGTAGACTTTTCAAAAGCATGGCATGAAAGTGATCAAAGTGCTATTGAAGAACAAATATTCACTCCTTTGTCAGCACTGTATTCCCATGTTGATGAATATTTTTCCTGGATTTGAAAACGAATCTCCAGATAACAAATGGATGTGAAACCGCTTCTCAGTAACAGTTGACTCCTCCATTCCAATTTTAAGCATCTCAGCCGAAGAGCATCTCTTAGAATTGTCAAGTGATCACACACCAAAGATCAAGTTTCCAAATCTAAAACCAGGAGTTCTGGGTTTCTGTTGAAGGAGAGGATGAACTTGGCAAGGAAGCTATGAACATGCTGCTTCCATTCACTTTGTTATCTCCGTGAGTCTGGGTTTCTGGTAACAATTGCTATGAAAACTAAACACAGAAATAATTTAAACTTGGAAAATGACTTGTCCAGCGCTATCCAAGAGTCAACCAAACCGTCTACAACTCTGCAGTTCAAAACAGGCCCATTCTTCTCACTAAAATCCATATTTTCAAATTATACTTTCAAAAACCTGGAGTAGATTGGATTATATAACCAAATAAACTGTATGGAGTTGATTTAAATTTGTAATACTGCCCTGAAGTCTTGAATCTAGTGTTCTGAGTCAGTAAAAAGAGGTATTTGGTTGCGGGGAGCCACCACGTTTTAAAAGATCAGTAAGGGAGCCCTGCTACTAAATTGTTTGAGAACTAGACCGATAAATGAGTCGTCAGCTGACCAAGCAGTATGAGTTCCGCACACAGTTCTATTGCTTCTCTAATAGTTTCCAGAACTGCTGGCCAAAAAATGGGGCATTTCACGGTGGAATTTTTGTTTTTGTTTTTTCCCAGCAAAAATCTGAAATATTTTGGTTTGGAAATGCTACTGCAGTGCCTCACAGGAACTGTAGATCAGGTATCTCATACGGCCATTCTCTTCTGAAGGCTGGGCCCCTGGGCTGGACTACATCTCCCATGATGAGGTAGATTCAAGCTAATATCCCTTCAAATGAATGACTGGCATTTACCTTAGATATCCAGCAAACTGGCCCTTGCATGGTTTGTGCATGTGTCAGTTACATCCCTTTTCCTGGTTTAATGCCTTTTTAATAAGGAGGCATCCCTGAAAGCACCCCAATATATTGATTGACGCAGAGTGCATTTAATTCCCTGTCGTCAGCTATTCACCTCCAGCACAATCAAAGCTGCAGATTTCTTTATTTTCGGTAGCACTCTACTGAATGTGGCGAATACTTAGGGCAGACTAGGGTTGTCGTCCTCTGCTAGCTTTCGACCACTGTCGTTTGGATAAAATGGAATATGGATCTGAACCAGCTTGGATTTGCAAAACCATAACAGCTTTGTCATGCTGTGGCATGTGAGAACAGGGCCAAATGCTGTTTAGCTGTGCACCTCTTTGTAAGACTGGGGCACAGGCGATCTGGCCTGGTGGTCGCTGATGGCTGGTGTCAAAGTCCAGGATGGCTCTGATGGAGTAGTCAGTGAGCAGGGATCAAAGTAATGGCTAGAGCCAGGATCAACAGGCAAGCGTCAGAGGCAAGCCAAGGCTGGACAGCAAAGATCCGGAGTAGTTACCAGGCTGGAGTCAGGAGGCAAGAGTCAGGCCAGGGTTGGAGACTGGAGATCAGAAAGTGAGGCCAGGTCTGGAGCCGCAGCAAGCTGGAAGTCTGCACGGTTGCCTGGGCAGCTTCCCTGAGGCACGCCCCAGGGTTAAATCCTAAGTGTGGGCCAATGAGAGGGACACAGGACGCTGTCGTGCTGGCCCCTTTTGGGTGGTACGTCCTGCGGGGCCTAATCTCCTTAGTGCTCTCTGGCTGCAGCTCTGCATGGCCTCCTGGTAGCGATTGTGCTGATGTCTGCTTCCCCAGGCTCTGCAGCCTCCAGTTCTAATCCAGTTACACTCTGCACCCCCCTCGGCCTCCGTGAGGTTCTGGGCGCACTACAGAGTGCGGCTAGTTCAAAATTAGCTCAGATGTGCTGCAATCCCACCTCTCAGTTGCAGTGTAGACGAACCCTTAATGGGAAGCTGAGATGCTCTGTGTTTAGAGAGCAAAAGATAAAGCATGGTAGACTGTTAGCAGCCGCTATCAAGGGTTCTGTGTCCTGGGACGATTTACAGTGTGTAGGCAGAGTGAGTTAGAGAACCAGTCTGTGTCCGGGAGCCTGGGTAAGAATCCCCTTTTTATTAATCACAACCAAGTCCTATCCCTTTTGTGGCGTGTGGGACACAACAGATGGGACAGCATATAAAACCTGTTCTCAAACTGGGGAGTAGAGCTGGACTGGGATGATTTTATCTGTATTACCTTATCAACTAGGCGCCCCAGTCATGGACCAGGGCCCCGTTGTGCTAGGTGCTGTACGATCACAGAAATGGTCCCTACCCTGAAGAGCTGATAGTCTAAGCACAAGATAAGAGCAGGGAGGGAGGCAAAGGGGGAATTTAATCTGGGCTCCCTGTTTGACAGGTCCCCGCAAACCTGTGCAGTTTGGATGAGTAGTGTTGTGACCTGGCACCAAGGCCACAGTCCCTCTCAGGTTTGGCCTGGCTCCCACTCAGGGACAGAGGAGTGTCTGGGCCAAATTTGAGTGAGTGGTGCCCCTGTGTGCCAGTCCCTCAAATTTACCCCAGCTGCCTTTCCACGGACAGAGGCGTGGCCAGGCCAGAACGGAAGGCACCATGTCCCCATGCACCAGGTTGCAATGTCCAGAGTGGGGCATATGGCCCAGCCCCACAAGACAGGTGCTTGTGGGGTGAGGGCGGGGGTCGCTCTCTAACTACCATCCTCCTCAGGGTCTCAGTTTCAGGGTAGGGCTGGGAGGTAGGGACTCAGGTTTGGATTTTGCCCCAGGACCCCAGAAATGTCTCTGCCACCTGGACAAGAGAGAACCGATGTGAAACCAATGCTGAATCCTGGTCTTTTTGGCCTGTCTTTAGCTCTTCCCTAACTACCGTCTTCTGAAGCTGCTCTGTAAAGACTGGGTGCTGCCAAGGAGAGGGCACTGGCTTGGCACTTGGGAGAGCCGCATTCCAGTCCCAGCTGTGCCACTGACTTGTGGTGTGACCTTGGGGGAGGGAGGGGGGGGGAACCAGTTTGCCTTTCTGTGCCTCGGTTTCCCCATCTGCAAAATGATGATGACCATTACCTCTCTATAATACTTGAGGAGCTAGGGATGGAAAGTGCTATACAAACATACAGGACTGCTATGAAGGGCCCTTCATTATTTTCCTTGTGGTAGCACCAAGGAGCCCCAGTCTTCCACTGAGACCCCATTGTACTGAACAAGCACAGACCAAAAAGACAGTCCCTAGCCCAATAAAACTAGATTGGAGGCTAGCTGTGGTGTCTGTAATTGATGGGGCTGGAGTAGGAGTAAAACAGAATGGGGAGTGAGGGAATTTGTTAATCCACTTGGGTGGATGCTGTGGCGTCTTTAATAAAAGCCACATTTAACAAACCCCCGCTCCACTCCTATTCCGTTTTACAGCCAGCTTGAGCTTCTTCTTGTCTCTGCTTTATTTTTTATTCACTTGAAATACCAGTGATCGCTCGGAGCACTTTTGGGAAACAGACAGGAAGCGATCCAGATTGGCAGCTGGTCCTAAAATTAACAAAGCAGCAACGACAACAACAACCTGGGTCTGAAGCTGCCGTTAATCCTCTCTTATGGCAGAGAAGGGTTAGGACCTGCCAGCTTCTTTTACAAGTGAGATTCCCACTCCTGACTATGCAGCTGTGCTAGGAGATACCACATGGGACATGTTGTCTTTATTAGATTAACTGTCTTCCAGTTTGGGGGGGGGCACTCTGTGTAAAGCAGAGACAGGTGTAGCTTGCTATCTCAGCTCTTGCCCTCTAAGTGACCTATTCAGACCCAGTTTTCCCCTTCAGGTTTTAACACCCAAAAATCTGACCTCGCTCCCCCCTCAAAAAGCTATTTTTCAATTTGTAAAAATTCCTGTCAGGTGCTAGGTAAGCAAATTATTACTCCTGGGAGAGAGGTTTGTTTTCCACTTGTGGTGCCGTTTTGTTAAAGGGAATGCAGCCAATTTTAACACTCGTGTTCCTGTCTGTAATTGTTTTACCAGCTCTTCCTACGAGTCACCCATCGAGTGACTCAAGAGATTGGAGCGAGAGAGGATTTTTCTCTCCTGTCTCAGTCTGTCTTAAGCTGCAAATTTGACAATGCTTCTGCGTCCTGTCACCTTCACTTTTTCTCCGGTACGGTAAATGCCCCTCAGTTGTGTCTGTGGCTCTTTCACACATCAACAGGGGAGTGAGAAACATGTATCAAAACAGAAGAGCTCGACTGCAGAATCACCAGCATTGGCAGGGGGAGCTAGTGGACAGGGGTACGACCTGAAATAACAGCCTGCGGGTTAATTACAGATTAACCCATGTCATTACTCCTTGTGTGTGATTGGTCACCTAAGTCACAAGGTATTGCTTCTCCTCTTCTTCCCTGACTTTTTTTTCTTTTTCAGCCAGAGAACTGCAAATGACACACACTCTTGGTGCACAGAGGTGGAATGTGTGGCTGGATGGTTGTGGTGGTCCCTTCTAGCCTGGAAATTTGTGACTCTTTGAATCCCCCTATTCATCCTGGGGAGAACAGGGTTGCTCACCTTGCCCTCAGCATGCTCTTAACCATTGCAGCTCTGCATTAAAGCAATGACTATAATCAAGTCTCAGGCTCCAGGGCTTCAGTCAATTGCCTGCAGTGGTCAGGAAGGAATTATTTCCCTGATGCAAAATGGACCAGAGGTATTCTGTGTTTTTTCACCTTCTGACGCACCCAAGATCACCACTGGAGATGGGACACTGGGTGGGGTGGAGCAGTGCACTGCAGTGGTACAGAGAGTCCTCATTCTTAGATGCCTGGCTGGTGTGTCTTGCTCACATGCTCTGCTTCAAACTGATCCCTGGATTTGGGGGCAGGAAAGAATTTCCCCCCAGGTCAGATTGGCAGGGATCTTGGGTATTTTTGGGTTCCTTTGCAGTATGGGGTGCAGGCCTCCTGCAGGGATCATCTGGGCATGTTTTACTAATCAGTTCCCTGCCATTGGCAGCGTCTCCATCTCTCCTGGTCTCTGCCTGTGGCTCATGACCTTGTAATCTCCTGAGGACTGAAATGGTTTGGTCTAAATGTCAGGGTGTCTGGGTGACATTCTTTGGCCTGTGAGTCACAGGAGGTGAGGCTAGATGATCCAATGGTCCCATCTGTTCTTAAGCTCTATGAAATCTATTCACATGAATAACCGCATCACCCCAAGCCGCTGTGTGCACAGACACTGGACGAGTGAATGTTCATGTGGGGGGCCTTCTCCGCTACCTGGTGTGCCACACTGTCTTGCCTCTTTCCGTCGTCCTCCCCATCATACGTGTGCCCAGGCTGTTTTCCTTTCACCGTGTGTGTCTTTTATTCTGCAGTTCCTTTGCAAACAGAACATGACAGGCATATTGCAGCAGGAGCTTCCCCCCAGCAGCATCTCTCCTTCACACAGTTCACCCTGTGAGCTCCTCCTTCCTCTCTCCCACTTCTGTCCTCTCACTTACTGCCAATTGTATCAATAGCCTGGTAATTACCACCCAGGGGCTCGGAATCCTCCAACAGAAAGTGGTGAATTGTTCCCAGCTGAGCTGGCAATGTCTCTGTTGTGGCAGTGCCAGTGATCAGGGTGCTACATACAGCCAGCAGCTCTGTCACGGGGGGGCACCCCAAAAAGGGGAATCACAATCACAAGTTGGGTTTTGCAAATTGGGTGGTGAATCAGTTTTCCCATCACCCAAGTGGGTCTACTCAGCCCCGTCTGCTACTAACTGCCAAGGAGTGTCACCTCCCCCAGAGCTCCCCCTCCTCCGTTGCACCTGCTGGCTATCAGGAATCTGACCAACACACTCCATTCAGTCCCCAACTCTCTTGTGCCTCAGCTCTGTAAATCTGTTTGTGTCACCTTTTTAAAATTATTTAAATGGAATTGAATAATTTTGTATTCACTTACCATGGGCTCAGCTCCCGCTGCTACAGTTCAACAGAGTGAAAATGATCTCTGGGGCTTCTTCTCAAAGTTGTAGACTCTAGGAGTCCAAGGAGAGTGACACCACAAACACAGTATCATAGGACTGGAAGGGACCTCAAGAGGTCATCTAGTCCAGTCCCCTGCACTCAAGGCAGGACAAGTATTATCTAGACCTTCCCTGACAGGTGTTTGTCCAACCTGCTCTTAAACATCCCTAATGATGGAGATTCCACAACCTCCCTAGGCAACTCATTCCAGTGCTTAACCACCCTGACAGGAAGTTTTTCCTAATGTCCAATCTAAACCTCCCTTGCTGCAATTTAAGCCCATGGCTTCTTGTCCTATCCTCAGAGGTTAAGAACAACAATTTTTCTCCTTCCTCCTTGTAACAACCTTTTCTGTACTTGAAAACTGTTACCTTGTTCCCTTTCAGTCTTCTCTTCTCCAGACTAAATAAACCCAATTTTTTTCAATCTTCCCTCATACGTCCTACTTTCTAGACCTTTAATCATTTTTGTTGCTCTTCTCTAGACTTTCTCCAATTTGTCCACATATTTCCTGAAATGCGGCACCCGGAACTGGACACACTACTCCAGTTGAGGCCTTATTAGCGCAGAGTAGAGCGGAAGAATTACTTCTCGTGTCTTGTTCTCAACTCTCCTGCCAATACAAAGTACAAAGCCTTGTGATCTTACTGGCAAAGGGTTATTCCTAGGTCACCCACTCATGTCAACTGTTCTTAAGCCTATGGCCTAGTAACTTAAATCTATTTAGCGTACATTGATTATCTATGAATTGACCATAACACAAGGATAAAGGAATGACCAAATGAACTAATTGGCTACAATTGTCATCACTGCTCCAGCAACTTTGATCCCAACTTGGACACCAATCCTTCCAAGGGAGCATATAACATGGGGGTACCAACTGTAAGGAATCCAGCTGATAAGTTTATCTGGCACACTCCTCTGTCAGAGGTACATTCTGGTGGGAGATGGGTTGAAGAGGCTGTAATAGTCAGCTAGGAATTCTCCGTTCCTTAGTCCCAGACCTTTCTAAACTTAAACATTTCCATAGCTTTTTTTGTTTCTCTTCTAATACCTAGGTTAAAAGATGGCTTTAAAAGATGACTGGCAGTTGGCATATTAACAAAACCTCATGCTATGGCAGCATTAAGAATCTCCTGTCCAGAGCATATATAGGAATTGGGTCCACTAATCCATTAATTAAAATGGATGAAGAATGCTAGTGAAGCTCTGCCGTCCCTGAGGTTGCATATTAATCGGCTGACTTGTATAAGCTTTAATCTCTGCCTGGTCTCTGAGACCCCTCTGGTCTTGACTACAAAACTCACAGCGCTGGGCTGGTTGCAGAAGTTAACAGTGAAATTTGCACTGTTGTCACCTGTAGTGAGTATCAATGATTTAAATATTAGGTCCCAATTCTGTTTTCTTGCACTGGTATAAATCGGAAGTAACCTAACTGGAGGTGGTGTAAAACCTATAGGAGGTCAGAATCAGGCCCATTTTACATCCTGAAAGTAGAGGGCTCCATTCTGCTCTCATGCTAGGTGTACAGCGATATTACTCTGTTGATTTGCCCTGGAGCTACTCCTGATTTAGGGTCTCATCAGAGTCAGGCTTCTTGGCAGCTGGATTGGACTTTTACAACCATGTAAAGATCAGAATCGGGCCCCAAAATGTGACTGTGGAGAGGGGTAAAAGCAAGTCAATACAGCCCTTACAGGAAGCTTTTCTTAAGCATCCTCCCAGGTAGAAGAGACGAATGAACTCAGCAGACTCGGTTCTTTTTGCAAAGCATGAGCAAGTAGAGACTAAGGAATTTGTTGTGGTTAAGGCACTAGAACAGGACTCAGGAGAGCTGAGTTCAAGTGCTACCTTTGTCCACAGACTTCTTAGGCAAATCACTTAATCTCTCTGTGCCTTGGTTCCTGGTCTACAAAACGGGGCTTATGCTTTCTACCACCACTCTGTAGGGTGTCAGCTGTGTGGGGCAGGGAGTTTCTCCACCGTGCCTAGCCCAGTGGGGGCTGCAGTCTCATCTGAGGCCTCTAGGTGCTGCTGTAATGCAAGCAATAAGAGTCATGACTCCGTGGCCATGAGCGGAGCAGCATTGGCACAGGTATGACAAGAATCGGGACCCAGTGTTGCTCTGAAATGGGAACGGTAGGTAGTGTTTTGACTGAGAATTGAAGTGAAGTGATGCGTGAACCACTAGCTGCTTCTTCTGACACCGCCCTGTGTCTTATAACCTGCCTCCTGGCTGCAGGATGATTAAGACCTTTCCAGGAACACATGGGTTTCCTTCCACTGAATGTTGTTTATATTGGCTGGTTTCAATTTATTTTTTGCCTCCAAACTCCACATTTTGACCTGCCTCGCAGGCATAATTAATCCTCCATGTTAAATGACTCCCCATGATGGATTTCCCATGCTGTGCAAGTATATTCTCCTCATTTCACAATTGTTTTATTTATACGCGTTGGGCTCTGTTCTCAGGTGCTCTGCCCGTTGGGCAGTCTCATGGGTGCAAAGTGGGCGTGAAATGCCAACAGATGAGAATGGCAGCAGTTTCTACCCCACTCTGGTAGCTGGTCAACACAGGAGGATAAATCTCCTGCTGCCGCCAGCCCTTTGAGCTCAGATGGTGGTAGCTCATGCATTTAGTACAGAAGGGCCCCTATTCAGCCCTGCTGTCGTTCCAAACAGAGCTGGTTAACCCACTTTGATGATATGATGATTAAGGCCCTAATTAATTTGCGAAATTGCGGATCCCACAATATTAGGCTTCCACCACAATTTTGCCAGCTGGGTGGCTGACAGCAGGAGCCCCGGCCCTCAGCCTTGCGCACAGCTGAGAGCGGGACCAGGTTTTCCAAATTACTGCAAATTAAGGTCCATTATTACTTTTCCACAATTTTCCATGTCTTGTCCGCAACTTAGCTGCAGTTATTTGACAATCATCCCACAATTCAAGTAGGGCCTTAATGATCATGCAAAACCTCAACACCACCAGGCTACAATGTTGCTAATATGGCCACTGCCGAGTAAAAGATAGGAAGGGTGTTCATTCCTCAAGTCCCAGGTAGGCACCCACAGCGTATGCATAACATATTCCAGTTTCATGAAGCAAATGTGTATGCCACACACACTCTCTCTCTGGTTTCAGAGGGGTTGCTGTGTTAGTCTGTATCAGCAAAAACAACAAGGAGTCCTTGTGGCACCTTAGAGACTAACACATTTATGTGGGCATAAGCTTTCATGGGCTAGAACCCACTTCATCAGATGCATGGAGTGGAAAATACAGTAGCAGGTTAAATACACAGCACATGAAAAGATGGGAGTTGCCTTACCAAGTGGGAGGTCAGTCTTTTTCTGTTATTACTTGAGATCGAAATTTTCATCTGTGCAAGAGATGGTCTGGAATGGGGGGGGTGTGTGTGTGTGTGTTTAGGAAAGCAATTTATCCATAAACCTATTTCCATCAGAGCAGGCACTTGTGCCCAAATGAGCTGGGATTCGCGTCTGCATAAATTATGGTGAACATCCATGCAGTGCTCAGCCAGCATTCAGCAAAATTCATCAGCTGTTCGTTGAGGCAGCGCCCTTGGAGTTCACGGGGAGTTTAGTGCATGTACCGTTGAGGGTTAATGGTGAGCCGAGCATATTGAATGGTGGGATTACTAAATAATGAACTTTCTGGGCCAAATTTATTGGAGAGAACCTATTAAAAAAAAATCCTTAATGTGTCACTCTTCATCAATTATTTTTTTTTTGGAATGCAGACTCAGTAATTTTTAATCTGCTCTTTCTTTTTCTTCTTCCCCTTAGAATGTGACTATTTATACAGAACCTCTGACATGCCATATTTATAGGGGCTTCATCACCTGGATAGATTTTTTTTTTTTTTTTTTTAATGTGAGTGCCTATTGCTTTGATTAGTCATTTCATTCTTTCTCCTCCTGCTTTTTATTACACTGTCACCAGCTCTGATCTCTCCAGTTTTCATGTGCTGTGCAATGTCTGAGAGGTCAGGTCAGCTGGGTCTGAGCCAAAAATATGAGCGCTTTCTAACCACTGGAGAGAGAAATTAAAATAATACTTAGCACTTAGAAATTGGCACAGATTCTGAACTGCAAGAGAGGGTGGCTTTTGTTTAAGGCACCGGAGCTGGGTTTGGTATCTGATTCTGCCTTGGCCAAATCATTTAATCGATATGTACCTCAATTACCCCATGTGTAAAATGGAGATAATAACACTTCCTTCATCGCTCTTGTCTGTTTAAACAGTAAGCAGTCTGGGGCAGGGACTCTCTCTTGCTATGTATCTGTGCAGCACCTGGCACAATGGGGCCCTGATCTCAGCTGGGGCCTCTAGATATGTATTTGCAGTGCAGGGAGTGCTATGAAGCTGCCCTAACACTGTTCAAGATCTGCCTGCCGTGTTCACAATTTCACCCCCGAAAAATCCATTGCAGGCAGGGTGGGATGCTTATTTGGGGCATCTGACTATGTCAAGCTTACGAAGCCTGGTTAAGTCATAAACACTCTGCAGTGTTTCTGTGGCGGACTCCATTTTGAATGTGGGGTTTGTTTGCCTTCTCTGATGTCCTTTTGCCTCCATGCTGGGCTGGGCTTCCTAGGGATAGTGGCACAAGGCTAACAATGGAGGGTCATTAACTCTTGATGGCCCTCTCTTCAAATAGAAGCACCATAGGCAGAAGGCTGGCTCCTACCCCAGAGAACTGGTTTAGCAGGGGAGAGGTCACCTGGGTCTGTGGTCATCTGTTGAGGCTGGTCAGGAACTCAGGAAGGCACAGCAGAGAGGAGACTAGAAGGTTATAAAATGGGCAGGAGCTTCTCTAGTCTTGGTCTTTGCAAAAGACTCGTTGGCCATTTCCACTAGCTCAAGCTGGGGGGAGCTGCCGAGAAACCCCTTGAGGCAGGGGGACCCCTGCCTACCTAGAGCGCAGACAGACTCCCAAGCGACAGGTGAGTTGGAGTGACGGGCACTGCATTTGGGGGTGGGGGGTGGTTTCTAGGTGATCAGTGTTACTCTCTCCTGAAGAGATATAACTGAGCTCGAGCCCTTTTGCTAAGCCTGGTCTACTTGCTCTTGCCTATCACCGTCTCCACAGAGGTAAACTCTAATCCAGGAGGCTCCCCCGTTGGTGGGATGCTGGGGAACGTGCAAGAGCTGAGATGAGGGCAGATCCTCAGCTGATGTAAATGAGCCTAGCCACATTAAAGTTGTTGTTGGGGGGGGGGTATGCTGATTTATACCAGCTGATGATCTGGCCCCAGGGAGACTGAGGCAGAGAGTTAAAGGTCAAATATTCAAACACGGGTGCCTAAGTGAGACACTTAGATGTAGTTTTAGTGACCTCCAGGGATCAAGCCAGGATTAGGACTCAGGATTCCCTGACACTCAGGCCTGGATTCATTGCTCCACACCTTCCAAAGGACATTGTCTATTCTTTTCATCCCTCTGTTATGGCAATAATGGGCCAAAGTCAGCCCAGGGATAAATCATTTGAATTACAACACTTTGGCTCAATCTGTTTGCTATTGTGAGACATTTCCCAAGCTCCATGGGAGGTCCACAGCCTGAAACTACCTAAGGGCAGCAGATTGTAGTGAGGCCTGACCTAACTTCAGCAAAGAGGTTTGCATTGGCAAGGAAATGGGTTTGGATGATTTATGTCACCATTGCAGCTGGCACAGTGGAATAGGGTAACCAGATGTCACAATTTTATAGGGACAATCCCGATATATGGGGGCTTCATCTTATATAGGTGCCAATTACCCCCCACCCTTTGTCCCGATTTTTTTCACCCTTGCTATCTGGTCACCCTACAGTGGAATGATTTACCCGGGGGCAGTGGAAGTTTCCTAACAGTGTGGGGGCCAATGGTACCCGAACCAGGGCTCCACTGCCCCTTCCCCCGAGCCCCCACCTTCGCACCACCTCTTCCCACCCCATCGCTTGCCCTTATGGTCAGTAAAAAGTGAGGACGGGGGCATGGCCCTCTGCACGTGTGGTTCCCCCACCCCACCCCCATTCAGAAGCCCCTGGACTTAGCTAGTGTCTAACTTAGACTGGGGTATGGATGATGCCAAGGTCTCAGCACAGACAAGACCAAGGTCAGAGAGCGCCTGTGGGGAAAGCAATGAGAGGAAATGACAAAGATTATGGCCGGATACTTATCTGGCTTATATCAGCCCAGCTCCACTGACTGAGGATCTCGGCCTATATCCGCACGAAAGTGAAGAATGTGCCCAAAATGCAAATTTCTGTAGAAGATTTTTCATTCTGATTGAAATTTTAAAAATGTGAAAAGCAAAAACCAAACAAAAAATGCTAAAAACATTTGGGTTTTGGTAAAAATATTAAAATTATTTATATTTTTTACCAGTTTGGGGGGATTTTTTTGGTTTTTGAAAACAGATTATTTTATCAAACTGGGAAGGAAAAAAGGTAAAAATTTTCAATAAACATTTTTGTTAAAATTTTGGGGGGTTGGTTTGGCTTTCGGTAAAACTTCCAGCTTTTTTCAAACCCCCAATTT
This sequence comes from Natator depressus, assembly GCF_965152275.1. NCBI lineage: Eukaryota > Metazoa > Chordata > Testudines > Cheloniidae > Natator > Natator depressus. The sequence goes on along the minus strand of NC_134237.1, from coordinate 135,329,124 downwards.
TTTACTGAGAACTGAACATTCATGCTGAAAATGACTTTTGAAAATCTGTTTTTTGCTTTTTCTGTTGAAAAACCAAACCATTTTCATGGGAATTTTTTTTTTTTTTTAAATTTCCAGCAAAAACTGGGCATTTTCCAACCAGCTTCCCTGAATGAGAGGAGGCATCTCCCATTGAACCGTCTGGTGATCTCGAGATCTTTGGTTGCTTGGCTACTCAAGCAGTCTCTGTGGCTGGGAGCATGTTCCACTCTCTGTACCTACTAGGGTGACCAGATGTCCCGATTTTATAGGGACAGTCCCGATTTTGGGCCTTTTTCTTATATAGGCTCCTATTGCCCCCCTCCCCCGTCCCGATTTTTCACATTTTCTGTCTGGTCACCCAGTACCTACCGAGAAGGGTGTGACCACTTCTTCAGACTCTGACCTGACCATAGCGACTCTGGGCTTTTTCACCCTGAGACAAGACTGTGACAGTGGGTCCGATGCAACCGGGCTGCACTTTGGGCCTGCTCATAAGCTGGAGTTAGGGCTGAACGGAGCAGCCTATTGCCGCATGCAGAGCACGTTGCGCGAGGGCTGAGCAGCCTGCACTGCTGCCTATCAGCTTCCAGGTGGAGCTTAAGGTGTTAAATTTAGTAGGTTTGGCAGGCAGAGGCAACGCATGGGGGTGCATGCAGTCACCTGCTGCCCCCCCCCCCCCATGGTCTGGCCAGACCTCCTCCCTGCGGAGCAGCTGTGCCAAGGAGCTGCACCCAGCAGGGAGAGGCAAAGACCGAGGCAGGAACAAAGGAACAGCTGGGAGACTCAGAGAGGGAGGGCAGGGGATGCAGGGGCCAGGGGGAGGGAAGCATAACTTGAGCTGTTCCGGGGTTGTGCAACCCCACTGTCAGCAGTCACAGGTCATCTATGGTGGCATGCATAGCTACCTAGGGCAGTGAAAGGCTCTGGTGGCGGGAGGCAGCAGGGAAAAGCTCCAGAGATGGGAAGCTGCCGGAGCCTTTCCCCACTGTCTCTCCCCCCCCACGCCCCCCCCCCCCCAGCAAAGCCTTTCTTTGCTGCCAGAGTCTTTCCCCGGGGAGGGGACAGGCTCCAGCAGCGAGGAGGCAGTGGGACACTAAGCTGCTAAAACTGGCTGTGTAGGTGAGGGAGGTAGTGCTTGGGCGCATAGAGAGCCGTGTAGTGTACGGTGCTCCACGGTTCGGGTGTGTCTTTACTCACCTAAAAAGTCTCGCTGTGGAATCTGCTATTTGTACCTACACTAGGGTGGCCATGTGCTCTGTGTGTCAGACCTAACCTCGGGGTATGTCTACGGTGCATTGTAAAGGGGTCGGTGGGACCCAGGGTTGTGGACTTAAGTGTCCACCCTGCATTGTAAACCTGGGTTACAATTGCTGGCCTGAGGTCTCGCTGCCGTGATAGTGCGTCCATCCTGCACCACGCGGACCTTCTGACTTGGGGCTGTGGCTTGAGCTGCGTACATATTGCAAAATGACAGGGCTTGGATCTGAGTCCCAGAGGGACTCTGGTTCTGACCCACCGCCCTAGCAGGGTCCTAGGTCCCGGGGCCTGAGTGCTTGCTGACCTGAGTCAGACTGATTTGTGTATGGACAGAAGGCAGGCCCTGGCTCAAACCCTAGCCAGAGCCAGGCCTTAGTTTGCAGTGTAGACACACCCTCAGGCTCTATGGTGCTCCACTGCCTGGGCCCTGAGACTTTTGTTTGGAAGCTTTGAACCAGGGCTCGAAGGTAACGGCCTTAGGAATTTTAAGATTGGTCCTTCCTTGAGACGGTCTTAAAAGGGACATAGTTTTAGTTTGTTTGTTTTTACCTTCCCCCTTGCTTGGATCCTTTATGTAGGCCCAATAATGCTAACAGAGATGCTTTCTCAGTTCAAGTGGTAGGATCCTATGCTTTGGGGGGGCAGGAGTTCTGCCTGGCTATTGCACGCACCATAGCAGTCACCATGAAATCTTGCCTCATACAGATTGCTTAGAATATCCGTGTCTGTGAGGGGACAGTAGAGGCAGATGGTTGGGCTGCTGTTACTATAAGGAACAATTGGTGATGGGGACACTCATTGACAGTATAGAATGTCCTCTAGAGATAGATAGATAGAGATAGAATGTCCTCTAGAGATAGATAGATAGAGATAGAATGTCCTCTAGAGCGCATTGAAAAGCAACCCAAAGGGTTGCTAAAAGCAGTATTAGAGACTTCATATTAATCCTTGCCTTCACCCAGTGCCTGTTAGCCATGACTTACAGCCTTCCTTAAAATCCTCCAGCTACTGAGGACATACTTGTCTGACAGCCGCCCATGCTTAAATGTCTCCTTTGGCTCCTAATTGCAGTTATTAGCTTTTTGGGGAAGGTTTATTGCTATTATGAAACAGCCTGAATATGCTTCTCTTCCTTCCAGTGTCATATTGTCTTCACTTATTTGGAAATCTCAACAAAATGCAAACAGTTGGTGCTCATTAAAATGCCATCACACGGCAACACATTGATATTTAGTGGAGGATGTTTTGGAGTTCTCTCTGACCTTGTACATAGCCTTCTCTGAGAATTCGAGGGTGCCTCCATTCAGAAGGGACACCTCATTCACATAACGAGCTTGAAGTACAATCATGATTGCTACCAAACACTGGAAGTCCGGCACAAAATTCACTTTCAATTTTTAACACCCATGTAATTCTTTTCCCTGGGCTCTCATTTCATGAGACCATCCCAACAAGGCTCTGTATGAAAACCATGCAGAAGAGTTTGCAACTTCAAGGTTTCAATGTGCCAGAAGGGAAATTTTCAATCCAGTCTCAAGTTAGACTAAAAGAAAATTAGCAAATTGGACCTGACCACAAAGTGAATAGCAAAATTATGCACTCTGTAATCCATTAACAGTATCTTACTTAGATAAAATGGGAGCATAGATTTTTCCAAGTAACTTATATGGCTCATGTTGTTATTGTAACACCTCACAATCTTTGCAGGGCATTTATCCTCCCAACAACAGCCATGAGGTACCAAAGGGCTATTATTCCCATTGTACAGATGGAGACCTGAGGCACAGAGAGATGAAGTGACTTGCCAAGATCACACAGCAAGTCTGTGGTAGAACAGGGACTTGAACCCAGGTCTCAGAAGTTCCAGGCTAGTGTCCCAACCGCTACACAATAATTCCCCCTGTACTCACATTGCCCTCATCACCTTATTATCTGAGCATATCTCTCTGCCCAATCCTGTACGATTTTGTTAGTGCTTTCACCATCCATTATCAAGGGGAAGAACAGGCATGTAGATTTTTATGGGACATTTCACTGTATTGTTTGTTTTGAGGTAGCGCCTAGACTCTCCAACTAAGAGGTGAGGCTCCATTGCGCTTGGTGCTGTATATACCTAATAGAAAGACCGTCCCTGCCCCAACGAAAAGACTTTACAATCTAAGTGTAAGGTGACCAGTTTTGCAAGGGTGCCTTAGATTTATTTCTAGCAAGGAGGGCTGCACAAATCTAGGTTTTGTGCACTTGATCTAGGCTTTTTGAGAGGGTTTTGAGGTCTGCAACATTAGTTTGAGTTCAGAAGCAATGCAGAGTGGGTGTTTAAGATGGATTTAATGTAAAATATCTCTGTTTTTCTCTATTATGAAGAGAAGCACAAACCCTCCTGTGAGCAGGGATATTCCTGTTCTGCCCCAGATACAGCCTTCGTGTGCTGTATAGGGTCAAACTTATCACCTTCCTGGGGTTTGCCTTTACTGGGAACCGAAATAAAAGGAACAAACCTCAGCCTACACTTTAGCCCTAAACCTGGCTGTTCATGGGGATCCCTGCATGACTTCCCCATCTCTGCCCCCCGTCTCTCTGTGCAGAGGGCCATGCCCATTTCTTTTATAGGGTGCTGGAGCTGGCAAGCCACACAGTCTGTGTCTGCAGAGCCTGTGTCCTTATGCAGCCACGCATTTCCTGTCTTTGGCAGTTTAGGATCAAGCTGAGCCTCACAGACTCGGCCCTGATTGATTCTTTCATGTGAAGAATGGGGTGCGTGGGAGACCCAAGAAGCAGAGCTCAAGCAAACCGTCTGGCTGAATGTTGACATGTGAGCCCCAACAGGGTTTCCAAACTGTCTGCTGTTGCCCTGGAATTCTGACTTGGCTCCCCATTCATCACAGCCCTGACTGCATCTGCTCTGTGTCCCTGGAGAGGCTGGGACTTTTTGGAGCTTTGGGGAGCTCAGATTTATCCTCCTTGTGCCCACCCCTGGACCCAGTTTTTCCCAGCCTCCCTCAGGATTGCACCTGGGCAGAGCAATTTCACAACAGTTTGCAGATGAACTAATTAGCCAGGATTTCTTTTCACTGTCTGCCTGCAGCTACCAAAGGGAGTTGCACTATAGCAAACCCATAAAGTGAAGGCGGTAGAAATCCATGTAAAATGAAATCCCATATGCACACAAAGAGCTATGGAGCTGGGACTAGAACTAGTTCCTTCAGCTCAAAAACTCCACAATCTGCCCCTCTATTTTATTTCCTGTCCTAAAACTCTTGCACAATGTCATGTATTACAAAGCAGCTATTCTGTTTTAATTGGTGAAGTGATTCCTCTTGTGTAAATTTGGGGGAGGACTTTGGGGGCCCTGACCTTAGGAGATTCTGTATTACCCTCTCACTGGCACCTCGCTTGATGGAGCATAAGCTGTTTGTTGGATTCGCAATCCAAGAGCGAGCCGGTGCCCAAGCCTTCGCTCCAAACTCCGGCTCTGTCTAGTGCAGCCACTGCAATGCATCAGAGGTTGCTAACCTGAGAGACTCAGCAGAGAGACAGCAATAACTGTAATTGACCAAGAGTAGTTGTTGCAGGGCCAACAAGAACAAACAGCTGGCATTGCCATCTGTGCCCATCTAAATGCAGCTAAAAGAATCTCGTTCCCAGCTGTGAAGGAAGTATAACCCTTGCCTGCTTGTTTTGGCACTGTCTCCCTCTAGTGGCACCTAGACCAGCTAGAGATTAATGAGTCTGCTACAGCCTTGACTACGAGCCATGTGGATGAATGCACTATAAGGTGGGAATGTTTAGTCTACGGAAGAGAAGAATGAGGGGGGATTTGATAGCTGCTTTCAACTACCTGAGAGGTGGTTCCAGAGAGGATGGTTCTAGACTATTCTCAGTGGTAGAAGAGGACAGGACAAGGAGTAATGGTCTCCAGTTGCAGTGGGGGAGGTTTAGGTTGGATATTAGGAAAAACTTTTTCACTAGGAGGGTGGTGAAACACTGGAATGCGTTACCTAGGGAGGTGGTAGAATCTCCTTCCTTGGAAGTTTTTAAGGTCAGGCTTGACAAAGCCCTGGCTGGGATGATTTGATTGGGGATTGGTCCTGCTTTGAGCAGGGGGTTGGACTAGATGACCTCCTGAGGTCCCTTTCAACCCTGATATTCTATGTGGTCGTTAGCTCATGCAGTAGAGGCTCATACGCTAAGCTTCAGAAGTCCCAGGTTTGATCCTGGCCACTGCCAACTGGGGTTTGTTGGTGTTACAGAAGGGAGCAAATCCAGTACTAAGACGGGGTTGCAATATGGCAGAGGCACTAGTTCCTAGCTGTTGAAATGTGCACCAGTCCTGGCTTTAGTAAATGGTATATCCCATCCCCACCTTAGTCATGAGCCTCAGCCCAGGCCTACTATCTCCCACTCACCTGCGCAACCTTGAACTCTCCATGCTGCTTGGGTTCTTCCAAATCCCAGCCGTGCAATCCGTGAGGCACTGGGAATTTATGACTGAGAAGGTCCCTTTCAGTCCTAAAGTCCCAGCCTCTGCTGTCTTGGGCACTGGAGTAAGCAGTTGGGTAGGAGGGGATGGGCACTGGTTGGCACCCTAGAAACCACTGATGTATTGGTAGATGGTGAGTCCTGATCTAGCCATGGAAGATGATTATTGTTCATGGGCTTGTCATTAGTGATGGACCTGATGCAAAACCCCACTGACATCAATGGAAAGATTCTCATTGGCATGAGTGGTCTTTGGATCAGGCCCTACCTGTTGGAATTCTTAATATGGAAAACCACCAAACATCAATTTTAACCATACATTCCTTTATTAAGTACAAAGGCCAAATAGTATTTTATACAGTTGCTTTAAACATGTCTAACATCTCCTGCAGTGCACTAAATGCCCCAATAACTATGTGGGTGAAACCAGACAATTACTACACTCTGAAATGAACTCTCACAGGAAAACGAAAAAAGACAAGAACACCCCTTCACCTGTGAATGAGCATCCAATGAAGTGAGCTGTAGCTCACGAAAGCTTATGCTCAAATAAATTGGTTAGTCTCTAAGGTGTCACAAGTCCTCCTTTTCAGTTTACACAAAGTGATCACTCCGTATCTGGCCCCTCAGTCCTTCTCTTCAAAGGAAACCTGCACAATGCTTTCAAAAGATGAGTCTGGGTGAGAACTTAAATTCATTACTCTGCTAGACACTACAAATCATGGCCTGAACAGAGACACTGGACTTACGGCTTATTACAACCATCTGTAACCCACTAACCCCCTCTTTTGTCCTATTACTGCAGAGGTGTTAATGCACCATTCTACCTTGAATGGTCCCTTACAGTGTTTAGCATAAGTAGTTAGCACAATCTATTCCATCTTGCATTTTGCTATGATGATAGGAGTACCTTTCCCAGAGCTGAAGAAGAGCTCTGTGTGGCTCGGAAATTTGTCTCTCTCTTCTGTTCCAGTAAAAGCTATTACCTTGTCCATCTTGTCAGCCTAAACATAAGCAGTCATTACACTCAATACAGTAACAAAGTATTCATAAGCATGTAATTCTTCTGCTCTGCTCCATGCTGATTAGGCCTCAACTGGAGTATTGTGTCCAGTTCTGGGCACCACATTTCAGGAAAGATGTGGACAAACTGGAGAAAGTCCAGAGAAGAGCAACAAAAATGATTAAAGGTCTAGAAAACATGACCTATGAGGGAAGATTGAAAAAACTGGGTTTGTTTAGTCTGGAGAAGAGAAGACTGAGAGGGGACATAACTGTTTTCAAGTACATAAAAGGTTGTTACAAGGAGGAGGGAGAAAAATTGTTGTTCTTAACCTCTGAGGATAGGACAAGAAGCAATGGGCTTAAATTACAGCAAGGGTGGTTTCGGTTAGACATTAGGAAAAACTTCCTAATTATCAGGGTGGTTAAGCACTGGAATAAATTGCCTAGGGAAGTTGTGGAATCTCCATCCTTAGAGATTTTTAAGAGCAAGCTAGACAAATACCTGTCAGGGATGGTCTAGATAATACTTTGTCCTACCATGAGTGCAGGGGACTGGACTAGATGACCTCTTGAGATGCCTTCCAGTCCTGTGATTCTATGTGATCAGTCCACTTATCAATAGGCCAGACCTAGGGAAGACTGTCTCATTCTTGCATCCTTCAGCATGATCAGGTAGGGTCTGACAAAGGACCCTCAAATTCATAGCTCTTTTTATACCCTTTAACGAACAAATGGTGTCATTGCTAATCTGACTTCCGGTAAGAACCAATTTGAGCCAGTTCACCCTTATTTCCTGTCTTAATCCAGTTCAGATTTACAATCTCCTTTGTCCCCAAGGCTTTTCCTCCCTATCTCTTCCCTTCCTTCTTGCTGGCTAACAGCTTCTTCTTTGCACCTGGATTCACATAGGATCTATTTTTTGATATAACACTGTTACGAAGGGGAGGAAAGACCATGTTGCCTCATTTTAAGAGATGATTTTTTTTTTGTCTTATTTAAAATCTTCGGCAGTCACCCCTATCAGTCGGGGCCTTCTTTTTAGAGGGTTCCCTTATCTCATTAGTTATTCTTTGAACCAGATTTTCTCCCTACTTCATCCATTCTGTCCTTTATAACTCATTATTTTCAAAGTTTCCTTCTACTTGCTAGTCAGGGCCTGTCTGTATAACACCTAGATATATTTCATATATCATACTTAACTCTAATTCTTTAATTTTATATTTATCTTATCCTATACTACATATGAGCGATTTTCCCCCCTAAAAATAAATAGGCTAGCTGATAGGTCCAAAATTGAACAGCTGTAAGTGCAGACATGGGTGATAATACGGATATATCATGTTACAGAGGAGCAGAAAATGCTTGGAAATTGCTGATTGAAGATTGGATAATAAAATATCCTGCTAGGACATAGGGGAGGAGCTATTTATTAGAGAATATCCAGACACTTAAACTGTCAAATTGTCCCCTAAATGTTTTTTTTACTACATTTTAGTAGCTGTAAATCCAACTCAGGCGGTCTAACGCTGATTGTCACATCTCAGCCAGTGCCACTGTGGGCTCAATATGCTCTGTGGCAGACGGCCATAGTTAATGGCTGATGTAATTTGTGCTGAGTTCAGATTCTCAGAGGGGAGGCGCTATAGACTTGCAATTGTTTCTATTGGTTTCCCTTAGGCATCTCCAGCAGAGATCACGTGTTTTATCACTTCCTTGAGCAGGAAATTCAAATTGATTGGATTAGCATCCCTCTGAACCACCAACCAGGATGAAAAAGAGAAACAGGCCGAAGATGATCAAAAACATTCTTGAATAACATGGAGCATCCAACTGTGTAACTGTTAAGACTTTCTTGTCTTTGTCTTGCACCTTCAGATCTCTAAGGGCTTGGTTGTAGATCCAAGATCATAGAATCATAGAAGATCAGGGTTGGAAGAGACCTCAGGAGGTCTAGTCTAGCCCCCTGCTCAAAGCAGGACCAGCACCAACTAAATCATCCCAGCCAGGGCTTTGTCAAGCCGGGCCTTAAAAACCACCTTCATGTTGCTATGCTACATTTAGGTTTTATTCCTTCCTCCACAAATACTGTTCTCTCTCATCAAGCACTTCCTGACAGCAGAGTTCTGGAAGTTGCTGGACATCACACGATAGCCCCCCCATGCTGGGAAGCTCTTTATTGTAACACTGAAGGCTCTCCTGTCTGCAGAGCCAGGCAGCCATTTTGTGCCCAGTTCCAAGCAGACTGTTAAATAAGTGACAGGCACTTACTATGTGCTCCGCCAGGAAGGCTTGAACATTGTTCCCTCTCATTCGTTCGCTTTCCTAATCTAAAATAAAGGTCACTTGGACTGAAAGTATATGATGAGGGGAAACTATAAGCGAGGCTGGAATGCATGTGATAAATATTTCCCAGTGTTTACTCTGAAATCTATTCATGCAACAACACATAACCCACCTAGCAAAGCCTTCTTAAAGTAAGGGGAGAAAAACTGATAGTTTTGTCTGAATTATATAAAGAATACTTATCTCTCAACAAAGCAAGATCATTATCTCAGTAAGATTTCATTAAACGAGAAAATATCACAGATTTTGCAAACCCCTTTCTCGTGTGGTGCATCTGCAGAGCAACAAAAGGAGTCTTAAAATAAAATGTGATGTTAAAATCAATATTGATTGCTGGGAATAAGTGTTAGATGAAGCAGTAAAACATCAAGAAATTCCTTCCCAAAACAACCCTCCAGTCAAAGCGAAGGAGAACAAATTGCTGTAGAGCAGTGTAAGCACTTGGCAAATTGAGGAAGTATCATTGTGAAGGGCCATGTCCATACAGCGGCCTCCTCCTCCAATCCACGTGCCCACCAACAAGCGTGGATAATAGCCCAGTACTGATTGCACCATAATCGTGCCTTGAGGGATGGGATTAGCGTCAAGTGTCACTCTAGACATTTGCAGTCCGGCTCAGTGAGTGACACACTCACCTTGCAGGTGCAGCAAGCCATTTGAAATTTGCACACATGCTGCCACAGCCGATGTCATCGTCATTATCTCCTCTTTTCCCCTCTGCATGGTGTCCCCGTAGCCTGCAAAGGCTGACATGCTGTTACACGCAATCTGATCGCTCGCCTGGCAGCGTGTGCTCAGAAAAGGCCACAGACCTCCCGCCCCTTTGCCCTGAGACGGGCTGCCTGCAGGAAATTAAAAACCCTGCCTTGCGCGGTACGTGCCAGCTGCCTGCCTGTTCCCAGAGCCCAGTCTCTGAGCCAGGAAGGGCTGCAAGGAGCCACGGGCTCAAGCCTGGGGGGTGCTGAGCAGCCTCAGCTCCTTGCACAATCAGTAGACTTACTCGATGAGAGTTAGCGCGCTATAAGGAGGTGTGGTGGCCCGGGTCTGCAGTGAGGAATATAAGAATCTAACCCCCTCTGACAAGGTTTATTACGTGCTCAGTGTTTAAAATACAAATCCCTGCTCATATTCTCAAACCTGGAGTGAAATCCTGGCCCTGCTGACGTCCATGGGAGCTTTACTATTAACTTCAGTGGGGCCAGGATTTCACCCTTGGTCTTCAGCCACGGTTGCTCGGGATGCGTAAGAGCAAGGTCGCTAGGGATGGGCAAGAAGAACTCCCTTGTCTGGCAGCTCAAGATAACGCAGCCCCCAATGCTAACTCAGCTTAAACCTTGAGCCAAACCTGAACTCAATGTGCAAACACTCTCCTCCCACTCCCTGGTTAGGTGAAATCCATCCTTGGGTGTCTTGGAAAGCTCTGGCAATCAAGGCAGGGTCAGGTCCTGCAAGCTCTGAGGAATGCTCCAGGGAAGGGTGTGGGTGGTTGGTGGCAACACATCAAGTCCAGGAGTACATAAGGTCATGAACAGGGGAGTTAGAGCCCAGCATAAAGAGAGAGAGAGAGATGTGGGGAGGGGAGCCTCCACTCACTCGGCTGTGGGTTCGTCAGAGGGAAGTGATTTGTGGCCAGGGAAGGAGAAGACTCCACCGGGAATGGGGATTAAGTAGTAGCAGGGTGGGAAGTGGCAAACAATAGGATGAAGCAGGAAAAGGACCTGAAAAGAATAATCGGATCAGTTTCAGAGAAGCCTTTTGAGGTTCTACCACCCGCACTCCGTCCTCTACACCGCAGCAAGAGAGCCAGACCTTTCCATCCCACACGGGGCCCATATTAATACATCGACTGTCCTTTTCACTGGCCATGGCTTCAAAAAAAACCCTAAGCAGCAATGACTTCCTGCTGCTATATAATGTGATGACAAGCTGCAAAAGCAGGGGGAGGGGCTGGCATCAAGCCAGGGGTTAATAGCGAATAGCCCCCCTCTGTGCCACCCCGACCTGTGTTATGCAGATGGTCATAGTTGTCCCTTCTGACCTTAACCTGTAGGCCCCATCATCAGCTGGCGTGAATTGGAGTCAAGGGAGCGCCACTGATTTACACCAGATGCAGGTCTGGCTCACTGTGCTCAGTCTTGAACAGCAGCAGGATATAAACAGACTGGATGGAGTTTGGAGAACAGCCACATAAGTGAGTAGATGGATGCAAGATCTGACCGATGTGGGAAGGTTAAAGGAGCTAACTGTTTATAGCTTGGCTAAACAACAAGTAAGGGTGGGGCATGATAGCAGCCAGCAATTACCTAAAGGGCACAACCACCAAGGAGGGAGAGGAATCAATCCAGGGAGGACATGTGAGTGTAACTAGGGGCTAATGCCCTGCTCTAGCTCAACCAGAGATTATGGGCTTGCTGAACGAACGACTAGGTGGAATTCTCTGTCTGAGTTCTGCAGGAGGTCAGCCTAGGTTAGAAAACCAGAAGGGATCATTGTGATCATCTATGAAATTAAGTAAAGGACAATTTAAGGCACCAGGGCTAGAGAACCCTGGGGGTGGGCCGGGTGAATCTCTTGATTTCAAGCTTCAGCTGGCAGCGGTGGAGCTACCTTGATTTACACCCATGGACAATCTGGCCCCTGGGCATATTCACACTCTTAGCTGCTAATCTTTAGTTTAAGATTGTGCTGCTTTTTGCCCCAGTGGGCAATCATGGCGCCACATAGCTGGGAGCGAGCAGACTGGATTCTGCTTAATCTTCATCATCTCCTCGTCGTCATCAGAAACGGTTAACGTAATTCCATCCCTTTCCCCCCGGGTGAGCCCACCTGAAGGCAAAAAGCCTGTATGCCCGCGGATGATGCACGGGAAGGGAAGACTCTGCTTTGACTCGTGAAGCAGGGGAGGAGTTTGCAGGGCTGGCAGTTGGAAGATGGGGCTTTGTGCCAGAGGACTGAGCACATTTGGTACAGAAATCATGGCGCCCCACCATGCCGGGTTGTTCAGTCTCCTCTCAGAGGAAAGCAAAGTAAACATATCGCCGCACGTGTCGAAAGGCAGGCACGTGGGAGAGAGCACTCAGCATCTGGTTGAGGTAGGCCCCCAAAGTTCTGGTGCTTCTCCAACCTGTCTAACGTGCTATTTCTTGCCTCTGTCCAGGCTGGTAGCATCACGAGGAACAGCCTCTCCAGACTGCTGGTGCAGTCGCTTCTTCTGACGTGATCCAAATGTTTTTGAACCTGCATGAATGCTGTGGTTTGCGTGTGGAGGGAAGGTCCGGTTTGGTGGGTCTCTCACAGAGATTGGGTCACCTCTCCCTCCTTTTCAGCTGCTGCGTCGGGCTCTGGATCTGCTCTCCCCCAAAGTACCAGAGTCTTTGGAGCTGGCGATTTGCTTCGGGCCAGTCTCTAGTTTCGATAGGGCGATAAATGAGCCCTTTGAAAAGTGAGCGTGAGTGACATGGCGATTATGTTGCAGCTAGACACTAAGCCCGTTACACACACTGAGGAACTTCACAAATGAAGTGAGGGTAAGCGTCCGACTTCTGGTAAATCTCCCTGAGTTCAGATCCTTTGGGATAGAAATCTCCTGAGAACACCTTGGGCCAGATCCTCCGTTGGTATCAATTGGCTTAACTCTGACAGCACCCCACAAGAGACACCCCTCAGGGCCTAGGAGCAATCATCCAACACTGCCCCCTGTATCCTGTCGGGGTGTGTCATGACTTCAGTCCTTCCCTTGACTTTGTTGGAGCTACGTCGATTTATGGGATTTCTAGGATTTCCACCCTTAGCTTTAATGTCACAAGCTTTCCACTTCTCCCTGTCCTGAGTGAGATCCTCAGGTCTGGATTCAGTGTTTCCTCTGGCAAATTCCCCTTGCCTGAGGTCAGGAAAGAGCAAACATGAGTAAGAACTGTGGGGTTTGGCCTCCCAGGAAGGAGACCTGAAGTGAAGAACATGCATGGGCTCAAAAGAAAATACCTCGATCCATCCACCCTCCCCCGACTCTGTATCTGGACACCCACAAACACAACCCCTGGATTTGTAAGCGCATCCACCCATCCCCCCAACACATGACTTTGGAAAGGTCTGGATTCTGATCCAAACACTACACCTTGGGCCCATCTCTAATCCCAATATTTTAGACTCCCCCACCAATGGCTTAATTTGAGTAGGACTCTAAAATATTAACGGGAGCCAAATCCTGAAGGGTGAGGCGTGCTTGCAGCTCCCACTGAAGACAACATGAGATGCAGATTCTCTCCCCCCCTCCCCCCCCCACAGGGTTGCCAATTTTGGTTGAATGTATTCCTGGAGGTTTGATCACAGGACATAATCTTTAATTCCTGGAGACTCCCGGACAATCTTGGAGGGTTGGCAACCAGACTTCTATCTAGCTCTTAGCGTTTATACAGTACTGTGTATTTTTCACATGCAGTCAATTAATTTATCCATGTGGCAACACCATGAGACAGACTCATGAATACTCTTGCCTCCATGTGGTCAGTGAGCCATAGAAAGACTTACTTTATGTCTCCACTCCTTTTTTAATGATTATTTTTAGGGGAATAGTTGGGCACTGGGGAAGGACTCTCATGCTTTATTCCTGTCTGTGCCCTTCAGTGAATCGGTAGGCGAGGTGGGATTCAAACTCAAGACCTCCTAACCTTGAGTTCTAGAGTTGGTTGGGAATTTTCCATCCAATTATTTTTTTGACAGAAAAGAGAATTTATGCAAAAATGAAATTTTCTGTATGAAAATTTTGATTTCTCCCCTCGCCCCACACACACTTTTTTTTTTTTTTAATTTTTCCATCATCAAAACAGTAATGAAATATTTTTGTTTCAGGTCATTTCAACCTGAATCCAAATATTTTGGTTTGTTGAGCTGACCCAAAATGTTCAGTTTCAGATTAGTTCAATATTAAACTATCTCCTTATGGTGCCACTTTAGAATCATAGAAGATTAGGGTTGGAAGGGACCTCAGGAGGTCATCTAGTCCAATCCCCCGGCTCAAAGCAGGACCAACACCAACTAAATCATCCCAGCCAGGCCTTTGTCAAGCCTGACCTTAAAAACCTCTAAGGATGGAGATTCCACCACCTCCCTAGGTAATCCATTCCAGTGCTTCACCACCCTCCTAGTGAACTAGTTTTTCCTAATATCCAACCTAGACCTCCCCCACTGCAACTTGAGACCATTGCTCCTTGTTCTGTCATCTGCCACCACTGAGAACAGCCGAGCTCCATCCTCTTTGGAACCCCCTTTCAGGTAGTTGAAGGCTGCTATCAAATCCCCCCTCCCGCTTCTCTTCTGCAGACTAAACAAGCCCAGTTCCCTCAGCGTCTCCTCGTAAGTCATGTGCCCCAGCCCCCTAATCATTTTCGTTGCCCTCCGCTGGACTTTCTCCAATTTGTCCACATCCCTTGTGTAGTGGAGGGACGAAAACTGGACACAATACTCACCAGTGCCGAATAGAGGGGAATAATCACTTCCCTCAATCTGCTGGCAATGCTCCTACTAATTCAGCTCAATATGCCGTTGGCCTTCTTGGCAATGAGGGTACACTGCTGACTCATATCGAGCTTCTCATCCACTGTAATCCCCAGGTCCTTTTCTGCAAAAAAAGGACTTTGTTTCAAGGGAGTTGCAGCTCAGGTTCTTATTGCCCTATTTCTCTCCTATGGACCAGGCTCTTGGGCCATATTACAGCTACCATGATACAATGTGGTCCGTCCTCTGACCAAGCTGCATGGTGCACCATAGGAGTCACATGACTGTGGGTGCATCATGGGAGGTGTAGTCCAGGCCACGGAGACAAGCCCATACAGGAGAATGGGGGCATCAGACACTGAAATTGCAACTCCCATGAGGCAATGGGGCAGCATAGGGAGATGCAGATTAGTGTTGAACTGACTCAAAACTAAACTTCTTCTGGAACTTTTCATTCCATGAAAAAATCTCTATATTTCAGCTTTACATCTGCTTTCAGCTTTACATTCAGCTTTACATTACAATTTGGGCCAAAACCCAAACACTGAAATAGCGGAATTTCCTGTGGGACAGAAATTTCCATTTTTACTCAACTCCACTGAGTTCAATCCACTTCAAGGCAACGCCTGACGTGAAGGGGGGTGCAGACTCGGGGACGTCCTTTTAACCATGCCAGTTTACTCACCCTTCGGAACAAGATTGTACTCGTCCTGAAAGTATTGTTACATCCCTGGCCCATTTTCCAGTTCTGTAGAGCCAATTCTTCTTAACCTCCTCTGGCAACAACCAAGTATTACTCCCACTTCTGCACTTCCCCAGTGAAAACATCATTCTTCAACCAGCACAAGTTGGAGTGCTGGGAGACTCTGTTTAGTTTGGACCCAGCACGAATGATGGGGATTGGCTGGGGATGATGTGATGGCTTAAATATTGTTTACTGCTTCCCCATCTGTATTAATATGCAGAATTAATGCAGCGTACACAGAATTAGCTCCGAAAGGTTCTTGCTGTGTTTTTCAGTTTTGTTCTTTGTTTATTGAAATTATGGGTTGTGTCTAACCACCAATGACACCATGAAATGTAGCTTGGGTTTTTTTGCATTTATTCAAACACCTCTTTAATTGAATATTACAATGTTTGATGTTCGGGTTTTTTAACTCTTATCTCTTTCCACAATGAACTGGCAGGGTTCCTCTCCCCATTTGGTTCGACAGACACAAGCAGAGGACAAAAAACAATCCCACACGACACACCCTGGCAGCACCCCTGATGAGAGAACCCCCAGGGCATATGAACAACCACCCAGCACTGCCCCCTGTATCCTGTCAGCAAGCAAAAAACACAGCCACTGAACAATGGCTCCATGTCCCCCTGCCAGAGGCCTGTCAACAAGAGGACAGATGGGACTCAGGAGATTTTGATTCGCTTTCTAGCTCTCCCACAGATCTTGGGCAAGTCATTCAATTGCTCTGTGCCTCAGTTTATCCTCTCTAAAATAGGGATGCTAATAATATTTCCCTGTCTTGCAGGGGTGTTTGTGTGGTAATGCAGAATAGCCTGTGCTCAAAACCACCTTGAGGTGGGTCAACAATACCAAAGACACCTGTTAGATACAGAAGAATGAGCATGGACATGTGATTTTTTCATTCATCACCAAGAGGAGTTTGCTGACCAGTGCGATCTCTGCACCGTCACTAAGGTCTAGCAAGGCTCCTGAGTTGCTTTGCTCCTCTGTCTTTCACCACGAGAGGAAGACCGGAGTCTAGACAATGATTACTTGTTAATGAAGCAGTTACAGTATTGCAAAGAGCATTTTCCTGGCTTGTTGCTTCCAATCTCTTTACGTCCCGCCTCTGGCTCCCCCTTCTCCATCGCATCAACTGCATTCGACTCAGCTTGGCTTTTAAGGCCCTTCATGGCCTAGCCCCTCTCTACCTTATCCTGTCTCAGATGCTATCGAGACATCAACCACACCTCCGATCGGGCAGTGAAGCCGGCCTTCATCACCCACTGGTTACACCACGCTGCCTCTTCTTCACAGGAGTTTCTCTCTGCAAACTTTTGCAAAGCCACCTTGTAATCCTTCAAATCCATCCTTAAAACTCTCCTTTGCCACGAGGCCTGCAAACTGCATGACAATGATTTGACTGCAGGTGTGCTGAGACTGCTGCTTTTCGTGCTGACTAGTTTGGTCTCGTTTCTGTGTTCGCCGCCATCCGGCTGCCGGCATCCCATCTATTGTCTCTTGTCTTGTGCACAGGTTGGAAGCTCTTTGGGGCAGGGCCTGTATCTTTGTACTGTGTTTGTACAGCACCTAGTACAATGAGGTCCTGAGCCAGGATTAAGGCCTCAGGGGCTTCTGCAATACAAATTATTAAACAGTGATAATTAAGTGACAGTATCAATGCCAAGAAGCAAAGGTTTCACAAGGCAGTGCTGCTTAGTAGACAGAGCAGTGGCCTGGGAATCTGGAGACTGGCATACAAGTCCTGACTCTGCCACTGACCTGCTGGGTGATGCCGGGCAAGTCACTTCATTTTCCCGTGTCTCAGTTTCCCCATCTATGAACCTGGGATGATGATATGGACCTACTTTGTAAAGTGCTTTGAGAACGATGGCTGAAAAGTATATCTAGAAAAGGTAGGTAGCCAGGGCCTGAAAGTTGCTTTTTAAAGAGAAGCAGGTATCCTTCCCTCTTCAAGAGAAGCCCTGAGAATCCCTGCCAGGAAGGGAACCCATTGTCTCTGTACTAAGGCTTACCAAACAGCAGGCACATAGGTGCTGAAAGCTGTGTAACTGGACCTGCGTGGGGTCTCTGTTTCCCCTTACAGCAGGGCCATGTGTTGACCAAACCAATGAGCAGCTAGACACAACATGTGAATGACGCTCACAGAAGCAGTGCTGAAGGTAGACAGCCTTGTCTAATGGTTATAGCACGGGGCTGTGCACCAGATTCTTTCCCTGATTCTGCCACCAGCTTGCGGGGCTGCTAGGCCCATCAGTTCACCGATCAGTGCGTCAGTTTCCCGGCCTGTAACACGCGCAGGGGAATGTTGTAAGGGGGTGTGATTTGTATTGTGGCCATGGGTCCCAGTGAGGATCAGGGGCCCAAGGTTAGGTGCTGTGCAGACAGACTCAGTTCCCAATCCAAAATCCTTACAATCTAATTGAGAACAAGTCTCAACAAATTAATGTAACTATCAAATGATAGGAAGGGAGGAGACGGCTAATGCTAATAAGATCGTGCAGTTAATAGGCCTGATTCGAGTGCCATTGAAATCTATACCAAAA
This sequence comes from Natator depressus, assembly GCF_965152275.1. NCBI lineage: Eukaryota > Metazoa > Chordata > Testudines > Cheloniidae > Natator > Natator depressus. The sequence continues at coordinate 135,311,235 of NC_134237.1, read as the reverse complement.
TCAAATGTAGACTGTAAATTCTTCAAAGCAGGGTTTGTCTCTTACCATGCGTTTGTACGGTCCCTAGCATCCTGGGGCCTGATCCTGGCTAAGGCTGGTGGGTGCTAATGTAATAATAATTAATAACAGAGAGGACCTTAAAACTTTCTCCTTAAACATTAATCCTTAACAAGCAACAATAACCATCTGTCCCTCTGGCTAAATTGATCCCATTAATACCTTATGAAGCAGACACTGAAATGTTACAGGCAACAGATGGGGGAGTATGTTCCTAACGAAGGGTTCTGGGCCAGTGACGGTGCAGTGGTGATCTCACTCGGCACAGTGCGCTAATGACTGAAATGTCACGCTCCGCACTGGGACCGAGCAGGCCTGCCTCTGTCCGTTGTTAAATGGGGTGTTTGTGATATACCCTGGCCTTTGTCTTGGCCTGGGAAAACCCAAACAATCCGTTCGTTCATTCTCTGACTGAGCGGGATTTTTGGAGGAGGAAAGAAACTAGCCCCAGCTTGGTTGGAGCTGACTTCTTTTTGTTTGTTTCTCTTGAAATACCTCCATCCCACAAAGAGGGGTGTGGGCCACATTCATCGCGGCACCCACACGGAGCTCAGAGGAGGGAGGGGAAAAGGGGGCAATGGTAGCTTTGTGTCAACTCTTCGTCTCCCCTGTTCTGGTCCCCGGCACAGGTTACAGCAACCTTGGGTCTCCCCTGCCTGCTGCTGTCCCCAGGGGGCTGTTCCAGCACCTGGTAATAGCTGGAGCCTGGTGGTGCTGTGGTCACATCCCAGTGCCACCACCCTGAACATAGGGGACTGCAACAGGAGGTGGCACAGAGTCGTTAAACTGGATCTGTGTCACCCAGGGAAGCCCCTTACACTGAGGGAGTACTCAGGGGGCCAGAACCATATGCTTTTTTTTTTGCTGGCAAAGCTAGTGCCAAGAGGATTGAGTGTGGTGCTTAACCACACCTTATGGGTCTGATCTTGAGAGGAAGGGGCTCTGTATCACCCAGGATCAAGCCTCAAATGATCAGCCCTCTGCCCCCTTCTGCCACACTGAATTTTGTCCTGTCAGTGCTCATCTAGGAGCTGAATTTTGCAGCTGACTCTTCTCTCTCCAATAGGACAAGCCAGCGCCTTGGGCCTCCTCAGCACCTCTGCTCTTTGTGAGGGAACTGGGAGGTTGCTAGATCTTGGCCCACCTCCCAGTTTCACAGCTCACGCCCATCTCGCAAATTGTGTGGCGTCCAAAAGTGGCCGAGGAATGCTATCTTCTTTTTTTCCCCCCCAGTTCTATTAGAAAAAGTGCAATTCCATCTTGTAAGCTTCCAATTTTCCTCTCTGTGGGTGTCTGCTAATTAATTTCACAAGCCATGGCCTGAAGAGGTGGGGAAGTGGCGCTCTTGTTAATCTGGACCTTTTCCATGAAACTGGGCCAGTCGGATTTTGTTCGTTGTAGGCTGTAGCTTGCCTTAGAGCCCCACTGCAACTCTCTCTTCACTGAGGGCAGGGGGGAATAAATAGCTTCGGGGGTTGGTTAATGGGATTTGGAGCCCTTCACCTCTGGCTTGCTACTTCGAAGCCAGCAGGGGTCATAGAGTCATAGAATATCAGGGTTGGAAGGGACCTCAGGAGGTCATCTAGTCCAACCCCCTGCTCAAAGCAGGACCAATCCCCAATTTTTACCCCAGATCCCCCTCAAGGATTGAACTCACAACCCTGGGTTTAGCAGGTCAGTGCTCAAACCGCTGAGCTATCCATCCCCCACATGATCGCAATGCCTTACCCGTGGCTACTCATGAGAGACATGAGTCTCAGTCCATAGGCCAATAGACATACCAGTGATTAAACTGACCCATCGATGGTACTTTATGTGGCCCTTGTTACCATAGTATCTGAGTACCTTGCAGTATGAATGTATGTATCCTCACAACCCCTGTGCCCTATGGAAGTCCTATTATTCTTATTTTACAGATGGGGATGGAGGCGCAGATTTTAAAGGTATTTAGTTGTCTATCTGCATCTTTAGGCAACTAAATACCTTTGAAAAATTTGGTGCAGAGAAATTAAGTGACTTGTCTAAACTCACACAAGAAGTCTGTGGTGTAGCAGGGACTTGAACCCCTATCTTTTGAGACACAGGCAACCACCTTACCCACCCTTGCTCTCCAGCAAACATACAGCCCAAGGTACCTTGGAGTGAGGGAAACAGAAGTGCGTGCGTTCGCTCTTATACATATCAAGATGCTCAGATCTTACAGTGCTGGGTGTGAGACAAACAGAGACGTTGTCCATGATTCCAAGGTGGGGCTGGTCTCCAAAAGGGGTCCATTTCCTTGTGGAGAGAGAGAGACGTTGGATCAGATGCTGGGTACTTTGTTCTAGAGCAATCTCCTTTGCTCTATGAGCCCCTTTGAACAGCAATATTACCCAGTGAAAGCTGAGCGCTCATTAACTCACAGATGTAGCCTAGTACTTCCAGGACATCCGTCACCAGCTTTGTTCAAAACTCCAGCCAGACTGTTCCTCGCCATCAATGCATCAGGATGCTCCGCGATTTAAATTCTCCCACAACACTTTACAGGTGGGGTTTTCAAAAGCGTTCGATGCTGGCCTAACTCTGCTCCCTCTGAAATCTGGGGGAGTTTTGTCGTTGACTCCAGTGGGAGCAGAGTTAGGCCAGCATTGCGAGTTTTTGAAGATCACACCCTACCTCTTAGGAGCATACACCCAGGATGCCACTCATGAGTCAGGAGGTATGGGTGTCAATCAGAACCAACCCCAACCAGTGTTCCTGTGTGTGGGTGCTGGGGTACCTTCCCCTTCCTCTTGGACTGCTGTGCAACACCAAATGGAGCCCCCCACTCTTCAATATAATGGGTCAAGTGTCTGCTAGTCGCTTCCCAGCACTTGTTCCCACACAAGTACTCAATTAACTCCGCTGAGTATTGTGAGTCTGCTGGATCTGTTCTGTGGAAAATCTGATCCCTATCCACTAATCAGTAAGAAGAAATGTATATTTGTTATCTTTACCACTGTTGTTACACTCCTATCAGCATTTGGTCATCCCCTAGGATTCACCGTCTCCGGAGCAGAGCTGGAGAGTAAAGATGAAGGGACTCGCAACTTTCCCATGGATAAAAGGCCAAGTTTTAGTCACTAGGGTGCACGGGGTCATGTTACCTGTTATTTCAGAGCACTTGGGTGTTCAAGAATCGCAAAGTGTTCCAGAAGTTTAGTACAAATGGGGTTTTTTTGTCCAAAAATTTATTCTGGAAATTTGTTAGCCACTTGTTTCAAATGTTTCACAAAAAGAAAAGGAGGACTTGTGGCACCTTAGAGACTAACAAATTTATTAGAGCATAAGCTTTCGTGGGCTACAGCCCACTTCATCGGATGCATAGAATGGGACATATAGTTATATACACACATACAGATAAGTTGGAAGTTACCATACAAACTGTGAGAGGCTAATTAGTTAAGATGAGCTATTATCAGCAGGAGAAAAAAACTTTTGTAGTGATCATCAAGATGGCCCATTTAGACAGTTGACAAGAAGGTCTCTGTTCAAACCCAAGTGAATGGTAGCTAGTTTGCAGATTAATTCAAGCTCAGCAGTTTCTCCTTGGAGTCTGTTTTTGAAGCTTTTCTGTTGCAAAATTGCCACCCTTAAATCTTTTACTGAGTGGCCAGGGAGGTTGAAGTGTTCTCCTACCGGTTTTTGAATGTTATGATTCCTGATGTCAGATTTGTGTCCATTTTATTCTTTTGCGAATCATTTTTGCAACAGAAAAGCTTCAAAAACAGACTCCAAGGAGAAACTGCTGAGCTTGAATTAATATGCAAACTAGATACCATTAACTTGGGTGTGAATAGAGACTGGGAGTGGCTGGGTCATTACACCTATTGAATCTATTTCCTTAAGTATCCTCACACCTTCTTGTCAACTGTCTAAATGGGCCATCTTGATGATCACTACAAAAGTTTTTTTCTCCGACTGATAATAGCTCATCTTAACTAATTAGCCTCTCACAGTTTGTATGGTAACTTCCAACTTATCTGTATGTGTGTATATAACTATATGTTCCATTCTGTGCAGCCGATGAAGTGGGCTATAGCCCACGAAAGCTTATGCTCTAATAAATTTGTTAGTCTCTAAGGTTCCACAAGTCCTCCTGTTCTTTTTGCGGATACAGACTAACACGGCTTCTACTCTGAAACCTGTCAAATGTTTCAATCATCCAGTCAGGGAGCAGAAACAAGACCACGTGACACAGGTGAGAAGCATGAATGACAAATCAAGAAGAATTAGGCTGGACAGCTCGGAAACAACCCAAATCCTGAAAATGACTTGCCAGAACTATTCAGTGCACATCTGTGAATCCATGTGCAGATGCGTGATAGGATTATTATTTATTATGGGTATTCCAGTAGTGCTTACAGTCTGCAATCCTAGATCACAGCCCCATTGTGCCAGGTGCTGCGCATATGCAGGAAAGAAAAGACTGCCCCTGCTCTGAAGAGCTTACCGTCTAAGTATGAATGTAGGATCGGTTGACAAATGATTTGCTAAACGAACACTGGGTCACATTGGTAATGAATATTAGTCTAAACTAACAATTGGACCAGGAGGTTGACTCGGATGCAGTGGCTGGATTTAAAAGTGATGCGGAACATTCTGAGCAACAGTGACATTTCTTCTTACAAAGGTTAAAACAAGGGCAATCCAGCCGGAAGCTTTAAGCAAGAGGGATCATTTGCAGGAGCGAAGACAACAATCGCTGCCAACGCTCGTGGGCAGTAGCGCACAACAGGTCGGATGCACTGCGGGGCAGGGGGACTGCCCTCCTCGGAAGTGTTCGGTACTGGGCTGTCCATTGCTGGAGGCTGGATGCCAGGCTTGATGGAGCGGTGCTTTGACTGGGTGCAGCATATCCCTTCATGCAGCAGATCGAGAAGTCAGCGGCATTGGTCAGCATTCCTCTCATTTCTTACATTATTTACTTTCCTGTTTTCCTTTGTCTCGGCGGCCGATCGGTCAGAGCAAGCAGAGCAAATAGAAAGAGAATTGTGGCTGCTGCAGGAATATTACAGCAATTAGAAAGGGCCGTAAATAGTTCCTTACATATGAAACCGCTCATTGAAATTGACAAGCACCCTTTTTTCCCTCTCCTCCCGCCGAACACAATGCAGCCTCTTTCACGCTCATAAAGACCATCTCTTTTTCATTCCTGCCAAGGATCCTGCATGCTCAGATCAATACGCTCACAGGCTGAATGAGACCTTTCTCCTTGCTCTGAATGTCTTGTGGATAGAATTAACACTGATTGAGCATGTCACTGTCAAACTGCAATTTAGAGAGACATCATGAAACCATGCTGGGCTGGCACTGGTCCAGCTGTCAGATGCAATAGAAAAATAACACAGCTTCATCCAACACAACAGCGCACCAGTTTATATCTCCTGGGTTAAGTATTTTTGTGCTTCTTGATTTGACTCTTGGGTATGATTAATAAGGTACCAGAGACACTTGATATTCCATATCCCTGAGTGAGGAGCGACCCTAGGGTACTTCAGAGGGTCAGTTTGGATGAGTGCCCAGTGCCCAATAAACAAGCCAACTGGTTTGATAAATTTATAAACAAGATTATATGACGTGGTTGCCTGGATAGCAGTGGACTGGACATGGTAATCCAGGAGGTCCCTATGTTCCTAATTCAATAAGAACATACGAATGGCCACCCTGGGTCAGACTAATGGTCCATGTAGCCCAGTGTCCTGTCTTCCGACATTGGCCAGTGCTAGATGCTTCAGAGGGAATGAACAGAACAGACAACCATCGAGTGATCCATCCCATTCCAGCTTCTGGCAGTCAGAGGTTTAGGGACACCCAGAGAATGAGGTTGCATCCCTGACCACTTTGGCTAATAGCCACTGATGGACCTGTTCTCCAGGAACTTCTCTAATTCTTCTCTGAACCCAGTTATACTTTTGGCCTTCACAACATCCCCTAGCAATGAATTGTGTGTTGTGTGAAGAAGTACTTCCTTGTGTTTGTTTTAAATCTGCTGCCTATTAATTTAATCAGGTGACCCCTGGTTCTTGTGTTATGTGAAGAGGTAAATCACAACATCTCCCTATTCACTTTCTCCCCACCATTCGTGATTTTATAGACCTCTCTGATATCCCCCCTTAGACATCTCTTTTCTAAACTGAACAGTCCCAGTCTTTTAAATCTCTCCTCATATGGAAATTGTTCCATTGGATGCCCTGTTCCTTATGGTCAAAAACTGGCCAAGATGCAGAGCAATGATGAACTGAACACCCAGATTTCAGATGGGTCCACGAATACCCTCATCTCTGGCTTCTGCACACCTGAGTTAGAATTCTGTCTCTGTACAGAGCTGCAGTCACCCCAGTGTCTAGGGACTGAAGCCTCATGTGGACATCCCTTCTTCTGTGGTTTCTGGGTAGTATTTGGGTTGGGACAGAGATGCCATGCGAATGGCTGGCATTTAGGCTCCTTGGGGACTCAGGTGCCTCCTAGGAGTGGAGTGATGTGTATGTGAGACCAGTGGTGGAGTAATGGTCTGACGGGTCCCAAGCACAAATCTGAAGAGATTCCCCACCCACATGCCATGAATTTATTGGACGAAATTATTATTTTTTATTATGGTGGTGCCATGAGGCTGACTGAGAATGTGGGTCTGTAAAATGGGGTCCTCGGGTGAGCCGAGAAGCTTAGTGGTTATCGTCCACTCGGTCATGAGGCAATGGTAGGGGAGCCCGGGCTCACCTACTCCATCAGGCTCTGACCCAGGGCCCTAGGAAGGTTTGGCCCCTGGGAGGGGCCCGCTAAGCTACCTTTCCTGGGTTGCTTCTGACCACTTCTTCCTTCCATCAGCTTCTGGTCCCAGATAAGGAGAAAAGCTGGGGTCTACACACAATTCTGTTCCGTCAGAGAGGCTTCGCCAGTTCCTTTTGGCAGGAGCCGGCAGGGTAGGTCTGCGCTCCTCCCCAGCCCTCCCCCTTCTGAGCTGGGATGCTCCCTTTTCAAGCCTGTCTCCAGCTGGAGCATGCTTTGCTGGGTTGGAGTGGGGTTGAATATAGTCCTTTAGCCCCTTCCATCCCAGTGTGGGGTTTGTATACCCCATCACAGGGTCCATTGTGCTAGGCGCTGTACAAACATAGAATAAGAGGCAGGCTCAGCCCCCAAGAGTTTACAATCTAAATTGAGAATCTATGTTGTGTAAAAAGGCAAAGGGTGGGGGGAAAGGCTAAAACAGGCAAGCGGCGTGATCAGTGTCCTGACATGTTAGTCAAATTCTCTGCCCTGTGGTTGGCAGGAGGTCAGCCTAAGTGTTAATAATGGTCCCTTCGGGCTGTAAAATCTGAGACTGCGCAATGCCCTCCCTGAAGCCCTAACAAGTTTGTCCGGGTCCAGCTGATTTCCTGGCTACTAACAGAAGGTTAAGATGTGACTTGCTCACAGTCGGATGGTACCTGCTTGGGAAACAGAAATTTGCTAACGGAGGGTTCTGCTGTATTAATTTAGAGGGAACATATGGACCAAAGGTGTTAATATAACCCACTCACTGTCCAATGTTAAACACTGATACGCAAGGTTCAGGGATTGGTATGCAGCCACCCCAACCTGCTTAGCACCAGGGGAAACATGCCATTAAAGGTCCTCTTATTAAAGATACAGAATAGAAGGGAAAACAGCTACAGCATTTGAAATGTAAAGTGTTAACTAAGGCTGGCATTTTCATAACACGCTTTGTTCTCTTTCCCGCTAGCTGGCGAGAGTTAGTTATTAGAAAAACCCCACCCCTCTCTGCTTGACGTCGTTAGATGGTATTAAAGATTATAATAACTGTCCTTTTGGGGAGAAGAAAAGGCGTTAGTGGTGGTGGTGTTTCTGTTAAAGTCTGATCTCATTTTCTAAGACAAAACAAGACAAATACACGCAAAAGAGGAGGAAAAAGAACAGCAGGGATAGAAAATGCAGCTTCTGTCTCTGGCATTGACTCTCACTTGCAACCTCACTGCTGGGAAAACACTGGTCCAGGGCATGGTCTGATCAGCCACTCCGAGACCTGACAAACTCGTACAGGCATCGGGTTGTTTAGGGCTTGCATCAGTATTGCAAAATACACAGGTTTGGCTGATTAAGCCAGACTCTTATTAAGCAGAAGGAAAAAGGAGAGGGACAGGAAAGAGAAGCAATAAAGTGGGGAAGGAAAAGAACCCACAAATGGGAAGTGTGTGTGTATATGTGTGTGTGTGAGAGAGACAAAGTCACACATCCCAGGTGGTAGCTGGAATTTAGCTGAAGGTAGTGATGTAATTTGGCTTCCTCTCTGTAGCCCAGTCTCTAGACATCTCTCAGCATTAGAATAAAGAAGGTCTGGGATCCTAGGAGATAGTGTGGATGGCAGCCATGATTGTCAAGGATAGAAGTGTAGGACTGGAAGGGGCCTTAATAGGACATCTAGTCCAGTCCCCTGCACTCAAGACAGGGCTACGTAATAACTAGACCATCCCTGACAGGTGTTTGTCTACCCTGCTCTGAAAACCCTCCAATGATGGAGATTCCACAACCTCCCTGGGCAATTTATTCCAGTGCTTAATCACCCTGACAGTTAGGAAGTTTTTCCTAATGTCCAACCGAAACCTCCGTTGCTGCAATTTAAGCCCATTGCTTCTTGTCCTAGCCTCAGTGATTAAGGAGAACAATTTTTCACTTTCCTCCTTGTAATAATATTTTATGTACTTAACCTATCATGTTCACCCTTAGTCTTCTCTTCTCCAGACTAAACAAACCCAGTCTTCTTCAATCTTCCGTCACGGGTCATGTTTTCTAGACCTTTCATCATTTTTGATGCTCTCCTCTGGACTTTCTCCAATTTGTCCACATCTTTCCTGAAATGTAGTGCCTGGAACTGCATGCGATACTCCAGCTGAGGCCTCATCAGCATGGAACAGAGTGGAAAAAGTACTTCTCCTGTCTTGCTTACAACACTTGCTTGCTCCAAGAGAAAAATTTTCTCTCCTCTTTCTTTATGGAGCCCCAAAGGGAGTGATTGGCGGAAGTCTCTTTCTGGGGTGCAATCCAGATTGGTGAAGAGTTGGACCACCTCTTACCCTGCAACCCTTAAGTACCTTCATGCTTTGCTCCTGTAGTTCTCTGCTTGGGATACCCACAGTGGGCAACAAGCATGCACTGTATGTCTGTGTATTGGACAGCCCTGGTAGAACACTCTGGATCCAGGAGCCCGAGGCAATACTATAGACTTCCAATGATCTCCACCAGCCTTGGTGAGCAACCAGTAAGTTGATTCCACACTCTCCCCAGCCCTTGGTTTCCTCAAAAACATGTATTCTGAAAGGTCCCGTCCTGTCCTGGAACAATCAGAGGAATGTTCAGGTTTGTTGGTCCCTTAAAGAATCAATATCAAACAGTTTGTTACCTAACTGGAGTAACCAAACAGTTCAGTTCAAACTCAGCACAGGATTGGTCTAGATTAAAAATAAAACAAAATCTATTTAATTCCAGAGAGAGAGGTATTACATGGATTAAAGTCAGAAATGGTTGCAAGAGAAACAAAGATTAAAATACTTACTAGTGACTAAAACTTAACAAGCTAGACTGCATTCAACGTAAAATCCTCACCTCATGATTCCAGCTAGATGCTGACCGAGCTCCTGGGTCAGGGTCTATTCCACAAAGTCGAAGAGCTGTCTTAAATGAAAGACAGATAACTTTGGATTCTGTCCCCCTCTCTTTTATAGTCCATTGAATCTTCTAAATGGATTCTTCTGAAGGATACTTCCAGATAAAGGCGATTTCCGGCTGTGAGGAAGGCAACATGGAATCAGGTTTCAGAGTGGTAGCCATGTTAGACTGTATCAGCAAAAACAACGAGGAGTCCTTGTGGCACCTGAGAGACTAACAAATGTATTTGGGTATAAGCTTTCATGGGCTAGAACCCACTTCATCAGATGCATGGAGTGGAAAACACAGGAGCAGGTATAAATACACGAAAAGATGGGAGTTGCTTTACCAAGTGTGAGGTCGGTCTAATAAGACAATTCAATTAACAGTGGGATACCAAGGGAGGGAAAATAACTTTTGTAGTGGTAATGAATGTGGCCCATTTCAAACAGTTGACAAGAAGGTGTGAGTAACAGGAGGGGGAAATTAGTATGGGGGAAATTAGGTTTAGGTTTTATAATGACCCAGTCTTTATTCAGGCCTAATCTGATGGTGTCCAGTTTGCAAATTAATTCCAGTTCTGCAGTTTCATGTTGGAGTCTGTTTTTGAAGTTTTTTTGTTGAAGAATTGCCACTTTTAGGTCTTTTATTGAGTGACCAGGGAGACTGAAGTGTTCTCCTACTGGTTTTTGAACATTATAATTCCTAATGTCAGAGGGACGTGATTGTTCCCCTCTATTTGACATTGGTGAGGCCTCATCTGGAGTACTGTGTCCAGTTTTGGACCCCAGACTACAAGAAGGATGTGAAAAAATTGGAAAGCGTCCAGCGGAGGGCAACAAAAATTATTAGGGGTCTGGAACACATGACTTATGAGGAGAGGCTGAGGGAACTGGGATTGTTCAGTCTGCGGAAGAGAAGAATGAGGGGGGATTTGATAGCTGCTTTCAACTACCTGAAAGGGGGTTCCAAAGAGGATGGATCTAGACTGTTCTTAGTGGTAGCAGGTGACAGAACAAGGAGTAATGGTCTCAAGTTGCAGTGGGGGAGGTTTAGGTTGGATATTAGGAAAATCTTTTTCACTAGGAGGGTGGTGAAGCATTGGAATGGGTTACCTAGGGAGGTGGTAGAATCTCCTTCCTTTGAAGTTTTTAAGATCAGGCTCGACAAAGCCCTGGCTGGGATGATTTAGTTGGGGATTGGTCCTGCTTTGAGCGGGGGTTGGGCTAGATGACCTCCTGAGGTCTCTTCCAACCCTGATATTCTATGATTCTATGATTTGTGTCCATTTATTCTTTTGCGTAGAGACTGTCCAGTTTGGCCAATGTACATGGCAGAGAGGCATTGCTGGCACATGATGGTGTAGTGAGGCGGCTGCCCCACTCCCGCAGAACAGGGGTTGAAAGCAGCCCTGGAGAGGGCTGCAGCTGGGAAAAAGAGGGGAAGCAGCCACAGCTCTGGCCAGCCCAATCAGGGCCCAGCTGGCCCTTATAAGAGGGCTGTGAGCCAGAAGCTGGAGGAGTCTCACTCTAGCCTGGGAGTGGGAAGGGCTAGCTGCCTGAAAGCGAGGTACCTGAAGCAGAGCAGTGCTGGGGAAAAGCAAAGGGAATGGAGAGCGCCAGCCTGGTGAAGGCGTACAAAAGGTACTGGAGCTGCAGAGAGGCAACCCGGGGATAAGCAAAGGCAGCAGGTCCTACCCCCTTTCCAGTGATGAGTGGCCATTACAGACTGCAGTCTGCCCCAGTCAGCGGGGGCTAGATGATGACTGGCAGTAGCCACTGAGGCAAGGTGGGTTTAGAGGGTTGGGGGTTCCCCTGGAAGAGGAGACCAAGAGCATGGGGCTATTGCTGGGGCAGAAACCCAAGGTAAAGAGCACTGGGGTCCGGGAGGGGCACGGGGCCAGCAGCAGGTTAGACACCGGCCAGAAGGAGATGCTCCAAACACTGGAAAATAGCTAATTCCCAGACGACCAGCAGGAGGCGCTGCACCGGTGAGTCATCACATTGGTAGATGTGCAGGTGAACGAGCCCCTGATGGCGTGGCTGATGTGGTTAGGTCCTATGATGGCGTCCTTTGAATAGATATGTGGACAGAGTTGACACCGGGGTTTGTTGCAGGGTTTGGTTCCTGCGTTGGTCTCCTCCCCTGCCATGATAGTGTGTGGTTTGTCTCCACCCCTTGTTAGCTTGATGGCTCTGCTTATGTGATGTCAATACATTCTCATGGTCTTTCAAAATACTTCGGAAGTAACTCCAGGTGGAGAAACCACATTCCTTTGTTTAGAGTGGGCTAACTCCATGTTGGCTGGCAAACACATTTTAAAAATTATAATTTCAGTTTATGTCCATAGCTTTGCATCATTTGCTTGCACCCACATTACGTGATGATGTTAATAACCTGTGAATCAGGAGCTTTTCACTGACACCTAGCATGGCACTTAGATACATTTCATGACATTGAAGAAGTGGAATACACATGAACGGGTTAAGCCAGCTGCAGTTCATTACCACATATCAGATGCCCCTTGCTCTCTGCCTTTGGCTGCTCTTAATGTCACAGTAGAATAGCCCATTCCCTCATTTATTTTGTCCACCAATTAACTCCAATCTCTGACACACTGGTTTTGGTCCACTGTTTCCCAGTCCCACACATCTCTTGTTAACCAGGCATGATCTCAATACAGTTCTTGAATTATACAGCAAGCCTTTTTGTTTGGACCGATTCAGTCTTTCTCTCCCGTTTGCAACTTTTCCCAACAACATTTGTTGCTACAGGTTATTGTGACACTTGATGAACTTTCACTCACTTCTCTCAGTTGGGCTCACAATTAGCTACATTTGTCGGCCGAATTATCACAACAGTTCAATTTAGCAGACAAAAATACAACCAAAAATCCTGGAAGTTGAAGCTAGACAAATTCAGACTGGAAATAATACACCCATTTTTTAACAGGGCGGGCAATTTATAGAGCTGAGAGAACTTAAAAAATGTCCATCCTCTGGGAAATGCTGACATTTCAACATTTGCTTGCATCCCAAATTGGAGTTGTATTTTGAGAGCTTCATTCTCTAGGCCAGGCTCCGTGGCCGGGCTACATCTTCCATAATGCACATCGCTCCGGGCGACTCCCATGCTGTGCCACGCAGCTTGGTGGGAGAGGTAGTGTCAGCCGCCCGGAGCGAGGGCGGTCTAGCCTAGTGGTCAGAGTAGGTGCCCGACCTAGGGGTTGGAGCAGGCATCAGGAACCAAGGACTAGGGTCAGAGCCTGAGTCAGCACTCAGCCAAAACCACAGGTCAGGCAGGGTATCAGGCACAGAGGGGTTCAGGGAAGGGGCAGGACAGAGGCAGGACTGATTGCAAAGCAGGAGCAGCAGGAACAAAGTAACCCAGGAGCAGGCACAGGGGTGGGCTTGGGCAGCTAGCAAGTGGCTATTAATGCTGGCTTAAGAGCCAGCCTGCTGGCCCTTCCAGCCAGGCAGGTGGCATGGCTAATCAGGCAGCTTGCTGTAAGGCTGGCTGTACAGCTGAGGCTGTCTGAGGACTAACTCTGCTGCAGACCCTGACAGGTGATCACAGAGTTCAAGGCCAGAATGAACCACTAATTCATCTACCCTGAGCTCTTGGGTAGCCACCAGATAGCATCCGAGCATAGAGGAGTTTGGAGACTGGAACTACAACTCTCATAAAGCAACGGGCATGTGATAAGAAACATGGTTAATGTTGAAATGACTTGAAACAATGTGTTTCAGATCATTTCAACAAATCAGACTGCCTGGTTTGGGTCAGATTGACCCGATATGAAATATTTCATTTTGATTTTCGGCACAGTCAGAACTCTCCCACGGAAAACTTAGATTGTTGCAGAAACTGCATTTCCCAGTGGAGAATCATTCTGACAGAAACTTCCCAGCCAGCTCCAGTAATTAACTATTGGAACAATTGAGGAAGGGCCATGGTGGATTCTCCATCACTGGACACTTGTACATCTAGATTGGATGCTTTTCTAAAAGACAAGTTCTGGGTTCAACCACAGCAAGAATGACTACAGGGAAGTCACATGGCCTGTGATTACAGGAGATCAGATTAGATGACCACAACGGTCTCTTCTGGCTTGATGATCGCAATGTCTACGCTACACACTAGGAGTGCGATCCTCAGCTCACCCAGACCTACTTGGGCTAGCTCTCCTCTGAGCTCGTGCGCTAAAAACAGTAGCGAAGCCGTGGTAGCATGCGCAGGGGTGGCATCTTGCTAGCTGCCCGAAGCACAACCCCGCCTGAACCTTGTGGGTACATATTTGGGGTGGCCCGAAGTACTGCAGCTACGTTGCTATTTTTAGCATGCTAGCACAGATGAGAGCTAGCATGAGTCTGGCTAGGCAAGAAGGGAATCACACCCCTAGCATGGACGTAGCCTCTGCGTTTTGAACAAACTTTCATTCCAGGGGGTTAACTCACTCACCCCTCCCACCCCCAATTTTCCAGGGGACACTACACCCACTGGCCAACAAAACTACTGCAGATTAGGTGCAGAGGGTCTCACCCTCTGTGCCATTCAGTCTTTGAAACTTTCGCTGGGGGGCAGGTTACCCCATAACTGCCTGTTGCGGGGTTTTTGTGCACGTTCCTCTGAAGCCTCTGGTGCTGGCCATTGTTGAAGACAGGCCATGGGACTAGATGGTCCGTGGGTCTGATACGGGATGGAAATTCCTATGTTGCTAATGTGTGTGTTGCCACTGACATCAGGAGGAGGAGGATTGGACCCCCCTTTTGGACAGATTGTGGTGCAGGGGGGTTGGCTGCAGTTTACCCATGATTAAAAGTAGAATTCTTTCCAGGATGTATTTATCTGAGCTGAAATGTGGGACAAAACACAAAGGGGTGCTGGGTCTATAAAGATGGGCATTAATCAGCAACCCACGAACACGGCAAGGGCAGCCCTCTGTCCCTCCAGAGTAAAGAGAAATGCGAATGCACGTAGTGATAAGCAATCAGCTGAGATGAAATTTTAAGCGCTCACTAGAAATGATCCCTGGACGGCAGGGTGATTTTTCTACAGCCCGGGCAGCGCGGTTTTGAATTGTAATCAGCTGAGAAGTCCTCCCCAGACACACAGCTCCGTCTTCTTAGAGGAAAATGTTTTATGATGGACAGTGGAGGGGTGTCCTCGTGACGTATCTCCGTACATTGCAGCTGTACAAGTCATTCATCCCAATCGCTTGCTGTTGCTAATGTTCTGGCTCTTCTGTGTGGCCAGCCATAAGCCACTGGCCTGAGTTGCTTCATCTCCACCTCCAGCGAGATCCGAGCTTTACCTGTTAATTCGTTCCCATTTGTGTCCTGAGGCCCAGGGGCGCTCTGGATCTAGAAAAAGGCACTATAGTGATGAGTCGGCATAAATATAATAGATAGAAGGAAAGTTATCTGCCCCAAATAGCACACAGTCTATGAGCCTGACCCGCTGGCCATTGAAACTAATGGGATTTGGATGAAGCTCTTCAGGACAAGTTCTGCTCTGTATGGTTCATGGCCATCAGGTCAAATTCTGCTCTCGCTTACACAGGTGTAATTCCACAGTAACGGTGCTGATGAAGAGATGTTATTCCAGATTTACACCAGTGTAACTGGGAGCAGAATTTAGCCTCGGTGACAGGCTAATGGAGAATTCCCAAAGCCGCCAGGATGTTTCGTGTAGTTGAATCTCACTCTGGCAGCTGAACTCTGAAAGTCTTCACAGCAGAGCTGAATTCGGACAAGAAGCACACTGTGCACCTAACCCCCGACCTGCCGCTTCCAGGTGTTGAGCTAACTCAGCTCTGCACCTTGCAGGATTGAGCCCGCTCAGTGTGGGCCCTGATTCAGCAAAGCATGGGCTTAAATCCTCCCCTAGTCAGAAAAACACTTAAGTGCATGCTTAGGTACTTCGCTGAGCCAGGGCCTTAGAGATGAGTCTGAACTAAGCCCCTCCTAACTTCAGGGGTGGCTGGATCTGAATCCTCAGCTAGAGTTTTCCTCCTGGTAGGAATTCAGAAGTTCTGCATCTAGTTCAGCCATGGCTGAAATCACACACGAGCAGTTATACAAGGTTCTGGCCCAGAAATCCTGCAGGCCCAGCTGGTCTCTGCTGTTCCAAACCCCATGACTACTGTTTCTGCTGGCTCTGAACCCTGAGCTCTGCGAAGACCCTGAACCTGACCCAGATGGGATAAGTGACCCCCCTGGCCCTCCTCCTTCCGAGAGCTCTGGCTCCATTCCCACGGGCAGTAGGGCAAAGGGAGCACTACAGAAGGGTCTGAAATGTTCAGTGGCTTTTAGAAAGGCAGGAGACAGGAACAATCAGGGAAAGGATTTATGGCAAGACACTGAGGCTTTGTCATGGTATGACATTTTATTGTGTGTCTGACGGACTATCATGAGCCCTGTGATTCACCCGAGTGAGCCTGGCTCAGGCTTTTTGATTGCATGCTTTTCTTTTGTCTGCTGGGCTTTTATTTACTGGTGATTTTATGTTAATGGGATCATGCATTTAGGCAGAATCTCCCTCCCCTTTGAATAAGTTACTGCTGTGGTTAAGTGACAGCACACCAATTGCATTGTGGGTAACAGGAACATCTGCCATGCATCAATCAGGCGAAAAGAGAAAGCACCCATTTCAAAGGGGCTGAAGGACAGGGGACTGGGTGGCTCAGGAATGGGAGATAGAATTGCCAATGAGAGGCTCTTTCTTAGACCTTGTCTCAGCAGATAAAGAGGGACTGATCACAAACTAAAAAGTTAATGATAGCTTAGATGCAAGTGATCGTGACTTGATCACATTTGTGCAAACACAATACAGTCCAGACGAGTGATCTATGTACTTGATGCTTTAAAAGGGCCAGCGTAACAAAGCTGAAAACAATTAAGAGCCAGATCAACTGGGAGGAAGAATTTAATCAGAAATATGTGAATTGGAATTAACACCACTTTACTAGTTGCCAAAAAAGCCACATTTGAGGCAGAAGGCTGTATTAGTAAACCAATCTGGTTTAGAAGGGAACTGAAGGCAGCTATAAGAAATAAAATAGTATATGACAAATGGAAGAAAGGAGAAATTGATAGTAATGAATATCAATCAGAAGCTAGTGTAACTTTAGCGCCCTCGTGGCCAAGATGGAGTCTGCTCCTGCAGGCAGCTCTTGCCAAGAGAAGGCGCGCGCAGGAATGCAGCAGGAAAAATCCCTTCTGCCCCAGGGGCACCTGCTCCAAACCCCCCAGAGTGAACACACACACCCACCGGAAAAGTACAATGGATATAAGAAAGGGAAATATTTATTTACAAAGGGATCAGAGGAGAAAAACAACAAGGGGAAATGTAGGGGGAGCAGTAGAACAGGGTTGCATCCAAATCAAGGCCCCACCGGCCCAGTGGTAGCACAGTCTGAAAGGGCAGACACCGAGCAATGTGTCTGCACACAGAGTTCAGGAAGCCTGAGCAAAGGTCCAGTCCAGTGCTGAGTCTTGGGTGCTCCTGGTCATCTTTGGCGCCAGTGAACTTTCCCCAACAAACCCCTCCAGTGCCCTCTTCTGCCGCTCTCTGCAAAGCCACACAGAGCAACCACCTCCCCACTTAACTAGCTACAGCCTCCCTCCTTATTCCCAATGCAGAGTCACAAGCCCCAGGACTCACAGCCCCATGCAGCTCTGGGCAGCAGTGATCCTGGGTCCAGCTCCGGCCTGTCCTTCTCGTGCGATTCCCCCTGGCACAGTGCTCCTCCTGGCTCCTGTCCTGGCATGTCCCCGATCGGCCGCTCTGTCCTTCCCAGGCTTCAGGCAGGTTCTCTGCTGCTTCACTTTGTGAGGGTCTGCTTGCTGAAGCCCTTCTCTCTCCCTCCAGCTCCAGTGCCCCACTTGGAGTTTCCCCCCTTTCTCTCACTCTCCCCCTCCCCCCTTAGGAAAAAGATTTAAAGGGGCCATGCTCTCTAAACCCCAAGGGGTTACACTAGGAATTGCAGACAATTGATAAGGGAAGTAAAGGGACACAAGGAGAAATCTGTGGCCAGCAGAATTTAAGACAATAAGGAGTTTTTAAACTATCTTAGGAACAAAAAGAATCCTAACAATGTGCTGGTCCATCACTAGAGAGAAATGGAAGCGTTATCAGTAATAATGCAGAAAAGGCAGAAGTGTTCAATACATGTGTTTTGTGTCAAGCTCTCCTGCAATGGCTCAAGAGCAGGGGTCTCAAACATGCAGCCCGCGGGCCACATGTAGCCCATGGAGTTATTTCCTGCGGCCCACCATAAGCGCTGACTCTGTGGGTGCTGTGGAGCTGGAGCACCCGTAGGGAAAAATTAGTGGGTGCTGGGCACCCACCGGCAGCCAAGCTCCCCTCACCCCCTGCCCCTTCGCTCCAGCGTGCCGCATATCCCTGCTCCTCCACCTACCTCCCAGTGCTTCCTGCAGCCAAACAGCTGTTTGGCGGCGCTTAGGACTTTCCAGAAGGGAGCGGGGAGGAGTGGGGACAAGGCACGCTCAGGGGAGGAAGCGGGGCGGGGATTTGGGGAAGGGGTTGGAATAGGGGCAGGGAGGGGGCGGAGTTGGGGTGGGGACTTTGGGGAAGGGATTGGAATGGGGGCAGGGAAGGGGTGGGAAGAGGCAGGGCAGGGACGGGGCCTCATGGAAGGGGTAGAGTGGGGGTTTTGCAGTCTGTTACCAACCAATTTTGAAGTTCTCAGCTATTTTGACTTGAGAATTGGTGTACAACTACAGAAAGGTGCGCATCTGTGCTGTGCCAAGAGTACTAGACCACAGTGGTGATATCAGAGAGAACTCAACTAATCACCACCCTTTCTCAACAGCTAGTTTGCATGCTACTGTTTCATTGGGTTGTATGAGGGAGACTTCACAGATGGTGGATTATTTGGCTCTACTGCCACACCCTTGTGCCTAGCTGCCACCTCACATATCAACACAACCATGTACACAACAACACAACCAGCAAGTCTGAGTATAGATAGCCCCCCGTCCCAGCACACACCCCTTATTTGCACCAACACAAATCAACCAAAATCTCCCAGCACAACACAACCCAGGCACAAATCAACACAGCTTCCCATCACCACACCCATTTGCCCACTCTCACTCATACTTACCATACACTTGAGTGGCTAAGTGGCAAGTCCTTTGCTAGTAAGCGTATATTGGGCTACTGTGACAACACAATAAAAGTCAGAAGAAAAATCACTGTAACATACTAAACAATTTAAGGGTGTAGAAAAAAACGTATATATTATATGAGAAACCGTACGTGATCCTCTCATTAAAAGATTACATGATAACACATAGTCTCAAAGGGGCAGAGAAAACGTTGTGTGTGCAACCCTAATTCTGGCACGTGTGCTTAACTGTGGAGTCTTAACATTCTCTTAGCCCTGGTTTACACTGGGGGGGGTGGGGATCGATCGAAGTTACGCAACTTCAGCTGCGTGAATAACGTCGCTGAAGTTGACGTACTTAGACCTACTCACCGCGGTGTCTTCACTGAGGTGAGTCGACTGCTGCCGCTCCCCCATGAACTCCGCCTGCATCTCTCGTGGCGGTGGAGTACAGGCGTCGACGGGAGAGCGCTCGGAGGGTCGATTTATCGTGTCTAGACTAAACGCGATAAATTGACCCCTGCTGGATCGATCGCTGCCCACTGATCCGGCGGGTAGTGTAGACATACCCTTAGTGTGGAATGTGGTACAAGACTGGTTTTGTCTCAGGATATCAAACCTAATATTGATGCTCTGGTTGATGCGAAACGCTGCCAGCTAAGTGGCCGAAAATGAAATGACTATCAAAGTTAGCACTGACTTGTCGCATTACAGTTTTTAAAAAGTGAATACATTGACTTTTAATAGCATACTATATTACTCTTCTTTTTTTTCATTTTTGACTATACTTTTGTATTGTTGTATGAAAAGGTTTCAGTGATGTGGCCCTCAGGCCAATGTACTCGTCCTCATGTGGCCCTCCTGGTGATTTGAGTTTGAAATCCCTGCTCAGGAGGATAAGCACCAACCTCAGGGCAGCCTGTTAAGAGGTAGGGCACAAACCCCAAATTTGTTGTGAGGTCTATACTTAGATGTCACCAACCAAGTAACAAGTGTAAACTCCTCAGGCTTTATCAGAGCCTAACCATGGAGTCACAGACAGCCCCCTTGCCACCCAGACAAGCTTGTCTTTGTGACAGATGGTCTCTTACACTAAAAAATCACAATAATGTTCAGGTTACTCCCAGTCCCAAGGAGCTGGTCACTTACCCCATGTTAATTGCACCTTAGATATCACACCAAAGACAACATTTATACACACAAGAGTTACAGTTTTAAGTTTCAAACTGTAATAGAAGCTTCTATAATAAGCAAGATCTATATGTCCCTTAGAGCTAACCCAGGCTAAACACTGAGGATCACTTGCTTATGCCTGGAAAATCTTGCCCCCCAGAGTCCAAGCAGCATACAAATAGTTTCTCCTTGTCAGGGACATTTATTCCCTGCCCCCCTTCTCTGAGTTGCCAGCTTAGCTGATGAGAGGAATTCTTTTGCAGGTCTCCTCTTCATGGGTTTGGGGGATAGCAATCAACAGAGTCTTTTGCCCTCTTTGATGTTCCACAATAGTTTGTTTGGTGTTGATGGGTCTTTTCTGTGGGGCAGGTCCTAACACCTTTTGTTGTGGGCCAGCATGTCACACTAATGAATGCCTCTCTCCTGTTTGGTGATTTAGGGCTTGTCTACATTACCAGCTGGATTGACAGGCAGCGAGCAATCCAGCGGGGGGGTCAATTTATCTCATCTAGTCTCGAGGCAATAAATCAACCGCCAAGCACTCTCCTGTCGACTCCGGTACTCCATCAGAGCGAGAGGCACAGGCGGAGTCGACAGGAGAGCGTCAGCTGTTGACTTACTGCAGTGAAGACACCGCGGTAAGTAGATATAAGTACGTCAACTTCAGCTACGTTATTCACATAGCTGAAGTTGTGTAACTTAGATCTATTCCCCCCTCAGTGTAGACCAAGCCTTACTCATGGCTTGTCTACATTTAAAATGCTACAGTGGCACAACTGCACCGCTGTAGTGCTTCAGTGTAGACACTACCTGCACCAACGGGAGGGATTCTCCCATAGACATAGGTAATCCACCTCTCTGAGAGGTGGTCCCTAGGTCGATGGAAGAATTGTTACATTGACCTAGTGCTGTCTATACAGTTACAGGTCAGCTTAACTACACCACTCAGGACCTTGCATCCAAGAGTTTTAAAGGAGCTGGATGAGGAGCTCACTGGACTGTTATTCGTTTTCAATAAGTCTTGGAACATTGGGGAAGTTCCAGAAGATTGGAAGAAAGCTAATGTTGAACCAATATTTCTGCTGGAATACCATGTGCAGTTCTGGTGTCCACAATTCAATAAAGATGTTGAAAAATTGGAGAGGGTTCAGAGAAGAGCCATGAGAATGGTTAGAGGATTAGACAACATGTCTTATAGTGATAGACTCAAAGAGTTTAGTTTAGCAAGGAGAAGGTTAAGGGGTGAGTTGATTACAATCTATAAGTAACTATGTGGGGAACAAATATTTAATAATAGACTCTTCAATCTAGCTGAGAAAGGCATAACACAATCCAATGGCTGGAACCCAAAGCTAGACAAATTCTGCCTGGAAATAAGGAGTAAATTTTTAACAGTGAGCGTAACTAACCATTGGCACAATTTATCAAGGGTCACGGTGGATTCTCCATCACTGGCAATTTCTAAATCAAGACTGCATGTTTTTCTGAACGATCTGCTCCAGGAATTATTTTGGTGAAGTTCCACGGCCTGTGTTATGCAGCAGGTCAGACTAGAATCTATGAACTGCGGGGACACTCTTGAATTTAGCTCAGGTCAGTAGAAACTGAAAGTCAGCTGCATTTATGGCTCTGTGGGGACCTATGTTAAATTATTTGTATTATGTTTATTATTCATACTAATAATAATATATGTAGGGGTCTCAATCAAGGATCGGGGCCACATTGTGCCAGGCACTGTACAGACTAAAATAAGGAGACAGTTCCTTCCCCGAACAGCGCCCTGGGGGATGTTCAAGTGAGGAGCTGAGTAAGGGAAATGTAAGAGGGATGAAAGCTCAAGCTGGAGAAGGGCAGAAGTGGGTTTCCAGGTGTACTTTGGGGGGTTTGTTGGGGGGGGGTGTGTGCCGGGGAGGCCCTGTGAGTCCTGGGCCCCAGAGAAGGTTGAATTTAGGTAGGCTGTGGGAGAGGCCTGCTGAAAGGCTATGGAGGAAGACGTGCCAGGAAAGCTGCAGCAAGGAGTCTGACCGAGCAGACTTTGGGAGAGTGGTGGGAGAGAGTGGGCTCCCCCACCAGCCCCCCTGAAAAGGGGATAAGGGTGACTGAATGTCCTCAGACAAGGGATGTGAAATCCACGTGTAGATGAAGGTTAGTACAGTTCCAGCACAATGTATAGCTGACATACCTAAGGCTTGCTTCTGGAATGGCCTCGGGCAATAGTCCGTGCCTTTACATGGTAATCCAAGACCATTAGACTGAAAGCAGTGATCCTGTCTTTCTGGGGGTTTCAGTGCACCGAACTTCTCTGTGTGCCACCACTCAGGTACCACAGTGACGGGTGACCTCAGAGGAATCTAGATTTCAGAGGGAACTGTGGCTGCTCCGCACACCCGCCTCCCCAAACCATGATGTTTAAGTCTCTGAATATGGATTTAAGTGCTTAACTTTAGGCACCTTAGTGTGAAAAATTTGGCCTTTGTGTTCGCAAAGCTGTCTCAGCTGATGGTGCAGGAAGGTGTGTAGAAGTGCCATCCATTGTTTTATGGCATAAGCATTATGTATCTCGCCCTGCTTGGTTTTTTTCCAGTTCATAGAATCATAGAATATCAGGGTTGGAAGGGACCTCAGGAGGTCATCTAGTCCAACCCCCTGCTCAAAGCAGGACCAATCCCCAATTAAATCATCCCAGCCAGGGCTTTGTCAAGCCTGACCTTAAAAACTTCTAAGGAAGGAGATTCTACCACCTCCCTAGGTAACGCATTCCAGTGTTTCACCACCCTCCTAGTGAAAAAGTTTTTCCTAATATCCAACCTAAACCTCCCCCATTGCAACTTGAGATCATTACTCCTTGTCCTGTCATCTTCTACCACTGAGAATAGTCTAGAACCATCCTCTTTGGAACCACCTCTCAGGTAGTTGAAAGCAGCTATCAAATCCCCCCTCATTCTTCTCTTCCGCAGACTAAACAATCCCAGTTCCCTCAGCCTCTCCTTATAAGTCATGTGTTCCAGACCCCTAATCATTTTTGTTGCCCTTCGCTGGACTCTCTCCAATTTATCCACATCCTTCTTGTAGTGTGGGGCCCAAAACTGGACACAGTACTCCAGATGAGGCCTCACCAATGTCGAATAGAGGGGAACGATCACGTCCCTCGATCTGCTCGCTATGCCCCTACTTATACATCCCAAAATGCCATTGGCCTTCTTGGCAACAAGGGCACACTGCTGACTCATATCCAGCTTCTCGTCCACTGTAACCCCTAGGTCCTTTTCCGCAGAACTGCTGCCTAGCCATTCGGTCCCTAGTCTGTAGCGGTGCATTGGGTTCTTCCGTCCTAAGTGCAGGACCCTGCACTTATCCTTATTGAACCTCATCAGGTTTCTTTTGGCCCAATCCTCCAATTTGTCCAGGTCCCTCTGTATCCTATCTCTGCCCTCCAACGTATCTACCACTCCTCCCAGTTTAGTATCATCCGCAAATTTACTAAGAGTGCAATCCACGCCATCCTCCAGATCATTTATGAAGATATTGAACAAAACCGGCCCCAGGACCGACCCCTGGGGCACTCCACTTGACACCGGCTGCCAACTAGACATGGAGCCATTGATCACTACCCGTTGAGCCCGACAATCTAGCCAACTTTCTACCCACCTTATAGTACATTCATCCAGCCCATACTTCTTTAACTTGCTGACAAGAATACTGTGGGAGACAGTGTCAAAAGCTTTGCTAAAGTCAAGAAACAATACATCCACTGCTTTCCCTTCATCCACAGAATCAGTAATCTCATCATAGAAGGCGATTAGATTAGTCAGGCATGACCTTCCCTTGATGAATCCATGCTGACTGTTCCTGATCACTTTACTCTCATCTAAGTGCTTCAGGATTGATTCCTTGAGGACCTGCTCCATGATTTTTCCGGGGACTGAGGTTATCTAAGCATTTGGGGTTTGACAGTGGCTTTGTCACAACCCAGAGTAAAGAGCAGCGTGTATTCACCCCTGGAGCAGAGCAGACAGAGTCCTAATCTGGTTCCTTGTTCCTCCAGGAGAAAACAACCCACAGCAGCCCTATCCTCGGCCTGGATCGCCTGCTGCTTTGCACAAGCCCAGCTGTGCTAGCCAGTTCCTTGACTCCACCCCCACCCCCACCCATCTATGGAGGCGGTTCAGTCCCTTATGCTTTGACCCATAGTACAGCTATCCCAAAGAGGGGATTAAGGGGTTACGCTCCCTTTGCATGCGTGTGTACTGTGGGCCTCAGAGAGAAATACCCAACTCCAATATAGACACTGCTTTTCATCAGTAGTTCTCAAAGTCCTTTGCAAAGGAGGTCAGTATTGTTAAAAGCATGCTATACTCAACGAAAATATGAGGGCAAATACAGCCTGCCACTCCCAGGGGTATGTCCTACACAGAACATACTATAGCCGGGTAGAATTAGTGGGGGAAGCAAAAGTGGATGGGAATCTGGGAGGCAGTGACCATGAGTTGGTTGAGTTCAGGATCCTGACGCAGGGAAGAAAGGTAAGCAGCAGGATACGGACCCTGGACTTCAGGAAAGCAGACTTCGACTCCCTCAGGGAACAGATGGCCAGGATCCCCTGGGGGACTAACATGAAGGGGAAGGGAGTCCAGGAGAGCTGGCTGTATTTCAAGGAATCCCTGTTGAGGTTACAGGGACAAACCATCCCGATGAGTCGAAAGAATAGTAAACATGGCAAGCGACCAGCTTGGCTTAATGGTGAAATCCTAGCGGATCTTAAACATTAAAAAGAAGCTTACAAGAAGTGGAAGGTTGGACATATGACCAGGGAAGAGTATAAAAATATTGCTCGGGCATGTAGGAAAGATATCAGGAGGGCCAAATCGCACCTGGAGCTGCAGCTAGCAAGAGATGTCAAGAGTAACAAGAAGGGTTTCTTCAGGTATGTTGGCAACAAGAAGAAAGCCAAGGAAAGTGTGGGCCCCTTACTGAATGAGGGAGGCAACCTAGTGACAGAGGATGTGGAAAAAGCTAATGTACTCAATGCTTTTTTTGCCTCTGTTTTCACTAACAAGGTCAGCTCCCAGACTGCTGCGCTGGGCATCACAGAATGGGGAAGAGATGGCCAGCCCTCTGTGGAGATAGAGGTGGATAGGGACTATTTAGAAAAGCTGGACGTGCACAAGTCCATGGGGCCGGACGAGTTACATCCGAGAGTGCTGAAGGAATTGGCGGCTGTGATTCCAGAGCCCTTGGCCATTATCTTTGAAAACTCGTGGCGAACGGGGGAAGTCCCGGATGACTGGAAAAAGGCTAATGTAGTGCCAATCTTTAAAAAAAGGAAGAAGGAGGATCCTGGGAACTACAGGCCAGTCAGCCTCACCTCAGTCCCTGGAAAAATCATGGAGCAGGTCCTCAAAGAATCAATCCTGAAGCACTTACATGAGAGGAAAGTGATCAGGAACAGTCAGCATGGATTCACCAAGGGAAGGTCATGCCTGACTAATCTAATCGCCTTTTATGATGAGATTACTGGTTCTGTGGATGAAGGGAAAGCAGTGGATGTATTGTTTCTTGACTTTAGCAAAGCTTTTGACACTGTCTCCCACAGTATTCTTGTCAGCAAGTTAAGGAAGTATGGGCTAGATGAATGCACTATAAGGTGGGTAGAAAGCTGGCTAGATTGTCGGGCTCAACGGGTAGTGATCAATGGCTCCATGTCTAGTTGGCAGCCGGTGTCAAGTGGAGTGCCCCAGGGGTCGGTCCTGGGGCCGGTTTTGTTCAATGTCTTCGTGAATGGTCTGGAGGATGGTGTGGATTGCACTCTCGGCGGATTTGCAGATGATACTGGGCTGGGAGGAGTGGTGGATGCGCTGGGGGGGGGGATGGGATGCGGAGGGACCTGGACAGATTGGAGGATTGGGCCGGGGGAAGTCTGATGAGGTTCAATAAGGATAAGTGCAGGGTCCTGCACTTAGGATGGAGGAATCCAGTGCGCCGCTGCAGACTGGGGACCGAATGGCTAGGCGGCAGTTCTGCGGAAAAGGACCTGGGGGTGGCGGTGGGCGAGAGGCTGGATGTGAGTCGGCAGTGTGCCCTTGTTGCCAAGAGGGCCAATGGCATTTTGGGATGTATGAGTGGGGGCATAGCCAGCAGATCGAGGGATGTGATCGTTCCCCTCTATTCGACACTGGTGAGGCCTCATCTGGAGTACTGTGTCCAGTTTTGGGCCCCACACTACAAGAAGGATGTGGATAAATTGGAGAGAGTCCAGCGAAGGGCAACAAAAATGATTAGGGGTCTAGAGCACATGACTTATGAGGAGAGGCTGAGGGAGCTGGGATTGTTTAGTCTGCAGAAGAGAAGAATGAGGGGGGATTTGATAGCTGCTTTCAACTACCTGAAAGGGGGTTCCAAAGAGGATGGCTCTAGACTGTTCTCAATGGTAGCAGATGACAGAACGAGGAGTAATGGTCTCAAGTTGCAATGGGGGAGGTTTAGATTGGATATTAGGAAAAACTTTTTCACTAAGAGGGTGGTGAAACACTGGAATGCGTTACCTAGGGAGGTGGTAGAATCTCCTTCCTTAGAGGTTTTTAAGGTCAGGCTTGACAAAGCCCTGGCTGGGATGATTTAACTGGGAATTGGTCCTGCTTCGAGCAGGGGGTTGGACTAGATGACCTTCTGGGGTCCCTTCCAACCCTGATATTCTATGATTCTATGATTCTATGATAGCCCCTCAAAACATGTCCCCATCTGCCTTTCACAGAAGCCCCTTTTCTGATCACCCCTCGTTTCTGTACTGGAAGATGGGAAAATCCTGTCAGGATTCTGTCTGTGTGTTCATGTGTTGTAAATTGTCCATATATCAAAGATATTGTCTACATCCAGCATTTAATGCTACCAGTAAAAACATAATGTGAGGGGAAAGTAGTAGCTCGTGAGGAAGAACGAATAATCTGTGTGAAATATTGAGCCTGTAAAAGCAGCGTTTTTCCTTCTGAGTGGAGTGCTGGTGTTTCTGACTTTCATTTCCATAAATCAACGATAAAAAATGTAACAATAACAAAGACTGGCTTCTGTTGCTGCAGGAGGGAAGGGTAAACACCTTCCAAACGGGTTGGAGACCTGGGGACGGACCGTGCAACGCATTCTTACAGGCGTAATCCTCACTCATGTGAGGAGGTCCACTGACGGGGTCCCGTTGGCAAGTTCCTGGTAGAGCTGATTGGAAAACCGGCTTGACAATGTCACGACACTTTTTAAAAAAATCCTTTGCTGGTTTTACTTTGGGCGCTATTGAAATATTATAACCAGCTCTGGAGTTGGTCCAAAAATAGAGAAAAATGGAGATTAAATGTTTCATGGGTGGGGGGGAGGGGGAATTTCCCTTTGAATTTCCAATCAAATACGTTGACAAACCACATTTGAAATATTTTCCACTGCTCGAGTTCCAAGCCTGAAGCAATGGACAGGGACACAGGAGACCTGGGTTCTGTTGCTGGCTCTGCCGTTGGGCTACTGACCCTGAGCAAGTCACTTTGCTGTTCTGTACCTCAGTTTCCTCATCTGTCGAACGGGGATGATGATACTGAACTCCTTTGTACAGCACTTTGAGATCTACGGGTGCAAAGCACTGCATAAAAGCTAGGTATTGATGATGATGATAAGGAAATAACCTTGGAGTTAAAGTCTGAAATCTGGTTCCCACTGAGTTGATATGTAGCCTAAGGAGAGGCAGACTTTGCTGTAATGCATCTTTTATAGCGATGTTAATAGAGCCTATGTCTCGGGTGGGGGGCGGTGGGGATCCTCACAGTATGTGGTGCTAGCCTTTTACCATTTCTCCTGTCTTGCATGAAAGTGAGTGTCTTGTTTACTCTTTACTTGGTGTTATTCAACAGGGTTCACCCTGGACTGTAAGAAATGCCCTGCAAAACAGGAATTAATTTTAAATGACCAACACCAATGCTGTCAGTGCTACTTACTATAAATGGGAAGCCAGTGTATATTTCTAGTCCAAATTAAAAAAATAAAGATCCAAGGCAATGCAGCAGCTAATACATTTATGAAGGATGTTGCAGTACATATGCGTCCAATGGTGGAATCACTCAACTCTGCAACTGTATGAGGCCATTTAATTTTCCATGCAATCTCACACTTTGTGTCACAGAATCCAATATACTGGTCAAACTGCATGGTATAGACCAGTGTACCCGTGTCAAGGCAAGATCCTTGCATGTTCCTGCAATTAAATCCTGAATTACTCACCTCTGCATGTGCAGGATCCTGAGAACACAAACCCAAACTCCTGTTTAGTTAAAACAAGGTTGGTAATCCAAAAGCTTAGGCTAAGGGAAACCTTTTCTCAAGAGTGAGTTCTATTAAGTATTACACCTTTACTATTGGTAGCCCTCTGTGGAGCAGTTGCAGATTCCAGGGCTTTGCAGGTCCACTCCTGTTAGAGGAAAAACCAGTGGCATAACATCTGGGGGGAAGAGAGGTGTGTCTTAGAAATCCTGGCCCCATTGAAGTCAGTGGCAAAACTCCCATTGATTTAAATACAGCCAGGATTTTACCCTGGATGTTTTCTTAACACAGCTTCTTTATCAACACTGCATGCACCAGTCCTTGAACAGAGGTGGGCACAAACAGCATCTCCCTTTTCAGAAATCTCATTCCAAACCCCAGTGCCTTATTCTCGGGAGCCATCTCTGCCCCAAGAATATACTCCTAATTAAAGAGCCTAAGGCAGAGGGTAAACTCTCTTGCTGTTTGCAACAGCTCCCCCCAAAGACCCTGCTTGCCAGAACTAATGACAAGATGGCATTTCTTCAAGGAATGTACACTGCTTGTAACAGCACTCTCTAGTGACTCCTGCCATAACAATACACTGGTTCTCAAGTTTTCCATACCAGGACCCTGTTCACTTCTAGCTTGCACCTCATTCCCATTGAGCAATATGATAACTGTAGGGTTGTCCAAACCTCTCGAGATGCCTTAGGGTCATTATCCCCACAATGAGAACCCCTCATTTAATACATCTTACTGTTAATCTCATGGTTTCCAACTGGACTGGACAAAGGATTAGAAGATACATACAGAGCTCAGCCCTGACCCGCAGAGTATGGCCTAAATGACCTACGAGGTCTTGTCCACATATAGTTATGATTGTGACTTTCATAACTCCTTGTCTCAGAGCATACTTAATGGAACTAAGCTGGGACCAAATAGCTAAATCCTCTGCCAATTAAAAACTGACACTCTAGACCTTATTTTCCACAGCTTTGCACCCTGTGTTGTCATTGTCATTTACATTCACAGGGCCCAGGCGCAAAAGGCTGTCAGCACTGTGAGTGAGTGGAAAATTCTAATTGGGAACCCACTTTGCACAGGTGTAAATGACAATGAAAGGTGAGAATCGGGTCCCAGATAACCATTATGGGCCAGATCCTGCCTCCCTTACAGTTGGTGTAAATCAGGAGTAACTGGAACTCCACTGAAGTCTAGGGAGCTACGCCTGCATAAAGCTGGTGTGCGATCAGAATCTGGTCTTTTAAGTGCAATGGAAAGTGCTTCCCCATTTCTCTCTCCTCCGTTTCCCACATTCCCTTTTTCTTTTCTCTGAAGAAGCTGCTGATTATAATTACAGTGCAGGCTGAGGTGGCAGCTTAGCGGAGCAGGACTTTCTATTTTTGTGCTTTGTGCATTGTCAGATAAAATTACCCGGATTATTTGTTGTTGTGGTTGATGCATTGAATAGATTTGATATTTAAATCAGGCAGTGTTTACGGTGGACTGCCAGTCTGTGTCGGGAGGGGAGAGACTGTATTTTTGTGTATTCCAGTGAAATTTTTTAATTTTTTTTTAAACTAGGCAGCTAAAGTTGAAGACTAAATCATAGTGTTACAAGGAAGGACCTGATTCTGGTGAGAAGCAATTTGCTCCTTAAGGAGTCCCACTGAGATTCACCCTTCCCCCCCGCCCCATCAGCTTTAGGGTTCTTATGTGCCTAATATTATTGGATAGTGAAGACCTGGCATGAAGGGAGAATGTGGCTCACCTTCTGTATCACTTGTCATTCCCTACAGGTTATTTCCAAGTGTGTTGTCCAGCCCATCATCCCTTCTCAGGTCCCACCAGGGCCTTCTCAAAAGCCCTTCATCGCCAACACACTTGTAAGCAGAGTCAGGATGAGCTCTACCCTGACATCTGGTGGCGAGTCATGGTGGGTTGTGGAAAAGAACTTCAGGGGCTGATCTCATTTGCATAGACACACCCATCCCGCCTAGATGGTCACTTTGGCTGCTGTAGGAGCCCCAGTTTCTCTGTTATTGGGGCAGGAATAAACTGTTGTTATCCCGATTATGTGAATCAAGGACAGTGGAACTGTACTTGGCCTTTTGTTATGATGGAGGGACTCACCATCAACTAAGCAGCACTCGCTAGGCAAGGATCATGGGTTCCAAAACCCAGTGAATAGAGAGAGGCTGGGGATAGGTATTAATACCAGATGGTATGGGCCCTGTGGTGAGGGCCTTAGATGCTAATTGCACTTCCTTCTCTCTCCACTGTGGAATATCAGAGCTAATTTTGATTCCATTAGGAGTCTAGTTACAGGCTGCTGAGCTGAATTCACTTTGGGCCAATGGTGCACTAGCACTGAGGCTCCCCTACTACAAGCTGAAATCACAAAAGAGCTAAACTTACTAAGAGCTGAAATCACTGAGTGTTGCGTTAAGTAGTGGGGGAGCCTGAAGATATATTGTGGAGCAGTTTGCAGGACGGCTGGCAGAGCGGCTCTTGGAGCAGAGCAGTTCGCAGGACAGCTGGAGTGGCTCATGGGACGGCTGGCAGAGCAGAGCGGCTGGAGGAGCGGAGCAGTTTGTGGGATGCCTGGAGCAGCTCATGGGGGCGGCTGGCAGAGCGGAGCAATTAGTGGGATGGCTGGTGGAGTGGAGCAGAGCCTCATGGAGAGGTGGGGCAATCGGCTTTGGACCACGTAAGGTGCTCCTTAACCCCCCCCATCTCCACCCAGGTTGGGAGGTAAAACTCTGCAGATAAACTTTCAAACTCTGGCGCTACACTGACCAGGGACAGAGACTTTTGGGGTGTTGGACTTTTGGGACTTTGGGTGATTTTGGGTTGCTGGACTCAAGAACCAAAGGGAAAGGACATGCCCCAATTTGCTTGAGGTGGGTTTTTTGCTCATGGGTTGTGTTATGAATCCTGTTGGTGGTGTTTCCCCAACATAATGCCACATTGTTTCTCTCTGTTATTAAAAGGCTTTGCTACACTCAGACTCTGTGCTTGGGAGAGGGGAAGTATTGCCTCTTGGAGGCGCCCAGCAGGGGTGGTATATATTTGTCACTGGGTGGGGGCTCGAGCCGGTTTTGCATTGTGTTATTGGAATGGATCCCCTAGATACTGAACCCGGCCCTCGTTGCTGCCAACTCTGATGGGCAGAAGGGTTACTGGAATGTTCCTCTTCATTCACCTTGGTGGTTTAGCCTGGGTCACCATTGTTCTATCCAGTCTACCCAACAAGGACCATCAACAGTGAACTCGGAGTGAATCTCTGTAGCCAGGACCAAAGCCAGCCACAGGGAACCATAGGGAGTGGAATCGGTGCAGGTCCACTGTTCACAGGAGGAGGGGAGGATTCCAGACGGCTACGCAGTGTGGAGGTACAGCTCCCTGAAGGTATTTTTTTTGTTTTGTTTTGCTCAGCAGTGGTATGAATGCGGCCAGAGGATCTGCCCCCGTGTAACACTGACAGACCCTGGTCGTCGTCATCCGGAATCAAACCTGGGACCTCTTGAGCTTAATGTTGGAGCCTCTACTGCCTGCTCTAAAAGACATGTCTCTCTTCGGCAAGGCTGTAGCAGGCTCATCAATCTCTAGCTGGTCTAGCCGCCAACAGAAGGGAACAGAGTGCCATGCTAAGCAGGCCTGGGTTACACCTGCAGCCCTCCCCACAGAGAATGGGCACGTCAGGGACTGTATGTAGCTGCCAGCCTACTCTCCAACCCCGCTGGGGGGATTTCTCCCTCTTGCCTCCAACCAGTACCTAGCCCAGTTACTCAGGTAGGGACCAGGGGGTCGCATTCGGCCCATAGCGAACTCTCCTATCCATAACAGATTTTCCTAGCCCATCAGAGAGACCTTTCCTCATGTGCATTCATTTAGGGTCAAACCTGGCCACTACATTCTCGGCCATCACCCAGGCAAAAGCACCGCTGGCTGCAGCTGGAGTTGTGGGTTCTCAGGGAGTCGGAAGCTGGGCACCCCAAGACAGAGATGGCCAAAGTTAAACACTGCTTTCTGAGCATAGGTGGTCTGTGCAAGGCCCCGGGGGGAGTCAGTAGGCCTGGCAGGTGAGTCCTGCAAGAGGTGTTAATTCCAGGGGACAGCAAGCTGTTTGGTGCCTCAGAGATGGGGCAGGTCCAGAATTGGGTGGGGGAACTGCCAGGTGGGAGGCTGTGAAGTAAGAGAGCAGATGCTGGGGGTGGTTTGTGGCAGTGGAAAGACTGGGCATTAGCAGAAGAAAACAAGCAGAGGAGGAAGGGGCATTCTGGGAGTGGCAAGAGAGCTGTGAGGGAGGGGGTGGACTTGGCAGTTGAGGTGGTTGTGGGAAGGATCAGAAATTGAGGAATCTGATATTTCAAGGGTTAAAAGAAGAGCTGGGCAAACCCCAGGGGTCCCTGCCAACCTTGTGTTCTGTGTCAATGCCTGTGAATTTGCAAACCACTGAGTGCCAATTGCAAATTCTGATTGCCTCAAACAGACACAATATCTCAAATGGAAACTCCTCCACACCCCACTCCCTAAAAATCCCACCAAGTTCCATCCAAAACACCATAAATCCCTCCCTGGCAAACCTGAACTCAGTGAAACCCAAGCCAAACTCAGCCTGCCTGGTGCCGGGTTTCACTTGAAAAACCTCTTCACAGTTCCATTTACCACCCCAGCCCAAGATGGGACCGAGCTGCTGAGTGTGAAGCCAGATCTGGGGTTTGGGTCAGGACCATCTCTCGCTGCAACTTAGGCACATGGAACCCCTTTGTCACCCCGTCGGGGACTCGCTGCCGGGGAGCACAAGCATTAAGGCTGGGTGGGATTCCCCTCACTAGGGCAGCGATTCATACGTCTGTTGAACAAACCGCTGCAAAGCAAAGGTGTGTAACATGCCCACTGCCGACGAGGACCCTGTTTGTCCCAAATAAATTGCTCAAGAGCAATTCAGCCGTGGGAAAACACGGCATTTGCAAGTGTGTCTAGGCCAGGGAGACCAATGGTGATCTGATGAGCCTCAGCTGTGCAAGTTTAAAGCTGCCTGCGGGGGTCTGGGTCTCAATTGTCTGATTTTTTCTTTCCCCAAGGAATTTAACCGATTTTTAGCAAGGAGAATGCCTGGGTGGCTTGATCATTTGTGTCCGTTCCTCCCTTTGCCTTCCCTTGTTTGGGGCATCGCATCTGCCTGTGCACATCTGGCAAACTCCCTCCAACATCTGCGCTGGATTCTGGGCAGAGAGATCGTACAGCCCTTGGCCCAGGCATGTGGGGGGTGAGCAGCGAACCCACAGAAGGAATAAAAGGAAAGAGGGCGAAGGTGGGTGATGGGTTCATGCCATTCTCACATACAGACCATTCTGTTGGTGAGTGGTGTGTGCTCACTCAGAGGATAGAGAGTGGATCATGCTGTATCTGGTCGGCAGCGGGGCAGAACGTACCAACAATAAAATAGCTCCTTGCCTCTTGGTCCATCTCTTCTGCCAATTGCCCTCCTCTTTCATTGCTTTCTAAAGCTTTCCCCTTCCACGCTGCTACCAACAGCAATACCAGCAGAAATGCCCAGGGCTAATTTATGGTCGCAGCTGAGCCATAGATGCTACACGGGGCTTATGGTGAGACCATGTGTCGAGGGAAACATCTGCAGTTCAAAGAAAAGATGATTTAAAGTGCTGAGAAGTAACAAAGCTTTTAAGGAACAAACCTTGGGAATAAAACTGCATGGTCCACCTGAAAGGCATCTTACCTGCCCGTGTTCAGAGCACTGTGACAGACGGCTTAGTGAAAACAATTGCTAATGTTAATTAAGCTGGAAAACTTCCCAGATTTCAAGAGGGAGAGCGTTTGCTTGGATAATCGTTCAGATAGCTGATGCCCTGCTTGGATAGCATATAGTTGGGAAGACAGATTACTCACTCAGAAGCAGATAATCATACAATTGCAGCAGTTCAGCCAGAGCCCATATTTACTCGAGGCTGGAGCAGGATTATTCCCTACAGCATCTTGTCCGGTGCTTTGAGCAGCTTAGGTTTCAGTGACCCAAGTGATGTGGTTTCTCTGCTGGGAGAGTATTCTCTAGCCTAATAGATCTCACTGTTAGGAAATTCTTCCAGGTGTTCTTCCTAAATCCTCCTTCACTTAATTTCATCCCAATGCTGCTGGATGATGATAATCAAGCTCCCTTATGCAATGGCAAGAGCTCACAGCTGTGGAAGGGCTGGAAAGAGAGGACAGGGCTTAATCAACGTGTCCCCAGATCCTCAGCTGGTATAACTCGTAATAGTTCCATTGGCTTCTACAGAGCTTTGCCAATCTGCACCCGCTAACGATCGGGCCAATAGACATTAACTTCCCTGCCACCACATCCCCATCCCTTGTAACTGAAATCCGTGGCCAGTGCCAGCCTGAGAGTGGTGAATATCAGCTAAGAGCTGTGGAGTAAATAGACATTATTGTCGTCATGGGATGGGAATATTATTTTTTCTTAAAAAAAAAAAAACGTTAAAAATAAAATGAGGGATGCACAGAGCCTCCCTGGAAACCCCTGGTCTCACTTCCAGTTTTATTGGAGGCCATGTGATGGCTCCTATTTTCTGCTTCAGTGAGGAGACTTTCAGTTTTTGGATGTGGTGAGCTCTGAGTCCTGGCTAGCAGTTCAGATGCCCATTGGTATTGCAGTTAAGTCTCTTTGGGTTTCTGACCAGGTGATGCTCCCCAGAAGGCTCCGTAACACTTTGTGAAGGGACAGAAGATCAGTGGTGCTGAGATCCCACTGAAGCCACGGGCGTGAGGCTAGGTGGCGAGACAAGCACTGGTCAAGAAAGAGGAAAGCTTCTGGCCTTAAACTCCATGACTCTCTATGATGTGGTTCCTGTTCCATTTTCAGCATGATGCTATGTTGAGTTCTCCCG
Source organism: Natator depressus (assembly GCF_965152275.1). Taxonomy (NCBI): domain Eukaryota; kingdom Metazoa; phylum Chordata; order Testudines; family Cheloniidae; genus Natator; species Natator depressus. The sequence continues at coordinate 135,276,027 of NC_134237.1, read as the reverse complement.
AGGATGATGGACTATGCCCAGTCAGCAGCATGGTTTTATTGACAACTGTGTGCAATGAGAGTTACTCACAGGTATCCTCAAAACACGGGTTCTTTTCCCATCTCTGTTTCTCCCTTCACTTTCATAGAATCATAGAATATCAGGGTTGGAAGGGACCTCAGGAGGTCATCTAGTCCAACCCCCTGCTCAAAGCAGGACCAATCCCCAATCAGATCATCCCAGCCAGGGCTTTGTCAAGCCTGACCTTAAAAACTTCCAAGGAAGGAGATTCTACCACCTCCCTAGGTAACGCATTCCAGTGTTTCACCACCCTCCTAGTGAAAAAGTTTTTCCTAATATCCAACCTAAACCTCCCCCACTGCAACTTGAGATCATTACTCCTTGTCCTGTCCTCTTCTACCACTGAGAATAGTCTAGAACCATCCTCTCTGGAACCACCTCTCAGGTAGTTGAAAGCAGCTATCAAATCCCCCCTCATTCTTCTCTTCTGCAGACTAAACAATCCCAGTTCCCTCAGCCTCTCCTCATAGGTCATGTGTTCCAGACCCCTAAATATTTTTGTTGCCCTTCACTGGACTCTCTCCAATTTATCCACTTTATTCTTCCCACTCTCATGCTTATTTGCATTATAGTAGCTCCTGGAAGACCCAGCCGAAATCAGGGCCCTGTTGTGCTAGATATTGTACAGACATATAGTAAGAGACAGTACTTGCCCTGAAGAATTTACAAAGTACAACTCACCTAGGATTTGGTGGATTTGCCATCGAAATATTTAAATCCAGACTGGGCGTTTTTCTGTATATATGCTCTAGCTGAACCAGAAGCTATGGGCTTGATGTAGGGATTAGCAGGTGAGATTCCCTGGCCTGTGTTATGAAGGAGGTAGACAAGGTAGAAGAGAGGTGGGCAGGAGGGAAGGGATTTGCCCCCACTCGCCCAGCGGGTCAGCGACGGAGCTGGAGGTGTACTACTCACGTTCGTTAATCACCCTCACTGTTAAAAAAAGAGTGGTGCTAATTTCTAATTCGAATGTATCTGGCTTCAGCCTCCAAACTCTGGTTCTTCTTCTGCCTTTTCCCGCTGGATTAAAGGGCCCTTCTAATGTCTGGTATTTTCTCCCTGATAAGGTACTCCCCTGTAGTCAAGTCACTTCTCAATCTTCTTTCTGATAAACTAACCAGATGGAGCTCTTTCCGTCTCTTGCTGTGAGGCATTTTCTCCAGCCCTCAAATAATTTTTGTGGCTCTTTCCTGCCTGATCTCCAATTTTTTGACAACTTGTTTAAAGTGTGGGCACCAGAACTGGATGCAGTATTCCCGTATCGGTCTCACTAATGCCATGCACAGAGGTAAAATCGCCTCCTTACTCCCACCCACGATTCCCCAGTTTGTACATCCACGGATCACATTCGCTGTCCTTGCAATAGCATCACTCCGGGAGCTCCCAGTGAGTTGTTTCTCCACTGTAACCCCTCCATCCCGTTCAGCATCCCAGCTTTGCATAAAACAGCCCCCCATTCTGTAGGTAGGGCCTGCATCCTTTGTTCCAAGATGCATAACTCTGCATTGGCTGTATTAAACCATATTTCATTTCAATGAGCCAAGTGATCCAGATGGCTGTGTGTGACTGCCCTGTCCTCCTCATTATTTACTATTCCACCAACCTTTGTGCCATCCACAAACTTTATCAGCTGCGATTTTTGTATTTACTTCCAGATCATTGATGAAAATGTTGCATTATGGCAGGACTGGTACAGATCCCTGCAGAATCCCACTAGAAATACCCCTATTCAGTGATGTGTCCCCATTGACAACTAGTTTTTGAGATCTGTTGCTTAGCCAGTTCTTAATCCATTTAACATGTACTTTACTGATACTGTGTGGTTCTAATTTTTTAATCAGAATGCTGTGTGGTACTAAGTCAAATGATTTCCAAAAGTATATTCGATATTCACAGTTCCCAAACTTGTAATGTCATCAAAGAATGAAATCAGGGTTGTTTGACAAGACCTATTTTCCATAAATCTATGTAGGTTGTATATTTATCTTCCTGTCCTTTAATTCTTTATCAGTTGAATCCTGCATTGGCTTTTTTATTACTTTTCCAGGGATTGATATCAAGCTAACTGGCTTATAGCTTCCCAGATCATCCTGCTTTCCTTTTTTTTGAATATTACCACAACATTAGCACTCTTCCAGTCTTCTGGCAGTTCCCCAGTATTCCAAGGTTTATTAAAAATTAACATTAGCAGGCCAGAGGGTTCCTCAGCCAACTCTTTTAGGACTCTTGGGTGCAAGTTGTCCAGGTCTGGTGATTTAAATATATTTATCTTGGTGTGATGGAGCCTGCAGGCCCCACCCCACTATACCTGCAGCAGATGGCACTTGTGGTTGGGGAAGGTAACAGAAGAAGCTCCAGTTCAGTTTGGGACTGGCCAGGAAGGAGAGCAGAGCTCTGTGTCCCTCTTGGTGAGGAAAACTTGGGTACAACCAAGAGTCTGAGACAGCTTGCTGCCTGGATGAGCCTCCCAGTAGATGGTATGACTGGCTCTAGAGAGACCAACTGAAGCACTGGCTGCATGAAGACAAGCCCTAAATAGAAGGGTGAGGTCCAGCCAAAGACTCCTTGGTGAGTCCTGTTTAGGGTTCTTAGCATTGCTTTCTTTTTGGATTTTAATACCCTGGAAGAGGTGGGATACAAGGATGCCTTACCCAGGGGGCTAAAGCACCACTGTGCCGGACCCTATGAGATGCAGCAACCGGCTGTCAGAGACCCCACAACAGGGTGAGTAGTGCCCAACTGGGTCACAAGGGGGCACTACAGAGGCCAGCTCTGTGACACCCCTAGCAGATATTGTCTATCTTCCTCTTCAGACTGGAAAATTCTTCATCATCCTCATGTGATATGAGTTGACTTGGAAGGATTAGATGTTTATCGGTGAACATCAATCTCACTGTGCGCATACAAGCCAATGGAAACATATTTCCACCAATAATAATTGAAATTTACAGATAGGCAAAGGAAGAAAAACGCTGTTTGAGAACTTTTTTGAGTTTGATTTAAGGATATTTACTTGGTACATTGTGGCATGTGATGTTGACAGTTCGGGTTTTAGCAGTTGTAAAGCTTTAACTCTTTGAATCTCAGTCTACTGTCATTAAATAATTGTCTGACCCTCCCCCCCATCAGTTTCCCACAACTGTGAAAACATATGTTTATAGAAACAGAAAAAATGCTTAAAAATAAACATCGATATTATCCATCAACATTATAAAATTGAAATTCTGCCAAGGCTAGATCTGCATACATAATCCTGCTTCTTTCCGAATACAGAACAGAAATATTTTATTGAATGCTTCTGCCTTTGTGCATTGTTAACAATTTTACCATCACCATCTAATAATGGGCCCATACTGTGGCTAGCATTTCTTTTTTCCCAATATACAAGCTCCTTCTTATTGTCTTTAGCCTTTCCAGCCATCGATTTTTCTCTCATGTCCCTAGCTTCCTATATCAATTTTCTGCACTTCACAACTTCCAATTTATATTGGTTGCTATCTAGTCCTTTTTTCCCATTTGTTATATATTGCTTTTTTAAAATTTCTAATTGCTGCCTTCATTTTGCCATTGAACTATAATGGGCTTTTAGTCAAAGAAATCCTCTTTCTTGATTGTGGAATCATGACTTTTATGATGGATCAGACCTCAATTGTGTTAGGTGCTGTACAAAAAGACAGTCCCTTCCCCAAAGAGCTTACAATCCTAACACAAAACAAGAGGGAACAGATGGAGACCGACAGACAGGGACAGGGACAGCACAAGAATATGAGACAAACGTTTCTGTTTGCAAAATCTCAGATGCAGATAAATTTGGTCACGTTCAGATCAGGAAGACTCAATATGGATCCACCACGGGCAAGTCATGCCAGACCAACCTGATTGCCTTCTATGATGAGATAACTGGCTCTGTGGATATGGGGAAAGTGGTGGACGAGATATATCTTGACTTTAGCAAAGCTTTTGATATGGTTTCCCACAGTATTCTTGCCAGAAAATTAAAGAAGTGTGGATTGGATGAATGGACTATAAGGGGGATAGAAAGCTGGCTAGATTGTCGGGCTCAAAGGGTAGTGATCAACGGCTTGATGTCTAGTTGGCAGCCGGTATCGAGCGGAGTGCCCCAGGGGTCGGTCCTGGGGCCGGTTTTGTTCAACATCTTTATCAGTGATCTGGATGATGGGATTAATTTCACCTTCAGCAGGTTCGCAGATGACACTAAGGTGGGGGAAGAGGTAGATAAACTGGAGGGTAGGGATAGGGTCCAGAGTGACCTAGACAAATTGGAGGATTGCATCAAAAGAAATCTGATGAGGTTCAACAAGGACAACTGCAGAGTCCTGCACTTAGGACGGAAGAATCCCACGCACCGCTACAGGCTGGGGACAGACTGGCTAAGCAGCAGTTCTGCAGAAAAGGACCTGGGGATTACAGTGGACGAGAAGCTGGATATGAATCAGCAGCATGCCCTTGTTGCCAAGAAGGCCAACGGCATATTGGGCTGTATTAGTAGGAGCATTGCCAGCAGATTGAGGGAAGTGATTATTCCCCTCTATTCGGCACTGGTGAGTATTGTGTCCAGTTTTGGTCCCCCCACTACAGAAGGGATGTGGACAAATTGGAGAGAGTCCAGCGGAGGGCAACGAAAATGATTTACGAGGAGAGGCTGAGGGAACTGGGGTTATTGAGTCTGCAAAGAAGAGTGAGGGGGGATTTGATAGCTGCCTTCAACTACCTGTCTCTCCCAAAAAGAATTGGTCCAATAAAAGATATTACGTCACCCACCTTGTCTCTCTCTCCCAGCTCAAAAACAATTGAAAAGCTTTCAGTGAACATCAGGCCCAGTTCAGCCCTTTCATAAGTGGATTTAACTCCAGGTTCTTCATTGAAATAGAGCTGTGTTCACTCTCTCACACCAAGGCTGAACGGAAGCAAAGGTCTTGAGTTCTCAGTCGCTAATGAAACCTAAGGGCAAGATTGGTGGTTTCTTTGTGAATATTTTGCTCATGCAGGATGATTTAGTTGGGGTTGGTCCTGCTTTGAGCAGGGGGTTGGATTAGATGACCTCCTGAGGTCCCTTCCAACTCTGATATTCTATGATTCTACCTAGGGACACACTTATTATGTATTAATTGCATTATTGTAGCACCTCGAAGCCCCAGTCATGGACCCGGACCCCACTGAGTTAGGTACTGTACAAAGATAGAAGAAAAGATATTCCCTGCTCCCAAAGGGTTTACAGTCTAAAGACCTAAGACCAGAGACAGCAGGTACAGACCTGAGACAAGATACAGACCCATGGGGGAGAATAAGGAAACAATGAGACAGGATCGTTCAGCCTGATGGGCCGTGGTGTCAGCGCAGCAGTCGCCTAACCCTTGCCAAATTTTTTGTAGGCATCCTGGCCAAGGAGAATCCTGGGGAGAGATTTGCCATAAAGAGGCTTCCTGCAAATAAACACGAACACAGTGTACTGTCAAACTGCAAGCTTAAGAATAAGGAAAATGGGCACTCAGTGTTTGACCATAAAAATACTGGAAAAGATGCTCCACAATGAGGTGGAATTAGATGAAATTCTAGCCACTCAGAATACATTATCCCTGCAGCATGTTCCCGAAATCACTCTCTGAATTGCGGAGTAATTTGCTCTTAGCCTCTGCAGTCTTTTTTTTTTTCTCAATAGCAATCATTTGGGAGCTCATTTCTCACTTATCTTACTCCCAAAGGAAATATTTTACAACGGACAATGGTGATGTGTCATCATGACGTTAAGGGTCACTCATTCAGCGGCTATAATGTGCAGTTTCCCAATTACCTGCCTGTAATCACGGCGCTAAACTGCTTCTGGAGGGACTTGCATGTTCTTTAACCCTTTGCTGAATCATCAAGGCTTCCATCATTCATTTCAGCAGCCGTGAACCTGGTTTACCAGCAGATCAAGATATGTAGATCTGCCTGGCAAGAATCCATCTGAAACAAATTCTTAGCACTATGCAAAGGTCTGCTGCAGGGGATTAATTGTGGACTATGGGTTTTCTCTCTTTTAGGTCATCAGTTCAAGTCCATCCCAGATCAATGATAGGTGGAAGTTATTTCCCTCTGAGAGCTGTCTTCAGTCATAGCCTATGTGAAATGAGCACCACTGATGAGTGGCAAAGTGTTCCTGTCACAGCTTGCGCTCATTGGTAGCCTCAGCAGAAAGGCAAAAAATGCAATGAGTTATAAAAAGAAAACACACTTCTCTTGTGAAGTTATGCTGGCAATGCACTCTGGGGAAAACTTTCCCTGCTCCGTGGCTGAGTAGAGGACTTTAAACTGATGGCTCTGCATTCTAGTCTTTTTTACAAGTATTAGCAATTCATTTTTAAAACAACTAAAGCATTGAACAACTAAAGCAAGAGATGTTAAGAGTAACAAGAAGGGTTTCTTCAGGTATGTTAGCAACAAGAAGAAAGTCAAGGAAAGTGTGGGCCCCTTACTGAATGAGGGAGGCAACCTAGTGACAGAGGATGTGGAAAAAGCTAATGTACTCAGTGCTTTTTTTGCCTCTGTCTTCACGAACAAGGTCAGCTCTCAGACGACTGCACTGGACAGCACAGCATGGGGAGGAGGTGACCAGCCCTCGGTGGAGAAAGAAGTGGTTCGGGACTATTTAGAAAAGCTGGACGAGCACAAGTCCATGGGGCCAGATGCGCTGCATTCGAGAGTGCTAAAGGAGTTGGCGGGTGGTGAAACACTGGAATGCGTTACCTAGGGAGGTGGTAGAATCTCCTTCCTTTGAGGTTTTCAAGGTCAGGCTTGACAGAGCCCTGGCTGGGATGATTTAGTTGGGGGTTGGTCCTGCTTTGAGCAGGGGGTTAGACTAGATGACCTCCTGAGGTCCCTTCCAACCCTGATATTCTATGATTGAGGACTGATTCTCCCCTGACTTACACTTTGTATTGTGCAAAATGCTGCCTGATCAGGATGGTAGTGATTTACACACTCTTTGCACCGGTATCAGTGACGACACAAGGTACAAGGCAGTGGAATATCAAGCCCTGGTGTTTTAAAACACAAAACCAAACCCACAACCTCTTCGTGTCCTAGCCTCGCAACAGCTCTTCAAAAATATTATAGACTTGCACAGACATAAAATACCTTTATGATTCATAGAGTTGGTTAAAAAAATTCCATCCAAACATTTCTCACCCCCTTCCCTGAAAATGGCTTTTCAACTACATGAAAATTAATACAGAATGTTTTTCTCCAGAATGTTCAGGTGTTTGTTGAAAAAACCTAAATAATTATTTTGATGAAAAACCAAATGTCAACAAAAATGTTAAAGAATCATTTTTGTTGACATTTTTTGTGGGCAGAGAGGAAAAAGCCATTTTCCAACCCATGCTATTAGTTGATACCCCAATCCTGCAAAAACATATAAATAATAATAATAATAATAAATAATAATGGTCCTGTCAGCTCCAGTAGGACTACTCACAGACCTTAAAGTTAAGCATGTGTGTATGTCTTTATAGAATTAGGACACAAGAAAAGAAGTAGAAAAAAATCTGTCTGGATGGCATTCATACAAATCAAAAGGTTTTTATCACCTTATGTCTCACTTCAGAGACCTTTATGCTACTGTGTCTCTCTATGTATGTTGGTTGCCAATCCCAGCTAAATTTGCTGATGTCTACTATTAAAAAAACATCAAGAACTGATTTAGTAAAAGTCAATGAAATGTATATGTCGGGGGGAAAAGGGCAAGAATATTTAGAAACACTTTTTCCTTATTTTGGCATAAATTCCAGACCCTGGTCTGGCTCACCATTAGGGTTGCCAGGTGTCTGGTTTTCGACCGGAATGCCTGGTCAAAAAGGGACCCTGGCGGCTCCGGTCAGCACCGTTAAAAGTCCGGCTGGCGGTGCTGCGGGTCTAAAGGCAGGCTAGTCCCTACCTGTCGGCACTGTGCTCCGCACTGGAAGAGCCCAGCAGATCCGGCTCCTAGGCTGGGGGGCCTCGTGGCTCTGCACACTGTCCTTGTCCCAAGCATCGGCTCTGCACTCCATTGGCCAGGAACCGCGGCCAATGGGAGCTGGGGGGGGCCTGTGGGTGAGAGCAGCACGTGGAGCCTCCTGGCCCCCCGCCTATGAGCCGGACCTGCTGGCCACTTGTAGGGTGCAGCGTGGTGCCAGGACAAGCAGGGAGCCTGCCTTAGACCCGCAGCATCACTGACCGGGAGCCACCTGAGGTAAGCCTGGGCCCCCCCACAAGCCGGGAGCCCCCTCCTGCACCACCAACCCCTCATCCCCGACCCACCCCAGAGCTCGCACCCCCAGTTGAACCCCTCATCCCCTCCTACACGCCAACACCCTGCTTCAACCCACAGCCCCCTCCCACACTCCAAATCCCTCTGCCTCAGCCCCCAGCCTGGAGCCCCCTCCTGCAGCCCAAACCCCTCATCCCCAGACCCGCCCCAGAGCCTGCACTTCCAGTTGGACCCCTCACCGCCTCCGACACCCCAACACCCTGCTTCAACCCACAGCCCCCTCCCGAACTCCGAATCCCTCTGCCCCATCCCCAGCCTGGAGCCCTCTCCTGTACCCCCAGCCAGAACCCTCACTTCCACCTGCACCCCATCTCCCTGCCGCAGCCTGGAGCCCCCTCATGCACCCTGAACCCCTCATTTCTGGCCCCACCACGGAGCCTGCAACCCCAGTTAGAGCACTCACCCCCTCCCAAACCCCATACCCCTCATCCCCAGGCCCACCCCAGAGCCTACACCCCCAGCTGGAGCTCTCACCCCGCCTGCACCCCAACTCTTTCCCCAGCCCAGAGCCTCCTCCTGCACCCCAACCCCCTGGTCCAGCCCTGATCCCCCTCCTGCATCCCAAATCCCTCGTCCCAGGCCCCACCCCAGAGCCTGCACCCCCAGGTGGAGCCCTCACCCCCCGGTGCCCCAACCCTCCGCCCCAGCCCTGATCCCCCTCCTGCCCTCAGAACCTCTCGATCCCAGCCCAGAGCACCCTCCTGCACCCAAACCCCTTATCCCCAGCCCCAACCCAGAACCTACACCCCCAGCTGGAGCCCTCACCCCCCTCCCGCAGCCAAAACCTGCCCCAGCCCAGTGAAAATGAGCAAGTGAGTGACAGTGGGGAGAGCAAGCGACAGAGGGAGGGGGGATGGAGTGAGCAGGGGCGGGGCCTCAGAGAAGGGGTGGGGCTTCGTGGGGCAAGGGTGTTCGCTTTTGTGTGAATAGAAAGTTGGCAACCCTAGGTGCCGCGGGTGCTTTGGGGGCATCCTGGGTGCTGGGGGGGAGCAGCACACAGCTGGAGGGCACCGCAAGTGCTGTGGGGGGGGCAGCGCATGGCCTGGGACCCCCGCCGGTTCTGGCAAGGGGGGGCTGGGCAGCGACAGCCCAGGACCCTCGCTGCTGCTACTGGGGGGATGGGGGATGTGGCGGCCCGAGACCCCCGCTGCTGCTTCTAGGGGGTAGAGACGGTGCGGGGTCCCGAGACTGCCGCAGCAGTGGCCCCCGGAGCCAGCCACACCGGCTGCTGCAAAAGTCACAGAGGTCCTGGAAAGTCATGGAATCCGTGACTTCCATGACCTCCGTGACAGACTCGCAGCCTTATTTATAGTACTTAATCTTGAGACACTGGTTCTCCTGATGATTGAAATGATGGGCTTGTGCGGAATGTGAAACCAGATATTATGGGGATAACGGAAACATGGTGGGATAGTCGTCATGACTGGAGTACAGGTATTGAAGAGTACATGCTGCTCAGGAAAGACAGAAATAAAGGTAAAGGTGATGGGATATCACTGAATATTAATGAGGAGGTAGATTGTAAAGAAATTAGAAGTGATGGAATGGATAAAACAGACTCTGTTTGGGTCAATATCACTTCGGGGAGGAAACCTAACAGTGGCTCCACTGGGTTAGTGCTTGGGATATGCTGCAGACCCCAAGGATCTGATCTGGATATGGATAGAACCTCTGTCCTATTTTAATGAAATAAATACTACTGGGAATTGTGTGACTATGGGAGACTTTCATTTCCCAGATATCGCTTGGAGGACGAATGCTACTAATAAGAGTAGGGCCCAGATATTCCTGGATGTGAGAGCCGACAGATTTCTTCACCAAATAGTCACCGAACCAAGAAGAGGGGATGCCATTTTAGACTTTGTGTTGGTAAGTAGTGAGGACCTCGTAGAAGAACTGGCTGTAGGGGACAGCCTTGGTTTGAGAGATCATGAGCTAATTCAGATTAATCTAAATGGAAGGATCAACAAAACTAGGTCTGCAACTAGGACCCTTGTTTTCAAAAGGGCAAACTTTAAAAAGAAGGGAATTGGGTAGGGAACTGGACTAGACTGAAGAACTCAAGGATCTGAATGTGGAGGAGGCTTGGAATTACTTTGTCTAAATTGCACATGAATTGGAAATGGCACTTTTAAGGTCTAATTCCCCATGGCCTGCACCCTCTGTAGAATCATAGGATATCAGGGTTGGAAGGGACCTCAGGAGGTCATCTAGTCCAGCCCCCTGCTCAAAGCAGGACCAATCCCCATTTTTTGCCCCAGATCCCTAAATGGCCCCTCAAGGATTGAACTCACAACCCTGAATCACTGAGCTATCCCTACCCAATGTCGTCGCTTAACCCAATGGGAAGTGGCTGTAAAAAGGTGGCGTTCTGATTTAGTGCATTTTATATTCAACTTGCATTGATGGAAATCACTACCCAAGGTATGGCCCAATGGAAAATTACACTGACGGAGTGGCATGCATAATCACCACTTTTGCATACATAATTACCTGTCTGCACAACTAATTGACTATTTCATGGGCCCAATCTAGTTACCTCATTTTGAAAATGTGACCCTTACAGTGGAGTCTGGACTATAACACCTAAAATGAGAGGAAATGGCTGATGGTCAACCTGAAATCTTTCCTATGTGTTCTCAACTAAGGAGGGTGGGTGGTCTAAGGGCTAGGGTAATAGGATAGACGAATGGTGCAGTGGTAGGGGCCTTAGCATTAGAGCTGGGAGACTTGGATTCAGTTCCCTGCTCTTCCACAGATCTCCTGGGTGACCTTTCGCAAGTCACTTAGCCTCTCTGTTATTCTGTTCCCCATCTGTACATGTAGGATAATAGCACTGCCCTGCCTCACAGGGGTGCTGTGACAATAAATCTACTAAAGATTAGTAATCACTTTGAGATCTTCGGATGAAAAGTGTTACGTAAGAGATAGGCATTATTAACAGGCTGGGATCGTGAGGCCCTTTCGTTCATGAGTTACATGGCAAATTTGAGCTAGATTTCATGGCATTGCTTTATTCTTCCTTCTTAGCTAAGGTGGCCGATACCCCTGCCTCCCTAGATGGCATGCACAGAGAGAAGATTGCACACTTAACACAACAACACTCCAGTCCAGTTGCTCTGTTGGGCCCTCAGAGAACACGGACAGAAGTTCACAAACTGTGAGTGACTCTCAATCACGTTCTTCACAGACCTGGGCTGCATTTTAGTGGGGGTTCAGCCAGATTTCTTGTTTTCAGTGCAAAACAGATTCACATAGTTCTGACTGGACAGTTTAAACTCAGCGGTTTTGTTTGAATTTCCTTTTGCAAAACTTCAGATCTGGTCGAAATATTTTCATTGAAACATTTTATTGACAAAAAATAGCTTCTCAATGAAAACAAAAAAATGTTGCGGACAATTTTCATTTTGGCCAAAAATTTTCAGGTTTTCTTTCTTATGAAAAGCCAGAAACCAAAAAACTTTCAGTAAAAATATTTGGAGTTTAGTTTAGAAAACTTGGACTGAACACCAATGTTTTTTGCCAAAAACAACTTTCAAAAACCTGAAATTGTTCAGTTTTCTGGTTTGAATGTTTGTTTGGGGGGGGGAGGGGGGGAGGAAACGGTAACGGTAGGCCAGCCATACTGGGTCAGACCAGTGACTAGTGCCACATGCTTCTGAGGGAATGAACAGAACAGGGCAATTATCGAGTGATCCACCCCCATCATTCAGTCCCAGCTTCTGGCAGTCAGAGGCTTAGGAACACACAGAGCATGGGGTTGCATCGCTGACCATTTTGGCGAATAGCCATTGATGGACCTAACCTCCATGAACTGATCTAATTCTTTTTGGAACCCAATTATACTTTTGGCCTTCACGGCATCCCCGGCAACGAGTTCCACAGCTTAACTGCATCTGAAGAAGTGGGGTTTTTTACCCACAAAAGCTTATGCCCAAATAAATCTGTTAGTCTTTAAGGTGCCAACAGACTCCTCGTTGTTTTTGTGATACAGACTAACACGACTACCCCCGATACTTGACAGCTTAACTGTGCGTTGTGTGAAGATGTACTTCCTTATGTTTGTTTTAAACCTGCTGCCTATTAATTTCATCAGGTGACCCCTCGTGTGTGTGTTATGTGAAGGGGTAAATCACACTTCCCTAGTCGCTTTCTCCCCACCACTCATTATTTTATAGACTTCTATTCGACACTGGTGAGGCCTCATCTGGAGTACTGTGTCCAGTTTTGGGCCCCACACTACAAGAAGGATGTGGATAAATTGGAGAGAGTCCAGCGAAGGGCAACAAAAATGATTAGGGGTCTAGAGCACATGACTTATGAGGAGAGGCTGAGGGAGCTGGGATTGTTTAGTCTTCAGAAGAGAAGAATGAGGGGGGATTTGATAGCTGCTTTCAACTACCTGAAAGGGGGTTCCAAAGAGGATGGCTCTAGACTGTTCTCAATGGTAGCAGATGACAGAACGAGGAGTAATGGTCTCAAGTTGCAATGGGGGAGGTTTAGATTGGATATTAGGAAAAACTTTTTCACTAAGAGGGTGGTGAAACACTGGAATGCGTTACCTAGGGAGGTGGTAGAATCTCCTTCCTTAGAGGTTTTTAAGGTCAGGCTTGACAAAGCCCTGGCTGGGATGATTTAACTGGGAATTGGTCCTGCTTCGAGCAGGGGGTTGGACTAGATGACCTTCTGGGGTCCCTTCCAACCCTGATATTCTATGATTCTATGATTCTATGATCACATTCCCCCTTAGTCGACTCTTTTCTAAGATGAACCGTCCCAGTCTTTATAATCTTTTCTCACATGGAAGCTGTTCCAGACCCCTAATCATTTTTGTTGCCCTTCTCTGTACTTTTTCCATTTCTAATATATCTTTTTTGAGATGGGGCGACCAGAACTGCCCGCAGTATTCAAGGTTTCAGAGTAGCAGCCGTGTTAGTCTGTATTTGCAAAAAGAAAAGGAGTACTTGTGGCACCTTAGAGACTAACCAATTTATTTGAGCATAAGCTTTCGTGAGCTACAGCTCACTTCATCGGATGCATACTGTGGAAAGTACAGAAGTATTCAAGGTGTGGATGTACCATGGATTTATATCGTGGCATTATGATATTGACTCTTATTATCGATCCCTTTCCTAATGATTCCTAACATTCTGTTAGCGGGTTTTGACTGCCGCTGCACATTGAGCAAACGTTTTCAAAGATGATTGCAAGATCTGTTTCTTTTGTGGTAGCGGCTAATTTAGAGCCCCTCATTTTGTATGTATAGTTGAGATTACATTTTCCAGTGTGCATTACTTTGCATTTGTCAACACTGAATTTCAGCTGCCATTTTGTTGTCCAGTCACCCAGGTTTGGGAGATCCCTTTGTAACTCTTCGCAGTCAGCTTTGGACTTAGCTATTCTGAGTTAATGGGAAATCAAATCAATCAATCAATAAATAAACCCCGCAAAAAAATCATGAGCCCTTTTTCGGCCAGTTCTACAAAACTCCCATGGATGATGTTGAGAACAGGGGCAGACAGGTTTTGGTGGAAAGCAGCATCATAGCTGTTGGTGTCCCCTCACGCACAAAGCAGTACTAGTCTAAACTCTGATTCTGCAGCGTGTTCAATATCTCCCACGCCCAGGGAAATGAGCGAGGACTGCGGGGGCCAACGCCCCCTGGTTACACTCAGCACTTTGCAGGATCAGTCCTGTTACAATGTTTCCGTGCCACGTTTCCCACCTGCCCGTGCAGCAGGGACAGGGCTGACGATGATGCAGAATGTCAGCCGCACGGATCTGCTGCAGGTTTCAGGGGATGAGTCAGGTGCCTGCTGCCTTACTGCAGTGAGCATGATTCCTCCCACCCTCGCTGGGCAAACTCCCTTCCTCTCACAGGGAAGATTTAGGGAAGGAATAATAGTGATAGGTCATTATGACATTTTAGTGTGTGTTTTATATGACACCATGAGTCACTGATTCAGGGAAGAACTTTGTAGCGCACTATAAACTGCCTGTTTCAATCAATCCTGCTGGGCGACGTCTATAGGAATTTTATGTAGTGTAACTTATATTGAAATCCTGTATTTATTCCAGTTACCATAAGCACCAATATAAAGCCCAAATGCCTAATTGGAAACGTACGAGTTTGAAAGTGCTGAAAGCAGCCAACAGAACACCAATGCACAGCGAACATGCAAATTGCCGTTCCGGATTGGACCCGGGGCTCATATAATCCGAGTTCCCAGGAGGAGGGCAGCATAGGAAGCACTAATAGCTGGTGAGTCTCTGCAAGATGGATCTGGGATGGAGCCTGAGAGGTAATTAAAGGTGTTTACAGAGGGAACTGAGGTATTGGTGAAGGATGGGAGAGTTTGGGGATTGTGATGGGGTTGCTCGGAGGGGTTTCATTCTGGGTGAAGGAAGTGACCCTAGATGTTGAAGCAGAAACTAGATCAAACACCTCCTTCCCTCCCAAGGCCCAGGGTTAAGGCTTCCAGTGGAGAATGATGGAAGGAAGCCCATCTCTGCGTCCCCTGGCATCAGAATGGGAAGCCTGCAAAGATCCTCAAGTGAGAGCTGTGGCTGGAGATGATGGAGAAGGGCTTGCTGGAGCCATTGCTTGTTTGGACTCTTGTTTACCTTGGAAAGGGTGGAATTTCCCTGACTTAGGTACAAGGCTAAATTAAATGACTGTACTAATGGAAAGAGAAATCCAGGCACAGCCAGATGGGGAAACTGAGGCAGGAGATGAGGTACGAGGTTCCTGGCAGATAGCTTCATGTTTTTCATAAGCGAGTGCATTAGTTGGAGGGAGTTAAGTCCAGAAGGAGGCCAGAGTGAGCTGTCAGCTTGTCAGAGCTCGTGTACCTATAGTAAATGCATTGGGTGTGTCTGAGGCACAGTATGGGATACGTCCGGAAAGGTTCCACCTAATAACCGATGGTGATGTTAACAGAATGCTGCTTCTTGAGACGGACCAGGAGCAGCAGCCTTCTCTGGTGTTCAACCTACAACTTCTCCTCTTCCCTCCTGGGAGGTTTCCCATCCTTAGCATCAAAGCTGGGTTGTATTGTTGGGACAGGCTGTTGTTGGGCTATTCCTGAGTGGAACTATGTCCCTGCCATGCTGCATAATGCATTTGGCTAGTTCTTCAGTGCCCAACTCCTTTGCTGTTCGTCTAGGAACAGTTCATTTGGAGGAAGAACTCACAAGGGGCTCCGAGCGTTAAGAGTTTTGGGACTAATCCTGCTCTCATTGAAGTTAATGGCAAAATCCCCATTGCTTTCCAGGGTAGCAGGATTAGATAAATGAGAATCATTACACCAGACTAGACCAATAGTCTAGGGCACTCTGACTCCAGTACTGGGTGCATCATGGAAAAGAGGAAACCCAGCTACAACACTGTGGGGAATCGGTCTGTACTAAAATTGAGACTTCTGATTGATTGTAGAAACTCTGTGTATATTGAATCAGCCATTTGGTAGCAAAGACTGAGCTCTCAGACCCTGTCTGGAAGCTGATACTGGACAATCAAGCAGTTGTTAAAGGCTGATTGAATGATTAGGGCACTAGCTCAGGACTTACAGGCTCTGGGTTTAAGTCCCTGCTCTACTACAAACTTCCTGGACCACCTTGGGCATTTCACATAGTCTCCCTGTGCCTCAGTTCCCCATCTTAACAATGGGGATATTAGCCCTGCCTTATAGAGGTGGTGTACACTAAAGATTTTGAGGCACTCTGATACTATGCTAATGGGTGCCATATAAATACTTAAGATGGGTAATTAACATTCAATGACTCCGGCCTGTAGAACAATAGGATGCTAATGAGAGTGGCCAAGCTGATTCTGCTAGGTTGTGTGCAGGGGTAGGGTTGGAGCAATGGTAAATCCTCAGCAGAAAAGAAGAAACAAAGGAAGAAGTGTTAGGCGCTGCTGTTAAAAAAGGGACATGCTCTTTGAGGGGGGGAGTCTTTTGACCACCAGACCTGACCAAGCTAAGGAGCAGAAGAGAGACGCTGACCAGAATCTGGAAGTTGAGCAGGAGGAGAGGGGTGCAGAAAGGACCTGGGACCCCTGGAAGGACTGACCAAACTCCAGACCAAACTTGAAGTGGGGAGGACACAAAAGCAAGGGATTGGCATGCAGGGTTTGTTGTTTTTCTATAGTTCTGTATTTCTCTTGTGGTTTCCCTATGAGTAAAGTGGGTGTGTGCCTACTAAATAGCAGCCTGAACTATGCAAACCATAGAGAGTCTTGTTCGAAAGGAATTCTTGCCCTCCTTCTAGAACCACCAGGGGAAGCAAATAAAGAAGCCTGCAGCAGTTCCAGAATTTGTGCTGTGCTCGAGCCAAATGGGCCTCAGAAGTTCTAGATCCAGAACCCTCGATGTTCCTGTGAGTTCCAAAGATACTTGGCAAAAATAATTTATTCTGTTGCTGAGGGATCATTTTTAATTCTGCAGCACCAGGATTGAGAGCTCTACTGAGTTAATCCCACTTAAAAGTAATATGCAATGGTATACTTATCTCCTACAAAGTATTTTTCATATAAAGAGAAAGCACTGCTCCTTGGGGACGTGTTTGTAGATAAGTCCATAGGCATTCCAACCTTATAATGCTGCCATCTCTCTGTGAATGATGGAAGGATGGCTATAGGGCCAAAACACAGGACTGGTTTGCAGGAGACCTGTATACTGATCTCAGCTCTCCCACAGACTTCCTGTATGACCCAGGGTAAATCACTTAGCCCAGCAGGCTCAACCTTTGGTCCCTGAGGATGAGGATTTAAAGCCACAGTTAGGCTCCTAATTTGTAATTTTTTGGCCTCAATCTCTGTCATTCTTTGGGGTTGAAAATATCGACCTATCAGGGATGATGGGACTCGTGGGAGGGGCACAAACGGTCAAGTGACCCTCCAGCAGGGTCAAGTGCCCCTCCAGAAGCCAGGAGGGGAAGGGGCAGGGCCAGGGCCAGAGCCTCTCCTCATCCAGCCACGCTGCCTGGGAGGCTGCCCGGTTCAACATAGCAGCTGCCTGGGAGAGCACCTGACTGCGGCACCGGCAGGCTGCCCCTTGCCCAAGCTCAGCTTCTGGGGACAATGGCCAAGCGAGCCGGAGCCCCCCGCAGCATGCTCAGAGTTGACTCCTGTCCCCAGAAGTTGACCCTGGACAGGGAGCGGAAATAGAATCAAGGTCTTCTACACAACAGCCCTGTGCCTCATTCCCTACTTGGTCATATGGGACCATCTAGGCAATATTGAACTTTTCCTCTGGGTGTTCTTTTTCTAGACCAGTTTGAAATAACGTAAGTAGAGACTTCACCACTTCCCTTCCACAGCCTCATAGAACACACCACTGGGAAACGTTCCCTCAATTTTTTCCTTTGCTTGGCTGGTTGATACTTTGTACATTGAGAGGAAAGAGTTCTTCTAGGAACATGTTGCAAATACTCAAGTGAAAAAACAAATAAAATGGACAACTCATAATGATTACTGCTCTGTTGGTCTTTGGAAATGCGAACTCATGCCAGCACATCCAGTGAGGGGAAGTGGGAAATCCTTTAAGTATGTGTAAGCGGGGGAATAGTCCCGTTTTTTGGGGAACTTTCCTGGCTTCTGTACTACCCCAATGAAGTGGGCTAGCGAAAGGATCTGAGTCCTCGGTCCCACTTCCTTTACCCAGTGGCCTCCCTGCCCTTGAGGACTCCCCTTCCACTCTCCTGTCTGGCAGAGTCCTCGTAACCCCAACAAGGCTGGGCCCAGGATTCCTGGGGGGCTCGACCCCCAACCCTGCTATGGTCACCTAGGACAGGGGCTAGGGTGTCCCCACTCCGGGGTACGCTCTCTGCACTGGGCACTCCTCTGACCCACTGACCATTACATACAAGTTAAAGCAAATGCAAGTTATTTAATCAACAGTTAATTTTAAAAAGAATAAGGAAAAATGGGAAAGGTTAAAGGAAACACATCACCCCGCTCTGCAGCAGGGAACATCACAAACAGTGTCTCTGGAATGTCCGGGCAGTTCACAGTCTGTTCCTTGTAAGTCCCAGGCCTCCTTCTCAGGGCCTGGCTGTGCTGCAGGGATGCTGTGGGTAGGACACTTGCTCTGGTGGTGGCCACACACTCTCAGGCTCTAAGTGGTAGGACCCTTCTTCCCAGTGTCGCCCCCGCCCTGTCGGGGTTACGATCCAAGCCTGGCCTGCAGAGCCTCTTGGCTGAGGCATCTCCCTGTGCTGGGCCTGCTGCCCAGGGTCCCCCTCGCTCTCCCCAGCTGCTCACCGCACCCAGCTCCGGACTGCTCGAGCCCCAGCTGCACCGCTCGGTCTCAGCACTGCTCTGCCTCCAGCTTCCTGGGCTGCTTCTCTGGCCCCTCTGGCCCTGGTTGCTGCAGCTCTGCTCCCAGGACAGGTCTGCTCTCTCTGGGCTGTGCCTCTCGCTTTGGAGCTGCAGCTCTGCTCTCTCTGGGCTGCTTTTCTGGTCCCTCTCGATCTGGCCCAGCTTTGCTCCCCAGCTTAGTTTGGCCCCTGCTTCTCCTTAGCTCGGCCCCACTCTGTCTGACCCAGGCAAATCCAGCTCACATGGAGGACAGGACCTCCCGACTCCCTGATTAGCCTGCTCGCCCTGTCATTCAGGCTGACCTGGAGCATTGGCCTCTCCCCATTGTTCCTGGGGGCTGTCAGTCTCAGGGTCCTGATTCCCCATCAACTCTTCCCCCTTTTTAGTACTGGGAGTTATCAACTAAAACACCCCCACTGAATGTTAGTAAGGGGGCAACCGTCCCCTTACATATGAACAGTTGTTTTACCCTTTCCAGGAAGAGCACTTAATATGCAAGCAAAGTGGATAAAAGCAGCTCCATAACACCTCCAAATGCACAGGGATTGCCTTCGGTATTTCTGCACATCTCTGTCGTTTTGACATTTAACGTTCATTTACAGTAATTTAGGAAGAAAATGATCTGCTAAGCGTTTGCCTGAAATTCAAAGTGGACACCAAGTAGCTTTGTCTCTTCCTTAAAAAACCCAACCCCCCAGATCTGCATATGGCTTTTACCACATCAGCCCAAATTCTTCCTTGGTGCAAATCCTCTGTAGTGGTGGAGTTCCCCACAAGGATGAATTTGGCCCACTGGCCAAGATTTTCAAAAGTGGGTGCAGACAGTTAAGTTCTAAAAGACTTCTTCAAGCACCTAGCTAAGGCCCTGATTCAGGAAAACAAAAAGTATACGCTTAAGTCTAGCCCTGTTCGGGATACCACTAAAGTTTGTGCTTAATTTTAAGCATATGCTTAAGTCCCTTGGAGCTCTAAAGATTTAAAGTTAATCGGTGCACACGTGCTGTTCTGAATAGAGATCCCTTTCTGAACTGGGGCTTAGGGGGGCTGATTTTGAACATCCAAAAGATTCCACCTAACTCAATGGAAGCTGCTGGGGGCGCAGTAATTTTGAAAAACAGGCTATTTAGGTGCCTAAAAGTAGACTTTAGGAGCCTAACTTTAGCATAGGTGCTAGAACTAGGTTTACTGGGGGGGGGGGGGCTTCTGTACCCCCTGGCTTGAAGTGGTCTCCATCATATACAGGGTTTACAGTTCGGTTCAATGGCTCTCAGCACCCCCACTATTCCCATTTTTCCAGCACCCCTGAACTTTAGGTGCCATATAAGTAGAGCTGAGTGACCTTTTTCACCTGTGACTTTTTAGGCGAGGAGGGCAAAAAATTATAGATTTTCTGCGAAATGTTTTGCTCTTTAGTGTCAGTTTTGCTGATCTCCACCGCCAAAAGGTGTTTTGAGATTTTCTAAATGAAACGTTTCAATTTTTCAATTCAAAACAATTTTCTGGTCTGAAATTTCCTTTAAGTTTTTTTTAATTAAAAACATTAAATTATTGAAATCAAAACAAAACATTTCATTTTGAGCCAAACAAAACTTTTTATTTGACCCAAATGAATTTTCCAACTTGTTGATTCACTGAAAATTTTGAATAATTTCTAATTTTTCAGAATCACCAGTGAAACAAAAAATCCATTATTCATCTAGCTCTGTGTATAAGTGTGTGTATATATATGTGTCTTGTGTGCATGTACCTTTAATCTGCATTGGTTAATTCAAACTGGTCACATGATTGTTTTCATTCTCAATTGGATGAGTAATTTTAAAGAATCAGGTTTCATAGTACAACATTAATGTTTGCATTAAAGACTGGATGCCTTTCTGGAAGATATTCTTTAGTCAAACATAAGTTATTGGGCTCAATATAGGAACAATTGGATGACATT
Source organism: Natator depressus (assembly GCF_965152275.1). Lineage (NCBI taxonomy): Eukaryota > Metazoa > Chordata > Testudines > Cheloniidae > Natator > Natator depressus. The sequence continues at coordinate 135,255,399 of NC_134237.1, read as the reverse complement.
CACTGGTTATACAGAGGCTCAGACTAGATGATCTAATAGTCTCTTCAAGACCTTAAAATCTATAAATTCAAGATTTCCTTTGTAGGCATGCAGCAATTCTCCAAAAAGGGCCATATTGTTGGAGTTAACATACTCGCCCTACACATACTAGGTTTTAATTTGCAATTGCCAATGCAAGCAGTACTAACCTTTGACATATTTTAGAAACTAGATTTTTAGTTCAACGACACTTATGCACAGGTCAGTGTTAGTGTTAGAGATGACAATACACAGCTTCATATAAGGAATATAGAAAAGCTATGAGGGAAAGAAGTAGTGAAGACAAAGTCCACAAACAAGAACATAAGAATGGCCGTACTGGGTCGGACCAAAGGTCCATCCAGCCCAGTATCCTGTCTTCCGACAGTGGCCAATGCCAGGTGCCCCAGAGGGAGTGAACCTACCAGATAATGATCAAGTGATCTCTCTCCTGCCATCCATCTCCACTCTCTGACAAACAGAGGCTAGGGACACTATTCCTTACCCATCCTGGCTAATAGCCATTAATGGACTTAACCTCCATGAATTTATCCAGTTCTCTTTTAAACCCTGTTCTAGTCCTAGCCTTCACAACCTCCTCAGGCAAGGAGTTCCACAGGTTGACTGTGCGCTGTGTGAAGAAGAACTTCCTTTTATTTGTTTTAAACTTGCTGCCCATTAATTTCATTGGGTGGCCCCTAGTTCTTATAATATGGGAACAAGTAAATAACTTTTCCTTGTTCACTTTCTCCAGACCATTCATGATTTTTATATACCTCTATCATATCCCTCCTTAGTCTCCTCTTTTCCAAGCTGAAAAGTCCTAGCCTCTTTAATCTCTCCTCATATGGGACCCGTTCTAACCCCGTAATCATTTTAGTTGCCCTTCTCTGAACCTTTTCTAATGCCAGTATATCTTTTCTGAGATGAGACCACATCTGTATGTAGTATTCAAGATGTGGGTGTACCATGGGTTTATAAAAGGGCAATAAGATATTCTCCATCTTATTCTCTATCCCTTTTTAAAATGATTCCGAACATCCCGTTTGATTTTTTGACTACCGCTGCACACTGCATGGACGTCTTCAGAGAACTCTCCACAATGACTCCAAGATCTCTTTCCTGATTAGTTGTAGCTAAATTAGCCCCCATCATAATGTATGTATACTTGGGGTTATTTTTTCCAAAGTGCATTACTTTACATTTATCCACATTAAATTTCATTTGCCATTTTGTTGCCCAATCACTTAGTTTTGTGAGATCTTTTTGAAGTTCTTCACAGTCTGCTTTGGTCTTAACTACCTTGAGGAGTTTAGTATCATCTGCAAACTTTGCCACCACACTGTTTACCCATTTCTCCAGATCATTTATGAATAAGTTGAATAGGATTGGTCCTAGAACTGACCCTTGGGGAACACTAGTTACCCCTCTCCATTCTGAACATTTACCGTTTATTTCTACCCTTTGTTCCCTGTCTTTTAACCGGTTCTCAATCCATGAAAGGGTCTTCCCTCTTATCCCATGACAACTTAATTTACGTGTGAGCCTTTGATGAGGGACCTTGTCAAAGGCTTTCTGGAAATCTAAATACACTATGTCCACTGGGTCCCCCTTGTCCACATGTTTGTTGACCCCTTCAAAGAACTCTAATAGATCAGTAAGACACGATTTCCCTTTACAGAAACCATGTCTTTGCCTCTGCACTGAAGAGGAATGAAGAGCATGTTACAGCTCTTTCTAACTGTCATCTACAATATGACAAACCCATGTGATCTTGAATCAGATCCAGAGGTGCTTATCACCATATCTACTGGACTGCATGTAACATCAGAAGTACCGAGTCTCTACTGAAAATAGCAGATGTTGGTGAACAACAAATGGAGACATTTGTGAGAGTTGCACTTGATTCTGATGGGACACGTAGCTTCTTCAGGCCAGTCAGAAAATCTGGCATCAAAACATTTACTGATGTGGCCAAGACCAAATTTAAGTCTGGCAAGGGAAGGACAGTCACTGCAGCTGTCAGTCCAGAAATTGTTTTCCACAGAGCCCTGTCCTTAGCAAGATGCACAGATGATGTTACAGTGGCAACTGTTCTTAGTCACCCAAGAAGACTTGTTCTTATGTCTCTCTTCTATGCTAATGGGACAATAAGAACAGACTAAGCTGAATGAGGCATCAGCTGGAAGCTCAAGCTGAATTATAGAAGATCAGGGTTGGAAGGGACCTCAGGAGGTCATCTAATCCAACGCCCTGCTCAAAGCAGGACCAATCCCCAACTAAATCATCCCAGCCAGGGCTTTGTCACGCCTGAACTTGAAAACCTCAAAGGAAGGAGATTCCACCACCTCCCTAGGTAACGCATTCCAGTGCTTCACCACCCTCCTAGTGAAAAAGTTTTTCCTAATATCCAACCTAAACCTCCCCCACTGCAACTTGAGACCATTGCTCCTTGTTCTATCATCTGGTACCACAGACAACAGTCTAGATCAGTGGTTCCCAAACTTGTTCCGCTGCCCATGCAGGGAAAGCCCCTGGCGGGCCGGCCCATCCACCTGCTGCGTCCACAGACCCGGCCAATCAAAAGAATCCATGCACTTAAGAGCATGCCACAAAGAAATCACAGTGTACATCAGAGATGCTCTGGCTGTCATGCAAATGATGGCTGGAGACAAGGTTGGTGAATTGGCTGCTGAGTACCTGAGGCAGGTCCTAAAAGGATTTGACAACGCTAATTCTGTAATGGAAGTCTTTGACACATATGACAATAGTAACTCTGTGAAAGTGGCAGAAAGACAGTGCCAGACAGGATCTCGGGTTGGATGCAAGAAATACTAGGTGGTTGGTGAATGCCCTGTGCCTCCATGGAAAATGTTTCTAAACATGGCATCCAACAAGCAGTCATTTGTAAAATTCCTCTGAATATATGGCTCAAAATGCACCCAAGAGTGTAGGAGCATCCCTACCAGAAACGTTCCTCCTTGCTGGAGGCTTTTCCAATGAAGAAGTAGCAAAGCCCATCACCAGGAGAGATGTTGTAGAAGCTCAAGGCTTGTACAATACTCAGGAGGAAGCAGATCCAAGGATGCTTCTTCATGCTATATGTGCCAATATGGCTTTTGGGTCTCTTGCTATCAAAGGAACCATAGTAATTAGGTCACCTGTTACAGAGGTCCTTGCTCTTCACTAATTTCCAAAAAAAAAAATGGAGCACACAATGCGTGTGTTGAAACAGGCACCATTACCAGCACAACTGACATGTGTTGCTTCTGCTTGTGCATGCAATTTTTGATGCCCTCCCTCCTGTTTTTCTGTAACATAGCTCCTGCTGTACACTCATTAACAAGATGTGACTCTGTGTCATCCCTGTTTGGTCATGGTGCGGGGGGCGGAATCTGTGTTTCATATTGTCAACACAAAGGGAGCTTACTGCTTCAGAGATCTTGCCAAATTGGAAGAGTGATGGACAAGCCACAATTTCTGCAGCAAGGAAGTTGGAAGCAGGGCTGTATGACCAGACCAAGGAAAGAAAAGGAGACCCACAGAAATCTGAATTGCTGGTGCCTCAATCTAGCTATCAAATAGGACAAGTCGTTGGCCAATCTTCCACCATGTGAGGACAGTTTTGAGGACCACGTCAAAAGAGCATCTTGGCAAACACAGATTTGGATGCCTTTGCACATTAGTAAACCAGCTATTGCAACATGGATGGAAAAATGTGGATGATGAACCACTTCCTTCTTCAAGAGCCTAATGGTATCCGAGCTTCGACAAGATCGTATTTGTGCCTGTACCAGTAGGGGTCGCTGCACAATTAATAAGCAGCTGTAGTCAGAACAATCTCCCCTGAACAGCGCTGTGTACGTGCCAAGGCAACGAAGGCTGCGGTAACCCATGCACTCTCCACAGAGGTCAGAATGATGAACAAGATGATAATGAAGTTGACTGAAAATGTTACCAGCGCTATTACGTTTCAATAATGCTGTGAGAATTTATTATTAGATTTTTGTTTTACCCTTTAGATTGTTGTTGTGATGCTTTTGCGGTCATAAAGAAATAATACACTGTTTCAGTTAGTTTAATGACTCTAATGCGGATATTTCAAAGTGGACACTTTACCGTGTTGATGGTGTCATTGTTTATCCCCATTTCTAAGGTAAGAGCACCCTTTGAGAGCTCCACATCATACTTCATCTTAAAGTAGACATAATAAGCTTCAAATGATGCATGAGGTTATGGGTGTGTGTGTAGAGCAGGTATATTAAGTCAACCAAATTGATGGTGTCTGCTGCTCACCCATTGGATGAATGGTCTGTAATATCTGTTGCAAACAACAAATTTTAATGGATATTCTTCTTAGCAAACTCATTCATTAGGCTAATCTCAGAAAACACACACAAAAAGCGGTATCAAAGATGAAGAGAACTTGTTTAAAATCCTACTGAATACTGATTAAAAAAAATCCTTTTGTGCCGTTCGCTTGCCATAGCTCTCCTTAGAAGCAATCCCAAAATTTCCCCTCAGCAAACCAACTCTTGCTGGAGGCATTCCAGTTTCAGGCCCATTGCTCTGCCTCTCTCCTTCAGGTAATGGAAAAATCCCTCTCACAGCCTTCTCTCTGTCTTTCCGTGACTTGCTTCCTGCCCTCAGAGTGTTTTCTGGCAGACACCTCCTACAAACTTTCTATAAAAAGCTTCCCACTGGCGTTTGATGGAGCGAAGAGCTCAGATGGGTTGACAACCTCAGCACTGACATTTAGCAAAGGGGAAAACCTACAGTCGATTAGAACATTGACATCCGTGTCCAGCACTAAGTTACTCGTATTTCCCTTCAACTCGCTTGACAGACACTGCGGAGAGTGTACTCAGGCGTATACCAGTACAGTGTACACTACTAAGGTACGATCTCCAACTTCCTGGAGGCAACATTCCTTAAGGTAACTGGCTGGATTATTTGCGCCTTCCCCAACCCTTTCATTAACACACTGCTGGATATTATGCAGATAGTGGGGGAGTCATACTTGGATACAGTTAGGGTGTCTAGTTCATAGATTCATTAACTGTAAGGCCGAAAGGGACCATTATGATCATCTATTCCAGTGATACTCCCACTGTGGCTCGCAAGCCACAAGTGGCTCTTTAATGTGTCTCTTTGACGCACATGATATTAACACACTGTGATTTAATTATTAAATAAGGATGCTTTTACTATGTTGTTAACCAGTTAAATTATCAATTTGCACTTATTAACTTATTTGTTATGAGAATAAATATCTAAATATTTTCCCTGTCATTTATTTAAATATGAATAGTACTATAGTAAAGCATGAATTCACACTAGTGTGGCTCTTTGGGGTAGTGTTGATCGCTAATTTAGCTCCTGAATCACTGAAGTCTGAGTATCACGGACCTAGTCGGATCTCCTGCCTAGCACAGATCAGAGAATGCACTGTTTTGATTCCTGCAGTAGAAGGAATTATTCTTCCCTCGTATGCCAGTGACACCAATGAACCCTATGAGTGGTGGTTGAACTAGAGGGTATCTCTCAGAAAGACATCTCCTCTCAGTGAAAAGGGTCCTCTGGGAAACTGTTCCACTGAATACTTACCCTCCCTGGTAAAAATCGCCTCTTATTTCCATTAGAACTTTTCTAATGTCAGGGTCAAAGCTTCTTGTGCCAATGCATGAAACAAACTAACATGAGTCACTGAAACCACGGCATTGGAGACAAGTGCGATGGTATGAAATCATCCTCATCACTGCAGTCTCTGGGCTGGCCGGAGCCGCTTCATATACCCAGGAAACACAGGCCATTTTTAATACTATTTGTACGTTGCCCATGCATGGTCAGAACAGCAGGGCTGGATTGTGCCACCCTTACTCACACTGGGCTTGATTCTCCGTTGCTCTGCCCCAATCAGTCATTCCAAAGGGGGTGTCATAAATATAAAGGGAAGGGTAAACCCCTTTAAAATCCCTCCTGGCCAGAGGAAAAATCCTCTCACCTGTAAAGGGTTAAGAAGCTAAAGGTAACCTCGCTGGCACCTGACCAAAATGACCAATGAGGAGACAAGATACTTTCAAAAGCTGGGAGGAGGGAGAGAAACAAAGGGTCTGTGTCTGTCTGTATGCTGCTTTTGCCGGGGACAGAACAGGAATGGAGTCTTAGAACTTTTAGTAAGTAAGCTAGCTAGGTATGTGTGAGATTATGATTTCTTTAAATGGCTGAGAAAAGAGCTGTGCTGAATAGAATGACTATTTCTGTCTGTGTGTCTTTTTTGTAATTTAAACGGTTTTGCCTAGAGGGATTCTCTATGTTTTGAATCTAATTACCCTGTAAGGTATCTACCATCCTGATTTTACAGAGGTGATTCCTTTACTTCTATTTAAAGTCTTCTTGTAAGAAAACTGAATGCTTTTTCATTGTTCTAAGATCCAAGGGTTTGGGTCTGTGGTCACCTATGCAAATTGGTGAGGATTTTTACCAAACCTTCCCCAGGAAGTGGGGTGCAAGGGTTGGGAGGATTTTGGGGGGAAAGACGTGTCCAAACTACGTTTCCCAGTAAACCCAGATAAAGTTTGGTGGTGGCAGTGGAAATCCAAGGGCAAAGGGTAAAATTAATTTGTACCTTGGGGAAATTTTAACCTAAGCTGGTAAAAGTAAGCTTAGGAGGTTTTCATGCAGGTCCCCACATCTGTACCCTAGAGTTCAGAGTGGGGAAGGAACCTTGACAGGGGGCATATTGGAAAATGGGGGGGATGGGGGGAAAATCCCACAGAAATGGTGCTTTTAAAAAAAAAACAACAAAAAAACGAAAACCTGAAACTTTCTCAAGCAAATTTTCAATTTGTGAAATTTCCTGTTTCTCCAACAAAACTCACAAGTGGGGGGAGGGGGAAGGGAGAGGGAAATCAACATGTTTGGTTTTTCCCTCCTTTTTAAAATTTTGCCACTGAAAAAGGGTGAGGGGTGGGGGAAGGGAGCTGTTTTGAAGATCTGATCCATAATGATTTCCCCTCTGTGGGCTTTGAACCTACAGCCTTCAGCACTAAAGTCATTGGTTCTCTACTACTGGAACTAAAAGAGTAATGCCATTAGCTGGTAGCAGGCCCACCAACGGGCGGGGGAAAAGGGGGCAATTGCCCAGGGACCCGGGCCGCAGGGCAGAGGCGATGCCAGGGGGGCAGGAAGGGTCGGCTGCCTGCCCTCCGCAGACGCCTGCTCGGGGCACTCGACCCAGCAGCCAGCCTCGGCTGGGGAGAGGAAGAGGCGGGCTCCTCTTCCAGCCACGCTGCACGGTGCAGTGCAGTGGCTGCCCTGGGGCTCAATTTCTCTAGGGACTGTGGCCAAGTGAGCCGGAGCCCGCCCTGGCATGCTCAGAGTCGGCTCCTGTCCCCAGAAGCTGAGCCGGTGGTCGGGGGGGGGGTTTCCTGCTGCCACCCCCGCCAGGTACTCTCCCAGGCAGCTGCCGTGCTGCACCGGGCAGCATCCGGGAGTGGCTCTGGGGCCTGGCTGCCAGAAGAGCTACTGATCAGCCATGGGGAGCCGGGCCAGCGCAGCAGGAGGACAGAGGCCTCCACCCAGGTAACATGGGGTGGGGAGGAGGGGACGGGGAGAACGCGGGGGCCCCGGGCTGGGGGTGGGGTCACATGGGGGTGTCCCCCCCCCTTAGCGGGTACCCCCCTTTGTGTCCCTCCCACTGGTCACCTCTGGCAGGGCTCCTAGGCGCGCGCGGGGTGGTACCAGCGGCCAAGGCAGACGGGCGGGCATGTGGAAGCCCTGGCCGTGGCGGGACAGCGCGCCCAGCTGTGCAGCCGGCAGCTCGCTGGGCACCAGCCAGCGCGGGCACAGCACCGCCCAAATGTGAGGCGGGCCGCGTCCCCATTGACTGTTCTGCCCTGGGGCCCGGAATTGCTGTCAGCAGGCCTGGCTGGTAGCAATAGTAGGCTCTTATCCTCTTTTGTGAACCCACCACTAACAGTGGAAGGACAGCCTGCTTAGTGTGTTATATAAAGAGTAGAGTGCCATTAGTCTGTGTCTGGCGGTATAGACCAGCAAGACCTTTCCCCAAAGAGCTTGCAGTCTAATACTGTGCCTTCCAGGATCAGTCTTGTCTTGGGCGGGGGGTTCATTCTAGGGGACTATCCAATTGTTCCTCCCAACAACCAGCAGCAGCCATCGGTATTTTAACTTTACCACACAGAAGAACCTGCCCACAAGAAAAGGAAAGAAACAGAAAAATCCATGTAATTTTATAATCTCCCTTAGTTTGTCAGATTGTCCCAGTGTGGGTATGAGTTACTGGTGCCTGAGGAAAACTACATGACACCTCATCTAACAAATTAAATGTTTCCATGCAATTAAAATGAAGCACTCAGCCTTAGTGTAATAAACTTAAGGCTATTAGTATTCCTAGTGCTGTTGCCTTCATTGTGTTTTACAGTGCCATAAATATGGGCCCAGCATGATGGCTCAGCAGGCGCCGGGTATGGAGAAAAATATCTTGTAATATTTTGTTATTAAAACATTAAAAAGTCCTTTCCTTGAACACACACATTTTAAAATGGGCTTGAATTGGAGCCTCTGCTTTTCGTCTTGCAGTGTGTGCTGAGATGTTACATCATAGCCTCTTGTGGGCTGGTGCTGTGAGATATGAAGCACCTAAAGGCCTGGGCCAAAGCCAGATGAAGTCATTGAGAGTCTTTCTGGTTAGAGCTGGCCGAATAATGAATTTTTGGTTTGCTGGCAATTCCAAAGGAAAAGAGAGATCATCTCAGGTTCAACTGAAACCCCCCCATTTCCCCCCCCCCCTTTTTTGTAAATTTTTGGTGGATTGAACAAGATGCTTGACCTGAAATGAAACATTTCATTTTAGACTTTGTTTACACTATGGGCTAAATCAGCACCACTGCAATCAATGCAGTGGGCATCCATTTAGCGGGTCTGGTGAAGATGTGATAAGTCGACGGAAGAACGTTCTCCCATTGACTTAAGTAATCCACCTCAACAAGAGGCAGAAGCTATGGCGATGGGAGAGTGTCTCCCACTGATAACAGAGTGGTGTAGACACCGCGTTAAGTCGATGTAAGTTGTGTTGACTTCAGTTACGAAACTTACATAGCTTAAGTAGCATAATTTACACTGATAGTGTAGACTAGGCCCGAGAGTTTAACATTTAATTTAAAAAAATAGAATTGAAGAAAATTTCAAAACAGTAGTTTTGAACTGAAAAATTGAAAAGTTTTTCGCCTTCCTCTGTTGCGTGGGGCACAGGTCACTTGCTGGGGGATTCTCTGCACCCTGAAGTCTTTAAACCACGATTTGAGGATTTCAATAGCTCAGACATAAGTTAGGGGTTTGTTACAGGAGTTGGTGGGTGAGATTCCATGGCCTGTGTTGTGCAGGAGGTCAGACTAGAGGATCATAACGGTCCCTTCTGACCTTAAAGTCTATGATTCTGAAAATATCAAAATTAGAGTTTTGAATTTTGCAGATTTTCCCCCCATCATGAACAATTCAAACAAAAACAACAAGGGGGGGGGGTGCAGAATAAACATGGGGAAATAGTTTTACTTTGTGTAATGACACATCCACTCCCAGTCTCTATTCAAGTCTAAGTTAATTGCATCCAGTTTGCAAATTAATTCCAATTCAGCAGTCTCTCGTTGGAGTCTGTTTGTGAAGTTTTATATAAAATCTCCCCACTGTATTTTCCACTACATGCATCCAATGAAGTGAGCTGTAGCTCATGAAAGCTTATGCTCAAATAAACTGGTTAGTCTCTAAGGTGCCACAAGTCCTCCTTTTCTTTTTGCTGAGAGTAGTTCATAGACTCTGAAGTCAGAAGGGGCCATCATGATCATCTAGTCTGACCTCCTGCACATCGCAGGCCACAGAACCTCACCCACCCGCTCTGTAACAGACCCCTAACCTCTGGCTGAGTCACTGACATCCTCAAATCATGATTTAAAGACTTTAAATTACAGAGAATCCACCATTTACACTAGATTAAACCTGCAACTGACTCGTGCCCCATGCTGCAGTTCAAGTAATTGTATGAATACATTTGGGGGCTGAAGGTTCTTAGATGTTTTTATAGCATGGACCACATTTTAACACAGAGCTCTCCTCGTGGGCCTACCTCCCTTTCCACTGGTGATCATGCAGTATTCTCACTGACCTGCATAAAATAGATTAGAAAAGTTTCTGGATTTTGAGCTGTAGCTAATGCAAAGCCCGCTGAACTCAATGGAAGCCTTTCCAAAGGGAATCAATGGGCTTTTGGGTCGGACCCTAAGTGACTAATCATGTCACTTTCTCAATTGGTCTAGTTTTGAATGTCACACGTGACTCCCAGTACTTCCTTTGGGAGACTGTTCACAACCTGGGAGATATCGCTGTCAGGATATTTTTCCTGATTGCCTAAATTTTCACGGTCTAATTTTCATCCCTTAATGCCTGGTTATACCCCCTTGAGTCACCCTGGATCATTCCCTGGCCTCCTTTGTGTTTACACCCTTCCAAGATATGTAACCCGTTATATTCCACACCCCAGCCTCCTTTGGCTAACCTATGCATATTTGAATTCATTTTGAGAGTAGGGTTTCAAATGTTTTAATAAAATCCCCTAAACCTTTTATCCACTAGCGGTTTCTGCTAAAAATAGCAAACAGCGGTATCTGGCAAGATTTACTCTTTATAAACCCAGACCTATGGCTTACGGGTGGGTTTTAAAAATAAATCCACTAGATCTCTAGTGATTTCTCTCAATGTTTGTTCTATTATTCATAGGGTTAGAATTGTCAGGATGACGCTCCATTTTCATTGGCCATATTTTGTTTCCATCTCCCACAGGTATTACATTTGTTTTTCTCCAGCCTTCCAGTACTACTCCAATTCACCATGATATTTCAGAAATACTGTTGGTTAATGGTTTAAAAAATGTTGTAATTCATTCCCTTAACTTCTCTCCCGTCATGTAGCCTGGATGGCTGATTTACACTGTGTATGCTCACACTTTCCAAGAACTCCCTCACCTGCTCTTTCGTCCAGATCTTCAAAGGTCCTTAGGCAGCTAATTCCCATTGATTTCATTGGGATTTAGGCACCAAAATAGTTTGGAGGATTTGAACCTTTATCAAGAGTCATCTTCGCTCCCTAGACATCCAGTCCATTATTCTTTATTGTTACAGACAGATTTAAAATAAGGAGCTTGGTATCTCCACTCATTGATTCCAGGCCCCTTCTTAAGCCATCCTCACCACGCCTGCTGAGGGCTTTGTGACATTATGCTCCATATTCTTTATGAAAATATGCTTATGATATGGATGTGACATAACTGAGATGTACTTTATGCAAGATGGCTCATGTAAAGTATCATTGGAAAGGTTATGATCTACTGAATGTGATTACCCAATTTGTATGCCTGTACCATTTCTGTATCTGAAGTTAGGAATATGGACTATGTAACAATTACAACTGGGTGTGTATTGGGAAGACACCCACCAGATGACAGGCCATCAAATTTGATGGGCCATTAGGGAGAAATGGGACTGTGAAGATACTAATCTCTCTCCTTCCTGGGAGGCATCCTGGGACGTAACTGTGACACTACTAGGTCAGGTGGTCTCGTCACCTGATACTAAACGTTATCTTGGATTTCTTGTAACTTTTCACTAAAAGGGAAGGGGGAGGGGGTCAAGTTTGGGAAACAAAGGATTCCTGCCTTATGTAAATCTTATTTAAGGGTGGGGAGGAAGGCAAATGGGACTCTCCTCCATTGCCTACCCAAGAAGAAGGATTGCTGAAAGAACCTGAAGGGACGAAGGAACTAACCTGAAGGGAAAGGCAGGGGTGAGTCCAGACTGAGACAGGGGTACAGTCTGTAAGAAGAAATAATGTGTTTTTTACCCACAAAAGCTTATGCTTAAATAAATCTGTTAGTCTTTAAGGTGCCACCAGACTCCTTGTTGTTTAAGAAGAAATAACTGGAATTCTGAGCTACAGAAACTCTGCATCCAGCCTAATTCAACATTTAGGGTGGGAAACTACATTTTGTAACCTGTTTCTTTGGTGAATCAAGCTTAGTTTGCGTGTTTTTTTTAATTTTCTTAGTAATCTGCTTTGTTCTGTTTGCTATCTCTTTAGCCAAGTAAAATCTACTCTTTCTAGTTAATAAATTTGTTTTGTTTATTATTAAACCCAATTTCTGTAATATCTAATGGGGGGGGAGAAGTTGTGCATATCTTCCTCCACATTGAGGGAGGGGGCGAATTTATGAGGTTGCATTGTATAGGTTTCTCTACAGCGCAAGACAATATACCTTTGGGTCTGCACACCAAGGAAGGTGACAACTGAGTGCTGGGGCAAGCCCCTTAAGCTGAGTCTTCCCAGAGCTGATCTCAGCATCTGTCGTTCTGCAGTTGTGTGTGGCCCTGCGTGTGTGTGTGTGCTGGAGGAGGCTTAAGAGCTTGGCTCAGCAAGACAGGGTTAAAGGGTGCCCAGGTGGGCTCAGTGGTATCCCAGTACATCAGGTGGCATCTTAAAGGGGGGCAACATGTCACAGGCTTGTCTCCACTTACTGGGGATCGACGCATGGCAAATGATCCACCAGGGGTCAATTTAGCGGGTCTAGTGAAGACCTGCTAAATCAACCGCTAATCGCTCTCTCTTTGACTCCAATACTCAACCGGAATGAGAAGCATAAGGGAAGTCAACAGGAGAGTTTCTCTTGTTGACCCAGCGTGGCATAGACACTGCAGTAAGTCAACCTAAGCTATGCTACGTTATTCAGGTAGCTGGAGTTGGGTAACTTAGGTCAGCTTAGCTCCGTAGTGTAGACCTGCCCTGAGATTTACCCATCACAACATGAAACACAGTTAGTTAAGTTTTGAAAAAGAGTTTCATTTAGGCAACATTAAGGGATGAACACTCTCTCTTAAGAATCCAGGGATAGCTGTGTTAGTCTGTATCCACAAAAACAACAAGGAGTCTGGTGGCACCTTAAAGACTAACAGATTTATTTGGGCATAAGCTTTCATGGGTAAAACACCACTTCTTCAGAGCTGACCCCGAGTCAGCTCATGTAGATACTTGCAGATAATCTATCACAAATATACCTTATAAAGTACCCAAGTATTCGGAGACTTCAGCCAAATGGGTTAGAACATTCAATTAAAAGCCAAAGAATCGGAGATTCACAAAAGTTACTTACTGGAAGAATCTGAATAAAACACAATGGAAGAGCCTCCTCTGCCTACTTCCCCAAATGCCCTTAAACTTTACAAGCAGGCACGACAGGGCCATATGGATCCCAGGCACATAACCTAAAGAACAAAGCACTTACCATTTTCAGTACATAAATCTAGGGAGCTTTCAATATGGATGATCATAAAACAAGGAAGCACTAGAGGTCAGATCACTTCTCTGATGGCAATAAAAAAAAAAAACCAACAATGCACGAAGCAAATTCCTTGCCTTCAGAGTTCTGGCAGGACTAATGCCCTTCATCGTTACAAAACAGAGCGACACTCAGACATAAGTAAAAGGAAGAGAAAAACAACAAGTTACGTTAATGCTGAAAGGCAGCGATAGCTGTATCATGGGGTTTACTTAGAGTCTATGGGGCCAATCGCCCCCATCACTGGCATTATGTAACTGAAGGCATTTGTACAGTTCCACCTTTGTACTGTCAAGGCTCTGCACAGTTTCTGTCATCCCAAAGAACAGCACCACCTTATTAGCATTAATCACATTTATCAGGGTAGGGCCTAAGGGCCAGCCACAAATGCAGTCCTATTGTGCTAAGCACTGCATAAGCACAGAGTAGTAGATGGTCCCTGTGACGTTATTGACAGAATCTCTAACCATATAGATCGCTGTTGCAACCACTGCTCTATATTTTCAGCAAATATTGTACAAAGGTGGACATGTAAGGTGTCTATGGGAAGGTTATGATTGGCTGGTTATAATTATGCTATCCATATATGTGTATCATTTTTGTAGTTGAAGTTATGAATAATGGCTCTATACTGTCTGTATTTCAAACTTCTGCTATGCTTCTGGGTGACATCCCAGACAAATTGGTGTCAGCTCTGCCTAGCCTGCCTGATGGCCCATTAAGGACCATCGGCTATACAGTTGACCCATTGAGAGAAGGCAGATATGCCTTGTGACTCAGCAAGGTATGCAGGGACCTGCCTATGGACAGAACTCTAAGGTTTTTCTATGCCATGCGCTGGATAGCCTGTCCTTGGGACAAAGAAAGCAAAGACCACATGGCAAGAGACTATAAAAGGTAGCATGTGAGCAATGGCTGCCACCTGTAAAGAACTGAGTCATGCATAGACATGTGACTTGCCCATGTGACTCCAAACTCCATTTTGCTGTAATTTTCCACAGTAAGACAAAGAGGTGTTCTTACACCTGAAGGAGGCTATAAAAGGCAGCTGCCTCATCTGCATCTTGTCCTCAATCTTGTGTCTTTCCTCTGGAAGGACTTTGCTGCACTGAAGCTTTGAACAAAGGACTGAATGACCCCTCCCAGCTGTGGATGTACTCCAGAGATTTGATTTGAACCTGCAATTTATTCCATCACTGCTACAAGCCTGAACCAAGAACTTTGCCATTACGGTATGTCATTGAGTCCATTTAACCAATTCTAGCTCTCATCTGTATCTTTTTCCTTTTATGAATAAACCTTTAGATTTTAGATTCTAAAGGATTGGCAACAGCGTGATTTGTGGGTAAGATCTGATTTTATATATTGACCTGGGTCTGGGGCTTGGCCCTTTGGGATCGGGAGAACCTGTCCCAAAGAGCTTACAGTCTATTTAGACAGACACAAGGGGCGGGGAGGGGCAGAACAAGCCAGCCGAGGGAATGATATGATGGTGGCAAATGGCATGTTCGTTCCATGATGTTTTTTGGAGGTGGGGTGGGTTTGGTGAGGAGGGTGACACAAGCCCTTTAAGAGAGAAGAGACTAGTACAGCTGGGACTGATCAGCTGACCCCAGCTGGGTTTATAAAAAGGCATCTGGGGGAGCTTGGCAGGTGAGACTTGCTAGAGACCAGGAGACTGTAGGAGGGCCTGGAAGGAAGCTGTAGGTGTCCTGGGGAAAGGCAGGAGAGCAGCAGAGGGGTTAGCTAGCTGATCTCCCTGAGCCAGGACCATAGGGCTGCAGAGTGCTGAAGGCCAGAGAGCAGCAAAACTGCTGGCTTCTAACCCAGATTGCTAAAGCCCAGGGCTGAAGAATGGGGAACAGCCATGGACTTATTCATAGATATTAAGGTCAGAAGGGACCATTATGATCATCTCGTCCCACCTCCTGCACAACGCAGGCCACAGAATCTCACCCACCCACTCCTGCGAAAAATCTCTCACCTATGTCTGAGCTAATGAAGTCCTCAAATCATGGTTTAAAGACCTCAAGGAGCAGAGAATCCTCCAGCAAGTGACCCGTGCCCCATGCTACAGAGGAAGGCGAAAAACGTCCTGGACCTCTTCCAATTTGTCCTGGAGGAAAGTTCCTTCCTGACCCCAAATATGGTGATCAGCTGAACCCTGAGCACTGATGTCTCTGCACTGGAGGGCAGGAGCCAGGGCAACAGTGGAAAGGCCTCCCTGTTGGCCTGTCTGAGACAAAAGGCTAGCAGAACAGGGGGAGTGAGGGATGCTCTCACGGTGAGGCTGATCCCCCAGCAGAGAGGCTTTGGGGGCTCCTGCTGGGAAGAGCAGGTTAGTGCTCCACTGGGAGTGCTGGGGTGGATGTCCTGCCAGAAGAACAGGAGAGGACTGAGGAAGAGCCCAGGTATGGTGGAAGATGCTGAAGTGAGGTATGTGGAGGGACTAGATGGTGTGGGATTTTAAGCATTACATGTACTGGGGTGATAAATGGACTATATTTTTGTAACAAACTGGCCCCAAGAGGAGTATTTACTGAGGCAAGAAAGTTTGCATGAAGTTACTGGGGACTCTGAAAGAGGGAAACTGAGGCAGGTGCCCCTGTTGTGCCATGGTCTGACACTGCAAGGTGCTCCAGGCTGAGCGGCTCTTTGACAGACAGGATACACTAAATGGAAAGAAAAGGGATGGGAATGAAGTGAGGGGGACTGGGCAGAAGAGTAGAGCGTAAGAGAAGCAATCTCCACCTGCCACTGAAATACAGCCACCTCTGGGGTGTAGCTTGGCAGACATTTTGTGCTAGCAAGATTACAGAGATTACAGGGTCTAGGAAGGTAGAAGAAGAAGAACTTCTTCCAAGGAGGTTCCAGGGGGAGTTGTGGGTAGACAGAATGTAATTTCCAGACATGGAAGTGCACATTCAGAAAAAATAACATCCAAATCATCACCCATTTTTATCTTTGAGCTCAAACCAATCTTTTTGTCATGGTCTGAAATGGTTTTTAAAAGCAGTTTTTGCATCCAGAAGAAGATTTGTCCAAGTCAGAGGTGGGAAAGACTTATTATATCATCCATGCAGCTTCACCATCTCTTCTTATGGCACTACCAGCACGATTTTGCAGGCTCACGAGGTTCTGATAAGCCTCAGGTCAGCAGCTGAAATTTTGGGTGCTTATCCTACATTGTAAGGTCTTTGGGGCAGAGACCATCCTTTTGTTCTTTGTCTGTACAGCACCTAGCACATTGGGGTCCTGGTCCATGACTGGGACTTCAAGGCCCCTACTGTAATTTAAATAATAATGATCCAGACTCAACTTGAACTCAGAACTTTTTGGAGGTTCTCCCATCATTAGAGACAGCCCCCAGTTGAAATTTGCTCAAAGCCTGAAGTTAACCGACCTTTCCCTGTAGAAAGTGACGCAGAACGAGGGGGAAGGATGGTCCAGTGGCTACGGTACTAGCTTAGGAGTCAGGAGATCATGTTCAATTCCCTACTCTGCCACACACTTCCTGTGTGGCCTGGGTCAAATCACTTAGTCTCTCTGTGACCTGGTTTCACACGTGGGGATAATAGCACATCCCTACCTCATGGGGCACTGCGAGGATGAATATATCAACAACCATGAGGTGCTCCAATACTACCGCAAGGGGGATAGATGATTTTTTGCTCCTCTCCCTGAGCAACCCACTCTACCCGAGGAGTGACTTGTATCATCCAGAAATGACCTGCCTGAGGTTAAAGGCTCAGAGGAGAACTGGCAAAAATAGTGACAACTTAATGAATAAAATACTTCACAACAACAGCATGTACAGAAATGTCCCCCTCTATAGCTGCTCAACGGAGTCATAAACTACAGAAGGTGCTCAGGATTAGGGAGGGGTGTGATAGCGTGAGAATTGGAGAGACAACACCAGTCAGGGAAGGCCAGGAGTGACACGGAGTCTCTTTGCACATTCACCTCCTCTGAGGAAGGAGACCCGGAGGGGTGAGGTGACGAACAATTCTTCACTAACTGAGTTAGCTTCCCTTATCAGCGAGAGCTGCTTGGAAGGAAAGCCAGGAGTTGGGCTTTATCTCTCCCCTCCCCCTCACACAATCACCTTTAAAATACAGAAGGCCCTGCCCTGCAAATGCTCTGTGAGCACCAATCTGCAGGCTGGCCGAGCACAAAGCAAGAGACCTTGAGAGGAGCACCCTAGACATCCGGTCCGTACGGCAGGGCAGCCCCTTCAGTCCAGAGGGTCCAAAGCATGGCACCTGAGGTGCCCAGCAACCGACGGGCCAGGGCCCACAACAGCAATGCCCATCAAAACCCATGCCCACTGAAGGCCTCAGTGAGTTTTGGGTCAGACCCTAAATGAGAAGCTGCACTGGGGGGTGACCAAGGGGGAAACACACAGTGGTCTGGCATGTGTTTTCCATCACCCTCTGGGTGCTCTGATCACTGGATATGGCTCTCCATCCCTTTGGACCAGTACCAAATTCACACAGGCATGCACCCGTAGCTTTGCCAGCCTGCCACTGGTGCCCTAGACGGCCTATGGCCTTTGCCGAAGTTGCACCAGGATAGTGACACGGTCTTGGTCCTGGCTTAGGGCGACAGGGGAGGGGACTCCATCACTGACCGAGGGGCTGAAGTATAAACAGTGAACCCATCGCTCCAGGAGCCCAAGTGACTGGGTTTTCTCGTGGGGATGGAAGAGCTGGTGTGGGAATGAATCCTCCCTGCCCAACGTGTCGGCTTGGCTCAGGGAGGCCACACAGCCCAGGGGCCCTTCCACCCTCACTGCAGGAGGGGAAGGCCTGTGGATTCCAGTATCTCCACAAGCAGCAAAGATCCAGCCTGTTTTCATGCCCATCTCCCTGGTGATAAGAGCAGCGGCACAGTCGGGCGAGTTTCAGCTCCGTTACTGGGCCACGGGTACTCAATCAGGCCTCATTTGGCACTGACTGGTGCCCTAAGCACAGGGACCAAGGCCTGAGTGAACTCCCTTTGCACCACTAGAGATGATCCCCCTCCCCTCCTGCCCCGAGTCAGGGCTAGGCAGTATGGAGGAAGCTTGTCTTGCTGCTGCCCCCCCTGCTGTATCTGCTATAGCTAAAGGCCTTCAGTCCTCTGTCAATTGTTCACCTATCACTGGCATTAACTATGCCTGGGGAGAGACGGACAGACAGACGATACAGGCTCTCTCACCAGAGATGTCTCTGTGTGTTGTATTTTTCACATGGCCTGTCACTGAGCCTTTTAATTACCCTTTCTCTCCCTCTCCGACAACGGGCATCACTCTTCCTTGAGGACACGTCCACTAAAGGTGGGTGGTGGCTTTATTAATGTCTGTCTTCCCCCAAATGTCAGGAACCAAAGCTGTCACACAACCAGCACTTGCGTGGCCAACCTCAGTCGTTCATGGCCCGCCTTGATCCGACGTGGAGCCTTCTGGGGATGGCTTTGGTCCAGGCTGGCACCTGACAGATAGCACTCGGTGCCAGCCAGGAAAATATGCTGTCCATGACCTGTTCGAAAGGGTGGAGAAGGCAAAAGACCAAGAGAGAAACGTCCCTCTTATCAGTATCCACTTGGGCATGTGGAAAAAGCTAATGTACTCAATGCTTTTTTTGCCTCTGTTTTCACTAACAAGGTCAGCTCCCAGACTGCTGCGCTGGGCATCACAGAATGGGGAAGAGATGGCCAGCCCTCTGTGGAGATAGAGGTGGTTAGGGACTATTTAGAAAAGCTGGACGTGCACAAGTCCATGGGGCCGGACGAGTTACATCCGAGAGTGCTGAAGGAATTGGCGGCTGTGATTGCAGAGCCCTTGGCCATTATCTTTGAAAACTCGTGGCGAACGGGGGAAGTCCCGGATGACTGGAAAAAGGCTAATGTAGTGCCAATCTTTAAAAAAGGGAAGAAGGAGGATCCTGGGAACTACAGGCCAGTCAGCCTCACCTCAGTCCCTGGAAAAATCATGGAGCAGGTCCTCAAAGAATCAATCCTGAAGCACTTACATGAGAGGAAAGTGATCAGGAACAGTCAGCATGGATTCACCAAGGGAAGGTCATGCCTGACTAATCTAATCGCCTTTTATGATGAGATTACTGGTTCTGTGGATGAAGGGAAAGCAGTGGATGTATTGTTTCTTGACTTTAGCAAAGCTTTTGACACGGTCTCCCACAGTATTCTTGTCAGCAAGTTGGGGAGGTATGGGCTGGATGAGTGCACTGTAGGGTGGGTAGAGAGCTGGCTGGATTGTCGGGCTCAACGGGTGGTGATGGATGGCTCCATGTCTGGTTGGCAGCCGGTGTCAGGTGGAGTGCCCCAGGGGTCGGTCCTGGGGCCGGTTTTGTTCAATGTCTTCGTGAATGGTCTGGAGGATGGTGTGGATTGCACTCTCGGCGGATTTGCAGATGATACTGGGCTGGGAGGAGTGGTGGATGCGCTGGGGGGGGGGATGGGATGCGGAGGGACCTGGACAGATTGGAGGATTGGGCCGGGGGAAGTCTGATGAGGTTCAATAAGGATAAGTGCAGGGTCCTGCACTTAGGATGGAGGAATCCAGTGCGCCGCTGCAGACTGGGGACCGAATGGCTAGGCGGCAGTTCTGCGGAAAAGGACCTGGGGGTGGCGGTGGGCGAGAGGCTGGATGTGAGTCGGCAGTGTGCCCTTGTTGCCAAGAGGGCCAATGGCATTTTGGGATGTATGAGTGGGGGCATAGCCAGCAGATCGAGGGATGTGATCGTTCCCCTCTATTCGACACTGGTGAGGCCTCATCTGGAGTACTGTGTCCAGTTTTGGGCCCCACACTACAAGAAGGATGTGGATAAATTGGAGAGAGTCCAGCGAAGGGCAACAAAAATGATTAGGGGTCTAGAGCACATGACTTATGAGGAGAGGCTGAGGGAGCTGGGATTGTTTAGTCTGCAGAAGAGAAGAATGAGGGGGGATTTGATAGCTGCTTTCAACTACCTGAAAGGGGGTTCCAAAGAGGATGGCTCTAGACTGTTCTCAATGGTAGCAGATGACAGAACGAGGAGTAATGGTCTCAAGTTGCAATGGGGGAGGTTTAGATTGGATATTAGGAAAAACTTTTTCACTAAGAGGGTGGTGAAACACTGGAATGCGTTACCTAGGGAGGTGGTAGAATCTCCTTCCTTAGAGGTTTTTAAGGTCAGGCTTGACAAAGCCCTGGCTGGGATGATTTAACTGGGAATTGGTCCTGCTTCGAGCAGGGGGTTGGACTAGATGACCTTCTGGGGTCCCTTCCAACCCTGATATTCTATGATTCTATGATTCTATGTCTTCAAACTGACATCTCTCCCAGCAACCTAATAGATACCTCAGCCTCTCTGGAGACAGCATGTGGCAGAAGGATCTTGCAAGAAGCTGTATTTCCACCTCTATTTGGTCATCTCTCTGTTCTCCTTTTTTAAAACCCTCCCAGGCTGGTGCTGGGGTGTGTCTGCCTGACTTGTGACCTTGCTGAGGAGAAAACTGAACAAGGGGGTTCACACAAGGGGAGTAAAGAGGTGATGGAGTGACAAGGCACTAGCAGGGAGTGTCAGTGCAAGGGAGGCCAGAGGGGGAAAGCTGAGGTGGGAAGGAGAGATTGACGTGACATTGAAATACTGGTTTAAAAAAATGGATCTAGGGACAGCTGGTTTCTGAGGCAAAGAGAGAGACAAGAACAGGAGAAAAAGATGAGAGTAAATCAAAGGGAAGAGAGCAAACACCACAGAAGGGAGGGATGGAAAGAAAGGGAGAGGATGAAAGGAAGCTGAAAGCAGAGACCACAGGGAAGCAAGGGAAGAGGGAAGGATGGCTTAGTGGTTAAGGTGCCACCGGACTCCTTGTTGTTTTAGTGGTTAGGGGCACTAGCCTGGCAAATTGAAATCCCTGTGTGAGTTTGGGCCGGTCACTCAGACCCAGATCCTCAGTGGTATCTAGGCACCTAACTCCCGTAGAAATCAGTGGGTGTTAGGCACCTAAATACCTTTGAGGATCTGAGCCTTAGTCTCTCTGTGCCTCAGTTCCTCCTCTGTGCCGGGGAGGGGGGGTAATGGCACTGCCCTGCCTCCCAGCAGTGTTGGGAGGAAAGATGTATGAAGGGTCATGAGGTGCTCAGGTGGAAATGGGGCCCATTTCAGTACCTAAAATAGATAGAAGGGGAGCAATGGGCAAGAAAAGACACAGCCTGCAGGGGGAGATGAGTGCATGAGGGCGGCAGGCTTCTCCTCCAGGCAATGAGGATGCAGCAACCAGTGACCCCAGATTCCAGACGTAACAACACGCCGGGCTAGATGGTCTGTGGGGATTGAACTCCGGAACTCAGTCTGGGACTCTACTGCTTGAGATAAGATATCAGCACATTAACTCAAGGGCAAGAGCAGACTCAACCAACTCCTCACTAGAGGGGACAGAGGTGCACTGTTAGTAGGGGTCACAAAGACAGGTCATAGAGCAGCATTATTAATTTTCTGATGTTTGTGTCTTTTTGATTGCTAGTTGTTCTGATATTTAATCTCATCCTGCTGGCCAGATACTCTGCGTACAGTGCTTAAAAGGTTGGTGTTGTCTCGGTTGCTACTGCAGCTGTTCTGGAAACTTTGGTGAAAGAGTTGGGGGTGGGGATCTTGGTTGCTAGTTGTTCTGAATAATAAGATTTCACAAAACATCCCTGAGCACCTCTAAAATAGATCACCTCACTTCACCCACCACTATAATGCAGCCACCTCTGGGGAGGAAACTCGGCAGCTGTTTATACACAACAACTCTACCCAACATCCTGGGACAGTGGGTGAAGAATGCTTCACCCAACTGACACTGTGGGGAATGGTTTGGGAGGTGGGAAGGTAATTACCCAGGCTAGAATTTGTCTTGGACAGGGAGTGAAACCTCAGGCCAAATTCCACCCTGAAGTCGTTCCTCTTTGCGCCATGGCTGCATTTGGCCACTTGCCTCCCCAGTGCGCTAGGAGGTATGTAAGGCTCACGGGCAGTCAAGGCTTTAGTTTTGTGTACACCACCACCTAACAACACCCCGCTGGAGCACTGACTGAACAATGACGTGGAGGAAAGAGCTCCACCTACAGTCCAAAAGTCTTCCATGGAGTCCTCGAGCATAGACCCTACTGGTAATCTAGGCCAATGTCTGTTTGGCAAGAGATGCTGTCTCTTGCTCTCCATTTGTCTTGTTCACCATGTGAAAAAGATCTTTCCGATGAAATAGCTGTTCTCATAAAGGCTTTCCACAGAACTGGGGAGCATGCAAACTCCACAGGGCAGATGTCAGCATTAGGCCCACCATACACAATGTAGGCTTCCTTAGAGATACTCATGGGCCTCGAGCTATGCCTTAGTCTGCTTACACTGAGGATTGCTGGATCCAAGGCCAGCCCCAGACCTCACTGTGCCAGTGCAGACCCCCACTGTAGACAAGGCAGATTAGCCCTGCTTGAAACTATTTGTGATCTGGGGTAACCTGCATACTGTGGAGCCTGGAAAAGGTGTAAGGTAAAGCAAGGTGGAGGCTGCTTTAAGGTGTGGGAGAGTTAGGACAGCCTATGAGGCAGACACACGAGACTATGAGATCTCTAATTTTTCTACAGCTCTGGAACCCACATGAGTGCCAGTGGGAGTCTGTCTCCCTCTAGTGGCTGGGGGAAGTTGACGAGGTTAGGTAAGAGGTTTATGAGTTTACTACTCCAAGGTATCAGAGCTGGTCTTTTAGCTCGAGCAACCAAGGCTGATGCTTTTAGATCTCGGGGGTGCTAGGGTTCAATCCCTGCGGATGAGGTGTCATTGATAATGGGGCAACAAAATGACCCCTCATTCTCTTCACCAACCAATGGCGCCCCAGTTGCTTTCCTAAATACCTGTCCTCTCGGCACCCCCGAAGCAAGGCTGCTCTGTCCAGAAGAAAGCTGGGAGGCTCTGCTAGTAATTATGGGGTGTATATTCATAAAAGAAGAGCTTTGAATAAAACAGCCACAGACACACATTGTACCTTTTCACACCAGCTTCTGAGACAGAATAGTGTTTGTTTGGGACAGATGCTGTAGGGGCTCGGTTCATTTAAACAAATCTGTCTGGTTCTCTGAGACGGCAGATTGCAATTATGGCACAGCAAGCTGGTTAGAACAAGCAGATCCGTATTTCCGAATTTTGTTGGTTCTCCCCCTCCTGACAGAAGCTGGGGTCTGAGAGTGCAAATCCACTGCAGTAACTAGTGGCTACTCACACAAGCCTGACTAACGAGGCTCCTGCTTCATTCTCTGCTAATCTATATTGATTTTAGAGTTTCAGAACTTTTTTTTTTTCCTTTTTGGCTGAAGGACATTTAGCGCTGATGGTAACTGGGGGAATTTAAGTCTGGTGCTTGCTTGTTTCAGACTCCCAGATTACAGTTCTCCCTTGGAACAAAACAACATACGTCAGTCTGGGTCAGATGCTCAGCTGTTGCAGACTGGCATAGCTCCTTTGACTTCAGTGGGTCGGATCTACACCAGCTGAGGAACTTACTCTGCCGTTTAAAGTACAGTGTTTACTTTACTGGTGGTATTATAGAGACAAGGTGGGTGAGGAATTATCTTTTATTGGACCAACTTCTGTTGGCAGAAGAGACAAGCTTTCAAGCTACACAGAGCTCCTCTTCAGGTCTGGGAAAGGTACTCAGAGCATCACAGCTAAATACTAGATGGAACAGAAAGAAAAGGAGTACTTGTGGCACCTTAGAGACTAACTGAATGCATCCGATGAAGTGAGCTGTAGCTCACGAAAGCTTATGCTCAAATAAATTGGTTAGTCTCTAAGGTGCCACAAGTCCTCCTTTTCTTTTTACGAATACAGACTAACACGGCTGCTACTCTGAAACCTGTCATTATAGATGGAACAGGTTGTTTATCATAACAAGTTAACATGCATTTCAAGGGACGGTTCAAGGTGAAGTGGCCCATTAATGCTCCTCCAGTCCTAGGGGAAAAGGAAGGGACAGGGAGGGAAAGGCAGCCGGGGGTGGTTAGTAGGTTACAGATTGTTGTAATACTCCATAAATCCGGGGTCTCTGTTCAGGCCATGATTTTTAGTGCCTAGAAAAGTTATGAATTTCAGGCTCATCTCTTGAAAGCCTTGTGCAGGTTTCCTTTGGAGATGAGGACTGATAGGTTAGATCAGGGGTCGGCAACCTATGGCACGCGTGCCAAAGACGGCACGCGAGCCGATTTTTAACGGCACGCTGCTGCCTGCCGGGTCCCAGCCGCCGGCCCCGCTCAGCCCGCTGCCGAACCCAGGCCGGGACCCCGGCAGGCAGCAGCGTGCCATGAAAAATCCGGCCCGCCCCGGCCCGCTGTTCTCCGCCCCTCCCCGCGGGGGCAGGATGAAGAAGCTTGGTCCTGCCGGCGGCGGCTGCGGCAGGGCAGACAAGTTCCCCCTCCCCCGCCTCTTCCCCCAGCGTGCTGGGTTCCCGCCCCTCCTCCGCTCCCTCCCTGCCGCCGATCAGCTGGCGGCCCTTGCGAGGGAGGGGGAGAAGTGGAGCCGCAGCGCGCTCCCTACTCCGGGGAGGAGGCGGAGAAGAGGTGGGGATGTGGCCGTGGGGACGGGGGGTGGAATCAGGGCATATCCCCTCCAGCCCCCTGCCGTGAGCCGCTCAGGGCAGGGGGCTGGGAGCACCCCCACGACCCCAGCCCACACCCCCAGCCCTCTGCCCTGACCCCTGCACCCCCCATGACCCCAGCCCTGACTCCAGCACCCCCACACATACCCAGCCCCCCCCACACCCCATGCCTTGACTCCTGCACCCTCCTCACATGCTCCCAGCCCCCTGCCCTGACTCCTGCACCCCCCACACATACCCAGCACCCCCACATCCCATGCCCTGACTCTTGCACCCCCCATATTCCCACCCCCACCCTGAGCACCAAACGGGAGCTCCTGCACATCTTCCCCCCCCTCACCCCACCTTTCCCACCTGCACCCCTTGCACCGAATGGGAGCTGCCCAGGTAAGCTCTCCACACCCAAACCTCCTGCCCCAACCCTACGCCCCCTCCCTCATTCTAGCTCCTGGCCAGACCCTGCACCCCAACCCCCAGCCTGCTCCTTCACCCCCAGCCCTGTTCTCAGCACACTCCCACCCTCAGTTCAGTGAGAAGAGAGAGGAAGAGAATGGCTAGAACCAGGGAGAAGGTAGGTACCTACTCTATGTGGGCAGGGCCGGGATCCCAGACTGGCAGCAGGCTGAGCGGGGCTGGCAGCCGGGACCCTGGCTGGCAGGAGCCGGCGGACGGACCCCAGACCGGCAGCGGGCTGAGTGGCAGCGGGCTGAGCTGCTCATCCCACTGCCAGTCTGGGGTCCCGGCCGCTGGCCCCTCTCAGCCCACTGCCGGTCTGGGGTTCTGGCTGCCTGCCCCCTGCCAGCTGGGGTCCCGGCCGCAGGCCGCGCTCAGCCCGCTGCCGGCCTAGGTGAACGGAACCCCAGGCCGGCAATGGGCTGAGCGGGCCGGCGGTGTAAGATCAGCATTTTAATTTAATTTTAAATGAAGCTTCTTAAACATTTTGAAAACCTTGTTTCCTTTACATACGACAATAGTTTAGTTATATAATATATCGACTTATAGAGAGAGACCTTCTAAAAAAAACGTTAAAATGTATGACTGGCATGCGAAACCTTAAATTCAAGTGAATAAATGAAGACTCTGCACACCACTTCTGAAAGGTTGCCGACCCCTGGGTTAGACAGAGAGTGATGGCTTTGTGAAAAGTGTTTACCCCAGGTGATTGTGTTTTTTGTCTTTTATCATTTTCCTATGTGAATTCATTTGTGAGTGTAGTGATTGTCTGGTTTCACACACACAATTGTTATTGGAGCATTTAGTGCACTGGATGAAGTACATCAGATATTGTGATAGGCCCTGTGTAGGACCCCGGGGTCTTTAAAGGTGTGTTGTGGAGGGTGTTGATCATTGTAGCAGCGGAGCTATGTCTGCAGGTTTTGCATCTGTGGTGCTAGAGCAGTCTGCTGCCACTTTGAGTTGATGTGTCCTGATCTGTGTGGAGCTTGCTTCTGATGATGAGGTTGGGGGGGGGGGGTAGTTTGAAGGCCTAAAGATGGGGTTCAGGAAAGTTTTGTTTCAGGATGGGGTCTCCCTCGAATATAGGTTGTAGTTGTTTGATGATACACCATATGGGTTCCAGTGTGGGGTGGTAGGTGATAACTAGGGGTGTGCGGTCAGAGGAGGTTTTATGTCTGTACTGAAACAGGTTCTCTTGGCCCATTCCAAGATCTGGTCTAATTCCCTGGTGGAATGTCCTTGTCTAGTGAAGGCGGTTTTGAGTGTGTTAAGGTATATATCCCAGAATCATAGACGATTAGGGTTGGAAGAGACCTCAGGAGGTCATCTAGTCCAACCCCCTGCTCAAAGCAGGACCAAGCCCCAACTAAATCATCCCAGTCAGGGCTTTGTCAAGCCTGACCTGAAGAACCTCAAAGGAAGGAGATTCCACCACCTCCCTAGGTAACCCATTCCAGTGCTTCACCACCCTCCTAGTGAACTAGTTTTCCCTAATATCCAACCTAAACCTCCCCCACTTCAACTTGAGACCATTGCTCCTTGTTCTGTCATCTGCCACCACTGAGAACAACCGAGCTCCATCCTCTTTGGAACCCCCCTTCAGGTAGTTGAGGGCTGCTATCAAATCCCCCATCACGTCTCTCTTCCGCAGACTAAATAAGCCCAGTTCCCTTAGCCTCTCCTCATAAGTCCTGTGCCCCAGCCCCCCTAATCATTTTCATTGCTATCCGCTGGACTCTCTCCAATTTGTCCACATCCTTTCTGTAGTGGGGGTGGGGGAAAATTGGACGCAATACCCCAGATGTGGCCTCACCAGTGCAGGATAGGGGGGAATAATCACTTCCCTCCATCTGCTGGCAATGCTCCTACTAATGCAGCCCAATATGCTGTTGGCCTTCTTGGCAACAAGGACACACTGCTGACTCATATCCAGCTTCTCGTTCACTGTAATCCTCGGGTCCTTTTCTGCAGAACTGCTGCTTAGCTAGTCAGTCCCCAGCCTGTAACAGTGCATGGGATTCTTCCATCCTAAGTGCAGGACTCTGCACTTGTCCTTGTTGAACCTCATCAGATTTCTTTTGATGCAATCCTCCAATTTGTCTAGGTTACTCTGGACCCTATCCCTACCCTCCAGCGTATCTACTCTCCCCCACTCCATCTTAGTGTCATCTGCGAACTTGCTGAGGGTGCAATCCATCCCATCATCCCGATCATTAATGAGGATATTGAACAAAACCGGCCCCAGAACTGACCCCTGGGGCACTCCAATTGATACTGGCTGCCAACTAGACATCGAGCTGTTGATCACTACCCATTGAGCCTGACGATCTAGCCAGCTTTCTATCCACCCTGTAGTCCATTCATCCAATCCATACTTCTTTAACTTGCTGGCAAGAATACTGTGGGAGACCGTATCAAAAGCTTTGCTAAAGTCGAGCTATATCACATCCCTCTCAATTCATGGCCACATTTGACTTCTTATATATATATTTTTAAACTCAAAGATGATCAATTGCACCAAAATCCTCCTCATGCACCTGCTGTTTTCAACTTGCGGCTGATGTTTTAACTGTAACATTGTGCTAATCTAGAACTTCCTCTGGAGAAATTAAAGAATTGCCGTTCATGTCAAACAAAATCCTACTGACTTAAACAATGAAATTAATACATTTCTGAAGCTTAGCAACAAGAGTCACTTCTGAAATATTGTGCTAATAATTTTTCAATTTAATTTCAGGGAACAAACTGTGTCTTGATTGTTGCTTCATGCCATCCCAGGAGCAAAGAACCCATCTGGATTTAAAATAAGTCATTTCCGTCATAAAAGAGGACTTGTTGCAATGAAGATCCTGTTGTGATTTAGATTCATTGTGGGCTGTGATCTCACCAGATCTCTCAAGCAAACCAGGGTCTCATTGAGTAAGCATTGGAGAGAAAACAGTCATTTTAGGAAATGAACTACTGTAGGTAGAGTTGATAGGAATTTCCATCCCCTGGGAGATTCTGATATTTTGACATTTGTTTTCCTCTTGAATCAAGCCAGAAAGTCAAAATATCAAAACTTTTCACGGAACAAAACGTTCTGAAAATTTTTAACTCAGATGTCAAAATGTAGCTCTGCCACAGAAAGAGAATGCCAGCTGTGACGGGAGGTGTAGTCCAACCCATATGTGAGAGCTGGGGCACCAAATACCCTGAACTAAAACACCCATGAGGCACTGTGGCATATCAGGCAGACTCAGAGATTAATGTCAACCCAAATAAGAGGTTTTCTTCTTATTCTTTCAACAGAAAATTCTGTGGAAATGAATCTTTTCCCACCGTGCTCTTCCTTCAGACTCATCATTGAATCAGTGTTTCATCATAGTGCTGGAAGTGATGTAAATCCAGCTTCTGATCATTTGGGGTCATTAAATACACAAGATTTGTGCCATTTTAAAGATTCAAAATTTAAAAATATAGGCATCTGATTTTTATTGCAATTTCTGATTTCATTAACCAAGCTACAAATCATCCAGTTTTTGCTCTAAACTCTTCCAACTGGAGTCCCTTGAAGCAAGCAAGCAAACCTAAAAAGGATTGCAATGTCAACATCTGGATTTTTACTCCAGATGAATCAAAGCATGCAATAATTTGAACTGCACATTTCAGCATGAAAATCCCATTTTGCAAAATCCAAAAATCACGAAGGTGCAAAATGAGTCTACAACAATTTTTCAGAAAAAGATCCACAATTTTGCCTATCCCTGGTGCTTTTGGGGTGTTCATCCCATTGTCCGGACTACACAAGCTCTAGTTTTTAAGGTCAGGCTTGACAAAGCCCTGGCTGGGATGATTTGGTTGGGGATTGGCCCTGCTTTGAGCAGGGGGTTGGACTAGATGACCTCCTGAGGTCCCTTCCAACCCTGTTATTCTATGATTCTATTCCAGAGGTTCTCAAACTGTGGCCGCGAGCTCCATTCAGGTGGTCCATGGATAGTTCCCTCTAAAGTGTGTGCCTGGGCAGCTGCATACGAGAGAACGAAGGGCCACCCACCTAATTAGTGGAGCCTCACAGGCGTGGCTCCACTAATTAGGAGCCTGGACCCCAGAGAAGATGACATGTAAGGTGAGGTGAGGTGGTGGCCTTGGGGGGAAATAAGGAGTAGGTGGGAGGGGACAGTGGGGTGAGAAGTTGGGGTGAGGGGAATTAGGATGTGCAGGGCTGCGGTGGCCAGAGAAAGCGGCAACTTTGCCCAGCTCCAGGGCTGTGGCTGCTGGGGAGAGACGGCCCTCCTTCCCCGCCTCAGCTCTGTGGCTGCTGCGGCGGGGGAGAGAGGGCGAGACCCTCCCTCCTTTCCAGCCCGGGGGCTGCTGCGGCAGGGGAGAGAGGGCACATCCATCGCACTGGAAAGGCAAGACTACTGATATTAAAATATGAGTTGTGTGCTTTTATTTGTAGAACAAAAAAATGTTAATTATTAAGGGTATTTTTATGTAGTGCCTTTATCCAAAGCGTTTCCCAATAGTTAGCTAACGGTACAAACAACATTTGAAAAGATCATTAGGTGGTCTGCTGAGACCCTCAGTGATTTTCAAGGGGTCCGTTGGGAAAAAAAAGTTTGAGAACCACTGGTCTAGTTCTTATACTCTTCCTAGGCAAACTAATTTCAGGAGAGTTACACTAGTTTTACACTTACCTCAGCAAGCAATGGCCCCTTAAGACAAAGGGATAGATCCTCAGATGTCATAAGTCTGCATAGAAGTGAATGGACCTACACCAATTTACACCAGTTGAGGATCTCGCCTAAAGTATCTCCATTAGATTAAGCACGGAAGGGAGAATCCATGGAGCTTTACTGACTACTAGCTGTAGATCTGCCTTTACTAGTTTTCCCGCAATATACAGCTGTGGCATGAAGTCAGAGGGTTGTAGATTTGCCATGCATGGAAGAGAGGAATGATGGGACCAGTCAGAAATGCCTTGAATCTCACTTTTACTTTTATCATGAATTCCATAAATAAATGGATTGAATGAACTTTCATGAGCTCAGGTAATACCGCTCCAGATAATGGCTACTTCTGTCAGGGACCCCATTTGCTCGTGTTAGTAAGAATTCCGGTCCAAATAACCTTGTCTATGGAGTCTGGAGGCCAAATTTATAGGTCCTTGACTCCACACGTTTTTTGCTTCAATCTATCAACCCCCTCACGGTTGGCCGGTGATTTCCACACTTTGTGTGTATTTGTGGCTTTAAATCATCATGTCAGTTAGCTTGCCCTGGCCAGCAGGAGGCCAATACCCACCATCCATAAAAACAACAACCAGCTATTATGATGTAGCTTCAGCTCCATGGAAAGCTGCATTTCTGCCATCACATGTGGGGCTAGATGTCAGCAGCATTCCCAGGACCACTCCTGGGGTTCCCAGAAAGCATCATCCGACAAGTCGTGCTTACTTCTTGGTCCTGAGAAAAGGAAGCAGTTCCTCAAGGGATAAGGGCCCGAGTCTCCACTTACTCTGCCAGGTAGTAGGCAAGGCAGCTGGTGTCTGCAGCCTGCTGGTGATTTCTCCATCTCCTGCGGCATGATATAAGACATCAAGGAAGGGAACGTAATATAAGCAGGACAATGCCATACAACAACCCACTTTTACCCTCTCCGTACCAGGGTTCCCGCTCACTGCTAGTGTGCCTCCTCATGTCTACAGCTGGGAAAGTAGCTCTTGTGGCACCAGTGCCCCCTTCTGCTCCCTGCTCACTCTTGGATAGTCTCTCTTCTGCTAACTTGGCCTTCCAGCCAGGTCCCCATTTAATCCACCCCGTCCAGGGTTACAAAGGCCAACCAGATCACTGGTCGAATGCCTTCTCTAGATGGTGCTCATCCCTTGCTCTGGGCTTGGTTCCACCACACACCAGTGTCTGTCAGGGGAACCCAGGCCCACGCACTACACTAAGGTCCTGTCTGGGGACCCTACAGCAATTCAGCTCTGCTCTGTCCCCTCCCAGTTGCTCTTTCCTAGCCAGCATCATGGGCTCCTTCCTATCCAGCCTCTCCCTCTTCTCTCCTGTTTCTGGGTTTACCACAGGAGCCTGCTCTGCTCCCCAGGGCTGCTTCACCCGCTCCTAGCCTCTTGCTAGTTTCCTTACTCCAGGGCAAGCTCACAGGGCTTACTCTGACCCAGACTTCCTCCTTGTCCCAGACAACCTCTCTTTCCCAAGGAGTGACTCCAGCTCCCTTCCCCTGCAGCCTCCTTCTGCTGTCAACCTCCTGGCTTTATAGTGCTGGCCCCGCCCTTCCCCAGCTGGGCTTTACTCTCAGTTTACCCAGGCCCTCCCTCTCTGGGGTGAGGACAGGTAACCCAGCTGCCCTCTCAGCCCTCGTTAACCCTGTCAGGACTGGTGTGGGATGCAAACCCCATTACTCTCCCCCCACCAATACCTCTTTCCCATTTGGCGTGGCTATACCAGGGACTCCCCTCCCATTTGGCAATATGAGAAGGGCAGGGTCTGACAATCTGAGAAGCCTTCTGGGTTAACCCTTTCGTGGCTATTCCTCCTGAGCCCTCTCATCTGCCATGGTGGATCTTTCCATTATACAGATCAGCCCACCTGTCTTCATTTGTACCCTGAGAATCTCTGCACCAGACATTGCTGTTGTTACAATGATGTAAATCGATTCCCCCCTCCCGCCCTTTGCGTGTTGTTCAGTTATTTTCACCAGTCCAAAATCAGTGTAAAACTAAACCTTTCTGACCCTGTAGCTTTTCACTCTCACTTTGCACAGGGGTGAATGGTGAAACAAAGAGCAAGATGGTGGAGAATTGGAGCTGGACGGTGGCAACTCCACAATTACTCTGGAATTACACCTATGGGCAAAATTTGGCCCTCTGGGAGCTTAGCCTGAGGTAAGGGAAGGCCTTGGGGATCTGGTCTTGCTAGAGTCAAGCTGGCAAAGAGCTTTGGCATTCCAGTTGGGAAAGGCTTCATATGAATGTGTAGTGACTCTGGAGTATGTGGAATTGCCTGTCATATTTTATGAACATTATCTGTTCTGTCTGCTTGCTAGTGTGGTGTTTGCTACATGTTTACCAGGGGTTCATTGCAGCAGGAGCTGACTGGCACATAGGCAGGAAGGAGGACAAACCCTTCTGATAGCCATCCATTTATGGATACTTCAGAGACAGCACTGAGAACCAACTGCCTTGAAGCCCCGCCGGGAGGGCCTCATAAACCAGTTTGACAAGATTCAAAAGACACAAGGAGACAAAGAACTTGGGGGAAGTTGAAAGGGGAACCACTGAAAAACAGGTGGGGGGAGTTGTAATAACTGGGGCCCAGCAGACCTACCCCAGTTGTAAGCTTAACTGTGGGAAAGTAAATGAACGCATATAAAATGTATTAATTACCAATAGCAATAAACGATAAAGTACAAACGGGAGAAAAAAAAACCTGCACAAAACCCTCACACAAAAAAGAAAACAACCCCAGCCAAAAAAAACCCACCTACATTAATTCAAGCGAAAAGGCCTGCTACTATAACCCACGGAGTGTGTTAAAATTATTAATAAACAACAGGAGCATGGGACTGGAAATCACTGGACTAGAATTGGTGTGTCAGAAACTAGGCCTAAGTGATGAGCAAAATAATTAGTGGATGGGCTATTCCACCCATCACTCCCTTTTGGGGTCCTTAAAATACTTCATGGGGAAAATCAAATCAAATGCTAGTGGGGAGACAGGTGGATGAGACAGACCAAGCTTCACCATCATGGCTGCCACCCCCACTATCCCCTGCAACCTCAGGATCCACCATGACAGGGTTGGGCCTTTGTCATCCTAATTCTGAGACATGTCCTGACCAGACAAGGCCAGAGAGAAGGACCCAGATGACATCACCATCTCTACAGGCTCTGGCTGAATTCTGACCACCTGGGTTGTGCGACTTTGTCCCACACACACAGTTTGTCTTTCCTTTCTCACCTCTTTTTTCTTTTCTTTCCTATCCCTCTTTTTTTGCCTTCTGTTTAATAAGAGTCTGGTTTAGCCAGCCAGGACTGTATATTTTGCAACAGTGCTGCAAGCCTGTGACCAGAAAGGCAGCTAAAAACAATGCCCTGAAGAACAGCCCAAAGCCCTGAAGAACAGCCCAAAGCTGGTACAAGTTAGCCAGGTCTCAGAGTGATTGATCAGATCATGTGCTGGGCCTGTGTTTTTCCAGCACTTGCCGTTGCAAGTGAGATTCAGCACCAGAGACAGAAGCTGCATTGTCTATTTGTTGCTAGTCTTCTTCAAATATCGTGTTTTGTGTGTGTTTGTCTTCTAGGAAATGGGGTTGGGCCTCAGCAAAAACAAGAAGTCCAGCCTATCTCAACTGTTTCTCCTCAAAAAGAGAGTTATTACCATTTTTAATAACTGCCTCTGACAGTCTGTTAGGTGGTTTCTCCTCCTCCTTCCAGCTAAAGGGAAGGGGAATAAGCGATATTTTGGAAACGAAACCCTCGCTGCTTGATATCTCAAGCATTTTAATTGTTTTTCCTTCTGTTCCATATTTTTCATACAAAGTTTTAAGGAAACTTTTAATGGTATGTTTGCCAGGGGCCTAAACAGGCCGAAGTCTCTTTAGTCAGAACTCCAAATTTTGTTTTAAACTGTTAGTGCTGTATGGTGACAGGGTCTTCTTAACATCTTTGACTCTCGGGGCCCATTTATTCCATCAAAATTAAAATAACGGGAAGAAGTGGGGGTACCTCACGGAAGGCTGGCCTACCTAAGCTGTAGGTGGGACAGATACATGTGTAGGCTGTTTGTTGTGTTAATCCCTTCACTCTTGTCATGCTCTGTTCCGACGGTTGAGCTTCAACGATACTTTGATTTGAAAAGGCTGGTTTGGGTCACTGTGTTCTCCTGTGCTGTTCCCAGCTCCTGAAGCGAAGCTGCACCCTGTTTGGGCTTACTGAGCATTCATGGCTGGTACATTACAGGGTAGTGTAGCCAAGACCCAGTCTGAGGCTGGGAGAATAGCAGGAGTCCATCCCAGGTCAGGTGAAGCCAAGAGGCTTGACACCTGCGGGGATTACACTCAGAGAGACTGCGTAGGGTCAAAGATGTTGCTAGCACTGACCCGTAACGGTGATATTATTAGAATTTGTCTGGGGCAGACTTTTCAGCAAGCAAAAAACAAAGGACAATAAATGAGAAACTCTGAAACCCAGGTAGCTGCTAGAGTGCTGCCTTTGAACAGCTGATGAAATGCAGCTGCAGTGCTCTTATCTTCCTTCAGGCGGGAATGGCTGCTGCTGCTTTTTTTTTTTAATCTCCTTTGATAACGGTATCTGAAAGCCAAAATATTGTCATTTTGATTGCTACAAAAGCTGACACATTTGGTGCTGCTCTTAGCCCAGCAGAGTCTCTGAAGTAACATTGTTTTGGCTCAACAAACCCTCTGATAAAAGGAGACTTCCCTTAGAATCATAGAATATCAGGGTTGGAAGAGACCTCAGGAGGTCATCTAATCCAACCCCCTGCTCAAAGCAGGACCGATCCCCAACTAAATCATCCCAGCCAGGGCTTTGTCCACATCCCTAGGTAACGCATTCCAGTGCTTTACCACCCTCCTAGTGAAAAAGTTTTTCCTATTATCCAACCTAAATCTCCCCCACTGCAACTTGAGACCATTACTCCTTGTTCTGTCATCTGCTACCACTGGGAACAATCTAGATCCATCCTCTTTGGAACCCCCTTTCAGGTAGTTGAAAGCAGCTAACAAATCCCCCCTCATTCTTCTCTTCCGCAGACTAAACAATCCCAGTTCCCTCAGCTTCTCCTCATAAGTCATATGTGCCAGTCCCCTAATCATTTTTGTTGCCCTCCGCTGGACGCTTTCCAATTTTTCCACATCCTTCTTGTAGTGTGGGGCCCAAAACTGGACACAGTACTCCAGATGAGGCCTCACTAATGTTGAATAGAGGGGAATGATCACGTCCCTTGATCTGCTGGCAATGCCCCTACTTATACAGCCCAAAATGCTGTTAGCCTTCTTGGCAACAAGGGCACACTGTTGACTCATATCCAGCTTCTCATCCACTGTAACCCCTAGGTCCTTTTCTGCAGAACTGCTGCCTAGCCATTCAGTCCCTAGTCTGTAGCGGTGCATGGGATTCTTCCGTCCTAAGTGCAGGACTCTGCACTTGTCCTTGTTGAACCTCATGAGATTTCTTTTGGCCCAATCCTCTAATTTGTTTAGGGCCCTCTGTATCCTATCCCTACCCTCCAGTGTATCTACCTCTCCTCCCAGTTTAGTGTCATCTGCAAACTTGCTGAGGGTGCAATCCACACCATCCTCCAGATCATTAATGAAGATATTGAACAAAACCGGCTCCAGGACCTACCCTTGGGGCACTCTGCTTGTTACTGGCTGTCAACTAGACATGGAGCCATTGATCACTACCTGTTGAGCCTGACGATCTAGCCAGACCTTCCTGGGAGCTGGTCTCACTGGGGTGTATCTGGAGTTGTCGGTACCCTTTGATAGGTCGGGTCTCTAGTGCTTCCTTGTGATGGAATGCCCCCCTGTATTCACATCCTCCACACTATTGTAATAATCTTTGTTCTAGGTGTACTTTGTGAGGTATCATCTGAAAACTCCTAACTTGCTGATCAGTAATATCACGGTAAAAGGCATGTAGCAACACTGTGTAAAGTTATGAACATAAGCTGAAATCATGACTGACATATGTTCCCCAGATCCGTCTGGGGAGGGGTAAACCATTTGCTCAACTACAAAGGGAAAACTGACACCCCAATCAGATGTCTACAAAGCTGATGGGCCATCACCTATCTTTGGCAAGAAAGGGGGGCAGGGACAAAGCGATCAAAGAGACAAAGACACAGCATAAGAACATAAGAGCGGCCATACTGGGTCAGAGCAAAGGTCCAGCTAGCCCAATATCCTGTCTTCCGACAGTGGCCAATGCCAGGTGCCTCAGAGGGAATGAACAGAACAGATAATTATCAAATGATCCACCCCCTGTTGCCCATTCCCAGCTTCTGGCAAATAGGAGCATGAGGTCTCCTTCCTCCACCAGACTCCCTGTCTCATGGTTCTCAGATGGAAATGCTTTTCAAAGAGAGATTGAAACTATAAAAAGCAGGGGCAAACACCCTAAGACACCCCTCTCTCTCCACCTGCCCATCTCATTCTCTGCAGCTGGGAAGACAAAGGAAAAAGCCCTTAGACCCTGTGGGAGGGGTCCTGATCTGAAAGTTTGGTCAATAATGCTGTTGGAAGCACATGGTGAGAAACTTTGCTTAAATCTAATATAGTCTGTTAAGTTAGGCACTAAAAAGCATTTTTATCTTTATTTTTCTTGTAACCATTTCTGACTCTTATGCCTCATTGCTTATACTCACTTCAAATCTATCTTTGTAGTTAATAAACTTATTTTATTATTTCATCTAATCCAGTGTGTCTGGGTAACTCCATTTAGGGTAGCAAGTTGTGTGTATATTATTCCCTTATAGGAATAATGGACTTAATATATTTGGACTGTCCAGGAGAGGGCTGGGCAGTACAGGGCATACATTTCTGGGGGGAAATCTGGGACTGGGAGTATGGTGGATCACCCTGCAGTATAACCAAGGCTGGTGAGAGCCAGAGTGTAACCCAAGTGTGGCTGTCAGGTGGCAATTACACACAGACACTCAGGATTTGGCTTGCATGCTGGAAGGCTGTTTGTGTGCAGTGCAGGTGGGAGCTACTGTCACCAAAGCATTGTAAGGCACACAAGGTTGCAGGGCAGGGGTGACACAATCCCCTATGAGTCTGGATTGCATCCCAGTATGTCACATTCCCAAACCAGCAGAGCTTAGGCTGAGTGAGCAGATCTGTATACTCAGTAGGATGGTTTTGTGATTTAGGCACAAGATGAGGAGTGAGGGTGTAGCAACGTGCATGGAACTTGGAGAGAGGAGCGCCGGTTGCAGGAAGGAAGAGTTTGGAGGAAGCACCCGAAAGTCAGTCTATGCACATGCTTGGAATGCCAGCAGCAGTCCAGCATCTCTGTAAATAGTTCTCTTAATAAAGAGATGGTTTAGCTTTGGAAATATGGAGTCCTCCCATCATGTTATTACCCAGCTTACAGTTCATGAAAGTTACCTCATCCAGTGCATCAAATGCCCCAATAGGAACTATGTCTGCTTTCACCCACAATCTCTGTGCTCTCAAATGAACTCACACAGGAAAATGATAAAAGTCAAAAAACACCCTGTCACCTGTGACTAAACTCTTTCTGTAGCAGGGCGGTCACCCTGCTCCGGCTCAGAAAGGGTTAAAAGCCAGCCCTCGGAGTGGGCCGGGGCTGAGAGAAAAGCCTCAGCTGATTGGGAAAATAGCCACAGCTGGGGCCATGCCCCAATCAGGGCACAGCATGCCCTATAAAAGGGCTGTGAGGCAGGGGCTCAGGGAGATGCTCTCTCTAGGTGTAGAGAGAGAAGGACTTAGCTACTTAGGAGCTGAGCAGGGTACCTAGAGTGGAGCAGGGCTGGGGGAAGGCTAGAGGAGCTGGGGAGCTCCAGCCTGGAAAACCCCCAGGCTGCAGGCCTGGCTAAAGGCCAGGAAAGGTACTGGGGCTACAGAGGAGTACCCTGGGAATAGGCAGAGGCAGCTAGTCCAAACCCCCTTGCCCATGATGAGTGGTTCATAGACTGCAGTCTGCCCCAGTGAGCGGGGGCTAGATGGTGACTGGCAGTAGCCACTGAGGAAAGGAGGGGATAGAGGGGTGGGGGTTCCCCTGGGAAAGGGACCCAAAGTGTGGGGGCACTGCCAAGGGGCAGCACCCCAAGGAAAAGGGGCACTGGGGTCTGGGAGGGACATGGGGGCCAGCGGCAGGCAAGACACTGGCCTGCAGAGGGTGCTCTGGGCTGGAAGAGCTAATTCCGGAGACAACCAGCAGGCGGCGCCGCACCGGTGAGTCGCCGCACCGCTACACTTCCATAAAGCCATCACTCTATAGCAGAGCTCTCAGTCCTCATCCTCAAAGAAATCTGCACAACACTTTCAAAAGACAAGCCTGGGAGCTTAAGTTCATAACTTTGCTAGACACTAAAAATCATGGACTGAATAGAGACACTGGATTTATGACTTATTACAACAATTTATAACCCACTCACAACCCCTCTCAGCTGCTTTCCCCCCCCCCCCTTCATTTCCTCTCTGACTGGAGGGGTGTTAACAGGCCACTTCACCTTGAATGGTCCCTTGAAATACATGTTAACTACTTATGCTAAACAAGCTGTTCCACCTTCTATTTAGCTGTGACGCTCTAAGTTTCCCAGACCTGAAGAAGAGCTCTGTGTATGCTCGAAAGCTTGCCTCTTTCACCAACAGAAGCTGGTCCAAGAAAAGAGATGACTTCACCCACCTTTTCTCCCTGGTAGAGGTGGTGTTATTAAAGGTTCTTTGTGGTGTGTTGGTCTCTTAGTTCTGCAGTGTTCACTTGAAGATTCTTTGTGCCGTTGCTGATGCCCAGCCACCATGCCGACTGGTTGGCCTGTTCACAGCATTTCACTCATCCTTGATGTCCCTCATGGATGAGGTTTAGTATTTCTCCTCGTTTCATTTGGAATTACAATGCAATCACCTTTCATTATGAGTCCATTTGACTCACTTAATTGTCCGTAGACCGCGAAGTAGTCTCTTGTCACTTCCTTCATGTCCTTTAGATACTTGGGCCAGCCGCTCCTAATGTAGCTTAGACCATCTTGTACGTACTTTTCTATTGAGGTTGCTTGTTGTAGCTGGTGTAGTCCCTTTCTGACACTGGTCTATATGTGTTCACGGCATCCACGGACGCCTTTACGTTATCTTCAAGCTCACGGGCAGTTGAATGTGATGCTGGGCTCCATGATGGAATCTACTACCACCAGATTTTTCCTAGGAACATATTTAGCAATTGGGTTAAATAGCATTAACCTTATCAATGGACACTGGCATCTCAGTGCTTTATCTGGGTGTTTTCCATTGAGGAGAGTTACAAGCGGTTTATGATCTATTATCAGTGTAAACCTGTAAAAGTTCTCGCATGCCCATACGCTTGCCAGGCATGCCTTTTCAATCTGTACATATTGTTTTTCTGCTTCCGTAAACGGGAGAGAGCAAAATGCTACTGAATTCCACTCAAAGGGATGTTGCAACAATACACCACCTCAGCCATAGCAGCTTGCATCCACACTGACCATTGTGGGTTTCTGCACATTGTAGGACTTGAGGACTGGATCTGTTGAGATCATATCTTTTACTTTTCTGAAGGCAATTTCTTGATTTGGCCCCCATAGCCACAAGATGTGTTGGACTTTAGCAATTCATTCAGTAGTTTTGTCGCTATAGAAAGGTCTTGTAGGTATCAACCAAGGTAATTTACCATCCTCAGTATATGTCTCAGTTCTGGTGCACATAACTTGGTGCATTCAAATCTCAAATTGCCTTTACTTTCTCAGGGCTAGGACTGATTCCATCTTTGTATATTGTCTGTCCCCCAAAAAATCGATTTTGGGCAGACAGAAACACAGTTTCCCTTGTTTAGCTTCAGTCCAGACTGACTGACTGGGCTTAGGAATTTGTTGAGGGTTTTGTTGTGCTGGTCTGTCTATCAGAAAATCATCCTTGGAAAAAATGACAACTCCATCTGTGTTCGTTAACAGTGCGGCCATCTTTCTTTGCACTGGTAATCCCAAAAGCTAATCTTCGAAAGCAAAATCTCCCAAAGGGTGTGATAATTGTAGTCAGGTTAGCACTTTCTTTGGCTAAAGGAATTTGCCAGAATCCACTGACGGCATCCAGCTGGAAGAATCCTGTAGCTCCTTTCGCTCTGGGGAGAAAGTCATCCAGGGGTGGGAGGATATATTTTTTCCTCTCACCACTCCTTCATTAAATCTTTTAAGATCTATGCAGATTCATATTTTTCCATTTTTCTTTATAACTGATACCATTGGGTCACACCGTGCTGTTGGCTGAGAGATTTTCTTGATTATGCCAATCCATTCCATTCTCTTTTACTCAGTTTCCACTTTATGAAGTAATGGGATAGGAATCCTGCAAGGTGTATGTACAGGATATGGTTCAGCATTGGCTTTTAAGGTTGTTTGTACTGGATCTTCTCTCAAAAGTTCAATATCACCAAATATTCCACTGAGTCAAGGGGGGGCAAGCATGGGCATGCCCCCTCTGATCTTCCTTGCCTCCATGATTATTGATCTCCTGCTGGGGCAGGGTGGAGGGAGGGAAGATCGAGCTCCTGCCTGGGGAGGGAAGATTGGGCTGAGACCGAGACCGGGGCCGGGGCCAGGGCCATGACCAGGGCCAGGGCTGGGGCAGGGTAAAGGGAGGGAAGATCATGCTCCTCCTGGGTCCAGGTGGGGAAGGGGGGCAGCGAGCTCCTCCCGGGGCCAGAGGAGGAGCGGGGAGAGCGAGCTTCTGTGTACCCCTGCCCCAAAAGGGGTCAAATTTAAATTCCTGTGCATGCCCCTGCATCGAGTTCTTCCACCTTTCTCACAAGGCCCATCCTGGCTGCCATTCTGTGGCTGAGAAGGCTGTTGGTCTGTGGTCCTTTGATCACATACACTCTGAATGCCAAGTTTTTGTCCCTGTGGTGAACTGGCCCATGCAGTTCAGATACCTCCAGGGCTAGTCAGAGCTGTGTCCGGTGATTTTAAGCCCCTTCTGAGATGACCGTGACATCAGCTTCTGAGTCTGTTTTAAAGTCAATAGTCTTGCCATGAATATTCAGTTTCACTCTCCAGGCAGGCTCCATGTCATCACAAGTGATAGATCCCAGAAACAATGGCGGGGCAGGGGCTTGGGGGAAAGGATGGTATGGGGGCGGGGAGGGGGCGGAACAGGGGTGGGCTGGGCCAAGTCACTCACTGCTGCCGGCGCCAGGTCCCCCACTAGCCCCCCAGGCTGCCCTGGACCCTGTATCCCCCTGAAAGGAGGGGGTCCCCAAAGCGTGGGGCCCGGGGTGGTTGCCCCGGTCCGTCCTATGGACGGGATGGTTCTGCCTGGACCCGTTCTGGGCACCACAAAAATTATACAACCCTGGCACCCATGTACAGAGCAGTATAAACAAGTCATTGTCTGTATGACATTTTAGCTTGTTCTGACTTTGCTAGTGCTTTTTATGCAGCCTGTTGTAAAACTAGGCAAATATCTAGATGAGTTGATGTCCCCCCGGAAGACCTCTGCGTACCCCCAGGGGTACACGTACCCCCTGGTTGAGAACCACTGGTTTAAACAAGGCATTTTACACAGTGCCACCTAGTGTCTGACTAGTGTAATGCAGTTTAGTGTTCCATTACAGTAGGGATCCTTGACAAAATTCTGATCAAATGAAGCTGCGATTTTTGAGGATGATCCCTAGCTTAATAAGGGTGTAAGTGCTTGACACACAAGCATACTGCATGTGCACAGAGCCTGATTGTGATCTCACAGTGGTGAAAAGCTGGAGTAACTCCACTGCCTTCAATGGAGTTACATGCGCAAGGTTTTCAAAAGGGAATAGGGTATCTTCATTCGGGGTATCTCCACTTTTTGGGTGGGGCCCAGATTGAGACACCTTCGCAGAACTGATTTTCAGGGGTTGATGTTCAGCATTTTCTGAAAATCAGGCTCCTTAGGATGCCCCGTTTGACGTATCTTAAAAACTCTAGAGACCCCTTCCAAAAAAAAAAATTTTTTTTAAATCACCAGCCACTTATGAAAATCCTGACCCTGCAGCCATAAAACTGCTCTGGGATCCCTATGGCCTTTTGGTTGCTTGCATCTTCCACCTTCATTTCAATAACATCTTCTAGGAGTCTATTTTAATCGGAGGTGCTGAGCACCTGCAGCTCCCATGGGGTGTGTTCTGCCCTTCTGGAAAATAGGTCCTGGAATGATGTCAATTCCCCAGTTTAGCAAACTTCCTCCTGAACATACACTGTTGCCTACACAATAGCTATGTGAAGGAGTAGCTTGAAAAATGCTCCTGATTGCTCACCATGACAGAATGTGAACTGTCACCTGGGGGGGGGGGGGAGAAACAAACCAACCTAAACAGCTGACTCCAATTAACCAATCCTGTCAGAGGCTGCTGGGAGTGGGAGGAGTATGGGCCTGTATAAAACAGATCCAGCTTATTCCAAGGGGTATAAGAGGAGAGGCAACTTCCTAGGAGGCTGAAGGATTCTAAGGGGAAACCAGCTCCAGAGAGGGGCTGAAGGAAAGATAATGACTGTGGAGAAAAGGTACAGCATTTGGGCAGGGTGGGGTCTGCCTCCCTGGGAAATTTTGGATTTGCCTGAGAGGTAACAGAAATTATGGGGAACTGGGACTAAAGATCTCTGGGTATAGTTGCTGCTGATAGACTAGATACTGATGCACTTTTTTTTTTTTTTAAGTACTATAACATTCTTGTTGGCTCCCTTTTTCTTCCTGCTCCTGCAACACCCCTTTTCTCTGAGGTGGTCAGGTTGTCCTGGCCCAGCAGGCAATAGCTTGGTAACACTAACTCATCTGCAGGTAGATTTTTTTTTTTTTGCTCCTGCTCAGAAGCGTTTTCTGTGTGCCTCCAGAGTCACTGTCCTGAAGTGAAAATGTTTCTCTTAAATAACAATTTAACTTGCATTGTTGGCAAATCCTGAGTTATTTATCCAGCACAACACTTCAACAAGATGTTATATGAATAACTGACTCTGGAAATCCTGTGTTGAGGTTACAAATGAGATTAAAGATAATTGAGACACAACTTTTCCTTTAGTTGCTATTATCATGTCTCCGCAAAAGCTGTGGGGTCCTGACCTCTTGTGGTAATGGAAGATCCCATAA
Source organism: Natator depressus (assembly GCF_965152275.1). NCBI lineage: Eukaryota > Metazoa > Chordata > Testudines > Cheloniidae > Natator > Natator depressus. The sequence goes on along the minus strand of NC_134237.1, from coordinate 135,212,078 downwards.
TGCTATTGTAAGAATAGGGCATTCAATCCAGTGTCCTGGCCAAATTCCAACTGGGCAATTACATTCTGTCTGCCAATAAGGGCAGCCTTTCCATTGACTTCCGTGGGCATTGTTTCAGACCCTAAGCCCCCATACAGCTTCCTCTGGAGAAGTTATGCTTCGTTTCTTCTCTCTAACTCTGCTGCTTTAACCCCAACATCACTGGGGCCCACTCCATAGCTCACGATAACTGGAGTAGCTCCATTGACTTTAATGGAACTCCCTCAGTGTAGCTATGCTTACACCACTGAGGATCTGGCCTTTGTTGTGAGTTCAGAATCTGGGCAAGTGAATTGTGAAACTCCTTAGGAGCAAAGACCTAATTCATTTCTCATGCGATCTTAGTCCTGGGGCTCTCCCAGGATGAGACCAGCCATTTGACAGCACACTTCTCTGGATTAGAACTGATGGCTCTGGGATCGAGAGATGGGCCCCTGGGGACTGCAACAGTTGAAGTCTTTCCATTTAGCACATTGGATTAGAATCAAGAATTCAAGTGTCAGTGCTTAATTTACTAATCTGCCCCACGCCTTTCCCTATATATCTAAGTGATAGTTAATTCACTTGAGGTTGATGCTGTAAAAGTGACTGGCCCATTACTGGTCTCAAGGCGATCTGCTTCCTAGACTTGGCTCCATAGGAACCCTCTCCATGGGGAACGTAGCCTTGCTTGCTGAATCAGGGCATACTCTCATTTTCATCTCTTTGCTGTTCAATAGCAATAGCTGGAGGTTAGGCAGAGGCCTTCTGAGTCAGTTCCATATTAACACTGAGCTTCAGATTGTGCGTTTGGTGTCCATCACCGAGAAAACAGACAAGACCCGTAGAAGGAATTCTTAATTGAGGCTGCTGGACCCAGACAGGCCCTGTAGTTCTACCTGGTTCCGTCACTTCTGGCCTGCGTAGTCTAGGGTCACCACACAAGGCCTCCCGAAGTCTTTGCTTGGACTAAGCAAGTGTTACGGGGCCAAGTTAATTTAGTAACCAGAGATACCAAATAGCTAGGCTTAATTGATTTTTATTTATCCAACATGATCAGTTAAAGATTCAAACAGCATAGTACAGATAGGAAGAGCCATATGTTACCACCAATCTGTGTGACAGTAGTGTAGCTGGCCAACTGACTCAAAATCTGAGCCGTACTCTGACTCTATAGATACTTGGGTGGAGGATTTCACCATTTCTTTGCATTACTAATCTATTCTTTGACTTGTTCTTGAACTTTTTTTTAAATCCTTGGGATTGCACAGACACCGCAGTAAACAGGACAAAGTTTGTAACTAGTTAATCTTGTTTTGATCCTAGTATTCCAGAAGTCAGCAAACTCAGAGACAGCCTTCGTCAGTTATAGCTTGATACAGTGGGCCTGTTAGCAAAGCAACAACAAATTGTTTCTTGTCCATGTTCTCTAGAATGTCTCTACCTCACACTGAGATTATACTTCGTTTTCCCTTGTTTAAACCATTTAAGAGAAGTAAAAAGCTGAATATGAGTAAAATTCATAGTTGTACAGAAATACATATTATTGTAGTGGGGTGGTCACCTGCTCCTGCCCTGAAGGGCTTGAAATCAGCCCTAGGAAAGCAGCAAGCCCCAGCTGATTGGGGAAACAGCCACAGCTGTGGCCACACCCCAATCAGGGCCCAGTGGGCCTTTATAAGAGGACAGTTTCTCTCTAGATGTTGAGAGGGCAGGGCCTGACTACTGGGAGCTGAGCAGGGTACCTAAAGTGGAGCAGGGCTGGGGAAAGGCCAGAGGAGCTGGGGAGCTACGGCCTGAGAAACCCCCAGGCTGCAGGCCTTGATGAAGGCCTAGGAAAAGGATATTGGGGTTGCAGAGGGCAGCCCAAGGGTAGGCAGAAGCAGCAGGTCAAAACCTTCCTTGCCAATGATGAGTGACAATTATACTACAGTCCGTCCCAGGGAGCGGGGGCTAGATGGTGACTGGCAGTAGCCAAAGACTGTGGCAAGGTGGGGCTAGAGGGTGGGGGTTCCCCGGGGGGGAGACTCAGATTTGTGGGGGTACTGCCAGGGGGCAGCACCCTGGTGTGAAAGGGGCACCAGGGTCTGGGAGGGACTAGGAGGCCCAGTGGCAAGTGGGACACCGGCCTGCAGAGGGCGCTCCGGAGGCTGGAAACACTAATTCCCTGGGTGGCCAGCAGGAGGTGCCACAGCAGTGAGTCCCGCCCTGTCACAATTATGTAGTATATTTGGCTAACACTATAAACTTTTATCTGGCTCCATACATATTTCAAGACAGAAGATCTGTTGTACCTAAGCATAGCAGAACATTTAACTAAAGGCTGGCTGGTTGAGTGTATTTCTCACGCTTATTGTGTTCTCCTGCTGTATCCAGAGCAAGGGTCATACAGCATCCAAATACACCAGAGTTTTAGAGTTCTGTAATCCAAGATGCCAAATATAATGTATTAGACTTCCTCACTACTGGCTACTTTCTTATTCTGTTTATATAACATTTCCTTTTTAATCACTCATATCTACTACAACAAACAAACCCCATGATTTGATTAATACATTGTGAGAGCTGAATGCATCTCCCTGCTGGTCGTTCGCAAAAAGCAATTTACATTCCTAGTTAATTTGGTTTGAGCTGTTTTTCCCCATGTATTCTGGCTACAAGAGTGAACTCCAGAAACCTTGATAAAGTCCATTTCTTATCTGGTAACTACCCCTTTGGCATTTAGCAATGGATGCAACTAAAACAAAATCCAAGCTGTGTTTTTCTGCCTTCCCCCCATTTTTGCCTTTGGACTGGTGGCAAACACTGTGGAGCCTTGGCTTAGTTCAGTCAACAGCAGCTGTGGGAGGGACTGCTCCAAATGATGGAGAGCGCTGAAACTGCACTGGATGTCAAATGATGTTGACCATTTACCTGGCCTAATTTGGGTGGGATTTCCAAGAAGTGCCCAGCATTGGCCTGACCCTGTGCCCACTGAAGTCCAGGATAAGAATCCCTTTGACTTCAATGTTAGACCAACACCGAGTGCTGCTTGAACCCTTCTCCCCCTGGCTTTGGCTTTTAAAAAAAACAAAAAAACAAAACAAAACAGGGCCCATCATTCAGGCACTAGCCTGGCTGAGTTCCCGCACAAGCTGCCATTTTCAAAAGTGGCCTCTGGTGTTTGAGGCCCCTCAGGTTTTGGGTGCCCAGCCTGAGATGCTGAAGAATCCCCACCTAAAATGGGTGGCCACTTCAGAAATTGTGGTGTAATCTTGATGGTGCCCCTGGTCTTCATTCTTCCCTGCTGCCTTATTAGGCTCCTCAAGGCCTCCCATCTGAGGCTGGTTTATGAGCTCCAGGGGACAGTGATCATGTCTTATTTGTAATGGAAGCATCCAGTGCATTCATTTAATAAATAGGTTAATAGATGCGAAGGCCAGAAGGGACTGTTGTGATCATCTAGCCTGGCCACCAGTATAACACAGGCCCAGGAACCTCACTCAATAATTTCATCCTCAAGCCCGTAACTTCTGGGCGAGTTGAATCATATCTTTAAGAAAGATCTCCAGTCTTGATTTAAAGAGTTCAAGTGTTGGAGAATCATAATTACAATCCAGATAGAAAGACAAGGCACATGGATACCATAGGGATGGGTACACAATAAGAACTTAGAAGAGAATCCAGTAGAATGGTCCTGGACTTCATTATGTTCTAATTTTAGACTGGTTTCTCAGATGGTGTAAATCCAGTAGTTCCACTGAGTTCAACACACCTTGCCCAATGAGTCTAGGTAACGCAAGAGTAGGGAAGGAAAAGGGCGAGGCCAGTATAAGGGTTATAAGACTAAGATCACCTGGGTGGCTGGTGGTTCAATACTTTTGTTTGTTTATGGTGAGACTTTTTCCAAGACAGAAGGGAAGAGCAAGCTCCCAAATTCCACTGGAAGTCAATGGGAGTTAGGTGCCTGGAGGTTGTGAAGGCTAGGACTATAACAGGGTTTAAAAGAGAACTGGATAAATTCATGGAGGTTAAGTCCATTAATGGCTATTAGCCAGGATGGGTAAGGAATGGTGTCCCTAGCCTCTGTTTGTCAGAGGGTGGAGATGGATGGCAGGAGAGAGATCACTTGATCATTACCTGTTAGGTTCACTCCCTCTGGGGCACCTGGCATTGGCCACTGTCGGTAGACAGGATACTGGGCTGGATGGACCTTTGGTCTAACCCAGTATGGCCATTCTTATATTAAAGCTTCCCCTCGACAGATGTAAAAACAAGTAGTCAGAGCCAGAAAAGACTCTCAAACCACTGGGCAAGATCAGGCTTGCTGGTTTTTAGCATAACAAGAACAACGAAGGGAGAAGAAGGGTGCTAGAATTGGAAAGAATTGGGCAGGAATTCTCTGGAGTGTATGCAACTCAAAATAAAATGTGACTTGTACATGGTGCCATTTAACTTCCTGCCCCACTGTCTAATGAATTTCAAATGCTGGAGGATTTGAAAAACAAACCCACACAAATTAGTTGACAACCAGCAAAAGAACAGCGTGTTTTCCTAGTCTATTTTGCAGAGCTTTTCAGCCCTGTATCTTAGGGGGCATCAGTAGGAGATGGACAGGCTCGGAGGAGGACTTAAAGCTCAGTCATTGTGTGGCTGATAAAGATTTTAATTACAGTGTTTGTTTCATTGCTCCAGCAGCACAGATCTGAGCCAATAATACATCTTAAGGGCTCAGAAGTAACATTTGGAAGATAGATGTGCGGTGTCCGCAGACCCCCTGGGCCACACAGACACAGTGGCCTAATGCAGACTAGTTTTCCAATGTATTTTGAGGAGTTTAATGAGTGTTCAGCCAAGGAAAACAATATTTTTATGGGTTCCCCTCCCCCTGCCAGTAAACACTGGACACGATTATCAGCTCATGGAAATCCGTCTCGCTCCATTGACTATCCTCCACTGACTGCCAGGCTGGGGGCCAGATCCCCAGCTGGTATAACTTCAGTGCTCTGTGGCCCAACACTGATTCACACCAGCTGAGGGTTGGGTATCAGTTATTCCTTTGGGTTCCTAATGTTTGGAGCTGCATTTAAGCAGCCCTGTAGAGAAGCCTGTTTACTTGTTCCCCTAAAAGAAGAAAAGGAATTTGGGGGTTATTTGATTAATTCCTCACCCATTCTAGGTGCCTACTCTTTTTGCCTACCTACCTGAGCAGCCAATCAGCCTTCACTGATGCTTGGGAGGTGGGAGCTCATGATCTATTTGGAGTTTGGATACTGATGTCTAGTTAAGTCCCTCTTTAAACTGTTGAATTGGAATTCATTTGCAAATTGGATACAATTAACTTAGGCTTGAATAGAGACTGGGAGTGGCTAAGTCATTATGCAAGGTAACCTATTTCCCCTTGTTTTTTGCTACCCCCCCCCCCCCCAGACGTTCTTGTTAAACCATGGATTTGTGCTGGAAATGGCCCACCTTGATTATCATACACATTGTAAGGAGAGTGATCACTTTACATAAGCTATTACCAGCAAGAGAGTGGGGTGGAGGGAGGTAGTTTTTCATGCTTTGTGTGTATAAAAAGATCTTCTACACTTTCCACAGTATGCATCCGATGAAGTGAGCTGTAGCTCACGAAAGCTTATGCTCAAATAAATTGGTTAGTCTCTAAGGTGCTACAAGTCCTCCTTTTCTTTTTGCGAATACAGACTAAAACGGCTGCTACTCTGAAACCTGTCATAATGCTAATATATGCATGTGTCTGGGGTAGCCCAGCCTCATAACATCGGGGTCCATCTTCTGAGCTTTGGATCCATCCACAGCACCTATGGGCCAGTTCAAAGTAGAAATCTGGCCCTGCCCTCAACCCCACCCAGCTGTTATAGCAGCAATGTCTGCTGCTTCTGTTGTCCTCTCAAAGACACTGACCAGAGGATCCACAGATCCAGGGCCATATTTTCAGCTGACCCTGAACATCTCTGCCTCATAGTGCGGTGAGAGCTCCCGCTCCACGCAGAGCAGAATCCCCTAAGACAAGCTACCTACAGCTTGATCTCTAGACACATTGGTTCCATTGTCTTTTGTCAGGCTACAGTTTTTGTACAGTATTCTGAGTCTTCACTGATAGACGCTATGTATCAAATGTAAGGGGACTGTTGTCCCCTTACTAACATTCAGTGGGGGTGTTTTGGTTGGCTAGCTCCCAGTAGTAAAAGAAAGGGGAAGGGTGGATGGGAATCAGGACCCTGAGAGTGACAGTCCCCAGGAACAATGGGGAGAGGCCAATGCTCCAGGTTCACCTGAATGACAGGGCGGGCAGGCTAATCGGAGTTGGTGGGGTGGGGGGTATCCTGTCCTCCGTGTGAGCTGGAATTGCCTGGGTCAGACAGAGTGGGGCTGAGCTAAGGAGAAAGCAGGGGCCCGAGCAGAGCTGAGCCAGAGAAGTGGGCCAGAGAGCATGTCAGAGCTGGGAGCAGAAGCAGCCTGCAGAGCAGACCTGTCCTGGGAGCAGAGCTGCAGCAACCAGAGCCAGAGCGGCCAGAGAAGCAGCCCAGGGAGCTGAAGGCAGAGCAGCAGCAGCAGCCGTGCTGAGGCAGAGTGGAGCTGGAGCTGAGACAGAGCAGTGGGGCTGGGGCTGGAGCAGTCCGGAGCCCGGTGCGGTGAGCAGCTGGGGAGAGCGAGGGGGGACCCTGGGCAGCAGGCCCAGCGCAGGGAGATGCCTCAGCCAAGAGGCTCTGCAGGCCAGACTTGGAGGGGGATCATAACCCCAACGGGGCAGGGGTAACGCTGGGAAGAAGGGTCCTGCCACTTAGAGCCTGAGGCCACTGCCAGAGCAAGTGTCCAACCCACACCATCCCTGCAGCACAGCCAGGGCCGGAGAAGGGGCCTGGGACCTACAAGGAACAGACTGTGAACTGCCCAGACATTCCAGAGACACTGTTTGTGGTGATCCCTGCCACAGAGCGGGGTGATGTGTTTCCTTTAACCTTTCCCATTTTGCCTTATTCCTTTTTAAACTAATTGTTGATTAAATTGTATTTGCTTTAAATTGTATGTAATCAGTGAGTCAGGGAAGTGTCCAGTGCAGAGAGAGTACCCCAGAGTGGGGACACCCTAACCCCTGTCCCAGATGACCACAGCAAGGTTGTGGGTCGAGCCCCCCCACAGGAATCCTGGGCCCAGCCTTTGTTGGGGTTACAAGGATTCTGCCAGACAGGAGAGTGGAAGGGGAGCCCTCAAGGGCAGGGAGGCCTCTGGATAAAGGAAGTGGGAGCGAGGACTCTGATCCTTTCCCTAGCCCACTTCACTGGGGTAGTGCAGAAGCCAGGAAAATTGCCCACAATAGCGGGACCATTTCCCCCATTTTACAATAAGTCTAGAGTATCTGTTCTCTTTATGGCTATAGCTAATGAATGCATTGTCCTTTCTCTCTGATGGAATTATAGCTACGCTTGTATAAGAGAAGCAGAGAAACCAAAAGAATAACGACCAGTTTGTAACAACAGGATTTATTTCAGTCCAGATGGTTATCCTATATAAACCACAGCATGTGTAAGTGATTGGGGAAGAGATTTTTTTTTTTGCAAACAAACATGGCAGATTCTTGTCATATGCCCCTTCCCCGAGACAGACCATGGACTCCCAGGATTCTTATTACACTAGACCCTAGAGACCCCACTGTCCCATATGCTGTACACATACATAAGAGAGTTCCTGCCCCAGAGAATTTTGTCTAAATAGACACCATGGATAAAACTGCCAAGCCACCCAGTTCTTACAGCTTGGGTTCTGTGCTGGTTTGGCTAAGGGTTGCGGTCAATGCAGTGCCCCCATAGCACCTCTTCCAACAAACTGTGACTTCAACTACACAAATCGCCAACAGTCAGCAGCGCCCCAGGACAAATGAGTGCCCCTCACCAGCAGGTGTGACATTCTGGGTGGGGTTAGGAGTGGATGTAGGCAGGCCCTCCAGTGGCCTCTGACTTACCTTAGGCCTCCGGAGCCAGTAACAATGTAAGTCTCTCGTGCCTGTCTTTTAATCACACACCAAGAAGGTGTTATGGATGAGAGAGACGAGCGGCAGGTGGTGATGAGGTTCTCTGCATTCTCCTGGCTGTACCGCTCCAGGCCTGACTTTCAGCCACCCAATGAGGCTTCCTAAAAGAACAACATTGTTTTCGCTTCCCTGACCCTGGATGTTGTCAGGGGCAAATTTGTCTCTCTTCTGCATCCATATAAAGTCCAATTTCTTTGTGGATGATTCGGGGCTAAAAATGTTGGGGGTTTGGTTTTAAAAGGCTCAAATTCTTTGCTTTAACAAATATTTGGCCAAAACCTCTTTTCAACTGAAACAGAACTTCTCTCACCAAAAAAAAAAAAAATTCTTCCTGAGGGGGCAAATCCTGCCTCTTCTTCCCTGCAGCCAAGCTGGCATTCCCCTCTCTTGGGGGCAGGTAGCTGGAGTCACATTTGAGGGCTTGCCCTGCCTTCATGTCAGAGCCCAGCTGCATGGGAGCTCCTTCTCCATCCCTGCCAAGTGAAGTTCTGAGATGGACACTCTCCTACTCCCATCTCCCTCTGTCTCCCTTTGGAACATATGATAACAGCCACAAAGGTCCATCTAGCCCTGTATCCTGTCTCTGACAGTGGCCAGTGCCAGGTGCCCCAGATAGAATGAACAGAACAGGTAATCACCAAGTGATCCATCACCTGTCACCCATTCCCAGCTTCTGGCAAACAGAGGCTAGGGACACCATCCGTGCCCATCCTGGCTAATGGCCATTGATGGACCCATCCTCCATGAATTATGTATTCTTTTTTGGGGAACAGGAACTCTTAATTTTCTGTCATCCGTTTACCGTAGGGGTGATGTGTTGCCCTAACGCTGCAGTTTAGGGGCTGACCCTGCAAACTCTCCGAGCACTGAAATCTCACTGACCAGGTCTGCTCCGTGAGCAGAGGATTTGCATGATTGCACTCACGGTGCTTTTAATGCAAGGTTCCCAGTTTTGAGAGACCCTGTGGGGCCAGTTGCTCGAGTCAGAAGTGAAGGGAAAGGCAGCTGAGAAAGCTACCTCCTGATCCACCCCCTTTTCCTTGTCAGTCTATCTCTTGGGACAAAGAGGTATCCCTCAAGGCTTGGAGGTTTTTAAGAACTAGCTGGACAAACACCTGTCAGGGTTGGGCTAGGTTTATTTGGTCCTGCTGCAATGCAGGGGACTGGACTAGATGTCCTCTCATGGTCCCTTCCAGCCTGACATTTCTGTGATTCTTAATGAAAAGCAGAGCTTGGGATGTTGAGGCAGAACCTACTTAGCCACGGGCATTACTCCTTTGGAGAATGAATGGGAGGGTGAAAGACACAAGCTTTGGATAAGGGTCTGATGTCAATACAAAACCTTTCACTTCTTGATCATGTGTTCAAACCCAGTGCGGGAAGGTTGGCCCGATATTTGGCAACCCACGTGAAGCAAGGTTGTGGAGATTTGTCGTCCTCCTCAGACCACTACCTCCAGACGGTTCCTGTGCCCACAGGGAAGCCAAAGTCTGGCTGAACTTAGAGCTGAAACATAAATAGAATGTAACCAATTTATTTGAGCATAAGCTTTCATGAGCTACAGCTCACTTCATCGGATGCATACTGTGGAAAATACAGAAGATGTTTGTTTTTATACACACAAATCATGAAAAAAATGGGTGTTTATCACTACAAAAGGTTTTCTCTTCCCCCCACCCCACTCTTCTGCTGGTAATAGCTTATGTAAAGTGATCACTCTCCTTACAATGTGTATGATAATCAAGGTGGGCCATTTCCAGCACAAATCCGGGGTTTAACAAGAACATCTGAGGAGGGGGGAGGGGTGGGTTAGGAAAACAAGGGGAAATAGGTTACCTTGCATAATGACTCATCCACTCCCAGTCTCTATTCAAGCCTAAGTTAATTGTATCCAATTTGTAAATGAATTCCAATTCAGCAGTCTCTCACTGGAGTCTGGATTTGAAGTTTTTCTGTTGTAATATCGCAACTTTCATGTCTGTAATCGCGTGACCAGAGAGATTGAAGTGTTCTCCAACTGGTTTATGAACGTTATAATTCTTGACATCTGATTTGTGTCCATTTATTCTTTTACATAGAGACTGTCCAGTTTGACCAATGTACATGGCAGAGGGGCATTGCTGGCACATGATGGCATATATCACATTGGTAGATATGCAGGTGAACGAGCCTCTGATAGTGTGGCTGATGTTATTAGGCCCTGTGATGGTGTCCCCTGAATAGATATGTGGGCACAGTTGGCAACGGGCTTTTTGCAAGGATAGGTTCCTGGGTTAGTGGTTCTGTTGTGTGGTATGTGGTTGCTGGTGAGTATTTACTTCAGGTTGGGGGGCTGTCTGTAGGCAAGGACTGGCCTGTCTCCCAAGATTTGTGAGAGTGTTGGGTCATCCTTCAGGATAGGTTGTAGGTCCTTGATAATGCGTTGGGGGCTGAAGGTGACAGCTAGTGGCGTTCTGTTATTTTCTTTGTTGGGCCTGTCCTGTAGTAGGTGACTTCTGGGAACTCTTCTGGCTCTGTCAATCTGTTTCTTCACTTCTGCAGGTGGGTATTGTAGTTGTAAGAATGCTTGATAGAGATCTTGTAGGTGTTTGTCTCTGTCTGAGGGGTTGGAGCAAATGCGGTTGTATCGCAGAGCTTGGCTGTAGACAATGGATTGTGTGGTGTGGTCAGGGTGAAAGCTGGAGGCATGTAGATAGGAATAGTGGTCAGTAGGTTTCCGGTATAGGGTGGTGTTGATGTGACCATCGTTTATTAGCAGTGTGGTGTCCAGGAAGTGGATCTCTTGTGTGGACTGGACCAGGCTAAGGTTGATGGTGGGATGGAAATTGTTGAAATCATGGTGGAATTCCTCAAGGGCTTCTTTTCCATGGATCCAGATGAAGATGTCATCAATACAGCGCAAGTAGAGCAGGGGCGTTAGGGGACGAGAGCTGAGGAAGCGGCGTTCTAAGTCAGCCATAAAAATGTTGTCATACTGTGGGGCCATGCGGGTACCCATAGCAGTGCCGCTGATTTGAAGGTATACATTGTCCCCAAATGTGAAATAGTTATGGGTGAGGACAAAGTCACAAAGTTCAGCCACCAGGTTAGCCGTGACATTATCGGGGATAGTGTTCTTGATGGCTTGTAGTCCATCTTTGTGTGGAATGTTGGTGTAGAGGGCTTCTACATCCATAGTGGCCAGGATGGTGTTTTCAGGAAGATCACCAATGGATTGTAGTTTCCTCAGGAAGTCAGTGGTGTCTCGAAGATAGCTGGGAGTGCTGGTAGCGTAGGGCCTGAGGAGTGAGTCTACATAGCCAGACAATCCTGCTGTCAGGGTGCCAATGCCTGAGATGATGGGGTGCCCAGGATTTCCAGGTTTATGGATCTTGGGTAGTAGGTAGAATATCCCAGGTTGGGGTTCCAGGGGTGTGTCTGTGCGGATTTGATCTTGTGCTTTTTCAGGGAGTTTCTTGAGCAAATGCTGTAGTTTCTTTTGGTAACTCTCAGTGGGATCAGAGGGTAATGGCTCATAGAAAGTGGTGTTGGAGAGCTGCCAAGCAGCCTCTTGTCATCGTGAATATGAACAACAGCACCTCCTTTGTCAGCCTTTTTGATTATGATGTCAGTTGTTTCTGAGGCTGTGGATGGCATTGTGTTCTGCACAGCTGAGGTTGTGGGGCAAGTGATGCTGCTTTTCCACAATTTCAGCCCGTGCACGTCGGCGGAAGCACTCTATGTAGAAGTCCAGTCTGCTGTCTCGACCTTCAGGAGGAGTCCACCTAGAATCCTTCTTTTTGTAGTGTTGGTAGGGAGGTCTCTGTGGATTAGTATGTTGGAAATATTCCTTGAGTCGGAGACATCAAAAATAGGATTCTAGGTCACCACAGAACTGTATCATGTTCGTGGGGGTGGAGGGGCAGAAGGAGAGGCCCCGAGATAGCTGCTTCTGCTGGGCTGTCCTAAGAGTATAGTTGGATAGGTTAACAATATTGCTGCGTGGGTTGAGGGAACCATTGCTGTGGCCCCTTTTGGCATGTAGTAGTTTAGAAAGTTTAGTGTCCTTTACTTTTGTAGAGAAGCAAAGTGTGTGTTGTAAATGGCTTGTCTAGTTTTAGTAAAGTCCAGCCGCGAGGAAGTTTGTGTGGAAGGTTGGTTTTTTTTATGAGAGTATCCATTTTTGAGAGCTCATTCTTTCTTTCCCTGTTTGCTGTAGAGGATGTTGATCAGGTGGTTCCGCAGTTTCTTTGAGAGCGTGTGGCACAAGCTGTCAGCACAGTCTGTGTGGTGTGTAGATTGTAATGGATTTTTTACCTTCAGTCCTTTTTGGTACGATGTCCATCTGTTTGCATTTGGAAAGGAAGATGATGTCTGTCTGTATCTGTACAAGTTTTTTCATGCAGTTGATTTCCACTCCATACGGCTAAATGCAGTGCCTTGCATAATGACAGGTTTCAGACTAACAGCCGTGTTAGTCTGTATTCGCAAAAAGAAAAAAGAAAAGGAGTACTTGTGGCACCTTAGAGACTAACCAGTTTATTTGAGCATGAGCTTTCGTGATGCATCCGATGAAGTGAGCTGTAGCTCACGAAAGCTTATGCTCAAATAAACTGGTTAGTCTCTAAGGTGCCACAAGTACTCCTTTTCTTTTTGCGAATACAGACTAACACGGCTGTTACTCTGAAACCTGTCATCACTTTACATAAGCTATTACCAGCAGGAGAGTGGGGTGGGGGGAGAGAGAACCTTTTGTAGTGATAAACACCCATTTTTTCATGATTTGTGTGTATAAAAACAAACCTCTGCTGTATTTTCCACAGTATGCATCTGATGAAGTGAGCTGTAGCTCACAAAAGCTTATGCTCAAATTGGTTAGTCTCTAAGGTGCCACAAGTCCTCCTTTTTTCTTTTTTGCGAATACAGACTAACACAGCTGTTACTCTGAAACCTGTCATAAATAGAATGTGATGCACGTTCGCTCAACCAGGAGTTCTGAGCTTGATGCGGGAATCACTAGGTGAGGTTCTCTGGGCTGTTAAGCAGGAGATCAGACGAGATCACAGTGGTCCTTCTTGGCCTTAAAATCTAGGAATTCATGTTGACAAGAGGCTGGAAAACATGGCAGAATTAGAAAATGGAGTCCAGTCATAAGAAGTATTAAAGGAAATCGGGATCATGCTAGAATATTCCGATGAAGAATCAGAATGTCTGGAGACTAATGGCATAGAATGGGTCACTTTCCTCTAATACTGAACAAGGATCTTTGTATGGGGGGGAGGGAGTATCCTCACTAATGCTCCTCTATATTTCTCTTGGCTCATTGCAGTGCTTCTGCCTAAAACCTTCTGCCCAGCTTCCTGCTGCAGATATAAAGAATTAGCAGCTGTCAGACAGATGTGCTACGACTTAAGGCCAGTTTCAGTGTTTCTATTCCCCTATTCTGGGGCCAAACAGAGAGAGGGGGAACTGCAAGCAGATATAGTTCAGCTGTTTGGAAGCAGAGAATATCCTAAAACAATCCCCCATCAAAGCTGTAGAGTGTGTATGTAGCACCTAATTTTAAAGGCTCCAAGAAGGAAGATGCAAGAAATTGAAGTCTCTACATACATCTGCATCAGTGAAGGAGGGGTGGGGGAAGGTGTTGGCAACATGAATTGGAGAGTGTAGGAGAATACCTGAGACAATCTAATTAAAAATAATAATCCTGGTTAATGAAATGGAAGATCTCATCTGATGCATTTGGAGTGGATTCTCCAAAGTAGTAATGCAATGACTGAATCCCTCCTACAGATATTGGAGTTACACCAGAGAGGAATTTGGCTCTGTGGTTTGAGAGGGAGCAGCAGCCTTGCTGTTTGGTCTTTAGTTCTGCAGAAAATGTTAATCTATAATAATCCCTAGTTTGCATATAATAACTTTCAGCAGATCTCAAAGCACTTGACAAAGATCAGTATCAGCATCCCCATTTTTACAGATGGGGAAACTGAGGCTCAGATGTGAATGACTTCCCAAGGCCTCACAGGAGGCAATTGGCCAAACTGAGGATAGAACCCAGGCCTCCTGAGTCCTAGTCTACTGCTCAAGACACGAAGCCACACCACTTCAGAAGCAGGGAGCAGTGCATGGTGTTGAAGGTGAGCTACATATGTGTGGCAGGAACTGGAAAGGATGTTGAAGACTGGTTCAGGGTGGAAGCAGGTGAGCAGTGATGTGTCAGGAGCAGCACCAGGGAAGATTTTGTTCTTTAGCTAGAACCTTGGCCTGGAAGGAGGAATATGTAGAATGTGATTCAGTGGATTTTCTGTACTAAATAATGTAATTCAGCCTTCAGAGTAAGGCACCTTGACAGTCTTCCATTGAAACTCTTTTTGATTTAACCAAATTTCCGGAGTGCTTTCCTCAACTTTTTTTTCCCAGCCAAAATCCAGAATTTTGGGCCAGAAACAAAGATTTTTAGTTTTCGGTTTTTCAATTAAAAGTGGGAATTTTCCAGACACACAAGCTGGGGTTGGGTTTTTCTGCTGAAAATGTCTGCCCTTTTCTCCTAACTCGATCTCTGAGGCTGGGAAGGAATCACATGGCTCACGTACTTCAGTGCAGTGAGATAGCAAGGTGACACCCACACGCAATCCGAACCAATCAGAGCCTGTTTCTGAATTTCACACCTGCTTGCTACTCATTGTATAGAAGGCAGATCAAACCTCTTCCTCCTTCAGTCCACGGGCCAGATGTGAACTCTCCTGAACTGTAATGGGTTCAAAACCCATCTCTGAATTTTGCAGCTCAGGCCTACCTGTGAAATATATCTTTACACTACAGAGCATTCAGCAGATAAAGAGGGAAAGCAGTGGCTAAAAATTGCTAGTGTGTAGTTGAGTGGTTTTGTTTTTACGGGTACCGAGCAAAGAGGGTAGGTGCATGCCTAGCAGCATTAAATGGGAATATAACATCCACTGATCTACAAAACCCTCAGTGCACTCGCTTCTGCCTTCCTCCCTCACTTCTTAAGACCAGCCATGACAGCTGGGATGCTGGGCTCGTCAGGGGCAGGGCAGCTAATGAAGCCCAGCATGAGGCTCTATGGATTGGGGGCAAGGGGAGAGATTTAACTGGAGCAGGACCTCATTTGGGATCATCTTCCCGAGCTGGGGCCAGGGGCCAGATTCACTGCTCGCACTCATTGCCCTGTGCAAAGTAAGTCTCCATCCCCCTCTGTCTCAAGCCAGAATTCTCCACCCACTTACACTGGGGGCAGCGCCTCACCCCCACTGGGCAGAGATGTAAATGACATGGGCCCTGATTCTCTTCTCCAGGGGTCGGCAACCTTTCAGAAGTGGTGTGCCAAGTCTTCATTTACTCACTTTAAGGTTTCGCATGCCAATACATTTTAACGTTTTTTAGGTCTCTCTATAAGTCGATATATAACTAAACTATTGTCGTATGTAAAGTAAACAAGGTTTTCAAAATGTTTAAGAAGCTTCATTTAAAATTAAATGTAAAATGCTGATCTTATGCCGCCGGCCCGCTCAGCCCACTGCCAGCCTGGGGTTCCATTCACTAGGCCGGGACCCCAGACTGGCAGTGGGCTGAGCAGCTCAGGCCGCTGCCAGTCTGGGGTCTGTCTGCCGGCTCCTGTCAGCAGGAGCTCCCGTTTGGTGCTCAGGGTGGGAGTGGGAATGTTGGGGGTGCAAGAGTCAGGGCATAGGGTTTGGGGGGGCTGGGTATGTGGGGTGGGGCTGGAGTCAGGGCTGGGGTTGTGGGGGGGGGGGGTGCAGGGGTCAGGGCAGAGGGCTAGAGGTTGTGGGCTGCGGTCATGGGGGTGCTCCCTGCCCTGAGTGGCTCACAGCAGGGGGCTGGAGGGGATATGCCCTGATTCCACCCAGGGCCCCATCCCCACCTCTTCTCCACTTCCTCCCCAGAGCAGCAAGCGCACGGCGGATCCGCTTTTCCCCCTCCCTCGCAAAGGCCGTCAGCTGATCGGCGGCGGGGAGGGGCAGGAACCCAGCACGCTGGGGGAAGAGGCAGGGGATGGAGAAGCTGCCCGCCCTGCAGCAGCAGTCGGCAGGACCAAGCTTCTTCACCCTGTCCCTGTTGGGCAGGGCGGAGAAGAGCAGGTCGCGGTGAGCACGCGAGCTGATTTTTTTTTTTTTTTTTTTTTAATGGCACGCTGCTGCCTGCCGGGGTCCCGGCCTGGGTTCGGCAGCGGGCTGAGCGGGGCCGGCGGCTGGGACCCGGCAGGCAGCAGCGTGCCATTAAAAATCGGCTCGCGTGCCATAGGTTGCCGACCCCTGGTCTACTCTGTGCTGTGTTTGCACTGGAGATCCTTGGCTGCTTCTGATTTCTAGGAGTGTGCCCACGCTGCAGGCCGGGGAGGGACCACCGCCTGTGTGGACATACCCAAGCTAGCGTTGATCCAGTTTCTCAGGCTCCACTACCACAGCTGTGTGAGCCGCTTGGATGGGAGCTTGGGCTCAACAACCCCACTGGGGCCCCTGTGTACGTACTTGCGTGGCTAGCCCATGCTGGGGCAGCTTCACAGCTGTTGTAACTTGAGCTAGCCGGTCCCATTTCCAGTGGCAGCGTAGACACACAGCTTTACCCTGGTGTCAGCAGGAAGAGAGTCAAGTCCCCCAGTGTGCATTGTCTGCATCTCACTTGTAACGGAAACATCCCTCCGGATGATCAACAGCCCCCGGTCTTTCGGTGTGGCGGCGTACTAGGGGCCTACAGGGGTCCTGCTTAAAATCTGAGATGGACACACGCCACAAGAGTCTGATCGGAATCCGGGGCTTTGGTTGGGGAAACTTCTAACTAAAATATCCTGACTGGATTTGGGATCAGGAAAGAGAGGCTGAGGTGAGGATCGGTCTGACATAAGGGCAAGGAGGGTGTGAAATAATGCTTAGGAAACTTCAGCCGATCAGCATGGGGTTTTGGTGAAGAAACTGATCAGGGACCGCAGGGTTTGATCCTTGATCTACAGGGTCCTTGGGCACTAGTCAGTAGTGACCTGCTAACAGGTACCAGAATATAAGATGAACCTCGACAGAGGACTCCAGTCCTGGGAGCTGACTGGTGGAATGCTGGGGGTCCTGATTGGCTTAAATAGAAGCTGTGAACTAAGCATAGGAACACAAAGTTGTCTATGCAGCTGGGTTCTGCCTGCTGAGGACTGCTTCCCTTGCAACACCTGTGCCTACAACCTGCTGCTGATCACCTGGTAACTTCATCCTGCCTGACTCCTGGTTTGCTCTTTGACCTCCTGGTCTCTGGCCTGGCCTGGGTCTTGATTCCTACTCTGACGACTAGCTCAGACCGCCCACCTCCCAGTCTTGGCAAAACAGCACAGATCAGTCCTTAAGAAGTTGTGGTGCTCCTCAGCCAAATGACTCCATCATGGACTGATTGCCATACACAACCTTCCTTTCAAGGAGGAATGCTTAAGGATGGAGTCGCTTCAGCTCTTGGATCCCCCAACACATTCCTAACCCAAGTAAATTAGGTGTCTGGGATTTTACATGCACGTGTTCCACTTAGAGGCCCAACAGATGGAATATGTCAATGACCAGGCTTGTAAAGGGACCACACACTGAGATGTGATACAATCACAAGTGCCGAGCCTTTTGGAGCTGATGATTCAAGCTCTGCTGAATGCCCCCTGTTCCCTTGTGTGTTCAGTGGTGGCCATTTAAAATCCCATCTGTGCTGGAGGTGGATTTCTTGCCCTGCCAGGTAAATGCCATTGAACAACACTAAGCTTACACTGAAAAGGACTTTCTTCTTGGAGGAGATGAAGAATTTTAAAGGGCCCGCACTGTACCTTGTGCCACGTGGCTATGCAAGCCCTGAAGCCACACAGCAAATCCAGCTTCTTGGGCTCAGCGTCAGCACCTCACCTGCCCCTTTTAAACAGGAATTTAAAGCAACAGCATAATCATCACTTGTGTGTGTGCCTGTAAAGCCCTAGAGTTCAATCTGTTTCTGTTCTGATTTATATGCAGTGTTTCTGTAGTGTGTAAACCGTAGGTTGAAGCCCACAGGCTAATTGCTTTCTGTTGGCTGGCACTAGCTGGCTTCTTTTCTACACCCGCACATCTGCGTCCAGCTACGCTGTGAGTAATATGGACACACACTCCCTGTGTGGGGATTTTTTTTTTCCCTTCTGACCAGAGTCTGCATTTTCAGCAATGGCCTGGCTCTGAGATTAAATTGAAGGCGATTGGTCCCTAAAAGAGTACCCTTGAGACACGTGCATTTCCTTCGGCTGGGTCCTGAAAGACGGTCACATTCATATTCAACACACTCCATTATTCATGACTGAAAATAGGGCATGCTGTGATATCCAAACCAGCACCCAAAACCCTCACACGCTGCAGTCTGTAATTTATGTCCTACACCTGCCTGCACAAGTACCAAGATGCTCTTTCTGGTAATGTTCTCTTCCTCCTGCAGTACAGAATATAATTTGTTGACCATTGCTACTAAATCTACAGACAGTGGGTCTAATCCAATGTTTAGTTTCATTGGTATAACTTCACTGAAACCAGTGGAGTTGCTAGCAATTTATGTAGTAATGCTGACCCTGCATCAACTCTGGTGCAGCAGGCTTGAGTGCTGTCTCAGGGGGAGAGATGGCAGCTCAAGCTGCCCTCTCCGTGCCAGGACAGGGCTCAGAATCCACCCAAAGAGGCAGCTGGGGGTTAGGGGACCTCTCAGAGAATGAGAAGGCTGGAAATGCTGAGCTAGCAGATGAACTGAAGCTGGGGTGCAAGGTGATAAAATAAGAATAGGGGACTGGAAAGTGAGAAGAAGGAAAATAGGAAAGGCTTCAGGTCAGGAGAAGCAGGGAAAAAATACATCCGGGTATGTGAGCAGACCCTATTAGAGAAGGGAAGCAGAGGGAAATAAAATCTACAGGCTTGCCAGAGAGAGTATCAAGGGAAAGAACTGCAAGGAAATATAATTGGTGAAAAAGGAATCCATCAAAAAGCTGTTAGATGTAAACGAGAAGCCCACCCAGAGTGGACCTAAAGGACATGACCAGGGAGTGACTGAACATCTAGTGAAGGAACAGAGTGTAAAGGAGCCTAATGGAAAAGTAAAGGCCCCCTGGGTGAAGAAACCCAGCTTGTGGATAAACTTAGTGAAAAGAGGTACAAGCATGGGAACATTAAATCTAAGGAGCACTTCAACCTAAAGAGCAGGACAGTAAGAGTCGAGCTTGGCTCACAGCCAAGGCAAGGGAAAGTTGATTCCTCTCTGAAGTGACACAGTCTAGTGTTGAATAATCTTTTGTTTTGCTCCTGATAACTGCACAGAGTAAGGAAGAGCGCAAAGGTTAATGTGTTGGAAATCTACAGCTTATTATTGTAATGTTCTATATTTATGCTGCTGATACAACTCTGACATTTTTCCTTTATAAATTCTAAAAAAAAAACCCAACCCCTAATTTTCCCTTTGTCTTGGTTTGCCTCTGCCTCTCCTCAGTTAGCCTAGCCGGGTCACCACATCTATACCCATGTAAATGAAAATAATGGGGCCTGGTGGGTTTTGTGGGCATGTATCTAAGCTTCATGGGCCAGGTCCTCAGCTGCTGTAAATCCACGTCAGTGGAGCTATTCTGCTTTACCCTAGCTAAGGATCCCCACTCTGTTCTTGTCTTGGATGCACAAGATAGTGAAGTCCAAAGCAGACTGAAGAGTTTCAAAAGGATTTCACAAAACTGGGTGACTGAGCAATAAAATGGCAGATGAAATTCAATGTTGATAAGTGCAAAGCAATGCACATTAGAAAACCTAATCCCAACTATACATCCCAAATGATGGGGTCTATATTAGCTCTTACCCACTCAAGAAAGATCATGGCGTCATTGTGGATAGTTCTCTGAAAATATCTGTTCAATGTGCAGCGGCAGTCAAAACAGCTAACTATGTTAGGAACCATTAGAAAAGGGATAAGTGATCAGAGTAAATATCATAATGCCACTATATAATCTATGGTACACCCACATCTTGAATGCTGGGGGCAGTTCTGGTTGCCCCATCTCAAAAAAAGATACATTAGAATTGGAAAAGGTACAGAGAAGGGCAACAAAAATGATAAGGCTATGGAACAGCTTCTGTATGAGGAGAGACTGATAAGACTGGGACGCTTCAGCTTGGAAAAGCAACAACTGGAGAGGGATATGCTAGAGGTCTATAAAATCCATGATTGATGGGGAGAAAGTGAATAAGGAAGAGTTATTTACCGCATCCCATAACACAAGAACCAGGGGTCACCCGATAAAATATGTCGGCAGCAGGTTTAAAACAAACCAAAGGAAGTATTTTGTCACACAGTGCACAGTCAACCTGTGGAACTCCTTGCCATAGGATGTTGTGAAGGCCAAAACTAGAACTGGGGTCAAACAAGAATTAGATAAGTTCATGGAGGATAGATCCATTAATGGCTATTAGCCAAGATGGTCAGGGATGCAACTCCATGGTATGGGTATCCCTAAGCTTCTGACTGCCAGATCCTGGGAATGCACAATAGGGGATGGATCACTTGATAATTGCCCAGTTCTGTTCATTCCCCCTAAAGCACCTGGCATTGGCCACTGTCAGAAATCAAGATACTGGGCTAGCTGGACCATTGGTCTGACCCAGTATGGCCATACTGATTCAGTTCAGATTGTTTGTGACCAGAAGTCTGAGGCTTGTCAAGTGAGCTATCATTGCACTTCCTAGTGGATAGATGTCCATGTCACAAACTGCTGCAGTAGTTGGCATTAACTGACACCTGTGCTCACAGGGAGGACAATAACTGAATGGGCTGTCTTCACTAAACAAACCTTCCGTTCCTGCCATGACACAGTCCATCTTAAATCAGAGGCATTTATTGTACACCACAGCTACAACTATAAAGAAATCAGCCTTCAACACAGTTCAAGTTCCAGCCTAATCTCGCATGTATACCAGGAACAAACCCTGTCTGAAATGCTATGTACAGCACACACGTCTGGTGGCAAACTAACGTACTGCAAGCAAACTAGTCTTTCTGGGTCAGGGTTGAGATGCAGTGGCAGGATGGTGGAAGCTTACCTTGCGACTGCCCTTCCTGTCTGGTTTGTGGCTGCAGTCTTCAGAGACGGTCAGCACTGCACCTTGCACAAACTTTGACATTTACTAATAAAATTAAATGTAAATAAGAGAACCTCGCTGAATGCTGGCTTAAATCGCCATCGGAGCCCCTGGCCCTTTAAATTACTACCAGAGCCCTGGGGTAGTGACAGCAGCGGCCGGAGTCCCAGGCCCTTTTAAATCGCCAGCCATCAGGGCAGCTGCTCCCTTCCCCCCGCCGCCCTGTATGTAGCGGCCCTGCCAGTATGGTCAGCTATGTATGGGCCCGTATTGGCGGCCACTTTCTTACCGGTACACCATAGAGGCCCGCACCTCCCGGTACACCATACAGGCCCATACCAGCTTACTTTCACCTCTGCCGACAAGTGAAGCCAGATGCCAAAAACAGCAGCAGAAGAAGCAATAAAACAAACTCCACCTGCAGATTCGCCTCCTGAACCTGGCAGCGCAGTGAGCAAAGTCATTAAGGGACCATCCATCTCCTAAACCTGCTGCTACTTTAATTAAAACACTGAGGGCTTTGACATTTTCATTTTGACGCAAGGCAAAAATCAAGTGGATGCACTGTTGCCCCACAGTGGCCAAGAGTTTAACTGCTGTTCATGAGCAGTATCGGGGTAGCCGTGTTAGTCTGTCTCCACAAAAACAACAAGGAGTCCAGTGGCACCTTAAAGACTAACAGATTTATTTGGGCATAAGCTTTCATGGGTAAAAAAACCACTTCTTCAGATGCATTTTAAGGTGCCACTGGACTCCTCGTTGTTTTCACGAACAGTAGTTACACTTGCGTGTCCAGGATGGAAACATGAGTAGTCCGTTCCTGAGCATCTCCTGTGAGCAGGGGGCCCCATGGTGCCAGGTGCTGTACAAACATATAGCAGAACAGATCCTGCCTCAAAGGCCTTGCAATCGCAACAGACAAGACAGGCCAGGGGTGGGAGGTACAAGAGAGGCTGAACGAGTGACTTGCTCAAGATGTCAGAGCAGGGGACTGGCTGAAGCAGGAATAGAAGGTCAGTCTCTTGATGCCCAGACTGGTAGCCCACAGCTAGCCCACGCAATAAATGATTTCCATTTACCTTCGTCCCAAAATGGTGGCGCCTACCCGCCCCCCCCCCCCCCCGAGTCAGTCTTGCTTCCTGTGGGTAAGGTGAGGACAGTGAGAGCTAGTTCTGCCCAAACAGCTGCATGCAAACATCACGGCTCCGCTTCAGACCTTGTTGTTGTACCAGCTTGCGCAGTTATAAAAATATAATTCACAAACAACCAGCTTGTGCCGTAACCATTCTGGCCACAGAACGTCATTGTGCTCTATACCTTTCCCCACTACCATCACCAGCTTCGCTGGTGTTATCTTCCCTTTCATCCAGGCACCAATGGCCTGAAGACACCATAATGGTTGGTTGGATCAGGATGATACCTTAGTAAAGGCCCCTTCCAATACTAGTGTTTGTGATTTGATTTGATTTGATTTGCGGGGGGGGGGAGGGAGAGCTCAGTGGTTTGAGCATTGACCTGCTAAACCCAGGGTTGTGAGTTCAATCCCTGAGGGGGCCATTTAGGGATCTGGGGCAAAAATTGGGGATTGGTCCTGCTTTGAGCAGGGGGTTAGACTAGATGACCTCCTGAGGTCCCTTCCAACCCTGATATTCTATGATTTGGTAGGACTACAAATCAATTCCTAATGGACGCATGTCCACATCACCAAATTACACCACTAGGCTCATGGTCAGATTTATAGATCTGGTGGGAAAATTTCCAATGACCCTTTGAATT
The DNA here is from genome assembly GCF_965152275.1 of Natator depressus. NCBI lineage: Eukaryota > Metazoa > Chordata > Testudines > Cheloniidae > Natator > Natator depressus. The sequence continues at coordinate 135,189,149 of NC_134237.1, read as the reverse complement.
TTTTTTCCCATAGGTGCAAGCCCAGCAAGGACCACTGTGATCATTATCTAGTCTGACCTCTTGTATAACACAGGCCATAGAACTTCTCCAAAGTGATTCCTAGAGCAGTGCTTTTAGAAAAACATCCCATCTCGATTTTAAAAATTCAGTGTTGGAGAAACTACCGTGACCCGTGGTAAATTGTTCCAAAGGTTAATTACTGTCACGGTTAAAAATGTATGCCTTATTTCCAGGATGATTTTGTCTAGCTTCAACTTCCAGTCATTGGGCCATGTTATACCTTTCTCTGCTAGACTGAAGAACCCATGATTAAATACGTTCCCTAGGTAAGTAATTAGAGACCATAATCAAGTCACCCCTTAACTTCTTTGTTAGTCTGTATAGATTGAATTCCTTGAGTCTATCACTAAAAGGCATGTTTTCTAATCCTGCTCCTGGCTCTTCACTGAACTATCTCCAATGTATCAACATCCTTCTTGAATTGTGGGCACCAGAACGGGACACAGTGTTCCAGCAGCAGTTGCACCAGTGCTAAATACAGGGTAAAATAACCTCCCTACTCCTACTCGAGATTCCTGTTTTATGTGTACCAGGATTGCATCAGTTCTTTTGGCCACAGTGTCACACTGGGAACTCAAGTTCATCTGATTATCCACCACCCCCCACAAATCTTTTTTGGAGTCATTGCTTCCCAGGACAGAGTCCCCCATCCTGTAAACATGGCCAACGTTCTTGGTTCCCAAATGTATACGTTTACATTTCACCATATTAAAACATATTGTTTGCTTGCACCCAGTTTACTGAGTGATCCAGATCACTCTGAATCAGTAACCTGTCTTCATTATTTATCACTCCCCCAATTTTTGTGTCATCCACACACTTTATCATGGATTACTTTATTTTCTTCCGGACCAATGATTACTATGTTAAACAGGTTAGAGCCAAAACCCATCCCTGCAAGACCCCAGTGGGCATATCCTGCTTGATGACGAGTTCCCTTTTACAATTACATTTTCAGACCTATCAGTTAGCCAGTTTTTAATGCATTTAATGTGTGCCATGTCAATTTTATATCGTTCTAATTTTTTAATTGAGTCCCGTACCAGCCACTCCATTATTTGCCTGACAACAATCCCAGGCAGACAGGCCTACAATTATCTGGGTCCTCCTGCTTACTCTTTTTAAACATTGGCACAACATTTAGCTTTCTTCCAGTCTTCTGGAACTTTCCCAGTGCTCCAAGACTTGGTAAAAAACATTAACAGTCCAGTGAGCTCATCGGCCAACTCTTTTAAAGCCTCTTGGGAGCAAATTATCTAGACATGCTGATTTTAAAATGCCTTTAGTAACCTCTGTTTAACATCCTCTAGAGATACTAGTGGAATGGAAAGAGTATTATCACTATACAATGAAACTGTATCCTCCGTTTCCCCGCTCCCGCCCCCCCCCCACAAATACAGAACAGAAATGTGTATTGAAACCCTTTTCTGCATTATTATTGCTAATTCTGCCATTTATGTCTAGAAATGAACCAATACCATTAGCAGGACTCTTTTTGTTCCCAATACATTTTAAAAACTCCTTATTGTCCTTAACTCTGCTGGCCACAGCTTTCTCCATTGCATCCCTTACAGATTTTCTACACTTCCTAACTTCTGCTTTATATTAATGTCTATCAACTTCCCCTTTCTTCCATTTGTTCTATATTTTTGTAGGTGCCTTCACTTCCCCCACCTAAACCAGGCCAGTTGGTTTTTTGTAACCAGCATGGCTTTCTTCCTAAATAGTAAGATTGGGGCATCTAGTAAGGTGTTCTTAAATGATTCCCAATTATCCTGACATCTGAATTGGCTCCTAATTGTTTTCTGCTGCATGAAATTGGAGTCTCCCAGGATCACAGTGTGTGGTTTCTCTCGCCCCCGCTACACCTTATAGATAGATGTGTAGGGAGTCAGTCAACCTGTTGCCAAGTGTGATTTGGTGGTCTAAACTAAAACCCCATCTTGTGCTTTATCTGTTAGGACACTGATCCATAAGCATTCAAGATCACTTTCTTCCAAGTTATCAGTGACTCAAACAGATAAAGCTATTTTTTTTGACAGAGCACCATTTCCCCCTACCATTTTGCCTACTTGATACTTCCTAAATTGGTTATAACCATTGATTTTAATATTCCTGCTGTGTGAACCATCCCAGCTGGTTTCAGTGGGATTCAACTAGATTAAATTTATTCTCCTAAATGAGCATTTCCAGTTTCTCTTGTGTTTGCTACCCAGGCTTCGAGCATTGGTGTATAAGCAATTCCAAAAATTTTTTGTGTCTAAACTGGTTTTCAGTAGAGCTGAGTGAACAATTGTTGGGGGGGGGTGGGGGGTGGAGAGGTTCAGTGACCAAACCAAAGAAGTCTCCCTGAAATTTTTTTTGTTTTGAACCAAAACTGATTTTTTTTTTTTTTTTGCCTCAGCAAAATGGAAAACCCTTCATTTAGATCAAAAGAAATGTTCCAGCGGTTGAAAACCAAATGCTTAATATTTTTTTGATACAAGAAAAGTCTCAATTTTTGATCAAAACAATTTTGGGTTTGTGGTTCTTCAATGAAATCCCTCAAAAACATTGTGGGGGAAAAAGTACAAAACCAGTTTTTTCACAGAAAATAATGGATCTGAGCAGCTCTGCTGATTTTAGCTTTTATCTAGGTCCTTGTAGTGCCTTCACCACTAGAGTAACCAACTGCCTTCGAGGCAGAACCTTACACTCATCCAGGGTTTCTCAAACTTCATTTCACTGACACCCTTCTGACAAAATTACTACATGACCCTGGGAAGGGGAACCGAAGACCGAGCCCTGCTAGCGTGGGTGCGGGGGCAAAGCCGAAGCTCGAGGGCTTAAGCTTGGGGGCTGTAACCAGAGCCTTACCGCCCAGGACTGAAGCCCTCAGGGTTCGGCTTCAGCCCTGGGCGGTGGGGCTCAGACTTTTGGCTTCAGCCCCAGGCCCCAGCAAGTCTAATACCAGCCCTGGCGTCCCCATTAAAACAGGGTCCCGATCCATTTTGGGGTCCCGACCAACAGTTTGAGAACTGCTGCTCTCATCCATTCCAGATGTCCATCCAGAGCAGAACTGGCAGATGGTGGCTTGCTGCCCACATTCTGTTGAACTCCCTTCTGTGCAGCATTACGCTCCCGCACCGGGGCAGAGTTCCACTGGGTACTATCTACTCGCTCCCTTGATCTCTTCTCTGAGCAGCGAGTGCTGTCCAGCATTCTCTGCTCTGTGCTCCCCTCTTTTATTGTCCCTCCAACCCCATTACTGTCCCTGCAACTTTCATTTGTCCCCTGTAACTAGTTGACTTTATGGTCTGGTCAACACTACAGACCTACATCAGTATAACTACATGGCTCAGGGGGGTGATGAGCGACATAATTATACTAACCTTACCCCCTCGTAGACGGTCAAATAGCCTGGCACCTTTCACTTGGTTTACCCCTGCCAAAAGCTACTGAGTGTCTGTGCCCTTAAAATTGTGTGTGCTTTTCTCAGCTATGATGTAGAGTGTTTATATGAAGTAGGAACGAATACCTTCACTTATGAAAAACATTCCCCTGTTGCTGCCTTGCTAATTAGCTGTTATTAACACTGATAATAGAGCTATCAGATTTAATAGGCAGCACATTATGGCAATTACAATGGGTTTGCCAGCTATGGTGCATAAGCTGTTCAGTGAAGGGAACAAACCAGCAAACGTTACCACAATGAGCATGTGGAGCAGAGCTGCTGGCCTGCAGTGATCAGCCAGGACAGCTGGCAGATTAATGGTATCGCTAGTCTGCCCAGGTCCTTGTATCGCCCACATTTGGGAGCCTACTTGGTTTTCATGAAATTTCTGGTGGAGTTTTTTGGTTTTTTTGTGTCAATGAAAACTGAAATTGCAGGGTGTTGGTTTTTGAAAAAAAACAGCTGTCCTGTTTCTTTCCCTCCTTTCTTCTGCTGGAAAAGTGTGCCAGAAATGGGGGAGGGGGAGAATCTCATCCTGCTCCCACCCCCAAAAAACATTTGAGCCAAAATATCATTTTCATTTAGTTCAAAAAGGGGTTTTTTTGTTGTTGTTTTTTAAGAAAATGGTTTATGGGAAAGAATTGCAACCAGCAGCCCCGCCATGTTTTCATTAGTGCAGGGTGACTTTTACAGGCTTGGTGCTTTGGATGATCACCTAAATGTCTTTTGGTCTTTTCCTCTTCTCCACTCCCCTTTAACAGCCCCCTGCTCCACCTCTCATAGGCGCCCCTTATGTCACAGAATCATAGACGATTAGGGTTGGAAGAGACCTCAGGAGGTCATCTAGTCCAACCCCCTGCTCAAAGCAGGACCGATCCCCAACTAAATCATCCCAGCCAGGGCTTTGACAAAGCCGGGCCTTAAAAACCTCTAAGGATGGAGATTCCACTACCTCCCTAGGTAACCCATTCCAATGTTTCACCACCCTCCTAGTGAAATAGTTTTTCCTAGTATCCAACCTAGACCGCCCCCACTGCAACTTGAGACCATTGCTTCTTGTTCTGTCATCTGCCACAACTGAGAACAGTCTAGATCCATCCTCTTTGGAACCCCCCTTCAGGTAGTTGAAGGCTGCTATCAAATCCCCCCTCACTCTTCTCTTCTGCAGACTAAATAAGCCCAGTTCTCTCCACCTTGCCTCTCCCATGTCCCTGGGTTTCAATCAGGTTCTGATTCCTCTCAACCTGCACCACCTCCCCTCTCCCACTCTATGCAAGACTCAGCAGTGGCCTATGTTTATGGGCTCTAGTACTATGTATCCCACAGTGCGCTGCATCTCCTGACAAGTCCAGGACCTCATTCAGCAGCAGAGCCAATCGGAGGCTGACAGATAACAAACTAGCCCTTGGAAAGGGATCTTCAGTGGGATCGTGTTCCGACAAGGACAGTCTGAGGCCAAGGACTTGGCAGGAGAATGGAAGAGAATGCGTCCAAGGTTTCAACGGAGCATCATGGAGTGTGAGGCCAAAGCCTGTCAGAGAGTGGAGGAGTTGGAGGGGGTGAGGCTGGCCACTATTAAAGAGAGGCGGAGGAGGGAATGAGATCCAGGGCTACAGCAGAGTCATGGAAGAGAACGAGGCCTTGGCTGATTGGAGGGTCTCCGAATGAGGCTATGACGTGGGACAGATTCATAGGCAACGTGGCCAAAGCCGGTTGGAAAGTCACAGCGAGGGTGGTGCTGTGGCACCGGCATCCAGGGAGCCAAGGCTCCTGAGTCTAGTTAGGAGTGAGGAAAATGCAGTGGGGGAATTAAGGGGCTCAGTGGAAGGTTTGAGGGGCAGAAGGGGGAGAGGAAATGCAAAAGTCCGGCAGAGCTCTTCCTTTTGAAAATTGGTCCCCCTCCCCGCCCCCCCCCCCAAGCTTTCAGCTCTCCTTCCCAATTAACCAGAAGAGTGAAAGTACTTCAGAGAATAGCATTAACCAATTATCCCCTGCTGCTTTCCAGGCTGGGGAGGTGAATTTCCCTCTGCGCATTCTCTCTTTTCCCTGCTGAATTTTTCTTCATTAAATCTGCCTCTGGGAGCAGAAACAAATACGACATATTGACTTAACAGCTCATCATTTCTCCTTCCTTCCACAATACATTTACCAGGGCCGCCCGGCCTGCTCTGCTTTCTCCATTATCATCATAACCCTCTTCTGACACAGCATCTCTGGTTTTCACAGCATGCGCTGCTCTCCCCCATGCCCCTCCCCACTCAGACTTGGCTCCAGGCAGCTATACTGGTAAAATGATCTAGTTTACACAGACCCTGTAAATGGGGTTTAAATGATCATTCCAAAGGGTCCACTTTCTGCTTCTCAGTGCAGTCATAACATGTTCCATTGTCACAGTATGATGGCCTTAATAAGTGGTGGAGGAAACACAAGAGGCTGCTAAACCCTCCGTACTTAAACTTTGTACTTTTATTATTAATAATTATGTCGTCTACTGTAGCATCTAGAAACCCCAACTTGGATCAGTGCCCACTGCGGTAGGTGTTGTATGAAGACATGGTAAGAGAGAGCCCCTGCCCCAAGCAGCTTGCAGTCTAAACATGCAAAGGGGGAAAGAAAGGCAAAATGACTTGCCCCGGGTCACACAGCACAGACAGGCATACAACCAACATATCCTAAACTCAGGTGTAATTTACTGGACTCCACAGCAGCTTTCCTGCACTGATTTCAGAGCACTTCACTGGGAATGAATTTAATCCCACAAAACCCTGGGATGGGAAGGGTAATGTTATTATTTCTCTTTTGCCGATGGGGAAACTGAGTCGCGGCAGTTGAGGGTTGAGTTGCAAAAGAGAAACATAGTGGGCTTGTGCACAGTCCTAACTGTCAGGTCATGCCCCTGGATGAGTTGTCAGAAGTAGGATATAATCCTGGGTCCTCTGGATCTTAAGGCATGAGCCACTACTGTTTGAGCTAAAACCACCGGCTCTGTTAGTCAAGACTGGAACGTGCTCCTCAGTCTCTATAACTCGCTACCTCACCTTTAGAGGTAAGCCACACAATTAAAAGACAACTAGGAAAGAGATCCTCTAGCAAAGCTGGGAAGGACCAGATATTTATAAGGCACTAGATAATTGAACCAAAAAAAAACCCCTTGACAATTAAAAACCATTCCCCCTTGTTCTACCCATCATAAAGCAGTGACAAATAAACAAACAAAGAGTGGGCACAAGGTCAATTTTACAGACATGATTTATCTGTAAGGATAACATTTCTGAGCTTAGGTGCCAAAAGCTGGGGCATTAAATCTGTAATTAGACATTAAAATAAGCAGCCTGGTTTTTCGAGGCATGGGGACCCTGTGTCTGTCAATTATCATGAGAGCTGGCTGAAATCTTTTATTTGAAAGGGGCTTTTTTTTTCCAGTGTGTGTGTGTGTGGGGGGGGAATGTTATTGATGAAAACCTAGACATTTCCACAGAAAATGACCATTCTCTAAAGAAAAAATATCAAGGTTTTCCTCAAAACCCAAAATGCTCATTATTGGTTTTATTTTATTTTTTTTACACATTTCAGTTTTCACGGCAACTGACAAATTCTGGCCGGTTGACTAAAGATTTCTAAATAGCAGAATCAGGTACCCTGTATAAGACAAGTATCCGAGGGGTAGCTGTGTTAGTCTGTATCCACAAAAACAACGAGGAGTCCGGTGGCACCATAAAGACGAACATTTATTTGGGCATAAGCTTTCGTGGGTAGTCTTTAAGGTGCCACCAGACTCCACGTCGTTTTTGTATAAGACAAGGTAAATGAGGTGATAGCTTTTATTGAACCAGCTCCTGCTGGTGAGAGAGATGAGCTTTTGACAAACTGCTAAATCAAGCTTTCTCGTGGATCATTTGGTACCACCTGCTCACATGGGGACAGCCCCGGCTTTCTGGTACACTGCGCTTATATAGTTGGCATGATGCACAGTTGTCTGCCGAGCCTATGTGCCTTAGAGCAACATTGACTTTAATGAAAGATTTCTGGAAAGCTGCCGGATCTATGATATATTCTTGCATCATAGAGTGACAACACGGTCTGGTGCTAGGAGTACAGGACCTGCAGGCAGGAGATCCTGATTCTGTTCCAAGATCCGTTAATGTCATAGAACTGTAAGATGGGAAGGGACCTCGACAGGTTGTCTAGTCCAGTCCCCTGCACTCAGAGCAAGACTAAGTATTATCTAGACCAGCCATTCTCAAACTGCGGGTTGGGACCCCAAAGTGGGTCATTGCCAGGATCAGCATTAGAATTGATGGGGCCTAAGTCTGAAGCTGAAGCCTGAAGGGGGGGACCCCCACTGGGGGGTGGGGCTCGGGCTCTGCCCCCCCCCAGGTCATATAGTATTTTTTTTTTTTGGTCAGAAGGGGGTCGCAGTGCAATGAAGTTTGAGAAACGCTTATCTAGACCATCCCTGAGAGGTGTTTGTCTAACCTGCTCTTAAAAATCTCCAGTGATGGAAATTCCACAACCTCCCTGGGCATTACTCTCTCTTAGTGTCTTAGTTCCCCCATCTAAAAAATAAGCATAGTAACGTTTAGTTCCTTTAATTTTGTGCAACACTTTGAGATCTTTGGATGAAAAGTGCTATTTACGAGCAAAGTTGTTGTCTTGCTAATGTGCCAGTCAGACCCCACGGTCCATAAGTCAAAGCTATAAATGAAGGCTCGGCTCCTGTTACTCATTCCAGAACAGGAGGCAGTGTGCAGACCCCCGGGAGATCATTGCATGGGGGGGGAGGAGGAGGGATAGGGTTACTCTCTGGGTATTAGCATGGAGGGGCCAGCCTGAAATGTGAAAAGCACCGACCTCCGTTGCCAAGTCAAAGGCCTGGTTTGGGCTCAGCATTCCTGTGTTGTGGTGAATATTCATGCGTGTCTTCTGAGCCCAGCGGATCATGCTGCAATTCTGTTCCGTGTACCTCTACGGCCTGTGCTCTGATGTGAGGCCAAGGATTTGTGGTACGCACAGCTGGGTAACAGCGGATCCCTGCTGCAATGCCTGAATGCTTGGTGTAGCTCAGCCCGTCTGTGGCTTGGAGACTTTAAACTGCAGCCGGTTGTTAGGCTAAAGTCTGAGCCCAGACTTGAGTCTGAATGCTGAAGCCTTAATCAAGCAGAACCAGCAGGGGAGAGGAAGGATACTGTGGTGATTTGGGGAGGGCAGATAGATAGAACACTGCCCTTGAAATCAGAAGGAATGTTGTCTGAGTGTGACCTTTAGGGTTTGACCTTTGCTGTACCTTATAGGGTCATACCCTGAGAGGTGCTGAGCACCCTCTAGTCCACTGCTAAGGACCTTCCATCATTTGCCCTAACATCAAGGCCTGATCATGCCCCAGTTTGATTTCAAAGGTGCGGGTGAGATGTCCCCAGACAAAATCACCCTTGGTGTAACTCCACTGATGTCATTGGAATGGCTTCTCACTTTCTCAGCAAAGAAGAACGTAGCCTGAAGTTCCAGGGGAAGTGGGCCATTGGCTTGAGGCATTAAAACAGAGCTGGATAAGGTCGTAAAGCATATATTGTGCCTGGGACAGTCCTGAGTGTCCGCAGGATGGAGCAGGGGGTTGACCTCTCCTGTTCTTGCACCTTAAGTGGCCCTGTCCAGGTCTGGATTGAAGCTTACTGCCAGGACAGTGTGAGGAAAGTTTCTCATGCTGCTCCTGGTGGAGAGAAACAGCACTTTTCTCTCCGGGGCTGTCAATCTGATTTTGCTCCTTTCCATCTGCACTAGAATTTACATAAAGAAGAACATATTGAAATCTCTCCTGCTCTGGGGGATCGGGACGGGGGGAGCATAACCTTCCTGGAGGGCCCCCAAACACTGCAGAGAAGACTCATGATCTACAGAGCCCATGTGATTAGTAATACACAGTGCTGCCAGGGCTCAACTGAGGTCAGGGAAACACTGTACTGGACACTGTTCATACTCATAGTAAGCGAAAGTCTTTCCCCCGAAGAATTTACAGTTCGAATAGACAAGAAGGTGAGAGGAGAAACATTTTGTTCAGGGTCCTGCAAGTCAGCAGGAGAACTGGGAATAGAACCTGTGTCTATGTAAGGCCCCAGCCAGTGTCCTATCTGCCAGATCACACTGCCTCTCGACTCATTGAAGAGACATCCTGCCTTCTGTGTTAGCACATTGTATAAGGATTCTTCCTGCCAATCCACAAAGCGTCTGTCGTACTCTTGGTGCTATACAAATAATAAGGAATAATATGCCCCACTTACAAATTGTGTGTCAAATGCAAGCCAAGTGGGTTGAGTCTGCTTTCCTGCTTATACTGCCAAGCTTAGAAGTGAATGAAAGAATGTTTAAAAAAGAGACAGGGGAAAGCAGGTCAATAAATAAAAAGTCAACTGTGTTTTTTCTTTAAAAAAATAAAATAAAAACAATGAGCAGAAAATTAAAAATCTATGACACTCCTTTGACAGTTTTTAAATTAGGACAAAGGATTTGGAAAAAAAAATTGAGGTTTATGTTTAGTTGTCCCTAAAGAAAATGACAGGGTTCAGTTTATGGATGAAAGGGAAAATACCCTTTCCCCTCGCTCCCCCCCGGAGTTACCAAGGCTACTGCAGCCTGTAGAAAGCTCATCGAGCTGTGTGCTTGACTTGTTGTTGCTGTTACAGATCTTAAGTGGATTTAGGAGAAGTGGCTTCATCTCAATATCCTGAAGTCTGGGCAGGAGACTCTGTGATAGCTGGGGCCATGAGCAGTTGTTTGGGGTGTCACAATTTTTGCCCAGCTTTAGAAGGGGTCTCAAGTTAGGAACCCAAGACTGTAGGCACTCAAAATCAGTGGACACTTTTGAAAAATGTTGAATATAAGGTATTTCTAGGGCACTCATCACCCTTCTATCAGGTCCCTCCTGTTGCTTGTCATGAGCGACACATCCATCACTATTTAAGGACACTCTGAAATAAGAGGTTAACACCAAGGTCATGACAATTTGTGGTGAAGAAAAATCCCATGTCAGTTTTTTTTTGCTAATTAGGAGTGTCAGTGTTCTGGCTGGTTTCACAGTAACATCTGTGTTAGTCTGTATTCGCAAAAAGAAAAGGAGTACTTGTGGCATCTTAGAGACTAACCAATTTATTTGAGCATAAGCTTTCGTGAGCTACAGCTCACTTCATCAGATGCATACTGTGTTCTGGCCATGTTCTTACTGCATAATTCTGTTCCTCCTATCTCCATCCCCCTTTCCTCACCTTCTGGCCAAACCTATTACATAGTATTGCTGTTTAGCAGCTACTGTATCCTGCCCCAGCGGTGGCTGCATTTCATTGGTGGGTGAAATGATTCCTTTGTATATTTGTGGCCCAATTCTGCAAGATGCTGTGGTCCTCAAGTGACTTCACTGTGAAAGGAAGGCAGCCCGAATGTTGCAGGAGGTGCCCAGCTCCAGAGTCTCAGCAGAGCTTATAAAATATGTAAGACCCTCTAGGGCTCTTATAAACTGCAGGAGTCCCTGACACATTCTACTGGGGTCAGGGCAAAGCTTCTATGTAGCATGTGTAAGTTCTGAAACCTGAAGCACCTCTGCAGCGAGCTTCCCTGCCCTGCAGACTGTCAGAGGCACTGGACTCCTCCCTAAAACTAGAATCTTTGTGGAGATTTTTTGCATAGCAGCTGGGATCTTGTTTGTTCACATGCAAGTAACTTTTCTTTTATCCGCTATGACGCTCCCCAGGGCTACCCGAGCTTGTGAGGCACCTCACCACGCCCTGCCCTTCACCTGAAGGAGTCTTGTCTTTGCTTGCTATGGGTTAACCAACAGCACTGCTTGCCCCCGACGCCCGGCATTGCACTCTCTGTATCAGTGGCAATAGGCACACACCAAAGTCCGCAGTGTTCCCTGCAGTATCCGGCCCCTATCCACTGGACACTCCTGGAATGACCAGGCCTGCTGTTTCCAAGGGACCACAGTTGCACACACCACCCTGGAAGAGTCAACTCGGGACCAGCACTTAGCTGCTTAACAGCACAGCACATACATGGATGTGGAGTGAAACCAAGGCTAAGGCCATGTCGACCCTAGCACTTACGGTGGCAAAGCTTTTGTCGCTCAGGGGTGTGAAAAAACGACAATCCTGAGCTACATGAGTTTTGCCGGCACAAACACTCGTGTGCACAGCACTAGGTCAGTGGGAGAGCGTCTCCTGCCGCTCGTGGTGCTGGTTTTATGATGCCGATGGGAGAGCTCTGTCCCGTTGGCATAATGTGGCTACGCGAGCGATCTGACAGCAGCACTGGTATTCTCGACAAATACCTCCAGATTGGGTCCCCGCTTCCTGCCGCTTTTCTTTTCCTGTTAGATTTTTTTTCACTGGAGTCCTCACCATCCTTCATCCTGCATTCAGTTCTGACTGGTGATCCGGGATCCACTGTGAATGAGACAATGCCCAATTTATACATAAACAGATAGATGGGCAACCCTCTCTTGTCTAGTGGAAAACCTATTTTTCACCTTTGCTGGTGACTAATACCTTGATACAGACATTAAGAATGTTTTTGCAGTACAGATACATAACTCCCTACATAGGATCTGTGCATAGATTTCACAATGATAGTGAAAACCAATGTGACACCGGCTTTCATTTGAGATCCCATCTGACATTCTTTGGTGAACCAGAATGTACATCCCAGAATCAGGAGATTCCTGTAACTCCCTGGTCAGCTGGTTTTAAGTGGTTCTTGGGACACATCTACACAGCACTGTTCAATGTGCCCTTGTGAAGTAGTTTTCCTTGAGGCCCAGCTAATGCTGCAATGCTGAAGTTCCTAGAATGAATTGTTTTTAAGCTAGTGGTGACTGTTCAACATTAGAAGATGTTTCTGAATGTGTGAAACCAGTTCTAGTTTAAGGCAAGGTCTCCCATAAACAGCTGGTCTGATCAAATGGAGCAAAAGGATTCAACCATGGGAGGAGACCAAATACCCAAGAAGAAGTAGGACGGTCTAGTGAGTAGGACACTGGGCTCAGAGACCTGGGCTCCATTCCCAGCTCTGGCACTGACCCAGACTCATTTAGGGCAAAACTGCGTGCCTCAGTTTCCCCGTCTATAATATGGGGATGAAATGATGTTGACCTTCTTCTCCAAAGCACGCTGAGATCCATGGAAAGAAAGTTCCATGTAAGAGCTAGGTATCCTCCTAGATTGGCTCTACAATCTGTCAGGTAGATGAGGGAGGTTGTGTCAAAACCACAAAGGCAATGGCTTTACCGTCTTAACTTTGAAATTGCTACTCCAGCCCCATCATTCCAAACCCTCTCTCCATCTGTCTCTTCTCATGGCGACCAAATACAGCAATGTGTGCACAGAATATCACTGCCCTCATCACAGGGATTGGGGTAATAATCAGTGGTGAGCCCTTCCTCATAGACATCCTGTCACCATTCACATACTGTGCGGCGCTTGCATGCTTTAAAGTGTGTTGCTCTGACCTCAGACTGACTCCAGCCCCCCTTCTCTGTTCAGGACATCCTCACACTTTAACATGTCCAGCCAAATCCTTCCATCCTTACGCACTCTTCACTCAGTGACGTCAATGGGCGCTGAGCCTGAGCACGGTTTGTCAAACAACCATCTTGGATTTCAATCCGGCTCAGATCTTTGCCCCAAACGCTCCTCGCTTGTTCCCACAAGGGTCCTCATATTTCCTCCTCGGGAGTCAGTTGCCATGCTGACCTGAGCCCTGGAAGCTCTTTAGGACTCATTAATCAAAGGATCCGATTCCATTCAGTGATGTGGTCAAGGTCTGTGCATGTTATTACCCATCTAGCCCAATTACACATTTTTTCCAAGAACATGATGGGAAAGAAAAATAACCAAACAAAAGAAACGCTTTACAGCCAAGTACTTCTGGGCAGCCAGCACATGGTGTCTTCTTGCTTCCTGCTGCAGATTGCTTTTGCAGCTATTCCACATCTCTGCTCTCCAAACATACCCTAGGACTAGAAATGTATGTCTACACTTAAACCGCTACAGTGGAACAGCTGTGTTGTTGTCGTGCTTCAGTGTAGCTGCTACCTGTGATGATCGGAGAGGTTCTCTGGTCGGCATAGTTAATCCACCTACCCTAGAGGCACACAGAATTCTTCCATGGATCTAGCACTGTCTACACTGGGGTTAGGTCGGTGTAGCTATGTCTCTCAGGGGGGTTTCACACTCCTGTGAGACATAGCTATGGCAGTGTAAGTTCCCAGGGTAGACCTGTTCTTAGAAGCAAGCTGAATACCCCACCATAAACTTCACCGGCTACCTAACTCAGAAAAAAGCATTTCCCCTCATCTCTCCTGCCCTCAGACACGTTTGTACATAAGACGGTCTGGGCCTGAGATTTGAAGAAGCACTGAGCCCTGGATCCTCGAAGGCATTTCGGTGCCTCACTCCAAGTGAAGTCAATAGGATGAGCTAGCGCTCAGCCTCTCTGAAAATCAAGCCCTGTAAAATCAAAGAAGTTAGCAGAGCTGGTCCAAAAAATGAAAGTTTTCTGCAAAAAATATTGATGTCCCCCCATTTTTGTCCAGATTTTACCCTTTTCAAAATGTTCTGAGCAGCTCCCAAAGTCTGATCTGGATACGACTTGGGCACAACCACCGTGTGGGAGATAGCCCCATCTTTTACTGTCTTGCTGATCGATGTGTCTGTCTTAGGGCATGTCTGCATGGAGATAAAAACCCTGTGGCTGGCTAATGTCAGCTGACTCAGGCTCACAGGACTTGGGCTGCAGGGCTGAAAAATTGCTGTGTCGACATTTGGGGTCAGGCTGGAGCCCAAGCTCTGAGACCCTACAAGCCCCACAGCACAGCCTGAGCTTTGTGAACCCGAGTCAGCAGACCCAGGCCAGCTGTGGCCATGCTTCAGGGCTTTTGTCCCCGTGCAGAGGTACCCTTAGGGTCTCCTATAGCGCCCCGCGTTGTAATATCTAAGCACCTCTTCCTCTCTCTGTCTCAGTGCTGCAGCAGATCTCGTGGATTCTCTCACCATCCTTCTCCCCTCCCCCAAATTTCTTATGCAGTTTTGTCTATGGAATGGCGTCTTAGATCACCTGTTCTACTCCTCTATGCCCTAGGGCCTTCGCCAGCACAAGACTGTCCCGGTCAGTGCATCGGTCCGTCACAAGACACGGGGCTTCTGCCATTTCTCTTGGGTAGTCTCTACCCCTATCCAAGAAGGGACGAAGGGATACTTGTATGGTCACGGCAGTGGTTTAGGACTCAGGTGACCTGGGTTCAGTTCTGTCTCTGTTGCAAACTTCCTGTGTGATCTTGGGCAAATCATTTAATCTCTCTGTTCCTCACTTCTTCATACTAATACTTCTTTTGTCTGTTTTTAAGATTGTCGTTTATAGTGTTGTAGCCATATTGGTCCCAGGATATTGGAGAGACAAGGGGGGTGAGGTCATATCTTTAGTTGGACCAACTTCTATTGGTGAGAGAGACAAGCTTTCGAGCTCAGCAGAGCTCTTCCTCTGCTCTGGGAAAGGTACTCAGTGTCACAGATATATACAAAGGGAACAGAATGTTAGGCATAAGGGGTTAACACATGTTGCAAGAGACCATTCAAGATGAAGTGGGGTCAGAGGACAAAGGAGGGTTTGTGGGTTACAGATTGTTGTAATGAGCCAGTATCTCCACTGAGTCCGTGAGTTTTAGTGTCTAGCAAAGTTATGAATGCAAGCTCCCAGGTGCGCTCTTGAAGGGAGTGTGCACATTTCCTTTGATGAGAAGGACTGGGTGATCCAATATGGAATGACCGCTTTGTGAAAAATGGTCACCCACAGGTGATAAGTTATCATTTTTCTGAGTGAGTTCATAAGAATGTAAGAACGGCCATACTGGGTCAGAGCAAAGGTCCATCAAGCCCAGTATCCTGTCCTCTAACAGTGGCCAATGGCAGGTGCCCCAAAGGGAATGAACAGACAGGTTATCATCAAGTGATCCATGCCCTGTCACCCAATCCCAGCTTCTGGCTAACAGAGGCTAGGGACACCATCCCTGCCCATCCTGGATAATAGCCATTGATGGACCTATCCTCCATGAATCTATCTAGCTCCCTTTTGAACCCCGTTATAGTATTGGCCTTCACAACACCCTCTGGCAAGGAGTTCCAGAGGTTGACTGTGGTTGCATGAAAAAATACTTTCTTGTGTTTGTTTCAAACCTGCTACCGATTAATTTCATTTGGTGGGCCCTTGTTCTTGTGTTATGAGAAGGAGTAAATAACACTTCCTTATTTACTTTTTCTATACCACTCATGATTTTATAGACCTCTATCATATCCCCCCTTAGTCACCTCTTTTCCAAGCTGAAAAGTCCCAGTCTTATTAATCTCTCCTCATACAGAAGCCGTTCTATACCCCTAATCATTTTTGTTGCCCTTTTCTGAACCTTTTCCAATTCCAATATATCTTTTTCGAGATTAGTATGTAGGAAAGTTCATTCACGAGTGGAGCGGTTGTCTGGTTTCACCCACATTGTGGTTGATGGGGTATTGGATGCGCTGGGCAAGGTACGCTGCATGTTGTGATAGGCGTGTGTAGGACCCAGGGATCTTGAAAGATGTGTTGTTTTGGGGGCATTGATCGTGGTAGCAGTGGAACCAGGGCCGTCCTTAGGCATATGCAGCACCCGCAGCTGCATAGGGCACCATGAAATTTGAGGCACCAAATTCCCCCAAATTTCAGGGTGCCCTAGGCAGCTGCGTGCTGCATACGCGGCAGCACCAGCCCCGGTGACCAGCCCTATCCCTCAGCTGCCCCTCTCCCCCGCGGGCTGCGCCCACTGTAAGGGGCAGGGTTGTCCCTAGGGGAGTGTGGGGCCCCGGACAACTCCCTCTACCCCACCTCCTACCCATCCCCCCTGCTCCGCTTCCCACTGCCAGTGAGTGCGGGGAGGTTGGGGAAAGGATCACCCCCGGCACTGGCCCCAGCCATGTCGCTTGCGGGGTTGGGGAAAGGTCTCCCCCCACTGCACTCACCGGCGGCGGGAAGCAGAGCGACGAGGCTGAGAGCTGGCGGAGTGGAGCGGGCTGGGGCCACGCTGCTCCGCTTCCCGCCGCTGCCAGTGAATGTGGGGCGGGGCGGGGTGGAGGGGGGAGGATCCCTTCCCTTCCCTTCCCTTCCCTTCCCCCAAGCCCTCTCCACCGAGCGACACTGCTGGGGCAAGGTAAGCGGAGCGGGCTGCTCCCAGCCCCCCGCTAATCCTCTGGGCCACTCGGGGCCTGTGGGGCCCCCAAAAGTGCCCCCCACAGCTCCTGCCTCCCAGACCATGGGGGGGAGGAGACCTGGGGCCCCACACAGGCCCCCCTCCCCTCCCCCGCAGGGAGCAGGCAGTGTTTGAGCAAGGATTGACAGGGTATGGACAAGCAGAGACCCCCCCAGCCCCATGGGGGAGGTGGGAGGACTTGGGGCAGCCCTGCACAGTGTCCTGTTTTCCCTTTGGGAAATACGGTCACCCTAAGTGGAGATATAGCTGCGGGTTTAGCATCTGTTGTTCTGGCAGGGTCTGGTGCTACTTGGAGTTGTTCCATAGGGAGCTCGCTCTGGTGATGAGCTTGATGAGATGGGGGGTTGTTTGAAGGGCAGAAGACGGGGTTTGGGAAAGATTTCTTTCAGGATGTGGTCCCCAGCAAATATGAGTTGTAACTATTTGATGACATCCGGTATGGGTGCCAGTGTGGGGTGGTAGGTGATAACTAGGGGTGTACGGTCAGTGGGCTTTTTTTTTTCTGTATTGAAGGATTGCCTTGTACTGTGTGTATGTACAGCTCCCAGCACACTGGGCCCCGATCTCAGCTGGGACCCCTAGGGCTAGTGTGACACAAAGAATAATAGCAATGATAGATTTCACTCTTAGGAGCTCTTTTCTTATCATCAGTCGAATTTTTCCCTTTCCATCCCACTCCTCCTGATTCTGCATTCCCGGGACCACTCTAAACAATTCCTCCTTTCACTGGCATTCTGAGCCTAGCCGCTCTGTTGGCTAGGGCTCATGGAGAATCACTATTCGGGGCTGGGTTAGCATGATGCACAGTGGCTTTTTTAGACATGGATTGATCAATCTCTTGGCTCTGTAAGGGGGAACAAACAGGTAAACCTCCCGGACCCATGGGGGGTGATTAGTACAAGTTATAGTCCAATTCACACACCCCTGCAGGGAGTGGTGACTTCTCACTTAACCACATTTGCAGCACATCCCTTCTGGGTGGCTGTTCCTAAGGGTTTAGCCTCCCCCAGCACATTTAAAGGACAGGAAATGCCTCAGTGTTTGGACACACCAAGGGGTCTTGTCCCACGCTGGACTTTCCCCATCCCCCACCTCACAGGCTACTTATTGTGAAGGAGGCCAGGTAGCTTTAGTGCCATTCAATTCTCTCCAGCCTCTGCATTCCCCTGATGGGTGCTGCTCATAGCCTAAGCCTAGCACTGTCTCTGGGATGGGCCAAACCAGATCCAGACGCCCTTGGGTTCATTCAGTGTTGGCATGGGACTATGGCACAGATTCACCTTTAGGCAAGTCTCCTGCCTTCAGCAAGCTGGACAGAGTGGCAGTGCCTTACCTAGCCGGCACCCGCTTTGCAAGAGCTGGTGCAAAAGTGGTGTTGTAGATCCAGCTTTTCTGCTCCACCAAGATAAGGTGTCTGGTATAATCCTGCTGGCTTCAGGAATCATAGAATCATAGAATATCAGGATTGGAAGGGACCTCAGGAGGTCATCTAGTCCAACCCCCTGCTCAAAGCAGGACCAATCCCAATTAAATCATCCCAGCCAGGGCTTTGTCAAGCCTGACCTTAAAAACTTCTAAGGAAGGAGATTCCACCACCTCCCTAGGTAACGCTCCTCTCCCTAGGAGAGTTGTCCTGATTGACGGTCGGGTAGGTGAGAGGAAAATCTAGTTTTGTGCCTTCAGCTGACCTTTGGAACGGAACAAGGTTCCCCTTCTCCAAAGCACCCCAGTGCGTGCTGGCCAGAGGACATCACTTCAGTGCAGACATAGATCCCACTATGCTGCCCCACAGATGCACCCTCTAAAACAGGGCACGGTGTAAAGAAAGCAGCAGGAAAGGGTGTCTACATCTTGCTGCTTTGTTCCAGAGGAGAAGAGGTTGGTGGACTTGGCACAGGTCTTAATGGTAACCTGCCAGGAGGAAATATGTTTGTGCTTTCACTGGTTTCTTTATGAAGTTCATATAGATGACCTGGAAAGTGTATTCTAGTTAATTTTTCCCTCTGTTTTTCACACTGCTTCCCTGGTTTGCCTGGAGGACCCAGAGAACTAATTTCATCATGGCATTACAAAAAACAGAGAAAAACCCTGAGCAGTTCCAGTGGGAAGGGCCTTTTAGCCAGACTCTAGATGTTGTTATTGTTGTTTTATTAACACTCATTTAACTCCAACGCCTTGCACATAGGTGGGAGAAAAGCTATCTAATGTAAAAATTCAACACCACCTCCTGCCCCACCTTTGAGGGCTCAGAAAGCTCCCACTGCACATCTGTGATTCCCAAAGGGAGTCCTCCATCACAAAGAGGAAAGACAAGCCTCAATGTTCATGATGCTTCTGGTGTCCATTTGTTAACCGGAGGAGGATGGGGTGAGTGTGAAGTCCAGGCTTTTAAACTAAATCACAAAGAAGGAAGAATATGGCCCACTGGGTAGGTCACTGAACTGGGAATGAGGAGAACTTGGCTCTAGTCCTGATGCTACCACTGACTTGCTGTGTGAACTTGGGCAAGTCCCTTCACCTCTTTGTGCCTAGGTTGGTCTATCTGTTCTGTGCTGTAGCCTTATCTCCAATTCAACGAGCAGGTGCCTGTTACTGACTCAGCATTGTAAAGACTTTAGAAGACAAGGATGGAAAGTGCTGTAGACCACTCCGAAAAAAGGCACAGACTTTTCCCCTATGGAGGTCACCTTCAAGGCCATGAGAATCATCGCATGAGGCTAAAGGAGATGGAGAGAGGCCCACAGGGGCATGCCATGAGGTCTAAGGCAGTGAAGAGGCTCATGGAGGAGTCAGATGACGTGCCTTGGGGGTCACACAGATGAAGGTCTCATGGAGGACTTGGCCCAGGGGTCATGTAGATGGGGGGGAAGGGGTCATGGGGATGAGACAGGAGGCAAGGGGCTCATGGAGGATATGATCTGGGGATCATGTAGACTGGGTTTCATGGGGACAAGACAGAGGGAAGGGGGGCTCATGGAGAATGAGGTCTGGGGTTCATGTGGACTGGGGGCTCATCGGGATGAGCTGGGGCCAAGGGGGCTCATGGAGGATGTGGGCTGAAGATCATGAAGATGCGGGGATTCATGAAGAATTTGGCCTGGGGGCTACAAAGACAGGAGGTTCATGGGGATGCAGCCAAGGGATCAGTAGAGGATGTGGCCTAGGGGTCCTGTAGATGGGGGTTCATGGGGACAAGATGGGCACTCTTGGAGGATCTTGTCTGGAGATCACGGAGATGGGGAGCTCATGAAGGATGTGGCCTGGGGGCTACAGAGATGGGTGGGGGATTCATGGACGATGTGGCCTGGGGGCTCTTGGAGGACGGGGTCTGGAGCTCACGGTGATGGGGATTCGTGGGGATGAGATGGGAATTCATGGAGAATGTGGGTTGGGGCTCCTGGAGGACGTGGTCTGGAGATCACAAAGACGGGGGCTCACGGAAGATGTAGCCCCAGGGACTACAGAGAGGGGGGGCTGATGGGGACAAGGGGGGCTGCTCAAGGAGGAAGGCCGGGCAGGGGGCTCATGGGGAAATGGGCTGGGGGCTCACAGGGGGCAACTGGGCTGTGTGTGTTTCCTTTCAGAGGGGTGGAAAGGGAGATCGCTGAAGGAGGGAGGGGGGAGCTCAAAGCCCTCGTGGGGAGGGGCCTCAGAGCAAGTGGGCAACGCCCCACTGGGGGGGAGAGGAGGGGAGGGGCAGAGCACGATCCGGTGCCCCACTGTGGGGAGGGGAGGAGGCAGAGCTCGGCTCCGATGCCCCATGGGAGGGGGGGCAGAGCAGGATCCGGTGCCCCACGGGGGGAGAGGAGAGGGGAGGGGGCTGAGCAGGATCCGGTGCCCACGGGGGGAGAGGGGAGGGGGAGGGGGCAGAGCAGGATCCGGTGCCCCACGGGAGGAGAGGGGAGGGGGACAGAGCAGGATCCGGTGCCCCACGGGAGGAGAGGGGAGGGGAGAGGGCAGAGCAGGATCCGGTGCCCCACGGGGGGAGAGGAGAGGGGAGGGGAGGGGGCAGAGCAGGATCCGGTGCCCCACGGGGGGAGAGAGGAGGGGAGGGGAGAGGGCAGAACAGGATCCGGTGCCCCACGGGGGCAGAGGGGAGGGGAGAGGGCAGAGCAGGATCCGGTGCCCCACGGGAGGAGAGGGGAGGGGAGAGGGCAGAGCAGGATCCGGTGCCCCATGGGGGGAGAGGGGAGGGGAGAGGGCAGAGCAGGATCCGGTGCCCCACGGGAGGAGAGGGGAGGGGAGGGGGCAGAGCAGGATCCGGTGCCCCACGGGAGGAGAGGGGAGGGGAGAGGGCAGAGCAGGATCCGGTGCCCCACGGGAGGGGAGGGGAGGGGAAGGGGAGGGGACAGAGCAGGATCCGGTGCCCCACGGGGGGAGAGGGGAGGGGAGGGGGCCGAGCAGGATCCAGTGCCCCACGGGGGGAGAGGGGAGGGGAGAGGGCAGAGCAGGATCCGGTGCCCCACGGGGGGAGAGGGGAGGGGAGGGGGCAGAGCAGGATCCGGTGCCCCACGGGAGGGGAGGGGAGGGGAGGGGACAGAGCAGGATCCGGTGCCCCACGGGAGGAGAGGGGAGGGGAGGGGAGGGGGCAGAGCAGGATCCGGTGCCCCACGGGGGGAGAGGGGAGGGGAGGGGGCAGAGCAGGATCCGGTGCCCCACGGGGGGAGAGGGGAGGGGAGGGGGCAGAGCAGGATCCGGTGCCCCACGGGAGGGGAGGGGAGGGGAGGGGAGGGGGGGGCCGAGCAGGATCCGGTGCCCCACGGGAGGAGAGGGGAGGGGAGGGGACAGAGCAGGATCCGGTGCCCCACGGGGGGAGAGGGGAGGGGAGGGGAGGGGGCAGAGCAGGATCCGGTGCCCCACGGGAGGGCGGGGGGCCGAGCAGGATCCGGTGCCCCACGGGAGCGGGGGGGGGGGGTGGAGGAGGAGCGGCGCTGCTGCGCCTTTAAGCCTCTCCCCGCTTCTCCCTGCCCAGCCGGAGCGGCGGCGGCGGCGGTGGCAGCGGCCGGCAGCCCGCGGAGCGCCCCCACCCCGCGGCGGGGAGACCCTCCTGCCCCGCGCCCCAGCCTCCCCCCGCCGCTCCCCGGGAGAAGTTTGCAAACGCCGCCCCTGCCCGGCTCCGGGGCTGGCCCGGCGTGGAGCCCAGCCCGGCCCCCGGGAGCAGCCGGCTCGCAGCGGAGAGCGGGGCGCAGGGGGGGACCATGCCCCAGCAGGACCCGGGGTCCCTGCCGGCCAGCGCTCCCTTCCCTGCAGAGAGGGGGCTGCCCAGGGGGGATTAGCCCTCCCCAGCCTTGCAGCGCCTGCTCCAGCCCCCCGGGGGTGCGAACCGAAGCCGCCTCCCCCAGCCCCGGATCTGCCCAGAGTCAATAGGATGAGGGGGATCTGTTACTTTGTCATGCTGATCCTCGCAGGTGAGTCGCGGAAGCCCCTGCTCGGAGCCGGGTTCATCGCGGACCCTCCGCCCTCGGCTGTAAGGGCGAGACGGGCCGGGCCCTTGGCTGGCGGGGGGTCGGTCCCCTTCCCCTAAGAGCGGAGCCAACTTTCCGGGTGCGGGCTGGGACTGGCCTTTGGGGGGCTCCGCTCCCTCGCTGGGGGCAGAGCGGGCTAGAAACCGAGCGGGCTTTTCTCTCGGCGTTTCCCTCCGCTTCTGGGGCAGGGCTGCCGTTTAAAGGACATGTGGGATGGCGTCCCAGGGCTCTGGATGTAGGAGACGCCAGACTGGGTCAGAGCAGGGGTCCAGCTAGTCTGGGGCTGCCCGTGGGCAGGAGCGGATGAATCCGAGGAAGGTGCAAGGAAGCCTGTAGTCGCAGTTCTGGGGAAGCCTTTCCCCCAAATCTCGTTAGTCAGTGGCTGGCTTGCGCCGTGGAGGGTTTGTGTCTGGTCCAAGATGAGTGTTTATGCTTAATATTTACGGTTCTAACCCTAGATAGTCTTGTTATCCAGAGAAATCTTTAATCCCGTTTTTAAATCCAGATGGTGCTTCTTCAGTGATAAGGTACCACACAGGGGATAAAACTGTGGCTCTTTAGAAGATTTGGAAGATCCCATCTAACTCATTCAATGCCCCCAAACTAGTAGAAGGGACTCTGGAAAATAAAACAAGATTTCAGATTCCCCAACCTGTAAGATCAATTTTCTGCCCCCCCCCCGCCCCAATATAGACCCCAATAGAACAGATCTTTGGCTGGTGTAGATTGCCATCGCTCCAATGTGTAACTGCGGGTCTGCCCTAGTGAATATATAGCCTTAAATTTGGAATGTGGACATGTAACATTTTCATAGTGGAATTGTACAGAGTTTGTTATTTCCAACGTTTGTTTGAGTTGCACCTGGGGGATTATCTGCAGGGGTTTCTAAAAACCTTTCTAGATCATTGAAGTCTGGATCGTCTCACGTCTCTTGGACTGGAGAGAAAGAGGGGTAGATGTTCTCCTTGTACTGTAATGTGTGTTTGTTTTCCTGTGATCTTTGGGGGCAGGTTTAGCGAGTACTGCTGGACGCTGCTGCTAACCACTAGGATCCAGTGAATGGCCTCAAACCATGCACAAAGCAGATTAAAAACATGATGCCACATTGGGAACAAAGCATGCTTTTTGTGTCACTCGAGACAGAAAAGGTGTTTTTTGTTCTGGTGTTTTGGTTTGGGGGCTTTTTTTGAGGCGCTGAAGAGATGCTGCTAAAAAGAATTAGATGCGATGTGATTTGTTTTGACAGCTGAAACCAGCGACGATGCAGGTAGCCCAGAGACTGAATACCAGGGACTGTCCAAACTCCAGCATTAGGTGTACGGCAGCTGAAGATGTCAGTCGCTTAGCTCTCTGGATTGCTCTCCCACTTTAGCTGCTATCCGCACTGTGCAATTATTCTCATGCTTCATCGTTTTTGTTGGGTTTTTTGGTAAACGTGTGGCTTCTATATTGTAAGAAAATGTCCCCCCTTTAACCCAGTGAAGAATGGGACTGCACTTAAAAAAGCCCTGAACCAAGAATGTCCAAGGCACTAAGCATTGATTTTGTTTGTGGCACTATTCTGGTGTTGCACGTTGCAAGGAAGTGAAGGAGGAGAGGGAGGGAGAGCCTTGTCGCCTGCGATTTTAAGAAGTAGAGGGGACGGAGTGCTAGCAAAATACTGGAGGGAAAAATCTTGCACTGTCCCGTGGGAATGGACCAGGTGTCCTAATCATTTGTTTGCCCTGAGTCTCTGATGTCAGGGTGGGACAGTGTCTCATTTTAAAGACAAAAATAGTTTCTAAAAGAAAATTCCTTAGACCATGAATTGTTACACTACAAGGTGATTCCTTTTACCTTTTCTCTGAGCCAACAAAAATTCTACATGTCCCCAGTAGCAGGTGTTCTCCGGTTCCCATCACCACAGTAGCTGGAGTTAGGCAGGCAATCTCCATTCAGCAAGGCAACAGTTAAAGGTACAGTGTGGTCATTTCATGTAAATACACATGCAGTGTTTATCTACAAGTTAAACCCGGGGTAGGTCATGGGTTGGGAACAGTACAGTTTTATTTACAGTTTAGAATATATTCTGTGATGTGCATGCAGTACAGAAAGTGAAGGAAGGTAACACTGCACCTAAAGGTGCCACCTGCCTTGAAGTTTACTCTCACATAAGGCTCCTGGAGTAATATTAACCTGCACTAATAGAAAAGGGCTTTTAAAAAGAACAGATCTCTGAGTATGTGACGCAGGTTTCACCACACACGAAAGACAATTGCCAAAGGTCAGAGTTGCAACGTTAGCCATTATCAGCTGGCTTTCACACCTTGGCATTTGCCCCTTTGGTGTAGAGAGAGAGAAGCTCAAAAGGAAGATCAAAATGACCTTTTCCCCTTTGAACTGACATTTGCCCCGGCTGGGGTTACTGGTCAGCATAATTCCCTGTGGGATAATCTTAGGGAAGGCTCTCCTCATGAGCTAAAATTCACACGAGAGTATAGATATTTTTCACTGGTAGAAGTGTTTGACTCTTTGTAATTATTATGATTATTAATTAATATTTGTCTTGTGGTCACACCTGTCAGAGATCAGGGCTCCATTGTGCTAGGCACTGTACACATATAGCATGAAAAGATCATCTTTCAAACTGTACCCAACAATTCCTGTGATAATTCTCAGGTTCTCTGTGTTTGTTGAAATCAGGCATGTGGTGAGATGTTATTAGTCAAGTACGTGCCCTTTGTTTGGTCAAGTGACACTGCTCCGTGTAAGAAAAAATGGGGCAAACATTGGTGGGATTGTTTCTAGAACGTAAGACTTTGTCAGGATTCCTGGGTCCCATTCTAGAACCATTTATCCCACCCTCGTCACTCCCTTTTGGGGGGAGGGATAGCTCAGTGGTTTGAGCATTGGCCTGCTAAACCCAGGGTTGAGAGTTCAATCCTTGAGGGGGCCATTTAGGGATCAGGGCAAAAATTGGGGATTGGTCCTGCTTTGAGCAGGGGGTTGGACTAGATGACCTCCTGGGGTCCCTTCCAACCCTGAGATTCTATGATCTATGAACCTGTAACTGGACCATTTAATCTCTTGGTGCCTCGGTTTTTCCAGCTTTTTAATGGATAGAGTAAGGAAATGGTGAGGTTTATTTAACATTTAAAGAGCTTTAGGATCTTTGGATGACTGGTGCTATAGAAGGGCAGAGTATCATTAATTAATTTTATTAAAATATTTAGAGTGCAGGCTCCTGTTTAGTGCCTAATGCAAAGAGTTTATGACCCTCGTCTGCAGGCTTATTTGTAAAGAGCCGAGTAGACGTTTGTCACAATACTGATCATACTTAATAAGTAATTAATGTAATAATGGTCATGAAACTGAAATGAAAAGGGTGAAATGTTGGGGGATGGGAGTTGGAAATAGCCCCTTCCCACCGTGAAGTCTCCATCAGGCCCAGATGTGGTTCCAGACCATTACAAGTCACCTCTATTAATGATATACCGTAGGACCGTGAAGTGGCAGCTGGGAGGAAACCTTTCCACTGTCTGGTAGTGAAGTGTTTACCTGGCAAGTTTTATTGTGCTTGGTACTTAATATAATTTGTTGGTGTATGTTTCCTGCAGATTAATCGCAGCCGCAATCAAACACAGAGACGGCTGATCCTCTTGCTGCTTCTTACCTGTGATAGGAACTCAAATCCCAGGGAAAGCACAAAAAGCTCTTGAGAAACCATATGTGTGTATGTTTGTGGGGGGGAGTGGAATTGGAACGCTACAAAAATGACTGCGTTTGTCAGCAAAACCCATCTCAGCTTTGACAGAAACAATCCATTGTTTGCATATTAATGTGCACCTTATACTTACGTTTCTCAATGACTGTCAGAACTGCATAAGGTTTAAAACATCCAGATCAGCAGGCTGCCCTCAGACACTACCACAATTCTGACTTGTGAAAAGACCCCCAAATCCAGGGAAATGTGGTGGTGTGTACTCTGCACTGGGAGAAGATTTCCCCGGGGCTGCACTGCCTTAAATAACAACTGATATTTAGACCTGACACATGTTAATCAAAGTACTTTTCGTGGAAAGAAATGCCTTTTCTGACCGAATGAAAATTTTCATGATATTTTTCCTTGTATCTGAAATTTTCGGCTTTTTGATGAAGTTTGAGTTAAAAAAATGAAGAAAAAAAGTGATTTTTTTTTCAGCACTCCTTATTTTCTTCTGAGGGTGAAAAAAACACTTTTGTTTTTTGCTGCCCCCTTCTCTAGTGTAAAAAATGAAAGAGAATTGGGGTTTTTTTCCCACCCTCCACTCCATAAAATATAGTGGGAAATTTCACTACAAATTTAAAAAAAAAAACACAAACGTTAATTTTTCTCATTTTTCTGTGAATATACTTACATTTTTGACCATCTCTGCTAACAGTAGCACCTATTCTTCTATAGCACCTTCCCTACAAAGGATTTCAAAGCCTTTTACAGACTGGGGGTGAAATCTAGACCCCACTGAAGCCAATGGAAGTTTTACCAATTTCACCTGGAATTTTGTCATCAGTGACAATTGATGTTATTATTTGAACAGTGATAGCACGTAGGCAGGGGCGCTGGAACAGTGTGGGCCAGGGGGCCATGGCCCCATCACTTTTGAAAGGGTGAGGGGCTATGCCCTCCCACTTTTTACCGGCTTCAAGGGTGAGTAATGGGGGAAGGGGTGTGAGGGTGACCAGATGTCCCGATTTTATGGGGACAGTCCCAATAGTTGGGGCTTTGTCTTATGTAGGTGCCTATTACCTCCCACCCCCCTGTCCTAATTTTTCACAGTTGCTGTCTGGTCACCCTAGGGGGTGAAGAGAGGAGCGAGCGGGAGGCGAGGTCTTGGGGGGCGGGGAGAAGGGGTGGCACGAGGGCGGAGGCTTGGGGGGAAGGGGTGGTGTGCAGGAGCAAGGCCTCAGAAGAAGGGGTGGCGGGGGCCACGGTTTGGGCGCCAGTGCCCCCCCCACTTTTTGGGAGCTTCCATCACTCTTGCACCTAGGAGTAGGTCTACACATCAACTAGACACCTGCGGCTGGCCTGCGCCAGCTGACTGCGCCGGCGGGGCCGTTTCATTGCTGTGTAGACTTCTGGGCTTGGCTGGAGCCCAAGCTCTGGGACCTTCCCACCTCGCAGGGACCCTGGAGCCCGGGCTGCAGCCCAAGACTGGAAGTCTCCATAGCAACGGAACAACCCTGCAGCGTGAGCCCCGGGAGCCTGAGTCGGCGGGCATGGGCCCGCCACAGGGTTTTCTTTGCTGGGTAGACTTACTCTCGGAGTCCCTGTCGTGGGCCAGGATCCCATTTTGTTAGGCGCTGCACAAACACAGAACAACAAGGTAGATCGTAAGATCTTTGGGACAGGGACTAAGTAATTTAGCTTCAACAGTACCCCCCATGGGTGCATAATTACCAATATCCCCTTTTATAGGTGAGAAACTGAGGCACATAGTCCAGCACCTAACTCCCTTATTGTCTTTTGAGAATCCTAGCTTAAATGACTTCATCAAGAAGGTGGCAGGGCCAGGATTAAAACTCAGGATTTCTTGGAGCCCTGCCACAAGCTCAGTCAAACTAGACTATTATTTTTCTCACGTCTAGCAGACTGAAATACCTTGTGGGGGGGGGGTTGTTGTTGTTTTGTTTTAAGCATATGTAGTGCTGTGAAGGGAGCCCTTATTTTCATAGAATCATAGAATAACAGAGTTGGAAGGGACCTCTGGAGGCCATCTCGTCCAACCCCCTGCCCAGAGCAGGACCAGTCCCAACTAAATCATCCCAGCCAGGGCTTTGCCAAGCCTGACCTTAAAAACTTCTAAGGAAGGAGATTCCACCACCTCCCTAGGTAACGCATTCCAGTGCTTCACCACCCTCCTAGTGAAAAAGTTTTTCCTAATATTCAACCTAAACCTCCCCCACTGCAACTTGAGACCATTACTCCTTGTCCTGTCATCTGCTATCACTGAGAATAGTCTAGATCCATCCTCTTTGGATCCACCTTTCAGGTAGTTAAAAGCAGCTATCAAATCCTCCCTCATTCTTCTCTTCCGTAGACTAAACAATCCCAGTTCCCTCAGCCTCTCCTCATAAGTCATTTGTTCCAGTCCCCTAATCATTTTTGTTGCCCTCCGCTGGACTCTTTCCAATTTCTCCACATCCTTCTTGCAGTGTGGGGCCCAAAACTGGACACAGTACTCCAGATGAGGCCTCACCAATGTCGAATAGAGGGGAACGATCACGTCCCTCGATCTGCTGGCAATGCCCCTACTTATACACCCCAAAATGCCATTGGCTTTCTTGGCAACAAGGGCACACTGTTGACTCATATCCAGCTTCTCGTCCACTGTCACCCCTAGGTCCTTCTCTGCAGAACTGCTGCCTAGCCATTCGGTCCCTAGTCTGTAGCGGTGCATGGGATTCTTCCGTCCTAAGTGCAGGACTCTGCACTTGTCCTTGTTGAACCTCATCAGATTTCTTTTGGCCCAATCCTCCAATTTGTCTAGGTCCCTCTGTATCCTATCCCTACCCTCCAGCGTATCTATCACTCCTCCCAGTTTAGTGTCATCCGCAAACTTGCTGAGGGTGCAATCCACACCATCTTCCAGATCATTAATGAAGATATTGAACAAAACTGGCCCCAGGACTGACCCTTGGGGCACTCCGCTAGATACCGGCTGCCAACTAGACATGGAGCCATTGATCACTACCCGTTGAGCCTGACAATCTAGCCAACTTTCTACCCACCTTGTAGTGCATCCATCCAGCCCATACTTCTTTAACTTGCTGACAAGAATACTGTCGGAGACTGTGTCAAAAGCTTTGCTAAAGTCGAGGAATAACATGTCCACTGCTTTCCCTTCATCCACAGAACCAGTTATCTCATCACAGAAGGCAATTAGATTAGTCAGGCATGACTTTCCCTTGGTGAATCCATGCTGACTGTTCCTGATCACTTTCCTCTCGTCTAAGTGCTTCAGAATTGATTTCTTGAGGACATGCTCCATGATTTTTCCGGGGACTGAGGTGAGGCTGACCGGCCTGTAGTTCCCAGGATCATCCTTCTTCCCTTTTTTAAAGATGGGCACTACATTAGCCTTTTTCCAATCTTCCGGGACTTCCCCCGATTGCTATGAGTTTTCAAAGATAATGGCCAATGGCTCTGCAATCACATCTGCCAACTCCTTTAGCACTCTCGGATGCAACGCATCCGGCCCCATGGACTTGTGCACATCCAGTTTTTCTAAATAGTCCCGAACCACTTCTTCCTTCACAGAGGGCTGGCCACCTCCTCCCCATGCTGTGCTGCCCAGTGCAGTAGTCTGGGAGCTGACCTTGTTCGTGAAGTCAGAGGCAAAAAAAGCATTGAGTACGTTAGCTTTTTCCACATCCTCTGTCACTAGGTTGCCTTCCTCATTTAGTAAGGGGCCCACACTTTCCTTGGCTTTCTTCTTATTGCCATCATACCTGAAGAAACCCTTCTTGTTACTCTTAACATCCATGTTAACATAACATTTTGAGCTCTCTAAAGGACAACTACTTCAAACGGGTCATTTGAGCTTCCCTAACGTTGCCCCACCAGACTGTCTGAATTTGGACCTGGAGGGACTAACTACATAGGTGTAAAAGCATCCTTACGCCTCCTCTTGGTCCCTGCCTGCTGTGTCTCTGCCAAAGATGGTATATTGAGCACACCTGCCCCACAGTGAGCTTCAGCATGAGTCTGTTCACTTGCCTGGTTTAGAACACACCCCAATGGCGTTTTGACCCTGATTTTCCTCTCAAATTCTGCTGGGGAAACTTTGCAAACAAATCCTCCCATTAGTCTCGGTATCTTTGGTGCCTCTCTTCTCCCCCCAGTGCTCTTTGGAGGTTCTGTTGTAGGACACTGAAGGACAGGACTGCCGTTGAGTTGAGACTCATAGAATATCAGGGTTGGAAGGGACCTCAGGAGGTCATCTAGTCCAACCCCCTGCTCAAAGCAGGACCAATCCCCAATTTTTGCCCCAGATCCCTAAATGGCTCCCTAAGGGATTGAACTCACAACCCTGGGTTTAGCAGGCCAATGCTCAAACCACTGAGCTATCCCCGCCCTTAACTCATGGACATCTGAGGTAAAGAGGGGGGGAAAGGACAATGACATGCTTGTGACTTGGGCCCTGATCTGAATCCCAAAGAAGTGGAGGGAATGACTGCAGTTGACTTCAATGAGCTTTGAATCAGGCCTTCATTGAGCACCAAGGCATGAAGGTCTATATAAATTCTTCCTTTTGGCTGAAATCAAGTGGAGCATCAGTTTAACATCTGGTACATTCTTATATCTGCGTTTTGCATCCTGCACTTCCTGGGGATGGGTTTACTGATTTAATAAGACTTTTTTTTCCCTGAACACATAACATTTTAATATAATTTTTAAAAAATACAAAGATACATTTTTATCACCCTCTCCCCCCATCATTGCCACTAGATTTCTTGTGGGAGTCATAGAATCATAGAAATGTAGGGCTGAAAGGGACCCTCGAGAGGTTATTTAGTGTAGCTGCTTGAACTGAAGCAGGACCAAGTAAACCTAGACCATCCCTGACAGGGTTTACCCAACCTGTTCTTCAAAACCTCCCGTGATGGGGATTCCACAACCTCCCTTGGAAGCCTGTTCCAGAGCTTAACTATCCTGATCGTTAGGAATTTTTTCCTAATATCCAACCTAAATCTCTCTTGCCGCAGATTAAGCCACTTATTTCTTGGCCTTCCTGCGGAGAACAACTGATCACTGTCCTCTTTGTAACAGCCCTTTCCATATTTGCAGACTGTTACCAGGTCCCCCTTCAGTCTTCTTTTCTCAAGACTAAACATGCCTAGGGTTTTTTACCCTTTCCTTATAGGCCAGGTTTTCTAAACCTTTTATTATTGTTGATGCTCTCCTCTGGACTCTCTCCAGTTTGTCCACATCTTTCCTAAAGTGTGTCCAGTTCTAGGCCCCACAGTACTCCAGCTGAGGCCTCACCAGCACCAAGTAAAGCGGGACAGTTACCTCCCGTGTCTTACATACGACACTTCTGTTAATACACCCTAAAATGACATTAGCCTTTTTCACAATTGCATCACATTGTTGACTCACATTCAATGTGTGTTCCTCTGTAACCCCAGATCCTTTGCAATACTACTGCCTAGCCAATTATTCCCCATTTTGTGGTTGTGCATGTGATTTTTCCTTCTTAAGTGTAGTGCTTTGCACTTGTCTTTATTGAATTTCATCTTGGTGATTTCAGACCAGTTCTTCAATTTGTCAAGATCATTTTCGATTCTAATCCTGTCCTCCATCTTAACATAATCCGCAAATGCTATAAGCATACTCTCCACTCCATTATCCAAGTCATTATCCATGTCATCAATAATAACTGAGTCATTATCCAAGTCCCTGTGGGACTCCACTAGATATGTTCTCCCAGTTTGACACCAAACCATAGATCGCTTCTCTTTGAACATGGTCTTTCAACCAGTTGTGCACCCACCAGGGGTGATGGAGTCTTCCTAAAAGTGAGGCCCCGCCCCACCAGTTCACCTCCTCTTCCCCCCCGAGGACCTGCCCCCTGGCCAAGCCAGAAGCCGCAGCTGGGCCAGGAAGCTCAGGTCCCTCCACCTGCCTGGGGTAAGGGGGCTGAGAACACCCCTGGGGCCCCTGCTGCCTATTCCTTATTAACCCTTTTATCCTCTGGGTGTTTACAGATTAATTGACTGATTCATAATTTGTTCTAGTATCTTTCCAGGTTTTAAAGTTTGACTAACTGGTCTATAATTCCTGGGTCCTCTTTGTTCTAAAGATAGGTACGTTTGCCCTTCTCCAGTCCTGTGGAACTCCCCATCCTCCATGAGTTCCTGAAGATAATCGCTAGAGACTGATTCAGCTAGTTCCTTAAATACCCTAGGGTGAATTCCATTAGGCCCTGCAGATTTGAATACATCTAACTTATCTAAATAGTCTTTGCCAATTCTTTTCCTATTTTGCCTTGCATTTCTTCCCCCTTGTTGTTAATATTAATTGTATTTAGTATCTGGTTGTGATTAACCTTTTTAGTGAAGATTGAAGCAAAATAGGCATTAAACGGCAGGGTTCTGGATGTCGTCCGTTATTAGATCTCCTTCCACGCTAAGTAGAGAATCTACACTTTGGTCTTTCTCTTGCTCCTCCTGTATTTACAGAACCTCTTCTTATTGCCTTTACTGTCCCTTGCTAGTGTAATCCATTTTGTGCCTTAGCCTTTCTGATTTTGTCCCTACATGCTTGTGCTATTATTTTGTACTCCTCCTTTGCTATTTCTCCATATTGCCACTTTTTGTAGGATTCCTTTTTGATTTCCAGGTAATTAAAAACCTCCTAATTGAGCCATAGTGGCCTCTTACTCTTCTTCCTCTCTTTCTTTCACATTGGGATAGTTTGCTGTGGCGCCTTTATTATTGTCTCTTTAAAAAAACACCATCTCTCCTGAGCTCCTTTTTCCCCTTAGATTTTCTTCCCATGGGCCCTTACTTACCAGTTTGCTGAGTTTGTTAAAGTCTGCTCTTTTTTTTAAGTCCATTGTCCTTATTCTGCTGTTCTCAGTCCTTCTTTTCCTTAGAATAATGAAATCTATCATTTCATGATCCGTTTCACCCAAATTGCCTTCAATCTTCAGATTCACAACATCCCTGTTGGTCAGTCAACTCTAAGATGGCTGCCCCCCATACTACAGTGTGCCAGTTCTTGACCCCTCTCTCCACTTTCTGAAACAAAATGTTGTCCCCAGTACATTCCAAGAATGTATTGGACATTTTAGGTTTTGCCATGTCACATTTCCAACAGATGTCTGGGTAGTTAAAGTCCTACGTTACTATCAGATCTCGTTTTGGATATGTCTGTTTGTTCTAGAAATGCCTTATCCGGCACCTCTTCCTGATTTGGTGGTCTGTAGTAGACATCTGCCATGAAAAGTCCCCCTTTTATCTTCACCTAGACACTTTCAGCTGGTCTGTCTCTCACCTCCATCTGGACCTCAGAACAAGTGTATACATTCTTGATGTATAATGCAACACGTCCTCCCTTTTTACCTTGCGTATCCTTCTTGAACAAGCTACTGTACTGATATTCCAGTCATGAGATTTCTCCCACTAAATCTCTGTGGTATATAATTTAGCATATGTACTAATACTTCCAGTTCTTCCTTCTTATTCCCCACACCTCTTGCATTTGTAAATAGACATCTAAGGTGTTGAGCCGATTTTACCCACTGTTATCCCTCTTGTTGCTTCTATGACCCTATTGCACTTTTCCATTTCTCCCCCCCCCCCAACATCTAGCCCTCTGTTAAGGTCAGATTTTTCTATATCTGCTTGTGGACTTTTGTCTCCTGCCTCCTTTTCACCTAGTTGAAAGCCCTCCTCACTGAGTTGGTGCGTGAAAATGCTCTTCTCCTTCTTGGTCAGATGGACCCCATCTCTTCCCAACAGTCCTCCTTCCTGGAACAGCCTCCAAAGCCACAACCATCTGTGATTTCCATCAACACCATCTGTGAACCCATGCATTCATCTCCAGGATGCATGTGTCTCTGCCTGGGCCCTTACCCTCAACCAGGAGGATGGATGAGAACACCACTTGTGCCCCTGGCTCCTTCACCCTTGTTCCCACAGTCCTGTTGTCACTGCTGATCTGCTCAGGGTCAGACCTGACTGTGGCATTAGTGCCCACCTGGAGGAACAGCATGGGGTAGTGGTCAGAGAGGCAACCTTTCCGTAATGTCTCAAACATGGGCGCCAGGTAGGACACCCTGTCAGATCAGCAGATGGATACCTCCATCCCCCTCAGAAAGACCCAGTCTAGCAGAGCAAGATAATCCTGGGTGGCAGGCCCTGGTGACGGGCCTTACTGTTATGCTCATAAGAAGCACACGGGATCGTTTTTAGGGGAAAAGGCAATATGCCACGTTTATTGAAGATACAACAATTAGCATATGCATTCAATCTCACACACTCTCTCTCTCGCGCTCTCTCTCTCTCTCTGTCTCCCGCTAGTTGATGTTATAGTTACCAGTCCAGAGTCCGGATCAATCTAGTGGCCAGCTAGGTTGATCACAGGTAGGTAGGAGATGGGTTCTATCGGTCACGACACAATGCTCTGAGAAAGTCTTGGGAGGATGAATTGTTCTTAAGGGGCCAAAAGGGGGACATGTAGTAAAATTTTATGTTTGTATTTTAGTATGGTGATGTCAGCAAGGACAGAGAAAAAGAGGAAGGAGAGATTGGGAGGAAAGATCAGGAGCTTAGTTTTGGGTGTGTTACATTAAATTGACAGACCTCCCAGGAAATGTCAGAGAGACATTTTATAACAGTACCTAGCTCTTTTCACCAGCACAGCTCAAAGCGCTTTACAAGTTACAGATGGGGAAACTGAGGCACACAAAGGTGGAGTGGCTTGCCCAAGGTCACCCAGCAGGCCAGTGGCAGCGGTTGCCCACGCATAGAGCCTTGGTATCCTAAGTCCTAGTCTCCTTGGTGCACTGTTGTTATTGAGTATTTGGCTTGTGTGAGCACCTAGGGGCTCCAATCCCCAATTGTGCTATGGTGTTGCACAAACACAACACAAAGAGATGGTCCCTGCCCCAGAGAGCTTCCAATCTGAGTATCAGACAAGAAAAACAAGGGGGATGCAGACAGAGAACAGTCAGATCATTGGGATCGCCAGCTGCATGACTGTTTAGAATGATTGTGGGCATCCGGGCAGAGGTGAATTCGAAGGTCAGATTTGAAGGAGGACCATGTACAGGGTGCTCCTTCCACACATCTGGGATGCCATGGGAGAAAGCATGACCGTCATATGGTCTTTCCAATGGACCTGCAGCCGAGTCTTCCTCCCCCCCCCCCCCTTTTACTTTTAGGTGAAAGTTTCCCCTTCCTCCTGACTTCTAATATATCACATGCCAAGGTCTGCTTGGAAAGATGGGGCCAGATCCTCAATGGGTGTAAATGATCATAGCTCCATCGGTTTCACTAAGTGTTTCAAGTGACGACTGTTTGTTTTCTTCTTTTCTTTCCTGGGCCAGGAACCACCAGTTCAAAAATCCATCCTATTCTGTATCCCCTCTGCTCTTCCTCTCTTTTACGTTCACCTCTGAAAACATCTCTTTTTCTCTCGGCCCGTGGCTCTGAGCGCTTCTCTCTTTTCTGCTGCTATTATTCGTTACGTACCGAACTCTGTAACCGTATAATTCATCTTTCTCTTGAAAGCCTTCTGGGATGCAGTTTGCATGAAAGGCACAATACAAATAGTTGTATTTGATTTATTGACTCCCACGGCAAAAATCTCTCCTCTTTCCAATACTTGCACCATGTGGGTGTTTTGACAGGGTTGTGCAATATCACTTACTACGCTAACCACAGCCACATGTGTTGGAGGGGACATGGACACTCAAGTGTGTGCAGCTGGTTTATAGCTCACGTGTCCGTTTTATTGATGTGGGGGGAATGGAGACAGGTCCTCCAACGTCCCCTCGCTAGGTATGATTTAATGGTTTATCTTTCTTTCACCGCTGCTGTCAGCAGAGTATTGTTTGAATCCGAGGGGAGAGCAGTCAGCTTTGGCAACAAGATTTTAAAATTGTCCAGATGCTAAATGGCTGGGATTTAGGGCATAAGGATCCCAATGGGTTTTTACAAAGAAGACAAAAGCCCAAGCACGTAATTCAGATCAAGAGTCCCCATTATTCATTCACTGCAATTGCATTTTGCCTGTTGTAAGACTCAGCTGCTGTAGATTGCCCAGTGGAGTTTGTGTCAATGCCTTTGTTTCTGCTGTGGACCAGCAAAGATGAATTTAGCCCTCTATTGTTTTATAAACAATGAAGAGCAAGCCACAGGGGTGCATGAAAATGGCCAAGAGGTAGTGTGGGCTAGTGATTTGTATTCTCAGCTCTGCTTCCAACCTGGTACATGTTTCCCCTCCCATCCTTATCTATTTAGATTATAAGCTTCTGGGGGGCAGGGACTGTCTCTCATTGTATGTACAGCACCCAATGGCTAGTACCACAATAAAGCTTCCTGACTAAATAGGAGACCCTTTCCAGACTTCTCAGTTTCCAAGGCTCTGCAGAAAATAAATGCCCATGTTAGTTATCGGGTATATCCTGGTTGTCATGGGGTTGTCTGGGCATCTTAGGGTGCCAGGAAAAGAGGTAAGGCCTTTGAGTATTGGTGGTGCTCAGATTCCCTAGGGATGGGGCAAGGGAAGCAAGTAGATGAGTCTTTCGCAAATCACTCCCCTGGCAGTTCAGAACTGGAATCAAACCCAGTCTGAGGCACCGCGGAGGGGCCTATGTCTTTGGCTTCAGCTGGCTGCTTCTGGTTTTCTTTCTCCTGGTGGCATCTGTAATCTAGATATTATTTTTTTTAACTCTTGGAAATGAAGCACTCAGCTGCTGTGGTGACAAACTGAGTAAAATAAGAAAGAAACAGAGTTTTCTGTGGGCAGCTGAGAACCAAAGAGCTGCTGATGTGAGCATTAAACTTGGTATTAACAAAACAGCGCTGAAAATGTCATGACACAAATAAAAGTGGGGGTGGGGGGAATAATTTCCTCTTGCCTTGTGAGGCTCTGAAATTGAGGGTCAGCTGCTGTCTTGGACTTTATTATACTTCAGTTATGTTAGCAGCTAGAGGCACCATCTGAGATCAGGGCCCCATTCTGCTAGGCACTATAAAGCTATGGAGTAAGAGACAGTCCCTGCCCTGAATAGCTTACCGCCTAAATAGACACCCACACAGTGGGAGGAAAACTTTCCAGGTGACTACATGTTCCTTTGTCCTGGTGCTCTTTGCTTGGGGAGAGCATCCCTCCCTGCCTTTGACTATAACAGGGTTTGAAAGAGAACTGGATAAATTCATGGAGGTTAAGTCCATTAATGGCTATTAGCCAGGATGGGCAAGGAATGGTGTCCCTAGCCTCTGTTTGTCAGAGGGTGGAGATGGAGGGCAAGAGAGAGACCACTTGATCATTACCTGTTAGGTTCACTCCCTCTGGGGTACCTGGCATTGGCCACTGTCGGTAGACAGGATACTGGGCTGGATGGACCTTTGGTCTGACCCAGTATGGCCATTCTTATGTTCTTATGACTTTTCATCGTATGATCCTGCCTTGATTCATAGATGCTAAGGCCAGAAGGCACAACTGTGATCATCTAGTCTGACCTCCTGTTTAGCCCAGGCCATAGGACTTCCCCAAAATAATTCCTAGGGCAGATCTTTTTGAAAAACATCCCATCTTGATTTAAAAATGGTCAGTGATGGAGAATCTACCATGACCTTTGCTAAGTTGTTCCAGTGGTTAATTACTCTTGCTATTTAAAAATGTACACGTTCTTCTCCAGCTGAATTTGTTTACCTTCAACTCCCAGCCATTGAAAGTACTCTGCTTTTCTCGGCTAGATTGAAGAGCCCATTATCAAATATTTGTTCCCCAGATAGGTGCTCATAAACTGTGATCAAGTCGCCCCTTAACCTTCTCTTTTTAAAAGTAAAAAAATTGAGCTCCTTGAGTCTATCCCTGTCAGGCAGGTTTTCTAATCCTAATTTCTTAGTCTCTAAGGTGCCACAAGTACTCCTTTTCTTTTTCCTCATTCTCGTGACTCTTCTCTGACCCCTCTGCAATTT
Source organism: Natator depressus (assembly GCF_965152275.1). NCBI lineage: Eukaryota > Metazoa > Chordata > Testudines > Cheloniidae > Natator > Natator depressus. The sequence continues at coordinate 135,151,237 of NC_134237.1, read as the reverse complement.
CTCACCATCCTTCTTGAATGAATTTCTTGATGTTGATAAATTGCGAGTCTCGTAATAATTGCTGGTTTACTTCACGCCCCAGCTCCTGGCATCCTGTGGTTGAGAACATTTCATCTTTTGGTTTTTTTTAATCTACAGTTGGAGCCCTTGTTTCGGGTGGAAGCTTGAAAACATCATCCAAGTGCACCCTAGGGACTCAGAGCACACAGGAAAGGAACCTCCAAATGATTTTTTTTTTAAATCTCATGATTTTAAAGGCAATATTAGTGCTATGTTTTGTTGCACCCTAAGCGTATTTCCTGGTGCAGAGTCAGGGTATATTCCAAGTGCAATTTATTTTATTCTCCCTTCCTCTGCCCCTCCCCCCCCCAACCCTCCCAGAGATGGCCAAACAACATGCAGGGCAATCCCTTCTCCCAGATAGCTCAGCCCAATAATGATGCCTGGCTCCCAAGGAGCAGCTCTGCCTCAAGAGTTGACTCTACTCCGAGACCAAGGTGGAGAGTAAACTCTCTGCCTGCTCCCACAGATCCCTTTGCCCTGAAACTTGTATAACCCAGACCTAATGTGAGGATCCCCAGGGGGAGGCAGGGTTGTGAGGCACCTCGCCACCACTGGCCCTTAGCAGGAAGGGGCTTGTCTGTAACTGCTGTAGCTCAGTTCCCTGAGAACACAAGTACTGCCCTCCAGGCCTCTGCAGACCTTGCTCTCTCTGCTCAAGTCAGTGATGATCCTCAGAGCCCTTCCTGCAGCGTCCAGCACGTCACCACTGGCCACTTACAGAAATTATCAGCTTTGCGATCCCCCAGGGGACAGGGTACACTCCAGCTGGTTGATTCAGCTGAGGATCACGTCCTTGATAACATCACAGCACTGAGATATAGTTATAGTGAAAACAATCATACGTTTGTTATTAAAGGCTTGGATTTAAAAGATAGTGACTCGGGATAATAATGGCTACACATAAAACAAAAAGTGTAACACACTTTATGGAGTCTAAATTTAGCTTTAACAGGCTAATTCCTTGGCTGAAGTAGTTTGCTTTAGGTGAGACTGTCTCTCACCATCTCCAGCCAACATGGCGGGGATCCCTCTTTCATGAATGCCAAAAGCACTGTCCTTTTTGCTTTCTCAGTGAAGATAAAAAGACAGGTGAATATACATCCTTCGTCTGGTCAAAACCTGCTTGTCAACCCTGCTTCGATTCAGACTCAAATATATTTTCCTATACACACACACACACTTAACTCCTTACATAGTGTCAGTACGTATAATTCACAACAATACTAATGACTAGTGTGATCCAAGCTTTGATTTAAGGTCCCATATGACATTCTTTATGGATAAATACGGTGAAAGTGGTGTGCTAGGTGTAGTGAGTTTGCCGGGCTTAGGGTATGTCTGTACTACCCGCCGGACTGGCAGGCAGCAATTGATCCAGTGGGGGTCGATTTATCATGTCTAGTCTAGATGCAATAACTCGACCCCCAGGCACTCTCCCGTTGACTCCTGTACTCCACCGCCCCGAGAGGCTCGGGTGGAGTCGATGGGGGAGCGGCAGCAGTCGACTCACTGCAGTGAAGACACCGGTGAGTAGGTCTAAGTACGTTGACTTCAGCGGCGTTATTCATGTAGCTGAAGTTGTGTAACTTCGATCCCCCCCACTCTAGTGTAGACCAGGCCTTAATAAGAGTGAGTTGCTGTTAGAGAGCAGGGAATCCTTTGCCAGTTGGCACTGAGGAATTCTTAGGGTCACATCTAACAAGTATTTTTTCCAAGACTAAAAGCTTGCTCACATGCTAGGAAAAAGAACTTGGAAAACTCTGTAACTGTGCCACCTGGTGACAGCTGCTTTAATATTACTTGGATACAAGAAACTGACTGTTTCTAGGAATAGATGACTGACATATCAGAGACTAACAAATTTATTTGAGCATAAGCTTTCGTGAGCTACAGCTCACTTCATCGATGAAGTGAGCTGTAGCTCACGAAAGCTGATGCTCAAATAAATTGGTTCGTCTTTAAGGTGCCACAAGTCCTCCTTTTCTTTTTGCGGATACAGACTAACACGGCTGCTACTCTGAAACCTGACATATCAGAGTGGCTGGTATGTTTCACCATTGTTGTTGTGGCTGGAGTTGCTCTTTCCTGAGAATCTTGGTACCTACAGTATTAGACACATTTAAAAGATTTCACATCGTATGTGACAAAATAAAGATATGGGCACTTGGGACTTCTTTAATAAAACTTGTGGGTTACAATTGAATGTTTGCTACCTACTAATGGAGAACAAAGTAAACTGATGTGGTGAATTATTATACAGGGCATGAAATGAATCTGAAGCTACTTGCTTAAGGGACTGTATGAAGTTAAATTTGCATCAGTGTTTGTTCTGTCTCAAGCAGCCTTTATGTTCCTAGTAACAAAGGTTAGCTGAATTATACCGACCGATTTGCAGACAACTTTGTTTCATTTCTCCTCCTCCCCGGTAATTCAGTTTATCTTGTTTCCTTCCCTTGTTAATGATCCTGTGCAACATTTTCCGGACTTCAGTGTAGCAGTTTTTCCCCCCCGCCCCGCGAAGAAACAGATCACACACCTGGGCCTCTTGTTATGGCAACATCATCTTTTGGATGGAGTGCAGGAGCCAAAGTGTGTCTGCGAAGAGCAATCTAAAAAGAAGACTTGCATGGCCTATAAATTCCTTCAAGGTGATGAGAAGGAATTATTCTCCGCCTCAGAAGAAGCTAGGACAAAGAGCAATGGTTTGAACCGATGGAAGGAAAAGTTGTTTTTAACAGTGAGAACAACTGGAATAGAAAAAAATGAAGTAGACTCCCGATTGATGTAAATGGGACTGCACTGGAGTTGGTTACAGTTGCAGAACTGGATCTAATGGATTCAGGCACTCCACTCCCATTGAATTTTCTAGCTGCCTTAAGAAAGCCCTGTGATAATTCCAGCCACAGCTGAGATTTAGGCCACTGGCAACCAAAAAGAGGGTCAAAGGAACAAATAGTGAGAGACCTAGGAGGGGAAGAGCTTCCAGGACCCAATTTCACTAGGAAGAACTTGCTGGGATGCCCTGTTGTACCTTTGAAATGAGAAGGGATCTTGGATTAGCAAATGGTGATTTGAGCTAGTGGAAATGAGGACCCTGTGCAGGATGTGAGTGGCTCTTGGGAGGAGCACATTGGAAGAGTGAAGAAGGTCAGTAGATGAATAGAGTCTGGAGGTGAGATGCACAGGGGAAAGGGACAGTCAGGAATTGGATTAGGGGACACAGGAGGGCATCTTTAGAGCAACTGGGAGTTACGAAGGGAAGAGTGGAGGCAGCAGGAGGGTCAGAAACTGGGTCAAGAATTTGATAGGTTAACACCAAAGGGTGGGGGGATTGGATTGGGTTTCCCAGTCTGATCTCACTGCCCCAGGCCCCAAAGGGGAACTCTGCATTGCTTGTCACTTGAGATTCCCATTCCACCGGCCCCACCTCTTCACTGGGTCATGTACATCCCCAGGTAATAAAGCTTCAAAGGTAGCACACACACCCCTCCCCTCCCCTGCATGAATGGAGGGGAATTCACAGCTCTCTCCTGTCCTTGTTTCACTCTGTCTGCAGACTGTCAGGGCAGCCCTTGGATTGTGGTGTAAAGCCTGTTTGCAATCAAGTACCTATCACAGGGTATTTCACAGTCGCCTTCACCATTGTGGTCGATAGTTTATTCCTACTGCTATTATTCAAGCATGGAATTTAATCCTTGACTAGGGCTCTTAGGTGCTACCATAGTATGCATAAATATGATGATAATCAGAAGGGCTTGGGGGAGGGGGAACTTTACACTCTGGAGAATCCTGTGAGATCCACCAGGAAACCCTCATTCTGCAAGGCAGTGTTATCCAGTGGTTAGAATAGGGATTCAGTACTCATGGAATCTATTTTCAGCTCATCCACAGGCTTGGGCAAGTGATCTGGACTCTGACTCACTTGAGCCCTCTGTAAAATGGGGATAATTATACAGTAGCTGTGTCAAAGGGGTACTCTGTGGCTTTGTAACTGTATAGCCTTTGAGGTTCCTGCATGAAAGGGGCTGTCAACATGCAAAGTATGGTAGTGAGGTGGCTAGTGCGCGCGCATGCCCCATTGCCCACTACTAGAGGGACTCAGAATTCTTCAACTCTGTGTCATAGACCTTCTAGGTCAAATTTACAATAGCATCCACAGTGCATCCAGGTGTGCTGAGCTCTTTTGAATATCTGGCCGCTTATTTCGGTACCTAAATGGGAGCTGAGCTCCTCTGGCCCTGAGTTCTGGGTGCTGACTGATCTCTGTCCCTATGCTATTAACCACTAAGGATGATTCTCCCTAGCTCTTAGCATCAGGCTTGGAGGTTGGTGCTGCTGGGGAAGAGGATTTGAGTTCTACGGTATGCCACCGTGATGTGGGAATGGTTAAGAGAAGCAGTAAGACAGCAAGGAAACACCCTGGCCCTTCCAGACTGGGGTATCTTCTTAGACCCACTGGTGGTGCTGGACAAACACATTTCGATTCCACCTCCTTCCTCCCCCACCCATTCATCTTTCGTCCTACTACTTCCTGTTAGCAATCCAGCATGATGACAATGCTGTGAGATAATGTAAGATCAGAATGGGGGCAGGTAACCCCACCTTGACACACACGTCAGTAGAGGCCCCTATCTAGAGGATACATTTAGCAGAAGATGCACAATAGCACACTTTCACAGCTGAGACCCTCACAGAGCATGGGTAGTAGCTGGACCCGATCCCAAAGGGTGTCCTCCCCACTGGCCAAACTCTCTAGAAGCTGTGCTGAGCTTTCCTTGGCTTGGAGATGCAGGTAGCATGACCTTGTGAGGATAAGGCACAAGAGAAGAGGCTGAGGAAACTCAATTTATACCGAGTAGAAAAGGGAAGATGGGGGGGGGCGGGGGGGGGAGAACATGATCGCAGTCTATAAATACCTTCAAAGTAAGAGTGTCATGGGAGGAAAAAGAATCAGTCACACTCCTAGAAGACAAGAGAAAGATCAACAGTATGAAGTGGAGGAGGAAAGATTTAGGGGAAAACTCTTACCAGTCAGAGGCACTGGAGGGTGGTACAGGTTCTCAGGCCTTGGCCAGACTCCTGGGTTAACGTGGTTGTTCTGCGGTAGAGTTCTGTATCTGATAAAAGGTAGCTTGGTCACGACGGAGTGCATCCACACACCTGCAATTAGGACATGTTCAACTACGGTGGAACAGAGTTCAACCATGGCTTCTGGGCAGGCATCTCAGGGTTCCTAGCGAAGCGGCATTTGCTTGGCTTTGTAGGGAAATCTAGTCTGCTCGCCTGGGGATTCTGGGTGGAAAGATGACATGAATGAGAGCTCCCACAGCCCAGGGAGGTGACTGAGGCTATGTCTACACTGCACTTTTGTTGGTAAAACTTTTGTCAGTTAGGTGAAAAAAAACACCCTCCTGACCGACCAAAGTTGTACCGCCAAAAAGCACCAGTGTGGACAGTGCTTTGTCAGCAGGAGATGCTCTACCGCCTCTCATTGAGGGTGGTTCTATTTTGCTGGCAGGAGAGCTCTCTCCTACCGGCCCAGAGCAGCTACACGGGAGACCTCACAGCGGCACTGCTGTAGCCTCACGGCTGTGCCAGTGTAAGGTATGCAGGGGTAGACGTAGCCTGAGACCCTATTCCTGTAGGAACTCAAGAGCAGAGGAAAGCAGGTGTTAATGGGACATGTGTGTGGACAGCCATCCAGCAAAACCAAGTGCGTGAGACTGGGTGACCCAAGAAGTCCTTTTTGACCGTCAATTCTACACCTTACACTGTTGACTCGTATTTAGCTTGTGATCCACTGTGACCCCAGATCCCTTTCTGCAGTACTCCTTCCTAGGCAGTCATTTCCCATTTTGCATGTGTGCAACTGACTGTTCCTTCCTAAGTGGAGTACTTTGCATTTGTCCTTATTGAATTTCATCCTATTTACTTCAGACCAGTTCTCCAGATCATCTTGAATTTTAATCCTATCCTCCAAAGCACTTGCAACCCCTCCCAGCTTGGTATCATCCACAAACTTTATAAGTGTATGCTTCATGCCATTATCTAAATCATTGATGAAGATATTGAACAGAACCGGACCCAGAAAATATGGGGATAGTTGAAATCCCCCATTTTTATTGGGTTTTCTATTTTTGTAGCCTTGCAAATCTCCCTGAGAATTTCACAGTCACCTTCACCATTGTGGTTGGTAGTTTATTCCTACTGCTATTATTCAAGCATGGAATTTCTAGCCCTAGAGCTGGGTACAGTTTGATTCATTTAAGGTTTTTACTATATTTGACTCTGTGCTCTCTTTCCCATAGAGTTACACTCCCCCACCAGCACGACCTACTCTGTCATTCCTATATATTTTGTACCCTGATATTACCATGTCCCATTGATTATCATCAATCCACCAAGTTTCTGTGATGCCCGTTATATCAATATCCTCATTTAATACCAGTCACTCAAGTTCACCTATCTTAGTATTTTGACTTTTTTAGCATTTGTGTACAAGCACTTAAAAATTTGTCAGTATTTAGTTGTCTGCCTTAATGTGATTAACTGAACATGACTCTTTCATGTGACTGTTTCTCTTCAGTTCCTACCTGTCCTTTCTATCCTCTATTTACTAGGATATAGAGAATCCCTATTAATAGATCCTCCCCTAAGGCATAGCCCTGTCTGAACCGTGTGCTCCTCTGCATCTGTTGGCTTTCCCCAGCCCTTAGTTGGAAACTCCTCTACGTCCTTTTTAATTTGACATGCCAGCAGTCTGGTTCTGTTTTGTTTTAGGTGGAACCCATCCTTCCTGTATAGGCTCCTCCTTTCCCAAAATTCCCCAGTTCCTAATAAACCTAAAACCCTCCTCCCTACACCATTGTGTCATCCATGCATTGAGACCTTGGAGTTCTGCCTATCTAACTGGCTCTGGGTGTGGAACTGCAAGCATTTCAGAGACTGCTCCCATGAAGGTCCTGGAGTTTAATCTCTTATCTAGCAGCCTAAATTTGGCCTCCAGCACCTCTCTCCTACCTTTCCCTCTGACTGGTACCTACATGTCCCATGACCATCGGCTCCTTTCCATGGGCACATAACCCTGTCTTGATGTCTCAAGAGCTCCACAACCTTCGCACCCAGCAAGTGGCTCACCATATGGTTGTCCTGGTCATCACAAACCAAGCTATCTATATTTCTATTAATCAAATCCCCCACTACTACTGCTTTTCTCTTCCTAATAACACGGAGGGGTATTCTCAGAGCGAGAGGATACCATGACATTTGAAAGCAGGGTCCCAATTATGGGTTCATTTCTCCCCACTCCAGCTTGATGTTCTCTTTCCCTGTGACTTTCATCCTCCTCACCAGCACAGAGGCCATCAGACTTGGGGTGGGACCGCTCTACTGCGTTTCGGAATGTCTTATCTATGTACCTCTCTGTCTCCCTTGGTCCCTTCAGTTCAGATATTCTGGTCCCAAGAGCCCTTCCTGTACTTGGTCACTGAGGGCCATGAGTTGCTTGTACCAAATGCACACATACACCACCTGCCCATATGGCAGGTAATCCTACATGCTGCCGTCAGTGCAATAAACTGCATAGCCCCCACTCTGCAGCTGGGCTTCCACCTGTATTAGTTTTACTGCTGTGGGGTGTTTGTTGCTGTTGTTCTGTTTTTTGCTGGTGTGTGTGTGTGTGTGTGTGTGTGTGTGTGTGTGTGTGTGTGTGTGTGTGTGTGTGTGTGTGTGTGTGTGTGTGTGTGTGTGTCATTGTTGGTCTAAGTTTAGAGAATGTTAGGTGTATCTGGCTCTCCCCCATCCTCTCTAAACTCCTTTGTTCGCTAACTCCTCTGGTCACTTAGGAGCTGGCTTTTTAAACCCCTGCTCTTCCTTAGTAGCCCCATGCCTTTATTAAGGGATCCTAACGGGATCAGGGATCAAGGGATGGCAGGCTAGAGCCTCATTAGGATGCTCTCAGCTGTGGCTAGCTGGCCGCTAGGCCCCCAAAGAGACCACACTATAAACTTCAATCCAGCAGGCACATGGCCAGCAGCTGGCACAATGCAAGCTTACAGACAAGAAACTCACCCCAAGGGTCACGTAGTCGCTCCTCCTTCACGCGGAGGACTCCCTCACCCAGCTCCCCTGTGCGCTAGCTCCAAAAGAATCCCAGTGAGTTCAGTGGCCATTGGCTCAAGTCCTGTGAGAAGGCAAGATCTTCTGAGCTGAATCTGTACAGCTCATCTGAATGCCAGCTAATGAAGGGACACAGATGCCTGCCAGGTTGTGAAAGCTTCCCAGACCTCATGGCTGAGGGTGGTCTCAGAGGCTCTGACCTCAAGTGACGGAATAAGAATGAGACACAAAAACTGACGCCGAAAACTTCACGTTGGTGAGAATAGCGGTTGAGCGTGAAGTCAACAGAGCTTAGATAGGTGTATAAGAGGGATATGGTTCTGCAAAGCTCCCGGTGACTTCAGTAGAGGCAGAATTTCAACCACGGTGTCCAATCAGCTGAGTGATCCCAATGAGGAAAGATGCTCTGTGCATTAGGCGCTGTCAGGAGAAACTAAGCTCTTCTCCCACCTCTGTCACGAACTTCCTGAGTGATCTTCATAGGCTGTGTGTCAGAGACTGGGATGTGGGCAGTCATGTGTAGTGGTTGGAGCAGGTAGCCAGGAATTGGAACCTGGAGTCAGAGGCCAGACACCAGAGCCAAGCGTCTGAGCCAAAGTCAGGAATTGGGAGCAGGGCTGGGTCTGAGTCAGGAAAAAGCAGGTCCAGGCACTCTTGCAGCCCTGGGTGAGTGCTCTGAGCAGCCAGTGGCCTAATGCTGCTGCTGCTGGGTGTAAGAGCACACCTGTTGTTCCTCCAGCCAATCGGGCAGCTGACCAATCGGGAGATCCTGATGAAAGCCAGCTGTGATTCAGCTGTGAGTCCTTTGTTGCCCACTTGGGTGGTGGAGCCAGCTGGCCCCAGGATCAGCTGCAAGCCCTAGTTCCTGTCATTGTGAACCCATGTGAAGGCGTATGCTATCCTTTAACAGCCAGCCAGAAGCTGCAATCAGGACCACCTGTATATAATCAGGGAGGCTCCCTGTTGCAGCCGGAGGACTACCCTATTTAAAACAAGAAGAGGAAGCCAAAGGGTATGTGTGGGTTAGAAGCTGTACAACTGGCAAGGGAGGGTGATCCCCGGCCCAGCTCCCAGAAGATTGCTTTGACAAGACTTTTGTTTTGGGACTTTGAAATTCTGAGTAGTCCAAAGCCGGATCCTGAGGCACTAGCCTTTAAAGTATTGTACAAGTTCTCCTTTCAGAAGGCTTCATTAAAAGGATACCCACTGATGTTAATTAGAGTGCTCAGCTTCTCCTTGCCCAGGCTATGAAAGTGAACTCGTTGTCCCCATTGAAGGGGAAACTGAGGCAGACCTCAGCAGAGCCACACCCTGCTCTGAGGGGATGCATAGGGTAGCCCATACCTACTACACCTATTCCATCAATGTGTGTGAGATCTTCCGGCGCAAAGCGGTGCAGAAGGGGAAAGTACTATTATTGTAATCTCTTAGGTGACAATTGCACCTGCTACCCAGGCTCTCTGCAGCTTCCCACCAGGGGCGTGCTTCTCAGGAGAGAGAGCGAGAGAAGTAACATGAATGTTGTAGATATTTCTTGGCTTGCTGAAGAAGTCAGCAACAGAGTCACTGCTGTCACCTGCCCGAGAAAAGAGGAAGGGGAATTGTTTAAACCAGCAGTGTCCAATATGTTCGCCACTAGCCACATGTGGCTAATAGGCTATTGAATTGTGGTTAATGCATGTGGCTTTTTTATAGTGTGGCTTAATGTGGCTAATAAGAAAAATTCAAAACCACAAGTGTGCCTAGCATCGAATTTCTATTGACACCGCTGGTTTAAACTAACTTCAAGGGGTGTAAATGGGTTAATGGGATTAAACAGACCCAAGGAAATTGTTGGCTGGACGCCAGGAAGAACTTTCTAACAATGAGACTTACTAGGTCTCCCAAAAGCAGGGGTGGAAGCCCCATTTTAAATTGGAGTGCACAAAGCATTGGAGAATGGAGAACAATCTCAGACTGGCCATAATAAAAGTGTGACACCTTGGAGGTGAGTCTTTATTCCCTGGCCCGAATAACCTGGTATATCCGGGTGCAAAGCTTAATAGTGTGATGGGGTTGGTATCCACTGACTGCAGTGTTTACTATTATAGGACAGGGCATGGGCAGGATGAATTACTAGGTATTTTCCCAGCTTCATTGTCTATGATCTGTGCCCAGCTAAAGCCACTTGCACCTTACCACATGTCCCTGTTGTCAAGAACACCTGGGGCCTGATCCGGAACCCATCGGAGTCACTGGAAAGCTTCCACTTGACTTTACTGGGTTTTTATCCGGCACACAAAGCTTTGTACGGCGCTTACTAGGCAGAAGATCTGAAGGGGAAAAAATTCCTTCATGGTGGTTTTGTCTTGTACCAATGTTGATATTATGTGGAGTAACCGAGTATAAAATCTGCCTATGGGAGTCAGTGTGCAGAAAAGATGTTATTATCGGAGTCTTTTATGCCTCTTTACGCTGTCTGGATCAGAAAAGATTAATGGGGGAGATAGGAGCCCAGGCTCCCATCCTTATTTAAGCTGTCAGGTACTTTCATGTTGTTTTATGTTGATTGTTATATAAAGCCTAAAAGAGAGATGTATGTTTCTATGCTCTCAACACATCTTATTTTAATCTATAAATTAATACAAAGAAGAAATGTTTATATATGTATTTATTATTTTGGTGTGTATTGTCAGCGCTTTTCTTTCACTCTTATTCTTTCAAATAAACAGACACAGAGTACTTAACCTAGGCACATAATCAGTCTCTACCTTTCTCTTTGTAGCTTTCTTTTTCTGTCATTCCAGTCATATTTTAATTTACATACTAACATAACTTCAATACAAAAAAGGGTCATTGCTGGAACATCAAAGGCCTCGTGCTCACAGTTGTGCGTGCACACCTTCCTCCCCATATTAACACACACACACACACACACACACTCATATTCCCACACAAACACGGACAGACTCGGACACAGCTTGGGCCTGTTTCTCCTCTCTCTTCTCCTGGCTAACCCCCATTGGTTTGACACGCAGATTCTCACATATGCGAACACCAACACATGCTGACACAAACTGACAACAGACTGACACACACGCTACAGAATATATTTGCCCATAGGCTCACATGCATGAGGAATTGCATGGTCAGACATAAGCACACAGAGGCTTGCACATTCATACCCATATATTCTATAAACACCCAAATGTGGTGACAGCTAGGGCATCTCAGGAAAAGAAGAACGTTGCAGCATAGGTTGCCCTCTGAATATTCAGAGGTCCCCAGACAGAGTATTGTTCTAATTTTGCCCCAGACTGGCTCCCCCCCAGCATCATTTCCCTGACTTATATTCTTTTACTGAGCTTGTGCAGTGAGATTTTTTTTGGTGCTGAAAGTAGTGGCATGACCTCTTCATTAGGCTAAGAATCTGCATTACTTAGACATATCCTAGTGGGACTCCAGTAACAACTGGACACAGTTTCCTTTTGACAGGTTTCAGAGTAACAGCCACGTTAGTCTGTATTTGCAAAAAGAAAAGGAGTACTTGTGGCACCTTAGAAACTAACCAATTTATTTGAGCATAAGCTTTCGTGAGCTGTTGCAGAAACCGTCACTGGAGAATGAAGGCCTAAATCCACAGTTAATTGCTAACAAAGATTTCCTGCAACTGTATCTTGTTTTCAAGCTGGAATGCTTTGGATGCCCACATTGCAGAGTTCATGTAGCAGGTTCCCAGGTTCGTTTCTGCCGGGGGAAGAGGCCTTTTCCAGTCCCAAAGCCTAACAGAAGCTGCCATGGGAAATAAAACAGAAAGCCCATTAACAAACACAGAACACCCAAGTTTAGAGCTCAAGGCATTTCCTCACCATTGCCCAGCAAAGCTAATGGAGTTACTTCAAAGCAATGGGGAGGAAACAACTGCTTCCAATTGACCTCACTGACTTTTAGTGGGTTTCGTGCAATTAAAAGGTGTCAGATTTCCAGACTGAGAGGCAGAGGGTAACCTTCACAAGAGCGATTCAGGAGGCAAAGTGCCATTCTCCTAAATCACATTTGTAAATTTCATTCAGAGGCCCACTATCCTCAGCATTGACAACCGCAAATGAAGCTCCCTCCGCAATGGGACTGAAGTAGAGCTGTTCGGGAACCGGAATTTCCATTCCATGGGAAATTCTGACACTTTAAACCCATTTTTGTTATGACTCAGACCAAAAAAAAAAAAAAATCACCACAAACTTTTGTGCATCAATTTCCTGTGAAATTTCCCATCGATCTAACAGTCATAATACCTGACTCTGAGAATGCTTTTCATCAGTAAATCTCACTGTGCTTTACAAAGGAGGGCCGTTTCAGCACCCCATTTTACAGATTTGTCCGTGTCATTTCAATTTACACATCTTGTTTTGTTTTTATATTTTTAATACAAAATAAATTTCAAAACAAACTAATTTTAAAACAACAATCCAAAATGTTCCATTCGGAAAGTGCTGAAACGGAACACTTCGACATCAAAATGCTTCTTTTTGGTGCTTATTTTTCCTTTTCTAAATGAAATGTAATCAAAAGCCTCATGTTCCCGCAGAAAGTTGGATATAGATCAAAAGGCATTTTCCGATGGAAAAACGTTCAGTTGGAAAACTTTCCGCCAGCTCTAGCCTTCTGCTCAGAAGGGCCGGCCAGTTTAAAAGGCTGAATCATTCTATGGTTCCTCTGCTCAGGTTGCCAGTTCTGGAGATTTCTGTGCATGAGGACGTTTGTTTGCAGGGCACCAAGCTTCTTGCTTCATGAAGGCATCACAGCCATCAGATATAACAACCGTCAGTGACTGCTCAGAGACTCATAGACTTTAAGGCCAGAAGGGACCATCATGATCATCTAGTCTCATCTCCTGCAAGTCGCAGGCCACAGCACCTACCCGCCCACTCCTGTAACAGGCCCATAACCTCTGGCTGAGTCACTGAAGTCCTCAAATCATGGTCTAAAGACTTCAGGTCACAGAAAATCCACCATTTACACTAGTTTCAACCTGCAAGTGACCCGTGCCCCATGCTGCAGAGGAAGGCAAAAAAAACCCACTGCTGCGGTGGGCTGGATTCACACTCATAACCGAAAGTGGGAGGGTGCTATAACACATCTCCTAGGATCACGCAGTCCCCTCGCCAGCACCTGTTAGTATTCATAGTGAGGAAGGAGGTTGTACTTGCCTTTTTCTAAGTAGACTCCTCCGCCTCTGGGACCCATCCCAAGGGGTGGACTATCACGTCTATGGCAACAAAGCTCAATTATGCTTCTCCACTCTGGACCTGCCTCCTGCATTTCATTCTCTCACACGTCTCACCATCGTGTCAAGCTCAACATGACCCAAGCTCAGAGGGCCAGGTCCTCAGATGGTGTCAATCTGCAATCTCGTAAATCTGTAGTGTCGCTTTGCTGACGTAAGTGGAGCTGTGCCGATTTTGCAGCAGCGGAGGATCTGGCTCATAATCTTGCCCCCCATGCTGTCTTCACGGCTGTTTCTCTATGACACTTGTGACTCCTTCTTCTCCACCTCCCACATCCAGGCTGTGGCCAAATCCTGTTGTGTTATCCTCCACAACACTTCCTGGTTCAACCCTTCCTTTGTGGCCAAATCTTTTGTCCAAGCCCTGACCCTCTCCTGCCTCAGTTATCATAACATCCTCCTCTTCAGGTCTGGCTTTCTGGGGATTAACCATGCCCCTTCTAGTCTGTACAAAATGCTGTCACCAAAACCGTCTTCCTTACCGTGTCATCTGGCTCATGCCGAATCCCTCCGCTGCACTCTATATCAAGTTCAAGCTCCTTGCAATTAAGGCCTTGCGCCACTCAGGCCCAACTGGGGTATCTTTGATTTTATCTCCTTTTGCATTCCTCCAGTCTGCTGTTGATGCCAAATGTAATGCCCCCTTTTATTCCCGTCTCCCCACTTCTGCACCATTTTCCACCCCATTCCCTACGTACGGGGCACCCTCTCCAAACTGGTTCACCAACCCACTTCCCTTTGCCGCATCCCATCCCCTCCTCAGTGCAACCATCACAATGTGCCCACACCTTACTGGGTAGCTGCCTGATCTTACTACAATCACTTTCTGCCCTCCTCTGCCCTTCCCCTTCTCTTGTCTGGCCTTGACCTTCCCTTGCTGTGTCTGTTGAATTCAGACTGGCAGCTCCTTGGGACAGGGACCGTGTGTATGAGGGAGACCTTGCACTGTTTTGTGGGGCTTGAAAATGAAATAAATAATAGAAGAAGAAATGTTGGCTCCTATTAGGGGATGGATCTTGTCATTAACGGATCAGAGGATGCCTTTTGGTTCCATTTTGCCTTGAGTTCTTCTCTTTAATCCAGGACTGTGTGCTCAGTAGCAAATAGCCAGGAGCTTGGCGTTCACTGGGCCCGCTCCCAGGGCTTGATTGCATTGGGAATAAGAGGGTGCCCCCTTCAGTGGAAGTGCTGCATGGCCCTGTGCCCAACAGCTATCTTTCAAGCAAGCCACACAGAGGTAAATCAGGGCAAGAAAATGAGCGTGGCTACATGCCCACCCCCTCCATGAGCACCAGTTCTGATCAGTGGCTCTCTGGACAGATCATCAGTGAACACAGTTCATGCTTCTGTCAGCTCACCAGTTGGGCTCCATCACATGGGTAGGGTGCAGACGCTTGTGTGGGCTCCCATAATGTAAACTCCTCCACCGGTAGGGCTCTCTGTGGCTGCGAAGAGGGGTCGGGAGCTGTGTGTTTGAGAATGCTGCTGCTGCTGCTGTTATTGCTGTAGCACTTAGGAGCCCCAGTCCTGGAGCAGGTTCCGGTTATACAAGGTGCTGTACCAACACAGAACGAACAAGGGGCTCTCTGCCCTGAATAGCTGTGAGCATGGCAGATTGAAATGGAATGCAGCGGCCAGCTGGGCATGGAGGAGAGCAGAAGGTGGCTGCTCCGCAGCACTCTCCTGTCCAAGCCGGCTGAGGGAAGCAAAGAGCCCGATGGGTTGTGTTTTCATCTGGCAGTGAGCAGCGCCTGGGTACAGGGAATGCAAACTACGGCTGGTTGAAAATGTTCCACCTGAACTGTTTGTGAACAGAGATGTGGGTTTTCACCTAAATGATTTTTATTTTTTTTGCAGAAAGTGTCTGCTTTTAGCATGAAACTTAGATTTTTTTTTATGTCAAAAATACGAGCCCCTGATAGTCAAAGAGTTTATACTTGAATATGTTACCCCAATGTCTCATGGGAGTTATAATTCATTTGCTTCATGCCCCCATTCCCTAGGGGCTGAACTCCCTGACCGGACTAGATCTCCCATATTGCTTCCTTCCCCAAGATAGGAGACAGTGGTGCATCATGGGAGAGGTAGTCAAACCAGGGAACTTAACCGATAGAGGAGAATGAGAGCGTGATGCCCCTGAACTACAACTCCCATGGAGCACAGGGGCAGCATTCCAGAATCAAAGTATTTTGTTTCCTGGCAGAAATATTTGGGATTTTGATTCTTCCACAAAAATTACAAGTTTTTCAGTAAAATATTTTTGACAAAAACATTCTTTTCCACCCAATATTGTTGAGGGGTGGGAGAACCAAACCATTTTATCTGCTTTGGCATCAACACATTCATCCCCAGGGCCTGTTCCAAATGGCTGCCAACTCAGACACTTTCATGATGCTGTCAGGTCTCCTGCTGAGCCCTGGCAGAGGCTACAGCTTGTGTTACCAGAGCTGTCAGCAGAGTTTTTACTTTACCTGGTCTGTAACGCCAGTCTCTAATTTCTGCGACAGAAGAGTTTTATCTTTTAGACAAAGAGCATAAGTGCTTTGAAAGATGCTTTCAATCCTCCTTGAAGCTTTCTTGTAAAAAGACAGAGACAACCTGAAAGCAACAGGCCCTGGAGAAAGTAGCTCCGGGTCATCGAGTCTAGTGGAGAAGTGGCTTCCCTCGTAAAATCTTTCTCGCACACATTAGCATTAATGAGTTTAAACCCAGTCCCTGCTGTAGATGATGCTCTGTTCTCAGGTCCACTCATTGGAGCCTCACTCTGGTGTTTGCCTCTCCTCTCCTATGTAACAATTTTTGATACGTGGCTCTTCCATGGGTGTGTAGGGATTCTGGAGTCCAAATCAGGTGTGGTGATGGAGAGCACCAGGTTGCCTTGCCAATTTTACACTGTGCTCAAAATGAGCTGCAAAGGTAGAGCCCTTAATGACGCATGGAGACACAAGGTAGCTGTTAAAAGAAGTTTATTTTCTACTTGCTGTACCCCTCCAAAATACCGGGAACCTTGGGCCTTATTTTCCCTGGTTTTGCTCTTGAACACTTTGGAGGACTGGGGAGCTAGAGTAGGATTGTGACGTCCGAATAGGCTGAAACCTGACCTATGGTGATCCCAGGAGATATTGAGTCCCATGCATTGCAAAGTATATCCAGCCTGGTTGAGAAGTTGGTGCCTGTTCTCACTGGGATTCACATGTGTATTCATAGCACCCTGCCATGCACATGCCCCCCGCTCACATTGACACCTACAGTTTCTTCCCTGAAATTTGGCCAAAATAGTTTATTGAATCAAAAGTTTATAGCAGGGTGGGATGGAGGACCAGGTCAGTCCAGGAAGTCTGCAAACACTGGTTCTCTATATTCCCCCTTATATCAAGCAAGTTGGCTCCTGCATGTAGTTGAAAGCCCTGTGAGTTTGCTTATTTCACCAAAGTGTGCTACAGCGAACCCGAGAGAACTGGCGCAATCAGCAGGTTTGCAGAGAAAATGAGATTTTTCCTGGCCAGTTTCCAGCAACAGCAGCAGCATTCCAAGGCACATCTCAATTAATTAACAGAGTCAAACTTTATTAGAGATGATTGTTGGCCAAAAATAACCGACTCCTTGGAGCTTTCTTTCTTTCTTTCTTTCTTTCTAAACCTATCTGTGCACCTGCCCTTGGGTTCAATGACTGCGTGTGGGACAGGAAAAGCCTGCCCTTAACCGAATATTGGATGAAGAGTTAAAGTCATGATGAACTCTACGTTCCTAAGTAGATCTTTGGCTGTTGGTCCTCAATAAACATTGTACTCAGGTGCCTTTGATCCTAAAGGACCCTAAAGCACTTTGCAGGCCATAAATGTAGAGTGGGAGACGATGACTATATGATTATGAAGTTGACCCAATCATAGCAGATATTTTTCGAAACTGCAAGTTGCTAACCTCAAAACTTATTCTTAGGGTATTATTTTAAGGTTGTTGTGTGATGGCTACTCAGAGATTTCATACATCTCATTCAAGAAATCAGTTAAATTCAGAGTATGCAGAGAGATGTTGGGAAAGCTGTGTCAAACCAAGGGGTATTTTGTTGATTTTGGAGGGGTCGGGGGAAATTTTTTTTTGCATCAGCTAAGCCTGCGCAGTCCTTACATGTTCTGCTGAGCGCTTACACAATATTACCCCCGAGCACAAGGGATTATTATTTATTACATTAATACCTAAAGGCCCCACACTGGGTCAGGACCCCATTGTGCTAGGCACCGTGCAAATGTATAGTAAGAGACAGGCCCTGACCCAAAGTTCTTACAATCTAAATAGATAAGGCACTCACCAGGTGGGAGGGACCACACAGGCGTGGATTTCGCCCATAATGATTTTTGTTTCTTTGGCTGTCTAACCCGCATCCTTGAATTTAGGGTACTAAGTACCAATCTAAATGGTGTAATTCATATTCCTATGTAATTATGTTTGCTGTGTACGTAGCACCATGAAAATACATTGACCATGAGGGCGAAAGTAATAGGATACAGATCTTTTCACTGGTAGATCACCAGTTCAAATCCAGCTCTGGCTTCGTGGACCAAAACCCATCACCATCTGCTGGCTTGGCTGTTCAGTGACATGTGTGTCATGGTCTTGGCCCATTTTTTAGTGGGTAAGTGTCAACACCACAAACATCACCTTGGCAGGGCAGACAAGCACTAGAGAAGCCTAGGGACATAGCTCCCCTCTCACCCACTGAGTTAGACACACCGGTATAAATGGAAGAACTCCATTCAGGTCACTGGAATAACATGTTAGAGACAGATTTCAAACCAAGGACCAGTCCAGTCCTTCCATCTCAGAGCTGAACGTGGCAAGGTTGGATCTGACTTCATACGTGTTCTGCAAATAAACAGGTGTGCATTCTCCAGAGCAATCAATCTGGCACCTTTAACCAGACTGAAATTAAAAACGGGGGGAAAAAGCATTAATAAAAATATGGCAGCTTTCCTAAGCCATTTCATTAACTATATCAGTGAAGCATATCGCCCAAAGTCCTGTATTTCTGCTGAATACTAACGTTCCCCCCCAAATACTTAGCTCTTTCTTAGAACAATTGCTAGTTTGTACCAACTCAATTTAGTCATGCACACAAAATTCAAAGTAGGGGGAAAAAATCTGAGACAATAAAAGCCACAATTCTGCTGTCTCTGGTTAGCTACCTTCGAGGCCAGATTCTGCTCAGAGTTGCTTGGGATGTACGCTGCTGTCACTAAAACCAGAATTTATCCCACTGCGCCAGCCACCTGGGTTTTAGCTGGGTTGGAAGGAAAAGGCTAACAAAGGCAATTTCACATTCCCCGTGAAAGAGGGACAACTCAAAAAAGAGCTATTTTCATTTTTATTCTTCCTTGTGTCGCTCTTTCTTGTGAGCACAATAAAGGAGGAAAAGGAAGATACCGAGACCATTATTAAAGCTGGTCAAAACTTTTTTAACAGGGTTTTGTTGAAAAGTGGCCTTTTCTCAGAAAACATCTTTTCTTTTTTTTTTTGCTAAGTTTGTTAACACAGAACTTTTTTTTATTTTACTCAAAAAAGGCACTATCTTTAGTTGCAGTGCCAACTTGAAGAAGAGCTCCATGTAGCTCGAAAGCGGGTCTCTTTCCCCTGCAGGAGTTGGTCCAATTAAAGATACTACTTCACCCACCGAATTGAGCTCGCTATTTTTTTCATCATTTAAATCAATTTTTTTTATCAAAAAGGTTTTGAGGTAGTTTTTATTGAATGAAAACTGGCTTCCGATCGATGAAAAATTTCTATAACAGTTACAATAACGTTTGTAATGAAAAATCTGAGCAATTTAATTTTAAAATGAGCCCGTTTTGAACCCTTCATAATGAAACACCTTGAAAATGTTGAACTTTTTCAATTTTTGAAAACTAGTTTTCAATTTTTTCGACTAGCTCCAACAATTCTCTTACAGAGGGGAGTTAATCTGTGTGGCACAATTATAGCTGCACTAGAATGAAATGCAAATAGTATCATCACAGCCAATGGGACTTATCCCAATAGTAAGGGGAGCGTGATTTGTTATTATTTGCATTGTGGTAGCACCGAGGAACCTCAGTCATGGGAAAGGACCCCATTGTGCTAGGCACTGTACAGAACAAAAGGACAGTTCCTTCCACAAAGAGCTAGCAATCTAAGACAAGAGACCACAGGTGGATACAGACTGGAGTACAAGTAAACAATGCAACGTTATTGGTCAGCATGGTAGGCAATGGGTCTCTACACATTTAGTTGGTAAGTGTTGGTGGTAATGAATTTTTCCCTCCACCTGCAACAATTCCCTTTACCAATGATGGAATGTTACAAGTGTGTGTTTTGTTGCACTGCTGGAGAGCTAATGTGATCTTTGCTTGTCAGTTCCATCTACCAATTGGTTAAATAACATCGCTCCGATTGTCCTTGCCTTTTGAGGTTTGCTCCTCATCAATATGGGCTTTTTTTGCACATTGGGGTAGGGAGAGATCATCCTCATTAGGTCAGCAGGGCAGGAAAGATGATTTGGGCCATCCAGTCACACCCCTGCACAGTGTTTCCATCTCTCACAATTTCATCATGAGGGTTGTGATATTTGAAGGGTTTTTTTAATTATGTCCCCAGCATATGGAGACGTGATCACATGGGACTCTCAGCTTTCTTTCTTTTTTTTTTTTTTTTAAGGTAAGTTTTCAGGCCTCACAGTTATGGGAAAAGGCTGGAAAACGGGAAAGGGTCAAAAGGGTCAAAACCCAGAAGGCTAGTAAAAAGAAACAAACATCTTATTTTATTTTTAAAATCTCATGATTTTAAGTCAATCTCCTGATTTGGGGTGAGGCCTGGTTCGTGATTTTTGAATGTTTGGGGTTGGTGATACTGACTGCCTCACCACAACTGTATTCTTGAATCTCAGGTGTGATGGGGTTATGACCCGTCTCCCTTCCGGAGTTGGTTTCAGTGCTATGTTACTCTTACTGGGTAAAATCTCCCCATGCAGCAAGCCAGGACAAGGCCTGTGATTGGCTTTAGTTGGACTTAAATGGTACCTTGGCCTTCTTGTGTGGCCTCTGCATGCAGGGGGGGGGGGGCGGATCTTCACTATCTGTGAAGAACGTTTTCCTTAATATGCTGTCTAAACTTTCCCTTTCTTAGCTTCAGGCCATGGTTCCTTGTCCTCCTGTTTTCTGGGAGTGTGAATGAGCTCTTTCTTTCCTTTAGACGGTTATTTATAGACTGTCATCATACCTCCCTGGGGTCTTTCTTTCCCCTAAACTCTATAAAGTGAGCTCCCTCGCCTCTCATCCCTGTATCATTCTTGTTGCTATTTCTTGTATTTCCTCTATGACAATTGTTTATTCATTGCTATTCTGGTAGTGTCCACGGCATGCTAAGCAAAGCGCTGCCCACACAGAGAGAAGGCAACGGGCCAGAGTCTCCACAGGTGTATTGCGGCATGGCTCCACTGAACGCAACAGAGCTTCAGTGATTTACACCAGCGGTCCAGTGACTCCAACAGAGCGACACTGATTTACACCAGCTGGGGAGCAGCCTACTGGCTCTAGTGGAGCTGCATCTATTTACCCCCACTTGGGATCTGTCCCATTGATGCCAAAGGAGCTCTGCCTATTTACACCAGCTGGGGATTTGGCCCTGTTGGTGCAAATGGAGCCACACCTGTTTACACCAATTGGGGCTCTGGCGCACACTCCCTGCCTACAGCAGCTACCCTATAGTTTTTCTAAATTATTTGTGTATGTACCAGGGAGAGAGAATGTAGTGCTTGAGCGATGCCCAGTGTTTACGCACAGACTGGTCAGCACATGGGCAGTGGCACTGCAATGTCCCCTCATGCTAGCCCATCGATGTGCCTAAACATTAACCTGCAGGGGCCACGCCTTGGCACGAAAGAAGAATTCACTCTCCATGCCCATCCGGCTCTTGGTTTCTCTGCTGAGACAGCCCAGAAGAGTCCGCTCGAGAGGTGGTTTTTGTGGTACAGACACGGGGCCACTAGGAACTGGTCTGAGACCAACAGACTCATTTCATGCCACTGGACAGCCATGAGCTGGGTGTGGATTAATCCTCCACAGCTGGGGAGATCAGAATTGCCCACAGAACTCCAGGTTCAGTGACCCCAGGCCTATTTAAAGTGGAATTATTATTACCACTCCATCCCAGGTTTTGCTGGACATAGAATCCCCCTTCATAGACATCTGAGGACAGCATTAGCACTGCTGGTACAACACCCTGGTACTGCTGGAGTCCTCTTGGTGGTGTATTTAGCGATATAACTGTTATTTGGGGGGAAATAGTGGGTGCTCAATACCCATCAGCCACAGCTGTCTGGCGGTGCCACTGATCAGCAGTTTGACAACTGGGGGAGGCTCTTGGGGGAGGGCAGAGAGCAACAAACTGGCAGGGGCTTTGGGGGAGGGGTTGGGGTGGGAAGAGACAGAGCGAGGGTGGGGTTTTGGGAGAAGGCCAGAGATGAAGTGGGGGTGGGGCAGAGTGGGGCCGGGGCCTTGGGGCAGAGTAGGGGTGGAGCACCTCCAGGGAAAAATAAAATTCAGTGCCTATGCTGTGTTGTCTGCAGAGGCAGGCACTAGGGCTAATTGAAAAACAATGACAGGTTTCAGGGTAGCAGCCGTGTTAGTCTGTATTTGCAAAAAGAAAAGGAGGACTTGTGGCACCTTAGAGACTAACCAATTTATTTGAGCATAAGCTTAGTGAGTATCCGATGAAGTGAGCTGTCGCTCACGAAAGCTTATGCTCAAATAAATTGGTTAGTCTCTAAGGTGCCACAAGTCCTCCTTTTCTTTTTGAAAAACAATGTGGACAGAAAATTGGGTTTGAGACTAAACACATGTTTTCATGAAAAGTGGTGTATTTCTGTACCCTCAGTACCTCATGAGAGTTTTAGTTTGATTGCCTCATGTCCCTGGTCTCTATGGGCCAGGCTCTCTAGCCAGACTACATTTCCCATAGTGCACCTTGGCCAGGGACTCTTGTGATGTACCGCTTCCCCTCACCAAGAGGGAAGATGGTGGTTCATCATGGGAGATGTAGTCCAACTAGGGAGTCTGGTCTACAGATGAGAATGAGCACGTGAGGCACTCAAACTACAGCTCCCATGAGGCACAGTGGGAGTACAGTATTTCCAAATCCTAGTATTTCCATTTTCCAACAACCTCTAGCAGCAGCCATTTTGCGCTGAGTTCAGAGCAGATTGCTTCAGAGGAGACCCAAACACACTGCACTCACTCTGTGAGATGCTGACTTTTATCTTTCCCTCATTTATAGACTTAGTACAAAATAAAGGTCCCTGAAACTGAAAGAACAGGGCTTCTCTTTGGGCATGGAAAAAAATCTAACACCTTCTCATTCTGTGAGCAGTCTGACACCTCAGATCTAAGTAACAAAGCCAATAAAAACACCGTTGATCAAATAGATCTTGCAAGTCAGATAGCCACAGAAGGAATAAAGCTAAGCAGTGAACTAGAATTCATATGCCTGTAACTTCCACTGCGTTCCTACAGCCCTCTGGGTGTGGCAGGTGTGGTGAGCGTACCATTGCTGTTCATCAGCCCCACAGCCGGGGCCTGTCTGGCCATTGTCTCATTGTATCCCCACAACCCAGCAGTTAGGAAGCCACAGAAACAAACTACCAGAGGTATGTCATTTAGCCCCATCACCCGGGGTTCTTTTCCAATCCTTTTGGCCTGAATTCTCAGCCAAGCGTAGGCTCCTTTCCACTGCCCAGGCCTTAATTTACACCTGCATTAAGGTCCCGTTGCATTTCTAGCATGCACAGCGGGGTGTCGGAGTAACTGAGAATCACGCCCTCTGTCGCAGAGGAACAGGAAGTGCATAGCAGAAAGAGGTTGGAGGTGAGAGGATGGGGAAAGTGGACGGTGCTGGGGATAAGACATCAGTCTCCTCTTGCTTATCACCTCCAATCCAGGTCAGCCGCCATTAAAAGTTGCCCCTCTCTGTTAGCCTATCCACGGTACAATGAGTCAGTGATTTTAGCGCAGAACCTACTAGTCACGTGTCCACACTGGTGAAACCATCACCACAGCTGCCTTCTTTACCTGCCTTTTCATTAGAGTCCAGGGAAGTAGCTGGCTTCCACTGCCTTTGAAACCCAAGGGAAGATGGAAATTGATGGCTCACAAATGAGAAAAGACAAACTCAGGGCAAAGGAGAACGCTGCAAATGAGGCTTTGATACAGAAGGGCAGGGGATGTTTTGACAGTGGGGCTCTTCAGGTACATCTATGCTGCAGCTGGGGGCAAGCCACCCAGCCCGGGCAGTTCTGTGTCAGTTCTGCTTGAGCTAGCGTGCCCTAAAAATAGCAGCGTTTCCGTTGCGGCAGGGGTGGTGGCTCAGGCTAACCTCCAAGTGTGGACTCGGGGTTGAGCACCCTTGGACTCAGGCAGCTAGACCAAGGTGCAACATCCAGACTGCTGTTTTTAGCATGCTAGCTCAAGCGAGTCTATCTACCCAGGCCAGAAGCTCGATCCCAGCTGCAGTGTGGACATATCCTTCCTGGCCAGAGCATAGCTGATGTTAATCAGGAAGGCGAGAGGAGAGGAGAGGCTTAGTGTCTTTATTAGGGTAAAAGGGAATGTGATGTCTTTGCTAAGTAAGAGCTGAATAGTGTTACTGGGCTGTCTGAACTTTGCCCCCTCCCAGAGGGGATAAGGCAAATGAATGATCTGTGGAGCTCTGCAGCCCCCCCACCTCCACCCCCATGCACAGCTGTTCAATCTACATGGAGAAAGGAATAATTAGTCTTAGCCTCAGCTGCGCACAGCGGGGCCCTTCTCACACCCTTCGCATTCATGAGCCTGTGTGCTCGCTAGCAGACAAGGAAAAGAATTGGAGTTCGCTGCACCCCCAAAGCAACATTGGGTCAGATCCATTCCAGGGACCTCCCTGGAGCCACACCACGGGGGGCTTTTCCTGTGTTTATAGGGGAGATCTGACCCAGATTTTAGGTTGATTGCAGGGAGGAAATTAGATTTTACAAAACTTACAGAAATATTTGCCTGGGTTTTTTTTTTCCAGTGGGGAAAGAGTTTTGGTTTTTTCCCCCCTTCTTTGTCAAGAACCCCAGTGCCTCTAAAGCCTTTGAAATGCAGACATTGGGCTAGTACATCATTATTTATTACTGGTTTAGTTTACGGTGTCTAAAACTGTGCCGGATGCTTCACAGGCAACCAAAAAAGATGCAGTTCCTGCCCCCAAACAGTTTATCAGCTTGGGGCCTAACACTGCTGACATTAAGGGACTCAAGTAGGATTGTTCAGAGTAGCAAACACGCTGGCCCCAATCCTGCTCTGTTCAGTGGGGTTGTGTGGGGCTGCAGGAGTCACCCACGCAGAGCAGCTTGCAGGATCGGGGCCTTTATTGAGTAATAAATGTTTGCAGGGTCAGACCTTGAGTTTTAGATGTGCCCCAGGCTGACGTTCAGCAGAAGGGTGATGGAGTGAAAAAGGATGAGAGTTAAAGAAAGGAATGCATGAGAACTGGAAAGTGAAACTGACTAGAAACAAAAGCGGTCAAAATAAGTAATGCTTAGAGGGTGACATTAATGCTTGTGCAAAGAGCCGGCACAAGACCTATGCTAGGGGGACCAGATGTCCTGATTTTATTGGGACAGTCCCGATATTTGGGGCTTTGTCTTGTACAGGTGCCTATTAGTACCCATCCCTTGTCCCAATGTTTCACGCTTGCTATCTGGTCACCCTGACCTATGCCGCATTTTCTGGTGTATGGAAACCTGTGACTTTAATTTGTAAGGGGTTCTTGCAGGCAGGGAAAGCACATGATCAGAGTTGGGCTGCAGACAGACAGCCTATAGCAAGCAAGGGCACTGGGAATGGGGGCGGGGGTGTCGGGGGGCCATGGCCCCATCACTTTATACTGGCCGTAAAGGTAGGGTGACCAGATGTCCCGATTTTATAGGGACAGTCCCGATTTTTGGATCTTTTTCTTATATAGGCTCCTATTTCCCCCCCACTTCCCCAATTTTTCATACTTGCTGTCTGGACACTCTACATAAAGGCGAGTGATGGGGGGAGCGGGAGGGGGAGGGGAGGAGTGAGCAGGGGCGGGATCTTGGGAAGAAGAGGCAGGAAGGGGCAGTGCGAGGCAGGGTGCTTGGAGAGAAGGGGCGGCGCAAGGGCGGGGCCGTGGGGAATGGGCAGTGTGGGGTGGGGCCATGGTTTGGGCACTGGTGGCCCCCTTTTTAGGGAGCTTCCGCTGCTCCTGGTAGTAAGGTCGGGTGAGTTGTGCCTCTCAGTTTTAGGGAGCAGCCTGCTTTGTCTCTCTGTGGTTTGGCGTTCTTGTGTGTTATCGTTAGGAGTTCTAAGACACGAAGTAATGTTACATAGCAATCTTCCTGCAGGAGTATTTTATACTTTTATCCAACTTCTCTGCACCTGTGCTGTGCAACATCACACATTGAAGAGCATGTAAGTGGGCCCTGGACCTTGGCTGGGCCAATGCACAGGGATGAATTTTGCTCACATAGGGCTTGTCTATACTACTGCTTAAGTCGATGTAAGTTACGTCGCTCAAGGGTGTGAAAAAGCCACACACCCCCGAGCAACGTAAGTTACACTGACTTAAAGAGGTGTCCACACCGCACTGTGTTGGGGGAGACGCTCTCCCGCCGCCATAGCTTCCACCTCTCGTGGAGGTGGAGTAATTCTGCTGGCTTCTACAGCAGCACGGCATGATCGTGTAGACTCACCTGTCATATAAGCAAGACTGACTCTTTGATTTCCATTGGCCAAGCTGAGAGAAAGGCAAAAAGGAAACAAACAGCACTAAGTCACGTGGTACACAGGAATTTTTCCTTTTTTAATATATACTAGGCCAGGTCCTCAGCCGCAAAACCTTGCTGACTGCAAGGGTGCAATGCTGATTAATACCAGCTGAGGATCTGTCTTAATATTTCTAAACCGCCATTGTTCCTTTAAAAGATAAATCAACCCTTTGGAAGCTCTCTCCACCACACACACACTATTTACCTTCCGCCCCGGGATAAAAGATTCCCCACGCATAATAATTGGCCAAAATGGAAATCACACACATTTTTCCCCAAGGTACGCACAACCAAGCATCTGTGGTCTCAGCTGGGAAGTTCAGTTTTTATTTCGCCATTCAGCTCCGTGCTCAATAGAAAATGCAAGAAGGACAAAAACTCAGAGGGCAAGGGAGGGTAATATCGCTGGCAGCTAAAAGTTCCTTTTAATCTGGGCTCCGTCCTGCTTCTGAAAAGAAATGGGCTCTTCATTAAAGCCAGAGGAGAGAGATGGAAACCTAGGTGTGTCGGGCTGGAGTGGTTTGTCAAGATAAGATTGTGTTTTCCGAGCCAAGAGCGGAGCTTGGTTGTTATAGCAGGAAGGGGTGGGCTTGGGGGCCTGGAGATGTTTAAACTTTGTAGGACATCAGGAGCATGAGTGGCACAAAAAGGAGCCTTCTCCGTGGGTGGTCTGATTCAGTTACATGTACACAAATCCAAGGAAGGGGGCAGGAGCCGGAACAGCAGAATGATTGGAACAGCATAGAACTGGTTTTCCCTGACCTTCCGCTCCGCAGAACCTCTCTTGCTTCAGCGCTGTTTGTGTTGGTTTCTCGTAGGCTGACGGGCAGTTCTTTCTGAGCATGAGATGGAGGGACAGGAGTGAAAATCCACTTTGGGGATTTTCTTAGGAAAGAGGCTCAGAGTCAAAACCCAGCTGGAAAATATGTCAGCTTGATACGTATCTATGTTAATACATAGGCAGACCTAGGGTGTGATTCTCTTCTCACTACACCAGGGTGAGTAACCCCAGTGAAGGCAATGGGGCGACAGTGGTATAAAACAAAGGTGCGATCAAAATGAATAAATAAATGTGTGTAATAATATTCACATGGGCTTGTGTAAACAGATGGGGAATATTGGTTAAAACACAGTTGCTTATTTTTTAAATAGGTACAAATCGTATGTGGGATCACTAGTTCATTCACACAAGGCAAATTGTGTACATCTTTCTTCAAGCAGCGCAGGACCACCGAGTCTGTATCCTTTCCAAGTTGATGTCTTGAAGGGTGATGTCAGAAATGACCCTGAGAGAATTATCAAAGGATGGGAAATGTTAGGGGAGCAAGACATGCCACAGACGGGACTGGCAAAAAGTTGTCCGTGGATAGATTTTTAACGTTACACCTGATTTCAGTGCTCGGGGAGGCATACGTCCTGTGAAGGGTGAGTTTAATCTGCCACACAGCAATATACCCTGGCCACAAAGAAGAAAAAGAGAACGCAGCTGGCATTCGGCTGTCTGTGGTAGCTGAGGCTGGGTGTCTCTGAAGCTCATAGAGGGGATGCCAGCCCGAGGAGACCAGTGAAGTACGCTTGGTCGTATTTATGCACATCTGCACAATCGACTGTGCACAGCCACTCAACTTGTCACAAGTGGGTTTGTGGGTGGAGATTGGAGGAGTACCACCCACCTCTTGCCTCTCCCTTTGCAAGCCCGGAACTGAAGGAGGCTAAGACTAAGAAAAAGGGCCACTGGATGGCTCAAGTCATTATTAATAAGGCTGTCACGCCAATGGGGCTAATTCTGTTTTCGCTCTAGTTTTACACGAGTGTAGTTCTGTTGACTTCAGATTTATCCCAGTGTACGTGAGAGGACAGGCCCTTTAAATCCAGAGCTGATTGGTCAAGATTGGTGGTTGTTAGCATCTGATGTCTACCTGACGGACTACGTGCAATGAATAAGGGAATCTCAGTCCAGTTGCTAAAGGATCATTAAACCATCACTGCAGTTTGCAGTAGCTGACAGGCATATCATCAGCCTCAGAAGGGAGGGCAAGGACTGGGTGGACCACGGAGACAGACCTCCTGTCTCCTCCAGAGAGCTGGATTCCTACAGAGCAGCATTGCAGTGGGGCATACAAGCAGGCTGGGAAGGAAAGATTTTTCCCATCCCACAAGAGTTTTCAAGATTTCAGTTTTTTCTCCCATACCACATCAGGACCAAATGCCAAAATCTCGACCGTTTTTGCAAACCAGAAAGAACATTTTGGATCGGCTCAGTTGGAATGTTTCATTTTGACCTTTTAAAAAAATACAGACATTTTTTATTTAGTCTAGATTAGCTACATTTATGAAACAAAAAGTCTGTTTCGAATGGGAAAAGAAAACGTTTTTTCATTTCAAAAATGTTGGAATGGGACATTTTTGACAATTTCAAAATGTTTTCGAATGGGGACGTTTGTTGAAACCGAACCTTTCCCGAAGTTCAGACAAATCGACATTCCCCCCTCCTCCCCCCCCCAAAATGTTTTATCAGAAAATTCCTGTCCAGTTTGTTGCCCTGTGCCTCTGTAGTTCTGGCTGGGCCGCTAACAGGCTGATGAGCCTGCCACGGCCTTGACTAATAGAGTTGGCTCTTTCATGCTTTAAGCTCCAGAGGTCACAAGTTCAAACCCTGTCTCTGCCCACCGACCCACCCGGGGTGTCCTGTCACAAGTGAGCGGGTGTGGGTTACACTTGCCCTGCCGGGGCCCTATTTGTTCTGTACAGAAACAGAGAATTGCCATGTCCAGGACTGTCAATTTGGCTTCTCTCAAGGACACTCTGTTCTGCTGAGTTAAAGAGAGAGAGAGAGAGAGAGAGAGAGAGAGAGAGAGAGAGAGAGAGAGAGAGAGAAAGCCCTAATCAGAGGCACTAACAAAAACACATGGCTGTGCACCTGCTGGAAGGCTTTAAAAAGCTATGGGGTGTGCAGTGCCGTTCTGGGAAAAGGTCCCCCGCAGAGCAAGTGTGAGGAATGAGTCAGCTGGGTGTGGGGGAGGAAGCGGGGGAATGAGCAGTCCTGGGAGCAGCGGTATCCGATGGCTGACTTTAGAGGGAAGAGCAGCTGGAGGCATCAGCAATTCCTCGTGTTTTCTTCCGTGTTTCATCTTGCGATGGGGTGGATTTTGAAGGATGCAGAAAGGGGGCGTGGCCTATGGGGAGGGACTGTGAGTAAGGCCTGGGCGCGGCAATCGGGAGCCCTGGGTTCTCTGCCTGGCTCTGGGACTTTGGGCACGTCATGTCACCTCTGTTTCTCAGACTTCGCCTGTGTAAGACAAGGGTAACGAGTGGCCTGCCTCACACGGGGGATTGTGAAGGTTAACTGATGCTTATCAGCATAGGTGTTGACTCCAGGGGTGCTCCGGGGCTGGAGCACCCATGGAATTAAAAATAGTGGGGGCTCAGCACCCACCAGCCACCTGCCGATCAGCTGTTTGGTGGGTCCCATGGATCAGCTGTTTGGCAGCAGGCAGGATGTGCTTTGGGGAGGGGGTGGAGCAACTGTGGGAAGAGGTGGCGCAAGAGCGGGGCTTGGGGGAAGGGGCGGAGTGGGGGCCGGAGCTCGGGGCAGAGAAGGGGTGGAGCCCACCTGGAAAAATGAAAGTCAGCCCTTGTGCTTGTCAGGTGCTTTGAGATCTCCTGGGAAAGACACCAGGAAAGCTTTAGAATTGTGTGATGCTGCCAGAGAGCCATTTAATTTTTTGAGAAATAAAATGTGAGATGGCCAATATTTCTGGCAGTGATTAGAAATCAAGCGTCAGGTGGCTACCCTGGGACCCGGGAGCACTGGTTTCTAATCCCAACTCTGACACAAGTCTCCTATGGGACCCCTCTCTGTTTCTCTGGTTTGAGCCTTTCGGGGCAGAAGCTGTCTGTCACAGGGCATTCAGGAGACAGCTGCTACTTTGATACAAATTATAATAGGCACGAAGAATTCTCCAAGGCTTTACAGGGGGTCAGGTTCAGAACCAGGACTAGAACTCAGGTGTTCCTGGCTCCCATTCCTGTGTGCGGACCTCTCTTGTGATCAATAAGCCTGTTTTCTTTTTAATGAGAAATGCAGCTTTCATCCATGGTACCTTAACTTTCTCTGGCAACAAACACACGTTCATCTCAAGCCAGACATGTTTTGCTATAAAGGCTGTCAGAGATTATGGCCTGTACCACCGCTGTCACCAAGGGCTAAGAGTGAGACAGGAGTGAACAAAACTATCATTTGTGTAAATTATGTCTAATAGAAACTAAGAGGAATTTGGGGAGGAGGGATATAATTACTCCATCTGGAACACAGCCAGGATGCCAGAGCTAAAACACTGTTGATTTTGCAGAAGTTTAATAAACACCAGTGCTTGATATCACAGAATTATATCCCAGACACCATCCTGCTTTCAAAAATTGGGGTCAAGAACACCCTTACCTGGGGTAGGCAACCTGCAGCACACAAGGTGATTTTCAGTGGCACTCACACTGCCCAGGTCCTGCCCACCGGTCCAGGGGGCTCTGCATGTTAATTTAATTTTAAATGAAGCTTCTTAAACACTTTAAAAACCTCGTTTACTTTACATACAACAATACTTTAGTTATATAATATAGACTTATAGAGAGAGACCTTCTAAAAATATTAAAATGTATTACTGGCATGCGAAACCTTAAATTAGAGTGAATAAATGAAGACCCGGCACACCACTTCTGAAAGGTTGCCGACCCCTGCCCTTACCTATGCTAATTTCACCAGCCCTATTCCCTGAATGTCAGATGTAATAAAATAGTTCCCCAAATGCCAGGCTGAGCATAAAGGATATTATAAACCTAATGGAGCACGTTCATAGTTCTAATTGCAAGTAAAATACCAGCAAATGACTGAATACTTCAGCAGGGTAGTTTAGTAATTACACTGGGATGTGAGAGGCAGGATCAGGTTTGCTGCCAAGATGAGCTGAAGCTCTTTAGAAGTGGAGTAGGAAGGGGCTTTTACAACTGGATTTTGGGGGGAAGCAGGGAATATTAGCCAGCAAATGGTGGAATAAATTACAGGGGATGTGACCTGAGCATCTGCAACCTACCAGAGTTCTGTCTCTCCAGGCAGACCCACACAGGAGGGGTCTTCTGTAGGTGGTGTGATAACAGGCAGGGTTGGTTGAAGAAGGGGCTTTTTGTATGTGTTACTCTGAGGTCACCAAGATTCAGTCATTCTGAGCTCTGCCAGGTGCGAGACCCAGAACAACAGGCTGGCAAGGATGGGTTGGGATGTGAGCTTGACAACTGCTTTGTAACACGGTTGTTTCTAGTATGACTGTAATACGGTTTCTCTGTCCAAAATGGACAGGAATATATACCGGTATATTAATTAACTACGCTAGCTGGCTGGCAGTGATTAGGCAGCGGTTTGAGCACACCACCTGTCAACCATGCTGACAGTTCTCATTGTTTCCTTGTGCTCCTCCTTTTGTCTATCCATATCCTCCTGTTGTCTCTTGTCTGATACTTGGATCGAAAGCTCTTTTGGGCAGGGACTTCTGTTCTGTGATTGTACAACACCCGGCACAATGGGTCCTGGTCCATGACCGAGGATTCTAGGTAGTACTGGCATGCATATGATAAATAATAATAATTATACCTGGAACCCGTGGGCAGGGCAGGTGATGAACACTCTGCGTGTCTGTGTGTGTGTGTGTAAGTAAGTACAGCGTTCTGGAAAATGTCCAACAGCTGAAATACCCCTAATGCTACTATGTGGCACAGATGGCATCCACTTCAGGGTGAAAACACCAGCTGCCAGGCTACCCTAGTTCCTCCACTGTGGCTACCATGGTGGTGTCAGTGGAATTGCAGTGCTGGAAGATTTCCCCAAATAGTCCAGTGTAGACGCAGCCAAGGCGTGTTACAAGTGTGCTAGGTAGTAATTGCCAGAGGCCAGAATTACAGAATTACTTCGGTATGACTGTGTCGCTCAGGGGTGTGAAAAAGCCACACCCCCGAGCGACGTAATTAT
Organism: Natator depressus; assembly: GCF_965152275.1. Taxonomy (NCBI): domain Eukaryota; kingdom Metazoa; phylum Chordata; order Testudines; family Cheloniidae; genus Natator; species Natator depressus. The sequence continues at coordinate 135,118,939 of NC_134237.1, read as the reverse complement.
ACCGACCTAAGCACCGGTGTGGACACTGCTGTGTCGGCAGGAGGGTTTCTCCCACTAACACAGCTACCACCTCTCGTGGAGATGGATTAACTACGCCAATGGGAGAGCTCTCTCCAGTTGTCATGTAGTGTCTTCATAAAAGCACTACAGCGACATAGTGGTGTCGATGCAGCGTTTTAAGTGTAGACATGCCCACAAAAGAGTATCAAACAGGATTACAAGCCCTAATTTAGACAAAGTGTGTTAGGTTACAGTTGACAGTGTTAATATATGCATGTCAGCTGACTCGTGCATTGAACTGTGTGGGAGATGCTCAGGCTATGAGATAAATTACAAGAAATAAGAGGCATTGATGGGTCCCTGAAATTCCCCTTTAAGGATGTGCAAATTTACGAGGATGCCAGTGTAGCCGTTGTGTGCAGTAGACCATTGTCTACAGTGGCGTTGGAGGGGGATTGTGCTCAGAGAACCTCACAAGCTAGACACTACTCGGACGAGCACAGTACAAACACCTACATAGACGGGAACAAGTAGCGTTGGGTCTGGTCTGTACTCTGAGGAAGGCATGTTGTGTGGATAAATACATGAAGGATTATGAAGAGCTCAAATACTACAGTGATGAGGCCAGAGAAGTACCTGAGAGAGAGAGAGAGAGAGACAGATGTGTATGGGGACAGATGGATAGAAGTGCATGGGGATGGATGGATAGATGTGTATTTGTGTTGTGGCTTACTCCTTAAAGTCTGGAGGGCCAGGGCTAGCCAATCCTGAATACAGAATGAGCTGTACACTGGGGAGAGATCAGGGTGATTTCCCCTCTAAAGAGCAGCAAAAGGGCACAGTGAAGAGAGAGGAAGCTCAGGAAATGGTGGAGAGACTGCAGGTAGTGTGAAATACTTCTGAAGGGAAGGCCCTGAGACCACAGGAGCTGCAGCGAGCAGGAAGTTCCTGGCCTGCTAGGGACCCTGACTGAGAGTGGAAGCCAGAACCAGGGGGCTGAGGGAGGCTGAGCTCCAGCCAGGTAAAGCCTGGGAGCACTGAGCCCACCTACAACTAGAGACCCAGACTGGGAGCAGTGTTTGGGGGCCTGGAAGCCCTGCCAGATGGCTGAGCTCCTGCCAGATGAAAGCCTTAGGGACTTTGAATTGGGGCCTAGCTCTGGGAAGAAGGCCTGGGGACTCCCTGTCTAAAGGGAGAGAGTGACTGAATAGGGGTTGGGACTTGGAGGGCAGTTGATGGGACCTTAGGAGGGGGCTGTCTTAATTACCTGTGGACTGTAAGTTAAGTGCCCCTGGAAAGGAGAGAAATTGGAAGTAGAGTGCTGCAGAGTGACCTCTGGCCATGTGGCACTCTGAAGGTAGCTGGTCCTGTGATAAGGGGGAAGAGTAGCTAGATGCGTATGAGGATAGGTAGATACTTGGATGGGAACGCTCTTGGGAAAGCCCACTGTGTCTTGGTGGGTGATGATCTTCCTACCAGTGCTCCAGTGTAGTGCTTAAAGGTCCACTGTCTTTCAGATGGGATATAATTCTGTGATATCAAGCACTGGTGTTTATTAAAGCTTCTGCAAAATCAACGGTGTTTTAGCTCTGGCATCCTGGCTGTGTTCCAGATGGAGTAATTATATCCCTCCTTCCCAAATTCCTCTTAGTTTCTATTAGACATAATTTTCTTCTTCACTTCCTGACCCAAACAGCTGTATAGGTTTGTTGTGCCGTGTTGATTAAACAGTTGATTCCTATAGATGGTTGTCAAGGGCTTATGGATCCTTTGGGATATGAGCACTGGTGAGATGGAAGATATTAATAGAAATCAATAGAATTAATGGGTTAATTCCCTGCTAACAGCAAGTGCCGCAGTAGAAGTGAGTCTAATGAAAACGCCTATATTCCCTAAACTGTTCCATTTGCAGCAGATGATTCACCCGCTGCTCCCTTCAAACAACATTAACGAGATTAAAAGCACATTTGCTAAATGTGTACGATCAAGGGGTAAAGGAAGCTGCAATTAGCTTTTGACAAACCTTGCACTGCCAGCATCTCACCCTGGTGAGGCACTGCTTTGTGCAGAGCCGTGCAGCTTTGGCGTCTATCCCCGGGCTAGAGCAGGGGTAATCCAGTTGTGACTCTTGGGCAGTCTTTGTTGCAGAGGGATATGAGAGGCGGGAATCTTGCCTAGCGGTTAAAGAATGGGTTTGTTTGGATAAGGCTCTGCCCCTGCATCCACCCACCCTCACAAGAACATAAGAATGGCCATATAGGTCAGACCAAAGGCCCATCTAGCCCAGTCTCCTGTCTTCCGACAGTGGCCAATGCCAGGTGCCCCAGAGGGAATGAACAGAACGGGGAATCATCGGTAGCGTAGCCAGGGAGGGAGCGGGGGGAGCGGCTGCTCCCCCTCTGAGCACAAGTGGCGCCTTTTGAATTTATAGAACCCTTTTTTAATTTTTACTCAACCGGCGGCGCTCCGGCTCCTCGGCGGTGGGGGCCTTCACGCGCTCCAGGTCGGTGGGGGCCTTCACACGCTCCGGCTCCTCGGTGGCACTTTGGCGGCAGGGGCCTTCGCGCGCTCCGGCTCGGTGGGGACCTTCATGTACTCCGGCTCCTCGGTGGCACTTTGGCGGCAGGGGCCTTCGCGCGCTCCGGCTCAGTGGGGACCTTCACGTGCTCCGGCTCCTCAGTGGCACTTTGGCGGTGGGGGCCTTCACGCGCTCCGGCTCCTCAGCGGCATTTCGGCAGCTGGGGCCTTCAGTGCCACCGAGGACCTGGAGCGCCGCCCGGTGAGTCAAGCAGGTGGCCCCTTTTTTTATGTCCGCTGCCCCTGTTCGCTCCACCTAGCTACGCCACTGGTAATCATCAGATGATCCATCCCCTGCGGCCCATTCCCAGCGTCTGGCGGAGGCTAGGGACGCCATCCCTGCCCATCCTGGCTGATAGCCATTGATGGACCCATCCTCCATGAACTTATCTAGTTCTTTTTTTGAACACTGTTATAGTCTCGGCCTTCCATCAAGCTCATCGAGGTAAAAGGTGTTAATCTTTGTCTACACGAGGGAAAAGATCAGGATCATCTAACATTAGCTAAACCTGATCTGCCTCAGCTGCTTCTTTCTTTTTTTTCCTCCTCCAGAGAGACCTAATAAGACTGAAAGCTGAGTTCTTTTCCTTTCCTTCAGCACTGGCTTCCCATTTGAACTTATAACCTCTCTGTGCCCCAGATTCCCCGTCTATTAAGTGGGGAATAATGAAACCTACTCCCCAGGGCTTTAAGAATTAATGTTTGGAGAACACTTTGAGAGCTGTGGGTAGAAGGAGCTAGGTATAGATTGGATCTAGAGCTAAAGATATTCAGTGATTACAGTGGTGCAGCTCCAAAGTTTCAGTTCCGCTCTGTCTCTCAGCATCAAGTATTGTCACCATGGGGCTTCCTTTTGTCACCAATGGGAGGCAGCTAAATTTGGAAGCATTTGTGGAGTTTTCCATCTAGTGTGCAGTGGCCTGGCAGGAAGTGGGATTCAAGACCAGCACTGACTAAAATAAATGTCAGCTTAGATGTCAAAGGCTTAAACATCAGTAGATACGGTAGTTGCTATAACTAGATATTGTAATATAGACGGATATTGTAGCCAAGTTGATACCATAGACCCTATAATAATGTAGTGATAGATGAGTAGATGCATTGGAGTCATTCAGGTGATGGTTATGAGACTCCTGCAAAATCAAAGAAAAAGCATTTAGGAACTTAGGCCTAATGAGGGAGGCGGGTGGTCCAACCTTTTCAATGACATGGGCTACAGGCATAGCACGGGCAACATACAGAAACAAAATGGCGTCCTCTGCACAGCACAACTTTGTTTAACCCACACACCTCCTGGGTGTGGTGTTCTGTCCCATCTCGTAGCACTGAGCCCACTTAGACAGAGGTTAATGAGTCTGCTCTACAGCCTTAGCTACCAGCCATGTGGCTTTTAGCTCATGCATTTAGCTCCAAAGGTCCCAGGTTTGATCTCACCCGCAGACGACCAGGGTCTGTCGGTGTTACACACGCACCATCTGTGCAAGGTCCCACTGCTTGGAGGATGCCATCTGGTAGTGTAAAAGGGAATGGGGCCAGATGCATGAGACCGGGATTAAAGTCCTGGCTCAACTGGTGAGCTAAGACAAGTCATTTCCCTTCCCTGTGCCTCAGTTTCCCCATCTGTAAAATGGAGATAAAGATAATGCTCTCCTTTGTAAAACCCTATGAGATCTACAGATGAAAAGTGCTGCATGAGAGCTTGGTATTGTTAAGCAGAACTGGTGAGAAAAAAGCTATTTTTTTTCTGTAGCAAATGATTAGAAAAACTAATGGAAAATCATTTTCATCTACATTTTTCCATGCAAATTTCTGAGGTTTTGCCAAAACCAAAAATAGTTCAAGCAAAAACCAAAATATGTTGCATTGCGGCTGCATTTCAGAGTCATCATGGGAGATAAAGTCTGGCCAGGGAGCCTGGCCCATTGAGGAAAATGGGAGTACAAGGGACCTGAACTACAACTCCCATGAGTCATCATGGCAGCATTTCGGAATCAAACTATTTCAGTTTTGGGGCATTCTGTTTTTGACAAAAAGATTTTTAGTTTTCATGGCAAGCAGAAACATTTTTGTGGAAAAAAAATATTTTTTTTGGTCCATAAACTAATTTTCATAGAAAAACAGATTTGATAGAACATTTTCAGTCCGTCCTATAAGTAAGTAACTGTAACCAACCCTGCCAGCGAAATAAATGATAGTTGTAGGTTTGGCTAATTTAACAGACAATGACACCCGTGCTTCCCTCCCACCAAAGACAAGGATGACTAATGTTTTGTGGCTGCCTGGCTGTGCGACTGCTGCCTTCTCTCCCTGAGCTAGGAATTCCCTTCATGATGGCCAGGCATGGTGCCGTGCTAGGCATAAGCAGACTAAGCAATTGCTTAGAGCCCCAAGCAGCTCCAGGAGGGGACCTTTTGCTTATTATAAGAACTTGCGTGTTTTGGCATTGTGGGGGTGCCCTCCCCGCAAATAGTCTTGCTTAGGGCCCCCAGTGGGCTAGCACCGGCTCTCCGTCTCCTCCCTTCCCCTGCCTCTAGATCTGCCAGCTGTACTTTGCTGTTTAAAAATGCTGTTACATTGTGTTGCTCAGTAAATGCAGCAGCCCCGTGAGTGAAAGGTTGGTGTCTCCTTAAAAAGAGCACTTTGTGAGGTGCAACAGGAAGACGGGCCATTCCAGCCCAGTGTGGCCAACACTCATGAATTTATTGTGAGTCTTGCAGTCCGTGGTGTTTTTCTTAAAGCCTCAGCTGCTGGAGTCATGGTGTTACCTGAGAATCTCAGCTTTCAGCTGGGGTGGGCGAGAAGGGAAGAGAAGTTTCTAGCCCTCATGGTTCAAGAAAAGCTTGAAAACGTGTACAGAGCCTGGCACGGAGACAGAATTTATATCCGCCGATGTGGATATGAATCGGATATCCGCGGAGCCGCAAGGCTTGACCGAGAACTGAAAGCAGCAGCGTGTCGGGCCGCCGCTCGCAAGATCCAGCGCCCTGTGTGGGCAGCTCCTCTGGCACGGCTGTAAGGGGCGGGGGGGAACCAGGCTGACCATCCACTGTCCCTGGTCACTAGTTGCTAGCGTATGCAAGAGGCTCTACTGATGTACCATAAAGGCTCAGAAAGCAGGAGGCAAATGGAAAGAATCCAACATGTATTGATTTTCTAAAAAAAACCCTCATGATTTTTAAGCAGTCTCATTAGTTTGGAACACTGAGACTTGGAAATGTTGCTGGGTTTTTTTTTTTTTTTTAAGATTCTTTATTTTCCATGGGGAGGAAGAGGGTAGATTTTTTTTTTAAATGTTGCTATTATTGTAATAAAATCTGGAATTGGTGACTAGCAACCACTAATGGAGAATTCCTTCTCTTCGTCGCCAGACTTTGGCCGGCCTCCGTGTCGCCGGCCCGGAGTAAAGGGTTCATTCTGAATTATCACACCGTCCCGCCTCACTGTTCCAGTGTGTTCTGTGCAGGTCCTGAGCGGAGCTGAGTGACCCACCATTCACTCTGCATTTGTGTAGTTCATAGCACAGTGGGCCCCTGGTTTTGGTTGGTCCCCAGGCACACGCAGCAGTAAATCTGGAGGAACTCCACTGGAGTCCAGTTACTCCAGATTTACACCCCAGATGAATGTTGTCCAGAGCATTTACTGTAGAACCAGCCATTTTTCAGACACACATGGGGCTGAATGCTTAGCTGCTGTAAATGGGTGTGTTTCCATTAAAATCAAGAGACTGATGCTAACTTACACCAGGTAAGAGTTTGGCCCCATAAGAACTAATTCTGAGTTCACACTTCAGTTACAGCTTTGATGTTACTGGAGTTACACCAGGTTTCCACCAGCATAATTGAGATCAGAATCGGTTCTGCGCTCTCAATCAGCAAATGAGGCCAGAATCTGACCTGGGATATTGGTGCAAATGCAGAGAAACGCCACTGAAGTCAGTGGAATTCCTCTGGATTTAAAGTGGTGCATCTAAGATTAAAACCTTGTTCCCACGTTGACTTGTTTATCACAGGCTTCTTTCAGATGTTTGCTCTTGTAACTTCTTGCAAAGTTCCTATTGCGTGTTCTAGAATCGCTCTGTGTTACAGATTTCAGTGGCTCGTATGTCAAAGAAAAGTTAGATACTATGGACTGCATTCTCATCTGATGTAAACCACTGATGCTTCAATTGACTTAGTGAAGCTACAGCGATTCACATGGGCTGACTATACAGTACCATGTGAGCGCTCCTGCTGTCACAAAGTCAGTGGGATCTAAGCAAAGAATGGCATTGCAACAAATAAAAGCGGCAGGAAGATAAAACGAAACTTGTTGGAGACACTTGTAAAGAGAAGTACAAAGAAGCCAGCCTGCCACCGTAACCTGGAGGCATAGCCCGAGTGACACGGCCTGATGTGGAAAAGAATTCAGGTTGTGGAAGTACAGTGTGCAAAGCACCTGGTTCACGGGGCTGTAAAAGCCTGAGACTTTGGTTCTCAGAATCAAACACCTTCAACACAAGAGTAAAACCAGGGCAATCTGAAAACCATAAACTGAGGGCAAGGCAGACTGTACAATTCTCCCTGGAATGTACTGACATGGATGAACTTTTTATTTTGGGCACTAACGAAAGCTGCCAAATTCCCAAGTATCTGAAGTTGTTTTTTTTTTCAGTGAAACTTTGAGGGAGCCTCCAGAGGCCAAGGCCTGCCTTGGGGCCAGAGTCAAATCTTTGACAAAAACACAGGCGAGGAGCATTATTTGGGAACGTAAGAATTGCCATGCTGGGCCAGACCATCTAGCTCAGTATCTGGTCTCCAACAGCTAGAGCAAATATAGTCCTGTGGCCCAGGCTAGTGCTCCAACCATGGAGACCCTGGCTCAGTTACTGCTGTGCCACAAATATCATGTACCTTGGCCAAGTCCCTTAGTGGCTCTGTACCTCAGTTTCCCATGTGTAAAGAGGGCAATTATGGATCAATGGCTTCAAAGGAGAAGTTTCTTCCTAACCCTGATGAGCTAGTGTTGGGCTGAAGCCCTGAACCATGAGGGGTTTGTTCCCTAGTGAAAACATTTAAAACTGGGTAAAATTTTCAAAAACACCCAAGTGACTTAGGAGCCTGAGCCTCATTTTCAAAAGTGACTCTGGCACTTAGGAGTCCAAACCCCATGGATACTCAGGCTTCTGGGCTCAGAAGGTATTTAGGCACCTAACTCCCATTGATTTAAATCCTTTGGGGATCTGGGCCCAGAGTGTTTGAGTTGCTTAGGCACTTCGGAAAATACTATCCGCTATCTCATGTAACTATATGTTCTCTCTATCCGTATAAATGTTTTTAGTCGTTGAATCTTCAAGTCATTTTCTATCTATCTATCACTCCCATTCCCTTGTTATGTGTGGGCCTAATCCTGAAGTAAGCAGATCCCTTCCTCTTGCTGGAGTCTGATGTGATGCCATCACCTAGTTCTTATCATCCTTAGAACTCAAAGCGCTTTACAAAGGAGGGTGCTATCATCACCCCCATTTTACAGAAGGGGAAACTGAGGCAGAGAACAGTGAAGTGACTTGTCCAAGGTCACCCAGGAGGTCAGAGCTGGGAGTAGAACCCAAGTCTCTTGAATCCCAGTCTAGTGCTTTGTGTATAGGATGCACTAAAGAATGCAGTAGATTCTAGGCTATGGCAAACCCAGGCAGGGTTCAGACAGGAGAAATCCTGCATCATTCAAATAGTAATCCGCTGTGTCCACTGTCTATCGATGGGCAGCCACCGGTCTTCATAAATTTCATAGATTTCCAAAAAGCCCTTGACACAGTGGCTAGAACAGTTTTATGGAAGTTGCTATGCCACTGTGGGAATCCCCCAGAAATATGTGAATAATATTCAGACTTCCTTGAAAATATGCCATGTCAAGTAACACATAGCAGTAAACTGACTAAGCTATTTGACATATGCAGGGTTGTTGTAGTCATGTTGGCCCAGGATATGAGAGAGACAAGGCGGGTGAAGTAACGTATTTTATTGGACCAACTTCTGTTGGTGTAAGAGACAAGCTCAAAACAGAAGTTGGTCCAATAAAAGACATTGCCATTTGACATAACTGCCAGCATCAGACAAGAGTGTTCTATCCATGGCCACCTCTTGTGGCCAACGTGAGCTTCCAGTGTGATACTGTGGCGAAAAAAAGTCTAATGCAAAACTTGGACGTGGAAATGGGAGTAGTGAGTAGGAGCAGCCAGGAGATCTTACTTCTGCATGCGGCACTGGTGAGGCCAACCTTGGAGTACTCTGTACAGTTTTGAGGCCCATAGCTTTTTTTAAAAGTATGTTGCCAACTTGGAGAGGATGCAGGGAAGAGTCACAAAAATGGGACAAAATGCCTTAAAAAGCTTAATCTGTTTAGCCCATCGAAAAGATGATTGGGAAGTGACTTGATTAAAGTGCAGAAGTACCTTCACAGGGAGAAGACGCTGGGTAGCAAAGGGCTTTTAACCTAGCAGAGGAAGGCAGAACAAGAAGTGGCTGGAAGTTAAAGCCAGACACATTCAAGATACAATGCACCATTTTTTAACAGTGAGGATGATGAGCCATTGGAACAAACTGCCAAGGCAAGTGATGGATTTTCCATCTCTCACTGTCTTCAGATCCAGCCTGGATGCCTTTCTGGAAGGTATCTGTCGTCAGACAGAAGTGATAGGGCTCACTGCCGGGTTAACTGGGTGAAATTCTGTGACGTGCGTTATACGGAAGATCAGACTAGATGATTCAATGTCCCTTCTTAGCCTGAAAATCTATGTCTTCCACAGAGCCCCTGCCTCGTTCAGCACGTCAGACATACAGTGCTCAGGGAATTTATCAGCCATTTGCTGACGACAGAGGGATGTTGAGACTTGGAAATCCAGGGTTCTACTCCAGGTTCTGATGTGGGGTGTGCTCAAGTTCCCATAGATCCCTTTAGCCCCTGGCCTCTTCTGTCCATGACAGCCTCTCCTTGTGTCATTTCTAGTCTTCCTCTCTTCCCTCCCCACTTAGCTCCTCATCCCAGTCTCCCTGCTCAGCTCCTCATCCCAGTCTCTTGCCCTATCCTGTGCTTCCTCCATGTCCCAGTGCCAACCCCATTCTGGCTCCTCACCCTTCTGTAATCCAGTCAGGCTGCTCCCTCTTCCTCCTCCTCCTCACTGCCTGGGGACCAGCAGAGGGAAATCATCTCATCTGGGTTCTCAGTCTCCCTGCTTTCAGCTCCCATACCTGGGGCTACAACAGCCCCAGGTTGCTAAGAGGAGCAAGGGCCAGGAAAGTCCTACTCGGTTCCCATTACCCTGGGATGGCGCACACTCAGTGCAGGCTGCGCTTGGAGAATTTCATTGCCAAACTCTAACAAGTCTCTACTGAGCATATACCTACTGAGGGTTTTCAGGGGTTCATAACTCAATCAAATTGGAGCAGATTTTCACGGGGATGGCCTACAGGCCTGTCTGCCAAGAGGAGAGCCCCATTGCGCAAGGCACTGCACGTACGCATAGTAAAGCATGGTCCCTGCTGCCAAAGAGCTTGCAGCTGGAACAGAGAAGATGGACAAAGGGAACAGGCAAGCAGAGGCACAAGGAAGTGAAATGACTTGCCGAAATTAGAATCCAGGGCTCCTGGCCCTAGTTAGTTTTGCAGGCAGCATGGTCTCATAACTTTATTCAGTCACATATTTAGTTATAAATCTGAGAAAAGGGGGAGGGGAGCAGCACCTAAATTATTTTCCTCCTTTCCAGGACACCTTTTAAAAGTCAGCATCTGACCAGCATTACCACATGGTGGTATCGAAGATACTGTAGCAATTCCACATTCTAGGGGTCAGGGTTGTCTGTAGTGTCTCAGGACCCACTGTGTGCTTGTTAGCTGTTGAATAGCGACCACTGTCATTTCATTAATAGCCTGTTCCCTTTATTGACCTTTCCTGCCTATTCTCGGGAAGCAGCATGATCTAGTGAGTAAGGCATAAGACCAACCCTCAGGAGACGTGAGTTCTAATCCTGGCTCTCCTCCTGTGTGAGCTTGAGAAGCCATTTTCCCTCTCTGTACCTCTCCTTCCCCTCACATCCTTTGTCTATCTTGCCTCTGTAGATTGTAAGCTCTTTGAGGGCAGGGACTGCGTACCTATGATGTACTTGTACCTTGGGGATTGTGTGTGAGACCCTAGACGGCGCCTTCATAAAAATAAGGGGGAACAGTTAGTGAAAGAGGAAGAAAGAGAGGATGGGAAGAGCTGAGGTAATGAAGAGGAGAAATTCTGCAGCAGGTTGGAGGTTCAGCTGCCAGCTGGATGGATGTGTGGCCTGGGGAACTTCCAATGGTTTTCTTTGACTTTCAAATAGGAAAATCTAAAAGGGAAAAAGAAATAAGCTACAATTTGCCAGAATGCGCATGTAGCCCTCACGCCCCAGCTTGTTTAAAAATTGTCCATTGAAAAGATTTTTCAGTTGATGGCAACTATGGTTGTTTCCTAAAATAATGACCTTCACGCAACAGCATCTGTGGAAGCATGGCCTAGCAGGCTCCGCGGAAACCTGGGAGCCAGGAGCCCTGAATTCTATTCCTAACTGTTTCAGAGTAGCAGCCATGTTAGTCTGTATTCACAAAAAGAAAAGGAGGACTTGTGGCACCTTAGAGACTAACACATTTATTTGAGCATAAGCTTTCGTGAGCTACAGCTCACTTCAGTCCACTGAATGCATCCGATGAAGTGAGCTGTAGCTCACGAAAGCTTATGCTCAAATAAATGTGTTAGTCTCTAAGGTGCCACAAGTACTCCTTTTCTTATTCCTAACTGTGGAAATGGTTTCCTTGCATGGCCTTCAGCCAAGTCTCTATGCCTCACTTTCCCCATGTTTTAGGTGGGGTGATAATACCCACCTCAGAGGGGTGTTCTGAAGATTGGTGACTCTCTGCTTTTTCTGTATCTAGACCCTTCCCCCATCTACTACTCCTGGGGGAATTCTGCACCAAAAACTGAAAATTCTGCACGCAATATTTTAAAATTGTGCAAAATTCTGCATATTTTATTTGTCAAAATAAGACAATATATTCCCTCCAGTTTCAATTATTTTGGTAATTTATTTAAACTACAGTACAACGGATGGAAAATAGGAGTGGGGAGCATTGGAGGAAATCCCCAAGCCCCCTCTGTCTAATGGTAATATAGCTAGTATTGATCCTTTTCTTCTAGTTATTAGTCAACAAATATATGTAGCCATATGCTCAATGTCATAAGCAACCAAAGAGCAAGTGAAGACTGGGGAATCAAACTCACAATTTATATTGGCTCCTGACCATCTCCAGAAAGGTCAGCAGTAAACAGTTCATGGAGCACATTTTGATAGGAAAATTCTTCAGTCCAAAAATGTAGATTAAACATTAAAGCACCATATGAATTTATAAGGCCATACTGTCCTTTATACCCCTCTGGCAATGTAAAGGAGCCTTAAAACTTTTACACCTGTTTTATACTCCTGAGGGAATTCACAAAGACAATGGGAACAATTCACTAAGCAGGCAGGTTGCTACATTCTGCTCTGCCTGAGGGGACAGAGCCTGCCCCATGGCTACCTCCTCAGAAACACCCCAAAGCCCTGCCCCTCCATGCTGAGTGTGCCACAATAGTGAGCGAGAGGGACAGAGTCTCTCTCTCTCTCACACACACATACATGACTGCCCAGCTTCCCGCCCCCACCCGGTGGTGAAACATCTCTACCAGCTGCTCTGGGCACCCAAATTGATCTGCCTGCGCTGCCAGGAAGGGGTGCTTGACCTCTTTTGTGGCTTCCCTGTCAGAAGTCATTTTTTGCGGGGAAGCAAAGACATCTGCGGTGGCCATGAATTCTACGCATGTGCAGTGACACAAAATTCCCCCATGAGTAATCTAACCAGGATCTATTTAGCGATATGGGAAGGGCAGTTTGGTTAGAAGCGCTGATGTTTGGGGGTCAAGATCTTCCTGAGCTAGTTCATATCTGTCAAGTGCTTTGAAGATTAAAAACACAGATCCTTCTGTCATTGTTTACTCCTGGGCCCAGCGGGTATAAAATACTCCCCATCCTGGCTTGGTAGCATTTTTCAAAGGGGAAGATGACTCCATAAAGTGCCAGCAGTGGAGAATCAGGCCCTGGGAGGAGTATTATTTTTTGATTGGCACCAAGTAGCTCTGACTACTTTCTCGACATGTAACCTCAGAACGGCTCACCTGGAACCAGATTCTGGTCTGTTACAGCTATGCAAACCTGCAGTAACTCTATTGACTTTAATGGAGCTACTCCTGATTTACCCCAGTGTCAATGAGATGAGAGCAAAGAATAGCATATTGAAATAATAACAACGGATGCCATTGAAAGAGAGCTGTAATTAGATGATAACCTGAACAGGTTATTAGGGAAAAATGGCCTGTGATTGAACTTTATTACTTCTTGCTCTTTTGACTGCCATCGTCCAAGCCAAACTTCACAGTGCTTAATGTCTGATTAAATGTTAAACGTCTCTAGAAATGGCCAATTGAAGTCAGAAGAGAGAGAGCGGCCGCGAAGGCCCCATTAACCCCAATTGATTATATGATAGAAAATGTAATTTACCTTTAAGGCCCTGTCGATCTAAAGGCCTGAAAGTCACTGACGTACAATGGGGTTTTTAATAGTACACTTGTTCCTGGTAAACTTCCATAATCAATTTCCCTTATCCTCGTCTCTTGTATTATCCATTAGAATCATTTTTTCCTCACTCCTGCAGCGAGCGGTTTTGAATTCAAAACTTGTTTTCAACCCTGTGACCTTTTTCGTTTTTAATATGAAGCCTCTGAATAATCATTTAATGTGTGTTATAAATAATTACACATGTACCCAATCAAACCTGAATCTTGGAATTTAATTACAGGGTTCTGCTGCTGTTCCTGGGTGTGTTCATGCTTTTCGGAAGTTAACAGCAGCCTTCAATTGAATTACAGACCTGTGGCGGGATCGAGTTATCTTGGATTACATTTCTGTTTTACAAGATGGGTTATTATTTGGAGTGTGTGAGTGGAGCCTGGAAACAGACTCATTCCAAAGGAAAGAAGGGGGATGGAGGGTGGGGAGCATTGCTTAATTGCTTATTATTATTGTTTATTATCAGCAGTTGGATGCCCTGTGCTTATCTTCTCGGATGTATTTGCAGAGTCTGTCTCAGTTGCTCAGAGCTTGGGATGGGTGCTTTTTTGTCTAGCACAGTAGACCCTACAGAAGAGACTCCCAAACTGTTCTGGCTGGGCCCCTCTTCTCCATGGGAGTCACGGAGCAGCTCCTGCCCATCTGGGGCAGAAAGTGACACACACACACCCCAAGGGGAGCAGGCAGCTCCTGGCCAGGGCACCAGCAGGACTTGGCGGCCCCCACTTCTAGAAGAGCCCATAGCAGCACTGAGCAGACCAGGGTCCCTTGTCCTCCCTCCCCTCTGCCCAAAGCCTCTTGCTCCCCACAAGTTTCAGGGGGGTTAAAACAGGCAGGGTGGAGGCCAGACCAGATCAAGGCAGCAGGGGGGAGAGTGTGCAGGGAGTCCCCAGCAGTCGGGGATGGCAGGGGGTGAGCAGCTGGATGCTGCTGGGTTGGACAGCACTGTGTTCTCCCCTCTCCCCCCACCCCCGCCACACCCAAACTGCTGGGAACTTCCTGTGTGCTCTTCTTGCTACTGCCCTCATCTGGCCAGCCACAGCCCTGCACCCCACCTTGCACCTCTCCCCCAATTAACCTCATTGCACTCCCCACACAGGATCACTCACAGTTTGAAAACCAATGCATTAAAGGACATAAATAGAATATTACACCCTGTAGAGTGAGAATTTATATCCCTTCCACAGGAAGATTTTAACCCAAAACTCTATTATTATTTATCTTATGGTAGCGCCATAAGGTCCAAACTGAGATTAGGACCCCATTGTGCTAGGTTCTGTAGACACACATTGCAAGAGACAGTCCCTGCCCCGAGAGTGCATCTTGTAAATCGACAAGAGTGGCAGGGGGCGGAATATGTGATAATGTAATTAAAGACTGTATCATAATGCATATCCACAAGGGGGCTGAGTTAAGGTTACATGGGCAGCCTTAATTCTGGCATTTCCTAACTTTTGAGTGCTTGGCTTTGCAACCTTAATAATGTTATTTTAATGAGGGTTACGGGGAGGGGGATGTTAATGTAATTTCCTAAGATGTTTAAAACAGAAATTCCAGCATGTGAAACCAACATGACTCCCCACATGTGGGACATCAGCAGAGCTGGAACCTTTAGATCCACACCACAGATCTCTGCCTCATGAGCTAACAGAGTATCTAGTAGCAATAGCAGGTTGTTATCCTCTATATTGACCAGTGCTAGAGGGGACTGAGACACACACTTTGCCACTGAGCTTCACAGTTGTTTGCTAACAGCAGAGGAACAGTGAGACTCAGGAATTTTGGGTTCCGTGCCAGGCTTTGGACGAGTCTGTGGTCTAATGGTCACAGACCCTTCTGCCCATTCCCTCCAAACTTGACCCCTTCTGCCCCTTTCTCTCTAACCCATCCCTTTCCCAGTCCTGTCTCATATCCCCCACCAGTTCCTCATCCCAGTCTGTGTCCCAGCCCCAGTCTCCTCCTCTCACTCTCCTCACCTAGCCAGTCCCAGTCTCCACCTTCCTGGGCTCCTCACCCCAGTCTCCCCCATTAGGCTTCCCATCCAAGTCCCAATCTTCCCAGAACCCTGCTCCCGGGACCAGTCTGCCTCCCTGGGCTCCTCATCTCAGCCTCCCCCAACCCCGCGTCCCCCCATCTGAGCTCAGTCTTTGCATCCCCTGCCTGAGGCAGGCAGCCAACATGGAAAAGATCAGCCAAAATGGCTCATGTTTGGCAAATTTATAAGCCACTAAAAAGTGGGTCTGATAACAGGAAGTGCCAGGCAATTGAACTACAGCGAGCCAGCTTTGCCTCTAATATAAATGTGATGCCCTCCAACCCGAAATCTCAGTGCAAAGTGGCATGAAGAGCACTCTTTGAAGCCCAGTGATTGTACAGAGTCAGAAGAAGGATCAATGGTCCTTTATTCTAGCCAACAACATTCGTCTTCATAAAACTTCAGGGGTTTTTTTTTTTTTTAGCTTTTGCTTTAATGAATTTTGTGACTTGCAGAGAAAACACACTGGGAAAAATGGAGTGGGGGAGGATAATTGAGAAATTGCTTAGCTCTGTATTCATCTTAAAGCACAGAATGCAGATCGCATAAGCAAGTGTGGAATTATATGTGATTAAAACCTCCCCAGCCTTTGTGAAAACTGGTCATATCCACCACTTAGTCATTCAAAAAAAAACTAATGCAACAAAGGAGAAATTAATCATCAAAAAGTCTGCTATAGCTCAAATTTGAAAAAAATTTGGAAACCAGAACTAATTATTGACGCTGAATGCAGTGACTCCGTCAGACATTGCAGGGGGTTCACCAAGAGGGGGGGTTCACCGTTGTTCCTTCACCCATCCGTTTTGTACGTGGCAGGGGAGGAAGAGACTCATCACTCACTTCTTGCGTATGCACATTCCAACTTGTGCACAGCTCTACCGGCTTATTCTTGGACTTGCTGAGATTTTTGCAAGCTAAGCAGGGTTGGGGCTAGATCAGGGGTTCTCAAACTGGAGGCCGGGACCCCTCAGGGAGTCGTGAGGTGTCAGCCTCCACCCCAGACCTGACTTTGCCTCTGTTATAAATATAAAGGGAAGGGTAACCACCTTTTTGTATACAGTGCTATAAAAAAAATTTTGGCCAGAGGCAAAACCCTTTCATCTGTAAAGGGTTAAGAAGCTAAGGTAACCCCGCTGGCACCTGACCCAAAAATTCTGCTGTGCTTTTGGTTTAAAATTATTTTTGATTTAAAATGATCCCACTTACACAAAAACAAAAATACACATTTCCTTCAACACAGCAAATTTTACAAGCCAAAAAACCAAACAAAAAAATTTAAAGCATTTTTTACCTAAATTGCTTACTAACTTTACACAAGTTAAAAGGCTTGCATTTTTAATCTGGTTTTGGCAATGGTATTACACAAACAAACAAAACCCTTTGTCCCCCCCTCCAAATTTAAAAGTGTCTTGTCCCCTTATTGGTTATTTTGGGTCAGGTGCCAGCAAGGTTACCTTAGCTTCTTAACCCTTTACAGGTGAAAAAATTTTGCCTCTGGCCAAAAAAAATGTTTTAGCACTGTGTACAAAAAGGTGGTTACCCTTCCCTTTATATTTATAACAGCCTCCAGCATTTATAATGGTGTTAAATATGTAAAGAAGTGTTTTTAATTTAAAAGGGGGGGGTCACACACACAGGCTTGTTATGTAAAAGGAGTCACCAGTACAAAAGTTTGAGAACCACTGGGCTAGATCATTGCTTGCTTGGAGGAGACCTCTAACCACATAGGTGCTCATTGGAATGGTGATGGGTGGAGAGTCAACGGGTGGCCTGCTTTCCTTGGAGACGTTGCTGATCTTCAGGTGAGTCTTCTCCTGTTGAAGACAATGGGTGTTTTGCTGTTGGCTTCTGAGGGAAAGGGCAGCCGAATGTGCTCTGCTCATACAGATGTTCCAGTGAGTAGAAAATTGCTTTCCAGAGCAGGTGCTGACAGCTGTTCAGCAGATGCAGGAAGCAAGCAGACCCATGCTGCTTGGGTTTGTTCACCCCTCCCCTGTGTTTTTTGGCCAGGAGAGGGCAGGAGGAGCTGGATCTCCCGCAAATGCTGGGGTGCACAAATGAATAAGTAACAGCCACCTTCCTGCTGCTGTGGGTGACTCCCATCTTGATGGTGTCTAGCAAGTAATTCTGATTCCAGTTGCTGTGGTATGTGATTGATTCACAGCAGGGCTGTTATCCTCATGGAGCAGAGAGGTAACCAAGGCATGGAGCTTGCCCAAGGTCGCTCAGGGAGTCTGTGGCAGAGCTAGAAAAGGAACCCAGGTCTCTAGAGTCCCAGGTTAGCACCCTAAGTACTGGACCATCCTTCTTCTCCCACAGTGGTGAACTAGTGAGCTAGTTCCCTGCCCCTCATTTGAGACTGGTTTGGTGGCAGCAATAAACCTGCCTTGGGGCACGCGCCGCACTGTGGAGGCTGTTTGCCCAGTCAGTCGCTCAGGGAGTAGTAAGGTGGAAGCCAGCTCCAGAGGTGAGGGAGGGAAGCATCTATGGAGGACATGAGCACCATATGCAGGAGAAGTATCCGAGCCTGCCTTCTGATCCCACCAACACCCATTCTGCAATGAGCCACTCCATGTGGGAGTGAGAGTGAGAGATGCAGTGGGGAATATACAACCAGATGTCGGGTTGTTCTGGCTCCTCAGAAAGTCTGGGGTCAGAACCATTTTCTGAACAGCATCAGGTTCATTTCCTCCTCCTTCTGTGACCTTCTGAGGGCTTGGGACTTCTTCAGCATGATTGAGGGGCCAAGGGCATCTCACTTGTTTGTGTATCTAAAACGAGGGACATTTCAGACCATTGGCTGTAAATCTGGGTTCCACAAGGCCCCAGGCCCAGTGCACAGCGGTCCGCATGGAGGCTACAGTGCATGAGGCAGTGGAGGGAGGGGAAAGGCTGGGTATGAATATCAGAGGCACCATCACCCGCCTCGAGGGAGTGTGTGCTCATATCCCATTCCAAGCTCTACCAGTCACCTCTGAGTCTTTCTGCTCCCTTCAGAAACTTGAGGGCTTCTTAAGAAATGAATAACATGAACCTAGAGATGTTATCTGTAAGGGCTTGAGCTGCAGATCACACGACGTAGATTAGAGGGGAAAATCCTACTTGCTTTACGCACAGGAGTAATCGCCTTCCTCTTGGGCATTGGTTTTACACTGGTGGAACTCTATTGACTTCAGTGAAGTTACTTCTGATTTACACCAGTGTAAATGGGAGGACTCAGGCCCAATATCTTCACCAGGGCCACCCCCAGAAATTTTTGACCATGTACCTGCAGTAGCCCCTGGCCCAAGTACGTCGCCTTCCAGCCTGGCCCGCCCAGATGCAGCATCTCTCCCCATCCCAGAGAGGGGACATGAGCTGATGAGAGCAGGGCAAGGCCAGGCTGGGCCCCAGGGGGATGCAGACCCACAGCAGTGGCGAGGCAGGACAGCCAACTCGGGTTTGGCGTGGTGACCCCTGTGCAGCGGGTCACAATGCAACTCGCTCAATTTTGGCCCTGCTGCCACACCCCCTGCCATGACGGAGGGGCTGCCGGGCCGGAGTTGCATAGGCAGTGGAGTGCGGCCATTGGTGCTCCTTCCCGCCATTGCCAATGGTAAGCACTGTGGTCTTCACTAAGCTTATTGCAGTGAGGAGAGAAGAGCAGAATTCACATGCCACTGTGTGATTTGATCCATCTCTCACTTACCCAGGTTTGCCTCTATTGACTTCAGGAGAGTTATTCCTGGTTTACACTGGGGTGAGACGAGATGAGGTTCTGCTGTTATATATTTTTAACACACACACACACACACACGCATCTCAAGACATCTTAAAGAATCACAAATTAGTTATTCATTAATATAATGACGTGCTGATAGGACCTTCCATCCCAAACCACTTCATACATTTTATACACACTGCATCACTAAAACGCACCCACCTCTGCAATGGGGAACAGTCAGCCATTTCAGCAGAGGACCTGCTGCACCGTTAAGTCCTGGTGCTGGGGTTGTAGGACAACAGGACAAATCTCTACTCTTATGGAGAGCACTGTGAGATGTTTTAATGTCCACAAAAGTAGGCAGGACTTGGGTTCTAACAGTCTCACCCAAAGACCCTATCTAGATAAACTGAGTTCTGGTTCTTTAGAATAGTTGTACCTTCTTCTGATACCAGTGTTACCCCCCTGCTGAGAAGTAGTAGGTGTCTGGGATCTTGCAGGTCAGTTTCGCAGTAAAGGAGAAATCAGTGATGCATTCTGGGTATATTCTTAGTGTAACTTGTTTTATTCACACGTGTACATCAGTCCTGGAACAGAAGTGGTCAAGCAGCATGCAGGGCTCCCAGGAATCTCAGCCCAACACCAGCATCTGGTTCCCAGGGAGTCTGCCTCAAGAGTTGACTCTAATCAGAGGCCAAGGCAGAGAGTAAACTCTCTTGTTGCTCACACTGCTCCCTTTCCATAGACTTTATCTCTACACAGAAGCTTGCCCCAAACTAACAACTCATTATGTCTTTTTGAGACTGAAAACGTGCTCACACACTAAGAAAAAGGACTTGGAATACTATGTGTAACAGTTGACCTGGTGATGCCTGTCATAACAGTATCCTGGAAGGCTGAAGTGCTGAGTCACCCATGCCAGTATTTGAACAAGAAGCTAAATATTCCAATATAAAGGACTTACTGTGCAAACTTACTCATGCTGTCCTGTCAAGCTACTTATAATGAGTAAGGAGTAAGGAGTCATGGTTGAAGCAAAATCTTACTCCCTCTTGGTTTGATGGCAGAGTTCAGCCAAGCATACAAATGCTATACATAGGAAGAACAGGGATAATTTTTAACAGGGAGGCTGATTAACCACTGGAACAAACTACCCAGGGACGTGGTGGATTTTCCATCTCTTGATGTCTTAAAATCAAGACTGGGTGCCTTTCTGGAAGGTGTGCTTTAGTCAAACAGAGTCATAAGGCTCATCCCAGAGGTAACTGCGTGAAGTTCTCTGGCCTGTGTTACACGGGTCTGATGGTCACTTCAGCCCTTAAAATGTCTGAAGCGTTGTTCAAAAGAGTTGACTTTGTGTCCTGAAGTTACATTCCAAGCATGTTTCAGGAGACGAAAGGGGATGCTCATTGGGCTCGCCTCTTCTGAGTGGGGGGAGGGAAGAGAGGGTGAAATGACACAACTCCCATTGACTCCAGTGAGGTCAGGATTCTACCTATGGTTCTTACAGCCATTAAAGGAAATGAGATCTGAAACGCAGATTGGCCTCAATGGGATTGCTCACATGTTTAAATTTAAGTGTGTGCTTAAGTGCTTGCTAGACCAGGGCCTACAAAATGTAATCCATAGACCTGAATGAGCTGTAAAGGTAACATAGATCTGAGACAGTGTAATGCGTAGAAATGGAGTGAGCTGTATTGCTGAACAGGACATGATTCATATCAGCATTTCCCCGCATGTCAGCAGAAACATTCAAAAATCAAAGTGGACTGCTTGACACTTTTCCCGAACATCATTTTCATGTCTTCCTCCCTCTATAAATTTGTCAACGCCCCACTTTCTGCTGGGTAAAGAAGCAGAACCACAGAAGGAAAGAGCATTTTATTTCTTATCTGATAAAGAATTTGCTCTACTTCTGAATGAGCTTTCTTTTCACACTGCATCTTCGCGCATGGGGCCACATCACATTTAGAAAAAGTTAACCCTGGGATGTCGCTTTCCTCCTAGAACCTGAGAGGGTCAGCGCACTCCCCTGCGTAACAGCATTCTTCTCAAGAGCTGCTAAGAGGGAAAGAGGCCTGGCCTGCACCTAAAACTTAGGTTGACGTCGCTATGTTATTCAGCAGTGTTGGAAAATTCACAGCCCCTGAGAAACTTGGCTAAGCTGATCTAAGCCCCAGTAGAGATTCTGCTAGGTTGAGGGAAGAATTCTTCCACCAGCCTAGCTGCTGTCTCTTGAGGGGGTGGTTTTACTACGGCAACCGAAAAAAAAATCCCTTCCATTGCTGTACCAAGTGTCTACACTACAATAGCATAGAAAGGGCGTAGGGTAGAAAGGGCGAGGAGGTGTAAAGGGAAGCCACACATTTCACTGCTGTTTGCTCACTTACATCCTCGCGGTCTCTTTAGAACACTCACACTCTCATGGCATGCAGAGTCAATTGAGATGCGGGGGATGCATGTGTCTAAGGAGGCTTTAATCCCAAAAGATCCCAAAGTGCTTAGCTATGCCAGTCAGAATAGCTGCTTGAAAAAACTCTGTGATGGATAGGCTGATAAAGCAATCCACTTAGAGCTCAGCCTGTGAGACCTAGATACATTCACTTCACTTCCCGTGTCTTCTCTTCACTTCACTTCTCCTTTGAGGAGGGAGCAGCATCTCCTACACCTTTCCATTCCTTCCTTGGCTGCTTCCTCCTGTCAGCCTGAGGATCCATCAGGGCTCAGGTTGAGATTTTCAAAGAGCCTAAGGTTGTTTGGTGCCTGTTAATGTTCAGTACATTGCCCCCACTCACTGGAGTAACCTACCACATCACAATCTTCAATGCATTTATCCTCCCGATACCCCTGTCAGGCAGGGCTACTATGCCCATTTTACAGATTGGGGAACTGAGGCACACAGAGACTGGCCTGGTCTACACTGGGGGGGGCGGGAATCGATCTAAGATACGCAACTTCAGCTACGAGAATAGTGTAGCTGAAGTCAACGTACCTTAGATCGATTTAGAATCACTTACTTCGCGTCCTCGTGGCACGGGATCAACGGCCACCGCTCCCCCCTAGGCTCCACTTCTGCTTCTCGCCGTGGTGGAGTTCCAGAGTCGATGGCAGAGCGATTGGGAATTGATTTATCGCGTCTACACTAGACACGATAAATCTGTCCCCGATAGATCGATCGCTACCCGCCAGATCGGCAGGTAGTGTAGACATGGCCTAAGGCCCAGTTGATTTCAATGGAAATTAGGCACCGAAATACCTTTGAGGATCTGCGCTTAAGAGGCTTGCCTTAGATCATATAGTAAAGTCTGTGGTGGCACAGAGAATTGAACAGAGCTACCCTCCATTGTACACTGTGCTCTAACCACTAGCCCATCCTTCTCAACTTCCTTTTGCCCAGTTTCTATTGCATTTCGGACCCCCCACCCTTTGAAAATGCCAGCCTCTGCTTTTATAGTTAGCCTGGGTCATACTCTTTTTCATTCCCTGAGTGGGTGTGTGCGTGTGTGTCTGTCTGTGTGTGTGTCTCTCTCTCTCTCTCTCTCCTACACTCTTTGTGTTCCCCAGACTGGCATTGCCTTGAGTTCCCAGTGCTCTTGGAAGCACAGCTCCCCATCCCAAAGAGGTTTTCACGGTAAACGCCTGGCGACAGATGTTCTCTAGCATCCCCCATGTCCTTGGAGACGGGCTTTGTCAAAATGCTGTTCCTTTTCCTCCGGCTGGCTGGCTGGGGTTGAGGAATGAGAGGGAGCTGCCAAAGGAAGGAATTGTGTGCCCAGCATGTGGGAAGGGAAGTGCTTAGGACACTGCTAGAGTGAGTCTCCTGGGACCTCTTGCCTTGAGCTCGTGAAGAGGTGTTTTCACACTGGAGTAAGCATGAGAAGAGAGAATGCTGCAGCCAAAAGCAAACCTGCTCGGCCAGTCAGTCCCTTAATTTCCTTGGCTATTGTTCCATAGAATCCAAGGCCAGAAGGGACCACGGTGATCATCTGATGTGATCTACTCGATAATACAAGCCAGAGAACTTCCCTGAAATAATTACTGTTTGAACTAGAGCCCGTCTTCTAGGGAAAAAAATCAATCTTGATCATGGGCGGCGGGTGAAGCCCCTCTTCGGGGTGGCTAGCCCGCTGGCCCTGCCCCTTCCAGCCTAGTCATCTTTCCCCTTTTCCCCCGTGTCAGAGAAGCCCCGAGCCACCCTCCCCCCCACCCCACCCGCGGCCGCAGGAGCCACATGCCCCAGCTGCACTGGGAAACCCCCCTCCCAGGCGCCAGGCCGCCTGTCCCAGCCCTAGGGTGCTGCACCCCCCAGCACCACCCCGGGCTGCTGGGCCCCACAGCACTGGGCCGGCCCCAGGGCCTCCACAGGCTGCTGGCCTGACACCCCCCCGCCCAAGCCAGCCCCAGGGCTGCCCCGGCCCTCGCTGTCCCTGAGCTCCAGGCCACCGGCTGGAGCAGAATCCTGCCAACCTCAGGGTAGAGGGGAAGGGGAGCGGGGCCTCAGGGCAGAACCTAGGCAGGGCGACGGCTTGGGTCAGGGGAGGCTGATCCTGCCCTGGCCTTTGATACCCGCTGCCCATGATCTTGATTTAAAAATTGCCGGTGATGCAGAATCGACTGCAACCCTTGGCAAGTTCTTCTTATGGTTAACTACCCTCACTGTTAAAAATGTGTGCCTTCTTTCCCATCTGCATGTGTCTAGCTCCAATGTCCAGCCACTGGATCCTGTTATATCTTTGCCAGATTGAAGAGCCCATGATCAAATATTTGTTCCCCAGGAGGTGAAGGCGCCCTTTAACCTTTGTTAAGCCAGCTGTGCTTGCTTCCGAGCGTTTCCCCCACTCCTTTATCCTGGATTCTGCCTGCTGCCACATCCAGCGGTGAAGTTATCTTGTGTTTGTGTCAGACTCCGTGTCCTGTGATGTCACTGATGGAGCATTATGACATCACAGCCGGAAAAAACAGCCTGAGAAGCAGGAAGCCTTGGTTAAAACCTGGGATGATGGCCCCAGTTGTTCCACACGCAGGGACTGACCCCAGGTCACGGGAGTGGGGAAGCAGGTGCTTCTGCTGCTTGAACTAAAGAGCCCAGTCCCTTAATCCAAAAGCAATAGCAGACTCAGAAACAAATTCATGTGGGCCATCCACTAGTGGGAGACAAAGACCCGAAAGGCCAAAACTATAACTGGGGTCAAAAAAGAATTAGGCAAGTTCTTGGAGGTTAGGTCCATCAATGGCGATTCGCCAAGATGGTCAGGGATGCCACCCCATGCTCCGGGTGTCTCTAAACCTGCCAGAAGCTGGGACAGGGGGTGGATGACTTGAAATTACCCTGTACTGTTCATTCCCTCTCAAGCATCTGGCACTGGTCAGTGACCGAGACAGAATACTGGCAGGTTGACTGTGCATTGTGTGAAGAAATACTTCCTTATGTAAGTTTTAAACCTGCTGCCTATTCATTTTATTGGGTGATCCCTGGTTCTCGTGTTGTGTGAAGGGATAAATCACATTTCTTTATTCACTTTCTCCATACGGCTCACGATTTTATAGACCCCATCATATCCTACCTTTGTTATCTCTTTTCTAAATTGAATAGTCCCTGTTTCTTTAGTCCATGCACTAATGAGACAGACAAGTGCCCTGCTGGGTGGCCAGCAGCCAGGAGAAATGCATCTGACGTGTCCGCTGAAGTCTGTCAGGGAGAAAGAAAAGACCTTGAGCTGGACTGTATTCGATCCTTGTACACAATGTAGCTACCAGGGAGTGTGTTTCTTCTGTTGGTGTCTGGAATAAAGAATCCTGATTCATATCCTGCATGAGAAGGTGGGGGAGGTAATATCTTTTATTGGACCAACTTGTGTTGGTGACAGAGACAAGCTTTTAAGCTTACACCGAGCTCTTCTTCATAACCTGCATGTAACAGATGAGTGGCTGCATCGAGCCGGGGGCTGCGTTCAAGTATCCTTCTTGGACTAAGACCCAGCACAGACAATGCTCTGAGGTAATGCCACATCACTATCCGATGGTGTGAATGTAAGTGTGCA
The DNA here is from genome assembly GCF_965152275.1 of Natator depressus. NCBI lineage: Eukaryota > Metazoa > Chordata > Testudines > Cheloniidae > Natator > Natator depressus. The sequence continues at coordinate 135,093,926 of NC_134237.1, read as the reverse complement.
GGGGAGCCTCTGAGAACTTGCCTGATGTCAGGACATCCCTACATGGTTTAACAACTACCTGTGGCTCTCGCCACATGAGCTAAGCAGGGTCAGATCTGATCAGGACATAGAACGGGAAATGTCAGGGAAGGTACAGGTGCTGTAGAAAGTGATGCTATTGGTTCAATAGAGGGCGCACTTCCCCCTGTGTCTGTACTGACCCTGTCTTTGCATGATGCTCGGTAGATCTGTGATGGTACAGGTGCTATCACTTGTTATATCTCCCAGGGTAAAAAAATCACATAAAGCCCAGTGGATAAAGCACTGGACTTGCATTATCCCAGCTGTCTCGGACGTCCTGTGTGACCACGGGCAAATCATTGCACCTTTCTATGCTTTTCCTTCCCCATCTGTAAAATAGGAATAATGATAGTTGTTTCCTTTTTGAAGTGCTTTGAGATCTACAGATGAAAAGCGTTATGCAAGATAGGAATTATTAATCTCAACAGAAGTCAAAGGCTTGAATCTCCATTCCCTTGCATCATTTGGAGTCCTTCATGTCTCCATTTGCAATGGTAACATCCTATACGCCCTTTGAAGAGGTGTAAATAACTCCACAGGGTGAAAAGGGATTGGATAGAAGAGACTTGGCCCCTATAGGATGGCTGGATGGAATCTCATGTTGGTGTACGCATATGAGAATTCAGCAAACGCTATCAATGAAGGAGTATGTGGGAGACCAGGCCGGTGCAAGAACCGCAAACACAGTTGCATGTGGGACACACACAATTTGTCCATGACCATTGCAGATTGTTGTATCCTTGCTTCGCGCTGTTCTTGTTTTTCGCGTGTGTTAATAACTGCTTGGAAGCTGGGCGTAATGGCAACATGACAAATTTACCTCCACCTTGCTCTGTCATGCGTTGTTGCTTCCCAGGTACTGGGATCAACCTGACATAGAATCATAGAAGATCAGGGGTGGAAGGGACCTCAGGAGGTCATCTAGTCCAACCCCCTGCTCAAAGCTTTCAAGTTTGACTTCAGTGTATCTTTATACCATTTGTACTCACCACCATGAGAGCAGGTGCCTCACTTTAACCAACCACAAAATATGGCCTTGGGGGTTCTTGAGTTGGCCATATGAACAAGATGCCTAGACCAACATAGTTGGAGCTGTTATGAGCATGCTTTGAACGCTGGACATCTGACAACAATTAAGGATTTAGGTGTCAGGAATCTTGTCCTACAATTTTACCCTGCAGACAGCATGAAGATGGCGCATCTGGAACTGATATGGTGGTGATATGTTGTTAGCACAACTGCCCAATAGACATTTAGCTTCGTGTTTATTCTGAGATCCCAATTGTTGCAAAGGCAGCCAACAACATTCCAGATGCCGAGCTCGCCTTGGCTGTGCGAGGGGTAATTCCATAATCCATTGTGGCACTCTGTGCGGGCATGCTCCATCGGCAACAAAACTTACCCACGGACTTGAGAGGAGTGGGGGTGGTGTTAATAATTGGGTGGGCGTGTGTATCCCTGGCAAGTTCAGTACAACTCTTTGGTTTTCTTTAGGCTAATTGTGAAACCAAAGCGGTGAACTGCATGAGCAAAGAGATGAGTTATAAATAGAATGTCATTGATCGATTGAGTGAGCAACCAGGGCACGGTCATCAGCACATAAATGTTTTTTCTCCAGGTGTGTGAGGATCCATCATGCCAAATTCTGGGCATGCAGGTACCGAGGCCCAGATCCTTAAAGGTATTTAGGCGCTTAATTCCCATTGACTTCAATGGAGGAGAGGGCCCAGATCCTTAGAAATATTTAGGCACCTGGGAATAAGAAAGCATGGATAACTGGTGTTGTCTTGTAATCCTGGCTGAAAAAGTTTTGCATTCACGCATGTTGCTCTTCGTAGTACTTGGATCACTCATGCATGGCACTACCCTGGTTAGCACTGTGTGGAGCGGATCTGTCAACAGCAGGAACTGAACATAGGACCTTTCAAGAGTCTCATCTAAAGCCTGTGGAAGTCAATGAAAAGCTTTCCATTGGTTACAGTGGGCTTTGGATCAGAGTCCTCTAACCACTTGTGCTAAAGGGGTCATTTCATTAGTTGGTAGAAGTAGTCAACTATCTTCTATGTGGTCCGGCCACTAGGGGGTGAGGGACACACTTAGCAAGTGTGATAGCATTTGTTGTGCTAGGCGCTGTACGAACGCAGAACAAAAAGACAGCCCCACCCCAAAGAGCTTACAATCCAAGTCTAAGACAAGAGCCAGCAGCTAGGTACAGACAGACCAGGAAATAATGAGACAGCATTGGTCAACTTGATGGGCAGTGGTTTCAGGACAGCAGCAGCCTAAATGCTGCTGCAAACCCTCTTTCGTTGTACAAGCTCCTGCTGCTGCCCCAACCGGCTGGTGTTGCTCTGAGAACCTCATGAGTTCGGTTGCTGAGCCACTCTCACCAAAGAATTCTGAGCAAAACATCTCCCTGTCCAGGAGGATTGTTAGTAACAACCGGCCAAGCTGTCCTGTGTAGCTGTTTCATTATCTGCGTGTTTTGTTCTGGAGTTTCAAGCCTGTTTTTACACCAAATCTCTCATTTCACCGAGCGCTACTCCTAACAATCATTATCAATCAGCGTCCACTTGTGTTGGCTGCTCTGACCTAATTCAGTAAAACAATCTGCCAAGCAGCATGAGCCATGCAATGTGTATGGCGGGGGTGGCTATAAAGAAACACTTGAGTGTGCAACAGTCTCCCAGAGGGGACTGGTGGAAGCTCCAGCACGTGGGTTATTTAAAAGTGGGCTGGACACCGCACTGGAGGAGGTTCTGGGAACAACCCTTCACTGGTTCGCTTTCACAATGTGAAAGGGGCCTTTCATGTTGCTGGTTCTGTTGTGCTTTTCACAGCATACTAGGGAGCTGGTGTATTTCATGTCTGTCTTTGCACAATAATATGCTTCTCAACAGTCCCTTTCATGACAAGGCAACCTATTCATTATTTTTGTACACCACCTTCAAGCATTTGGTATTGTAACAAATCATTGGCTGACGACCCTTGCAGGGGGGTCACAATACGCTGCCCGTCACAATAACTGTGAGCTTCACGGAATGGGTGGGGATTGAAGCCAAATCCTCTTGCCTCTAGCACTTATGCTAAAAGAGACTCTCTCGTAGCCTTAGCAGCATGGTGACTATGACACAAAATTGAGCAATACTGATTCTCTTTGTTCAGGGCAGTGCACTCGATGCACATGAACCAGTCATGATAGCATCATCGTTATTGCACCGGCACATGTGAAATGAACAGTTGCTGTCTGTAAAGGGCTCTGTCCTCATGTACACGTGAGCACCTGACCACACAAATTGACATACACAAGCTACAAATGTAATCTTAACATTGGTAACGACAATACAGATGAGCCAGGTAACTTCACAACTGCACGACTGCATCCTTGGGGGACCAATATTTGGTGTCTGTGTGTTTCCCCCTCCTCCCCCCGTTTTGTAGTTCTCTTCTCCATCAAAGCCATGTTTGACCATTTTTTTGGACCTTTCTGAATAAACGGGAGGTTAGTTTTCCAAGTATTAAGTATTTTGCTGCTAATAGACATATCAGTATCCACTAACGAGTTTGAATTTCATGGTTGGTATATGAAAACCAGGATCGTCTAACGGGCTGTTTGGTGGCCCTTCCATGAGACCGGTTGATAGTGTTAGCCCAGCTCCCACTAGGCAGGTGTCCACACTACAAAACTCCCAGGATGAGCTGGGAATCTTGGTGGGATGGGGCTGGAGACTCACAGCACCCTTTGGCCCTGCAAATCAGAGTGGAGGCATGTTGCTGGGGGTAGGTGTCCATGGATAAACAGAGGACTTCAGGATCTTGTGCTTTCTGGCTTCTCTCATCAGCGCTTGAGTGAATTAAGTAAAAGCCTTTCAATTAAACTAGAAAGACAGTAAAAGGCTACTGCCACCTAGTGGAGGATTTGGGTGACCATTTTCCTCTGAGCAGGGCAGGAAAGCTACTCTGATGTGAGGTCAGAAGGCAATCCGAAATCAAAATCAGATCAGGTATATTATATAGCCATATACAGGATGTGAAAATAAACTTCTGACCCCACCTGCCCACAATAACAGTGTGGAATTGGCACTAAGAAAAGGGAATAATACAGGCAAAAGGGCTTTCAAAATACACAAATAAAGAGAGAAGGGAGCTGAAAGTTCTGCTACAACAAAGAGGCAGCAGGAAAAAAAAAAACATATCCGTGGCCCAAATGCCAGTGACCTGAATTTGGCACTCACATACCATGGTGATGGGCAGCAGTGTACAAATCATTAGGTAGAACTGTGTTGAGAGAGACCCCTCAAAGAACATGGTGAAAGCAAGACCGTAAACTTGCTCATCCTTGGCAAGGAAGATCTGATTTAGTGCGTGCAGATCTGGTCGCCCCATCTCAAAAAAGATATATTGGAACTGGAAAAGGGCAAAACAATGATTAAGGGTATAGAACACCTGCCATATGAGGAGAGATTAATAAGACTGGGGCTTTTCAGCTTGGAAAAGAGACGACTATGTGAGGGATATGGTAGAGGTCTATAAAATCATGACTGGTGTGGAGAAAGTAAATAAGGAAGTGTTATTTACTCCTCCTCAGAACACAAGAACTTGGAATTACCAAATGAAATGAATAGGCAGCAGGTGTAAAACAAACAAAAGGAAGCATTTTGTCACACAGTGCACAGTTGACCTGTGGAACTCTTTGCCAGAGGACGTTGTGAAGGCCAAAACCATAACAGGGTTCAAAAAAGAACTAGACAGGTTCATGGAGGATGGGTCCATCAATGGCTATTAGCCAGGATGGACAGGGATGGTGTCCTTAGTCTCTGTTTGCCAGAAGCTGGGAATGGGCAAAAAGGGATGGATCACTTGATGATTCCCTGTTCTGTTCATTCCCTCTGGGGCATCTGGCATTGGCACTGTCGGAAGACAGGATACTGGGCTTGAAGGACCTTTGGTCTGACCCAGTATGGCCATTCTTATGTTCTTACATCCCTTTCACTCATGGGCAGGTTAAGACGCATCATCCATATTGTAAGGTACAGAGATTTTTCTCAGAGAGACTCTTTTTTTACATTGTATAAAATGACTCCTGAGGGCCACGCTTGGGGAAATGTGACATTATGTTGTCTCACCAGCAAAGACACCGCTAACAATAAAAATCCCCCAGATCCTTTAGTTATTAAATGATGTGATTATAGAATGGGTCATTTGTAACATCCCAGTTAAAGTAGCTTCCAGTTCCGGCATCGTAAACAGAAAGCACCAGCACTCGAGGCACTGATCTGTAAATATTGCTCCTGGTCTCTCTGTTCATGTGAATGGGTCTCAGCTTGAGAACATATTCACTTTATATTTTGTAGGCAAATGTTTCAATCTGCGAATGTTTGATTTATTTTAAGTAGGCTCCCAAAGTACCATACGGTCTTTGCAGATTGTCTGTGTTTATACCCGGCATGGTGAGTCTCTGCTGGAGTTCATACTGGGTCCCACCGTCCATTCCAACCCACCTTTGCCAGTTGCTCATGTGACGCGGACTAATTCCTTTTGGGATGAAATTTTGCACATTTTGTCTTAGCTCTAAAGTCGCCGCACAGGGAGCGAGATGAGTTAGGTGCGCTGAGTGTGATCCTGTCTGAAACTGCAGGTACGTCCCCGGGGCAGCTAGCCCATCCCTCATCCCCCCGGTGCAACCGCAGTGATGCTGCTATTTTTAGCAAGCTGGCTTGATCAGAGGTATTGTGGGTACGTCCCCAGGAGCTGGGAGGTACACCTCCCACTGCGATGTAGACATACCCTCAGAGGGGAAAACTCAAGACCTGCCTGCCCTCTGCCAAGGCATTGGAAATGATCGAACCAGGCACGAGCCCTGGAGCAATCCTAATGGCTAGCCAGTGACAAACTGGCCTGCCCCTGGAACATACGCTGACCCAGTCGTCGCATACCTGGGGCTTGCCCACTGCACATCCAAATCTCCCCGCGGTTACTGAGGCTGCATTCACCCAATGCCTTTTGAACCTTTGGAGAATTTTCCCATCTGCCACCCCACTGAATGCATGAGAGTGAGAACACATGCATGCGAAGGGATCTGAGTCTCCTCTCCTCCCGCGTATTCCGCTGCCCTCCCCATGGCAGGCAAGGCAGCCGCACCACACTCAGCTGCTGGGAGACAGAGGGGAATCAGCAGCAATGCAGTAGGTCTGTCCATGCAATGGATTGCCAGGGGACCGAGCAAAGCTTGCAGGGCTGATCCACTGCCTTTCATCTGGGATACTACAGTCAAAAAGCCAGATTTTCCACTGGTGTAAATCGCCTTTGACTTCAGTGGAGCTCTGCGATTTCCATGGGCCACAAAATAGGGAAAGAAGGCATAGCCTCGGTTCATTCCTGGGGCTTTCCCTCTGCCAGTGTGGGACAAAGGGGGCATGTTGCCCGCCCGGTTCCCGTGTAGGTGAATCTGTAGAGCTGCATGGGCAGCTTTGGGAGGCTGTGGGGTGGTGTTGCTACACCCTGCTAAGCAGCTGCTGCATTCCACTGTAGGTGCATTTCAGCAGGAGGGGAGGTGACTGTATATTGAAGTCCTGATTTTGCAGTTTGGACTTGTGCCCTTGAGGTCAATGGGAGATCTGGCTGAGTAAGGACTTCATGAGCGGGCCCATTGTTTGTAAGGTGCTTGGGGATCTTTGGGGAAGGCAGGCCACAGGGCTTGTGTATTTAAGCAAAGGCTTATTCAGAGCTTGGCCCGGAAAGTGGGAGATGTTGTTGAGTTGCTTTGATCTTCAGTCTGGGAGCATCGCACCATGACTCTCTCTCTTTCTCGTTCTCTCGCAGAAGGCATGACAGAAGCCGTGAGTTCGGGCAGAGATTGCCTGCAGGCCGGGGAGTCCTGCACCAATGATCCCAGCTGCAGCTCCAAGTTCCGGACCCTCCGGCAATGCATTGCGGGCAACGGCGCCAACAAACTGGGGCCAGATGCCAAGAACCAGTGCCGGAGCACGGTGACGGCCCTGCTGTCCAGCCAGCTCTATGGCTGCAAGTGCAAACGGGGCATGAAGAAGGAGAAACATTGCCTGAGTGTCTATTGGAGCATCCACCACACCCTGATGGAAGGTCAGTCGGTGCCACGTCTCCGCGGGAGGGTTCTCCAAATAGGGTCTTAAAAAGGAAATTTGGGTTGGTGAAACACTCCAGCTCCAGCTCCTTCTAGCCACAGAACAGGATCAGCTCAGGCAGCAGCCGGGCTAGCTTCCTCCCCATTTGATGTGAGCAGAGTGAAACCTTCTCCAGACAAGTTGAGTCGCCATCCAGATGCTGGCCTCTCTGCTGAGATGCCCACCTGGTTTGCAGTTAGTGCTGGCTCCAGTGGTGGTTTTTCATGCCCCCTCGGATCTGAGCTGAGACCCACCTACCCATTTCTCCCAGGTTTCCCACCAGCCACATCCAATGATAGAGACTTTTGGATCCTTCAGTGGACCAGCAGTGACTTAGATATGACAGGCTCTGCAGTCAGTCCCCTGGGCCACTCAGGTCGGGTCTACACCTAAATCTTAGGTTGCTCCAATGACGTCACTCAGGGGTGAGAAAAATTCACGCCCTGCATGGCGTAGTTAAGCTGACCTAAGCCCTGGTGGAGACAGCACTAAGTTGACAGAAGAATTCTTCCTTCAACCTAGTTACTGCCTCTCAGGGAGGTGGATTTGCTACAGAAGACCCCCTCCCATTGCTGTGGTAAGAGTTTACACTACAGCGTTGTAGCTGCAGAGTGTCTAGTGTAGACATACTTCAGTCCCGCTACTACCACTGTCTAGAATGGTGTTAGCAAGGGCAATTCTGAAGCACTTAGAGGAGAGGAAAGTGATCAGGAACAGTCAGCATGGATTCACCAAGGGCAAGTCATGCCTGACTAATCTAATTGCCTTCTATGACGAGATAACTGGCTCTGTGGATGAGGGGAAAGCGGTGGACGTGTTGTTCCTTGACTTTAGCAAAGCTTTTGACACGGTCTCCGACAGTATTCTTGCCAGCAAGTTAAAGAAGTATGGGCTGGATGAATGGACTATAAGGTGGGTAGAAAGTTGGCTAGATTGTCAGGCTCAACGGGTAGTGATCAATGGCTCCATGTCTAGTTGGCAGGCGGTATCAAGTGGAGTGCCCCAAGGGTCGGTCCTGGGGCCGGTTTTGTTCAATATCTTCATAAATGATCTGGAGGATGGTGTGGATTGCACCCTCAGTAAGTTTGCAGATGACACTAAACTGGGAGGAGAGGTAGATACGCTGGAGGGTAGGGATAGGATACAGAGGGCCCTAGACAAATTAGAGGATTGGGCCAAAAGAAATCTGATGAGGTTCAACAAGGACAAGTGCAGAGTCCTGCACTTAGGACAGAAGAATCCCATGCACCGCTACAGACTAGGGACCGAATGGCTCGGTAGCAGTTCTGCAGAAAAGGACCTAGGGGTGACAGTGGACGGGAAGCTGGATATGAGTCATCAGTGTGCCCTTGTTGCCAAGAAGGCCAATGGCATTTTGGGATGTATAAGTAGGGGCATAGCGAGCAGATCGAGGGACGTGATCGTTCCCCTCTATTCAACATTGGTGAGGCCTCATCTGGGGTACTGTGTCCAGTTTTGGGCCCCACACTACAAGAAGGATGTGGAAAAATTGGAAAGAGTCCAGCGGAGGGCAACAGAAATGATTAGGGGTCTGGAACACATGACTTATGAGGAGAGGCTGAGGGAACTGGGATTGTTTAGTCTGCGGAAGAGAAGAATGAGGGGGGATTTGATAACTGCTTTCAACTACCTGAAAGGGGGTTCCAAAGAGGATGGATCTAGACTATTCTCAGTGGTAAATGATGACAGAACAAGGAGTAATGGTCTCAAGTTGCAGTGGGGGAGGTTTAGGTTGGATATTAGGAAAAACTTTTTCACTAGGAGGGTGGTGAAACACTGGAATGCGTTACCTAGGGAGGTGGTGGAATCTCCTTCCTTAAATATTTTTAAGGTCAGGCTTGACAAAGCCCTGGCTGGGATGATTTAGTTGGGGACTGGTCCTGCTTTGAGCAGGGGGTTGGACTAGATGACCTCCTGAGGTCCCTTCCAACCCTGATATTCTATGATTCTATGATATCAGAGTGGCTACATCATGCCTCAAGCTAAGGTGAGCCCTGGGGGTAGGGGTATGTGTGCAGAGCTGCTATCCCAGCTGCATCAGCTGGACCATTTCATCTTCCAAGCCTTTGGTATAATTCTGCATTGCCCCCTTTATCTATGATCATTATGACATAGTGCCCAGAGACCCCAGTCAGGCTCCATCATTCTGGGCTCTTTACCAACATCCACTGAAAACAATCCCTACCCCAAAGAGCTTGCAGCCTGCATTGTAACGACTTCTCTGGGAGTTCCATGTGGAAGGCACTTGGGATCCAGCCCCAAATTCACTTAGGTTCATTTCTCCTCAGCTGTGGGGAGGGGAATGAATTATTATTAAGTGATTTTTCCCAAGGCTGCAGAAAGCATCAGTGACAGAATATGGGTGTTCCTGCCCCCCTGCTCCACCGCCATCCCTGGCCTGTGCTGATACCACCTGGCCACAACTCACACATTAGCACAGGGATGTTGTGTTTGTGTTTCCAGCACTGGGAAAGAAATCCAAAACACAGGAGATACTCTGTATGGGTAAAGCACGGAAACTGGGAGCCAGGAGATCAGGGGTCATAGATTTATACATTTTAAGGCTAGAAAGGACCATAGTGATCGTATAGCAATCTCAACCAATGATTCCTGCATGAAGCCCATATCTTCTAGAAGAGCTAGAGTTTGTTTGTTTGTTTCATACAACTTGATTTAAAGACACTCAGTGGTGGAGAATCCACCAGAGCCCTTGATAAGTTGTTCCAATGGTTAATTACCCTCACTGTTAAAAACATCCACCTTATTTCTAACCTGATTTTGTCTAGCTTTAGCTCCCAGCCATTAGATTTTGTTATGCCTTTGTCTACTACATTAGATCCCTTCCCATATAGGTACTTATAGATGGTTCTTTTCCTAACTGTGCTTCAGTTCTGCTTTGTAACCTCTAGTAAATCTCTTTACTGCTTTGTACCTCAGTTTCTCCATCTGTCTAATGAGGCAAATAATCATTATCTAACTCCCCAGTGGCTACGAGACTTAATCTGTAATGTTTGTGTCCTGGGTAGAGATCTGTAGCTGGGGAAGTGCAAGTGCATTTTTGTAAAAAAAGGAATAAACTAAAACTGGTTTTGTTGATTTTATATAAATGTCCCTTTAAAGTCTGTGTTGAAGAAATAATGTGGTGTGGGTGACAAAAAAAACCAACAACCTGGGAGTTGTCATGGATCACAACCTCAACAAGAGTCAGCAATGCGATGCTGTTTCAAAAAAAGCAAATGCAATTTTAGGTTGCATTAACCGAGGCGCAGCATGCAAGTCACAGGAAGTGATAGTACCGCTCTATTCGGCCCTGGTGAGGCCTGGTGAGGCCTTGGCTGGAGAAGGGTGTCCAGTTTTGGTCACCAGTGTATAGAAAGGATGTGGAGAAACTGGATCCAGAAAGGAAAGGATCCAGAGGCGAGGGACGAAGATGATCAAAGAGATGGAATGCAAGCCATATGAGCAAAGGCTGAAGGAACCGGGTATGTTCAGTTTGGAAAAGAGGAGATTAAGGGGGGGATATGATAGTGGTCTTCAGACCCTTGAAAGGTTGCCATAAACAAGGTGGAGAAAAGCTGTTCTCTCTTGCCACAGAGGGCAGGACAAGAGGCAATGGGTTCAAACTACAGCATAGCAGATTTAGATTAAATCTCAGGACAAACTTCCTGACGGTAAGAACAGTAGGAGAATGGAACAGATGCCTGTGGGGGGTGGAAACTCCTTCACTGGAGCTTTTCAAAAGGAGGCTGGAGCCACCTGTCTTGGATGGTATAAACACAACAAATCCTGCATCTTGGCAGGGGCTAGACTAGATGACTGTGGCAGTCCCTTCTAACCCTGTGGTTCTGTGGTTCTAAACCAAACTCTGTCGAGTTTCCTGCCTGACAGTGTCTTTGGGATGTGTCAGATTTGGGGCGCATGCTCCTGACGCTGCATTTCATCCCCACACGGTGCAAATATTTGAGTAAATGTTGATTTAATATTTTTAAGCACCCTTATAAAAGTACACATCAGCAGTGATAACTCTCCCCGGTCAGGCCTGCCAGTGTTTTATGCACCATGAAAATTAAATGAGGAATAAAACGGACGCTTCCAACCAGAGGCTGCAGAACAGATAGGTTAATAAAATGCTGACAGGAGCAGAAAGCAAAGGTGCTGAGGGTGACGCTTGGATCAAGAGGCTGTGCAGAACAAAGTGAATGGCTGCCCAGACCTACCAGGAGCAAGGGCCGTGTTGCCCATCTCTCAGAAACCTGAGTGCAGCTCTTAGGCCAAACCTACCAGGTGCTGAGTGCCGTAATGTGAAGTCATTGGGAAATAAGGGGGCTCAGCGCCTTGCTCGATTGGGCCCTTCTTTTGGGTTGCTTTTTGGTTGAGTTCACTGTCAATGAAATCCCCAAAGCAGGGCATTTCCAGGGCTATTGTGGAGAGGTACACAACCCGGGGTCTCTGCTTCCATGAGCTATTGTTGTTAATTATCTGTGTTACTGTAGCACATAGGAAACCAAGTCACGGGCCAGGGTCCCATTGTCCTAGGTGCTGCGCAAACACAGATCAAAAAGAAAGTCTCTGCCCCAAGGGGCTTCCAATCTAAGTATAGGACAAGAGACAACAGATGGATACAGACAGAGGGGGAAGTACAAGGAAACAATGAAACTGTATTGGTCAGCATGGTGGGCAGGAGGTTTTAAGAACACGTTGGACAAACACCAGTCAGGGATGGTCTAGGTTTACTTGGTCCTGCTTCAGCGCAGGGGGTTGGCCTTTAGGACTTCTTGAGATCCCTTCCTGCCCGACATATCTATGATTCTATGAATAGTCAGCTCTGAACCCCTTAAATCCACAAACATATTCACACCTTATAAAATAACAGTTCGGATGTGATCAATGGTATAAACATCTAACTGCAAGTTACAGGGCATACTGCAAGCTATTTAGAAAATGTACTAAATTATCCTAATTACAAACTATCCAGAGCTATCGAACACTTCACTTACCAATATTACGTCAGCCTTGCATAGAATGCAGGATAAGATACAGGAATGGGTATGGCATGTAACAAAACTGAGGATAACCCCATAGTGCAATCACCTGTACAATAGTTGGATTTAGACACTGATAAGTAGGTGTCCCTAACTCCTCCTATGCCAGTGTCTGTCGGCTTCTTCTTTCTCTAGTTAGATGACCTCACCTGTCAGTGGATTGTTCTGGTGATCTGTCCTCTTGTGCACGATGGTTTCTGGTACCATGCTCTCATTTTGGCATTCATGTCTTTCTCCAGCTGGTGTGTATGTCACATCAGTCTGATCAGCCGTTCTCAAGTTTTCAGGATCAACAACATCCTCATTTCCCAGACGCGGATGAAATGCTTCTGCCCCTGGATTCACTCACTATTAGAGTCCCTGGAGTCCAAATTCCTGTCTTCATTGTGATCTCTTATTGGGCTAGTTGCCTTGTTCACTATGTCTTCCTCTGTGGTTAGAGGGTGGTGTTCTATCCCAGGGTGAGAAGTCAGAGGAAAGTGAAAGATTGTGATGAAGAACTCTAACACATCCCTTTCCAGCTTCTGCTTTTACTTCATCGACTACCCTTTCCTTTCAAATACTACATGAATCTTATCTTCCCAGGAGGATCTTAATTTTCCTGCTCCCTCTCTCTCTGAAAGGTTCCTGACAAGTACTCTGTCACCTGCTAAGAGGTCAGCACCATGCGCTTTCTGTTCATAACGATTCTCACCATGGGTAGCAGATTTTTTAGAACATTTTGATGTCCGTTCATAAGTTTTCTTCATCAGCTGTTTCCATTTCTCAGCATAATCGTTATGGTCCTCGGTTGTAGATTCCAAATTCATAGATGAAGGAAATGTGACGTCAATGGGCAAACATGGTGATCTTCCATACAAGAAATAGAAAAGTGCAAACCCTACTGCCTAATTTCATGTACAATTACAGGCGTAATTTACCTTATTACGTGCAGTGGCAGATTTAACAGCCAGCAAATGCTGACCCGGTCCCTCCCATCTCCTCCTCCCATCTGCCAATGATAGAGGAAGAAAAAGATGGGCCCCAGTGCAGGTTTTTATTGTGGGCCATCACATGGCCCACATTGAGATAGATAAACTCTCACTTTCCCCAATCCCCACTCTCATCCCTGCCTCTGCACCCTTGCTCTGCTCCCCGATCCCTCACGCCTGCCTAGCTCCAGGCCATACTGTCTGCTCTCCCTGGCCCAGGCCCTGCTCCTGTGCTCCTGCTGCTAGAGCCATCGCCACTGCTCCCGCCAAAGCCAGAACTGTTGTTGTGGGATCCAGAGCCGCTAACCATCGGAGCTAGAGTCAGAGCCTCTCGGAAGAGCCGCACACCAGTTCCTGCTGCCCCTCGTTTGAATTTGCCCCCACAGTGGGAGGTGAGGCTCTGCATTGGCCATCCCACTCATCAGAGTTCATGGCGGAGCCACCATTTTGGAGTCTTACTCACTGGGCCCTTCCTAGAGGTGTCAGCCGGCCGCAAACAGTGGCAGCAGCCTGTGCCAGGCATATATTATGCAGCCGAGCAGCCCTGAGCCTGCAGGGGGTCCTCCAACTGCATGGGCCCGCAAGCAGCTGCATAAGCTATTCCTCTGCCCTTGCCAACTGCTCCCCACCACTCGATTCTGGGGCCTCACCCTCACAAATAACGGAATCAGTCACCCTGGCAAGGGGGCCCCCTCACTGTCTCGGGGCTGATGCAATTGTATGGGCTGCATGTGTCTAACGCTGCCCCTGGCCATCAACCCCCATTTTTATCAGGGTCCCAAGAGATCCACACCCACCCATCTTGCAATGCCTTTGCAAAATTGCTCAGCATTTGGGCATGCCCCGTAGCTGGTAGTAATAGAAGTTTCCTACCCCATCCTGCAGGGGTCACAGACACCGGGCACACTCCAGTGCCGAAGGGCTGCCATTGGGAAATGTACTTTGTTTCCTGTAGGTGAACAGATCAGCAACGACGCAGGTCCAAGCAGCCTTCCTGCTGAAATAGGTTTGACGTTCCCATCTGATCAAAATTGCTTTCAAGATTCCGTTTTATCACGTCAGCCGTTGCATATACTTTTACAGATTACTCCTTGCCAGCCCATTGAGCAATAGGCCAAATGGAAAGTTTACTTTTTTCCCCTACATTTTGCCACTTTTCATCTTCATTTTACAGAATGAAAAATTGATCGTATGAAGGTTTGCATGTCAAGTGGCTTAGTTTATGCAGATCTTTCAGATTACGCATACGGTCACATGTGTTGCCCATTGGGTGATTCAGAAACTCGGAAATCAACATGGCTAACGATTGGAAGACTATGCTAAAGTCAGCGTTCATGGGAGGAGCAAACAACATGCGCAGTCACGTGTGGCAGCTCTGCAGGTCACGAAGGGTCACCGCATCAAAGCCTGTTTTGATAAACAAGCATCTGAAAATATTAAGAAATGTCAAGTACTAAAAATATTGCTTGGCACAGTCAAAACGTTAGCTACTTTAGGTGTCGCCTTCCATGGCCACCGTGAGGTGCTGGAGAGCAACAAGTGTGGTATTTACCTGACCATCAGAAAGCTACTTGACAGACATAATACAACTTTTGCCCAAAATATCAGCGACACCAAGATAGTCAAATACTTGAGCAAGACAATTACTGATTAAATTATTAGTCTTTTAGCAAGTGGTGCATACTGAATAGTGGTAAAGAAGCTTCTTCTTTTTTTTTTTACTGTCATTGCAGATGAAGTCATGTATATTCGCCATGTTGATCAAATGGCCATTTTGCTTCGCTTTGTTAATATTGATTGTGTCAAAGAAGTGGCAGATATAAAAGAGCAGTTTGTAAGCTTTGAGCAGTAAGTGAGGCAGGTGCTGCATCCTTGTGTGACCAGTTAACTAATGTTTTATCCTGAAAATATGGATTAAACCCCAAACAGATGTCTGACAGGAATAGGATAGTGCCAGGGTTATGGCTGGAGATCATGGAGGATTGCAAGCAAAAATGAAAGAATATCCTTCAGGCAGGGGAGGCAAAGTGTAGGCACCATACATCCATTGTCCAGCACATCACACAAACCTAGTTTTGGTGCAAGCTGCGGAAGGTAAGGCCAGTCCAGATCTAAAGGTTTTCTTCACAACTTTGCAGGAAATATATAAATATTTCACAGACTCTAAACATCGATGGGAAAAATTAATGATTAAGTCTAAAGAGAATCTTTATCTTCTTTATCTGTATCATGCTTGAGAGAGTACAGCTTTGCAAAAGGAAGAGGAAATGATGATGCATTTCAAGCCCTCACAGAAGTTGACAGGATTGATGCTGCAGATGAAATTGAACACGCGTCTGAAGAATGAAGGAGACCTTTACATCTAAAGGTACGCTGCAAGTCTAGATGGGCAGCTTGAATGAAATGAGGCAATGATAGTAAATTTTGAGAATGTAATTGAATGCCTAGAAGATTAAACTGTTGCTGAACGCAGGAGTGGCGAGGACATACAAGCAAAAAGCAACCTGTCTTTGATGGCTTGGATGGTTTACCTCAATCTATTATGGTGGCATAGGATCTTAGTTATCACAGCTACAGCCTCTGGAATCCTACAGTCAAAGAAAATTGACTTGTTCCAAGTCCTCTGGACATTTGAGAGCACAGTGAATGAGCTCAGCAAACTCAGAGCTGAAGAAAAATATGATAAAATTGTAAAAACGTCTCAGAGCAGGGAAGCAATGGGTTTTGAAAACGCAAACTATCCAAGCCACAGGAAGAGATGCGTATGCCACATGGATGATGAATTTGCACACGATTCTGCGTTAGAAGCAAAGGGTAACCATCAAAGAAAATATTTTGAGGTCTTAAACAATATGATCGTGGAACTAAAACCTCAGTGTGAGGGATTTCAAGAAGTAGCTCCTCTATTTGGTTTCCTCCATCCCAGGCGACTTCATAATATAACTTTAAAGAAGGAAGTTCTTAAACTGATGGGAAAATACTTATATTTTTCTTTTAGACTTGGTTCATGAGATTGTCTTTCAAGATGTATTATTTTACAAAGGGCACATAAGTGTTCATTTTGTTCCTTGGAGTCCGGAACTACTTGAATTTCAGTGTGTCAAGTTCTCTTGATGCTGTTTTACCAGAAATGGAAATGTTGTGTTGACTTTTTCTCACCATACCAGTTGGAGTGGCTAGTGCTGACTGCACAATAAGCATGTCATAAATATAAAGGGAAGGGTAAACCCCTTTGAAATCCCTCCTGGCCAGGGGAAAGCTCCTCTTACCTGTAAAGGGTTAAGAAGCTAAAGGTAACCTCGCTGGCACCTGACCAAAATGACCAATGAGGAGACAAGATACTTTCAAAAGCTGGGAGGAGGGAGAGAAACAAAGGGTCTGTGTGTCTGTCTATATTCTGTCTTTGCCGGGGATAGACCAGGAATGGAGTCTTAGAACTTTTAGTAAGAAATCTAGCTAGGTACGTGTTAGATTATGATTTCTTTAAATGGCTGAGAAAAGAACTGTGCTGAATAGAATAACTATTTCTGTCTGTGTATCTTTTTTGTAACTTAAGGTTTTGCCTAGAGGGGTTCTCTATGTTTTGAATCTAATTACCCTGTAAGGTATCTACCATCCTGATTTTACAGGGGGGATTTCTTTATTTCTATTTACTTCTATTTTTATTAAAAGTCTTCTTGTAAGAAAACTGAGTGCTTTTTCATTGTTCTCAGATCCAAAGGTTTGGGTCTGTGGTCACCTGTGCAAATTGGTGAGGCTTTTTATCCAACATTTCCCTGGAAAGGGGGGGTGCAAGTGTTGGGAGGATTGTTCATTGTTCTTAAGATCCAAGGATCTGGGTCTGTAGTCACCTAGGCAAATTGGTGAGGCTTTTTACCAAACCTTGTCCAGGAAGTGGGGTGCAAGGTTTTGGGAAGTATTCTGGGGGGAAAGACGTCTCCAAACAGCTCTTCCCCAGTAACCAGTATTAGTTTGGTGGTGGTGGCGGCCAATCCAAGGACAAAGGGTGGAATATTTTGTACCTTGGGGAAGTTTTGACCTAAGCTGGTAAAGATAAGCTTAGGAGGTTTTTCATGCAGGTCCCCACATCTGTACCCTAGAGTTCAGAGTGGGGGAGGAACCTTGACAAAAATGTTGTATTGACTTTTTCTCACCATACCAGTTGGAGTGGCTAGTGCTGACTGCACAATAAGCACATTAAGATGTGTCAAAAACTACATGTGGTCAGTCATATCACAAACAGGGCTGAATGTCTAGTGCTCCTTGCAATTGATAAAGATGAGACAGCTGGACAGCATCGTAGAATAATTTGCCAAGGAAAAATGTCGCCGTGGTGTGAGGGTCCAAAAATTGGATATACACCAGCCAACATAATTTGGGTGAGAGTCCACTTTTGTTTAGGCCTGTGCTTTTTGTTTTATGGGATTTTTTTTTTCATTTTTTATCTTTAAAAAAAGCCTAAATTGATGTGACCATTGAGCCCTAAGCTTCATGTTTGGTAACCAGGCTCTGACCCTTAAATCTGCCCCTGATTTAAGAGAGTCCTTCCAGTTTGAGTTTTATTCTTCTGGTAAGGTTCTCAACATAGGATTTAGTTCAGCCTTTCTACCTAACCATTATCCTTTAGGTGGTGTGCGGTTGTGCGAGATGTTTCAATTTTACAGTCATGCTGTAACCTTCTGAATAAATTATTTTCAAACTCTGCCCCTTGGTCATGATGAATCCTTTCAGGAAAACCAAATAAGTAATTGAAGATCATGTTTGCTGCAGTCTTGCCTGACTTGGTGGTGGTAGGGTAGGGTTGGACAAACCCAGCGAAGTGATCCACCATTACTAGGATTTATTCATATCCTCCTTTGCTTCTGGCTAGATGCAAGAAGTCCATTGATACGAGCTCAGATGGTTCTGTTGTGACTATGTTAGTGGCACTCTGGAAGGCTGGTGAGGTTTTGTGACACATGTACAGACTCTAGTGATATGATGTTCAATATCCCTCTTCATCTGTGGTCTCTTGTGAGACTGATTTTTTGCTCTACTCCTAAATGTCCCATCTCTTCGTGTAGTTCTTGATATACCCGCCTTAGGGTTTTTCAAGTGATACAGCTGATTTCATAAGTAGGTTTTCTGCTTAAGTATTCCATCTGTATCCAAATGCAACCAATGCCATTCTCACATCAGGGCAGAGATCTTACCACATCCTCCTGAGCTCTTTTGGTTGTTCAGTGTATGCCCCAAGGACTTATAATGAAGAATTTTAGCAACAGCTGGATCTTCCTTCTGAGCTGCCAAAATGTCTTCTCACAGAATAGGTGTTATGGTGGATTTAATAGCCATGGAGAAGTCTTCTGCTGCCAAAGGGTTGGTAGTAATAACTGCTAACCAAGAAGACAGCATTAACAACATCTGTGCATTTCATCATATATTTTTCCACATCAAGGGGCATTCTGGATAAAGCATCTGCAACCACATTAGATTACCCTGGACAATATCTAACTTTGACGTTAAAGTCAACTAATTCTTCAGCCTAACAGTGTGCTGTGGCATTCAGCCTGGCAGAGGGGAGGACATAGGTTAATGGGTTGTTATCCCTGTAAACTGTGAAGGATTGTATATAGTGGAGGTAGTCACAGAATTTGTCAGTTACAGCCTGCTTCAAAGCTAGGATCTCCAGCTTTCCTGAACGAAGGTGATCATTTTTCTTAGCTGCAATTAGTGTTCTTGATCCATAACCAATGGCTCTCAGTTTACTTTCCTGGCGCTGGTATAAGACTGCACCTAATGCCTTACTGGAAGCGTCTTCCTTTTCCAGGTCCACTTTTGATGGTGTTGTGTGTCAGATTCCCGTGGAACAGTCAACAAGTCATAGAAATGGCGTTGCTACTTGAAAAAAGTCTTGAAGTAGCTTGGATAATAGGTGAGGAAGCCTAGCAGCTTGTGAAGTTCCCTGAGGATATTTGGTGGCTTATCTGCAAAATCATGAACAGCCAAAATGTCAGCTGGATCCATCTTATAACCTTCAGCAGATACCTCAATTCCCAAGTAAAGTACCTCTCTCTTAAAGAGCTCACATTTGGCAGCTTTCATCTTAATTCCATGCTTGTGTAGCTCTTGCAATACTCTCCTTACATTCTCCATGTGTTCTTCAATAGTGTCACTGCGCACAAGGACATCATCCAGGTAGGGAATGCACATCTCATCCCTAAATTCTTCAAGGTTTCAGAGTAGCAGCCGTGTTATTCTGTATCCGCAAAAAGAAAAGGAGGACTTGTGGCACCTTAGAGACTAACAAATTTATTTGAGCATAAGCTTTTGTGAGCTACAGCCCACTTCATCGGATGCATGCAGTGGAAAATACAGTGGGGAGATTTTATATACACAGAGAACATGACTCTCATTACAGTGTGTATGGTAACACCCATTGTTTCATGTTCTCCGTGTATATAAAATCTCCCCACTGTATTTTCCACTGCATGCATCCGATGAAGTGGGCTGTAGCTCACAAAAGCTTATGCTCAGATAAATTTGTTAGTCTCTAAGGTGCCACACAACCTCCTTTTCTAAATTCTGCAAGGCACTCTTCTGTCCATTGCTGGAAGGAAGCAGGCTAATCCATTCGTATAGACCTCATGGAGTAATGAAGGCTGTGAAGTGATGGGTTTCTTCAGTCAGTGAACCTTGAGGGCCTTCCCTTGATCTAAGATGGAGAACCAAGATTTACCTCTTAATCCACTCAGAACATCTTGGATTCGAGAGATGGGTTGCTTGTCTGGTCTGGTTTTTCTATTCTGTTCCCAATAGCTGATGCAGCGTCTTAGATTAGCATCCCTTTTCTGGATACATCACCCTGGTGATGAACAGGATGACTTTGATTTTGTGATCCATCCCCTGGTTAAGAGATCTTGCAGGTATTCCTTGACTTCTTTATACAGTGGATGAGACACTGAGATGTAAGCCTTCTGTACATGTTGCTGGTCATATAACCTGATATACATCTGCAGACTAGGTATCCATCCCATGTCTTAATCCATGCCTTGGTTTTCTCTTTCAGCATCTGCTGGGCCATTTTCCTTTGCATCTCTGTTAAACGGCTTAGGTTCAGTGCTGGTTCAAACAGATCTTGATCATCCCCTCTGGATAGCAGTAGTTCTCTTTGTTGGCTTAGCCTTTGATCCTTGGGACTACCATCTCTCATTTTTGACGCTACTGCCACCAGGAGGAATTTTATCTGGTGAATATCCCCTGGAATTTCAGATTTAATCTGCTGTAAAATTCCCAGCGCAGTTCGTCCTTTCAAAATAATGTCAAGTTTTAATGGTTTACTCGCAGGGATAGTTATCTGGTAAGACGATTATAATTTTCATTAGTGTTTCTTTTTTGTCCAAATTCTCAGGCAACTAAGCAGCAGCATCTGGTGCAAAAATTGCTGTTAAACTTTCAGTATCCAGACCTGTATGCGTCCATCATGTGACATTAGTGGGGGTTTTTCCCTTGGTGGATAATCACGTCCCTTCTCTCCATTTGAAGCATGCTCAGGTTTCAGAATTGTTGTTTCGGATGATGTTCACAAGAGCTTCCACTTTTGCCATGGCAATGTGAGGAAATACACACTTAATATTGTCAGTGAGGCTACATGCTGGTGCCTCATCAGGTGAATTTCAGGATTTGCAGCAGTGATATTTGACTATCTTCTCAGTAACATTGTAGCCGATGATTAAGTACTCTAACTTGTGTGCACTGAGCAGTCCAGGAACATCAGGATGTCATCATCTTCGCTTAATTGGAATGGGACATTAGTCCGTCCTTTGCATGGGATTTGAGTTCCATTGGCAGCTTTAAGGCCAAGCCCGTCTTCTATTTCCCGTAACTCTTCAAACTTTCTAAGGTGTGTCCCTGGGAGATTATCTTCCACCCACTGACTTGAGACCATGCATACCTGTGCTCTAGTGTCCCATAGGACTTGGCAAAACACCACATAGTGCATTTATTTCCAGCTAAATTAGCTATTCTTGTTTCCTGCTTCAGTGTAGGATGGCAAAGGTAGGCTGCTCCTGGTAGATCAGATGCAGTGCCAGCTTTGTCTCCGCTCTCTTGTGATTTTCCTGCATGACATCCTGACTGATTGTATTCATTACTGCCACATCTGAAACAGTGGTCACAAGTACTGCCGCTAGCAGCCTGCCTGCAGTCGCATGTCCTTTTCTCTGGAGCTGTCTGTCTGCCTGTCTGATCAAGCCATTATGACTTCTTTCGTCATGCACCCGGACAGCTCGCTGTAATATCTTCATTTTGGCATCCACGCCTTTGAGTTAATCACCACTGGTCTTTAGTTCCATTATCTCGTTCATTAATGAGTCACCTTGGGAGACTCCTTTCCCCTTGGGAGGAAGCGCTGCTTTACTGTATGCTGCTCTGTGTAGGGCCCTTGCACACAAGTACATGCTCCAGTCCCCAGCTTCTGCTGCTTCTCTACCTCCTCGTATAGCAGCATGCAGCATCTCAGTCAGGGTCTCCTCCGCAGCCAGTCTGTCTTTTAAATAAAGCCACAGCATGGTCTGAATATTAGAGAGAGAAGATTGGTGAGATAATATCTTTTATTGGACCAACTTCTGTTGGTGAGAGAGACAATCATTACGCTCTTGAATGAACTCACACAGGAAAATGATAAAGGACAAAAACACCCTATCACCTACCTGTGGGTGACCACTTTTCACAAACCAATCCCTCTATGTCTGACCTATCAGTCCTCATCCTCAAAGGAAACCTACACAGCACTTTCAAAAGACGAACCGGGGGGGAGCTTAAATTCATAACCGCTAGACACTGAAAATCACAAACTGAACAAAGACACTGGATTTATGGCTTATTACAACAACCTGTAACCCACTAACCCCCTCTTTCTGTCCTATGACTGCAGATGTGTTAATGGGCCATTCTGCCTTGAATGGTCCCTTACAATATGTGCTAACTACTTATGCTAAACAATCTGTTCCACCTTGCATTTAGCTGTGATGCTGAGAGTGCCTTTGCCAGACGTGAAGAAGAGCCTGTGTGGCTCGAAAGCTCCAGTAAAAGATATGACCTCACCCACCTTGTCTCTCTAATATCCTGGGACCAACACGGCTACAGCTACACTGCATACAAGTCTGAATATTGGCATTTTGCTGTCCTGCCAGGACTGACTGGAGGAGCAGGTTTTGTACAAGGACACGCTCATATCTTAGGTCAGAATCAGCTTCTTTATGAGCAAAAAGAAAAGGAGTACTTGTGGCACCTTAGAGACTAACTGTAGCTCACGAAAGCTTATGCTCAAATAAATTTGTTAGTCTCTCAGGTGCCACAAGTCCTCCTTTTCTTTTTGCAAATACAGACTAACACGGCTGCTACTCTGAAACCTATGAGGCAAACAGTACTCTCTGTCTCAAAGCAAGTGACCGGGCTAGGAAATCCTGAGCTGGCTCTTGGGAACTGCAGGTAAAGTTCAGTTGCATCTTTTTCCTGTAATAGGACTTTAAGATGTACCTCCGTTTTTGGCAGACTCAGATTCGTTTTCCCTCCAAGTAGCCCCTGAGCCTCAGCACAAGGCAAACTGCCCTGATCACAGCTTCCATGATCTCTGCTTCAGTGTACCCCTTGGGAATCCCACTTTCAGATGCAATCTTAGGACCCGAACCTACAAGGTGCTGAGTGCTGGGATGTGAAGTCATTAGCAAAGAGGGGGGCTCAGCACCATGCAGGACTGAGCCCTCTTTTTGGTTGAGTTTACCGTCAATGAAATCCCCGAAGCAGCGTGCTCCCAGGGCTGTTGTGGAGGAATACATACCTTGGCGTCTGTGCTTCCATTAGTTACTGCTGTTTTTTATTACCATAGAATGTAGGAGAACCAGTCGTGGGCCAGGGCCCTGTTGCCGGCACCCAGTGCCAGAGGCAAACAACAGCAGGGGTTCGTTGCCCGGTGTGCGTCACCCAATAAACACAACGGGGTGGAGAAGCAAAAAAAGTTTATTTGCAGCTGCAAACAAGGTACAGGGAGAACAGAATCTCAAATCCTGCACCCCAGAGCAGGTCATTACACACACTTTTATATTCCTTAATGCTACTGCGCCACACATCAGCCAATCAAAACTTCGCACAAATACTCTGCCTTCCTCATATGATTACAACAATATTTATTTCCTGCAACCTCTAACAAGCATTCCTAGCAACTTAAACAACCAGCACATCCTGTCTGGCCTTGTAGCTGTCTCTCCTGTTATCTTTAACTTGGCGTCAGCAAACCTTACACTATGAGGCATTATCTGCGGCTGCAACATTGTTTTAAGAGCAAAAGAGCTTACTCAAACCAGCCAGGCCTGAATTCTATTAAGGGGGGTTGAAAAGAAGCCCTTAGGCCTATAGCAGGGAGACTTCCTCGACCCTTATGGCCTTCCATCCCCTTGACTTAACTAGTGGCCATGCCCTGGGGTCTCCAACAGCCCCATTGTCTAGGTCCTGTACAAACCCAGAACAAAAACATATCCCTGCCCCAAGGAGCTTCCAATCTCAGCATAGGACAAGAGACAACAGATGGATATGGACCAATGGGAGAGTACCACGAAACAATGAAGCAATAGGGTCAACATGACAGGCAGTGCTCTCTGCACACCAGCAGCCAGACCACTGTCCAGTTTTTTGAAGGCTTCACGGCAAAGGAGAGTTTTGAGATGGGATTTGAAGGAGGACAGTGGAGGCAGCTTTGTGGATGTTTATGGGGAGCTCTTTCCAGGGGCGGTACGGCTACCCTTCCTTCTGCGCTGCTGCCTGCAGAGCTGGGCCCTCGGGCAGCAGCCGCCGCTCTCCGGCCGCCCAGCTCGGAAGGCAGCAGCGTGGAAGGAAGGATGGCATGGTATGGTATTACCACCCTTACTTCTGGGCTGCTGCTGGCGGGGCGTGACCTGCAGAGCCAGGTGTCCCGCTAGCAGCTGCCGCTCGCCAGCCGCCGAGATCTGAAAGCAGTGCAGAAGTAAGGGTGGCAATACTGAGACCCCGCTAAAATAACCTTGTGACCCCCTGTAACTCCCTTCTGGGTCAGGACTCCCCCGTTTGAGAAACGCTGGTCTCCCCTGTGAAATCTGTATCGTACAGGGTAAAAGCACACAAAAGACCAGATTTCATGGTCCGTGACGCTTTTTTCTTGGCCGCAAATTTGGTAGGGCCCTATTGAGATCCAAGACGAGGAGAGCTTGGACAAGAGTTTTGGCTGTGTGGATGGAGTCAAAAGGCCGTATTCTAAAGATGTGAAGCAGAAAGAATTGGCATGATTTAGATGTAGCCTGGATGTGAGGATCTAGAGAGAGGCCCAAGGGGAAGATGATGCCCAGGTTACAGACCTGAGTGACAAGTAGAAGGTTGGTGGTGTGGTGTCCCCAGCGACTGAGAGAAAGGACATTGCGCAGAGGGCTTGGGGGGAGATTAGTCAGATCCACTCCCCCTCTGGACATTGTGAGCCACTGTTTTAGGTTCTGCAGGTGACCTTTGACCTAGAGCATCCCAGGTAAAGAGGAAAGCCTCTGCTATGAGCTTCCCCCATGGAAAAGCTAAAGCCCTGCGGGGCGAGGGGGTAGGTAACTTAACACGTACTGTGTTCTAGTTGTGTTGAGAAATGCAGCTGGTTTCCCATCCAACAGTTGAAAGCAGAGCAGGTCACGGCCACCACATCCCCTTCCTTTGATGCGCGGTGCTTTGCTGATCTACTGTCCGATGGAAACGGTTCAACAACTGAGTAAGAAAGCCAGTTTGATCCACATTTTGGTCTTTTTCAAGCCAGAGATCATTATCAGCTTCCCCGGAGCCTGAAAGCCAGACCTCAGAGTGGAGTGCTGCACGGAGGGGTATAGACAGAGGTAGTGACCCAGGTCTAGGGTGACCATATTTCCCAAAGGGAAAATGAGACATCGCGTGGGATTAGCCCAAGGCCCCCCATCTCCTGGCATTGTTGCTCGCCCCAGCCCTGCCTACCCCTGCCCGAGTCTGCCACCCCGCCCCCGAAGCGAGGCTGGCATCACCACTAACCCCCCACCCCCACATGTTCCTCTGCGCCCTAACTGATCTAAGTTGCGACGGCCAGGACAGGGTTTAAAAAAGGGACTGTCCCGGCCAAAACGAGCTACATGGCATGGGTGGCGGGTATCATAGGCTGGGGGAGGCTGAGCCTCCCCAAACAGACAGGTGTGGGCCTGCCCGCACTCCACCCCCAGTCCCCCTCCTTCTTCCTGCTCTGCTGGTGGCTCTTCCCCTGTGCCATGGCCCCAGCTGGGGCTGGCACTGGGGCCGCGCTGCCCAGTCTCCCAGGGCTGGGGGGGCTGGGGCCACGCTGCCCGGAGCTCCGGGGCTGGGAAGACTGGGGCCGTGCTGCCCGGCGCTCTGGGGTTGGGGGGCTGGGGGTGCTGGCGAGGACCAGCGGCTGCAGTGATCTGGGACAGGGGGGCAGAAGGCGCAGGGCCTCGGGCAGAAGGAGCAGGGCTGGAGGCTAGCCTCCTCGAGCCAGCGGTTCACCCGCCGCCCATGCTGCAGGGTCACCCACCCAGGTCTGTAATAGCAGGGGGTGGTGTAAGTCAGGACTGAGACACGTCGGCAGAGCTGTGTGGGTGCTCTACACGGCAATAGCAGGGGAACTGCGGGTCAGGATTGAGATGCATTGGCAGAGCAGCTGGGGGAGCCCAGGGCTGGAAAAGCAGCGAATGCTGTAAATCAGGATTTGACTAGGTTCTGCTTCCCACGGCAGGTGACCGGGGCTTCACTCGGGGTCGTGAGCCCCTTATTTTCTCTGAGCAGCAGATTGACTCGCACGTCCATTAAACACCACTGAGTCTTTGTTTTCTCTGCTTTCGTTTCCTTGGGGACACATTTTCCCAATAATATTTAAAAATCCCTAAATGTCTCATTGACTAAAAAAGGAAGCCACTCTGAAACTGACGTGCAGAGGCTGTTCTTTCATACGGGCGTGCCCAAGAGGCCAGAAAAGCTTCTTAGAAGCCTTTATAAAAACCAGTTGTGGCACCATACGCCCAGGGAATTTACATAGCGTAGCATTTACTCCGCATCTATTGAGCAAGTCTGTGTTTAGGCACTTCAGTATTTGGAGACACATTACCAGATGCCAGGTGGTGTCATCAGAACAGAGAAACTGCTCCACTGAAGCACACAAATGGTCCCCGATGCAGTCAGTAGCAGTGCCAGGTAATTCAAAGAAAGCTGTAAACTTGCCTTGTAATACACCTGTGGTAATCCATAGTACTGTGCATCAAGGGAGCAATTTCTTCCTGACCCCAGCTGGGGATCAGCATATGCCCTGAAGCATGAGGTTTGATAGCCCTTTTATCCCAGCTAGTGCAGCTCAGGCTGCTGATCTTATCCATATAAATGTCTAATCCCCCCAGAGGTTTGTTTGTTTTTAAACTTACTAAACTATTTTCCACAGAGTATTACTGAGGCATCAGTCAGTATCATGGCACATTATGGTCCTTGGAGTTGATAAAAGGAGAACTCTGATGGAATAAAATTTCCGGCATCCTTAATCTACACCGGGAGGCTTTTGCTGGGGCTGTGTGTTATTCACTATAAGCTCAGCTAGAAAGAGCAGCATGCATTGGGAGGAGACACACTGTTAATAAATATAAAGGCACACCCAATCTAGGGTAAGGCAATAAACAGCACAGCCTAGGGATGGCTGTCTGGAAAGCAGCAAGTTCGAGAAAGACCTCAGGTGGGATAGAACGCTGCGTGTGTAGTGAATTAAAATTGCTACCATCACATGTGTATTCATGGAGTCTGTCCAGTTCCTTGTATAACTGGGCCCCTCACTGGCAGCAGAGAGACCAAGAACTGAGTGGTCCAAGGAGACCAAACAGCTCTCTCGCCCATAGAAGCTAACCCACCCAGGCCAAGGTTGAGGTTCATTTTCAAGGGGTAGCCTTGGTTAAATCTCCTGTGGCCTGTGCTGGGGATAAGGACTTGGCTCTCCAGATGTTGTTGATCTGGCCTCTTCCACCAGCCCCTAAGATACTGAGCATTACCCTGGGGAAATGGACTCACTATAAGAATATGCATCATGGAGACCCATAATGCAAACGCTGTTCTGCAGACTCCGGCTTTTGCACTGAGACAGGTTCCTAGCACAAATCTCAGGAGCCAGAGCTGCCTTACTGTGCTGGGGTTCAACTTATCTTCCTTTCACTTCAGGTATGAATGTGTTGGAGAGTTCTCCGTATGAGCCATTCGTCAGGGGCTTTGACTACGTCCGGCTGGCATCCATCACCGCAGGTAGGTGGGCCGGAGCGCATTCTCCTACTTGTTGGCCCAAAGCAGGGTGCTCATTGGGAGGGGGCCTGCAATCCAGATCTGGGAGGGCCGGAATGACTGGGCCTCTCACTGCCCCACCGCCATCTGTCGCGCTGCACGGCTCCCTCTAGCATTGTCTGTGCCGAGCATTTCCATGCTAAGCTGTTGAGACAAGAGCACGTCTTCAGGAGAGGCACTTTATATGTTTGGACCAGGGCCATAAAGAGCGAGGGACCAGGGCAGAGTTAGGCAAGGGCTGGATAGGCAGCCTCTGAAGCTCCCCCAGCTGAGGTAGAAAACACCATGACTCTGGGAGAAGAGCTCTGGCCAGAAGAACCCTGCTTTCCTGGTGCCCATCCCCTTCAGGGCAGAGCCGGCTGGCTGGATTTTTAAAAGAGATCAGCAGCCATTGGCCCCATTCAGAGGCCTCAGTGGAAGCAGACCTCTTTGGTAAATCTGGCCCCATGCCTGCCTGATGGGGCAATGGGGTCCAGGTACAGTTCGGGGCAGGGGCACCGGAATGGGGGGGCCCTGGCCCCATTACTTTTAAAAGTGGGGGAGCTATGGGTTGGACTAGATGAGCAGGGGGTTGGACTAGGTGACCTCCTGAGGTCCCTTCCAACCCTGATATTCTATGATTCTATGCCCTCCCACCTTTTACTGGCCATAAGGGTGAGCGATGGGGGGGAAGGGCAGAGGGGAGCGGGGCCTCAGGTGAAGGGGGGGCTGTGATGGGTTTCCCCTTACCCGGGATGCCATTTGGAACTGGGGTACCTCTGAGTCAGTCTGACCCACCAGTCTGGGCTCCGTTTACACTGCACTGCTGTGCAACCTGCCAAGCCCTCCCCCAGGCTTCAGACTGCACTTTACCAGCACACATACAGGTAGGGACATACCCAGCTGCAGCTACACATGGATGCTGAGATCAGCTCTGCATGGCAAGGCTCAGCTAAGGAACTGCCCAGTTACTCAATGCACACACCCCCCCCATTGAGGGTAAACCCCAAAATTGTACCATCTTGAGCTGCACAGAGATTTGTACAGCGTAAGCTTATGAAATTGGCCCCCTCCCTCAATGTGGAGGAATATATGCAACAGCTTTGTGCCCCCTCCCCCCCAGTTATGAATTCCACACACTGGTTTTAGACAAAACAAAACAAGTTTATTAACTACAAAAGATAGATGTTAAGTGATTATAAGGGGTAGCAAACAGATCAAAGCAGATTACCTAGCAAATAAACAAAACACAATCAAAGCTTAATATACTAAATAAAATGGTTATAAGTAGCAAATTATCACCCTAAATGTTGTTTTATGCAGATTGCAGAGATTCTTGAGGGAAAGCTACACTTGCTTGCAGTTTAAAACTCCGGTTATTCCTTTCACAGGCTAGAAAACTCTCTCGCCTGGGTTCAGCCCTTCTCCCCTAGTTCAGTCTTTTGTTTCTTAGGTGTTTCCAGCAGTCTTCTTTCTTGGGCGGGGAGTCAGTGAAGAACGAACCACAATGATGTCACTCCCCTGCCTTAAATAGCTTTGGCATATGGTGGGAACCCTTCATCTCCCAGTTAGATTCCCATGCCCGGTCAGTGGAAAAACACTAATATTATGATGGAGTCCAGTACCAGGTGACTTGGTCACATGTCTCTGTAGGGCCATAGCAGTCATAAGTCGGAGGCTGTTCTTAATGTCCTCAGGAAGGCTGTCTGGTTTCAATGACTCACCAAAGATATTTTTTGTCTTGATGTAGCATCCTAAATTTAGCAAGAGACTTGGCTTCTTCTTCCATAAAGTTTTCTCTAATTGGCATAAAGTCCCTCCTGCTTCGAGTCTCAAGTTGGCAGAGATGAAAAAATTTGTCTTCAAATTCTTTTTCTTTGCAGCCAGGAGGAATTTCACTTTATCTCTTTTATCACATAAGGAGATTCATGAGGTCTCAGATGAATCGCCTGACCACTCCTAGCAGGGATTCTCCTGGGTAAAAGGGATCATCTTTCATGCTCAAATCAAGTAGTTTAACAGTGAAATCAGAAAGATGTGGATATTCTTTCCCCCTCACCAATCTCTAATATTTGCAGATAATGTGATTTTTATCTGGTGGCACCTTAAAGAATAACAGATTTATTTGGGCATAAGCTTTCATGGGTAAAAAACCACCTCTTCAGATGCATGGAGTGAAAATTACAGATGCAGGCATTATATACTGACACATGAAGAGAAGGGAGTTACCTCACAAGTGGAGAACCAGTGTTGACAGGGCCAATTCAATCAGGGTGGATATAGTCCACTCCCAATAATAGATGAGAAGGTGTCAACTCCAGGAGAGGCAAAGCTGCTTTTGTAGTGAGCCAACCACTCCCAGTCCCTATTCAAGCCCAAATTAATGGTTCTGCAGTTTCTCACCAGACTCCTTGTTGTTTTTGTGGATACAGACTAACACAGCTACCCCCGATACTTGATTTTTATCTGGTTTCCGAGGTCTCTCCTTTCCTTTCTAAGACAGTGTTACTCCCAAGTAACCACAGTATTAGTTTTTTGAAGCATTCTCCTTCATGGCTTTGTGCAGGTGTTGACCCTCCTCACTGGAGTAACAACGTTCCTTTGTGCACTCTTCTATCCAGATTGCTATTCACTGAGACATTCCTATGCTTGAGATTCTGCTCTTTGCTTGCACTGGTGTACTTCAAGGGTGGTTTTGCTGAGGCCAATGGAGTTCCACCCTTTAGAAGTGAGTGGAGATAGGCCCGTTGACTCTGCATTTCCTGGTAGAGACGACATCGAGATTTGAAAGGCATCAGATTTGCTCTGACTTTTCTTCCAGTGATGATCTCAGGCTGGGGGATATTATTATAGATTCATAGAATTATTACAGATTCATAGCCAATCTCAGGGTTGGAAGGGACCTCAGGAGATCATCTAGTCCAACCCCCTGCTCAAAGCAGGACCAATCCAGATCCCTACATGGTCCCCTCTAGGATTGAACTCTCAACCCTGGGTTTAGCAGGCCCATGCTCAAACCACTGAGCTATTCCTCCCCCGATTATTGATTATTATTATTATTATTTATTTGTCATTTGAATTATCGTAGTGCCTAGGTGCCCCAGTCAGTTGACAGCTCTTTGCAAAGATGGCCCCATTAGTCCACCAAATCCTCTGGAGGCCATTGCCTGAGAACATCCTCCAGTGACTTGCTCTTGAATGTTGGCTTCTTCAGTCATTCACCTTGCTTCTCGCTGTAGCTCCAGGACAATTACAGTCGTGTAGCATTCACAGCCCTCCAGTTGTTTCCGTGAGGGTGGTCTGGTCACGCTGGTGAAAATCCTCAAAAGCAGCCTTGAAGCACAGTCTCCATGTTGGAAACTAGGCTCATGTGTACACACACAGTCAGAGAGCCCTGTGCCACTAATAGTCTGCAAACTTCATTAAGGCCTCAGAACAGTGCAGTTCCCAATGGAGATGACTCTCATCACCATCAGGTTTGGCTCCGATCGGGTAGGACGTATGGCTACAACACCTGAAATCAGGGTGGGATTAGGTTGTGATCCCGTCCAGAGCCAGTAACTTTCCCAGACCTAGGTCACTGCAGTTTGCATGGGCTTGGCCCCCGTTCTCTGCCACCTCTAGCAAACTCTCCCCTTTCCCTCAGGCCCCATGTCCATTCCCAGCCTTGACCTTGGATGTCGTCTGAGGAGGTGGGGGAGTGGTCTTTCCCTTCTCCGCTCATATGTGATACAGGGTGGTCCCTTCCCCAGCTTCCGGGGTGGGAGCACGTCATAAAGCCTGAGCCTCCTCCACTCTCAAATGCTGGAGTATGCAGCGCCCCAGAAGCCTTCCCTAGCAACTGTGCAGCAGGGATTATGGGATGTCCAATCGAGCATATGGTTGTCATGGAATCCCAGTAGACATCCTAAACTGTAAATGAGCTGTGGAGACACAACTGCCAGCTGGCTCATCCCACCGGGCCTGGGTCATGGCACTTTCGTAGGGCTGGGTGTTGGTTAGGGGTAAGCTCGCTGACGGTGCTGTACTTGTCCAGTGGAATAGACAACTGGCCTGATGTAACTATCAGACTGTACAGTGTAACGACAACCAGGTGTGGCGAGATGGTGTAGGGTAGTAGTTAGAACAGGAGACTAGATGAGTGTCAGGATTCCTGGGGTCTGCTCGCCGCTCTGCCACAGACTGTGTGACCTGGGGCATTTCACCTCTGTACCTCTAAAAGTGGGGATTAATGGGCGCATCCAGTCCACTATCCTGGCCAGGACCCGAAGCTAAAGCTGGCAGAAAAATAATCCAGACAGGCAGAAAGAATTCCTTCCTTGCTCCTGGGGTGGTGATTTGACACTGTTGCATGGGGTTAGATGAACTTAGCTGAGGTTGTTTAGCTACGGATGTTATCGCTGCTCATGAAGTTCTCCAGCCTCTCTTTAAAACCAGCTCCACTCTTTGACCCTCTGGCTTTTGGAAGCTGCAGATCCCACAGTCTGGCTCCCTGCTGCGTGGAGAAATATCTCTCTGTATTGACCTGCTCCTGACCTCACCGAGCAGCCCCCTTGCTCTCGGACGAGGGGGGCAGGGAAGGAACAGATTCTTTCTGTAACTGATCTGCACTCAAATTCCCGCAAACTCTCCACCTTTCAAGGCTACCCTCTGCTGGCTTCTTCCCACGCTACCATACATCTAAACCTCCCGCTCCTCGTTCTGCCAGCACGGCAGCCTCTTTCACTCGCTCGTCCCTGTTCTCCCCCAAACCAACATCTCCCTTGCTGCCCCACAAGCGTGGGAACCAACTTACACAGCCACGACCCTGTCCTCCGTCAGAACCTTTCTCAAAGTCATCCCAGCTGCGACACCATCCTCCGGCTAATGGCTGGGCAGGTGGCCTATTACCAAGCCACCCGTCTCTCTTGTGCTCTTCTCTTATGAAAGACTCTGATGCCTCTAATTTGTGCACTTTGCTATGAAGCTATGTGACCTTGCGGGCTTGTCTCTGTCAGGCTCCCACCTCTCCCACCCCGTTGTGTTCTGCAGGCCCCTGTTGGGTCTTGACCCTGTTTAGATTGTGAGGGCCTTGGGCAGGGACTGTCTTTCATGGTGCGCTTTTTACAGCCAGTGGGAGAGGAAGGATGGTTGAGCAGTTAGGATGCTAGCTTGGGACTCAGGAGATGCGGGCACAGATCTCTGCTCTGCCACAGACTTCCTGGGTGACCCTGGGCAAGTCACTATGTCTTCTGTGCCTCAGTTTTCCATCTATACAATGGGAATAATAGTGCTGCCCTGCCTCACAGGGGTGTGGTGAGGATTAATATATTGAACAGTGGGGAGGTGCTCAGATATGAGGGTGTCTAAGGACCTTGCACCCAGTACAGTGAGGCTCTAATTCTGAATGGGTCCTTTCAGTGCTACTGTGCCACAAACACGTGCCTTGCTTGTCTCCACAAACTCCAGCCCCGTGCGTTACTCCCAGTGAGGGCACAATAGTCTGAAATAGCGTTCTTAGCACAGAGTCGCAGAGAACTGGGGCTTTCGTTAAGCCCGTCACAGAAATAAGGGCCAGTCATGATGTGGGGGTGGGGGGGAATCCTGGCCTCACTGAAGTCCATGGCAAAAGATTTCATCCAGCTAGAGCTGCCCTTTGGGGAAATGATACCGGTCACGCCCCCTTTGTGCCTTGCAATGCACTGTAACAGGCCTGCCCACCTAAATGTATACGCCTCTCACAGCCCTGGCCAGTCCTGGGAGACCCACCCCACCCCAGGGGCTCAGCCCACCCTTCGGAAATACTGGCTTACCCAAATGGAGTGTTTGCACTTGTCTTTAGTGGTAGTAGGTTCTGGATGAGGAATTGCCAGCCTGAATCAGCCCTAATGTCCATCTAATCCAGTATCCCACCTCCACAGTGGCCAAATGCTTCCGAGGAAGGGGCAGGAAACAGCACTCTTTGTAAAGAACTCCTCTGCATCCTGCTGTGTGCTGTTCCTCAGATACCCACCGCTGGCATCATCTATAGCCCACTGACATTCACGGGCATCTTCAGTGCTCACGGGCTCAGGCCCCACCGTGCCCTAGTCTCCCTCACAGCACTTCTGGCAGGGGCAGAGTTGATCAAATCACTTGGAAAGCAGTTGGACATGCTCTCTTGAAAGGCGCCACAGAGTGTAAAGTTTTGTGACAAATAATCTTAAGGAGGTCACTTTTTGACCAGTTTACAATATTTGCAGACAGCCTTCATTTGTCCTTTTGGGGCATGTGGCGTGGCTTGGGGTGCAGCTTGGGCCAGGATGCCTGGGTTCCACTCCCACCTCTGCCAGCCACTGATTCGCTATATGACTTGTTTCCTCTCCCTGTGCCTGGGTGCCCCTCCTCTGTAATCTGAGGGTGGGGGGCAGCTGTGCTTCTCCATCTCGCAGGGGAGTTGTGAGGCTTACTTCATGTTTGCAACATGCTTTGAGATCCTGGAACAGGGCAAAGCTTTAGACTTGTGGGGTTCTGGGGGAGCGAAATTTCCCGAGCGGTCTGTGGTGCGACGCGCATGATTTTGCAGAAGCCTGGCGTGTGTGCGTAGCCATGACATGTTGCACCAGTAGGCAGAGCTGGCAATGCCAGGAAAGGTACTGCCAGCAGGGGTGTGGGGAGCTGGCTCTGCCAGGTCCAGGATAGTCAGAGGGGTCAAGCATCTGGCACTGCCAGGCCAGGGATAATCAACGGGGGCTAGCTGGGGGAGAGCTGGAACTCACATATCAGGGATAGCCTGCAGGGGCTGGGGGAGGGGAGCATGGGGGCTGGCACTGCCAAGTCTGGGATAGCCAGCAGTCCATCCCCCACCTGCTGCCTGATTGGCGCTTTCTCACCCATCTCCTCTCTGGCAGCAGCCCTGCCTCCCTAGCTGGAGCCACTCCTTCCCCCTCCGGAGGTGACAGCTGCTTCCACTGCCAGCTCAAGATCGGAGTGAGGGGGACAGGCGGAGTGGGGATGAGGGCTCTCAGCACAGCTGGGGAGGTGATATTTGCTTCAATCCAGAGTCTTAACCTGGCCCGTACCTGGCCTGTGACCAGAAACTCCCCCTCCTTCCTGGAACAGTGCCCCCCACTGCACGTGCTAAGTGAGCGAGTTTTTTAACAGCCTCGTTAGGGCTAAATTATTAACCCCTGGGTGAATCCCAGCTCCTCTTGCTCCCCGGGCTCTGGGTTAACCAGGGGGCAGCCCCGCTGTCCTCCGAGGGCTGGTGGCCCCTCGGGTGCTGGTGTTGCGAAGGCCCACGCTAAGCTTTGTTGGGGTCTCCCGGCCATGCAGGTTCCGAGAATGAGGTGACGCAGGTGAACCGCTGTCTGGATGCTGCCAAGGCCTGCAACGTGGATGAGATGTGCCAGAGGCTGAGGACGGAGTACGTCTCCTTCTGCATCCGGCGCCTGGCCCGGGCCGACGCCTGCAACCGCTCCAAGTGCCACAAGGCCCTGCGCAAGTTCTTCGACCGCGTGCCCCCTGAGTACACGCACGAGCTGCTCTTCTGCCCCTGCGACGACACCGCCTGCGCCGAGCGCCGCCGGCAGACCATTGTCCCTGCCTGCTCCTACGAGGCCAAGGAGAAGCCCAACTGCCTGGCCCCCCTGGATTCCTGCCGGGAGAACTACGTCTGCAGGTAACACTCACGCAGCACAGTGGGGCCCACCCCATGGAGAGCCTGGTCCAACCCACTGAAGCCTGAGGGGAGTCCTTCCAGTCACTCCATTGTTGAAGCAGGCCCTAAAGTGAGACCCTCTGCTCCAGGGGCTAAAGCAAAGGGTTGGCTAGGAGGAGCCCAGGGTCAAACGTAGGGTGAGATGCTCATGGTGCATTCTTGAGGCAAATCCCTTGGATTGTCCCCCTTTTGCCTCAGGTATGGTAGCTGGAAAGGTGGGAGGTAAAACTAATGTCAGGCTGTATTAATTGCATCTGTTGTCTCAAGGATCCCAAAGCAATTTACAAGCGCTGCCGGCTAAGCCTCTCAGCAGGCATTTGACCTTTGTTACCGCTAAGGGGTAAACTGAGGAACAAAGAGGTCAAGCACTTGCCCGAGGTTATGCAGTGAATCAGGGAGCAGTGCTGAAGCCTGCTGACTGCAAGGCACATGTCTACCCACTAGGCAACACCACCTCTCTGTGTAGGGAAACAGGACGGAAGAGCCTCACTAGGAACCAGATGCTGAGCTCCTGTGTGTGACCAGGAGGGATAATGGGGAGGGGTGCACACTGTACCCATCACTAGCAAATGGGGTGGGGGTCCTCAGGAACCGTCGCAGACTGCAGGGCCATTCAGTGGCTTGCCTATATCTCCAGCCCCACCTTTAACCCTACCAGCATCGGCAAGGGAGACAGCACCTGGTCACAGAAAATGGCTCTTGACTGAGAAGCCCTTGGCAGGATTGGACTCAGTCTCAAGGCGTCTGTTTATGGACCTGCTAAGAGAAGTCAGAGCCGGAACTCGCGTGTTGTTCTCGCTGGTGCTGTTATGAAGAATGGGAAATAACTGCTAAGGATGGGCAGGGTGTGTGTGTGAGAGAGAGAGAGAGGAGGAGAGAGAGAAACTACTGAGTTTTCCTGGGCCAAAAATAATTTGTGAGGGGTTGGTTTTGGTCCCTTTGTCATTTCTCTCCAGAGACCTCTATTAAAAGCCACAAAGCTTCAGAAAAGTTTCGCTGGAAAGGCCACGATGCACGATGTGTGCCAGGCTTTCCACAGCTGCCTTCTTCAAGGAGGTTTATCCCTGCTCCAAGATGCCTTCCCCAGCTCTTTGGTGGAGTTGCTGCTTTTATGTGTCTACGCTGCAGTCCTGGAGTGCGATCAAAGCTTGAGTAGACATCCCTGAGCTACCTTGAATCTAGCTAGCCAGGGAAGCTGAAGCAGCATGAGTTTCAGCATGGATTAGCTGCCCAAGTAATTACTTAGTAATTAGTTAATTGCACAAGCTTGAACAGTGTGATACAGCGTGGCCAGAAGGCAGCAGGAGCGTGATATAGGAGAGATATGTAAGTCCCAGGATGAGGAGAAGCCTTATTCCCTGTAGAGGGAAGAAAGGTTTCTATAGATTAATTAAAAGCACCTGAAGCTAATTAGAGCACTTGAAGCCAGTCACCTGATAAAACCCCCCTGCTTCAATAAACTGGGGGAAGGAGTTGGAACAGAGAGCAGTTTGGGAGGAGCTGGAGCAGTTTGGAGGAGTGATGTGGCTGGCTAGAAGATAGACCCTAGGTAAAGAGGCACCCAGTTTGTGCAGAGGGAGGGCAGGAAGCCCCACAAGCTGAAGGGCAGGAGAGGGAAGTAGCCCAGGGGAAGGAAGCACTAGTTCAAGGGGTTTACCACTATCCCTAGGGCCCCTGGGCTGGGACCTGGAGTAGAGGGTGGGCCTGGGTCCCTCCCTCTCCACTACCCTTCTCTGGGTTACTAGTGGGACAGTAAATACCCTAGTTCAGGGGCAGGAAACTGTGCCCTGAAAGTCCTCCCCCCTGAAGAGGAAGTGTGGGACCCATCATAATCGTACTGGCAGTTTGCCACAACAGTCAGAGTTGAAGTCCATGTTGCCGTTTTACTGTTCTGGGACCTGGGCGAGCTGGGTTAAGCTGGCTCGGGGATGTCTTCATGAGCTGCAATCACACCCTGTGACTGCAGCGTAATCGTGCCCTTGGAGGGCAAAGAGGTGCGCGCATGGCATCCCGAGCTTTTTCAGAGCGGGGACCAACTTCTGTCCCCTCATTCAGAGTTGCCAACTCCTGCGATTTTATTGCTCGTGTTGTGCTACTTGGTGGTGGCTTTTGGACAGCCCCATCTGCTGGAATCCAAAGCTTGCATGAAAATCTCACTTTTATTCATGAACGCTAAGTCTCCAGCCTTCATGACTACAAAGAAAAGCTTGAAAATAAGACCCAAGTGTACTCCGAAGGCCCCAAAATTAGAAGGCAAATAAAATGAACACAAAATGTTATTTGTGCTGGAAGGGGATTTTAGTGGGGGTAGTTGTGTAATTAATGGGGAACCCTACCCACCATGTAACCGTGTGGCCCAATTTCTGTAACCCTATTTCCCCCCCTCCCCCCACATCCCCTTCATCTAGCCTCCTGGTTCGCATCTCGCCCCTATGGTACAGTATCTGCCATTAGAGACTGAATGTGCCATCCCATGTGGCTGAAAGCGCCCGGTCCATGCTTGGGCACTGCTGCACTGTAAATAATTAATGATAGCAATCAAATGGATACATTCCAACTTAACCAAAGAGCCGGCAATGGTAAAATTCTCCCTGTCGAGAATGCTGGTACTTTGTGTGTGATGTAACGCCAGCCACTTCCTGGGAGGCAGTGCTGCCTAGTAGTTGGATCACGACACTGGGCATTGGCCCTCCTGGGTTCTATTTCCAGTTCTGCCAGTGACTTCCTGGACAAATCAGTTACAATGGGGATGATAGTGTCTCTTTCATGGCAGTATGGGGAGGGTGAAATTATGTTTTAAAAAATCCTTTTAGATGAAGGACACTATATGTATGTGGGTAGGTGTGTCAACACGTGTGTGTGTGTGTGTGTTAGTTAGTATTTTCATTATAGCTACTTTCATCCCTAAGGCTCTCAAAGAACTTTACAGATTAGAGAGAGAGAGAGAGTTACTTTACCCACCCTGCTGCAGCTCTTTCTGGGGTAGAGCCCATTAACCACCCTGCAGCAGTAATGCCAAGCACTTGGCTTTTAAAGAGGAGGAATGACAAATAATTTCTCCAATTGAAACTGCAGGGGGAGCAGAACATAATTCCCCACACTGGAATTTCCACCATAGGAATTTTAATGACTGAGTGGCTAGACCCTCTGGCTTAAGTTTTATCTGAAAATGGCAAACCAGGGGAGCCAGCAGCCATTACTCCAGGTACTATAGGATTTCACACAGCTAGCCAGTGGATCTGAAATTTAGCAGTGTTACCCGCCCTGGGGAAACACAAATAAGCTAGGCTGATGGGGAAAGGGAGGTGCAGAGGGGACTGTGTTGATTTCCTGGAGGATGGGAACGATTTCACAGCCTTAAAGTAGCACAGCTGTTAATTAGCTAGTTCGTTGGTCTCCGAACGGATAATAAATGTATCCTCTGGAGCCAATGTCCGAAGCAGCAAGGAAATGTGAGATCCGGTCAAAGTCTGCAGAAGGCACAGAAACCAAAATGAGAGCCATGAACAAAAGCACAGCTCTTTAAAGAAACAGAGTAATATAATACCAGGTTAACCCCATTTTATACCCAGCTATAACCCCTTGAATTCAAAGTGATCCGGCTACTCGGCAATCCTTGTGCACACACATGCTAGCTTAGAGACTAACCAATTTATCTGGGCATAAGCTTTTGTGGGCTATAACCCACTTCATCAGATGCATGGAGTGGAAAATACAATAGGCAGGTATAAATATACAGCACATGAAAAGATGGGAGTTGC
Source organism: Natator depressus (assembly GCF_965152275.1). NCBI lineage: Eukaryota > Metazoa > Chordata > Testudines > Cheloniidae > Natator > Natator depressus. The sequence goes on along the minus strand of NC_134237.1, from coordinate 135,054,938 downwards.
CTTACCAAGGGGGGGGGGGTCAGTGCTAATGAGGCCAATTCAATTAGGGTGGATGTGGCCCATTTCCAACAGTTGACAAGAAGGTGTGAGTCTCGTTAACAGAACAAAAAGTAATTTTCCCTCTGATATTCACCCCCTTCTTGTCAACTGTTGGAAATGGGCCACGTCCAAGCTGGCTGAAATCCCACCAGCTGGTGGCTAAAGAACAACAAAAGAGTGTCATTGACTTAAAACGATTGACCACTGAAATGTAATCACTCCAGAAAAGACGAGAGCTCCTATCCAGGAGAGCTAGTTTCTCAGGGGAGAGGTCACCTTGGCAATAAAGTCACCTGGCAAGGGTCTCTGCTCGCCTGGGGGAGCTGGCAAGGGGAGGGTCACCTGGCCCAGGAGTCTGGGTCTGTTTGGCCATTTTCAGCAGCTCACACTGATGGGAGCTGATGTAGCCTTATGAGGCAGTGGAAACCTGCCTTCTTGAGCCTGGCGGGGACACCGCAACTATAGGTGAAAGGAAGTGTAGAGTCAAATACAGTAAAAGTCTTTGACTCCAACAGTACCACAGAATCTCTGGATAGAAATTCCATGCTTGAATAGTACGAGTATCGCAGTAGGAATAAACTTCTGACCAGCCTGGTGATGGTGACTGAAAAATGCTCAGGGTGACTAGAGATGCTACAAAAACAGTTGAAATCCCCCATTATTATTGGGTTTTCTATCTCCATATTGACTGGGAACATGTCACCCCAGGACAGGATGGAGAGAGAAAACGTCTAGACACCATTAATGACTGATTCTTGGAGCAACTAGTCCTGGAACCTGGAAGGAGAGAGGCAATTCTTGATTTAGTCCTGAGTGGCGCACAGGATCTGATCCAAGAAGCTGAACCGCTCGGTAATAACCATCATGCAGTTAAATTTAACATCCTTATACGGAGGAAAATGCCAAACCCACCACAGTAGCTTTTAACCTCAAAAGGGGGAAGTAAACAAAAATGAGGAAGCTAGTTAAATGGAAATTAAAAAGAACAGTCACAAGAGTAAAGTGCCTGCAAGCTGCTTGGAAACCTTTTAAAAGCATCATAATAGAGGCTCAATCTAAAGGCATAGCCCAAATCAAACAAAACGGTAAAAGCCTCCCCCCCACCCCAAAAAAAACCAAAAACAAAAAACCAACAGTTAGATACAAAAAGGCATCCTTTAATAATTGGAAGTGAAATCCTACTGAGATAAATAGAAAGGACCATAAACTCTGGCAAGTCAAGTGTAAATGTATAATTAGGCAGGCCAAAAAAGAATTTGAAGAGCAGCTAGAAAAGACACAAACCAACAACAAAAATAAAAATGGTGTATCTGAAGCAGGAAGCCTGCCAAACAGAGGGGCCACTGGACAATTGAGATGCCAAAGGAGCACTCAAGGAAGAGAAGGCTGTTGCGGAGAAGCTAAATGAATTCTTTTAACCGGATTCACTGTAGAGGATGTGAGGGAGATTCCAGGACCATTCTTTTTAGGTAACAAGTCTGAGGTGTCAGAAGAGATTTTGGAACAAATTGAAAAATTAAACAGTAATAAGTCACCAGTGTTGGACTGAGATTCACTTACTCAGCAGAAGGGTCTAACAAATCTTTATTAAGGCAAAACACTCAGCAAGTAGTGATCAATTTCTCACCAATAGGAAACTCATTGGAATAATCTCATCACGGTTGCCTCCAGCACTGGATAATTTAGTTTCAACTTTCCTTTGTTATACAAACTTATTTATAACTTTCGGTTATCTTTTGTTATGTATTGGTCTCTCATTTCCATGTTAACTCTCCTCACCCACCAGTACAGGTTTAGCGTTAGTTCAAATCATTCAATTCTAGCTTTTTAGTTACTTTCTTTTTTTTGCTGTCACAAACATGATTATGCTTCAGTTTCTTACACATAGGCAGTTCTGCTTATGCCATTAAATGTTATCAGCGCAGACTCTTAAAATCCACAGCAGGCTTCTGTCAGGCCTAAATATGCCTACACTCCCCACTGGGAAGCCATAAAATCCTTTCTAAGGCTTCATCAAAGCCTGCATTTCATATACTCTTCTCCTTCCCAGCTGCCTAACCAAGCTCCTGTCCTTCTAAATCGATGCGATTAACACCACTGCTAGTTTGACTTGCACAAAGCCCATTGGTATCCTGCATACTCACGGATTTTCCCCAATATCGTATACTAACTCCTACCATGGCCCATTTCCCAGTGGATCCCATGTCACGTGGAATATTTCGACTCTCCTGCCTTAAGGTCCACAGACATTCTGGATGTCTTTCCGCTAAGGCCTGCACATTTTAATGCAACTGTGGTATGACATGGCTTAGCTGTTCAGGGCAGTACCAGTCAGGGGGCCACCAGCTGATACATTGTGGAGCTCATGCTGGGGAACTGGGAAAAATTGCCTTGCCCTCTATTCGGGTAAGCTTTCTTGGATCTAAGCAGAACATTGGCCAGTCATAATAATATGTTTGTGTCCCATATTGGAAGTGCCCGACCCAACAGGGTACACAATATTTGCCTTCTCCAGCTTTTGCCACCTTGGTTTGACTTTGTCCCCGTTGCCTCGTCTCTACTGTGCAATTCTGGGGTTTTTGCCAGCATATGGACCCACATGTCGGCAACGTACTCTGCAGTACATCACAATGACATAACCAGGTATCATGCCTCTTGGAACAACATGAAGTATCTGGGGCTTTCCAGCTCTCCCCCCCCCCCCCCCAATCCATGAAAGAATCCATGTTTCATCAAGCTTGCACCTTTTCTCAGCATAACAGACCACTGAGCAGCGCCTAACCCTGCATCAAGCTCCTTCTGTTTTTGTTCATTGTTCTAGCATCTTCTCGGTTATGAACCTAGGTACTTCCCCACCTTGAATTTCCTTTTGTCCTACCTGTGTAGCTCCTGTATTAGGAAGCTGCCATCCCATGAGCAGGTAAATCGCCTTTGATACGTGAGGTTGGTTCAGGATTTTTCCCATTTCATTGATTGCTGCTTCGACTTCCCTAAACACCTGTCCTGTTATCGTAAAATCCTGAATATCCTTTAAATCCTCCCCTATATCCTCATTCTGTTGTTTATTTAACTTTAACAGATTCTGTAACCGAAATCTCATTTTCTGATTTTCCTCCCACAATACTGTGATATCCATATGAACAAATGCTGAAGTTCCCAAAGCTCCAGCTCCTTATACAGTTCCTATATCTCTTTTTTTATCTCCTTTTCTCTGCCTCTGTCCCTTCTAAGACCACCAAATTTCTTCCAATTCCACCCCTCCATCTAGCTTTTTAGTCACTTTGTCTTCTCTTGGTTTCACAAACATGATTATTCTGCAATTTCTTACACATAGGCAGTTCTACTTATGCTTACACTGTTAAACATTATCAGAACAGACTCTTAAAATCTTGGCTTCTGTCAGGCCTAAATATGCCTTCTCCCCCAACAACCAGGACCAGATGCTATTCACCCAAGAGTTCTGAAGGAACTCAGATATGAAATTGCAGAACTACTAGCTGTGGTATGTAATCTATCGCTTAAATCAGCCTCTTTACCAGATGACTGGAGGATAGCTAATGTACCGCCTACTTTTTAAAAAAGGCTCCAGAGGCAATTACAGGCCAGTAAGTCTAACTTCGGTACCTGGAAAGTTGGTTGAAATGATAGTAAAGTACAGAATTATTACATACATAGGTGAACACAATATGTTGGGGGAAGAGTCAACACGGCTTTTGTAAAGGGAAATCATGTCTCACCAATCTGTTAGAATTCTTTGAGGAGGTCAACAGTCATGTAGACCAGGGTGATCCAAGTATGATATACTGTACTTGGGCCTTCAGAAAGCCTTTGAGAAAGTTCCTCAACAAAGGATCTTAAGCAAATTAAGAGGGAAGGTCCTCTCATGCGTCAGTAACTGATTAAAAGATAGTAAACAAAGAGTAGGAATAAATGGTCAGTTTTCAAAGTGGAGAAATGTAAACGGGGGGAGGGGGGAATATCTGTACTAGGACCAGTGCTGTTCAATATATTAATAAACGATCTGGAAAAAGGGGTAAACAGTGAGATGGGAAAGTTTGCAGATGATCTAAAAAGAAATATTAGAATTGGAAGAAGAATAGAGAAATACAGCACAAATGATCAGGGGCATGGAACAGCTGCCATATGAGGAGAGATTTAAAAAACTGGGACTGTTCATCTTTGAAAAGAGATGATTCAGGGGCAATATGCTAGAGATCAATGCCATCATGAATGGTGGAGAGAAAGTTAATAAGAAAGTGTTATTTACCCCTTCACATGACACAAGAACCAGGGGTCACCCAATGAAATTAATAGGCAGCAGATTTAAAACAAACAAAAGGAAGAACTTCTTCACAAAATGTACAGTCCATCTGTGGATCTCATTGCCAGGGGATGTTGTGAAGGCCAAAACTATAACTGGGGTAAAAAAGAATTAGAGACGTTCCTGGAGGTTAGGTCCATCAATGGCTATTAGCCCAGATGTTCAGAATGCAACCCCATGCTCTGGGTATCCCTAAGTCTCTCCTTGCCAGAAGCTGGGACTCGGTGACTGGGGCAGGATCACTTGATAATTGCCTTCTTCTGTTCATTCCCTCTGAAGCACCTGGCATTGGCCACCGTCAGAAGATTGGTCTGACCCAGTATGGCCGTTCTTAGCTATTCACTGTAGGTCGTTTAGGACATAAGTTAGCGAGCATATCAGTGGGCCTATTTATATGCAAGTGCAGTGAATGCAGCAAGTTAAGTAGCGGTGACATCTCCCTTTACGCTCTCTGTCCAATGCAGGTCCCGATATGCAGAGTTTCAGTTTAACTGCCAGCCTTCCCCGCAGTCTGCGACTGGCTGCAGGAGGGACAACTACGCTGCCTGTCTGCTGGCATACACAGGAATCATAGGTATGAGGCTGTGCCCTTCAGTTGTTTCTCCTCTTCTCTCTCTCACCTCCCATTCTGAGCGGCTGGCAATGGTCCAGATCAAATGAGCACGCTCCATGTCCCTTCTGCCTCTTGCATCCTCACTGACAACAGAGATTCTGCAATCAGAGCTCCTCTGACAATCCCGGTGAGGATGCCCATGAGCCAGATGAGAATCCAGCTTGCTCTCCCATCACTGCGCTGGCTCTGCAAGGCTAACGGGTAACAAGTCACTTGGGTGGGTCAGCAGAAAAAGCAGATTTGACTCAAAGGGACCCAGGAAGCAGATCCCAGGTCTGGTCCTAATGGGTGAAAAGGTGTCACTCCTTAATCCTCACCACCTGAGAGGTACCTGCCCATGCTCCGTGTAGTGTACAGTACATGATATCAAGATATTTAAAGATTTCGTGTTGAATGCTCCCAAAGAATAAGGGCAAGCGTGGCATATTTTTGGAACATCAGTCCCCACTCCCCCATGTTTCCAGATCCTGAGCGTCCATGGATTGGCAGTCCCAGGTCACCTGGCAGACCCCGTCTGCCAATCACGTCACAGCCGCTGTGGTGGAGCTAGGTGTAAACCACCTTCCTCCACGCCCCTCCATTGGCTTCAGAGGGCTTTGGCTCAGGCCTGAGACAGGAGCTCTCAGTATAGCATGGCTCAGTCTGGAAAAGCCAGCTGACCGCTGTGGAGCCTGGGAAGTGGGCTAGGGAAATGGGAAGGAGAGGCTAGTCTGGGCATATCCTGAACTTTTAGACTATGGAGCCATTCAGTATTAATCCTCCCTTACTGGAGCCTTGACCTGTCCATGGCTATGGGCAAAGTCTCTCTGTCTGAACAAGACTGTGGAAGTCTAGGGCTGCTGCATACCCCAGGGCTACACACCAGGCAGACTAAGGACTCCAGGAAGACATACAGTGTTGTAGCACAGGGAGTGAAGTGAGGGTGTAATGTCACTAGCTGAGTGCATCACCCTGGCCTCTAACCGTGGGCTGTGCTGGGTATGTGAACAGAGCAGAATCAACCTGGAAACATGGCCAGGAAAGAAGCAAGGTTCCCCACTTCTTAGCAGGTCAACCACAAAGGGAAAGAGGTCCTGGCAGATCTAAGGGGAGCAGCGTGGAACCCACAGGAACGTGGCTGAGTGGGGGAAGTTTTGCTTTGGGGAGCCCGTGTGGTTTTGGTTCTCAGCTGGTTCCTCCAGCAACAGCAACCCTGCTCCGTCCTTCTTGGCAGGTAGTCCCATCACGCCGAACTACATCGACAACTCGACTGCCAGCATCGCGCCTTGGTGCACCTGCAATGCCAGTGGCAACCGCCAGGAGGAGTGCGAGAGCTTTCTGCACCTGTTCACCGACAACCTCTGCCTCCGTAAGTATCAGATGGGGCAAGTCCACTGTAGGGCTGGGGGGCTCCTGGGTGCCTCTCGCAAGGGGGACGGAAAGGCCATGTGAAAGGAGGTCCTGCCACCAGCTCTGCACCTGCCGGGTGGTAGGTGGAGCGGTCAGAGCATCACCTGTGCCTGCCCGCCCCCAGACATGTCCCCTACAGGCTAGCAGTGCTGCACATGGCACGGCTAGCCTTCGTCCTCGTGCTGCCCAGACAAATTACAGCTGCCCCGAGGGTCGCTTGGGGTTCCCAGTGCCCTCTCAGCTCCGGCACATCCACGCTAGACAAGCTGGACTTTGGCCCTTCTGAGTTTTCCAGGAGCACCGAGTACTCCCAGCTGAGATCAGGGCCCCACTGTGCTAGCGAGAGACAGCCACTGCCCTAAATAGACAAAGCCATCAAAGGGGAGGAGGGGAACTGAGACGTGACGTGACTCCCCCAGTCACCGAGCGGGGCATTGTCAGCACTGGGATTGGATCCCTGCTCTCCGGACTCCCAGTCTGGTGTCCTAGCCATTGTCCTGTACTAGTTACAAGTACACTTAAATTGTAGCCCAAGAACCCCCAAGGAGAGCTCAGCGGGCTTGCTCTATCCCTGGCCAGCGCACCGCCTGCTGGACTGTTTTGTAAAATGGATGTCCTACCCCTCGACACAGCTCGGAGAAGGTGAAGTGAGAGACGAGGCTGTCTGAGTTATGTAGGCTGGCTAGAAACGTCTTTATAGCCCTGGAAAAGACAACAAGCGCTGAAGATGTCAGAATCCATCAGCATCCTGAGATGACATGCGCTCCATCCAGCAGCTACCAGCGAGGCCCTGGGACTATCACGCTTGAGAAAACCCGACAAGGGGGAACATTTGTGCCAAGAGAAACTAACTTCACCAGCATTTTCCTGCGCTGCTGTTGCTCTGGCCGGAGAGGGCTGCATGTTTCTCCTCTCTCAGCCAGGCTTTCCCATCAGCGTGATCCTGCGTGAAACCACAGCCGTCCTGTGCTCAGATAACGAACGCATCACCAAGTCTGCATGGTGGCTTCTCGTCAGGACCTGTGAGGAGGCGGCCGCTGGGCTGTGAAGCCGCAGAGCACCATCGGGCAGAGGGCTTTATGCGAGGCCATGTATTGACGGCAGGGTCTGGCGTGGTGCATGTTTAAGAGGGAATCCTGTGCATCCTCTCGCTGGAGAGAATCTGCAGCTGGCTGCCGGGCTGAGCGGCCCACGTGAGCTGCTCCCATACAAAGCCTGAGCCTTCGAGACGCCGTGAGGGCCCACAGCTCCCATTCCCCGCTGGGATAACCGCTGCTGTAAATGCATTATGCCCTGATGTTACTGCATACGTTCTGCTGTGAGCGATCGCCTTGCTGCTCAGCACACGCCGGCCCCCGTTGCTCTGCCTAGGAAAGAGGGAAGGTTCCATGTTGATTTTATGCCCCATGCAGTATCGCTCTTAGGTTAGCCCCCAGGGCCTGATTCCCTCCGCTCAGCCCCTCGTGGAGTCACTTAGGCCCAGATCCTCAAAGGCATTTAGGAGCCTAACTCCTGGCTGAAATCGCCGGGTCTAACGCACTGGGGTCAGTGGGTGGGGGATGCCAGGGTGCCAGCATGTTGCACATTTCCGTAGGCGACTCCACCTGGGGAAAAGACAAGGGGAACCCAGCCTACCGGGCGCTCCCCATCCACAGCTGGCTCTGATGGTCAGACTGCCCGCGGGACTTGGCTGTGTGGGACAGTGGAAATGGCTGCCAAACTTACGCACTCCCACAGAGTCCAGGAGACCATGCCTAGCCTTTCTAAAGGGCTTTACAAACCTGACTGAATTTGGCCTCTCGGCACCCCCCAGGACAGTCCTCCCCATTTTTACGGGAGGGGAAGCTGAGGCTCAGTGCAGGTAAGTGACTGGCCCGGGGTCACAGAGGGAACTGGGTCATTAAAACTCAGGGGTTCCTGGCTCCCTGTCCTGTGCTCAGTGGCTCTTGGGGTCTGGCAGGTGTAACGGCTCGCCCCAGGTGGGGTGTTGGCAGCAGGGCCCGAACCGCTATTGCCTGAGTGAAAAGAGCCAAGACCATAGTGGGCTCATCAACCTGTGTCCTTGGCCGAGCCACCGTAGGGGGGACAGAACACTGCATGGGGTAACCCCTCTCCCATGCTCGGAGGGAGCCCCTAGGCGCACTCTGCGTGGAGGGGGCAGAGTTCCTGGCCACTGGGGCAGCAGGGCCAGGCAGCAACTTCTGCCTTCAGTGGCTTTGTCCCCCACACCCTGCTGGGAAGCTCTGTCCCCACCGGCCTGCTTGCCCTGCGGCTCCCCGCCCGCCCGCGAGTGGAGGCAGGGCACATGGGTGGGCAGACAGGGCGGCGCTGGGTAGGGAGGCAGGGCTGGCAGGAGCAGCAGTGGGAGGCGATGGCTGGTCCGTGCCCAGCCTGTTCTGGGGAGGGAGGCGCTGGTTTGGGGGTAGCGAGAGAGGTTGGGGCCGGGGGAGGGGAACGTTAACACTTTCCTCGAGAGCTTTGCTCTGACTGCTCTTCCCCCTCTCGCCAAGAAAACGCCATCCTGGCCTTCGGCAATGGGACGTACCTGAACGCGGCTCTGGCCCCGTCCGTGCCCCCGACGACACAGATGTACAAGCAGGAGCGAAACTCCAACAGAGCCGCCGCCACCACCCTCAGAGGGAACATCTTTGAGCGGCTCCAGCCCACCAAGGTAGGGGTTAGACCGAGGAGCTCACGGAGCCTTTGTACTGGCGCTCGCAGCAAATTCACGCTCCCCCTCGGCTTCCTGGACCTCAGCTCCCTCCTTCTGCTGCCCTCTGCACCCTCTACACTCGGCCCCTGCCACTCACCTGAGACTCCCTGACCCCCCTTCCACACCGTGCCCTTCTCCTTCAGGCCCTTCCCAAGCCCTCCTCCTTTATAAGCTCTTTTAATAAACTCAGTTCTAACCATCAGGCCATGCTGTCCTCACTCGTCTCCTCTTCTTCTGGTGAGCTTGTCACCTGCTACGTGCACCGTGCGTCTATGTCCTGATAGGAGTAAGTGATGTTAATAGTTTTGTGGGCAGCAGAGGCTTGAGAGTCAGGACTCCTGGGTTCTATTCCTGGCCCGGCTGTGGGCTTGCTGTGTGACCTCAGGCAAGTCACTGAACCACTCTGCCCCGGTTTCCCCACTGGTAAAATGGGAATAACACTGCTCTATCCTGGGGATGTCAACCGTTAATTAATGTTCATTAAGCACTGTGAGATCCTCAACTGAAAGGTTCTAGACACAAGAAAAATATTGTTAAATTATTAATAGTATTTTATTGTTAGGCTGAGTGTAGCCTCTGTGTATGACAGTAATATTCAATGATTATTATTTAAATAAACGATAACCCTGGTTTACTGTGTACTACAGTCCTAGAACTATTAAGTTAGTTCATCATTACATAACAACAGTGTCCCTGATTCGCTGCATGCCAGATAGCAGAAGCTCCCTGGTGACTGGGCTCCAGCAACGTGGGCCGGACCAGCTGTCCTTTGCTGTCTTTCAGGCTCAGTGGAACCACAATGCAGAGTTTGGGAAGCCCTGTTTCCCACTTACACTTCCCCTGCCATGCAATAGCCCAGCATGTCAAACTCCTCGGTCACTCAGCAAGCCCCTGCCACTTCCTACCTGTGGCCGAGGCGGAGAAGATTGAAATAAAGCTGCAGCAGCACTGAGGGCTTGTCAGGACCTTGCAGGTTGTCCCTGACATGTAGATCTATTTATCTGCACCAGAGTGCAGATGGCCACAATTTTGGCTTGTACTTGCATCCTCCTGAAGAGACACACAGAACTGGCTTAGCTTGTTACCAGCAGTTCCCTTTGCATTTGGACTTTGAGTTGCATGTGGGACCTCTCCCTGCTTTCCAGAAAGATGCTGTTCTCCTCTTGGGGAGTGTCTCTTCACTGCAGAGTTAACCCAGGCTCTCTTCTGGGTTTTAGCCCAAACTCCTCGACCCTGTCGTTTTGAATCTTGCAAGAAGGTGGTGGTGAGGGGCTTTTGTGCCGTTTGAAGTTTATACACGAGTTATGGAGGGCTTTGTAAATTGGATTGCGGTCTGAAATTAGGGGAAGACACCTAAAGTGGAATAAGCAGTAGCACTGGGGCCCAGTGACCCACACTTTGAGATGGTGGGGGAGCTGATTTTATTTTAGCCACCAGTAGGTTGGCACCTGTCTGGACATGTGAGTAGACTGGCAGAGCATAGTAAAAGCTGCACAGCTCTTCCGGCCTGCAACCCTGAGCCATCCATCCATGCCAGCTTGCCCCTAGCTGCCATGGTGCCGGGTGGGACAGGGGAAATACCCCTTGAGCCCCCAGAGCAAGCTAGCCAACCGGGGAAGAGAGGGAAATAACCCCTAACCCTCTACAGGTTAACTCTGGATGTACGTCCCCTCTATTAGGGACAGAGCCAGCTTAGCCTTTGGGACGTGTCAGAGGTGAGTTAATTGTTAACCAGTTAACATGGTAAGGGGGTTGCCATTCTGGGAGGGAGGCCTCCACAGTCATTGCTAAGCGTTGTGCAGATTTAGAAATTCAGCAGGTGAGGTAAAGCTCATGTGGTAAAGAGGTCATCATGTGCCTCTCTTGGGGTCCCTGTTTGGGCTCCATGGGCTACAGCCTTCTCCCTGCAGCCTTTCACCTTGGTTTGGAGGTACCTGAAGCCTAGAATAGTTTACAAGGCTGGGGGTGCAGGTTAAAGCCTGGGCTCCACTTCAACGCAGGCTGGAACCCACCCACTCTGCAGTGAGGATGTGGGCAAAATCAGTCGTCTGCGGATAGTCCTCCAGTGCTGTCCCACAAATCCCCCCCAAAAGACAGACAAGTTCTCCTGCCATTGATGCAGAAACAATCCTAGAGCATCTCAGCACACAGAGCCATGGGATATGTCCCCAGTCACAGATGAGGGGGCAGCACTAGTGAGGACACAGTAACTCGAGTGTGGCTTTGCTGTGTGGGTGCTCCTCCCCAGGTGAGGCTACCCTGGGTGCTCAGACCTGGCAGCTGACCCTATGGGTTATTAACTCTGCAGTGAAGACATAATCGCCCAAGATTACAGCCTCAGCTAGATGTGCAAGAAACAATCTCTGCAGCCCTGGCTCGCATTCCTGTGGAGCAAGCTCCCTCGTGCAGGGGGTTACACGTGTTGCCCTTACATTGCATGGGATCACTGGGGACAAACGCAGCAGGGTGGAGAGAATACAGTAAACAGCCTCAAACCTTCACCCAGGGCTCAAGCCCAGCTGCAACCACAGGCTTCTGGAAGGGTTGAAAACGTGCTGGTAACTTTCCCCCATTTCAGGTATCTATGCACTTCCTGTTTCCCTCTGGGAGTGGAGGTGCAGAGACACTAGCGGAAAAGTTGTCCATTGGCATTGCTGGTCCTTCCGGCTGTATAATAGAAGAGCCTGTTCCTAGGAGAGTCCCAGTCCCATGGTGCAGGCTGAAGGATGAAGGCTAGTCCTGATCAGCATCCAAACGTTAGACGGCTGCTCAGACCTGGCACGTGGTTCATGTCGTCACTAAGCATTAAACGCCCAGCCGGCAATAAAGTGGGGGACTCAAAGTACAGCTCTACCCCTATGCTCCAGCTGTCCCGAAACCTACAATTGCCAGGAGCTGGGACTGGACAACAGGGGACGGCTCACTCAAAATTGCCCCCTTCTGTTAATTCCCTCTGAAGCGTCTGGCACTGGCCGCTGCCAGGGGTAGGATACGGAGCCAGGCGGACCATCAGTTTGACTCAGTGTGGCTGTTCCTGTGTGTAACTAGGTACTTTTATGGCTCCTGCCAGGGTAGTGTCTGAGCACCTCACAGTCATTCAGGAGTTTATCTCCCCTCACTGCTGTGAGGCAGGGCAGTGCTATTATCCCCTTTATACAGACAGGGAACTGAAGCATAAATCCTTAGCGGTATCTGGGCACCTAACACCGATTGAAATCAATGACACACCCCGGAACTCCACCGAGCTCTCCTGGGTCCCAGTCTGGTGCCACAAACATCAAGTCATTCTTCGTCCCAAAGCAACTCTCAGCCTACGTAGTTTAAACTCCTCCTACCCCATCTCCTCCCCCTCCCACTTCTAAGGCTACGTCCACACTACAGAGCGTAGGCCAGCATAGCTATGTCAGAACAGGCCCCGACTGTAGACATAGCGCACGCTGACAGAAGGCCTTTTTTGCCGGTGTAGGGACACCATCTCCCCCAATGACATTATTTACATCGAAAGACATTCTCTTCCACGGGCGTAGCTGCATCTGCCCTGGGGGTTTTGCTGGCATAGCTATGTCACTGGGACATTGTGTTTTTTTTCACACACCCCTGATTGGGAGCTCTGCCAATATAACGTTTAAGAGTAAACCAAGCCTAAAAAAAAGCACAAAAAGTGTTTGTCCTCTGAGAGTGTCGGGACTATTTTGCAGAGCCAGTGTCCATAACGTCCCCAACCGGCATGCTTTGGTTGACTTCTGCATCTTTGCTTAAAGGTGAGCTTCCCCTGCTGTGTTCATTCCTCCTGGGAACGGTATTCTGGGGGACAGGAAACACTTAAGCTGATTACACAAAAGTAGCAAAAAAGGCCTTGAAACCCCCCCTCTCTCTTAATACGTGGAGAGGTGGCTCTGATCAGAGGCCTGGGGTGAGCTGTAGTGAGAGAACCTGAGGGGCTGTGAACCATGGGATATGCCCCAAAAGTCTGGGTGTAACACTGATGGACCCCTGTCGCCGGCAGGTGGGCTCGAACCTGGGACTTCTGGAGCTTAGTGCATAAGCCTCTACTGCATGAGCTCAAAGCCATATGACGCAGAAGTCAACCAAAGCATGCCATATGGCTTTTAGCCAAGACTGTAGAGAAGACTCATTAATTTTCTCTCTCTAACTGGTCTTGGTGCCACTAGATGGGACAGAACACCACACCCCGCAGGTGTATGGGGTACATGGGCACCACACAAAACCGCATACAGCTCCAGTGGAGACAGGAAACACTCCAACAAACCCTGCCATTTCGCAATGTGGCCACTCTTCCGCCCAACACCAGGGAGGGAACTGGAACTTGGATCATTGAGTTAACTCTGTATTATGGACGCACCTGATGACAGTCACTGAGCAGGGAGAGCTATGTTATTAGGCCAGGTACTTCCAGCAGAGAGAGGGAAGGATTAATTCCATCATCTGAGGCACTGGTAAGACTTTATCTGGACAATTAGGTACAGTTCTGGTCGCCATATTCAAGAAAGATGAATTCAAACGGGGACAGGCATCGAGAAGCACAAGTAGGGTGATCAGGGACTGGAGAGCCCATCGTACAAAAGGAGACTCAAAGAGTTGGGCTCGGTTATAGCCTAGCAAAGCAAAGGCTGAGAGGGGATCGGGTTGCTCTCTATAAATACATACGCGGGGTAAACACCAGGGAAGGGAAAGAACCACTTTAACTAAAGGACAGTGTTGGCTCAAGAACAAATTGATCAACTGGCCAGGAATACCCAGAGGCTGGCAATTAGAAGAAGGTTTCTAACTATCAGATGAGTGAGACTCTGGATCAGTTTCCCAGTAGGAGCGGGCATGGGGGGAAGGGAGCAAACAACCCCTCTAGTTTGAAGATGGGGCATGGTAAGTTTAGCCATGGGATGGCATGAGAGGGTTGCCTGTGATAGCAGGAGACTGGACTTGATGACCCAGGAGCCTCCAGGCGTTTGGGCCTGTGTTATCTGGCCTCAGACTAAAGTGAAGTCACTGTCAGGCCATTCTGCTCCAGGGCTGCTCCATGGTCGTCCCGAGCTCTGATTCTGAAAGGCCTCCATTAGACGCTGATGAGAGCCGCTTCCACCCTCACCGCAGTGTAACTATCGACTTCAACAGAGCTGGCTTGAGACCAGAATTCAGGCCAAAGCTTCATAACAGGCCTCGATCAGCCTGGCCCTCACACCCCTCCCCGCCTGCAACATCGTTAAATGTCGTGCGGTGCGCCCGGCTCCTGTCTTTTCCCGGAGTGGGAGGATGAGTGTGGGGTTAACCCTCAGCATTGTCTCCATTCTCTTCACAGGGACCTGGCGAGGAGCCACTCCTAAGGGGCTCCACCCAACTGGCATCCGAAACGTCCGGCTTGGCGTCAGCCTCCTGCACTGCGGGGTGGCTGCTGATGTGGGTTTCCATGGCTCTCGCTGCGCCACTCCTGCTTGCGATGTGAAAGGGAGCGAGCATGTGGCAAGCGGTGACTCTGTGTGGGGCATCTCGTCGTGGGGCGGGCGGGGCGTGTGTGGAAATTGCCCTTCTCCCCCCCCCCCCCAGCCAACATATTGTATTTTGTAAAATCGAAGGTGTCTCACCAGCTCACTCCTGGTCACCCTTCCCTCTCCTTGGCTCGCTTCTCGTCTCCAGCGCCCTGTAGCATGTCCATGGTGGTGCAGAGCCACAGACAGGCCCCTTCGTAGAGCCCAGCACAAGAAACGAGATTCAGAGACCCCGAGCTCTCCTGAGACAGCCGAGCGAGGAAAGACTCCTGACAGATGAGCTGTCTGGAAGGTTTCATGAAACTCTGGCCTACGGGGACGTGGTGGGTCTCGCAATACGCCATGCAACTTTCTACACAGTGACCCGAGCTGCGGGAGGACCATCAGAACCCCATCCCTGGCTCAGACTGAGGCCGTCAGCCACTTTGTCAGCAAGGCATTGCCTTTGCCCACCAAGGAGACACCAGGCATCTCTGCGGGATACAGCAAAGCCAGGGCCATGCGATCCCTGACCTAGCTAGTTTTTCAACATGCCTGACAGCATCCTGTGTAGCTGGCGTGTAACTCCCAGCCGAACCCTGACCCTTTCCCTTCTCCTGTAGAAAACCGTGTTCATGCGTTAATGGTCTTCAGGAAGAAACACGTGTGTCGCCTTCCATTTTTTTTGCCGGCTTTGGCAATCATGGTGGCATCCCCTTCTGAGCCCGGAACATTCTTAAGTGGCCCTGTCAAGTCTTTGGGGTAGTTTTTGTCGCATCCAAGTGTGCGGTGAGAGTAGGATATACTGTCCCACGCAACGCTAGTCCTTTTATAATCTCTTGGTATGTGTAAGCCTCCAGGCAAGGATTGATGTTCACGTCACTTGACTCGTGCTCACCTGTGACAAGCGAGTTGTTTGGTCTTAAAGGCTGTGGCTACACTGCAATAGAGCACCCGCAGCTGGCCCATGTCAGCAGGATCAGGCCATTGGGGTCATACAATTGCTGTGTAGATGTCTGGGCTCTGGGACCCCATGAGCCCTGATGGCTACACTACAATTTTATAGCCCCGAGTCAGCTGATATGGGCCAGCTGCGAGTATTTTACTGCAGTGTAGACACCCTTAGTGACACAAAGGATGTTCAGTGGTTTACTTGGTATCTCTAGTCACAGAAATGAAGGATGGGCTGGAAAAGGTTCAGTGGAGACCTAGCAACCAACCAACTCACCCAGACGAATGGCCACTTGGGGATACTCAAAAACCCAGCTGCCGTATGAAATGATCCAGGCACTAAATGCATCAGGGCATGGCCTGCTCTGATTCACCTTGTTAAATAGTTAGCTAATAAAGTTGCCCTCATTAGGTTGGCTTATGCCCTCATTCTTCAGACGCTAAGTCAACCTCTAAATAATAGGATCTGGGAAGAAGTGTTCTCTATGCTTGCTGTTTGCAGGATTTATTGCACCTTCCTTTGTTGGTGCATTGGGGGCCAGCCACTGCCAGAGACAGGCTGCTGGGCTAGATGGACCATGGGTCTGAGCCCACATGGCCACCCCTACCTTTCTGTGGAGATAGAGCGTATGATCCTGGGGGTCATGAGTGAGCCCCTAACTCCTGTTGACATCAGTGGCCGAGCTGAGGGGCCTCTGTGTTGGATCAGGCTCAGAGAGACGCTGGTGAATTGCCCCCTCATTAAATGCTCAGCCTGGCTGCCCCACGGAGGAGCATTTCTTGAGGGCCTCCAGCACTTTGGGCGGCTGGGTTCCAGAAGCACATTCCTTGGGTCACATGTCTCCAGCGCCACCAGCAACCCTCTCCTGACATGTGGGTTTGTCGGAAGTATTTTGACAGGGCCCAGCAGTGGCAAGTGGGGATCACGAGCACCACCCAATGGAGCACTGCAAGCACAAGGCCCAGGATAGGGGTTTGGCTGCAGTCCGTTGCCCTCCTCTCCCAGTCCCCTCAGAAGTTGATTTCTTAGCTCGATTGCTTAAATTTTAAAGGAAAATTGCAACGGAAGAGAAACATTCCCGGGCCCTTAGTCAAGCATGAAATATGACCAGTTAATACTTACTTTGGAGTGATGCGCTGGAGTTCTGAGCCTAGTGTAACCAAAGTCCTGTTATGTTTCCCCCACCACCACCACCCCTGGGTTGCAGTGACCAAAGCTGTTTTTCCATGGTGCACCTTAGCACAGTAACATCTCATTGGCCTGGTTTTACAGAGGTCTCAGCTGTCCCAGAGGTCTTCATAAAATCAGGGCTTATGGGCAGGGATAGCAGGTGTAAATGTGGAACAACAAAGCTGGACACAGACATACCCTCCGGTTGGTGTCATGCACCAAGCCGGGAAGACGAGAGCTACAGAGAACAGCAGGCAGTGGCCACAGCTCGTGGTACATTGTGTTTTTAGTGGGATGGGGTGGGCATGCACAAGCCTAGTCTATAGAGCTCCTGGTAGCAGCCTAAGCATGGGCGAGCCACCTAATAATGCGTGAAGTGACACGACTAACAGCTGTGCTGTGCAAATCCTGACAACAGCTGGCACAGCAGAGGCAGGATCTGAACGCTGACCCAATGACAGCTGGACAAGGCTCTTCCCTGTGTACCAGGAAGCTACCTCATAAGAGTCCTTTATGTACTACGCTGCTTGGCTTTAAATAGGTGTGGCCATTTCCTGCCATTCTGCCCGCAGTATCCTGAGCTGCCGGCTGCCATCCCAACCTTCATGTGCTGAGCCATGTAATCAGGCCGCGTTACGGGTTAGACTGGGCATTTCCATGGCCACCGCCTAGGAACTTCCCCCACTGTCCAGGTCACCTCTCTGGGGCTTTTGAAAGGCCGGGTTCCCATTTCCTTAGCCAATATGTGTGTTCGACGTGCGGGCGGGTTTTTCCCTCTAGCCAGCCGCAGCACTCGGAAACGTCATTCCAGCCTTCCCCTAATGTCGGTATGGAGAATTTTAGTCCTCGCATGCTTGGCAGGGCAGCATTAGCTCTAAGTAAGGGGGGAGCAGCTCAGCTGGTATAAATTGGCTGAGGGACCTGGTGTCAGCTGTCTTGGGTACCCCGGCTTAACGCTACTTTTTTGAATGGCAGCGGGGTCGGCTGGCCAGGCAGTGACCATTCTCAGCCTCCAGAAGGCTGCGCTCAATGGGGCCTTCAAACCCAGGGCTTTAAAAGCAAGCTGTCACGTTTCACGCCTCAGACATGGTGGTTAGTGTTCGGGCAAAACAGCCCTAGTTCTTGTAAGCCAAATGGTTATTGTTTTCCCCACACCATCCTTGCAAGCGCTGCAAGGCCAACGCATTTCAATGGCGGCAAAAGTTTCACCCTCACTTTCTTCCCCTTGTGAAAGCCCCATGTTTTATGGCGTCCAAACCTTGGCAAGTATGGGATGGGTTCGCCTGCAAATGGGGTCACAGAACTACAATGGACGTGGATGCAATTTGATGTCTGGATGAAATGAGCAAACTCTTGAGTATTTTGTTGGTTGCGCTGGATGGAGTCAGCAGAGATCGGGCCGGGAGCCCAGTAGGAGTCATACACCTATAGGACTGAGGGGGCGGGGGGGGTCCCTCAATTTAAAAATGCAAAGCTTGTGGATGCTAAGCAATGGCCAGGTGGAGAAGATGTTGTGGGGAGGGTTAACTCAAGAATTCAAGCCAACTTTACACACACACAACCAGTCTCTCTCTCTCTCTCTCTCTCACACACACACACACTCCTACACACCTCTTCCACCCCTCCACAAAACTGGTCTCTCTCGCTCTCGCTCACACACACACAAAATCTCTTCCACCCCTCCACAAAACCGGATGAAATTGTTATATGAACATTTCATTCCATCAGTATTTGAAATTGATTTAAAAAAATCATTAAAAATTTCAACATTTGCCATTTCTTTTTAAATCAGTTCTTATATCCAATGAGCAAATATAATCACTTTGTGGGGGGGGGGCAGTTTCCCTTTTTTGCCATGGCCCAAAGTGTTGGCAAAAATTTAAATGCTCAAAATGATTAATTTTTTCAATTCTCTCTACTAACCAGGGCCCCTGGTGTGTCTGTTTGCACTGGAAAGGGGCTGAGACGGACTAATACTTACCCCACAGACTTTCCTAAGCACAAAGATGTGTCCTTTTTAATAAAGCAAACTTCTGTGGCATCGCTGAGCTGTATTTTCTGAGGGGCCGTGCCATTTCTGGAGTGGTTTGGGAATTCCTTACACCTTGTGTAACTCAATCGCCAAAACAACAAAGCGCCTGGTGAGGAAGGCGTTTCTGCGGGAAGGAATAATCTCGGCAATAAAGCAAGTGATGGCAGGTGATGCTAAGAGACTGTGTGTGTGTGTGCGCGTGTGCACCCGCGGGGGTCGGGGGGGGGGGTCAGGGGGTTGAATGGCTGATGTTAGCGTATACTACGGGGATATAATCTGTACTTAACTAAACTTCTATAAGCATCAGTATTCAAACGTGTACATGAATAAAGCACACATGCATTTTCCTGATCCTTTGCTCCTCTTTATTTCCCCTGAGCGTGGCCAGTCTGCCATGCCCTCCCTGAGCTGGCCGGGCTCATTGTGTGAGAGCTGGTTCGGTGTTTGGGCTGGAGGAGTGGGCTCATCATAGGAGCGGAAGCGCTAGCCCGAGCCGCTGTCTGGAACAGGTCTCTCTGCTGAGGTTGACAATAAGGCTGGTGTTTTCTTGTGTGCCTTACGGTAGCCCCAACAGCCCCCGCCAAGGTCCGAGCTGGGTGAGCCTGACTAGGAAGGTTTATGTTAGACAGGGGGGTCAGCTAGCTCGTGTCACAGTCCCTTCTGGCCTTAAACTCTATGACAGTATTAACTGAAAACATTTGTGCATCCTTGGACTGTTAATAGAGACTCAGGCAAATCATTGTACCCCCCAAACCAGCGCCACCTTTGGATTGGCCCAGCGCTGAGGGTTAAAAGCACACCGGGGTCCTGCACCATTTAGGACAGGGAACAACAGCTTAACGCAGGGGTTCTCAACATTTTGCTTTCTTAGGCCCCCCCCCTGCTAACATGCTATAAAAATCCCAGGACCCAGTGTGTGTGTGGTGGGGAGGGACTCGAGGCTTTACTCCCGTGGGTTGGGGTGGGGCTGTGGGGTGCCGGGGCTTCTGCCCCGCGGGGTGCTGGGGCTTGGAGCGCTTCACTTTAGCCCCATGAGGCAGAGGGTCTCGGGGCTCAAGCACCCCCTGAAATGGCTCACAGCCTCCGCCCACCCCAGTGGGGCCACAGACCCCCGGTTGAGAACCGCTGGGTAAACGGATTGAAAGTACAGGGGAAAATTTGGGCAGTAGGATGCAATTCCGAACCCTGGACTGTAGCCAAGATTAACCCACCCAAGGCCCTGGTGCCCAGCTTGCTTTAGGAGCGTTAATAACCAGAAGTGGTCAGGCTGATTCGTCAACTACAGCAGTAATCTACCACCTCAAGAACAGCACCCCCTGTAGGCAACCTACTTTCTGCAGAGTAGCATTTGTGGCTTCCTGTGAGCGGGCCCTAGACATTCTGAGGTCCCTTAGCGGGTGGAAATGTCACCAGCTGCTCAGCCGAGGAAGCATGGCTGGACATGTTAACCGTCTCACGTGTCAGCAATGATTTTAGTAGAATGCAGGGGAGCATCAAGGGGATTTCTGGTTCAGGAAAAGAAAAAGGGCTTTAGGAACACAGCTCCTGAGCAGACAATCCAAGCATCTGCAGGAATTTCCCTATTGGTTTCTTTAGACCCTATGTCCATCAAGGCCATGGGCTTGGAACGAAAAGCCTACTCCCGTTCAAGGTGTGAAGGCAGGGTCTGGAAGCTTAGTCTGGAGACCGGCGCTGGTGTAAGCGATGGAAAGATGTTAATCCTCATTAACCAGCAAACAACAGGAAGGGAAGCAGATGATTGCGGGGAGTAGGGGGAGACGGGGACCTGAGCTGGGTTTTTTTTAAAACTGGATCCCCTGCCTTTGAATAATGATGTGCAACTTGCCAGGCAATGTGGCCTTTTACCTAGTGATTGATAAGCAAGGGCCTGGCTGGGTGCTAACTTGGCCACTTGTATGAACAAATGAGTTGCCACTCTTACTCAGCCCAGGGCCAATTTCTTTTAGCAGCGTGTCACAGGTCCCCCCGTACACTCCCTGTGCATAGCCCCTACACCTGCAAAGACCCCCCTGAGTGATGTCAAGCAGGCGCCAGGCAGGCACGGTGTCATGCAGGGGTTCTCAAACGTCATTGCACCGTGACCCTCCTTCTGCCAACAAAAATTATGATGTGACCCCCGGGAAGGGGGACCAAAGGCAGAGCTCCTCTGCCCCGGGCAGGGGGGCAAAGCGGAAGCTTGAGGGCTTTAAACCTAGGTGGGCGGAGGCTGTAATCTGAGCCCCGCCTCCCAGGGCTGAAGCCATCAGGCTTTGGCTTTGGCCCTGGGCGGCCGGGCTTGGACGTTTGGCTTCAGCCCCAGGCCTCAGCAAATCTAACACCAGCCCTGGTGACCTCATTAAAACAGGGTCGCAAGCCGCTCCCGCCCCAGAGTTTGAGAGCCACTGGGCTAAATCGTTTCGTGAGCCACTTGGCCACTAC
Organism: Natator depressus; assembly: GCF_965152275.1. NCBI lineage: Eukaryota > Metazoa > Chordata > Testudines > Cheloniidae > Natator > Natator depressus. Next base: position 135,033,787 of record NC_134237.1, on the reverse strand, counting down.
ATCGGAATTGACCACAGCGAAGACTGGAAACGTAGCGTTTACATCATGCCCGCTGACAAGGTACCAGTGGCAAGCTCAGCCCTGACACTGGCACCAATTGTGGTCTGGCAGCCCATCTCCTTAAATACCAGGCCCACGGGCGGGGAGGCCCATGATACCTAGCGAGAAGCGGGCACAGCAGTGTTTTGGGACAGGAGATCTCACCGGAAAAATCATTTTCAGTAGCTGGGTGGAAGAGTGCGACACCCAGCTTGCTGCAGCAGTCTGCAACTTCCATCACTGGGCACAGCGGTGGGTCCCTAACAGAATAAAAGTGGGGGGGGGAGAGGGGGGAAGGGGAGAGGCGGGTTTGTTATATATTGCAACCTAAAAACACTTGCAGCTGTGAGTGCTGAAAGGGGTGAGCGAGTGAAGTGCACAATCAAAGCTGATTTTACTTTTATCGGCACAAACGGTTTCAGCGGGAAAGGACAGATGTTTGGCCCCACAGGCACGCGTAAAGCGCAATGGCATTTTGTTGTTGTTGCTTAGCTCCTGCTGGTGAACAGGGTCTCATGGGGAGGCGGGGCGGGAGACCATGCTGAATTAAGGACTCGTGCTCAGCAGCTATGTTTAGCGTCGTCTTGTCTGATTCAAGCACACGATGCTATAAGATAAAGGAAGACGCAATGAAATATAGCTCCTTGACAGGTAGCAAGCACCCTCAGGCCCTGCCTTCCTAGTGCTGCATGGATGGCTAGGATGGTCTAAGGGGGAAGGCACTGCCACAGACTAGCTGCGTGATGTTAAGCAAGTGATTTTATGTACCCTGTGCCTCGGTTTCCCCATCTGTAAGGCAGGGATAACAAATCTATCAGCAAACATCTGGCTGCTACTGTTTGATTAGCTAGGGATGAGTTTTGCTTGGCGCTGGCTGGAAGTTGAAGCTAGACAAATTCAGACTAGCAATGCGGTTTACATTTTTAGCATTGTGGATAATGAACCACCGGAAAAACCTTTAAACCAGAACCCTCTAAATCCAGATGGGTTTGTTCCTGAAGAATCCGCTCTAGTTCATCCACAGCCATTTGACTTGAAGCAGCAAATAATTCAGGGAAGTCCTATGGCTTGCGTTATACAGGACATCAGACTAACGTATCACAACTGTCCCTTCAGATCTCTGAATGAATCCATACTCCGGCTTCCGCTGGCGCTTACACCCGTAGCCAGGAACTGACGGTAGCAACGTGGGAAACTTTTGAGCAAACCTGCCTCGTGGGTACAGGGAGGCGTCTGTTTTTTACTAATAAGGCACAGCTGGAAATAGAAGGTGTGTTGGGAGTAAATGACAAAATCCCAATTCTTGTTGCACTTGCAGCTACTTATCCAGTGCATTTGTCCCCATCTTGGTATCTCAGGGGTCTCTGAGCCATGGATAGAAGTGCTGGAGACTCCAGCGAGCAGACAGCCTGCCAGACTTTTGGTCATGTCTGCTTGATTTGAATGGGAACGTACAGCTGATGGCTGCCACGGCCCCTGAATCAGTCCCTTTTTACCAATGGGCTCGTCGGTCTGGCTGAGAAGGCAGAACACGAGCCAGTGGCTGGAACGTGAAGCCAGACAAATTCAGCCTGCAGATAAGACATAACTTTTTAACAGCGAGAGGAATTAACCGTTGAAACACTTTATCAAGGGTCGTAGTGGATTCAGTGGCCATTTTTACATCAAGCCTGGATGTTTTCCTAAAAGCTCTGCTCTAGGAATTAGTGTGGGGCAGGTCTCTGGCCTGTGTTAGACAGGAGGTCAGAAGAGAGGATCACAATGTCCCCTTCTGGCCCAGGAATCTGTGGATCTAATGCGTGCCCCAAGGGGTTTGCAATCGAAACAGAGAAGACCAATAAAAGGTGGGAGAAAGGAAGTAGAAGGGCCGAGGGGTGAAGTGACTTGCCCCAGGTCACATAGCAATTTAGTAGCAGAGCCAGGATTAGAACCCCAGTTCCCCAAAAGCCGGGTCCTTAGCTACTACACCACACTGCCACCCATGCAAGGGAACAGCAGTGGCCCAATGACTTTGCTAGGGGATGAGAAAGATGTCATGGGGACGATACCGACGGCCCCTGGCTGCAGTCACAGCACAACAGAAATGTGACAGCTGACACCCAGATCCTGTAAGAAGAGGATTGACATGGAAACAGAAACTTCCCATCAGCTCCGGCAGTGCAAACAGTGCTAGAGCATGAACATGGGTGGAGCTGTCGCATTTTGGTTATTAAACCATCATCTTTCCTCTCTGAGCGAGAGCCAGCTGCTGTCAGCTAATGGCCGGTGCAGGAGGGGTAGCTCAGACAGGACAAATGCTCAAAGCCCTTCTTTATAAGGAGGGATTACAGCTCGTTAACATGAGAGATTTCTGTTAAGAGCAGAGATCTGGGCCAATGGGCCAATGGAAACGTTGCTGGCCGGACTGCTGACAGCTCCCGTCACATCTCGAATGACGGGTGGAATCCAGTCCTGACTGAATTGTCAGTGGGTTGCTGACAAGGTTGCTGGAACAATTTGTAGAGTGGGGGTGCTGAGAGCCATTGAACCAGTCTGTAAACCCTGCATATGATGGAAACCACTTCAAGCCAAGGGGTGCTGCAGCCCCCCTAGTTCCAGCACCTATGGTGGCTGATAGCATGGAAGCAGAAGCTTGTTTATCAAAGTCAGTCTACGGGTTTGATTTCAGTTTCCTCACAACGCCACCCCATGATCAACTGCCATGATTCAGCCCTTCCTCTTATAGCCCCAATAATCCCTTGCCTGGTTTCGATGCTGATCTCACTCACACCAGGCACTGAAGTCACTGGAGTTACGGTGTTGGGAGATCAGAACCAGGCCCCTAGTCTTTGTGTGGAGAACTGGACTGCTGGTGATATAACTGGAGGGCTGCACTGGCATGAACAACACCAGCACGTTCATAGGCTGCCCGAGGTAGGCTCAGCACATCAGATGGCAGTCCCAAGGGGGTCTCTGTGACCGAATCCGTCACTGATACTTCATCCCTTCATTCCAGAAGCAACAAGTTAGTTGTAACTAACTCAGTGATATGCCTTCCTGCCACCTCTGTCACTCCCAGTGCTTTCTAGTTTACCAACTGGTTCTTATAATGAAAAAGCAAAGGCCATCCATGTAACTGTAGGTAACATTCAGAACCACAGTGAAGGCTGTGGGCAAGCTAAGGAATAATGTTCCAGATTAGTGAATTTGAGGAAGGAAATGAATCTCAAACCCAGATCATTTCCAGTTGACCTGTATATTGGTAGGAGCCCTTCGCACATGAATCTCAGAATTTCTGTGACAAAAGCATAACACTCCTTACCCTTTGGAAATGGTTTTGGATGGATCAGGGCATACATTATTCCGTGCCGACATTCCCCAGGCCGGAAATCCAGGCAAGAGCTCACAGTAATACCTCCATCTGCGCCCTAGCCTGGAAGATGCTAAACTGTCTCAGGGGAATGCAGAGAAGCCTGACGCCAGCAGGATCTGGACTCCCAGGCGGACGAGGGATCCACAGCAGAGTGGCAAGGTCATCTATATGGACATCTATATGGAAGGGTGTTGTCCTTTCCTGCAAATCCACCTGGCCTCTATGCTCTGCGGCTCTCACCTAACGCATCAGAGCGAGGCTGGTGCTTTGAAATCCCTGCTAAGAAAACCCTAGAAAGGTATCCTCCTCTGTCCTACCACTCCTATGGTTTTTCTTCGTGCCAACTTGGTGGGTCACTGTAGCCCACAAAAAGTATGGTTGCCTAAGGCAACAGGATCTAAAGAACAACAGGCAGAGCAACTAATAGGGAATTGCTGTTGAAATTCTCAAGACACAATGAAAAGGCAGAGCAAGAAAAGTGCTCTGAGTTAGGAGGGGGAAGGAGAACCATCCAACCCGGATGTACGTCATAGAACTCAACCCTCCTCTGGCTATGGGTCTAGCATCTCTTTACAAACTAAGCTGAAAAAAATACCCCAATGTCTGCTTGAAGGGGAGAAAAAAAGCAGGACGCAAAATAAAAAGACATTTTAACCAGATTTCCTACTTTTTATTTCAGAAGAAAGTTTTGCATTATTTACTTTTTATTTATTTACATGTACTTCACATATGTGTTTAAAATGCACTGACTTCCCATAATTCTCTTGTTCCTGCTTAAATTAGCTGTTATTTTACAATACAAAAAATTATACCAAAAAACTGCAGTCCTAAATGTGTGTATGTATAACACCCACAATCCCCAGCAATGAAATAGTTTACAATACTTACTCGGTATTTACATATGAATGCAATAAACACTAAATTATACATATTAACAAACTAAGCTTGAGTCGGAACACAGATAAGGACTGTAAATAACTAGAGAACAAAAAAAATTAAGACCGAATTAGTTCAAGGATCTTAGTGTAAAGAACATTTAGTGTGCACAAATTTCAGAATAATATAAAATCTATTTTTATTTTTATTTTTAATTTTTTTTAAAAATGGACTTATGTATTTTACACTCTTCCACAAATAGATTTGTGTGGGTTTTGTTTTTTTTCCTGGTGAGCATTTTGGAGTGCGCGGATAACACAGGGGGAAATGTCTTTAGTACCTGGAAGACACACAAAGGTAGTTTATTGTTTTAGAAAGACAGTAATTGGGCTACCATCATCCTGATCCAGAAGCAGAATAAACAGCATGTGTGTTATTGTAGGCATTACTGGCACGTGATGAACTTACTTATTTCAAGCAACTAAAACAGAAAGCAAGGTTATGACTAAAATTATCTACAGCATGTCAGAAAAGTAAAAGCATCTCTTATCCTTCTCTTGCCTCCACTCCACCCCAAAAGCTAGTGCATATATATTCAAAAATGGAGACGGAGATGCACCTTTGCATATGAAACATGCACGTTTCTTCACAGAACCTGATGTTCCAGCTTACTTTAGGAATCCACTGTAAAACAAACTGTTGCACTCGGAAATGAAGATTGAAGATTAAAAAACCCCACAGAGATTACTATGGAAACGTAGATGGCTTAGTTTAAAAGTCGCTCCTGACATGTACGGTCAGTTTTTATTTTAAGGTCAGTGGTGGAGCACACGTATTTACAGAGCCGATATTTAAAGAATTGTGGCCAGCCCAAAGCCAGCAGGTTCAAAGTTCCATTTGACACTCAGTACTGAATTTAGGCTTTTATGAAAAAGAAAAAAAAAATCTCTAACATTCATGTCACTTCAGGACTGAGAATCAGCAGTCTTTGGCTTCACTGGTTTGTGTGAAAACCTTAATGTTTTATTTCAGTTCCTTGGGGAAGGGGGGCATGGATTTCACTGAAGGGTCATTTAAGCTAAATTTAGGACTGGCGAGATGAACAGCCATTTGAGAAAACACTCTAAACCCAGTAAATAGATATTTTTGTACAGTTTTGCCAGACAGAGAATGACATACAAGAACAATATTTAGTATGCATCCTACCTTTAAGGAACTATATATCTGGCACAAGACGCCTTTTATGGCCTGTCATTCTTTCACGATACAATAGCACCATATTTTGGTACATTACATATTGGGAATTCACAGGCACCACACACATCTGTACATTGGCATTTTTGGTACAGTATGTTTTTAAGCCGATAGCTTTAAAAGAGACTTGATGGTGGGTGTACCCATAAATCTTCCTCTGAATACAAATTACTGACCAACATGACTATAGGGTCTGCTGTACCCGATCATGCATGCTAAAAAAAAATCCAAATGAAATTCTGGTGAAAAAACTGGAGCAGGTTTGTGAACAAAAATTGGTTTCAATTAATGTATTTTTGTATCCAGTGGCACTAATTGACTTTTCTACATTAAGGAGGTTGCAACATTTCCAGTTAAAACAACACCTAAAAAAAAACCTTTGCAAAGAATAAAAATATTCCCAGTGAACAGTGTGAGAACTTGTATACCAAATTTCACCCAGGGTTATAAAACCCCAGAAAACAGTGATTTGGAATGGACTCACTAGCACAATCTTAATGATAGAGACTTGGACAGCACACCATCGACTTAATAATCTCATAATAGTGGCTGCTTTAAGTATAAATATCACCTGTTTCTAATTGTTCTTTTTTCAAATGGAAGAGCTGTATTTTAAACTACTTTGCTTTTATTGTTCAAGTGAATGTATTTAAATACATAAAAATGCCAGGTTATGCCTCCTTGCTTTCTACTGCCAGATATCAGGCATTAATCTGATGACTTTTTAAAGCTCTGGAAAGTTACTTAATCATCATATGAAGAAGAAGTTAAGACAAAACTCATACATCATTTAAAATGCATCAAAAATACATTAGATATTTCTGTTTTATATACACGCTAACTCTGTCCACATTCTGCACTACTGTATAGTTTATTTACAAGTGCAAAATCAGTGTGTTATTTTTCACTTATTTACAGATTCTCCCATGAAATACAGGTGGTTGTTGTTTTGTAAAGAATCCCCTTTATGACCCCCAATCATCCACTTTTGATGTTGGTACATTGATGAAACAGCTGCAGTTTGTTTTCTTCTCCCCAGCCCCTCCGCTCTCCTCTCTTCACTCCTTCCCCTGATAATTTATTTTGAACTGGGATGAAACTCCTTGCAGCAGAGATACGTATGAGAGTCCTCTTTTCCCTTGTCCGTATGGAGCTAAGATACAGAGCAAGGCTAAAGCCTAAAGGATCTTTTTGTTTCATTTATATTAATTGAAGTCTTATTCCTCTATTTACGGTTTTTGGCTCAATTAAACTTAATATTGATCAATTTCACTTGTCTTCCTTATTTTTAACATCTGCCCCTTAACTCCTTTCTTGAGAGTATTCTGGGCACACTTCCGCTGTAAGCAATTGACACACAACAATCTGAGCATAAGACAATTCTCTAAAAGGGAGCAGAAATGTGTTTTTTGTTTTTTTTAAAGTAAAAATAATTTCACTTAATGATCCCCATTTAGCAAAGCATTTCTTTACCTAAGCATAGGCATAACTTTAGGCACCTGCTTAAGTGCTGTCCTGAATAAGTTTGGACTTAAGCATAAGGTTAAAAGCTTACCTGAACTGTAGCCAGTGTTCGTTTTCCCAGTCTGATGGGTAATGGGGTAAGGGTCTATGAATACTAGATCTGCATTTGTGAGGTAATTAAATATATAGGGGGAAAATTTTATCTTGCGTTATTTCTCTGGTGTGGTCTAGCCCGGGGCAGCCCTATAAACAAGGGAAGTTGCAAGTTCTTTTGGGAGGTGACTCTGAGGTAATCTGTGCACCAGCTAACATTAAAGTTGACTAAAAACTTTCACTCCACAAAGTTTCTCCTTATCAACCCCTCCTGAGGACATTCAACTTGCAGGTTTAGAAATAGATTTTAAAAAAGGTGTGTTTTTAACAAGAACGTTTCTGTAGTGTTGTTGTATTTGTTAGGAGAAGATTCATTAGTGTTTTTGTTTGTAGGTTGCGGCCCACCAAGTTACAATCTTTACCACCACCACTGTTGTTCTGAGATGCACAGTGATTTATTTTCCTATTCAAATGTTACACCTCAAAGAAAGAATTCCAGGTTCTGCAAAAACTGATGGACACGTTGTAGACGGCCAAAAACAAAAAAGAAAAAGAAAAGAAGATGCAGTTACTTCAGTTTTATCTTGGGAAGAGGGCTCTAACATCAAACAATATTCAATAGTTACTTTGCAGTTAATATTTTTTCTCCTCAATCAATTTATTTTTCAGTTAGTAAATACCCCAGCCGAAAACAGACTCGAGCCCAGTGTTCTGAATAGAACAGAACTTACTATAGTTATTGAACAGCTGTACTTTGTTTGATACCTTAACGCAACGCCTATGTGTCAGCATCAACATCACAACTACTCTTGGCTGCAGTGTGGTAACAAAGTCTGTTAGTTAACAGTTACACTTTGGTTTTAAAAGCACTGGTAATACCAAGAATCTGCACCTCCTCTTAAGTCAGATTCTAATGATTACAAGGTAGGCCGAATTTTGAGTCTAATAAACCTCATCAGCATCATTTTGAGGCTCAATTGCAAAAAGAGTTAGAAAGTATAATAAATCCCTTGCGACACCGAGCCCTCTTCTACAACTACTGAGTGCATCCTAGCAGCAGTAAGTCTCCCTCACATATCTAAGGCAGTTACCCCACACCGTACAGTCACTGGAGGAAATTCAAATTGAACATTCAAACACGAGGCCAAACAGAGCTACTATGTTTTTTAAAATTAAAATCTTCAGACCAACGGGGCCTCGAGGAGCCGCTCCAGTCCCGTAAGAGGAAGTGCTGAACAGCAACGCTTCTGACCACTGATAGGGTGCAGTCCTTGTCCACAAGAACAGGGAAGGTCAAAGGGGCAGAAAAGGACTCAAAAGGTAACACCAAGTGATAATTAGGTAGCAGGCCACAGGTACACACAACTTCCATTTATGCCAGCTGGTGAAAACAGCAGCGTTCACATAAGATACAGGAACTCAATTCCACTTTCCCCCGCAAGATACTGCCACCAGATTAAGTAGTTTCTTAGGTGGGAAAATGCCCTCATCTTCCCTGACTACAAATGATGCATTACAAATGGCAGAGATTGCCTTGGGTGACTAATTAATTTTTACAGAAATATAGGAACACAATTATGTAAAAACCTGCGTGCACTAATTCCCTCACTTCCTAGATCTGCTTAAGTCTAGGCACTTGTGTGCATGTATTTCAACTGGGTTAAGACGACAGAAACACGAATGCTTTAGAAAACGACATTCAACTTTGTAAATATTGGACTCAGCGTAAGCAATGTACAATATTCAGTCTTGGCTTCATTCTTTCCTATCTTGATGCTATATATTAAGCTGGACCATAAATGACAAAAAAGCACTAATTAAATAATGTGGGAATAAACAAAATCTTTGAAATTATTACATCTGAAATGAAAACAACGCTGAAGTTTAATATTAGTGTTGAGGGCTGAGACGTACCTGGAAATGCTGCATCTCCCCCCCCCCTTTTGGCACAGTTTGATAAATACATGTACTATAATGCACTTTCCATGCATAAACCTGAGTGTCATTTATGTTTGTACTACTGGTTTATTCACATTGACCTTCAGTGGTGGTGATTAGAGGTTACTGGACCTGAAATAATATATATTTTTTTTAACCAGGGGAAAAGAAGTCGAACCATCCTGTGGCATATGTCAGTAAAACTTAAGTGGAGCAATTGTCAAACAAAGCCAACTATCGAGTATATGAGAAAAAAGGCTGGATTCAAGGAAGTTGCGTTTCCCATATATTTTTAGTCTCTTGTGTGTCACAACTGTAAAATCTTTCTCCTCCTCCTCCGATGTGTTACTGGTGTTTAAAACCCTAGAGAGACAGTCTATGATGTCCATGCATCAAATACAGGTTCCTGGCTGTGCCGGGGGCTGTTGTTTCCGATTTCGTACTGCTCCTGATTTCTCTTTGTAGGCAATTGGCATTTGTTGTGAAACGTCCACCAAAGCACTGGCCACCGCAAGACCTGAAGTAGTAAATCAAGATGGTTACAGAAGTGAAAGTCTAAGGACTGCAGTTGCAAAAAATCTTATCCAAAAAGTGATTTATTTATTTTTAAAGCAGTATTTTGATTTGCAGATTAAACTTGACGGGGTATTCAGAAGCAAGCTATTCAATAATGTATGTTTCCATCAAAGCAACTGCTTCCTGTCACCCGCCAAAGATAATCTTCTGAACATAAAAACCGGGATATTCATTTAAACTGCTTTTATTGGAAGCAAGTAATCATGCCACAGAAGAACAGCAGTTTCCTCAAAGCACTTGGGGATGGCAGGTCCATTATGCTTTACAAGCACCCTGCAACCACACCTTCCTGGTCTGAAAAATAGTCACCCTCCCAAAATAACCATAGATGAGAGAAAACCAAAGCGTTTACCTGGATCTGGCTCTGGCCTCTATTTAATTCAAATCCCTAATTACCCCCCATTGTGCAAAACTAGAACTCAAAAGCAATTTACGCCCTCTTCTAGTCCCTTCCTCCCCCTCACCACACTTACTAGCTTTGCTGATCACTAAAGACAAAGATCTTGTCCTGACCGTCTTCCAGCTGCAGGCAACAGAAGCTGTTCCAGAGGCTACCTATATCTCAGCTCTTCACAAAGGAACCATTAGCTGAGGGGCTGGGAAAAGCTTGTAGTTTTGGGGGGACTGTGTGTGAGAGAGAGAGAGAACCATCGCATCTAACCTGATTCCCCTCATATAAAGTGTTACGACAGGAGTGGGAAGAACAGCATCCTACTGCCCCATGCTCCCATCAGAAGAGATAAAGCAGCAGGGCCTGGCCTTTGAAAGTCAGACAGGTGAACCTTTCTCTGTGGGGGGAGTTGGGGAGGCAAATAAGGCCCTTTTAAAAGCAACTATTGGAAACTTCCAGCTACTTGTGGCCCCTGTATTTTTCCCAGTGACTGGTGTTCAGATGAAATGTATCCCTACTTCTTCTAAAACACCCTGAGGGGAAAACAAAGACAGACACCACAGTATATGGCTCTAAATTTTCACCAGTGATTACCTTGCACAAGCTCAGTGACAAGAAAGGGATCAAACCGCAGTTATAACAACTCTAGCATTTTCACGGTTAGCAGAAATTGTCTGGCGAACCCTGCATGCCGTTTGTTTAGGACTTAATTATGCCGCCCTAACAAAACTGAGTAGTTCTTTACTCTGCAAGTGAGCCCACCCATTTCAAAGAGCTGACTGGAGGAGTGAGGTTCAACCCAACTGGAGTCAAACAGAAGAATCTAACCCTTAGTAAATTAGATTACCTACCCTGTAAAATAAATTCGCACTGACTAGGGAATTTTATGTATTCCTGAATTAATCTGTAAGACTCAGAGATCATGGTGATGGGCACAGTATAAATACCTAGACATATTAGAAACATGTCAAAGCACAATATCAATCATTCACCTGACTGCCCTGGTGGCGGGATACCTCCCATTCCTCGAGGCAACCTCACAAATACTGAGAGGACAGCTGCTCTGTTTCCAAAACACGGCTCCAGTGCGATGGGTTTGGGAACAGTCTGTAGCAAAAAAGAAAAAAAAAAAAAAAGAAAGAACACTGTTTGTTTGTTACCTCCCTGTTCCTGCACCCTTTGTCTGTTAGATTGTACATTAAAGCTTCAGGGCACGAACTATGACTTTATCTATGGTTGACTAGTGCCCAGAACATTGTTGTCAAGACTGAAATCAATATTATGACAATCATAACCCTAATCGCCATAAAACACAACACACTTACTTAATGAAGTCTAGTGGTTAAAAATCAAGTCTTGCACAAAGCTTCTCTGTATGAAGTATTACACTATTTACTCTCCTCGCAGGGGGTTCCAAGGCCTATTTACTGTGTGTGTGTGCGCGTGCATGTTCGTTTGTGTTATATCATCCTTGTCTCTCATAGTTGTATAAGTGCAAAGGGGAAGATTGCCAAAGACACAAAGGGTAGTTCATCACCCAGCGCTCACCGATGGTGAGTGGGAACTGGGTGTTTGATCTTTCTGCCATTAAGAAATCTCCCCCAGTGTATTCCTATTAACATTGAACATTTAATTTGAAAAGATCAGCAGCTAATTTCAGGGGGCTTTGTTACTAAAAAGACAAGGTAATAAAAAAGTGACATGCTTATCTGTCTTTTAAAAGTAACCGCATGATGCCGATATTAACATAGGTTATTACCTGACCCAGCAAATAGGCCCTGATCCTGCAAACACTTATGCACATGCTTAATTTTACTATGGAACAACTCTACAGTAAGTAAAGAATGTGTAAGTATTATAGAAACTTCAGAACTCAAGTACTGAGGGCGAGCTCTTGCCTCATATCAGCAAGCAAGCTGAGGTGGACTTTCTATATGTTATGCTCTGTGGCTTCTAGTTTCCTGTTGATTATGAACATACAGCACCTAGTGGATTCTTTGATACTAATGAAATACTTATTGCTTATAGGAAGGAACAATCAGTTGCACACATACAAAATGGGAAATGACTGCCTATGAAGGAGTACTGCGGAAAGGGATCTGGGGGTCATAGTGGATCACAATCAAAATATGAGTCAACAGTTTAACACTGTTGCAAAAAAAAACAAACAAAAAAAAACACAACACCATCATTCTGGGATGCATTAGCAGGAGTGTTGTAAGCAAGACATGAGAAGTAATTCTTCCACTCTATTCCGTGCTGATTAGGCCTCAGGTGGAGTACTGTGTCCAGTTCTGGGTGCCACATTTCAGGAAAGATGTGGACAAATTGGAGAAAGTCCAGAGAAGAGCAACAAAAATGATTAAAGGTCTAGAAAACATGACCTATGACGAATGATTAGAAAAACTGGGTTTGTTTAGTTTGGAGAAGAGAAGACTGAGAGGGGACATGATAACAGTTTTCAAGTACATAAAAGGTTGTTACAAGGAGGAAGGAGAAAAATTGTTCTTCTTTACCTCTGAGGATAGAACAAGAAGCAAGGGGCTTAAATTGCAGCAAGGGCAGTTTAGGTTGGACATTAGGAAAAACTTCCTGACTGTCAGGGTGGTTAAGCACTGGAATAAATTGCCTAGGGAGGTTGTGGAATCTCCATCATTGGAGATTTTTAAGAGCAGGTTAGACAAACACTTGTCAGGGATGGTCTAGATAATACATAGTCCTGTCTTGAGTGCAGGGGACGGGACTAGATGACCTCTCGAGGTTCCTTCCAGTTCTGTGATTCTATTTCATTAGGCATAAAATTGTAATACTGTATTTAAAGGCTCAACGGAAACTCAGTATAATCCAAGACTCTAGAAAGGGAACAGGAATCAAACAACGCAATTAAATTACTGGTGCCTAATAAAAAAGGATACAACAGCAAACAAAATGAAACTTTAAACTATTTTCGTATTTCATATTAACCCTAATGATTACGATGATTTATTAGTCTTTTTGCAAGATAAATTAGTATTTTACAGCCTATAACAACATAAGAGGCAGTCTGTAAAAATCTGCAGTCGTAAACAAACGAAACTCCCCTACCCAAAAGAAAAAAAAAGGATCAAACTCCAAACAATTATTGTTCTACAAAGCAACTGAGCATATATGTGTGTGTGTGCGCGCGCTATATTATCCGACTGGCAACTCAGTTACTAGGGGTAATGGAGAGAGCACAGGGAAAGCTTCTTGGAAACTGAAGCAATACACTACATCCAGCCTTCTACCCTACTGAACGGAGAGGTAATGCTGGGCATTTAAAAGTTTCTTGGCAATCTCTGAAAAAGAAAAAAATCCAAGCAAACGTTGTATTCCTTCCATTACCCAAAAATGCTACTAAATGTGTGTGGGGTAATTTAGTGCTGCAGCATCAGCCCGGCGATCAATCTTACTCCAAGTTCTCGCAACAATAAATAGCAACACCCCAGGAGAATACAATGGCATGAAACAACGCAGTGGGGTGAATGAAATGTTGGAGCAACATACAGAACTCATTTGTTTTACGATCTAATTTTAATTTATTCTCTTTGCCCCACTCTTGGATTATAAAATACCTTTGCTACTCCATTCCTTCCCCAAACATAAATGCTAGATGCTACCCTTTTCAAATGGAAGCATTATAGATAACCTGCAGTCTCGTGCAAGTGATTCAGCAGATAGCCATCTTCCTTCTGCCAGTACTGAGCCAACGCCTTTGTAATAATGAGGATGCGCTGTGCTGCTGGAGGTGATATCTTTTTGGGTGAAATACAGAACCCATCCTGAGCTGCTGTAGTCACTCAAAATTCAATGCCACTTTCACAAGAGGGAGGTTAACCCTCATGCTCTGGTTAATTTCTAAATTAAAGTATGTACATTCTGTTTCCCTACATGTCTACTTCAGGTTTATTTACTCCTGGTATTTGCCTCTTCCTGCATGAAACTGATCCGAAAAGCTGTGTGCTGTTAAACAGCTGTCAACTTTTCACCACAGAGGTGGTTGCACTTCTGTGGTGAATTAAGAGATTTGGGAATATACAATTTGTACAATGAGGTCGCCAAATTTATTGTTTTAGGGTACACTGGAAGAAAGGGGTACAACAAACACACAATCATGTTGCTTTGGATAACTCCAGAATAAATGCTATGTACTGCCTACCGCTGTGCACGGTTTTGCTAAGACAGGCTGTCATTAGTAATAACACACACTGCATATAAAACACAATCAAGTCTTGTGAATTCATTTTTGACAGCACCAACTCAGTCACCTGCTTTTGGAACTGAGACTCAAAATACACGTCATCTTCAGCTTGTGTTACTGAGGGCAAAAAGCAAAAAGCAGGGTGGGGATATGACTCCTGCATCAGGCGATGGCAACGCTGAGTTTGAATTAGGCAATGGGTCAGCCTGTAGAGAAGGACATACTATGCCCTCTATTACATCTGGCAGCTGATCACTGGAGTCTGGGGAATGTGTTCTACACAGATGTAGACAAACTAGTGAATAAGTCAAACAGCAGTTTACTGGCTATCTTGATTGTGATCTCACAACTGCCTGCAAAGCTGGAGCTGGCATCACCATGGGCCTAGACATTACCATGTTACATACTGGCCTGTCCCACATTGTAAGGGAGTTTGATGCTCTAGTCCCATATTCATACGGGTCACACCAAAGAAGCTTCTCTCATTGGTAGCACATGACAGGGTTTCCAACTGGGTCAGGAACTATCTAGAACCATGTATTTGTACAGCACTCAACACAATAGGGCCCTGATCATGAGTGTGTTCTCTAGGTGCTGCTGTACAAACAAACAATAAGCAGCTGCCAATGAGGAGAGCTTGTTCAGACTTCATCATGTTATTACTTCTCTGCCACGGACAGACATAGTCCAAAAACAGTCCATGCTTTTCCCCCTCCCATCCAGTAACCAAAGCATTAACTTGCTCAGCTTCCTAATTTTCCCCTTCTTTCCCATAACAGAAATTACAGCTACCTTCAGCCATCTCCCCAATGACAAAAGCTCCAAATGCAAACTCCCGTACTTCCCTTGGAGACAGGAGTCCTATGTTATGAGATTAGGGCTGCGAACGGCAGGGCCACTGAATTCTCACACTGGAGATCCAGGCCCTCTTTCAAGATCAGAGGGAGGCAGACACAGTGTGGATACTGAGGAAGGCTTGCCGTTTTCCCTTTTTGTGATAACGAATTAGTGTTTTTGTCTGATAGATGGCTGCTATTTTCCTCTTAAAATATGGCTCTCCAAACTTTGCGACACCTCTCAGTAGCAGGTTCACCATAAAAAAAAAATCACTATGGGGACTCTGACATTGAGTATTTTGCTAAGCCTATCACTGAAATATAGAAGCAATTCCCTTTTATTGAAAACCTAATGATACGATAAAAGTGCACATTATGCAAATCTATGCAAATTAGGTGCAGCCCTCAGACTCTTGGCACATCACCAGTGCTGCCCTTGGTGTCCAAACACTTGGATGTCCACATTTTAAAATCACAAAAGGTCTCTCAGTTGGAACAGATGGCCAGGGATTGTGGTTAATGGGACACAAAAGATTTCACCTTTAGGGCACTGGTTCAAATGCATGTTCCTATCGCTGCCATCTGGTGGCCCATCAGAAACGAGTTGGTGCTCTGAGTCCACACATCACATAAGCCACAACTGGCACCCTTGTTGGCCGTTTCAAAGGCACCAAGGAGTGAATGGCAGAGACTTATTTCCTTCAGGTTACATCTGAGAGGTGGTCAGCGTAGGAGAAGCTTGCAGTGCTGCTGCCAATGCCATATCTGGTCTGTGAGCAGCGGGGACTTCAGTCTCCAAGACTGTCAATTTGGCACTTTTCATCAATGCTTCTCCCCCTCCTCCCGCCCCTTAAGGAAAAATGTAAATGTGGCCAGAATGATGACTTTGCACAGGTGGTACATTGAACCCTTCTGCTGCTAAATGCCTGCACTGGCTCACCTCTGCCATTAAAGCTGCTATTAAAGGAAGTGTTGTTTTTTTGCTGAACAACAAAATGCTAGGAGCCAAGGTAACTCGAATTTTATAACCAAGTCATGTCACATGATTGTCATTCCTAGATCCCATAACAGACACATTTCTGAGGGCTGACCTTCAGTGTCAGGAAATGATGAGGCTCCACTGATTTTTATCGGCCAGAAGGGCCATGGGTTTCGCACTGGTTAATATTAGAAAAAGTGCCCTTTTTATAATGTAATTTTAAAATTAATGGTATCTTGTTAATGATTGAGGATGTAAAAAAAAAATCTATTTTAGCATTTCTTCAATAAAGCTGCTATATTGACCAGAAATGCTGTGGACACAAGCCAAGTAATTGTTTTGTTTGAGTGTTGAAGTGTGCGTAATATGTAGAGTGTTCACAGAATTATACAAGTTAAAAATGGTAAAAGTCTCAGCTAGGTCATCTAATGAATCCACCTCCCACGGCAATACTGTTCCCACACTAGTAATACATTTTGTAGTACTTTCTCTAGACTAGTTTTAAATGACTCAGGTGAAGTGTCTACCACCAGTTCCCTTGAGAGCCAATTTCACAACCTACTACATCTCACACTCAAGCATCATTATGTGACGTTTAGCCTAAAATCTCTCTTTATTTCATCCCATTATTTCTATTTATACAATTAACATACCACACAGTCTAACAGTTAATAACACTTATGAAAACTAATGACTACAGAATAATAAATATTCTATATAATTTAAAACATTGAACAGCAATTTAATTTTTCTAGAACACATTTTAAGTATACTGGAGCGTATAATCCAGTTACCATGCAACACTGACAGGCCAAGCCAATTGCTTTTCAAACATAGTAGGACAAAATGTATTTTTAACAACGTTTTTGTATGGCTTAGTAAATAGTCCCAAACCATTACATGCTTTCAATTTCCAGTAAGGATATGTGCCTCACAGAATTGCTTAAATGGAAGCAGAACCTAGGGCATTATTATTGAAATAGTTAAACAGAGTTTCAGCTATGCTTCAGATGACTTCACTGTGTAGAATAGTGTCAGGCTAAGTTTCCCAAGTTTTTTTGAATGATATGATTGACAACTGACCAAGCATTCATAAAATAAAACATAAGCGATTTTCCATAAAAAGAGGGTATAAATGAAGTTCTAAAAAAATCACATCCCCAGAGTATTTCCTGTGCTTTCTCATGCGGAGACAAATTAACTTCTTGTAATTATTTGAAGTGCACAATTCTAGATTAAAAATTCATATTCATCTTTGAAACCTTGGCCCTGATATTTAACTAGAAGTTGGCCCACAGTAAATCAATCTTTTTTCTTGAATTCTTCAGCCCATTTCAATATTGGGTTTCTATGTCTGGAGTTTAAGAATATAATTTTTTTAAAAAGGTGCTCAAGCCTTCTGGGCTAGCCCTAGCAGGCACTAGCATATGGGCATGAGACACTGACTCATCAGTATCTTGTATCAGAAATGCAAATGGCCACAAATGAACAGCAGAAAGATCAATGGGGAATTATACCCAGCTACATTTAATAAATAACCACCCCACTTTTAATGCAAGTAGCGTCAATCCAGCAAGCATTCAATGCAAGGTCTACATGAAGGGAAAGATTACTGTCAGGAGAACTTGCAGTGTTCCCAGGCAATGTTAAATTACAAAACCTTCTGGCCCCATAACGTTCTCACAAATAAGGTAACAATCGCATTGATCTTGAAATTCTCCACTGCTGCCCTACGGGTAGTGTAAGACAAAGCCACAGCATACAATATGGCCAATATGCATATGGCAAATGTTGAAAAGTTCACCTTGATTTCACATGTACCAGAGGGTAGTTATGCTATTAATTTCAAGTTGCTTTTTATAATAAAAGGTGCACATAAAAAGGATGAAACAGCAGTCGGATGATCTCAGACACAAGACACTTAAAACAACTTCCGTGCACAAAGGAATGCAAATAGGTCCTCTTCAACAGTTTTCAGAAGCTGTTGGTGTTATTAGTGTTTCAATCAGAAAATGTACTCATTTCTGCCAAAGGGAAAGAAGAGTTTAAAAAGACCCTTTTACTCAAAGCTTCACAGAGTTTGCCTTTTCTCGAGCCACTTCCTCCTCATCAGCTAAAATCAGGGTAAAAGCATTTCCAACTGCATTACTGGTCAGTTGTACTGAAAATATCAGCTTTTCAATTTTATTTATAAATACTTATCTTATACATTTACAAAATGTGGACACAGTTAAATCTTGCCATCATTCCATTTACCTACCAAAATGTATACTCAGGGGGTAGAGGAATGAACCTTTGCAGTCACACGGTCAGGACAAACAGCAGATCATAGAGCGTCACTACCAAATGTTTACTGCATACGAATGGAAAAGCTTTCTCGAAGCAGCAAATTATGTCAAATGAAACCCACACCTACGTTAGCTGGAAATAATTCATTAAGCGAAGGGTTTAGCATTTTTTGTTGTTTTCACAGTACAGAACATTATTAGAGTATATTAAATTCTAGGAGAGCTAATCAGTTTTACACACCTCACTTGTCCACACGATCTCTAGGTTCTTAAAACTAGCAACTACATATTACGGATAGCACACACTTTTCTATAAAGTAGAAAGCAGGAGAACATAGGCAGAGTCAACAACAAATATAATTTAAAAGGTCCAAATGGATAAATCTCTCTTTGTTCTCATCTTCCTCTATACTGCAACAGAACAGTAGCTATCCTGACATCTGTTCACCTACGTGGACCACATTTGCTGTTCCACTGTTGGTGCATATTTTCAGAAGCAAACAGCGTAGTTACACACTTACGTGCAATCTGAGTGCTTTAGTATTAACGAATCAGCAATTAATCTTTTAAATGGCAAATGATGCTCTCTCAGAAGAATGGAACAAGTAATAAATTAGAACTAAAACCCTGTTATAGCATGCCTTCTGAATGAAATGCAATGGCCTGTGATATGTGGGAGGTCAGACTAGATCATAACAGTCCCCCTCCGTGACTTTGAAACCTATGAATGAATCATCTAAGTCACAGGAACATAGGCACTGACACGCTAGATCAAAACCAACGGTTCAATGAGTCCACTACCCTGTCTTTGAAAGTGGACAGCACCACAGCTGCTTAAAACGAAGGTTCAAGAACCACTATGCTAGGAAGTTATGGGATAACCTCCCTCTAGGTAAGCTTCAAGACAGGATTCTTCTTTACAGTACCTATAAAAACTAGACTGGATCATTACAAGATGTCCCAAGTGATGGAAGCCCCATTACTTCCCTGAAGTGACTATTCTGCAGTGCTACAGCTCTCACTAACAACATTTTTTTTTCCTGATGTTCAGTTTATATTTTCCTCTCAATTTCATCCCATTCCTCTCTGGGATATCCCTTTCATTCCTCTCCTCACTGCCCCTTTAAATATATACAGACAGTTGTGCCCCTCTTAAACATTGCTTAGTCAAACTATACAGTACATACTTGGCTTTTAATCCTTTTAGAAGTCAGGCCAAGCTCTCTGAGAAGTTTGTTTGCTCTCCTCTGAACTCATCCCATTGAATCAGTTTTTTTATAAGAACATAAGATTGGCCATACTGGGTCAGACCAAAGGTCCATATTCTGACAGTGGCCAATGCCAGGTGCCCCAGAGGGATCAAACAGAACAGGTTATCATCAAGTGATCCATTCCCTGTTGCCCATTCCCAGCTTCTGGCAAACAGAGGCTAGGGACACCATCTCTGCCCATCCTGGCTAATAACCATTGATGGACCTGTCCTCCATGAACTTATCTAGTTCTTTTTTGAACCCTGTTATAATACAGTAGTACTCAGAACTGAATACAAGATTCCAGGTGCAGTTACAGCAAGGCTGTAGAAGTGATGTCTATGTTCAATTTTTTATTTCAAATTATTTGCCCCCAATGCAATAGCTTGCAGTTCTCCAAGACTGAACCTCACTTTTTTTGGTTCAAATGTCTAATCGTTCTAGCTACTTCCTGGCCTTGCTGATATTCACAACTCCTCTCAAGTTACTGTGAATGTCCTGAGCATGCTGTTTACCACCTTCTAGATAACTAATAAAGATGTTAAGAGTGGAAAGAGCACAGATCCCAGTGACACTCCACACCCATCTGAACATACTACTGTTTATCTCTACCTTTTAATAGCTGGGACCTTCAGGCAGTTTTTGATCCCGTTGACAGCATTTCTACCCTGGGCAGTATGAATTGATTACTAGACTGACACAGGCTACACTTGTGCCACATTCTGGCTCTTTCTAAAGCAGAAATCAAGCTTGGTGTCTCGATGTTTGAAAAAGGGGCAATTAAGAATTTGCAGTGAGACTAACTTTGGCCCTATGAAAACTAATGTTGTGGAATTAAATGCACATCCGCACCTCAGCGACATTAACATTCCAAACGAGCTGCAGACTGTTTTCTTGACAAAAGCCACCATCATTTAGCCATTTAGACTACTTGTAGACATGAATAGCCTCCAGTTCACAGATGAAAGGATAACCATCTATCAGTGCTGGATTCTAAGTGTGGAAAACAGAACACAATACAGTGAGATCTGCACGAATGGCCATCTCCAGTTGACAATACTGTCTTATGAAACTGCTTTACAGTCTCCCTCAAGGTTTCCAGCACAATTTTGTTTGACCTGTTATGAAAGACAAACTTTACTAGGTATACTTGTGGCACCTTAGAGACCAACACATTTATTTGAGCATAAGCTTTCATAAGCTACATCCGATGAAGTGACCTGTAGCTCACGAAAGCTTATGCTCAAATAAATTGGTTAGTCTCTAAGGTGCCACAAGTCCTCCTTTTCTTTTTGCGAATACAGACTAACACGGCTGCTACTCTGAAACTTTACTAGGTATCTGTTTGTTCATCCCTGGGGTAGCTGCTTAGGATGACTTTCACAGTATATATATTTACCTCTGCTGAGAATGTAAGTACTAGTTGCATGAGGCTCCCTACTTTAAGATGCTTAAAGATCATCTATGCCAGCACTCTAAAAAATTCTCTAACTTCTGTTTGAAAAGCTGATTTTTAAGACTATTTCCAACCGACTGCAAGAATCTTCTTAGAGCAGTTCAAAGAACAAGATCTAAACAATAGCCTGACTCCAAGTAACTCAGTTTAAAACATTTGCACAGGTTCTAAATGACCAAGGTTCTTAAATATTCTTATAAAAGTTGTAATGTTCAGCGCTTCAGGGAGTTCAAACAGCTGCAGCCAAGGGCCAATTGATCTTGTAATGGTCAACCAAATTTAAGAGAAGATTTGTGCTCTACTGGGTTTTTGAATGGAAAAAACTCCCAAAGGAGCTAGTTATCTGTTGCTTAGCTGCACACTAATAAAATTTTTTCCCTAGAGGTAAATTACTTTCTATTACTATGATGTGCCCTAGGAAAAATACTAATTGAAAACACTGTTCTAATATGTCCAGCTGGAAAATATTAGCTTAGGATGGAACTAGCTTGACGCTAAGCTGCCAATTGGCCATGCACGATGGAAAAGGAAAGAGGCCTCTTGTAGACAAAATGCCCCGTTTTTCAACTCTCTTTTGTACCCCAAATAAAGTAGTTATGAACCAAAAATCTCTGATTCACGTGAAAAAAATCCATGTGTTTGTGATTAGCACTAAGAAATCTGTAGTTCTGGTGCCAAGTGTGTACAAGGGAGGGTAAGCCAAATACAGGATCAACAATGGTGGCACGCTGAATGGTAGAGTGACTGGATAACCACTTAAGATCCAACAACGTACCCAACATTTCTGTTTTCAACCTCCCTGCTCTGGCAATAGGAAACAGAAGGCAAAAAAAATGCAGTTCCACAGTTGCTTATCAGCCCATTCCACATCAACTCAGATTCCTGCAACTCCCTTCAGTTAAGAATATTTCCAACCAAAGAGCAATGGGAGCGTGGACTATGATGGCGGCTTCTCCGTTGCAAATTATTTGGGGAATTCCAGTGCAAGTGGAAAAGGGCTGGGAGAAAACTGAAATTGACCAAAGGGACATGTAGACGACATATTCGAAACTGAATATACCTGTTAGGTGTAGTTTCCATCATTTTCACTGGAGTATTATTCAACAATCTAGACCACCTCTCTGGGAATATTTTCTGCAATACTCAGAGCCTAAATTTTTGCTTTGCACCTTTTTAATTTCTCCCCCAAACCATCACATCTGCACTGGAATGCTTCAGAAAGTGTGTACACACTAGCCTTAATTCCCTGTCTCTGGTACTACTGTCAAATTCAGCAACCTACATAAATGACTGGGATTCTTAACTATCCTCTTACTCTTGAAAAGCTGGCCTGCACCTTCAATTCCTGGGCCACATAAGAATGTCAGAGTTTGCCAGGTCTGACAAATCAGAAAAGAAAAGATGGCAGACAGACAGAAGGTATCACGTAGAAGTGAGGAAGGAAATGAATGAGGTCCTGTTTTACTATTTATGGAGCCCTTCACAGCAGAAGGGCAGCCGTTTAATGTAGTTCTAATCAAAAAGAAAAAATAAAAGGAAAGGATAAAGAGAACAGAAAAAAGTCAGTTCAGAAAGCTAAACAGGAGAGGTGAGGAAGAAATGAGCAGATATTGAAAGATCCAAAGTGAAAACAAAAACTGAACAGAAGATATTAACTGCAAACAAACTTGTCATGAAGTCAGAAAGTTTAGGACAGCTCTGCAACGACTGGTTCTGGGCTAATACTGCAAGAGTGGTGTTTTCAGTTAAATTAGTTTTTCTAGAAATAAGCTAAGTAATGGAAAGAGGGGAAGGGGAAGTGCCTGCAGGAAGACTGGCATTTTTTCATGGTAAATGTCAATTTAGTTTAGATGATGGACCCTGTGAAAAGTCAGAGCAGAATTTTAATAATTCATGCTAGCCTGAACTTCTTAACCCTGATTTGAATTTAACAAAGACTGTCTGTTTTCATATGAATGATAAACGTATGCATAGTTTTTACAGTATTATTTTTGTTTTAAAGAAAGTTGGCTTTTCTGTAAATCCTATCAGTTTATTTCCCCAGACTAACAAGATTAAGAGGGAAACATATAAACAAGTGAGTTGTACATACAGTGTAAAACAGCAGGTGAAAAAGAAGGCCACTGTAATATATTTTTAAAGTACACCTATGTGAACTAAGCCAATATGTCACATCTCTGTCACGTAATACAGTTGTTGCATTTCCCTTAAAAAATAATGTTTATGGTAGTGCTGGGTTGACTTTATCAGAGACTGAAATCAACTAATTTAGCCACCAAACAGGCATCGTGTAGGCAAGCTTTCCTGCACCAATATGCTTTGATCTTGATTTGGAGGGACCTTTTTTCAGGGAGAGAAGAATGTCCATAACCATTCATTGGAGCCTCTGCTGAGACAACAAAAGTGCCAATTTTTATGATAATGCGTGTGATATGGACAACTGATTCCATACAGACTTTCTGTAACCACCTACTTCAGACTCTAAAAATGGAAAAGACCTAATAGGTCATCCAGGATATTAAAGTATCAGGGGTAGCCATGTTAGTCTGTATCCACAAAAACAACAAGGAGTCCGGTGGCACCTTAAAGACGAACAGATTTATTTGGACATAAGCTTTCGTGGGCTGGTACCCACTTCATCGGATGTATGATATTAAAGAATCATAGAAATGAAGGACCAGGAGGGACCTCAGTAGGTCACCTAGTCCAATCCCCTGCACTGAGGCATGACGAAGCATTATCTAGACCATCCTTGACAGGTGTTTGTCTAACCTGCTCTTAAAAGCCTCCAATGATGGAGATTCCACAAACTCCCTAGGAAATTTGTTCCCACGCTTAACTACTCTGACAATCAAGAAGTTTTTCCTAATGTCTAACCTAATTTTCTCTTGCTGCAGTTTAAGCCCATTGCTTCTTGTCCTGTCCTCAGTCGATAAGGAAAACAACTTATCGCTCTTGTGTTTATAACAATCTTTTACGTACTTGAAGACTGTTATCACATCCCCCCTCAGTCTTCTCCAAACTAAAACCCTTCTTTTTTTTTCAATCTTTCCTCATATAGGTCATGTTTTCCAGACTTTTAATAATTTTTGTTGCTTTCTTCTGGACTTTCTCCAATTTGTCCACATCTTTCCAGAAGTATGGTTGCCAGAACTGAATGCAATACTCCAATCGAGGCCTTATCGCTACTGAGTAGAGTGGAAGAATAACTTCTCAATTCTGGATTACAAGACCCCTGCTAATACATCCCAGAATGATGTTTGCTTTATTTGCAATAGTATTACATTACTGACGCTCATTTAGTTTGTGATCTACTATAACCTCCAGATCCTTTCCGACTGTACTCCTCCCTAGGCAGTCATTTCCCATTTTGTATTTGTGCAATGTATTATTCCTTCCTAAGTGTAGTACTTTGCATTTGTTATTATTGAATTTCATCCAATTTCAGACCATTTCTGCAGTTTGTCAAGGTCATTTTCAATTCTAATTCCATCATCAAAAGGGCTTGCAACTCCTCCCAGCATGGTGTTGTCTGCACACTTTATGAATGTACTCTCTATCCCATTATCCAAATCATTTATGAAGATATTGAATAGAACTGGACCCAGGGCAGACCCCTATGGGACCCCACTTGATATGCCCTTCCAGATTGATTGTGAAACAGTGATAACTACTCTGAGTTAGCTTTTCCAAACAGTGCACACCCACCTCATAATACGTCTGTCCAGGCTCTATTTCTCTAGTTTATGAGAAGGTCATGTGAGAGAGCACTAAAAGCCTTACTAAACATACCACACACAAGACATACCACATCTACTGCCTCCCCTGCCCATCCACAAGGCTTGTTGCCATGTCAAAGAAGGTTATTCGGATGGTTTGACATGATTTGTCCTTGATTTATTACCTTATTTTCCTCTAGATGCTTACAAATTGATTGTTTGATTATTTGCTCCATTATCTTTCTGGGTACCCAAATTAAGCTGACTGATCTATATTTAGGGCTCTGTGTCTGTCATGGAAGTCACGGATAGCATGCCTTCCGCGACCTCTGTGACTTCTGCAGCAGCCGGTGTGGCTGGCTCCAGGGCCAGCTGCCCAGGTAGCCCCAGGGACAGCCATACCAGCCGCTGCTGTAGTGGCCTCTGGGTCAGCCAAACCAGCCATTTCTCGGGTGGCCCCTGGGAGTGGCCGTGGTCCCAGGCAGCAGTCTCAGAGCGACCGCAGTCCCTGGGTGGCCCCCAGCAGCTGGTGCCGCTGGCCCCAGACGTGCACCGCCCCCAAGATTTAGTTAGAGGTATTTTTAGTATAAGTCATGGATAGGTCACGGACTGTGAATTTTTGTTTATTGCTCGTGACCTGTTCATGACTTACACTAAAAATACCCGTGACTAAATTGTAGCCTTATCTATAATTCCCTGGGTTGTCCTTGTTCCCCTTTTCATGGAGAGGTACTATATTTGCCCTTTTTCAGTTTTCTGGAATCACTCCTGTCCTCCACGAGTTCTCAAAGATAATCACTAATGGCTCATATCTCCTCACACAGTTCCTTTACTGTTCTAAAATATAGTTCACCATTTGACTCGAAGACATCTAACTTTTCTAAGTAATTCTTAACTTGTTAAAACTTGTATCAAACTTTTTCAGAGATGTGGACCATATCTTAACAGAAAGATTGTCTTTTGGTTCATCTCTCTATCAATTCTAACTCAGAGGCATTTATTTAACATCCTTTTAGAAATTACAAAAACTACCTACCAGTTGGACATATCTAGGGCTTACTGTTCAAAAGTACTGAGCACTCACAACTCAAATGAAAGTACAGCTGATGTTCCAAAAATTCAGGCCCCATAAGTATCTCAAACTAGTTGCCCAATCATTGAAACACTTAAAGTTAGTGGATACTCTTGCAAGTTTTGGCCTTACTTTCTCTATTGCTCAGTTTCCTACTTACAAAAAAAAAGGGACCATACCTCCTTGCCTGAGACAGAGATAAATTGATGAACCACTCAGATGCTGTGGTAATGCAAACCTGAGAAAACTCCATGAACACAATTAATTCTAAATTCAATGCAACAGTTGGATAGGATATAGCAAATATGATAGGGGGTGCCCATTGAGTAGTGAGGCTAAAAAGTAATACTGAACTGCTGCCTCACTTATGGAGAGCTGTCCATCCTGTGCCCTGAATGAGGCAGAAGTCCTATGGAAAAAATAGTATGAACATGTAATTAAAGACTATCAATTCATATGCATTAGGTGCAGAACTAAAGTCGTATGGGCATCCTAATTCTGGCATTTCCTGGCACCTGAATTCTGGACTTTGCAACTTTAACATTCTTTTATCATTTTTTTTGCTATATTTTATATACACACATAAACACATCCCACATATATTCTAAATGGAAGAAATATTTTTTTTGTTATCATTGTAAGGGCAGGAAAGAAGAATTTGTGCTGAGGCTGTTAAATGAGAGTGCCATAAACTTATAGGCTAAGCACGTGTACAGTAGATAGACAAATTATACTCAGGAAAGCTTAGCTTTGCTTTGCTTTCTAGTTTACAGGTCTGACATCAGAAATTTACCACTGCCATGATCTCTCTCAAATTCTTCATCTTCCCTTTTAACTCTGCATATTCCTACAATTACAACATACTGCATCTAAAAGTATTCCAGATTAGGGGGAAGACGCTTTGTAATTCTCTCCTCCTACTTTGTACACATCATATTTTGTGATGAACATTTATTTGCTTCAAAAAATACATTTATATCTCCACAGAATTCAAAGACAATTACTCTTCTGTTCCTTGGGAGAGACCTCACAAGAACTGCTTCTATTTGCAGCACCCACAGCTATTTCCAGCCAACTGTTCTGCTGCGTTAAGCTGTGTCCTTCTTCATTACAAGCATAAAAACTAAAAATTGGTGTAACTTTTATTAATACCAGTGTAGTCCAAAAGATGGAAATGCATAACCTGAAGGCACAACATGAAGTCAAAACAATACATAAGCTTTCATATAAGCTTTCAAGTGCTTATAGTTTCCTACAGATTGCCAATGAGCAGCAGACTTCCATTACTGCTTTATCCACAGTTGAGAAAAAACATCCATGAAGATTAATTACAGGTAGGACCATCCAAACAGCATGAACTCTAACCTTTATGCTTCCTCCAATGAGATCAGGCGGCTCTTCGTCTGTTTCTAAGGCAACATTGATGGAGGCAAAGGGACGGCTAGCCATCTGTTGCATCTCACGGAGTAGTTGCTAGTGAATAAACACAGAGATATTAATACACTGTTCCAACATATAGAATACAAAAATGTTCGACAGATTTTACTGAATATGGAAAGACATGGACTCCAGCATGCAAACACTTCAAAACAAATTCCTGATGCTTTCACTGGGCATAAAGATGACACAAGGGAACCTGATGAGAACAATTTCTAAATAAAACCAATTGTATAAATATAAACAGATCTAAGTAACTCCACTCTGAAAATTTTGTAAGTCTACACAAATCAGACAGCTGCCAGTGTACTTACCATATTGGTATACCACAAATTAACATTAAACAGTCCTGTGTATTAGTCTAAACGTGCCAAATGTATCTGTGAACAGCAAGTATGGCTTGCAGGAATATGTTTTATTCAAATACAATACACGCTCCTGAATAAATCTTTAGAAGCCCCTAAAACACATTGTTCTCTTTACAAGTTGAGTTTTAGTGTTATGGTTCTCTCTCAAATATACAATGGCAGTCTCTAAGTGGCAGACTACAGTTCCAACTTTAGTTTAGCAGTAGTATGGAAAGATATCCTTTTAACTTCCTGTGGTTAAAAGTCCTTTGCACTAACTGCAGATCAAGTGATTGGTAATGAGATGTAGGTGTCAAACATCAATTCCAGCAGGACTGGGAATGATGTGGCACACTGCCTGTAAATAATGGAACAGTGATATGACACATTGGAAACAAATAGCATCAGCCACTTAAAGATCAGCATACTAATGAAATCCCTCTGATTTATATACTTACAGTATTTAGTATTTCACTTTTGTATTACTATTACCTGTCAATCACCTTACTATAACTACTACTTCTAATCCCAAAGCAACTTTGCTGACATATGGAACAGTACATATCACCATTCATTCCTGTCCAGGGCTTGGTTATGTCCCTCCAGATGATGTCCCACCATCTAGTCGGTGGTTGGCCTCTAGGTCTGACTGACTTTGGTTGTACTTGTACTATTTTCACCGGCATCCCATCATCTGTCTTCTGCAATGTCCTCACCATCATAATCTTCTGAATTGCAGCCAATCCCATATCCTGATTTCACATCCTACTCTCCTTCCAACTTAATTTGTCTTAAAATCATTCCACTATACAACTGCCATCTTCTGAAGAACTTATCTTTACTGCCTCCAGCCTTCTCATGTCTGTTCAGCTGCCTCCAGAGTAATATTGTTACTCTATGGTCCGGAATAAAGTAAAGTATAATTTCCAACTGTGAGCTCTTCCGTACCCAACCAATGTGGTCTCCTGTATGGCAGCAGTTACAAGGAAATTTCCTTAACTCCACCAGTACCAGCGCGGTCTGGCCTGGAGCAAACAGGGTTCTGACATTCTAGCTTGTAATACTTGTAATATGTTTAGCCATTACCTGAAATGCATGACCATTTCCATTTGCTAGGTTTGATAGGCCTGGCTTAAATCCCATGTAAGTCAGTCTTGACTTGCTGTACTGTTTTTATAACAAGTTAGTTTCAGATGCAATGGCTTACTAGGCCATTCCGTCATATTCAGTTAATAGGAATGATATTGCATAGCCTGCTGGCCTGCCAGGAACAGGTACTTGTTGTTTCACCCTAGTCCTCTTGCCTTCCCAGGTTAATGAGCACGGACTGCTTGGATCTGAAATCGGTCTCCATTCTCCTGGATACAGTTTGTTCACAGCACATTATTCCATAATATTTGGGGCAACTCTTCTGGGCTTTCCCAAGATGAGCTATCACCGTCTTGGAGAACCAATAACTACAACTCTATAAGTACTAAATTTATTCTATACTCAAAAAGCTAGACTAGTGAGATGTTAAAGATTTGCAAGTTAAAATACTTCCCCCCTCCTCTTTTAAATGTTTTTACTATCGGTAGGTCAAAAAATCAACTAATTATTATTTACAGGACTCAAGATGTGTTATGCAATTTGCGAACAAAATAAAATGAGTCCTTTTCTCAACCAACCTAAGACGACAGTCTCAGGGTGGCAGAAAAGGATATAACATACCAGCACAGGGAACAAATTTAGGGTTAGCCGACAGGCCTTGAGAGCCATAATTTCTGTATTTTCTTTAAACAGAGCACCTCCTTCTGTCCCTCTTCCTCTCTTGTCCAGCTGACTTCTGCTCAACTCATTCATTGCTGACCAAGGTGAAGAACATCCTTGTTCCCCATCTCTCTTCTACTCTGCCATTTCCACCCACAAACAGACAGGAAGTGGGGAGCGAAAACATTGACTTGGTAAATTTGAAATAGGATACATAGCTTTTCATCGGCAGGTCACTGGTGTGAATGTAGACAAGGTCAGTAGTGACCAACAATCTCTGCTATCTAGTCTTGTTTCAGTTTGGTGTTTTATGTGAAAAGCTCTTTTACTGCAGTTCCCATGGATCAGTATATGCATCATACAAATCATCATCAGGTTTTGCACTCTTGTGGGCAGTGTCAGCTAAGGCACTAAACAGAAGACTAAAAGACCTCTCCTCTCATCCCTAGAGCTGGGACTCGCTGTATTCCTGGGGGGATTCTGCACCACTGCACAATGAAGAATTTCAGAGTAACAGCCGTGTTAGTCTGTATTTGCAAAAAGAAAAGGAGTGCTTGTGGCACCTTAGAAACTAACCAATTTATCTGAGCATAAGCTTTCGTGAGCTACAGCTCAGTTCATCGGCTGCATACTCATGAATGCATCCGATGAAGTGAGCTGTAGCTCACGAAAGCTTATGCTCAAATAAATTGGTTAGTCTCTAAGGTGCCACAAGTACTCCTTTTCTTAATGCAGAATTTGTGCACAATTTCACGTTTTTCCTGCAGAACTGGGGCTGCTGAGCTTCTGGCCGCCACTGTGGGCCGCTGGACGCTGCAGAGCCCAGCTCTTAGTGAACAGAATGCCCAGCCCGCAAGGATAGAGGCTGCATGTTCTGGCTGCCCGGTTTGATCCTCATTCTCCCAGGGTCAGGACACCCAGCTCTGACAAACAGTGAGGATGGGCAGGGCCACACCACACCACGTTCCCTGGCTGGACAGTAAAGAAGCTGGGGTGGACTAAAGGCTCTGGGGGTGCAGGTATCTGGGACGGGTGCTGCCCCACAGCTGGGCTCGGGGGGAGTGGGATGTGGGTGTCTGGGGGGCAGAGGGGTGCGGGTGCGTTGGCTCTGGATAGATACGCTGGAGGGTAGGGATAGGATACAGAGGAACCTAGACAAATTAGAGGATTGGGCCAAAAGAAATCTGATGAGGTTCAACAAGGACAAGTACAGAGTCCTGCACTTAGGATGGAAGAATCCCATGCATTGCTACAGACTAGGGACCGAGTGGCTAGGCAGCAGTTCTGCAGAAAAGGACCGAGTGGTTACAGTGGATGAGAAGCTGGATATGAGTCGACAGTGTGTCCTTGTTGCCAAGAAGGCTAGCGGCATTTTGGGCTGTATAAGTAGGAGCATTGCCAGCAGATCGAGGGACGTAATCATTCCCCTCTATTCAGCATTGGTGAGGTCTCATCTGAGTACTGTGTCCAGTTTTGGGCTCCACACTACAAGAAGGATGGGCAACAAAAAGATTAGGGGGCTGGAGAATATGAGTTATGAGGAGAGGCTGAGGGAACTGGGATTATTTAGTCTGCAGAAGAGAAGAATGAGGGGGGATTTGATAGCTGCTTTCAACTACTTGAAAGGGGGTTCCAAAGAGGATGGATCTAGATTGTTCCCAGTGGTAGCAGATGACGGAACAAGGAGTAATGGTCTCAAGTTGCAGTGGGGGAGGTTTAGGTTGGATATTAGGAAAAACTTTTTCACTAGGAGGGTGGTGAAACACTGGAATGCATTACCTAGGGAGGTGGTGGAATCTCCTTCCTTAGAGGTTTTTAAGGTCAGGCTTGACAAAGCCGTGGCTGGGATGGGGATTGGTCCTGCTTGAAGCAGGGAGTTGGACTAGATGACCTCCTGAGGTCCCTTCCAATCCTGATATTCTATGATTCTAGGGATGCCCCATTGCTAGGCTCTGGGGGGAAGAAGGTGCAGGTGTCTGGGCTCTGGGGATGCCCATGGCTGGGCATTGGGGGGAAAGGGGTGTGGGTTTCTGGGCTCTGGGGGTGTCCACAGCTGGACTCTGGGGGAAGGGTGGTGTGGATGTCTAGGCTTTGGGGGGGACCCCATGCCTGGGCTCAAGGGCGGGTGTGAGTGTCTGGGCTCTGGGGGGAGGGGAGTGCAGGTGTCTGGGCTCTGGGGGTCCCACGCAGCCCCAAGTACCCCCAAGTGGAACTGGGTTGTCATAGGTATTTCTTTAACTCTCTACTCCGGGGGGCAGGGTGGGGAATCTTTTTTGTTGTCGTGTGTATTGTTGACATACTTGTTGAAAGGTATTTTGAAATAAATTACTGGTGTTATTACATTATGTTATTTTGACAAATAAAATATACAGAATTTTAAAATAGTGTGTGCAGAATTTTTAATTTTTTGGCACAGAATTCTCCCCAGGATGATGTGGTGAGGCTCAGACCACTATGCTTCTTCTATGGACAGAGGACTTCAATTTCTAGGATTTCAATCCAGCACCTTTCGCCAACACAAAATTAAAAAAGAAAATAGCAAATCTGGGTCTGATTTCTAAAAGATTAGCAAAAAAACAACAAGCTATATAATAGCACTGATTCTAGACATCACCACAAACAACTTAAAGGGAAAGCCTAGAAATTAGATTTTCTGTGCCTATGATGATCTTTTTAACTACTTGCCAGGCAAACCCAGCAGTGGTAAGGAACCACTCACTGATCTACTAAACCTCCAGAGTTTTAGAACACTTAAAATACACTCAGCAGATCGCAAACTAAAGCAAGTGTGAAGCACATTGTTGAGTAGTCATTCCCATAATTGTCCCCTTCAGCTATCATGAAGTGCTTTGTATAGCGGCTGTAAAATCAGAGAACAAGCTGTCCTGAAAAAGATGTCCAAAAGAAGAATGAACTAACTCTTAGAAGAAAGTTTAGTTTACTAAAGTTCATCACACCTGTTGAAATCAACAGCAACTTTATGGGATAAAATTCTGACAACACTGTGAAAATGCAAACAACTTTGAAGTGACATTACTGCCTACATTTTCAGAATTGGACAAGGATTTAGCTCTGCAACTACCATCATTTCAACAAAGGATTGCACCTCTCAGTATGAGTAATCTGAATATGTGGAATACTGTATAAATGCTGGCTATTATTTTCAGTTATTACAACAGACATCTATTTCAGAATAAAGTCTGGCTCTATGTCAACAACTGTATGGTCATATTTTAAGATGGAAAACCACTCCCAGTTTCAAACAGACTGACAGCTCATCTAAGCATAAGGATGTCCCTTCAAAAGGCAACCCAACAAATATAGCCTACGTACTTAAACTGTACCAGTTGAAGTTTGGCAGTTCAGCCTGTGTGCATATTTTAATGATATTGCCCTATTTACGGATTAAGCCTGCTGATGTAAAGACTGGTTGCTTTTCATATTTGTATAGAGTAAATCATGCAACAAAGAATAATAAGATCCACTACAAAAATGGGTTCTAGAAATAAATATTCCTTAATTAAGACCTTATTTTTCCCCAAGAGAGACACATTTTGTACACTTAATCTGTGCACATATATCCCTGCTGAATGACTGTCAATGTGGTTGATGTTTTAATGACGGTTTTGTGTTACAGTGCTAAGGAGACAGATTTTGCATGTGTAGTGTGTGTTCTTATCTGGAGAGAGAAAAGAAAATTTGAGTGAAAATGCAAAGTTTGCCAGTGGAAACATGCTATGTGGGTATTAGGTTATGGTAAAGAGATGTCCCATAACTTGGAATTGCCTTGCTTTCAGTGATTTGCTTTGTGGGAAGTCACACAACCAACCTTAATCACTTTTAAACAGTGTTTTTGTTTATAGAATACCTAATTGATAGGGCTACAGGAGTGTTTTAAACCACTTATGCCCTAAATGAAAACTTTAAGTCCAAATGTACTGTAAGTTCATGATATGATGTAATATACACTGCAGTTTGGACCGGCCAATACTCAATATTCATGTAATTACATTTTTTAAATCAGTGGAACATGTGCAAGTCTAATTCATACTGAGCATTGCAAGCTAAAGAGATTACAGAGCAGTTGGCATGGAAACAGAGCCCCAAGGCTTTGGTACAACAAGAGACTAAGACTATCCGACAGGAACAAACTGAGCAGACAGCATGTGGTGGGAAGAAGAGGGTATCAAGAATGTACAACAATTGGGGGGTGCCCCTCATATGGGCCCAAGATAGCAAATTGATGTTGAAGAAACGACACTGTTTCAGATCAGTGGCTCTTTAAAATCTAGCAACTGTAATTCCCAGAACTGCATATATGTGAACTGACACCCCAGTGGTGGGGAAACCCCATGTTAATATTGATGTGTTACTGATCTGAGAAGAAAGAGCATGAGAACTTAGGGAAACTGTTCAAGTGTCTTGCAATGGCAGAGTATTGCAGGAGACAGTGAAAAATGGCTATCTAGGTTGCAGGGTTGATTTATTAAAATAACCCAAGATGTATTTATTCCTGGGCAACGAAAGCTTGGGGGTCTGTATCCGCAAAAAGAACAGGAGTACTTGTGGCACCTTAGAGACTAACAAATTGAAACCATACTTTGCACTCAGCTAAAAATATAACCTCCTTTCTCAAATATTTTTACATATCAGTATGTTTGCTTTTATATCCTTTATCAGTTTTCTAAACTTGCTGCTGCTGCCTGTACTTTAAGAGTTAATCTCTCTTGGCTCAAGTCTCACTACCCAGTGTAAGCGGGGGAATAGTCCCACTATTGTGGGGAACTTTCCTGGCTTCTGCACTACCCCGGTGAAGTGGGCTAGCGAAAGGATCTGGGTCCTCGCTCCCACTTCCTTTACCCAGTGGCCTCTCTGCCCCTGAGGACTCCCCTTCCACTCTTCTATCTGGCAGAGTCCTCGTAACCCCAACCAGGCTGGGCCCAGGATTCCTGGGGGCTCGACCCCCAACCCTGCTGTGGTTACCTAGGACAGGGGCTAGGGTGTCCTCACTCCGGGGTACTTTCTCTGCACTGGGCACTTCTCTGACCCACTGATCATTATATACAATTTGAAGCAAATGCAAGTTATTTAATCAACAATTAATTTGAAAAAGAATAAGGCAAAATGGGAAAGGTTAAAGGAAACACATCACCCCGCTCTGTGGCAGGGAACTTCACAAACAGTATCTCTGGAACGTCAGAGCAGTTCACAGTCTGTTCCTTGTAAGTCCCAGGCCTCCTTCT
Source organism: Natator depressus (assembly GCF_965152275.1). Taxonomy (NCBI): domain Eukaryota; kingdom Metazoa; phylum Chordata; order Testudines; family Cheloniidae; genus Natator; species Natator depressus. The sequence continues at coordinate 134,999,209 of NC_134237.1, read as the reverse complement.
CAGGCCTTGTCTGTGCTGTAGGGATGCCGTGGGTTGGACACTCGCTCTGGTGGTGGCCACACGCTCTCAGGCTCTAGGAGGCAGGGCCCTTCTTTGCAGCGTTGCCCCTGCCCTGTCAGGGTTACCAATCCCCCTCCGAGTCTGGCCTGCAGAGCCTCCTGGCTAAGGCATCTCCCTGTGCTGGGCCTACTGCCCAGGGTCCCCCCTCGCTCTTCCCAGCTGCTCCCGACACCCGGCTCCAGACTGCTCCTGCTCCAGCCCCAGCCCCACTCTGTCTTAGCTCCAGCTCCACTCTGCCTCAGCACGGCTGCTGCCCTGCCTCCAGCTCCTGGGCTGCTTCTCTGGCCCCTCTGGTTCTGGTTGCTGCAGCTCTGCTCCCAGGACAGGTCTGCTCTGCAGGCTGCTTCTGTGACTCTGCTCCCAGCACTGACCTGCTTCCTGGGCTGCTTTTCTGGCCCCTCTGGCTCTGGTTGCTGGAGCTCTGCTCCCAGGGCAAGTCTGCTCTCTCTGGGCTGTGCCTCTCGCTTTGGGGCTGCAGCTCTGCTCCCAGGACAGGGTCTGCTCTCTCTGGGCTGCTTTTCAAGTCCCTCTGGATCGGCACAGCTCTGCTCCCCAGCTCAGCTTGGGCCCCTGCTTTCTCCTTAGCTTGGCCCCACTCTGTCTGACCCAGGCAATTCCAGCTCCCACGGAGGATGGGACCTCCCTGGCCTCCTGACTCCCCGATTAGTCTGCTCACCCTGTCATTCAGGCTGACCTGGAGCATTGGCCTCTCCCCATTGCTCCTAGGGACTGGCAGTCTCAGGGTCCTGATTCCCCATTGACCCTTGCCCCTTTTAGTACTGGGAGGTAGCAACTAAAACACCCCCACTAAATGTTAGTAAGGGGGCAACAGTCCCCTTACATTACCCGTTGCTAAAATTCTGCCACAGCCACAATATTCACACCAGTACATCCCGGGCCCCATAGTAACAACATATACCCACATCATATCATATCAAAAACCCATTAACAATTATCAAAAGAACATTTAACATATTTAACATTCCACATCTACTTCTTCATACTATACATAACAATATTCATTAAAACACTACACAGAACCAACAACAATTATCTCTAAATCGAACAGGAAGTACACCCTTATTAGCCCTCTGGGACCGTCTTAAACTGGTGGTTCATTACTCATATTTTCTATTTCCCTATCCTCGGGTAATATTGGGTCAGTTTCAGGTCAATTCTTGTTAGGGTTTGGGTTTACCCCATTGGTTTTAGTCTCCTCGGGAAATGCTGCTCTATGCCTCCTATGAACCCTGGTAAGACTAAAAGTCCAATGCTTTAGCTGGTCCCTATGTACTACTCTCTCAGGACCTCCTTGTTCAGGCTGGATAGCGTACACTGGAAGTTCGGGATTGTTGTGGGTGACCACAGTGTGGGGATTTGGATCTCATTTGTCTTGTATTTTATTACGTCTCTGGCTACGAACTGGTACACAGTCACCAGGTCTGATGAGAGCCCCACTGGACTTGTGATCATGAGTCCTTTTCCTACTTTGGGCTGTGTCTTTAGTTGTACTGAGCACAACTTTGTTGGCTGTCTTTGGCCTGTCATGGACACCTTTGACCCAGTCATCGAAATTGGTCACCTCATCCTTTGAAAAGGCTTCTTGACACTTCTCTGGCAATACCCTTAAGTTAGCCACCTGTGCAGGAATTAGCCCTTGGCATGCCGCTTGAACTGGAACTAGCAATCTCCCACCACATCTTTCCTGAGGAAAGGTAACTTGTTCTCCCCTCTCCCCAAATGTTACCTTCACCTGAGGGATCACCTCCTCAGGCTGCAACTCCACAGTCTTCACGCTTGAGTTTAGAAGACTCACTGGTACTCTTCCTTTGATGGCACTAGTCAGTACATTGGTTGACTGAAGTCCATTAGGTAGGTTTATCCCAGATGTAGGCTCTACAAGAGCTAAACATCTATTAGTATTTTCTGATACACAGCAGTGTTCGTCAAGGATCTTCCCTCTCTGAGGAGGAATAACAGTCTTCTGTTTTCTGCCCACTTTAACATTTCCAGTCTGCCCCGCAGGGTCCAATGAATGGTTTTGTCTCTGTGCTTGAGCCAGTACTCTACTCAGCACAGCATTCTTCTTAGAGTGCCCATGACGGTTCATCCTCCTAGTTCCTTCTACTGGCAACGGTAGCTCTTTCAGCTCACTAACGATGTTCATCCCTAGAATCCCTGGGACGCCTTCTCCCATATGGCTCCATTCAGAGTCTTTGTCTTTCAGGATGAAGATGCACTTCCCTGGCAGTGTCTGGCCCATGTAGTCTATGTCTGCTTTGAGGCATCCCACCACTGGGATTGCCAGTCCATTAACTGCTGTTAGACGTACAAACCGTGTGCTGTGCATGGTCAGCTCCTTGTCTTTCAAATATTTTTGAAAATGCCACTCAGTAATGGTGGTGACTTCTGAGCCAGTATCTAACAAACATCTGGTCTTCACCCCTGCTATACATACTTCAGTAGTTAGACAATCTCCAAATGCTCGCTTACAGAAGTCACTAGATATGCCGGCATTGCCCACATTCCTTTCAACACTGTATGCAGAGTGATTTTCCACCAAAAAGAGGCCTATGAATCCTTCTGCCACTGCTTGGCCTTCTATTGTAGATGGACCACTCACTCCTGGTGCCCTATTGGTTTTCAGTGTCTGGGACTCTGTTCTCCTTCTCAGTGGACATTCCCGGCTAGTATGCCCCTGGCCTTTCACAAGTGTAACAGATGTACCTTCCCAGCTCATCCTTTAGTGGGGCTCTTCAGGATCCCGGTGCCCTTAGATACTTTGACATACTAATGGGATTTTTTTTTTCATTAACTCAGTTATCACTTTTATCATCTCCTCCTGTTGGACCACCAGTTTTTGGACAGCCTCACTTAAACTTTCCAGTGTTAACTGTGTTTGGGGCAGGGCCTTTTCCCCAGCAGCTGCATTCACTAGGCTCCCACTTTGTGTACGGGGGTTAGGCTTGGCTGTCTCTGTCACAGGAACTTCCTCTTCTTCTGACCACATAATGGCAGCCTGCATGAGTTCATGGAACTTCTTACTGGACTCTTCCTTAAACCTCCTTTTCATTTCGTGGCGGAGGGAATCATCCTGGAGCCCCAGCACTAACTGCTCTTTCAGAACCATATCTGGGTCTGGAACTCGTTGAGAGTCTCGCCACTCCACTTTGCTCATTCTCTCCTGGAGGTCATACACATATGCCTGGACAGTTTCACTAGGCTCCTGCTTTCTCTCAAAGAACTCCTTTAGTCGGGTTCCAATAGGTACCTTGTCTCCATACACTTCTAGGAGGAGTTCAAATACCTTTTCCACATCTTTTTGTCTGCCACTGCCATGAACTTTACTGTGGCCTTGGCCTGGCCCTTGAGGTGCTCCTCTACGAAGTCTACACAATCTTCTTCAAGTACTCTTAGCACACGCAGGGCCGCCTTCACAGACTTGACCCACTCCTCTACCGTAATGTCTCCTGATCTTGTCGGGAAGCCACCAAACTCTGTGACCTTCTGCTCCCGTGGGACATAAATAGTAGGGGGTTTCTTAGCTTCTGCTGCCTGCTGGTCTATTACCGCCTTAGCCAGTGCTAAGGCTTCTCTCTGTTCTGTTCTAGCTTCTGTTCTAGCTTTCAGTACTGGGAGCTAGCAACTAAAACACCCCCACTGAATGTTAGTAAGGGGGCAACAGACCCCTTACCCTGGGTAGCTCTTCACCTCCCCCCCGCGCCCTTTTCTTCCCCCTGCCTCTCCTCACTTGGACTCTTTCTCTGTGCTAAAAGAAAGTTTTTACAGAAACCTCCAAAAGATAAAGCAATTGAAAACAGTACAAAACAAGAAACAAAAAGAAAACAAGGTAAAAACTTTATTTTAAATAAATCCAGTAAATTAATTATTTTAACCCTTCAGGAACGCAAAAGCTGGAATTATTCCTAACTTTCTTGAAGATATGGTTGCCAAACAACAGAAATGCACACTCTGCTTCTAATCCTAACCACTCACTAATATTTGAAACATGGGCTTTTCTTATCTCCATATAGCAGAGTTTTAAAATAATGTTAAATATAAAGTAATGCAAAATTCCTTGTTACCAATTAATACAATTGATTTGGCATATATTAATATATTCTTTATCAATTTTTGTTAAAAGTTTTAAATAAGGCAATAATTTGTTTATTCAAATGTTTAACCCTTTTTATTTTTTGTTTGCCTTACTTTGTATAGTTATATATATATATATATAAAGTGGTACCACACCATTTTAATATTATGGTTGGGGTATAACCATCATAATGCCATTTTTTCCCCCAAGTTCAACAAGGTCTCAGTTATAAATATATGTACATATAGTTCTGCCTCAACAAATAATGCAATTGCAAACAAAAAGAATTCTCTTTTATTAATCACTGTTTTGTTTTCTTTTTTAATTTGTTATTCAAAGAAAAAATTTAAGGGGAAACCTCAACATTAAGGTAAAGAGAATATTAACAAAATGTCAATTTCTTGTTTGGGTTTTTATAAACTTGTTTGCACTTTTAAATATAGTTATAAGAATGAGATAGCAGAAATGTTTAAAAATAACAATTTACGCATAAAGCTAACCAAACGATTTCAACAGGTTTCCACGTTTTCAACAGGTTTCCACCTTTGGCTCCCAAACACAACAAAGCATCATGAAAGTTTAATACCCTCAAAGTATTTGCATGGACCTGTATTTAAAATTTATTTTGGTTTAATTTTATAGTTGGTTTGATTTTATACGCTTTTCTTTTGTTATGTTATGTTAGTGGGAAGCAGTGGTTGTTAAAGTTTGTGCTTCTAAACAGTATATGTATGTGTACATATGACACCATCTTATATACAAGCATAACCATGTTTTTCCAATCTGGTGTTTTGTATCACAAGCAAATTAACTCTAAAAAGCATGGTAAAAATTATGTTATTGACTCTTTTGCTAACACAGAATGTTCAGCAGGGAGAAAAAAGCAATACACCTTCTCACAGAAGATTGTGAGCATTTATTTTAGCAGTTAAGCACTACATTTAGTATAAAATATTAGTAATGCACCTCAAATGAAAATAAATGTCTATACAACAATTGCAAAAGTATAGCTTGAGTTATAAAAGACTTGGTCCCTATTACATTGTAAACAAACTAAATTAAACTTTGTATTAAGTTTGGGTGACTGAAAACAAAAACAAAAAAGGAAAAAGAAACAAAAAACTTTACTATGTTAACTAACAAAAGTTGTTTAAGTTGCATCCCACAGACCAAAGACACCAGAAAATATCACACCCTGAAGACACCTGAAAATATCAGTATACAGTGAAGAAACCCCCCAAGCATCGAGAAAAGAAAAATGAAGTGTTTTATAAATAGGAGACTGGTCAAATACACTCTACCTACCATATATGGACAATTAAGTTAACAATCATTAGCTGGACCAGGATAAACTGTCAATTAATTTCAACTTGCTTATTGTGTAAAAACAACTGCATTATCGCTGTACTACTGTATTATCGTTGTACTGTTGTATCATTGCTGCACAACACTCACAACGTGAATAACCTTGCTAACCTGTTTAACCAACACATAGGTAAAAATCAACAAACGAATGGCAGCAAACAACATGAAGGCAAAGAGAAACAAAGTGGTTTAAAAAAAATTGTTATACGGTAACTACAAATTAGGTATAAAAATTCCCTGTTAGTACTGGTCACAATTTGGGGTCAGTAACACTGCATCCTAACAGAGACACATGTTATTCAAAACAATTCTCTTCCGTGGCTGGGTACCAATACTAAATCCTGACACAGCAATACTTGAGAAATTGGTTACTGTCCATTCAGTAGGTTTTCTGAAAAACAACATCCATAAAAACAACTGGATCCACATCAACTATTGGTGTATCACAGAGCAATGCAATCCATGGAACAGAGAAGCTAGCAGTTCCTGTTTCCTACCCAGCAAAGCTTACAAGAGGTGATGACCAGCAGTAAGGGTAACCTATAACATAAATGGGCAGTACTGTGCAGTAACTAATTACAGGGGGGGGGGGTACAGCAAGGGGGGAGGGATAGCTCAGTGGTTTGAGCATTGGCCTGCTAAACCCAGGGTTGTCAGTTCAACCCTTGAGGTGGCCATTTAGGGATCGGGGGCAAAAATTGGGGATTGGTCCTGCTTTGAGCAGTGGGTTGGACTAGATGATCTCCTGAGGTCCCTTCCAACCCTGATATTCTATGATTCTAAAACATTTATAAATAAAGGCCTCATTTGTAGTGTCACTACTCCAAATTTCTGTTTTACTTCTCATATACATAATACTGTGGAACACACTATAACAATGCCTACCTCAGTATTTCAAAACACTCAGTCTACTACTAATGATGAGGATACAGATGATAACTGCAATTGCCCTAATAGGAGTGTGTTTCTATCTGTGACACCAAAGTAAAAGGGCCAGAGTACAAAACACCAGATTGGAAAAACATGGTTATGCTTGTATATAAGGTGGTGTCATATGTACACATACATATATACCCATATACGCTACAAATATATACTCCATATCCATATTATTCAAATATATTAATTATTTAGGAGTGCCTCTAAGGCTCAAGCATACTACTACATTCCTCAGTCATGGTCCCGGGCCTAATATTCCCAGGCCCACCATAAGGGAGTAAAAAAAATAAAAAAATTGGATAATAAAATCTGTCTATCAGTCATACAAGGGACTATGCAGACTAAAAGGACAGGGGCATGAGTGTATGGATGGTAAAATAAGGTCTGCTGTGGCAGCTATCTGCGCAGAGCTGGGGCAGCACACAGAGGGAACACACGGACGCAGCTGACTTATCAACATTGGATAGAGCAGAGCACCACACTAGTGATGTCTGATGACAAATGCTTGAAAGGAAAGATATTTTATTAATAAATTCCTTGCGGGCCATTGACTGACATTCTGTCTTGGAAAAGTTCTGTAGGTTGGCTAGCTTATTTCTGTGTTGTGTTCTTTTGGTGGTAGTGGTTCTTTTTTTCTTTGTTATTATTTTATTTATTTATTTTTTTGCATGGGTGGTACTTCTTTCCCTGGCTAATCCCAGGGGGAGGTTGTACACTACTGATACTCATCTGGGGACCACACAACAGAGATGGGCTCCTGGTACATATATCTCAATTGTGAAAATAGCTTGTTTGCTGTCCCCAGGAGCCTGACAGGCTGCCTTGCCCGTTCCCCCAGGCTGGCTAGCAGCCAAGTAAATGCTGTAGGAGCAACCTGGTACCACCTGGAGCTTTTACTTAGGAAATCAGGATAATTTTGAATTTGGGAAGGGATTTATAATTTTTCCCTCTGTAATCCCATGACAGTGCTGCTTCATGGGGAGTGGAATCCTCATATGCTTCTGGTCACAGGCTGCCTGAAATACTCAAGCTTTTAATGTGGAGGCAGTTTGGGGTGAAGAGAGAGAGACCCTTTCCTGCCTTTCAGAGTGAGCCCCTTTCCTTGGCAGTGCAAGGTTTATGGCTGATGATCAGAAGGCACAACTCCCATTCTTCTGCTGCCTCAAATCTGAGCCCCTTTCGCTGGCAGAGTGAGGGTCCTTGGGCTGAAAGCCAGACAGGCTCAGTTTCCATGAGGCTGCAATCTGAAGCAGGTACAGGCTTCTCTGCTTGGCCAGACATATTGCAGGGTGAGGAAGGGCCACTGAACACGTTCCCTGCTCAGAGAGAGAGACTGCGAGAGAGACTGATGACAGAGACAAACCCCAGCAAATGCTCCCTCGGGGGCAGAAGGCAAAGGAGAAGGCGGTTTTATCTCCTGGCCTTCACCTCACTTATTTATTTATTATCACCTCACTACACTAATTGCTGTTTTGTGAAGGACACGCTTGCCTTTGCCTTTTTGGGACATGGAGTCTGGGTTTTGCAGGACTTACCTCAAAGTATCATAAGAACCCCCCAATTCTCTGAGGGAGGAAAAGAGCTGTGTAGGTACCCTGCTTCTTTTCCTCCCTCCACCAGTAGCCCAGAAAGCGTCTTATTTTGTTACGCCAGGACCTACCCCAGGTCGGCTAGATGAAGTATGCATCCTCAGAGCCTCTTCCTATTCTGCTCGGTCTCCTGGTCAAGTTTCCCTGTGGTGGAATCATGGCTTCTTGGAGAGCTGGGGCCACAACATGCCTGTCCGACTCGGAGCCCTGTGCCTTAGCAAAGATAGGGTTGGCTGGCTGGGTGCAGGCTGGGCATTTTTTACCTTCTTCCATGCCTGGGAATGCTGCCTCATATACAGAGCACCTTTTGGATTCAGCCCACTGCTCTGGAAAGCAGAGCTCAGCAGGGAGGCGCCAGGTGGCTCTGACCACCATAATGCTCAGATCTCGGACCAAGAGAAGGCTTGAAAACCAAAAAAACCCTTTAAGTGCTCAGAAAACAGCTAAAAATAACATATCTAAAAGAAAAGGAGAGGAGTGAAGCAAACCGCCATTTTGCTGCTGCAGAGGCAGAAGATCTGTCAGCAAGCAGGAGACAGGCTGCGCTGAAGCGTTGAACCTCCTCTGGAAACTGCAGTCAGGAGGGGAACAGCCCATACATATCAAAATTGTGGGAGACTCTGGGCTGCAGAAAACAAGGTTTTATCTACCTTGAAAATGATCTCTCCAGCAGTTTAGGCAGCCTTATGAGTCCTTGCCACGTTCCTAGTATAAGAAACTTGCTTCTTTTGCTACCCTTCTTGTCTGCCCCTTTTGCATTTTCTGCGTGGAAGCTCTATACCTCCTTTCCACTACAGAATGGTTTCTTTTTAATATTCAATTCCAGGAGCTTGGGAATTTATTCATACATAAACCCAGGCTAGTCCTCAAGCTCTCTCATTAGCAATTCCTTACACTCAACATTTTTAACTCTCAACTAATTCTAGATCTTCTGTCTGCAGGGATGTTGATCTTCATCAGCTTTGGGGTGAATTTTGTTAACTCACCAGATTATTCTTTATTGCGGTTTTTCAGTGTCACTCTGATCTGGGTGGAGCTCTGTTTTACAATGATGTCCAATACCCATGTGCACACACTACATTCTCTTCAAGTGAAATTAGATTTTTGCATTTAGTTCAGCTTGCCACGCAAAACAGCAGTCATTTCTCTCAGGCATCCTTGTGGTTTCTCTCCTCTTTCATGGCCCTCTGTACAAGGCTGCCCTGGAGCACTCGATGGAGACCAGCAGCTTAAAGAAATTTGCCTCATCAGCTCTGTAGCTCTTTGTAATTTTAAAATATGCAACAATGGTGCAAATCTACCCAGTGGAGGGAATGTAATAAATAGTTACAGTTACACCCAGGCTTCAAAGGAAGTTTCGCTCTGTATGAAATGCTGAAACCTAGCTTCTCCTGATTAAAATTCTCAAGTAGACAGTCGCATCAAAACGGACCCGACCTGTGGTCTGTTATTGAACACTTTAAGAAAAAAAGATGATGAGATTTCAGATTGTGCAAGCAGCACCAAACTGCTGACCCTATCTTAAGTGGACAGTTCGTATCTTCCTATCACACAACACACTAAATTTAGTATATTTGAGCAGAAATGTGCTGTCCAGCAAGCACAAACTTAGTCCCCCTCATTTCTTAGAAAAGTCAGTCTTTTCCTAGGGCAAGACTGAGGGAAAGACTGATGCAGAACGAAAATGTCTCCTTCTCACTGACTAATCTTTGATAAATACCTTCAATTCTAGCTAGCACCACCAAACCAAGTAGGATGCCCAGGTGAAAAATATTCAAATCTCTCTCACCTTTCTTCAAAGCCTAGCGCATTGTAGAACAGGGGTAATTTAATCAAAGATCTAAAACCAAAAAATAAATGGCCTGTGTGGATTCCCACTGGTACGGGGAATTTGGCAGATGTTGGCTCAAGTGATTTGGCCTTCCAGCTAAGGCCTCAAAGTCCACTCTCTTCTGGGGCATCAAGTCCAACAAGTCTCCCACCCTGCTCCTGGGGTCCACTACAGCCCTCCTGGGCCACCTTTTGCTCAGTCTCCAAACTCAGCTGGCAGCTTTGAGGAGAGGCACACAAACACACAGCAGGCAGGTCACACGGGAGTCACCCTGGTCCAGGGCTTATTACAGGACCCAATCTTCATGCTGTGGCTCTCCACCTTTCCCAAAGATCTCCTGCAGGAGTAGTCCTGCTCCCTGACGCTCTTACCCCAACTGGGCTACATGCTTACTTTTATAATCACCTGTTCCCTAGCCAACCAGTTTTAGCTCAGAGCTATCTGAGCCATTAGAGGTGAGGCTGGGCCCCAATTTGCCTTAAAGGACCAGCCAACCCATGACTGATTTGAATGCACACACAATTGCATGCATACATTTTAGGCTCTATATATAAGATGTGTAAGATGTATAACTACATATAAGATGTGTAACTACAATTCAGATATTGGGGTTTGATTCAAAGTTTAAACGCATACGGTTAGTCTGGCTTCTGTTTATGTGCATTCACAAATACCTATTTTTGTGCACACACATCAGGTATTGCCCTACATGAGTCAGGCATGCACCAATGTACGTGTTCTGTGGTGCATGCTTAACTCTGCAAAAGGTGTCCCACGGTGTCTTTAAAACCTGCTCTACAGTTCTCATTTGATACCATGTGACAGAATTATAGTTTCCAGGCTACTGACAGTCACTCTTTGAATTTTAATTCTGTAAATAGGATACAGATAAATGCATAGATACATAAAATATAACTACCCCACAGAGAGGATCTCTGTTCTATCAGAAATAAGTGAACAGCAGCATTTGGCTACAATTGCGTTAGGTACTATGCATGTCAACAAATAAATTTTCTTAGACACTTTCATCATCACTGAAAATTAAGATTTAATTCCCTGGAGCGGTGTTTGTATTAATGTTAGCTAATTAGTTTTGTAACTGACTTTGCAGCCTGTGTTAAAAAAGAGAAGAGGAGGGAATTAATGTCCAAATGCTTCTCACCAGGCATTTCCACACTTCAAATTATAACAAACCTAGCAAGTAAAGCTGCTGGGAATTTGTCTCATGCTGAAATGACAGTGCCTCTTTACTTAATCAGTCCTGGATTAAAGAAGTTATTTATCATAATCATGCCCAATAGGAGAGGACACAAAAGCTGACCTTTAATAAGCCAACTAAGACGTCATTTTTAAGACGGAAGAGAGGTGCATGGTACATATAAAATACAAGAGATACAATGACAAGACAGCACCTTTGATTGACTATAGAGCTTTTAGCATAATAATGGAAGACTGTACATCTGTCACTCATTTTCCAAATGGTTAAATTAGACACTGTACTACTGACTCCCGTTGTCATAGCGAAAGATCTGTTCCTCTGAAAACACAACAGGCTGAATGAAAAAAAGAAGTAGTGCTCCTGCTAGGGTTAAACTCTCACCACAGCCTGAACCATTGGGCTGCAGCTCTCTTCCAGCATATATCAGAAGCAGCTTCTTTATTAGTACATCAAAACTGCAGGTATAAAGAAGAATGTGCAATTGCATGTCTGATTTATTCTTTCAATTGCCACTACGGTGCATACAAATCAGAAACTTACATGTATACATTGTCAGCCATAACTGGACACCTGCAAGTTCAACTGTGGCACATGCAACTAGCCTCGAATCTACTCCCGAATCTCTCTATACGTTAATAAATTTTTGCTGGTCCTCCCTCTACAGCCTCTCTCATTTCTTCTACACTTTTCTTAAGATGGTGACCAAAAAGCAAATACAGTATCCACGGTGAAGATTATTTAACATTTATATTGTGGTGGAGCTTAAGAGCCACAACCAGGATGGCTCCCATTCATAGATTTCAAGGCCACAAGGAATATTATGATATCTAGTCTGATCTGCATAGCAACACACCACAGAATTACACCAAGTGATCCCTGCATCAAGCACGTAACTTGTGGTTGAGTTAGAGCATATCTGACAGCCAAATAAAACTTCATTTAAGTTTTCAAGTGATCGAGAATTCACCACATCCTGACCCCAGATAAATTGTTTCAATGTTTAATTATCTCATTGCTAAAAATTTGCACTTTATTTCTAGCCTGAATTTGTCTAGCTTCAAGTTCCAGCCCCTGGAGCTTGTTATCTTTGTCTGCTGGACTGAAGAGCACTATAGTATCGATCAGGTAGGTACTCGGTCAGGCAGGTTTTACATAAGAACGGCTATACTGGGTCAGACTGGTGGTCCATCTAGCCCAATATTTTTTCTTCCGACAGTGGCCCATGCTAGGTGCTTCAGAGGGAATGAAGAAAACAGGTAATCATCAAGTGATCCATCCCGTCGCCTATTCCCAGCTTCTAGCAAACAGAGGCTAGGGACACCATCCTTAACCATCCTGGCTGATAGCCATTGATGGATCTATCCTCCATGAACTTATCTAGTTCTTTTTTTGAACACTGTTATAGTCTTGGACTTACAACATCATCTCGCAAAGAGTTCCAAACATTGACTGTGCGTTGTGTGAAGAAATACTTTCTTTTGTTTGTTTTAAACCTGCTGCCTATTAATTTAATTTGGTGACCCTAGTTCTCGTGTTATGAGAAACAGTTACTAACACTTCCTTATTTACTTCCTCCACACCAGCCATGATTTTACAGACCTCTATCATATCCCCTCTTAGTTGTCTCTTTTCCAAGCTAAAAAATCCCAGTCTTATTAATCTCTCCTTATATGGAAGCTATTCCATATCCCTAATCATTTTTTTTACCCTCTTCTGTACCTTTTTCAATTCCAAAGCATCTTTTCTGAGTGGGGTGACCACATCGGCACACAGTATTCAACATGCAGGTGTACCATGGATTTATACAGAGGCAAAATGATATTTTCTGTCTTACTATTTATCCCTTTCCTAATGATTCCCAACATTCTGTTTGCTTTTTTGACTGCCGCTGCACATTGAGAGGAGGTTTTCCAGATAAGTCATTCTTGTAGCACTTTCTTGAATCCTTTCCAATTCATCAACATCCTTTTTAAGGTGTGGACACTCCAAGTGCATACAATGCTTCAGTGACAGTCTCACTAATGCTCACTACCTCCTTACTTTTACTCTATAGTCCTCTGCTTATACATCCAAGGACCTCATTTGCTCTTAGCCATCTCTATGCATGGGGAATGCTTGCGTAGTTGGTTAGTCACCATGACCCCTGTCCCTTTCAGAGACACTGACTTCCAGGATACACTCCCACATCCTATGTGACCTACATTCCATTTTCCTGGATGCATGACCTTGCATTTGATACTATTAAAACATATCTTGTTGAAATAAGCCCAGAAGGCGGAAGCTGACCTTCTGAAAAGATGACAGATCTGATAGGTATGGTGAGGAGTCAATAGTGGAGGACTTTGAAAATAAAGACAAGAGGTTTGTATTCAGTGCACTGGGAGAGGAGAAGCCACTAGAGGGATTTTGCATGATGTAGTCAGAGCAATGACGATGACCTTAGCAGCCACATATTGAATGGATATGAGGAGGCATCAAGGTCAGAGGAGGAGGAGGAAAATGGTGGCAGTCAAGCCTCGAGATGATCAGGGCTTGGACAAGTTTTGGCAATGTGGGCAGAGAGAAAAGGTCAGGTCTTGGAGATCCTGGGCAGGAAGAAGGGGCAAGAATTAGACATGGCCTGGTGCATGGGTCAAAATGGGGGGCTGAGTCAAAGATGCAGCCAAGATTATGGACCTAAGCAATAGGGATAATTAATGTATGCAGTATTGTTGTACCTGTGTCGGTCCCAGGCTATCAGAGAGACAAGGTAGGTGAGAGAAGATCTTTTACTGGAACAACTTCTGCTGGTGATACAGATAAGATTTTGAGCTTACACAGAGCTTGTCTTCAGGTGCAAGAAATTTACTCAGGGCATCACAGCTAACTACAAGATGGAACAGACTGTTTGGCATCAGTAATTAATATGTTTCAAGGGACCATTCAAGGCAAAGTGGCCCATTAACACTCCTCCAGTCATAGGGAGGCTGGGAGGGAAGCAGCTGAGAAGGGTTGTTAGTGGGTTATATATTGTTGTAATAAGTCATAAATCCAGTTTGTCTATTCAGTCCATGATTTTTAGTGTCTAGCAAAGAGATGAATTTACGCTCCCAGGCTCATCTTTTGAATGTGTTGTGCAGGTTTCCTTTAAGGATGAGGACTGATAGGTCAGATACAGAGTGACAGCTTTGTGAAAAGTGGTCACCCAGAGGTACAATGTTTTTGTTTGTTCTGGCAGGGTCTGGTGCTGCTTTGAGTTGGTGTGCTCTGGTCTGTGGGGAACTTGCTTCTGATGATGAGCTTGGAGAGGCTGGGAGGTTGTCTGAAGGCCAGAAGAGGATGTTCAGGAAAGATTTCTTTCAGGATGGGGTCCCCATCGAGTACGGGTTGTAGTTTAATGATATGCCTTATGGTTTCCAGTGTGGGGTGGTAGGTGACAACTAGGGGTGTGCGGTCAGAAGGGGTTTTATTTCTGTATCAAAGCAGGTTCAGGTAGAGTTGATGGCATTGGGTAAAATTTTCAGAAGCACCTAAGTAACTTGGAAAAAATTGTACCCATTGTTAGTGACAGAAATAGGGAGGTTTTGGCCACAATCAGGCTCACTTGATGGCGGGACATTCACAAGGAGATATGGCAAAAAGAGGGCAAGAGTTTCATTTGGACGGAGGAAGGTAAGTCTAGAGTACAGGGGCAGCTGCGCAAGTCAGGACCAGAGAGCTAGTTGTCAAGATCATGTTTGTGGATAAGATCACCCAGAGATGGAAGTAGATGGAGAAGAGGAAGGGGCCAAGGATAAAGCCCTGAGGAACTGTATCGAAAGAGGAACAGGAGAAGAGGATCCTGCACTGTACATGGCTCTTGAAGAAGTGATTTGAAAGACCAGAGGGAGAACTAGGAGAGGATGGAATCATGAAAGCCCAACGATGACAATTTCAAGAATAGTATTGTTTGGTGGTGTCACGGACACCCAGAGGGGTCAAAAAGGATGTGGCTGAAGTACTGGCCCTGACATTTAGCAGGGAAATGGGCCACTGGAGACCCTGGCGAGAGCTGTTTCACAGTGGGGAGAGTGTGCGCACGCTGGGGAAGCGGGGGTTGGGAGAGTGCAGAAGCCAGACGGAAGAAGATAAGGAATGGAATCTGAGGCCTGGAATTTAAGATCGCAGTTACAGATGGATGTATTAACTTATAATGCCACTATCATATTTTGTGCAGTATTCTCTATCACCACCTTGATACATCTTAACATGTCACTTTCCAAAAGGCATGTGATAAAAGGACAAATGATTTCACATACCTAATAACCTACCATGTTTCATTTCATTCTAAGCCTCCTAAAAGCAGCCTGTTTCCATATCCCTCTTTAAAGTGTCTAAAAATATTTAGTTATGTTGCTCACTGGAGAGAAAACAAGTGCACACTTTACAACCCTCTATCTTCTCTTTTCTAGCCCTATATAACACAAAAGATATGTAACTGCATGCAGAGTCCCTAGTTTTACTCCAAAACATGTTTCATGTCATGCCAGAACTGCATTCTTGACAAATGCTTAAAACTCCTTTATTTTGCTAGGAAATTTTTTTTCTCCACTCTGTTTTCACATCCCAAAGACACCTCTTGGCTTCATGAAGCTGATGCAAGTCAGTGCTGACAAGTGCGTGTAGCTGGTCACAGAGGATTAGAGACAGACTGTCCTTGTGTATTTTTAATTCTTTCTAGTTTTATCCTATATCTTCAAATGTCTCAGAATATCTTGGAACAGATTCTGAATTTGCATTACAGTGCTCTCTCAACAGAAGGTGATACAAAAGCATTTGGTTACAACCTGCAGTAAAATGTTTTTGCTATAAATCTGTGCTGTCCCTCCTAGCTGCCTGGAGGTTAGGTACCCTGGCATTACTTCTTTATAAAGGATTCAAGCCATTTATTTTCTCTTAAATAATCAAGTTTTCAGCATGCAGCACCTGATTTGTTTGAGGTAATTGCTGTGTCTTCAAAGAGCTTCCTCCTCACCTCCCCCTCCCTGGGGTTCAGCTTCTGCCATATGCTTTTCATCCAGATGTGAACCTTGACCAGGCAGAGATATTAGTTAGGTCTGGGTGATATTTGCACTGGAAGTAAAAATGATGTACAGCTGGGTATCATCTGCATCATGCTGGTAATGAGACCAGGGCATCTTAGAATTTCATACATGTCCATGTGCACATTAAAAAGAATGGGGAAAATCATCCTTGTGTGACTCCACAGGTGAGCTGTCCAGTTTCTGTAGGCATACTGAAATTAAAGATGGGGCCCATTTCAGAACTCACCTGCCAACCACTGCTGCATCTCAGAGGAGACAGTAACATGCCATGGTCTCAAAATGAAATACTGCAGAGAGATCCCAGACGACTACTATGGCTGTCCTTCCCTTATCCCGGGGCTGGAGGTGGCCATCCACCAGCACTGTCTGTCCCATGACCTGACCAGAACTCCGACAGTAAAGGGACTAAAATACTGGCAGTATTAGGAAGCAGCTAGGATTATCTTGCCTAAAAATGGGAGATTTTACATTGGACCATAGACTGCAAAGTCTGATGGGGCCAAAGATGGTTTCTTGAATTGGCCAGACTATGGCAGGTTTTCCTTTTCAAAAAAATGGTATGACAATCTGTCAGAAGAAGTCCCACTCTAGATACTCCTGGGCACATTTCACCAGATACAACAGGTATGGAACTGAATGGCAGATGGTGACTCAGCTTTCAGTGCCTTTTAGAGTGTCCCGCCCCAATGATGTGCCAAATACTGAAGTGTGTTTTCTGTCTTGAATTCAGTGGTGTTGTTAAAGACTGTATGAAGGTAATCCTCTGCAAGTAGTCATTCAGCTGTGAGGCAGTTGGGACTGAAAGTGATTTGCTATTTGGGAAAACACTGCAAGATGGAATTTAGCTACTGAAATGGAATCAGAACATAGCAGTGGTCATACTGGGTCGGACCAATGGTCCATCTATGTCAGCATCCTGTCTTTTGACAGTGGCCAGTGCCAGATGCTTCAGAGGGGGGTGAATAAAATGGCAGTTTTGAATGATCCATCTTTGTCATCCAGCCCCAACTTCTGGCAGTTGAAGGTTTAGCAACACCCTGAGCATAGGTCTGCATAAGAGAAAGGTCTCTTCTCTACTACGGCTGTAGCATAGTATATTTCTGTTAAAATTCTAACTGAATCTGACAGTTTCATAACACCATTGCTTCAGATTCCTTCTTTCCCACTTCATCTGATGCATATCAGAGAATCATGGTGCTCTGCAGTGGCTAGGAGATGGGGGGGAGGTGTGTTTATAGCAGTGGCCAGTGTCTGATCCTACCATCTGAAAGTTTTCATGCTCTGTGACCCAAAGATTGGGTAATGTTTTCATAGAAGTGGCTTTACTCCCAAGAAACCAGAAGAACTGCCATGTCTAGAGACAGAATAGAAAAATTTAAAACAAGATGGCAGACTACCAAACCTACAGCCATTCTGAGTGAAAACCCATTAGAAACTGTACATTCAAAGACCTAGAGACACTGAATTGATATTAATTACTTCTTTATTTTAATGGTTCATTTTTAAAAGATAGCCCTGATATGATGGTTTCTCTGGAACCAACAAAAAAAAGTTCTTGGGTGCTATCCCAAAGTCTAAAACTTAAAAACAAACTCTACACAACAAAGGAAACAGGATCACGGGGTGGAATTCTACCTAAATTCTAATCTCAGTCTGAAGACAACTGCCTCTTACTATGTAATATCTGATAAGTGACTTCACAAGGAAGGCCTGAAAATTGTACCACAGGCTGGGTTTAAATGAGTTTCCCGAAGTTTTACAACTGTTGAAAAAAAGGAAAACACAATGGCACAGACATACAGGCCACAACAAGGACTGAGACTGATGATGTTTTATAATGAAGCCCATTTTTCGTGAATTCTGATTCAGTGGAACAATTCTGTATATAATTGTGGCAGGGCCTGCTCACTCCCGCCTCTGCTTAAGTCTGCAAACAGCTCAGAGACAGTTTTGCTGGTAAAACATCTCAGGCAGTTTATTTACAATATTGGTTTCCACCACCCTATACACGATACAGCCTTAAGCCTACAGTGCTAGGGAGCCCAATGTGCCTGAAGAAAGCAGGGAAGAGCAATCTCTCTCCCCCGCTCTTTTCCTGCTTTCCCCCTTCCTTCCTGTGCTTTTTGTATTATCCTTCTAAGGGCCTAACTAGCCTCTTCATTCGCCTCAGCCCATCAATTAGACACAACTCTAAAGTAATCAGAGTTGCAGTGACCAGAGTGCTGGTTAAGCTGTTGTTACCCAGCATCCGGTCACAATAATAAGGAATTAAATTCCCAATTTGTTTCAATGAACTACAGTGCACTGCATTTTTCTTGTAGCATACTGTACACAATACAATTGTATATACTGTCTACAATAAAAACCACACTTTGAACGAGTAGAGCATCTTTCCCCTGAGGATCCAAGAGCACGTTATCAATATTAAGAGTATGGAAATGATAACTTGACTATATTATGGTTTCACTGAATACAGGGAAGTCAAATAAAGAGAGAAGAGAGGGACCTTTCAGAAAAAGAAAATGCTGACAAGCTGTCTATCAACCGTAATCACATTTGTAAACAGAATATAATAAACTTAGTGTAATGCTAAGATACCCCTTCACTTCCATTTGTGACTTAACAATGTCCCCACCCGCAAAGGATAACTTCACACCAGTGACATTTTCCATTTAAGCTCTCATTAAATGTCTCAGCTCCAGGTGGAACATGGTATATTTCTCAGCCTACATTCACTATAAATCCTGATAAACATTTTATTCAAGAAGCCAACAGGAAATTTGCCATTAAACTTTAGCTTTCTTTCTTGCCAAGAAGTTGAAGGGTGGGGGGAAAAAAAGATGATCTGTGCTAAATCTAGCTACCTTCGGAGAGCAGGTGAAGTTTCAATTATTTAAATTATATTAATGTGTACTGTTAATTTGTTTGAAAATATTAAGTGACATTATCATTAATGTCAAATCTCAAGTAATAGAAACAGCATGTTACATTTGACAGAAGAGGAAGGAGAAAAAATCATCATAAAGCAGGCTGTTGTATCAAATAATTAGAATGGGCAGTCTCAAATCTAGCAATGCTACTTTACTTACATACTTTACAGTGAAATCAAACCAAATGTGGATCCTTGAAGACATGCAGGAAAATAAGCACTTATCCAGAACTTTAGATTTTCAAAGCATGGTAAAAACTAATCCTCAGAACACCCATGAGATAACTACACATTATCCCCACATTGCAGATGGAGACGTAAGCAGATAAATGAAATGACTTACCAAGGGCAAACAGCAGAGACAAGATTAGAACTCAGAACCTCTAACTAACGATTCTGTGCTCATTCCTTAACACCCTGCTATCCTCTTTCTTCCCTTTAGCCCACTGCTTCACCAGAACAAAATTATAACTTTGCACTCCTATAGCACCTCCCATTTGAGTTCAAAAGTGCTTTATAGATATTTATGAATTTAGCCGTAAATTCCCTGCAAAAGAGAAGTATGACTATTCTTATTTAAAGACAAGGAAACAGAAGCACAGAGAGGCTGCACATGGCCACATAGGAAGTTTGTATAGTAATTCGGAATGCAACTCAGACTAACCTGCTCCAAGTCCTGTATTTTATGTGGAGACCCATCCTTTCCGATTATAGCGGCACTCCATCATATAAGCAAAGACATGATATGGCATGTAGCATCCCACATTGTCATATCTATTGTTTGTTTTCCTAGTCTTATACTTTTGGAATAACATAAGGTTGAGAGGAAATAACTATATATTTGCACTTTTAAAAATTAAAAATTTTAATTAAAAAAAAATATTTAAAAAAGTAAAGAGATCTGACTGACCGAAGGAGTAGCTCACAGGACTGGGTCTTATGATTCTACATGGCAGCCAATTAGCCAAGTGTTAGTAGATAAAGGTAGCATGTTTACATGTGCAACCCAGATTGCAAAATTAGAGCACTTTACTGAAAACAGCAAAAGTTAGTATGGTGAATAGTCATCACACGTTTATCAGAGACATACGTGTATGAAAAGTGCATTTCCAGTGTGCTGTGATGTACATTTCATATTCTGCATGCAATACAGGGAACATGGGAGCCTGGCTGGGATCCCCATAAAGTGGGAGGAAGAGCAATGTTATGGTAGCCTGGGTGCCTTTTTCAAAAGTGTACCCTTAACCCTCAGCTATTTCCCCCCCGCTTAGAATTACAATATACTCCCTCAAACCACTGATGTGGGCCTACAACTTTAAAGTGAGATTAGAGCCATTCTGCTACAGAGGCAGTTAGAGGCAGGAGCTAATTGTAGTTTAGCACTCCAGCAAAGGAGACGGGCTATAATAGCAAGTTTCTGATTTTCAAATTTCCGAACTGATTGGAAAAAAAACATTTCTGCTATACACTATTTTTATGCTTACAAACTCTGGAATCTGAGTTTCTGGAACACAATATGTTCACCTACCATACTTAGTGCATGACTTAAACTGCAGAACCAAGATAGCAACATAGGATAGCTTTTCATCAAAATGCTAATCAATGTGTTTTATTATATACCTCTGCAAACAGAAATCTATATGCTTAACTGAAGGTAAATACTGGATGTGTATGTCTAAGTACATGTAAGAGATGCACAAAAGTGGTAAAAAGTCATTTAGAGAACATTCAGTACTGTCATTTGACCTGCCTCTCTTCGTCGTGATGCCCAGCAACTTTGTTTAATCTTCCAAACCACGGCAGCTACCAGGAGCAAAGACAGGAAACAACTGTAGAGGAGAAAACACAAATACTTACTGTCTCCATTCAGAATATATCAGCATTTGAAAGCTATAACAAAATAAAGGCTAGTCCTCTGATGAAAAATGCTATAGCAGTGCAAAGTGCTTTGCAAACATTAAGTCTCATTAGGTACTATGTCCACTTTACAGAGAGATAAACAGGAGACACAAAAAGGTTATTAAAGTGACTTGCCCCCGGTCACACAGCAAGTCAAACAACAGAGCTGTGATTAGAATCCAGAAATTCTATTAGCCGTTTAAGACAATAAGAAGGCAAAAAGTGAATCATAAGGATAATGCCATACAGCAATCTTGAGCAATATTTATTTAAAATGAGAGGTTAGCTCAAAAAAGGAATAATTTAGGATTCAATATGTACATCGGACAAAACTAATATTTTTTCAAGCTTTAAGTGAAATTAACGTTAGCAAATTAAACTTTGATTATTGGAATTAGTTTTCAAACAAAGAGTCCATATCCCAGTGTTACAGATATTATCAGACCTTACTTTCATTAGTCTATATTGAATCCCAACAGGGAGGAACAGAGAGAGATGCACAATTTACATTAACTGTTAGCGCTTGCAACAACAAACGTTTGTTTTGCATTTTTCATCTCAGATGACATCTATTTTCCAATATAGCAGAATTTCCAAAAACACTTCCTCACATTTAATCTGAGGTATTCAATTTTGATTTTACTTTGGTCCACTGTAAAATCATATGAAAGTCACTTTTCTACAGTTATATAAGAAAAATTCAGACATAAAAGTACTTTTGAAGTTTATTTTATAGCACCTTATTGGTCCTACGCTTAATTGTGATATATTTTATTTATTTTTTCAAGTACAGAAACAACATGCCCCACTCCCAAACCAGGAAGACATTTAGATTAATTTCTTGCCCTCAGGACAAAGAAATGCACACACATACAGTGGTGAGCTGGAGCCGGTTCCCACCGGTTCGCTAGAACCGGTCGTTAAATTTAGAAGCCCGTTTAGAACTGGTTGCCCCGCGAGGGAGAACCGGTTCTAAAAGGGCTTCTAAATTTAACCAGCCAAAAGTGGCGCCTTAGGCGCAGACTCTATGGGTGCTCCAGCCCTGGAGCACCTAAGGGGAAAATTTGGTGGGTGCAGAGCACCCACCGGCAGCTCCCCTCCCCACCACACCCCACCCCTTGCCCGGCCCTTGCCCCGGTCCCAGCCCACCTCCGCTCTGCCTCCGCCTCGTCCCCTGAACGCGCCGCCCCGCTCTGCTTCTCCGCGCAGGAGGCCGGGGCAGGCTGAGAAGCAGGCGGCGGCTTCACACTCAGGCCCAGGGAGGCAGGGGGGGAGCGAGGAGGGCTGCCCGCGCCGCAGCAGGTAACCCGTGGGGGAGGGAAGGGGGGGGCCACGCAGGGGAACCGTTCCCCCCCCCCCCCAAGCTCACCTCCGCCATCCTCGGCCTGAGCGGGAAGCTGCCGCCAGCTTCTCAGCCCTCCCCGGCTTCCCGCTGAACAGCTGATTCGCGGGAAGCCCGGGGCGGAGAAGCAGAGTGGGGCGGTGCGTTCAGGGGAGGAGGAGGAGGAACGGAGATGAGGTGAGCTGGGGCCGGGTGCGGGGCAGGGAGCTGCCGGTGGGTGCTCTGCACCCACCAAATTTTCCTCGTGGGTGCTCCAGCCCCGGAGCACCCAGGGAGTCGGCGCCTAAGGCGTCACTTTTGATGTGATCAGTGGGGGAGCGGCCACTCCCCCTGCTCCCCCTCAGCTACGCTCCCCTGCCCCTAGGAGCCAGAGGGACCTGCCAGATGCTTCCTGGGAGCTGCCCCAGGTAAGCACCTCCGGGACTCCCCACCTCACCCCCCGGCAGGTGCCTCTGGCTCTTAGGGATGGGATGGGCACCCACTACGGTGGACCATGAGACCCTCCTGCCCAGTTCTGGGGGCAGACAGGGGAGGGGGGTGGATGGGACAGGGGTCCGGGAGGCGGGGTGTCAAGGAATGCGAGGGGGGGGGTTGGATGGGGCAGGAGTCCCGGGGGGCGGGGGTGGGCAACGACCCCCTCGTGGGGTGAGGAGGGAACCTGTTAAGATTTTGGCGTCTCATCACTGCACACATACAACTGTTGATTTATGATTTTATAGCTTCCGTTTCCCCTTTCTTTCAGAAAATAATCTACTGATATATTTAGTGAAGTGTAAGAACAGAATCTGCATTACCCGTAAATGGCATTTCTCCCATGAACTAGGTTAGATTTTGACTAGCTGAATTTTTGCATACATCACACTTGAACAGGCACAAGTAAATGATGGAATAGCAATCTTTTTGAACTCCAGAGGTTGTCCTGAGGCTGCAGTTAGCTTCCCCAGCATGAATGCCACAACACTTATTGAATGGTTTGGTAAGCTTTTTCCTCCTTAACAAGTTTCCCATTCCCAAAGAACCCTGAAGGCTCTCTGCAGGCACAGCATCCACTTTATCACAGAGGCCTACCCACACTAGGACTCCCTGCAAAGAGAAATAAACAAAGGAGCATCCAACCAAAAATGGTGGAACTGAGACAACATGCTGAATCTTCACTCTTCTATAATGCTGCTTATTGTTATATCCTATCCCCAATCCTCCAGTTGTACGCTGGATGTTTAGACTACAGTCCTGGGGGTCAAATATCTTTTATCCTTCCTGTCCACAACACCTAATACAGACACTAAGTAAATAATATCCAAAGGTCTGCATGATACGTCTCAAGACTGTGTCTAGGCCAAAGCAAAGTCTGTATACTAACTGTAGTTGCCTGTCAGGCCATCGGGCTAAAGTTCTGGTTCCAACAGCAACTTTCAGCTGAAAGCAAATGTATGGAACTTGGCTTATGGAGAACAGCTACTGTCATAGATTTCCTGATTTTGCCATTACCCTCGATATCGTTCATTTCCCAAGGAAAAGAGATCTAGAGTTTTAGACAGTTCAGCAGCTCTTGACTGTCAGGACTGGGCCAGTCCCCTCAGATGGATTTTCTTTGAAGTCCTAACTGATCTTTTCAGAAAATTTCTCTTGGAAATGAGGGACATAGTGAAGGACTGTCTACACTGTGTAATGCAGAGCATAATTGGGGAAGCTAACAAGAGCCTCACAAGAATGTAGGTTGGGGCTAGGAGATTATGCCATTCCTTTAATTGCTCACATCTGTTAAACATTATTAATGGAACCCATATTTAAAAGCTCATTTGTCCAGTTAGAAAAAAACAAAAAAAACCCAATTGTGAATTAATTGGATGATCACTGTCATACAACAACAATCTCTAGAAGACTGAAGCATTTTTTAGAACTGTACATGCCGGTTTTCTCTTTTGCCCTTTTCTATATCACAGCTCCCCTTTTGTTTTCATTGCTGACATCATAGAAGATTAGGTTGGAAGAGACCACAGGAGGTCATCTAGTCCAAACCCCTGCTCAAAGCAGGACGAAGTCCAACTAAATCATCCCATCCAGGGCTTTGTCAAGCCGGGCCTTAAAAACCTCTAAGGATGGAGATTCCACCACCTCCCTAGGTAACCCATTCCAGTATTCACCATCCTCCTAGTGAAATACTGTTTCCTAATATCCCACCTAGACCTTCCCCACTGCAACTTGAGACCATTGCTTCTTGTTCTGTCATCTGCCACTGCTGAGAATAGTCGAGCTCCATCCTCTTTGGAACCCCCCTTCAGGTACTTGAAGGCTGCTATCAAATTCCCCATCACTCTTCTCTTCTGCAGACTAAATAATCCCAGTTCCCTCAGCCTCTCCTCGTAAATCATGTGCCCCAGCCCCTAATCATTTTCGTTGCCCTCTGCTGGACTCTCTCCAATTTGTCCACATCCCTTCTGTAGTGGGGGAACCAAAACTGGACACAATCCTGCAGGTGTGGCCTCACCAGTGCCGAATAGAGGGGAATAATCACTTCCCTCGATCTGCTGGCAGTGCTCCTACTAATACAGCCCAATATGCCAATATCATAACCAAGACTATTAGAGAAAAGTATAAATAAAAATTTAAAATTAGGACTAGTTATCTGATTTTTCTAAAACATTTTAAATGCTACACTACATTTTGCAGAGGAACAACACTGATAAGCTCTTTGTACTGTCACAAGGAGGCAGCAAATACATGTGAAAGATATAAAGCCAATAAGGAAACACATATTCCCCCCCACTGCACCTTTCAGCAGCACGCCTAAAGGAGTAAAATGCAGTGTTTACTTGGTACACTAAAGGATGTCATTTAATGGCGAAGCCGCAGGACCAAACTGAAAGCAAGATCTCTTGGGTTTACTCAGAGTAAAATAGTCTGTAATAGGTACCAGCATTATACTGTGATTCGGAGAGGTCTGCTTTCTGCCAACATTCCCGTTTCTTCCACCTGCTCACAAGCAACACCAGAAACACTGAACTAATGGACAGTATTCTCCAGCATTATTAACATGCGTCAGTCATGTGTATGCACCACAGAGTCACTGCTCTCGGCACTTCAACACAATGCTGCTGGCTTGCTTTCACACACGTGGCCATAATGTTCTGTATTCCACTCTCATTGTGAACTAAGATCATTCAACAATTTCAAAATGCCCTTATTTCAAACAAACAAAAACCAACTAACTCTCCCTGTGGGACTTACTCCAGCCTCCTTCTAGCCTTAGCTCTGTCGACTCCACTCCCTTCTATCTCTGTTCGTCTAGCACCAGCCTCTTCTGTCCTGCAACACAATCTGGCCACTGCTGGTTTAGGTCTTCTCTTTGCAGCTCCTGCCACCCTGAACAGCACCTCTTCTCCATCTTTTCTCCACCCACCTACATCCCTTAAAGAGGAGCACAGGAGGGATATTATTCTGCAGTAAAAGCCACAGCGCATTTTGAACGCTATTGAAAAAATAAGGCGAGACTGTATGTTTATCACCGGTACCTGACCCACCAATGCTGCCCACTCTGAGAACACTGAAAATAATGATGTTGAACCCAGTTTAAGACAAGTTCAATTTTTCAAATTGAGGAGAGCAAAAGAGAAAATTGAGGCAATAGCTAAGTGTCAGACAATGACAGGTTTCAGAGCAGCAGCCGTGTTAGTCTGTATTCGCAGAAAGAATAGGAGTACTTGTGGCACCTTAGAGACTAACCAATTTATTTGAGCATAAGCTTTCGTGAGCTACAGCTCACTTCATCGGATGCATAAAGTGGAAAGTCCAGTGAGGAGATTTTATATACACACAGACCATGAAAAAATATACATTGTAAGGAGAGTGATCACTTAAGATGAGCTATTACCAGCAGGAGAATGGGGTGGGGGGAGAGAAAACCTTTTGAAGTGATAATCAAGGTGGGCCATTTCCAATACATTTCCAGGAGTTAACAAGAACGTCTGAGAAACAGTGGGGGGGGGGGGGGGGAAATAAACAAGGGGAAATAGTTTCACTTAGTATAATGACTCAACCTCTCCCAGTCTCTATTCAAGCCTAAGTTAATTGTATCCAATTTGCAAATTAATTGCAATTCAGCAGTCTCTCGTTGGAGTCTGTTTTCCAAGTTTTTTTTGTTGAAGGATAGTCACTTTGAGATCAGAAATCTAGTGACCAGAGAGATTGAAGTGTTCTCAGACTGGTTTATGAATGTTATAATTCTTGACATCTGATTTGTGTCCATTTATTCTTTTACGTAGAGACTGCCCAGTTTGCCCAATGTACATGGCAGAGTGGCATTGCTGGCACATGATGGCATATATCACATTGGTAGATGTGCAGGTGAACGAGCCTCTGATAGTGTGGCTGATGTGATTAGGCCCTATGATGGTGTCCCCTGAATAGATATGTGGACACAGTTGGCAACGGTCTTTGTGGCAAGGATAGGTTCCTGGGTTAGCGGTTCTGTTCTGTGGTGTGTGGCTGCTGGTGAGTATTTGCTTCAGGTTGGGGAGCTGTTTGTAGGCAAGGACTGGCCTGTCTCCCAAGATTTGTGAGAGTGATGGGTCATCCTTCAGGATAGGTTGTAGATCCTTGATAATGCGTTGGAGAGGTTTTAGTTGGGGGCTGAAGGTGATGGCTAGTGGCGTTCTGTTATTTTCTTTGTTGGGCCTGTCCTGCAGTAGGTGACTTCTGGGAACTCTTCTGGCTCTGTCAATCTGTTTCTTCACTTCAGCAGGTGAGTACTGTAGTTGCAAGAATGCTTGATAGAGATCTTGTAGGTGTTTGTCTCTGTCTGAGGGGTTGGAGCAAATGTGGTTGTATCGTAGAGCTTGGCTGTAGACAAATGGATTGTGTGGTGTGGTCTGGGTGAAAGCTGGAGGCATGTAGGTAGGAATAGCGGTCAGTAGGTTTCCGGTATACGGTGGCGTTTATGTGACCATCGCTTATTAGCACTGTAGTGTCCAGGAAGTGGATCTCTTGTGTGGACCGGTCCAGGCTGAGGTTGATGGTGGGATGGAAATTGTTGAAATTATGGTGGAATTCCTCAAGGGCTTCTTTTCCATGGGTCCAGATGATGAAGATGTTATCAGTATAACGCAAGTAGAGTAGGGGCATTAGGGGATGAGAGCTGAGGAAGCGTTGTTCTAAGTCAGCCATAAAAATGTTGGCATGCTGTGGGGCCATGTGGGTATAAAATCTCCTCACTGTACTTTCCACTTTATGCATCCGATGAAGTGAGCTGTAGCTCACGAAAGCTTATGCTCAGATAAATTGGTTAGTCTCTAAGGTGCCACAAGTACTCCTTTCCTTTCCTTTTTGTAAGACAATGGTAACTGAGCTATTGAAAGACAACCACTGGGGTTTTTTTTTAGCCTCTATGGGGTGAAAAGTAAGACCCATGCTCAGGACTAGATCTTAGCACATTTAATTGCAAGTCTATTTTTAACTCTTATCTACAGCAAGAACAGAAAAAAAATCGTCATGCTTTATATTAAGGGTACACTTATAGTTTATAAAGGGTTAATAAATGATTAATAGATGTTATAAGGATATTACATGAGTTGTGCGTGTTAGACGCTTATAGGCACATCAGAAGAAGGCGTTACAGAAGGTTATAAGTAACTTATTGACTGCTAGAATCAATTTGATTAACCATTTAAGTGTCTATAATTTATTAACTTCTTATAATCCATAAGTGTATCCTTAAAATAAATTCTGACTAAAACCTCAAACATCCCAGCTGCCTCTCCACCTCTTTCGCTGACCTTCTTTCTGACAGTTTCCTTGCACTCTTAAGTGTCCTTAAAATTCTTATAACTAGTAAGTTTTCATTTTTACTTGACACTGGAGAGGAAGACACTGTAAGAGGAATCCTGACAACGAGAGGAGAAAATCCAGCTGGCACATTAAGGCCCAAATGACTGAACCACCCTACGATATTTATCAACATTAGAATGGCTAGTAAAAATGACAGTTTTAAATTTCAAAATATACTGCAGCTTTGGCTCTAATATGCCTTAGCGTGTGAAAGTCAATTTGTAATTTCTGAAAGCAGCAAGATGATTACTAGAAAAACATTTCAAATTATTCTGATGAAGTGGAAACTATTTAAGTCCTATCTGAAAGTAACTTTTAATGTGTGGAGAGTTATAGGTCACATTTTAGCTGTTCCAGGCATTAAAATCCAAACAAGATAGAACCAATACATAAAGCCTGAGTGGTTGACTGTATAATGATGCTAGGCTAAACAGATTGGTTAAACAGCTTCTTTAGTAATGTGTGCATTGACACTGCACAGCTGGTATTTGTTGAACTGCTACCTGATGCTAATAGCAAAGGAGGGAAGGACCTAATTTACAGATTAATGAACTTTCCTTATTGTGGAAGACACCATAAGGGTTTAACAAACCATCACCCACTTCATCTTGAACATTTGCCATTATAACAGAGTTACAGTCTGGTACACTCTTGAATTTTATCATTCTCAGCAGGATGACCGAATCAAAAATACCTTTTGGGTAGGAAATTGTTTCATCCTCTTTGACCTCGCTCAGAAAACACACTGGCCATTTGAACTTTGAAAAGGGTAGTTAAACCTACTTGCAAAGTCCCCCTAGTAAAATGAGAACGATTCTGCAATATCTAGGAAAGGTACCAACCTTATTTATAGTTAATGACTGAAATAGATTTACATGAGTGGCAGCACACAGGAGAAGCAGCCACGAAAAGCCTGCCCCTTTATTCACAGCCTGAGCAGAATGTCCCAGTGCCAGTGCTGCTGCTCTTCCGCCCATGATACCAGAGAGTAGACTGGTATCCTTCCCCACATACAAGGATTTTCCCCAGGAAAAATATCAGTCCTAGCTAAATATTTATAAAATATTACTATAAATTTATCCTTCTTTCATCTAGTGTCTTGTCTTTCCATCTCAAATTTCTCCCATTACATGCAAGATCAATACATGCTACATCCATCACTGGCAATTTTAAAATCAAGATTGGATGTTTGACTTGAAGATCTGCTCTAGGAATTTATTTTGGGGAACTTCTCTGGAGGTCAGACTAGAAAAATCACAATGGTTCTTTCTAGCCTTGGAATCTATGAAAACCTGAAACGCTGCCACTTCCAGAATGGACACAGCATCTGTTAGTGCACAGCAGCTCTATCCAATTTAAAGAAGTGAAGATAATCAGTTGAATTCGGTGGGATTCTGGCATTTGTGAGGATTACTATGAAAGAGCACACTCTCAAATCGGAAGGAGAGAGAGCAGTGACTGTGGGAGAACAAGTCCATAACATGCTTACACTGAAAGCTGCCGAATGTGTGTCACCTGGGAGAACACCTCCTGCTTACGGGACAATTCCACTGTGATTAGTTTTCTTTTTAGATGAAGGATGCCCAAGTTGTGAATCTGTGTCATCTACAAAATAGAGCTTTGAACTTCTGCCTCCTCCCACCAGTTATGTAGTTATGAAACTGCACTGCTGTAGAATTAATGGACCAGGAGGTGGTTCTCTCTGGAGCTAGATACCAACCTGAGGAATCCCAGCTTGCTGCCCTTAGGCCCAGTAAGTGTCTCCTCTTCTTCTAGGGAGGACCACATCTATTATGTGATTATTGCTATTTGAAGTGCAGTAGTGCCTATGGCCTCATTCATAGGGGTGTGCCTCATTGTGCTAGGTACTGTACAAACAAAACTTCAAACTTTCAGCCATTGGATCATCTTATACTCTTCTCTACTAGATTGAAGAGCCCATTATTAAATATTTTGTTCCGCATGTAGAAACTTCTAAACTCTAATCAAGTCACTCCTTAACCGTCTCTTTATTAAGTTAACTAGATCAAGCTTCTTGAGTCTATCACTATAAGACGGGTTTTCTAATCCTCTACTAGTTTTCATGGATCTTCTCTGAACCCTCTCCAATTTATCAACATCCTTCTTGAATTGTGGACACTAGAACTCGACACAGTGTTCCAGCAGCGGTCACACTAGTGTCAAATAAAGTAACCTCTCTACTCCTACTCGAGATTCTCCTGTTTACATATGCCAGGAACGCATCAGCTCTTCTGGCCACTGCATTACACTGGGAGTTCATGTTCAGCTGATTATCCACCATGACCCCCAAATCCTTATCAGTGTCACTGATTCCAGGTTAGAGTCCCTCATCCCGTAAATATGACCTGCATTCTTTGGTCCTAGGTGTATACATTTACATTTAGCCACATAAAATGCATATTGTTTGCCTGCACCTAATTTATCAAATGATCCAGATCACTCTGACTCAGTGACCTGTCCTCTTCATTGTTTATGGTCCCTCCCAAATCAATATTTGTCTCATCTACTAACTTTATCAGTGATGATTTTGTGTTGTGTTCCAGGTCATTGATAAAGACATTAAATAGTATAGGGTTAAGAACCAATCACCCACTAGAAACACACCCATTTGATGATGATTCCCCATTTACAATTACATTGAGACCTATCAGTTAGCCAGTCTTTAATTCATTTAAGTAGTGCCATATTAATTTTATATTTAGTTTTTTAATAAAAATGTCATGCCGGACCAAGTCAAATGCCTTAGAGAAGTCTAAGCATATTACATCAGCACTATTATCTTTATCAGTCAAACTTGTAATCTCTTAAAAAAAGGTATCAAGTTAGACAGGATCTATTTTCTACAAACCCATGTTCATTTGCATAAATTACCCTCCTTTAGTTCTTTATTGAGTCCCATATCAGCTGCTTCATTATCTTGCTTGGGATCAATGTCAGGCTGACAGGCCTATAACAACCTGGGTAATCCCATTTACCCTTTTTTAAAAATTGGCATAACATTAGCTTTCTTCCAGTCTTCTGGAACTTCCCCAGTGCTCCTACAGCTGCCTTCACTTCCCGCCTAAATCAGGTTGGTTTTTTTATCCAGCACACCCTTCTCTCTCAATTGTGGCTTCTAGGGCACCTCGTAAAGTGTTCTTAAATGATTCCCAATTATCAGTCACATTTTTCTGACTGAATTCTTCCTACTAGTTGATTTTGCTCATAATTGGTTTCCAGTTTGGTGGAATTGGCCCTATTAAAGCCTTGAGTGTATATACATATATTACTCATCTGGACTTTATTCTGCTTACATACTATAAATGTGGTCAAGTCATGATCACTTGTACCTAAGCTACCATTGATTTTTAGTTCTGTGATCAGTTCCTCTTTATCTGTTAGGAGAAGTTCTAATATAGACAAAATTCCCCAGTGTTGGCTGTAACACTTTTTGAATTTGGAAACAGTCATCCATTATGTTTAAAAATTCCAAGGATGTTTTAGTACTGGCAGCATGAGACCTCCCGCTTATGGTACCCAAATTGAAGTCCCCCATGATAATGCAGCAATTTTCCTACACATTGTAGATAGGTGCTGGTCTCAGCTCACCCACTACGTATTTTTTCTTTATAGGCTTTGCTGCAGAGGAAGAGTTTTAAGAAGATATCTGAAGGAGGATAGTAAGGTAGTTTGCAGAACCTTACAAGGAATAATTCCCATGCATGAGGGACAACATAGGAGAAAGGATGAACACACTTGTTAAATTTTCAAACAAGTGGAAGGGGGTGATGGAGGCTTGCATTCTAGGCTGATCAGAGGTAGGAACTGACCTCTCAACAGCATATGAGAAATGATAGGTAGGGTAGAAATGCTGCGGTGGGCCTTGCATGGGAAGATAAACAGTTTGTGTTTGATGTAATGGAAAGATGTAAAGAGGGATGTGATGTGGTCAGCCATGAGCCAGGAAAGTTTAGTTTTGCAGCAGGATTCTGAATGAGTACCTATGGGATAAGACTGCATTTGTCAAACCAGAGAAGAGGATGTTACACAGTAGTTGAAACATGAGGTGAGCGGAGGTTGGAAAAGAGTTTCAGCTGTGTGGATGGAGAGGAAAGGCTGTTTTCTTAGAAATATTGTGCAGCAAGAATAGAAAGATTTGGAGATAGACTGAATGTGAGGATCTAAAGTGGGGTCCATGTTGAAGATGATGCCAAGGTCATGAGACTCAATGACAAGGAGGAATATCACATTACCGACAGTGACTCAAAAAGGAAAGGGTGTATGTAGAGATTAAGAACTCTGTTTTGGCCAGCTGACCTGAAGCTGATAGCTGGGCATTCGAAAGGTGGTGGTCTGAAAGGCAGGCAGAGATTTTAGTTTGGACAGGAAATTGTTCTGGTGTGAAGAGGTAGATCTGAAAGTCATCAGCACTAGAGACTATTAGTTGTGAATGGATTGCCCAGAGACAATGTGTAGTGGGAGAAGAGGACCAAGAACAGAATTGTGTGGGCAATTCCCACTAAAGGTTTGAGATGGATGAGGAGGATTGGCCAAATGACATACTGAAGGAATGATCAGAGAGGTAGGAGAATTTGAGGAGGACTGAATCTCAAAAGATGAGGTAGGACAAATTCCAAGAAAAAGAATGTGACTGACGTGTCAAAGGTGGCTAACAGAAAGATGTCAGACTAGTGAGAGCAGTTTCAGTGGAGTGCAAAGGGCAGAAGCTGGATGGGAATGAGTCTAAGATGGAACTGGAGGAGAGGAACACCAGACAATAATGTTGGCAGTGTGCGCAATGAATGCAGAGATGAAAGGGAGAAGGGAGATGCTGCAGTAGATGGAGACAAGTGGGGTCAAGGATTTTTGTTGTTGTTACTATGTGAGAGATTAAAGCATGTTTGTATTAAAAGGGTAAGAATCAGAGGAAGAAGAGAGGGTAAGGAGGGGATGAAAGTGGGATGAGGGAGATGAGATGGCATGGGGTCATTAGAGCAAATGGAAGGGCTAGCAGGAGCCCAGATGAGAAACTTCTGTGCCTATGACAGCAGGGGAGGAGAGAAAGTGTGAAAAAGATTTACATGCATTTCCTTGCCTCAGGTTCCTCACCAGCCAAAGTTAACAATGCTCTTTTGTATTTGTTACAGGAGAGACGTGCTTACAACCTTGTCAGCAGATAATGGATTCCACAGCCACAAAGAGGCATTCCATGATAAAACAAGTTTCATAACTTTATAACATCAGCCAGAATTCATAAGTTGTATGGACAGATTTTCCAGATCTGGGAAGATCTTGTCTTTTGTTCAATATCTTCATAAATGATCTGGAGGATGGTGTGGATTGCACTCTTAGCAAATTTGCGGATGATACTAAACTGGGAGGAGTGGTAGATACGTTGGAGGGCAGAGATAGGATACAGAGGGACCTGGACAAATTGGAGGATTGGGCCAAAAGAAACCTGATGAGGTTCAATAAGGATAAATGCAGGGTCCTGCACTGAGGATGGAAGAACCCAATGCACAGCTACAGACTAGGGACCGAATGGCTAGGCAGCAGTTCTGCGGAAAACGACCTAGGGGTTACAGTGGACGAGAAGCTGGATATGAGTCAGCAGTGTGCCCTTGTTGCCAAGAAGGCCAATGGCATTTTGGGATGTATAAGTAGGGGCATAGCCAGCAGATCGAGGGACGTGATTGTTCCCCTCTATTCGACACTGGTGAGGCCTCATCTGGAGTACTGTGTCCAGTTTTGGGCCCCACACTACAAGAAGGATGTGGATAAATTGGAGAGAGTCCAGCGAAGGGCAACAAAAATGATTAGGGGTCTGGAACACATGACTTATGAGGAGAGGCTGAGGGAACTGGGATTGTTTAGTCTGCGGAAGAGAAGAATGAGGGGGGATTTGATAGCTGCTTTCAACTACCTGAGAGGTGGTTCCAAAGAGGATGGTTCTAGACTATTCTCAGTGGTAGCAGATGACAGGACAAGGAGTAATGGTCTCAAGTTGCAGTGGGGGAGGTTTAGGTTGGATATTAGGAAAAACTTTTTCACTAGGAGGGTGGTGAAACACTGGAATGCGTTACCTAGGGAGGTGGTAGAATCTCCTTCCTTAGAAGTTTTTAAGGTCAGGCTTGACAAAGCCCTGGCTGGGATGATTTAATTGGGGATTGGTCCTGCTTTGAACAGGGGGTTGGACTAGATGACCTCCTGAGGTCCCTTCCAACCCTGATATTCTATGATTCTATGATTGTCATATTTCAATTTGAAGAGATCAGTAAGATCCTGTTGAGAGACAAAACTGGGGGTAGGGGAGTGAGTTTGAGGAACGAGTCAAAGGTGGTAAAAAACTGGTTGGGATTATAGGCACGGAATTCAAAGAGAGTGAGAAGCAGTGTGACTTGGCTCTGAAGATGGTAGAACCAAAAGGAAGAGAGAACAAATTTGTAGTGGAGGAAGTCAGCATGGTCATGAGATTTCTGCCAGACACATGACTGCGCAAGAGCAGGAGTGAAGGAAATGGATATTTGAAGTGAATCGGAGCTGGGAGCGGCAGCGTGGCCCTTACAATAGGAAAGAGGAGTCAAGGAGTCAAGGGTGAAGGAGAAGTTAGAGTAATGGAGGTCAGCTCCTGAACTGCATAGGTTTGACTGCTTTGTCAGAACTTGTGGGGTTGGGAAACACACAGAGAAGCCTCACTGCTTTATCTCAAATGTTCTATGCTAATGACTGCCACTTGTCTCTATCATGTGTGGGGATTGACTTCATACTGTTAGGAGAATCTGCTTCTCTCACCTGTGGGATTCAAGTCTGTGCAAGACACAAGGTGGTTAAGGTGCTGAGCATAGCGATGGACCGTGTCTGACAGAGACTAGAATCATACAATATCAGGGTTGGAAGGGACCTCAGGAGGTCATCTAGTCCAACCCCGCCCCAGCCAAGAGAGACTGCACTTTGGGAGGGAACGACATGTTTGGCTGCATATGCAGGTGAGAAGTCTTCTGAGATGATACTAGGGAGATTTGGCTTCAGATTGTTCATGAATCAGTGTGCCTATATTATTTTTAGAGTCTCGTTGGTTGCTGTTACTGATGCGTCTAGAAATAATGACCAGAGCGACATGAGCTCAGCTGTTTCTCAGAAAAATGGATTTGAGATTGGATTTTGTGTGATCTTTATAAATAGTAACATATAGTGATAGGCACTATAAAATACGTCAATGGATAAGCAAAGAATATCAAAGAAAACATCTACTGCAAGACTCCAGGAGATCTGAATTATTGTAATGTGACATATTCCTGCTTTCCAAAACAATTGGGAAATGCTTACAATAAGCAGACCACTATATAGTACATAAAAGTGTCTCCTCAGCTACTGTGCCACTATACACACTACTTCCCCAATGGTGATTCCTGAAATTAAAATCAAATTAGCCACTTCCTCAAAACAAAATAAGCAGAATTATATATGGATAATCACTTACATAGCAACATAAATTTATATGGAGCTTTACAAACAAATAAAAACACAATCCCTTCCCTAAAGATTTCAAATCCGTGAAAAGACACAGAATGCCAGCTCAAGAAAGAGAAGACTATGATGAAACTGGGAGAAATGGTAGCAAATATCCCTGGAACCAGCAGGCTTTAAGGAGGGATCATAGGACTGGAAGGAACCTCGCGAGGTCATCTAGTCCAGTCCCCTGCACTCATGGCAGGACTAAGGATTATCTAGATCATCCCTGACAGGTGTTTGTCTAACCAGCTATTAAAAATCTCCAATGATGGAGATTCCACAACCTCCCTTGGCAATTTATTCCAGTGCTTAACCACCCTGACAGTTAGGAAATTTTTCCTAATGTCCAACCTAAACCTCCCTTGCTGCAATTTAAACCCATTGCTTCTTGTCCTAC